>NC_064626.1:1014863137-1017363137 GCF_023864275.1 Schistocerca cancellata
TGTAATTCTTGTATTACTTGTAACAGCTGAACTTTTACTTCCCGGATCTCCCTTTTGTGTTGCGTATTAATTTTATTCTGATTTTGTTTGAATCTTCTAATTTGTTCATACTCTTCTCTGTCAGTGAAGGCTACGGGTCTTGTGTCATTCAGATCATCATCTACCTTTGTAGATAATTTAGTGACCTGATCCGAAAGTTCGGCTACTTTCTCCGATAATAAACTGATTTCGTCAGTGTGTTTTTCTGAACCAAGTTTCAGAGTGTCCATTTGTGTTGAAAGCGTATCTACTGTGTCCTTTAAGTTTTCCTGAGTTTTTGCAAGATGCGTAACCAAATCGGTAGATGCAACTGAGTCAGTTTTAGCTTGCAAGTTGTCCTGATTTTCATGAACCAGCTCTTTTATGGCTGCTTCGTGATTCTGAAATGCATTTTAATGACGTGAAAAAATAGGTTGAAAATACTTACAAATTTGTATTTTTACGTCATTACAAATTTTTTGACATTTACATTCAATTTTAAGTAACTCTGCAGTTAAATCGTCCCATTTGTTGCATCAATTATAATAATACTGTATTAGTGTCTGGAATCTGTTCCTCTATCCTTTTCGGCAGTGCATTTGTACCGACAACATTCACATTTTAAAAAACACAAAATGTGTCTTGACTTTTTCGAGAAAACGGTGAGGACGCAAAACCTGAATCTACAGTATTTGCAAGATTGTGTCCAGTCGTTTCCGATTCCTGAGGCGAGCTGTTGCCGAAAGATCGATCGATAATGCTTCCCTGTTCACTAATTGTTTCACTCTCTACACCATAATTTGCCACCCGCTCCATTTCCCTATACACAATTACCAAATTACTACTGTGAATGTCTGATAATTCAATACACGGTGGTGCTGATAAGCTACGATCGTCGTCACTATCATTTCTCAGTTTATTTTGGAGCCTAATCTTACGTTTTTCACACGCCATAATTATCGCGTATTTCACACGATAACAAGAAAAGCACAATTTGAAGAGAAAAAAAAAAACAAGAAAACACATTAACATAGCACTGAAAACAATATCTAGTTAATTGCAATCGCAGGTGCAAAATATTTGGTGCAAATGTACATGCATGCCATAACTGTTTTACTGTAAAATGATGAAAAATTACAACTACAAAGGAAATTCTCTCTACAATTACGCGCTAGCAATAAACAATAGCTGCACTAATTACGCAAACTATAAGAAAAAATCAGAGGATTCCAGTGAGGTATCCTCGACTAAGGGTCGACTTATGTAACGTCCCTTTAGAAAAATTTATGAATGACTGTGCTGGTAAACCTCTAAGTTATTTGATTATCAAACTGCTGAGCCAAACTGAACGAACTCAGACATTTCTCTCGTAACTTATTCTGATCAACACTAAAGTGCCACACAACATTTTTAGCGCAACGCAATCTGACTTTCAATAATCCCTACAAAAGAATGGCCCTGACTAACAATAACCTTTACGTTTCATGAATGACTTACTTCACAAAAATCTTCGTTACTCGAACTACTGCAATACAGTGAGCGCCAATACTGCCAGCTAAATAAAAGATTCTAACTACTGAAGGCACTAGGCCTAACTACTGATAGGCATAGTTAGCGAATGAAAGATTTTGGTAGAGAACAAACAATGTATTTACCCTAACAGTGTTCAAAAGTCTATATATATATATATATATATATATATATATATATATATATATATATATATATATATATATATCGGTTCATGACATCCAGTCTTACAAATTTCCTTTTTATGAAGGATACACGTCCAGATCGTCCGCTCTCAGAATTCTCCCATCTCACTCCCCACATCCACCACTGCTGGCAGTTCACCTCAAACTGCACAACGCTACGCGCTGTTCACATGCAGCTGCCCAACTTACAATAGCAAATATTCCAACAATGCAAACCAGCCACAGACTATACACAGCACAGTCAGCGATTTTCATACAGAGCGCTACGGGGCGTTACCAACATAAAACATAAAAACCTAAACAGCCTACTTACAACTTCACTATCATATAGGAAACAGTGGACCTAGGAATGTTTAGGAGTGTGAAATCTCGCGGTCTAATCACCTGACCGCGTTCGAAGTCGTTGAGTTGGGCGGAGCGCCCAATTCTGCTCTTTCACGATGTCTAATGACTACTGAGGTCGCTGATTTGGAGTACCTGGCAGTAGGTGGCAGCACAGTGCACCTAATATGAAAATCGTACGTTTTGGGTGTTTTTCGGATACTTTTGATCACTTTGTGTAATCGAATAGATCTGCTTTCCGTCTAGTAATTCTAAGTGAAGTGCGTCAGGTTGCAACATAGCTACAAATCTGCCATGAAATGAAATGTCGTGTGACGAGGGCCTCCCGTCGGGTAGACCGTTCGCCTGGTGTAAGTCTTTCGATTTGACGCCATTTTGGCGACTTGCGCGTCGATGTGGATGAAATGATGATGATTAGGACAACACAACACCCAGTCCCTGAGCGGAGAAAATTTCCGACCCAACCGGGAATCGAACCCGGGCCCTTTGGATTGACAATCTGTCGCTCTGACCACTTTTTTTTTTGACTGCAGCGCCTTAGACTGCTTTTTTTTTATTTACTTTTTTTCCATCCACTTTTTTATCTATCTTTTCTTCCAGCAATCCAATTTTTATTCACCACTTTTATTTTCTTTTTACTTATTTTTATTTTATATTATTTTTTATTTATTTTTATTTTTATTACTATTTTTTTATTTTTTTAGGATGGTCAGGGCGTGGTACACGCCGCACTAACAGTGGGGTCTGTTCACGGCACTGCTAGTGCGTCGAGGCCCAAAACCCCTCCCACCCCTTTTTCATCTCCCCTGTTGGGTCATAGCACTAAGTGTGTAGAAATCTTAACACAATATTCCCATTCTCCTATGTAAGAAAGACAAAGAAACCTCTTCTCTGAGTAGAAACTGAACACTGATGGTTTCACATATTTAACCAACACCCATTCTTTCAAAAATGATCTTCAGCATGTTGCCATAGTGCTTCTTGTGGTTGCGATACGTGCTGATTTTTGCATATTCACACTTCATGTAAACGCGGAATGTTATCTCGTTGTCCGACCCAAGTGTGTGGATGACATAACTAACATACACTCCTGGAAATTGAAATAAGAACACCGTGAATTCATTGTCCCAGGAAGGGGAAACTTTATTGACACATTCCTGGGGTCAGATACATCACATGATCACACTGACAGAACCACAGGCACATAGACACAGGCAACAGAGCATGCACAATGTCGGCACTAGTACAGTGTATATCCACCTTTCGCAGCAATGCAGGCTGCTATTCTCCCATGGAGACGATCGTAGAGATGCTGGATGTAGTCCTGTGGAACGGCTTGCCATGCCATTTCCACCTGGCGCCTCAGTTGGACCAGCGTTCGTGCTGGACGTGCAGACCGCGTGAGACGACGCTTCATCCAGTTCCAAACATGCTCAATGGGGGACAGATCCGGAGATCTTGCTGGCCAGGGTAGTTGACTTACACCTTCTAGAGCACGTTGGGTGGCACGGGATACATGCGGACGTGCATTGTCCTGTTGGAACAGCAAGTTCCCTTGCCGGTCTAGGAATGGTAGAACGATGGGTTCGATGACGGTTTGGATGTACCGTGCACTATTCAGTGTCCCCTCGACGATCACCAGTGGTGTACGGCCAGTGTAGGAGATCGCTCCCCACACCATGATGCCGGGTGTCGGCCCTGTGTGCCTCGGTCGTATGCAGTCCTGATTGTGGCGCTCACCTGCACGGCGCCAAACACGCATACGACCATCATTGGCACCAAGGTAGAAGCGACTCTCATCGCTGAAGACGACACGTCTCCATTCGTCCCTCCATTCACGCCTGTCGCGACACCACTGGAGGCGGGCTGCACGATGTTGGGGCGTGAGCGGAAGACGGCCTAACGGTGTGCGGGACCGTAGCCCAGCTTCATGGAGACGGTTGCGAATGGTCCTCGCCGATACCCCAGGAGCAACAGTGTCCCTAATTTGCTGGGAAGTGGCGGTGCGGTCCCCTACGGCACTGCGTAGCATCCTACGGTCTTGGCGTGCATCCGTGCGTCGCTGCGGTCCGGTCCCAGGTCGACGGGCACGTGCACCTTCCGCCGACCACTGGCGACAACATCGATGTACTGTGGAGACCTCACGCCCCACGTGTTGAGCAATTCGGCGGTACGTCCACCCGGCCTCCCGCATGCCCACTATACGCCCTCGCTCAAAGTCCGTCAACTGCACATACGGTTCACGTCCACGCTGCCGCGGCATGCTACCAGTGTTAAAGACTGCGATGGAGCTCCGTATGCCACGGCAAACTGGCTGACACTGACGGCGGCGGTGCACAAATGCTGCGCAGCTAGCGCCATTCGACGGCCAACACCGCGGTTCCTGGTGTGTCCGCTGTGCCGTGCGTGTGATCATTGCTTGTACAGCCCTCTCGCAGTGTCCGGAGCAAGTATGGTGGGTCTGACACACCGGTGTCAATGTGTTCTTTTTTTCATTTCCAGGAGTGTGTTTTCCCAGTAACCAGCTAATGGCGTTGGTTTTTAATTTCGGAAAGTATGTCATGTCTGGTCTCAGGAGGAGCGACGGCGTTATATATTGCGTAGAGGATCTGGTGAGAAAGGCGATTTGTTGCCTGATCCAATTCCAGTTATGCACATTGCCACCACAGGTGAATCTGTGGCTGAGTGTATCCACCAGATTGCATTTTCCACAAAGGTGTGTCTGGTTTAAACCGATCCCATATAGTCTCTCGTTGGTGCTGATGACATTATTAACTGTTTTGTACCATGCGGAAATAGCGTCTGTAGATAGCCCGGCATAATTGATGTTCCGCCATACTGCTTTCCAGTCACAATTTGGGAATTTCGTTTCAATTTTGTTTCTACCCTGATTTAACTTCCTTTCAAGTATGATGTCGCGCGCTGTTATACGTGTGTTGCTTCTGATTTCGTCACTAAGATAACTTGCTTCGAGGAAAAAGTTCCTTACATACTGCAGACGGGCATTAATCCTTGGCACATCAATCGGTGCTTGCAGGCTATGGGGTTTCACAGCCTCAAAGAGCTTTGCGGTTATACATTGTGGAAGTTCTCTGAGTATATGGAAAGTCCGTTTGAGGAACAGAGCAGACGCTTTATTGCAAATATCCACCAAACCGAGGCCCCCGTTTCTGACATCCAGTATAACCGTAGTCGCACCAACCCTGAATATGTCTCCTCGCCATAAATAATTGGTAACAGTGGACATGACCCCTTTCGCTACTAATTTAGGGATTGGAAATACCTGCGCAGTGAAATACGCTTTAGACAAAACGCAGGAGTAGATGAATCTGACTTTTTGCATCAGGTCCATAGTTCGATGGATGTTCTCCATTACAGCACCATGAACTTTCCTCCTAGTTTCCGTCCAGTTAAAATCAGCCATCCGCATCGGACATGCCATTAAGGTTATTCCCAAAGTTTTATGTTTGTTGTCTTGTTTTGCCCATGCCAGTCGAAGGTGATCTAGGCCCCGTAGATTCAATATTTGATTTTTGTTTTCATTTGCTGTCGCTCCCGACGCTAGACAATACCTTTGTATTTCTTATTCCAGTGTAACTGTCTCCTCCTTATTCCTTATTACAACGCCCACGTCATCAGCATAAGCTCGTATGACAGTTTTATCACCACTCAATGTCGTTGTTGTCGTTGTCGTCTTCAGTCCTGAGACTGGTTTGATGGAGCTCTCCATGATACTCTATCCTGTGCAAGCTTCTTCATCTCCCAGTACCTACTGCAACCTACATCCTTCTGAATCTGCTTAGTGTATTCATCTCTTGGTCTCCCCCTACGATTTTTACCCTCCACGCTGCCTTCCAATACTAAATTGGTGATCAATGTTATGCCTGTTAATTTTGCGTGGACATTGCGGAGGAGGGGCTCTAAAGATACTGAAAATAAAAACATTGATAAGGGACTGCCTTGTGGAACCCCTCGCCTTATCTGTATGGGTTTAGATGTTTGGCCATTGATTGCTATTTTCGCATTTATACCTGTTGCAATATTCCTTAGCATGTTTACAATCTGGGGGTGGAAAGCCATTCTTGACAGCGTCGCAAAGAGGTATCTATGACTAACGCGGTCAAAAGCTTTGTTGAAATCTATAAAGATTAAAGCACATTTTATACTTGTCACTGAGGTAATTGCAATGACGTCTCTGTATGCAGATAGACTTTCGAATATCGTTCTGGTCGGAGAACAAGATTGGTGATGACTCAATATTTTGTTGGAAAAGGCAGAGAGTCTTTTGTTGATAATACGCGAAATTATTTTGTAATCAGAATTGAGTAGCGAAAGAGGCCGAAAATTGTTTAAGTTGGTTTTGCCTTTACTCTTAGGAATCAGTACTATTTTACGTTCTTTAAACTCTGCGGGGACCGGTTTGCCGTTCAGGACCTCATTTGCCATGGAAGTGATCTTGTCCCCAATTATAGACCAGTAGCGGGCGTAAAACTCCACAGGGAGGCCATCAAGTCCCGGAGATTTGTTGAGAGGTGAGTTACGCACTGCCTCATGCACTTCATCTTTAGTAATAGGTGACAGGATGTCAGCGTTGTCTGTTCCCGACAATTGTGGACCTAGAATAGTGAGAAAGTCCTCGAGAGCTGCATCTTCCACTGTGGTAGGGGCATATAAGGTTTCATAGTACCTGTGGACTTCGTCCAGTATTTGTTTCTGGCATGTGAGCCTCGTACCAGTATGCGTCTGGACTTCATCAATTAAAGTTAGACGTCTGTTTTTAGCATGCCGCACCAAGTGATACAGAGAAGCTGTTTCGTCTGCTACGACTGATGTGGCTTTCGATTTAATTTTGAGTCCCTCCATCTGTTGCCGTTTAATGCTTAATAACTTGGCTTTTATTTTTTTGATATCATTCAGACGAATTACGTCATCATGGGCCTGTTGATATAAGTCTCTTAAAACTTTACGATAAAACTCCATTGTATTCCTCAACTCCCTGTGCCTCGCTGCACTATACTGCATGACAACTTTCCGCAACCTTGGTTTAGCCATCCTTGTCCACCAGTCAATGACTGTTGGGTGCTTGTCTACTGTGCGGAGGCCCATAGTCCACGCAAACCTTATTTCCTGTTCCAGTTCTTCGTCAGTTAAAACAGAGATATTTAAGTTCCATTGGCCTCTGAATCGACGGGTTGGCTGTACACTTAGATTAAAGCAAGTTAAAAGTGTACTGTGATCGCTAAAATACACGGGAATAGTCTCAACGTTTAATAAATAATTTTGCAAATTTGGTGGCACGTAAATTCTATCTAGTCTGCTGCGGGAGTGGCTGGTTATGTACGTGAACCCGACTGACGTCGGGTGCTGAAGTTCCCACACATCCTTAAGGTGTAGATCACTTACTAACTTTTTTAACTGTGGCGAGTAGTTGAAGTTGGGTTGTTGATCTTTCTGGTTTAAAACAGTTAAAATCTCCACCTAGTAAGAGAACACGGATTTTTCCTCAATAAATAAATCAGTTTATCTTGAAAAAACTTCGCACGATCCAATTTGTGGGAAGTTCCTGATGGGGCGTAAAGGTTAATCACTGTACATCGAAAATTTTTATGCCTATGGCTCTTCCTGATTCTAGTCGTTCGATTTCAGTCACCGGAATGCCTTCCCTTATAAGAATGGCTGTACCGATATTGGCTTCCGTAGAAACATTAACAATTTCAAAAAAGCCTGGGATCCGAAATTCCCTTATCGCAACTTCTTGTAGCAACGCGATATCTGTTCCGGACTGGTACAAGAATTCTTTTAGTGCTGCTAATTTCAAGCGTGACTGTATTTTATTAATGTTAATAGTAGTAATGCTATAAGCTTGCAGCACAGACATACCGGAAGAAGCTATTTGGGATGAGGTTCGGTATGATTATAGCAGCAAACGTGCTTCCCTACAAGGCACGATCTTTACAAGCTGTGTGCCCATTACATGTACTAACCTCCTAGAAAAATTTGCACTGCTTTTAAACAAAGAGCTTGAGAAGAAAAGTATCCTGAAATCCTGACAATGCACTGCTATAAGTCACTGTGGCCATTCTCTTTCTCCTCGTCAGTGTTGGCCCTGATGACTTCATATTTAATATTCTTTTTCTTGACGTCTTTCTTCTCTGGTGTGGCTTTCGCTTGATGACGCGTGACAGCAAGACCAGGTGTCGGTCGCAGCCGCCGGCGGTGGCTGAATGGGGCAACGGCCGTGGCTTGCGAGTCGGTTCCGGCGTGGTGTCTGTTGTGTTGTTTTGCTGGCGAGGCGGTGATGCTTGTTTATATCCTCCTTCGGCGCGGCGTTGCGCTTCGGAGTCAGCAGTTTGATTACTTGGTACTGCCTCGTACGGTTCGCACTGTATGGGTTTTGCACTTGATGCGGTTATTTCAGCCGTGACCTCATGCTCAGGGTCACATTTCCGTGAAAAGTCACTACCCGCTGCGTCACTATCTGTTCGTGGCGGTGTAAGTCCTTGTGCGGAAGTGGGAGCCACATCGACCTTCATTCCATCTCCTTTTTCCACTTCCAACAGATCTTCAGGACTGGGCTTCGGCCTCCTGGCAACGGGTGTTTCACAGGAAGAGTCCTCATCAACATTTCTTTCAGACGCTTTTTTGTGGGAATCTCGCTGTCACGGGACGGAATTTCAGCAGTTAATGCAGGTTTTAAAGACGGAAAGTCATTAACATTAAGTGCAACATTTTCAGAGGTAGTAACAGGATCCACGACCGCCGCCGGCTCTGTTGTATTACTGGCTGGCAACAAATCGTTGAGTGTTAATTTCCGGCGTTGCGTAAGGTTATTTGTTAGCACAAATACACGGCGAGGGCAGTCCTGAGGGAGGTGACCAGACTCGTTACATACATGACATGTAGGGGTTTGCCCTGAGTACATAACATGCGCCTTGTGCCCGTCAACAAAGATGTGGGAGGGAATGTTTGCTTTCACTTCCATCTCCACGGAGCGAATGCCGTTAAAGCACTGCAGCTTGAAATGCGAAGCCCACCTTTCGTTGACTATTTGCCTGACAACCCCATACTTTGAAAGGACATCTTTAATTTTCGAATTGTCTACTTCTATGGGAATATTCAAAACCCTAACATTCCTAATTACAGACTCGAAATTCCGGAGTTTTACAGTACTTTTAGTACCATCACGGTGTATAAATTCCGTTTCATAATGAAATTTTGCCAGAAAGCGGTCTACACTCGCGGAATCGTTAAACTTTACAAAAATGCAGTATTCATCAGAGTCCAGCTGCATGGTATGAACAGATTCAGAATGAAGGTCAATTACCTCGGTAATCCAGTCGTGTATTTCACGTGCAGAGGGCTGTACTCGACGGGTGTACTTGTCGAAGGTGAAAATCACGGTGTTTTTTCTCACGGAGTTTGCCATGGTGTTCTGCAGCGAAGAAATCTCGGACAACGCCGAAATCCCAACGGCACTTCGTAGAAGGATGACACGAACTTCGACCAAATGCTCAATTGATAAGGCTTAATTCACGTGCAAAACGTCAATAAACGAGCACAAAACACGAAAACACTGGCGTAAACACTGAACGTTCACGGAGCAAACTTGAGGAGCGTGCGACCGCTGCGGCAGCTAAAGCCAGACTGTCCACGACTCAGCTACCGGGGTCGGACTATATAAGCATTACTTCCTTCGTTACCAACTGGGCAGAAACATTTTTAGGTTGAGCCGTAACTGAGGGGAAAGTAGCGGCAAACAGAAAATCTTTCACCAGTGATCTTGCTTACACTAGAAACTCTATTTTATTTAAGGAGCCGACGGTGACTTCAGGTCTCAGGGCTCTTATTTTATTTAAACTTCATACATTGAAAAAATTGATGCCAGACTGGGATTCGAATTCGGAACTCCCCTTTCGTGGTATCTGGCCCCCGCAGAACAACATAATTCGCTAATATCGTTGTCTTCCCCAAGATTGCAAGCTCCTCTAGATCTCCAAAAGTGGCACATATGTGGGATCGAGTCCTGGTGCGGCACAAAAACATTCATTGTTTCATTTCAAGCCCTTATATGAACACCGAACTACCAGTGATGAATAATTTACATTTTTAATGTCACTTCATTTGTTGTCAACAATAACGATAGTTGACGTTATTGTTAGGCAAATATGCATACATCTCACTACTGGTGAGAAAACAATCCGTGGATAGAAAACAACCACGTAGTTACCGGGTTCGGTTTCCGTTCAGGGAATTTTTTTTCCATATTTCAGATTCAAATATCTCGCTGTTAGTGAAAAAAATTCGATAGCTAATATCTGATTTTATTTCATTAACAATCTGATAACTGTGTTTGGTTCGTGTCCCAGACACAAAAATGTACATCATAGACTTAACATCATGGCACTTCGTTTTAAACAGGAACAAACTTTTTATGTGAAATTTTGCTGAACGTTTCTCGTGGCTGATTTGTGGGGAGATAAGAGTCTTGACAGAAATTCAGGCGGAGTACAAAAATTTTCAAGTTGAGATTTGCTGACAGGTACTGCGGAAGTCTTTGATATGTCACGACTCTTTTTCCTAGTCAGCAATGACGAATGTTCCTGTGATCGAGTCTCGGTCAGGCAAAAAAGCTTTGCTTAATTCCAACAGTTATATATATCGGTGCTTGGTTTCAATCCAGATCCAGAACAAAAAAGTTAGTCGTGCCGTTTAAAGTTCAGACATGTGGAGAAACAAATACTCCATACTCCATCATGAGTACAGATGAATAACTGACAATGCGACGTTAATTTTTAGGTTTCCAAAGAGCGCTTGCGGCTGTTAATCGCACTGCTTTTAACTGGTTAGATCAACATCCAGTTTATGACAAACTATTCGTATCAGGAACGAAGTTTCACTGGTGTGGGAAAACCTTTTATGGAGCAAAGATTCTTCGAATTGCCAGAGAACTGTAGGAGTCCAGATATTGTGTCAAAGTGTCTTGTTCATAAAAATAATTGATTGTGCCTAAAGATTGATGGGCTAACTTATGTGACCAGTTAACTAACTCAAATCCTAATGAGTGTGGTAATAGACTTGAAGTGTCATTTACTGTAACAAAATTGAGTTTACATGCGTTAAGAACTACTTCATCTGTAATAACACATTTCCTAGCATTTACAACATCGTTAGTACATTAAAGAGCAGTGTTCCGTAGTAATTTCTTGTGATGTACATTTTGTATAGTCAAACGACTTAACTGCAAAGAAATTAAAGGGCCTGCAAAGAATCAGCTACGTTATGTGGGCTGAATGCAGATCAGGCTAAATATAATTCATATCGTTCGTTTAATTTTGGGTATGATGGTACATGCGCAGACAAATAAATGATTACAATTTAAGAAAAATTTCAAAACTTCTTGAAGAGCAAGATCCTCGCAGATTGAGCTAGTCAATAACGTCTTGGTTAGCCTCCGGCCCTTATACAAGCGGGTATTCGGCTTTTCATTGATTGATAGAGATGTTGGATGTCTTCTTGAGGAATACCGTGCCAAATTCTGTCCTAATGGCACATTAGATCCTTAAAATCTCGAGATGGTTGGAGTCACTACCCATAATGCTCCAAAAATTGTCAACTGAGGAGAGATCCTCAAGCACGAAGACAAGCAGTAGGATTTCTCACCTTGTGCAGGAGGGCTCTATCACGCTGAAATGTAATTCCAGGATAGCTTGCCATGAAGGGCAACAAAACGGGCCATAGAATATCGTTGACGTTCTGCGGTGGTGTAAAGGTTACACGGATGACAACCAAAGGTGTTTTAATATTAAATAAATGTCATCCCAGACCGTCACTCCTGGCCTTCGCGCCGTATAGCGGGCGGCAGTCAGTACGGTATGCAACCGCTGTCCGGGGCGTTCCCAGAAACGCCTTCGCTGATCCTCGGGGCTTATTTCAAAGCGAGAGTCATACTGAAGGCAATTCTACACCAATCAATGAGATCCCATAGCATATTTTATTAGCCTTTTTAAAATTTTGCCCCCCCCCCCCCCCCCCCCGAGTTTTAAGTTTGTGTCCACCCACAGTGGACCATGTAGTTGTATTCTACTCAATTTCCTGAACAGAATGAATACTCACAAGCCAGAAAAGATGTTAATAGGTTGTGATTTATTGAAATTATTGGACCCTTAGCCAGAATGGTAGACTTTTTTCTCTTGAGATCTCTCTGCAATGATAGTATATGCCGGTATGCAAGTTCTGTGTAGTCTTGTTCCGTAGTCTTTGGGTCGTAAGAGTGTTGTGTTGTATTCAGAGCGCTTATTGCGGTCCTGAGTGTATTCATATCCGGTCATTTCTGAACAAAGATCACTTCCTGATAGTAAATGTTAACAATATTTAAGGGAAATATACCGCCCTCTTAAGATACAGTATTAATAAGATTGTTCTTCGTATACGATCTGTGAGTTGGGAGGGAAGATCTGTTAGTTTGGTTTACTGTTGAAATTCAGAGAACGCATGTTCCTCGAAGAGTCAACAAACTACTATTTCCTTCTTTGTGTACCCCACGAAAAGGTCATGAAGGCAAGAAAATTTTGCAAACGGTCGTTCTTCCCGTGTACTATTCACGATCGGAACAAGTAAAGAAAATAGATATGGTAATCAAAGCACCAAATGCAACCCACCGCAAGATCCCTTGTCGAGTGTGGGTGTGATTGTAGATTAGTTAAACACTGGATATGTGATCCAACTGCACTTTACTCTTTTGTTGTAACTGAAGACTTGCGATGGTTACTAATATTTATTGTATATGTTCTACTGGTATTAAGCCAGATAATTATCCGAACACATTGGAAACTCTCAAAATAACAAATCACGAGACAAAAAAGAATGATTTCCTTCCTTAAATGTATAATAATTTCTCACAATTCACACAGAGTGTATAATGCAACAATTCAACATTTCCAGTCGCAAATTCAGGCTTCTCCTGCTAACTGAATGTCATATTAGCTTCGTTTCCTGCGTGAGAAGTGAGTGCCATTCCGAGCTAGCTACAGAGAGGGGTAGTTAAAACTGCCCTACTGGTGCTTTACGATCCTAAAGAAAAACATAACAAACAAAATACGTGGCAAAGCTGTTGTGATTACCTGCAAAACACGTTTTTGTTTCCAGGAAACATACGATCACTGCTCGGCTGGGTTTCCAAACGATTTCCTCTTGGCAGTCGTAAAGGTGAGCACCCTCAGGCATTGATATTGGGCATATCAGCCTGTCACAACAGTTTCACGTTTAATCAATAAAGCGTCAAATTGTTCTTCTTTGTTTGGGAGGCAGTGAACAAAATACGAAAAGAGAATAAACGCTGGCGCCCGCGTGTCTACATGCAATATTTCAGCTTTATTTTCTGTTTTGTTTCATGCATGTATTCAGTATGTGATCATTTCCTGTCAAAACTTAGTCTGGTGTCGTTCAGATGTTAGCTGCAAACAGAGAATGTGCGTAATTAATGCTGATGTGATATAACCTATGCAGTAGAACCCGTTTTACAGTCATAGAGTCCGATTTTCGGTACTGACAGCGAGACTCGGTTTACGAAAAACCAGTTACGATTCTGTCACGTATCACCAAAATAAACTGTCGATTTATTAAAAATGCGAATACGATTCTAAGACAGCGTAAAGTTCTTTTCCTAAAATTTTATTAAATAAGAACATTGACAGTCGATCTGCAGCAACTGTTCTTCGTAATTATATGTAATACAGTTAGGAGTGTCACTGGTGGTGTTTTACTAACTTTCCCTTATAATTCACAATACATGTACTAAATCAGGGTATATCTTTGACTTTTGACTTTAAGGTGAAATCGTTGAGCGCACTACCTCATATTGACTGACAAAGGTTAGGATTTAACGTCCCGTCGAGATCGAGGTGATTAGAGACGGAGCACAAGTTCGGACTGTCTCAAAGTTGAGGAAGACCTTTCGTAGGAATCATCGCTGCAATTGCCTCGCATGAATTAGGGAAGTCACGGAAAACTTTAAGCTGCATGGCTGAGTTCATTTTGAAACCTGCCATGAGTAAATTTTGTCAGCTAGGAGCCGCCGTATCCAATGGAATGTTGGCCTGCTGTAATTACACAGAATATCACCGTGACCAAATATAAAGAAGGAATCGTCACACAGTAAAATAATATTCCTGAAAAGTATCACGAAAGGGGGTGATTTATTAATCAACAAAACAGAGAAATCTTTTGCGATCATACTCTATGTAAAAGTGTGATTAATCTGTAGTCAGCATCTTTGAGAAAGTGTTTCTGCTCTTATAGTGGGCCAAAACGAAGCCCGGGAGAGGGCGACAGACCTCACCCCCTAAGCAGCACCCAAACTTTGTTAAGATACTATTAAGGGTGCCGACCCCATGAATTGTAATCCAATAATCATTTTAAGAAAATAATGTGGTCCTGTAGCTATCCCGTGCTTTTTTCTATTGTACAGCAAACAAATTAGTACCGATCTACTGTATTTCCTATTAACGAAATTCTAGCGATAACTTTATGGGCTACCACATTAGCAACTCATCTAATGGGGCACAAATTTTGTAGACTAAGTAAAATCATGTCAAGAAGACACTGTCTCATCCGCATTATAAATCAAACAAAAAATATGTCAGCTTCTACTGAAGGCCAAATGACCACGTGAGAGAAAGCGTTATAGACAATGTGTGGTTTTATTTGGAATTAGGATTGAAGATCTCCACGGTTCATGACTCAGTAGAACATTGATTAAGAAAAACAGTTGGGATGGAGCATGGTAGCATTTGCTAAAATGTTTAAGGAGAACTGAGGAACACTTAAATGTTATCGTTAGCCAGTGACTGAAACCTATCCGTCAGACGGCTTCCTCACACTGTACCGTTCGTTTGCTTTATTATTATTATTATTATTATTATTATGTCCTTGTCGAAGAAATGAGCAAATCGGTAAAAATATATATTTGGGATAACATTCGCTGCTTTAAAGACCATTTCTATAGGGTGGTTATGAAACCGAAAGTGCATCTGTTCACAGTTGTCCAGTCTGGGCTATAATTATCGTATGGCAGCCAACTTCGGAAGATATTTAAGAATAGAGATAATCAGTTGTCAGCTGCACAAATTTTTATTAAATTAACTTCTTCACTGGTTTCGACTAGTTAAATCGCCATCCGCAGCAGATCATACGGTTAAGCTTACAGCGGAAAGCAATCATCAAGCAAACTCTGGACGAAAGAGCACTACACAAAATGTGTACAGGGTGATATTTTCCACCGTGTACGAACACCAGGCATTGATCGTCCGGAAATGCATGGTTTGCATGCTAGAGACCATTTATTCAATCATACACTGTTACAGAGACTGCGGTCTAATACGCTGTACCGTGCACCCACAGATGCAGTATGTGTTGTAAGTAGTTTCCATGCACATCGACGCATGCGCGTACGCGCCCTGCCACGTTCTGTCTCACACGTTCATATCGGCCAGGCTGCAGCCGAACAGCATGAATACGTTACTCGAATATCTCCACATCTGGAATGGCCTCTGCATACACGATACTTCTGAGACAGCCCCATACCCAGAAATCGCACTGGTTGAAATCCAATGAACGTGGAGGCCATGCGACTGGAACCCCTCGTCCGATCCATCGACTAGGGAAGATACGATTGAGATGCGTCCAGACTCTAACGGCGAACTGGCCTGGAGCGCGATCATTAGCAGGCACATAACCCTACGAATAATCAATGGCAATTCTTCCAGTAGGGGAGGCAAAATCACCCGCAAGAAACGCCGAGAGTTCTGGACCGGTAGACGACGCGGAAAGAAGACTGGTCCCTAAAAACGTTTGCCAATTATGCCGGCATACACATTCCGGCTGCACCTATGCTGAGGATGGGGGTTCAGCATACTATCTCACAAATGATTGTCATGAAAGTTGAAGGTGGCCACATCTGTGTATAGTATCGATCACACAAACACCGGAATTGTGGTTTCCTGTTGCAGAAACCAGTGAACCATGACTCTTACAGAGAAGAAGACAGCAACTAGGCACTTTTTACAATGCTATTTACTTATTAATAAATAAATAGCATTGTAAAAAGTGGCAGGCTACTGTTGCCTTCTGTGCAAGACTCAACCTATATTTTGTACGCAGCCACGGGTTAACAATGTCAGTTTACAACAAAACATCCGTGACAAAATTGCTCCCAAAGTGGAAAGTCTGCCACTAATAAGCCAACCACGTAGAAATAATTGCCGTGGTTCCACACTGTCATCTGGCTTACCCTGTACTGACAAGTCAACTGCCTGGTGCGTCCATCATGACTTTCAGCTTCCTGAAATGTCCCTGTCTCAAACAAATGGTAAAACACTGTTGCAATCATTGAATGCTGTGGTTGATGTCCTCGGGGACAGGTCTCCTAATACAGCCTAATTGCCCGCCGCACGTTGCCATTTGTCATTCTGCATAACCCGTGGTTTAGGTGCAGCGTGACTAATCGTTCATGTACAGATGCCGTCGTCGCAAGCTGAAGGTGAAGAGATAGAGAAAGTATATGACGACATTGGAAAGATAATACAGTACATGGGAGATGAAAATCAAATAGTCACGGTGGACTGGATTTGCAGTTGAAGGGGAAGGAGTAAAAGAAACGGTTACGGGAGAATATGAGCTTGGGACAAGGAATGAGAGAGGAGAGAGACTAATTTGAGTTCTATAATAAATTTCAGCTAGCAATAGCGAATACTCTGTAGGAGGAGGTGTACTTAAAAAGGCTCGGTGATACAGGAAGATTTCAGTTAGAGTACATCATGGTTAGGCAAAGATCCCGAAATCAAATACTGGACTGTAAGGCGTACCCAGGAGCAGAAATAGACTCAGACAACAATATAGCAGTGATGATGAGCAGGCTGAAGTTTAAGAGATTAGTCGGGAAGAATCGATACGCAAAGAAGTGGGTTACGGAAGTACTGAGGAATAACGTGGTCAGCAGAAGTCCTCTAGGGCTATAGATACAGTAATCATGAACAGTTCAGTAGGAAACACAGTTGGAGACATTTCTGAAAACGGCAATCAAAATGTTGGAAAGAAATATGTACAAAGAAGGTAACTGCGAAGAAACCATGGGCAACAGAAGACATACCTCAGTTGATCGATGAAAGGAGGAATTACAAAAATGTTCACGGAAATTTGGGAATAGAAAAATACAAGTCGCTGAGGAATGAAATAAATAGAAAGTACATAGAAGCTAAGATGAAATGGGTGCATGAAAAATGTGAAGAAATCGAAAAAAACCAGATGACTCATCATATAGGAAAGTTAAAATAACCTTTGGTGAAATTAAAAGCAATGGTGGTAACATTAAGACTACAACGAGAATTCCGCTGTTAAATGCAGAGGAGGGAACGGATATGTGGAAGGAGTACAATGAATGCATCTATGAGGGGGGAGATTTGTCTGATGTGATAGAAGAAGATACAGGAATCAATGTTGAAGAGGAAGGGGATCCAGTATTAAAATCAGAATTAAACAGAGCTTTGAACGACTTAAGATCAAGTAAGGCGGAAGGGATAGATATCATTCCAGGAGAATTTCTAAAATCGTTGGAGGAAGTGACAACAAACTGACTATTCACGTCGATGTGTAGGCTGCATAAGCCTGTCGACATACATCTGACTTTCGGAAAAATATCTTGCACACAATTTCGAATAGTGCAAAACCTGACAAGCGCGAGAACTATCGCACAGTCAGTTTAACTGCTAATGCATCCAAGTTACTTGTAAAAATAATATACAGAAGAATGGAAAAGTAATTTGAGGGTGTGTTAGATGACGACCAGTTCGGCTTCGGGCAGGTAAAGGTACCAGAGAGGCAATTCTGACACTACGGTTGATAATGGAAGCGTAAGAAAAATCAAGACACGTTTATAGGATTTGTCGACCTGGAAAAAGCATTCGACAGTGCCAAGTGGTGCAAGATCTTCGAAATTCTGACAAAAATAGTGGTAAGCTATAGGGACAGACGGGTAATGTACAATATGTACAAGAGAAAGAGGGAAGTCCAGAGATTAAAAAGGGTGTAAGACAGAGATGTAATCTTTCGCCCGTACTGTTCTACTGTTCAATGTGTACATCGAAGTAGCAATGATGGAAATAAAAGAAAGGATCGGGAGTGCGATTACAATTCAAGGTGATAGGATATATGACACGATTCGCTGATAACGTTGCTAACCTTGAAAATGAAGAAGAACTACATGATCTGCTGAATAGAATGAACAGTCTAATTAGTGCAGAATATGGATTGAGAGTAAATAGAAGAGAAACGAAAGCAATGGGAAGTATCAGAAATGAGAACAGTAAGGAATTTAACTTCAGGATTGATGGTCACGAAATAGATTGAGTTAAGGAATTCTACTGCTTAGGCAGCATAATAATCAAGTGATGGACGGGGCAAAGAGGACATAAACAGCGGACTAGCAGTAGCAAAAAGGGGATTCCTGGCCAAGAGAAATCTATTGGTATTAAACGTAGTCCTTAATTTGTGGAAGAAATCTGAAGCAGAACATTATGTGGTAGTGAAACGTGGACTGTGGGACAATTGGAATGGAAGAGGATCAAAGCATTAGAGATGTGGTGCTACAGACGAATGTTGAAAATTACGTTGGAGGTTCTGTGCAGAATCGGAGAGGAAAGGGTTATGTGGAAACACTGACAAGGAGAAGGAACAGGATGAAAGGACACCTGTTAAGACATCAGAGAATGATTTCCATGGTACTGGAAGGAGCTGTAGAGGGGAAAAAACTGAAGAGGAAAGCAGGGATTGGACTACATTCAGCATATAAATGAGTACGTCGGTTGCAAGTGCTACTCTGAGATGAAGAAGATAGCACAGGAGACGAATTCGTGGCGGGCCGCATCAAACCAGTCAGAAGACTGATGACTCAAAAGAAAAAGGTATTTTATTTCTAATTCTTTTGAAATAAAGCTTATTACTATATTAATTGTTTTAGCAGCTATAACTAAAACCATGCAGCAAGCTCTCGATCCTTATACGGAACCATTAGATACAACGCTGTATCACATACATTACAAGGTGAGTTAGCTTGAGAAGTAAATCTGACACAACATTACACATTACTATGGGAGGAGGGGGTGCTAGGAAATGACGTGTGAGGAACAGTACCACCCTCTAGGAGGAAACCATGCATGCTAGAACTGTGGCTGCATGGTACAGCGCGTAACAGACCGCAGTCTCTGTAACTATGCTTGAATAAATGGTCTGTAGCATGGAAATGATGCATTTTCGGACATAAGTGTATTAGACCTCTTTTGTTCCGTATCTTCTCTTCGATCAATTTCTAGAGTTCCCATACGCTGAAAAAATTCACGCTGTAGAATAAGAATTTTGTGATAAGAGGGTTGGATCACAATTAACAGCAGATTAATAACAAAAAGTGTACAGTAATAAACAGGTTATAAAAGTATTCCCGTTAATAAATTTTACTCGCTATTGCCAAGCAGTTAAAAAGTAACTTAACAAATGCGAAGATATGGTGACCAAAAAACTTCGCATCATAAGTAAAATATTTTAAAAACCAACAGACTGATAGATTAACTATAAAAGAGTTCAGTTAGATAACAAACAACGAGCGCTAGTGTGCCTAAAAGATGACGAAGACTAAGCACAATGAGAGCGTATTGACTTATGTCAAAAGGAAATTGAATAACAGCCTTAATACAAAAATTACAAAGCTTGTAATAAGGGCTGAAGAAAGGGTACAATCATCAGCCGGCTGGGGTGGCCGAGCGGTTCTAGACGCTACAGTCTGGAACCGCGCGATCGCTACGGTCGCAGGTTCAAGTCCTGCCTCGGGCATGGATGTGTGTGACGTCCTTAGGTTAGTTAGGTTTAAGTAGTTCTAAATTCTAGGGGACTGACGACCTCAGCAGGTAAGTCCCATAGCGCTCAGAGCCATTTGAACAATCATCAGGTGGATTTAATACTCAGCGGTGCTGGCACCGTGGGTTGATGGTGAAGCGGCACTACATTAAACTTTCTAGTATGTTTATGTAGAGGTCGGACGCTGGATTCGAGTTTTCAGCGATGCAAGCAAGTAGGTCCGCCCCCCGCTGAGCATCCGACTCGATGGTGAGCGCGAGGTCCCAGTGCGTATTTACGTTTAGGACCCCTCTGCCTATAGCTGTTACTAGCTGCATCACAGCACATCCACGCTAGTAACTTTAATCTTAACCAGATAAATCAGTATCGCAGTAAAATGAATTAGGCACACTGGCTACTATACAAGAAGGTGTCCGGCGGTTCTGACTAGCCTTCACACTTAAAACGTATTTTAAAAATATATACAAAATAAATTACATTAAAAAGCACTGAGACATATTGACTAGATAACAAAGTTAAGGAAAGAAATGAGCAAACAACAGATGCGAATGGTCGTTCGTACCATACAATCAAAAACATTAAGTAAACAGGAAGGTTACAAATGGACGTTTTTAGCTACGTGATATAAACCACTGGCTAAGCAAATGGGCAGGTTACAGATTATTTGAAAAGAGAACAAATACAATCAAAACAAAATCTGTTTCTAAGCGATAGCTAATCATTCAGAAAACTTTTTGAGCCTGGACGAGAATGCTTGTAAATTTTTACGTCTTGTGAAAGATGCGTTTTGCACCCTTTGTCCACTATGTGCAAGATTTACAGATTAAGTAACGAAAGCAGTGCGTATAAGTGCTTCTCAGCTTTAAGATTTTCTGCAAACGTTGACTTTTAAGCATTCAATAAATGTTCAAGAAACCGACTCTTAAATACCTTTCCAGTTTTTCCTATTTCTTACATAACGTCGCAATCCGATAGGAAATACCAGCTGAGAACGCAATGGAATAATATTTATTTGCAGTAGGGTCATCTATATTCAGCAAAGATATACCAGAGTTCTTAATAGTTCTTGCTGTGTAAAGTTTTTGCACGAGATAAACTTGATAGCCGTTACTGACACTAAAATGCTCGATGTCATTATGTTCGGTGACAAATAGCGGACAGTGTTAATGGACTTCGCCTACAGGGATGCCAGGAAGACGCACCGACGATATTATCGGTCGTAGTGGGTTTTCTGCAGATGTCAAAACTAGTCTTCCCATCTGTTAGTCGCAATTTCAGATCAAAGAAGCTACACTGCTTTTGTTACTTAAAATGAAAATCCTGAACGATCAGATCTCGCTTTGAAATAGGTTGTGTTTTGATTGTACTTCTTCACTTTACAAATGATCTGTATCTTACCTATTCCCTTAATCAATGGTTTACATCACATGGTAAAAACGAGCATATGTAACTGCCAATTCAAATGACTTGTAACCTCCCTATTTGCATAATGTTTTTATTACAAGTCATAAACAACCATTTGCATCTGTTGTTTGCCCATTTCTTCCCTCAACTTTATCTACTCAAGGTGTCCTAGTGCTTTTCCACATAATTTATATGTTATACGTTTTTTATACATGTTGTAACTGTGGTGGCTAGTCAGAGCCACGGGACACCTTTTCATACACTGGTCAGTCTGCCTAATACATTTACCTATGTTACGTCGTTTCAAGTTACTAAGGCAGATGTGCTGTGATGCAGCTAGTAAGAGCTATAGGTAGAGGTCCTAAACGTAAAGACGCACTGGGACCTCGCATTTGCCATCTAGTAGAATTCTCAGCCCTCTTATTTGCGTCGTTGGAAACTCGAATCTAGCGGTAGGCCTCTGTGACAAGATACACATATCAAAAAAGGAATTTATCACCTCGGTTCCGAGAGTTTCGGAACCTGTACAGAAAACTGGAATAGAGATCAACATAAACAATATTTCCGCCCTCTTCATTGCTCATGAAAACCACACATTGCATGTTGTACCAACATACAACCAGACCTTCAGAGGTGGTGATCCAGATTGCTGTACACACCAGCACCTCTAACACCCAGTAGCACGTCCTCTTGCATTGATGCATGGCTGGATTCGTCGTGGCATGCTATCCACAAGTTCATTAAGGCACTGTTGGTCCAGTGTGTCCCACTCCTCAACGGCGATTCAGCATAGATCCCTCAGAGTGGTTGATGGGTCACGTCGTCCATAAATAGCCCTTTTCAATCTATCCCAGGCATGTTGGATACGGTTCATGTCTGGAGAACAAGTTGGCCACTCTAGTCGAGTGTCGTTATCCTGAAGGAAGTCATTCACAAGATGTGGCACGAATTGTCGTACATGAAGACAAATGCTTCGCCAATATGCTGCCGATATGGGTGCACTATCGGTCGGAGGATGGCATTCACGTATCTTACAGCTGTTACGGCGCCTTCCATGACCACCAGAGGCGTACTTCGGCCCCACATAATGCCACCTCAATGCAGCAGAGAACCTCCACCTTGCTGCACTCGCTGGACAGTGTGCCTAAGGCGTTCAGCACTACCGGGTTACCTCCAAGCACGTCTCCGACGATTGTCTAGTTGAAGGCATATGCGACACTCATCGATGTAGACAACGTGATGCCAATCCTGAGCGGTCCATTCGGCATGTTGTTGTGCCCATCTGTACCGCGCCGCGTTGTCTTGGTTGCAAAAATGGACCTTGCCATGGACGACGGGAGTGAAGTTGCGCCGCATGCAGCCTATTGCGCAGAGTTTGAGTCGTAACATGACGTCCTGTGGCTGCACGAAACGCATTATTCAACATGGTGATGTTCCTGTCAGCGTTCCTCCGAGCCATAATCTGTAGGTAGCTGTCATCCACTGCAGTAGTAGCCTTTGGTCGATCTGAGCGAGGCGTGTCATCGACAATTCCTGTCTCTCTGTATCTGCTCCATGTCCGAACAACATCGCTTTGGTTCATTCCGAGACGCCTGGACACGTCTCTTGTTGAGAACCCTACCTGGCACAATGTGAAACGTCCCCTTAGAAAAATTACGGATGACAGTGCTGGAAAAACTCTTACGTTATTTGATTTTCAAACAGCGGAGCAAAACTGAACGTACCCAGACATTTCTCTCTTTACTTATTCCGATCGTCACTGAACTGACACACAATATTTTTAGCGCAACGCAAACTGACTTTCAATAATCCCTACAAAAGAATGGCCCAGACTAACAGTAACCTATACCTTTCACGAATCACTTACCTAACAAAAATCTTCGTTACTCGAACTACTGCAATACAGCGAGCTCCAATACTGCCAGCTAAATAAAACATTCTAACTACTGAAGGCACTAACTGCTGATAGGCATAGTTAACAAATGAAAGATTTTGATAGAGAACAAACAATGTATTTGCCTTAACAGCATTCAAAAGTCATAATTCATATATATATATATATATATATATATATATATATATATATATATATATATATAATTTTGTGACATCGAACTAAGAAATTTCCTTTTTCTGACGGACACACGTCCAGATTGTCCGCTCAAAACTCTGGCATCTCTCTCTCCACATCCACCACTGCCGATGGCTCACCTCCAACTGCCGAACGCTACGCGCTGTTCACATCCAACAGCCAAACACTACAATAGCGAATATTCCGACAATGCCAACCAGCCACAAACTGCCCACAGCACATTCAGTGATTTTCGCGCCGAGCGCTACGTGGCGTTACCAACATAGAAACCTAAACAGCTTACTTACAAATGAAACAATGCGGACGCGATAGAACCTCGGTATTGACCGTCTAGGCATGGTTAAACTACAGACGACACGAGCCGTGTACCTCTTTCCTGGTGGAATGACGAACTGATGATCGGCTGCCCCCCCCCCCCCCCCCGGCCTAATAGGTGCTGCTGACGCATGGTTGTTTACATCTTTGGGTGGATTTCCTTGAATAGTCAAAGGGTCTGTGTCTGTATCTGTGCTACAATATCCACAGTCAACATCTATCTCCAGGAGACAAGGCATATGATTAAGCAAAACTTTTTTTTTATGTGTGTACTAGAAAGTTCAATGTAGCGCCGCTTCACCATCGACGCCCAGCGCCACCATCAGCTGAGTATCCACCTGATCATTGTACCCATTCTTGAGCCCTTATTACAAGCTATGTCATTTTCGTGTTTTTTGCCCTTGATTAGCACACGACATAAAGTTTAATGGAGTTTTATTTCTTTAAGATTGGTATTCAATTTCGTTTTGACTTATAGACACGAGCGCCTAATTGTGCTTAATGTTCGTAACCTGTTAGACACACTAGCTCTCGTTGCATCTTGTTGTTTTTGTGGTCTTCAGTCCTGAACTGATTTGATGCAGCTCTCCAAGCATCTTCATCTCCCAGTAACTACTGCAACCTACATCTTAGTGTATTCATTTCTTGGTCTCCCTCTACGATTTTTATCCTCCACGCTGCCCTCCAATACTAAACTGGTGAACCCTTGATGCCTCAGAACATGTCCTACCAACCGATCCCTACTCGTAGTCAAGTTGTGCCACAAACGTCTCTTCTCCCCAATCCTATTCAATACCTCCTCATTAGTTACGTGATCTACCCATTTTATCTTCAGCATTCTTCTGTAGCACCACATTTCAAAAGCTTCTATTCTCTTCTTGTCCAAACTATTTATCGTCCATGTTTCGATTCCATACATGGCTACACTCCGTACAAATACTTTTAGAAACGACTTCCTGACACTCGATGTTAACAAATTTCTCTTCTTCAGAAACGATTTCCTTGCCATTGCCAGTCTACATTTTATATCCTCTCTGCTTCGACCATCATCAGTTATTTTGCTCCCCAAATAGCAAAACTCCTTTACTACTTTAAGTGTCTCATTTCCTAATCTAATTCCCTCTGCATCACCCGATTTAATTTGAGTACATTCCATTATCCTCGTTTTGCTTTTGTTGATGTTCATCTTATACCCTCCTTTCAAGACACTGTCCATTCCGTTCAACTGCTCTTCCAAGTCCTTTGTTGTCTCTGACAAAATTACAATGTCATCGGCGAACCGCAAAGTTTTTATTTTATTTCTTCTCCATGGATTTTAATACCTACTCCGAACCTTTCTTTTGTTTCCTTCACGGCTTGCTCAATATACAGATTGAATAACATCGGGGAGAGGCTACAACCCTGTCTCACTCCCTTCTCAAACACTGCTTCCCTTTCGTGTCCCTCAACTCTTATAACTGACATCTGGTTTCTGTACAAATTGTAAATAGCCTTTCGCTCCTTGCGTTCTACCCCCGCCACCTTCAAAATTTCTACGGAATCCAAACTGATCATTCCCAAGGTAGGCCTCTACCAGTTTTTCCATTCGTCTGTAACGAATTCGTGTTAGTATTTTGCAGCCGTAACTTATTAAACTGTTAGTTCGGTAATTTTCGCATCTGTCAACACCTGCTTTCTTTGGGATTGGAATTATTATATTTATCTTGATGTCTGAGGGTATTTCGCCTGTCTCATATATCTTTCTCACCAGATGGTAGAGTTTTGTCAGGACTGGCTCTCTCAAGGCTGTCAGTGCTCCTAATGGAATGTTGTCTACTACTGGGGCCTTGTTTCGACTCAGGTCTTTCATTGCTCTGTCAAACTCTTCACGCAGTATCATATCTCTCCTTTCATCTTCATCTACATCCTCTTCCATTTCCATAATATTGTCCTCAAGTACATCGCCCTTGTCTACACCCTCTATATACTCCCTCCACCTTTCTGCTTTCCCTTATTTGCTTAGAACTGGGTTTCCATCTGAGCTCTTGATATTCATACAAGTGGTTCTCTTTTCTCCAAAGCTCTCTTAATTTTCCTGTACGCAGTATCTATCTTACCTCTGGTGAGATAATCCTCTACATCCTTACATTTGTCCTCTAGCCATCCCTGCTTAGCCATTCTGCACTTCCTATCGATCTCATTTTGAGACGTTTGTATTCCTTTTTGCCTGCTTCATTTACTGCATTTTTATATTTTCTCCTTTCATCAATTAAATTCAATATTTCTTCTGTTACCCAAGGATTTCTACTAGCCCTCGTCTTTTTACCTACCTGATCCTCTGCTGCCTTCACTACTTCATCCCTCAAAGCTACCCATTCTTCTTCTACTGTATTTCTTTCCCTCATTCCTGTCAATTGTTCCCTTATGCTCTCCCTGAAACTCTGTACAACCTCTGGTTCTTTCAGTTTTTCCAGGTCCCATCTCCTTAAATTCCCACCTTTTTGCAGTTTCTTCAGGTTTAATCTACAGGTCATAACCAATAGATTGTGGTCAGAGTCCACACTGCCCCTGGAAATGTCTTACAATTTAAAACCTGGTTCCTAAATCTCTGTCTTACCATTATACAATCTATCTGATACCTTTTAGTATCTCCAGGGTTCTTCCATGTATACAACCTTCTATCATGATTCTTAAACCAAGTGTTAGCTATGATTAAGTTGTGCTCTGTGCAAAATTCTTCCAGGCGGCTTCCTCTTTCATTTCCTAGCCCCAATCCATATTCACCTACTACGTTTCCTTCTCTCCCCTTTCCTACACTCGAATTCCAGTCACCCATGACTATTAAATTTTCGTCTCCCTTCACTATCTGAATAATTTCTTTTATTTCATCATACATTTCTTCAATTTCTTCGTCATCTGCAGAGCTAGTTGGCATATAAACTTGTACTACTGTAGTAGGTGTGGGCTTCGTATCTACCTTGGCCACAATAATGCGTTCACTATGCTGTTTGTAGTAGCTTACCCGCATTCCTATTTTCCTATTCATTATTAAACCTACTCCTGCATTACCCCTATTTGACTTTGTGTTTATAACCCTGTAGTCACCTGACCAGAAGTCTTGTTCCTCCTGCCACCGAACTTCACTAATTCTCACTACATCTAACTTTAACCTACCCATTTCCCTTTTTAAATTTTCTAACCTACCTGCCCGATTAAGGGATCTGACATTCCACGCTCCGATCCGTAGAACGCCAGTTTCCTTTCTCCTGATAACGACATCCTCTTGAGTAGTCCCCGCCCGGAGATCCGAATGGGGGACTATTTTACCTCCGGAATATTTTACCCAAGAGGACGCCATCATCATTTAATCATACAGTAAAGCTGCATGCCCTCGGGAAAAATTACGGCCGTAGTTTCCCCTTGCTTTCAGCCGTTCGCAGTACCAGCACAGCAAGGCAGTTTTGGTTATTGTTACAAGGCCAGATCAGTCAATCATCCAGACTGTTGCCCCTGCAACTACTGAAAAGGCTGCTGCCCCTCTTCAGGAACCACACGTTTGTCTGGCCTCTCAACAGATACCCCCCCCGTTGTGGTTGTACCTACGGTACGGCTATCTGTATCGCTGAGGCACGCAAACCTCCCCACCAACGGCAAGGTCCATGACTATTTATAACCCTGTATTCGCCTGACCAGAAGTCTTGTTCCTCCTGCCACCGAACTTCACTAATTCCCACTATATCTAACTTTAACCTATCCATTTCCCTTTTTAAATTAACTAATCTACCTGCCCGATTAAGGTATCTGACATTCCACGCTGCAATCCGTAGAACGCCAGTTTTCTTTCTCCTGATAACGACGTCTTCTTGAGTAGTCCCCGCCCGGAGATCCGAATGGGGGACTATTTTACCTCCGGAATATTTTACCCAAGAGGACGCCATCATCATTTAACCATACAGTAATGCTGCATGCCCTCGAGAAAAATTACGGGTGTAGTTTCCCCTTGCTTTCAGCCGTTCGCAGTACCAGCACAGCCAGGCCGTTTTGGTTAGTGTTACAAGGCCAGATCAGTCAATCATCCAGATTGTTGCCCCTGCAACTAGTGATAAGGCTACTGCCCCTCTTCAGGAACCACACGTTTGTCTGGCCTCTCAACAGATAGCCCTCCGTTGTGGTTGCACCTACGGTACGGTTATCTGTATCGCTGAGGCACGCAAGGCTCCCCATCAACGGCAAGGTCCATGTTGCCTGTTATACAACTGAAATCTTTTATGGCCAAACTATCAGTCTGTTGGCGATAATAACCATATGCCTTGAGGTTTTTTAATACTTTACTTACGGTGAGGAAGGTTTTTTTTTATTTTTTTTTAATTGGACACCTAATCTTCCCATTTGTCACGTTAGTTTTTAACTGCTTGACGGTAGCATGTAAACATTTTATCGGGGGTACGTTTATAGTCTGTTAGTTATTATGCGGACAGTATATCGTGGCAGAAGGCCGCGACCGTACACAAGCAAGAACTCATCGACTGCACGGGCGCAAAGGAGCGGCGCGGGGAAATAAGGCCTGCCTCCTTCTCCAAAGGCTCCTGTCCAACGCCCGCGTTCTGTGCTTTCACGAAAGCAGAAGTGACACAACGGTCGTCGAGGTCGCTGATTCCTTTTGTTGTGGCAAGAGTCGCATTCAAATCCCGTTATACACAGGGCATTAGTCTCTTCACTCATGTCAGAATAAGAAAAGAAAACAAGCAAAATTAAAGCAATGGCAGCCCTCGGTCGCAAAAAAGAAGTCTTCTGACCTCTGTTTCGGCATTGCTATGAGTGCTTTCATCAGAAGTAAAACACTGAAACTGGCATGTCACGTATAAAACTAAATATTAAGCGGTAAAGCTTCAGTCACTTTTTTTTTTTTTTTTTTTTTTTTTTTTTTTTTGTAAATCTGATGCTACCGTAGCTCGACACGTGTGAGCAGCGTCGGCACATGTGGCTTATCTTTCTACGTGTTCCTTTTTAAAAATTTTGTTACTAAAACTTTATCGCTTAGTATCTAGTTTTATACGTTACTTCCGATGAAGGCACTCATAGCAGTGCCGAAACCTAGATCAAAAGGCTTCTTTTTTGCGACCGCGAGCTGCGATTGCTTTAATTTTACATTGTAAACGGTCGCTGACAACGCAGCCATGTTCAAAACCTTAGAAAACAAGCAGTCCACGACACAAAGTCAATTGGAGAACACAAAGCATTTGGTAGTGGCTATGGCGCAATTGTTTGCTACGATTGGAAGTGGTAGTTGAGGCCCGGCCTCTACCGGTAATAGTCCGTAACACTTCCCACCTAAAACTGCAACAATAAGGTGTCTGTTAATCTGCTGTTAATTGTAATCCAACCCTGGTAATCACTAAGTTCTTATTCTATACCCATTTTGACAAGGACTCTTTCGTCCAAAGTTTGCTTGACGATTGCTTTCCGATGTAAGCTTAATTGTATGATCTTCTGAGGATGGCACATTAAATTGCCGAAACTAATCAAGAACTTAATTTAAAAAAAATTGCGCAGCTGACACTGATTATTTCTTTTCTTAAAACGTGCTTCAGAGCTGTTCATTGACAGCCATGAATGAAACATCTTGGTAAATATTCTAATGCGTTAATGCGGAACCTTTTTACGCTGGAAAAAATCCGTTCGAATTTTGACTACCTGGTGCAAAACTGGCTCTGCAGAAAAGGTCAAATAAGTGAGTAAGGCATAACGTTGATTTTATAACAAAAGGAGACGTCGATAACATGGTGCATGCTAAGACGACGTGACCAATAGTTGCTCTTATCAGGTCCGATGGAATTTGAGCAAATGTTCCTGTATACTGGCCTTCAGATAAGGTAGAGGACGAAAATGTTCCCGGTAAGAGCGCTCTTTCAGACATACCCAGAGCCGAAAGTTACATGGAGCGAGATCAGGTAATGTTGGAGGCCATGCATCTGGAAAAATCCTTTGCAGGTAACACGTTAGTGGAAGGTTGAATTAAGCAGATCTATTATTGGGCGAGCGGAAAGAGATGTTGCCCCATCTTGAACACTTACTATGTACCTACATGTGTAGTTTGACGTTGATACTACATCAGAATATTTTATGATCTGAAGATGGCAGTGGCCGAAACCGGTCATAGTGAAATATAAAAACTTATGTAATCATGGCGGACCTGTAAAAGAAAGTGCCAAAAATATGATCATGGACTCATTTTCAGACTTTATGTCTTCAATTGATAAATTTTCATGAAAACAGGGGTTTCTACGAAGTTTGCCTCTTCTAAAGCAAGAATCACATCCTGTACAAGGAGGTCTCGATAACCTGCTAACGTCACGATACACATGACAGAACCTCTGTGTGTACTCTCTTTAAAGGAGAATGGACCGAGAATAAAGACACTTGTGAAACCACACCACGTGGCAACATACGACGAGCGGAGTGGCTCTTTCTTCACAGCATGCAATTTTACAATACACCACATTCCGCAGTTCTGTGTATCCTCTGCACCCCGTAGTGTAAAATGTGCTTCGTCACTCCATAGAAGGTTGTCTGGCCACATGTCATCAACCTCATTTGTGCCAGAAACCGAAAATCAAATTCAGAACGTTGCTGCGGGACATGAGGTTTCAGTTGCCTTACCGTCTGGATCTTGCACGGGTACCAGTGTAAAATAGACGCAAAACTTTCGGTACTGTTGATCATAGGATGAACAATTCCTTTGACATTAGTCAAGCGTCTGCTAGCAATACCCGGGACACGTGCTGCATATTCAGTTTTAGCAACAGCAACCTTGTCAATAACTTCCACAGGAAAGGACGCCTTTCACTCCAAGGAGCTACCCAAATTGACCCGTGGTTTAGAATTTCATTATCATCTTCTTTAAACCATTTAATGACATCGGGCCTCTCCTCAGACCTTTTCGTCGGCTACACTCTTTCAATACAGCGCTGTAAGTGCTTCCGTTCACCTTAAGAGGGGAGTTGGAACGCCCTATCCCAACAATGTTAAATTTAGTGACTTGGCTTGCCTGTACTTCAGGAACCACTGTAGCCAATGACATGAAACGTTTACAGGGCATTAAACTGTATGTTCTAGGTCCACTGAACTACAATAATAGCATTTCAGCAACTGTTTTCCGTAATACTATTTTTAAATTGCACGATTAGAATTTTATGTACTTTTTTGTACGTTGTCCTACACAATTTTAATTATACGTAACATTTTGTTCTTCTTTGGGTTCAGTAGACTCAGAATATGTATGTTATTACTCCCTGAGAATTTGAATACTCTACTCGAAGTGGTTACTGAGATTTAGAGAAAAATGCAGCAGATAATGTAAATTTTCAGGAACGGCTTGTAAAGTTTCAAGAGATTGTAACTCACTTAATATATGCGTATTTTTTTATTTTTAGTCTCTCAGAAGAATCATGTACCATACTCTATATCATCCTCTTGATCTTTTCCCAAGTTTTTTTTTTCTTTTCTTCTTTCTGGACTCCTCAGTGGCCAACGGTGCTGCATACTCTGCATTATCAACGCGAACCTTGTCCATCCGTTCAAGTTCTCTGATGCAGTTTGCTCCAGGATTTATTCCCATATGCTTTAGCACATTCACTCTACCAATGTTGCCATAAGCGAGTCCATATAAGATCACTGAACGGCTCATTGGGATTTTGAGTCTTACCATACAGACACTTCTTCAGTAATTCAGGATTTGCCAGGTCTCTGTAAATAGGTTTTATGATAACCATGACCGCTGCTGGGATGGAATGTTTATGGCTGTATGAACTGTTTGAGTACTGGGCATTGCGTTAATTGCACCATGAATCAGATCCAGGAGGGCAAAGGTGATGTACTGGTTTCTCACCAGTTGGCAGTCTGTGGAAGAAGGTAGCCCATACTACCTGCTTCATTTTCAACAAATCCTCAGTATTATTTCTAATAGCCATCCCATAATAATGCTGTAGTCAGTCTGCCTCTTATGGTTTTACCATCAGAAAGTTTCTTGTCTCTCAAACTTCGTTTCAACTTCCTCAACCTGGTGCCCATCCTCTTCTGGACACAAACTTTATAACACAGCAATCCACAGCCTGCTATAGAAAAAGCTACCGATGTTATTGGATCTTGAAGTAACGCACATAAAAATTTTAACGTTTTCAATCGGTGTAGATTATATTTAAAAAAATAAAGTAAAAGCTTCACATGTGAGTTTCTAAGTGGTATATGTATATCATTTTATTCGGAAAATTTCAAATATTATATTGAGATAAAAATCAAAAACTGTGATAATTTTTTTTTGTTCTAGCTCCCCTTAAGCAGTTTCACTAACAGCGCACTGTCTCTCGTCTTGATAGCCACACTGCTCGCTTGTCAAATGACACCGGGGATGTCATAACTTCATACAAACGGTGTACTGTTCCAGATCTGCACAGGGTGACCATAACAGGAACTAATTTGTGAGCAGCATAAATCGGTTCCGCATTAACTCATTAGCATATCTACCAAGTTTCGCTGCCATGCGATAATTAGAGCCCACACTGGACATCTATGAGTAGCTGCGCTTTAATTATAACCACCTGCCACAAGAGTACTAACATCCACACAGTATATGAAGTTGAACTCTTACATATGATGATCCATACCCTGGATTGTAATTGATAATCAGTAGAGGTTATTACGATCCAGACGGCGAGAACTTTAAAAGGCTCTCGTATATGAGTGCATCGTAGCAATTGCTGTGCTACGTAGAGTCAAAGTCTGTTACAGAATATTTTTGACATTGGAAGCAGTTCCTGTGACTCTCGCCATAACGGAAATTACGATATTTGGACACTTTCTTGGAGATGTCTCTCATCGCCAATGATGTTGTTGTTGTGGTCTTCAATCCAGAGACTGGTTCGATGCAGCTCTCCACGCTACTCTATCCTGTGCAAGCTTCTTCATCTTCCAGTACCTACTGCAACCTACATACTTCTGAATCTGTTTAGTGTATTCATCTCTTTGTCTTCCTTTAGGATTTTTACCCTCCACGTTGCCCTCCAATATTAAATTGGTGATCCCTTGATGCCTCAGAATATGTCCTACTAACCGATCCCTTCTTCTAGTCAAGTTGTGCCACAAACTCCTCTTCTCCCCAATTCCATTCAATACCTCCTCATTAGTTATGTGATCTACCCACCTAATCTTCAGCATTCTTCTTTGGCACCACATTTCAAAAACTTCTATTCTCTTCTTGTCTGAACTATTTATCGTCCGCGTTTCCGCTTCCACACATGGCTACACTCCATACAAATACTTTCAGAAATGACTTCCTGACACTTAAATCTATACACGATGTTAACAAATTTCTCTTCTTCAGAAATGCTTTCCTCTCCATTGCCAGTCTACACAGCCTATCTAGCACATGGACTACTCAGTTTGTATATTTGGCTTATTTTTTCATGATTCCACACAACTTCTTCGTGTTTTCTCGATTGATCTGTGTTCAGTTTTTCAAGGCCTATACACTGTGTCAACTTATAACTAAATCTGAGGGGAGTTCGATGGGGAGGTTCCCTTGTCAGTATAACTATCAAACGTTGGTGCTCAATGACGAAATGCACTGTAAACCTGACGAGTGAGCATTTTTGCTTGCGTTGGTACATATGTCGGTGGTGGCACTTAAGCACTCGCATTTCGCAATCAGATTCCTTACTTTGGTTCTCAGTTTGTCGTAGGCTTGTGGCATCAACGTTGTTCTAAATAATTTTTTGGATTTGAGCCCATGTCTGCGAACAGCCTGTGGATCATTAAAACTGAGCCGTTGGAATGCATAGCCATCTACCAAAGAATACGACAGTAAACCAGCAATTATTAAATTCGTAATAGCTTTGTGTTTTCTTTTCGTAATTTCATAGTCGTCTGGCCAGTGCACATATTTAGTGGTCAAACTGGGAATGGTTGGCTGGATTAGATTGGGTTTTTCATCCTGCTCGATACCGGTGCACATGAAGACTCCGCTTTGGTCTGTTATCAGTTTTCAAATCGTCCAATTCTGAACGTCGTTTTAAAACCTGTTTATATTCTGAGCCATGAAATTTTGATAAACATTACTTCAGTCCATACAATGTTTGTCTTTTGGGCCCATGGCTGAGCAGTGAAAGTGTTTCGTTGCAAACTATGCAGGTGGCTTTAGATAAATCGGTGGTACTTTTAATATAGTACTTCAAATTACATTCTTTTCTCTTCGTTGTGGCATTTGATACTAAAAAATATATTAAAGTAAGTCGAGAATAAGTAAACTGAGCTAGAAATAGCTACCACAAAAAATTCCATGTATTAATACAGTCCTGCATATCTACTTGTAGAAGATACTCTGCAAGTGTACTACTAAACCTGCCAAGTAGATACTACGAAATGCTATAGCTTGGGCATGACTAATGGCGTATCACGTCACTACATAAAATACGCAGAGACGAATAATTTTATCAAATTACCTTCCATCAGCAATGTGGAATGCACTCAACTACGGTGATATGACTTTCAAAATGATGGAGAAAAGCCATCAGTCGTCTTTTCCTTTCAGACTTTATTAAAGAAAATCTAGATTTCGACTAGTAAGGACCCATTATAAATTCACTATTTGAGGGTTTTAGTACGTGCCCTAGTACGTCAATCCCCTGCTCTTCAGGCTCCTGTCACAGATAAAACTTAAAAAAAAAACTCGGTTTCACGGAAACTCATTAATAAAACCTTTCAGTACATTCCATTCAGTACAATCACAGTAAGTTAAATTGTGATTAACTCAGTATAAGATATTACTATCAGAGACCATTACATTACATTGTAATTAACAACAAAATACTCAACTTTTTACGCGCGATCAAAGACTCTCCTGATATTTAAACGGCACCCCACCAACTGAGGTCAAGCACTGTTGCTCACTGTATCCATTCTGAACGGACCCGAATTCATACGTGAGTTCACATAAGCTGGTTTCGGATAAGCTGAAGATTCGGCTGACATGGCCGAAACCGAAACTGGCCGAAACCGAAACCTAAATTCCCCTCGAACCTTTTAACTCGATAATGTGCCAGCATGCTGCTGCTTGGGTGAAAGTTGAGTCTACATTTTTTTGTAGGTCAGAGGGTATAAGATATAGAGCCAACACTGCGTATGACGCATAGTCGCTTTGAGTATACGTCCACACGCCGCTACGTTGAGACAAACCCAGCCGACAATAGAGAGTGATACTGGAGTCTATTTACTACTGCAGTTGCGAAGTAAACTAGCATGATGTACTGACTCGCATTGAGCAGTGCGCTTTAAGTGCAGTATTGTCATGCTTCTTCAGAAATCGGCAAATACTGGTCTTTCCCAGCAGTCGACAGTGGAAGATTGCGGTTTTACAATTGATGACCCAGTAATTTTTTATCCTCTTACTGCTCATTCGTTTTAATTCAGGTAAGCCGTGATAGAAAGCCACATTTTCTTCAACACAAAAATTCTGTAGCTCACATTATGGGCGACACTATGAAGAAGAACGGACAAAAGTTTGAGTCATTAATTTATTTTATGAGAAGCAGTACATTGGACAGCTTTTAACCCTAGATTAATAAATCCTCGTAAAATTTACGATTGCGGTAGGGTATAAAATATGACTTTCTTACTTAATTTGCTCTGTAACATACCACTGAAGCTTTATCTAATAATGGTAATTAACTAATGCATAACCTATATATTGTGAATTCCTTTGAATAAAATGTCGAGCTGTAAATTTAAACAATGATTTAGTAGCCAAGTAACATTGTCCCTCTTTCAAAGTCCTAGAGTTAATCTAGTTTTGTGTGGGGCTTCACTGTGCCATGGAAAGTGCTAAACAACACTACTTCTAAATTCGTCGTGGAGAGCATCAGCGGTCGCAGTATAAAAGATGATCGACATTGCACAAAAATTGAAACAGGTATATTAAACGGTATTACTGGTATTAAAAAACGTTGGTGACCACGATATTTGGCTTTCAGCTGACGATACCACTGACGGCTTTGGCAGGTTTATAGCAATTGTCATGATGGGAAAATTAGATTCCATGGCACCAGGAAAACCATAACTACTTTTGTATAAAGAATTGGAGAAGACGAACCACTGCACTGTAACCTGCACTATCAGGAAAGCCAGGAGAAGACAGGGATGAGAAATTTTTGCTTTGGCGACAGACTGTGCTGCCTATATGCTAGAAGTGGGAGCTACATTGATACAGCTATATCCCAGTACGATCCATTGTACCTGAGGCGCCCAAGTCTTTACCTTCTAGGGAATGAAGTCAGATGAATTTTCCTGAGCTTAACGGTATAATTAACTCTATTACGAAAATTATTCTCAAAGCTCCTACCTGCATTCAGGTTTTTAAGGACATAGCTACCTTCCCACATGAACACACACACGCTGGTGCAGCTGGCTTTTGGCAAATAGTGAAAGATATAGTAGACATATTCGACACTAGTGAACCATTTTTTAATGGAAAAGCCAAGACGGCCCTTAAGAATTACAAGGAAGTGGTGCCTTTGGCATTTTTAAGAGCACACTTCCAATATCTACCTGCTGAAGTACCAAGCCTAGAGATCGTATTTCTACCACTGAAAGATGCTGTGGACGTGATTTCCGAAGGAAATACATATTCAGTTGGCACCGCATCATCATCAAATTAAGGAATTTTCTTGTGAGGAATCCTGGATATGAAGAAAGTTTTCGCATTATTCAGGGGGAGATTTTCGAAGGTGTACTGTATTGGGATCACGAGGAATTGCGTCGATGAGATATGCACCATCGACCTCTTCTGCTGTAGAGAGATATTTCTCAGCCTACAAGAACGTACTGAGGGACAACTCGAAAAATTTCACTTTAAAATCTTAGTAATGTGGTTATGTACTTCAGTACCAAGATATGAAATTACTTGTTAGCTGTGGCGCTGTGCCACGGATTGTGGTCTTACGTAAGTAGACACGTGAAGCGTGTGCTTTTTTATGTGACATATGAAAAAACTTTTAAGTAACAGACTTTTCATTAAAATGTTATAAAGAGAGTGTATAATTGTAACACGAGTATATATCTCAACTGTCACGAATTTTTTAGAGTGCCAATATATGTAACAACTAATTATTTTTTTCCACAAAGAACTAGAACAAATGTGTCAAAACGCTGATGAAAATTTCTATGTGAATATTAGTGTGCACTAATTTTTTATTAAAATACTAGAAAAAGACCACGATAGTTTGTTTAAACCTGAAAACTAAAGAGCTAAAATCAGTTTTATAAAAGCCTAAAAAACCCTGGCCCTACTCCTTATAGGTCCGTAGACAGTAATCATCTCACCAGACCAGTAGGGAACAGTTTGGCATATCATAGTGTCTTCGAACGAAGAAAGATGATGGTTTAACGTACCGTCGACATAGAGCTCATTAGAAACGGAGCTCAAGCTCAGATTAAGGAAGGATGTTGAAGGAAATCCGCTGTACCTTTTGTAAGGAACCATCAAGGTATTTGAGCCCTTAACATTTCCCGGCGAATTGGATGTTGAAATAACTTATGGGTTTGCTGCCGGGTGACGTCGTCGACATATTTCGACAGGAGCACACCCTGCCATTCTCAAGGCACAAATGCAATCAGGAAGAAATGTGCAAGGAAATTTAATACCTCGATTCACAGAGGAGAAACAAGGAAGATACCGCACACAGACCAGCCGGGGTGGCCGAGCGGTTCTAGGAACTACAGTCTGGAACCGCGTGACCGCTACGGTCGTAGGTTCGAATCCTGCCTCGGGCATGAATGTGTTTGATGTCCTTAGGTTAGTTAGGTTTAAGTAGTTCTAAGGTCTAGGGGACTGATGACCTCAGAAGTTAAGTCCCATAGTGCTCAGAGCCATTTGAACCATTTTTGAACCACACACAGACTAAGTGTCAATACAAACAAAGATAACCAACATCAGAATATCGATAGCGACTATTAATCAGCAGGTGAGGTAGCACTAATTCTGTCTCTCTGTTTTTCATAAGAGACAGAGCCGGATTCCAAGCAGTATTTATACAAAATCCACCATCTCTGTTAATAAGGTTGCTTGATAGTTTGATTTCAACTGCTTCCTTAATAACGCTATCCCAATAGCTGGACGTGCAAGCCAGAATCTCCGTGTTGTTGTATTCGATAGGAAGACCGGTGTCAAGGCAGTGTTCTGCAATAGCGAGTCGGCCAGTGTGGCCAAGCGGTTCCAGGCGCTTCAGTTTGGAACCACGCGTCCACTACGGTTGCAGGTTCGAATCCTGCCTCGGGCATGGATGTGTGTGATGTCCTTAGGTTAGTTAGGTTTAAGTAGTTCTAAGTTCTAGGGGACTGATGACCTTAGATGTTAAGTCCCATCGTGCTCAGTGCCATTTGAACCATTTTTTGCAATAGCGAATTTGCTCGGCTGTTGCAAGCGTGTGTGACTGTTGTGTTCAATACACCAGTCTTCCACAGTCCTGATTGTCTTACCAATATAGACAATTAAATTTCCTTGCACATTTATTCCTCCTTGCGTTTGTGCCTTGAAAATGGCAGGGTGTGCTCCTGTCGAAATATCGGCGGTGGTCAACGACGTCACCCGGCAGCAAACCCGTAAGTTATTTGAACATCAAGGTATTTGCCTTAAGTGATTTAGGGAAATGACGGAATAGATAAATTAGAAAGGACGGACGGAGATTTGAACCGTCGTCCTCCCGAATGCGAGTTCAACGTGCTTACTGTTGTTGATTGGCAGGAGAGCCAACACCGGTATGAGAGGAAGCCGAAAGGCACGCGTTTTACCTCACGCAGGCTGGCGTGAGGTCTGGGACAGGACAAGGAAATTAGACTGTAGAAAAAACTGACGTAGCTGGTGGAATACTTAACTTTAATCCATAAATGGTGAACGTCGCTCTAGACGGTACATGTTTTACAGCATCAATAGTAACTAGTAATGGCGCCTTGCTAGGTCGTAGCAAAGGACGTAGCTGAAGGCTATGCTAACTATCGTCTTGGCAAATGAGAGCGTATTTTGTCAGTGAACCATCGCTAGTAAAGTCGGGTGTACCACTGGGCGAGTGCTAGGAAGTCTCTCTAGACCTGCCGTGTGGCGGCACTCGGTCTGCAATCACTGATAGTGGCGACACGCGGGTCCGACGTATACTAACGGACGGCGGACGATTTAAAGGCTACCACCTAGCAAGTGTGGTGTCTGGCGGTGACACCACATTCCTCCCCCGCAAATCGGCGTACGGTTGTGGCATAAGGCTTCCGCCCGCCGTGGGGAGGACCCCATGTTGACGTATGCGACGAGGTGGGGAGCCTAACAACAGGCGAGGCTGTGCTACCCGCACCCTGCCATTCGGACCGCGGGGAGCTAGGAAACGCCTGAAAACCTGCTCCAGGGTGCGTGCCAACATGTGGTGTATGCGCCCGTAGAGAGACGGAAGGGGCCGAAGGGTTGACCTCCATCGGGCCGGGGCACCCGACGGGCGAAGACGGCATATGGGCCGGAGCGGGCAAGAGTGTCATGTCGGAGGATTACTGGTCACGGGAAGAGATCGGCGGCGCGTGACCCAGGGACGCGTCCACTGCGGGCGTCGCCGGCGGGAGAACAGGCGGCGGCGGCGGCGGCGGCGGCGGCGGCGGCGCGTCGCCAAGGGGCAAAACGGAAGGCAGCGTCGGTAACACCTGGGGCTGAGGCGAGCCAGTAGATGGGTCCCCAGGGCGCTGACCGGACGGCACCGTCGCTGAAAGCAAACGGGGAGCGGCAGATCCCGTGCGACGACAGAGGCGCAGCTGATTGAGATGTCGACGCACCTCACCAGAGGCCCCCAAAACCAGATACATAACGCGGCCGAGGCAGCGAAAAATGCGCCCTTCGAGCCAACGCCGTGAACCTCGAGAGTTGCGGTAGTAGACAACGTCGCCTGGGGCAAAAGCAAGTGTCTGCCGCTGCACAGGAACCCGATGCGGCGGATGTAGCAAAGATATCAAGGTTCGATGAGGGCGACCGTGGAGCAACTCAGCCGGCGAGCGACCATCTCGGGGCTGAGAGCGATACGAGGACAAAAAGAGCAATAACGCGTCCTCCCGAGAATGCGACTCTTTCAGCTTCAACATCTGTGACTTGAAGTCCTGACCAATCGTTCAGCGGCACCGTTTGACTGTGGCGAAAACGGCGCGGATGTCAGATGTTGAATACCATTGGCCTTGCAGAATGACTGCAATTCTGCGGACATGAATTGTGGGCCATTGTCGGAAACAATAGTCTGTGGAAGACCTTCGATGCAAAAGATAGCGGATAACGCTTGGATGGTGGCAGATGACGTCGTGGAAGACATCCGGACAACAAAAGGAAAATTACTGAATGAATCTACCACAACCAACCATCGAGCATTCCAGAATGGACCAGCAAAATCGATGTGTAAGCGTTGCCAAGGGAAAGTGGCTTTCGGCCATGCAAATAATTTCCGCCGTGGTGCTGCTTGTTGTTCGGCACACACCATGCAAGAAGAGCACATATTCGTAATCGCGGCATCGATTTCGAACCAAGTACAGTGCTGACGAGCAAGTTGTTTCGTTCTCACTATACCCCAATGTCCTTAGTGGAGAAGCTGTAAGACATAGGACTGTAACGAACGTGGGACCACGACCCTGGACTGATCATTATCAGAACGCAACAGCAAAACACCACGTCGTACAAAAAGTCTCTCCTTGTGAGCAAAAAATCGGCGAACCAACGGATCCCCGATCCGTGACTTTGACAAGGGCCATTGCGTAGCAACAAAACGCAGAACGGTAGCAAGAACAGGGTCGGCAGCTGTGGCTGTAGCTACACAAGTGACGACCATACAAGTAAACATGAAACTTTGTAACACCAAATACGAGAGCCAATGCTTCTTTCTCGATCTGTGAATAATTTCGTTGCGCAGACGAGAGCAATTTGGACGCAAAGGCAATAGGGCGATCGTGCGTACCATCTTTGTGCGCAAGCACAGCACCGATCACGAAATCCGACGCATCCACCATCAACAAAAGGGGCTTCCGGGGATCGAATGGCGTAAGGCAAGTATTGGAAAGCAACGCCGATTTCAACTGGCGAAAGGCGCGTTCGCATTCCGTCGTCCAGATGAACGGAACACCTTTACGGCGTAAGCGATGAAGCCGAGCTGAAATGGAAGAGACGTGGGGGATATATTTATGATAATAGTTGATTTTCCCCAGCACACTCTGTAGCTGTTTCAAATTCTGCGGCGAAGGCAAGCCTTGTATGGCACGGAGGTGCTCTGGACTGGGATGTATGCCTTAGGCATTGAGTACATGTCCCAGGTAGGGTAAGTCACGAGCAAAAAACACACATTTGTTCTTCCGCAAGCGAAGACCATTTGTCGCAAGACCTGAAATAATGTCCTGAGATTGGCTAAATGTTCTTATTCCGTCTTTCCGGAGATCACAGTATCGTCCAGATAGTTTACTGCAGTAGGGACCGACGCACAAACAATTTGTAGATATTACTGAAACAATGCAGGGGCGGATGCACACCCGAATGGCAGTCGTTTGAATCGATACAAACCAAGATGCGTGTTAACCACCAAAACGCGCTGGGATTCTTCGTCCACCGGTACTTGCAAGTACGCATCTGCTAGGTCCAACTTCGAAAAATATTTACCTGGGCACAGTTTGTCAAAAAGATCTTCTGGGCAGGGTAAAGGAAAAGTTGCAGTCACTAGTTGTGGATTCACTGTTGCCTTGAAGTCCACATAAAGTCTCAATTTTCCGGAAGGTTTTTGCATAATTACTAAGGGTGATGCCCAGAGAGAAGCCTGCACACGTTCAATTACACCTTGTGATTCCAAATCGTGTAATGCTCTTGCGACCTCATCACGCAATGCGTGGGGAACATTGCGCGCCCTGAAAATTTTGGTTGTGCGGTTACTTTCAGTTCCAAATGTGCTTTATATTTCTTAGTGCAACCAAGGCCCGGTGCAAAAATGTCTGCAAATTCTTCACATAGACGAGAAAGACTGTCTGAAGGCAGTCTGGTTCACTGATAGGACCTGATTTACTATAGACAAGTTAAACAACTGAGATAAATCGAAACCAAACAAGTTCACTGCAGAAGAAGAACGAAGGACGTAAAATGACACAAGTTTTGTTAGTCCCTTGTATGTTGCAAGAAGGCTGCACTGTCCTAACACAGGGATCTCTTGACCTAAATAGGTACTTAACATTTGTGGCACGCAACGGAGGTGTGCCCAGCAGTTTGTAAGTGTCTTGATTGATCAGTGAAACTGCAACCCCGGTATCGAGCTGGAATGGTGTCACTTTGCCGTTAATGTCCAAGTCCACAAAAGTTTATTGTCCTGCTGACGACAAGAGCGACTGTCTCGTGCAACGTGAACTGACACTGGTACAAAATCACTTGTGACTTGATGGGAGTGCCGGCGACATCGACGCACACTATTTGTGGGATGAACACAGTCACTGTTAGAGAGAGTGGCACTGGGCGGAGTGGCATGAACTATATGAATTTCCATGGGCGAAGTGTCGAGAGCCTGAATATCCTAGGTTCAATTCCGATTCCAGCGCGAAGCAAAGGGCCTGGAATGGTTTTGAGCTTCCGGTCTGAGCTTTTTCTGGCAAACACTTTGAACATGTCCTTTTTTAGTACAGTAAAAGCAAATAGCTTGGCGTGACAGGCAATTCTCACGCAAATGTCTAGTAGCACACCGCGGGCATGATTTTAGCACTGCATTTGCTTGCCAGCGCAGTACACGTGGCTGAGAGCCAGGCGGCAGCAGCACGGTCGGGCGCGAGGGCTGTTTACTGTTCCGTGCAGCTCGCCCGGCGGGCCAGTTAACCTGACACGCGGGTGGCGAAGGTTCAAATGATTCCTGAGCAAAGTAAAGTGTGTCCTGCCGATCCAATATGTCCGTCACTTAGTGAATGGAGGGATTGACTAGTTTCAAAATCTGTTCCCGTATACGAACATCAGAAACGTTCTGTGCAATTGCATCACACACCATAGTATCTGAATAAGGGAGTCCACATTGACACTCAAAAGCACAATCCCTAGTAAGGCCTTGCAAGGTTGCAACCCACTCCCTATTGGTCTGACCTGCCGTACATTTTGTACGAAAGAAGGTATACCTTTTCGCAACTACATTGACTGATTCTTTGAAATATGCATCTAATGCAGACAAAATTTCGTCGTAGGACAGAGTTGCTACGTCGTGTCGGGGAAATAATTTGATTATCACATGGAATGTGATCACCCCGACGGAAGATAATAAAAAAGGCTGCCGCTCATTACCTTGAATTCTGTAGGCGGCGAGATGGAATCCAAATTGGCGTGACCATTCTGTCCAGCTTCCTAGTGCAGCGACAAAAGGACGAAAAGTTGGTGCAACTGCGTGTTGTGGCTGCGTTAGGGGTGGAGCGGCGGCTGCCGCATCGTTTTGCATTGCACATTGACCCTGGACGAGCTGTCCAAGGGCATCCAGTAAGGCCTGCGTCTGCTGATTCTGTAAGCAATAAAATTCGGACAGTACATCTGCAGATGGTGGCGAAGGCATTATACAAGTAAATCAGAGCAGTATAGTTACGAACGTGGTGTTGCCTCATCGCCAAATGTTGTGGGTTGGCAGGAGAGCCAACACCGGTATGAGAGGAAGCCGAAAGGCACGCATTTTACCTCACGCAGGCTGGCATGAGGTCTGGAACAGGACAAGGAAATTAGACTGTAGAAAAAACTGACGTAGCTGGTGGAATACTTAACTTTAATCCATAAATGGTGAACATCGCTCTTGACGGTACATGTTTTACAGCATCAATAGTAACTGGTAATGGCGCCTTGCTAGGTCATAGCAAATGATGTAGCTGAAGGCTATGCTAACTATCGTCTCGGCAAATGAGAGCGTATTTTGTCAGTAAACCATCGCTAGCAAAGTCGGGTGTACCACTGAGGCGAGTGCTAGGAAGGCTCTCTAGACCTTCCGTGTGGCGGCGCTCGGTCTGCAATCAATGATAGTGGCGACACGCGGGTCCGACATATACTAACGGACCGTGGCCGATTTAAAGGCTACCACCTAGCAAGTGTGGTGTCTGGCGGTGACACCACACTTACTACTGCGCTATCTCTATTGTTCGTCGTATTCTGCAGATATGGGTGACCCAAAAGTCAGTTAACATCTGAAAATCCAATACTACACAGCGTAACGATGGCTGAAAGGTGAAAACTGGCACACATGCTAGAAATGAGGCGGAGGTCTATTCAAATCATAAAATGTACAGAAAATGACCAACCGATAGCGCTTCATTTATAGTACTATATGAAGACAAGTTTTAGTGTAACATTGGTACCAAAATTCTCGAAAGGTTATAGACCAGTTTGCTTAAAACTCTTACAAAGGTTCAGGAAGACTAATACGTACATATGAGAAACGTTGTCAGTAAAATTATCCAAAAGTTCGTGACCGATATACTTCAAATTTCTACACGATATTTTAGTAAACGTTCAGACAGACATAGGCTACACACTTTTAATGTGTATGGTGCATAACTTCGTAAAGAGGAAACACAGAGAGTAAAAAAATAGAAATGTTATACACCGATTTACTTCACATTTGTACATTACAATCTAACAAACGTTCGAATGGACAACCACCTCACTTTTTTAAAATATATGCGGTGTATAAAAACTTATATCTATACTACCATACAAAAAAGTAAATGATTAATACTCTTACCAGAAAGCTCGGAAAGTACTTGTCGAATTTACTCCACATGTTTCGCGATACTGTATACAGTATATAAAGTTATTAGCAAAAATATCGAAAAGTTTTCGTTCCATTTACTCAAGATTTTACATAATACTCTAATAAGCACGATTTTGTTGCGAAGTTGCAAGATTGTATTTTTTTTTTTCGACGTAAGTACCAGAACCACTTAACCTCACATATTTATTTACGCTGTATTTCATCGTTTTGAGGTTAGTTATTTTCACATAGGGCGCTTCTAACACTGTTTTTCTACCGTAGGGCAACAACACACCAAAAATACTTCGCCACAGTGGAATAATAAAAATCGAAAACAGACGATAATGTAAAGTGTATCTTGAAAATCATATGAACAGCCGTCTGATGATGAACTTGCCAGTTCAAAACCGGTAACGGCGCTATTTACCTAAATAAATAGCAGTATTAATAGTGGCTGGTTGCTGTTTTCTTCTTTGTAAAAATTAACCTACATTAAATGTTTGTAATACATTAAGAGGAAGTACTGTTAACATAATTCTCGAAAAGTTCTTGATCGATGCAATTAAAAATTTTACTTAATACTTTAGTATATTTTTGGACGGACTTTCCTATATATTTCTTTGATGTTTGTGGTACATAAAGGTAAGTGCATTGAACAAGGTGGTTCATTGATCGTGACCGGGCCAAATATCACACGAAAAAAGCGTCAAACAAAAAAACTACATAGAACGAACTCGTCTAGCTTAAAGGGGGAAACCAGATGACGCTATGGTTGGCCCGCTAGATGGCGCTGCCATAGGTCAAACGGATATCCACTGCGTTTTTTAAAATAGGAACCCCCATTTTTAATAGATATTCGTGTAGGACGTAAAGAAATATGAATGTTTTAGTTGGACCACTTTATTCGCTTTGTGATAGATGGCGCTGTAATAGTCACAAACATATGGCTCACAATTTTAAACGAACAGTTGGTAACAGGTAGCTTTTTAAATTAATTTACAGAACGTAGGTACGCTTGAACACTTTATTTCGGTTGTTCCAGTGTGATACATGTACCTTTGTAAACTTATCACTTCTGAGAACGCATGCTGTTACAGCGTGATTACCTGTAAATACCACATTACTGCAATAAATCCTCAAAATGATGTCCGTCAACCTCAATGCATTTGGCAATACGTGTAACGATATTCTTCCCAACAGCGAGTAGTTCGCCTTTCGTAATGTTCGCACATGCATTGACAATGCGCTGACGCATGTTGTCAGGCATTGTCGGTGGATCACGATAGCAGATATCCTTCAACTTTCCCCACAGAAAGAAATCCGGGGACGTCAGATTCGGTGAATGTGCGGGCCATGGTATGGTGCTTCGACGATCAATCCACCTGTAATGAAATATGCTATTCAATGCCGCTTCAACCGCACGCGAGCTATGTGCCGGACATCCATCATGTTGGAAGTACATCGCCATTCTGTCATGCAGTGAAACATCTTGTAGTAACTTCGGTAGAATATTACGTAGGAAATCAGCATACACTGCATCATTTAGATTGCCATCGATAAAACGGGGGCCAATTATCCTTCCTCCCATAATGCCGCACCATACATTAACCCTCCGAGGTCGCTGATGTTCCACTTGTCGCAGCCATCGTGGATTTTCCGTTGCCCAATAGTGCATATTATGCCGGTTTATGTTACCGCTGTTGGTGAATGACGCTTCGTCGCTAAATAGGACGCGTGCAAAAAATCTCTCATCGTTCCGTAATTTCTCTTGTGCCTAGTGGCAGAACTGTACACGACATTCAAATTCGTCGCCATGCAATTCCTGGTGCATACAAATATGGTACGGGTGCAATCGATGTTGATGTAGCATTCTCTACACTGACGTTTTTGAGATTCCCGATCCTCGCGCAATTTTTCTGCTACTGATGTGCGGATTAGCCGCGACAGCAGCTAAAACAGCTACTTGTTCCAGGTCTTGGTTAACTTTTCACATGTGGCTGAACACTTCCTGTTTCCTTAAATAACATATCTATCCGGCGAACGGTCCGGAAACTTGGATGATGTCGTCAAGGATACCGAGCAGCGTACATAGCACACGCCCGTTTGGCATTTTGATCGCAATAGCCATACATCAACACGATATCGACCTTTTCCGCAATTGGTAAACGGTCCATTTTAACACGGGTAATGTATCACGAAGCAAATACCGTCCACACTGGCAGAATGTTACGTGATACCACGTACTTATACGCTTTTGACTATTACAACGCTATCTTTCACAAAGCGAAAAAAGTGGTCCAACAAAAACATTCATTTTTGTTTACGTACTACACGATTATGTAATAAAACGGGGGTTCCTATTTAAAAAACACGCAATTGACATCCGTTTGATGTATTGTAGCGCCATCTAGCGGGCCAACCATAGCATCATCTGGTTTCCCCCTTCAAGCTAGACGAGTTTTGTTCTTTGTAGTTTTTTCGTTTGATGCTTATTTCGTGAGAAATTTGGCCCGGTCACTATCAATGGACCACCTTGTATAAGGGGAAAACTTGTTAGCAAAAGTGCAGTAAGTTCTTGACCGATTTTCTACAGATTTTTACACACTGCTCTAATTAACGTATGAACAGTAATAGGCCACATATTTTTAGTACATATGGCACATAAATGTTTATCTAACACGTAAAATGAAAACGTTGTTAGTAAATATCTTGAAAAGCACTTCACCAGTTTTGTTCCTTTTTTTACGCTATAGTACAATGAACTTTAGGATGGATATAGGCTACATACTTTTTAAATATATGTATAATGTATAAACAAATAAATAAATAGGGAATGTTGTTAGCGAAAATCAGAAAATTCTTTTCTAGTTTATTTGAAATTTTTACACTCTGCTCTAATAAAAATTCGGACAGACTTGAGCTGCACGCACACACACAGACATACACACACACACACACACACATACATATATATATATATATATATATATATATATATATATATATATATAGTTGATTTGGGGGCAGGTGACCAAACAGGGAGGTCATCGGTTCTATGTATACACATATATTTAAAATGATGGAGCACAGCGATCAGTCGTCGTTTGCTTTCAAAATATATTAAGCAAATCTAGATTTCGGCTAGTGCCTAGCCATTATAAATGTTAAAAACAATACAAGAAGTACATAGTGAGGCGATAGTATAAAAAAGTTGCAACTCATGGCATGAGCTATACCGCTTATAAATTTGATTACATATGACACAATTTCACAGTTTCAGTGCATGTCCTAGTACATTAGTTTCCTGTTGCTCAGGCTTCTGTCACAGTTCGTTAAAAACTACTGTATAACGAAAATGGGCTTTCTGGAGATCACAGTGGTTGGCTGTATGGCGCCATACATATAACTACGTCATATTTAATACTCGAAGTAATGTAGTTATGGTGTCAACAATGTAGACAGTACTAATTGTTGTACCAGTTCAAACAGAGTTTTGCAAGGGAGGCAGAGGAGGGTTTGACCCAGGTGGTACAAAATAGCTCCTGCCTCCTTGCGAATATGTAGCAGCCATTCACAAAATACTGTATGAGTAAGACAGTTACAGCATTAAATCTACATAGCTTTTTCCATCGAACATTAGTTTGATGCATGTGCAGTGTTAATAACAGTAATTTATTATATTGTTTTCTTTCTTACTTCTAAAATTCTGAACTGGCACAGAGATAGTACTCTCTCCATCCTTAATGGAACGGCATGTTACACCAATTATCCATCTTTCTGACATTTGGCGCCATCTGTGAACTATCCAATAAAAAAGAGAAACCACGTACCTTGTGGCTATGTTTAAACAAAGAGAATAATAATACAAATGTTAATAATATTTAAATAAAATGAATTCTAATAGGCGCAACATACATCATGTGCCTCCTTGTGCTTTTTCAGTATTTTTTAAAAAGTGTTTTACCAATCTGACGTTACCTATGTGTTTTAAAGAATAATAAAACAATTGGCTCACAAGGAGTTAATCTGGAATTTTCTACATCTTCTATGTTTACTGTTACATGTGGCATTATGTCAGACAACAACGTAAAAACTGTTACTTTTATTTTATTTTGCCTTCTTCCAAAGCAAATTTGAAGTTTTTTGGTAGAGACTAAACTGCTTTCTTTGACTGTTACATATTACGTAGTTCATACAGAGGGTGCCATGCAGCCAACCAATGCATTCTCTAAAAAGTCTACTTTCGTTATACAGTAGTCTTGAATGAACTGTGACAGAAGCCTAAGCATTGATACTATGAAGTAGCAGTGTGTACTCTAATGTACAAGCTATATAGTTTATTTCACGAGTTATAACTTTTTACACTATCGTCTGACTGTCTACTTATTGTATTTTTTTAGCATTGATAATGGTTAAGCACTACCCAAAATCTAGATTTGCGTAATAGAGCCTGAAAGGAAAGAACGACTGATTGCTGCGCTCCATCATTTTGAAAGTCATATTACAGTCGTTGAGAGCATCCACATTCCTAATGGCAGATAATTTTATATATATAAGAGGAAATGTTGGTTAACAAAATTCTCGAAATATTCTTTAACGGTTAATGACTTACTTGCAATTTTTACACGAGACTCTAATAAACGTTTGGATGAACATAGGCTACATAACTTTACTCAAGCAACGTTCACACAGACTTGGGCTGCATATTTTTTAGATATACATGGCACATAATTATGTGTGTAAAACATAAAGGCTGAATATTGTTAGTAAAAATCTCGAAAAGTTATTAACCAATTCATTTCCTACTTTACACGATACTCTAATAATCTTTCGGATGAATGTATGTTACATGTTTTATAAATATATATGGTAAATTAATATATATATATATAATTAATATATATATATAATACATACAGGAAAATTTTGTGAGAAAAATCTCGAAAAGTTCTTGACCAGTTTATTTCAAATTTTTGCTCTAGTAAATATTGGGTCAGTTATTGAGTGTTTTTTTTAAATATATGTAATACATAAAAGGAAAATTTATCAAAAATTATCTAGTCAAATTCCTGATCGTTTTACTTCAAAATCACACAGGTTTTATATATTCCTTCTCCTTAGATGTAATTTTAACCGAAAATGGTATACAAAACAGTGTGTTGTTTTATTTTCTTTGTCACTGTCAGTTTTATAAGGGTAGAGGAACGTTTTATTTACGGCTTGACGACTTGCGAGTAGAATATTGCTATGCAATCTCAGTCATTGAAAACTTTGCAATCCTACTTGTTCACAGGGTAAAACAATGAAAAATAGTGTCATTGGAGTACTATCCTCACAAAACCAGCGTTTTAGAGGTATCTCCCAAGCGAATTATCTATTCATTCTAAGTGACGTTATTTCCCAACCGTGGTTTCGTTTGTAATAACAATCAACTAGGGTCGAGATCAAAGAGAGAGGGGAAGAGGAGATGGACAACAAGAGGGGTAAGCGGGGAAAGGAGAGAGGTTCGGTAGCAGGAGGAGATGGCCAGTGAGAGTAGGGAGGAGAAGGACAAAGAAAGGAGGGAAGAGTAGGAGATGGATAAAGAGGAGGGAAGAAGGGGATAGACAGAGAGAGAGATGGGGGAGAAGGAATTAGGACTATATACAATTCCTATACAAATTTAGCAATTGCCAGTTTAGCTCGTATGATACGAAAGCAATAACTAGCGTAACAATTGAGTTTTGGCGAAGACGATTTTCGTTAGAATAAATGCTCAGCACGTCGACCGTCATTCATCAACAATAATTGCAGTCGACGGACAATGTTGTGAACAGCAATTTACAGCATATCAGCAGGTATGGCGAAAACCTGCCGTCGGTCGTTGTCTTTTAGCATCCTTAATGAGGTCGGACGATCGCAGAGACATGCGACTTCAGGTAACCCCAGAAGAAATAATCACACGGATGAAGGTCTGGCGACTTGGGAGGCCAAACATGAAGGAAGTGGCGGCAGAGCTCGCGAACCTCACCAAATGCTGTCGCAACAGATCTTTAACACCTGTAGCAATATGAGGTGGAGCGATATCATTCCTTCTAGCAGGTATTTATCAGCCAGGCTAGGGATGATGCAATTCTGTAACATATTGGCATTCCTCGAATCCGTCATACTGACAGTCTGAAAAGCAGCACCCCATATTTCCTCGAAGGAAGAGGGTCCGATCACGACTAATGTGGTAAATCCGCAAACACACCGTAACTTTCTTGTCATGCAGTGAGGATTTCAAGACGGTTCTAGGATTAGTAGCTTAAATTCCGCAGTTAAGGTGTTGACAGACGCTAGGAGTGTGAAATGAGGTTCATCGGTCCACAACACATAAGACGAATGGTTTTCGACCGTCTTCAGTTCGTGGCTCTTTTGACCAACTTTCTTGTTTCCACCACTCCCCTCTACGATGCCTTGTAAAAACTGAAATAATTAATAAAAAGATTACGAATAAAATATAATTACCTCATTGTGACACTTGAACTTGCTCCTTGTTACACAACTTGTGAAATCTTGGTAACAAATCAGATAGAGATATCCTAATGTTCTTGTGCACATATTTTTGATCTTTGCTTGGCTTTAGTGACAGCCACTGCCAAAAATGCACTCTCGCGAAGATAGGAGCTTGCAAAAGGAGTTAATACATTCAGTGCTTTCTTGCTCAAGCTTGAAACGCTTTTCTTATTGATTTTGCAATGTTATTGACGAAAACATCACTTTAGTAAAGAATACGATGAACTTTCTGTAAACTTTTCTTCTTCTTCTTCAGTACTGAATTCATACGGAGAATCATTAGTAACGGAACTCTGAACCCATTGAAACCTATCCCATTATCAGAAAAATATTATTCAAAATTATCATGAAGTTCAGACTAATGTCCTTCAATTACACAAAAAATATCTGCAGTAAGTCAATGCTGCAAACATGGAAAATAGTCCATTTCTCCCTCGTCATTCATTGTTCTCTTTCGAAGAAGATGCTTCTTTTTAAAGGCCGAGACTTTGTCAGCAAGCTGTAAAAGTTAGGTTCAGTTCATTGCAGATACTTTTTCAATGCGTTTTTCTCAAATATATCACGCACGCATGCAACCTTAAGTAGAAAGTAAGTGTCTAGAAATAGCTTAGCGCTGATATTACTTTCTACTTCGACGTAAGAACTGACTGCTCGTCTAAGTTCAAAAATGCACAATAGCACATTTCCCCTGGAAAGCCAATAAGACAGATGTATGTTCAGTCTGCATATAGTGAAAAATTTGTCTAAAATATGGCTTTATGAGGACGAGTGTTAATAAAGTTCCCCAAATCTATAAAAATTTGCAGTACCTGACTAAGATCAACACTCAAACGTTGCGAAGCAAGAAGCACTTTACTCTAAATTTTCTTCTTCTTAGAAATGGCGAATTTGTTCTTTCATTTGACTCAGTTTTATAGAACAGTATTATCTTGGTTTGATAACGTCATTCTCATGAACACTTTCCAAATGAGGCTTTAATTTGCTACGTGGAGTACATTCATCAGAAAGTTCTTTCAGAAACAAAACACACGTGGCGTTCCTCCTGCCGGCTGCTCAGGCGGGAAGAGGTGGCCCTCACACGTCTTCGGATCGGGCACTGTCCTCTGACGCATAGCTATTTATTACGGCGTGAGGATCCTCCGTTTTGTGATGCTTGAGGTGTGCGCATCTCTGTCCGGCACATTTTAACAGACTGCATTTTATACCGTGATGCAAGGGCAGAAGCACAAGTTGATGGGGATCTGCCCTATGTTTTAGCTAACGATGAGACGTGTGTGTCTAGGGTTTTTAAGTTTTGTGATGTGTCTGGACTCTGGCCTAAACTTTTAGGCTGGAGGTTTTAGTGTATTGCAGAGTGGCTGACTCCTCCCTTTTTTTCCTTGCGGTCAGCCAGCCACTTCCATCTGCTACATTGTTTTAGCACCCTCTCCCTTTTTCTTCCTGTGTTGTCCATGATTTACTGCTGACGCCCTGCTTCATCCCACGCTTCGGTGTGGGTGAGCACATATTTTTCAATGATATTTCCCCGTGTTTTCTGTTCCGTTATATGTAAATGTTCTGAGTTTTTTTCTTGACACCCGTCTCACTATGATACTGAACGGGCGCTGAAGACCTTGCTATCATGCGCCCACAAAACCCTTCTATAATATATAATATATATCGACGCTTTTCATTGTTCGCAACAGTCTATAATACACTTTTAAGTATCTTAAATGTCTTCAGAGGATTTCTCTTAAATTATTATGATGGCCATTCCTTCTTAAGTACATGGGTGCCAACAAAATATTTACACACTTTGTGGGCAATGTTGGTGATTGAAATTTCATGAGAAGATGCTGCCGCAACGAAAATCGCCATTTCTGTCATGAGTACCACTCATTTCGCGTATCATATCTTGGGCACCCTTTCCCCTATTTCGCGATAATACAAAACGAACTCCGTCTTTGGACATTTTCAATATTCTCCGTCAATCCTATCTGATGCGGATCCCACAGCGCAGAAGAGGGAGAGCTAACGTAGTGTAAGCAGTCTCTTTGGTAGATCTGTTGAACTTTCTGTTCTGTCAGTGAGTCACAGTCTTTGGTTTGCTTTTCTCACGAAACTGTTAATGCAGTCGCTCCGATTGAAGTTATTCTTAATTGTAATCCCCAAGTATGTAGAGTAATTTACTGTGTTTATAATTGTTTGTTTTATTCGGTTATGGAAATTTTGCAGTTTCATTTTAGTACTCATGTGGGTGTCTTCAGTGTGGTTTGATTATTTAGAGTCAATTGTAACTATTAGCACCATAAAGTCCGAACATAGTTTCAAAATCCTACTGGAAATCGATGTTAGCTATGTGGGTCTGTAATTCAGCTGATTACTACTATTTCCCTTCTTGCTATTGGGGAGACTCATGCAGCTTTCCAGTCTTTAGGTATTTCGGCGAGAGAGTGGTTGTATATGATTCCTAAGTATGGGGCTATTGTACCCTCGTACTCTGAAAGGACCCTGATTGGCATACAACCTGGGCCGGAGGTTTTGCCTTCGTTAAGTGATTTAAGCTGCTTCGCCACACCGAGAATATTTGTTTTTAAGTTACTCATGTTGAAAGTTGCTCTTGATTCAAATTCATGAATGTATATTCCATTTTTTTTTTTTTTTTTGTGAAGGAACTTCAGTGATACTGTTGTCCGTAACATCACCATTGTTATCTCTCAGTGAAGGTATTGATTATGTCTTCCAGCTGGCGTACTGTACTTTCCACCGATGTTTCTTTGGATTTACTGCCAGATTTCGAGACAAAGCTCCGTTATGGAAACTGTTAAAAGAGTCACGCACTGAAATTCGCGGTAACTAGAGCTTCTGTAAAACTTTTCCAGTCTTAAGGGTTTTGCGTCCTTTTAAATTTGGTATGCTGATCTGTCTAGTACACCTTGGGGTATCATCATCATCTCTTATTAGTTTGATTGGTAGATATCTCTCAACTGCCGACGGTACTATTTCTTTGACTGTAAACAATGTCTGGTCTTCACTCACATAGTCAAATTGGAAGGACTGGAGACTATCCCTTAGGAGGCCGTCAAGCGAATTTATATCTTTAGATTATGCTTATCCATTACGGATATTTTAGAACCGTGACTGTATATTAATGTAAATAAATTTAATTTAATTTAATTTAATTAATTTAATTTAATTTGATGAATTTATATCTGCCTTTTTAAATAGATATACACTCCTGGAAATGGAAAAAAGAACACATTGACACCGGTGTGTCAGACCCACCATACTTGCTCCGGACACTGCGAGAGGGCTGTACAAGCAATGATCACACGCACGGCACAGCGGACACACCAGGAACCGCGGTGTTGGCCGTCGAATGGCGCTAGCTGCGCAGCATTTGTGCACCGCCGCCGTCAGCGTCAGCCAGTTTGCCGTGGCATACGGAGCTCCATCGCAGTCTTTAACACTGGTAGCATGCCGCGACAGCGTGGACGTGAACCGTATGTGCAGTTGACGGACTTTGAGCGAGGGCGTATAGTGGGCATGCGGGAGGCCGGGTGGACGTACCGCCGAATTGCTCAACACGTGGGGCGTGAGGTCTCCACAGTACATCGATGTTGTCGCCAGTGGTCGGCGGAATGTGCACGTGCCCGTCGACCTGGCACCGGACCGCAGCGACGCACGGATGCACGCCAAGACCGTAGGATCCTACGCAGTGCCGTAGGGGACCGCACCGCCACTTCCCAGCAAATTAGGGACACTGTTGCTCCTGGGGTATCGGCGAGGACCATTCGCAACCGTCTCCATGAAGCTGGGCTACGGTCCCGCACACCGTTAGGCCGTCTTCCGCTCACGCCCCAACATCGTGCAGCCCGCCTCCAGTGGTGTCGCGACAGGCGTGAATGGAGGGACGAATGGAGACGTGTCGTCTTCAGCGATGAGAGTCGCTTCTGCCTTGGTGCCAATGATGGTCGTATGCGTGTTTGGCGCCGTGCAGGTGAGCGCCACAATCAGGACTGCATACGACCGAGGCACACAGGGCCAACACCCGGCATCATGGTGTGGGGAGCGATCTCCTACACTGGCCGTACACCACTGGTGATCGTCGAGGGGACACTGAATAGTGCACGGTATATCCAAACCGTCATCGAACGCATCGTTCTACCATTCCTAGACCGGCAAGGGAACTTGCTGTTCCAACAGGACAATGCACGTCCGCATGTATCCCGTGCCACCCAACGTGCTCTAGAAGGTGTAAGTCAACTACCCTGGCCAGCAAGATCTCCGGATCTGTCCCCCATTGAGCATGTTTGGGACTGGATGTAGCGTCGTCTCACGCGGTCTGCACGTCCAGCACGAACGCTGGTCCAACTGAGGCGCCAGGTGGAAATGGCATGGCAAGCCGTTCCACAGGACTACATCCAGCATCTCTACGATCGCCTCCATGGGAGAATAGCAGCCTGCATTGCTGCGAAAGGTGGATATACACTGTACTAGTGCCGACATTGTGCATGCTCTGTTGCCTGTGTCTATGTGCCTGTGGTTCTGTCAGTGTGATCATGTGATGTATCTGACCCCAGGAATGTGTCAATAAAGTTTCACCTTCCTGGGACAATGAATTCACGGTGTTCTTATTTCAATTTCCAGGAGTGTATTTTTCGTTTACTTTTGGTCGGTTTTGGTGTTACGGTATTTAGTCTCGCTGCAAAAGCCTTGTGGCCACTTATCTCTGTATTCGTCATGATAATCCATACTTATGCTCATGATTATTTGTTGCAAATAGGTCAAGTATGTTTTCATAAGCATTTACAGTTCGGGTGGACTCCTGAACTAATTGTTCAAAATTTATTGTGAGTAAGCATTCAGAACGGTTCCAGACGACGTTTCAGACCTATCATCGACTTTAAACATTTATATGAATGTATGAAGATGTTCTTTCGGTCATGTGCGAAAGAACAGATACCATCTTGATATAGTTAGGGCTAACCGGCCATTGACCTTCTGCTGTGCGGATGCACACGCATTGCCCGAACTCTTACTGGACTCGGTAAGATTGTTTGCCGCGTGTAATGAGTGTAATAGGCAGTATGTAGTGTGTGGACATTAAGTTGGGAATCTGGGTCTCACGGGAAGCGTGCAAGGGATAAATCCCTTCATTCGCACAATCGTCTGTGCCTTCGATGGCTCAGATGGATCGCCGGCACGTTAGCTCAGCGTGTTCGGTCAGAGGGCTGCTCGCCCTCTGTAATAGAAGAAACTGGGTAAAGTAATCAAAGATCAACTTGAAAAGATGTCTTGTGACGTCCGCCCAAACCAAACGCAACGAACAATGCCGAACAAAACGAAAAAAAAGAGAAGATGGATAGAGCGTCTGCTATATGAGCAAGAGATCCCGGTTTCGAGTCCCGGTCGGGACACACATTTTCAACTGTCCCCGTTGATGTATATCAACGCCTGTGAGCAACTTAGGGTCTTCATTGAAGTATCACTTCATTAAACATTTATTGTCAGCAACATATCGAGAGTAGGTTGAGGCCACCACCAATTATAATTGTATGATTGAGGTACCTATTTGGAATTAGCCTCGAGTTTTCTATGAACTGTTAAGCAACGGTATCATCTGAGTCTGCGGGTGGGCAGAAGGAACGAATTATTAACATATTCTGGTTGCAATTATAATCTCAACCCATACTAACTCACAGGAACTATGTAATGCAATTTCATTACGAGGTAAACTATTTCTGACAGTAATAAACAGTCCACTACCAACTGCATTTAATCCTACCTTTCTAAGCACTACTTGGTTCTTGGTACAAATTTCGACTAACCACATCCCCGGCTTTGGCCAGCTTTCCGTACCTACAAGGGCTTGAGCTTCAATGCTTTCTATTAGCGCTTGGAGTTCTTGTTTTCTCGAAGACAGCTACGACTACTGTACCGATTGTTTCTACGTTCCTACCTTTGTCCTGCAAACTTTTAGACTCTACCTTAAAAAACCACCCAGTCAATCTACACACAGGTCCCGCTAACCGTATAGCCGCTTCCTGTGTGTAATTGATTCCTGATCTATTAAGCGGAATCCGGAAATTCCAACAACTTACGGCGCAAATCGAGGAACACGGGCGCAGAATCGTCTGAGCATTTGATTCAGACTCGGCTCTGTACCAAAGGACCACAAACAGTTCTGTCGGCGATGCTGCAGATGGTAAGCTGTTCCTTCGACTCACAGGAAAGTGTAGTAGTCTTTACCATTTCAAGTAGCTGTCCTAAATCAGAGAGAATCCCTTCCGATCCAAAGCGACACGCATCATTAGTAACGAGAGGAGCCACCATCTTCAGCTGGCTTCTGCCTGTGCGCTTCACGGCATCTTCAAGCAGTCTCTGCACACTGCACACTTGATTCCTTTTCCTTCTTGGCAACCGTTTCCCAATGGAGGGGGCGGTCACAGCTAACGACCGATCGCAGGACGAGTGGGACATGGTGGACGCCCCACGGATCCCCACGTCCAGCCCTCCACAATGACGCCCACTGACAAAAGACTCAAGCTGTTTGACTGAAGCCAACACCTTCTGTTGCTGTGTGCGAATGGGCACCAACTCATCTCACATCATCATCGGATTACTCCTACTTACTGTCTTGAATATTGGTGTAAACTGCGCAACTTCCGAATATTTTGGTATGGACCTTCCGTTGAGCGGGCAGTGTTTATGATTGTTAAGCACAGCGCTACTATATCGTATTCTTGAAGAAAACTTATTGGTATACTATCTGCACCGGAAGATTTTCCTTTGCTAAGTAATTTATTATTCCGCTACTCCAAGGATATCTACTTGTAAGTTACTTAAGGTGGCAGTTGTTGCTGATTCGAATTCGGGACTACGTCTTATTTTACGAAGGAATTTCGGAAAACTAAACTCAGGAACTCCGCTTTAGGGACGCTGTATCTTCAGTATCATGTTCTTTGTTGTACTCAGCAAGTTCTCGCTTTTTACTTCTACCTTACAAATTTAAAAACTTACAGTTTATGGCAATTATCAGTTTTATTAAAAAGATACAATATAATAAAAACTAGTTGAAAACACAATAATCACTGATGGCGTTAAATGTACAGCGCGAAAGTTCAGCTTCAACTTTATAGTGACTTACGCAGACTGGTCAACATCTAAAGAGAAATTCCTCCGAGGCCACACAGGTTGAAAGCAGAAATGGAATTATCCACAACTGTCTTCTTTGCCACCATCTATGGAACAAATCCACCGCGATCCAGACAGTCATTCATGGCGAACCAGGTTCAATACCACTGCGTTAGACAACCTATCGTGATCTGCCCGCAAATGCTGTTATGTCACAAAATCTGTGGTTAACAATTCGTGATGACCCTGGATTTCGCAGGGATTGCATTGGACGGTACACTTTAATGTTCTCCAAATAGAAGTGCATGGAATTGGTGCGGCGCGCGACACGAGCGCCGATTTCACCATGCGAAGCTGAACCCGATATAGTATGTATTACTTCTTCAACTGCGAAAGCAGCAGCAGCTCTTGTGTCTGGTCGGCCACTACGGACCCGATCGTTTGAGGAACCCGTGGCTTCGAAATTCGTTATCATTTTCCTCACAGCGACACTTCTCACAGGACCTTTACCCGTTCGATCACACTTCTTATGGCGACAGGATCGTAAAGCAGCAGCAGCGAACTCTCCATTCTTATAGTAAAGGTTCACGAACAGTGGCTTTTATGGTAGATCTGGAGTATCTGACTTATTTTATACACGATTCTCATGCGGCGTCACTGACGTGTTGCTGTCCAGCGTCATCTGTTGGCCGGTTTTTACACTCGTTTTCCGTTTCAGTAAAACGTCATGTCATTCGAGGGATGTGTGACAAGTTTTACTTTTCTACGTACATTAATCCGTGAATTATTGGATTTTCAAATGTTAACAGGCTTTTGGGTCACCGTGTAGTTAGGCCGTTCTCTTATGTTCATTAGCTTGCATGCACAGTGATTCATTTCGTCTTCCTTTGTCGTCTGCTATTTGGCACACAAGTCAAAACACAGCATAACACACTGACGGAAAAAATCGCAACACTAAAACATAGTTAATGTGGAGTAATGAAATTTCGGGAATACACTGTTGCAGGTAATGTATTTAAATGATTGAAATAGCAGGACCAAATGTTAATGTAAGCGCGAGATGGGCCATTGTAAATGCGAACTGCTGGTACATTAATAATCTGTGAAACAGCAAGAATGTCGAATGCAATCATGCATACGTGGCTGGCCGGAGTGGTCGTGCGGTTCTAGGCGCTTCAGTCCGGAACCACGTGACTGCTACGTTCGCAGGTTCGAATCCTGCCTCGGGCATGGATGTGTGTGATGTCCTTAGGTTAGTTAGGTTTAAGTAGTTCTAAGTTCTATGGCACTGATGACCTCAGAAGTTAAGTCCCATGGTGCTCAGAGCCATTTGAACCATTTTGCATACGTGCCGTACAGGTGCCGTATGTCAGTTTGTGAGATGGAGTCTACGCCTGTTCCAATAATATATATACATAGTACGCCTAATGTTGTTTGTGGGTGACGCTGGCGTTGTCGTCCGATGATGTCCCATATTTGCTCCATTGGAGACAGATATAGTGATAGTGTAGGCCCAGGTAACACGTCGACACTCTGTAGAGCATGTTGGGCTACAGCAAGTATGTGGGCGAGTATTTTCGTGTTCGATAACACCCTTTGGAACGTTATTCATCAACAGCAACACAACAGTTCGAATCACAAGACTGATGTACAAATTTCCAATCAGGCTGACTTGGATAACCACAACAATACTGATACCATACAAAATAGCAAAACACACCATAACTGCAGTTGTATATCCAGTGTGTCTAGCACGCAGACAGGTTGGTTACAGGCCCTCAACTAGCGTCCTCGTAACCAACACGGGGTCATCACCAGCACAGATGCAGAACCAGCTTTCATCAGAAAACTGCCGGCCGAAGTGGCCGTGCGGTTAAAGGCGCTGCAGTCTGGAACCGCAAGACCGCTACGGTCGCAGGTTTGAATCCTGCCTCGGGCATGGATGTTTGTGATGTCCTTAGGTTAGTTAGGTTTAACTAGTTCTAAGTTCTAGGGGACTCAGAGCCATTTGAACCATTTTTCATCAGAAAACACAACAGACCTCCACCCCGCCCTCCTAACAGCACTCGGATGACACCACTGAAGTCGCAAATGGCAGTGGTTTGGGGTCAGTGGAGTGCCCGCTACAGGGCATCTGGCTCCGAGCTGTCCTGTCGTAGCCGACGATTATGCGATAGCGTAATATACATTGAGCCTTCTCTTCCTTCCCTTCTGCGATTGCCATTCATTTTTAAAATTTTGACGATAGACCGTTAGACTGCCTCGTCTTGTGCAACAGTCATCCGGCCTATGAACTTCCTTGATATCATGAATAAATAGCGAAAGGTAAACAGCGTTGACACAAAGATTCTGTGGAACAGAGGAAAACCTTGCCAACCGCAAAATGGTGTACGAAACGCCGGAAGAAACAGTGTCGCATCTTGCTCCTAGGTGACATGTCACACTATTTCAACAGCGGGAAGTTTCGAGAAGGACTGAGCAAATTCGAGACCTGCCGGGCCTCAGACCACACGCGTGGGGCACATTGTGCACGCGTGATGTTTAGCACGGCGTGGCCGATTCTGTTCTGTACATACGACTTCCTGTAACTATGTTACTATAATATTAATACAAAATATAGACAGGTGTTCCACCTGACCATTTAGAGAATGAAAATGGAAAAGTTCTTACAAACCACAGACTTAAGTTCACCTTGTTCTGCGATTACAAATTCAATTTAATATGTCGGGACTTCTGCATGCCACAGGACTGCTGCTTTAATTCTGACGCCATGGAGAATTGCTGTGTTTCAGAGGGCGCTAATTCATCAATGGGAGCAGCTACTGGAAGCGTAGCTGGACGGCACCGACCTGTTCTCTGGGGAGCTGTTTTAAATCCCACATATCGTGCGAGGGAATCACGCTCCGTACACTCAATCTGTATTCTGCCGACTGAAGGACACACAAACGAAGCTATATACCCGAACAGAAGAGAGATTTTAGGTATAATCTGCATGGATTTCAGTTTTATCTTCCTTCTATCGAGCAGTTTAGTGCACACGTTATTGCAGTGCTTTCTATTGTTTATTACATTTCAATGATTCCTTATGTACATAAGAGTAATTCGATATGTGCTCAGACTGCAATAGCGACTTTGACACGATATGTCAAGTTAACACTTGCTGCAGTATTGTGACTAATTTTTAATAATAGTTTGACAGTTAAGGCACGACCGTTCACTAATTTCTTACATCTTTTGTAGGCAAGTGGTTTCATCACCACAATAAAACAGAAGAATCTACATTACATGGAAATCGTTGACGAAACAAGCTCGCAAAGCAGTGCCATCACTATTTACATAGGTAATACACATGCATGCAAAATAGTGAATCAGCAATTGTACTTCAGCAGAGTTAAGCAACATATGCTGGACGTCAACGTTGGTGTAATTCGACTTCGTGACCTCTTCTTCTTCAATAAAAACATCTCTAGACGTAAACACTTAAGCAGAACCATTAAGCACCTCTTGTATTTAACTGAAACAAAAAGACACTCCCACTAAGGATCAAACGTGATGAACATTCCCCTATCAAAACGAGATGGAATAATATCGTCTATAGCAGGTCCGATATGTGTCTATGCCACCAATATAACCGGTATGTGAGGTAGGAAAACAGATGAAACATTAAGTTCCGTAAGAGTTTTGGAAAAGCTATTTGTGTTGTCTGTAATGTGTTCATCTACATCTTCCATACTTATAAGAAAACTGTGAGACCTTAGTGTCTATTGGGGCACGCTAAACTCCAAAACGAATAAACGAATTTTCAAGGGGGTTTCTAAAGATAACTTGGGCATAGCTTTATGCCATCAAAATCGTATAGCGGATAAAAAAAGATACGTGACTTGAAGTTCCTGGCCGTCTTTTTGAGCAAGAGAACCTCCGAATCTACTAGACGAATTTTCACTGGGTTTTGAGAGTAAATTTAGCATAACTTGGGGCAACATATAGGATTTATATCATCAAAATCTGAACTCCAAGAAAAAGATATCTTCGCTTAGAGTTTTTTTTTTTTCTAAAATCGCCTGCTCAGATTAGTAGTTCGGATTTTTTATCATCACGGCCTAGTTCACCAAAGAATCACTAGAAGGCGCTGTTACTTTCGTCGAAACCAAACAAAAACAGATGGCTCTGTAAGTGATTTCTTAACTCGGGAAGTTTACAATGGAAACAGAATGAAGCGCCGTGTTCTTAACTTTATTAATACAAACTAAAACAGCAGTTTTATCGGCTACGACATACTGATATACTGATTTCGCTTAGTGTGTTTAAAACTTAACGACATTGCTTTGCTTTTTCCGAAAGGCTTTATTTATATTCCTTGCTAGGAGAAACGAATATATTTTCACTTGTGATTCGGCTGCGTTGTCGTTCAATATTGATTTCGTTTTGTTTACGGATATAAACGCCTAAAAATCTCTCGAGTCCTTCTGAATACATCGGAACGGCCAAAAGACCAAGGACTATGTCGTCTCGAGGCTCCAGTGAAGATTGTGAGGCTAGACTCGCTGTGATCCGTTAACGTCAGGCCTTAACGCACTTTGTGGAAACTCCTTCCGAAAGCGAGGTGCGACGTAACTCTGATCGTGACCTTATGTATTTTGTCCCTTGCAACAACCCTTCGTTCATAGAGGCTAAGGCACTCCTCTCCAGCCTAACGTCATACAAGCGGAAATTTTTACAGAAAGTGACACATTCGAGGGAGTTTTATACGTCGAGACCAGATTATTCCAAACAATTTACTATATTGCTCTAAATGTGTACCGTTCACGGCGAACTTATGTTATGCCCTGACCATAACCAAAGTACAAGACTAGACGTTGTGTGTTGTGGGCGTGGACCGTAGTGACATACTACTTCAGACATTGTATACGAAGAAGCTAGCTTCATAAGTCAAAAATTAGTTCCACGTCGCATGATGTCTCAGGCTCAGCTATAAATAAATAGCCGGGCTATGCACGGTACCTCAGCTAGTTTAACATAGTTCCAGTTTTTTTATATTTTTTCTCTATCTATCGTAATCTCCAACTGTTTCAAGAGATATACTTTCCCACTCCTACTTTCCGTGTGTAAAATTGTCAAATCTTGAGTCTCCAGTAACGAATGCTCAGTTACATAAATATGGATCTCTGCGGCCGATTTTACAAAAGTACTGACTTGAAATGATCACTGTACCTCAGTTTTAATAACCTTCATATTTGACTGAAATAGTTCGTATCATGAGTTTTAAACTCATTCTGAAGACCTCTGCTCCGTCAAATTAAACTGCTGCCTTTTTTCAGGTTGCGTGTTTTGAAACTGTAACGTACTCTTCATTTTAAATGCAGCGTCAAATTTAAACGGCTTAAGCATGTCAGCTACATTCACTGCTAAAGTATCGTAATGTGGACTCATGATTCTCATACAACAGTCTGTGTAACATAATGAGTGTCTGAACTTAATTATTAACTCTTAAATTTAACACAACGATGACATCCCACCCATAACGGGTAAGATACAATGTAACAATGGCATTAGTTCAAATCATGCATACCAAGAGCTAATAAAACTACCTAGGAAATATATTCATGGTCTAATTTTAAAAAGTAACTTTATACTTATTTTCCTTAAATCTCTGATCTACTTTAAAACGCGATTCTTACACAGTGTGTAGGGGCACGCCCAGTTTACGTGGAAAGTTCTAGACGCGATGAAGAATGTAAACAACTGAATTATATGATAATGGCCTTCTTGCTACCTCAGTCAACAGCGATAAGCTAAAATATTTTCTAACGAGCAGCAGGGTTGGCTTTAATCGATGTGACGAAGGCAGAAATTTTTCATTCAGTATTCTGCCCATCTGTGTGAAAGTCAACGGGGAACGCGATAATATTTAACCGGCAGGGACTGACGCTTAAGGATTTTCTCATACAGCAAAATCAATATTTTCTTTCTTCCTACTCTTCTTAAGATATTTTCTTTCTGTGAGATTCCCGTTAGTCTCGAAAGATACAGTAACATCGATTACTTCTCTTATGCCTTCTCAAACGATTTGATAGTTGCACTTAATATTTTCTTAAATGGTCGACTTGCCCCTCCAACATATCGGCTATTCATTTACCGAGATTCAGCAGGACTCTGCCATCAGCGTTTTGAATGGTGATTTCGGGTGCGATACACATAAATTCCAGGCTGCTCGAAACGAATTCGGATGAACAACTGAAAAACTAAGTTTTGGGACTGTATTAAATTTTATTTTCTTTATTGGCATGTGTATTTTTCATTGATGTGTGTTTTGAGGAGAGGTATAAATTTACACCGCATACGTCCAAGGGCAACATTTAGCATTTGTCTACTTGGTGTAGAATAATCCGAACGCAAAATCCAACACATAGCATTGCGTTCGATGCCGTAAAAAGTACGGTAATACATCAGTAATGTGCCGTAGTTGATATTAAATCACTTGCGAGAAATCTCACTGGTGTAATCACCCTTGTCCTCCAGAGAACATATTCAGTACAGCTTGGCTGGATTTTCAGAGTTTTGATGAAGAGGTGATTTTGAGGTTCGTCCGGCTGAAGTGCAAACAACTGGCCTCCCGACTTTCTTCGTGTTTCCGAGACAAGTGTGAGATGGAAGTTCTCTCTGTACAGAAGTAATATTAGGACAGGTTAATTTTAATGCAACGTCTGTCAAAATGTAATTATTGGTCGTCACCAAGATAGTGGTGTTCGAAAAAAGACGCCAGAAGCGCAGGGATACCTTCCTGGAAGGTAGCTGGCACTTAGGACAAGTCAGGAAACGACAGCCTGACATATCCTCAGAACTTGCTCCTATCTGTAGAAACAATATTGCCTACCTTGACAGTATGCAGTTTCCTTGCTGGGATAGAATTTTTAAATATTAGGATGACCGGAAAATAATGCCGTTCCTGCGCACGTCGATACTCGTTTGTTATTTGTCAGCTCACTATATACTTCTAAATGGGTCAAATGGCTCTGAGCACTATGGGACTTAACATCTATGGACATCAGTCCCCTAGAACTTAGAACTACTTAAACCTAACTAACCTAAGGACAGCACACAACACCCAGCCATCACGAGACAGAGAAAATCCGTGACCCCGCCGGGAATCGAACCCGGGAACCCGGGCATGGGAAGCGAAAACGCTACCGCACGACCACGAGATGCGGGCTATATACACTCCTGGAAATGGAAAAAAGAACACATTGACACCGGTGTGTCAGACCCACCATACTTGCTCCGGACACTGCGAGAGGGCTGTACAAGCAATGATCACACGCACGGCACAGCGGACACACCAGGAACCGCGGTGTTGGCCGTCGAATGGCGCTAGCTGCGCAGCATTTGTGCACCGCCGCCGTCAGCGTCAGCCAGTTTGCCGTGGCATACGGAGCTCCATCGCAGTCTTTAACACTGGTAGCATGCCGCGACAGCGTGGACGTGAACCGTATGTGCAGTTGACGGACTTTGAGCGAGGGCGTATAGTGGGCATGCGGGAGGCCGGGTGGACGTACCGCCGAATTGCTCAACACGTGGGGCGTGAGGTCTCCACAGTACATCGATGTTGTCGCCAGTGGTCGGCGGAATGTGCACGTGCCCGTCGACCTGGCACCGGACCGCAGCGACGCACGGATGCACGCCAAAACCGTAGGATCCTACGCAGTGCCGTAGGGGACCGCACCGCCACTTCCCAGCAAATTAGGGACACTGTTGCTCCTGGGGTATCGGCGAGGACCATTCGCAACCGTCTCCATGAAGCTGGGCTACGGTCCCGCACACCGTTAGGCCGTCTTCCGCTCACGCCCCAACATCGTGCAGCCCGCCTCCAGTGGTGTCGCGACAGGCGTGAATGGAGGGACGAATGGAGACGTGTCGTCTTCAGCGATGAGAGTCGCTTCTGCCTTGGTGCCAATGATGGTCGTATGCGTGTTTGGCGCCGTGCAGGTGAGCGCCACAATCAGGACTGCATACGACCGAGGCACACAGGGCCAACACCCGGCATCATGGTGTGGGGAGCGATCTCCTACACTGGCCGTACACCACTGGTGATCGTCGAGGGGACACTGAATAGTGCACGGTACATCCAAACCGTCATCGAACCCATCGTTCTACCATTCCTAGACCGGCAAGGGAACTTGCTGTTCCAACAGGACAACGCACGTCCGCATGTATCCCGTGCCACCCAACGTGCTCTAGAAGGTGTAAGTCAACTACCCTGGCCAGCAAGACCTCCGGATCTGTCCCCCATTGAGCATGTTTGGGACTGGATGAAGCGTCGTCTCACGCGGTCTGCACGTCCAGCACGAACGCTGGTCCAACTGAGGCGCCAGGTGGAAATGGCGTGGCAAGCCGTTCCACAGGACTACATCCAGCATCTCTACGATCGTCTCCATGGGAGAATAGCAGCCTGCATTGCTGCGAAAGGTGGATATACACTGTACTAGTGCCGACATTGTGCATGCTCTGTTGCCTGTGTCTATGTGCCTGTGGTTCTGTCAGTGTGATCATGTGATGTATCTGACCCCAGGAATGTGTCAATAAAGTTTCCCCTTCCTGGGACAATGAATTCACGGTGTTCTTATTTCAATTTCCAGGAGTGTACTTCAAAGTCGTGCCAAAGACATCTTAAAGTCAAACTGATGGTGGCGACAAAGTGCGTCTGCCCCAGAGCATGGCATGTCCTTGATGTTTACAAGTTCCGCCTCATTACGCTGACACCACCGGAATATCGTGCAGCGTAAGAGACACTGCTCTCTGTACACCTCCTTCATACCGCAATAATTTGTGAAGCACGCTCCACTTTTGTGCGAAGAAAATTGATAACTGCCCCTGATCGACGGTAATCCACCATACAACGGACTGCGGAAACAGCTCTCCAGAAATGAGGAAACTGCTGCGAATCAGTTAACTGCTCTTGTGCAGATGAGAATTCCAAGACGCCGTCTCTCGGCAAACACATTCACCCACGGGGATTACATAAAACGCTGCTACAGCGAAGGTTTCCTTTCCAATCGGGTATACTCTGTAGTCTTAAGGCATCGACTGCACATCGACCCGCGCAGCACCCCGAAACGGCATCAAGAAGGCGCTGACCCGGGTGCAATGGAAAGAAGTATGCCCCAATTCGGTCGCAAACTTCGATAACATTAGTACTAATAGGAAGACTTTACTTAGCATGAGTCCAGAGAGTAGTAGTAAAGTACTTATATGTAGGAAGCACAGGAAGCAAGTTCTGTTATGATTCTCTTCTTTTTAGCAATAAAATGTTTATTAATCAGCATGTGATATGTACAGATTTTGGACTGTTGCCACCGGCCATCACAGTTTCTCTCCTTCCTTGTTTATGTCGGTGCTGAATCCCACAGCAGCTGACACAACATATACCATTTAAAAAGATATATAAATTACGTAAATGCCATGAACACATTTTAAAAGTATGCCAAACAAATAATAATATTGCCTAAACCTTGGAAAGATAAGTAAGCTGACTTGCGACTTTGGAAGTGTCGCAGTACGATGAATTCGAGAATGTAAACGTGATTTCCTCGCATAGAAAAGGTATTAGATTTAAAATTCCCGCTTTATGTAGACCTTTTACCAATGTGAGATGACCGTGATGGGTCGGGCGTCACTGCTCGCACATATATCACGGGGTGCAACATGTAAACATCTAAAATTCTGTGACGTCTTATAAAAGACACATATAATTGCAAACAAAAGCAGCAAATGGCAAAATCGCAAATGATATGTCTCAGTTACAGTACGTTAGTACGTAGCGTTTGCTGACAGTCTTTAAAGTAAAAGTTGAAAAACACCACAAGTATGACCGCGTAAACAAAATGAAACTATAATCAAAGTGGTTAGGTCTGAAATAAAATTACTTAAGACTCTCATACTTTATTCGACTCTCCGACTATCTCGTATAGCAATTCATCATACTCATTGTACTTCATATAGTTACCACAAAGGTTCATATGAAACTAAAATATTGCACAATAAAAAAAATGTTAGGAATATGTACACAGTACATCATAATACAGGGATGGATAGTTATGTATTTTAATGCAGACCAATCACATGAGCCAAGAAAGACATGTATAACACGTATAAAAACCTCCCTTTGCACTGATGTTAAAAAGGAGAAAATAGAAGAAGAAATTTATACGGCGCTGTCAAGCCCTCTAAAATTTTTTCTATGAAATAAACACTGGGATATAATACCGAACAAAGCTTAAGCTGTTTTTTGTTTTAGTGCTTTCCAGAATCTGGATGAGGTTGTAATTCTGCAACTTCAGTGTCCATTTTGTCAGTGTTTATGAAGGACCCGCATTGACATCTATGAAAACTTAATTGCTTAATTGAGGGCTGGGATACTTGTTGTGTTTTGCTCTGACAATTTGGTTGTCTCAGATAGTACTAGCATAGTTGTTCACGTTAGGGAGCGAATTTTCGCTCATAGTAGTTGCTGATAGTTCCTTGCGAGTACTTTCAGTAAGTGTCTGAGAGTCGATCAGAAGGAAGCGCCGGAAGCGTTGCACAGAGCAGGGTGAGAGTGTCTGCGAGAACTGAGAATCGCTCTCCGCGAGATTTTCCTGTTCTAGTTCTGTGCGCGAAGGGAGACGTTGCGATGGAAGAGAGTCGGGCTTCAGCTGCGTTTTTAATACTTTAAGTGGTAAAGATAAAGCCTTACCCACCGTCTTCATGTTGGATAAGAGAGCGCATTAGACGGTGGTTGGAGCGTGCAAGAAGCTCACTGTAGAACTTGTCCAATATCCACAACAACATCAAAATTTTACGAGAATGAGTACTATTTACAATTGGATCCAAAACTGTCAGTCTGGACACTGCTGTGCGTAAATCAATTAGTGTTAAGGACAGGTGGCGCGCGACACTAAAATTTCTAGCATTAAATAAGTTTATTCTCTTTAATAATTGGTAAAGTAACAATACCATGAAATAAAATTACTCAAATTTCATCTGGATACTGTACCCATACCGTTCAGAAAACAAATTGGCAGTTATCTGATAAATGAAGCATTTCCGCACGTACATTTATTTGAACGTTTTGTATTGACTTAAGAAACCACTCGTAAATTCCTGAAAATCCTCTCTTCGGCGCCCTTTATAATAAAATAATCTGTAAGTACCGTGTCATATGAAATTTGTTTTGACAGGTCCAAGCGGCATGTGCAGACAGTTTCGTTAGAAATTCATGATTGACTTGTAGACACGATCAAGATAATTTCAGAACAGGTTAACACGGCCTGCTTCTATTCTGAATCACGTGCGTTAAGTTTCTAGACCCGCTTCAGGTTGACAGGTTCCTTTTGGGGCACAGACAAGTCCCTTTCACTCTATCTAATAGTATGGTTAATCTGGTGAACGTGAATGTGGAATATAAAATTGTCAGGGTGTTTAACCTTCCGCCCGAAGTTGACGACAGTTTCCTCACGACCGTCCTGCTTCTGTTTGGAAACATACAGGCGGACTGTAATACATGATACATGACTTTAAACGTCACTTTTCAAGTAATCAACTGAATTTTTTTGCTAATAAAGAGAAGCAGGCCTCCACCTTTCTTACCTTGACTGTGAGTGAGCCGTGTGCGGTTCGCGTTGATGCCGTTCATAGCTTGGCATCTGGTAACAGCGATAGTGGCGTCTCGTTTTCTTAGTGTGTTCACTGGCGCCACTACGTTTGCTCGCCTTGTATGTCCGTGAGTGGCAGCAGTGACCACCAGTACCCGCTGGCCGCTGGCAACTCACATGCACTGTCCGCCGGAAGGATGCGGGCGCGAGAGTGCACGACTACGTCAAGGACCGGATTCAGCACGTTTTAGTTTAATGGACCGTGGTATTCGAGTTGTGCAACCTTCACCTGTGTGTGTGTGTGTGTGTGTGTGTGTGTGTGTGTGTGTGTCCACCTGTCGAAGTGACCTCATGGTAATAAGCTGTCAGTCGACGATTTATACTGGGATCTTTCCCGTGCCTGACTTGAGGGGGGACGACCGTTGGTTGGTCGTTCGGTCGTTCGTCGTAGCGGACGACGTGTATTTGGTCTTCCGACCGCTTCTGGCTTCTCTGTATAATTCGTCCGTGTTGTTCCACAGTGACTCAATGACTGGGTTTAGTATTGTGAGTTGTTGGTGGAATTGTTTTCCCTGATCTGTGTGTATCTTGTGGTTGTGAATGAGCAGTTATTTTAATGCTGTCTGCATACTGGATTTAGTAAGGGTTGCGAACGGTGATCAGTTCGGTTGGAGCGAAGCAACGAGCAGGTCCGTGCAGCGCGCAGGCAAGCCGGGGATTCTGGTGGCATGCTGCCACTGCCGGGTCGAGGAAGGGTGGCTGCGAGAGCGACGACTTCAAATGGTTCAAATGGCTCTGAGCAGTATGGGACTCAACATCTGAGGTCATAAGTCCCATAGAACTTAGAACTACTTAAACCTAACTAACCTAAGGACATCACACACACCCTTGGCCGAGGCAGGATTCGAACCTGCGACCGTAGCAGTCCCGCGGTTCCGGACTGCAGCGCCAGAACCGCTAGACCACCGCGGCCGGCAGCGACGACTTCGTTGCACTCTGAACCCTGGGCGTTTAAGTTGAGTGAAGAGTTAACTGCTAATGCAACCCTGACTATTCTGAGTACACGCCCTTCGTCGGCGGGTTGTTGCTCCCAAGGCCGCTGAGCCTAGCGGCAACGAGTGAAGTGTTTCGAGGCGGTGAAATATGGCAGCCGTCTTTCTCTATTTGTTATTCATCATTCAATTTAGTATTATGCTTATTAGTGAAGTGCAACCAGCGGTATTTTCTGCCTTGTGGCCGCTAACGCCCCAGTTACCTGCCCTGGAGGTCAGCATACTTTTCCGCCTGTGTACATTTCCCCGTCGTATTGATGCTGTCCGACACGACGTGTAGCTCGACAGGCTCTTGTGTTGTACTGTGCACTATTTTTTTCTTTATTTTAAGGTTTGCGTTGGTTCTAGTGTTTCCTTCGGCCTTGGGTGTTTTCTGAAGACGTAGTGCTGCCTGTCTCTTCGACCTTGCCTAAAAATATTCCATTCTTATACCGGTGATCGGACGTTAGGTGGATTGGTTAGTCGGTCGGTCGGCGCTTAAGCTGCTCCTAGTTGAGTGTCCATCGTGTTAGGTGAGTACAACTCTTGGCTGCCTGTCTCGCATCACATTATGTTTGAGTTACCTTCCCAGGCCGACCTTGGAACACTTGCTGAGAACCACATGGCCTAATTCCTTTATTATGATGTTGTTTTAAGGGTATTTGTAATTATCTAAATATTGCTGGTGTGGCCTTCAGCCGAACAATAATTTCACTTCTTTCGTGATAAGGTTCAAATGGCTGTGAGCACTATGGGACTGAACTGCTGTGGTGATAAGTCCCCTAGAACTTAGGACTACTTAAACCTAACTAACCTAAGGACAGCACACAACACCCAGCCATCACGAGGCAGAGAAAATCCCTAACCCCGCAGGGAATCGAACCCGGGAATCGTGATAAGGCCTTCAGCCGTGTTATAGTAAGTTTTTTTCCAAACATGTTTTAAAAGCAAGGTATTTATTTAAAAGTGCTATTTGGAATTGTTCTTCTGACTTCTAATTCAGGCCTTCAGCCACTTGTTGTTTGAGGTTATTGTTGGTGGCCTTCGCCCCCAAAATTGTGAAATTATTTTTCTGTAATAAGGTCTTCAGCCGTCATATAGTCAGTTGTGTTTTTTTTAAGAGAGTGTTTTAAAATTTTAATTTCTTTAAATAAAGTTCACGTATTTGTTGTGCATCCTAGAGTAACTGATTACGGCCCCGCCCTCAATCGTAACCTTATCCTGCCCAATCCTGATAAACCAGCTCTCAGTGAGCAGAATTAGTTCTAATTTTCGACTTGCGGCGCTGCTACAGTTTATTTAAGATTCATGTGAACACGCGATATTTTCGCAAGAAGTGTTATGCTGTCTTGAAGCGCTTTCCGCAGCGCGTTGTGTGAAGCAGTCGCCCTCCGTTTCTGGCGATGGCGCAGCTGTGGTAATCGCAGCTTTGGTGTCTCCCTCTGGTGGGAAAGCGGAAAGGTTGCCTGTTCACGTGCATTTAAGGGGCGCTATGAGCTCTGTAGAGGATCCCCATCTCCGGCGGTACACCGCAAGGTTACCGCCCTTCGATTGTGCCACTCGAGCACTAATCGAAGTGCTACGTGTTTCAGGTGCCAGCCAGCCAGCCAGCCAGCCAGCGTTCCAGTCGAGCAGCAGCAGCAGCAGCAGCAGCAGTCGTCCCGGCCAGCAGCAGTCGTCCCGGCCAGCGGAATCGGTCCCAGCCAGCAGCAGCGGTCCAGCCGACGGCAGCCAGCCAGCTCTCCAGCAGCAGCGGTCCAGCCAGCAGCGGCAGCCAGCAGCCAGCAGCGGTCCCCGCCAGCAGCCAGCAACGGTCCTCGCCAGCAGTGGTCACCGCCAGCAGCCAGCAGCGGTCTACGCCAGCAGCGTCCCCGCCAGCGCCACGCAGCGGTCTTCGCCTGCGCCGGCCCCAGCCAGTATCCAGCGGCTACCAGCGGTCGCAGCCACCAGCGGTCGCAGCCAGCAGCTAGCTGTGGTCCTCGCTGCCCCCACCATCCGCCAGCCGCAGCAGTAGCAGCAGCAGCAGCAGAGGCGTCCCCACCAGCCAGCCAACCAGCTAGCCAGCCAGCCGGGTCGCCCCCCCCCCCCCCCCAACGGCAGCAGAGTGGGGCTTAGGCCCCAGTCTCCTTCGTCCTTCTCTGTCCCTTTCTCCTCTGTGTCTCTCGTCGCCCTGCCTGTCTCTCGTTGGCTCCTTTGTCTAGTACTGTGTTTTTTTCCCCCTTATCATAATGTCAACCCCCACCACCTCTTCTACAGCCACCACCACTGCCATTATGTACACCACCCCCTCTGCTGCTGCCACCACTATCACGTGGTGTGCCGCTTCACTCCCCCCTCAGTCCATCCCACCACTCCTCACTCTCTCATCTCCCTCCCTATTTGTCGCCCCATCCCCGGCTCCTCCCTCCCGCGCCTCCTCTGATCCCTTCCCTCCGCTCCCTCCCTCTGCTCCTGCCGTTTCTGCGGCCTCTGCCAGGGTGGTCGCCCGGCGGGCTACGGCCCACGCTCCACTCTCCACCTTCATCGTCCTCGTCATCGTCTTCACCGTCGCCTTCGCCATCGCCCTCACCGTCTCCGGCGCCGACTCCAGCCCCGGGACCTGCCACTCCCCGCCACATTCCAGTTGTTCCCATCCCCCACACCTCCTCCGCCGCCGTCAAGCGCCCCAGTGGCACCCCTGCCTCCTCTGCTCCCAAAAAGGCTCCACCTTGTCCTCCTTCCCCCACCCATGACGCCATGGATGTCTCCCCGCCCGTCCCTGCCCCCTCCTCCTCCTCCTCTACCCCCTCCTCCTACCGCTACCTCCTCACCCGTCCTGATCCCTACCTCCTTGAAGCCTGGAACCTCACCCTCTTCCTTTGCCAGCATTGTCCTGGTGCCCCCATCTCCCTCCTCACTCCTCGCCGTGATTCGGTGCTCATTTCCTCCCCCAGCCCTACCCTCCACACAGACCTCCTTTCCCACATCCCTGTCACCCGCTTTGGCCCTCATGCCTCCGTCACCCCTGCTCCTTCCCTGCCTCTCTCCCGCCAACCCCAACCCCCGCGTCGCCCGCTGACCCTCACCGCTGTGATCACTCGGCTCAGTCCGGCGATCACGGAGGAGGAGGTGTTGGCCTTACCATTACCTGCGCCACCATCTATGTCCGCCCTAACGCCCCTATTCCCTTCGACTTCCTCTCCCACATTGACCGTACCTGCTCCTCCTACGTGATCGCCGCCGACCTCAACATCCATAGTCGTTCCGCCGCCCAGTTACGGCGGTGGCGTCGGATCCTCTCCTCCCTTCGAGGCGACCTCATCCCCATCCCCCAGCACACCTGTCCCGAATCCAACTCCACTCCTGATGTTATCCTCTCCTCCCCTAACCTCCTTGGCCACATAACGGTGGATGTCCTGGAGCCTATTGGTAGCGACCATCTCCCTGTCCTCCTCACCATTTCAGACGGTCGTCACCCCCGCCCCGACCCTCGTAATGACCCTCCCCCTAAGTACGTCCATGACTATTCCCGTGCCGACTGGAATGCCTACCAGGATACCCTTTCCACCCAGGTCGATAGCCACCCCTTCACCTACCACCACCCTGACGATGTCACTCATGCCGCCTCCTTTCTCCAGCAGACCTTGTCTGATGCCGTGGAGGCCCATGTCCCTACTGTCGCCATCCACCCCCACCATCCTACCTTACCCCCACAGGCCGTCCTCCTCCTCCGTGAATCCCGTCGTCTATACCGTGCCTTCCTCCGCACGCGTGACCCGGACACACTACGACGCCACCGGCAACTCCAGCGACACGTTCGTAATTTGCTCGCGGATAAGAAACGCCGGGACTGGCGACAGACATGCACCCATTTAAATGCTACCCTACCAATCAACTCATCCAAGTTCTGGTCGGCCTTCCGTCGCCTTACCGGAACTAAACCCTCTCCCTATTATCCTCTTCTCCATGATGATCACCCTTTCCCTGACACCCTTAGTAAGACTAATCTCTTTGCCTCCTACCTCTCCGATGTATTTTCCATCCCCGATGATCCCCAGTTCGATTACACCCTCTTCCCGGATATCCATGATCGAACTGTCACCTCTGTCCCTCCCCTCACTCCTGGTTTCCAGTACTTGGACAACATTGCACACACGGAACTCAATGCCCCTATCACTACACAGGATCTCATTGCTACACTTCGCACAAAACGCAACACCGCTCCTGGTCACGATCGTGTCACCTACCGTCACCTTTGTGAAGCTCCTGTCTCTTTCCTCTCCAACCTGGCCAGGCTCTACAATGTAGTCCTGTCCACTGGTTACTACCCCGACCTGTGGAAAACCTCCTGTATCCTCATGTTCCTTAAACCTGGCAAACCGCCATCCGCCGTCTAATCCTACCATCCCATCAGCCTTACCTTGGTCTTCAGCAGGGTCCTGGAATCTATCCTCACCTGACGCATGCACCTGCATCTCCGCCTGCACTGCCTCCTTCCCATTACCCAGTGTGGCTTTCGGCTGTCCTCCTCTTCCGACGACCTTCTCCTTCACCTTACTCATCTCCTTTCCGAACACCTTAATTCCCATCGCTCCGCAATCTTCCTCTCCCTGGACCTCAAACGTCCTTATGACCGCGTATGGCATTCCGGTCTCCTCTTCAAGCTCCAAACCTTCGCCCTTCCTATTAACTAAGTCCGTCTGATCAGCTCCTTTCTCTCCCGCTGTCCTTCCTAAGTCACCATCCATAACACAGATTCCTACACCTTTTTCCCCTCTGCCGGTGTGCCCCAAGGCTCCGTCCTCTCTCCCCTTCTGTATCTTTTGTACATGGCGGACATGCCGCCGCCGTCAGCCCCCGTCCACCTTCTCCAGTTTGCCTCCACCCTACAGCGCTCCCAACACCTTCTCCAATCCCATCTTGACCGGTTCACCCCTTGGTGCAACCAGTGGTTGCTCAAGGTCAATCCCTTCAAAACCCAGGCGATTATTGTAGGCAAAACCACCCCTTCCTTCCGCCTCCTTGATTTCTACATCACCATCTATGGCCGTCCTATCGCCCTCACTCCCACCCTTAAGTACCTTGGCGTCACCCTTGACCGTCGCCTCTCCTGGACTCCCCACCTCCAGACAATCCAAGCCAAGGCATGCTCCCGACTTAGTCTCCTCAAGCTCCTCTCCGGCCGTACGTGGGGTCTGGTCCCCTCCACCATTCTCCACACCTATAAATCCCTCATCCGCCCTATCCTTTGTTATGCCCATCCGGCTTGGATCTCCGCCCCCCCCACCTACTTTTTACAAATCCCTCCAAATCCTTGAACGCCATGCTCTCTGCCTTGCCTATCGCATCCGTCTCCCCTCCCCTATGCGGATCCTGTACGATCTCCTCCCCTTCCCCCACCTCCTCCTTTTCCTTGAAAGGATACGGATCCTGTACACCTCCCGTAAACTCGATCCTCCTCACCCGCTCGTCTCCCCGATCCTCTCTCACACCCGCCCGCTGCCACGCCTGTATTCCCATGTCCCACCTGGTCTCCACCTCTCCACCCTCCTTACCCTCTCCCAAGGTGGCTTCCGCCAGCTCCCCCTCCCTGATGATGTCCTCCTCCCCTACAACTACCCCTCCTATCAACTTTGACCCTGCCCCACCCCCCACTTCCGGTGTCCTTTCCTTTAGGCACCCTCCCTCCCTTCTCTTCCCTTCCCTTCTCTTTCCTTTTCCCCCATCCCCTCCCTCCACCCCTCTTCCCCCGGGCTTCCCCTCCCCCTTCCTCCCTCCCCCCTATCTCCCCTGCCCGTGGCATCTCTGCTCTCCCCTCTCGCTCTCCCACTCCCCTTCCTCCTCTTGGCAGGTCCCCGGACTCGCACACGCATAGTGAACATTCGCGCGCCGGAGATAATCGCCATCAGTGTCTCGTGTGTGCGCTTCGTTTTGTGTTTCGCGTTCTTCGCAGTTACAGCTCCACTGTTCACATGTGCCGTCGCCGTCCTCCGTGTTCTATGCGCCGTGTCAACAAGTGTTAGTGTTTTTATCGTCCAGCGTGAACGGCTTCATGTTTATTGTTTTTTGTCTCTACTTTTTTTGCCCGCCATTTTCATTGTATTGTCTATGTCGCCTCTTTGTCACATGATTGTACCACATAAGGCTGAAGAGCGGCGTACTATGCTACTGACAGCCCGCCTGTATGAGGTGCTAAAATTACAATAAAGAAAAAAAAAACTCTGTAGAGGAGAGTCGGTCAGTCGAGGCGAGTCTAGTCAGTTAGTCAGCCGGCTCAGTGTGGGGCAGTCAATGTCTGTCTGTCGTCAGTGTGCGAGTATGGCTGTCGTTTGGATCAAACTTTAAGCCATAAAATGAGAGTCTTGCCACTCCGCCAGTAACAGAACTCAGCTAGTGGTCGCCCGGTCGGGGCTCAGTTCCTGCATCTGAGTCTGCGCGTTAGGCCGCCAGCCTGCTCCAGTTGCTCGGGCAACGGTCATTGGCGGTTGGATTGGTCAGTTGGCGCATGTGAGGTCCCCACCTGAGTCCAGTGGGCAGCACCGTATGGAAAGGGGTAGTGGCTTCGCGGTTCACAAGAGAGCAACAGGAGCGGAACCACGACATCGGGCTGGCCGGGGCGTGCTGCGACGCCGTGAGACGGGAGATCGGCGCGCCTTCCTCAATATCTACATCTACATGATTACTCTGCAATTCACATTTAAGTGCTTGGCAGAGGGTTCATCGAACCACAATCATACTATCTCTCTACCATTCCACTCCCGAACAGCGCGCGGGAAAATCGAACACCTAAGCCTTTCTGTTCGAGCTCTGATTTCTCTTATTTTATTTTGTTGATCATTCCTACCTATGTAGGTTGCGCTTAATAAAATATTTTCGCATTCGGAAGAGAAAGTTGGTTACTGAAATTTCGTAAATAGATCTCGCCGCGACGAAAAACGTCTTTGCTTCAATGACTTCCATCCCAACTCGCGTATCATTTCTGCCACACTCTCTCCACTGTTACGTGATAATACAAAACGAGCTGCCCTTTTTTGCACTCTTTCGATGTCCTCCGTCAATCCCACCTGGTAAGGATCCCACACCGCACAGCAATATTCTAACAGAGGACGAACGAGTGTAATGTAACCTGTCTCTTTAGTGGACTTGTTGCATCTTCTAAGTGTCCTGCCAATGAAACGCAACCTTTGGCTCGCCTTCCCTACAATATTATCTATGTGGTCTTTCCAACAGAAGTTGTTCGTAATTTTAACACCCAGGTACTTAGTCGAATTGACAGCCTTGAGAATTGTACTATTTATCGAGTAATCGAATTCCAACGGATTTCTTTCGGAACTCATGTGGATCACCTCACACTTTTCGTTATTTAGCGTCAACTGCCACCTGTCACACTATACAGCAATCTTTTCTAAATCGCTTTGCAACTGATATTTGTCTTCGGATGACCTTACTAGACGGTAAATTACAACATCATCTGCGAACAACCTAAGAGAAGTGCTCAGATTGTCACCCAGGTCATTTATATAGATCAGGAACAGCAGAGGTCCTAGGACGCTTCCCTGGGGAACACCTGATATCACTTCAGTTTTACTCGATGATTTGCCGTCTATTACTACGAAATGCGACCTTCCTGACAGGAAATCACGAATCCAGTCGCACAACTGAGACGATACCCCATAGGCCCGCAGCTTGATTAGAAGTCGCTTGTGAGGAACGGTGTCAAAGCTTTCCGGAAATCTAGAAATACGGAATCAACTTGAGATCCCCTTTCGATAGCGTCCATTACTTCGTTGCACAAGAACGATGTTTTCTGAAACCATGCTTATTGCGTATCAATAGATCGTTCCCTTCGAGGTGATTCATAATGTTTGAATGTTCCTCTGCGTCCGTTGAAGCGGCTGGCAGCAGACGGTTCGGGAGAGCGTTGGGGGTGCTGCGCCAGGTCTTCGCCAGCAATCGCAGTTTATTAGAAGTTAAGTGATTGGAGATATGTTGTTTCATTTATTGTTAGATTCTACTTGTTTTCTTAGTGAAGTCACCAGCCGCTTTGTTATGGGGTCGTCCAACCATTCTTCTCCCTTTGCCCACCCGCGGGAAGGTGGTTATTGTGAATCAGGTGGTCTGTTTTTCCCTTGTGGAATTGGGGAGGTTTAGAGCAATCTGCGGTTCGGGTTGTTTAGTAACCTCTCCCCCCCTGTCAATCTGCCACACGTTAGTAGTTGCCTCTGACATGTTTGTAGGATTCGGTGTTTACGAATTTATAGAATTAAGATAAGGGCCGAATTCCTTAAATATGCTTTTATCTTGTCTATCATCTTGCGAGGCGGTATATGGGTAATGTAGAGCATGTTGTACACTTTATGTAAGTCTGAATTTCATGGATTTTATTTAAATAGTCATATTTATTAAGTTGCCACCCTTCCATCGTAAGAGCCCTTTAAAAAAATTGCACTTTTGGTGGAAAATAAGTTCTTAGTGTGAGTGTACCATTTCCATCCCTCTTACGGGGTGCATAGTTAATGTGTTTGTATGAGTTGTTGAAAATTTTAGTTTAAAGTAATCTGGTGTGTTGCAGAGTTGCACCAGTGTAGTTTTTCAGAGGTCGTTGTGAGCGGCCGTGACTACGGCCGTATTGTAAGGGAGCGGAAGCTTCTCAGCCCGAAGGCTCCTACTGTAAGGAATAAACATTTTCTTGTACTGCCTCTGAATAATTGTAACGTGATATTTCGAGAGTGCTTTTCTGCTTATAATTTTAAAACTGTTTTGAAAAAGCTTTAGGAAAAAATTCACGTTTGTCAATTTACAACTTGATATTACGAGGGTGCTTTTCTGCTTATAAATTTTTAATCTGTTTTTGAAAAGCCTTTTATGGATAAAATTTCCATTGGTTGAAATTTAATTTGTTTCCATCAGTTACTCCTTGTCAACTACTTCCACGCTCACATAGTGTGTTAATGTTCATGATGATTCGCTAGTAAATAAAGTAAATTGTTTAAGATAAGATTTTGAAAGTAAATTTTCACAGTTCACCGGCTTTAATAGTGTTTTTTAATTAATGTGGCTCATTAATAATCTACTGGCTTTGCGTTATTTTACAGAAAGGGAATACTACTGACTGATTTCTAAATTCATAGAAATCTTGATAATGGCCGAGAGATAGGATGCGCTATTTGTGACTATTTTAATTCCTCTCTATCCTCCTTATGGATCTGGCCATCCCACAGATCGAGCACTTTTTTACCAAGAGGATATAGTTTATTTATTTCGTAAGGTTCCGCAGAAACTTCTGTTAAGTGGAGATTTTAATTGTGTTTTTCGTCCTCTTGACCCCAACTCCAATTTTAATTTCAATAAGGAACCGCTCGACGTGCTCTTGCGACAGCTTTATGAAGATGTCAGACATGCTCCCATACAGATTATTGATGTCCGCCGTGTTAAGGCGAAGTTTCTGCACTTAAATAGGCAACAAATGGAAGGATTCAAGGTGCGATCAAAATCCCTCTTATTCCTACAGTGTGAATTGACCTCGTCATATCATCTTATGCGGCTGTGGGAGCGTCGAAAAAGAGCATGTATCGCCTCCCTCACTCAGACCGAACGTCAAGTACTGACGTACCAACCTGACATTTCCATAACGATTTACAATTACTTTACCGACGTTTATGACGTCCGTATTACTATTACGATTGTTAATGATGCATTTGTTCCTCTCCTGGATTGCGTGGTAAGTGCAGCAAAAATGATGAATTTCTAGGTGACTTTATTCGAGGTGATATATAGCGCTTCTTGTTGGTTCTCCATAGCAAAGATTCGTAGGGCATTTTACTTCAGTTTCGGCCTCTGGTAGGTGATATGTTACTGGTAAATGAGGAGATACTTGGGTAGGAGGGGCTGATTCCTGACCCTTTCAAGATCGATCAAATCAATTTCGAAAACAACTGGACGTCCAGACTTTGATAAATTTCGCCCGACCTTATTACTTAATTGCCGGCCTTTGGTGGCCTAGCGGTTCTAGGCGCATCAGTCTGGAACCGCGCGACAACTACGGTCGCAGGTTCGAATCCTGCCTTGGGCATGGATGTGTGTGATGTCCTTAGGTTAGTTAGGTTTAAGTAGTTCTAAGTTCTAGTGGACTGGTGACTTGAGATGTTAAGTCCCATAGTGCTCAGAGCCATTTGAACCATTTATTACTTAATTTCGATTACAATTCTGCCTCCCAGGCGGTTAAATTTACTGATTTCTGTAGTCGAATGCCGGGACATCGTCTCGGTAGCTGCAGTGACTTCTGTTTCTGGAGCCTAACTCTTTATTGATTTCAATAAGGCGTTCCACGAGATCTGTCCTGAAGCAGATGTTCGAAGCGACCGGCCTCAGTCAAACTGAGTGTCAGCTATAATCCATCCTTCTTACAGATATTCACTGCTACGTAACCTGTAACATCTAGGATATCCCGAGGTACTTGTGTGTCGTCAGGGTACCAGCATACTGCATCTGTAGACTACTTAGTCCTAACTTAGTTACGTTGCCCAGGGTACACCACTGGATGGGTAATCTATTATTGCACCCTAGGTTTGACGGCATACACTCTGAGTTTCCTAAACATGCTGGTCAAGGTTCAGTGCAGTGTCTAACTACACTGTTTAGCGACATCCTCGTAACAAGCAGACTGCGATATCCTATTAAGAGAACGAAGATAATTGTCTTCCTGAAACCGTCGATATCTGGTAACAGTCCCGAAGATTTGTGTCTGCCATAAACTGTTGGAGAGAGTGCTCTACAACACGACAGCCCAAACTGTCTTGAAACACATTCGTTTAGGACAGCCTGGCCTTAGACTAGACCGCAGGTGCATCCATCAATTACCAGCATTGTCAATTTACACAGAGAAGTACTTCGAAATCATAAGAAAACGGTGACTGTGTTTATTGACTTAACATCAGCATATGATACAGTGCGGCGGAAAGGCATTTTTCTAAAGCTGTTGTTGTTGTGGTCTTCAGTCCTGAGACTGGTTTGATGCAGCTCTCCATGCTTCTCTATCCTGTGCAAGCTTCTTCATCTCCCAGTATCTACTGCAACCTACATCCTTCTGAATCTGCTTAGTGTATTCATCTCTTGGTCTCCCTCTACGATTTTTACCCTCCACACTGCCCTCCAATGCTAAATTTGTGATCCCTTGATGCCTCAAAACATGTCCTACCAACCGATCCCTTCTTCTAGTCAAGTTGTGCCACAAACTTCTCTTCTCCCCAATCCTATTCAATACCTCCTCATTAGTTACGTGATCTACCCACCTTATCTTCAGCATTCTTCTGTAGCACCACATTTCGAAAGCTTCTATTCTCTTCTTGTCCAAACTATTTATCGTCCATGTTTCACTTCCATACATGGCTACACTCCATACAAATACTTTCAGAAACGACTTCCTAACACTTAAATCTATACTCGATGTTAACAAATTCCTCTTCTTGAGAAACGCTTTCCTTGCCATTGCCAGTCTACATTTTATATCCTCTCTACTTCGACCATCATCGGTTATTTTACTCCCTAAATAGCAAAACTCCTTTACTACTTTAAGTGTCTCATTTCCTAATCTAATTTCCTCAGCATCACCCGACTTAATTTGACTACATTCCATTATCCTCGTTTTGCTTTTGTTGATGTTCATCTTATATCCTCCTTTCAAGACACTGTCCATTCCGTTCAACTGCTCTTCCAAGTCCTTTGCTGTCTCTGACAGAATTACAATGTCATCGGCGAACCTCAAAGTTTTTACTTCTTCTCCATGAATTTTAAATTTCTAAAGCTCTTAAGAGCAATTCCACGTAAAGGAATTTGCACGGCTACTCAATAATATGTTGTCTAACAGGATATTGAAAGTTAATCAAAATGGTCAAATAAGCAAGATGATCAATTTACATGACAGACTACCACATGGATCTGTATTGGCTCCACTACTTTTCGATTTATATGTTGCTGACTTATCAAAAAACGAAAGCAAGAACATTTGTCTATGCTGATGACTGCATCTTGGAGACGCAGTCTAATGGTTTTACGACTTTAGAAACGACTCTCACTCAGGATTTGCAATTATAGATGAGTTTTTTAATACACGGCGCCTCAAAGCAAATAAAAATAAAGCTGAATCTGAGTAACAGGCATTCTGGCAATAAGATGCAAATTGCATTCAGAAGTCAGTTTCTGTCATATAACCCGTTCCCAAAATATCTTGGCGTGACCCTGGACTGCTCCCTAACATACAGCACGCACCCAACTAAAAAAGTCTAAAAAATGAGACTCATAAACAACTTATTACGCAAACTCTTTGAAACAAGTGAAGGGGCTAATTCGTCAGTTCCGAAAACATTTGTGTATTCGGTAGGTGAATATTGCTGCCCCTTATCGTTGGTTGGTTGGTTGGTTCTTTGGGGAAGGAGACCAGACAGCGTGGTCGTCGGTCTCATCGAATTAGGGAAGGATGGGGAAGGAAGTCGGCCGTGCCCTTTCAGAGGAACCATCCCGGCATTTGCCTGGAGTGATTTAGGGAAATCACAGAAAACCTAAATCAGGATGGCCGGACGCGGGATTGAACCGTCGTCCTCCCGAATGCGAGTCATGTGTCTAACCACTGCACCACCTCGCTCGGTCCTTATCGTTGAATAGTGGTCTTACAGACATGGTTGATACACAGCTGAATGTGGCCATGAGAACTATATCCGCCACAAAAAAACCTACCCACAAAAGTGTTCCAGAAATACCTCACTGCCAGTACACGAAGACTCTGATGCCACTCAAAGACAACGATTTAAGTCTAGAAAACCCTCCTGAGGTTTGGCAAAAGGCTCCCTTCTGAATGATTCCAGCCAGGAATAGCATGGCGGGATGAGTCGTTCGCAGCCAGTCCTGACGCTGAAGGTCTCATTCTCGAACCTACACGAGCCACCCCTGGATCCCACCTACCTAGGAGGTTGTGGACCATATTGTATCGCATACTTACCAAACACTGAAGATGTCAAGACTTGAGGCAAAAGTGGGGAATCGCTGAAAGTGCCAAATGTGACAGCAGACTTCAGTGACAAACAATACACCACGTAGTCACAGACTGTCCTTTACGGAAATATGCTGGAACTCTGAAGATGCAGTCTCCTAGATGGATCGTTTAGGTATCCACCTAACCAATTGCTTAAAGATATTTAAAGAAATTTTCCTATCTATTATAACTATTTATGAAAATTACCTTCTTCTCTTATGCGTAATTCACCCACGTGTTTTTTAAAGTTATTCTATCCACATGGGTAATACTGTTTTATGGACGTAATGTAAGACTTTCATATTCAGGAATTAATGCTACCTATTTTATCTAAACCTTATGTAACTTGTATTACCATTAACACCATTGCTGCTCACTCTAAGTAATGTATTCTTAGTGCCTTATGAAACAAATTAAGAAAGGCGTTGTGAATGGACAACTAATTCCCCATATCACCATCTGACAGGGCTTACAGCAAGGAGCCCCCTCTCCATTTCGCTTTTTGTCTTGCCCCTAGAACATCTGCATCTCCTTGTTGCTGATCAGTTATATGGCTGGAACATACTGGGAGATACCTTCTCGGTACAAGCATACGCGGATGACGTTACGGTATTGGTACATCATATCCATGGCATTTTCTTTTCCCCCGAAGGGGGCGGGCTGGCAACAGCTTAGTACGCTGCTCTTCAGCCAACAGAATTTTTTGAACATGAGAAGATAAGAAAACAATAAAAACAGGCGATAAAACGGTGATGTAAAATGTAAATCGGCGGAAAATTGTGGAAAGTTAAAACAAAAAACTGATGGTGGGCGATGATAATAAAATACAAAGGTAGCAGACAGGGAAAAAGTATACAGAGAATTAAAAAACACGGCGACAGTCTGGATTCTGTTCGCAAGAGACATATATAAAGAAAAAAATTCACACCCTGCGACAGCATGAAGTCCGTTCGCAACACTTCTGGAAGACGCACAACACTTAACATTCACTAGCAACACTGCACTAAAAGGTCGGCACGAAGACGACACTCCACAGCCAAGGGCAGATGGGAGGGGGGACCTGGATAGAGGAGGGGGAAGAAAAAAGGGGGGAGGAGTGGAAAAAACGAAAGGCGTGGGGACGACGACGACGAAGGGAGAGGACTCAGAAGGGGAGGGGGCAGGGTAGACGCGAGAGGGAATGGGGAAAGGCAGAGGAAGGAAATCGCAAAAGGACTCAGGGGAGAGAAGGGAGGCAGAGAGAGGGTAGGCGGGAAGAAACAGTATGGAGGGGGAGGAGGGGGAGAGGAAGAGGGAGCCCGGTAAAAGGACAAGGAAAGGTGGGGGCGAGGATCAGAGTTGATAGGACGGATAAATGAAGGGAGAGAGGATCTATGGCATATCCTTTTTCAAATATTCGTTTTATTCACTTGCTGAGACCCACATTAATGAACAGCAGTATACCCTGTTACCGTTGCGGGATTTCTATCTGGTTGTCGTCCCACAGGCAATGGTAGTTACTCGCCACAAATCATTGGGGATTACCGTAGATCTCTACCCGGTTGCACTCAATTGGGGGAAGGCTACGGATCCAATTCAAGGGGCCATTCTTGATCACGAACGCTGTTCCCGTAGCTTTATTCACAAAGTACGGGTCTTTGAATCCATCATATTCAGTTAAATGTAGTGTTTTTCACAAATATTGCTAGCAGATTGATGCCATTATACTGTAATTTCTTTGTCAAAGTTATGTATTTCGAACCCAAAATGAAGTGGTAGCGAGGCCCCGTCCCCTTGGAGGGTTGGGGCTTCCCAATATCAAAGTAAAAGCTTCAGTATTGTTCAGGCTGTGTAACGTTTTAACATGTACTCAAGCTATTCGTTGCATTACATCTCGCTTATTTTAGTGCCTCTGAATTGCCACTCTGACTCCCCCTGCTGATGTTGGCCGGATAAATTCAAAATTGGGGCACATACGTTAATTTTATATTTTAATAAGTTCTCTGAGAGCCGACATTTTGTGAATGACGCACCTCATCACCAGATCTTTGCTTTCTCGTTATGGAACACCGCCATCCCTCTCCAGTTGAAATTACTGCACTATTGATATCCTGCAAAAAATGTGTTTACACGTTAATCTCCCTACCCTACCGATGGAAGTCGCCTCATCGTGGTAGGGCTTCAGACCAACGAACTCTTTCATCGTATTGGTCGTAGTCCGACTGGTTTTTGGGGCACATGCCATTCCCACACACACTTCTCTCTTGCGGACGAGATCAATGGCATGGGATTCGCCTACAACTGACTTTTCTTGCCAAGTCAACTGAAGCTGCTTTTTCGGCTGAGCTTCTTTTGCGTCCGAACTTTTTCGTTTTCGTTCAGACGAAAATTAATTCGATCGTATGGCTACTAGGACACTACATACCACGTTATAGTCGCGTGTGACTACGATCCCGGCCTCCGTCTATTTTACCAATATACGATGAACGTACATTGGAAGTGACGGAGCCGGCCGCAGTGGCCGAGCGTTTCTAGGCGCTACAATCTGGAACTGCGTGACCGCTACGGTCGCAGGTTCGAATCCTGCCTCGGGCATGGATGTGTATGATGTCCTTAGGTTAGTTACGTTTAAGTAGTTCTAAGTTATAGGAGACTGATGACCTTAGCAGTTAAGTCCCGTAGTGCTCAGACCAATTTTTTTGGAATTGACTGAGACTTCCAGATTATCGCGCTTTATTTGCAAATATATTGCTCTTTAATAGTCATGGTGTTGGACAGCATTATGTTTCCCATAATGCAACACAAAACAAAACGAAAGAAAAAAACACCAAAAATATGGACAGAATCACGGATCCTAAATTTTGCGCTATAAGAAATTACTCAGCCTCAAAAGAAAAATAAGAAGATAAAAAACGTGTTTGGCACTCTAGTCTGTCACCCAATGTTTTTTTTAATTATCATAGGGTCGAGTCTCGTAACTAACAATTTTTTATTTTATTTTCTTAATCGTACCTAATAAGTCTACTGTATGTTTATGTAATTTTCCGTAATGCATTGTGTTAGTCTAAAACTTTCTGAACAGCTAGCGCTGTTCGTTTAGGAGTTAAAACGGGTGATTTATTTGCTCAGAAACATGCTTACGGCCACATATTATGGCTCGAAACTCTCAGTTTCGTGGGTAATTTTATTTAATGTGTGCACGAGTATGGCAAAAGTATATTACCGAGACGTGGCAGTGTACAAACCGTGAAGTGCGGCACAAATCTGGGACGCAGTATGGCTGCTCAGCACTTCTCAGCTCTCCCTACAATTGGAATGACACAAATTCAGAGGCTTTACTGTTCTCATACAGATATGATTTTGTGTATATAGATTGAAGCGGCGAGCGGTAAATTTGTGCAAAGTTAGCTGGAGGCTTGGGTTCTATTCCTGGCCTTGGTACAAATTTTCACTCACCGCTTCAGTCTATACACATAAAATCTCCCTATTACGCCGGCATTTTTCTTGTGCGATGGCCACGGCCAGAAGCTATCGACAGATAACGGTTGCCGTGTACACGAGAGCCCTAAACTCGCTTAGCGCGGCTATCTGAGATCTTGACCCGCTCTCGGACACTGTCGGCGAGCTGACTGTAGGTGCTGTTTATTCGCAAAGACTCCCTACAGGAAAATTAAAGAGACCTTTGGAGAAAAGAGAACCACTTGCATGAATATCAAGAGCTCAGATGGAAACCCAGTTCTAAGCAAAGAAGGGAAAGCAGAAAGGAGGAAGGAGCATGTAGAGGGTCTATACAGGGGCGATGTTCTTGAGGACAATATTGTGGAAATGGAAGAGGAGGTAGGTGAAGGTGAAGTGGGAGATATTATACTGCGTGAAGAGTTGGACAGAGCACTGAAAGACCTAAGTCGAAACAAGGCCCCAGGAGTAGACAACATTCCATTAGAACTACTTACAGCCTTGGGAGAGCCAGTCCTGACAAACCTCTACCATCTGGTGAGCAAGATGTATGAGACAGGCGAAATTCCCTCAGACTTCAAGAAGAATATAATAATTCCAATCCCAAAGAAAGCAGCTGTTGACAGATGTGATTTTACCGAACTATCAGTTTAATAAGTCACAGCTGCAAAATACTAACGCGAATTCTTTACAGACAAATGGAAAAACTGGTAGAAGCCGACCTCGGGGATGATCAGTTTGGATTTCGTAGAAATGTTGCAACACGTGAGGCAATACTGACCATACGACTTATCATAGAAGAAAGATTAAGGAAAGGCAAACCTACGGTTCTAGCATTTGTAGACTTAGAGAAAGCTTTTGTCAATGTTGCCTGAAAACACTCTTTCAAATTCTGAAGGTGGCAGGGGTAAAATACAGGGAGCGAAAGGCTATTTACAATTTGTACAGAAACCAGATGGCAGCTATAAGAGTCGAGGGACATGAAAGGGAAGCAGTGGTTGGGAAGGGAGGGAGACAGGGTTGTAGCCTCTCCCCGATGCTATTCAATCTGTATATTGAGAAAGCAGTAAAGGAAACGAAAGAAAAGTTCGGAGTAGAAATTAAAATCCACGGAGAAGAAATAAAAACTTCGAGGTTCGCCGATGACATTGTAATTCTGTCAGAGACAGCAAAGGACTTGGAAGAGCAGTTGAACGGAATGGACAGTGTCTTGAAAGGAGGGTATAAGATGAACATCAACAAAAGGAGAACGAGGATAATGAAATGTAGTCGAATTAAGTCGGGTGATGCTGTGGGAATTAGATTCGGAAATGAGACACTTAAAGTAGTAAAGGAGTTTTGCTATATGGGGAGCAAAATAACTGATGATGGTCGAAGTAGAGAGAATATAAAATGTAGACTGGCAATGGCAAGGAAAGCGTTTCTGAAGAAGAGAAATTTGTTAACATCGAGTATTGATTTATGTGTCAGGAAGTCGTTTCTGAAAGTATTTGTATGGAGTGTAGCCATGTATGGAAGTGAAACGCGGACGATAAATAGTTTAGACAAGAAGAGAATAGAAGCTTTCGAAACGTGGTGCTACAGAAGAATGCTTAAGATTAGATTGGTAGATCACAGAACTAATGAGGACGTATTGAATAGAATTGGGGATGAGTTTGTGGCACAACTTGACTAGAAGTAGGGATCGGTTGGTAGGTCATGTTCTGAGGCATCAAGGGATCACCAATCTAGTACTGGAGGGCAGCATGGAGGGTAAAAATCGTAGAGGGAGACCAAGAGATGAATACACTAAGCAGATTCATAACGATGTAGGCTGCAGCAGGTACTGGGAGATGAAGAGGCTTGTACAGGGTAGAGTAGCATGGAGAGCTCCATCAAACCAGTCTCAGGACTGAAGACCACAACAACAATTCTGAGAGTGAAAAGCTCTTACGTGTATACCTGGCTTAACATCTGGCGTAGCAGTTAAAGTAGACACGTGATGTATAAGAGTTCACTGTAAATTTATTTGCCTTGATCACAATACAGAGAGTTAGAAAATCCGTTTCTGTAGTTGAAAGCCAGCTTCCGACTATTGTTTCTAATGCAACTGATATTACAAAGCGTTTTGTGAGGCGTACTAAAATGGCTCATTGAAAGCAGCAAATTGTCGGGGTCCTCAAAATGTGCCCAGTGCACTACCAACATATTCATATTATCGAGACAAAGCAAACGTATAACAAATTGCTAAGCTACTGTTAAACGTTCACAATGTCAGCACTTCATTTTTTGTTACTAAAGTCAACAAATTTACTCTGACAGCAGTTTTAATTCATTGACGCGTTCCTACAGTTAATGTAGTGCACTTAAATGAACTCCTTCTTAGTCTTCAAACAAAAACGGTGACGCAGATGCAACTAGATACGTAGTCACTAAATTACCTTCGCTCGTTGCCCTTCATTTCTCTGACTCCAGCGGCCGCTCGCAGCGCTATATAGCTTCCTCGATTTCAACCTCGCTCGATTCATTGCAGGACTCCTGCATTACTCTAATTAAAATAAAGTCAATACCCACAGCTAAACTGCTAACCACACACTTTTTAATTAAACGTTTTATGGACGCTGACGGGAATTAAAGTTATACATCACTACGGAAAGTCTGTCGGATAGTATAGCGAAAGCCCGATCCCCTACGTTAATTGTACCATGATGGATAGTCGACGGCGGCATTAATGACTGCTGTGAACGTTTCGAGACTGGCGCTAGAAACCAATAGTTAAATGTAAATGTACCGAGGCAAATAGCGGTAAAATTGCGTTCCATCTGACGGCAAATATAGTAAATTATTATTGTGCAGCATTTATAGAGTTCTTCGAGAAGTCATATAAAGGAAGAACAAGTGAGAAAGAGAGACATATCAAATGAGGTATATTAAAAGAAGCTGTTGAAAGGTTAGGAGAGCATCGGGATATTAAAAATAATGATTAACAAATAACAAACAAATACGATGACGGTGTTGTAACAGCTTAAACTCATGTTAAAACAATTTACAGATTTTTCTCCTGTATCTAAACACATAGCCCTAACAGCTAAGCACAATACTATCCCTAAAATATTAGATAGGTTAATACACACATAGGATGTTCAATTTATCTGAAAACATTGAAATATCTCAAAAATTTCACGTCGGATCCAAACAATATACAATTAATGTTTGTTCGTCTCGGAGGGGACTTCTAGTGATACCAAATTCAACCCCTCTCTCCCTCCTCGAACCTATATTGGTACATGCTTCTATAAAGCATAGCAACACGTCTCACTTTCCTTTCACTAGACAGATGAAGAATGTGCGAGGAAAAAACGTGGCTTTAATTAGTATCAGCTTAAAGAGAGTACACGGGTTTGTTGGAATTATGTGCAGATATACGAAAGAAAAATGCGGACACACCGCAGAAAGCGACGACGGATGTATAATTTGGTCCGGCCGGTGAGGAGTCAGTTGCAATTTGCCGTCGGGCTTTTGGGGTGCTGTGAAGTCCAAATAAGAAAGAGGTCTGAGGACAATGGTCGAACAATAAAGAATAATGAATTTTGTTGTTTATACTCCACGTTATGCTATCTTAAGTAAGAGCTTCTGGTATTGGTCAAACACTGAAGCATCATGTGTGAACATGTTGTCTAAAAAGCTTTGTTAATTATCATTTGCTGTGAATTGAGAACTTGTTTGAATATAAAAGAATTACGGAAACCGTGTTTCGTAATTTCGTTGTGAGTTGTTTAAATATAGAAGCTCTCTTATAGCCCTCACCCCTATGCAATCAGTAAAGAAATCAACCGTCAAATACGCAGCACCGCGTAGTAGGCCCACAACATCAAGAGAAAACAAGACGGCGACCGTGAAATTGAGAAAAGAAGGTAACTATTGTTACAGAAAACGAGAAAAGAATTGGCTTCTCTGAATATATGGATAACTGAAAATCAACCCACAACAAGAAAAACACCTCACACCTACCGTTTGTGTGTGTGTGTGGGGGGGGGGGGGGGTTGGGAGTGAGTGGGAGGGGGGAGGTATATTGCATTGATTTCTTAAAAGGGAACCCCCATTTTTTATTGCAGATTTGGATTCCACGGAGAAAAATAAATGAGTTTTGTCCGAAATATTTTCTTTTTTCGTTTCACGACAGATGGAAGTGTAGTCGGAAAAATTGTAGTCGGAAAAATCAAAATGGGTAGAAAATCATATGTTTCGAAGGACAGAAGCATATCTGCGGGAATTTCTGCACAAGCTCTTTTTATGCAGTCTACCAAGCTTTCACTGCCTGTTGGAACTTGTTGACAAACCTTACCTTCTAAGTAACTCCGCAGATAGAAATCCGGTGAAGTCAAATCAGGTGAACTAGGTGCACCTCTGCTAATCACCCTTAGGGGCTCCCATCTGTGGAGTACATTGGTTAGAGACCTTGGCCCCAGAGATGAGTTTGACATTACTTCCATTAACCTGTGTCAAACTCCTGATTCCTTTCCTGTGGGCCTCCCTTGGCTAACTCTTCTTTTTTTACCCCAGTGGTATTAGGTTTTTAGGCCCGAAGGAGTCTATAACACCTTTACTGGCGTTACGCGTGCGTGTGCTACATTGTTTCCAGATAACAGAACTTACAAACCTGTCACAAGGAAGCCAAATATAACACTACCACTGCAAGTTGCCTAAATAGGACTTAAACGCACAGTAGGTGTTACCCTCTGAGAGGATTTTGAAAGATCTGACTTTGTGTTGATTAACAGACGGAGGGAATCGAACGTGAATTTCGTAACTATGGCTGTTGGTAGAAATTTAAAGGACTTGTATCTTCGTAAGAAACTACAGTAAAAGATTTGACGTAAATGAAATAATAAACGGTCGACAGCCTAATTAGACATAATAGTGTGAAAACATTATTTACGATAGATTTTGTCTTTACTCTTGCAAAAGGGAACTTTCATAAGTACTTTCTTTGTAAAGTGCAATGAACACCTGTTACAACTAGACGAACTGCACAGTGAGTGGCAGTAGTTTCCAACAGCTCATGTCAGTAATCATAGAAACAAATAAAAAGAAATATGTGGACTTTATCCCTATTGACCATAATCTTCACTTTTAACTTCCACTACTTTAGCACAGGAATTGTTCCCAAAAAGACTTACACAAGATTAATCGATATCTGATAAGAACTAAAGTTTGGACAACACCCATATACACATCATAAATGCAATAAGATAACACTGAACACATACCTTTTGTGCATGTTCTTTTAAATGATTACTTCAGGTTCCTTTAGCTACAAAACAACTATTGTGTTTGGTTTCTTCGCAATATATAAGAATGGAATAGGGAGCCCACAAACTATACTTTCTTTATACATGCAAACTATACACACTTTTCAGAAACATTTTGCATTAAGATAAAAGCTGAATTACTGCCCCACTTAAGATCATTTATCTTGAAAAGTTTTAACATTATTTGAACCGACAATACTCTCTACAACTACAGAAATGTCTTCAAGTAAAAGTTCAACTTCAGTTAACTTCAAGACCAAATGCTTTATAACACCACTTGTGAAGCAAGTGATTTTCACTGACAATTTTTATACTGCTGAACATTAAAACACTGATATTTATAAAATGGAAGCAAACCGAAACACATTGTAGACTTTCATGGATTCAATAATTAATGTCTCCATTTACATCACTGAAATTAATAATCTAACTACTCACTTCTATATATTTTTGCATTCAGAACTATGCATTGTTAAATAAAACAAATGATTATAATTTTTTCAGACACAGGGTACTAGGATATTGGTCATTATGAGGAGAGGACCCTGATAGGTACCATGAAAGGAAAAATTCATGGTTCGAACGCGAGGTTAGGTATTATTTGCATTATTATTGCAAATTAAATCGCACAAATACACTGGTTCATACTGATATACAGTTCTAATCTCTGGAATCTGATGAAGTGGTGGCACAATAGTGGTGGCGAGCACGTGGCTGCTACCTGGTCTCTCCTTTGGCAGTAATATGTTCTATTAAATTCTTCTTGGCGATGTGAATACCATTTTTCGAGCCATTTGAAATGCGAGACTACCATTTTACGACCGCAATTACACTCGAGGCCATTCCATCTCAAATTAGGTAATGGATGTCTCGCTCGGCACCTGCGCTGTCCACTCATCGGCTGCTGGCTACTGACTCCTTGCTGTGCTCTCTCGCTCGCCACCCAGATTGAGCGCCAATTCCATCTTTTGGCGCGCGCCAACTTACTTTCGTTGCGGAGGGGAAGTACTATGTCTTTTTCATTATACAATGCAAGTTCCTAAGTGTGAACCAGTTTTTTACATTATTATTTCCTTTAAATAAACAAACCTATTTTAGAAAGTCTCATTATTTAAGTACACAATTACAATTCTACAAAACATATCTCGTAAAACTCTATTTCCTTACAGTAAATCAATGATATTAAATAGTTAAGAGAAAACACATTACAGTTCACATCACTAATTACACTGAACAACTACTCCCTGTCGATCATGGTTCACAAGTCTTTCTTTTTCCAATTCAGACCGTCAAAGCTGCAGCTTTGCAGAACGGGGTGCTGGTTCACCAGAGGTTAAGGGAAGAAAAATCTGAAGAAAAAATCATCGCATCTTGCTGCCTTGCAGAATTAATGTTACGGGAGCACCAAAGACTAGGGTAGTCTCGAATTCCAAAATAAAGGAAGGGGAAAGCAGCCGGCTTAGAGAAAGGAAAATCTTGAAAATAAAGCAACTGATAGCCAGACCAGCGAGCTACTGGAAGTGTAACTTAAATGCTCAGACTACCAGTACTGCACTTCGGAAAGAACGGACTAGAAACATGACAATCAAGGATAGGAACAGGTACAACACATGCAAAAATATATATATTATAAGAATTTTAACATAGAACATAAAATCCTTTAATAAGAAAGATCAAGACTCATAGCAGAATTGAAACATCGTAAAAAATCTCAATAAGCAGCATCTAAGAGAGGGACAAGTAAAGGCCAATGGAAGAGGGGTTATGACCAGTACCTACTCTTTTATACTGGAACTGAGAAGGAGACTAGAGCTAAGCACAAAAAAAATAGCGATAGGTCTACATATCCACAAGAAATGCAAAGTTCTTATTGAGGAGTGCCAATGCATTTCTGAGGGAACTGTTTGACTAAAACTGAAACCAGCTCATCACAAGCTGAACATTGCCTCTCTGTACAGCCCAGAGGGTTGTAAAGTTAACCTAGAAGAGGAAGAGAGACTATCTATGAGCAGCAACAAAAAGTTATCTGTCTGACACCTTCAACCGAAATGAGAGTATAGGGTAATATGCCGGCATGGTAGCTCAGCTTGATCGGTCAGAGAACTGGCTGGTCTCTGTAATAAAAAAACTGAGTGAAAGGATCAACAAAGAACTTCAACGGATGTCATGTGACGTCCGCTACAACCAAATATAACGAACAATAACGAGCACAAAAAAATCGTTGTGTCTTTGATCGGTGATCAAAACGTTCTCTGTCCCAGGTTCGCAACCCGCCACAACTTTAACAATCAGCATTGGTGGTCAAAGACTTCCAGCGTAAGAAATCAACCACGTTGTACCAACGGCATTTTCAAAGAGGACGGAGGACCCAACACAGCTTCAGGGCACTCTCTTATCCTTGGGGTTGGAAACTGCCCCTAAAGGCCGAAGAATCAGCAATGATCAACGGCACGAGGATGCAGAAGGCAATGGAAACCACTGCATTAAAGACCCGTAACGTGTATACACAGGACATGTGGCCTGTAATTGAAGAAGTGTCATGTTGATCTCGCCATTGGCAAAAGAAAAGATAACGTTCTACGAGTCGGGGCGTGGAATTTCAGAAACTTCGATGTAGTAGGGAAACTAGAAAGTCTGAAAAGGGAAATGCAGAGGCTCAGTCTAGATACGGTAGGCGTCAGTGAAGTGAAATGAAAAGAGGAACAGGATTTCAGTCAGGTGAGTATAGGATAATATCAGCAGCAGCAGAAAATGGTATAACGGGTGTAGGATTTGTTATGGATAGAAATGTAGGGCAAAGAGTGTATTCCAGTGAACAGTTCAGCGACGGGGTTGTTCCTATTAAAATCGACGGCAAACCAAAACCGACAACGACAGTTGAGGTATATATGACGACGTCGCAAGCTGAAGATGAAGAGATAAAGAAAGTATATGAGGATATTGAAAAGATAATATAGAATGTAAAAGACATGAAAATCTAATAGTCATGGGAAGGAGTAGAAGAAAAGGTTACAGGAGAATATGGGCTTGGGACAAGGAATGAGAGAGGAGGAAGATTAATTCAGTTCTGTTACAAATTTGAATTGGTAACAGCGAATACTCTGTTCAAGAATCTCAAGAGAAGGCGGTATACATGGAAACGACCAGGTGATACTGGAAGATTACAGTTAGATTACATCACGGTCAGTCAGAGAATCCACAATCAGACTCTAGATTATAAGGCGTACCCAGGAGCAGATACACACTGAGACCGCAATGTTGTAGTGATGAAGAGTAGACTGGAGTTCAAGAGATTGGTCAGAAAGAATCAATACGCAGAGAGATGGGATACAGAGGTACTAAGGGATGACGAGATACGCTTGAAGTTCTCTAAGCCAATAGATACAGCAATAACGAATGGCTTAGCATGCAGTACTGTTGAAGAGGAATGGACATCTCTAATTAGGGCAATCACGGAAACAAAAACGTGAGTACAAAGACTGTAACTGCGAAGAAACCATGGGTAATACAAGAAATAATTCAGCTGATCGATGAAAGAAGGAAGTACAAAAATGTTCAGGGAAATTTAGGAACTCAGAAAAAAAGTCTCTGAGGAATGAAGTATATACGAAGTGCAGGGAAGCTAAGACGAAATGGCTGCATGAAAAATATGAAGGAATCGAAAAAAAAGAAATGATTATCTGAACGACTGACTCAGCATACACGAAAGTCAAAGCAAATTTCGGTGACATTAAAAGCAAGGATGGTAACATTAAGAGTGAAACCTGGATAAATGCAGAGGAGAGAGCGGATAGATGGAAAGAAACATCGATAGCCTCTATGATGGGGAAGATTTGTCTGATGTGATAGAAGAAGAAATAGGAGTCAGTTTAGAAGAGATAAGGGAGCCAGTATTAGGATCAGAAGTCAAAAGATCTTTGGAGAACTTAAGATCAAATAAGGCAGAAGGGATAGGTAATATTCCATCAAAATATCTAAAATAATTGAGGGAAGTTGCAACAAAACTACTATTCATGTTGGTGTGTATAATGTATGAGTCTGGCAACATATCATCTGATTTTCACTGAAATGTCTTCCATAAAATTCTGAAAACTGCAAAAGCCGACAAGTGGGAGAATTATCACACAATCAGCTTAACAGCTCATTCATTCAAGTTGTTGGGAAGAATAATATGCAGAAGAATTGAAAAGAAAATTGAGAATATGCTAGATGACGATCAGTTTGACTTTAGAAAAGGTAAAGTCACGAGAGAGGCTGTTCCGACGTTGCGGTTGATACTGCAAGCAAGACTAAAGAAAAATCAAGACATGTTCGTAGGATTCGTCGGTCTGCAAAAAGCGTTTGACACTATAAAATGGTGCAAGATTTCCCAAATTCTGAGAAAAATAGGGGTAATATACAATATGCATAAGTGCCAAGAGGGAAGAATAAGAGTGGACGACCAAAAACGAAGTTCTCGGATTAATAGGGGTGTAAGACAGAGCCCTAATGTTCAATTTGTACATCAAAGAAGCAATGATGGAAATAAAAGAAAGATTCAAGAGTGGAATAAAAGTTCAAAGTGGAATGATATCAAGGATAAGATTCTCTAATGACATTCCTAGTGAATGTGAAGAACAACTACATGATCGGCCGGCCGCGGTGGTCTAGCGGTTCTAGGCACTCAGTCCGGAGCCGCGCGACTGCTACGGTCGCAGGTTCGAATCCTGCCTCGGGCATGGATGTGTGTGATGTCCTTAGGTTAGTTGGGTTTAAGTAGTTCTAAGTTCTAGGGGACTGATGACCATAGACGTTCAGTCCCATAGTGCTCAGAGCCATTTGAACCAATTGAACTACATGATCGGCTGAATGGAATAAACAATCTTACGAGTACAGTATATGGATTGAGAGTAAATCAAAGAAAGACGAAAGTAATGAGAAATAGCAGAAATGAGAACAGCGAGAAACTTAGCATCATGATTGATGGTCAGAAGTAGATGAAGTTAAGGAATTCTGATAGCTGGGTAGCAAAACAACCAATGACGGACGGAGCGAGGAGTATATCAAAAGCAGACTTGCCCAGGTAAAAAGGGAATTTCTGGCAAAGAGAAGTCTACTAGCATCAAACATAGCTCTTAATTTGAGGAAGAAATTTCTGAGAATGTACGTCTGGAGTACAGCATTGTATGGTAGTGACACATGGACTGCGGGAAAAATGGGAGCAGAAGAGAATAGAAGCATTTGAGATGTGGTGCTACAGACGAATGTTGAAAATTAGATGGATTGATAAGGTAAGGAATGAAGAGGTTCAGCGCAGATTCGGAGGGGAAAGGAATGTGTGAAAAACACTGGCAAGAAGAAGGGAGAGGATGATAGGACATCTGCTAAGACATGAGGGAGTGACTTCCATTGTACCAGAGGGAGCTGTAGAGATCAAAAACTGTAGAGGAAGACAAAGATTGGAATACATCCACCAAATAATTGAGCACATAGGTTGCAAGTGCTACTCTGAAATGAAGAACTTCTCCCAGGAGAGGAATTCGGGCGGCATCAAACCACTCAGAAGATTAATTAGAAGATTGATAACAAAAAAGACGACAAGAGTTCATAAATCTACAATACATTACATTGCAATAAAAATGAACATCCACCCTCAGTCAGAGATACATGTAAGGTCTTTAAAGTATGCCAACAGACGGAGTGATCGCAGCCTACTCATGGCAAAAATCAGATTAGGACGGAACAAGACTGCTAAAGAATCAACCTTAAAAGAAGGAAAATGTAATATTGACTCATTACGGAATAAAACTACAAAAATTTTATTTCAGAAACTGTGAGCAGAGGAAGTAAAAGAGAAATCCATTAACACACACGAAAACGTAGATCAGGCTTGAGAGAAAAAGAAAGTATTGAAGCAGCACCTCAAGAAGTACCAGGTACAAGAGTCATAAAGAAAGAGAAAAAAATAAATACATAAAAGTACCATGGTTTCACAAAGAGGTTAATGAAATGTGCAAAAAGAAAACACAAGAGTCTTATGAAGATTACAAAATACACTACTGGCCATTAAAATTGCTACACCACGAAGATTACGTGCTACAGACGCGAAATTTAACCGACAGGAAGAAGATGCTGTGATATGCAAATGATTAGCTTTTCAGAACATTCACACAAGGTTGGCGCCGGTGGCGGCACTTACAACGTGCTGACATGGGGAAAGTTTCCAATCCATTTCTCATATACAAACAGCAGTTGCCCGGCGTTGCCTGATGAAATGTTGTTGTGATGCCTCGTGTAAGGAGGAGAAATGCGTACCATCACGTTACGGACTTTGATAAAGGGCGGATTGTAGCCTACCGCGATTGCGGTTTATCGTATCGTGACATTGCTGCTCGCGTTGGTCGAGATCCAATGACTGTTAGCAGAATATGGAATCGGTGGGTTCAGGAGGGTAATACGGAACGCCGTGCTGGATCCCTACGGCCACGTATCACTAGCAGTCGAGATGACAGGCATAAAAGAACCACGTCTCGATCCCTGAATCAACAGATGGGGACGTTTGCAAGACAACAACCATCTGCACGGACAGTTCGACGACGTTTGCAGCAGCATGCACTATCAGCTCGGAGATAATGGCTGCGGTTACCCTTGACGCTGCATCACAGACAGGAGCACCTGCGATGGTGTACTCGACGACGAACCTGGGTACACGAATGGCAAAACGTCATTTTTTCGAATGAATCCAGGTTCTGTTTACAGCATCATGATGGTCACATCCGTGTTTGGCGACATCGCGGTGAACACACATTGGAAGGGTGTATTAGTCATCGCCATACTGGCGTATCACCCGGTGTGATGGTATGGGGTGCCATTGGTTACACGTCTCGGTCACGTCTTGTTCGCATTGACGGCGCTTTGAACAGTGGACGTTACATTTCAGATGTGTTACGACCCGTGGCTCTACCCTTCATTCGATCCTTGCGAAACCCTACATTTCAGCAGGATAATGCACGACTGCATGTTGCAGGTCCTGTACGGGCCTTTCTGGATACAGAAAATGTTCGACTGCTGTCCTGGCCAGCACATTCTCCAGATTTCTCACAAATTGAAAACGTGTTGTGAATGGTGGCCGAGCAAGTGGCTCTTGATGAACTGTGGTATCGTGTTGGAGCTTCATAGGCAGCTGTACCTGTACACGCCATCCAAGCTCTGTTGACTCAATGCCCAGGCGTATCAAGGTCGTTACTACGGCCAGATGTGGTTTTTCTGGGTACTGATTTCTCGGGATCTATGCACCCAAATTGCGTGAAAATGTAATCACATGGCATTTCTAGTGTAATATATTTGTCCAATGAATACCCGTTTATCATCTGCATTTCTTCTTGGAGTAGCAATTTTAAAGGCCAGTAGTGGAAATTGCAACTAGATAAAATCACTAGTTCTATACAGGAATGCTGAGAAATCTTTTTCAAAAATTTAAAACATGTTTTAGACAGGCTTCGGAAACCAATTTGGAGAATGATATAACAGCAAAGAATAGAATTAAATGAAATCGTGAAAGTAAACGATACGGAATGTTAAATATTGAGTTAAATTTTAATACAGTTGCATAAAAGTAAAAAATTATGAGAAAACTAAGAGAGATCAGAGATCAGTAAACAAGTAAATGATGATGTAACTGTTTCACAAGCACAGGTAGAAGAAACTGTAAATCTCTCAAAAATTAGGAAACTTCCATGGAAAGATAGGATTCCCAATCAATTACTGAAGTATGGAAGATATACAATTACTGAATAATTGCCGGCCGGGGTGGCCAAGCGGTTCTAGGCGCTACAGTCTGGAACCGAGCGACTGCTACGGTCGCAGGTTCGAATCCTGCCTCGGGCACGGATGTGTATGATGTCCTTAGGTTAGTTCGGTTTAAGTAGTTCTATGTTCTAGGGGACTAATGTCCTTAGAAGTTAAGTCCCATAGTGCTCAGAGCCATTTGAACCATTACTGAATAATTAATCAAGTTCATTGACTGGTAACAAATCTCCAAACGAGTTGAGGACTAGTATTACAATTTTCGTATACAAAAAGGAGATAAGAAATACTCATACAATTACAGAGGGATAAATCTACTGACTTCAGTTCTTAAATTCGTAACGAAAATAACACGAAATAAAATAAAAAGCATTACAATCCTTGCAGAGGAGCGGTAAGGTTTTAGATCCGCTATGTTAGCACACGTACAGGTCGTAGAGACGTCTACTGAATACAACGGACCAACCTATCTTTGTTTCATTAATTTACAGAAGTCTTTCGGTAGGATTAAGTTAACAGGTGTTTTAAACCCGCTCTACATAGGACGGCTCTATCCAACTTAATAAAAACAGTTGAAAACATTTGTTCCAACAACTACATCCAGACGAAAATTAGTTCCATCTTAAGTAGCTGCACTACAGGTAGTAGCGGTATTTGACAAGGTGACTCTTTGAGCCCGCTGCTCTTTAATGTAGTGACGGACGAGGGGACAAATGAGGTACTGCTTGGTAGTGGTTACAGAATAGGGGATGAAGAAAGAAAATCATTCGATACGCTGACGATGCAGTTCCGCTGGTAAACATTGAAGATAACCTGCAGAAAATTTTACGTATATTTAACGTAGCGACCAAAAACTTAAACATGGGCATATCCACTCAAAAGCCAAATGTATGACATCTATGGAACCAATTAGATGCAAACAGGAAGTGGAATGAAACATTGTACAACAGGTAGTGATCTTTAAAAATCTCTGTGTTGCACTGTCCGGCAGTGGAAATGTCGAAAAGGAAGTTAGAGAACAAGCAGCAAAACCAAATAAGGTGGCAGGGTGTTTAAATGATATTATTTGGAAAAATAAGAGATGCAGAGGCAAAAATATACAAAACAATAGTGAGACCAATTATACACGGCTAAGGCAACACTGAAAACATTAAAAACAAAGAAACTTTTGAAAACACGGAAATGATAATTCTGCAAGGGATTACAGGGAGACGCCGAGAGATATGATGATGATGTTTGGTTTGTGGGGCGCTCAACTGCGTGGTTATCAGCGCCCGTACAATTACCCAAATCTTTGCTCAGTCCAATTTCGCCACTTTCCTGGATGATGATGAAATGATGAGGACAACACGAACACCCAGTCATCTCGAGGCAGGTGAAAATCCCTGACCCCGCCGGGAATCGAACCCGGGACCCCGTGCTCGGGAAGCGAGAACGCTACCGCGAGACCACGAGCGGCGGACACGCCGAGAGATAGACAAGTGAAAGCGTTAGAAATGGATAAAAAGTTGCCTCCGTTAATAGGTCGGGGCATAAGGGAAAGAACGAATGGAAGGAACACTTCGACAGGCGGGTGAAAGGAAGACAGACTGTGACAATTGTAAGAAATCAATCACCTGCTGGTAAAAGGAACATTGGCCGTCCAAGGAAAAGATGGAGCGACAACCTCAGGGTAGACTCAGTGATACTGAAGTGAACAGGCTTTAGCCTAGGAAAAAAGGAAGAAGAATGAGAAGAAGAAAGAGAAGAAGAAGAGGTTTCACAGTCACCGACTACTGTAAACATGGTCTAACACTTCCCGTGCTTAAATTAAGTAATGCACTGGACCAGTGTCATGCTACAAACACATACAATGTCGAACGTCCAAGGCAACATGCTCAAGTTGTTTTAGTTGTGTTGGTAGTTCCTGGTCCAGAAACTTTCAAGATTTGATTCCATTCAAAGTCTCTTCAATAATGTGACAAAAGAATTTGTCCCCTACGATTCCACACCAATCGTTAAGTAACCAAGGGCATTTATGTTCAACTTTTGGTAAATAGTGGGGGTTTTCCTACACCCCATTAATTCATGTAAAGCCGATTAATACAACCATCGTTTGTGAATGTAGATTCATCCGAAAATAGTACATTAACAAAGAAATTGGGCTGGTTTTAATTTTCTGAAGCGCCCACATACAAATATTATTCGATTATGAAAATCATCACCAAGGAAGTTCTTGATGCAGTGAAATGTGAAGTGGATAATACTTGTAAGTATGCAATATGTTGACAATATTACCTAGTGAAATTCCGGAATCGCGTTGCAATCTGCAGGTTTTGATGAAAAACTGGTACAGTTATTTCATTACGTACTCCTGTTACACTTTTTCTTCGTTTCCTGGAAAACGTTCAGCATACCAGACGACCAGCATCGTCAACGTAACAGTTTAGGTTTTTATTCTGCGATTTCAAGAGTCATTGTCCACTTGCAATACTGTTCTAGAAATGAAGAGCAAAGGTGTCGGAAATAAAACCACTCATGTAATGAGATATTAAGAGATACTCTCAGTAAAAAAGTGAGCTCAGATTGCACAGCACTACCTGCAATGATAAGTCGTAGTTTGCTACAGGGTCACAGTGGCGAGTCGAGCATTCCCCTTTTCATTTTGTCGTAGGAATACAACGTTGAGAATCGGGTTTCCCATTGAAAGTTATGAAACATTTGCCTATCCTTCCTACCCCCGCAGCGTGGAGATGGAGGACTAATTCAGGTAACACTGAACAACATTTTGAAACATACGAGTTTCCGCTCATTTCGTTTTTTTCCGATCACAGGGCGTCGCGAAACGAAAGAAACTGTTACCCACAAAATTTACGTAATTTTGTTCTTAGAATGCAAAAAAAAAAGAAAAAAAGAATGGGGATTCCATTTAAGATTTAAAAGTTGCCCCCACCCAGGAGACACACACACACACACACACACACACACACACACACACGTGGTAAGGTGGGGCTCGAGTTTCGCAACACTGCATGTCCCCCTATGAGACCAAAATGTTTTAATTATAAATTATTTGTATCCGATGTGTACCGGACGTGAACTTGACAGTCCTCAAACCAGTCACAAAGGGCAATGACGAGAAAACGCAAACACAGGCTTTTAGTTCACAAATATTTATTACACGTATCCCTATAAACAGTTTTACAAAATATGTTACAAAACCGTTCTTCCAACAGCCACCAATAACAAATATAAGAAAAAAAATTACACTGTCTTTACAAGAGTGTATGGCATGAAACAAGTTAAGTTAAGATCCTTGGTTGGTTGGTTTGGGGGATGAAAGGGACCAGACTGCTACGGTCATCGGTCCCTTTTTCCAAATACAAAGAACACCCACAGAGAATAAAAACGAGGACAGAATAGATCACAGACGATACAGAACAAGAGAAACTGAGACAAATACAAGACAAAACGAACTAAAACCACACAGAGTGTGACAGTGGTTGACCGACCATAGAAATAAAAAAGGAAAAGCCAACCACTTAGAAACACATTAAAAAATCAGTTTAAAATCATAGGCCAAAGGCCAGAATCAAAACAAAACAATAAAATAAAACAGAAACACTCAGATTAAATGATAAAATCCCCCTGCCCGAATAAAACGTAAAACTAAGTCAGCCATAGTGGAGTCGTCTGTTAGAAGGGCAGGGAGCGTATCAGGCAGCGCAAATGTCTGCCTGACCACAGCTAAAAGGGGGCAGGCCATCAAAATGTGGGCCACTGTCAAAGCTGCCCCACATCGACATAGAGGAGGGTCCTCCCGGCGCAGTAAATAACTGTGTGTCAGCCGGCAGTGGCCAATGCGGAGCCGGCAAAGAACTACTGAGTCCCTGCGAGTGGCTCGCAGGGATGACCGCCACACAACCGTCGTCTCCTTGACATCACGGAGTTTATTGCGCGTTGTCAGTTCGCGCCATTCATCGTCCCATAGCGCCAAGATTTTGCGGCGGAAGACTGCCCACAAATCAGTCTCTGGGAGGCCAACGTCCAGAGATGGCTTACTGGTGGCCTCTTTCGCCAGGCGGTCAACATGTTCGTTACCCGGGATACCGACATGACCGGGGGTCCACACAAAGACCACAGAGCGGCCGCAACGGGCAAGAGTATGCAGAGACTCTTGGATAGCCATCACCAGACGAGAACGAGGGAAACACTGGTCGAGAGCTCGTAAACCGCTCAGGGAATCGCTACAGATAACGAAGGACTCACATGAGCAGGAGCGGATATACTCTAGGGCACGAGAGATGGCGACCAGCTCAGCAGTGTAAACGCTGCAGCCATCCTGCAAGGAACGTTGTTCGGAACGGTCCCCTAGAGTGAGCGCATACTCGACACGACCAGCAACCATCGAACCGTCAGTGTAAACAATGCCAGAGCCCTGATACGTGGCCAGGATGGAATAAAAGCGGCGGCGGAAGGCCTCTGGAGGGACTGAGTCCTTCGGGCCCTGTGCCAAGTCGAGTCGAAGGCAAGGGCGACGAACACACCATGGGGGGTATGCAAAGTAGCCCGGAAAGGAGGTGGAACAGTGAAAACCTGAAGCCCAGAGAGAAGCTCTTTGACGCGGACCGCTATTGTACGTTCTGGCAGACGGACGACCGATCGCGGGAACAGGAGACGATAGTTTGGATGCCCGGGCGAGCTTAGAACATGGGCAGCGTAAGCGGCCAGCAAACGTTGGCGCCGGAACCGCAGTGGAGGTACACCTGCCTCCACTAGTACGCTGTCCACAGGGCTGGTGCGGAAAGCACCAGTGGCAAGGCGTATCCCGCTGTGGAGAATTGGGTCCAGCACCCGTAACGCAGATGGGGATGCTGAGCCATAAGCCAGGCTCCCATAATCCAGACGGGACTGGATTAACGCCTGGTAGAGCCGCAACAGGGTAGAGCGGTGGGCGCCCCAGCGGGTGTGGCTCAAGCATCTCAGAGCGTTTAGATGCCGCCAACACGTCTGTTTAAGCTGCCGGATATGAGGCAGCCAAGTCAACCGGGCATCGAAAACCACCCCCAAAAACCTGTGGGTCTCCACCACAGCAAGGAGTTCGTCGGCAAGATAAAGCCGCGGCTCAGGATGGACTGTTCGGCGCCGGCAGAAATGCATAACGTGGGTCTTGGCTGCCGAAAACTGAAACCCATGCGCTACAGCCCAAGACTGCGCCTTACGGATAGCGCCCTGTAGCTGACGTTCAACAGCTGCAATGCCAGTAGAGCTGTAGTAAAGGCAGAAGTCGTCAGCATACAGGGAAGCGGAGACAGAATTTCCCACGACCGCAGCAAGCCCGTTAATGGCTATTAAAAACAGACAGACACTTAAAACAGAACCCTGTGGCACACCGTTCTCCTGGACGTGGGAGGAACTATACGAGGCCGCGACTTGCACGCGGAAGGTACGACACGACAGAAAATTGCGAATAAAAATCGGCAGAGGACCCCAAAGACCCCATCCATGAAGCGTAGAAAGGATGTGATGACGCCATGTCGTATCGTACGCCTTCCGCATGTCGAAAAAGACAGCGACCAGGTGCTGACGGCGGGCAAAGGCAGTACGGATGGCCGACTCCAGGCTCACCAGATTGTCGGTGGCGGAGCGGCCTTTACGGAACCCACCCTGAGATGGAGCCAGAAGGCCCCGAGACTCCAGTACCCAATGCAAGCGCCGGCTCACCATCCGTTCAAGCAACTTGCAAAGAACGTTGGTGAGGCTAATGGGACGGTAGCTGTCCACCTCCAGAGGGGTCTTTCCAGGTTTCAAAACGGGGATGACAACGCCTTCCCGCCATTGCGACGGAAACTCCCCCTCGACCCAAAGACGGTTGTAAAGATCGAGAAGGCGCCGCTGGCAGTCCACTGAAAGGTGTTTCAGCATCTGACAGTGGATGCCATCTGGCCCAGGAGCGGTATCAGGGCAAGCAGCTAGGGCACTGCGAAATTCCCACTCACTGAATGGAGCATTGTAAGATTCTGGGTGGTTGGTGCGAAACGAAAGGCTCCGACGTTCCATCCGCTCTTTAATGGAGCGGCAGGCCTGGGGGTAATTCGTAAAAGTGGAACTCATAGCAAAATGCTCTGCTAAGCGATTGGCAATGACGTCGGAGTCAGTAAAAACTGCTCCATTCAGTGAGAGCGCAGGGACACTGGCAGGGGTCCGATAGCCGTAGACGCGTCGAATCTTGGCCTAGACCTGCGAAGGAGTGACATGGAGGCCAATGGTGGACACATACCGCTCCCAGCACTCCTTCTTGCCTTGGCGGATAAGGAGGCGGGCCCGCGCACGCAGCCGTTTGAAGGCGATAAGGTGGTCTATGGAGGGATGTCGCTTGTGACGCTGGAGCGCCCGCCGGCGATCTTTAATCGCTTCAGCGATCTCAGGCGACCACCAAGGCACAGCCTTCCGCCGAGGGGACCCAGAAGGACGGGGAATGGCAGATTCGGCGGCAGTAACGATGCCGGTGGTGACCGATTGAACCACCGCATCAATGTCATCAGTAGAGAGAGGCTCAAAAGCGGCAGTGGAGGAGAACAAGTCCCAGTCAGTCTTATTCATAGCCCATCTGCTAGGGCGCCCAGAAGAGTGACGCTGTGGTAGTGACAAAAAGAGCGGAAAGTGGTCACTACCACACAGGTCGTCATGCACATTCCATTGGACAGACGGTAAGAGGCTATGGCTACAGATGGAAGGTCAATGGCGGAGTAGGTGCCATGCGCCACACTGAAGTGTGTGAAGGCACCATCATTTAACAGCGAGAGATCGAGCTGCGACAATAAATGCTCAACGATGGCGCCTCGACCTGTTGCCACTGACCCACCCCACAGAGGGTTATGGGAGTTGAAGTCGCCCAATAGCAAGAAAGGTGGCGGAAATTGGGCTACCAGTGCAGCCAGGACATGCTGCGGGACCTCACCATCCGGTGGAAGGCAAAGACTGCAAACGGTAACAGCCTGTGGCGTCCACACCCGAACAGCGACAGCCTCTAAAGGTGTTTGGAGAGGGACAGACTCGCTGTGCAGAGTGTGAAGGACATATATGCAGACGCCACCAGACACCCTTTCATAAGCCGCCCGGTTCTTATAATAACCCCGATAGCCACGGAGGGCGGGGGTTCGCATTGCCGGAAACCAAGTTTCCTGCAGAGCAATGCAAAGGAAAGGATGAAGGCTGATAAGCTGGCGGAGCTCAGCTAGATGGTGGAAGAAACCGTTGCAGTTCCACTGGAGGATGGTATTGTCCATCGCGGAGAAAGGCGTGACGGGACTGGGAAGGCAGATTACGCCGCTGGGTCACCTGCTGCCTCCTATTGAGCACCCGTGCTAGTGATATCCATGGCGTCTGAGGGACTGGCGAGATCGAGGTCCTCAGCGGACGCCAGGATCTCCACCTCGTCCTCAGACGGCGATGGGGTGGCTGGAAGGTGGCGGTGGGGTGGCTGCCACCGCGAATTCCTTGGGCTTAGAGCTCTTCTTCTAGGATTTCTCACGCTGCTCCTTGGGTTTAACTGGCTGGGAGGGCTTCACCGATTCAGTCTCCGGGACTGAGGAGGATCGTGAAGCCCTTCGACCAGCTGATTGCGGGCACTTACGCCACTGTCGGTCGTCAGCCTTCCCACTGGTGGAAACTTGGGAAGGGAGGAACCTAAGGAACCCCTTGCGAGCATGAGAAGCCGAAGAAGTTGGACACTTCTCCGGCTTAGAAGCAGGGACGGACGTCCCTGATTGGGGGGGGGGGGGATGGTGTTGCCCCTGAGGTAGGTGGCGCAGGAGCAACCCGGTGGGTAGAGCCCCCCACTGGCAAGGGGGCAGGAGGAGTTGTACCACTCAGGGATCCGGCCGGAAGTCGCGAAACTGATGGGGCGAGCACAGGTGTTGTAGCAGCGGCGTAGGATGATGGCATTCTCACGGGATGTAATCGGTCGTATTTCCTTTTGGCCTCAGTATAAGTCAGTCGGTCCAGGGTCTTATATTCCATGATTTTGCGTTCTTTCTGGAAGATTCTGCAGTCTGGCGAGCAAGGTGAATGGTGCTCCCCGCAGTTGACACAGATGGGAGGCGGGGCACATGGAGTATCGGGATGAGACGGGCGTCCGCAATCTCGACATGTGAGGCTGGAAGTGCAGCGGGAAGACATATGGCCGAACTTCCAGCACTTGAAGCACCGCATCGGGGGAGGAATATAGGGCCTGACGTCACATCGGTAGACCATCACCTTGACTTTTTCCGGTAACGTATCACCCTCGAAGGCCAAGATGAAGGCACCGGTAGCTATCTGATTGTCCTTCGGACCCCGATGAACGCGCCGGACGAAATGTACACCCCTGCGCTCTAAGTTGGCGCGCAGCTCGTCATCAGACTGCAAAAGAAGGTCCTTATGGTAAATAACTCCCTGGACCATATTTAAACTCTTATGCGGTGTGATCGTAACAGCAACATCCACCAACTTGTCACAAGCAAGCAACCGTCGTGACTGGGCAGAGGATGCCGTTTGGATCAGGACCGATCCAGAGCGCATTTTTGAGAAGCCCTCCACCTCCCCAACTTGTCCTCTAAATGCTTGACGAAGAACTGAGGCTTTGTGGAGAGAAAAGACTCCCCATCAGCTCTCGTACAAACTAAGAATCGGGGCGAATAACTATTACCTCCATCCTGAGACTTACGCTCCTCCCACGGCGTGGCCAGAGAGGGGAACGTTTTCGGATTGTACTTTTCAGCATTAAATTGAGCCCGAGAACGCTTAGAGACTGCTGGCGGCTGGCCGCCAGCGAGAGATGATGTACCACGCTTCATTGCGGGTCATCCGCCCTGATGCCACCTACTCCGACCAAGGGCCCTCCCCACGGGCGCCACCCAGCCGCAGCAATAGCCACCTGGCAGGATGTCCATTGCCGGGAGTCCTGATGCCCCAGGGAGACGGGCATCTACTCCTTGGCATACGTGGGGAGTTAACGGCGCAGGCATCAGTAGAGCGATCCCTGTGTTGTCAGGGGGCTACAACAAAGAGGGTACATGGCGGCCCCACCACAACGGACTGGCTACCGTGCTGGATCTCAGGTGCAAAACTGTCCAAGGTCGTCGTCGCAGTTAAAAGAAACACTGCAGAGTGCAGCGTGGGAATCGCACCCAGGGACCTATCCTCGCCCAAGAGACGGAAAACGAGCGGGACACCATTGCAACGACGAAAAAGCCGACTAAAGGTCTCAATGCACGACGGATACAGTGCACCATGTAAGGCGCCCTTCCTCAATTGGCTCGCTCTTCGGAATAATTTAGAAAGATGGAGGTCAAACCCGAGAGGGGACCATCACATAAGGCCGAAACATTTGAGACTCCTTTTAGTCGCCTCTTACGACAGGCAGGAATACCGCGGGCCTATTCTAACCCCCGAACCCGCAGGGGGTGTAAAGATCCTTCCTTTTAACTAAATAACAAATAGCCCCAGATAAATATGGATGTCAAGCATAATTGGCCACAAATGTAACAGGAATTTACAAGGATTGCATCCCCATTGGTAAAACAAGCAACATTACAGAATATTAATTAACAAGTATTAAGTAAAAGAGCAAATTCCCCAACGGGAACCTTAGACCAATAAACAGATTATAGATCAACGGAATTCCACCGATTATATAGTGACTTATTCCACTGATCTCACTCGTGAAATCCCTTTCAAGTGTAACAACAATATTTAGGCAGAAAAGACCATTATCAAATGTCAAATGTGTGTGAATTGATAAAGGACGAAACTGCTGAGGTCGTCGGTCCCTAGACTTACACACTACTTAAACTAACTTATACTAAGAACAACACACACACCCATGCCCGAGAGAGGACTGGAATCTACAGCGGGAGGCACCGCACTCTCCCTGACATGGCGCCTCAAAACACGCGGCCACTCCGCGCGGCACGGTTATCTTACTAGTCACTTTAAGTTCCACGCAACAGCAGGCACACCCCATCCTAATACAAGAGTGACCAAACTACTAGGAACAGGGGACGCACCTTGGCTCAGCCCGAACACATTAACGAGAGGAAATTCCAACTAATTTCAAGAGTGAATACTCAACTTCTGTCAACTATTGGGGCGAGCAGCGACTCTGTCAGGATACAGCCAAGTAGCGTCGAGCGTCAGCAAAACATAACTGGCCGAGCTAACCACGTCCGAACATATTTCGAACAAGGAGCCGCCCCTGTATTGGTCAATCCGGAACTGATTGTGGCTGCCGCTCGTAGTACACTATAACATTTAAAAAACAAAAACAACAAAAGGACAACCAAACCAAAGAACACGACACAAACCCTCTTATTTCAGAGTTATCCCCCCCCCCCCCTTTAATACCCTTAATACATGCAAGACCTCAAACAAATAGCAGGAAAAATATTTACTTCTTACAGGTAATAATTATTTACTATTACAGGCAGATCCCAATAACAAGCATAAAGTCTAAAGAAGTTAACGGCCTCCCGAATGAAGAGCATAAAAACCCATAATACAAGACACCAGAGTCACGGCCCCTTCCAACGAAGGCCACAGAACAAATCATGAGATACTCAAGTAACATTACAAGCACAACACTAAACATGGCCTGCGCACTATCCTAGAATGACTCATGCAGTCTTACAACTATTCACGCTTAGCACTCCCAGCACTGAGCAGTGCTTTACACCACTACTCAACATATACCGGAACCAAGAGTGAATTCCTTATTCCCGCCATAGCGGGTATAATGACATACAAAGGATTGTTTCCGGCTGTGAATACAAATTACCATAAAATTGATCACAAAACATAACTTCAAAGAAACAGCAAATGCCCACCGTAAGTAGCAGCAAATGAGAAGATTCCACACAGCATACACAAGGTGGTAAAATGTACACACCTGCTACTACACTAAGGGGCCATCACCACTAGCCCGCCGCCGACACACGCCTCTAACCATGTAACACAGCGCCGAGAGCAACCAACGCTCCACCGTAACGGTCGCTCCAAGGCCCGCCAATGCAACATACCCTAAAGTAACGGGCAAGCATGACCACCAGAGCACCGGAGAGGAAAACCAGGAGAGCCATAGCTGGAAGCGCCGCACCTAAACAGCGGCCAGAATAGGAAAACCAAAGAGAAAACGCGCACGCCAGCTCGAACGGTATTACTGCCTCCATTAGAAAAGAGAATCACTGGCGCCAGCGACAGTGTAGTTTCCGAGATATTTCAGTGTCGTCGAAAACATGAACATTCTGTATATTTATATTTATTTCAGGTATACACCTCACGAAACGACAACACAGAACGGCTGTAGTTTGCCGGTTTTTCATACACACTTTCGATACAATGTATGCAAGGAAGGAGACTAACAAATTATATCTAACATCATGCAAATGCAATTGAAAGAAAGTGTTGTTTGTCGTAAGTCTTGGCCAAACGTCTGTAGCCTCTATTTTACAGAGGAACTATACATCCCGGCGATGCTTCGTATTGCTAACAATTTATGGGAACTGGATTTTGTAGCTGGATAGTTTCTTTTTTGAGTCAGTCATCTGACTGGTTTGATGTGCCCGCCACGAATTTCTCTCCTGTGACGACCTCTTCATCTCCGAGTAGCAACTGTAACCGACTTCCTCAGTTCTTTGCAGGATGTATTCCAATCGCTGTTTTCCTCTACAGTTTTTAACCTCTATAGCTCCCTAGTACAATGGAAGTTATTTTTCTGATATTTTAACATATTATTTCGTCTTGATCCTTTTTCTTGTCAGTGTTTTCGATATGTTCCTTTCCTCACCAATTCTGAGGAGAACTTCCTCGTTGGTTATCCTATACGTCCACCTAATTTTCAACGTTCTTCTGTAGCCTAGTATTATTGCGGAACTATATTAGCCTTTCTCCTCTCTCATTCGTACTAACAAGTCTTAGTACTTCTCCTTCCCCTACAATTGCATCCCAGTTCCCCGTAGGTATTACATTTTCATTTCCCTTTATGTACAGAAATACTCGTTCTTTCTTTATCTCTTCACACTCTGCTTGCGATGCCGGCATGTATACCTGAATTATTGCTGTCGGTGTTGGTTTGCTGTCGATTCTGATGAGAACAACCTTATCACTGAACTGTTCACAGTAGATCACTCTCTTCCCTACCTTCCTATCGATAAGGAATCCTACTCCTGTTATACGATTTTCTGCTGCTGTTGATGATGCCCTGCACTCGTCTGGCCTGAAATCCTTATCTCCGTTCCATCTCACTTCACTGACCTCCGTTAGGTCTGGATTGAGCCTCTAGAGTTCTCTTTTCAGATTTTCTAGCCTCCCTACCACCTTCAAACTCCTGACTTCGCAAGCTCAGAACAATAGAACGTTATCATGCCATTGGTTATTCAATCTTTATTTTCATGGTCACCTCCCCCTAGCTGTCTCCTCCAAGGGGGACTGGTCCTGAATCTTTTGTCAAGGGAGGGATCATCATGACGCTTTTTCACTTACAGGCCATATGTCCTAGGGACTATAATATAATAAAAAAGTATAAAAAATATGTTTGGATATTTGGAATTAATGAGGTTCATTTTTATTAAATTAATAATTTATAATAAAAAATTTGACCAAGAAATGTACCATTCACATTCACATTTCATATATAGACTCCGACATGCATCATCATACACACTAATATAAAAATGAGAAGGAATCTAGCATTTATTCTGAATATTTGCATTTTATTTTCTACCTTGCAGGACCAACCTCCTGCGCATTTTTACTTATTCTATCCTTGGCATTTGATAAATGATCATACTATGTAGAGTATTGACAAGTGCTCGTTTGTGGGCGAGTATGGGGAATGTTTTATCCCTTGACAATCCTGACTTCATTACTACCTGTTAATCGTCGTAATAATTCACATTCATGTAGACATATTTCAAGCCGCATTTCCGCCTTATTGGTGCGACGACATATACATGTTTACCTTCGTTGTTACTATTGACTTCACTGTTTCTTCTTTTCCTCTTCGACATGTTCGTTTTCATAATTACTTACTGTACATATATCATCATACTTCACTTTCCACACTCATACAATCATTCATTCTAAGACTTAAAACTATAAAATTTATTCTTTCTTACATCGCCTTCGTGGCCCTTCCCTAGGTTTTCTTGTAATATTAATCTTCATATTCTTCGCCATATACCCATATAATTATTCGTTAAAAATCTTCCACATAACTCTCCATTTACACCCATGTCTTACCTGTGGGGTTCCTACACTAGTACCACCAATCAATTTGTTTCTTCCCACAAATATAAAGAAACTCATTTTACTCTAGCACATTTTCATTCTGTTCCTAGTTCCACTCCATATATGGTATGTCACCACAAACGTAGATTAATTAATACCTAATTAATACCTCCAGTTCAATCTAAAATGTTTAGAGATATTTCAAAATAGTTTCTTAGCCTCTAGAATTTTGGATGATATGATACTTGGGTAAATACCTCCCTTCTTAATCTCTCCTGGATCGCTCTTGACCGGTATTTAACTAAAATGCGTTCTCAAATTGATCATGTCTCGCAGAGTTCCAACATCTCTGTAGCCCACAAAAGGGCGTCACCCTTTGTGTGTCCTACCGCATATATGATCTTTTGAGCTCCTGTCCAAGTCCTGGACAGTACATTCCTAAAGGCTCGGACAAACACTACCGGGTGCGTTCGCTTTGTTTCGTTTGAAAATACAGGAAACTTCGATGTTTTATTAAAATCTCGTCCATTAACAACGATGTACATCAGGACGGAACAGCATTTACATACGGTGATGACATATCTGTTCACAAGAGTTCTTCCCGTTGCTCGCGTCGCGCGTCGGCATGCGGTTGCGCGGCGTGGGTTGCGCATTGTTGTCCGCGCCACTGGTTTCTCCCACCGGCGGACGGCTGTTTATAGCTCCACTTACCGCCCCCGGCGATGACATTACCGTAGTTTGTTTGTTAACTGTTTCGTCCATTAACCTTTGCTCTACCTGTTTGTTATCATGTTCTACGCGTTTTAAAATTTCTGCTTCCTTGTCCCCCATTACTTCCTTTACTGCTTCCACATAAGTACGTAGTTGGGGTACAGATTTTTCAACTTACGTTGTGTTTTCGTCTTTTGTATTACCGTTTACTGTTTCCTAAAGTTGCATAATGTCTGAATTGATTCTCTTATGTTCTAATCCTTTCTCCATTGTGATTTTTTCTACATTTTCTGGTTAGTCGTCACAGAAAGAATATAGCTTCGCTACTTCTAATTGTACATTATCTATGTTAACCTGCGTATTCTTTTGCATTACCTGTAAATTATCCTGAGTTTATCTCATTCCGGGTAGCTCCTGTCCATAAGTGCGTGAGAGTGTTTCAAATTTTTCTTCCACTATACCTTTTAATTTTTCAGTCATATCGTGAACCGAAGTTTGTACTTGTTTGTTAGTTTTCCTGTCCACTTCCGTGGAGATTTGCGAGATCTGCTGTGTGAACTTCGCATGCAGATTATTGAGTTCTGTGCGCAAATTTTTACCTCGTCTGAAACGTGTGTCATGTTTGTATTTACCTTCCCGATCTCGGTCTTTACTGTGGTCATGTCTGCTTTCATATTACTCATGTCTGTTTGTATTGTGTCTAAACTCGCCATTACTGAATTGATTGTGTTCGTGTCTGCTTGTATAGTTTATAAACCGGACACTTTTGAATTTATTGCATTCATGTCTGCTTGCAAATTATTCAGGTCTGTTTGTGTTGCCTCTAAACTCGACATCATTTATGACAGTTAAGGCTCAGTCACTTTTGGCCTACGCCTTTCAGCATCTGTGTCTGTACTACGCGTACCACTTTCATTTGAAATATTCCTTTGCTTTGAGGTCTCAATTTCGTCTACTGTAATCAACGTGTTACTTGTAATGGAATGTTCCGTATTCACGGGCGTCAAATGCAACAATGGCATGTTGCGCCCAGCATCCAATTACTCATCGCCTGACGGTTCCAAACGACACATTGTTGCGTTGGGCAAACGCAAGGCTACAAAATTGACATTTTGATTTTCGAATGAAATTTCCGTATTGTTTTGCCCATCCATAATAGAAATCCTTACGCCTCTGCAGTTACCAAAATTAGTATTTTCTCTGTTTGGATTTTACTTCTGCGCTATTTCTCGCGTGACAGAATGCATATACCGCTATATGTAATTGTAGTCTCAATTGTTGTTCACTCAATATGCTTTTCGTTCTGATAAAGAAATGCCATTCTTTCTACTTGATTGCAATTGCGTTAATTGCGTAGGATTTTAGAAAATAGGTGCTTGGATTTTCAAATAGGCCTACTAGGAACGCATTTTCTACATGAATTACGTGGTCCTATCTTATTGTGGTCTTGTGACTGGTACCCCTTCTATTGTGCTTTGTTGTCCACTCTTAGTGTTGTCTTCTTCCTTCTAATTTATTTATTATTTCTTTTTGTTTCAGTTAGTATTTTTCCAGTGTTACGTCATCGTCTCCGACAAGTCATCGCATACATTGAACATAAAGAACTTATTAACATACATGTATTATCATTGTCTTAACAATACAGTTTTGCTCATCACATATCTTGCCTGTCACGTGTCGCCACTTTATAATATAATTACAATTTTTTTTAAAATATTTGGGTATATGGAATTAATGAGATTAATTTTTCGGCGCTTGGACAAGCACATTAGCCGGCCTCTGTGACCGAGCGGTTCTAGGCGCTTCAGTCGGGAACCACACTGCTGCTACAGTCGCAGGTTCGAATCCTGCCTTGGACATGGGTGTGTGTGATGTCCTTAGTTTAGTTAGGTTTAAGTAGTTCCAAGTCTAGGGGACTGATGACCTCAGATGTTAACTCCCATAGTTCTTAGAGCCATTTGAACCATTTGAACAAGCACAATAAGCTGGGCTAAGCCTGTAAATGGATTCATATTAGTTCTGCATGAACGAAATATTCTTTTTCTTGCTGTAGATTTGTGCTTACCAAATAATAATGCTACGTCCGATAGCCATATCCACCTACAAAATCTTGACCGTGTCCATGTTGCGTTAATCGGATCTTCGTGAATACTCCAAAGTACACAGATGAGCTTCAGTTCTTCTTATTACAGTACTAGTTGGAATAATGACTCATGCGATCTTTCAGTTAGTAAAATAGTACTATATTCTTACCTTCGATGCACATAGAAAATACAGACTTTTCACTTATTCACACAACCCAAAATGGCTACCTCCAATTACGCTCTAAAGTAACGTGCGTCTACCTTCGTTCATTAGCAGAGAGCAAGTCCTTCCCGTTACCGAGGAACAGGAAAAACTTGTTATGTTTTGAAACATTTGAAAATAAAAAAAAATACACGACGGTAGGCGCAGGATCTTCGATGGGCTAACGCTTCAGCTTTTCTCTTTGCCTTTAAAGAAAATCAAAATTTAAAAGCATGAAATGCAAATGTTACATCACGGGATACGTATTATGTCTCTTTAATGTAGTGGTTTCCGTTGCCTTCTGCATCCTCATGCGAGTGATCATTGCTGGTTCTTCCGCTTTTTTGGGGCAGTTTCCCAAAATGAATGTCATGAAGCTCTGTCTGCTTCACTGCCCTCTTTGGCAAGCCCGTTGGCAGAACGAGGGTGACTTCTTCTGTCGGAAGTCGACGGCTGTCATTGCTAGCGAGTTTTATTCAAAATTTAAGGAGGGCCGAGATTTGAACCGGGGACCGCGGCGTTATGATTTGTAGTGAAAGGCGATACCTTTTTTTATGTCACAGAAAAAAAAACTCATATGGAAAAGAAAGGAAAGAAATATAGGGCCGAAGTGACATCCTCGTTATTTCACTGGGAGTAACATACTATTCCGCGAAACTACATAAACATTGGACTCCTCGCGGCTTCGGGAGGTCATTAAACATGCTGCCTAGAAAGTTCGCGAAGTATGTCGGATGATTTCGTGTTGTTTTAGTAGATAATGCCAATAGTCCATGCTCGATATCATTGCCCGCAAGAGCACGTAGTGCGATTCGTGTTCTTCAATCCAGCGGATTGCCGACGTTTTCTGTGAGGGGAGAAAGACATCTGGGAAAAATGTAGCGTCCGTCGTGATTGTGGGTTCGTTGGTGAGTTGGAGGAGTGCCATGACGCGTTGCGTCAGCTGCCAAACATCCTTTGCGTCAGCACACTACAGAGAATATTCGTCGGTGTCCTGCATGCAACATCTAAGGCAGAGCGGAGGATCTACCATGTGAATGTCCTACAATAGTAGGCGGGTGACTGTCTTGCGGTTGATTAATGTGCAGTATACCAAGATGATCTCGCTGCCGTGGTGAGGAGAGGCGTATGGACAGCACGCTAAATCTATCGCCAATACCTCGTTGGGTACTTCAGTTCCACAACATTGCTGCCACGATGGCGCCTCTAGAATCGATATATCTCACGGGGAAGTGGGGACTCTTGTGGAAGGTATCAGTAACTGAACATAACTAAAATCAACAAATAATCGCGCGACGTGAGAAAAAGAAGGCGATATTTGCCTACCGCCACAGGACGGGGGAAGAAGCGCGTCCAGGATCGTCAGCGTGATGACGTGTTGCCGTTGGTTCCATTTCCGTAGTGTCGCTCGCAGTTATAGAGCTAGAGCATTGTTCCGCACATTTGTGAGATTAAGTTCTCCAGAATGCTGCGGGAAAGTTAAAGTCTCGTATTTGACCTTAAACAACATCTCTTGACTGACAAAGGCCGCCATTAACCTGTCAGCAATACCATGTGGCATTGGCAGTACCTGTGCCAGGTGCGGCAATGTCTAGGCCAGATGAACATTAGGAGCAGACCGTGGGTTCGGAGGGAATTGTTGCGTATGTGCAGTCGGGCGAGCTGGAGCACACGTCGATAGCTCGCCGTCGCTGATTGCCTAGCGATCGGGTGAACAATATTCCTAAGCATCGCAAGATGTTCACCGTCATAAACGTATTGTGCAGAGCGTCCAGACCCCGACGGATGTGCATAATCTTGGTTTTATTCCTGTTGACCCTGCTACCGGCCACTACTCCGTACGCAGTAAGAAGAGATACCACCTTACGTACCTCGTTCTCCGACCGCACGGGTATCATCAAGTCTTCGGCATATGCACGGCACGTGAAGGGTCTCGCACGGAGTCGGACGCCTGTAAGAGCCCGTCGAAAAGGGGCATCCTTGCCTAACTGAGCTACAAACAGGAAACCTCCCTGCCATTGACTCTCACCTTCGAAAGAACGCCGCGAAGGAAGCGCATGGGGACGGTAATAAAATTCAGAGGTATTGCCATGCGCCGCATGGTCCAGTCAAGGAAATCATGATTGGTCCTGTCAAAGGCACGATCTAAATTCACTGATACGAACGCCGCTCGCATGCGGTAAGCTTCTGACAGGCAAATGATGTCATGGTATTCGCCTAGGATAGAATGATGTTGCACCGAAAATCTAGACAAGCCTGGTCTCGTGGCAATGTCTTGAATATTACAGTCATGAGCTTTGCCGCCAACATTCGCGCAAAGGTCTTATAGTCAGGGAGCCGTGGCGCCATTAAGTTAACAGACTGTTCTGTCTGGCGCCATTGTCTCAGGTGTAGTATCTACTGTCCCTCTTGTGGCCCCATTGCCAATATCTATGAGGAAGAGTTGTGGGTTGAGTCCTTAGGACGTCTTTGTTGCCGATATATATATGCGAGGTTCGGTGGCCCGACAGGGAGGCACGAAATTTGCTGATTGGCAGTAGCGTCACAACAAGAGGTGGTGAGGAGGTCCGAGCAACCCAAGTCACGAGCTGTGCAAGGAGGGCCTGCGCAGAGCGAAGATATCGGAGTACTTCACCAGGGTCACCGTCAAGTACAAGCAGCAGGCCGACATTCCGTCGATTGGTTGACAACATTCGTGTCGGACGACTGCTGGTGGCCTAGCTGCCAACTTCTACCTGGCTGCCCTCTCCTCCTTCGCTTTCATCGGCACCACGCAGTAACTGCTGTGACCCACCGTGAATCCATGGAAATGCTCGCTGATAAAGGGGGGTAACACTCTTTCACACTCGTGGTGATTTGTTTCATTGTCTACCTGATCTCTTATTATTTTCTGGTTTGTACCCGATCCTCAGAGCTTGACTCGGTCGGATCACTGCTCATAATTATAGGCAGTAGTATTATACTAACACACAAGTTGTCGTTTGAAAATTTGTTCCGCTATTATATTGATTTTCCTTTCTGGTTTGTACCCGATCTAATTAACCAGCTCTTGGTCGTAAATACAGCCAGAACAATTGTACTAAGACACAGGTTGCCGTTAAACGAAAGATGGACCTTCTGGTTAGATTTAGCTGTTAACCGGTTCGATTCTTTGAATTTAATTGCATTTCTCAGCCATTAGTTATAATCTGAAGAACCTGTTGTACTAAGCTGTTTGGCCGCGCGGGGTAGCCACGCTGTCTATGGCGCCTTGTCACAGTCCGCGCGGCTTCCTCCGTCGGAGGTTCGAGTCCTCCCACGGGCATGGGTGTGTCTTCATCTACATCTACATGGTTACTCTGAAATTCACATTTAAGTGCCTGGCAGAGCGTTCATCGAACTAACTCTTTACCATTCCACTCCCGAATGGCGGGTAGGGGAATGGAACACATAAATCATTCCGTTCGAGCGCTGATTTCTCTTACTTTATTATGATGATCATTTCTCCCTACGTACGTCAGTGTCAACAAAATATTTTCGCATTCGGAAGAGAAAGTTGGTGCTTGAAATTTCGTAAATAGATCTCGCCGCAAAGAAAACTGCCTTTGTTTCAGGAACTGCCAAGCCGACTCGCGTATGATGTCAGTGACACCCTCACCCCTATTGCGCGATAACACGGAACGAGCTGCCCTTCTTTGCACTTTCTCGATGTCCTCCGTCAATCCCACACCGCGTAGCAATATTCCAGCAGAGGACGGACAACTGTAATGTAGGCTGTCTCTTTCGTGGGTTTGTCGCATCTTCTAAGTGTTCTGCCAATAAAGAGCAGTCTTTGTTTCGCCTTCTCACAATATTATCTATGTGGTCTTTCCAGTTTAAGTTACTCGTAATTGTAATTCCTACGTATTTAGTCGAATTGACAGCCCTTAGAATTGTACGATTTATCGTATACCCAAAATTAGTCGGATTTCTTTTAGTACCCATGCGGATGACCTCGTACTTTTCTTTGTTTAGAGCCAATTGCCACTTTTCGCACCATACAGAAATTCTCTCTAGATCATTTTGTAATCGGAATTGATCGTCTGGTAATTTTCCTAGACGGTAAATTACAGCGTCATCTGCAAACAATCTAAGGGGGCTGCTCAGATTATCACCTAGATTTTTTATGTAAATCAGAAACAGCAGGGGGCCTATGACACTACCTTACGAAACGCCAGATATCACTTATGTCCTACTCGATGATTTACCGTCTATCACTACGAACTACGACCTCTCTGAGAGGAAATCACGAATCCAGTCACACAACCGAGACGACACTCCATATGCACACAATTTGATTAACTGTCGCTTGTGAGGAACGGTATCAAAAGCCTTCTGGATATCTAGGAACATGGAATCGATCTGAGATCCCTTGTCGACAGCACTCATTACTTCATGGGAATAAAGAGCTACCCGTGTTGCACAAGAACGATATTTTCTGAATCCGTGTTGGTTATGTATCAATAAGTCATTTTCTTCAAGGTGATTCATAATGTTCAAGTACAGTATATGCTCCAAAATCCTACTGCAAATTGAGGTCAGTGAAATGGGTCTGTAATTCAGTGGGTTACTCCTATTTCCTTTCTTGAATATTGGTGTGACCTGTGCTACTTTCCAGTCTTTAGGAACAGACCTTCCGTCAAGTGAGCGGTTGTATACGATTGCTAAGAAAGGCGCTATTGTGTCTGCATAGTCTGAAAGGAACTGATTTGTATATCATCTGGACCCGAAGACTTGCCTTTCTTAAGTGATCTGAGTCGTTGCACAACACCTAAGATATCTACTTTTCTGTCACTCATGCTAACAGCTGTTCTGGTTTCGTATTCTGGAATATTTACTTCGTCTTCTTTCGTGAAGGAATTACGGAAAACCGTATTTAGTAACTCCGCTTTAGTGGCACCATCATCGGTAACATTTCCATCGCTATCGCGCAGTGACGGTATTGACTGTTTTTTTGCCACTGGTGTACTTTACATACGACCAGAATCTATTTCGGTTTTCTACCATATTTTGAGACAATGTTTCATTGTGGAAACTATTAAAAGCATCTCGCATTGACGTCCGCACTAAATTTCGAATTTCCGTGAAACTTAGCCAGTCTTGGGGATTTTGCGTTCTTCTGAATTTGGCATGCTTTTTTCGTTGCTTCCGCAACAGTTGCATGGGGGCTTAATAAAATGTAATGCAAATTCTTTTTTTGTAGCTGTCGCTGTATGTCCGATTACGCAAGTCTCGTAAACGGCTGGCCCTGACAACTAATTGTTACGCTATCTGACTGCATAGAATGACAACAAAGAATGAAATGAAATTTTCGTTAACACAATTAATTAAGTCCCCAGCAACCATAAAACCTACGAAACCAAAGCACAAGTATAACTGTTCTGTGTGTGGGAGTGTGACTCAACGCACATCTGGCACGGTTCTTCTTCAACAAGACAAGAAATTTTAAATACCATTTACTGACGTGATAAAAGAAAATTACAAATACTATAATTGTGCAAGAAAACCAAAATTACACTCTAATACAAGAACACACGCCAGATGCTTTGTTGACTGAACCTGTAATGAAGCATTATTCAGGACACACAAATAATAAGAAAATAAAGAACAGTAGTTAGTTACCTTAATTTATATTGACGAAAAGCACTCAGATCATTACAATATCTCCATTAGAATAACATCTGCTATCTCTCCCATCAATAACTGCATAAACATGGAACAACACTCTGCACTACCACATCTCATCCCACTTCAGCTACAAGCTGTGTCCACCACAACTACTCGGCAAGAACTCTCGGCAAGAACTGTCTGCCGCTACCTCTCAACACGCACTGCCAGTGGAGGCGGCGGAACAATACTCTCTCTGGCGCGATTTTTGGCGCTGTGGCTCAGTGTAGCCACCTTTCATATGCCCTTCCTCCACGGGCTAGAATTTGATGGTATTTTTGCCAGCATTGGTGGTGAAAATACCACCAAATTCGTCAAAAAAAATACAGACAAAAATAAAAGATCATATTAATACGTAAATATCATATAACTAGATAAAATTTTTGGCTTTGCACTGACCTTTCAATAGCCTAATATATAAAATACACTAAGCAATACAATTTCTTTCATACATGTGACTTTACATAATAGTTTACAGAAATATCATGTGGTTAAACAATTCAATCGATAACGTCAGCAATGACGAATATGAGCAGTCTTATAACTTTTCACAAACAGTAATACACAAAAAATCAGTTAATACAAATATTCACAACAAGTAGTTCACAGTTCCAGCAGTAGCACCCAGCACTGTGGAATAGGTGCTGACAGCAACAAGTGACATCATCTCAGTAGAAGCAGTCCATCAGTGGCACCCAGCATTGTGGAACAGGTGCAAACAGCAACAGGTGACATCATCTCAGTAGAATCAGTCCATCAGTGGCACCCAGTAATGTTGAACAGGTGCTACAGCAACAAGTGACACCATTTCAGTAGAAGCAGTTCCATCAGTGGCACCCAGCAATGTTGAACAGGTGCTACAGCAACAAGTGACACCATTTCAGTAGAAGCAGTTCCATCAGTGGCACCCAGCAATGTTGAACAGGTGCTACAGCAACAAGTGACACCATTTCAGTAGAAGCAGTTCCATCAGTGGCACCCAGCAATGTTGAACAGGTGCAGACACCATCAGGTGACATTATGTCAGTAGAAGCAGTTCCATCAGTGGCACCCAGCATTGTGGAGTAGGTTCAGACTCCAACAGGTGACATCATTTCAGTAGAAGCAGTCCATCAGTGGCACCCAGCAAATTGGAACAGGTGCAAACAGCAACAGGTGACATCATCTCAGTAGAAGCAGTTCCATCAGTGGCACCCAGCAATGTTGAACAGGTGCTACAGCAACAAGTGACACCATTTCAGTAGAAGCAGTTCCATCAGTGGCACCCAGCATTGTGGAGTAGATACAGACCCCAACAAATGACATTAAACAACTATCACTGATTACACAGTTCATTAGCAGAAATTAAACATGTCCTTACAAATGCTTTCACACTAAACATACAAATCATAACAAACACACAAATGATATCAGATAATTGTTATATTACTATTACAAATACACAAACATCAGTTAATATTTTTGGGTGTCAGTGCAAGCCACTACAAACAAATAAAATAATATTTAGGAGATAGGTGGCTAGGATTAGGAAAGGAAAACACACAAAACACACTCACTCATCTTTCATCCACATTAAGTACTACTGTGTAATTGTATAGTGTTAACTGGCTGAATCCACTTCTGTCAAATTTCATGTTCATCATGTGTATCAAGTAGTAGTGACAGCAATGTATAACAGTCAATAATTGTTAAGTCAACGTCATAGTCATCATGTCAAGACCAATGTTTGCCAAGCCAGATCAAAATGTACGGTTGTTGAACAACTGTCAGTGTGCCAAGATATGCAACTTCCTCTCTCCAAAAAAAAAAATACATACTGCTTAGTGATTTAACAAAGTGTGTGTAGACAATCTTCCTTCCATTTTAGTGTTCTAGTCTGCTATCTTCATCCTCCTTGTTCCATATAGACCAACAACAAAAAAAAAAAAATATGCACCTCACTTACTTGCCTCTTATCCACTAAGACTCAAATCAACTTCATATAATCTCAATACCTCTATAATACCTCTTCAATACGTCGCTACATATAAACCTTATTGCCAGTTTCATTTCACTTCCATAATAACTCTTTCCTCTAGTCAGTTTCGTCGATAAAATCCTAATGCAAACCTCCTCATCCCATACAATCCGAAGACACACTGTCAACACACAACCTCTGTGTAATCCATCTGACCAAAATCTTCTACTCATTATGAATTATAAACAAAGAATGCATACATGACCTCTAACAGACTTAGTTCGAATAACTCTCAGTAATTAAGTACGATTACGGAGTGTGAATGATCCTAATATTTCACAGTGTGTACACCACTTCAAGAATTATGGCAAACAGAAGCAAACATGTGGAGTATTTCTTGTGTCAAGTGTCACTTCCTATTTCAATTGCTCACGAAAATGCAGTGTAATAACTGTGTTGGTATGTCATGTCGTTAGCTTCCTTCCTATTGGCATACATTTATACAGCTTTCATAAAACCTCCAGCTCATGTGACTTCTATGAAGTTTCTTGTACTAATGTCGTTCGTCGAATTACTGCAGTTCATTTTCTTATCTTAAAAATATAAGGCACTGAGCGTAAGCAAAACAAGCAACAGCGAGTAAACGTACCAGTAGTGAACAGAATGTCAACAAGTGGATGCAGCACAATTCTTACAACGAGGCTCTGCCAAGCGAACAATCTGTAAATAGTACCATAGTGTAACCTAAACTCTATGTTTGTACACTGTACATCAGCATTGCTATATACCAAATTGAAGTATAGTTATGACAGCAAGCAGAAATGTGTAAATGTGCAATCCATACGCATAGCAGTAAACATATCTTACGTAATAAACAGGTCATCAGCATCGTATAACCGTAAGCAAATAAATGTTCATATGTAATCTAATAAATAAACATGAAGGCGCAAGCAAATAAGTAAACATGAAGGCGCAAGCAGATAAATCACAAAGTATAACTTACATACCTAACCACATCAGCACAATTAATCAGGTGACAATTATAATTTAAATAAATAGGCACAGCAGGCACATAATAAAAATATGACATCAGTGAAAAAGCAGTGCAGCCAAGCGATGCATAGTATACACAAGTTACAATCCAGTACATTAAAAAAAAATTGTCAAAATCAGTTAACGTACGCAAGCACGTCGCTTCACAAGTAAATTCATAGAACATGTAATTCGCACAAAGTATGAATCACGTAATCGCGAGCAGCAAATTACGTCTAAAGTACGTACCTAAGTGGAAATATTTTACCTGAAAAATAAACTCAATTAATAGTTACCTTTTTTTAGTTTATTACTTTCTTCTTCGAAATGACATTTTTCCTGAAATTTTCTCGATAGCAAGTCGTCTTAACGTCGGACACGCACAGAATTTACCTGAAGTTCTTAAATATCTTATAGAACCGTATCCTGAAAAATACTGAATGTTAATAACAGAATTCAACAAGTCACTATAGTTCTATACTGAATTTAGTCGGAGAAATTAGACTGTGTATTTATTTACGGCTGTCAGTGCATTCGCACTGAGCGCTCGATCAGCTGTAGGCGCGTGACGTAGGAAGTGATTGTTTGCGGTCAACGACTGCCCTTTGCGGCGCGCAACTTGACTGTTGCTTTGAGTATACGCCGCCGCCAAAACACAGCGCGGTGTCCTTGTACTCTCCGCATGTTTACATGTAGCTATTAGTTTCTCACCCCGCATGTTTACATGTAGCTGTTAGTTTCTCACCCCGCATGTTTACATGTAGCTGTTAGTTTCTCACCAGTATGTCATTCCTAAAAAAATATTTTAAAAGTCTATCATTCCACAAAAATTTTAACGTTAGATATATGATGGATTCCTTTAGAGCGTCGAGATTTAAGAGTTTCTACTTCAACAGTGTTATCATGAATAATTTTGCGAATTCTATATGGACCGTTATAAAGCAGAAAAAATTTGCGACACAAGCCTTTTCCTTTGTGAGACAGACGATGAGACCTAATTAACACCTTCTGACCAACTGACAAGATTTTTAAACGACCAGGACGCTTAGCTGATTTCACTCTTCTAGCAGCCGCAGATGCAATATTTCGTAGAGCCAGGTTGACAACTTCAGAATGCCGCAGTTTCCGTGAAGGCGGAAAAGGAACGATTTCAGAAATGCGATTTGTCGGTGCTTTGTTTTTTAATATCAGTATAGGCGGTAAAGAAGTTGAATCATTAGGGAGTTCATTCAGAATGTTTTGAAAAATATGAAGATACTGATCCCACGTTCTGTTATTCTGATGACAATAAAGACGACACAATTTATTGATTTCCTTCATCCATCTCTCTGAAGCGTTAGATTGAGGGTGAAAAAGTGAAATGAAAATTGGTTTAATTTTACGACGCTGTAGAGTACGAAGCCAAATTTTAGAACGAAACTGTGATCCATTATCTGATATAACCTTATCAACATGACCCACTTCTTTAAGAAAATGTTTGATGAAAGCATTAGATACTGAACGAGCTGTTGCTTTGCGTAACGGTGTAAAACACACATATTTTGATGTCAACTCCACTGCTACGAAAATGTACGCAAAACCATTAGTAGATCGAACCACTGGACCGAACAAATCAACTGCAGCCATGTCCTTTAATTTTGCTGGAATGATAGGAAACAACGGTGCTCTGTGAGAAACTGTCGGCAGCTTAGCCTTTTGACATAATTTGCATTTGGCAAGAACAAATCGAATACGTTTTTCCATATTATTGAAGTAGCAATTTTCTCGTAATTTATGAAAGCATTTTCTGGGACCAAAGTGTGCATAACTGAAATGCGTATACCAAATCAGCTTATTAACCCACTCATCAGGAATACAAACTAACCAAACAGAGTTGTCGACCGATTTTTGTTTAAAAAGAACTTTCCAGATAGATCGCAAAAACGAGGTGTGGCCAAATTGTCCAATCTAACAAAGCGTCTAAGAAAATTACAGACACCAAGGAAACTACGAACATCACGTTTTGTGGTAGGAACAGCATAATTATGCATAGCGTCTAATTTTTCTGGGTCAGGAAGAATACCTTCTGTAGAAATAATGTGACCGAGAAATCTCACCTGAGAACGACCAAATTCAGATTTTTCCAAGTTTACTGTAATGCCAACTCTTGCAAAGATACGTAACAATGAATCCAAAATTTTGTTGTGCTCACTCCAAGAATGTTTAGCAATAAAAATATCGTCAACATATGAAGTAATATTGTCACGAATATATACAGGTAAAATTTCATTTAAGCTACGAATGAATGCTGCCGAAGATACAGTAAGTCCAAACGGTAATTTCCGAAATCACTTTTGGGTAAAATAGTCATATCCGGTTATTTTTTACTTACTCTCTAGATAGATTGATAGTTGAAGAGTTGTTTTTGACAGATGCAAAGAATAGTGAAAGAGTAGTGAATCCCCTGAGGACTTTAATAGCTGCACATTAATTTTAGTTTGTGACTTTGTGGCAAATTTAGCGGAAGTGCGTACAGAAATTGAGCTAACCATGCACATGGATGTATGTCATTCTTAGAATTACGAAAGATCTTAAATTTCCGAACAGTCAAAAAGTGTTTATAGTCAAAGTTTTCGCCTCGTGGCGACAAAGACCTACCGCGTCTGTCCCAGTCCAAATGTCGATTATTGTCAAGTTCGCGCGCCTGTCGCTCTCTTGTTGCATCTCGTAAATGAAACAAATTACTTTCTTCAAACCCCTCTGCTATCTGTGATTCTAAATTCCTTCTGCTGTCTTTTCCTACGATTTCGCCTTCAATTTGTTTGACTTGCTTTCGTAATGCCTCCACTTCCCTTTTAACGCGTTCATTAAATTTTCCCTGATTTTCAACATGTTTATTTATGCTCTGGTACTCTTCGGTTTCTGAAAATGGCAATGGAGCTGTGTCATCTGAATCTCTGTCCCCATTTAAACTAAGATTTGTCAATTTATCTGAAATCTCCTCCACTCTTTCCGATAAGTCACCAATTTGTTCTCTCTGTTTATTTACGTCTTCCGTAAGTGTCGCGACTCGGGTTTCAGTATTAACACATTTATTAGTTAACTGTTCATACTGTTGTGTTAGGTTATTTAATCTGTCATTTGGTACGGATTCCTCGATTCTCTCAAATATTTCTTCCTTATCTTTCGCACGTTGTAAATTTAACTCTGAAAATTTCTGTACTTTCGCGCGATCTCTTTCTTCCTGTTCTCTATCCTGTTCCCTTTGTCTAATCTCTACTGCAACTAATCTATTATTGTGAGCATTCAAAATCGGTTTTACTTCTTCTCGAATTTCTTTCTTTAATTCATCTTTCATGTTTTTGAAACATGTCCCTATTCGTGAGTCTAACCGTGTTTCCATTGTTCCCATCTGTGTTTTTAATTCAGATCTAAACTGTGTTTCCATTGTTCCCATCTGTGTTTTAATTGTACCTATCTCTGTTTTAAATTCAGATCGTATCTGTGATCCCATTGTTCCCATATCATTTTTAATTGTTCCTATTTGTGATTCTAACCGAGATCCCAAATTTAATATTGCACTCATCAACTGCTCCGTGTTAAGTTGCTCGAAATTCTTTTCGCCCCTAACATTTCCCACAAAACTAACTTCCTTCTGCATAGCCATAAAGCTATCTGTGTTCGATACTATTCCACAATCTTCTATCGTTAATCTCGGGTTCTGTGAATTTTCTGATTGAGAAAAATTTTGAAATGGTTCCGGACTATTTTCCCGACTTCTTAAATTGTCTTCCACTTCATTATTCATGATACTGTTTTCCTCTGTTGGCGAGTTCGCCATGTTAATAATTTCGTCATTCTCACTATCCATCATTTTTGCCTTTTTCATGGATCGCGTAATCATTTACTAAATGTACAAAACTCGTCACTGTACGAAAATTACACACAATGCCTCCTTATGTCCAACAATACCATTCACTCGAAATGTTTCCCTCAAACACGTTTACTCGAACAATTGAAATAATTGCACTAAATTATCAAACCCGTGGACAAGACAACAAAAAATGAATAAATTTTGAAAAATACCATTAGAACCATACCAATTACCAAATCTACACATGCAAAATGGACTACAATTACCAAACTACAAATTACTACAATACTACTGTCTACTATTTTTACAATCAGAAGATTCCAAGGGACGATCCGAAGCAGCGGTCGCCACGTGCATGGGGGCTTAATAAAATGTAATGCAAATTCTTTTTTTGTAGCTGTCGCTGTATGTCCGATTACGCAAGTCTCGTAAACGGCTGGCACTGACAACTAATTGTTACGCTATCTGACTGCATAGAATGACAACAAAGAATGAAATGAAATTTTCGTTAACACAATTAATTAAGTCCCCAGCAACCATAAAACCTACGAAACCAAAGCACAAGTATAACTGTTCTGTGTGTGGGAGTGTGACTCAACGCACATCTGGCACGGTTCTTCTTCAACAAGACAAGAAATTTTAAATACCATTTACTGACGTGATAAAAGAAAATTACAAATACTATAATTGTGCAAGAAAACCAAAATTACACTCTAATACAAGAACACACGCCAGATGCTTTGTTGACTGAACCTGTAATGAAGCATTATTCAGGACACACAAATAATAAGAAAATAAAGAACAGTAGTTAGTTACCTTAATTTATATTGACGAAAAGCACTCAGATCATTACAATATCTCCATTAGAATAACATCTGCTATCTCTCCCATCAATAACTGCATAAACATGGAACAACACTCTGCACTACCACATCTCATCCCACTTCAGCTACAAGCTGTGTCCACCACAACTACTCGGCAAGAACTCTCGGCAAGAACTGTCTGCCGCTACCTCTCAACACGCACTGCCAGTGGAGGCGGCGGAACAATACTCTCTCTGGCGCGATTTTTGGCGCTGTGGCTCAGTGTAGCCACCTTTCACAGTGTTCTGACGTGTTTTGTGTACCACGGTGGATCAGTCCCGTCTCTTATTAACGTATGCGTTATGAATCTACCAATTGCTGTCGATACTGTATCTTTGAATTTGAGCCATATCTGGTCTACTCTTACATAATTAGCTTGGAAGGAATGGAGATTCTCTCTTAGGAAGGCATCAAGCGAATTTTTATCTGCTGTTTTAAATAGATATATTTTGCGTTTATTTTTAGTGGTTTTGGTTGTAATGGTTTTGCGCCTGGATACAGCTGCCTTGTGTTCACTAAACCTGCATCCATAATGACGCTCTCTATTAGATCAGGGTTATTTTTGGCTAAGAGGTCAAGTGCGTTTTCGCAACCGTCTACAATTTGTGTAGGCTCATGAACTAATTGTTCAGTGATTCTCAGAGAAAGCATTTAGTACAATTTCGGAAGATGTTTTATGTCTATCATCCGCTAAAACATGTATTTTCGCCAACAAATCGAGGGTAGATTGAAGTCTCCACGAATTATAACAGTATGAGTGGGGTACTTATTTGTAATGAGGTTCAAGTTTTCTTCGAACCGTTCCGCTATTATATCATCTGAGTCGGGGGTTGGGGGGGGGGGGGGTCGGTAGAGGGAGCCAATTATTATTTTGTTACGGCTGTTGAGTATAACCTCTACCCATAGTAAATAGCAGGAACTATCTATTTCAACTTCACTACGAGATAAACTACTACCAACAGACACAAACACACCACCACCCTATGGCGCAAGTCGAAGAATCTGCAGCCTACACTGTCGCAAAACCGTCTGAGCCTCTGATTCAGGCCCTCCACTCGGCTCTGTACCAAAGGCACGCAATCGGTCCTGTCGACGATGCTGCAGATGGTGAGCTCCGCCTTCATCTCGCTAGCAAAACTGGCAGTCTTCACCAACTCACCAACTCAGATAGCCGCCGGAAACCAGAGAGAATCTCTTCCGATCCATTTCGACACAAGTCATTAGTGCCGACATGGGCCACCACTTGCAGTTGGCGGGCCGGGGTGGCCGAGCGGTTCTAGGCGCTACAATCTGGAACCGCGCGACCGTTACGGTCGCAGGTTAGAAATCTGCCTCGGGCATGGATGCGTATGACGTCCTTAGGTTAGTTGGGGTTAAGTAGTTCTAAGTTCTGTGGGACTGATGACCTCAGCAGTTGAGACCCATTGTGCTCAGAGCCATTTTGAACCTGCAGTTGGCTGCAACCTGTACCCTTCATGGCATGTGGAAGGACCCTTCCCATATCTTGGATGACTCCCCACGGTATGCATACGGAGTACACATTGGCTTTCTTCCCGTCTTTAGCTGCCATATCCATAAGGGGCTCCATCACCCGCCTAACATTGGATCTCCCAAAGACAAGCAATCGCCGGCCGCGGTGGTCTAGCGGTTCTAGGCGCTCAGTCCGGAACCGCGGGACTGCTACGGTTGCAGGTTCGAATTCTGCCTCGGGCATGGATGTGTGTGATGTCCTTAGGTTAGTTAGGTCTAAGTAGTTCTAAGTTCTAGGGGACTGATGACCACAGATGTTAAGTCCCATAGTGCTCAGAGCCATTTTGAACAAGCAATTCCACCCTCTGCGCCTGTCTGGACCTCTCAGGAAGACCGGTCACTGCCGCAACAGGCGAGACCGCCTTTGCTGGCTCAAAAGTACTTTCAGCAGTGGGCAGTACCTCAAACCTGTTACGAAGGCGTAAGGGTACAGCCTTGCGGCCAGTACCAACTTTCGCCTTCCGCCCAGGGATTCACGACCCCGTTATGTTTCGTCAGTCACCGTAAGGCAAGTGTCGACAGGCAGGGACGTCCGAATCCGAGGGCGCAGTGGCATCAGAGATCCCAGGGGTGGCTACATGTTCCAGAGGCACCAAAGCGCTCGCCTCGGGTGTCCCAATGTCACCGCGGCCCAGGGCAACAGCCTGGAGCCTGTCGACCACGGCCAACACAGCTTCCAGCTGTTTGCGGACGGTGGCCAATTTACAATGAATCCGTACACAACAGGCGCAGTCCCTATTCATCCCTAACAATTTTTTGTCCTCTCTTTTATCTTTCAAGTCCTTCAAACCAAACAGATGATTAATGACTACGTGTGTGTGTGTGGTTCTTAGAGTAAGTTAGTTTAAGTTAGATTAAATAGTGTGTAAGCTTAGGCCTCAGCAGTTTGGTCCCCTAAGACGTTACCACAAATTACCAACTAAATAGCCGGAATAATTGCACTAAGGCACAGGTTGCCGTTAAACAAAAGAGGGACCTTGTGGTTGGATTTAGTTGTCAATCGGTTCAATTCTTTTATTGTAATTGCTTTTCTCAGTCATTAGTTATCATCTGAACAACCTGTTGTACTAATCTGTTCGTTTCTGTGTTTGAAAGACCGAGTCATTATAGGTGTATTTTAGCTGGATCTTGTCGTTCCACCGAGTGAGCTCTCTTGTGATCAGTGTTCACGAGTAATGTTTTAAGACGTTCTTTCAGAGCAGTCTTAGTAACTGACAATCAGTTTAACTTTCAAGATATTAACCGCCAACTCTCACCAGGGCTTGGTCAAAATAAAATTGTCAGAAGGGACGGGTTGGGACCCAGTCCCACCTCGGTTGCCGATTGAAATTAAGAAGTTGGTAGCTTTGAAGTAAGCCTTATCATTGTCATATTGTTTCCTAATCTGTTTAACCTTTAAGCACAGGTGCGCAACTGAACCCCGAACCTTTCGACATACAGCTTTCAAATTAAAATTTAAGTCTTTAGTTTTGAGTAACAGAATGACTCTTGTCATCAGTGGTGCTTATATAGTCTTCATGTGTTGAAGGACATTTAATAAGACAGACTGTGTCCATCGCGGTAATGAACTCCGCTGTTTCACCCGATAACGGGAGGGCTGCAAATGCTTGGATTATTTGTAAACCACTTTTTATTTATTGTGAAATAAACCGGTTGTGTGAAAAGAAAGTTATATTGGTGGGTCCTCCCTTCCACGTTTTCCTTAATTCCAGTAAGTACCGCGTATCAGTCAGTACTGAGCATAGTCGGTGGTCAAATTTGATGGGCGCTGACACTCCCAGCCGATTTCGATATTGGTATAAGCATTCCCACAATGAATTACGACGGGATGTCCGTGTCAGGGCTCAGTAACTCATTATACATCAACACCCATTGGTACATCATTAAATCTGCAAATTCGCGATAAAATTAGTGTGTCAGCTCATCTGGCACAGGGGAGTTACGCACTGCACCCTTCGTGAGTGCCCTCCGTATGTAGTCTGTTAGGGGTTCAATTAACGCCTCTGCATCTGGGCAATCCACCTCCGTTTGCATCTGTCGCAAAACTTCTTCTCCTATCTAACTGTCCGTCTGTGTCCCAGTGGAAAGGAGGCGGTAATCCTCCAGGAAACCAGCAGCCTGTTGGGACGTCAAGGGCCGACCATCACCATCATGGAGCACTGAGGGCAAGGATAGGCGATTACGCTCATGTCCCTTCGATACATGATGCATGCTAATAGCCCATCCATGTTGTCCAAGTATCGAGCACTGTTCGAAAGACCCTCCAATCGACGTCTCTTGATAGATAAGATGCACGTCTGAATGCGATGGACTTCCCCCTGACGTTCGGGCGATGGGGCCCTGGAGGACAGGTCAGGGAGCACCATGTAGTTATAATCAAGAGTATCTCGGGGCCATCTCGCTTTTTCCTTGCCGTACGTTATGAGAGCTCTTCGTATCGCCGGTTTTGCACATTGCAGCCACCATGAAAGAACCGTAGGGTGTATCGGCAGACGGCTAGAGCATGTCTGCCATGTTTCTTCGATCCGCTATCCACCAACAAGGTTGAATTAAGTTTCCACGAACTACGGCTCCGCCAGACCCGCTGCCATGGGGGCAGGGGGTTAATGTGCATAAATATGCAACGTGATCCGTAAAAGCTATGGGCCAACGTTCAGCACCCAAAACGTGATCCCTTATTCTGTCAGAAACATAGATCCGATCCAGCCTGCTCGCCGAGTGGCTAGCAATAAAACCTCTCTCTGCCCATGGATCTTTTACCACTTGTCCATTAGTGCCGTGTCCCGGCATATCGTGTGCAATCCATAGCCTATAACACTAGCTTTCGTTTGCTGTGACACAGACTAGTTTTACCCTCTGGGAGGATTTTGAATTTTGGCCGTGCATGTGTCTAACGGATAAAGCATTGGATAGTAATTTCGAATATAATGTAATTAATAGAAAACTAAATAAGCTTTACTTTGCGGTAATGAAAGTAGAAACGTTGATACGAATGAACCCATAAACGGTCGCCAGCCTAATTAGGCATATTAATTTGAAACATTATGTTCAAGGAAGTTGAATATTAGTAGTTGTAGTGGCTTTCTTTAAGATTTCCTTTGAATAGTACACTGGATACACACGACTACAGAGCAGTCTAAGTTGTGGGTTGCAGTAGTTACCATTAATGCACAAGCTAGTAATCATAGGAAGGAAGATAGTGCCCCACTCATAATAATAATAGTTAAAATCACTATCATTACGTGATTCAGTACTGAGATGACACTACAGGAAACACTGAACTAAAGTTGGGCATGAAAAGATTTCTGATTTAACTGGCATATAAATACCACAAATAAAATTAACTAATACCATATTTACACTTTTTATACTTCCATTTAAGGAAAAGTATCAGATTTCTTCAGTGGCAACAATATTCCATATATTTTTCTAATATGAAAACAATTTGGTGGGGACCCATAAACTGATACTGTCTCTCCAGGAAAACTCTATTATTATTTCTGAACCAAGTTCATTTCCACCAAAATTAATTCTTAGTCCCACTTGGAATAATTTATGTTTTCATCCTTCAAAACAAATTACTCAACATTGAACTCAATTAACCTCAACAGAATTATTCATGATAGCAATCAAGGCTAAATTACGTTTCAAGTAAATTTAATTTAGGTGCCTTTTTTCATCACCTGTGAAGCAGGTATTTTAGACAGTAACATTTACAGACTCTGGCACTGAATTTTTGTACATTTAATAGACAGAATCAAATCACTAGTTTGTTAAGATACTCGGTTTTCTGCACACTTAGGAGGGGATCCTGCATCAGTTCAGGCTTACAAAACGTATGTATCACTGCAAGCAACATAGATCGATGATAATGGGATCACACGTAGATAGAACTGCTAAAGTGTGGAACTGAAAAATACGTAGTGATACGGACAGAAATTACGATTGCTCTAAGACAATAATTACACTGAAATTATAGCGATTCACGATGGTCTCATAAACAATACGCAGGACATGGTTCTTGTTGTTGTGGTCTTCAGTCCTGAGACTGGTTTGATGCAGCTCTCCATCCTACTCTATCCTATGTAAGCTTCTTCATCTCCCAGTACCCACGGAACCTACATCCGTCTGAATCTGCTTAGTGTATTCATCTCTCGGTCTCCCCCTACGATTTTTAACCTCCAAGCTGCCCTCCAATACTAAATTGGTGATCCCTTGATGCTGCCTCAGAACCCGTCCTACCAACCGATCCCTTCTTCTAGTCAAGTTGTGCCACAAACTCCTCTTCTCTCCAATTCTATTCAGTACCTCCTCATTAGTTATGTGATCTACCCAGCTAATCTTCAGAATTCTTCTGTAGCACCACATTTCGAAAGCTTCTATTTTCTTATTGTCCAAACTATTTATCGTCCATGTTTCTCTTCCGTACATGGCTACGCTCCATACAAATACTTTCAGAAACGACTTCTTGACACTTAAATCTATAGTTGATGTTAACAAATTTCTCTTCTTTAGAAACGCTTTCCTTGCCATTGCCAGTCTATATTTTATATCCTCTCTACTTGGACCATCATCAGTTATTTTGCTCCTCAAATAGCAAAACTCCTTTACTAATCAACAGACGGATGACAGTGCTTGTCCTTCGTGGTATGAGGCGTCTTGCTACGGTTCGTACGGGAGTATAACGTGTTCAAAAATTTGGAGGTCAGTATGTAAATGCAGCATTATGATTTCACATGCATAGAACTTTGTAAACGCCTCATATAAATTCGACTATGAATGCAGCCTTAATGGTTCACAGATTGAGGGTTAATACTCAAAAATCGGTCGATGAGGCTACCTTCTTCGAAGGTTCTTCCCAGTATAAAGCAGAGACCTCATGCACATCACCACCAAGGCTTAAAACTGTTCTTCACAGAAAAATTACGTCTGTATGAGGGAATCGGTAAATTTACGAACTTATCACCAATTCATAGTAGTGTCATCATCTGAACAGAATGGAAAGTTCAGTGAAAACAGGAAACATCACGGGGACAATGGTCGCATCCTCAAGTGGGGCATGAATTACTCTAGAACACATGTTCTGAAACCTGGGAGCCATCAGAAGAAACTGGACCTCATTGGTAGAGAACTAAGGGTACAGCAGGCATATTTACCAATGTCGAGTGGCAAATCACTTCCGCTGCAGTAGTACACGTGCCAAACAGTGCATTTACCCAACAAATAACGACAGTTTAGGTCAAGATGATCTCAAAGAACTTACTGCTCAGCTCCCCCATCCATACGTTACAGGAGAGTTAAATGCAAGTTATTTAATCTTTGGTTCTACCAGCATCGGTAAAATGCCTCTCACAAGTTTTATGTCGTTTTAAGTGGCCAGCCGAAACATCTCGGCACTACTGTGGGATAGTTCTCCCACATGTATCTCTCAGTACGCTCTTTGGCTCACGTAAGCCAAACACTGATCATTAACAAACGACCAAAGATATATTCTGAGGTAACTACCTTTCGATTTGTGTAAATGAGGTGATCAGGCACTGCCACAAAAGAGAATGCTCAGCAGTGGTAAATAATCTAGTCACTTTGTTTGAACGAAGAGTGATTATCGAGAAATGAGTGGAAAATGTTACTAACGTGGTCCTCCAAGCAGAATGAATCGTCAGTCTAGATTCTAATTGCGACAGTCCCATCGTAAAGTCATGAATTATGCTCTGCAGTCAGAGATATATATTTGTCTGTGTGAATCGTAAAATTCTTAACAACTGCAGAGAGCCTATGAGAATTTTGGGAAGATAAAAAAGCAGCAGTTTTAATAATGAGAATAAGAAGAAGTTGTTGCGTCCATTTTCACCACTTGAAATAATTCCAAATAATCCACATTGGAAGGGAAAACTATTACGATGAGTTTCGAGACAAGAGGAAGGTGACAGTTAAAATAAAACGCAGCCGATATCTTCAGAGAATCTCTTGAAAAATAACATTATCACAGAACTTCACTGAGAGGAAGATGTCGGATGGTCTCTACGAACGGAGGACCATGTATTTGACCTGCCTACGGCTTCGATTTTGTGTGTGGCTTATGAGTAGACAATTGTACCAAATAGCGAAATGTCTATGAATTGTGTAGGAACTCGTATTCGCCTTCTTCAATAAAGTTTTATAGACGGTAGGCTTTTCTGACTCCTGACGGAGTGTGATCTCAAAATTTATTCTGAAATATAGGACGTGCAATAAATACCGCTGTCTTTATTCTTACGCCACACTCACGAGCTTGTTTGAGTTCTCGGATCCAACTGACACATTATTTGCTTATAATTCCAGAGATATCGCTCCACTAGCGATAACATGATGTTTCTAAAGGAAGCTGTGGCGCAGGCACCATGAGTAGACCTATTTGGACAACTCGATCACTGGGGCTCCCACAGACAACAAAACTTCAAGCAAGGCGCTCCTGAATAGGTGCTGTTTCAGACATGAAGTTGGGGAATCTTATGAGACTAATCCGAAAGGAAGAACGATGGCCTACAAGTAACTGGATTAATCCGCAATTTCTTTGCCATCGCCACCTATAGAACGATTGGAGAACCTATGTCGTCTGCCCTTTTGCTTAGGTTGCGCTATCCCTTTCCTCCTACAGTTCTAGAATAACACGTCAGCTGCAACGGGCCTGAAAAAGGTAGTTCGAGTGTAATGCCTTCGCAGTATCCTACTACTTGAAGACTACAATGTGGGTGGGGGTCCATCTTTCACGACACCCGTTTGCTTCGTCTCCATTGCTGTCACCTGGCATCGTTCTGTGCGTAAAAGAGTAGTGAGATTTATATTTCTCCTCCTAGATAACAGACTGACTTGGCTACCACTCAAAAACGAAAACAAGCTTCTTTTAGGCATTAAATATTTTATACTCATAAACCCTAGTGAGCACTTCCCCATTTTTAGAAGACTTTCCCTCAATATCAGTTAAACTGTGAGTGTCATATTTATAGGCGGCTGATTTTCGTGAATATCATGCACCTTGCCTCCGTGATAACAAGGAATCCCTTGAATGCGAGGCCACAGAAGGCCAATGGCATTTACGGCATTCGAAGCCCCACATATTGCCTACCACGCATCCACAATATTGGCTGCTAATGGCAACAGGCAGCAGCACCGGAGGTATCCAATAGCGAGCACAGAGTAAGGCTACAGAGCTTAGTCGAACTGCTTAGTTGACGGTTAACTCGCAATTACAGTGCTAATGGTGTCGACACAAAGCAGAACTATCACAAAGATAAACAAAGCAAACACTATATTACATCTACAACAACTGTTGCCGAAATTGACATTTCGCAAGAAAGAAACCCGAGCAATTTCGCAGTTTGAAAAAGCAATGGCAAACCGAGTAGTAGCGTTTCTGCAAGACGAGTCTGTGGAATGTGTGGTTTCGTATACACTCGACTGTGCGGACAGTGTACTTGAGAAGTCTAATGATGACGATACGCGCTTAACGAAAGTGATACAGAAACAGGTGTCCAGTCATCCTTCTGGACAAGGAGGCACAGACCCCGATCCAGCGAAACATAATAAAGAACAATCGTTGGCGTAGAAGCGGATAATATAAATAACACGTGGAAAACCAGCATAGTAAAAACAAGAAAACTGCGAACAGGTTTCGAATAAGTCCGCAGCAATATTACCGTGTAGCACGGATATTCAAGAGAGAAAAAGTTCATAAAGCTGGTGTCTACAAGTTTCAAGGATGCTCGATACAATTTACAAGACTTGCATGATAGTGTCCTACTGCGACATGCACGTCAAATCGCAGGCGACATGGATTACAGTGATCTCAAGGGAAGCAGTGGATGGTTTCATAACTTCAGACTGTCCTATATACTTGGAAGATGTAGGGTAAGAAAATTTGAAACAAAGCGCCAACTAGTCGATGCACAGCAAACTGTGGAATCGACCCGAAAATTTGTAGATGAGCAAACAAACTTATCCCCTCGCTCAGTAATGAATTTGTTTTCAAATCCGGGCAATTGGGATTTGAAGAGAAAATGCGTTTGTAAGGATCCCTGGAAATTACAGGTACCAAGAGAGTTGTGTCAGTATCAACTGCCATCAATGTCTTTAGGCGTCAGTATACAGTTACGCAGACTATTAATCTGGGTAGTATATTGGCTGGGAAGTTATTTCTTGTGCTGCGAGATGCTGACGGTGATCAACCTGCTACGATTCTTCCTTGTGTGCGTCATGTTGTGGGGAACATAGGGAATACGTCACAACAAGCAAGTGTGGGGAAATTGGCGTAATAGTACTACGGCTATTGTATGAGCTTTGCTTTTGGCCAACAGCTGGTCAAAATAACTTGCTTTTGCCTGATTCCTATTCTGCAAATAAAAATCATGCTCCTTTGGAGCAAGTCATCCCTCCTGAGAAATTACGGTTCATAATACCTGGAACCACTGGAAAAATTCGGCTTCTAGATATTTGTTTTTTTCCGTGCCTATTACCGCACTGTCTACAATTACCCCTTAAAGGATAGAGAATTTCACAATAAGCCCCACGACAGACTGTATCGCATTTGGTTGCTTGCCATCACATACCATTAGTTCTCATTATCCTATTACACCAATATGATTCTATACGCATTCATTAAGTGCGGATATCCAGCTGAGCGTCTTGCAAGGTTTATAGCACCAAAGAGGTTTGCCTTTATTCTTGATGGTGCGAACCTTTGCGATCACTGTGGCGCGCCATTGTTCATTCAGTGTTTACGGTGCAGGTAATTGTTTTTTTAAACATTTCTCGAAAGCCGACGACGCACACTGTGTCATGTGTAATACATACATCCCCCACATGAACCATGGACCTTGCTCTTGGTGGGGAGGTTTGAGTGCCTCAGCGATCCAGACAGCCGTACCTTAGGTGCAACCACAACAGAGGGGTATCTGTTGAGAGGCCAGACAAACGTGTAGTTCCTGAAGAGAGGCAGCAGCCTTTTCAGTAGTTGCAGGGGAAACAGTCTGGATGATTGACTAATCGGGCCTTGTAACATCAAACAAAACGGCGTTGCTGTGCTGGTACTGTGAACAGCTGAAAGTAAGGGGAAACTGCAGCCGTAATATCTCCCGAGGCCATGCAGTTTTTCTGTATGGTTAAACGATGATGGCGTCCTCTTCGGTAAAATATCCTGGAGGCTATACAGTGCTACATTCGGATGTCCGGGACGGGACGTCGTTATCAGGAGAAACAAAACTGTCGTATTACAGATCGGAGCATGGATTGTCAGATCCCTTAATCGGGCAAGTAGATTAGGATATTTAAAAAGTGAAATGCATAGGATAAAGTTAGATATGGTGGGAATTACTGAAGTTCGGTGGCAGGTGGAACAAGACTTCTGGTCAGGTGAATACTGGGTTATAAATACAAAATCAAATAACGGTAATGCAGGAGTAGGTTTAATAACGAATAAAAAAATAGGAACGCGAATAAGGTACTACGAACAGCATAGTGAACGCATTATTGTAGCCAAGATAGACGCGAAACCCGCATCTACTGCAGTAATACAAGTTTATATGCCAACTAGCTCCGCAGATGTTGAAGAGATTGTAGAAATGAATGATGGGATAAAATAAATTATTCAGGTAGTTAAGGGAGACGAAAATGTAATAGTCATCTGGGGCTGGAACGCGATTGTAGGAAAAGGAAGAGAAGGAAAAGTGGTAGATGAAAATGGACTGGGAGAAAGGAATGAAATAGGAAGCCGCCTGGGAGAATTTTGCACAGGGCATAACATAATCACAGCTAACACTTGGTTTAAAAATCAAGGAAAGCATGTTATACACGTGAAAAAGGCCTGGAGACAGTGGAAAGTTTCAGATAGATTGTATAATGATAGGACGGAGATTAAAGAAACAGGTTTTAAAATGTAAGACATTTCCAGGGGCAGATGTGGACTGTGACAACAATTTATGGGCTATGAACTGTAGATTGAAACTGAAGAAACTGCGAAAAGGTAGGAGTTTCAGGAGACGGGACCTGGATAGACTGAAAGAACCAGAGGTTGTAGAGAATTTCAGAGAGGGCGTTAGGGAACGGTTGACAAGAACGGGGAAAGAAATACAGTAGAAAAATGTGTAGCTTCGAGTGATGAAATAGTGAAGGCAGCTGAGGATAAAGTAAGTAAAAAGACGAGGGCTAGAAGAAATTCTTGGAAACAGAAGGGATAGTGAATTCATGAGCGGAGAAAATATGAAAATGTAAGCAGGGGGAAAAGGAACACAGACGTCTCAAAACTGAGAACGACACTAGGTGCAAAATGGCTAAGCAGGGATGGCTAGAGGACAAATGTAAGGATGTAGAAGCACATATCACTAGGGGTAAAGTAGATACTGCCTACTGGAAAATTAGAGATCTTTGGAAAAAAGAGAACCACTTGTATGAATATCAAGAGTTCAGATAGAAAATCAGTCCTAAGCAAAGAAGAGAAAGCGGAAAGGTGGAAGGAGCATATAGAATCTATACAAGGGTGATGTGCTTAAGGGCAATAGTACTGAAACGGAGGAAGACGCAAATGTAGATGAAGTGGGAGATATGATACTGCGTGAAGAATTTGACAGAGCACTGAAAGACTTAAATCGAAACAATGCCCCAAGAGCAGACAACATCCTATTAGAACTACTGGTAGCGTAGGGAGAGCCAGCCATAGTAACTCTTCCATCTGGTGAGCAAGATGTATGAGACAGGCAAAATACCTTCAGACTTCAAGAAGAATGAAATAATTCCAATCCAAAAGAAAGCAAGTGTTGACAGGTGTGAAAATAACCGAACTATCAGTTTAAGAAATCATGGTTGTAAAATACTACTAACATGAATTCTTTACAGACGAATGGACAAACTGGTAGAAGCCGACCTCAGGGAAGATCAGTTTTGATTCCGCAGAAATGTTTGAACACGGAAATGAATACTGAGCCTACGATTTATCTTAGAAGTTAGGTTAAGGAAAGGCAAACCTACGTCTCCAGCATTTGTAGACATAGAGAAATCTTTTGACAGTGTTGACTGGAATATTCTCTTTCAAATTCTGAAGGTGTCAGGTCTAACATACAGGGAGCGAAAGGCTATTTACAAATTGTACAGAAACCAGATGACAGTTATAAGAATCGAGGGGCATGAATGGGAATCAGTAATTGAGAAGGGAGTGAGACTGGTTTCGATGTTATACCTACGGTATACTGAGGAAGCAGTAAAGGAAACAAAAGAAAAAATTGAAGTAGGTATTAAAATCCATGGATAAGAAATAAAGACTTTGAGGTTTACCGATGACATTGTAATTCTGTCGGAGACTGGAAGAGCAGATCAAAGGAATGAACAGTGTCTTGAATGGAGGTTATCAGATGTACATCAACAAAAGCAAAACGAGGATGATGGAATGTGGTCCATTTAAATCAGGTGATGCTGAGGAAATTAGATTAGGAGATGAGACACTTAAAGAAGTAAATTAGTTTTGCTATCTGTGGAACAAATTAACTGACTATGTTCGAAGTAGAGAGGATATAAAATGTTGACGGGCTCTGGCAAGGAAAGCGTTTCTGAAGAAGAGACATATGTTAACATCCAGTATAGATTTAAGTGTCAGGAAGTTTTTTCTGAAAGTATGGTTCAAATGGCTCTGAGCACTATGGGACTTAACAGCTGTGGTCATCAGTCCCCTAGAACTTAGAACTACTTAAACCTAACGAACCTAAGAACATCACACACATCCATGCCTAGGGCAGGATTCGAACCTGCGACCGTAGCAGTCGCACGGTTCCGGACTGCGCGCCTAGAACCGTTTCTGAAAGTATTTGTATGAAGTATAGCCACGTATGGAGGTGAAACATGGATGATTAAACAGTGTAGACAAGAAGAGAAGTTTTGAGCCGCGCTTTGTGGCCGCGCGGTTTGAGGTGCCATGTCAAGAATTGCTCGGCCCATTCCGCTGGAGGTTCGAGTCCTCCCTCTGGCATGGGCGATTGTGTTGTCCTTAGCATAACTTAGTTTAAGTAGTGTGTGAGTCTAGGGACCGTTGACCTCAGCGGTTTGGTCCCTTGGGAATTCACACACGTCTGAACATTTTTTTAGAAGCTTCCGAAATGTTGAGCTACCGACGACTGCTGAAGATTAGATGCGTGGGTCAAGTAACTAATTCGGAGGTCCTGAACAGAACTGTGGAGAAGAGGAATTTATGGCACAACTTGACTAGAAGAAGGGATCGGTGGGTAGGACACGTTCTGAGGCATCAATGTATCACCAATTTAGTATTGGAGGGAAGCGTGGAGGGTAAAAATTGCTGAGGGAGACCAAGACATGAACACACTACGCAGATTCAGAAGGATGTAGGTTGCATTGGATATAGTAGCATGGAGAGCTGCATCAAACCAGTCTCCGGACTGAAGACCACAACAACAACAAATACCTGCATTTGTATGTCAATTCTTTTAGCAGGAGGTCTCTGGGACGACGGCCGTTTACTATCGTGACAAATAAATAAAAACACCTACAGCCGTCCTAATGATTTTATTTTGTCGCTACTTGTTTCAACACTTCAGTGCCTGAAAACAGCCTGTATCGCATCAAAAACAGCCTGAAGATGACGTACCTAGGCGTTGAAACTGGTAGCGACAGAATAAAACAAAACCATAAGGACGGTTTTAGGTGCTTTTATTTATTTGTCACAAATACTTCCATCCCATAGAAGGTTGATCTCTGCACCTCCCAGACACTCATTTTCCCTCGTCCTCCTGATGCACATAGTAATTCATTAGCAGCTAATATTTTCTGTCATAATTCGACCTCGCACTCAAGGGGTTCCTTTTTAAACAGGTGACTTGCTTGCTGAATGTCGGTTCTTATTCGATCCGCCGGAATTCCTGCTTCTTGAGCATCGCCCAACGCCTTAGCATTCTCAAATCGACCAAGAGCGTTAAAAGGAATTGTGATCCGGGCGAAAGCTATCTTAATTGTTTTGCAACAAATACCGACCTTCCAGTTAATAGTTCCCTGGTCCTGCAGTTTCGCAAAGGTTGGTAACGAGGTTCAAATGGCTCTGAGCACTATGGGACTTAACATCTTAGGTCATCAGTCCTCTAGAACTTAGAACTACTTAAACCTAACTAACCTAAGAACATCACACACATCCATGCCCGAGGCAGGATTCGAACCTGCGACCGTAGCAGTCGCGCGGTTCCAGACTGCAGCGCCTAGAACCGCACGGCCACCGCGGCCGGCTGGTAACGAGGCCCAGAACGTTATGTATAAGACAGACTTCACTCCAGATTACTTATTTCAAATATTATGGCGCGGTATGGAGTGGATTTGGCTACTACCAGTGATGTGTAAAGGAGTGCGGCTTAATCTCGCCTCCATAGTCCGAACTGCACTATGATGGACGTGTTTCTCTTCCTTCGAGGGGAATCTCACAGCTGTGATGCTTCTAATGCATTCTGAATGTCGCATTTTAGTCAAGGCAGCATAGTGTTCTTCGTTTGGTACGTTAATGGGAAAATTACTCATCTTGCCAAGCAGTTTCAGATTTTGAGATTCTCGATTAAGGCGAAAGTCGGATCGAATTCGTTGTAACATTTTTCAAACAAGCGACTTACCATTTGGCGTCCGCTGCCCCCCTCCCCCCCGCTTCCTCTTTTCCCTCGTAGAATTTCACTTTAACTTTTCACTACTGATTGTGATACGTGCTGTGTACAAATCTTACACAGGGTACCCCTCTCAGGTAGGCGTCCCAAGCAGCGTCTTGTGTCGTTTCGGTTTTGAACCAGCCCTCGTCTCTAACTAATTCACTGTAGTCGACACCTAGTATTCCTTCCTTCGTTATTCACTACATTAAACTGTCAGAGATCAAGTACAGTTTGTTCTGAATTTTCCTGTTTCATCCTTTTTCCATTTTCAGATCCATTCTCATAATACCCTAACTTACCGTTTTCTTAGCTACTTTCATTGCATTTCTATTTTAACTGACGATTTTAAGGTAAATGTATTTTCACATTTTCTATTTTTTGCGCGGCAGCGTGAACATGTTTTTTAAGGGAGTCTGAACAGGGTGTCTAGCAATGGTTTTATTCTTTCAATTTCGTAATACACTGACGTAAAAAAAATCGCAGCACCAAGGAGCTGTTCTGCGACGTAAACGAAAGTTGGTATATACGAGGGTTGTCCTGAAAGTAAGTTGCGATCGGTCGCGAAATGGAAACCACTGGGGAAAATCCGGTAAAGCTTTGCACAGATGTGTTGGGCAGTGTCTCTCGTATGCCCGTCGATCGTATCACGTCGCTCTTTTCAGTTTGAGTGAACAGTGAACACGTAAAGATGCGTAGGGAATAGCGTCTTCCGCCAAGTATGAGGGCCTGGTTAGAGATTTCTCCTGTGTCATGCATCCCACATAACACAACTGTCGAGCAGTTCCTTCAAAATGGTTCAAATGGCTCTGAGCACTATGGGACTTAACTGCTGAGGTAATCAGTCCCCTAGAACTTAGAACTACTTAAACCTAACTAACCTAAGACGCTCCTGCAGCGTTTCCGATGAGAAATGTTTGATCACTCACAATACAGTCCGTAATGGGCTGCCCCTGAGTCTCATCTCTGCTCACAAGAACCGCTGGCTATGAAGACAAAATTTGTCCACAGACAACGAGCTGCAGACCAATGCAGATAACTGGCCGAAAGCACAGGCGGCTGCTTTTTATGACGAGGATATTGGAAAGTTGATACAACACTACGACAACAGTCGAAGTTGGAGCGGCGACTGTATGGAAAAGTAGGTGGAAGATGTACCTATCTGTTGCAAATAAAACGCTTTTGGTTTTCACTGTGGTTTCCATTTCGCGACCTATCGGAACTTACTTTCTGGACAACCCTCATATCAGAAGGAAGGTTGGCGTCGGCCGAAATATTGATGGTTTATTGATAGCAAAATCGATTTTCAATCACATAGTGATCATCTTCAGTTCTGTGGTGTACAAATTAAACTCATAGGCACTGATATCAAGTTATTATCAGTAACCAAAGCTAAGAAACGATCACAATAGCTTTGCTTACTGATAATAGCTTGACACCAGTGCCTATGAGTTTAATTTTTACACACAGCCCTGAAGATGATCACTATCAATAAACCATCAATATTACGGCCAATGCTGACCTTCCTTCTAATTTTACGTTTATGGTCGTTGTGCACACAGCACTCCACGGAGTCGCCAATCAACCCTCATATATTTCGACACCTGAAAGATAATTTGTACTCATATTTCGCACCAGTCGCATAAGAGTGACGCCAGTAGCGCCACTATGAGGATGGAAATCAGGTTTGCAATAAGTACACGCTGTAACGGTCGTGAGCTTTAGTTACTTTTGAGATTGGAAGCGGTGAGTTGATGTTAGTTAGGAAGGCCTTTAAGGCGACAAAGACACCATTATCAACACCTCACTGAATTTGAACGATGTCGTGTCATAGACATATGAGAAGCTGGATGTTTTTTCTGCGATATTGCAGAAAGACTTAGCAGGAGTGTAGCCACTGCACATGATTTCTGGCAGCGATGGTCGAGAAAATGTACGATCGCAAGAAGACCGGGCTCCGGACGGCCACTTGGCACTACTATCGAGTTCGGCGTGTGGATCTGGCGCAGCGTACTGCATCTGCAGTAGTAATATGAGCAGCAGTTGGTCTCACAGCGACAAAGCAAACCGTTACAAATCGGTTACTTCAAGGATAATTCCGAGTCAGTCACCCTGTAGAACGCATTACATTGACCCAAAACCACCGCAGTTTGCGACTTCAGTGATGTCAAGAGAGCTCATTGAAGGGCAGGGTGGAGGTATGTTGTGTTTTCTGGTACAAGCTGCTTTTGCCTCGGTGCCAGTAATGGCCAGCTGACGGCCTGCAACCAACCTTCTTGCGTGCTAGATGCACTGGACCTACACGATGGTCTTCCTTGTCGGTAGCGCCAAGTGATCGTCCGGAGCTTGTTCTTCTTGTGACTGAACGTTTTATGGTGTGGCTTGTGATTTCGTATGACAGCTTTAGCATTCTCTTGGTTATCCGATGTACCATGACATCAAATTTGTACGTCAGTTTGGTGGTTCGACCTGTTGTGCTGTCACTCACTAACAGCATTCTAGGGGGTGTTTTCCAACAGGATAACACTCGCCCACATACCACTGTTGTAACCCAACATGCTGTACAGTGTGTCAACATGTTGCCTTGGCCTGTTCAATCGCCAGACCTGTCTCCAATCGAGCACATGTGGGACATCATCGGACAAAGAATCCAGCGTCATCCACAACCAGTGTTAGCCATCCCTGAACAGACCGACCAAGAGCAACAGGAATGGAACTCCATCCCATAAACTGACATCGGGTTGCTGTACAATACTATACTTGCACGTCTGCGTGCTTGCATTCAACATTTTGGTCGTTATTTAAGTACCAGCATTTCAAATTTGCCGCTTAAATATGTTACCTAGACAAATGTTTTCCCGAAATTTCGCTATTCTATATTGTTGCGATTCTTTCCGTCAGTAAATATTAAGCATCTTCTTTTAGAAAGTTTTAGTGAGTACGCTAACAGTCATGCTGTTGACAACGAGTGATCACAGTAACTCCCACAAATATTAGTCGCGTACTACCGGGCGTTGTGAAGAGTTTTTGTTTCCATTTTGTGCACAATATTTTGACGACACAAATCGCAGCACCTGAAGATGATAGCTGGGTCGGTCGCCGAAATGTTGTCCTCAAAATGTAAACAATAACTCGGCTGAACAACGGAAACGTGCTATTAAACAACCACACCTAGAAAACATGTGCGATCACACTACAAATATTACCATCCTCGTGCCAGTTAAACATTTTCTTGCTGTATAATTGTGCGCACATTTCTTTCTACTTATGAATAATATAAGATGCCGTCCTTAGTGTGATATTTTAATTATTCTTATTTCTTGCTAAAACTCCAGTTTGTAGCTTAGTCTTTCTATAGATTCATAGTCACTCATCTTGTTGTTTAAGATCCGAATCATACTTTTTCCGTAGCACATGACTACAGCTGGTTGAGCACACATAGCTTCGTCACTTGCTTTCCGCAGGTCTCTGACATCTTACATGCCAAATCGGCGAGAGAATAAATTACTACTGTCTGTTCCAGAGCCGCAGCAACTTTAATTTACTGTAGCGGGAAATACGCCGTGTAATGTAAAGGTCAGAGATGTAAACAGCGGTATTTAATCAACGTTGCTTCTCAATGGTATTTTCGCACTACCCACGCAGCAGCTGCTTCTCCGGTAGGAGGCAGATACTGTTAAGCCACCTGCAGTGTGTTATTACTTAGCAGCCGTCACAACTGAAAGAAAGAAACAATACAAATCCATCAGAAACGAACTTCTATTTTTGTGCTTCCACGTACATTAGCTGATGAGTTCCGCGAAAACATCTATTTTCGACGAAGGTAGCAAGTCTACTACTTCCAACTGAAACTGTCGCAGATAATAGACACAGAGCTACACCATAATCTGCCTAGACAGTTACTATGCATGGTATTCACGTATAGTCTTCCTGCGTCGTGAAGTGGTATGGGTCGGTATCAGAGGTCACTGGATATCCAAGGGGGAACGTATTTCATTGAATCAATATAAATAAGATTAGTTTCCAGACTATTATATGTATACCAATATCGGTCACGCGTTTTGCATGAATAATGAACGTCAGTGAAGTGCAGCTTGAAGAAGCAGTATTATTTCACATACATGAATTACCATACCGAATTTGAGGGTGTAACGGAGTAGTTAATAATGGACTTTTCTGTTAAATTAACATGTTGTTAGCATACGTATCTTTTGTTTTGTTTTGACATTATATATTGTTTGGAATAATTTCTATGTTGATAGAAAATTGACTACAAACTGTAAAATTTTATTCTGTGCTATATTGTCTGAATTCGTGTAAATTTCTGTTATGTTTGTATACAATATATGATGAAAAACATTTACGCCGTATTTAACTCAATGTGACGGCACAGTTAGGCATATTACTGTAATAATGTTTGTGAAGGCTCACAAACATGGTAGCATTAATATGTTGTGAACAAGAGACTATAAATGGCCTAGCGAAAGTGTGGACGCGAACGTAAGGCGTAGAAAGTTAATTTCGGAATATTTTATCTGATGTGGAAGAATTTGGAGTCAAGACTTCAATCAAATTGTGAATCATCTTGGTAGACGTGGATGACAGGAGTTCGATGGTGTTTTGCTGAAATTAGTCGACTTGGAGGCGGCGGAAGGGTAATCTATTTTCCCATAACGTTTTGCTGCTGAAAGAGACGAGCATAGGAATCTACAATTGCTACCTGAACTTTGCGGTTAAGAAAAGGATTAAGTAAAGAAAGAAGTTTATTAAATACGACAGATTGTCGTGCATGAGGCTTGCAGCAATGTTGAAACAGATGAAAATTATAACCAGTGCTGGTAGGTTGCTAATAAAATTCAACAGATGTTAACTATTTTATACAATACTTGTTCCCATTTTAGGCCATTTTGGACATCTGGAACTTATGCACCAATTTTATTTGAACTTTTTAATTTTTATACGTCTTTGATTTGTATAGCCAGTTACCATCTTTTTAAGTCTCAACACTATTCCACGCAATTTCATTTTTTATTTGTTGTCTTGTTATTCTGACCCGCATCTATAAATAGATTGGCAGCAATTTTAGTACGATTAGTTTTACATCAGTTCTATATATGAATTGTAATACCTCTCATGTCTATATCTGGTAATTAAATAATACCCCGTAAATCACAGCTGGAAGACACTATCTGATGTGAGCCGCAGACACTTGACGCACGCCTCAGTGTGTTTCCGTACCCGGTACTATTTGCGTAGCCCTGACATGAGTAACTACACTCTGCGATCGAAAGTATCCGGACAGCCTCAAGAAATAAGTTTCTCATATTAGGTGGACTGTGCTTCCATCTGCTGCCAGGTACTCACTATCAACGACATCAGTAGTCATTAGACCTCGTGAGAGAGCAGGATGGGGCGCTCCGCGGAACTCACGGAATTCGAGCGTGGTCAGGTGATTGGGTGTCACCTGTGTCATACGTCTGTATGCGAGATTTCCACATTCCTAAACATCCTTGGGTCCACTATTTCCGATATGATAGTGAAGTGGAAACATGAAGGTACACGTACAGCACATAAGCGTACAGGCCGACCTCGTATGTTTACAGCTGAAGAGGGTCGTAATGTGTAATAGGCAGACATCTATCGAAACCCTCACACAGGAATTCCAAACTGCATCAGGATTCACTGAAAGTACTATGACAGTTAGGCGGGAGTTGAGAAAACTTGGATTTCATAGTCGAGCGGTAAATGCCAAATGACGCCTGGTTTGGTGTAAAGAGCGTAAACATTTGGCGACTGAACAGTGGAAAAACGTTGTGTGGAGTGACGAGTCACTGTACACAATGTGGCGATCCGATGACAGAATGTGGGTATGGCGTACGCCCAGTGAACGTCATCTGGCAGCGTGTGTAGTGCCAACAGTAAAATCTGAGACGGAGGAGTTATGGTGTGGTCGTGTTTTTCATGGGGGGGGGGGGGGGGGGCTTGCACCCCTTGTTGTTTTGTGAGGCACTGTCACAGCACTGGCCTACATTGATGTTTTAAGCACCTTATTGCTTCCCACTGTTGAAGAGCAGTTCGGGGTTGGCGGTTGCATCTTTCAACACGGTCCAGCACCTGTTCATTATGCACGGCCTGTGGCGCAGTGGTTACACGGCAATAACATCCCTCTAATGGACTGCCCTTCACAGGTTACTGACCCGAATCCTATAGAAAAACTTTGGGATGTTTTGGAACACCGATTTCGTGCCAGGCGTCACCGACCGACATCGATACCCCTGCTCAGTGCAGCACTCCGTGAAGAATGGGCTGCCATTCCCCAAGAAACCTTCTAGCACCTGATTGAACGTATGCCTGCGAGAGTGGAAGCTGTCATCAAGTCTAAGGGTGGGCGGATACGTTTGATCACATAGTGTACATCTCCGACATACATGCATGATTACAGATCTACATACGCCTGATTCTGTTTTGCATTCTCTGGACTACGTCGAATCCATCGGCAGTTTTATCTGTTGTTTTTCTTTTTCTTCTCCGATATCATGGCGCGTAAAGTATATTTTTATGATAAAGCCGGTTAAAGGGATGTGTTTTGTTTTTCGGCTATAGTCCGTTCTGTTTTTTCATAGGAATACGTGCAATGTTTCCGAATATTTGACGAAGGCAATTTGCTTGAACGTTCTGCATGCTCGGCATCCCATCTAATATGCAATGAGTTGTGTTACAGTTACTTACCAGGAACTCAAATTTTGTCAGTATTTGGTCGTGACAGTTCTAAGAATGTGTGTATTTCTTCTGTATGACAGCCTGAAGACGCATGAAGCAGATGAAAGGCGTCATTGGCAAATAAATAACAATTATATCACTGCAACCAACACTGTTTATTCCTTCACCAAAACAAAGTTATACTTCGCGGCGGCGGAGTGAGGAACGGCGCTTATCTTCTTGTAAAGGAATGTAAACGGTGAGTGAGTCGTAACTCAGTAAATCACACACACACACACACACAAACACACACACACACACACACACACACACACACCAACCACTCCACCAGCAACTGCAAAACACACCAGCGGACACTTGCAACCACAGCATCATTGAACAACGGGTTGCACTGGCCTGTTGTAACGATAAAACGACGACGATTAAGCAACACACAAAAGCAAATCTTTCACCAAGCTCGAAACAGCCGAATAGTAATCAAGTTTTGGGGACCTAAACAGACGTCACGTCTACGCCAAAAGCCAAACTCCTCATCGCCACCGCAGAGCCCCTAGACAATGATTTTGTAGCAGTCACAGTTTGCAAGCCACTGAGAGCCTTCTCGGCAGCACTTCATGTCTTGTGACCTCACCGAACATTAACACTGCCACCCGATAGCAGCGGGAGGAATATCGCTACCGGGCCATGAAAGAAGCAGAGGAACTATTTAAGTCGATGGCAAGGGCGCGAATCCAAAGGTGCCGGTATGAAGGCTAGGGGCACAACACCTCCTCTCTCCTCCCCCCCCCCCTCCCTTAATAACTCAAGGCTATTTCGAGCGGGAGAGTCTCCCTGTGTAAATTACCCGCTATCCACCAGAAAGCTTAGGCTTCGAGATATAGGATTGAAGTAACTTCTCACTCAGAGTATCTCGTAGCTTATCCATCACTGAACTAATGTAACCTTGGATGACCAAACGATCTTTAAAACGGGGCAACAGTTTCCCAGAAGTTTTTGTCCTGGCTTTACTCGTGGCGGCAAAATTCTTCATGAACATCCTACTGCCTACTCAACAGCTACAGGGCTGTCTTCTATCGTTATAAAGGACCTCCAGCTTCAGATGTTTCATGTGAATGTTTACCAATGCCGTACGCCGCTCTTCTCTAATTCCACTAGGGAAACATTTCTAGAAGCAAGTCCTCGATTCCGCACAAGTTGTTCAATGGATTAACTTGGCCAATGTATATAAATAGCTCTCAATGTGTATAAATGGCTCTCATACCTAACCGTATTAAAGACAAATTCTAAAGAAACTCAGTGTCTTATCAGACTTCATCTGATTTTATGATTATAAGCAACAAGGGCTGCCCCCAAATATTTATTGATCCTTCCGGCTAGAGATGTGTTTGCATAATATGGCGTAGTCCGGTGACGTTTCACACTTACATCAAAACAAAGGTTTTTAACCTCCTTGAATGTGAACGTAGTGGTGTTATCAGACACAGCAAGGCGCTGGTACCAAACCTTTCAAATATACCTCTCACAGTCTCCACAGCTATCTGCGCCATATTAGTTCTAGAGAGTATCTGTCAAGTAAACCGGTAGAAAGCAACTACGGAGATATTCACACTTCCCTTTTTAGAGCGAGAAAATAGACCGATAAAATCAACAAATGCTCTTTCCGTGGGTTCCTTGACTGGTTTTGTGATCATATGCTCCGTTATTCTGTGCAGGCTTGCTAAGAGTGTACTCCTAACATTCCTTCATGGACTATCCTATGCCCCTGTCCATAACTGCCCAAACAAACTGTTCCCTAATCTTCCCCCTGGTCTTGTAGAAACCAAGATTTCCCGCATAGGGGAAAAATGAAAATAGTGAAGAAGGAAGGCCACAGCAGTAGCGGGAACTATGACCTCCACTCGCTGTTCATCGCACTTCTGACACTACAGGACCAGTTTCGTCAATAAGCAGGGTAAATCTACTCGGCGTTATTCATTCTGTCAATAATTTCCCTCAAATCAGAATCCCGGCTTTTGATAATTCTCCACTCCATTAAATAGTTCTGGATATTCAGCAAACGTAGCATTCCTTTCGTGTTGTGAGTGACCAAATTCGCTCAGATGTTGCTCGCCCTGGACTCGCTCTTTGAGCTTCCGGCTGAAGGCATCAGCGATTGTACTGCCCAACCCTATGACATGTCTTACCAGAAACTACCAGTTTCTCCGATGCCCAATGCGCTATCCGCCCAGTTCTCCTTGGGAGGAGGGGGCGCTCAGTACCCAACAATGGACCTGATTATCAGTCTTGAGTTCAAATGATTGTTCCTACAGATATGTTTTGAACTTTTCCAGAACGAACAACACGGTCAAGCCTCCTAGGTGATATACAGAATACCATTGTTACAAGTGATTAAGGGAACGTGATGCGTAGAGCATTGGCAACAGCCCCCTCATTTTCCTACAGGAGAAGGGCATGCTACTCCATTTGTGAAGCATAGTTGTGAACTATAAAATCCTTGTCGAAATCTGGCAGCGCTAGCACAGGCATAGCTACCGAGGCTTTATTGAGCGCTATAAAAGTAGTTTCCGATTGAAATTGTACTCCAATCATCCTTAACGTATGCAAGGGGGCTGCTTTCTGCACGAAGACTGGCATAAATTTTCGAAACAACTGGTCATTCCCAAAAGTCATGCTACCTTCTTAACATCACGAGGAGTGTGGAATTTAGTGATCGATATCATCATTTTGTTGTCAATAGTGAGACATTCTACAGGTGGAACTGCATAGACAGACAAGTAAAATTTGAGCCTGTCGGGAACGTCAGACATAAGTAGTGTCCAGTACTATCTTAAGGTGCTGAAGACGTTCCTACATCAAGTTACTACAGGCTATGACATCATCCGCATAATGATACATAAACTCTAGCTTACTCACTTCTAAGACCATATCTCGCAGTTGGGATAATAGGGGAACATTGGTGGAAAGGCTGAAAGCAACCTAGTTAAACTCAAACAGATTTGAACCTGTACTAAATGCCGTTATTACCTTAGATGATTCCTCTAGGGCATTTCATAATCAGTTGATTCAGATTCATGGTGGTGAAAACTTTGCTCCCTTTAACAATGCAAAACAGGAGAGAAGGTCGGGCGTGGGTGCTGAATGCAAAACTACCTTCTTGTTTAATTACTGATAGTCAACAACAGGTCGAATTCTTCATTGCGGTTACTTATCAGAAAGTGTAAGGAATGAGTAAGGTGAGGATTATGGTCTAATGGCTCTTTGTTGTAGCATTTTCTCTATCGCCTGCTCTATCTGTTAAGTATTGGTGGGTGGACACAGTTTACATGACTGTTTCCGAGTGGGCATCACATCACTTGCTTCCATCTTGCATCTGATCAAATGGGCAGGTCCTAATCCTTTAATTACGACATCAGGAAACACATCACACAATGCTTCATTTTTTTGCCTTATACTCACCTGACAAATTCTGGAACTGATCAATCTGTTCATACAAACGCACCCGTGGTCAGACACCACTTTATCTACCCAAAACGTTCCTTTGCTTTCCATTAACCTGATGTTCACAAAATGCCAATTTCTTTTCCATACAGAACCTGGAATAGTCCGCAGCCCAATTAGGTAAAGGCCCAGTCTTAGCTATAAGATCGCATCTCAGTGATACTTTAGTTTTTCACTTCATCTAACTGGGGGGAAATTAGATGAAGTTTTCCACAGGGTTCGATCATGGGTCCCCTTCTATTCTTGATATCCGTATGTGAATAATCTCCCTTCTTATGTGAAACGAGAAGCTAAACTGACACTATTTGCTGGTGATACAAGCATCATTATTAACCCAGTAAAAGAAACTCCAACAGAAAATTATATAAATAATGTTTTTGCAAAAGTTATTAATTGGTTTTCTGCGAATGGCCTTGCTCCTAACTTTGAAAGAACACAGTACATCTGGTTCTCTTCTGCAAGGGGTACAATTCCTCCAATAAATATAACACATCGACAGAAGTCAGTAGCCAGGGTAGAGCATACTAAACTTCGGGTGTACATATAGATGAAAATCTTAATTGAAAAATTTGTATTTTGTATCTCCTAAGGCGACCAGGTTCAGCAACTTTTGCAATCAGAATAATTGCCAATTTTGAGAATATAGAAATTGGTAAGCTAACATACATTGCATACTTTCACTCTCTGAGGTAATATCTAGTAATATTTTGGGGTAACTCAACACTTAGGCAAAAAGTATTCACTGCTCAAAAGAAAGTGGTTAGAATGATGTGTGGGGCTCATGGGCGCACATCTTGTAGGCATCTGTTTAAAATGTTAGGAATTCTTACAACAGCCCCACAGTACATTTACGCAATAACGAAATTTGTTCTCAACAACATTGAACAGTTTTAAAACAACAGTGATATTCATGATTATACTACCAGAAGAAAGAAAGACTTGCACTATACTTAATCTATATTTGGCACAAAAAGGGGTAAAATATGCTGCTGTAAAACTTTTCGATAAATTACCAGATGAAGTAAAATGTCTGACAGACAGCAATGATAGTTTCAAAAATAAATTGTAATCACATCTCCTTGATAACTCCTTCTATACCATATGTGAATTATTGACTAGGAATAAATAGATCTATAGGTATACTAAAGGCATTTAATGGAACGGGGTAGGTAATAAAAATTTAACTTTTTTAAAAATAAAAACTCGATTCATATGTGCATTTCTTACACACTTGACACGTTCCACATCATAATGGTTAGCGTGAACAAACTTCAGTAATACCTATAACGCCAACCTGTGTCTTTTGTTGGCTGCGGTACATCTGATATGTTAATAATATTTACAATTCTAAATTAAAGGAAATATTCACATTCTCTCAGTCATATACTATAAAACTAGTTTTGAAACTGCTACTCTTTTGAAAGAGTCTGACGTTTCGGAGGTTGCTGTACTATCTTCCATGATTTCACGAGCCTACATATAAATATTCCCGTAGACGAGACCCTATAAATTATTATGAAGACTGCCACGTAATAAGGTAAAATAGGTTTAAACCAGGCAAATGAGTTTATTGAGCTCTTGTGGCTGTCTTTTCTTTCAATTACTTTACGTTTAATGGTAAAACTTATTATCAAATGGATGGTACCGTCATGGGCTCTGGTCTTTTAGGGATTCTTTCGGACATTTTTATAAAAGATCTGTGTACTAGCTTTCATTTCATGAAGAATTAAGAAGATCCCTCCCCATCCTCCCCCCACCCCCACCCCGTCCCAAACGCAAATCTTCGATATTTTTCATCAATGTTCCATAGGTTAGCGAAATTAGATTTATATGATGATGCTGTTAATAAGGAATATACATTCCTGTGCAGCTAGGACTGAACAACGGCTACTCAGAAAAGTGCATACGGGGATGGGTAGCAAAATTCTCGACAAGTGCAAAGTCAGCAGTGCTCTTTAAATGATTAATTTACACACATTTACGTGTCTTACTTCGGCCCCTGTTGCAAATAAAATTGCGCATACCTTGAGAAAAGCAAAGATTCAGGTGGATTTCGTACCCGGGAGAATCTCGGGCTTGGTTCCCGGCATAATTTCGATGATTCTACTGGTAAGCCTAAAAACTCAGGTGTTTATAGAATCAGGTGTGGTGCTTGTGATGGTATTTTGGTGGACCAGACGGGGAAAGATTTTGCAACGCGATTCGGAGAGCCCACTTACAAAAATTACCTACAGGTGATTGATGAATGTTGCAGTCCTCGGTAAGTTGGTGCTGAATGTAAGTAATTGTAAGCCATTGCGCATACCTAGGAAAAGAAATACATTACTATACAATTACACTACTCATGACAAAGTATACCGTAAAATATCTAGGAATAACTATCCAGAGGTCGCTCTTAATAGTTATTCCTAGATATTCGAAATTATGCTGGGAACTAAGCCCGAGTTTCTCCTGGGTATGAATCCCACCTGATACTTTGCTTTTCTGAAGGAATGTGAAATTTTATTGCAACAGGGGCCGAAGTAAGACATGGTAATGTGTGTAAATTAATCATTTAAAGAGGATTGCTGACTTTTCAGTTGTCGAGAATTTTGCTACGCATCCCTGTAGGTACTTTTCTGAGTAGCCGTTGTCATGTTCTACCTGCACATGAATGTATATATCCTTATTAACAGCATCATCATCCAAACCTAATTTCGCTAAACTATGAAGCATTCATCAGAAATATCGACGCTTTGCGCTAGTGGGTGTGGGGAGCGACAATAGTGAGCAAAGGACACACCAGACTGGGTCTCATTGGAACAGTTTTAAGGAAATGTAACTCATACACGAAAGAAGTGACTTACAAAGCTCTTGTTCTACTGACTATTATATATCGTTCTACATCTACATCCATACTCCGCAAGCCACCTGACGGTGTGTCGCGGAGGGTACCTTGAGTACCTCTCTCCCTTCTATTCCAGTCTCGTATTGTTCGTGGAAAGAAGGATTGTTGGTATGCTTCTGTGTGGGCTTTAATCTCTCTGATTTTACCCTTATGGTCTCTTCGCGAGCTATATGTAGGAGGGAGCAATATACTGCTTGACTCCTTGGTGAAGGTCTGGGGCCCTTACCCGGCAGGAATGATAGAGAAAACCCAACGAAGAGCGGCACTTTTCGTCACGGGATCATTTAGTCGGCACGAGAGCGTTACAGAGATACTTAACATACTGTAGTCGCTGGCCCTTCATGACAGGCGTTGTGCATGATGGAGAGGTTTACTATTGAAGTTTCGATTGAGTACTTTTCTTGAATATTAGGGCAAAATATTACTCCCTCGTCCGCAGCTCGTGGTCTCGCCGTAGCGTTCTCGCTTTCCGGCCACGGGGTCCCGGGTTCGATTCCCGGCGGGGTCAGGGATTTTCACCTGCCTCGAAATGACTGGGTATTGTTGTGTCGTCTTCATCATCATCATTCATCCCCATTACGGTCGGAGGAAGGCAATGGCAAACCAGCTAGGACCTTGCCTAGTACAACGGTGCGGGTCTCCCGCATCGTCTCCTACGCTCTGTCAAGGAGTATGGGACTTCAACATCATTACTCCCTCACACACACACATGTTCACGAAATGAACATAATGAAAGAATTCGAGACATTAGAGCTAATACAGAGGCTTATCAAGAATCATTCTTCCCACTCGCGAATTTATCAGCAAGTAATCATTTCGTTTCATATTTATTCATCATTCCTTTCTATTACAAATAAAATAACATTTCTTATTACTATCGTATAAGTTTTAATACAGAAGTCTACTCGATTTTTCGCTCTTGTTTGATAATTTATTGCGTTTGTTATCATTGGAATTGTTTTTTGGTATGTATTTGCATCAGCTACCATTGTTTATGGTATTCTGAATGTGCACAATGCATGTGCTGTTTAACTTTAGCTCCCCTTAACGTATGCGGAAGTAACGCAGGATTCTTCATCTCTATTTCGGCAGATTCGTGTTTATCTGTTTTATTACATTGTGTCACTTTACAATATATTATTTGCGTAGATATATTTCCATCGGGTGATGGCCTTTTTTACCATTTTAGTTACTTTTCTCATGTATTTCGTATTTGCCAGTCATTCTTGTATGGTTGTTTTTGTTGTGACCAGTGGAACTACTTTTGTGCAGCCATAGCCGGGCTGTCGACAAGGGATCTCAGATCGATTCCATATTCCTAGATTTCCAGAAGGCTTTTGATACTGTTCCTCACAAGCGACAGTTAATCAAATTGCGTGCATATTTAGTATCGTCTCAGTTGTGTGACTTGATTCGTGATTTCCTCTCAGAGAGGTCACAGTTCGGAGTGACAGACGGTAAATTATCAAGTAGGACATAAGTGATATCTGGCGTTCCGCAAGGTAGTGTCATAGGCCATCTGCTGTCCTGATTTACATAAATGGTCTAGGTGATAATCTGAGCAGCCCCCTTAGATTGTTCGCAGATGACGCTATAATTTACCGTCTAGGAAAATCACCAGACGATCAATTCCAATTACAAGATGATCTAGAGAGAATTTCTGTATGTTGCGAAAAGTGGCAATTGGCTCTAAACAAAGAAAAGTGCAAGGTCATCCACATGGGTACCAAAAGAAATCCGATACATTTTGGGTATACGATAAATCGCACAAATCTAAAGGCTGTCAATTCGACTAAATACCTAGGAATTACATTTACGTGTAACTTAAACAGGAAAGACCATATAGGATAATATTGTGAGAAGGCGAAACAAAGAGTGCTCTTTATTGGCAGAAGACTTAGAAGATGCGACAAACCCACGAAAGAGACAGCTTACATTACACTTGTCCGTCCTCTGCTGGAATATTGCTGGCGCAGTGTGGGATCCTCACTAGGTAGGATTGACGGAGGACATCAAAAAACTGCAAAGATGGACAGCTCGTTTCGTGTTATCGCGCAATGGGGATGAGAGTGTCACTGATATAATACGCGAGTTGGGGTGGCAGTCACAGAAACAAAGGCAGTTTTCTTAGCGGCGAGATCTATTTACGAAATTTCAATCACCGACTTTCTCTTGCGAATGCGAAAATATTTTGTTGACACCCACCTACGTAGGGAGAAATGATCATCATAATAAAATAAGAGAAATCAGATCTCGAACGGAAAGATTTAGGTGTTCCTTTTTCCCACGCGCCATTCGAGAGTGGAACGGTAGAAAAGTAGTATGAAAATAGTTCTATGAACCCTCTGCCAGGCACTGAAGTGTGAACTGCAGAGTAACCTTGTAGATGTAGCTGTAGATATAGATTTCTTTGATTGCTCCGGAAGCAGGTTCGCCAAATTAGAACACACAACGTATTAGTTTACTTTATTACATAAATAAAAACCAGATTTATTTAGCTGTAATACACTTCTTTCCCACAGGACTGTCGTATAATTTACAACTGTCATTGACAAACAAAACACCACTTGATGCACTTATTAACAAACTGTTCTCTTGACGTAAAAAAATGCAACACTTGTGAAAGAACATAACATCAGAAGTTTAACGACTCGTTGGTCTTATACTATGATGTTGACAACCTCATATGAGGTCACAAACTGGGATAAATTTTTGCGAGTTCGATACTATATTGACCTCAGCGTGAGGGTGCTGTTGTTCTGAGAGGGTGGCGTGAGGCGTGATGTTTTGGAGTGTGTCCCATTGATTGTTGTGGATTGCAGCGAGCACTTGTTAATCTCTGTGGTATCGATTCACGTTTGGTGTGGCACCGCGATTTCTGGACTGTAGCACAGTTTACAGGATTTCTTTGTAGTCAATAATGACATTCTGCGATCAAAAACAATGAATAAATGGAAATAGAAATTTTTTCCATGGGCTTATGCAGCGTCACTGATCAGCACGCCATCTGGCGTGCGCAGTTGTTATTCTTAATTTTTGGAGGGAGCATTTCCTACAAGTGTGTACTGACGTTGTTCTTGTTCACTCGGCAGCAGTAGCTTACAATTCGGAATTAATACATGCCACACTGACTGTATTTAAAATTATTTCATCAACCTTGTTAGTCGGTACGTATCATTCGCACATGTACATTGCAATGTGTGACATATATTTCTGTTTCACGTCTTTATCTTTATTATCATGTGCTATGACTCTTTTGTAAAATATTTTTTGACAGATCATCTGACGGTGGAATACGCCAGAAACACGTGAAGTAACAAAGAAGTTCAACTGACATCTGTCGACTATTATTGTCGACCTACAAGTATTAGCTATAATTTCCATGTAACCGAAGGAGGACCAGATATGAAGTACAAACGGTGTTAGTACTGAAACGTGTATGACAGAAGACTGGGCTCTTCAGAACTGGGTTACATTAGAAGGGAAAGCTCAGGAGTTAGCGATATAGATAAACTTTAAGAGTCATTCGCGAGTTGTGCATATTACTGGATGAAAATACAAACAAAAAAAGTGCACGTGCTGAAATAATAACTTTGGGATGAGCGTGTACATAGTGCTCAATATATAATATCACACTTGAATTTCAAACCTAGATATCTCCGTCTGACATCTTCATTGGTACAGAATTATTAAATGTGCTGGGAGAAGCGTCAGTGTCAACTTTACAGCACAGACGTATTCAGTCTGAATTCTTCATGTAATTAATATACCAAGAAAGTGTACGTCACTGTAGAGGATCACCAGCCTCTTTGTCCCAGCATAAGACGCAGACACTGAGCAGCATCAGCGACCTGGTGCCCAGCACGAGCTATGTCTTTGAGTTCCGTTACTTTTTAGAGTTAGTGGCGTCAACAAAAACATGATACCTCAAAACTAATGAGTTTTACAAAGTTGATCAGATTTAAAATGATCAGATTTAAAATAGAAACTTTAACAGCTTGTGAACCTGTTTCGATCCAGAAATTAATTAAAATGTCCTAATTCAATTAATAGACCATGATCTTTTGTACAGTGAAGGGCATTTTTTAAATTTGAACAGAGCAAATTTGTTTGAGTATATTACATCACGTCATGTGACGGAATTATGCATATAGCTGTACAGTTTGAACACTTGTCGAAACTTTAGAATCAGACATTGCTTAAATAACTAAATTAACTAATTTCTCACAGTCATTTATTTTCATCACACGCAATATACTCGAAGAGTACAGAAACATATTGTATTATGTCTTGGACAGTGAAGAATACTTTCCCAGAGGTAAGGTAAGGTAGATCCACTTTCTCGCTTCCGACTTAAGTTTTTGCGGGGTTTCGCTTGGCTGTCAGGCAAACGCTGGTGCTGCTAGTAGCCTCACATATAACCCCAGTCATCACCTTACCTGGTAACTGACTGAAAAGAACAGGGAATTTATAATGCGTCGGAACTAAAACAATTCGCTCTATTCCTTAACGTGGAAAATGCAAAATGAAAAAATTACATTACAAATAATAAATGCAAAACGAATAGTTTGTTGTGACTGCGACCGGGACGTTCGCGGGGTTGAAAAGACGGACAGCGCGGCGGGTCCCGCGGACGACCCGCGAACAACGCAACAGGAGAGAAGGGACACGACCAACGAAGGACAGAACGAACAACAACAAGGTCGAACAACGGAGTCACAAGGAAACCTAACTACCACGTCCAGTCGTACACAGAACAAGCAAGTAGGTAACCTGTCTAGCACGAGGCGATGTATCCACTGATGTACGCGTGATCTGGCTGAGCTTTTTTTTTCTTTATTGTAATTCCATTCACCCGCCCCATATGGGCAGGGTAGGGCTGTCAGTGGTGCAATTCGCCGCTCTTCATCCGAGTGACACGACAACTGAAACAAGAATAAAATGTTACATATATAAGGCGATAAGAAAGGGGAACATAAAACAGAGTAAGGGGGGAAAATGGAGGTAAAACACTGACATGGAGACGTTCATGGGGGACAATTAAAAAAGTCACCAGAAAGTTCGTAAAACACAAAGAAGACACCGAATGCACATGCACAGGTTAAAAGTCGGCCACAGTATTAAACACACTCAAGAACAGCACATTTAAAACCCACTTTGAGCACACACAATGAAGAATAAAACTGCCAGGTGGGACCTGCCATGGGAAAGGTCAGAGAGGATGGAAAAGTAGGGGAGAGCAAGGGGCAGCAGGGGAGGCGGTGGGATGAAGAGAGTAGGGGCATCAGCGAGTACACTAAGAGGCAGGAGACACGTGGGGCAGTAAATGAAGAGGGAAAACAAAGCAGGAGGGAGTTCTGAGACACTGAAAGGTAACACAAGAGAGGGAGAGGGAGTAGGAGAGGGAATCCGCTCAGGAGAAGGGAGGGGGCGAGAGGGAGCCCTGAGGAGGAGGCAGGAGGATGGGGTTAGAGTTGGTAGGAAGGGTAGATGTCAGGGCAAAGCTCATCATCTGTGAGGGGTAGATGGTGGAAGTGGCGTTGGTAAAGGAGATGGAGGGTGTGGAGATGGAGAGAGGGTGGGACACAACGATAAAGGCACGACAACTGGTTGGGGGTGGAGAGGAAGGGTGACAGCAGGGGGTGAGGGGGATCAAGGCGGCGGGCAATATATAGTGTGCGGATGTGTTCAAGGAAAAGGAGAAGGTGGGATGGCTGAGCTTTTTTTTCTGTATTGAATTTTGATTCCCCCCGAAGGGGGCGGGCTGGCAGCAGCTTAGTATGCCGCTCTTGAGCCTACAGACTTTGTTTTAAAAAGATGAAGAGAATAAATAACAAAAACAGGCGATAAAATCGGAGACTTAAATAGTAACATGGCGAAAAATGATGGTGGAACTTAAAACATAGAACAATGGGATGATGATGCGAATAAAATACATACGAAGCAGACAGGTAAAATAATAGACAGACATTAAAAAACACGGCGACAGTCTGGTTTCTGTTCGCAAAAGACATAAAATTCACACCCAGCGACAGCATAGTTTCTGTTCGCAACACTAGAAAGACGAACAACACTGAACATTCACTGGAACACTGCACTAAAAAGTTGGCAAATGTGACATACCACAGTCGAGAGCATGTGGGGGGAAACTGGGCTGATGATGGGAATTGGCTGAGCTTTTTTCCCCCTTTATTGTTATTTTAATACCTGAACAATCAGGTAGGCTGTCAGCGGCATGCTACGCCGCTCTTCAGCCATAGTGTTGACAATAACAGAACACAGAATGGAGAATCAGAATGAACATAGTGACGGGCAAAAAAATAGTGGTCACAGATACACAAAAAACGCGGAGCTGTTCACACTCGACGATAACGACACTGAAAACACGTTGACACGGCGCACATAACACTGATGAATCCGACGGCACAAGTGAACGTAGAAGCGTGACGGCGGACACTAAAAACACAAAACGACGTCACACACACGAGACACTGATGGCAATGATCTCCGGCGTGCGAAAGTCCATGTAGCATGCGCGAGTCTGGGGACCTGCCAAGAGGGGAAGAAGGGTGAGGGGGTGGGGAGGGTGGAGAGGGGAGAACAAAGATGCCAATGGCTGAGGAGATGGGAGGAGGAGTAGAGGGACAGGGGAGGTGAGGCCCAGGGGAGGAGTGGGGAGAAAGGGAGGAGGGAGGGAGGGAGCCCAAAGGAACAGACACAGGAAGAGGGAGGGAGGATCAAAGTTGGTAGGAGGGGTATATGGAGGGGAGGAGGGCATCATCAGGGAGGGGGAGCTGGCGAAAGCAACCTTGGGAGAGGGTACGGAGGGTGGAGAGGTGGAGACCGGGTGGGACGTGGGAATATAGGCGCGGCAGCGGGCGGGGCCGGGAGAGGATGGGCGAGACAGGCGGGTGAGAAGGATCGAGTTTGCGGGAGTTGTACAGGATCTGTATCTTTTCAAGGAAAAGGAGGAGGTGGGGAAATGGAATGAGATCGTACAGGATCCGCGTGGGGGAGGGGAGACGGATGCGATAGGCGAGGTGGAGAGCATGGCATTCAAGGATTTGAAGGGATTTATAAAAGGTAGGGGGGGGGGCGGAGATCCCGGCCGGATGGGCATAACAAGGAATAAGGCGGATGAAGGATTTATAGGTGTGGAGTATGGTGGAGGGGTCCAGACCCCACGTATGGCCGGAAAGGAGCTTGAGGAGATGGAGTCGGGAGCGTTCCTTGGCTTGGATTGTCCAGAGATGGAGGGTCCAGGAGAGTCGACGGTCGAGGGTGACGCCAAGGTATTTAAGGGTGGGGGTGAGGGTGATAGGACGGCCATAGATGGTGAGATAGAAATCAAGGAGGCGCAAAGAAGGGGTGCTTTTGCCTACAATGATCGCCTGGGTTTTGGAGGGATTGACCTTGAGCAACCACTGGTTGCACCAAGTGGTAAACCGTTCAAGATGGGATTGGAGAAGGTGTTGGGGGCACTGCAGGGTGGGGCCAAGGGCATGGAAGGCGGTGTCATTGGCAAACTGGAGAAGGTGGATGGGGGGTGACGGCGGCGGCGTGTCCGCCGTATATAAAAAGTACAGAAGGGGAGAGAGGATGGAACCTTGGGGCGCACTGGCGGAGGGAAAAAAGGTGTAGGAATCCGTGTTATGGATGGTGACCTAGGAAGGATGGTGGGAGAGAATGGAGCTGATCAGACGGACGTAATTAATGGGGAGGGCGAAGGTTTGAAGCTTGAAGAGGAGACCAGAATTCCATACGCGGTCATATGCAAGTTCGAGGTCCAGGGAGAGGAAGATTGCGGAGCGACGGGAATTAAGCTGTTCGGAAAGGAGATGAGTGAGGTGAAAGAGAAGGTCGTTGGAAGAGAAGGATGGCCGAAAGCCACACTGGGTAACAGGAAGGAGGCGGTGCTGGCTGAGATGCTGGTGGATGCGGCAGGTGAGTATAGATTCCAGGACCTTGCTGAAGACCGAGGTAAGGCTGATGGGACTGTATGAGGAGATGGCGGACGGCGGTTTACCAGGTTTAAGGATCATCAGGATATGGGAGCTTTTCCACAGGGTGTGGTAGTAACCGGTGGACAGAACTACATTGTAGAGCCTGGCCAGGTTGGAGAGGAAAGAGACAGGAGCTTCACAAAGGTGTCGGTAGGTGACACGATCGTGACCAAGAGTGGTGTTGTGTTTTGTGCGGAGTGTGGCAATGAGATCCTGTGTAGTGATAGGGGCATTGAGTTCCGTGTGTGCAATGTTGTCTAAGTACCGGAAACCAGGAGCGAGGGGAGGGACAGAGGTGTCAGTTCGATCGCGGACATCCAGGAAGAGGGAGTAATCGAACTGGGGATCATCGGGGATGGAAAAGACATCAGAGAGGTAAGAGGCAAAGTGATTGGCCTTACTAAGGGTGTCAGGGAAGGGGTGATCATCATGGAGAGGAGGATAGTAGGGGGACGGTTTAGTTCCGGTAAGGCGACGGAAGGCTGACCAGAACTTGGACGAGTTTATAGGTAGGGTAGCATTTAAATGGGTGCATGTCTGTCGCCAGTCCCGGCATTTCCTAGCCACGAGCAAATTTCGAATGTGTCGCTGGAGTTGCCGGTGGCATCGTAGTGTGTCCGGGTCACGCGTGTGGAGGAAGGCACGGTAGAGACGGCGGGATTAACGGAGTAGGAGGACGGCCTGTCGGGGTAAGGTAGGATGGTGGGGGTGGATGGCGACAGTAGGGACATGGGCCTCCACAGCCTCAGACAAGGTCTGCTGGAGAAAGGAGGCGGCATGGGTTACATCATCAGGGTGGTGGTAGGTGAAGGGGTGGCTATCGACCTGGGTGGAGGGGGTATCCCGGTAGGCATTCCAGTTGGCACGGGAATAGTCATGGAAATACTTTGGGGGAGGGTCATTAAAAGGGTCGGGGTGGAAGCGACGACCATCTGAAACGGAGAGGAGGACAGGAAGATGGTCGCTACCAATAGGCTCCAGGACATCCACCGTTATGCGGCCAAGGAGGTTAGGGGAGGAAAGGATAACATCGGGAGTGGAAATGGATTCGAGACGGGTGTGCTGGGGGATGGGGATGAGGTCGCCTTGAAGGGAGGAGAGGAACCGTTCCCACCGCCGTAACTAGGCGGTGGAACGACTATGGATGTTGAGGTCAGCGGCGATCACGTAGGAGCAGAAGCTACAGTCGATGTGGGAGAGGAAGTCGAAGAGAATAGGGCGGACATAGATGGTGGCGCAGGTGATGGTAAGGCCGGGGAACAAGAAGCTAAGGATCAGGTGTTCAGTGGGGTCGGGAAGGAGAGGTTGGAGCCAAACTGGGATCTGGTGGTGGTGACCAATGGCAACTCCGCCACGCACAATTGGGAGGGGATTATCGGAGCAGTGATGGAGATAGGGTGATGTGTGGATGGTGTGGTGGGGTTGGAGGAAAGTTTCATTGATGAGGAAGGCATCCACGCGGTGGGTGGCAAGGGTGTGCAGGAAGAGGTTCTTGTTGGCGGGAAGGGAGCAGATGTTGTTGAAAAGGATACAGTGCTGTCACGCCATGACAGGGATTTAGACAAGGGTGTCAAGATGGGAGAAGGTGAAATGGGCCTGGTTGTTGGAGTAGGTGGAATACATTTTTAAGTGGAAAATGGAATGGGTGGCGAGGGAGACCTGTTGGAGGGTGTGTGGGCGCTGGAAATGGTGGACGTTTTGTAGGACAATGGTGAGGAACTGGATGATGTCCTCAGCAGGGGAGGGGGGGACGAAGGGAATTGCCAGAATGGTGGGGGCGTCCAGAGGACGGACAGGGATGATGAGTTCAGGAGTGGTCGGAGGGGGTCGGGCTTAACACTTTTGGGAGTAGGCGGGATGGGGAAGATTGCTGGTATTGCAGGAGGGAGTGGATTGAAGGTTAGGGCACTGCCGGAGGAAGTGCGCTTGCCTACAATGCGGGCAGGTGGGGGCCTCGCGGCACTCGACTGTTGGGTGTGCGTTATAGTGCAGACACCTCTGGCAGTGCAGGGATTGAGGAGGGGAACGGGAGGGGTCGACCTTATAGTACTGGTTGAAGAGGAGGGCACCCTCCTTCAGGAGATAGTCAATGGAGGGGGTGTCCTCGGAGGAAACCCACACATAAGGCAGGTGGGGCCAGCCGAGTAGAAAGTGCGGCAGACTGCCCGCACCTCCAGTGTGGGATGCGCCTTGAGCTCCACCAACACCTCCTCCTCTGTGATCGACGGACTCAGCGGAGTGATCACTGCAGTGAGGGTCGGCGGGCGACGCGGGTGTTGGGGTTGGCGGGTAGGAGATGGAGAAGGAGCAGGGGTGAGGGATGCGTTGGGGCCAAAACGGGTGATGGGGAGGTGGGAGAGGATGTCAGTATGGAGGGTGGGGCTGGGGGAGGAGATGAGAACGGAATCCCATCTGGGAGTGAGGAGAGAGATGGGGGCACCAGGGAAGTGTTGGCAGAGGAGGAGGGAGAGATTCCGGGCCTCAAGAAGGGAAGGATCAGGACAGGAGAGGAGGTATTTCTATTAAGAGGGGGGGAGGAGGAGGAGGAGGAGGAGGCGGATAGAGCAGGGCCAGGCGGGGAGACATCCATGGCTTCCTGGCAGGGGAAGGAGGACAGGGCGGGGCCTTTTTGGGAGCAGAGGAGGCGGAGGTGCCACTAGGGCGTTTAACGGCGGTAAAAGGGTGGGTGGTGATATGAGGGACGGGAACTGTAGGGAGGTGGCGAGAAGGGGCAGGTCCCAGCGTGGCCGCAACAGTTGGCGCCGGAAATGGTGACAGCGACGGCGATGGCGATGGCGGTAGCAGTGATGGCAAAGGCGATGGGGAGAGTTGGGCATGGGCAGTGGCCTGATGGGCCACCACCCTAGCTGGAGCGGCAGTGACAGGCTGGGAGAGTGGGCGGAAAGGATCAGAGGGAGAGGAGCGGGAGGAGTAAGCTGGAGAGGGGACGACAAAGAGTGAGGGCGGAGTGAGAAGAGGAGGGATGGAAAGAAGGGGGTGTGACTGGGCACACCATGTAATGGTGGTGGTGGCGGCGGAGGGGGAAGTATAAACTATGGTTGTGGTGGTAGTGGTGGTGGGGGCTGACATGATGACAGGGAGAAACAAAAACGCACAGGACGAAAAAGAAAGGACAAAAACTGGGGACAGACGAAGACGAAGACGGATGAAGACAAAGACAGATGAAGACGAAGACAGACGAAGACCAGAGTCCCACGCTGCTGGCGCTGGCGCTGACGGCGACGACAGGTGGCCGGGGCCGCTGCTGCTGCTGCTGCTGTGCTGGCTGGCTGGCTGGATGGCTGGCTGGCTGGACCGCTGCTGCTGCTGCTGCTGCGGCTGCTGTGCTGGCTGGCTGGCTGGATGGCTGGCTGGCTGGACCGCTGCTGCTGCTGCTGCTGCTGCTGCGGCTGCAGGAGGGCTGGCTGGCTGCTGCCGGCTGGACCACTGCTGCTGGCCGGGACCGCTGCTGCTGGCCAGGACCGGGGCCAGGACCAGGACGGGGACCAGGACTGCTGCTGCTGCTGCTGCTCGGCTGGACCTCTGCTGCTCGGTTGGACCGCTGCTGCTCGGCTGGCTGGCTGGCTGGTTAGCACCTGAAAAACCTAGCACTTCAATTAGTGCTGGAATGGCACAATCGAAGGGCGGTATCCTTGCGGAGTACCACCGGAGATGTTGGCTGAGCTTTTTATTTCTTTATTGTGAGTTTAAACACCTTATACAAAGGTGGGCTGTTAGCAGCAGAGTACGCTGCTCTTCAGCCTTGAGTTTGACAATAAGTATTACATAGAAGTGGCACAGAGAATACAGTCAAAACGGCGGGCAAAAAATGTAGACACTAAAAAACAAAAAAAATTGAGCCCTTCACGCTGGACGAGAAACCTCACTAGTCGACACGGCGCACATAACATGGATGATGGCGACGGTACACGTGAACAGTGGTGGCGTGACAGCGAACAAACACTAAAGACAAACGAAGGCACACACACGAGACACTGATGGCGATGATCTCCGGCGCGCGAATGTTCACTGAGCATGTGCGAGTCCGGGGAACTGCCAAGAGAGGAGGAGGAGGAAGGGGAATAGTAGAGGGAGAGGGGAGAGCAGAGATGCCATGGACAGGGGAGATAGGAGGAGGGAGGAAGGGGGAGGGGAAGCCCAGGGGAAGAGGGGAGGAGGGAGGGGATGGGGGAAAAGGAAAGAGAAGGGAAGGGAGGGAGGGTGCCTAAAGGAAAGGACACAGGAAGTGGGGGGGGGAGGAGGATCAAAGTTGACAGGAGGAGTAGATGGAGGGGAGGAGGACACCATCATGGAGGGGGAGCTGGCGTAAGCCACCTTGGGAGAGGGTAAGGAGGGTGGAGAGATGGAGACCAGGTGGGACATGGGAATATAGGCACGGCAGCGGGTGGGGGTGGGAGAGGATGGGTGATACAAGCGGATGAGGAGGATCGAGTTTGCGGGAGGTGTACAGGATCCGTATCCTTTCAAGGAAAAGGATGAGGTGGGGGAAGGGAATGAGATCATACAGGATCAGCGTGGGGGAGGGGAGATGGATACGATAGGCGAGGCAGAGGTCATGGCGTTCAAGGATTTGTAGGGATTTATAAAAGGTAGGGGGAGGGCGGAGATCCAGGCTGGATGGGTGTAACAAAGGATAGGTCGGATGAGGGATTTATAGGTGTGGAGTATGGTGGAGGGGTCCAGACCCCACGTACGGCTGGAAGGGAGCTTGAGGAGACAGAGCCAGGAGCGTGTCTTGGCTTGGATTGTCCAGAGATGGGGAGTCCAGGAGAGGCGACGGTCGAGGGTGACGCCAAGGTACTTAAGGGTGGGAGTGAGGGCGATAGGACGACCAGAGACGGTGAGATAAAAATCAAGGAGGTGGAAGGAAGGGGTGGTTTTGCCTACAATGATCGCCTGGGTTTTGGAGGGATTGACCTTGAGCAACCACTGGTTGCACCAAGCGGTGAACCGGTCAAGATGTGATTGGAGAAGGTGTTGGGAGCGCTGCAGGGTGGGGGCAAGGGCAAGGAAGGCGGTGTCATCGGCAAACTGGAGAAGGTGGACGGGGGTTGATCGCGGCTTTGGCTGAGCGAGAGGCAGGTCGCTATTGGCCGCTGCAACCACGTGTTCCACTGTGGCGCCCTCACTCTAAATGCGAGCCAGGAGGTGCGCGCGGCCATAGCTTACGGCGCGATGGTGCCGAGAGCTGCAGGGCTCTTCGACGTCCATGACGTCTGGCGTTGATTCAAATTCCGCGGCGCGCGGTACCAGATAGTTGACTTTCGTAAGACAAAATGGTAGTTAGAAGCACATTGCTGCTTCTCTTACATTTGTGACGGGTAATTTACCCACCTCATGATAAACCTATACACGCTGTAATACTTAATATCAGAAGAACTGCATTTTAGGCTCTAGGTGTACGAATTATTTTTTAATCTTTACCGGTTTCGGTCAAAGCGACCATCATTACAGGGAGAAAGAGCAGATAAGATGAATTAGTAGCTGTAAAAGAACTATTAATTTCCTATCCATGTGATGTACTGCGTTTTCTCCCCGCCATGATCGTCGCTTTCACTGAATCAGGCAAATAATAAGGCTTAGTTCGCACAGCTGATGGCTGAAACGCTGTTCTTCAAGGTCCTGAAAGCTGCGGCAAGTCATCTTTCCAAAATATTAATATTAATACGGTTTGTTTCGGTGATACGCCACATTACTATTATCTTTTTTTTGACAGAGTGAGAGCATGAATATTAGAGGTTTGTGTGTGTGTGTGTGTGTGTGTGTGTGTGTGTGTGTGCGTGCGTGTGTGTATGTGTGTGTGTGTGTACATACCTCATTTACTTTCGATTGTAATATCAATCCAGAAGTGTAATAGATTGCAAAACACAGAATTAAGCTTGATTCTGGTCGTTGCGAAGCAGTGCAAAATCATATGAAAGGTATTTACTGCTCGAACACAAATTAAATTCATTAGTATTAATTTTAATGAAATTGTGGAAGACGTCTCGCTTAGGCATCTACGCGGTTAACAAAGACATCCTTTATTTGACACAAAGGAGAGTCATGTTTTATTAGTCACATTTTATGAAAGACTGAAATAGTACCATCCACCACAATAGTAGATTATCTTCGTTTGAAGAGATCATAGAGATTTTCTTGTGGAACAAATTCAGACTAGAAAGCCACGTCCAAGACACAGAGCAGCGAAGTTGAGGGGGAAAATGCCTATGGCTTTGTGATGTGGTAGGCGGGAATGTCAGTTTTTTTACGCTGAGGCCACTGTGCTCGGTGGCTTGTTCAGTGCTACTGTGACAGCGCATTCGCTATAGATCCTGCGTGGTGTCATGCTTACTGCGCAAAGTTGCGCTAGCGGTGCGGCAGTGAACTAACTCAAGTTTTCTGCATGGCGTCTAGCATTGGTCTCCGTAAGTTCGACGCGATTTATCATCTTTGGATGGCGTTTCTGGACATGATTTCTTATCCTCATTTTATTCCTGAAAACAGCTTCTAGGACTCCTCGAAATTTATCATTACGATTATCTTAGAACATGTACATCGCTGGACTGAATTCTGACTTGTTGCTGCCATCCGCATTGTATGCAAGCGTGCGCGTGCGCGTGTAGGTGTGTTAAGACACCCTCCTGTCTGAATCTAGTAAATAATTGACATAAATGAAAATTTTGCAGAGCATAAGGAAGTGTTTCTGCGTTTTAATATAAGCAAACCAAATATTAGCTAGAAGCGTAAGTGCACAATGCCTGTTTCCTGCTGTCCCTTTGTGAATATGTTGTTCGTAAAATATTGTCGCGCAGTGTAAAAGACAAATCTCATGTCTTCCAGGTATGATAAGGTCCAGTAAAAAAATTCAGACATTGCTCTGTCTATTTCTTTATGAGCAGCTTCATTCTCTTCGTATTATATTTCCACAAGTTTATATTATGACAAAATCTTTTCCAGCCAAAAGGAAAGAAATTTACAGTCCGACAGCTCACACCAACTTCCAACTCACTTCTCCATATCTGACAGACTACGAACTACCTGTTACACACAAATCAGGAACAAAGCCCCATGAATTTGCAGTTCAGTGAATATAAAAAACATAGGTCTCTTACATCCAAAGATCTTCATATAATTTATCACTTGTTTTTAAATTGTTTCCAGAATAAAGCTTACAAATACGAACAATGACAATAATTTTAAATTGTAATTACAATTTCCAATCAGGTTCAAAATAAATTTTGTTCTAATTTTATATTTTTATTTCGATATAAGTAAAAAAATCTGACATTAATTTTGGTTTTTGCTTTGGATGGTGTCATTAATTTAGTATGAGTATCGCATCCTACGATATGAGAGACAGGGAGAGAGAGAGAGAGAGAGAGAGAGAGAGAGAGAGAGAGGGAGAGAGAGAGAGAGAAGTGCTCCGACCAGTTTCATTACAGTGTGTGTGTGTGTGTGTGTGTGTGTGTGTGTGTGTGTGTGTGTGTGTTTGTGTGTGGGTGTGGGTGGGTGGGTGCGCGCTAGTATTTATGCTTTTTGCGTAACAGAGTATGAAATTTGAAGTATTTATGCTTTTTGCGTAACAGAGTTTGAAATTTGAAATACAGTGCTATCCTTGCGTAACATAAAAGTTTATACGCCAGAAGAGGAAAGTGAGACTTTGGATATTGATGTGAATGCTACTGAATGAGTCGCGTAGATAGGTCACTAGGTTTTTTCCGTATTTTCCGCAAAATGTGATTCAGAAGAGGGCACTGCTGCACAGGTGCAAATGTCCAGGCGGTGCAGGCGAGGCGACGCCACTTGCAGCTCGACCACAATGGCGGCCGCTGCATTGTCCTCACGTTTGCAACTTCGCTGTCCGCCCACCGGACCAGTGAATGCGCGCTCTTCTGTGAAACGTAAATTGGCGGAAATGAAGGTGACTTGGTGAATGAACAAACTGCTGCCTGCCGCCTCGGCCGCGTCAATAGCTGTGTGCCGAACATGCAAATGTGCCGCCAGGCGCGTCATGAATTACAAAACGACTGGACTGCCGCGCTCTTTTTAATGTTGTTAGAACACCTCCGTCCGCGCTGCGAGTCCATAAGGTGCGCCATTCAACGGGCGTCGCTGACTCCCGCCGCGCCATTGCTGTCTGGATGGTACTGACAGGCTTTGTGTAGCTCCGAGAGCTGACATCCTTCCAATTTGTGAAATGATGCGACAGGTTGCAACTAAAGTTCCAACTCAGTAACACAGAATTAATTTAAGGGGGTAGTTTTCGAAAGATTTTTTAATTTTTGTCTTAAAAAGTTCTCTGTAGTTTTGTGAACAAGGAAAAGTTTACATCAAGGAAACTGTACCGAAGAAAGTTCCAAAATTGCAGGAATATAAAAGTTTCTACACATATGAAGACGCCTCCATGTCATTCAGAGCTGCCCTGTTAAAAACAGAATTTTGCTGTCACGTGTTTAGTTTTTATGAAGCTTCAGTCTCTACTGTCTTAGCGACACAACATTATTAGAGAAGTAATTACATGGTGGGACTGAGGACTAAAATGGGAATTTTAATAGCTGAACCTGGGAACGAATACAAAAACTGTTCTGGTAAGACTATAACGTTAGAAAATAAATATGCTACTTGCACCGCTATATTTCAATGATGGCGCAGTGTCGAGTTTTAAGGTTATGGGATAGATGGGAGTGCCTGGTGGACTAAATATGTAAAGAACTTGAACAGCTATTGAGTGTAGGAGGCTCTTCGAAGCACAGAAATCAGTGCTGGAAGCCACCAAAGGAGCAAGAATAAGTATATCTGAAAAAGAAAAGACAGGGTCAGCAACACGAGAAACAAGATGAATATGTTATGCAGGGTAGGTAGAGAAAATAGCTTTAACGTTAACTAGAATTTCTGTGAAGTTATCTGTTTGATATTCGAGTACATATTGGTTAAAATCTGTTAAGGATAGAGGGCTGGAATTTGTATATTGTCGTAAATTATATGTAACTAAAAGTAGACTATTTTCATGACTTCAATTATAAAAGTAAAAACTCTTTTAAAGAAAAACTATCAGTTAATTACTGAAATTTTTGATAATCATCCTAAAAATATTTGAACCATAATTCCCGACAGTAACACAGTTTGAAAAGTCGAATTTAAACATTATAGTGTAAAGAACTCTCAGGAAAAAACAGAGTCCTACTTTGTTTTTATTTCGAGATATGTGTACCTATTCTGTAAATAAATAATTAACATGCCTTATTTCACTTGCAATGGCAAGGAAAGCGTTTCTGATGAAGAGAAATTTGTTAACATCGAGTGTAGATTTCAGTGTCAGAAAATCGTTTCTGAAAGTATTTGTATGGAGTGTAGCCATGTATGGAAGTGAAACGTTGACGATAAATAGTTTAGACAAGAAGAGAATAGAAGCCTTCGAAGTGTGGTGCTTCAGAAGAATGCTGAAGATTAGATGGGTAGATCACATAACTATAATAATGGCGTGTGACGAGGGCATCCCGTCGGGTAGACGGCTCACCTGGTGCAAGTCTTTCGATTTGACGCCACTTCGGCGACATGCGCGTCGATGGGGATGAAATGATGACGATTAGGGCAACACAACACCCAGTCCCTGAGAGGAGAAAATCTCCGACCCAGCCGGGAATCGAACCCGGGCCCTTAGGATTGACAGTCTGTCGCGCTGACCGCTTTTTTTTATTTTAAATCTCATTTTGTTTGTTATAGTTCGTTGCAATTGTTCGTAGCGGACGTCCCCTGACGCCCATTGAAGTTCGTTATTGATCCATTCACTCAGTTTTTTTATTACAGAGGTCGGCTAACCCTCTGACCGAACACGCTGAGCTACCGTGCCGGCGATCACTCAGCTACCGTGGGCGGACGTCACACAACTAAGCCGGCCGAAGTGGCCGTGCGGTTAAAGGCGCTGCAGTCTGGAACCGCAAGACCGCTACGGTCGCAGGTTCGAATCCTGCCTCGGGCATGGATGTTTGTGATGTCCTTAGGTTAGTTAGGTTTAACTAGTTCTAAGTTCTAGGGGACTAATGACCTCAGCAGTTGAGTCCCATAGTGCTCAGAGCCATTTGAACCACACAACTAACGAGGAGGTATTGAATAGGAGAGAAGAGAAATTTGTGGCACAACTTGACTAGAAGGGATAGGTTGGTAGGGCATATTCTGAGGCATCAAGGGATCACGAACTTAGTATTGGAGGGCAGTGTGGAGACTAAAAGTCTTAGAGGGAGGCCAAGAGATGAGTACACTAAACAGTTTCAGAAGGATGTAGGTTGCAGTAGGTACTGGGAGATGAAGAAGCTTGCACAGGATAGAGTAGCATGGACAGCTGCATCAAACCAGTCTCAGGACTGAAGACCACAACAAAAACTTTTCACTTGCAACAGAAAATACAATTCGGAAAAATGGGTGATACCAAAAGCAGTGGTTCATACACTAACTTATATCGTAAAGATCTGTTAAAAGATGGTAAGCATTGCTTGGGCTTATAAATCTTATTCACTGAGGTACACTCTTTAGAAAATTGAAAAAAAATTGAGGATTTCCCCTTGTGTTCACCAACCAATCCCCTTCATACTTATTTACATTTCTGGCCATTACAACTATAAGGGTGGCACGCAACAAAAGCCAAACTGGTACAAGGCGTCCTTCGTGTTTGGATATGCAGATCGTTAACATTTCTGTAAAATCATAAAAAGACTGCTGAGGCTGATTGGGGTCCTATGACTGTCATGCAATATTGGTGTGTTCAGAAGGGCTACATAAATGCGATGCAGCATTTCAACGGCGAAACTCGACTAACGCCCGAGAGGACATACGTATTCTTCGGTCGGTCATTCAGCAACGTTCAGCCCCGTCACGTACGGTGACCAAGCAAATTTGCTAATTATCAGCAAGAGAAGCATGCGCATGGTCAGTGCGACGACGCCTGGAATACCATGGCGACCACTGATATGACTTCTGCTGACGCGGTAACGAAGATCCACGCGGACAGTGGTGTGCTTAACGACAACATAGAATAGACAATACGATTTTTGTTTTGTTTTTGAGGCAAGACCTGGTTCTGCGTACATCAGCACATTGCACGTATCCGCGAATGGATGCTGCAAGGGAAGCGAACGTTACCAGATTGTGCTCGTTATCTTCATAGGGGTCCTGTGATGGTTCTGGGTGCTTTTAGGTTAAAAAACATGATCGCCTTTGACTAACATGTTCATGGAGGCAGCTTCTTTTGTCCTCGAATGAGAGGTTATAAACATTTCAATTAGTGGGTTCAGTGGGTACAAAAAGGCTCAAAAAATGGTTCAAATGGCTCTGAGCACTATGGGACTCAACTGCTGTGGTCATAAGTCCCCTAGAACTTAGAACTACTTAAACCTAACTAACCTAAGGACAGCACACAACACCCAACCATCACGAGGCAGAGAAAATCCCTGACCCCGCCGGGAATCGAACCCGGGAACGCGGGCGTGGGAAGCGAGAACGCTACCGCACGACCACGAGATGCGGGCGGTACAAAAAGAAAAGAAACAAAAAGAGAGGTGCTAAAATCAGTTTAGTCGAATGAAAAAGGAACTGCCGCCTGGGGCGTATTGACAAAGTGGCCGTAACGGAAAATGTTTCCCGAGATGGAAATAACGAAATAAAATTCAGTGAACTTACCCAAGACAACGCATCATCATGGGCGCATATACAAAGAGGCCATAGAGAATTACAAACGAATAATAATATCAACAGAAAAAAGCACGTGTTAAATTAGACAAAAATATGTATGTCGACTTTGCACCAAAAGGATGACAGTCGATTACTTTTAATCAGGAACAATGGCGTAAGCCACACATAAACACACAATCGGCATCGCGTGCGGATTGCGATGCCATCTATACAGCAATAAAATAAGTCTTTTGTTTTTGTTAATATTTTTTTCATTTTGTGTGGAACAGCCACACTTCCATTTCCCGCATTGGCTTTTATAAAATTGGTTATTTACACTACGATTAGCTGATTTTGGCTGTTATTTCCGCTGTTAGCTATTTTCAAGAGTATACCCCTAGACTCGTAAAGTTACACGGTTACCCTCTGTGGGTTTATAGATAGAAATGATGTACATTTCTAGCTATACACCGACAAAGGTTGATGGTGTAACTTTACTAACATAGAACTACGTATTTGAAAATGGCTAACAGCCGACTTTAGCTGATAGTGGTGTAACAAACAGTGATTCTACCAGAGGTCTACACATTACACTTTTAACCTGCCCATCAGAAAAGTTATTCAAGTGCAACCAAATGGCCGCTTCGTCTCATTGCATTTTCATGTAAATTGCAGCCAATGATTAGTCACTGGATATCACTTGAGTAACAAATCCATGTTCGAAAGCTGGTCAAGTCGACAGTTGGCCATGTGACAGTATTGAGTGTAAAGTGAAACGGGGAGGAACAACTGCAGCGAAACGAAGACTAGACAGACTTCATGCACTGACGAAGAGGGACCGCCCTGGTTTAAGATAAAATATTGCAGGGATTTAGCGGAAGGAATCATTCGTGAGTTCCAAAGTGCTAACAGTAGCCAAGCTTGCACGATGCCTGTGTGTCGGCCATCAAACACCTCCTTATAACCCACAAATTTCTGTATTCAGTGATAAGCAACGCTTGAGGTTGGGTAAAGAGCGATGACGCTGGACAGTGGAATACTTGAGACAAACAGTTCGAACTGATGAATCACACTTTTCTCTGTCCTGGTGCAATACGTAGGAACCGTTTGGGTTTGGTGAATGCATGGAGTACGTTACCTGTCGTCATGTATAGTGCCAACAGTGAAGTGCGAAGAGGGTGGTGCTACGATATGGGGATTTTTTACTACACTTCTGAAAGTACTAAATTTGTAAATAGATTCAGTAATTTACAGAACTGTGTATTGCGTGCAGAGGAGGAACATTTCGGTGTTGATAGCTGTATCAGCATAACAATGCTCCAGGTCATAAAGCAGCGTCTGTAAGTCGATGGTTTACGGAAAGTAACATACGTGAAATGGACTGTCTGCCTAGTCCGGACCTGAACCAAATGGAAGATCTTTGGGATAAGTAGAACATCGATTTCGCCCCAAACCCCAGCGTCAAAAATCATTACCTTCTCTGGTTTCAGATTTTAGTGAATAGTGGGATGCCATTCCTCAAAAGACATTAGATGCTTTAGAGAGAGTGTCGCCAGCAATGATCAAGCCGTCGTAAAGACGAAGGGTTGGCATTAATAGGTGTCCAGACAGTGTCGTTCAGAAAGCATAATATGTGGGTGGACATCGGGACTACAGAGTATCAAAACTATTTCACATTTAAGATGAGTGCATTGTAAATACAATAATTATAATGAAAGAAAGAGGAGATGTCAAAACAACACAAAGATAAATGTTAAAAAAAACGAAGGAAATTAACAGCGAGGGAAAGGCTTTAGAGAAACATTGTGACGTAGCAAGATAGTTCTCTTTTCCGATAAGAAATAAGAAACCGTATGACAGGCGGAGAATAAGACAAAATAGGGATAGGCTAGCAATTATAAAAAAAAAAAAAATCTTAAGAAAAAGAAAATTTCCTGGAGAACCCTGGATATATAGGTAAGAAATATCATTTTCTTACGACAGTCAGTGACAAGGAAAGGAAATGGCTGAGCCATTAAATCGAAAGATGTCGTTACAAACCATGTTATCGAAGAACTGTATGTTGAAGGCCTGAAGATGGAGAGCATATCAGATAACAGACATGATGAATTCATCGTACTGCAGCACTAGAACGATTGGGCGAGAGAGAAATTAATGGATAATACTCACTCTTCAGTGTAAGAGATACCTCTTGTAGTTCTGTAATGGAATTGGAAAATAAATGAAAACTCAGACAGAGGAGATAAGTGGCATATAAAAACGCAATATTTACACGAAGGAGCACTTATATTACAGATAAAATTTCTTCGATCCCGTTATCAGTGTTCTCGGTCATAAATCTATTATCCTGATCTTCATAAAATCGACTTACATAAACTTAATCACGAATAGTTCCTTTTGACGTACCCTCACCCATTCCTCCATATTTCATCAAATAATTACTTCACTTCCGAACGTGCTACATACATGATGTAAACCGTCTGCTAGACTAAAAGAGATTTCTTCTTTTCCTTCTTTCATTATGGTCTAGACCATAGGCCTGCTCCGTCTTCTATGCATCCAGCCATCTTTTTCTTTGTCTTCCTAAGGGTCTTTTATCTAGAGGCCTGAAATGTAAGGCTTGCTTTGGCAGTCTCGAATAGAGCATCCTTTGTAGTTGTTCTAGCCAGCTTTGTCGATTAGAGCTAATCTTCCTATTCGTAACATAAATCTCTGCCTTTATGTCTTTTTTCTCAGTCTACCTAATGTCGTGCTGTCTATCGTTCCGTCATTTCTGCCGCTTCGATTCTGCTTTCTTGCTTTTTTCCTTGTTTCACTTCCAAATGGCGATGTGGCGCGGCCATTATCTAAAAACGTGATTTTTTTGTCTTTCCTGAGTTTATTTTTCAATATTCTTTTGGTTTTTCCGCATATCATTTGTATTTCTGCAGTTTCTTCTCGTAGCGTACAACGTTTCCTACGTAACTGAAGTGGCTAACTTGTTCAATTCAGCGGATTTGTCCCTTTCAAAGACATCACATTTGGTTATGGAATGGATATGTTCATATGACACTCTTTAGAAGTTTCGTTAAATCTGTAGATAGACCTTTGTAGCCATGTTTCAGTATCCTGTACGATTGCAAGGTCTTCTGAAACCAGCATTGTCTTAAAAAATAGGTGATGTGATAAGCTTGGATCAGTTTATTGTTTCCAAGTCACTATCATATCGTCAGTGTATGTATTAAAATTTAAAGTGTAAATTTACAGCAAGATACATAATTTCAAAAACGGACCCAAAATCACCAAGAAAATTATGACAGTGTCACCATAATCGAATAACGGAGTAGGCTATGTCAAAAAAATGTGAGCCACGTTGCCTGTGCTGAGAAATATCCAGTTACTGTCGCAAAGCTATTACGAAATAAGTTCAAACAATAAACTTCAAAGAAATCTGTTTAAGAACATATTAAGAAACTTTATTGTGTCCACTGACACGTTTTGAAAATTATTGTTTTACGCAAAGTTCATCTCAGGACATGAAGACGCTTACTGCATTATTGAGGCAAATGGTATATCGTTCAGTAATTCGTAGTGTCTTTTAGCGTATGCTAGCCCACATCCGCGACGTATGCGGCTGTCAGGATCTGACGACGTGAGGGACACACCTTCTGTAAAGACGGCTTGTCGAAGAGTTGGGGCCACTGCATTGTGGCCCCGACACATTCAGAGGTGTCGGTGGTCGACAGTCAATATCGGCTGACAAGCAGTCAAGCCCTATTGCAGGAGGCATCGGTGAACGCTGCCGGTAGGGGATGTGTGACGTGTAATTACATTCCACCATTGAATGTCGCTTAGCTAGCTGTGGCGGCGCAGCAACGGTACGATATCAATTTTTGTGCTATGTTGTTTATAGGCACGAGTGTTGGCTAAAAAATGCCTCCATGTCCATATCACGGCACTGGAAACTAGTGTAAGTCCGAAAAAGCAGAGAGGATTGCAGAGAGAATGGCTCATATGGAGTCTCTATGAAGATACGCAGAAATATGTAATTCACAGAGTGATACAGTTAGGAGATGGTGTGAATACAGACGTAACAGAGTCTCCATTGAAGAAGTAGGAAGGTCAACGTTGCGATATGATTTGTCAGCAATGGGCTTTGAAACGAAGTGGAATTGTGAAAGTAAGCAGTAATATGCCTCTTAGACGTCAAAGGCCACACTAGCAGCATGTGAGTGAATTAGAACGGTTTCGTAGGACTGGTAGCTAGGAGGCAGTCCTGGTTAAAATAAAACGGTATCGTTGTAACAAGTATAAATTCATATGAAGGTACGACGATAAAACATTTCCTAAATTAACTTTAGATTGTGAACCACGTGGGAAGAGTAACGTCCAACGACTAAAAAAGGAAGTCACTTGTGAATATGGACATGGCTTAAGAGCCTAGCTATGAACTTAACACGAAGAATTCCTTCCTTAAAATTTACTGTCACTTTTTTGGGTTATGAGTCCTCTGACTGGTTTGATTCGAACCTCGACGACTTTCTCGCCCGTGCCATCCTATTCATCTCAGAGCCGCACTTACGCCCAACGTTCTTACTTTCTTTATACAGGGTGGTCCATTGATCGTGACCGGGCCAAATGTCTCACAAAATAAGCGTGAAACGAAAAAACTTCAAAGAACGAAACTCGTCTAGCTTGAAGGGGGAAACCAGACGGCGCTATGGTAGGCCCGCTAGACGGCGCTGCCATAGGTCAAACGGATATCAACTGCGTTTCTTTTTTAATAGGAACCCCCATTTTTTATTACATATTCGTTCATGATACGTTCACTAATGTACACGTATCACATTGGAAAAACCGAAATACAATTTTCAACCGTACCTTCGTTCTGTATTTTAATTTAAAAAATCTACCTGTTATTAACTGTTCGTCTAAAATTGTGAGCCATATGTTTGTGACTATTACAGCGCCATCTGTCACAAAGCGAGAAAAGTGGTCCGACTAAAACATTCATATTTCTTTAAGTACTACACGAATATGTAATAAAAAATGGATGTTCCTATTTTTAAAAAATGCAGTTGATATCCGTTTGATCTATGGCAGCGCCATCTAGCGGGTCAACCGTAGCGCAATCTGGTTTCGCCCTTGAAGCTGAACGAGTTTCGTTCTTTGTAGTTCTTTCGTTTGACGTTTATTTCGTGAGATATTTGGCCCGGACACTACCAATGGACCACCCTGTATGTATTCCAGTCTCTGTTATTGCCTACAATTATTACCATTCACAGATACCTCTAGTATAGCAAAAGTTATTCCATAAGGTCATAATACATGACTTGTAATCTTGTCTCTTCTTCCAGTCCGTGTCTTCAACATATTTCTGTCCAATAAATCAGATTTATTCGCAGTTTGAAATGTGGCTAGACATCATCTATGTACTGTAATGACGACAATGAAAATTTGTGACGGACCGGGACTCGAACCCGCACATCCCGCTTATCGCGAACAATCGTCTTACCATTTAGCTATCAAATCACGACTCACAGCCCGACTCTAACTTCCATGTGTCCTCAATCTACGTACATGACTGAAGGAACACTGTATTGTAATGAAGAATAACACAGACATTGCAGTATCGTACTTATTCGCTGACACCGGGCGAGTGACTTTCAAGTTAAATGTACCCTCTTTACGTGCATGTACATAATGGATGTACGAGTACGGGCTGTAGACACACGGATAACGACATACTGAAGTTTGGGTCTGACCCGTAGTCTCGCTCGGGTAGCCAAACGGTATCGTTCCGCTTCGAGCGCCGAGCGGGAAGGTTCTTGTTCATTTCACTTGCCGCAGCGTGCTTGTGTGAAGTTTTCCTCGTTAGTGTTGTTCCGTCTGCCGAGTGAGTCGTAGTGCCACCGCTCCGCCTTAGTGTCTCTTTGTGTTCATCTACTTGCAGCGGCGTCGCCAGCTCTGCTATGGCTACCATGGTTTCCACGTGTATTCCACGAAAAGGTACTGTGAGCTTCACCTATGATAAAACAACGCGACATGTGCAGACCGGGTCTCTAGAAATCGACGATTGGCTTGTCGATACAATTCATGTGAACTCTGATCAGTTGCACACCGCTTATGAGTACGTGTTTTACGTCAAATGTATTCATCCCCTTTACGTTGAAAGGTTATTATCGCGCCACGGTTCTCAAGTCCCGTTCAAGCACCGCGATAATTCCGTTAGTATAGTGTCACTCGCAAATGCTGAAATTGGCTGTAACAATGTTGGAGTATTCAACCTCCCGCCGGAGGTTGATGACTACTTTCTAAAGGACATATTGACTCCTTATGGTAAAGTCGAAAATATCAGTCGTGAACTTTGGTATACTCAACACAGATTACAGGATTATAGTGCAGTTCGTTCCGTGGAAATGCATGTCACACGCAGTAAAATGGTTCAAATGGCTCTGAGCACTATGGGACTCAACATCTTAGGTCATAAGTCCCATAGAACTTAGAACTACTTAAACCTAACTAACCTAAGGACATCACACACACCCATGCCCGAGGCAGGATTCGAACCTGCGACAGTAGCAGTCCCGCGGTTCCGGACTGCAGTGCCAGAACCGCTAGACCACCGCGGCCGGCTCACACGCAGTATCCCATCACATTTACGAGTGTGTGGTTATCGCGTTCGTGTGATGTATGCTGGTCAAGAGGGAACCTGCTTCCTATGTAATGAAAGTAGACACGTTCGGTCTAATTGCCCGCGGAGGGTTTTTCTATAAAAACCGTCATTAATGCAGCGTCGGAAATTGACGGTTGCTGATCTTGTTCCTTCCACTCCCGACGTCGGACCTACTTCTGCTTCAGATCATAATGAACAGAAAGTCAGTTGTGATAGTGGTGTAACTGAATTTCCGCCTTTTCCTCCGCGACAGGTTCAGAATCGTATTGGCCCAGGATAGAATGCGTCACAGTGACAAACAAGTGACGTCGTATTCAAGATGGTGAGGGTAAGGATTTGGCTATGCCTTCTGCCCCCAACCTCCTCCGCATCGATTGTCTCTTCTGCTCCTCTCGATGCCACGATACCTCCCATCCGTGGTACGGTGAGTGGCGAAGAAATTATCTCCAGCATTCCTCCAGCTCGCGAAGTGGCTCCTCCTGATCTGCCTGTATGAAAATCACTGGCTGTGCTGTGTGCAGTCTGTGGCTGGTTTGCATTGTTGTTGGCTATTGTAGTGTTGGGCAGCTGGCTGTTAACAGCGCGTAGCGTTGCGCGGTTGGAGGTGAGCCGCCAGCAGTGGTGGATGTGAGGAGAGAGATGGAGTTTTGAAATTTGTAATACTGGATATCATGAACTGCTATATACATTATGACTTTTGAACACTATTGAGGTAAATACATTGTTTGTTCTCTATTAAAGTCTTTCATTTGCTAACTATGCCTATCAGTAGTTAGTGCCTTCCGTAGTTTGAATCTTTTATTTAGCTGGCAGTAGTGGCGCTCGCTGTATTGCAGTAGTTCGAATAACGAAGATTTTTGGTGAGGTAAGTGATTTGTGAAACGTATAGGTTAATGTTAGTCAGGGCCATTCTTTTGTAGGGATTTTTGAAAGTCAGATTGCGTTGCGCTAAAAATATTGTGTGTCAGTTTAAGCACAGTCATGTATAATTTTTCAAAGGGGACGTTTCATCTTCCGGATCTTTTCCCGGCCGCAACGATGTCGGATATTTGATGTTTTACCAGATTCCTGATGGCCACGATACACTCGTGAAATGATCGTACGGAAAAATCCCCACTTCATCGCTACCTCGGAGATGCTGTGTCCCATAGCTCGTGCGCCTTCTATGGCACCGCTTTCAAACTCACTTAAATCTTGATAAAACGCTATTGCAGCAGCAGTAACCGATCTAACAACTGCGCCAGACATTATTTGCCTTATATAGGCGCTGCCGACCCCAGCGCCGTATTCTGTTTATTTACATATCTCTGCGTTTGAATACACATGCCTACACCAGTTTCTTTGGTGCTTCAATGTATATTTGTCACTGGTTAATTAATATTGTTGCAGAAATACATTGTGGCGAGCTAAAGGACGCCTATTAAAACAGGATCATTGCAGTTCAAATGGTTACCCAGTTTGTTAGATTGTTCTTAAATTCTGCAACATTAATATTTACCCGTAGGTTTATTGCTCAACACACACAAACATTCAAAATAACATTACCAAACGGACTACAAATGAACCATAGATAATGCACTGAGAATGCAGAAATAATTAGGATTGCATTACGGTGATTTTATCTAATATTCACATCTGGTACGATGCGAAGCACACATGTGCTTTAATTAGAGCCCCTTTACATCGATGTAGAAAATTAAAGACAGCATTGATGAATTCATCAGTTCCTACGCAAATCTACAAAGGATCAAGTGCTGACACCGGAAACCATAGTGAACAAATTGCCGATCAGCAACATTCCAAGAATATGACACGTCACAACAAAGTGCAGGCCAAGATAAAGCTCCTTTCACGAAAAACAGGCATTTAATACTCTGAAGTGACAAAAGTCATGGAACAGCGATATATACATATTCAAATGGCGGTTGTTTCATACGCTGACGGTTCATGTTTCCAACATGATTATGGCCGCACGACAATAATTACTCGAGAATACCAAACAGAGCCGAGAATAACAAAGTTCAGGCATTACTCTCACCATGGACAACGAAGTGACTGCCGGTCAACACTTAACGACCAGGAGCAGCTGCTTTTCCGTAAAGTGGTCAGGGCTAACAGTCAACCAGTACTGCTTGATATAACCGTAGAAATGAATGTGGAACGTATGACGAACATATCCGTTAGGACTGTGTGGCGAAGTATGGCGTTAAAGTGCTAAGGCAGCAGTGACCGACGGGAGTGCCTTTACTATCATCACATCGCCTTCAGCGCCTCTCCTGGGCTCGTGACCTTATCGGTTGGACGCTAGAAAACCTATCCTGGTCAGATAAGTCCTGATTCCAATTGTTAAAGGCTGATGGAGGGTTCGAGTGTGGTGCAGATCCCACGAAACCGTGGACCCAGTTGTCAACAAGGCACCATACGAGCTGGTCGTGGCTCCATAGTACTGTGGGCTGTGTTACATGCAATGGACTGGGTCCTCTGGATGTTCGGCTACTTGTAGATCTCTTGCAACCATTCATAGACTCCATGTTCCCAAAGAGAGGTGGATTCTTTTTTTCGCGCCATGTGATGAGCCACAGTTGTTGGCCATTTGTCTGAAGAACATTCCGAACAACACTAGCGAATGATTTGGTCATCCAGATGGCCCGACGTGACTGCCATAGAACATTTATGTACCGTAATCGACAGGTCAGTTCGTGCGCAAAATGTTGAACCGCGAATTCTTTCACAATTACTGAGGCTATAGAAGCAGCATGGCTCAATATTTGTTCATTCCATGCCACATCAAATTGCTGCACCACCCTGGACAAAAGGAGTTCCGACACGATATGTAGAGCTGTCCCACGACTTTTCTTACCTCAGTGTACCAACGTCTACAGGTAGTATTGCATACCGCATGCGGAGATGCCTGAAGGTTGCGGAGTGAGTAGGCCTCTAAATTCATATTTATGAAACGGTTTTTGTTCATATTGAGTCCATAGGGATAAATTACAGGGAGTTCTCATCAGAGCAAAATCTATTCTGTCCCAGTCCATCCTTCAGCTACTTTCTCGAAGTCCTTCTCATTAACAGCAAGGAATCTTCAATAATCTCCCGCATTATAATAGAGTACTGAAGAACATTTATTTCTTCAGAAGATAGTTAATGACATATCTACTAAAGCAGCAATAATTAATAGCGTAGTCACTGTACGCACTCCTTATCCTTGTATATAACTGAAAATTTTCACTCTGCAGCAGAGTGAAAATTTCTGTCAGGGAACGTCCTTCAGCCTATGGCTGTGAAGTCTGGAAGACAGGAGACGAGGTACTGGCGGAAGAAAATCAGTGAGTAGGGGAGTCGTGGTTGGACAGCTGAGTGGGCTAAGGGCCCACGCTAGAGTCTGGGTCCGGCACACAGTTGTAATGTGCCTGTACATTCTTCTGTCTAACAACATATACCTCAGTTTATAGTATTCTTAGCTGGGGCAGTCTCGCTATATCACAAAACATTTATTATATATGCCTACAAACTCTTTTCATATCTGACACTACCATTATTATTACTATTACTATTGTTATTGTTATTATTATTGTTGTTACTATTAGTGGCAGCAGTAAGTACTACCATTATAACCATTGGTAGTCCATAGCCATTATTGCTCACTCACATTGCCACTACAGACACTCAAATCATTTCAATACTATTTATCAAACTTAAATTTTTATTTTTTAGTTAACTATGATGTAAAAAAGGTACTATATGTATGAAACCCTGGTGCGAGGTAAAGAGGATATAAACACAGACTCGTTATAGCAAATAAGGTGTTTGCAAAAAAGAGAAATTTGTTAAGAGGCAATATAAGTACGGAAAAGTTGTACAAAATCGGGACGCTAACAGTTTTTTTAAATATAAAAACATTATTAACAAATGTATCACATTCCGTCTTGATCTGTTAAGTAGTTACACTACTTATTATTTTCATTGCAGTTTGTGGAATTTGAGTTTTAATTTAACGTGTATAACAACAATTTCAAAATCTGTCAAATGTCCCCATTTTATGCAACTAGTCGGGTAAAACGGGGTAAACCATAAGAAACAATGTGAAAGTTCTCATTTTTCCAAAAGCTGCCATTTTATTGACAAAAATATATGTGTTAGGCCTTCAATGACCCATTTGAAAAAGAAAAAATTAGAATATGTTTTTATGAAGCATTACCAAGTCCACAATATTCACACACAAAGGTTTCATCTTCTTCGCCTACATTTTAGCACGCTTAATGAGCCCAGCCACGGCATCCGGAACACTGGAGCCACCCTTCCTTCCCTTTGGAAGGTATGTAAAGTTCGTTGCAGAAAATACATGCAGCATCACTTTCTTCATCATCCGATGATGACGTTATTTCTTCTTCTAATTTTCTCTTCTTTCGTTTAGAAGGTTTTGCTTTTTCAGTAGTTGTGGGCATAGTGTTTTTTCTCTTTGATACTGTTGTTCTTACTTTTGTTTCTTTTTTGGATTTGTCTTCTGGACCAAATAACGTCTTAGTTTGTTTATTTTTCTTTTCTTCTCTCTCTTTGATTTCAGCCTCTAATTCAATTTTATATGACGATGAAGTTACAATAACTGTTTTTCCTCTTCTTCTGTCATTAGCCTTCTTCTTTCGTTCAGATTCTTGAGATGTAGGCATGAGCATTTTAGGAGAAACATTGAAAGAGGAATTCAGAACAGACTGGTATCCAGATGTTGATGGTTGAGGGTCAGTGATTGTTGAGGTAGGCCTAGGCACACATTCAGAAGAAACTGAAACTTAAGATGAAGACCTCACCATTGTGGATACCAATGCTGAATCAGCTGTTGGCAAAGAAGCCGTTCTATGCCTTGGCGTAGAATGTGAATGCTCACCATTTGGCGAAAAAACTAGTGAAGTTACAGATAGTCTTGGTCGAGTGCCCGTAGAAGATATGAAATCAAAAACTGAATTGGACGTTGCTGTACGGAGGGAAGTCTCATGTGATATTTCTAAAGGCCTCTCTGTAGTCTCAGATGGTGAAAAAAGATGGTCTGGGAAAATATTCCTGTTAAATGGGCATATTCCTGATTTTTTAAATCCTTCAATGCAGTTTCTACACAACCGGCTCTGCTGAAAGCAGCATTGAACAGTTTTCCGACTTGATATATTGTCACAACACGGCCAGGAGGGTTCACGAGCCACTTCCTAACTTGTTGCTCATAGAAGGCACTCAGAGGGGCCATAAATGTCACGTCGAGTGGCTGCAACCTATGTGTCGTATGGGGAGAAAAGCAAAGTAAAATGACGTGTTTCTCTCGTGCTAGGTTAATCAATTCTAGGCTCTTCACATGCGAGTTGTGTCCATCAAGAATCAATAGCACAGGCTTTTCACGCCTTGGATTTGAGAACTCGACAAACTTCTTGAACCAAATTAAAAGGGAATCATTATTAATTCCCCCACTCTCGTGGTATACAGCAAAAGAACCAGGAGGAGCATCATCCATTCCAAAGGGTTCTCCCTGTTACTAGGAAAAACAAACATGACAGGCATGAAATTGCCTGCCGTATTCATGCAAGTCTCAGCAGTTACAAGTACACATCTCTCAGCTGAAGAAGGCGCTCCGACTTGTTTCTTACCACGAAGGCCAAGTTCTTTACACGGCTTGTTTGGCGCAGTCATGATTCCTGTCTCATCGACGTTTTACAGTAGATCTGATTTGGAGAGAACTTGTGTTCCTTAAATAGAGATCCCAGTAAATCGAAGAATTTACTAACTGCATCTCGGTTATATCCCTCGGCTCTTGCCATAGATGTGGGCTCTGGATTACGTAGAGAAAGGTTTGGATGCCTTTGCAGAAAACCATATAACCAATCTTTCCCCGTAAGCTGCTTTTCTTTATTAAAAGGATGATTAATATTGTTTGCCTATTCGAGCTATAATGCTAGTTTTCTTAAATCAGTGTGAGACCAAAAAGTCTTCGCGCCAGAGTGAGTACATGTTGCATTAGCTCGTTTTCTTGATCTTTGGAAAATACAGTTTGGTATCTCCCAAGCTTCTTTTTCCAGCAGCTTCTTCTGACGACATTGTTTTGTTCCCTAGCTTGTTTTAGCGTCCTCTCAAGGGTAGTTTGAGGAACGTTGAAGACCTTAAACGCTTTTCTATACCCCAACTCACCCTTTAAAACAGCCTGTATAGCGTTGGCCGTCCCCTCTTCGGACCAGTTCTGCCTGTCAATCTTCCGTACATATCGGCTCATCTTGATACCTGAAAAGAAAAAAAGTATAAGATTTTATTACAATATTACTAAAAAACTATTTTTAAAAAACCTAAAGATGTATTTTTGTAACAGGTGGGCCTGAAGTAATATGAGACTAATGAAAAATAAAAATGAATATATAACATTAGCCTACTAGTGTTAAAATACTTATGAGTTGTACAAAACGGGAACGTCCTCGTTTTGTACAATCTCCTATGTCCCCGTTTGACCCGAAGTACAGTGAATAACGAAATATGGCGTCTCTAAGGTAGGAATTTAGATAACCTCCATGTTAAAACGTTAAAATAATGTCTTAATACTACTTAATAGAAACGGTAACTTACCGTTGATTGTTCATGTGTATTTTTGTATATCGGCACAACTAAAGACGTGAGAAAATCTGAAGAAAAACAGTGAAAAACTTTGAAACTTTGTACTGAAGAAAGAGACGGTCTTCCGCGGCCACAAACCAACTCAAACTGCCGTTGCCATGCCGCAAGTCACCAGTAATGTATTTTTCCGCTCGCAGCAGCACCAATCAAGCACATACCCACTGTCCCCATTTTAACCGCTCTCCCCATTTTGTACAACTCTCCTCTACTTCTTAAGCTATTTATCTGGCACATAGCCTTCTACGTCACTGATATGGGGACAATTCTAACAAGAAGAGAATGGAAGCTTCTGAAATATGCAACCACACAAGATTGCTGCAGAGCATATGGGTAGTACTGAAGAAGCACTGAATGTATCTGGCAATAAAAGAAATTTTTAGCCTGACTTATAAAGATGAGAATATAATTATCGTGATAAAAATAGGTAATTTCTATGACGTATGAATGAGTATTATTATGTGGTTTTTCTATGTAATCATGTTTTATTCAATCAGATATCATACAGATGAATAAACCAGCTTATGGTTTGGTCCAAGCTATTTTTGTTCATAGGATATAGTGTTCCTGTTTGGCCTTATTAGTCTATTCCGATAATGATATGTGCCTGAAGAAAACTTTATGATATGCTTCAATGTTAAAGGTTCACTATAAAAATTATTTTTGAATAAATGGGTGGTTTGTAATTCACGTAAGTGAAATTTATCGATTCACAAATGAACATATCACTATGCTATGAAACCTTTTATGTAATTCCCTGTTGTTGTTGTTGTGGTCTTCAGTCCTGAGACTGGTTTGATGCAGCTCTCCGTGCTACCCTATCCTGTGCAAGTTTCTTCATCTCCCAGTACCTACTGCAACCTACATCCATCAGAATCTGCTTAGTGTATTCATCTCTTGGTCTCCCTCTACGATTTTTACCCTCCCCACGCTGCCCTCCAATGCTAAATTTGTCCTACTAACCGGTCCCTTCTTCTCGTCAAGTTGTGCCCCCAACTCCTCTTATCCCCAATTCTATTCAATACCTCCTCATTAGTTATGTGATCTACCCATCTAATCTATAGCATTCTTTTGTTGCACCACATTTCGAAAGCTTATATTCTCTTCCTGTCCAAACTATTTATCGTTCATGTTTCACTTCCATTCGTAGCTACACTCCATACAAATACTTTCAGAAACGACTTCCTGACACTTAAATCTATACTCGATGTTAACAAATTTCTCTTCTTCAGAAACGCTTTCCTTGCCATTGCCAGACTACATTTTATATCTTCTCTACTTCGACCATCATCAGTTATTTTTCTCCCCAAATAGCAAAACTCCTTTACTACTTTAAGTGTCTCACTTCCTAATCTAATTCCCTCAGCATCATCCGACTTAATTCGACTACATTCCATTATCCTCGTTTTGCTTTGGTTGATGTTCATCTTATGTCCTCCTTTCAAGACACTGTCCATTCCGTTCAACTGCTCTTCCAAGTCCATTGCTGTCTCTGACAGAATTACAATGTCATCCGCGAACCTCAAAGTTTTTATTTCTTCTCCATGGATTTTAATACCTACTCCGAATTTCTCTTTTCTTTCCTTTACTGCTTGCTCAAAATACAGATTGAATAACATTGGGGAGAGGCTACAACCCTGTCTCACTCCCTTCCCAACCACTGCTTACCTTTCATGTCACTCGACTCTTATAACTGCGATCTGGTTTGTGTACAAATTGTAAATAGCCTTTCGCTCCCTGTATGTTACCCCTGCCACCTTTAGAATTTGGAACAGAGTATTCTAAACATTGTCAAAAGCTTTCTCTAAGTCTACAAATGCTAGAAACGCAGGTTTACCTTTCCTTAATCTTTCTTCTAACATAAGTCGTAAGGTTAGTATTGCCTCACGTGTTCCAATATTTCTACGGAATCAGAACTGATCTTCCGCGAGGTCGGCTTCTACCAGTTTTTCCATTCGTCTGTAAAGAATTCGTGTTAGTATTTTGCAGCTGTGACTTATTAAACTGATCGTTCGGTAATTTTCAAATGGCTCTGAGCATTATGGAACTTAACATCTATGGTCATCAGTTCCCTAGAACTTAGAACTACATAAACCTAACTAACCTAAGGACACCACACATCACCCAGTCATCTCGAGGCAGAGAAAATCCCTGACCCCGCCGGGAATCGAACCCGGGAACCCGGGCGCGGAAAGCGAGGACCTTATCGCACGACCACGAGCTGCGGACGGTAATTTTCACATCTGTCAATGCCTGCACTCTTTGGGATTGGAATTATTATATTCTTCTTGAAGTCTGAGGGTACTTCGCCTGTCTCATACATCTTGCTCACCAGGTGGTAGAGTTTTGTCAGGGCTGGCTCTCCCAAGGCCGTCAGTAGTTCTAATGGAATGTTGTCTGCTCCCGGGGCCTTGTTTCGGCTCAGGTCTTCCAGTGCTCTGTCAAACTCTTCACGCAGTATCGTATCTGCCATTTCATCTTCATCTACATTCTCTTCCATTTCTATAATATTGTCCTCAAGTACATCGCCCTTGTATAGACCCTCTATATACTGCTTCCATCTTTCTGCTTTCCTGCCCGCATCTCGTGGTCGTGCGTTAGCGTTCTCGCTTCTCACGCCCGGGTTCCCGGGTTCGATTCCCGGCGGGGTCAGGGATTTTCTCTGCCTCGTGATGTCTGGGTGTTGTGTGCTGTCCTTAGGTTAGTTAGGTTTAAGTAGTTCTAAGTTCTAGGGGACTTATGACCACAGCAGTTGAGTCCCATAGTGCTCAGAGCCATTTGAACCATTTTTTCTGCTTTCCCTTCTTTGGTTAGAACTGGGTTTCCATCTGAGCTCTTGATATTCATACAAGTGGTTCCCTTTTCTCCAAAGGTCTCTTTAATTTTCCTGTAGGCAGTATCTATCTTACCCCTCTTGGGATAAGCCTCTACATCCTTACATGTGGAATCTAGCCATCCCTGCTTAGCCATTTTGCACTTCCTGTCGATCTCATTTTTGAGACGTTTGTATACCTTTTTGCCTGCTTCATTTACTGCTTTTTATATTTTCTCCTTTCATCAATTAAATTCAATATTTCTTCTGTTACCCAAGGATTTCTACTAGCCCTCGTCTTTTTACCTACTTGTTTTTCTGCTGCCTTCACTACTTCATCCCTTAGAGCTACCCATTCTTCTTCTACTGTACTTCTTCCCCCTCCCCCCCCCCTGCTGCCAATTGTTCCCTTATGCTCTCCCTGAAACTCTGTACAACCTCTGGTTTAGCCAGCTTATCCAGGCCCCATCTCCTTAAATTCCCACCTTTTTGCAGTTTCTTCAATTTTAATCTCCAGTTCATAACCAATAGATTGTGGTCAGAGTCCACATCTGCCCCTGGAAATGTCTTACAATTTAAAACCTGGTTCCTAAATCTCTTTCTCACCATTATATAATCTATCTGATGCCTTTTAGTATCTCCGGAATTCTTCCATGTATACAACCTTCTTTTATGATTCTTGAACCAAGTGTTAGCTATGATTAAGTTATGCTCTGTGCAAAATTCTACCAGACGGCTTCCTCTTTCATTTCTTAGCCCCAATCCATATTCACCTATTATGTTTCCTTCTCTCGCTTTTCCTACACTCGAATTCCAGTCACCCATGAATATTAAATTTTCGTCTCCCTTCACTATCTGAATAATTTCTTTTATCTCATCATACATTTCATCAATTTCTTCATCATCTGCAGAGCTAGTTGGCATATAAACTTATACTACTGTAGTAGGCGTGAGCTTCGTGTCTATCTTGGCCACAATAATGCGTTCACTATGCTGTTTGTGGTAGATTACCCGCACGCCTATTTTTTTATGCATTATTAAACCTACTCCTGCTTCAATTCTATTTGATTTTGTATTTATAAACCTGTATTAACCTGACCAAAAGTCTTGTTCCTCCTGCCACCGAACTTCACTAAATCCCACTATATCTAACTTTAACATATCCATTCCCTGTTAGATTATAATATTTGATTATGCTACATAAGTGATTGGTTGTACAGTTTTATATAGATGCTTCGTTTCGTAATAGATTCCTCCTGCACTCCCCTTTCTCCACACACTGACATTCTCGTGCCCCTCCTTCATCACCTCCCTTCTCCATTCTGCCCGCCCTTCCTTCCACCCCACCCCCTCCAGCAGTCCTCCTCCACCCACAGTCCCTTGTGTCCCTCCTCCTCACCTCCCACAAACTCAACCCATTTCCTTCTGCCCCCTTCCATCCAGTACCACATTTCACTAGCCTCTCTCACCACTATAATGTACCTTCTTCCTACTCCCCTCTAACTCCCCCCCCCCTCCCTCCACGCGCCTTGTCCCCCCTTGGCCCAACTCCCTCTTCCATCCAGCTCTACGAATTTTGGACTTTTAATGTGTATATGATGTAATTAAAAAATATTTCGTAATTTGGTTCTTCTTGGTACGTCGTCTAAACACTACCTGAATACTCCATACCCATTTGTCTTCATGATACAATTCAATTTGTATTTGTTTTTAGCTAGGATGATATCTATCACCACATATTTGATAGTACATTCAGTTCAACTACTTGTCTTTCATTGCATACACCACCTTCACACTTTTAGGGTGTCTGTAAAACAAAATAAAATTTTATTTGTTATATTTGTTAGCCAATTTGTACATAAATCTGTTAAAACTTGCAAATTTTTATGAAATAATGGCAATTTTCTTACAATTTACTTTTCCCCTAGAATGTTGGCCTTCAGTATATATTACGTTTCATCGAAGAACTTCGATGTCATGCTTATAGTATTTTACAGGTTACAGCGTTTTTATCCCATAAGAAGTTTTATTCATGATATACGTTCTGATGGACGCGTGGTTTGAGGCACCATGCCACGGATTGCACGGCCCCACCCACCGGAGGTTCGAGTTCTCCCTCGTGCTTGTGTGTGTCTGTGTTGTTCTTAGCATAAGTTAGTTTAAGTAGTGTCTATGTCTAGGGACCGATGGCCTCTGCAGTTTGGTCCCTTAGGAATTCACACACATTTGAATATAAAAAAATCTTGAGCAACATTGGAAAAAAATTACGATTATGTTTCACAAACAGTAAACCTGATTGTGTCCTTATGTCATGATATTGGTCTTTGAATCAATGCCATCTGGCACCACGTTCACGAGGCTGGTGCCAACTACAGTTTGGCAATTGACATTTATGGGTTTTGAAATGGCACTTAATGTGTACATCCGACACGATCTATCTACGTACTGATTGGTAGTGTGAGAATTTTTGTCTAATTTTCAGCATGAGTTTCGTTATTGCTGCTACTTGATTTTTCTTTGTCAAATAGCCTAGAATATCATTTACGATTTTAGCATTTTCTTATACTGCCACAGTTTTCTAAAAATGATGTATCGAAACGAGTGACAACAAATAAATCTGTGTGCAACCAAGATGTCTCCAGGAATTTATCACATGCGAAGTCTGAATGATCGTGTATCTTGAACGTGCATGAATTCGTCAGTCAAATGGAAAAAAATCATTGATTGAATTCTTGCGATTACTCTCAAACACAAAATGTAAATCCCTCGAATTTTAAATAAATTAATCAGTATAGCAGTCTTTCTGCAATTCAACCGCCTACAGTTTTTCCAGTGAAGTCACAGGGCTTATAACTGTCATGAAAAAGAGAGCGAAACAGTTAAACAGTTACATGGAATCGGGAAATGATGGACAGAGAAAGAGAAAAATGTGGTTGCAATTTCGTAGTAGGTAGTGCTCCTTGTTTCGAGTAGACATCTGATACGAATATTATGAAAACTTTGGCTTAACGTACAATTCTTTTGTTGTGATGATTACATTTCTCCTTTAAGCAAAACGTAGCCTATCATTCGAGACGACAATGGAGTGTCCTTTTCTTTTCTTTGGCAAACTTCTCGGCCTTACTTACGTTTTTAAGTAAAATAAAATAGTCTTTAGAGCCAGCCTATCAGTGAAACTTGAATCTCAGTTCACGGAGTCTAACCTACATTTATCGAGCACCAATGCCAGTACACAAAAATCCCCACAAGAGTTTAGTGGCCACATGACATCATACAAACGTGGTATCGCAAATAATCGTTATCTTAGGCCGACTTATACTTTCTGAGCCGTGCTGACCCCTGCTTATGCGTTGCTTTAAAACTTGGCTGTTACTCTGAGTTTGGTTTCCCGCGGCTATTGCGGTTATCTCGTGGTTATTCCTCATCCTACGTGTGGCAGCAGCGGTGTGTATCGATATTTGCACTGTATACCATCTTTGGTCAGGTGCTTATAGTTCCGGCTTGGCGGTGTGCAGCCAGTCGGTCGGTTGGAGCGGATCAGCAAGCAAGTCTCCGCGTGGCGCAGTCGGCTGAGCCCGCTGGCGGTCTCTATGCAGTGTCGGAGCGTGTGAGGGCTGTTCGGAGTGCTACGAGGATTGTGGCTCACCGACAGAGGACACGAAAGTTGAGTGGTGATTTTATTACCGAAGCCACGTCTGTTCACGTTGTCTCCTTGGTTGGTGGTTCGCTGTTGGCCGTATTCCTGGGAGCAACAGCGAGTGTTGGAGTTGGTGAAGATCTAGCCACCATGTTGTGGAATTAACTACACTCCTGGAAATGGAAAAAAGAACACATTGACACCGGTGTGTCAGACCCACCATACTTGCTCCGGACACTGCGAGAGGGCTGTACAAGCAATGATCACACGCACAGCACAGCGGACACACCAGGAACCGCGGTGTTGGCCGTCGAATGGCGCTAGCTGCGCAGCATGTGTGCACCGCCGCCGTCATCATGGTGTGGGGAGCGATCTCCTACACTGGCCGTACACCACTGGTGATCGTCGAGGGGACACTGAATAGTGCACGGTACATCCAAACCGTCATCGAACCCATCGTTCTACCATTCCTAGATCGGCAAGGGAACTTGCTGTTCCAACAGGACAATGCACGTCCGCATGTATTCCGTGCCACCCAACGTGCTCTAGAAGGTGTAAGTCAACTACCCTGGCCAGCAAGATCTCCGGATCTGTCCCCCATTGAGCATGTTTGGGACTGGATGAAGCGTCGTCTCACGCGGTCTGCACGTCCAGCACGAACGCTGGTCCAACTGAGGCGCCAGGTGGAAATGGCATGGCAAGCCGTTCCACAGGACTACATCCAGCATCTCTACGATCGTCTCCATGGGAGAATAGCAGCCTGCATTGCTGCGAAAGGTGGATATACACTGTACTAGTGCCGACATTGTGCATGCTCTGTTGCCTGTGTCTATGTGCCTGTGGTTCTGTCAGTGTGATCATGTGATGTATCTGACCCCAGGAATGTGTCAATAAAGTTTCCCCTTCCTGGGACAATGAATTCACGGTGTTCTTATTTCAATTTCCAGGAGTGTATATTTGTCGGTTTAAAATTCAAGTGCACCAGCGGAATTTTCTGCCTTGTGGCCGTTAGTGTGCCCGTTACCTGCCCTGGTCGCTGACGCAAATTCAGGCAGTGCTGCCCTTTCCTCACCTGCAGTCACTGTCCAACATGACGTGTAGTTTTTGACAGCTTAATGTATTTTTGGTTGCGGACAGCCATGTCTGTAATGTTTTGGCTTTGTAATTCTCGTATACTGGTCGGTGGTTAGCAATTCGTCTTGTTGGTGGGGCCCTGACTGTCTCTTGTGGTGTTCCCGGAGGATCGAGTATAATTGGACCGACTTCTTGTCTCACGTAAGCGAACGTTAAGATTTCAAGGGCAGAACGAGCCCTATGGAAACTTCTGAGCGCCATTGCCTATGCTGCTTTCTTATTAGCGTTTAATTGTGTATTTTTAATGACTCATAGCCGATGGTTGGAATTTGTATGCTTGTAATTGTGTTTTTAAAAACAAAGGCCTTAAGCAGTCTTAAAAGTAAGTTTTTCTAAATTGGGGAAGTCGTATGTTGTCTGAATATAAAGTTTCGGCCTTCTGCCTGTTGAAAATTTGTTGTATTCTTCATAAAAGCATCGGCCTTCAGCCGCTTTACGTTTCAAGTATCTTACTTATCAAGTATTACCTTTTGGAAGATAAAGCTGTGGGCTTTCTGCCTGTTGAAAATTTATTGTAGTTGTATTGCACTTAAAATGATGGGCCGTCAGCCGCTTTAAAATGTTTGGATTCTTACTTAACAGGTCATACATCACTTGGGCTTAAATACTATTTAAGGTTAAAACCTAGAGCCTTCTGTCTCGAAAAAAAATATTATTATAGCAGTTGTATTTAATTCATGGGCCTTCAGCCGTTTTAGAATTAAAGACATTTTCTGGCGATAGTCAAGCTTAGAAGTTGTGCTGTAATGTTTGGACAACTAAATAAAGTGTTACGTTTGGAGTGTAACTGACAGCTGCTCATTCTGGCCCCTTCCACAATTCCTACTACTTATCCTGTCCTTCGGGTTTAGCAGAGCGTCTTACTTTCAATTAAGTAGAATAACGCGAAACATCTATTCGCAGTAAATACATGATGTCAGTGGGAAAGTTAGTCGAAGGCTCCTGAATACCGGTCAAATACTTAGTAAGCTAGCTTCACTGTCTGGCGCCTGCCTGCAAAAGGCACATTTCAGATTGGTTGGTTCAGTCAGCCAGTGATTGACAACGGTGGGATGTGAATTACCATATTGTCTCTACTCTTCATGATAAAGCTCCTACTCGCACTTCGTTCTTACGCTGTTGTTTTGTGGGATGGAGAGGGCTACCGACCAAGACTGTCTGCTGGCCTACAGCAGCGTTAGCCTTTCTCTACTAGCACACCTGGCAATGCATCGCAATTGCTAAATATCTTTGGGAATTGGATATACTTTCTAATCACCTTCTCCTGTTTCTCCTGGACCATCTCCATGTCCTCCCCTCCTTTTTCACTATCTCCTCACCCCCACCTTCCTACCGCTGTCAATCGCCTACTCCCCCTCCTCCTGTCGGTCTTCACCCCTCAACTCTCTCTCTCTTTCTCTCTCTCTCTCTCTCTCTCTCGCTCCATCTCCTCCTGTACCCTCACCTCTACCCTCTCTCTGTCCATGTCCTCCCTCTCTCCGCAATCAATCTACATCCATTTCCTCTCACTCAGGTCTCTGTCTGCCCATCCCCTTTTCCCTTCTTTTCTTTTCTGACCTTGAGCCTCGTCTATAGCTATTGCAAACGAAACCTTAATTGGGAGTTGAAGTCACTTGAAATGAATGGGTAAACCCAGCCCAGACTATCAGGTATGACAAAGAAATCTCCAGCTTTTATGTCTGTGATAACAGTATCGTCAGTGACAGTATTTCTCGTAGTTCTAATCTGCAAATGAGTCGTATTACGAAGTTAGCCATGAATACAACTTTCATGTTGAAACTTCCTGACACATTAAAACTATGCACCGGACTGCGACTTGAAATCTGGAACTTAGCCTTTCCTGGGCAAGCACGGTACCGACTGAGCTACCAAAGCACCCGTCCTCACATCTTTGCTTGCGCCATTACTTCGTCTCCTAACTTCCTGGCGACGAGGTACTCGCGGAAGTAAAGATGTGAGTGCTGGTCGTGAGTCGTGCATGGGTGGCTCAGGCGGTAGAGCACTTGTCCGGGAAAGGCAAAGATCCCTACTTCGAGTCTCATTCCGCCACACACGAAGCTTCATACAACGCATACTCCGCTGCAGAGTAAAAATCTCATTTTGATAACATCCATCCATATTTTTAGCAAAAATCGCTAAAAGACCTTGCCCGATTTACTTCAGATTTGTACATGATGCTCTAATAAACTTTCAGTTAAACGTAGGCTAATATTTTTAAATGTATATGATATATAAATACGTATATCTATTCTATACTACCATATACAGACAAGTTGTTATTTAAAGTTGCTTAAAAAATCTCGAGAAGTTCTCAAGCAATCTACCTCTTATGTTTACATGCTATTATAATAAACAGTGTATCAAACCGTTCCTGATCAATATACGTCAGAGTTTTACGTGATACTCGAATAAGCGTTTCCACGGACATAGGCTATATATTATTCTAATATACGCGGTATATAAATATATATGCAACATTTAGCAGGGAAACGTTGTAAGCAAAAATCTCAAAAAGATGTTGACTTATTCCCTTCAAATTTTTTCACAGTTCTATAACAGTCATTCAGACGGACATAGGCTATATCTTTTTAAATATACAGGTTTTCTGTTAAGAGTATATATACATTTTATAAATAAGAATGTACAGGTTTTCTGTAAAAACTGGATGCGAGCAAGAAAGTGCTATGATCTGCTGTGCAAACATGCTGTTTCGTTTTCTTTCTCGCAGTCAGTTTTAACTTCTGTAGTTGAACATTTAAACAATGGTTTATCAACCTTTTTCTCCCAAAGGCCCATTTTTGTATGTCTGTTAGCATGAAAATTTTCTGTCCTCCCACCCGCTGCTCACTAACTGTGATTTATAAAGCAAGGACGAAACTTTACTTTGCATAACTTATGGTTCTGAGTTAAAGCAAGTTAAAGTATGTTATAATAAGTACTTCTCAAGCACTTTGTCAACTTTTTATAAAAACGTGTTGAAATAGTCCTTGAAATAAACTCCTCCTGCCTGCCGTCTACGACGTAAGTTGGAAGGCACTCTAGTGGGCGCCAGGCTCAAAGTTAACTACCACTGATTTAAATCAGCAGACAGATCACTACAACCATTCATGTTCTTTCTATTTCTGTATAATTTTACACATAAAATAAACGTTGTTATTAGCGAATTTAGCAAAGAAGTTTATCTTATCTTATATATTACACCAAAATTGTATGCACAGCTGTGTGCTGATTTGTTTTCTTCTTTGCAATTAGTTCTGAACACTAACAGGAAAGCTCCCGAATGAAATTTTCACTGTACAGCGGAGTGTACGCTGATATGAAACTTCCTGGTGATTTAAAATGGTGTTCCAGACCGAGACTCGAACTCGGGACTTTTGCCTTTCGTGGCTAAGTACTCTATCAACTGAAATACCCAAACACGACCCACAATCCGTCCTCACAACTTTATTTCCGGCAGTACCTGGTTTCATACCTTTCAAACCTCACAGAAAGTCTCCTGTGAAACTTGCAAGACTTGCACTGCTCGAAGCATGGGTTCTGCGGACACTTGGCTCCTTGTCCGTCATGGTGCCCTGCACGAACTCCACTGGACCCATGGATGAATTTTCCCCAGAGCCACCAGCTTGTCTCCATCCTCCAGTAGTGATTTCAAGGAATTGTTCTCCTCAAAGACGACGGATTCGCGCACTCCTATCAGCATGATGAAGAATCTATCAGGCTCATCAGACCATGCAACACTCTGCTACTGCACGAACATCCAGTGTTGATGGTCACATGCCCATTTCAGTCGCAGATGCCGATGTCATGGTGCTGACATTGGCACCTGCATGGGTTATCGGCTGCGGAGGCCAATCGTTAGGAGTTTTTGGTGCACTGTGTGTTCAGACTAGAGATGGGGGACCCGCTCCTGAACTGATACATAGAGTTGAATCTTTCAAAGGAGTGAACAATCAGTGATTCAGAAAAAAAGAACGGTAGCTCCAAACGTTTCCCACGGCAGAGAGAGAGAGAGAGAGAGAGAGAGAGACGGAGCATATCAGCGGCGCCTCTGCTGGTCAGAGCACAGTGCACGCCACACAACACAACCAGCACCGGCCTCTGCCCAGCTTCTACCTTGGCTGCCTGCATTGTGCAGTGCCCCATTGGATTTTGTGTTTCACATATGCCGTGCCGCCTCTGTGCGTCGTCTGCCACGTGCAGTGTCTGGCGCAGCTTAACTTAGCATCGCACTCTGTCGGCGATCGTTTCAGTCGCACGTCCTGCCCTCTGGGCAGTTTATGCGAGCAACAGGACAGAGAGCCTCCTAGCGGAGAACATACAAACTACTTGCAACAACCTGCTCGCAAGAGAACGGACGATTTGTCTCAGAGCGGGTGACTGGTGGCCATTCACCGCTCCCCCCACCCTCGGAACTCGCCCGCTCAATGCTCACCCCACCAACCCCACCGTTCTCGACTCTAGCCAGAGCGTTGAGCAAAGCAACTCAGGTGTCACTCAGGTCTCTGCCGTCTTAGCTCACGCAGTAATACAGCTCGCGGCTCGACCTGCTCGACTCAGTGCTTCTGCATCGGAGTTCGTCTCTACTGGATATTGTTCTTCGTAGTAATACCGCTATGTATATTACATTATTATGTTATGTATACATCATTTATTTTTATTTTATTTTTATTCATTTAAACTGATCAGATTAGGTTCCTGACGACTCCTCTTACTATAGGATTTTTATTATGGACACTCGAATTTACGCTTTAATTACGAGCGAACCAATAAACGTATCGCAAAATGTGATACACCAATATTTTCCTTGATTTATTCTGCGTAAGGCTATATGCAGCACTTTCGTCTTACAGTCAAATTTATATTTTTTTTTCTTATTCTGGTACGGATTTTGCGATTTTAGGCATCTTCGGAAGGAAACATTCACTTAAAAAATATATGGCATGCGATGTATTTGTATGAGGTTAATGAAATTTTAATACATTATAGCCAAATATATTGTTAATGTAAATCTCAAGTTACAACATTTTCCGATCACCCAAAAAACCACGATAGTGCAAAATAAATCAATAATCAAAAACTTTGTCATATCGTGGAAATTTCAATAAACAATACAAATTTCTTACTCATTATCTGTGTTACTTCAAAATAGGATGAAATAAGATCAAAATACAGGTATAGTACTGGAATAAACCAAGTTTAAAGGGCAATGTGCCTTCCATTTATTTTCTATTGTAAATGAATGGTGAGTCATGAAAAAGAGCTAATTCATTTCAGGGAGTGAACAGTTCTGATCTGATCTCTGAAAAGAACAGTTTTGCCCATCTCCAGTTCAGACACACTTGTAATTTGTCCAGCGTTAAAGTCTGATGTTAGCGCCACCACAGTTCGCCGCCTGTCCTGTTTTATCAATCTGCCCAGCCTACGACGTCCAACATTTATAATGAGGCGTGGCCACTCAACCCCATGACTTCTGGACGTGGTTTCACCTTGGTTTCGCCACGTGTTGATGACGCTCACCACAGCACTTCTCGAACACCCGACCAGTGCGGTTTCCGAAATCCTTGTGCCGAGCCTTCACAGCATCACAACCTGCACTCAGTCAAACTCACATAGATTGCGTGCCTTCCCTTTCTACACACCGGCAGCACGCTCGTTAATACTACATGTACTGTGCATGTGTCTGATTAGCAGTCACTCGTCGACAGGTGACACTGCAATCTCCTGAACAGGTTTATATCGATAGTAGATCGGTGGACATAGTGTTCTGGTTAATCAGTATATACGCTACTGGCCATTCAAATTGCTACACCACGAAGATGACGTGCTACAGGAAGTAGACGCTGTTATATGCAAATGATTAGCTTTTCAAAGCATTCACACAAGGTTGGCGCCGGTGGCGACACCCACAACTTGCTGACATGAGGAAAGTTTCCAACCGATTTCTCATACACAAACAGCAGTTGACCGGCGTTGCCTGGTGAAACGCTGTTGTGATGCCTCGTGTAAGGAGGAGAAATGCATAGCATCACGTTTCCTTCTTCGATAAAGGTCGGGCTGTAGCCTATCACGATTGCGGTTTATCGCATCGCGACATTGCTGCTCGCGTTGGTCGAGATCCAATGACTGTTAGCAGAATATAGAATCGGTGGGTTCAGGAGGGTAATACGGAACGCCGTGCTGGATCCCAACGGCCTCGTATCACTAGCAGTCGAGATGACAGGCATCTTATCCTCATGGCTGTAACGGATCGTGCTGCCACGTCTCGATCCCTGAGTCAACACATGGGGACGTTTGCAACACAACCACCATCTGCACGAACAGTTCAACGACGTTTGCAGCAGCATGGACTATCAGCTCGGATACCAGGGCTGCGGTTACCCTTGACGCTGCATCACAGACAGGAGCTCCTGCGATGGCGTACTCAATGACGAACCTGGGTGCACGAATGACAAAATATTTTTTCGCATGAATCCAGGTTCTGTTTACAGCATCGTGATGGTCGCATCCGTGTTTGGCGACATCGCGGTGAACGCACATTGGAAGCGAGTATTCGTCATCGCCATACTGGCGTATTACCCGGCGTGATGGTCTGGGGTGCCATTGGATACACGTCTCGGTCACCTCTTGTTCGCATTGACGGCACTTTGAACACTGGACGTTACATTTCAGATGTGTTACGACCCGTGGCTGAACCCTTCATTCGATCCCTGCGAAACCCTATATTTCAGCAGGATAATGCACGTCCGCATGTTGCAGGTCCTGTACGGGCCTTTCTGGATACAGAAAATGTTCGACTGCTGCCCTCGCCAGCACATTCTCCAGATCTCTCACCAATTGAAAACGTCTGGTCAATGGTGGACGAGCAACTGGCTCGTCACAATACGTCAGTCATTACTCTTGATGAACTGTGGTATCGTGTTGAAGCTGCACGGGCAGCTGTACCTGTACACGCCATCCAAGCTCTGTTTGACTCATTGCCCAGGCGTATCAAGGCCGTTATTACGGCCAGAGGTTGTTGTTCTGGGTATTGATTTCTTAGGATCTATGCACCCAAATTGCGTGAAAATGTAATCACTTGTCAGTTCTAGTATAATATATTTGTCCAATGAATACCCGTTTGTCACCTGCATTTCTTCTTGGTGTAGCAATTTTAATGGCCAGTAGTGTATATATTAGCCTGCGTCCGTGCAAACGTTGATGAGAGAATTGTGCAGAAACTTGGTGTAAATCGGTCAGTAACTTTTTGATATTTTTTTGGTAACAACGCTAAACAACCACGTGTCTTTATATTGTAGTATAGATGATAAAATAAGATGTGACATAAGATGTCAATGCGACATAGTGATGTACACATATTTTGGTCAATCTATGATGGTGATCGAATAAATTGAATGCCTTGATGTAACACAATGCGGTCATACTTGCAAGGGTTTTTATTAAAAACTGTATGCTGCTGCAGAATAACACCTACGGAGAATCTTTTACTATTTTAACAGAAGCCTCTGACTCGCACTTATAAGATATCTTATCTTAGCCCCAGTAGAGTGTTTCCTACAGAACGCCATCGGAACATAAACAGTGGGGGCTGCGGCGGGCAAAGACGATGACAGCGTGGATGTGTACCAAGTTCCGGGACAGGTGCGCAGTACCTGGCCTCATTTACATCTCTACTGCAAATAGAGTGGCGCCGCGGCGAACGCGACACTGGAGCCGTCTGTTGCGGCTAATTGGACAGCCCTGAGACTCGTCCGCACTGCGTCACCGCTGTTGGTCCCATCCCTGGGCTCCCACAAGTTTAGATGAGTTTTCTGCACAGCTGCTAATAGCATCTGACGTCGAGTTTAAGAGGGCATGTTTCTTCGCATTCATTTAGACATCATTATTGTCACAACAAGTCTCTTCAACACTCATCTCGAGCAACTTTTCAGTTCTCAATCGTCTTTGATGTATATGGTCTGACTGGAGCAACGACTGTAAATTTGTATCAGAGCCAGAGTTCAAACCCGGGTCTGCTTCTCTGGGCAGTTGTCCAAATTCACTGCACCAGGGTAGCGTATTGGTTAGGGCATCAGGCTACTGAGCAGGAGATCTTGATTAGAATCCCAATTCGTCTCCAGTCTGCACTTATACATCATGCATTAAGGAAAAATAAAGTTTGCACAGTGCTTTTAATGAGGCTGATGTTCTACACTCCTGGAAACTGAAATAAGAACACCGTGAATTCATTGTCCCAGGAAGGGGAAACTTTATTACACATTCCTGGGGTCAGACACATCACATGATCACACTGACAGAACCACAGGCACATAGACACAGGCAACAGAGCATGCACAATGTCGGCACTAGTACAGTGTATATCCACCTTTCGCAGCAATGCAGGCTGCTATTCTCCCATGGAGACGATCGTAGAGATGCTGGATGTAGTCCTGTGGAACGGCTTGCCATGCCATTTCCACCTGGCGCCTCAGTTGGACCAGCGTTCGTGCTGGACGTGCAGACCGCGTGAGACGACGCTTCATCCAGTCCCAAACATGCTCAATGGGGGACAGATCCGGAGATCTTGCTGGCCAGGGTAGTTGACTTACACCTTCTAGAGCACGTTGGGTGGCACGGGATACATGCGGACGTGCATTGTCCTGTTGGAACAGCAAGTTCCCTTGCCGGTATAGGAATGGTAGAACGATGGGTTCGATGACGGTTTGGATGTACCGTGCACTATTCAGCGTCCCCTCGACGATCACCAGTGGTGTACGGCCAGTGTAGGAGATCGCTCCCCACACCATGATGCCGGGTGTTGGCCCTGTGTGCCTCGGTCGTATGCAGTCCTGATTGTGGCGCTCACCTGCACGGCGCCAAACACGCATACGACCATCATTGGCACCAAGGCAGAAGCGACTCTCTTCGCTGAAGACGACACGTCTCCATTCGTCCCTCCATTCACGCCTGTCGCGACACCACTGGAGGCGGGCTGCACGATGTTGGGGCGTGAGCGGAAGACGGCCTAACGGTGTGCGGGACCGTAGCCCAGCTTCATGGAGACGGTTGCGAATGGTCCTCGCCGATACCCCAGGAGCAACAGTGTCCCTAATTTGCTGGGAAGTGGCGGTGCGGTCCCCTACGGCACTGCGTAGGATCCTACGGTCTTGGCGTGCATCCGTGCGTCGCTGCGGTCCGGTCCCAGGTCGACGGGCACGTGCACCTTCCGCCGACCACTGGCGACAACATCGATGTACTGTGGAGACCTCACGCCCCACGTGTTGAGCAATTCGGCGGTACGTCCACCCGGCCTCCCGCATGCCCACTATACGCCCTCGCTCAACGTCCGTCAACTGCACATACGGTTCACGTCGCATGCTACCAGTGTTAAAGACTCCGATGGAGCTCCGTATGCCACGGCAAACTGGCTGACACTGACGGCGGCGGTGCACAAATGCTGCGCAGCTAGCGCCATTCGACGGCCAACACCGCGGTTCCTGGTGTGTCCGCTGTGCCGTGCGTGTGATAATTGCTTGTACAGCCCTCTCGCAGTGTCCGGAGCAAGTATGGTGGGTCTGACACACCGGTGTCAATGTGTTCTTTTTTCCATTTCCAGGAGTGTACATTGTCTCTTCCCACTTTATTACTAAGCACAGGACATTCATACAACCATTTGTAATTCCCAGAGAAGTTGTTCATTGAGATATTGTTCAACTCACGCATCGTCTTGGAATCTTCTTCGGTCTCGGTGAACCATCACAATTTGTTGTTTTGTGGTACGTTTGTATTGATAACACCAAGTCTCATCACATTCGATGATTTTTTTTAGAAAGGAATTGTCCGCTTTTTTCATTTAAATTAGCTCTTGGCAGACGCCCACACGTCTTTGTTTTTGTTTAGGACTACGATTTGCGGGATAAACTTTGGGCAGAACGATTGATACACAAGCAATTTGAAAACTACCGGTTGGTATTTCTTCCCTGTATTTGATTTACTTGGAATGCTTTAAAAGTTTGATACGCAATCTATCTCCTATTTGTGTTGTTCAGTACAGCAACCAGGTCGTGTGAATGGGCTACGCATTGAACAAATAATTTTAAGCCTGTTTTGATGCCAAACATCGTGCTACACAGCTGAATACCAGAGATACGTTTAAAGCTCTCTCACTATTCACCGGTATTTGCATGGTGTCAATGACAGGAATATATGTGTGCTGTCTGAAAGCTCTTGAGCACCTTTCTTTATTTTAATTTTTCTGACGTTCGTTGTCTTTTTATTGATCAGTCCCTAGGTTTATAAATTTTTGCATTTGTATTCTTTATCGTTTTTTCGACAGCTTCATGAATGGCGTCCGCAATCGTATGGGTGTGATCACGTTAAATGAATTTTCGATCAATCACCTCCAACTTACTATTACAGTGTTTTATGTCGTGAAGTACAGGGTGTCCAGAAAAGGACTCCCTGATTTCAAAATTAAATATCTCGAAAACAAAGATCGATAGAAGAATGCAGTAAACGGTATGTTTATTGTGAAAGCTGTAAGGAGTTTATACAGCAATGTGAAATAATAGTTACAAAAGCTGCTAACAGATGGCGCTGTAATCGCCATACGTAACGCCTAGTATAAATAGTGATCCGAAGCCCAGAGCGATCAGTTCCACTATTGAAACGTGAAAGGAGGTTAGCGTACCGAAGGTAGAGATTAAAACCATGTACTCCACTGAACAACGCGTTTTTCTGGTGCTAGAGTACTGCAGCTTAGAAGAGAGTCCTACGGCAACAAGGCGAAGTTTTCAAGCACGATTTAAGGACCCGATGCGAAATCCATTCGTACGCTCTTCGCAAAATTTCAACGAGCACGCAGCGTAACTGATGATCTAGTGGGGCATGTTGGCCGCAAGCAAACCGCAGTTACGCCTGAAAATATCGCCAAAGTTTCTGGAAATATTCAGCGAAATCCAATGTCATCCGTCCGTAGAACTGCGTCTGAGACTGGTTTGAAGCCTTCCAGCACGCAGAAAATACTGAGAAAGAGCCTACACATGTTTCAAATTCAAACGCACCAGGCCATACCCGACCGAGCTGTGCAACAAAGGGTTGCCTTTGCTAATCGGATGCTCACAATGATTGATAGCGAAGGATTTGATGTTGGCTGCATCTGGTTTACAGATGAAACACACTTCCACCTGAATGGATATGCGAACAAGCAGAACTGGCGATTTTGGGGTTCCGAAAAGCCATATTGGTGTGAAGCGAAACCCCTGTATTCGCCGAAAGTTACTGTGTGGGCTGCAGTATGCAGCAGAAGCATTATTGGCCCTTTTTCATTCGAGAAACGGTCACTGGTGCACGTTACGTTGCAATTCTGGAACAATTTGTCGCCACACAGCAAGCGTTAGACGATCGACCAGGTACTGAATAGTTTATGCAAGATGGAGCCCAACCACATCGGACCGAACAAGTGTTTCGCTTTCTTGAGGAATACTTCGGGAATCGAGTCATTGCTTTGGGATATCCCAAATTTACTGGTGCAGGCATGGATTGGCCTCCATATTGGCCGGATTTGACTCCATGTGACTTTTTTTTTTTTTGTGGGGCACAGTGACAGACATGGTCTACCCGAAGCATCCCGCCACGCTGGACGACCTTGAATCAGCGATCTCTGTGGCATGTGAATCCGTTTCGGTTGAGACACTACGAAATGTGATGGCGAATTTCATTCTTCGTTTGCGCCACCTCTGTAGTGCCAATGGTGAACATTTTGAAAACATTGTGATGTGATTGTTTGCAAAGATTGTTTTCATAAGATTATTTCACTTATGTATGCTGATATGAGCTGTACAGCGTACATTACCATCTGTTAGCAGCTTTTGTAACTATTATTTCAATCTGCTGTATAAACTTCTTACAGCTTTCACAATAAACATACCGTTTACTGCATTCCTCTATCGATCTTTGTTTTCGTGATATTTAATTTTGAAATCAGGGAGCCCTTTTCTGGACACCCTGTATGTGTATTCATGAATATGACTGAGAAATTAATATTCCTGTTTTGATGACTGCAGGAGTCACTGAACATACTGATCTCAACGACTTTGTCAGGTCCTGATGCGACATGCTTCTGAATACAAAAAGCTATTTCTTTTCCTCCGCGTCTAGCAATAGTTTCATACCAAATATGATACTCGTGATTGTTGGTTATAGAAAACAATGTTAAACTGAGAGTTCACAGCGACAGATTATACAAAGCTTTCCCTCTGTATAAAAAGAGTGGTGGTAAATACTTTTGCAAATCAAAACACAAGAGATAAATGCTTTTATTTTCCCTAGTTTTCTCTTTGTCGATATTCTTCTGCTCAAGACAGCTTCTGCCATATTTATATTTCAATGAACTGCGTATTTATCTAGTAGTGGAAAATCCTTCACCAGTGTGCATATGTGTTAGTGCTGCATGAAGTATTTAATTTTTTTCTGATATTGCATTGGTGTTCTGGGAGCCAAGTTGTATCGTTTGTTTAGTCAGACTTTGGTTATTCTTACACACACAACGTGGTAGTTTTCTTGCTCTGTTGCGTAACGTATCTAAGATGAACGAAAAATAGACGTTGGTTATTCTTATATTAAATGTGTGTGTGTGTGTGTGTACCTGGGCAAAGCAGCAGACGAAATGCTTGTTATGTTGTACAAACTTCACAGAGCCGAATATAAAAAAAATATTGAAACTATACGCAGAGGTTATTCAGGTGTCGTCCTTGAACAAAAGCGCTAGTATCAACCGCTTTAAAACTGTACACAAGACGTGTTAGCTTGCTGGCAGGATAGAACACGGCCAGGGATTTTTCAACCAGAGGTAGTAATCCTCTCAGTAGGCATAAGTAACAGTCACCACAGAACAAGAGTCTGTGCTGCAGTTCAGACTGTTACGCCTTACTAGGGGTTAAAGAACAAATTGATTTCAAGCAGTAAGTTAGTCACATTAGCAAAGGATTGTGTAACGAATCTTACGCAGCTACTTTGTTTCTTCTAGTGGCAACTTTTTTCAGAAGCTAATTTATATAAATTAAAACGCCTTTTACTTGCTGCAGATGAATGAATTTAATCTCCCATATGCGTGTCGCCTTTATTGATCAGGCATCATGAGTGTATGTCGCAGGTTCGGCAGTGTTCACAGTTCACCGACAGCACACGACACCGCCGTCGCGGGAGGGAGAGAGACATTGGGACGTTAGAAGACATCCATCGGAGTATCATTGAGATAGCGAATAAGCACGTGCGTCACAATCAGTAGTATAGCAGATTAATTGTTGCACTTTTCAGTTGTTTTGCGTGTTGTTAACATGCTCATGTCAAAATGTCCGTTTATCACTAAATTCCGTGTGTACGAGTATACTGTTCAAATGGCTCTGAGCACTATGGGACCCAACTTCTGAGGTCAGTAGTCCCCTAGAACTTAGAACCAGTTAAACCTAACTAACCTAAGGACATCACACACATCCATGCCCGAGGCAGGATTCGAACCTGCGACCGTAGCGGTATCGCGGTTCAAGACTGCAGCGCCAGAACCGCACGGCCACTTCGGCCGGCCTAGTATACTGTGATCCAGACTATAGAATCACCATTCCTTGCGTCACTTCTACAATAAACACAGCTTCGTGGGTTATTCTTGGTGTCCGATGTGTCATTCGTTTGTATAAGCGGTGATGTAACCGTTCTCAGTTTGGTATTGTGTTTTTCTGTCTCTGTGTGTATACATGTGTGAGCCAGCGCACAAACACCCTATCGTGTAGTTACAGAATGCGGGCTCTCACGGCCAGTAATTGGGTTAATGCCGAAATTTGTATAACGGGTATTAGGCCATGGTCATAACGTTCCGTTCTGCAATGCTAGAGACATCATCTGAGGCTCTAACGACTCGAGAAGTTATTACAGATTCAAAGGAGCCCCGTAAGCCGAACTGTTTACATGTATCCACGCAACGGCCGGATCGTGACGTTATCAGACTGTTGCTAAGATCGTGGAGTCGTGCCGAAGTATGCCGTGGAGCATGCAGAGGGGAAGAGTTGGCGCTGTTTGCTTTATTTAGCACTAAGGCCCACAACTTCTGTAATTCAGTCCTTCTTCTTTTCTGTTGAAATTGTTTTTCCGATTTTTTTACAGCCTCTGTCTATATCCTAGCTTAGTAATTATTAGAGTTTGCAGGAGAATAGCCGTAGAAATCATCAGAGAAGAAGTTAGCAGATGACTTTTGTTAGTTATTCTCGTTATTTTCATCTCCTTCTCTCTTCCAGTAAGGCCGTAATTCATTTTCTCTGAGTGCTGTCTAAACGTTGAGTGGCTTGCCGCACAGTCACAGATTCAGATTTGTTCTTTGTACTGAATGTCGAATGTTCTCTACATAAATACGATCTAAAACTTTCAAAAAACTTTAATAACACTTCAGTTTTTGTCTTATCTGGTCAACGATTTTCTCTGTCTCGTGATGACTAGGTGTTGTGTGCTATCCTTAGGTTAGTTAGGATGACCATAGATGTTAAGTCCCATAGTGCTCAGAGCCATTTTTTCTTATCTGGTCAACATGGCTGAGAGAGAAACGGAAGAAAAATATAGAAAAAAAGGTAACACAACTCAAGAGATAACAAATATAATACAGAATGAGCGCTTGATTCATACAGGAAATACTCTGTACTTACCTTTTAAGATGTCACGTGCTCCACATTCTACTCACGACTCACCACAACGTCTCCTGTATAGACCCCTTGCTTCTGCCAGGCACCAAAAGCTACTCCAGACCTATTTGTTCTTTTACACCACAAGCAAATGAGAAGGGAACCACTGCCTTGTGGTGGAGGAGAAACTCCAAAGGCTAAGGGAGACAACTCCAACAGAAAATCCTTCCTTGCGTTAGGTCTAGCAAGCCAGTAGGAAAGTGTTCATATATTGCTTTCAAAACACAGACGAGCCTCGGAACGAACCACTCAGGATTTGACCCCACGGCTTCTTCAAGTACTGGTGCGAATGACGGGAGACCTGATGTTACTCATCAGTACAAGAAGAAGAAACCAACTGGACTAAAAAATAACCTAAATATTGGCACCCTTAATATATTAACCCTCAATGGAAAAATGGAAGAAATGACAGATGTACTGACAGAGAGGAAGTTAGATATATTGGGATTAAGCGAAACAAAGTGGAAGGGAAAAGGTGAGAAGAATTTGAGAGGAGGAGGAAAACTGTACTGGAGTGGGAATAACAGGTCTGGAAGAAATGGTGTGGCAGTGATGGTGAATAAGAATGTACAAAGCTGTATTGAAAATGTGAGATATATATCAGACAGGATCATAATCTTAAACCTGAGATTCCAAAAAGAAACACTAAAAGTAATCCAGATTTATGCACCTCAAGTGGGATGTAGCGAAGAAGAGAAGATGGACTTTGAAAATGTGTTAGAAAACCATATAGAGAGTGCTAATATAGTGATGGGAGATTTTAATGCACAGGTAGGCAAAGACAGAAAGGGATTTGAGCAAGTATTGGGATGTTTTGGATATGGAGGTAGAAATGAAGAAGGGGAAAGACTCCTGGATTTGTGCCAGAGAAATGGAATGAAAATAGCAAACAGCTGGTTTATGAAGAGAGAAAGTCATGTTATCACCAGATACAGTTGGGATGGAAGAACGAAGAGTGTAATTGATTATATTCTAGTAGATAGGGAATGGGGAGAGAAAGTAACAAATGTGAAGGTAATTCCAAGTGTGAGTGCTGATGGAGACCATAGATTACTGGTGGGACAATGGAAAATGAATCAGTGTGTGAAAAATAGAAAACAGAAGAAAGTGACGAGGATACGGGATTGGAAATTGAAGGAGAGTGAATGTGCTGAGATGTACAGAGAATTAATAACACAAAAATTTCCAAAAGAAGTTTTCTGCGATGTAGAAAAAGAATGGAGCTTATTCAAAGACACTTTAGTCGAAGCAGCACAAAAAGTATGTGGCAGAACATCTGGAAAGGAAAAAATAAGACAGACAAGTTGGTGGGATGATACCACAATCCAAGCAGTTAGAAGAAAAAATGGTGCATGGAGAAAATGGTGGAAAACTAAAAATGACGAAGACCATAAAAGATATATAGAGGAAAAGAAGAAGTGCAAAGAAATAGTGGAAACAGCAAAGAAAAAGGCATGGGAAGAGTTTACAAAAAACTTGAAGAAGATGTGAAGAGCAATAAGAAAATGTTCTATAAAATGATGAAAAATAAAAGGAAGGCTTCTGAAGTACCAGTAAAGATGGAAACAGAGGACGGTACCATTATTGAAGATCCAGGGAATATAAAAGATCTCTGGAAAGAACATTTTAAGAAGCTGTTAAACGCTGAGGACCAGGTACATGAGGAAACAACAAATAATGGAGAAATTGAGAGAAGTTGGGAAGCAGAATTAGGACAAATTACACAGGAAGAAATGGAAAAAGCTGTGAAGAAGATGAATGGGGGGAAAGCCCCAGGACCTGATGAAGTATCAGTGGACATGATAAGAGCAGCAGGTCCAGTGGGAATGCAGTGGCTGTATAGAGTACTATCAAGCGTGTGGAGAAATAGTAAAATACCTGGCGACTGGAGAACAGGAGACATTGTTCCCATCTTCAAGAAAGGCAATAAAATACTTTGTAAAAACTACAGAGGAATAACCCTCATGAGTCATACAGCCAAGATTTTTGAAAGAATTTTACTAAATCGAATAAGTGAAAAGATAGAAAAGGAGCTGAGTGAAGAACAGCATGGGTTTAGGAAAGGAAGGAGCACAATCGACCTGATATTTTCTATCCGTCAACTGATGGAAAAAAGTTGGGAGTATAACAAAAGGGTGATAATGGTTTTTATAGACATAGAAAAGGCATATGACTCAGTTGACAGGGAAAGACTCTGGGAAGAACTGAAGAAGATAGATATAGAAGATGGATACATTAATGTTATAAAGACAATGTACAGAGGCCACAATTGTAGAATTAGAACACCATTGGGGAACTCTGAATACTTCGAAATAAGACAAGGACTTAAGCAAGGAAGTATTCTATCTCCTGCGCTTTTTAATGTTGTGATGGAGGGAATGAATAGGGCAGTTAAAGATATAGTAAAAGAAAAAGACAAAAAGATGATTTTTGCAGATGATATGGTAATATGGGGTGATAAAGAGGTAGATGTACAGTTACAGCTTGATGCGTGGAAGGAAATAATGAAAAGGTATGGATTAAGAATAAATAAAGATAAGAATGAAGTAATGGTATTTGGAAGAGAGAAAGGAATCAATGGAAATATTACCTTGAATGGAGAACCCCTCAAAGTGGTAGAAAGTTTCACTTATTTAGGGAATGAAATATCTAGGGATGGAAGAATAACTAACGAAATTAATAGGAGGTTACAGAAGGGAGGCAATTTCTACCAAACAATAAAACATCTGATTTGGAATCATGAAGTTTCAGAAAGAGCAAAACTCCTGATGTATAAGAATTATTACTTCCCTATTGTCACCTATGGTGGAGAAAACATGGACAATGAAAGAAAGGGACTGGAGCAGACTGCAAGCAGGGGAAATGAAATTTCTCGGAGCAGTTAAGGGAAAAACAAGAATGGACAGAGTAAGGAATGTAGAGATTAGAAAGGACCTCAAACAAGAAAGTATGAGAGGAGAAATTGAAAGAAAGAGATTAAGATGGTATGGGCATGTTAAGAGGATGCATGGGCAGAGACTCCCCAAAATTATGGAAGAACTAAAGATGGATGGGAAACGACCTAGAAGGCGCCCAAGAACACGGTGGAAAATGGGAGTGAGAATATCTGTTGAAAGGAGAGGTGTGACCTGGCAGCAAGTGGAGGAAGAAAAGTGGTGGGAGGACCGAGCCAAATGGAGAGGACTCGTCAGCACCCAGACCCGGCAGTAGCTGGAGCGGGATTCGGATATAGATAGATATAGATAGACACCACAAGACCACCACATACATAAGGCATCCATGGCACACTGAAGAAGAGGGTTACACTTCTACTATCATAATTTTTTTCCCTCTCATACTCTTAAATTTTTAAAACTTTTAGCGCCACGGTAGGTTCCAATCATATGTCTTTACGGTTCCGTACCTCAATTGGTAAAAATGGGTCCGTTATGGGCTCACTTCGTTATACCAACACATTATATTCCTTCGGAAGTACTCGGTCCTAAAGACAAAAAATTTCTCCATAAAAACGGACTCCCACTGAGGAATGAAGGAATATCCGTACGGCTTTAGAAAGCGGCAATAGTCAAGGCGACGACATTTGCGCTGCGCACAGTCCGCTATAAAGTACTGCTGCAGGAGTAGCGCACGCACAGGCGTTCTGCAAAAGTTGCAAGGGAGGACGGAGTTCGCTTAGCAGCTAAACTTAGTCGCTTGTGCCATGAGCAGCAATGGTAAGCCTCGTGCCTGAGGCTTCCGTAATTCACCGACTCAGGAACACTCCCCTCCATTAGGCTAGCACAAGCTTTACTCAAACGTTCGCTCACTTGCCCCATGTAAATGGTATGCAGACAAAGTAATACGTCTTGTACGAGACGAATACCTAAAACGCTACATTATTTTTGTCCGATCTAAGAAATTACACTCTTAAATTCACAAATTCAATTTACACTTCAAGATCAAGATGAAACGGAATGGCCAGGGGCACAACATCCTACTGGTGAAACTGCCCACTACTATCAGCATCACACCTCATTAAAATACACTGGCGCGCGAAATCTAAGGGGAAAAATAGCTTTAGCGCGATATGTTACTGCCAAATAACATATCCGGATGTTACTTGGACCATGCATACAATGACCTGTTACAGTATAACACAGAAGGTCATTGAAAGAAATACGCAATGAGACGAAGAAGACGAAGAGGAAATGACACTTTTATTCAGTTACAATAATTACCCTGCTACAGTATAACACAGAAGGTCATTGAAAGAAATACGCAACGAGACGAAGAAGACGAAGAGGAAATGACACTTTTATTCAGTTACAATAATTACACTGAAGTCTTCATGATTCAAGATGACACCCTGGACTTTACAAGAGGCGAGACATGATTCTTAATAAGCTATGTCATTGGCATGGATGGCGTGCATTCTCTGCTACTTGCTCACATGCTGGCTACAAGTTTGAGAAAGAGTTATTCTGATAGGGCTTTCGATTCCTCCACCAGCGAGTTAACTGCCGGATGGTCGTCGGTGCATGTAGACGTGGTGCAACAGGTCCATCCAACGCACCCCACAATCACTCGATGGGGTTTAAGTCGAAGGAACGGGCCGACAAATCCATTCGCCGAATATCTTCTCGTTCCAAGAGGTGCGCGGTTCAATGTGATCGCTCACTGTCATCCATAAAAATGAAGTCATGACCGAATGTCCCCCCGAAAAGAAGCACGTGGAGAAGGACTACGCCGGCCGGTGTGGCCGAGCGGTTCTAGGCGCTTCAGTCTGGAACCGCGCGACCGCTCAGGTCGTAGGTTCGAATCCCGCCTCGGGCATGGATGTGTGTGATGTCCTTTGAATAGTTAGGTTTAAGTAGTTCTAAGTTCTAGGGGACTGATGACCTCAGATGTTAAGTCCCATAGTGCTCAGAGCCATTTGAACCATTTTTTGAGAAGGGCTACAGTATCACATTAGCGTTGACCGACTCCAGTGAAAATCTAAATTGAAACGAGTGGCTGAAGAAATTGGTGTATTGTTTACTTCCACCTGATGCATCAAGAGATAACTGGAAAGAGTTCATGCAGGTATATTGTCTAAATTCTAAGCACGTCCTAAAGAAAGGCACAGAAGATCTTAGAAAGGCAGTTTAGACAATGTTAATGAGCAAGTCGTTCGTCGTATGGTGAATAATTTCTAAGTTTCATATAAAAGAAGACTCACTTTTCAGGAAATTTATAGAAAGTTACAGAATTTAATAAAGTTTGAAGGATGTATTAACACACTTCGTAAAATTCTTTGCTGTCTAGGATTTAGGTGGAAGAAGAGAGCGATTAACCGAAAAATTATCCAGGAACAAAGTAGTATCAGGACAAAACGAATTCTTTACGTAAAACGTATCCGAGAATACAAACGTGAGTGTCATCCAATTGTCTATATGGACGATATGTATGTTCACGCTTGTCACAGCAACATACGTATGAGGTGACAATTCGTTACAGGCTCTGTTGAAATCTGTTCCGAAAGGAGGCGGAATAGACTTCTCAAGTGAGAAGTGCCTCAGGTACAGATTAATACTAATTTACTAACTCGTACTGTCCCCGGTATAAGTAGCACCCCTTACCACTACAAGCAACTGACTCGTGCTCCGACATCACACTTCACGAGGATGTCCTGTTTAATAAAAAAGGGAATTCCTCTCCACGAGCACATCTGAGACCCCTGTTATATTCTCTGATCGAACCAAACATACCAGGCGACATCACTTCTAAAAAAGACAGTATTTTAACCAAAATGGTCTGTGTTATGACTATTATGCAATACCAACGTATTGTCTTTCTATACAACAGACCATCTTCCATACCGAATTGTTTCTGCTTCTGCTCACAGTCTGTGTCAGCGCTCTGTGCTTCCTGTCATCCTTGTGTGTCTATGATGGTGCATTCCACGTCATGTATTTTGTGATCAAGTCCATCTACATTTCCATATTATTTACCCAGTTGATGTAATACTTAAAAATCGAATTCACTCCATCGTTATACCCATCTAGTTGGACAGCTTGTTGGATTTTTGTATCCTATTATCCGTTTCAGTGCTGTGTGATGCGTTATTACCTTGAAATGTCAATACAAATAACAGTGAAACAAGTGACTCCATAAATTAGTGCTACCAATTCCTTCTCTCTTATCAAGCTATTTTTTTCTGCCTTGTTGAGCTACCTTGTTGCATATATTACCTCTAGGCTTAAATCACAATTGCAAGCATGATTACTGTTTTCACATAATAGCTTAAATTGCTTCTGATGGTCTTGATAAAGGGAACTGTGCCAGTGATCAATAATTCTTTTACTCTTATAAAAGCTGTTTCTGCAGACCGCTGAAAATGTACTACTTACTCTAATAACTGTACGAATGGCTCTGAGCACTATGCGACTCAACATTGTTCTGTTTAGCTCTACTATATGTTGCTCTAAGTCAACTCTGGCATGACGTGCAATCAGGAAATCTATACTTACTACTTCCCCGTACTCAATAGGCAAGCACTGGTGAAGTAAGTGGATGAGTGTCACCCCCACCTACGTCGCTTACACTCCAGTGAGGTGGATTCAATTTTAGTTCACCAAATATACTACCACTTGCTGCTGATACTTTCACCTCTGTATCTATTAAAAATTTGTACAGCTTCCTCCTTACGTGGTTGATCACTGAAACTGCACAGTGAAGTTTTGTTTGGAGCTACCGAACTGCTTACATATTAGGCTTTGCTGTTCCCTCGCTGAAGTTGCCTGTAAGCAGAAGATACTGAGTAGTCAATTCACTGACTGCAGCTGCTGGCAGCGACTAATGTCCAAGAAGCGCTATCGGGCTATGGTTGTGAACCATGTCGTTACAATATATTTCAGTGATCTGAAACGTCAATTGAAATAGTAAACAGTCCACAATGTTTCCTTCATAACAGAATACTGTGAATGGCGTTCAGTAAGTAAGCCTACACATTTTCTTCTCAGCTAGGTTGAAAAAACACGGAACTTCTTATGGGGCATCATGTAATATTCTCGCTTCAACCCCCAAGTATGGCGCTATATAGTCTTCCAAATAGCGTCTGCATCAGAGATGAATTTCAAGCAGGAAGCTGTCATTCAGTTTCTTTTGGCGGTAACCCACAGCAGCACAGATTTTCTTTAGTTCTTGTAGAATATCTACGATGACGTGAGAGTGAATAAAAGCCCGGAGAGTCGTTGGGTGAGGCGTCTGTGATCATCGTAACAAGGTCGCGCAAATCAGTCCAATCTTCCGCCTGCAAGCCGGCCAGGCATAGCTGTGACCGCTGAAATGTTGGAACTGGCGGAGACTCTCATTCCAGTTGATCGATGGATCACAATCGAAGATCTCGTTGCACTACTGGATGTCCCTGTTGGTAGTGCTGAGACACTCGCTCACCATTTGCGATACCCAAAGGTATCTGCGCACTGGGCTCCACCCTGCCTAACAGAAGACTATAAGAAGCAACGAATGAGCACCTGTGCGGAATTACTTGCACCTTACGAGACTGATCGTGACAGTTTTTAGTCGGACATTGTCACAGACGGTGTAACGCGTTTATCACTTCGAAGCTGAAGCAAAACGGCAAACCATGGAGTGGCGCCACACCGCCTCTCCTTCAAAGTAAAAGTTCAAAACTGCACCCTCAGCTGGTAAAGTCATGGCGTCTATCATCTGGGACTGTGGAGGGGCTATTCTGATTGACATGCTTCCTCAAACTGCAAAGATCAACTCGGAAGTTTAGTGTGCTACGCCCAGCAAACTGAAGAAATGACTTCATGGTGTTCTTCGCCACAGAAATGCAAACGAACTCCTCCTACATGACGACGTAAGGCCTCACACAAATCGGTGCACGCGAGAAGAGTTCACAAAACCATTTGACTGTTGTTATCTGACCTACAGCCTGGACCTCGCACCTTCCGACTTACAGCGGTTAGGCCTGAAGAAGGATGCACTCCACGGGAAGTAGTACATGGATGGTGGGGAGGTTATTGATGAAGCAAGGCGTTGGCTCCGACGTCGACCAGTAAAGGCAAACCACGCAGTCATAAGCCATCCCAGTAGGGTGACGTAAGGCGGTTGCATCGAACGGAGACTATGTTGAAAAATTGGGGAATAATAGGGTGTACTGGAACCCTGAATAAAAACAATCTGCTTTCAAATAAATTTGTTGCATTACTTTCGGAACGTCCTTCGTAGTATTATAACTGCCCCGGGTATACATCATACAGGGCTACTCTGATATAATAAATTTTCACGGATGATGAAGAAGGATAAACGCATCAATTACAGGTAAGGAACTCTGGTCTGGAAACGACCGAGTCGAAAGCTATAAGCGAAAATAGATTGTACCAGAACTCCCAGTTGATAATCTTATGGGGCAGCCAACTTTCAGAAGAGGTAGTATGGAGTGAAGCAAGCAGAACAACGTCTAGTAAACATGGACTCTAAAACGCATACTTGAAGATCCATGGGCACATCCTCAATTGAAGAGAATGTGTTTCACAGTAGCGAAAATGGATAAATTCGCGTAGCTCTTAAGGTATGTATGTTAGAGTTCACATTTATTTTGAATTTTTCCTTGTTTTTGTCCAAAACACTTCCTCCACATGCATACAAACCAAAAAGCTTGCAGTAGATTAGATATGTTTCACAGTGTCGAACAAGTTCTCATAGCTCGTAGGTATGCATTTTAGAGCCCATTTTCTGGATTGTTTTTCTTGGTTTGGTCTGTACCACCACTTCAGAAGGTTATCTACTCCTAGAAACAACAGTTTCGGTACATACATTCCACAGTCAGACGTATCAAATCGATTTGCACTCAACTTTCCATTTAGCCGTTTCCATTACCTTACATTGACACATTTACCCTTCTCCACCAACCTTGAAAATTTGTAATAGCTTCAAATAATAACCCTGGACATAATTAAGTCACTAGCATTACTTAAGTAAGCATGAATAAAATTAATTCTCTCTGGGATAGAAGTTATTGCGACTAGTGATTGACGAGCAAACATAACTATGCCTGTACTTATGATACAACTAAAATAAATTTCGGGATATTTTCGATACCGAATTATACCAGTCAAAACTCATTGTAATAGGCCTCTTGGGGAAAAGTGAGGCTGATGAAAGTAGCATACGGCACTTTGCTTTCGGCATAAAGTGTCATTATCAGGCGACAGGAAATATCCTCATTGGAGATCCCGCAAGCTGTTACAATATTCTCACAGGAACAGCTGAAAATTAACAAAACATCTGTGGGTCCTTTGTTACCTTTACTACAGCAACTTTGGTCGAATATTCATTAATCTCTAGTTTATATCAATTAAAAAATGGTTCAAATGGCTCTGAGCACTATGGGACTTAACTTCTAAGATCATCAGTCCCCTAGAACTTAGAACTACTTAAACCTAACTAACCTAAGGACATGACACACATCCATGCCCGAGGCAGGATTCGAACCTGCAACCGTAGCGGTCACGCGGTTCCAAACTGAAGCGCTTAGAACCGCACGGCCACACCGGCCGGCTTATATCAGTTAGGTGTACTCAACCTGCTAGAAGTAAAAACTAGGCCTCGCAATCATGGCAACAGTAATTCAATGGGCATTCGATATAAAAATTGACCTATGACTTTTCAATTATCTGCATTTAGGGACAAGGGCAAATGCATATCATCAACGATCTTTGATTTTGACAGTATAACATAATCAATGACCATGACTGTAAGAATTCATCAATGACCTTGAATGTGTTACGTAATCATGCCGTCCCGCACTCTTCCTTCTCTCTGTCTCCATCTCCCCCTTTCTCTCCCTCTCGTTCTCTGTCAGCCATCAAAACGGGACAGGCGAGTCATCATTGAGCCAAAACGTTCAAAAGTATCTCCCCGACCTGTGTTATTTATCAAAACACGGAAAAAAATTTTGTGTCGTATATTGTACTGCCTCGTCAGTAAATTTAAAAACACTTATGTACACGCAGCATCCAAAATACGTGAAGGGTGTAACTTGAAATATTTCCATTTCAAAAATACGTAAAAGCACATAAAATCCTCCTTCATCAGTAAATTTCATCACATACACACATTTCATAAAGTCTCTATACCTAACCGCTATCTGTTTTACACTCTACTAAGTAAATATTTATATCAAACATTGTACTTGTGAACTCTTATAAATTTAAGTAAAGAAGAAGTAACGATCAAAAAATGGTTCAAATGGCTGTAAGCACTATGGGACTTAACATCTGAGGTCATAAGTCCCCTAGACTTAGAACTACTTAACCCTAACTAACCGAAGGACATCACACACATCCATACCCGAGGCAGGACTCGAACCTGCGACCGCAGCAGCAGCGCGGTTCCGGACTGAAGCGCCTAGAACCGCTCGCCCACAACGGCCGACAACTAACGACCAATGCCTATCTTTCTCTAGTCATTCAGCCCGCAGGAGCTTACACGAATATGATAGTGGATGTAGACTAACTGCCAGAAGAAACTATGGGAAGATGGGTGACTATGTGCACTTATTTATATCACACAGCATTCCCCTTCACCCAGGCTACATCAACGAAATCCACTTTGCGTAATTCGATATACGCATCATCCACACACGAGGCAGCGAATAAGAACTGGAAAGCACATGTGCAGTAAAGATAATGTGAAATGATGACAAAGACATTTAACAAGCTATATCATTCATAAGTCACGTCTTGAGCCGATTAGTTGATAGAAAAACTTTGTTTTCTATACTTGAGTGCAGCTGTGAGTCTTGGGAGAAAAGCTCCTGAGAAGGGGCGTGGCCACTCCTGCCTCACATGACGTATATCTCTAGGGAGGTAGCAGCCTAGCATTGTTTTAATGCCCATCTGCAGATTCTACACTATACGACATACCTCACGAGGCTGCTGCAGCCCTGCAAAGAAGCCAGGAAGCCTAGTGTTGAAATGTAATTCTATGATTATCTTTCATTTTCATTATGGAATCGTGTTTGGAATGTAGAAATACTCCCAAAACCAATGTTTTATGCTCTCACAAGCCATGGTTTGTAAGCTATTAGCATTTCATCGAAGTTTAATTAAAAGTGAGATCGGATGTATGATTAAAGCGAAGAACACCAACGAGGGATTAATTATACTTTATATTCATCGGTTCGTTGTCATATTGTGTTTTTGAGTTTCTGTGTCAATTAGCTTTCACTTCGAATTACATCGGGCAGACAGATGAGACATTTTCCTCATATTTACGATTGTTGGTGTCGGATGTTCTAACAACGTCTGTTAATCTATTAAATACAAATATCGATATCGAAACTAATACGATAACACCCACTATTTAAATCAACGTCTTTGTGTATAACTTGAAAATTCTATACATCTCACTCCATGCGCTTACACAAATCTTGGGGACTGCACTGAAAGTCATATAACGGTTAACATGATCACTGAATACATGCTTCAAATTACGTTTGTCTTTTTGCAAAATAAAAATTATGTTATCATTATCTCTAATTAACTATTTCGGTGTGTTGCTATATGTTTGATGTAGATAAAATTGTCTATACTATAATGAGGTAGTTATATGATCTTGTTTATCGCAAGTAATGCCACAAAACTAAAAACCGTAAACGACAGCGCTTCATTGGGTGATATTATATCGCCCTAACTTGAAGATGTCATTAAATTTCTAAAACACTTGTGCTAGAAATATCTACGTATGTTGTCAAATTTGAGAACATTTTCATGGAGGAGGAAATCACGTTCGCTTTCCCACAGTTGAAGGACCGGGCACAATGCATTTACTTAGATATAGATCGCCATATTTACGATTTTGTGGTTGTAAGCCACTTTTGTGAGTAACAGGACTGATGGGAAGTTCTTTAATCGGTTCTTCAAATACATAGCAGCTCTAGATTTTTTAACATGGTCAGCTAGAGCTTTTTAATGTGCAGGAGGAAAGTCAAATTTCCTTCATAAGCTCGGGCCCGATTCAGTTTAACTTTTTAACCTGATTTTCAGTGTGTTGAAAGGTATTTAAAACTTTCAGCTGTCTTTTTAAACGATAAACCTTCATCAACGGTTGCATTTAATTTTTTCGTATTTAGCTGTGTCTGTCTTCCCTATGTACATTCTGCCCATCTAAAACATAAAAAATATTATAAAAATGGGTAGTACTGGATGTAGCAATGATGATCAGTTGACAGGAGGACTGCCATTACCCCGAATGCAATTAGGTCATAATGGTCAGGTGAAATATGTTCAATCTACAGGGTGACTACCATTACATCCACAGATATTATTGGGGGGGGGGGGGACGATGGTAGTCACCCTCAAAAAATACTAGGGGGGGGAGGAGGGGGCAGTGATGATCATTTTGATGTTCGATGAGAGTGACTGCCATTACCGTGGATACTGTTGGGTAGCGGGGCAATGATAAACTTTTTACAAGCTGATCGCCATTATACCACAATCATTGTTGACTGCCACTACCCAGAATGCAAGTTTTTATTTAATAATTTTAAAAAATTCTTAAAAATCTTGGATTAGTCGCTGTGTGCTAAAAAGTAGAGCTTACCTTGACGCTATGTAGTCGTAAGTATTTCAGTAGAAGCAGTGAAGCAGGCAATTAATTATGATCTGTTCTGTGGCTTTGCTTTAAAAAAACGCTGTCACACTGAAAATCCGAACACTTAAATTTAGAAGCCTTGGGTCTACATTTTCCGCCGTGAGTGTTACGGGAATGGGAAAAAACGCGAGAGCTAACACGATTCTACTACTGCCTGAAACGTGAATCAGGGTGTAGTGTGTTCGCCTTGATTATGCAACACATCCTTTTGCTTAACAGTGTTAACAGTGTATCGGTGACGTTACTAAATAGGAGTGACATAAAACTGACACACACAGCGCAGTTAATAAAGGGCAGTGGCCGATGAGCGGGCGATATGAGCCTGATATTGGAGCGTAAGTTTCGCAATTCAGGCAGCAGCAGTTAATTTCACTACAGTCTAGTTATTGATTAAAGCCAGTCACTGTAGCCATTTGGTTTTTTATGTGCTTAGATGCGATGAGGCGAAGACTACTGGCACCTGTATTTCAGATTTCTGAACCTACTACTTGAATGTGCTTGTCCTGAGAGCACATATGTACTTTAAAGATAGCATTATCTATTTCTTGTATGTGCAAGCACATCTGCATTCGAGTTGGGTCAGTGAAATGTAACGATTCCTTGAAAGGACATGTGCAGACGTCAGCAGCTCCAATTCGCTGGTTGAGAGCTTTATGTCTTGGAACAGTTTAGGAGTAACCGGGACAGGTCTTTCGACTTTCTAACTCAACAAGAAGGTATATTATAAAACCAACGCGTCCACTACGGGTAGTATGTTACCGGTAGAGTGCCACCGTAGCCGCCGTGGTTCAACGTTTTCTTCTTGGTCATACGGGCAACTATCCTAAAAATTTAAGTGTGCCATGCGCTATATATCACTAGCAATAAAATTTCTGTTTGTTTATCCGTTAATTGTTGTAATTGAAGGAAACAGTGGTTATGCAGCTTCTGTTCTGGGTGAAGACGAAAATACGGTACGCGCGGAAAGTACTGACATTGGAGAAGTAAGAAAGGCATCTGATTTTCAGTGTAAGATGCAGCAACACAAATTCTGTAACAGCAGCACTGGTTTATTTGAAGCGCTGTAAGACATATCTACCGTCAGGTTTCTCAGCTATTAATGATGAGGAACTTGGTTTTCTCAACAATGGGGCAACATAATATATAACATAGACACAACTGATTTCTAAAATTTGCGTATGTGCGTAAAAAACTATGTATATGTTAGTGCATATTACAAGGATATAAAATTTTAATTCCTGTTCTTAAGGTATATATTGCGCCACTATAAGAGAAACTGACGATCGCTCTCTAAAGGAAAAATGTTGTTGTTCTGTGTCTAAATTGCAATAGTGTTTAGTTCTCACATAAAAAGCCACTGACTTTGGTTATGAGCTAATCTCTTTTCGGAAGTGAATGTGAAAATAATTAGCCCGCCAGGGTGGCCGTGCGGTTCTAGGCGCTACAGTCTGGAACCGCGCGAATGCTATGGTCGCAGGTTCGAATCCTGCCTCGGGCATGGATGTGTGTGACGTCCTTAGGTTAGTTGGGTTTAAGTAGTTCTAAGTTCTAGGGGACTGATGACCTCAGAAGTCAAGTCCCATAGTGCTCAGAGCCATCTGAACCATTTGAAAATAATACAGTCCCTCAAGAAAGACCGCTGCACAGTTTCTGAACACGTTCCTGCTTTGGAAGAGTACCAACTAGTACAGAGAGCAGAGCAGGGATACCTCTGCGCGAAGTCAGGGTAGTTGTTAGGAACTTGTGAAGGGTCAGCGACGTTACTAAAATATAATTAGTGTTCAGTTATACACAATATTTTCAGGTCGTCGTTCTTTCGCACCGGCCTCGGCCCTCTCATTCAGCATCGCACTGGATTCTAGCTGTCGTCCGTCGAGTCAACTCAAAGTTTGTCCTCCAAGGAGAAAATGTCAGCGAGGCTGCGCCGCGGAGCCTAGCACCAAGTGGTTCTGGCGCTGGCTGCCATAGTGTCCGCTACCCCCCTCCTAACTCTACGATGACCCTTGATGAGCCACCGTGATGTACCTGGTGTCGACAGTCTGATGGTCAGTTGATCTCCTGCCTACCCCTAGTAGGTTTTAGCTCCCGAAGGCACCTAAATGTTGAACAGGAACGTTGACCCCAAGAGGTCCTTTGCTGGTCTCTGCTTCGAAGTTCAGTACTGGCAACACCCTGCTATGTGGTGCTGTCAGACGGCAGTCAGTTTCTCCATCAGTAGATGGTAGGCGGCGAGCAGCATAAAGCTCACCAGTTGAGGGCCATCATCTTGTGTATATCTTCGGCTAGTTCATAGACGCTGCTTGAGCATCTAGTACATAGATTCACTACAGATCGTAATCGTGGAATCGAGTGCAATTACTGTGAATGCCATCGGTCCCAGTGATCAACTGATGACGACAGCTGGATAGGTGGAACATTTAAATGGCGCCAGAGTTGACTATGATGCAAGGCTCAGTTCGTAACGACTAAATGTGTCCTCCTTATTCTTCTATATTCTCTTAACACGCTGTTAACTGCTCTGTAGGTCCTTTTCTATGTGCTCTTATGCCAGAGATAGTGTCTTGCAACATGTCTCACTAGCTGACGAATATGCTCGTTTCCCTTCCTATGGTTTTCTGTCACAGTCTACTTTCAGCTGAATGTGTATCCTTACTCGGCAGACACTATCGTTGAGCTGACTCATTTGCGACGTACTGGCTCGTTTCTTGCTTCTTCCTCTGCCTCTGGCATGACATGAATTTGACTGTGGCTGTGTGAAAGATTTGGAGTAATTCTTTTTTAGTTTCTAACTCCTACAATTCTGGGCCGTAATGGAAGTATGAATGTATTTATTACATTAAATTGATTCTGATTCAGTGCAATAAACTGGTTGATAATTATACTAACTGAAAATTTTTCATATTGTATTATGTATTCCTACGAAACGAATTTCAGAGCCATTTCGATATTACTCAGGCAGATACAGATGTTAATACATGGTTAACTGTTGGAGATGTTTCACATGTTTCTACGAATTGGAACAACATATTGTTTGCAATAAATGATATTCTGAAGGGTGTATTAAATTCGTGTACTAAAACTACTGTTCAGTATCTTATTTCATCATCCACTGTTTGATAGCACAACATGACAAAGTTGAATGTGATTTTGGTGTATGTATAAAAATACTAAAAACACGGTAAATTTGAATTGTGACATACATATTGTGCAAAAGTAAAAAAAAAGATAATACATCAATTTTATTTATTTATTTCATCTAATGACCCTTCAATATTAATAAGAAATAAATATGTAATATGATGCGTTGTAATGTTGATAAAAATGTCAGTCTTACGTTTCTTTTGGGGAAGTATAAAACAGAGCGATTAAATTTACTGACGAGACTGTACAATATTTGACATAAACATTTTTATGAACTAGAAATGGGAGAAAAGAAATTTACTGATAAGGCAGTTTGTGACGTGTAGAACAGAGTGAGATACGAAATTTGTTGCTGAGGCAGAATTATTGGTGCTTATGTATTTTTGATGTGGAAATGCTGTAGGTTAAATGCATTGTATTATTTTTGATGCTGTGTGTAAGTTTATGAGAGGCACAACAGTATTTAATATAAATACTTTTTTGTCAGTTTGATAAGTAGGGAAGATGGTGCAGATACTTTTTTGGTGGGTTTCTTTTCATGGGTGGCAAAATTTTGTGTCTGACTGGAGGAGAGGGCGAAGGACAGGGGATAGATGAAGGGGAGTTTATGATTTACATAGCGCATTGAAGGTCACTGATGATTTTCTGTGGTCAAGGTCATTGTCGATATCATGCAACCAAGGTTGAATCTCATTGATGTGCTCGAGGTCTAAGGCCCTTGATGACTCCACGCGTTGGCCCCTACCTATACTTGTAGACAACGTGAAGTTTAAACGTCAGTTTGTACCTCGAATGCCCATACACTTCTACTCAGTGCTATCAAGAACTTCGTAAACCATTTTCAAAGATGGTTGGGACATCTTGAGACAGGAGCCCTCTTCATTGCGCACCGCGGTCTTGAAAGTATATGCCTGTGCCATGAAGATAAATATAACACATGCATGTAAAACGTATATCCCGACTGTACAACGCTACGAATGTACCACAAGGATTATTGTTGTTCCTTTCTGAAGAAAGAATATTTGTCATAGTAATACGAATGTTTGGTGAATGTTTAGGACAAAACTTAAACGCGTTGGGGGCCAACTTCTAGTCTGCCGCCTTTGCCGGTTGCATTAACGCCAATGCTCGATGGATGGTGCTCTCTTACGGTATTCATCAGCCTTGTAGCACTAATACATTCCACGACTCCAGCAGTACCATGGTATAACAAGATAAAAACAGTAAGGAACTGAAGTTTGATCATTGGAAGCTCAACAAACACCATTATCGGCTCAACCTAAGCGCCATCCCTTCTTGTTTTCGGAGTGGAAGAGGGTCGAAACCACATACTGCTGCAATGTTCTCTGAAAAGGTATCACATAAACCTGCTTGCTAGTAATCTTCGAGCTTTTGGTCTTCAGTTCCCAAGTGGCCTCGAAGCCTTGTTACCATCCAACGAATAACAACGTATAAACTACTGTACGAGTTCGTCAGCAGCTTAACATACCGATATAACACCCAGTGTTACTAATCTAATGTTCTTGATAGTTAGAATGCCCGAGGGAAGACAACAGCACAATTAACTGACTATATTCGCACGTCCTAGTCAACAGAATTTCTAACTCTCAATGTATGTTACTATGTACCTACTATATATATATATATGTCAGAATACTGCTGTATCTACACTGAAGAGCCAGCACGCATAAGTGCCGCAACACGACGTGGCATGTACTCGACTAATGTCTGAAGTTGTGGTGGAGGGAATTGGCACCATGAGTCCTGCAGCGCTGTACATAAATCCGTAAGAGTAAGAGGGGGTGGATACCTCTTTTGAATAGCACGTTGCAAGGCATCCCAGATGTGCTCAGTAAAGTTCAAACCTAGGGAGTTTATTGGGCAGCGCAAGTGTTTAAACTCAGAAGAGTGTTCCTGGAACCACTTTGTTTCTATTCTGGACGTGTGGGGTGTCGCATTGTCCTGCTGGAATTGTCCAAGTCCGTCGGAATGCATGATGGACATTTATGGATGCAGGTGATCAGGTAGGATGCTTACGTACGTTTCACCTGTCAGAGTCGTATCTAACCGTATCAGGAGTCCCAGACCACTCCAACTGCACAGGCCCCTCACCATTACAGAGTCTCCAGCTTCAACAGTTCCCTGTTGACATGCAGGGTCCATGGATTCATGAGTTGTCTCCATACCTGTATACGTCCATCCGCTCGATACAATTTAAAGCGAGACTCGTCCGACTAGGCAACATGTTTTCAATCATTAACAGTCCAATGTCGGTGCAGATGGGCACAGGCGAGGAGTAAAACTTTGTGTTGCACAGTCATCAAGAGTACATGAATGGATCTTCGGCTTCGAAAGCCCATATCGATGATGTTTCATTGAATCGTTCGCACACTGACACTTGTTGATGGCCAAGTATTCAAACGTGCAGCAATTTGCGGAAGTGCTGCACTTCTGTTAAATTGAATGATTCTCTTCAGTCGTCGTTGGTCCTGTTCTTGGAGGATGTTTTTCCGGGCGCAGCGATGTCGGAGATTTGATGTTTTACCGGATTCCTTATATTCACGGTGAAATGGTCGCACGGGAAAACCACCACTTCATTATGTAGGAGACGCTGTGTTCCATCGCTCGTGCGCCGAGTATAACACCACGTTCAAACTCACTTAAATCTTAACAACATGCCATTTTAACAGCAGTAATCGATCTAACAACTGCACCAGAGAGTTGTTGTCTCATATAGGCATTGCCAACCGCAGCGCTGTTCAAAATGTTCAAATGCGTGTGAAATACTTTGGGACTTAACTGCTAAGGTCATCAGTCCCTAAGCTTATACACTACTTAACCTAAATTATCCTAAGGACAAACACACACACCCACGCCCGAGGGAGAATTCGAACCTCCGCCGGGGCAAGCCTCACTCTCCATGACTGCAGCGCCACAGACCGCTCGGCTAATCCCGCTCGGCCGCAGCTCTGTATTCTGCCTGTTCACTTGTCTCTGAATACCAATGCCTATACTAGTTCTTTGACGCTTCAGCGTAGGTCGTTTGGCTGTAATACCCAAATCTGGCTCTTGTATTCTTTCAGATGTTCTGTCTAGATGCGAATTTTAGATTTGCACAAGTAATCAATTCTCTATCCACAGCTTTTGAAGTAGTCCGTACAGGGCATCAAAAAGAGAGTTGTTAATTTACATGCGCATTCTTTAATATGGATTGAACAGGGATTATCCCAAATGTGTACCAACGCGATTTACTGTTTCTTATTGTGTTACCAGTCTGATTTTTATAGCATACAACCTCCTATGTATCCTGTGTTACATTTTCTTCTTGTTTGCTCGTTTCAGTATAATGCTGATGTAAAATTGGTTTTATATCGGAACTGTCCTTTGTTAATCCTACTTAAATTCGTGTACCGAGCGAAGTGGCGCAGTGGTTAGATACTGGACTCGCATTCGGGAGGACGACCGTTCAATCCCGCGTCCGGCCATCCTGGTTTAGGTTTTCCGTAATTTTCCTAAATCGCTCCAGGCAAATGCCGGGATGGTACATTTCAAAGGGCACGCCCGACTTCCTTCTCCGTCCTTCCCTAATCCGATGAGTTTGATGACCTCGCTGTCTGGTCTCCTTCCCCCATCAAACCAACCAAACCAACCAACTTAAATTCGTATCAGGGTAAAACTTAAAATTATGTGCACTATGAGTTGCCAAATCCAGTCCAGTGCTGAGATGGCTCTATGGGGATGTTTCGAAAGCCAATAATTAAAAATTAAAATAAAATTGTGATCTTCGGTTTGTCAAAATCGCGCATCGCACTTGAGCAATATGAGGAAAACAGGTGACCCGCTGGGTGTGTGATTCCCTTCCCAGCAATCTTTTCACGATCTGTGTAGCGTTGTGTTTGCGTGTCTCAGCTAAACCCCAGGCGTTAGTACAGTGAGGCATGCGTGACTGACGCAGTGCAATACTGGCGCCAAGATCGTCCGGGACCCTGCAGTGCATGGCCTGGCTGGACTGTAAATCATTTCGGCTTTACTGTGCGAGGCGGAAAGAGGGCAGGCGGCGCCTTGGACGTCCTCGGCCGCACGCGCTGCCCGGGTCGGCCTTCAGCAGCCAATGCTCCCGTCGCGTGCGCCGTCGCACTTGTACCCAGCCGGGGCTCTGCCCGCCCCCGAGCCCCACCGCCTGTTTACAGAGCCAAGCAAAGCTCCGGCGACTGGCGTGGGAGTTGCGTGCACCGCTGCTACCTTCTTCGTGAGAAGCTCCACGTCAATATAACAAGCAGGCTTCTTTCCAGCTAATACGCGGGTTTGGTTCTTTCATTTCAAGCAGCTGTATAGCGTTTCTGTTGCTCAAAGCCACTAAGTATCGGGTACAGAACCAACTGTTTGAATAGCCCCTGCTCCGTAAGTGAGACGTTTGAATTCTGTTTTCAATTGTTTATTTACTGTAAAGAAAGGGAGCAAACAGAAGATAGTCTTTCAATGAGTACGTTTGTGCGGCAGTCGATATTACAAGACATCAAGTTGGTGATGTTTAAAATAATTTCTTTTGTAACAATAATGGCACTGTTTGTTTCGATTTGTCGTGTACGCACTGTCATAACAGATTCCGACTTGCACGAAGGTTGGGAGCTCTTACGAACTGTAACGACTAACATTCAAAGTTTGAGCATGTTATTTCGATATAAAGCAAACATTCTCCATACTGCCACGCCACCGAATAATTCAAGCATTTTGCAACTCCAGTTAGCTACTAATTGTGTTATAGTGAGAATACCTGTACGTAAGTGTAAAAGAATATACTCTGACGTGAACAATTAATGGGATGGGTTGGGTTGTTTCGGGGAGGAGACCAGACAGCGAGGTCATCGCTCTCATCGGATTAGGGAAGTACGGGGAAGGAAGTCGTCCGTGCCCTTTCACAGGAACCATCATGGAATTTGCCTGGAGCGATCTGGGGGAAATCACGGAAAACCTATATCATTATGGACCGACGCGGGATTGAGCCGTCGTCCTCCAGAATGCGAGTCCAGAGTGCTAGCCACTGCCGCACGTCGCTCGGTAAACAATTAACGACTCAGCGATACGCAAATATACGGATAGCTGTAATTTTACATACACTAGGTGTAAATGGGTAGTCCATTCGTACTCAGGTAATTCATATGAAAAGGTTTCCGACAAGATTATGGCCGCACGACGGATATTATATCGAAAGTTAAATGCGGACTAGACGCATCGGATATTCAGTTTCGGATATCCTTAGGGAATTCTGTATTCCGAGGTCCACAGTGTCCATGAGCAACGCAGTGGCCGGCGGTCTTCGCCTAAGGACCGAGAACAGTGACGTTTGTGTAGAGTTTTCAGTGCTGACAGACAAACAACACTGCTTAAAATAACCCAAAAAATCAATGTGAACGTACGACGAAAGTGTCCATTAGGACAGTGCGGCAAAATTTGGCATTCGTGGGCTATAGCAGCAGACGGTCGACGCAAGTGCCTTTGCTAACAGGACGACATCGCCTGCAGCGACTCTCTGTGGCATGTGACCATATTGGTTGGGCTCTTGACGACTGGAAAACAGTGGACTGGTCATATGAGCTCCGATATCAGTAGGGTTCGAGTGTGGCGCAGATCCCACGAATCCGTGGACCAAAGTTGTCAACAAAACACTGTGCAAGACGGTGGTGGCTGCTCAGTAGTGTGGGTTGCGATTACATGGAATGGTCTTGGTCCTCTGGTTCAACTGAATCGGTCACGTAGTGGGAATGGTTATTTTCGGTTACTTGGAGACCGTTTGCAGCCATTCATAAACTTCATATATGGAAACAACGATGGAATTTTTATGGATGACAATCCACAGTGCCACAGGGTCACAGTTGTTTGCGATTGGTTTGAACAACATTCTGGACAGTACGAGCGAATGACCTGGCCACCCACCCAACGTTTATAGGGTATCATCGAGAGGTCAGTTCGTGCGCAAAGTCCTGCACCGGCAAGACTTTCGCAGTTGTGGATGCCCGCATCTCGTGGTCGTGCGGTAGCGTTCTCGCTTCCCAAGCCCGGGTTCCCGGGTTCGATTCCCGGCGGGGTCAGGGATTTTCTCTGCCTCGTGATGGCTGGGTGTTGTGTGCTGTCCTTAGGTTAGTTAGTTTTAAGTAGTTCTAAGTTCTAGGGGACTTATGACCACAGCAGTTGAGTCCCATAGTGCTCAGAGCCATTTGCAGTTGTGAACGGCTACAGAGACAGCATGGCTCAGTATTTTTGCAGGGGACTTCCAACGACTTGTTCAGTCCATGGCACGTCGAGTTGCTGCACTTCACAGGCCGAATGGAGACTCCACGCGATATTAGGAGGTATCCCATGACCTCGGTCACCTCACTGTAATGCTAGAAAGTGTTTAGTGTTTGTATTGTGACTTCTTGCCTGCTCGCCACTAGGACTGAACTTTCATAGAGGAACTGGAAAAGTTGACAGCTGACGGAAACTAAAGAAAAACAAACAGCACGAAGTTCACCATGAAGTTTAGTTGTGAGTACAATAACTTCAAGTTTCAGAAACAGTTCCATATGTCGACCACAATGGTCACGAAAGAACAGCGATTCGAACGAAGTACAATGTAGCAAATACATAGGTTGCAAGAATTTTTCATATGACAACACTCAGCGAACGAATGTGGTAAACATATCGAAGTTTATTTATGGAATTGCGACTCGCCCTGCAGAATGTGTGAGTTAATACTGCATTTATATACGGCCCGACAAAAAGAGCGACGCACGTAGAAGACATGGCCGCATCTCAACGTAACTACGTACACGAATACAAAATTAGTAGGTATGTAAAAGAACAGATGCCCAATTTTCTGTAGTTGGTAGAATGGCGACCAGAGAGCATTCGTGTTATTCATGTTTAGTGCTGTTACCAAGACTGGTATCGTATATAAGAGGCGTGAAGGACGTCATACGCTGAGTGATAACTATCAATGACACAGAGATGCCGCGTATTTGTGAGAGAATTTCTTATCAGCAGGTGACAGAGCTTGAGACGGGCCCCATCGTAGGTCTCCATTTGGCCGGCTAGTCGAATAATGTACGACTGAGTTTAGGGTGGGGCCGTTACCGAGAAAAGTGGACAGCTGATTAGTGGAGATGTGTTGTGTTCATCAATAAATGGCAATGTGTTGTGTTCAGCGATGAACTACGCCTCCTCGCTACCCCTGATGAGCTTCGTCGGTGCATACGCTGGCCATTCTTCCAATGTTTTGGAGAGGCACAGCGGTGTTACTCCTGGCGCCGTGGTGTAGGCAAGCATCAAAATGTTCAAATGTATGTGAAATCTTATGGGACTTAACTGCTAAGGTCATCAGGCCCTAAGCTTACACACTACTTAACCTAAATTATCCTAAGGACAAACACACACACCCATGCCCGAGGGAGGGCTCGAACCTCCACCGGGACCAGCCGCGGCGGGCAAGCATCGAGAACGACTCTATCACCACTAGTAGTGATTGAGGGCACCCTGACGGCACAACGATACGTCACATACAACCTGCGTCATGTTTTACCGCTCATGAGACAGTATCGTACTGCTGTTTCTCAACAGGGCACGGCACATGATGTGGAACTACCCCAGTGACATTAATATATCTGTCGCCTATAGATTATGTGTGGGACTAGCTCGGATGTCAACACCATCCCAGTGTCAGTATCTGGGATGCCAACGACCAGATACAACAGTTGTGGGTTAGCTAGCTTCAGAAGAAGTTGCAGCGGCTTTGTGACATCCTTACCACCCGAATCAGTGTATGTATCCAGGCCAGAGTGGGTGCAACATTGTACTAAAAACTGGGCGCATACTCCTGGGATCTTTGTAAATGTGTATTGATTTTGTTATAACCGAATTAATGTCGCATATCATATCAAGGCGTGAAGCTTCGTTTTCTCCTCTCTTTCTGGTTGCTTCATCGTTCTGTCGGACAGTGTAGTTTACGAAAGTGAACTATGGACCGTAAATGCGAAAACAGTTCACCAAATGTAGGGCCGCTCTAAAAGCACTGGAAAGATGCGTGTTGAGCACAGGAAGACGGCACACAAGACGAACAGATGAATAGAAGGTAAGATCTGTGGATGTGATAACGACTATTACTGATCTGGAACTGGGATGGGCTGTGCGTACATTACCACGCAGTGACGGAAAGTGGATGAACAAGATTGATGTTGTTCACAAAAGAGGTTCTGCACACCGTCGCTTTTTAGGGTTCTGTATCTCCTTCGGTAAAAACAGAATTTTTGTAGAATCACTTTGTCAAGGAATTAGTTTCTCCTAGATAAGAAGTCATATACAAATGAAATGTATCGAAAGAAGCAAAGAAATTTCGTTAAATTTTTAATAAACACAAGCGAAATCAGTAATTCCGAATCTAGTGTTACTTTGTACTCGTAAACATAGGATCGTGGCGCTTAACTTTGACACTAGTGTAAAATTGGGAAACATACTTCTGTCACTGAAAAAAAAAAACTGGCCCAAAAAACGGCTCTGAGCACTATGGGACTTGACATCTGAGGTCATCAGTCCCCTAGAACTTAGAACTACTTAAACCTAACTAAACTAAGGACATCACACACATCCATACCCGAGGAAGACTGAAGCGCCTAGAACCGCTCGGCCAACCCGGCCGGCAAACTGGGCCATCTACTAGTTTTTGGTGCAATACGCCGTCACTAATATGTGCTCAGAAAACCCTTGAACTTTAAATTACGATGTGTTTCGGTGATGTGATTTTGATGAAACAAAGACTATGCGTTTTTCAAAGCTGCAATCAAGTTACCTGTGAAAAAAACATGGAAATTCGTCTAAAACTTTTGCAAATTACTGTTTTGAAACAGACACTGCGGTTTTAGGTAAAACTTTAAATTATGATTCCTTCTTTCTCGTACTCTGATTTTGATTAAATAAGGCCTGTACATTGCTCCAAGTTATACCCAAGTTACCATCCGCAACGCCACGAAAATTCGTCTGATTGTGCTGGTGATTACCGTGTTCAGACAGACAGACACATGACGGTCTTACACTTTATTATTAGTACAGATTTAGATTACTCGTGATAAGGAGAAACATAGAGGAGCTCTTAATAGTAGCTCCATTGACAACATTGAGAAACAACCAGGAGAAATTAAGTTTCTGTAAGTCCATCTTTATAAAGGAACCTTGGCTGTTCATATAAAATATCAAATCTAGAACACCTTCAGCTTTCTATATTTCCAATTTTATTTTATTTTATTTTTGCTACCATTCTCGGCGTTACATTAAGCCATCTTCAGGCCCCTTTACCGACGTGTGGGAAGAACTCCACCTCTTCTACAATCTAATAGGGGCCAGCATACTCACTGGAAACCGTGTGCTCCTTTTGAATAACGCGATCCCATCGTACATCAGCTGCAGACTAAAACCGCAGTCCGCAATCGATCTACTAAGGGATTGCGTAACTGCATTCCGGCTTCAATTTATACTCTACAAGAGGTGGGATTCTTCCCACACATTAGTAAGAGGACCTGAAGATGGCTTAGTGTGACGCCGAAACTGGTAGCAAAAATAAAATAAAATTGGAAATATAGACAGCTGAAGGTGTTTTTCATTTGACATCTCAGGACAAATTAAGTACGGTATGCTGAAGATGGCAACACATGTAGAGGCCTGGAAGAGGTTTATATGGGGGACTGATGACCTCAGAAATTAAGTCCCATAGTGCTCAGAGCCATTTTGAGCTTTATATCCAGAATTGGTTGAAAAATTGTTCATGATATAATGAGGATGGCAGTAATGCTGTTGCTGCTGATGATAACGATGATACCTTGATAGCTTACTATCGTGTATTCATTCTGCAATGTGGGAAATTAATATTAACATTGGATCACCAAGTAAACAACCGTGACTTAAGAGTGAAGTCCACACTTTCGTCTGGAAGGGTAAATTAGTAGATACTAGCATAAAAGAGACTGACTGAACAAAGTACCTAGTTCGATATTAGCACAGACTTCATACAAAACTGAATGCAGATTAAGCACCTTTCTGAATCTAACAGCAAATTCTGTTCAGTCTAATGCCCTACAGAAAAAAAATTGCATGAGGTTCAGGTATTTTAATCCAAAAAGTTATACGACACATTCATCTGTGCATCTGTTCTGCGACAGTTGTATATCCAGATTCGAATATCCTTTCCTGTTATCTGAAATTCATACATACATATAATACAAACATAATCTAAAACCAAAGAAATTTGACCAAAAAATTGGACCGGTGGAAATTTGAAAAACTATGCCCTGTGGTCAAAAGCTTGTAAAAACCTTGCACTTCCCGTTTATAAATATAGTTTCCACAGAAGAATAGTTTTATAGGGGACCCCATGTAATATCTACGTGGCAAAATACAAATGCGTGTGGTTTATAGCCGACAGGTGAAATTAATCGGACACGCTCATGTTCACCGATCTACACTGCATGCCATTAAAATTGCTACACCAACAAGAAATGCAGATGATAAACGGCTATTCATTGGACAAATATATTGTACTAGAACTAACATTGAGGCGTAGCGTCGTATACCGGTCCTGCCTTGGAGGCAGTTAAGTGCAGGGTGACCAAACGTCCCGGAAAACCGGGATTGTCCCGGTTTTCATCCCTGTGTTCCGATGTCCCGAAAATTTGTTTCGGGACGCTCAAAAGTCCCGGAATTCAGTTTTTAAATACATTTCGTGAAACTTTCTCAAATTTGTAGGATTTCGCTGTATTAAAGGAAATACAACACAAGAAATTAATATATTTTAGCTTATTTGTCTAAAACCTCCATTTCCCCATACTAGTAATCACAGTATCAGTATTGATACACTCAGGCAATAATTTACTTTGAGCGGTACTTTGGCCAACAAGCAGTAAGTTGTATTATTGTAACAGAGCTATGAAACCGTCCGATTGTCGCGCCACTTACTCACACACTCATTGTTAGAACAGTGTAGTAGTTGATCTTTTGTCAGACAAATTGCAATAGTTTTTTCTCATATTAGTGGTATTATTGCTGCAGTACTGTGAAACGCAATGCCGAAACGTGCCGGCAAGTTCAGTGACTGTTATTCCAAGGAATGGAATTTCATTAAGAAAGGTCGCTTTGATTACGAAGCAGAGTGTTCCGTATGTAACTGTTTTATTAGTATAAGTCATGGTGGACGTTCCGACATAGTTGATCACATCAGGTCATAGAAACACATTAACAGATACAGTGCGCCGAGCTGCAGTAAAACTCTGCAAAATTATTTTGTGAAACATCAGTCAAGTGAAGAAACGAAAGTTCGAGCAGCCGAGCTTACACTAGCCTACCACACGGTAAAACATCACCAAACTTATAGATCTAGTGATTGTACTAATAAGCTTAACAGCATTATATTTGATGATTCTTCCATTGCAAAAAAGTTTAGTTCAGCAAGAACTAAAGTGTCAGCCTTAGTGAAAGGAGTTATTGCTCCCCAGAGTGTAAAGGAAAGCCTTGAATACATCAAAAAGTCTTCTTTCTACGGGATATCCACTGATGCCAGCAATCATAAGGCCACTAAAATATTTCCGTTTGTTGTTCAGATTTTCGATATTAATCAGGGAATTCAGACCAAACTTTTGAAGCTGAGTTCCCTATCTAATGAAACATCTGACGACATTTCAAGATTTTGTATGAATACTATCGAAATGTTTGATCTTGAGAAAATAAATGTGTGGCATTTTGTGGAGACAACACCAACACAAACTTTGGTGGTTTAAAAAGACAAGGCAAATGCAACGTATTTACCAAATTAAAGACAACATTACATGAAAACATTGAAGGCATAGGGTGCCCTGCACATGTTTTACACAATAGCGTGCAGGCATCTGCTGACAGTTTGAGCTGTGATGTTGAAACTATCGTCATGAAGGTATACTCCCACTTTTACATATATACTGTTAGAACAGAGAGGCTTAAGGAGTTCTGTGATTATGTGGGAAATGAATATATGAATGTAATGTGTCACTCGAAAACTCGCCGTTTATCACTGTTTCCAGCAGTTGAAAGAGTAATCCGCCTGTTTGAACCGTTAAAAGATTTTTTTCCTAAATGAAGACAAAGCCCCCAAACTATTGGTTTAGTTTTTCAGTAACCCTTTAAGTGAAGCCTACTTATGGTTCATTCACAGTCAGCTTAGCACTTTGCAGCATGGGTTAAAGGAAATTGAGGGAAGCACGAAAATAGAGGTAAATGATGTTTTGAAAAATACTCTGGAAACTGTTACTAAGAGGAGAGAACAGCAGTTCATTTCTTTTAATGTTAAATCTGTCCTTAAAAGAGCAGAAGTATCAGAAGCAGCGGGAGAAGAAGTTAACAAGTTTTATGACACTTGTGTAGAATATCTCAGCAAGTGGAGCGCTTCATATTTACCCTCATCGCCGGTGTTTGATTGGATGTTACTGAAGAGAGTGCCAAAATGGAAAAGTGTTGAAGAGACAATTTCTTATTTGAAGAGTAAAGAGATTGAAATCGATGATTCCATTCTCTTTGATCAGTTCGGTATACTGACAAATTTTGTTGAAGAAAGTCTTCACAAGTGGAATGATGACAAAAAAAGACCATTGGAATGTCATGAGAAGTGGGTGAGTTTTTTTTTTTTTTTAAAGCTGTGACTGTCTTCAGCATTACTCTGAGTTGGTAATAATTGCAAGGTATTTATTTGCAATCCCAGACCATAATGCCAATGTGGAAAGAATATTTTCGTTCATGAATATCCAGTGGACTCATGAAAGAAACAGAATGGAGGTGGACTCTCTTGAAACAATCCTGAAGATCCTGTACAACTACAAAATGGATTGTGCCGAGTTTTATCACTGTGTCTCAGAGAACAAAGACATGATCAAGAAGGCTGGAGGCAGTGAAAATACACTTTTCTCCAAGGACAGTCAACCGAAAATAATTTGGTCACCCTAGTTAAGTGGGAGATACGAGTCAGAGCTGGATAGTGACAGATGGTGACGCGAGACTGGACGCGCACGTAGTTTATGTTTCAGCCGATAGAGGACAGTATTGGATAGGGGACTGATTTAGTTTCGATTGTGCTCGCTAGAGTGCACTAAAGTAATAGAATGTTTTTCGCAAACTGTTCTAGTATTTTCATAAAGTGTTATTATGTCTTTTTGTGTAAGTAAAATGTTATAAATGTGTTTTAGCAGTATGAATGATGCGTGAGTGTAGTTTAAGGTTAATATGAAGATAATTGACTAAAGAGTAGTGGGATTTAGTGTGGGAACATTTCGAAGAAGTATGGATGTGCACAAAGGGGATTTTTGTAGAATAGAATTGTAAAGTAAGTTTATGGTAAAGGGAAAGTTTATTCAGGTGCAAATAGTAATAGTAAATAACTTTATGCATAAACAAAACTTCAGTATATTAGATAATTACGTCGGTAAAAAGTGCAGTCGTTAGGTTTACTATTTTGCGATTGGTTATTGATGAAAAGCGCGGACTGACGCGGGAGAGTGTTGTTTTGCTATTGGCTGTTGAGCAAATTAACCAATGGTAAAGCAATATTTCTTTGCGCGCCTTTCTCGACTGGTAGACAAGACTTACAGTATTCTAGGGAGGAGTCGGAGCGTAACCATGAAACAGTTCGGACGTGTGTAGTAGTAGTTCCCATGGAAATGATAAGTTGCCGGATCTAGCAGTGTTTCATACATCAAAAGTGTTGTAAAGTGACGGCATAATTATTCCAATGGGTATGTAGAAATTTCTGAATTTTTAAGTGAATTTTGTGACGAGAAAAGACATAATTTTCGCATGGCGTATTGAGCAGGTCGGTGGCTAAAAACTGGGACTGCATTAGGTACCGACAGACTTAATATTTGACGAGCATTCTCAACCAAAAAACAATACATATTTTTGTTGCTATTATGTTTTTGGGAAATGCAACACCATAAACTTGCTAACGTGAGTGAAAAGGATAGTAAGTGACTGCGTTAAGACTAGCACGGGCTTGGCAGTGATACTTGTTCACCTACGTTTCAGAATATATTAATTAAGGACAAAGTTTCCAACCTTTCATTTCGTGTGAAAACTTTCTCCCGATACGTAGATTAGTGACTTTAATTGCAGCCTGGTTCACGTCGAAGTACAGTAGATTTCGCTCCGCTTCCCTACTGATGATATGATGAGACATTGTTCACAGGTAGGTGCAGGTTCTTCGTAAACGGACGGAAAGAACCGCGCAGCCGCAACATGTGATTACATTTTCACGCAATTTGGGTGCATAGATCCAGAGAAATCAGTAACCAGAAACTCCACCTCTGGCCATAATAACGGCCTTGATACGCCTGGGCATTGAGTCAAACAGGGCTTGCATGGCTTGTACAGGTACAGCTGCCCATGCAGCTTCAAGAAGATACCACAGTTCATCAAGAGTAGTGACTGGCGTATTGTGACGAACCAGTTGCTCGGCTACCACTGACTACATTTATACTCCGCAAGCCACCCAACGGTGTGTGGCGGAGGGCATTTTACGTGCCACTGTCATTACCTTCCTTTTCTGTTCCAGTCGAGTATGGTTCGCGGGAAGAACGATTGCCGGAAAGCCTCCGTGCGCGCTCGAATCTCTCTAATTTTACATTCCTGATCTCCTCGGGAGGTATAAGTAGGGGGAAGCAATATATTCGATACCTCATCCAGAAACGCACCCTCTCGAAACCTGGACAGCAAGCTACACCGCAATGCAGAGCGCCTGTCTTGCAGAGTCTGCCACTTGAGTTTGCTAAACATCTCCGTAACGCTATCACGCTTACGAAATAACCCTGTGACGAAACGCGCCGCTCTTCTTTGGACCTTCTCTATCTCCTCTGTCAACCCGATCTGGTACGGATCCCACACTGATGAGCAATACTCAAGTATAGGTCGAACGAGTGTTTTGTAGCCACCTCCTTTGTTGATGACTACATTTTCTAAGGACTCTCCCAAGGAATCTCAACCTGATACCTGCCTTAACAACAATTAATCTTACATGATCATTCCGCTTCAAATCGTTCCACACGCATACTCCCAGATATTTTACAGAAGTAACTGCTACCAGTGTTTGTTCCACTATCATACAATCATACAATAAAGGATCCTTCTTGCTATGTATTCGCAATACATTACATTTGTCTATGTTAATGGTGAGTTTCCACTCCCTGCACCAAGTGCCTACCCGCTGCAGATCTTCCTGCATTTCTTTACAATTTTCTAATGCTGTAATTTCTCTGTATACTACAGCATCATCCGCGAAAAGCCGCATGGAACTTCCAACGCTATCTACTAGGTCATTTATATATATTGTGAAAAGCAATGGTCCCATAATACTCCCCTGTGGCACGTCAGTGGTTACTTTAACGTCTGTAGACGTCTCTCCATTGAGAACAACATAGTGTGCTCTGTTTGCTAAAAACTCCTCAGTCCAGCCACACAGCTGGTCTGATATTCCGTAGGCTCTTACTTTGTTTATCAGGCGACAGTACCGAACTGTATCGAACGCCTTCCGGAAATCAAGTAAAATAGCATCTACCTCGGAGCCTGTATCTAATATTTTCTGGGTCTCATGAACTAATAAATCAAGTTGGATCTCACACGATCGCTGTTTCCGGAATTCGTGTTGATTCCTACAAAGTAGATTCTGGGTTTCCGACACTATACGAGAGCAAAAAACGTGTTCTAAAATTGTACAACATCTCGACATCAGAGATATAGGTCTATAGTTTTGCGCATCTGCTCGACGACCCTTCTTGAAGACTGGGACTACATGTGCTCTTTTCCAATCATTTGGAACCTTCCGTTCCTCTAGAGACTTCCGGAACACGACTGTTAGAAGGGGGGCAAGTTCTTTCGCGTACTCTGTGTAGAATCGAATTGGTATCCCGTCAGGTCCAGTGGACTTTCCTCTGTTGAGTGATTCCAGTTGCTTTTCTATTCCTTGGACACTTATTTCGATGTTAGGCATTTTTTCGTTTGTGCGAGGATTTAGAGAAGAAACTGCAGTGTGGTCTTCCTCTGTGAAACAGCTTTGGAAAAAGGTGTTTAGTATTTCAGCTTTACGCGTGTCATCCTCTGTTTCAGTGCCATCATCATCCCGGAGTGTTTGGATATGCTGTTTCGAGCCACTTACCTATTTAACGTAAGACCATAACTTCCTACGATTTTCTGTCAAGTCGGTACATAGAATTGTACTTTCAAATTCACTGAACGCTTCACGCATAGCCCTCCTTACGCTAACTTTGACATCGTTTAGCTTTTGTTTGTCTGAGAGGTTTTGGCTGTGTTTAAACTTGCAGTGAAGCTCTCTTTGCTTTCGCAGTAGTTTCCTAACTTTGTTGTGTTTTTCCCGTCCCTCACAGTTTTACTCGGCACGTACCTGTCTAAAACGCAATTTACTATTGCCTTGAACTTTTCCATAAACACTCAAAATTGTCAATGTCGGAACAGAAATTTTCGTTTTGATCTGTTACGTAGTCTGAAATCTGCCTTCTATTACTCTTGCTAAACAGATAAACCTTCCTCCCTTTTTTTATTTTCCTATGTACTTCCATATTCAGGGATGCTGCAACGGCCTTATGATCACTGATTCCCTGTTCTGCGCTTAGAGTCAGAGTTAGGGTCTGATTGTTATCAGCAGGTCCAAGATGTTATCTCCACGAGTCGGTTCTCTGTTTAATTGGTTCAAATGGCTCTGAGCACTATGAGACTTAACATCTGTGGTCATCAGTCCCCTAGAACTTAGAACTTAGAACCTAACTAACCTAAGGACATCACACACGTCCATGCCCGAGGCAGGTTTTGAACCTGCGACCGTAGCAGTCACGCGGTTTCAGACTGATGCGCCTAGAACCGCACGGCCACACCAGCCGGCCTCTGTTTAATTGCTCGAGGTAATTTTCGGATAGTGCACTCAGTATAATGTCACTCGATTGTCTGTACCAACCACCCGTCCTAAACATCTGAGTGTCCCAGTCTATATCTGGTAAATTGAAATGTCCACCTAAGACTATAACATGCTGAGAAAATTTATGTGAAATGTATTCCAGATTTTCTCTCAGTTGTTCTGCCACTAATGCTGCTGAGTCGAGAGGTCGGTAAAAGGAGCCAATTATTAACCAAGCTTGGTTGTTAAGTGTAACCTCCACCCACAAAAATTCATAGGAACTATCCACTTCTACTTCACTACAGGATAAACTACTACAAACAGCGACAAACACGCCACCACCGGTTGCATGCAATCTATCCTTTCTAAACACTGTCTATGCCTTTGTAAAAATTTCGGCAGAATTTATCATTGGCGTCAGCCGGCTTTCCGTACCTATAACGATTTCAGCTTCGGTGCTTTCTATCAGCGCTTGAAGTTCCGGTACTTTACCAAAGCAGCTTCGACAGTTTACAATTACAATACCGATTTCTGCTTGGTTCCCGCATGTTAGTGAGAGATTGTGCTGTCCAGGGCAGCAGTCGAACATTTTCTGTATCCAGAAAGGCCCGTACAGGACCTGCAACATGCGGCCGTGCACTATCCTGCTGAAATGTAGGGTTTCACAGAGATCGAATGAAAGGTAGAGCCACGCGCCGTAACACATCTGAAATGTAACGTCCACTGTTCAAAGTGCCGTCAATGCGAACTACAGGTGACCGAGACGTGTAACCAATGGCACCCCATACCACCACGCTGGGTGATACGCCAATATGGCGATGATGAATACACGCTTCCAATGTGCGTTTACTGCGATGTCGCCAAACACGGATGCGACCATCATGATGCTGTAAACAGAACCTGGATTCATCCGAAAATATGACATTTAGCCATTCGTGCACACAGGTTTGTCGTTGTGTACACCATCGCAGGCGCTCCTGTCTGTGATGCAGCGTCAAGGGTAACCGCAGCCATGGTCTCCGAGCTGGTAGTCCATGCTGCTGCAAACGTCGTCGGACTGTTCGTGCAGATGGTTATTGTCCTGAAAACGTCCGCAACTGTTGACTCAGGGATCGAGATGTGGCTGCACGATCCGTTACAGCCATGCGGATGAGATGCCTGTCATCTCGATTGCTAGTGATACGAGGCCGTTGGGATCCAGCATGGCGTTCCGTATTACCCTCCTGAACCCACCGATTCCATATTCTGCCAACAGTCATTGGATCTCAACGAACGCGAGCAGCAATGTCGCGATACGATAAACCGCAATCGCGATAGGCTACAATCCGACCTTTATCAAAGTCGGAAACGTGATGGTACGCATTTTCTTGACTACACGAGGCATCACAACAACATTTCACCAGGCAACGCCGATCAACTGCTGTTTGTGTATGAGAAATTGGTTGGAAACTTTCCTCATGTCAGCGCGTTGTAGGTGTCGCCACCGGCGCCAACCTTGTGTGAATGCCCTGAAAAGCTAATCATTTGCATATCACAGCATCTTTTTCCTGTCGGTTAAATTTCGCTTCTGTAGCACGTCATCTTCGTGGTGTACCAATTTTAATGTCCAGTAGTGTATATTAACGATGTCAACCGAAGACAAAGCACGTAAAACAAGAGTTATACTTGGAAGAACAGAAATGAAGTGATTACTACGATAGGTAAAGTCATCTACGTCACATGGTATTGGGAGCGATATCATTACACACTACGTGATCAAAAGTATGTTGACACCTGCCTGAAAATCACTTACATGTTCGTGACGCTCTCCATCGGTAATGCTGCAATTCATTATGGTGTTGGCCCACCCTTTGCCTCCATGAAAGCATCCACTCTCGGTGGCATACGTTCAGTCAGATGCTGGAAGGTTTCTTGGGGAATGGCATTCACCGAGTGCTTCATTGAGAAGAGGTATCGATGTCGGTCGGTGAAGCCTGGCGTTCCAAAATATCCCAAAGATGTTCTCTAGGATTCGGGTCAGGACTCCGTGCAGGCCAGTCCATTACGTGGACGTTATTGTCGTGTAACCACTCGTCACAAGCCGTGAGTTATGAACAGGTGCTCGTTCGTGTTGAAAGATGCATTCACCATACCTGAATTGCTCTTCATCAGTGGGAAGCAAGAATGTGCTTAAAACATCAATGTTGGCCTGTGCTGTGATAGTGTCACGCAAAAACAACAAGGGATGAAAGCCCCCTCCATGAGAAACACGACCACACCATAACACCACCGCCTCCGAATTTTACAATTGGCACTACACACGCTGGCAGATAAGGTTCAAATTCAAAAGTGTGTGAAATCTTATGGGACTTAACTGCTAAGGTCATCAGTCCCTAAGCTTACACACCATGTAACCTAAATTATCCTTAGGACAAACACACACAGCCATGCCCGAGAGAGGACTCGAACCACCGCCGGGACCAGCCGCACAGTCCATGACTGTAGCGCCTTAGATCGGCAGATGAGGTTCATCGGGTATTCGTCATACCCACACACTGCCATCGGATCACTACATTGTGTACTGTGATTCGTCATTCCACACAAAGTTTTTCCACTGTTCAGTCGCCCATTGTTTATGCTCCTTACAGCAAGTGAGGCGTCGTTTGGCATTTACGAGCGTGATGTGTGGCTTACGAGCAGCCGCTCGACCCTGAAATCCAAGTTTTCGCACCTTCCGCGCAACTTTCATAGTACTAGTAGTGGATCCTGATGCAGTTTGGGATTCCTGTGTGTTGGTCTGGGTGGATGTCTACCTATTACACTTAGGGTAAAGTGTCGGCGGTCTCTGTCAGTCAACAGACGAGGTCGGCATCTATGCTTTTGTGCCATACGCGTCCCTTCACGTTTCCACTTCACTATCACGTCGGAAACGGTGTACCTAGGGATGTTTAGGAGCGTGGAAATCTCGCGTACAGACGAGTAACACAAGTGACACGCAATCACCTGACCAGGTACCAAGACCGTGAGTTTTGCTGAGTGCCCCATTCTACTCTCTCACGATGTCTAATGACTACTAAGGTCGCTGATATGGAGTACCTGACAGCAGGTGGCAGTACAATGCACCTAATATGAAAAACGTATGTTTTTGGGGGTGTCCGGATACTTTTCATCACGTAGTGTAGGCCTGACACCACGGAACCCTTCTCACACTTACGAAGTCCATAGTGTCACGGTCACAACAGTTACAATACTCGCAGATGATTACGGACAGTGATTTTACATCAAGGTTTAGTACTTTCAAGTAATTTGCGATCGTAAACAGTGGACTACAGATGCGAACAGAAGTAAAAGTACAAACACTATGATGTTGCACCGGTTTGAAAAACCTAACTCATTATCAAATTTTGACGACTGAAATCCATTTATATAAATTATATAATTTAACCTAACGGAGGACGATTACCAATCTTGTGCCACTGTGGCGATGACTGCATCACTGGTCGCGAATGGCTGGCTGCGTCGAAAGCCCAGCCTGCATTAGCCACGACCGACGAACGCATTCTGCTCAAGCCTGTACTTGGGTTGAACTTTCTTAGATGCCATATCATGCGACCATAGCTTAGCAAGAATCACGTCTTCTATCCAACCGCGTTCACTCACAGTCGGAAATAGTGGCGTGATCAAATAAATGAACATCTTCTGCAACCGTTCACGGATAGCTCGTGGTCTAAATGCTTGTAGAAGATTGACCATTCCCCAAGTCTTTCATGAACGTTTAATGCAGCTTGGAAGGGACATCGGCATGGAGGCCCTTCGTAAGTTACCATACAGGAATTCTCCTTGGTTTTAGCTGCTCAGTTACACTGAATATGTCCTCTGCTTCGTGCCTGCCACGCCTGTCAAAGGGTTTCCAGTATTCGTCATTGAATTCACGGGATGCTCGTCGTGTTGTTGAAACAAACGAATGTGCTGTTTCGCACATCTTGTCCAAGGCTGTTCCATCAGCATCCACTTTCTTCGCATGACGCATGTATTCTAGCGAATCTAATCACCCTCTTACGGCTGTTGAAAACATTTATTGAGACTGCAGTTCCCACATTTTGTCACTTTCAAGAGTAATGGTGTATTAGATCCCACACTGCAACGTTAATATTTGATAAGATGGAACATTGTTACCAGCCTTCTGGATGAAATATTTTTTTATTGTTATTTCTGTTCAGCATGAAGGGACGGAGCGAATGAAACCGCTTTGTAGTCAAGGGTCTTACATATGTAAGAAAAGTTTTAAATTATTCAAAAAACAGATGATAATAAAATAATTCTTTTTGAAAACCGCTTTGTTGAAAACTTCTGATGACATCTGAAACTGTTTGGATGATTTTATATTGCGGTTAAAATATAATCACTGATGACAGTGTTAATGGTGCTATGGTATAATGACGATGTTAGCAGTGTAATCAAGATGAAAGTGGAATTATGGCTATAAATATGCGGTCTTGTGGAAGTGGAGTTAGTGACTAAAAGTGCTTGATGCGGAAGATAGGGAGAGGAAGGAAAGTAGATGGCTGATATGAGTCGGAGTGTTGCGACTAGGACTGGAAAGAAGGATATCTCTCTCAACGGATTTCATGGTTGGTTACTGAGAGCTGCTTGAAGTTTTAACTGGAGCGGATGAATAAGGCACGAAGTTGCTCGGAATGTGGGAGACGGATTTAGTGGCATAGCAGGGTATCTGGGTTGGTGACTGATAGATAAGATATTCAATAACGAGACTGGGTTTTACGGTTAATGTGCGAAGGTCTCCAAGAAAAGGGAAAAAAAGTCTACTAAGTTGGTGAGATAGCACAAGATACGAGTTGGGGAGGCAGGCGGTTGTGGAAGGCGAGTGCGAATGCATGCACTTGCGGGATTTGTAGAATTTGGGGCACACAGAGATCCTGGAAATGTTGGTACATGTTATGATGAGGCTGATCTGGGATTTATAGCTGAGGTTAGTGGTAGAGGGATGTAGAACGCAGGTGTGACCTGTGGAGATTATAGGTTTTTCCATTTAGTATATTGCGGCAACGGCCTTCCCTCAGTGGATACACCGGTTCCCTTGAGATCACCGGAGTTAAGCGCTGTCGGGTGTGGTCAGCACTTGGATGGGTGACCATCAACGCCGCCATGCACTGTTGCCATTTTTCGGGGTGCACTCAGCCTCGTGATGCCAGTTGTGGAGCTACTCGACCGAATAGTAGCGGCTTCGGTCAGGTATATCATCATAACGACCGGGAGAGCGGTGTGCTGACGCCACGCACCTCCTATCCGCATCCTCCACTGAGGATGACACGGCGGTCTGTTGGTCTCGTCTCGGTAGGCCACTCGTGGCCTGAAGACGGAATTTTTTTTATTTAGTTTATTGCATGTTATATGCTAGCTTCGATGTCTATGTCTGCGATTTTATACCTGGAGTAGTCGGCGAGAGTGTTGCAGTCACGATTGAGCAGGAATTCTCTGTAAAGGCAACGGGGTTCTTGGAACAGAGAATGAACGCTAGAAAGGAGAGTGGGATGGTCATAGTAGATTGTTCAGAGAGGGAAGTGTGACTGACAGTTTGTGATGGTATGTTGTAAGAAATTTACCTCTCTGTGAATGTTGTCATGATTTTGAAGACATTCGTTTAGGACAGACATGGGCAACCTTTGGTGATCTGGGGCTCTGATTCAAATACTCAGTTAAGCTAGCTGGCCACCTCGTCACGTGACGCTACAGCAGCGCTCCTAGAGCATGAAGTCAAAACTGTAGTGTGCGAGACGTTGTTGTTAATGGGGTGACGCACCGACGTGAAAGGCACCCCTTTCTCAACAAGCGACGCTTGCAAACTTACGCCGAAAGACACACGTTTGTGAGAGCCCATTCATTTGATGCTCATCTCATCTTCAAACGCTTAAATTTATTTATTCGTCATGAACATTGTAGCTTCACTTACGATAATTTACAATAGCTGTCATAAAAACTGCTCTTGCAAAATTCTGCAATGCCGTTAGCAAAGAAACAATGTTCACGACACATATATAAGTGTAAACATCTGAAAACTGGATGCCAGGCATCTTGAAACATAAACCTGGAAAAAAATAAACGACTGTAAAAGCAACTGGTGGCAGCAAATTTATTATATATTACATTCATTGAATTTTCTCATCTTGAAAGTACTGCAGGGTGATCTGTTATAATTCTTAAAAACCATTCAACAGCCAAGATGGCATAAAATATTTCTTTATTTAAGACAACCGGTTTAACAGACTTAGCTGTCATCTTCAGGTCTTAAAACTTATTTTGTTGTAAGACACGTTCATTTTACGCTAAACCTCCACTTGACGTCATGTGCCTGAGGTTCTGAATAAAACGAACGTTTTTTGCAACAAAAAGTATTGTAAGACCAGAAGATGACAGCAAAGTCTGTTGAAACCTGTTGTCTTAAATAAATAAATATTTAATGCGACGGCTTTTAAAAACTACCTCCAGTTTCTACAGTTGCAGTATTCTGATCCGTCGCTCTCTCTTCTAAGAATTTGTTCCTCAGACAGGATGAAACCAATCGCGGAACGGATCCAGCCCGCACGTTGCCGGATGTCCACCTGTAACCTCCCCCTCACTTATCGACCTTAATGACAGTGAAAAATTAAACCGCGTGCACCTAATGGAAATTTGTGAAAAGCAATCGTCACCGCAGTTAATTTGTCGGTAAAGAGGGAGGAAAGGGTTACATCTAAATGAAAGGAAAAATGCCAATGAAATTGGTGGAAATTAATTTTCAGAAAAGGGTAAAATTAATAAAGAAAGTAAATGTGCGGTCGTTACGTTAACAATTAATTGGCGTTAATTAGATATTTGAGATTTGGGGAAAATTACGGTCGCCAACTACTATAATAACTGAAATGCACATATAATTAGCACTAAAAGCTTGGCAACTGAAGGTAGACACGTGTTGTGTGAAAACCGAAGGTTTGTCAGATGTAATAAATTTCGCTACACTCTGACTTAATGTAGCAAAAGAATTAATAAAACCGGAAAATTGAAAGTTGATTTAGTGACTGAAATTAATAGTGAACTTTGTTTCTGAAGCACTGCGAAATTCAATAAAATGAGGTTAGTCTTGGGCTACCTCAACAGTCATTTCAAAAGCTACTTGAATCTACGCAATTTAGAAATAAGAGATTTAACTTTGAACTTGAATTAAATGATTCTGAACAATTAACAATAGTAAAATTTAGTATGTACCAAGCTGAGCTGCAGTCACAGGTAAGTTAAAATATGGTAACAAAACTCGCACTCTTAATTTGTGCTTGTGTAATCTAAATATTGTAGCCACCTATGAATACTTTAACTGAACTTTGAAATTAAAGCAGTGAAATGGAATGATATTACTTTAATGCTGCCGTTTGAATTTCAACGACACTCGGGTTCATTCCGGAAAAGGAAGGGACCCTGCTTGGTAATGCAATTGGGACAATGAGCAACAAAGGTATGCTACGTTGCTGTAATTTAAAGAGGCAAATTGAGCTGTTTGAAAAGCTGAGGTCTGCCATACAGTTCTAAAACTTTACGTGCTTCCAGTCTTCCTTGTTGCTTGATGGAAGGTTTGAAATCGTCGGTCGAGGAGGTGGCGACAGACACTCATTGTCGGCCGTCGCTGTTGCAGAAGCTGGATGTTGGCGCGCCTTCTTCTCGACACTGTCACCAGGCTAAACGGGGTCTTGATGTGCACCAGCTAATGCTTCCCGTCCGCGACACTGTGTCAGAAACTATCATAGCAAGTCGAGCGCAATTACATGCTGCCAAACCCCGAAAGCGCGGCAACTCGCGGGAGCGTCACACAACACACCTGCTCCATTGCCCTACTCCAGCCAGACTGCCCGCGCTCCACGCGGCCGAGTTCACACTGTCAAACATCCTACACACTTTGGTTCTTCACGTGACCTATCGATGTAATCGTTCGATAGCATAGTTTTCCCTAGGCAAGACCCAGCGTAAAAATACAAATAGTATTTACAAATCAAACCAATTATACATCGACATCAATGCATATATATATATATATATATATATATATATATATATATATATATATATATATTGTAAAAGAATTACAATATATGAAGACACGTAAATGTCATATCTTCAGGTAACAAAATAAAGAAAAAATTTATAGTACAATGAATGTGAATGGTTACTATGTCATATGAAGCCACTGGTGAATGTGAAGAACAAACCGAACAAAGGGAAGGGTAGAAAGAAGTCTATACAATGTGGGTGTGGAACAGTTATAACAAGCTTGTTTGCTAATGGTGAGAGGAATAATAGCTGGTTGCCACTGTAATGAGGGTGAGTAATGAGACTGTGTTTGGTAATTAAGGATAAGGTCAGGATTCTTTGATTGGTGTTTATTAGTGACCAGAATTTCCAATAATGTTAGTTCCCTCTCTTTCATTCTTTTATGGAAAACATCGCATTTCACATCATATGAATCACGCCGATTCAGAGCATGAGAAACTGATTTTACTTTTAATGTAACAACAATAAAATACATACCAAGCCAGAAGAAGTCATTCGCTAAGCTACAAATAAAATAAATGAAATTGCGCACTTTTAATTTGTGTTGTATCTCTTGTTATTAGTATTAATACACGAAATTTATTAAGATTTTCTTACGCAATACAAGAACAAACAGCTACTGAGGCAACAAAGTTTAGAATGAAACTGGTTATTAGCAAACAAACAAAACTGGCGGTAAATACTTAATCAGTTTTCATATTTTTACGACACTCGGCGATTGCATGGAAAAGAAAGGGACTCTGCATAGTAACAATGTCTGAGGATAGTAACAACACAGGTGCCCTACAGGTTTTTACTATTGCAGGTTATTATTCAAGAAAATTATTAAACTTTGTGAAAGAAATGCCCCTCCCTAATATCTGTACAATATTAGTAATACTTTGTCAGTTACGATGTTGTAATTGAGCGGACGGCGGAGAATGTAGTCGACGACAATGCCGAGGTGCCGCTGTAGCGGCTCCTGCTGTTTGCGAACCATGCGTCGTTTCCAGAGCCAGGATAATTATGAGGCAGGCAATAGTTAGAAATGGAGCTTCCTCCGCCTGTTCACTCCGACAACCATCTCGGTACTTGGGGGTTAACGAAGTAGGAACGCCTACACTGCCGGGATCGTAGCTGCACACCACGTCCGCGGGAGCCCTCAGCAAAACCTTCAAAATATTTCATTACTGAAGCTGTTCTGCTCCCTCTGCTCGCAGAGCGGCAGAGACTCTGCAGATGCAAAGATAAACAACGGTACAGCTACAGCCATTCCGTCGTTGCTATCGATACATAGGAATAAAATTCTCTTGTCTATAACCCAGCAGTTAACAATATTTACATTACAATTACAGTAAATTACATACACTGAAGAGCCAAAGACAATAGTACACCTGCCTAATATCATGTAGGACCCCCACAAGCACGTATGGACTCGACTAATGTCTGAAGTAGCGCTGGAGGGAATTGACAGCATGAATCCTACAGCGCTGTACATAAATCCGTAAGAGTAAGAGTGGGTGGATACTTCTTCTGAACAGAAAGTTGCAAGGCATCCCAGATATGCTAATAATGTTCATGTCTGAGGAGTTTCGTGGGCAGCGCAGGTGTTTAAACTCAGAAGAGTGTTCCTATAGCCGTTATGTAGCAATTCTATACGTTCGGGGTGTCGCATTATCCTGCTGGAATTGCCCAAGTCCGTCGGAATGCACAATGGGCATGAATGGATGCAGGTGATCGCGTACGCGTCACTTGTCAGAGTCGTATCTAGACGTATCAGGAGTCTCGCATCACTCCAACTACGCAGGCCCCACACCGTTTCAGTCTCCACCAGCTTGAACAGTCCCCTGCTGACACGCAGGATCCACGGATTCATGAGTTGTCTCCCATACCCGTACACGTCCATCCGCTCGATACAATTTCAAATGGGACTCGTCCGACCAGGCAACATGTTTCCTGTCATCAACAGCCGAATGTCGATGTTGACGAGAGCAGGCGAGACGTAAAGCTTTGTGTCGTGCAGTCATCAAGGGTACATGAGTGGCCTTCGCCTCCGAAGGCCCATATCGCTGATGTTTAGTTTAATGGTTCGCACGCTGACACTTGTTGATGGCTCAAATGGTTCTGAGCACTAAGAACTACTTAAACCTAACTAACCTAAGGACATCACAGACATCCATGCCCGAGGCAGGATTCGAATCTGCGACCGTAGTGGTCGCGCGGTTCCAGACTGAAGGGCCTATAACTGCTCGGCCCCAACGGCCGGCACTTGTTGATTGCCCAATACTAAAATCTGCAGCAATTTGAGGAATTGTGGCACTTCTGTGACACTGAACGATCCTCTTCAGTCGTCGTTGGTCCCGTTCTTGGGGGATGTTTTTCCGGGCGCAGCGATGAAGGTGATTTTGTGTTTTACCGGATTCATTATATTCACGGTACACTCGTGAAATGGTCGTACTGGAAAATTCCCCCTTCATCGCTACCTCGTAAACACTGTGTCCCATCGCTCGTGCGCCGACTATGACACCACGTTCAAACTCATTTAAACCTTGATAAATTGCCATTGTAGCAGCAGCAACAGATCTGACAACTACGCCAGACACTTGCTGTCTTACAAAGGCGTTACCGACAACAGAGCCGTATTTTGCCTGATTGCATACCTCTGTATTTGAATACGCAAGCCTATACCAGTTTCTTTGGTGCTTCAGTGTACATTCGCAAATACACTATTCCACCCGTTACATATCAGATTAGTTGCTAGAACAAAGCTTACAGTTTCAGTACAGTACAATTTGTCAACCGATGTTAAGCGGTGTCAGTCAAGAGCTAGTTGTGTTTCACAAGAACAATGCTTTCTAAATCCATGTTGACTGTGTGTCTGTTCACTGTTTTCTTCGAGGTAATTCATAATGTTCGAACACAATATACACTCCTGGAAATTGAAATAAGAACACAGTGAATTCACTGTCCCAGGAAGGGGAAACTTTATTGACACATTCCTGGGGTCAGATACATCACATGATCACACTGACAGAACCACAGGCACATAGACACAGGCAACAGAGCATCCACAATGTCGGCACTAGTACAGTGTATATCCACCTTTCGCAGCAATGCAGGCTGCTATTCTCCCATGGAGACGATCGTAGAGATGCTGGATGTAGTCCTGTGGAACGGCTTGCCATGCCATTTCCACCTGGCGCCTCAGTTGGACCAGCGTTCGTGCTGGACGTGCAGACCGCGTGAGACGACGCTTCATCCAGTCCCAAACATGCTCAATGGGGGACAGATCCGGAGATCTTGCTGGCCAGGGTAGTTGACTTACACCTTCTAGAGCACGTTGGGTGGCACGGGATACATGCGGACGTGCATTGTCCTGTTGGAACAGCAAGTTCCCTTGCCGGTCTAGGAATGGTAGAACGATGGGTTCGATGACGGTTTGGATGTACCGTGCACTATTCAGTGTCCCCTCGACGATCACCAGTGGTGTACGACCAGTGTAGGAGATCGCTCCCCACATCATGATGCCGGGTGTTGGCCCTGTGTGCCTCGGTCGTATGCAGTCCTGATTGTGGCGCTCACCTGCACGGCGTCAAACACGCATACGACCATCATTGGCACCAAGGCAGAAGCGACTCTCATCGCTGAAGACGACACGTCTCCATTCGTCCCTCCATTCACGCCTGTCGCGACACCACTGGAGGCGGGCTGCACGATGTTGGGGCGTGAGCGGAAGACGGCCTAACGGTGTGCGGGACCGTAGCCCAGCTTCATGGAGACGGTTGCGAATGGTCCTCGCCGATACCCCAGGAGCAACAGTGTCCCTAATTTGCTGGGAAGTGGCGGTGCGGTCCCCTACGGCACTGCGTAGGATCCTACGGTCTTGGCGTGCATCCGTGCGTCGCTGCGGTCCGGTCCCAGGTCGACGGGCACGTGCACCTTCCGCCGACCACTGGCGACAACATCGATGTACTGTGGAGACCTCACGCCCCACGTGTTGAGCAATTCGGCGGTACGTCCACCGAGCCTCCCGCATGCCCACTATACGCCCTCGCTCAAAGTCCGTCAACTGCACATACGGTTCACGTCCACGCTGTCGCGGCATGCTACCAGTGTTAAAGACTGCGATGGAGCTCCGTATGCCACGGCAAACTGGCCGACACTGACGGCGGCGGTGCACAAATGGTGCGCAGCTAGCGCCATTCGACGGCCAACACCGCGGTTCCTGGTGTGTCCGCTGTGCCGTGCGTGTGATCATTGCTTGTACAGCCCTCTCGCAGTGTCCGGAGCAAGTATGGTGGGTCTGACACACCGGTGTCAATGTGTTCTTTTTTCCATTTCCAGGAGTGTATGATGCAAAATCCTACTTTATATCGACCTTAAAGACGTGGACCTGTAATTTAGTGGATTACTCGTGCTACCTTTCTTGAATATTGATGTGAACTGTGCAACTTTTCAGTCTTTGGGTACTGATCTTTCGTCGAGAGAACAGTTGCTTACGATTTGTAAACATCGACCTATTGTTAACAAAATACTGTGAAAGGGACCTTACTGGTATACAGTCTGGACCGAAAGGCTTGCTTTTGGTAAGTGATTTAAACTGATTCACTACTCCGAAGGTACGTACTTCTAAGTTACATTAGCAGCTGTTCTTGATTCGAAGTCTTGAATACTTACTTCGTCTTCTTTTGTGAAGGTATTTCGGAAGGCTGTGTTTAGTAACTCTGTTTTAGTAGGCACTGTCTTTGACAGTATTTCCAGTGCTATCGCTCAGAGAAGGCATCGACTGTGTCGTGCCAGTAGTGTATTTCGCATACGACCAGAATCTCTTTCGATTTTCTGCCAGCTTGAGGAAGGTGATATTTAAGATGGAGGAAAACGAAATATTAGTAATGACTGCATGGGATTTCGCCTATCGTGCTGCTTGTGTAGGTTTTTGGGAACAGGCGGCGTGTGGTCGTGTCCGTTTCCTAAGATATATAGCAAACATATCTGAAATTATATCTCCTGTGCTTGAACAAAGCCACAGACGTAGAATCTGGGCACAGCTTCATACTAGCTAAATAGGAGCTTGGTAGAAAGATAAAAAAACACAGAAAGTGGGTAAAAAATTCATTCATTTTCATTAATCCAACTTAAAAGTAATTTTACATTTTCATAAGCAGACACAACACTATTTTCACAAATCTTCTTCTTCTTCAGCTGTTGGATATCAAGGCACCTGTAGAATTCTAGGTTTTGATTAGATGCAAACTTGAAGATTCGCTGCATTCATGTGGTCTTCTCATCTCCTTTGACGTAGGTAATGGTTTCAGGATGACCAAATATTTGAAGTGATGTAATCATTTTTTTGTAAGGTATACCAGGATCGTCCCAGCGAAATTCATGAAAGAAACGTGTTAACCAGTTTGCACTCCTCCATGTTTTAGCACAATTCACATCCTTTAAAGGTCTCAGTGATGCTATTCTTACTGAGAATGCTCTATTATACCAGCATCTTCTATTTGTCCCATAAATGCAATATCTTTAAATATGATTTGTCTACTCATCATAGAAACCTTGAAAGAAGGGAACGACATTGTCATTGTGAAATACTCTGAATATGCCACAGCACTTGGTCATTGATACAGCACGCTGCCGAACACCAGTAAGTGGGCAATAGTTAATCACACGGCAATGTAGAACTAGAGCATACGCTGCAGTGTGATCTGGGAAATTTGATGAAGATTCAGATTCGATTCGAACACCTATTGGTCTTGATTTAATTGTCTCATTCTGCTTGGAATAGTCTATTACGTTGAATGGTGCCAGCTCCTTGAATTTCCGTGAACTCAGTAGGCATCCTTCTCCTTCAAAACATTCATAGTAAGAAGCACGGAACCTTGCATATATGTCAAATGCTAGACTGTACACATTCTGATCCCACTGTAGCAGTAAAGTATCATATTGGTAGAATTCTGAATTCACATAGTCTCTGGTATTAGTCAAATTACAGTTGTCAAATACGGTGGAATCATTTGCTAAATTCCCCCTTCTGTTGGTCTGAAATGCAAGTATGATGAATCTCGGTGTTTCCAGCTGCAAGGAGGTATTAATGGCCCAAGTTTGTCTGCTTGCTGTCAGTAGCACCGGATATTCAAAAACCTCCCAAGAGTGGAAAGTTAATGGCAGATATGTACTGGCATTCAGAACTTAAAAAGCGTCAAACGCTCCTCGGCTGTCACTCTGATGTGTGGCATTTTCCTAACAATTTTATTGTCGATGATCTGAGTCTACTCTTGAGCTCCCCGAACGTACGAGTAGCTATCCTATGCGCTCCGTACCAGAATAATTTCCTGTTTAGCATTAACAATCAATACCTGCTTGTCCTCAAAGTACCCTATCAGCATTTTCAGAGGTATACATGCACTAAATCGGCGGTACTCTTCTGCTGTTCTGCCCACAGGCTCGTCTATGAACCATCCTGCATTTTCTAACTGCAGCACCTCGAGACAACATTTCGGAAAAACGGATACAACCAGAAGAAAATGAGACACGCAGTCAGACAGACTGCGCCAAGAGAATAAGAAGAAGAAACAGAAGAACACAAGTCATTGGCATGCATTCCGTTTGTCGGAAACACCTCAAGAAAAATAGCGTGGAATCCTGGGGAAACACAATGTGAAATGTGTATTCCGACCCCCTGCAAAAACCTTGACTCTACTGGGTTCAGTGAAAGATGACCTAGGCCTTCGAAAACCAGGCGTTTATCAAATTCCCTGTCAGTGCGGAAAATCATACATTGGGGAGACAGTCCGCACTAGCGCCATATCGAATTACGCCAAGCCACTAAATCAGCCGTGGCTGATCATTGTATAAGGACTGACCATACTATGGACTATGAAAAAACAAAAATACTCTGTCAGTCCTCCTACATCTGGGACTGCGTTACTAAAGAGGCCATCTAAGTCCGACTACAGGACGATCTAATTGATAAAGACAGCGGCTTCAACTTAGTCAGGCTTGGAACCCTGCACTCAGCCTGGAGAGAAAGATGCGGTCCCAGACATCGAAGACCGCCCCCGACGGCGGCAGCAGGGAGACTGCAGACCTCAATTCAGACCCCAACACCAAAGACACCAGGAGAGGAACGGTGGAGGGAGTAACGGATAGTATATATAGGGCGCCGAGAGGAACAGCACAGCATTCGTCTGGAACCACCTAAAGATGGCAGCATGTACGTCTGCCGAAATATTGCGGAGAAATTGCGAAGCTACCCCGTCGGATACCCGAGAACTGTTCAAACTGGAAATTCGCCAGGAAAACTTCAGATCGCATTTTCTGAACCATTCAAATTCGAGGGTGATGATGAAACATATGTTTTAAGGGTTAAGGCTATATCAGCATTACATGTACCATCAATCTCTATCTTATTAAGTTCATAGCATATTTCCTGGAACGGGAATGCCAAAGCATTACGTGTAAGCTTTGATCGCACTGTATGATTACCATACTTTTTCTTAAATGATCATTCCGAATATAGGAAACTCCTGCATGGAAGAGTTAAAGCGTCATTGTGCTGGATGGTAAACTGAATTTCATCGTTCTTGTTAAATGTCGTTGAAGCATCAGGTATATGAGAAATATTTCTAACCTACGACCCCATCATCGTATTCAACTGGGTGAGATATATTGAGCGACGACGTCATTGTGAGGTTCAAAGCCTACTGACTTAAGAAACGCGTAGTTCACACATGTTATCACCTAGCGGCTCTGCTGCGAAGTGTTGTGCTGTGGGATGTGTGTGCTGGTTTTATACCTTACGCCCAACCTGTCTTAGATGTATTCGTACAATGATTTCCTCACCACTTAAGTCAATAAGTCGGTTATTCTGATGATGATGATGATGTTTGGTTTGTGGGGCGCTCAACAGCGTGGTTATCAGCGCCCGTACGATTACCCAATCTTTGCTCAGTCCAATTGCGCCACTTTCCTGGATGATGATGAAATGATGAGGACAACACAAACACCCAGTCATCTCGAGGCAGGTGAAAATCCCTGACCCCGCCGGGAATCGAACCCAGGACCCCCTGCTCGGGAAGCGAGAACGCTACCGCGAGACCACGAGCGGCGGACTCGGTTATTCTGGTCCCGAGTCCGCCGCTCGTGGTCTCGCGGTAGATCGGTAAATCGGTTATTCTGGTTCCCGCTACGCAGCTCCAGATAGTCCAATGTCTGAACTGTCTTTGGAAGATATATAGCGTTGATAGGAGTCTCAACAATCTTATAACCTGTTCCAACTCATAGGAAGAATCTGTATATTGAATGAAGCAACCTACTTTTGAGATATGAGTTCGTTGCAATTTTACGCTCAATACGGGTTATACTGACAGGGAGAATACACACAGTCTAATCAAATTTGTAAACTTTACTGGGATCCTTCTTCAAAATCTGTCCCTTTCTGAAACCCAGCAGTGGGCCTATTGAACCTTTTGCTTAAAGTCATTCGAAGCATTCACCTTGCTTGTTTTAGATTTAAGTGTACTATGTTTGCACGGAGATCAATTCCTTTCCCAGATTGTTTTAAAACTTCGTTTAAATCATCAGTATCGCATGCACCAGGTTCAGTTTCCACAATTTCGTTTTTACCATTAATTTCGTGATGCAGTTTGTTGTTAGCCTCTGTAATACTTGGGATTGTGTTTTATGCGGCCAGTCAAATTTGCGCGATACTCCAATCCCCAACGCTTAAATCAATTGGAGGGAAGTAATTCGCATGTAATACAGACGATCGTTTTTCTAAAGTCAGAGAGTATATTGCATCTAAACTTGAAGTGATGAATGGACGCTTGATAGCCGTCCATGTATGTCATTCAGGACGAACATGAGGCATAGATGACCACACAGGAATGTATTAAAGTTCTTATAGTGTCGAAAATTGTAGAACACATGTCTTCTGCCTGTGAAGCATCGTTGTAACTCTACCGGGGGTTTCAGGTTACCGAATATGTCGAAACAGTGGACTTTATTTGTATTTTTTATTCAACACCTGCTAACTAGTGCGTTCCAGGTCCTCCGGCTACATCCATATCCACAATTCCGCATTCTCCTGATTTACACATAGTTTTCTGTAATACATTCCGCATAAACACGCTTCGGAACATATGAATGTTGAATTTCTTCTTAATCAGATCTGTATCTGTGAGTTCCCTGTATGGTATGACTGCTAGCGTGACCTTCTTTGTTTTCTTTTAGAAAAGACCTACTCCTTTCTTGTATGGTTTCAAATATAGCCCTTTCGCGATGACGGCTGTCTCCATCATGTGGTTGTGTCTTCGTGCCTCCTGCAGTTGCTTCTGAGAGGTCTGTGTATTCTTGACTGGCCAGGAAATATCCGCAGAACCCCTAGCCAGTGAACCCACCGCTGAGAGACGGCTAGGGCAGAGAGCGGTAAGGGAATAATACCACATGACGTCTTGGGTACTGGCAGAACCCTGGGTGGTTTAATCGATCTTATTTCTCTTCCCTATTTCTACTTCAGGGCGCTTTTAGCTACATATAACGCCGTCAGTATCCAGTTTTTCATGCAACCTTTGGTTGTCATCTTCTTCCTCAGCGCCCTGACTGCAGCGTTCAGAGCTTGACTGAACTTATTCACACCCAAGCCCAACTTAACTTAACGACGCTTAGTTTTTCAGCTGTAAATGCTGCAGTGCGTTGACATATACCAACATCCCTTCTCGCACGTATTGCTTTAGCTTTAATTCGATCGTCGGTGTGATCATCTTTACTTGTTGTGTATGCCCTGTCGTGTTCTACACACGCTTTGTCGTGTACATTTATCCCCTTACCACCGCATGCCAATCTTTTTTAAAGTTTTGTTCCAGGTTCACAGTAGTTACATCTAGTAGTGTGTAATTCGACTGGTAGTTTGTCAAGAATACAGCCTCCGGCTCTAATGCGTCCCCTACTGCTACTGAGGTGGTTGTGGTTTACGTACCCTGTCATAAAGCAAATCGTCAGCGACGTTCCAGATTTTTTTGCGATGCAGGAAAACCAAACCATTCAGCTAACATTCCCTGGACGCCGTATGAGATATACATCTGGTTCCGTTCTCTTCTGTAACTCGTCTGTGTGAAAGCACAATTGCAGTCCTTTAAGATGTGGCTTTTAGGATTCGTTCTCTGCTCTTTGGAAACGGGGAATATCTTCGTTGACCAGTTTGGCATGTATGTCTTCTCAAAAGCTGTCTTATGTTTTGAAATATGTACTAAACCACCGACATTAAATAGCTGTTTGCGTGGATCTAGCATTTTAACACGACTGTATACTGTATCTAGAAGTCTATTATCACGAACATCGATTGGTCTCATTTGTTTTGTGCGATGTTTAGTTCTGTTATATTGTGCAATTATTTGAGGGATGATATCGGTCCATTCGTGTGAGTAACGAAGATTGAAACTCATCTACATTCGGGCTTTCACGGTTCTCTTCAGGCGTTCCGCGATACTCGACTTCAGGTGGGTAAATGTCGAGTAGTGATGTATTCCATACCGTACATCACAGTCTTGAAATATCTGTTGTAAAACTCGTCACCGTGATCTGTTTCAGGATCATCCCTGTCTACAGCAATCACTCAAACACATCCACGACATCCTTCCCTGTTCTCGCTTTTACGGGTAATGCCCAAGAAAATTAAGAATGAGTATCAATGACCATTAAAATATATTTCAATCCGTTACTCACACGTGAATGTTTCCTCATGTCTACAAGATCTGCCTGCTTCACGTCGTCCAAAACTTAAATCATAACGTATTTTCGAGGGTATGTTTTGTGTGCTTGTGTCTGTAGTTCTTGAACTACAGTCTCCATTCTTACTCGATGATGCCTCTCTCTCTCTCTCTAAGCTCAGAAATTATCGAAAAAGCTTCATTCCTGCAGCTGATGCCATGAGCGGTTACAGCCGGCCTATTAGCTCATTTGTGGCGTCGTAATATATGCACTGTGGGAGTCAACTGCTCACTCTTTTATACAGAATGTTAATACCATCGCCGCTGCTATTTTTCTCAACATCCAATATAAATTTCATAGTGGACATATTTCTCATTGCTTTGGTGTTTTGCATTCTTATGCCGATCAGTCAAAAGCAATATTTCACGATACATAGCAGGAATTTTAGGCGAAATATTTACAGTCTTTGTAAGTCTTTGGAAAATAAGGTTCAGTAGATCGGATATTCTTTGAAACTATCACCAATCTGTATTGTTTTTTCATTTAAAGTCATAAGCTGCGATCCAAATACGTATGGTTTTTTTACCACTGACATCGAATGTTTTATCTATCGTAGCATCGCTGTGTTATTGAAATAGGCAATAGCGTCATCGTCGTCGTTGTGGAATTTCGGTGAAAGTTCATCGAGAGAATCAGTAACTCGTTTGAAGATTTCCCACGATATTTGCTTCCGCTCGAAATGCCATAACCACAGCAACTATAACTTCTCTCGAACGGGCTTCCGTGCCCCGATGACTTCATGCTTAGTCAACATCTCGCTGTATACTAATCGGATTTCTGTGCAGCGTGAGGTTTTATATATCCGCTCTTCTTCCTCTTATGCCGTTCTCCCTTCTCAGTAACAGATATTTTCCCTTCAGTTAAGCTGCCTACTTTCTTTTCAATTGTATTAACCCGTTCATACAATGTGCCCCTCTCAGTAACAGCTATTTCCCTTTCAGTTAAGTCGTTTACTTTCTATTCAATCGCATTAAACAGATCACACAGTGTATTTCTCAGTATCAGAACGATATGACAATACGCCTCCAACTTTACGTTCGAGAGTTAGAATTTTCGCGTCCGTGTAGAAGCGAATGTTTTGTCTATACACACCCATCCTGTTATCATACTGAGCTCCCAGCATGCGCACGAATTTATCCGTGGTGACGTTGAAAGGTGGCTACACTGAGCCACAGCGCCAAAGATCGCGCCAGAGAGTATTGTTCTGCCGCCTCCACTGGCAGTGATTATTGAGACGTAGCGGCAAGCAGTTCTTACCGAGAAGTTGTGGCGGACACTGCTTGTCGTGAAGTCAGAGTGAGATGTGGTAGTGGAGAGTGTTGTTCCATGTTTTATGCAGTGGTTTGATGGGAGAGATAGCAGATGTTGTTCTAATGGAGATATTGTAATGGTCAGAGTACATCTCGTCAAAATATATATGGAGGTATTTTCTTTTATTCTTTTATTCTTTCAGTGACCTGAATAATGTGTCAATTACAGGTTCAGTCAACAAAGCATCTGGCGTGTGTTCTTGTATTAGAGTGTAATTTTGGTTTTCTTGCACAATTATAGTATTTGTAATTTTCTTTTATCACGTCAGTATAATTGGTATTTAAAAACTCTTGTCTTGTTGAAGAAGAACCGTGCCAGATGTGCGTTGAGTCATACTACCACATACAGAACAGCTACACTTGTGCTTTGTTGGTTTCGTAGGTTTTATAGTTGCTGGGGACTTAATTAATTAACTGTGTTAACGAAAATTTTCTTACATTCTTTGTTGTCATTCTAAGCAGTCAGATTGCGTACTAATACTAGTCAGGGCCAGCCGTTTACGAGACTTGCGTAATCGGACATACAGCCACAAAAAAATATTTGCATTCCTTATATATATATAAAATAAAGCCCCCATGCAACGTGTATATTAATGTTCTCACCTCTTTTAATGACTGTAAGTGTAGGAACACCTGCAAGTTCCATGTACACCTACCATCATTCCGTTGTCTTATGTTATCAATAACGAGAAACGCACCCTGAGAGTGATTTCAGCAATCTGAAAATACACTACTGGCCATTGAAATTGCTACACCAAGAAGAAAGGCAGACGATAAACGGGTATTCATTGGACAAATATACTAGAACTGGCATGTGATTACATTTTCACTCAATTTGGGTGCATAGATCCTGAGAAATCAGTGCCCAGAACAACCACCTCCGGCCGTAATAACGGCCTTGATACGCCTGGGCATTGAGTCAGAGCTTGGATGGCGTGTACAGGTACAGCTGCCCATGCAGCTTCAACACGATACCACAGTTCATCAAGAGTAATGACTGGCGTATTGTGACGAGCCAGTTGCCCGGCCACCATTGACCATACCTTTTCAATTGGTGATAGATCTGCAGAATGTGCTGGCCAGGGAAAATGCGAACATTTTCTGTATCCAGAAAAGCCCCTACAGGACCTGCAACATGCGGTCGAGCATTATCCTGCTGAAATGTATGGTTTTACAGGGATCGAATGGAGGGTAGAGCCACGGGTCATAACACATCTGAAATGTAACGTCCACATCCACTGTTCATGCAGATGGTTGTCGGCTTGCAACCGCTCCTATCTGTTGACTCAGGGATCGAGACGTGGCTGCACGAACCGTTACAGCCAAGTGGATAAGATGCCTGTCATCTCGACTGCTAGTGATACGAGGCCGTTGGGATCCGGCACGGCGTTCCGTGTTACCCTCCTGAACCCATCGTTAACAGTCATTGGATCTCGACCAACGCGAGCAGCAATGTCGCGATACGATAAACCGCAATGGCGGTAGGCTACAATCCGACCTTTATCAAAGCCAGAAACGTGATGGTACGCATTTCTCCTACTTACACGAGGCATCACAACGTTTCACCAGGCAACGCCGGTCAACTGCTGTTTGTGTATGAGAAATCGGTTGGAAACTTTCCTCATGTCAGCACGTTGTAGGTGTCGCCACCGGCGCCAACCTTGTGTGAATGTTCTGAAAAGCTAATCATTTGCATTTCACAGCATCTTCTCCCTGTCGGTTAAATTTCGCGTCCGTAGCACGTCATCTTCGTGGTGTAGCAGTTTTAATGGCCAGCAGTGTATCTTTTCAAAATCACTGAACGCGTATTGGTTCTTACATGAGCCTGGTAAATGTGTTTTAAATTCAGAATGTAGTATTTGAATGCTATAATTCGGTTTCCACTATCCCTCACCAGCTGTTTTGGGATTCTGGAATATGTCTGACTCAAATAAAATACATCAACAGCCATGTGGCGATCAAAACAGAAATATCGTCGAATGTAATCTTGGCTTTTCACAGCAGCACCGTCAAATGTGATCACTGTGTTTGGCTTTATTTTTCCTGTGGAAAAAATGGCCCTGAGCACTATGGGACTTAACATCTGAGGTCATCAGTCCCCTAGAACATAGAACTACTTAAACTTAACTAATGTAAGGACAGCACACATATCCATGCCCGAGGCAGGATTCGAACCTGCTTTCCAGTGGAGGGATATCACTGCTCTCATTGAATGTCGTGTATGTCACTCCATATGCACCCTGCAATATCTACTGTAATAGTTGGTATTTGGGCTGGAAAAATGATTTTGAAAATACACGTACATGTTCAAAGCGTACTCCATCCGGATGCATTAGCAGCGACAAGAGAACATTTGGGTTGCCTCCGTTAGATGGACCTACAATTACTGCACGTATGCTGTCAGGAAGGAGCACGACATTCTTCTTCCGGTCTTCTTGAACACCGACACAGCTCCAGTCGCTTACAACGAAGTCTTGATGCTTCGCACACCCTGCCATGTTTCCTACTACGTCAGGTACTGGATTGAAATGGGTTTTTATAGAAAATAATGAACACTATGCCGTGCCTAGATGCCGACTATGTCAGGTACTGGCGTGCAACGGGATTTTACTAACAATTTATTTGAATGACATAATTTTTTGGTGATGCATGTTTAAAGTGGAAAGATTAGTGGTAATAACTTTAGAACTTGCAACATAATGAGAAGTAACAAATAAAACTCTTACATGGTCATATACATTTTTATTCAGTAATCACACAGTGGTGTACTTCATCAACAGATTCCTTCTTTATCTTAACACCAGCACAGAAAATAAAAAATTAAGCCTTCTTGTTAGGACAGAATTCAGCATGTATTTATCTCAAACGTTGTGACAGTACATTAGTTTCCGTTGGCCCCATATTGACCCACTGTCAATTCTGTACATGCACACTGCTCGTACTTAGAGACTCTGCAATGTCCCTATACACAGCTTGCACACAAGGCAGCCATCTGTTCAGTCTTTCCAACACAATGAATAACATCACCTGCTGACCGAACAAGTTTCTAACGTAACGGCAGAGTGTTGTAGATCTCACCCGATTTCACACGGGCTGCAGAGTCGTTGTACATTGTTGTAATGGATAGAGTTAGAGCTGCACAGTAAATTTCCAGAGAAGGGAGGCTCGGATGATACTTGGCTGTCAACTGCTGCTTGATGTAGGCTTTCGCACCACACATTTCACCCCATTCCTCCTCCGTAAACGGCACTTTAACACTTCACCTGCATTCTTGATCTCTGTCACAATACGCCAGTCTCTGTCTGCGGTTGATTCTATACCAATACGTAAATACTTAGAACCACTAGCGGTTAAATTATACACTGAACAGTAGTGGTGCACAGGGATGTATTCATATATTCTCATTCACTACATCCTCACTTTTTCCATACAGTATCACTGGAATATTCACGCTGGACTCCATCGCATATGTTGGGTACCAGCTCCGACCTGTGTCATGCGGATTAGGATCCCTAGTGCACTTCAGCGAGTCAGGGGCTGGATGGGGCGCTTCAAACGACAATAATAGCTCATTTTTCTGCTCCATCAAGCTAACCAGGTGTGCAACAGAATCTCAGGGTGTTGATACTGCTGCGGGTCCTGACAAACTGGGACACGTCGGTGGTGTTGCAGACCCCGACAGGCTGGAGTATGTCGCATCAGCTGATGAGCAAAGGTGCAAAACGGTTACAAGCGATGATAGAAGCACAAAGACCCTCACAGGGCAGTAAACATGGACATCAAGCAGTGGGTACTTACTCTTCTGCAGCTTCTTCCTGTTCTGCTGCTGCTGCTGAAGGGCAGTGCTGCACGATCTTGGCTGGCTCTTCATGCTGACTGACTGACTGTTACTAAGGCTGCAGAGCTGCTGAGCCCGCTTTATATCCGTGATGTGATTAGATGCTGCACTCCTACTAGTTACTCCAAATTTCAAGCACTTCTCGTGGGATAATTGGGTGGTGCATTTGGGTTTTCCTTGCAGAAGGACTGGGATTCGATTCCCAGAAAGAGCACAGCCATTTTCAGTTTCCCCAAATTTCTGTGGGAAGGGGTGAGTTGGGACGTTAGCACAACCCTGGGACAAAGAAATTCCCTCCAAAATTTGAAATTCCGCCAATGTGGCATGTGGGGGGAGGGGTAGGGGTGGAGGGGAGAGGGGGTGAGAACCCACATGCTCACTTAGGGAAGCACATGACCTCACCCAGAGTTGGGGATGGCTGGAGGTAAGGGGTAGGGGTGGGTGAGCGTAATTAATTGATCAATTGAATTAATTTGCATATAAATTTGATATCAAAGCTCTCCCAATGGCTCCATTACCCTACTACTCCGAAGATGGACAGACATGTGTAGGTAAAAGAAAAGTAATTACGAACGAGCCTTATGTATCGAAAAAAATTTACAGTTGGTAAGGGAAATAAGTATAAATAAGTTCTCAGGGAAAGAATGGAACACAGCGTTTTAAGTTACTCAGGAATTAAATGAATATTAATTGCAAGCAGGATTGGGCAAATGGAAACAGAAGAAATGTGATGAATGGAGAAAGAGATGGCCGGAAGGGTGGATGCAGCATGTACAATAGTTTAAATTACCTTGGGTAAAATTAAAAGCAAATATATCAAAATCGGGAGTTCAGAAGAAATTCCGCTGTTACATTTATAAGAGAGAGTGGATGGCTGGAAAGAATACATCGAAGGCGTCTAAGAAGTGTAAGATTTATCTGCTAATGTGACAGAAGAAGAAATGACTCTTTGGAAGATGAAGGGTGTCCATTATTACAGTCAGAGACTGACAGAGCTAGTGATCAAATAAAGCAGGAGGGACAGACTACATTCCGTAGGAATTTCTAAAGTAGGCCTGTAGAATCTATAAATATAGAGGCTCAGTATTAGAAAATTATCATCCACACAATTCCAAACATAGCAAGAGCAGGCAAGTGCGAGAATTGTCACACAGTCAGCTTAACAGCTAATGCAAACACGTCGCTGACAAGAATAATGTACAGATGAATGACAATCAGGTTTCTTCAGCCTAGGTAAAGGCGTCAGAAAGGCAGTTACGAGATTAGGTAAAGAGGGAATTCCTAAACAGTAGAAGTCTACTGGTATGAAACATTGGCCTTAATTCGAGGAAGAAGTTTCTGAGAATGTACTTCTGAAGAGGAGCCCTGTACAGAAGTGAAGCATGGACCTTGAGGGAACTCGAGAAGGAGAGAAATCGAAGCGTTTGAGATGGGCTATAAAAGGCTGCTGAAAATAACGTGGACTGCTAAGATCAAAAATGAGCGGGTTCGCTGCAGAATCGACAAGGACAGAAAAATGTGGGAAACCTTGACAAGAAGCGACAGGAAGATGGGACGTGTGTCAGGACTTTTGGGAATAATTTCCAAGGTACTATAGAGAGCTGTAAAAGGTAAAAAGTGTAGCTCAAACAGATTAGAAATGTATCCAACAAAAGTTGAGGACGTTGGGTGTAAGTACTACTCTGAGACTGTGGTAACGTATCCTGTCGGTATCACAAAGGATCCAATCGTTTCGGGTGCAGAGGCTGTCACTAGAGGTTCTGACTTTGTCCGGTGGCGGCAGCAACAGTGAACGGTGCCTACCAACCTCCATCCACATGGGTGCCACGCCCCCTGAGCTGAGGCGCCGCTGGCATCACAAACCACGTGTTACGTGGCCACACGTCCGCAGCTCTCACCAGTTGAGCAGCTCCAGTCGAACAGTGTGAGTGTCGTCATAGCTGCACTCGCAGCATTCCCTACGAGTGTAGTACAACAGATCTGGCTTCAAGACTTGACTTATGTACATTTACATGGCTTGAAAGTCGGACGTGAACTGTGAGCTGTTTAGGAGATTATCTCGTCCTGGCTTTGCACAAGGATTAGTATAAGAATTTCGAAGAGGATTCGTTGTACTAAGTTGAGTATATTATAATATTTCGGAAAATAATTGTGTTCTCACGTCCTTTTGCTTTCTGCCTCAAGAACCCAGTCACCATCTCGACGGGACAGCTCATAATTTTGGCCACAAAGTTTTACTTCTTCAATTCAGAAACAAAGAGATTGAGACTGGAGAGGAAGTTACTGCGGGATACTTCAAACCAGTTAGATGGCTGATGACCAAAGAAAAGTTCTAACTAATTTTATCTTTCCTTGCATACAGACGGCAACGGCCTTGCCGCAGTGGATACACCGGTTCCCGTCATATCACCCAAGTTAAGCGCTGTCGGGTGTGGCCGGCACTTGGATGGGTGACCATCCGGGCCGCCATGTGCTGCTGCCATTGTTCGGGGTACACTCAGCCTCGTGATGCAAATTGAGGAGCTACTCGACCAAACAGTAGCGGCTCCCGTCAAAGAAAACCATCGTAACGACCGGGAGAGCGGTATGCTGACCACATGCCCCTTCTATCAGCATCAGCTGAGGATGCCACGACTGTCGCATGGTCTCGATGGGCCACTTGTGGCCTGAAGATGGAGTGCTTGCTTTACATGCAGATTTCCTTTTACTTCCTCTATGTAGATTATTTTTTAGTTTACTCAGTTTTCTTGCTTTTTAATACCTAAAAAAACACACTACTTTAGACAGTAAATCTGCCATCTTATTGTGTTCACAAATCAGCTTGTTCAGTGAAATAACTCCTTATTTGATCGTCTTAATATGGCATGGAAGGGCTTGTCTGATGCATTACAACATAGTGCTTTTTATTTCATTCTCTGAACGAATCATAATCTTTACATTGTCATCTTGTCCCTTTCTCTTGTCAGTTTGTTTTTATATACTACTTTCCTTGCCGATTATCCAGATGATATCCTCATTTCTTATCATACCAGTAAACGATTTTTTAAAGAATAGAAATCCTTGTACAAAACATTTGCAAATGTCTGAATACTTTACGCACTAAGTTGTGGTAAATATTTGACTTGGAGGATGTCAGCGAGAAAAAGTTTAGAAAAGGTATGAAACTACGTTTGAAGTTTGTTGGAAGCCGCTAGTGGCTCTTGTTATCAAACTCTCATGATCATAATCTGCGTAATTTGCTATCAGTTTTAAGCAAAACCTAGTTTTTCACACATCTCAATGCTTATCATGTCGTACCTCCTAAACTATATGTTGTATAATGATTAAATTTTGCCTGCACGTCCGGTGGCATATGTGAACACTGTATTAAAAGTGTGTTGTGCATATAATTAGTAGTAAAGAAATAATAAATTAAAACAATGCCTGATGCCGAATGTTTACTGCAACAACAGTGGGAATGTAGCAAGCGATTAACTTCTTTCCTTGCGTCTTTTTGTAGAGGATTCAGCGAGAAAAAAGCCTCATGAAGACTTGAAACTGTGTTTAATCTATGTTGTAAGTCGCTAAGTACTCTCATTACCAAATAGTGGATGAGTATTGCAGGGGTAATTACCGCATAGTGAGCTATGCTGCCTCAAGACCTCTTCATAGTTTCTGACCACAATACCTTTATTATGCAATAATTCTTTAACACAAGATTTGACCCCTTAAGAGAGAGAAAGAGAGAGAGTGTGTTAGAGAGAGGGGGACGGGGGGGGGGGGGGCGGAATACAGATCTGCGTGCCAGAGCCGGCCTGTGAGGTCTTCAGCCAGTCAACTTGCAAATAAGTTTTGCCTTTCCGAAGCAAATGTGACCTACACTGACTGACCGTAGGCGGAACGTCTCTCAATGTTTTTTATTATTCAGTGATCGCGACTGATTGGCACGATCCCCAGTTGAGAAAATTGCGGTAGCTGCTGCGTAGAAAGGCCTTGTTTCCTACGAATCTGATGCTCTGTTGCCTTGGTGGATGACGGTTTCGGACACGGGTTTCCGTCTGCAGTTTATTTTCCTCACGTATACCGAAAGACATCGGAGATCTAAGGTTCTGTGTATGGAAACCCATGTCCGTTACCGTCAGCCACCTAGCCAACAGAGCTCAGCATTCATAGGAGAAAAGGGCTTTTTACGTAGCAGCTAGCTCTACCCTCTCCAATGGCGATGGTGGCAATTAGTCGCCATCACTGAACAACAAACAATATTAAGAGGCATACCGCCTACCATCCGTCAGCGTACTAAGTCACGTTTGCTGCCGAAGGGGTAGCCTAGTGGCAAACGCCGGCATCTGTTAACTTCGACGGATGTTGCATGGCGTTTCCGGACGCGGGTGCTTATCGTCGATTTATTCCTCGATGCATCTTCTACAATGCCTCGAAGTTTGTCGCAACATTTCTGGGACACCCCCGATTCTCTTTTTTTCCCAGTTTTTTTAGAATCCATGATTCTCTTCCGTACTCCGAAGGTATGTTCTCAGAAACTTCTTCCCCAAATTAAGTCCGACGATTCGTGTCATTTGGCCTTTTACGTAGAAATTCCGCCTGTGCCTGTACTAGTCTGCTTTTTATATCGTTCTCGCTTTGACCATCGTGTATTAATTTCTATCGAAAACAGCATCTCGTCCATTTTGTGGTTCCCAGTTTTCTTGTTAAGTTAATTGCTAACCACTTTTCTGCTACTCATTCTTTCGTCGTCTCAGTCTATATTCCATGCTAATTAGATTACTCATCTCATTCAGTGGACCCTGAATTCTTTCAGCCTTTCACTGACAGTGAAGGTGCTTCAGGGGATATTATTACTTACATCCTTTCACCCTTAAATTCGCCCTACTTTTGAATCTTTATTTACGGCACTCCTTCTTCGCTGTACAGTTAGAAGGGAGAAAGACGGCACCTCTGTTTTACACGATTGTTAGTCCGAGCAACATGTTCATGGTCCTCCATTTTTACTATTTTGTACACCTCTGAAACAGACTATAAAGAACTGGCGTTCATAATTAAAAATAATTCTCATGCACATTTTGTAATTTAAGTAGATTTAACTGCAACATAAACTATTATGGCATCCTTTTGTAAGTAGGATGTTTAGGTTTTTATGTTGGTAACGCCACGTAGCGCTCTGTATGAAAATCACAGACTGTGCTGTGTGCTTTCTGTGGCTAGTTTGCATTGCTGGAATTTTTGGTATTGTAGTGTTGGGCAGTTGGATAAATACATTTTGTTCTCTATTAAAATCTTTCATTTGCTAACTATGCCTATCAGTAGTTAGTGCATTCAGTAGTTAGAATCCTTTATTTAGCTGGCAGTATTGGCGCTCGCTGTATTGCAGTAGTTCGAGTAACGAAGATTTTTGTGAGGTAAGTGATTCATGAAAGGTATAGGTTATTGTTAGTAAGGGCCATTCTTTTGTAGGGATTGTTGAAAGTCAGACTTCGTTGCGCTAAAAACATTGTGTGTCAGTTTAGTGCTGATTTAGTGCTGATCAGAATAAGTAAAGAGAGAAATGTCTGAGTACGTTCAGTTCTGCTCAGCTGTTTGAAAATCAAATAACGTAAGAGGTTTATCAGCACAGTCAATTCATTAATTTTTCTAAGGGGAGGTTTCATATGTCGATCCTTAGTCGAGGATACCTCACTGGAATCTTTATTGCTAGATCGTAATTGTAGAGAGAATTTCCTTTGTAGTTGTTGTTATTCATTTTTTGTACAGTAAAACAGTTGTGGCATGCATGTACATTTGCACCAAATATTTCGCACCTGCACTTGCAATTAACTACATATTATTTTCAGTGCTATGTTAATGTGTTTTCTTGTTTTTGCTCTTCAAATTGTGCTTTTCGTGTTATCGTGTGAAATACGTGATGATTATGGCTCTGGCTCTGAGCTCTATGGGACTTAACATCTGAGGTCATCAGTCCCCTAGAACTTAGAACTACTTAAACCTAACTAACCTAAGGACATCACACACATCCATGCCCGAGGCATTATTCGGAACTGCGACCGCAGCGGTCGCGCGGTTCCAGACTGAAGCGCCTAGAACCGCTCGGCCACACCGGCCGGTTGATAATTATGGATTGTGAAAACACTAGGCTCCAAAGTAAATTGAGAAATGATGGTGACGACGAGCGTTACCCATTCACGTGTGGACTGTCATTAGCAATGGTCCTAACTAAAATTCTGCCATCTCTCGCCCCACATCCGCCAATGCTGGCGGCTCACCAACTGCGCAACGCTGCGCGCTGTTCACATCCAACTGTCCAACACTACAATAGCAAAAATTCCAACAATGCAAACCAGCCACAGACTGCACACAGCTCAGTCAGTGATTTTCATACGGAGCGCTAAGTAGTGTTACCAACATGAAAACCTAAACAGCTTACTTACACTTTAACCGTGTCCACGATTGTGGGGTACGCTGTATTTCCGCACTTTGTGATTTGAGAGCAGATCACACTGCACTTATAAAGGAAGTCAAGGTCCGAGAGCAAGGGTAATCGTGAGAGCAATCGCGGGGCCGACTGCTCGCCACCGTGCGTCGTCGGCGGAGCGAGGCAGCAGAGCAGAGGGCACGGCGGGTCCTGCGCCGGGCTGCGGCGACGCCCACGCAGCTGCCGGGGATTATGGCGCGGGCTAAGCCGCCACCAGCCGGCCCCCGGCCGCCACTCTCGTCCGGGAAATGGAATTCCCGCCCATCAGATTGATGGTCTTCACATTTTCGCCACACTCGCTCGCGTATAATGCGCGCGCACTGCATTAAAATTTATGACAACAAACGCACACTCTCGCTCTCTGCATGGAGGGCAGGCACTGCCGTGGACAGTTCTCTCGTTACATCCTCCAAGTGACGAAAATGAGCGGCGTGAAAAATGGGAGATGGTCGTGTGCCGCATAAATTAAGCCACATACTGTATTTCCAGCAAGTAACAATAAAACTGCGTAGCAAGTGAGCAGCAATTATTTGTCACCGCAGGCCATTAAACTCACAACTCCATGAAGACGGCATGCAACAAACGACCAATTGACATGCAATGTACTACATGTTTGGAAATACAAATGATTAGAACGGTAGCCCGACTGCACGTAGTAGATCATAGTATAGTCGTCCGCATTCTGTAAATAAGAAAATATTACGCAGCGCGTTTTTCATTTCTTAATTGCATCTTAATGTTGTCTGTTTCTAAACGGATATTGTTCTACATCTACATCTACATTTATACTCCGCAAGCCACCCATTTGGTGTGTGGCGGAGGACACTTTATGTGCCACTGTCATTACCTCCCTTTCCTGTTCCAGTCGCGTATGGTTCGCGTGAAGAACGACTGCCGGAAAGCCCCCGTGCGCGCTCAAATCTCTCTAATTTTACATTGGTGATCTCCTCGGGAGTTATAAGTAGGGGGAAGCAATAAATTCGATACCTCATCCAGAAACTCTGTCTTGCAGAGTCTGCCACTTGAGTTTGCTAAACATCTCCGTAACGTTATCAAGGTCACCAAATAACCCCGTGACCAAACGCGCCGCTCTTCTTTGGATCTTCTCTATCTCCTCCGTCAACCCGATCTGGTACGGATCCCACACTACTGAGCAATACTCAAGTATAGGTCGAACGAGTGTTTTGTAAGCCACCTCCTTTGTTGATGGACTACATTTTCTAAGGACTCTCCCAATGAATCTCAACCCGGTACCGGCCTTACCAACAATTAATCTTATATGATCATTCCGCATCAAATCGTTCCGCACGCATACTCCCAATATTTTACAGAAGTAACTGCTACCAGTGTTTGTTCCGCTATCATATAATCATACAATAAAGGATCCTTCTTTCTATGTATTCGCAATAAATTACATTTGTCTACGTTAAGGGTCATTTGCCACTCCCTGCACCAAGTGCCTATGCGCTGCAGATCTTCCTGCATTTCGCTACAATTTTCCAATGCTACAACTTCTCTGTATACTACAGCATCATCCGCGAAAAGCCGCATGGAACTTCCGACACTATCTACTAGTTCATTTATGTACAGGGTGTTACAAAAAGGTACGGCCAAACTTTCAGGAAACGTTCCTCACACACAAAGAAAGAAAAGCAAATAAACAATGTTTTCAGCCTTCAGTTGCAAGGTAATTTTACTCGTTTACCTAGGTTTCGATTCCAGTAATGGAATCTTCTTCAGAACCTATAAATTAAACCACATATGGACATATATTGGACTAGTGAGTAATATATGTCCATATGTGGTTTAATTTATAGGTTCTGAAGAAGATTCCATTACTGGAATCGAAACCTAGGTAAACGAGTAAAATTACCTTGCAACTGAAGGCTGAAAACATTGTTTATTTGCTGTACATTTCACAGTTGCTGACACGCTGCAATATGTTAAAGATTTGTAAAAGAAAGAAAATATGTTATGTGGACATGTGTCCGGAAACGCTTACATTCCATGTTAGAGCTCATTTTATTACTTCTCTTCAAATCACTTTAATCATGGAATGGAAACTCACAGCAACAGAACGTACCAGCGTGACTTCAAACACTTTGTTACAGGAAATGTTCAAAATGTCCTCCGTTAGCGAGGATACATGCATCCACCCTCCGTCGAACGGAATCCCTGATGCGCTGATGCAGCCCTGGAGAATGGCGTATTGTATCACAGCCGTCCACATTACGAGCACGAAGAGTCTCTACATTTGGTACCGGGGTTGCGTAGACAAGAGTTTTCAAATGCCCCCATAAATGAAAGTCAAGAGGGTTGAGGTCAGGAGAGCGTGGAGGCCATGGAATTGGTCCGCCACTACCAATCCATCGGTCACCGAATCTGTTGTTGAGAAGCGTACGATCACTTCGACTGAAATGTGCAGGAGCACCATCGTGCATTAACCACGTGTCGTACTTGTAAAGGCACATGTTCTAGCAGCACAAGTAGAGTATCCCGTATGAAATCATGATAAAGTGCTCCATTGAGCGTAGGTGGACGAAACTAAAATGAGCTCTAACACGGAAATTAAGCGTTTGCGGATCCATGTCCACATAACATCTTTTCTTTATTTGTGTGTGAGGAATGTTTCCTGAAAGTTTGGCCGTACGTTTTTGTAACACCCTGTATATTGTGAAAAGCAATGGTCCCATAACACTCCCCTCTGGCACACCAGAGGTTACTTTAACGTCTGTAGACGTCTCTCCATTGAGAAAAACATGCTGTGTTCTGTTTGCTAAAATCTCTTCAATCCAGCCATACAGCTGGTCTGATATTCCGTAGGCTCTTACTTTGTTTATCAGGCGACAGTGCGGAACTGTATCAAACGCCTTCCGGAAGTCAAGGTAAATGGTATCTACCTGGGAGCCTGTATTTAATATTTTCTGGGTCTCATGAACAAATAAAGCGAGTTGGGTCTCACACGATCGCTGTTTCCGGAATCCATGTTGATTCCTACAGAGTAGATTCTGGGTTTCCAGAAACGACATGATACGCGAGCATAAAACATGTTCTAAAATTCTACAACAGATCGACGTCAGAGATATATGTCTATAGTTTTGCGCATCTGCTCGACGACCCTTTGTAACAAGGCTAAACGTATATGAGTACTTATCGGAATTCGACAACGGCAGTGTGTATTCCCATCAAGAGACTTACAAAACAACCAATGCTAACAGGTCACTAATAACAGTCACAACATATTGGTAGGACTTATTTATTCCATTAAGCGTTTCGATCATATTGCCCAGATGATCATTATACAAATATGACGAAAAAATGTTTTAAGACGCAAGCAATGTCACACATAACAATCCTCGAATGCAAGATGGTAGTGCGAACCTCAGTGTCAACATTCAATTCACGCTGATGTTGATCACCTGGCACCACTGTCTTATATTCGTAAATTTTTATGTATGATGTTGTTTTCGTCTTAAAATTCTTTTCGTCATCTTTGTATTTTCATCGCCTGATGAGGGGCTACCCTGGAAATGCATGTGCAATAAAGACGTTCAGCTAACATATTGTGACTGTTATTAGCGACCTATTAGCATTGCCTATACATTTTATAAGCATGAATGTGGTAGCAAACCTCATACACGACATTTTAACGTATTTAAAATACAGTAAAAGGTCTTGGACAAATTGTTGCCGCTTGCATACAGATAATACAAAAATTTAGAAAAATAGTGTAATCTTACACTAAACAAATACTAGGCCAGTCTCTAGTACTACCAGGTATTTACTATGTGATGGTGTACAGTACGACATAAATCGTGAAAACTCCATAGGACTGGAGTTTGCGATGAATGTTTACGTAATATATGTGCACGACATTCAATTGTTTGATCATAGCAGTTCTTCCCATACTCAGTTTGGATCCGATCAGGACTGGCGTCGTGATTTAACATTGTCCATTTACTTCATCAGTTTGTTTGTAGTGTTGTCCTGAATACCTCTCCTTACAGATGAGGTACATACATATTATCATTCTACTACTACATTACCAGATGATATACTTTCATCATATTGGCTGTACCTTTGAGCAACTCTAAAACTTACTCACCCTTATTCTTTATTTTCGTCATAAGACTATAGACCAAATTACCGAGTAACCTGCTCTTATCCAAAACCATTCTGCATTCAACAGATGATTAAAGCTTTATCTTTGATCATCAATGTAGCTTTCCTGTCTGTGCTTTGTTTTGTCCCCTCTCCATTTTTGTTTTCATCTATCCATCCTATCCGTCATTATTTCTCGCTCTTCCTCTGACTGGTCAACTTCTACTCTGCATTGGCTACTTCTGTACTGTTGCCATGCGTTTTGCTACGTGTGACCGCACACATCAGACAAGAATGCAATGAGGAAATAGCTTACTGTTAAAAAGCCGATTTCTTATATTCCATCTGTTCGTTACTGTACATGTTGTCATTGTTATTGTTGTCATCATTGTTACATGTTGTTCATATACCACAAAGATTGTAATGCTTACTTACTGTGGAAGTTTAATTAGATGTAAGAGACGGCTTGAAGACCCTAATCTTTCCAGGTGAAATAACTACGTAATAAAATAAAATAATGTAAAGTAAGTCTTCTTAATGTTTTATCGGAACATCATGTTTCTGTATCATATAGCCTAGCACGAAATATATTGACGTCATTATGACAACCTTGGTTGCAAATTATACTTAATTGACGACTGTAATCCTGTCGAGGTGTTATATGTACAACTGAATAAGTAGTTGTAGCAGAGGATAAGGGTTCCTGGTTTGATTTTTCGAGAAGTTGTTAAGATTTAGCGATAGGTTATACATTACGTTCTAGCTTGTGCCACAGGTCGCCTCCAATTCCACCTTGTGAAGGGTGGCAGCAGTGCTTAATTTCTAGAATCTCAGGTGCAGGGACGCCCCTCTTCAACCAGACAACGCCTCTCCCCCTCCCCTCCCCACCGCGCCCCCCGTCCTCCTCCTCACTACAACCAGCCATAGCAACACAAGTTTAGATTTTTTAAACTTGTGATGAGATATCACATTTTTACAGAAGAGTGTTCTGAAATTTAGGTTGTTAAAACACTATCTCTTGTAATCAAAACCATAAAACCACAATATTTAATATGATATAAGGTGCTATAGTCTGCCCCCGTAGCAGTGTCACCTCACTCCCTACTTCTGCCGTCTTCATTACTATGACGTCTCGTTTTCGACTAATGCCAGCCGCAACGTTCTAACAACTTAAAATTTATTCGCAGACTGAGAGTTATTTGATATCACCTGTATAGGTGGTTTACTTGTAGCTGATATATGTGATGCCAAAAAATTCGTAGTTAACAAATTTCGAAATTTTTCTAACAGCTGTGTATTGTCAAAACAATATGTTCTTTCGGACGTGCAGGTAAATTATAACAGTTGCATTTTAACTGCTCGGTGAAGAGTAAGTTTTGGGTGTAAACTTGTATTTGTAAGTGTTAGAGAAACTGACTAAGAATTTTGTGGGAACTTAAATTTTGTTACTGAAATATTTCGTTAACTAACACGTCGTTCTAGTTAATCAGTACCTCACCCCACGCCCTTGCTCATCGCTCAAGCCACAACGGTGGTGGCGCAGCAGCAAATTGTAGTTATATTGCGCTTTAATCCTCGTGTATTATTCTGAATCTCCGGTGTCGACTTGTTCTACTGAGTAAAGAAAATTCCATGGAAGGTGCCGCAATGCCTGGCACGTTCCGACCAAAATTAAGCTCTGCGTAGCGGTATTGATTATCTCCGCATGTTTGTGGTAGCGTGTACGTGCACCACCTTGCACGATAATCTTAGTTATGTCTCTCCTCCATCCTAGCAGGTAACTCGCATTGTTTACACTCCAGTATGGATGCGTGCAAGCACGCACAATGAACACCCAGGGCGTTGGTTGCCAGTAAGGGGTTCCTGGAGTAGGCCTCCAAGTTGGCGACACCGGGAGCGACTGACATCTGCTGTTGACACAGCAGCGGTGACGTTGGCTGTTGCCGAAAACCTGTAATTAGCTTTCAGGTAAACATAAACACCGGTCAGTAAACACAACGCGGCGTGGCTGCAGTGACGGCGACGGTGCCGCCAGACGGGCAAATAGGACTTGGGCTCGCAGGGCAAACAGTTTTGGAAGCGATAACCGCCGGCAATCCGCCTGCTGCGGCCTGTGGGTACGGCTACTGGATGGGGCCCACCTCAAGGCGAGCTGCGTTCATGGTGCGTCGAGACCTCAGCAAGATGAGTTCTCTCTCTCTCTCTCTCTCTCTCTAGATAGCGCTTCGTAACAACGCGCATATTTGTACAACATGAGTATACGTTGTTTCCCATGTTCATTACTTTAACCCTCAGTTGGTAACATCCATCTCTTAGGCGGGTATAAAAGCTCTCAATGTATTGTTGACAGACGTGCATTATTACTTGTACCAGATATTTCAGCTATGCTTCATTCGTGAGTTGATCTTGCTACTGTGTGGACGTCATTGTCTCATTTCCACGAAAGTATTGTTTTACTCGCACATAAACGCCAGTCACATCGTCTCACAGACGGATATACTGTAGAGGTAAGATTTTTACTCCGTCTGACATACGGATATTACTCTAACCCCGTAAGTTTTGTGTTATACTCTTTACTTTTCAAATATCTCATTACTTGTAGATGGCTACAAGAGAAGGATATCCTGTGTGTCACAAGGAAGCAAGAGAATGGTGCATATCGCTTCAGAGCAGTTTGAAGAAAGCGATGATGATTATCATTCAGACGATTCTTGTGTTCCTGAGAAAAATAACGTATCAGATTCAGACTATAACAGTGATTCTGAAATAGATGTGAATGATATTCTCTGCACGTCCGAGAATGAACAAGATGGTGTTGACTCTCTTCAGAGTAGGGAAAATGATGACACCGAAACTGACACAATCTATCGTGGCAAGATGAACTAATTCTTTGCATTTATATCTAGGTATCTGAGAAAACACATGTCAAGTTTAGAAACTATTTCATTTGAAACAGAAATATTAAATTCTGTGAATTTTGCAAAATAATACCATCCTTCAGAAGGTATTTATGTAAAAACTAAGTACTTAATTTTATGATTTTATCGTATTGTATTGCAAAATGTGTTTGAAAACAATAAAAATATTAGTAATAAACTTTTCATCAAGCTTTTAAATTGTTGAAACTTCCTGGCAGATTAAAACTGTTTGCCCGACTGAGACTCGAAGTCGGGACCTTTGCCTTTCGCGGGCAAGTGCTCTACCATCTGAGCTACCGAAGCACGACTCACGCCCCCTCCTCACAGCTTTACTTCTGCCAGTACCTATTTATTTTCGGTATTCACTACAGTGGAAATTTTTTGAAAAATATCATGGTCATCTTAGTCTTCCAGATGGATGTTACCTCAAACGCAATTTTTTTCACATGTTACCAACTAAGGGTTAAGAAGAACGCAAATCCCATGCAGCAGAAATTCTCTGTATTCTGTTCCAGTTCAGTGGCACTTCATTGACAGTGGACCAATAATTTTTTTTCGTAGATTTAAAATATCACTACTGAAGATAAATTTGTGTGTGTGTATGGAGTGGGGGGGGGGGGCATATTGTACGGAAATGCAGCAAGATTAATATAAAAACAATGAGCTGTAATTACACTGAAGAAAAATGTCAAAACACCAAAAAATAACTAAAGTACAGCGATGAAATTTCGGGAATACATTGGGTGTAGGTAATTCACATAACGGCGCCAAAGAAACTGTTATACGCATGCGTATTCAAATACAGAGATATGTAAACAAGCATAATACGGCGCTGCGGTCGGCAACACCTGTATAAGACAGCAAGTGTCTGGTGCAGTTGTTAGATCGGTTACTGCTGCTACAATGGCAGGTTATCAAGATTTAAGTGAGTCTGATAGTGGTGTCACAGTCGGCTCACGAGCGATGGGACGCAGTATCTCCGACGTAGCGATGATGTGGGGATTTTCCCGTAGGACCATTTCATGAGACTACCGTGAATAACTGGAATCCGGTAAAACATCAAATCTCAGACATCGCTGCGGTCGGAAAAAGATCCTGCAAGAATGCGACCAACGGTGATTGAAGAGAATTGTTCAACGTGACAGTAGTGCAGCCCTTCCGCAATTTGGGCTCTGAGCACTATGGGACTCAACTGCTGAGGTCATTAGTCCCCTAGAACTTAGAACTAGTTAAACCTAACTAACCTAAGGACATCACAAACATCCATGCCCGAGGCAGGATTCGAACCTGCGACCGTTGCGGTCTTGCGGTTCCAGACTGCAGCGCCTTTAACCGCACGGCCACTTCGCTTCCGCAATTTGCTGGGCCATCAACAAGTGTCAGCGTGCGAAACATTCAACGAAACATCATCGATATGGGCCTTCGGAGTCGAAGGCCCACTTGTGTACCCTTTATGACTGCACAACACAAAGCTTTACGACTCCCCTCGGCCCATCAACATCGACATTACCGACGTTGGACTGTTGATTAATGAAAACATGTTGCCTGGTCGGACGAATCTCGTTTCAGATTGGTGGTGGTGTGTTGGGGCTTATGGGCGCTCAACATCGAGGTCATCAGCGCCCTGACACACATTAAAAGGAACGAATGTGGATCGAGCGGATGGACGTGTAGGGGTATGGAGACAACCTCATGAATTCATGGACCCTGGACGTCAGCAGGGGACTGTTAAAGCTGGTGGAGGCTCTATAATGGTGTGGAGCGTGTGAAGTCGGAGCGATATGGGACCCCTAATAAGTCTAGATACGACTCTGACAGTTGGTACATAAGTAAGCATTCTGTCTGATGACCTGCATCCATTCATGTCCATTGTGCATTCCAACGGACTTGGGCAGTTTCAGAAGAGCCGTGGGACACCCCACACGTCCCTACTGGCTACCAAACTACCGACACATAATTGAGCGTATCTGGGATGCCTTTCAACGTGTCGTTCAGAAGATATCTTCACCCCTCGTATTCTTACGGATTTATGGAGAGCGCTAAAGGATTTATGGTGTCAGTTCCCTCCAGGACTTCTTGAGGCATTAGCCGAGTCCATGCCAGGTCGTGTTGCGGCACGTCCGCGTGCTCGCGAGGGACCTACACGATATTAAGCAGGTGTATCAGTTTTTTGGCTCTTCAGTGTATTTAGGACATTAACATTGCCAGATCATAGGTTTATGTAAGCAACAGATAAGCCACTGCAAATGTGAAACGTTAGTATATTAATAACAGGTATAACCGCTAAAATGTTCAATGCAAGCATGCAAACGTGCGTCCTTTGTTTTTTATACGTGCCGCATGTTAGTTTGCGTAATGGAGTTCCATGCCTGTCGCACTTGGTCAGTCAATACATGGTCAATTAATGCTGTCCGCTGATGATGCGCGTGTTGTCATCTGATGATTTCCCATATGTGCTCGGTTGGAGACAGATCTGATGATCGAGCTGACCAAAGTAGCATGTTCACTCGTCTCACTGTTGGGTTAAAACAGCGCGGTATATGGGTGGATGTTATCCTATTGGAATAGTATTCATGAATGGCATCGCAACAGTATCACCACACTGCTGTAAAAGGTTACAGTCAGAATGCTTAGGGTAACCACGAGACTGCTCCTGCTGTCATTCGAATCCGCACCCCAGTTGTAGGTCCTCAACTGGGGTTTCTCTAAACATCATACGGCCATCACTCGCATCGAGGCAGAACCAGCTTTCATCAAAAACACAAGAGACTTCCACCCTACCCTCCAATGGGCTGCCCTCGCATGAGCTCTCGCTTATCATCAGTGAAGTCGTTGATGGCAATGGTTTGGCATCAATGATGTTTGGCTTGGAGCTGTCCTTGAAGTAACCGATTTGTAACCGTTCGTTATGTCACTGTGGAAGCAGTTGATGGTCAGATTGCTGTTGCAGATTCGTCAGAGCCATACGCCATACCCTCTCGGTAGCGCCATATGGTCATCTGGAGATAGGTCTTCTTCCGACCCCTGCTGCCAGTAATCCTGTACAATGGCAACATTCCTGCCGTGTCTTTCTGCAGTATCGCAGAAGGAAGATGCATGACCCTACTACACCAATTCGTTCAAACTCAGTGGTGTATTGGTAATGGCGTCTTTGTCGCCTTAAAGTTATTCTTGAGTAACATCAACTCACCACGCCCAATCTCAAAGGTAACTAATGCTCACGAACGTTACAGCGTATATTTAAAGCAAATCTGATTTGTGTCCTCATACTTGCGCTACCATCGTCACTCTCATGCGACTAGCGTGAAATTTGGATACAAATCATCTTTCAAAAGTAGAAACACTATCAACTTTCGTTTATGTGGAGCAACTCCCTCTTGGTGTTGCAATTTTTCCATCAGTATAAATCTTCTGTCCTTTGAATTGGAAAGTGTTATTTGCAAGCCCGTATTAATAGTATGAATGGAAGAAAACCGTAGTTGAAAACTCGCACACTGCAACTTTAGTAAATTATAGTCTCCTCTGGCGTAACTGCTAAGTACTGTGCCAAATCTTGTGCGTGTCATATGGCCCTGACATTCTCATTATGTCAAAGTTTATAAAAATGGTTGTGAGTTACTGCATTCCACAGTTAAACATACAGTATCGTTCGTTCCGTACTGCACCCCTTTCTGGCAGTCTATTGCCAGATCTTCATGTTTGTAAAAACTCTGTGGTCGTTGCGAAAACTGTAGTTCACCCGTCGTGCCCTTCCATTCATTTGATATCTCTCGGTAGCATCTAGCACTTAGATTTCTACAGACACGCCACTAATCTTGGCATTAACAATGCTGTCCCGCATTCTCAACAATGGGTAGAACGACAGCTCTTTGTCGACGTCTGTAGCTTTATAGTCTCTTTCAATCTCAATATCACACTTCCTCCACTCGTAAACATTACTTCAGTGAATGCTTGTAAGTATAACGTAATTAAAATATTTGCTCCTACGCATTTCCAGCCAATAAACAATTTTCAGCTTGCGACTGCCGTAGCCCAAGAATAATAACTACAGTGCGAATGACATATGTAGCTTTCTCTCCCACTTGCTGGCCTTTCGATTCTCTGTTTTGGTATTGTAAATCGTTTTTCTTGATATTGTGCAATTCCTAAATGCTTCCACTTTCACTCTCTTCTAGTTTGACTGGCAAATAAATCGTTGTGATTCATCGTATTAGTTCTTTTTGTGTAAATGACAATCTCAATTCACACTGATAACTTATTCTGCTGTGTACCAATAATGGTCTGCCTTTTCATCTTCCATAACCTCTAATGGAAGTGGTTGGTATTGCTAATTCTTTCGTCTTTGATCCATATGCCTTACTATGTCCCCACTGCTTCTCCTCGTCTTCTTTGTTTTCTTTCTTTTTCTTCTTTTTCTCTTCTCCTTCCTTACAAAAATCTAGGAAACATCTACTGCTCTCTCGCTCTCTTTCCTTTACAACAATAAATTGCATAATTCTTCGTCATTGGTTACCCCTGTAACACACATTGGGGATTCGGGTTCTTCACTCATTATATCGACAGTTTATATCCTGTAACAATTGCAACATTACTCTCTCTCTTCCACCTTCTGCAATGGCATCCTTCTCCCCTTCATACACAGGTTCATCTCTTACATGTTCCTTCCATGTACCACCATCTACTATCCCCTTTTCCTTCTCCCTAACTGCCTCACCCTTCTGCCACCAGCCTTCCGCTTCTGTGACCTCTTCATCTCCTTCCTGCTTATTGATTTCTCCATTCTCTCTCTCTCTGTCAAGCTCCTTCTGTGTTACTACTTCGTCTGATTTACTAACATCTTCGACTTCTCCTTTGTGCCCTACATTTTTCCAAAATTTTTCGGCTTCCTCCGAAAACTCCCCTATACTCAGTGCTTTTTCTTCCTTTTCTGCACTTCCTCAGTCTTCACTGCATCATCACACAAGTGTTCCTCCTTTTCCGTATTATTTTCCTCATTGTTTCTTATTCTGTCATCCTCTTCCTTCATTGCTCCACCGCTTCCTCAGTTGTCTTGTTTCGCAAGGTCTCCTCAGTCGCGTCCTCTATGTCCATACTTTCCATTGTAGGGGAGTTGATGAGGTCCCTACGGTGGCCCATGAATCAGCCAAAGATAAATCCTAATGGAGCACTGTCTCCCAGTCTCAAAGTAGGTTATGGATGCGGTGTGGGGGGAAGGTTCCTGGACGGCTGCGAACTGATGTCAGCAACTGCCTTCTAGGGATGCAGAAAACGCTAGCAGTGCTGAGCGCTGGTGTAAGCGAGGCTGCAGAAGGCTGATGACGAAGGGTAGCAGGTGCAGCCCAGGCAGCTTTGCTGCCTCGTGATTGCAGTGTACAACACCGGAAAGGACGGTGTCTAACTGTAGTAGCCTGCGTGTCCGAGGTCGAAGGCACATGCTCATGCTGCGTGGTGATCAACAACAATGAGAGCTCAAAGGCACCAGTGAACAGCAACCGTGCAGCGTCTAGCCTAGGTTCTAACACACGACCTACCATGGAGGTGGTCGCCAGCAATAGGAATTCTCCCTGAAGGTGACCCAGCGATGTGAAGGTGTCAAGTTGCTTCCATATAAACTCCAGCTCGGAGGTACCCCTGCAGCTACTGCAGTCAAAGACAGTGAAAGATGGCTAGCTGCTCCATCTGGCAGTGCAGTAAACTTTGTATCGAAGTTAACGGCTGGTCTAGATCGTTGCGTTCGGCACACACCTGGATTGCTGTAACACACATCTAAAGAGAAGGATGTGATTAAGGTGGAGGGTATACATGTCAGCTGGTTACTTAGTATTTCTCCAAGATGGCACTCACCACCCTGGAAATCGTAGCAGGCTGGAGTGGCAGGAAGTTTCCACTGGATGACAATGACTTCATTTGCTCTGCTTTTCTAGTTTGACCAGCTCCCCTAGAGCCCTTTAAGATTTCCAAACTGTAACTTTCAGAGGTGCTGGTCGGCGTCTTCCGCGTTGTCAATATTCTGAATGAGTATTTTTCTTGCACTCTCAATACAACTTTTTGCGTGGTGGTGTCTGAACTTCATACGACAGATTCCTCCTCTAAGGCGTAATTCTACTGATAACTGCAGGACAGTCCATCACCCGTCAGGAATTGTTGCACAACATATAACTTCTGCCCTTTCCACTCCCCTCAAAATTTCTACGTCACCCCATGGTCCTTCTGTCACTTATCCTTGTTCCGCTTTCTGCGGTTTCCTACCTAATTCTGAGATTCTGCACTCGTCATTCGAAAACATCATTGCGCTATGGCGTTAGTTGACCATTCTTTGGAAATAGACTAAAACGTTGCTCCCACTTTAACCTGGGCCCCACATAATTTCTCTCACTACTTATGCCTGAATTACAATTCTCAGCAAACTCTAGAACAGTTCGACACTGATTTTGAACTTCAAATGGGCGATGCTGACTGTTATACTCCCTTGAAAGCCCTTGTGCAATATCCATAGGATGCAACGAACATCCTCTTTTAAATTCTAGTTTATTGAATTTTGCCTTCTGTCAGTACAACTCAATGTTTTCGTGTGGCACTCCGCAAAGAGCAACACTTCTTGAACGTTTCTGTAATATCATCTCCATCTTATTTATTTTTCCTCTACAGCTGTAGTTCCTTCCTGTAAGTCTTCTACCTTAGTTCTGGTGTATTCCTCGTTTTCGACGACTTCTTTCGCATTATCTACTACTAGCTTATCCTATTGAGATAGTTTAGCTTTTCATTCGATCTCCAACACCTGAAATGGCCGGTTCGATTTATTCCATTACGTCCCTTTTTTTTCTTTTTTCTTTTTTTTTTTCCACTTCCTCTCTCAGATCCTCTAGTTCAATTTTCAATCCAGCTTCCATTCCTGCGATGGCTGCCCCGAATTTACACTGAACAGTTACAAGTTCATGTTCGACTTTGCTTCGATCTGTTTCTATTTCATTTCCTACCCTCTATTTTCTCATCTACTGCTGATATCTTGCTTTCTATTACTTTAACCCTTGTTCTAGAAATAATAAAGTACGTATCAATGGCTGCTTCAAAGTCGAAGAGTGTCGAAGTAGTCTAAGACAGCTAGCTGCCACTTAAATGATGTGCTGGAACATGGTCGCAAGATAAAATGTTAGTATATTATAATCCTGTCTGCTATAACTGCCCAGTCCTGTGGTAAATAGTTTCTACTGTTACTACTGACAAATCCTTACCATTCGCTACAACCATTGCTACCTTCTCGAAGGTAAGTCCGATAGTACGGACCCGCAGTTTATTCCGAAAGTGGTCAGCGGACGCCCTTGCTGTGCCATCTGAAAATTCACTTCATATGAAAAAAGTGTACGGATTAGAATTACCACTGACAAGAAAAAAATCAAGAAAAGTAATGCAATAAGTTATTTACTCTAAAGAAAAATGGTTGTTGCTGAGTGAACAAAATTTCAGTTGAAAATACAATAACTGACAGTAATACAGTAACAGTACAGTAATACTGCACAGTACAGTAGAGAAGGTATAGTAAATGAAAATCAATGTCTTTTTTTTTTAAGGAAATCCACTTGATAAGCAACGTCTCAAATGTGGAGTCACTTACATGAAAAACTAAATTCTTTTTGTTTTTCCATAACTCCATTAAAATCCAGAATAAGTTTATGATCATCAATCTTACGTCCGATTCTTCATTACGGTGATTTCACATTAAGGTTTTCATTCTGCAAAGAGCAGGAAACGTCTGCTCACGTAGGTAGGGAAAGACGTCAAATACTGCAATGCATTTTAGATAACTCTTCATACTCACAGTGCACGCGCAACCAAAAGCTACAAAGTTCATTTTCTCTAAAAACGTTTTTGGATGAAGTATGACAGGATAGTTCCAATAACTGTGCATGATCTGTGTCAAAGAGATTCATACCTTCTATGTCATAGGTTTCTACATTAGTGGAAGGATTTTCAGTCCAACGATTACCCGATTGTACCACGACGAAATAAATTTCGAAAATTTGCAGCTAACACTATCAAGAGTTCTACAAGTCTTTTGTGCATTTCAAGAGAGACTTTTCCACCCGAATAACCAATGAAGTTCTTCAGTACTGGAAATGATACATAGCTTCTTCTTCTTTTTTTTACTTCTGCTCTCTACAGCTGCAGTTTCTTATTTGTAGCTTCAGCTTTACTTTAAACCTGGAAGATATTAACATTTCTTTCTTGCAGGTCATATCCACCAAGTAGACCACGTTGCACAATCAATGAAAATCATACAATTTCTTGATTGAAACAATATGTTGTTTGTCTGAAAGAAACAAGCACACTTAATCATGAAACTCACACAAACGACAAAGAACTTCCCATCTTGACAACCAACGCATTTCAATACGTAAGAAAGGTTGAGTGTGTTCACTGTCAGTTTCCTCAGACTGTGAAAACATGGGAATTAGAGAATGTGATTTAATGAAATTAACAATTTTTATAACTTATTCCATAACACATTCCAAATCCTCAGACTTTTTCTTGCTGCTAAATGTTCTCCATGTTTTAAGCAATGAGTACTCTGTGTTTTAAGCAATGAGTACACTTCACTTCTGGTGCTAAAGGTTTCACTCAGGCCATTACGCCTATCTTCAAACTTGTAAGACCTCCGTCTATAGTGATAACTACACGTTTATTCCATCTACTATCGTTGTTTATTATGAACTCATTAAGTGCACAAATCACATCTTCTGCCGTTATTCACTGAATCTCCGTATAGAACGAAAGCTCCTCACCAGCTATCCTTATGCGGTGCACTATTATTGTTTCAAAGTTGTTGTTGCCCTTGCTGGCAAAGAAGCGATTAAAAACGAATGTTATGTGTTTGTATTCATTTTGGTAGTTTAAATCTTTCACGAACTGATTGAATCAGACCAACGTTCTTACTTCTCTGTTGCGATCTATCTATCAACATTATTTTATATTAACCGCACCGAATTTGAATCAAGAGTTATTGGCAATGGTGGATCTAGGAACACACATTGGGAGGGGTTTTTCATCGTCTTTTTAGAAATCCCGGAATAGGAGAGTGGGCTGAGTGGGTGGAGACTTGATGTTCATAAGCATACAAATGGCCAACATTTACTTATTCTCTTTAAAAAAAATTGGAATTCGTCACAGGGGCGCGAGCATTCCGTCATGAAATCCATGAAATTCCGAGACGTTGTGCAGTTAATGTACAACTTCTTTGAATGAGTGTCCTAACAAAGAAGGAATTTCTCTCGCTTTTAGTAGTCCTGTGTAACGGTTGAGCAGCTTCACTGCAGAAATTTAGTAAAGTAGCAAAACATATTAATTTACAATCGAAGGTATAGTTTTTAGGAATGAAAACTGTCATGTCCAGTGGCAATGCTACTTGAGGAGGTCATGACAATAAGTGAATTTGTGTATTATTCTGATTTACTAGGAGACGATCGGTAAGGATAAACAACAAAAGAAAGCGTTAGCTCTGACTTCTGGTAATCACTTTTCAAATTATTTTATGTGAAGATGAACTTAACTACATGTGCACAGCGGATCCACAAAGTTTCGCTTGAGTTAAAGTTTTCTGTCCTTTTTTTTTATCAGACCAAGTGCCTTAGATAATTAAAGTTATAATACCTTCTACTATTATAAACTCTCTTTCTATGTTGTCCTATTATTTTAAACATTTCCTACAGCATAAAATTAACTCTATATTTTCCGATAATTTAACTAAAATAATGTTTGTGTGTATATCGCACAATTTGCTTTTCATTTGAAATGTTTCATTATTATTTCGATTCGGCAACCAGCGTTGCATCTTCTTACTGTAGTGACGGCACCGGTGTTGAGGCAAGCACCTGCGTGATATGTGCTCTTCTCCCGTCGTAATCGGCTACAGATGGTGGTTCTCAGCAGCCACTTACGAATGAATGACGTTCAAAACTATCATACGCAAAACGTTGCTCCTGGATGGACTCGGATGCAAAACCAAAGTTGTGTGCAATCCAAGGGATGCCACTGAATGGGATTAAAGGTGTTGATTAGCTATAATACTCGTTATTGCAGCAAAAAAGATTACACACCAACAGGAATTTATTTTACTTGAAGGCGTCCATATTTATTTGGAACTTCACTGAAGGTTTGAGGTGTTAACCTGCTGTAAAACACATTATTGCCGCAATAAAGAGTACATGCTAAGTGGAATTTATTTTCCTTGAAGGCGTGTATGTTTATTAGGAACTTCAATGTTGGTCTGTGCTACACACTTACAGCAGATAAGACCCTTAGTTTTACTCCCAAAAACTACCATGCACTTAATGTTTTCTCCATTTAACTACACAGTTCATTCAGAGTCCACAGCAAGTTCACGCTAAGTTATTCCCTAAAAAATGTCACTAACCATTAATGTTAATAGTTTCTTCACATATCTTCAAACTTGTCTATCTTTCTACAAAGTCCATCAGCTAGTAGCTTCTTGAATTTCACGTAGATCCTATCCGTCACAAAAGATTTTCCGAATATGTGCAGTTCTCTTTTCTTGCCCATGAATCTTCACCAAGTAAACACAACTGTTCAGCCTTCAGATCTGAGTCCGCTAGTCTAGCTTCCTTCAATACATCCAGCCTCCTCGTGAACAATAAATAACCGAAGGCTACATGTAGCTTTCCTCAAATATTTCTACAACATCGCCATTACACGAAGATACCGCAAAAGATTTCAATACACGACAGTGTCTCTGAGTCCAGGTTCACCTTTTCTACATCAACAGACGCTTTGTTTAACTCTCCATTTACCGACACAGACCAAATTTCTGCTTCTCCACTTTGTCACTTTTAACGAATCTCATAAAAACCGCGAACTTGTACGTAACTCCATTTCCAACCTGCGCGTCTCTGTCAACTGTCTCCTTCTTCCTATTTAGCCTGGACTCACATTATATTTAATCTGAAGTGGGCATAGCACATAATAAATTATTTTACAATAAATTTTTAGAATGCATAAATTTCGACAACAGCAACGCATTTGCAAGTAACACTTCTACAAAACAAAATCCACTCACATTGTAATCACATGTGTACGAACAGAGGTAGGACTGTCAATAAGAAAAAGAATTTACGCTAGGTAAAAAAGTATATTAAACAATAAACATCGTCTAATCAGAAGGAATAATCTCATGTTAATAAAATTTTCTTCCCAACACATATCAACAGTGAGGATGAAACGTCCCCTTTGAACAATTATACAAGACTGTGCTTAAACTGACACACAATATTTTTAGCGCAACGCAATCTGACTATCAAAGATCCCTGCAAAAGAATGACCCTGAGTAACATTAAACTATACCTTTCAGAAATCACTTACCTCACAAAAATCTTCATTACTCGAACTACTGCAATACAGCGAGCGCCACTACTGCCAGCTAAATAAAAGATTCAAACTACAGAAGTCACTAACTACTGATAGGGATAGTTAGCAAATGAAAGATTTTAATAGAGAACAAACACTGTATTTACCTTAATAGTCATAATATATATAGTAGTTCATAATATCCAGTATTACAAATTATCAAAACTCCGCCATCTCTCTCCCCACATACACCACTGCTGGCGGCTCACCTCCAACTGCGCAACGCTACGCGCTGTTCACATCCAGCTGCCGCTGCCCAACACTACAATGGCAGACAACAATGCAAACTAGCCACAGACTGCACACAGCACAGCCAGTGATTTTCATATAGAGCGCTACGTAACGTTGCCTATTAGAAAACATAAACAGCCTACTTACAAGGACGAAACGAAATACATTTGAAGCTTATTGATTCGTCCACTGATAGTGGAGTGTCATATAAGTGTCACAACATACTACAATGCACCCACTTCTTCGTTGCCTGAGAACTGACTTGTGGTTGAAGCTATACGTGAAGGGGAAACCTCTAAGCAAACTTGAGTTTACAAAATATTTGACTGGTTTAGATCTGATAGTTCCACGTTACGCATCAAAATTGTAGGTTTGTTGACTTTTACGTAATTGGCAACAAGAGAATTTGTAAGGTTAGTTGACTTATGTAATTGGCAACAACAGAATTCGTAAATAAAAGTGTTCGAATGCACTTTCTCATAAATTTTATGTGGCACAATGTTGTGGAAAAGTTCTTCGCTGAAGAGGAAAACATTTATTAAAGAGAAAAATGTAGATAGCATACGACGTTTTCTGTAGGAACTCTTGCAGACAGTTCTTCAGGTATCTACAGACGTCGACCACAAGATTATGCAAGATGAATTCCATTGTGACTTATAGTCTGCAGCTAATGGCCGTTAAAAAGCGACAGTATAAATACAGTACTGGAAGAGAGACTAGTCTGCAGAATCCATACTTGGTATTATACTGTTACGGTATGGTAAAGTATTGCCTAGTTATAATTGTACAAAAATAGAAATATAATAGTTATACATAGACAGAACTATTTTAATAAAATTTGTGAATGAAATTGTTAGTTGATTTGAGTTTTGATACAAATACAGTTTTTTAAATTGACTGTTTGGATATCCGTTTGAAGAGGGAGCTGAGACGTATACAGTGTAGTTCATAAGGTGCAGGCCCATTATTTTCAAATATCTTTTAATGTTATACCTATCCCCATTTGGGTAAACATAAGCCTTGCCCAATTTCAAGAAAACACACGCCACAGCCTTCCACAAGAAAGGTAACAGGAGAACAATAAACCGTGTAAAAAGCCGTTTTTTAATGAACTGTTGACTTTAAGAACAGCATTTCTAAAAGAAGAGCAGAAAGCAGGAAGAGTAGGTCTCCAAATATCGTTAGAAAAAGTAAAATACATGTGTAGCATTAATCTGGAAGCAGAACTTCTAAAAGCTAAATACGTTGTTCCGGTTCCCTATCTTAAAAATGCGGTTTGAATTTATTAAAAGTTAATTTACGCTCTCAGTCCAGTAACACTTTAAGCTAGTACAGTTTGCCTCGGGTGAACTACCGCTATAAGAGGCCATCCAAAGTGGATGAGTAGGAAATACAAACCCGTAATGTTCAGATACAGAATTAGTAGTGTCCTGCTTAACACAATCAAGTCGTTTAAATATGTGAGCGTAACGTTGCAAAGCGATTGAAATGGAACGAGCATGTGAGGATTTTCAGAGAGAAGACGAATGGTCGACTTCGGTTTATTGGGAGAATTTAGGAAAGTGTGGTCGTCAGTAAAAAATGGTTCAAATGGCTCTGAGCACTATGGGACTTAACATCTGAGGCCATCAGTCCCCTAGAACTTAGAACCACTTAAACCTAACTAACCTAAGGACATCACACACATCCCTGCCCGAGACAGGATTCGAGCCTACGACCGTAGCGGTCTCGCGGTTCCAGACTGTGGCGCCTAGAACCGCTCGGCCTCAGCAGCCGGCGGTCACCAGTAAAGAACACCGCATATAGGATGCTAGTTCGACCTATTATTGATTACTGATCGAGTGTTTGGGAATTGCACCACGTCAGATTAAAGAAATTAACTGAGGCAGATCGGTGGTGGACTGCTAGATTTGCTACCAGTAGGTTCGAAAAACGCAGAAGTGTTGAGGGGGAAGCTTCGGGCAGTTAAACGGGGATCCCTGGAGAGAAGGCGACGACTTTTCTGAGAAACGCTGTTGAGAACATTTAGAGAACCGGCATTTGAAGCTGACTGTTCGGTGATCCTACTAACGCCATCATTCATTTCGCAGGAGAAACAAATAGATACGAGAAATTAGGGCTCATAAGGAGGCTTACAGACAGTCGTTTTTCCATCGCTCTGTCTACTAGTGGAACAGGGAAGGAAACGACTAGTATCAGTACAGGTTACCCTCGGCCACTCACCGTAAGGTGGCTTGCGGAGTGTGTATGTATGTAGGTGCAGATGGAGACGTAAAAGAAAAATCCGCTGGAAAAAATAATTTACCAGTATGAGAATAGTAACAGGCGTCCTAGAATTCGCATTTGCTTGCGTTCCATTATGTTCCGCGGCCACGGGTGCCGCTAACAACCCAATAAAGAAGAAATAAATACGTAAATATCTGCCCCAGCTATACACAACAATAACAGCAACTGAATGTCACGCGAAATTTATGAAAACAGAATAGGATCACTGTTATATCAGTTACTATTTAAAATAAACCATTGTTCACAGAATTAAAACTGCCATTATATTCTCCCAATAAATTACAGGCTGTGCTTCTCGTACGAGATCTGGAACTTGAGTATGGGCAACTGTCTATCACAGTAGTCACCAGTAATGTGTATACCCTGTTGCCACCGATGTTGATGTCGTAGGATACCCTTAGAAGTGCCAGCTGTGTTGATATTGCGAGTGGTGCGGACAATAGCCTGACGAATCTCTGTAACAGATCGGAAGCGAATCCCGTGAAGTGCTTTCTTTATTTCAGGGATCAAGCTGAAGTTACAATGGCTTATGTCTGGAGATTGTGGTGAGTGGTGCACTACTTTTAGGTCCTATAGATCGAAAAAGTAAGTTGCGCCTAAGCGTTGACCTGCAAAAGCATGGGCGGGTACTGCAGAAACTATCGCCATTTCCTCCTCTAAGCTATTGATTTTTTAAACACATTTTTAGACAAGGAAGCGGTGACACATTCTCCAAGACCCGCCAATCACTTTGCTGGACAACTCAAGGCGGCATATGGCGCAAACTGATTGATTTGTTTGGTCGACTGGGCTGAGAAGTGCTGTACCACCACGAGACTCTCTGCACCTAATCCCTTGTGACTCCAACTTGATTTTTCAGACGGTTGAAGCACTTCATGGCATTCGATTTAGAACTGTTACAGAGATTTGTCGGACAACAGACAGCTCCACGCGAACTGTCAAGGCAACTATCGCAGATAAGGGTATCCTACGACTTCTACATCACTGGCAAAGGGTTTTCCACAACGTTGGTGACAGTAAAACCTTGTAACGTTTATCTACCTTGTATAAGTTGTAAGTAAATAATTGGCTTTACTAAATTATCAACCCTCGCTATAACGTCCTTACAGTATTAAACTGAAAAGCCAAAGAAACTGATACACCTGCCTAATACCGTGTGGGGCCTTCGCGAGCGCACAGAAATGCCGCAACACGACGTGCCATGGACTCGAGTAATGCCTCAAGTAGTGCTGGTGGGAACTGACGCCATGAATCCTGCAGGGCCGTCCATAAATCCGTAAGAGTGCGATGTGGTGGAGATCTCTTCTGAACAGCACGTTGCAAAGAACCCCAGATACGCTCAATAATGTTCATGTCTGGTGAGTTCGGTGGCGAGCGGAAGTGTTTAAAGTCAGAAGATTGTTCCTGCAGCCATTCTGTAGCAATTCTGGACTGCGTGGTGCTTCATTGTACTGTGGAATTGTCTAAGTCCGTTGTAACGCACAATGGACACAATGGCTGCAGGTGATCAGACAGGACGCTTACGTACGTGTCATGTGGCAGCGTCGTGGGGCCCCATATCATTCCAACTGCACACGCCCCACACCGTTACAGATCCTCCACCAGCTTGAAAAGCCCTTGCTGACATGCAGGGTCCATAGATTCATGAGGGTGTCTCCATACCAGTATACGTCCATTCGCTCGATACAATTTGAAACGAGACTCGTCCGTCTTGTCGCAACGTTTCAATGAGTTCCGTACCCATCATTTTCGCCAGGAGATGATGGGTGTGAAACTCATAGAAACGTTGCGAGAAGACGACGCCACCACTCGGTTGATAACGTTGATAACCAGAGAAGAATTCATCAGTGGAATACGCCGAGAAAGACTGCAATCGCGTTGGGACTCGTCCGACCAGGCAACATGTTTCCAGTCATCAACAGTTCAATGTCAGTGTAGACGGGCTCAGGTGATGCTTAAAGCTCTGTGTCGTGCAGTCATCAAGGGTACACGAATGTGCTTTTGGCTTCGATATCCCATATCGATGACGTTTCGCTGAATGGTACGCACTGTGGCACCTGGCGGCCCACCACGAAATCTGCAGCAATCTGTCACACTGAACCCTTCTCTTCATTTGTTTTTGGTCCCGTTCTTGCAGAATCTTTTTCCGGCCCCTGCCACGTCGGAGATGTGATGTTTTACCGGATTCCTGATATTCTCGGTGTTGATGTTGTTGTCGTTGTTGTGGTCTTCAGTCCAGAGACTGGTTTGTTGCAGCTCTCCATGCTACACTATCCTGTGCAAACCTCTTCATCTCCGAATAACTACCGCAACCTACATCCTTCTGAATCTGCTTAGTGTATTCATCTCTTGGTCTCCATCTACAATTTTTACCCTCCACGCTTCCCTCTAATACTAAACTGATGATCCCTTGATGGCTCATAACGTGTTCTCCCCGATTCTATTCAGTACCTCCTCATTAGTTGCGTGATCTACCCATCTAATCTTCAGCATTCTCCTGTAGCATCACATTTATAAACCTTCTGTTCTCTTCTTGTCTACACTGTTTATCGTCCATGCTTCACTTTCATAGATGGCTTCACTCCATACAGATACTTTCAGAAAATACTTCCTGACACTTATACCTTTACTCGATATTAGAAAATTTCTTTCGGTCGGGCACACAGTTTTAATCTGCCAGGAAGTTTCATATCAGCGCACATTCCGCTGCAGAGTGAAAATCTCATTCTCGAAACATCCCCCAGGCTGTGGCTAAGCCATGTCTCCGCAATATCCTTTCCTTCAGGAGTGCTAGTTCTGCAAGGTTCGCAGGAGAGCTTCTGTAAAGTTTGGAAGGTAGGAGACGAGGTACTGGCAGAAGTAAAGCTGTGAGTACCGGGCGTGAGTCGTGCTTCGGTAGCTCAGATGATAGAGCACTTGCCCGCGAAAGGCAGAGGTCCCGAGTTCGAGTCTCGGTCGGGAACACAGTTTTAATCTACTAGGAAGTTTCTTGCCATCTGGTTTCAATACAAATTGTAAATAAGCCGTATTATACACCTCCCAAGCTCAGAAGTTGAAAGAGAGCATTCCAGCTAACACTTTCATAAGCTTTTTCTAAGTCTACAAATGCTAGAAACGCAGGTTTGCCTTTACTTCACCTGTCTTCTAAGATAAGCCGTAGGGTCGGTACTGCCTTTCGTGTTCCAACATTTCTAGGGAATCCAAGGTAGATGATCTTCCCAGAGGTCGACTTCTACCAGTTTTTCCAGTCGTCTGTAAACAATTCGTGTTAGTATTTTGCAACTATGACTTATTAAACTGATAATTCGGTAATTTTCACACCTGTCATCGCCTGATTTCTTTGGGATTGGAACTATTATATTCGTCTTAAAGTCTGAAAGTGTTCCTCTTATCTCATATATCTTGCTCACCAGATGGAAGACTTTTGTCAGGCCTGGCTCTCCCAAGGCTATCAGTAGTTGTAATGGTATGTTGTCTACTCTGGGGCCTTGTTTCGACTTAGGTCTTTCAGTTCTGTGTCAAATTCTTCACACAGTATCATATCTCCCATTTCATGTTCCTCTTCGTCCTCTTCCATTTCCATAATATTGTCCTCAAGTACATCGCCGTTGTATAGACCATCTTTGTACTCCTTCCACCTTTCTGCTTTCCCTTCCTTGCTTAGGACTGGTTTTCCATCTGAGCTCTTGATATTCATACAGGTGGTTCTCTTTTCTCCAAAGGTCTCTTTAATTTTCCTGTAGGCAGTATCTACCCTACCCCAAGTTAGGTAAGCCTCTACATCCTTACATTTGTCCTCTAGCCATCCCTGCTTAACCATTTTGCACTTCCTAAAGATCTCATATTTGAGACGTTTGTACTCCTTTTCGCCTGTTTCATTTACTGCATTTCTGCATTTTCTTCTTTCATCAATTAAATTCAATATATCTTCTATTACCATAGGATTTCTTTTAGCCCTTGTCCTTTCACCTTCATGATCCTCTGCTGCACTCACTATTTCATCTCTCAAAGCTACGCATTCTTCTTTTACTGTATTTGTTTCCCCTGTTGTTGTCAACCAGTCCCTAATACTCTCTCTGAAATTCTCTACAACCTCTCGTTCTTCCAGTTTATGCAGGTCCCATCTCCTGATATTTCTAACTTTTTACAGTTTCCTTAGTTTTAATCTAAAGTTCGTAACCAATAAATTGTGCTCAGACTCCACATCTGCCCCTGAACATGTCTTACAGTTTGAAACGTTGTTCCTAAATCTCTGCCTTACCATTATATAATCTATCTTAAACCTTCCAGTGTCTCCAGGTCTCTTGTACAAATACAACCTTCTTTCATGAATCATAAACCAAGTGTTAGCTATGATTAAGGGGAAAAACCCCTGAACGGGCTGCACTTTTAGCATTATCTTCACCCTCTTAGTGCAACTGTTCTATAAATGAGAGATAGCTCAAAACCACTGACTGCACAGCTTGGAAAAAGAGTCAGAGCACAGACAACATTCACGTAAGTGTTTTATGCCTCCAATTTCCTTCCCTGATGCTGATTTGTGAAAAAGTAAAGTAATTTATTTTACTCAACAAAAATATTAAAAATGTAGCTAAAATATCACCGACATTATCATCATGTTATACTTTTTTCAGGAAATAGTAAGCAAGGGAAGTAGCGGAGGTCATTCTAAATATCTGTACCAATTTTTGTGAGTTTAGCTTCAGTCATTTAGGAAAAAAGTGTACCTGAATGACGAAAATTCAGGTTCTCGGCAAATCACAAAAGAAGATTTACAGATTTATTAATTCACCACTAAGGTCGTTTAGAACATACAACTGTATACTCCACTTGTCCTTCTGTTTTCTTATCCTCCGTACTCTTTCTTTTCATTCTTTGCCACGCACGATTAGCCATGTGGTCCTAGGCGCTGCAGTCATGGATTGTGTGGCTGGTCCCGGCGGAGGTTCGAGTCCACCCTCGGTCGTGGGTGTGTGTGTTGTCCTTAGGATAATTGAGGTTAAGTAGTGTGTAAGCTTAGGGACTGATGACATTAGCCGTTAAGTCCCATAAGATTTCACACACATTTGAACATTCTTCATTCTTTTCTTCATCCTTGACTCCTTTGTTTGCAGCTTCTGCAGCTGTCTCAGCTTTCGTTACCCACCACTTATCAATAGCAATTAGAACTGAAGCCATATTCCTTCCTGTCTGGATGTTCAATTTCTTCATAACATTGGTCCTTGAAATTGCACCATCATTGAATATTATTATTGCATCCATTAAACCAAACGTCAGCACTGTCAGCCCAACAAGTACCATTTTGGGTATTCTTTCCCATATACAGCTGTTGAAGCTTTCATTTGCATTTTGAGAGAGACTATGCATACATTTCCTAAGTAGAATTTTATTTGCCAGATCCCTATATATAGGCCTAATTGCCTCCATTACAGCAAGTGGTAAGGAATTATTGTGGGTATATTGAATGCCTGTAGCTTGCTCAACTTGTACTTGCACCACGAATCTTCCCCTTTTGGACACAAACCATGCTGTGGGGTTTCATCTGTTGACACTCTGTCAAACCATGTTGCCCAAACAGCTCGTCTCATGTTCTCCAAATCTCCAACATTTCTCCTTATTGCTGGTCCACAATATTGACTCAAAGAATCAATTTCACTTTTTGCAAGACGACCTGGAGCTTCTATGTTTTCCATCTGACAGTTTTTTTTCCACTGAAGACATAATTTTCCAGCAGAGCTCCCATTCTGTTTTGTATAAGCCCAACATATTCAAGCTGTTCTATCAGTGTGTCCCCATACGGTCGTTATTAACAACAGTAATGTGTCCTTTACAGTCTCCATCTCCAAGGCAGTCTACGTACCTCATACCATGACTGACCTCTGATTTCTAAAAATGTTTCGAAGTCCTTTCGTTTCCATGTTTCCACTTGGGCCATCACAGTTCTTTACACAAACATGGGTGCCAATAAATTTACTTGAACAACCCTGGTAGTGCTTTGTTAAGCATTCATAATCTAGTACCTTGCCAGTTTCAATAAATGTGACAGTTACAACCCCATTCAGAGAAGTATGACCTCTCTCCTGCCACGATTCATCAAATGCTGCTACAATGTATGTATTCTCAGACAAGGCTACTGCTTCTTCTGTTGCTCTTTTCATTGAATGTTCACTACCAAATAAAGCATTATATATTAATTCATTGTACCTGACAAACCTCAGTGGAGGTGGAGGCAAATCCCTCACAGCACAAGAAGTCTGGGCAGCTCTCCTTCACCTTCCAATACATCGCATTGCATAAGCAAGCTGAATATTTACACTGTAATGTCGACTATCAGTTACCGGCGATTTCATAGTATCACTGTGCATCTTACAAGAGTTACAGGCTATCACTAACCGACTTGAAAGACCCTTGCTTGCTGAAATGTCCTCAGAAACGTCAATACTATCTTCACCATTGCAGTACTTACATTTCACAGCATTCTTCAAAAGTCTTGACAGCATATTTAGGCTCACAATAACATTTCCGTCGTTATTGCTGCTCACAATACTACTAGGCTTGTTCTTATTACATTCAGAAAGCTTAAGATTACGCGTGGAAGCACTGCCTGTAGACACAGTTTCCACAGGCCACTTTTGAAGCAACTAAGTGTATTATTCGGTTGTGTTTGGAACTGGTTGCTGTGAAACTTTCGTCTGGGGCTCAATTTCTTTACTCCCGGCATTTGTAGCACAGGAAACACATACACAGAAAAATAACAACACACAAGAACTACAAAACCACACGCGTATGAAATTCCGAAATCTTATATTCTCAGATCTTTGTTTACATTCGAACCATAGCCTTCTAGACATGCCTGTACTTTGGTTCCAGGAGTCCGTGCCTTCTAGAATACACCTGTGTTAACGAACCGTAACTAACGACGGAAAAAAAGGAAGGACAAAATAATGCATCACGTATTCTGACTCACTTCAAACTGGCAGATGGGAGTGGCCCCCGTGCATCAATTTTAGAACGAACGGAAAATGGTAATGGCCATGAACTATACATTTTTGAAATCAGCGTAAAATGCTCTTTTCTAAAGACTAAAACATTATTTCAAATTTTTAGTTACTTTTACGAGCATGACCCCTTAAGTTATGCCCTGTGCAGAACTCTACCAGGCGGCTTCCTCTTTCATTCCTTACTCCCAGTCCATATTCACCTACTACTTTTCCTTCTCTTCCGTTTCCTACAATCGAATTCTAGTCCCCCATGACTATTGAGTTTTCGTCTCACTTAACTATCTGAATAATCTCTTTTATAGCATCATACGTATCTTCAATCTCTTCATCATCTGCAGAGTTAGTTGGAAAATAAACTTGTACTACTGTGGTAGGGGTGAACTTCGTGCCTATCTGTGCTACAATGATGCGTTCACTATGCTGTTCATAGTAACTTATCTGCCTTCCTATTTTTTGATTACTTGTCAAACCTATTTCTGCATTACCGTTATTTGATTTCGTACTTATAACACTGCATTCACCTGACCAGAAGTCTTGTTCCTCCTGCCACAGAACTTCACTAATTCCCACTACATCTGACTTTAACCTATCCATTTCCCTGTTTAAATTTTCTAACCTACCTGCCCGATTAAGGGATCTGACATTCCACGCTCCGATCCGTAGAACGCCAGTTTTCTTTCTCCTGATAACGACGTCCTCCTGAGTAGTCCCCACCCGAACGGTACACTCGTGAAATGGTGGTACAGGAAAGTCCGCGTTTCATCGCTGCGTCGCAGATGCTGCGTTCCATCGCTCGTGCGCCGACTGTAACGCCAAACTCATTTACATCTTGATAACCTACCCTTGTAGCATCAGTAACCGATTTAATAACTGCGCCAGACATTTGTTGTCTCTTAAAGGCGTTGCCAACCGCAGTGCCGTATTCTGCCAGATCACATATCTCTGTATTTGAATACCCATGCCTATACCCGTTTCTTTGGCGCTTCAGTGTAGATCAGTATTAATAACGACTGCTGTTGCCCTAGCCCGGCGCAACTAAAAACCCGTCAGTCTAGAACAAATAAGAGTAATGTGTAACACCATCTTCCTTTCTGTCTTGCTTTCTGCAAACAAACGACAATGGGGGACGCCGTGCTCTTAGACCATGGTTCCGTGTCTCCACCGCAAAAAAGGTTCAAAAAGCACTATGGGACTTAACATCTGAGGTCATCAGTCCCCTAGACATAGAACTACTTAAACCTAACTAACCTAAGGACATCACACACACTCACGCCCGAGGCAGGATTCGAACCTGCGACCGACCGTAGCAGCAGCGCGGTTCCGGATTGAATCTCCACCGCACTGAGATGTTTCAAGTGGACTGCATTCCCCATATCTCGTAGCTCGGACATTGTTAGCAAGTAAATGACTTTTTCCCTCTTTCCGATTTCTGTCATTGTTCAGCAACAGTTTGATATTCATTTTACTAGCTTTAAACAAAAAGTGGCCGAGCGGTTCTAGGCGCTTCAGTCCGGAACCGCGCTGCTGCTACGGTCGCAGGTTCGAATCCTGCCTCGGGCATGGATGTGTGTGATGTCCTTAGGTTAGTTAGGTTATAGTGTTAGAGCCATTTGAACCATTTTAAACAAAAAAATAAAAAGTTCAGATCACTTTAAGGTTTCCAAGCGAAAATTGAGAGAATTTCTCATTTCAGATAGGCAAACCCATTCAATAGATTGTCCCCAGAGAAGACGTAGACTTATTATGAAATTCGTTGCCAGAAAATGGAAACAGCTTTCAATTCGACCGTAGACATCTAGACTAAAGTAAATACACAAGTCTGAGACCCCACAACATATCCGTCAAATCAAGGGACTAAAACACTCATTTTAAATATAAAGTGGCCATTGAAGAAATGAAAAATTTAAAAATAGTATTGCGTAATGTATTATGCCAATATTTTTTTCAGATATGCAGACGCTCAGGCTAAAATTTTATGGAAATATCATAGGAATGGAGGAAACCATACTAACTAGATAAGTCACCGAATTTTAAGAAAATAGCAGTAAAGCTAAAAATGAGGCAAGTGGGTGAGAGCAGTAGCTGAAAGGAACAGGATCAATTTAATGTGATAGACCAGACGTTAAACATTTTTATCTATAAAATACACAATTAGGCAATAAACCTGGCAGAATAATAATAAAAAAAAGGTTCAAAACTTGGTCCGGGGATAGAAAAAGATCCTCTTCAGGAAGGACGTAATACGGTGACAAAGGAAAACTAAAACAGAAAATGCCATTGTTGTACATTTGGTGGTCCTATTCCAGCTAAGCGTGGATGATAGTATTATAAACACCAAGTTGACAATAACAAATGTGAAACACGCTGGTAGCGTTTTCACGGCAGGTGAAGTGTAAGATAGAACTAATAAATGAAACGAAGCGAATCAAAATTTTATGATAGAATGAAGAAATGTTATCAGTTTCACTATGGATATGGGTTCTAGAAGCTCCCCTTTAATTGATTACTTTTCTGTGTGTACAACTGCTGCATGTAGAGCGTCTTAAAATCTTCTCCCCGTCGTTCCAAGATCTTCATTAGGTTCTGTGGGAATATAGCATGTTTATCTTTGTTTTAAATATTTCAGCACTGGTTTCCCTTTTTGAATGTTTGTGTACTGTAGAATACCAATAAGTTTTGTTATTCACTTTGAGTTTTCTGCATCATGGCACTTGCTAACTTACAAATGTCAAGGGTGTAGCCACATTAGTAAGTTTATTTCAGAAAAAATTTAGCTCATTATCGTTGAAAATGGAAATGATTAAAATAGAAATGGGAAGACCTCAACACAGATCAAGATCATGGTTCATGTACAACCGTTGTTGAGAAATTGGTTAGAGATTCCGACGCTTCAGGAATATGGAGAGCAGCCACGTCGATAGTTACCTGCCTGTAACGGCCGTTATGTCAGGTTATAAATGACAGAGGATAGGTAACGGTGCCATTATATGCCCCTATATACGTTACGGTATTACTGGATACGGGCAGATAATCCAGCAGGATTATTCCGGCTTCTGTGGGGAGGCCTTCGGCGCTGGACACGACCTGTGTAGTACCTTCTCGTGTGGAGGTACGCAGCAGATAAGGCTACCTGATACATCCCATGTCCTGCGGAAGCAAGTACCATATATACACATCTGCATATGCAGAATGTAAGGAGTAGGGTGTCTCAGTCGTAGCAGAGGAGTAGTATGTTCTGAGTCCGCAGCGCTTGTGATCTTGCTTTTCTTAAGATTATTAAAAGCCGTTTTAATAATTTATGTTCATTTGTGAAGTACTTGTGAATAAACTCAAAATACTCATATAACTTTTCTTTTAATATGACAACCTGAAGGAGGCGTTAAATATTCTCTCAATAACGGATGGGATGTGAAATGTGCATTGGCTACACAATCATGTACTCCTTTACTTAACGCATATCACATGTAAAAGAATCAAAAACTGTGGAAGGGCGGATGGACGATCATATTCAATGTAATTCACTGCATTTTCTCGTTTTTCCCAATGGAATATCACGAAATTTCTCTTTGAAATTGACTCTTTAAAGCTTTAATAAGTCAACTTTCGGCTCAGATACGGAACTGATTCAGTGGACCGAGTGTAACGCAGATCAAGAGGTAGGGTCCTGATCCGACATACACTGAAGAGCAAAAACATTGTGACAACAAGCCACTGCGAGATTGAATGCTCCCCTGTGGTGTTGCAGACACGTGACGCAGTAAGGAAGAAATGTAAGCGGAAGAGAGGCGGATGGCCTGTCATTTTAGCGGACACGGGCCGCAAATGGGGAAATCCATTGATATAAGGGGTTTCGACAAAGGGCACATTGCTGTGGCGCCACGGCGGAAACGAGAATCTCTGGAACGGATAAACTGGTCGCCTGTTGGCGTACTACTGTCGTAAGCACCTATGGAAAGGGGTTGAGGGATGGTGAAATAACGAGTGGGTAGTATGGTACTGGACGACCACGGCATCACAAAACGCAAACGCAGCAGAGGTTAAAACCCCCCCCCCCCACCCCCGCTGTAAGTGGTATGGTGTTGGACTGCCATGCGGACGAGCAGTTGATGGTTGGGGAGACGATATCACAGTTACCGGTAGTCGGCGTAAACCAGTTGTTGGCCACTGATGAATCATATTTATATGGATCGTGAGCATCCCTTCAGTATCAACTAGGGCCTGAAGATGGCTCGATATTTGAATCTTTAAGCAATCAACTGCGTTTCCTTTGTCTGACCAAGACTTCCTAATATAACACTTACACCACCTCTATTAGGTCATCACTGTTTGGCATGGAACAAAGTAAACAATATTACCAGTAGGTGGCGCGTTAGTCTCAGTAATGCCTAAGACGTCGGTGTAGTTGTTATATGAAAAAACCTTTTAAAATGTACTTTATTATTTAACTTAGAGAAACATGAGTAAGAAAAATTTTAATAAGTAATCAAATTGTACTAACAAGCTCGTAGCTGCAACATTTCACACCTACCAGAATTAGAATATACGATTAAGAAGTGATACAAATCGAAACAGTTAGTATATAAATTCCCACCAAACTGCGGACCTCATTAAGCAGCTTAATAATTGGCGTCCTCAGTTTGTATTACCCAGCGAATGTCTGACTACGGGCAACCACCCCTGTGAGTCTTTGTGTATGGTTCCTAATTTTCCAGTCTTTCTTAGAAAAGTTCTTAGATGGTGGCTGGCATGTAACATGGGAACTTACACGTTGTTTTCACGCTGTTCCCCTCTGTGACGCTTCCCACCGATGTCTGGTGGTTCCCTAGCTGTTTACTTGCCAGATTTTCTTGTGAAAACCACTGAGAATCCCTCTAGGTGATTCTCTGAGTTCCTGAGTTGTCACGAAGGCTACAGCCAAATAACAAGCCAATAGGCTTGCAATGGAAATCACTGTGAGCCTACACTCAAGTACCTCAGGCATTCGGTTCATGACAGTGACTCTAGGCTGTGAGTCAATCTTTAAGCGCGGCACCCCTTCAAGAACGAAGCAAACATTTCAGTTAAACAGTCTGCCTTCTGTGGTCTTCGGAAAACTTTCACTGTATCCACGTGCGACTTAAGTGGAGCGACTCTGTCCCGAGGATCTGGTTGCGAAGTATTACGTATTACAGTAGAACAAGATTATGTCAGCTGGCTCCGCAGATGATGAAGAGATTAAAAGCATTAGTTTCTTTATCTCAAGCATATATTACGTCACTGTAGAGCCTGATGTAGAGAATTGGAAGAGAGTGTGTTGCTTGATACTTTATTTTTGTATATAAGCTTACTTCGGCTTTATTGCCTTCATCAGGACATTTTAAGCAATCGCAGTCATTTATAATTCACGTAATATATAATTTATAGTTTTTTTTAGGCATGTCAACTTTGAGTAAACCACTATTGCTTTCTGTAGTTGTTGTTCGAGATTTTTATTGAAATTTTGTACAGGGACAACGGATAACCAAAACATCAGACATTACAAACACATCAATAACAGTTACACAGACACAAGCCCACAACATAAATATCTTTGAACAAACAATAGCTGTCAAACTTGGTTTTCTACAACTGTAATACAGTAAAAAACGTATTATAATGTACGTGCAAGAAATTATCGAACAACTTTAAAACGTTGCTGACAATACTATTACATCCAACAATTACACACAACAACATTGGTCTACTGAATGCGATTCTTTGCAGATGTACTGATGAAGGCAGTAAAACCGAAAATATCAAGCAGCATACTGTGTTGTAGTTCTCTGCATAGTGTCTTACTGTGGCACAATGTATGCTTCAGGTCCCACAATAAAGAAACTTAGGGCAATACTCCCATACGAAGAAAAAGGGAGTCTCCTGCGATTAATTCGCCTGGAAATAAAACGGAGTAACGCCATTCCTAGTTCAAAATTTAACAAACGATGTCTCAAAGTGAAAATCATCGCAGCTCATGTGCATGTTAAGGTAACATCAAACTCTAACATAGCAATGCAAGTAGAAGAATTTGGAACGAGTTCAGCTACAACAAATAATCTAGAGTAATCTACAACACAAAGAAGATTTCCCCAAGAAATATATTTGGCGCATATACATAAGAGCAAATGTTTTACTCTTTTAACGTTTGACGTTATATTTAACTTTCTTGGTAAGTGCCTCTCTCATTTTGGTGCACAGATACAAAAATTGCACAATAAGAAAATAAGTACTCTAAAATTTGTTCAACATCAGTCACTACAATCCACACAACAATTGACATCACCATTCCAATTCTACCTTACACAAAAGATCTTACAAATCCACAAAAAGTGAACAAATCCTACTAAACAAATGGCATAAGTAGAAAATGATACCACGAAAATACACAACAAGTCGATAAAAAAACCAATGGCACAACTAAAACAGTTGTAGAAAAAGCAAAATTATCAACTAAACAACAAATTGAACTCACAGTTAACACCGCTAACGACATAGAACGCTACACATAAATCAATATACAAAAACTGAATATGATACTCTTACGAATATAAATAAAAAACTGACAGGCAACAAGGCCATAAGAGTTAAATCTGATAAGGGAAATAGCATAATTATCATTAACCATGATTATTAGTTAAAGTAAAAAATTTCTATAAAACTAATAATATGAATATGCACCAATCCAACAAATAAATTTGAAGCACAATCCAGAATACAAATAAAAAACTCCAACACAGTATTATCCGGATATAAAAAGAAAACAAATATTGTAATGAACCCAAGAAACCCAATACTCTTTTATGGCTCCTCTAGATCAAATTGTTAACAGTATTAACAGCCCAATTTCCAAAACTGATAAAACACTCAACAAACTGTGATGAAATACTTGACATATGGGAAAACCTATACAAAAAAATCTTCCAGAATACCTGAAAATACAATAAAGAACATACGAATCCCACAGAATGCCAAACCCGTTCCACGGGACATAACAAACCTCTACACTAACATTCCTACACAAGAAACAATACATATTACATAACATAATCCCATGACTCATAAAAAACTACCATTTGGAGGTACATATGAGATTATTGAACTTCTAAAACTAACCCTTTCACAAAACTATTTCAAGTTTAGTGAAAAAATTTACACACATCAGGTGTTGTGCGGGCATCTTCAGCTCAGAACGACCCTTTCTAAGAAACATAACTCACTTCTACCACTATGTCGAGGACACATTGCTACTCATACAAGGAAATCATAACGACATACAAACAACACAACCGAAATTCAAAGAGTATATCCTAATACGAAACTTGAAAAAAAAATCGATAAACTTTATCACAATAACCAACAACAAATACAAACGTACTTTTGAGATCTACAGAAAACCAACCAGAACAGATACAAGAATTAACCGTATATCTTCACATCCAAAGTCTCACAAATATCTATTCTTTAATTCCATGGTTAACAGAATACTAAATATTCCACTGCAACAGGAGGTAATACATAAGGAAATAACTACACCATAATAACCGCATAAAAGAACATTTATGACCCTAATGTGGTTCTACAGGTATACAACAAAAAATACACCCTAAGATAGGCCCTATACATTACATAATAACACTAATGGAAGAGACTCCAATAACAAAGGTAATCTACATACCACCCAACTGTATAAGGAAACTATCCGATAAAATAAACGCCATAGTAAAAAATATAAACGGGAAATTAGCTTTCAGAATGACAAATAATACTAGCACAAAACTACATTCAGGAAAAGCCATAATCCTGAAATACTTAAACGCTGGAATCTACAAAATTAACTCTAATGCCCGCACAAAATTTTATATAGGACAGATTGAAACAAATTTCATCGCTAGATTCAAAGAACACATGAGAGTTACAAATAACAATCAATTCACCTTCCTTACACGCTACAAAAATGAAAAAAAACACGTAGCTGACGACATCGAAAACACACTACAAATCCTGCACAAAATCCCAGATGAAGCAGCATACTGTCTTCTAATTCTCTGCATAACATTGAAAGCATGCGTGAAGAGAAAAAAGACGTTATCTAGATAAGGCAAACGAAAACAACGGTGATGAGAGGACAGGAATTCGATAGTAGGGAAAGGTCGAGATGGAAGTTTAATAAAAGAATAAGGACTGGAAGAAAGAATGAAATGGGAAGCCACCTGGTAGAAATTTGACCAGAGCAAAATTTAAACATAACTAATTCTTGGTTTAAGATTGATGAATGGAGGCTGTAAACGTAAAGAAAATATGGAGCCATCGAAAAGTTTCATGGAAAGACAGAGATTTCTAAATCAGATTTTGAAGTGCAAAAATTTTTCAGGACCAGACGTGTGCTGTGTTCATAATTTATTGGTTACGATCTGCTAATTAAAACTAAATAAATGGTGAAAAGGCAGTCGGTTAAGCTGAGACATGTATAAACTGAAAGAACGAGAGGTTGCTGAGACTTTCGAAAACGTCATTAGGCAACGATTGACTGCCACAGAGAAAAGAAATACAACAGGTGATGAATGGGTAGGTTCAGGAGATTTAGTAGTGGAGGCAGTGGAGGACCAAGTAAGCAAAATGGCATTGCCAATTACCAGTCCATGGGTAACTCGCTTATTTAATGTAACTGACGAAAATAAAATACAAAAAACAGAAAATTAAACAGGCAAAGGCGAATACAGTCGTCTAAAAGCTTCAGATGGAAATGAAGATCAAACTGGCTAAGAGGTAATGTCTAGACTTGAGGTGCAGGACTGTAGGATCATGTAAGACTCCAGGACAGATAAGAAGCACTTGTGTCAATAGTTCAAATGTCAAGCGACTATTAGGCAAAGAAAGGAGATGGGAGGAATATGTCTAAGAAAACACATATGACGACAACAGAAGAGATGAACATCTACATCTATATCATCTTACATTCTCCGCGAGCCACGATACGGTGCGTGGCGGAGGGTAACCTATATTAATACTAGTCGTTTCTTTCCCATTCCACTGGCAGATAGAACCCTAATTTCTAATATCTTATCTTCGTGGTCCGTATGCTGAATGCGTATTTGCGGCAATGGAATTGTTCTGCTGCCAGCTTCAAATTTCGTCAATAGTATTCTTCGAAAAGAACGTCGTCTTCCCTCCAGGAATTTCCATTTGAGTTGCCGAAGCATCTCTATTACACTTGTTAGAACCTACCAGTAATAAATCTAGATCACAAGGGAGCTACGATAGTTTGAGAAGGTTTTGACAAAGCAATGAAAGATCTAAGTTGAAACAAGACCCCTCGATAGCAGACATTCCCTCAGAGATTGAGACTCTTGGAAGAACCACACTTGACCATTCTACTTGTTATGTGGGATATATGCAACAATCGACATACCATCAGATTTCAACAAACATTTAATAATTTCCATTCCGAAGAAGGCAGATGCCAACGTGAAGGAATATTATCAAACTACTATTTACTATGTAATTGTTCTTTATTTATTTCTTATGTAGCCTGACCATGATTGGGACGCAAGGCCCACTTTTACATTTGACTTTCAAAGAGTGTATTGCACTTCAATCTGTCAGAAAACTTCCTTTTAATCTGTGGAGGATAAAAGTTTTAGATGTAGATAAAGGCTTAAATGAAACAAGCAGCTTCAGATGGATGGGGCTTACACATAGTGGACTAGTGTAGAAAGTTGGTTCAAACAAGTCTTTAGACTACACTCATTGTCTACAATGAAATAATAAGCAACCAGTTACGTAAAAGAAATTTAATTTGTTCACGGGTTTCGGGCACTTAGTGCCCTTCTTCAGAAAGTTATAACTACCGCATTAATTGCGAGTGTTAACAATAAGATACGTCTAGCAAACTGCAATGGTCATGTGATTCATAGTGCCTGCACAAAATTAATATTTACTAATATACTAATTTTGTACAGCCCCTATGAACTACATGACCATCGCAGTTTGTTGCGTGCATTTTATTGCTGACACACGCAAATAGTGCGATAGTTGTAACCTTCTGAAGAATGGCACTAAGTGCCCGAAACCGTTAAAGAAATTAAATTTCTTTTATGTAAGAGGATGCTTGTTATTTCGTTATATACGACTACAGTTGTTGAGAATTGATAAAATACTAAGCAAATTGTCTAGCTTGGTTTGGATAACTTGTTGTCGTAACAAAGGTGATTTTCTCAAATTCAGTTTATGGCCCGAATGTTTCGAATTTCTCTCTGAATATGAAAAAAGCTTGTTCCATAAAAACACGGGAGAACTGCCGTAAGTCAGTAACCTCTTGCCACGATATTTCGGCACAGTCTTTTGGCCATCTTCAGATGAGTACAGCTGTAGAAGTATGGAAGAATTAGTACGCCTGGAAAATTTCAAACATCACATGAAAAAGGCTTTCTTACATACTAACAAATTAAAATATGATTATTTATTAGTAAGTTGATGAGTGCTGATATAATCAACAAGTGGCTGTACCCTCGCTGTAAATTTTTGTCAGAGACAGTCCCCGTCAGAGTATTTATTTCTGGTAAATCGCAGGTGAAACACAGTATGAGTCCAGCAGAATACAACATACTCAAAGCAAACGTGTAAGATGTTGGTGACACAATATCGTGTGTTTTACATTGACTTTAGGAGACAAATTTCGTACGCTTAGTAAACTGTCATTGGCGTAATTTACTTTTTGGGCTGGACGGAACAGTTTCACTAAGGCTTCCTTCTTAAGTCAGTACTGGTATTCAGAATTAGATTCAGAATTACTATTGCCCTGAGTGTGCTGATGTTAAAATTACTTCATACAGTAATTCGTTAACACAACTTTTGTTGAAACTGGGGGAGAAACGGCCTGGAGAACAGTACAGAGCTTGCAGACTTCCTGGCGTGCGGGAACGCGATGCAGGAAGCGAGCTTGGCACTCAGCCAAGGGGTGGCGAGGGGGCGACCACAGGCTGCGCGGTCCGGGGAGCTCAACGTCCCTGTGAGCGCCGGTACACTTGCCGCGCAACAAGACTAGGATCTAGTGTAACCTCCAGCGCCTAAAAAATGCCTCAACGACGAAACTGGTACCTCTACCTCATTGACGTGAAAACATTTTACACAGATGGATATGGAAAGACTTATACCACGAGTACTAGCAAACTCGTACTGCAATGTTTACGTGTGGGATATTTTGTTTAAAACTTCATCCTTACGCGAGCTTCTTTTCAGTATTTACATGAAAAAAAGTACCATTCATTCAGATGAAAAATGTTGTATGTACGTAACGGCTGTTGTGTGTGTCTACCGTCACTGGAATTTTTGAGAAGGCGACTGCAACACAGGCAGGTCCAGAGCAACGTTCATGAGCAGCTTGTGACATTACAACAGATTATGTCAGATTATGACACAGAATTATTTTTTGATTATTAAATTTGATTCCATCTCAGAAATGTAATGCTTATTTTCTTATTTCTTTGTTGCAAACATTGGATCTCAAAAGTGCGAAATAAATTGTTTATAAACCATTTTTTTTTAATTTTGTGTAGTAGATACATTTCCATTGTGAGAGATACAGTTGTGCAGAAAGTCAAAGATATTGTTTGAACGTTAAAATGTGCTTCAGAGAGACAAAGCAATTTCCATGGGCAACAGTACATTGGTGATTTATCAGAAGGCTTCAAGACAAAAAGGTAGAGTACTGGTTGGCCAAATCAGGCATAAGAAATATTTTCAACTGGAAGAAGAGGCATGTTCACTGAGTTGATGCCGACCTACTACTTCGTGCAACCAGTCAATCGCGGACTTTCACCTCTGTATAATTCTTGCCATTCTTTTGGATTTTTTTGAGACGTTAGTGATAATTTTATGGAGGTCATTAACACAACTAATTATCACCATAAATAGAGTCCATTTACTAGTGTCCTAACTTCCAGGTCCCACATTGTGAAAGAAAGAGATTATTACTATTAAGGATAGTAATTTTTTCAGGAAGTATAGCAAAATTTTCTCTCTTGAATTGAAAGTATATATCTCATACATTAATCAAAGACATTACATAACTGTTGTCTAAAACAAACTCGATTAATTTTTTAAAGTGAAATTTTTGATAACTGTTGAAATCATTGAATCTGGCAAAACTACTGACTTAACTTTCATTCGACTATACGAACTACTTTTATGTGTTTTTGGCAAAACTTCTGTTTGGACGTCTTGGTTGTCGTATTTCAGTGTTGCAGTGGTGTATTATTGTCATTTCGAAGTTAATCCTATTTAAGTGTTATATTCTGGAGAGTTAATTTCAATTAAATGGGACGGGTGGTTAATCAAAATTAGAAATAGTAAATAGTAGTATATTTCTACTGCTTCTTGAACACTATACACTTTGCCCCTCAGGTACATGTGGAGGCAAGGGCATGCATATGCGCAGTGGTAACGATGTGACAGACTAGGATCGTGCCAGCCATGCCCGCTTATCTATCACATGACAAGTCACGTCCTCCTCATTAGTCAAGCGGTAAGCCACGCCCCTCCTCATCCCACATCCTCACTCTGGTCTATCACATTCCAGTGTTTTAGGGTTCTTTAAAATGACAGTCAACCAAAATTCAAGTTGAGAATCCAACCCTGTTGTGGTAAAGAGATATTATAAAAAAATCCAAGCTAATGGAACTAGCCTATTTCTGGTTTGACGCCACACCCCTCCCCCTCCCCACCCCTCCCACCAGTCACATCCCAGTATTTTACAGTACATTAAAACCTGAAGTTCAGTCTCAGTGTAACCATCTAGCCTATAGACTGCAAGGCAGTCAAAGCGAAATGGGTGCAGGAAAGGACAAGAAACCAAAAAGAAATTAACGTCAGGAGGACTAACTCAACATATAGAAAAGTCGAGAAAACCTTCGTCGAAATTAAAAGCAAGGGTGGTAACATTAAATGCGAAATGGGAATCCCACTATCAAACGCAGAGGAGAGAGTGGATAGGTGGAAGAGTACACTGAAGGCCTCTATGAGGAGTATCACTTGACTGATGACATGGTAGCAGAGGAAATTCGCATGGATATAGACAAGTTAGGGAATCGAGTATTAGGGTCGGAATTCAAAACCTTTGAAAGAATTAAGATTAAATAAGGCAGAACGGATGGATAATATTCCATCAGAATTTCTAAAATAATTGGAAACAGTGAATCTAAGAGACCGGCAACACACTATTAAACTTTTGGAAATGCATCACCCACCTAATTCAGAAGACACAGGGGTACAAAAGTGTGAGAACTATCGCACAGCCATCTTAACGGTATACGCTTCCAAGCTGCTGACAAGAATAGTTTACAGAAGAATGGGGGAAAAGTTGAGGCTCTGTTAGATGATCAGTTTAGCTTTAGCAATGTTAAAGCCACTAGACAGGCAGTTCTGACATTGCGATTGATAATGGAATCAATAATGAGGAAATAACAAGACAATTTCATAGGATTTCTCGACCTGGAAAAAGCGTGCGACAATGTGAAATGGTGCAAGATGTTCGAAATTCTGAGGAACATAGGGTAATCTATAAGCACAGATGGGTAATATAAAATATGTACAAGAACCAAGAGAGAACAATAAGATCGGAAACCAAGAACGAGGTGCTGTTTTAGAAAGTGTATTATAGAAGTATGTGACCTTTCGCCCCTTCTATTCAGTCTGTTAGATTAAGAACTAATGACGGAAGTATAAGAAAGGTTCAGAACTGGGATTACAATTCAGAGTCAAATGGAATCAACGATAACGTTCGCTGGTACTTCGAATCTCAGGTGAAAGTGAAGAAGAATTACTGGATCTGTTGAATGGAATGAACTGTCTAATGAGTAAAAAATATGGATTGAGAGTAAACCGGAAAAAGACAAATGTAACGCGAAGCAGCAGAAATGAGAACAGCGAGCAACATAAGAGCATTGTTGTGATTACGATGTAGACGAATTTAAGGAATTGTGCCATATCGGAATCAACATAACCCACGACGGACGAAGCAAAGATAAATAAAAAGCGTACTAACATGGAGAAAGAGGGCTTTCCTGGTCATAAGAACTATATTACTATTAAAAATTGGCCTCAATTTGAGAAAGAAATTTCTGAGAGTGTGCGCTTGAAGCACAGCGAATCATGGGTAGTGTTGAAAACCGGAACAGATGAGAATCGAAGCGGTTGAGATGTCCCTACAGAAGAATGTTGTCAATTAGGTTGACTGATAATACAAGGAATGAGGAGATTCTCCACAGAACTGGCGAAGAAGGGAACATATGGAAAATACTGACAAGCAGGAGGAACAGGATGATAGAACATGTGTCAAGACATCAGGGAATAATGTCTGTGGTACTAGAAGGAGCTGTAGAGGATGAAAACTATAGAGGAAGACAGAGATTGGAATACACCAGTAAATAGTTGACGATGGGAGTTGTATGTCTACTCTGAGATGAAGAGGTTAGCGAAGGACAGGAATACGTGGCGGGCCGCACCTAACCTCTGAGATGACTGTTAATTTTGGGAAAAAAGTTTGTGGCGGAGAGTTCTGTGGGTATCGCTGTCTCTTCCCATATTTCTTGTTCTCGCCGCGAACTATAAGCGGGAAGAACGATTGTTCGGAAGCCACCAGTTGAGATGGAGTTGAATGAGCCTCTTAGTGACAGTTCAGGTGAATCGCGTTGTTCTTCTTTGGATCTTATCTGTTTCCTCTATCGGACATGTCTTATACATGCCTTACACTGACGAGTAAGACTCAGATATTGACCTTGCGAAGGCTTCGTGGTCTGCCTACTTCTTGGGGTGGGGGCGGGGGGCGGGGGGGGGGGAGGGGGGGGGGGACTGTTCTTGCTAAGGATTATTCCAATGAATCTCATTGTAAGTCTGATATCTGCGTTTCTGGGATTAATTTAATGGGGTCGTGCCACTTTAAGTAGCTCCAGTATTCTTAAAACATGTGATAATGAGTTCTACTTCCAATTTACGTACGTTACCTTTACGTTGAGAAAAAACTAAAGAAATACCGCGTTATGCAAGACACCGTTTTATAGTTTTCTTTTACTCAGACATGTTTCAGCACTTTATGTCTACTGTTCAGTGGTATTTTTTGTTTATTTTCTTTCTGAATAAAATGTTGTTACATGTTATCGTCTTCGCGTGGTGTGCTGACCATAAGCGCCTCCACATCCGCAACCAGTAACGCCTATCAACTGAGGATGACACGGCGGTAGGTCGGTGCCGTTCGGCCTTTCGATGTCTGCTCGAATAGAGTTGAGAGGAGTTTAGTCATCGCCATGTTTAGGTTATATGAGCTTGACTCAAAAATATTAACAATGACAAAGTGAACGATCAATATGTGCCAAATATTTTGGAGCAATTTACATACTCTATAAGGCAAGACATATGCAGTTAGTTGAAGCATTATAAATGATGTACATCTACAGTGCATTTCAACATATTAGTTTTATATGAACATCGGAAATAATACGGTTACACATAGGGTGTTAGTGATACAGGTAGAGATGCTATAGTAATTGGTACCTTAATAAATACTAACTTCAGTGCAAAAGTTATGTTTTCAGAAAGACTCTTAGATGCAGAAAAAAATCATCACTTAAATTACCACTGAATTTTTTCTATACAGTCGTAACAGCACTGTAAAGTGAACTGCGCCTATGAGTATAGATAGCCTATTATTTCCATGCATCCACGATTGAGTACCTCATCTGCTGCCGAGGCAAAATAAACTTCGTTAGCTTGCTTGTGTCAGACATGCTAATTAACCTAAAACATGCTGCTCGTAACAGTAATAATTATTATTCTGCTAATGAAGTAAATTATGACGTAATATTATTCAGCCACTGTCCTCTGACATCACTAGAAATATCTGTTCTTATGCCCCACAACACCCTGTATATACTTGCTCACAGTCCTCATATGAGGCTATTACTTATGTCTGATGTTAGCTTTAAATCTATCATTATTCTGCAGCTCATCATCTACAAACAATAAAATGTTCACTGGTTTCTTCATTTCCGTCTTCAGACTGAGAATCACTATATATTTGTAGTAGAATAAAGCCAAAATCAGCACAATCTGCACTGTCACCAATTTATTCAAGATGGCACCTCTTCTTGGATGTCCCCCCCCCCCCCCCTAGTCCCGCCCCTCACCTTCCCTCCATGGCGGGTCATGTGGCAACATCGATTGTCGACATCACCACACCCACTCCTAACCAGCCCCACTTCCCCTCCCCTCCCCCACATGTGCATTGGCGGGAGAAATATTCTGCCTGTGCAGGAGAGGAACCACATAAGATACTTTCCTTATTTATTTATTTATTTTTTAGGGTGTTATCTTGCTGGAAGTAATTGACGGGGAATCACCCTACAGCCGCTGCCAGAAGAAATGGTTCCTACTGATCTACAAGTGTATAGCTGATGAGAAACTTTAACACGCACGGACATATATAGTGTGAAGACATAGGGCAACAAACTGTTACTGAAGTGTAGAAGGCCAACAATGCTACCGCAATTTGACGGAATTTGCTTCACTGCTCTAATTACGGAAAAAAGGTTCAAATGGCTCTGAGCACTATGGGACTTAACATTGGAGACCATCAGTCCCCTAGACCTAGAACTACTTAAACCTAACACACATCCATGCCCGAGGCAAGTTTCGAACCTGCTACCGTAACAGGCGCGCGGTTCCGAACTGAAGCACCTAGAAACACTCGGCCACAGCGGCCGGCTAACAGCTTTGTGTGTTTGTGTGTGTGTGTATCCTCATATACAATGAAAGGATGAAGTAACTCATTGTGGTCTTCCTAAACTGTTGCCGTGCTGCTAAAGCTCAACAGCTGTAATGTCAGCTCACTTGTGAACCTTATGCTCGCTGCAACAAGTAGTGTACCGACAGCACTCACCTCACATCTTACAAAAAGCGTATTCTTGCGCTCTTGAAGCGAATACTGTGATAAAAACAGTGCAAATAGCGGATGAAATACTAAAATAAATGAAATCTCCAACTTCATAAATGTAAATTCACACTCGAGGTGTGAACTTGTTGCAATGAACATTGAGCTGAGAACGTTGAAGCCTGCGTTGAATGTACTACAAGATAAGCACTTGACACCATTCGTCAGTCCTTAAACATACATTCACTTAGCAAGTTACACACACGATGGTGAGTATAAGTCTTCACCAATAATGTTATGCTGGTAGGACGAAATAACAACATGATAACCTATACTGAGCGGACATTCTGTAATGGACAGATACGTTTTTCTTGTGAGTGGTGCCAGTGTGTCTTGGGCGAGGAGAGACGTAATCCTCTTATAAGTGAGCAACATACTGAACAAAAACACAAGAGGAACCACTATGTTACGCTATGAGTGCATCCCAGCCTGATTCTACAGTAACATGAAGCAGTGTAATAACATCACACAACTACCAAAAAAGAAAGAAAACTTTCCACCAGAATAGTGCATTTGTCTTCACGTTGATGTGTGGATACAGACTAAGCAGGTTAGAACCAGTAGTACCTCCCCTTCTACCTCCCCTCCTGCTTCCCTTTGCTTCCCTATGGGTAGGGGCCTGATCTATCATGTCACTGACGCTACGCAAAGAGCTCCATCCAGTGCTGTTGCTCTGCTTTGGTCGGTATTGGATTCACAATGATATACTGTTTATGGGTACATATGGACCCTCTCGTACGTAGTAGTTCTGCTTTCCCAGCCTTGTTTTCCCTTCTGGCTGATGGTCCACAAAGGGATCCATTTGCTGCCGATGCTCTGTTTTGGTCTTTGTTGAGTTGACAACGATACACTGTTTCAGCTCTGCAGAAATAGAACGTATTTCTAGGAAATGCCGACCCCTGGAACAATAGCGAAATACTTGACTATTCGTCACAGACAACTGTCTGGTAGAAGAACAGTAAACAGCATGCTGTGGTCTTTGGCTACGTCTCATAATGGGAAGAGGCATGCTGCAATGTTCAGCTACGTCTCAGAGCGGGGAGAGGCAGTTCCAGAGGTTGCACTCGCCAGAGTGGCGGCCGCTGTGAACAGCGGGCATTGGGCTCACTGTGGGCAGTCACTATTTACTACAGCAGAGCCAGTCAACCTCCAGTTGCTGCTGGCCACTTCCAGCAGCAGCCTCCCATAGCCCAACGCTCGTAGATCCCCGAAGTACCTAAAATTAATGTGTGTGGAAGTCTTCAAAATAAACAGTCATACATGTGGATTTTTCATACATTTCACACAATATTCAATGAAGAACAACGTCTTTCACGGTATCTATTCACTTGTCGGAAAAAACAGTCATTTTTACACCTGACAGCAAGCTACAGTTCGCATCCTCTGCCTCCTCACTATTTCGTGACATCCAACTAAGTAAAATTTTGAACTCGAAATATGATACTTTGTCAATGGCGAATGAGCAACACCATGTTTAGAGATCTATAACAATTATTCTTATCGTAGTTTCCTCACTTTTACGTATTTTACATCAATTTGTGCTATTTCACCAGGTTTTTCCGTAATTTCAACGCATTTTACCCAGTTACAGAAGTTAAAAACTACTGCTCTCGATTACTTGTCATGTCAACGAAACCTGTCATCACATCAATGTCGTGATGCTATCAGCCAGTGGCATTGCAGCATCGTTCTCAATATCTGTATCTCTGCTAAACCAGTCCGTCCATTGTCTTGCGAATGCTACATGCATGTAGACATACCTGTTAGACTGTCAACATCAAATGACACAAATACTGATGTGTTGTGCGGAAAATAGCCTGTAATAGACAGGAGGTGAAAAAATTACAATACTTAACTGAAACACTTTGTAAATTAGATTTTATTACGATTGGCCATTTCTGCCTGTGGGCATGAGAGTCACAGAGTAGGATGTAGATGAAGATTGAAAGATCTCATCGACGCCTTTGATGATTATCGGCGCAATCGAAGAATCATATTCATAGCAGCTCTCTGTCGCCTACTTCGGAATGAGCTGCCCATTCCATGAACCTATGGGCTAAGGATCCTGAGCAAAGCTATAGATGGTCTCTCTCTGTGCATCTTGTAACTCTTCCTCCACCTTTAATCAACGCTACCTGAAACAGTGTCTCCGATTTAATTTCAAACTGACCAAAGGTAGAAGCTACAGTCGGTCAGCATCAAGCTCGCTCGTTACTCGTGAGTGTGAAGGCTGCGCGGGATTGGAGCAGTGAAGAACTCATGACTTGAGCACAGGTTCTCACGAACAAGGCGACTCGGTCGTACTCGTAGCGGAAGGCAAAGCTGCCAAGTGTGGTAAGAAAAGCCTTGGACCCTGCACATATGACGTGTACACGTTTGATGAATTAATTATTTCGTCTTCATAATAGTTTGATCTTTGCATTTTCGTGATATCTAATTGAAAAACATCATAGAAGCAGAAAATAATCTCGTGACTGGTTTCGTGAGCATGTGCCAAGAAGTAAAACTATTCTCTGCTATAATAAAATTCATTTGATGAAGTCATCTTATGACTTTAAAAAATAACATTTTTGTAATTAAATGAAAAATAAGATTAAAACTATTAGTGTAATCAATGATCAAATGGAATCTGTTGATGAAGTAGAGGTTGAAGATAAAGTGTCTATGCAAAAATCCATTGGTAACACAAGACCAGTATATTCAATTGATATTATAGAAATAAAGGCTACTTACACGGATTATTTGTGTTCCACGTCGTATGATATGATTGTCTTCATAAAATAATTTCCTTGTCTCACTTATTGTACACTTTGAGGTGAACATGTCCACACATGCATCGGAAAGGGGGGACAAAATGCGTTTCAAGGCCAGCACCTCTGGTTCATTCAGTCTGGGGTAGTGGAACAGGACGAAGTTGTCTCCTACACTGTCTGTTGATCGGCCATTCCATAAAACATGAACAACTCCTGTACAGACACTAGTCTCTTTGAGTTTTGACGTTCATCCTCAGCCTATCCTGCTGCACCACGATTATTTGCTGAAACGTATTCCACATAAGCCCATCCATTATCACTTCCTTCCATTCCATGTGTACGAGTCTATAGACACAATCTTCAGCTGTATGCTTACAGGTAGTACGCTTATTAAACAGCTTTCTGTCCAACACAGCATCATGTCAACTGAACACATTTCTTCACAATTTAATTAATTAATGTAATTAACGTCTAAATAAATAAACAATAAACTGCTGTAATTTACCGCCCTTTTTATGCCATGCTGAAAATTCCTCCAGCAGAATAATACGTTTAAAAATAAAGTTAATAAATAGACAGTACCTTACGTCCTTCCTCTCCTGCAGTTCAGCACTGACTGAGTCTTTCTCTTTCCATTTCACAAGTGAGGGGCGGGGGTGGAAGTGGGCCAGGAGAGGGGTAAGTGGTCTGTGGGAGTGGAAATATTTTCCATTACTTATATTGCGTTATATAGTGTGGTAATTACGGCTTATTATGTTGTTGTGTTGCCGCAACTGCTTGTGTCTTGTTAAAGCACTTACTTCCTTTGCTGCTGTAACCAAGTGAAACAATACCACAGCATCAAAAAACAGCCAGTGAAATGCTAAATTACGGGATATATTGCGACCCTCTGTCGGAAATGAGCGACAAACTGCAAATGATTCGTTGTTGTCAGGTGGCGAGCTGTAGAATAACAGCAAGTTTAAAGTTGTGGTAGCCGGCCGCGGTAGTCTAGCGGTTCTAGGCGCGCAGTCCGGAACCGCGCGACTGCTACTGTCGCAGGTTCGAATCCTGCCTCGGACATGAATATGTGTAATGTCCTTAGGTTAGTTAGGTTTAAGTAGTTCTAAGTTCTAGGGGACTGATGACCACAGATGTTAAGTCCCATAGTGCTCAGAGCCATTTGAACCAACCGAAGCTGTGATCACACGCAATATCTGTCTATCGTGACAGGGCTAGACCACTTCGCAATGCAGTTAAGAATGTGCAGAAAACATCAGGTCGTAAATTAAGAGATATGCTTGCAGGAAGACTGTTAGGTGGAAAAAAAGAAAAAAAGGAAATAAAACTTACGTCCTAATCGTAATATCTCTACCTATCTCCCTAACGCCCTGTATGTACCAGTATTATTTCCAAAGTTAATATAAAACTAATACCTTTAATCATATTGTATATCAGCAACAAATTATGCTTAGTAATGCCTATATAACGCATTTCCAGGGGCAGATGTGAACTCTGACCACAATCTATTGGTTATGAACTGTAGATTAAAACTGAAGAAACTGCAAAAAGCTGGGTCATTTAAGGAGATGGGACCTGGATAAACTGACTAAACCAGAGGTTGTACAGAGTTTCAGGGAGAGAATAAGGGAACAATTGACAGGAATGGGAGAAAGAAATACAGTAGAAGAAGAATGGCTAGCTTTGAGGGATGAAGTAGTGAAGGCAGCAGAGGATCAAGTAGGTAAAAAGACGAGTGCTAGTAGAAATCCTTGGGTAACAGAAGAAATATTGCATTTAATTGAAGAAAGGAGAAAATATAAAAATGCAGTAACTGAAGCAGGCAAAAAGGAACACAAATGTCTCAAAAATGAGACTGACAGGAAGTGCAATATGGCTAAGCAGGGATGGCTAGAGGACAAATGTAAGGATGTAGAGGCTTATCTCACGAGGGGTAAGATAGATACTGCCTACAGGAAAATTAAAGAGAGTTTCGGAGAAAAGAGAACCACTTGTATGAATATCAAGGGCTCAGATGGAAACCCAGATCCGAGCAAAGAAGGGAAAGCAGAAAGGTGGAAGGAGTACATAGAGGGTCTATACAGGGGCGATGTACTTGAGGAAAATATTATGGAAATGGAAGAGGATGTAATTGAAGATGAAATGGGAGATACGATACTGCGTGGAGAGTTTGATAGAGCACTGAAAGACCTGAGTCGAAACAAGGCCCCGGGAGTAGGCAACATTTGATTGGAACTACTGACGGCCTTGGAGAGCCAGGCCTGACAAAACTCTACCATCTGGTGATCAAATGTATGAGACAGGCGAAATACCCTCAGACTTCAAGAAGAATATAATAATTCCAATCCCAAGGAAAGCAGGTGCTGACAGATGTGAAAATTACCGAACAATCAGTTTAATAAGTCACGGATGCAAAATACTAACGCGAATTCTTTACAGACCAATGGAAAAACTGTTAGAAGGCGACCTCGGAGAAGATCAGATTGGATGACGTAGAAATATTGGAACACGTGAGGCAATACTGACCCTACGACTTATCTTAGAAACTAGATTAAGGAAAGGCAAACCTACGTTTCTAGCATTTGTAGACTTTTGACAATGTTGACTGGAATACTCTCTTTCAAATTCTGAAGTTGGCAGGGGTAAAATAGAGGGAGCGAAAGGCTATTTACAATTTGTACAGAAACCAGATGGCAGTTATAAGAGTCGAGGGACATGAAAGGGAAGCAGTGGTTGGGAAGGGAGTGATACAGGGTTGTAGCCTCCTCCCGATGTTATTCAATCTGTATATTGAGCTAGCAGTGAAGGAAACAAAAGAATAATTCGGAGTAGGTATCAAAATCCATGGACAAGAAATAAAAACTTTGAGGTTCACCGATGACATTGTAATAATGTCAGAGACAGCAAAGGACTTAGAAGAGCAGTTGAACGGAATGGATAATGTCTTGAAAGGAGGATATAATCTGAACATCAGCAAAAGCAAAATGAGGATAATGGAACTAGAGAGGATATAAATTGTAGACTGGCAATGACAAGGAAAGCGTTTCTGAAGAAGAGAAATTTGTTAACATCAAGTATAGATTTAAGTGTCAGGAATTCGTTTCTGAAAGTATTTGTATGGAGTGTAGCCATGTATGGAAGTGAAACATGGACGATAACTAGTTTGGACAAGAAGAGAATAGAAGCTTTCTAAAAGTGGTGTTACAGAAGAATGAGGAGGTATTGAATAGGATTGGGGAGAAGAGAAGTTTATGCCACAACTTGACTGGAAGAAGGGATCGGTTGGTTGGACATGTTCTTGGGCATCAAGGGATCACCAATTTAGTATTGGGGGGCAGCGTGGAGGGTAAAAATCGTAGAGGGAGACCAAGAGATAAATACACTAAACAGGTACAGAAGGATGTAGGTTTCAGTAGGTACTAGGAGATGAAGAAGCTTGCACAGGATAGAGTAGCATGGAGAGCTGCATCAAACCAGTCTCAGGACTGAAGACCACAACAATAACATGCCTAGTCTCTGTGACATACGTCGTAGCTTGTGCTGATCAGCCAAAATATTATGACCACGGCCCACCGCGATGTTGGATGCCGCGTGGTGGCGTTGCGGGTACGTGACTGTAACAAAAGTATGTAAGCGGAGCAGACACGGATGGGGGACCACCTGAATGAAGGTATGGGCTGTAATGAGGAAATCCTTGAGACAGGCGACATTAACAAAGGGCATATTATTATTACGCAGAGCCTGTGAACGATTATCTCGAAAAAGGCGAAGATGGGCGAATGTTCACGTGATAGTCTCATGAGCCCGGAAAGAGGTAGAAGGGAGGACCACGATAAAATCTACGTCCAGCAATCTACATTTAGGCTTTCCGTGATTTTCCTAAATCGCTCCAGGATAATGCCAGGATGGTTCCTTTGAAAGGGACACGGCCGATTTCTTTCCCTAATCGGAGTTGTGATTTCTTCTAATCATTTCGCTGTGGACGGGGCGTTAAAATCTGACCTTCCAATTTCGAGCTCTGCCGTGGATATGTAAACAGATCTTTATCAATGTCCTTCGTCTTCCTGATTGTAAATGTAGTGTTTCGTTCACTTCTGTTATTCAGTATCAAAATAAAGTCTCGTCTGCGGAATAGTAGATAGAAAGCCAAGCCCGAGGATTTTTGTTAATTGTGAGACGATGGGCGAAACAAGAAACTAAACAAATTAATAGTTATCTGCCTTGACTTAACACCTATTGTGTTGGACGACGAGTGTTCATTAGAGACAAACATATGGTCAGGAGTGTTCCGGTTATGTTTTCCGTGTACGTAAACGATCTGATTGATAGGGTAACATGAGTCTACCACTAGGCGCTAAACAATTGGACGTCCTCTACCCTTCACAGAACTTGGGGCGGAGGCTCATCTGCTTTGTAATGTAAGACAGATGGTGATCTGTGGCATCTCTGCCGAAGGAGCAAAAAGCGTTTCAGAGCACTCCGTTCGTCAGTGTTGAACTAGTAGCTTCGCAGAAGACCACTCCCATGTGTTCACATGCTGACCCAACGGCATCGTCAATTCCTACGGCAGTGGGCACAGGACCATCGGGATTCGACCGTCGATCAATGGAAACGTGCTGTCGTCTCGAGTTAATCACATTTTTGCTACAATAGGTCGATGGTCTTCTGCACAAACGCCTTCATCAAGGTGAACGGCAGCACGAAACCTACAGCTCACCACCGACGCAAGGTGGTGCGATCATTATGATCCTGTGGAAGAAATAGTCCTGCGCTTGCATGAGACCTGTCATGGTAATCGAAGACACGCTGACACTTGAGAACCACCTGCATCCTCTCATGTTTGATGTCTTCACCGACGGCAATGTCATCTTTCAGCAGTATAATTGTCCGTGTATCGGAGCCAGAACTGACTTACGGTAGTTGGAGGAGCATCATAGTATTCTCACGTTGATGTCTCGGCGACCATATTTGCCTGATGCAGAGCGTATGGTATCCATCTGGGTCGCTACCGGGCGCCATCACAGCCTACGCATTTCAGCCGCCCGCTATTTACGAGAATTACAAGACCTGTGCGTAGAGGTCTCATGCCACGTACCTCTACAAACCTACCAACAAACTTTCGGATTCCTGACACGCAGAGTCAGTGATGTATTCGTAACAGAGACGGACAAACAAGGTACTACACAAGTGGTCATAACGTTTTGGCTCATCATTGTATACTGTATGGAAACTAAAGCCAAATATTCCTAGTACCCGTTCCCTTTGTTAGTGTATACACTTTTCAGTCAAAATTCAGACAACTTACACGAAACGATATCATAATTTTTCAGAAATGAAAATAAACCAAAAATTCCATTGAAGATACCTCGTAGAGTATTTAAAGATGTCTTGGTAAAAGAAAACTATAAAACGATGTCTTGCATAAGACGGAATTACTCTCCAGTTCTTTTGTAACTTTCACGGGTACAAGAAGAGCTATATCTTCCAAAAATTATTATTTTGAGAGTCAACTGCATAAACAGTAATGATCCTACAATTCGTACTTATTTCGCTCCTGTAATAATGGTATGATGAGACCTATTAGCTAGTAACTCTTCAGTACAATCAGAAAGCTCTTCTGATATTCTGTAATAATGTACTTTGTTCATTAGGCGACAGTGGTATCAGAAATAAATTGATTCAACAAGTTCAGTCTTGTATTTTCGAACTACGAATGAGCACTAGCTTTTCACTCGGAAAGTATTCTTTTGTTGGTTGTTTATATTTATTGGTGGAGCTCTCCAAACCAAAGGACTGCTTACCTTTCCCAAAATGTTTGATTGCTTCTTTCTCTTGAGTATAAAAACTGATTCGAGTAATAGAGTATGATATTTGTGTTGTAATACACAAACAGAACAGTCCCTCTTTTAACTCCTCACTGGGTGTTGTGTGGTGTCCTTAGGTAAGTTAGGTTTAAGTAGTTCTCAGTTCTAGGGGACTGATGACCATAGATGTTAAGTCCCATAGTGCTCAGAGCTATTTTTGAACTCCTTTTCCGAACGTTGATTAATTAATCGAATATGTATTTCTCATCACCTGCACTGATTACAGGAACATCGATCTGTCCAATAATTAATAGTTTATGAGACTGTCTTTCAACTGCCGTACACCATTGATCTCAAATAATCACTACGGATGCATACTTAAGAATCTGGAGTCTTTTCCACAAACGTCGTACTCCCTCGATATCCGGACAGTGTTATGTTAACTACCACTGAAATATCGCCCGTCGGAAGTCCAACTACGACTTCTCTCCAACTGCATTCGCACTTACATTAACCAACCGAACCACTACCCGCAGGGAAAGCACTATCGCGCGCTCTCCCGACTACGTACTCGATTCTACCGAGCTACGTGCCGCTATGAGTAACGCTGTAAGAGGTCCGAGCAGATGTAACTTTATGTAAGAGGTCCGAGCAGATGTAATTTCGATGTATTGCTCATGCGCTGCCTGCGATGTGCAAAGTATAAGAGAATCGCTGACCAGAGAGCAGTGTTGACTGCAGCAGGTACTGTGTAGCTGTAGCAGTAAGTTGCTAGTCTGCGCTAGTCTGCAGTCTGCTCTGGTGTATCATGTTGGCTGGGCCGGTCGCGGTGCAGCGATGCCAGAGCCTGAGTATTATTTATAAGGTAAAAAGCAGCCTCGCGCATGACTAGTAATGTTATGTGAACTCCCATGTAAACGTTTTAAAAACGTCGTAATAATAATCTTTGTCATATAAAGTAATTTCTAACAAACATTCATTTCAATTTAAAGAAATTACTAATTTCTTCAATCCATGATCATTCCGATTGTTGCAAAAGAAAAATCAGTTGCTTCCTTTCATAAATGACAAATCTATCGGCCAGCATTGCACAGAGCTGTGCCGGAAAAAATTTAGGTAAGAGCAGATATATTCGCCGTTTTTATTGAAGTAAGAATTTTTTTGCTTTTTTATTCAGAATGATCTTACAGGGCCATGACGCAGCACTGCTGTCGTCCAAAATTTACCAGGTTACTGAATTTATTTTTTATTACGAGGTTTAGGAATTTTTCTGTTTCGAGCTTACATTAAATGAAAAAAGAATTTTGTGGGTACATTAAATGTGAATGCATTTCTGTACGGAGATTATAAATGGGAACCAATTTTGTTCTGAGGTTACACTAAAATTAGAATCACATATTCATTATTATTGTTCACTTTATTAAATTTTTGTGGGGAGGTTACACTTGGCTCAGAATCATTATCCATAATTATTATATAAATATTTTTGCGGGGAGGTTACACTTGGCGACAACCGGCCAGGATCGTATTTCTTTGTGAATCTCTGAGAAGTAGTCATATATCTGCTCTTATTTACTTAAATGTAGTTTGCATCTGGCGCAACGCATTTACTAATTTGTCACGCTTTCTTTCACAGATCATCGGCAATTTATTGCTCTTTGTTGTAATTGTGTTTGTTCCATTTTTGCTTTGTCTTTGTTTCATTTTTGTGCTTATTTTTTGATTTGTGAAAAATGCCGCGAAAAACTGTTAACAGTACATCGCGATGTGCAATGAGTGAAACAGCCGACTCGAATAATTTGACCGATAATACTTGCGACACTCAGTGTCTTAATGATAGTCCTCCATTTACAGACAATCAGTGCGTACCGATCACTAGTATTGATTTTAATTCTAATGATGAGCAAACAGATTCAATTGTGTCCTCTGTTAATTTAACGACAATTTATGACGCGGCACGTTACTGAATCGAATAAACAAATTAATGAAAATCTCAAACAGTCTAAGAAGGAAACAAGACAACAATTACAAACAACTTAGTGAAAATCTCAAACAACAACTTAATGAAAATAATTAAAATCTCAAACAACAACAAATACAAACGTACTTTTGAGATCTACAGAAAACCAACCAGAACAGATAGAAGAATTAACAGTGCATCTTCACATCCAAAGTCTCACAAATATCTATTCTTTAATTCCATGGTTAACAGAATGCTAAATCTGCCACTGCAACAGGAGGTAATACATAAGGAAATAACTACACTATAATAACCGCATAAAAGAACATTTATGACCCTAATGTGGTTCTACAGGTATACAACAAAAAATACACGCTAAGATAGGCCCTATACATTACATAATAACACTAATAGAAGAGACTGCAATAACAAAGGTAATCTATATACACTCCTGGAAATTGAAATAAGAACACCGTGAATTCATTGTCCCAGGAAGGGGAAACTTTATTGACACATTCCTGGGGTCAGATACATCACATGATCACACTGACAGAACCACAGGCACATAGACACAGGCAACAGAGCATGCACAATGTCGGCACTAGTACAGTGTATATCCACCTTTCGCAGCAATGCAGGCTGCTATTCTCCCATGGAGACGATCGTAGAGATGCTGGATGTAGTCCTGTGGAAGGGCTTGCCATGCCATTTCCACCTGGCGCCTCAGTTGGACCAGCGTTCGTGCTGGACGTGCAGACCGCGTGAGACGACGCTTCATCCAGTCCCAAACATGCTCAATGGGGGACAGATCCGGAGATCTTGCTGGCCAGGGTAGTTGACTTACACCTTCTAGAGCACGTTGCGTGGCACGGGATACATGCGGACGTGCATTGTCCTGTTGGAACAGCAAATTCCCTTGCCGGTCTAGGAATCGTAGAACGATGGGTTCGATGACGGTTTGGATGTACCGTGCACTATTCAGTGTCCCCTCGACGATCACCAGTGGTGTACGGCCAGTGTAGGAGATCGCTCCCCACACCATGATGCCGGGTGTTGGCCCTGTGTGCCTCGGTCGTATGCAGTCCTGATTGTGGCGCTCACCTGCACGGCGCCAAACACGCATACGACCATAATTGGCACCAAGGAAGAAGCGACTCTCATCGCTGACGACGACACGTCTCCATTCGTCCCTCCATTCACGCCTGTCGCGACACCACTGGAGGCGGGCTGCACGATGTTGGGGCGTGAGCGGAAGACGGCCTAACGGTGTGCGGGACCGTAGCCCAGCTTCATGGAGACGGTTGCGAATGGTCCTCGCCGATACCCCAGGAGCAACAGTGTCCCTAATTTGCTGGGAAGTGGCGGTGCGGTCTCCTACGGCACTGCGTAGGATCCTACGGTCTTGGCGAGCATCCGCGCGTCGCTGCGGTCCGGTCCCAGGTCGACGGGCACGTGCACCTTCCGCCGACCACTGGCGACAACATCGATGTACTGTGGAGACCTCACGCCCCACGTGTTGAGCAATTCGGCGGTACGTCCTCCCGGCCTCCCGCATGCCCACTATACGCCCTCGCTCAAAGTCCGTCAACTGCACATACGGTTCACGTCCACGCTGTCGCGGCATGCTACCAGTGTTAAAGACTGCGATGGAGCTCCGTATGCCACGGCAAACTGGCTGACACTGACGGCGGCGGTGCACAAATGCTGCGCAGCTAGCGCCATTTGACGGCCAACACCGCGGTTCCTGGTGTGTCCGCTGTGCCGTGCGTGTGATCATTGCTTGTACAGCCCTCTCGCAGTGTCCGGATCAAGTATGGTGGGTCTGACACACCGGTGTCAATGTGTTCTTTTTTCCATTTCCAGGAGTGTACAACAATTTCAAACAGCTTAGTGAACAGATTACAGCCGTTGTCGTGCAACGTCATGATACTAAAGAACAATTACGTGAGGAAATTAAGGCTTGTGCTAGGAATAGTAGTGAAGAAATTAGATCTGTGGCACAAGAATTAAGTAGTACACATGCAGCCACAACTAAAATACTTAGAGACGAAATTAGTGCAGTCGCTAAACAATGTTCTGAGAACGCAACACAGTTACGCGACGAGTTTAAATTAATGTCAGCAGAACTTTCACGCACACTGGATGCGAAAGTAGACGCGAAATTTGACCAACAGAACAGCCAAATAGACGAAAGTTTTAATTACCACCTATAAAACAGTGAAACGCGTTACCGAAAATTTATTCAGGTACAGAATAAAGTAAAGCAACAAGTCATGGAAACAATTACTGCACAGAGACAGGAAGATAAGCGTAAATTGTTTACGAAAGCAAAAACATACGTAGACAACAATATTGCTACAGTATCAGACGAAATTAATACTATCAAACAGTTGAATACCGAATTGCATGATGAAATCTCCGATCTTAAAACAAAAACGGACACACACACATTAGACTTTCAGACAATGACCAACAGACTTGAAAAGTTGGAACTAGTACAGGATCCCGATGCCACCAAAGCAGACGTTAAAAAATTGAACAAAACCACACGTAAAATAGAAAAACAAATTAATGCTTGTGATAATAAAAACGATGATCAGGTAAAAGCACTGACTGAAAAATATGATGAATTGGCCAGTCGTGTTGACGTTATCGAAAGTAATAATGACACCAAATCGAACGATAATTCACCAGTTTCGTTTAATCAAACACCCGAATTCCAAAATTTACAGCAGACAATCAGTGAGATATGTTCGTCCAATAATACATTACGTAGAAAATTGTCATCTTTACAGCACGAAGTGACGGAGATGAAAAATATTTCAGCCTTTAATACTTCACAGCGTACGCCACTCTCCGAACATTTGTCAGACTCACACAGCCAGTATAATTTAGGTAATTTATAGAGAGTACGTGAGTTAGATTCCGAACAGTCACAGACAAACAGATTATCATACAATCCTGAACCTGTTCAGACATACAGAGACGATAATTTTGATTACAAGCATTTTCTATCCGTAAAAAAATTTAAGGTATTTAAAAGTGACAGAACACAAATACATTGTTTGGACTGGATACGACAATTCGCTTTTGTATTATCATCGGCATTGCCTGTAATGCAGAAACTAGAATTGGATTGGATACAACAACTTGCTTTTGAGTTTTCACCGGCATTGCCTGTAACGCAGAAACTAAAATTTGTTTGTAGCGCGTAATAGACCTCAGGGGACTCATTACATTTCGATGAATATGTGCCGTAGCGTGCACAGGGCCCCGAGTTATAGTAGTGCTATTTCATCTTTAGTTTTCTGCACGACAAGTTTTACCTGAAAGTGACATTTTTCATTAGAACTCGCGATATGACAACCACTAGAACTTTAATAACAGACAAAATTTTAATCATCAGTATCGTCAAAATTATCAGCAACAGGAACCACATTTTGGTAACAATAGAGGTTTTTCCCAACAACAGCAACAAAACCAACCGGTTAGCATACCTAACCAACAACGTAATGTGTAAGGTCAACCAAGTTTTAATGTTTCGCCGCCTGCACGTATAGCGTCGGCCACACCAAATAGAAACGCACAGCAACGAGGAAATCAGTACGTACAGAAAACACACCATTTCAACTCATATCGCAATGCACCGTATAGAAATGACTATCATGACAGACGTAAAAGTAATGAGCACAATTTTCAGCGTACGTTTAATAACAGTCGGTCTTACCAGCAGCAAAATCATCCGCAACAACAGATTATCATGAATGAACCAGACAGTAGGTATCATCCCGAACGTAACACGACAGGAAGAAATAACAGAACAGTACAAATAGTCTAAATGACACAGCATCCTCCCGCAAATAACAGCACGTCAGAATGAATTTGACTAGATACAGTACAGGTTGCATCTTCCAGCAACGTAACACACAGAATCTTGTTCACGAAAATGTTATTAGTTTTGACGACATCCAATACACACTTTTGCATAAAAGACAGAATCACAACGTATGTAGACGACATTCTTATTGCAGAAGCTAACTGGTCTGAACACAATCTGATTCTTGAACAACTATTGCAAGCTTTTCGTGCACAAGGACTCACAGTTAATCTCAGTAAATCGCACTTTGGCAAAACTTCTATAAAATTTCTTGGACATGTAGTTTCAGCAGAAGGCATTGCGCCTGACCCGGAAAAACTTCAAGCTTTACGTGACATTACTGTTCCTACGACGAAGAAACAGCTACGCAGCTTTCTGGGATTAATTAACTTTTTTCGTAAATTTATTCATTACTCTGCTTTAGACACCCCTAGATTATGTCAATTGACGAGTAAAAACACTATTTGGTCATAGGATAGCCAAGCACATTCTGAATTCGTCAATCTAAAACAAGCTTTGTTGAATGCACCACTTTTATCACATCCAGATCTTACTAGAAATTTTTCCATTGCCACCGACAGTTCTAACACCGCTTTAGGCGTACACATTTTTCAGGAAATTGAAGAAGATGGTTGTACAGTAATTAAAAACATCGCCTTTACGAGTCGCATTCTGTCACCTGCTGAACGCAATTATTCTGTTACAGAACTTGAAACATTATGTGTTGTATGGGCATTTACGAGATTTCGGCATTTTCTTTATGGAAGTCATACGACCGTTTACACAGATCATATAGCTATCCAGTTTTTACTTTAAGCAAAATTTACACATGACAGGTTAACCAGATGGAAACTTTATTTACAGGAATTTAATTTTACAATTGTTCACATTCCCGGTACACAAAATATTGTAGCAGCCGCACTATCCCGTTCTCTCAGCAACAATCAGCAAGACATCGCAACCAACGTCTGCAAAGCAAATTTTAGCGTCATGCACATTCAACAAGTTGCATTTGAAAATTTCATTTCGTCGTCATTACGAGACATAGTTTTTTTTGTTTTTTTTTTTCTTTTCACATACTTTGGTCAGCTACGCGAACTAATGCTTCTGTCCGTCAGCTGTGTTGTCTTCTGCTGTCACTACCAATTCACGACACTCACAAAACACAAACAAATGTTTTTCAGCAAATGATTAATTTTGACACGTTCAAACTATTACGGATACTAACAAAGTAGAATCGGAACACAAAAGAACATGTCCGACCTCACTACCAGGTTTTTGCTACATCTTTGTCGCTGTTGAACTCATTTCGAAATTTGTTACCTTCACTCCGTTACGCAAAGCTACTGCTAAATCTGTTTCGAACGCATTTGTAAAACATTTTCTATTCCATGTAGGGCATGTATTGAAATTAATTTCCGACAATGGACCACAATTTCGATCTGCTGTATGGACACGTGTGTTACGAGCTAGAAACATATCTCCGATCTATATATCTAAGTATCATGCTTCTTCGAACCGTTGTGAACGACTAATGAAAGAAATTGATAAACTATGTAGAATATACTGCCATAAAAAACATATTGATTGGGATACACACATACTGTCATTCCAGGATGTAATTAACTCAATACCAAATAAATCTACTATGCTATCTCCGACTGTTATAATGAAAAACGTTTAACCACAACAAAATTAAAGAATTAGTATCCTTTCCTACATCTCGTCGACTACGACACCATGAAATAATTGACATTGCACTCAACAACATCAAACGTGCCGCAGAGCGCCGGAGAAGACAGCAAAAACAGGTTTGTACACGCCGTGACTTTCACATTGGACAGAAGATATTAGTACGTACACACTATTTATCCAACAGAGGAAAGAATAGATGTAGTAAATTTGAGCTTCTATACGCAGGTCCATATCGAATTCGCAGCATTCCTCACCCCAATGTAGTACACGTCGAAACTCTGAGAACCAGAAAAAGTAAAGGCAATCACCATGTCTCCAATATTAAACCCTTTATTGAATGAACATACTTTATAATTTATCACACTGTAATGCCATTTTCTGATTTTTATACGACCAATGATGCAATTATATTTATGTGACTACTTACTGATGATTATCATTTTTTTCTTGGCAAGTGCCCAGCAAGATAAGGTTAGCAGGTGGCTTTTCTTGTCATTACACATCAGACCGTGCACATTTTTTCAGATAAACTTACATATTTTATGACCAATTATGCAATTCTATCTATTGACATATTAATTTTATCAAATTCTTTCTCCATTAAAGTCTTCAACTCTCACCTCTATCAACTACACAACATACAAGCTGAAAGCAAAGAAAGTCATTTCTTGTCGTTACTTATCAGACCGCGCACATTTTCCATTTTTCGTGTATGGATGATTGTTTTCCTGTTTTGTTTGTATGCACTATGAAATCTTTAAGATATAACAAACACCAGTTGACTTTGACATTTTGCCTTATGATATCTCAACAGCTTGACTATTTTACATTTTTTTGCTACTTCATTATGATACTGTGTGTACATTTTTGCACCTGAACACTCTCTATGTTTTTGACATAATACGTTTTCTGTCATGCTATGCTGTATGCTTAATTATATCACTAGAAACCAGTTTTTATTTAATGGGTATATGATTTAAATGCAAGATATTAATCCTTATTCATCACTTTCACAAAGCAATAACGTGTAAAGGAAATAAATTAAACAAACCACAGTGGATTACTATGAAATGGGAATTTCACCTTCGGAATGAACGAAAGAAGATGCAATACCTCGTCATGAAGAGTAAATGGATCAGAATTAACAAACATTAACAAGAATTTACTATACACATCGTATGATAGCAGTCTTACCTAATTTTTTCTTTCAGAATACGTGGCGATTGATGCAGGCTGTCAGACAGAACTACACATCTTAGTTTTAGTGATGAAATATGCTAGAAATAAGAAACTCAATACTATGAATGGTTATATGAAGTAAATGGTAGTATGAATAATGAATAATAAAGTGTCTTTTTTGCAGATGATAATGAATGGTGATGAATAGTTATATCAAGAATATGCTAATATGAATAATGAAGTTTTTCTTTGCAGGTGATCATAGTAATGAAGTTATGGTAATATGAATAATGAAGTTTTTCTTTGCAGATGAGAATAATGATGAAGTTTATGTATTTACTATTAGTTAAGAGATGCTATGTAGTTATTTAAGTATTTGTTGCAGTTCGGTTTGACAGTATGTCTTATGTCACATGGTATAATGACAGAATGTTTTGGAAAGGACAGCTAGAGTACATACATATTGAGTACACGTTTCATTACCTGTTAATTCGAAGTTCACTGCTTTTCAGCATAATATGCGTTTCTTCTTTCAGCTCAATAATCCATTTTGTATTTTTTCCAGGAGAAGCTATTCATGAAATTAATGTGCTATAAGCAGTTAATTATTAAATCTGTTCTAGTACTTGCATTTTTTACCCATTTGTGTGTGTCATGCATGAATGTGATCACATATACTCTACTTGTTTCATAACCTTGCTACAGCTGACTCATGACGAATGACGTTAATAATCCTTATTTCCAGCAATAAGTCAAAAGCAAATATTTTCATGCCCCAGCAATTAATTATCGATCCCAACGCAATGCATTGCTAGCACAAAAAAATGTATTACCAGTCCCAAATAATGCTACTAGTTTAAGGGATATTTATAGTACTAAATATAATGCAAATTTCTCAGATGTTTTCAAACCACAGACCTTGAGTAATAGTTACAGTGTGTTACATTTTAAATATGTCCTATGTCACTTGAATGATGAGTTCTGAGTAATACTGAACGATGTTTTCTAACCACAGACCTTGAGTAATAGTTACAGTGTGTTACATTTTTAAATATGTCCTATGTCACTTGAATGATGAGTTCTGATTAATACTGAATGATGTTTTCTAACGACAGACCTTGAGTAATAGTTGCAGTGTGTTACATTTTAAATATGTCCTATGTCACTTGAATGATGAGTTCTGAGTAATACTGAGTGATGTTTTCTAACCACAGACCTTGAGTAATAGTTACAGTGTGTTACATTTTAAATACGTCCTATGTCACTTGAATGATGAGTCTGAGTAATACTGAATGATATTTTGTAACAATGTATAAATGCTGTGCCAATAACTTCTGTAAATAATATTTTTGTTATACTCTATAAATGCTATGCCAATAATTAACTCTCATTTGGAATCATGACTTCTGAATAATACTGAATAATGTTTTAGAAAACTATATAAATACTTTGTAACTGGCCAATGAGTGCCAATAATTACCACAATCAGATGAGTTATGAATAGTGTTTTGTAATATTCAAGACTTGCTACATGTTTAGTAACTCGCCAATGAATGCCACTGTTTCTTATATTTTAAATTTGTCTTATGTCACTTACATGCTATTATATATGAATACCAGTAGCTTGATGCTACACTCATTACCTCTTGTTTTGAATGATGACTTCTGATGGTTTGTAACTGGCGAATGAGTGCCAATGATTACTATAACTACATGAATTATGTAAATGGTATGCCATTAATTAACTCTTTAGTTGAATGATCATAATGCATAAAAATGGTTTGTAACTGGCCAATGAGTGCCAATGTTCACTGTATTCATATGACGTATGAAAAATATTCTGTAATACTTCATACATAGTACAGAAATGATTAGTAACTAGGCAATGAGTGCCACCAATTACTCAAATCGGTTGATAGACTAGTGTAATTCTCAATGATGACTAGCAGAAGACTTAATGTCCTTCACCTTCTGTCCTAATTACCAGAAATTACTGCAATATCCGTTTGTCCTGTTCATCCTCATGATCATGGAGCACTATACTTGGTTTTTGCACTAATTGTACGTTGATGTACCTTACAATAATGTGGTGTTGACACGTCATGCTGTCCACCACTTTGAACAATGGAGATGTTATTATGGTCCCACTGTTTGGTGTACCTAATGTACTACCAAAATGATAACATTGAATATTAATACAATATTTCAGTTTCTTGGCTACACTGATTCATACTTCAGGGAAGAGAACTACAAATTCTCTCACTTGGTGTTGTACTTCTGTAGAAAGATACAGACTTTCAGCGCAGCTACGTGCAACCTACTGTGCTACAACCATGATGTAATCCTTCCCTTTCCTATCCTAGTTCCTGTAAAATGGTAAAAATTATATACAGTGCGTGTGCACTTTATGTCATTTATTAATATGTTTTGTACTCATTGCGTATCCTAGTTCTTGTAAAATGGTAAAAAATATTTACAGTGGGTGTGCACTTTATGTCATTATTAATAAGTTTTGTACTCATTGCGTATCCTAATTCTTGTAAAATGGTGAAAAATATATACAGTTCGTGTGCACTTTATGTCATTTGTTAATGTGTTTTGTACTCATTGCGTATACATTTTGTCATTGCTTGATATTTGTCATTGCTTGATATGGGCTGTAATCAGTGCATGTGCGCTCTATTTCATTTTATGTTCTGCACATATATATATGTATATACTCTGTGACTGTAAACTTAGTTAATTAAGAAAAATTTGTTGCTCATGGCAAGTCCAATTGACTCACCATCACTGCCAAATTTTTGCCCCCCGCAGTGAAGGGTTATGTAAGAGGTCAGAGCAGATGTAATTTTATGTAAGAGGTCCGAGCAGATGTAATTTCGATGTATTGCTCATGCGCTGCCTGCGATATGCAAAGTATAAGAGAATCGCTGACCAGAGAGCAGTGTTGACTGCAGTAGGTACTGTGTAGCTGTAGCAGTAAGTTGCTAGTCTGCGCTAGTCTGCAGTCTGCTCTGGTGTATCATGTTGGCTGGGCAGGTCGCGGTGTAGCGATAACGGAGCCTGAGTATTATTGTATAAGGTAAAAAGCAGCCTCGCGCATATCTAGTAATGTTATGTGAACTCCCATGTAAACGTTTTAAAAACGTCGTAATAATAATCTTTGTCATATAAAGTAATTTCTAACAAACATTCATTTCAATTTAAAGAAATTACTAATTTCTTCAATCCATGATCATTCCGATTGTTGCAAAAGAAAAGTCAGTTGCTTCCTTTCATAAATGACAAATCTATCGGCCAGCATTGCACAGAGCTGTGCCGGAAAAAATTTAGGTAAGAGCAGATATATTCGCCGTTTTTATTGAAGTAAGAATTTTTTTGCTTTTTTATTCAGAATGATCTTACAGGGCCATGACGCAGCACTGCTGTCGTCCAAAATTTACCAGGTTACTGAATTTATTTTTTATTACGAGGTTTAGGAATTTTTCTGTTTCGAGCTTACATTAAATGAAAAAAGAATTTTGTGGGTACATTAAATGTGAATGCATTTCTGTACGGAGATTATAAATGGGAACCAATTTTGTTCTGAGGTTACACTAAAATTAGAATCACATATTCATTATTATTGTTCACTTTATTAAATTTTTGTGGGGAGGTTACACTTGGCTCAGAATCATTATCCATAATTATTATATAAATATTTTTGTGGGGAGGTTACAACGCATTGTACTCACATTCTAGAGGAGCTGGGTTGTAATCTTCAGTCGTTTACCAAATTCATATGTCTCTGAGATGCGTGACTGCTTATAGAAAGTTCGAGGTATCTATCTCAGGCAGTCCCTTGATTTAGGATCAAAACTAAGGCAACGACAGATTAAAGAAAAATTAAAGCAATAACAGTCCTTGATCGCAAAAATGAAGTCTTTTGACCTAAGTTTCGCCACTTCTAAGAATGCCCTCATCAGCAGTAAAACACTTAAACTGGCCTATAACATAAGTACAAAATTTTAGGAAAAAAAAAGTTTAAGTACTGACTAGCAGTACAAAAGAAAAACAGTACTTATATATCACGTATAAAATAGATAAGAAGCGATAAAGCTTTAGTCACAAACTTTTAAAATAGAAAACATAGAAGGCAAGGCACTATGGGCTGCTCACACATGTCGAGCTACGGTAACATCAGACTGAGGCGTATGCTTTAGGAATTGCGGGCAGGTGAACATTACACCAAGAGTGCCATCTAGTAGCCGCTAATAAAAACAGGCTACTCAACGTTCAGAATATTTACAGACGAATATTATGATTAACATTATTTAATACATGAAGTAAGAGGCAGTATTTTATCTGACAGCAGCAGACATGGTAACAATTTGTCTACATAAGAGTTTAGAAGTACAGTTTAAAGGCCCGAAATGCCATTACAGAATAATAAAGGGAGCTGCATAACTCAGGGGGTGGAAAAACGCTATAACATGAAATGCAGTTAATGAACAAAAAATAATGTATTGACTTAGATCTAAAAAAAAATATTTCGGTAACTGCATGAGGGAGCACGAAATCAAATACCAAGTAACGGCTTTATACCGTTGAAGAAGCTTTTATTACGTAATTGTAGCTGCTCATTGAGAATGAGTCCATCATTTCGAGAAAGATGTTTAAAAGTTTCTAATTGTTCGAGAATATCTAATCTACGGCCTTTGTTCTCAGTGTGCAAAATGTTTACATCGTGACCAGCCTTAGCTGCCTTACCTGTAATCAGAAGGTGGTAGAAAAAGACGAATTTTGGGTGCTACTACCATTTTTTCTTACAAGATGTTCTTTGTATCTACTGTGAAGACACGTCCTGTTTGTCCTATGTAGTAAAAAGAGCAAGTGTCGCAAAAATCTTATAGGCACCAGAATTTGTCAAAGAGGAACGGGTCGATTTTAAATTATGATTTTTTTTCAAATTATTATTGGCTGGAAAGGCGACATTACAGTTGTACTTATTACGAAGACGGCGTTGAATCTGATAGGAGATGGGCCCCAACAAAGGAATATAAAAAACTTCTTTAGGCTGGACTCAATGATAGAGGTGCCGAGTGTAGTAACTCTTCTAACAGTTTTCTTTTTAAGGATGTTATCTAATATGGCAGATTCGTATTCGTTATTATCTGCTATCATTCTGATTAACTTAATTTCTTCCTCGAATTTTTCCTTCGAGAGTGGCATAGAAGGAGCTCTGTGAATAGCAGAGTGAAAGTAAACGTTTTTATGAGATTGTGGGTGCATGGAACGCGCAGGTACGATCTGATCGTTATATGATTCTTTAGGAAAAACATTAAATGGGATTTTATTGTCTTCTACGGCAAGCCTCAAGTCAAGAAAATTCAATTGACAGGCCTCGCTTTCTTCATTGGTGAAGGATATTTTCCCGTGAAGTTCATTAAAGAGATCAAAAATACGATCACTGTCGTCAACATGTCCTTTGCAGGTGACACAAATATCGTCGACGTATCTGAAACAGGAGAGAATGTCTAGCGCTGTAGCTGAGAAACAGTTGAAGGACTTTTCTTCTAGAGAGCTAGTGAAAATGTCAGCAAGGATACCAGCTAACGGTTTTCCCACAGTGAGACCGTCGGAATGCTGATACAATTGTTCATTACATTCAAAATAGTCGTATTTGACTACGACTGTAATTGGATTCACAAAGTCATTGATTTGTTCATCTGAAAGTTCTTTTTTGAAATGAGGTAAATGTTGCAAGCTCATGGACTATGGTGCGATCTGAAAAGCAATAACTGTTTCCCCTCAGATATCTATTTTGAGGATAAAATGCGCCATTTTGTTTCACCGTGGCTCAGTTATTTATCATTCAATGAAAACTGCTACAGTTGTAAGGAGTTTGTGTATTTTTGCCTAAATCGAACTGCGTTTTCAGCTATTAGATTTGGTGAACATGTCACGACTTTATACTGATAGGATATGGAAATGGTCGCATTCTATAGCAATACACAGCTACAGCCGTCAGGTGCAATGTGGATGGCAATAATCTGGAAATTCCGACGGATAATTCCACTCAGTTTTTGAACAAGATGAAAATTATTCTACACTCCCCAATCTATCTTATTCTGATGATACCTAATCGAGTTACACGATGGTGGCAGGACGATAGTTAAACACTCTACATGGAATACTGGAGTTCCGAACGTATTCAACAGTATTTAGTGAAAACTATATATTTTTTCTATAGATTCTCATTTAATTTATGTATGTTATTCACGTTAGGGATCACAAAAGATTATGTTTCAGATAATTAATTTCGGTTCTTAATAACCATCTTCAGACCTTTGAGCTCAGTTTGTGAATCATACAGAGTCGGCATATGTAAAAATGGTATAATAATTAGCAAAATAAGCTTCGTAACTTTTTACGTATACCGACTGTATGTGATTAATAAACTTTGTACTCTCGTGTGAAGATGGTTATTACGAACTGAAATTAATTACCTGATGTATAAAAAACATATTGGTGACGCGTAACGAGAATAAAATAAGTAAATATTTTCTTGGACCACTGATAATTCTAGCTGAGATTAAGTCGCAACTCGTGATTCCCATTTAAGTTCCTCAAGCATTTCTGCTACACAGTCATGTGAGCTATATCGACCCGCTGCGGTCCTAGTAGTGTATCATTACATTTGCTCACTGTTGTTTTGTCTACTTGATGTAGACTCAAACCACTGGAAAAACGTTCATGAATTTCTTGTACTAGTTCTTTTAAGTAATTGCCACTATAGATGCATTGTATTCTCCTAGATTTCTAACAAAGCGTCCATTTGCCTTTACCAACACCGACGTTACGTTATCTCATCATTTCATACAGCTGCTTGTCTTTCCATGATGTGTTCAAGAGGTTCATTGCTAGTCTTGTAAAACTACCGTAGGCTACAGTAGACTACCATAAGTAGACTACGGTAGTTTTCCTAGCAACCTTTGTCAATTAAGATAGTAACCACGTTACCTCTACATTAGGTGTGTTTCATTCCTATCTTGGATTACCTCGTTTCGCTCACTCTGTCTGCGTATGCGATCAGTGTCTTAATGGATTCCCCTAGGCACCGGCCGTGGTGAACGGTCTGGAAACACTGAGTATATAAAAAGGGCCGTGTAACGTACAGAACATTTTTCTTCTACACAGGTGTCGCCCTGACTATTACTTAAAATAAACGGTATTTTAAGCAAACTGTCAATGTTTAACTCAGAGTTACTCGAAAACGTTTGGTTTCTAACGTCCAACAGAGGGATGTTGTAGTAAAAAAATATCAGTGCAATACAGATCTATCAACAACAAAAAAATGTTCAAAAGTCTGTGAAATCTTATGGGACTTAACTGCTAAGGTCATCAGTCCCTAAGCTTACATACTACTTAACCCAAATTATCCTAAGGACAAACACACACACCCATGCCCGAGGGAGGACTCTAACCTCCGCCGGGAAAGGATTTATCATATGCCGCTGGAAGGCGCAATTTCCTCTTAGAAAGAAACAGTTAAAAAAAGAGACCATATGAAACATCGCTTCAGTACTTCGTTGAGCTTATGTGAAACATGTTTCTGTTATTCATAAGCAACTTTCACACTCAACAATAATAACAGGATACTCTTGCCTTTGATCGTGACGAAGAGCGTTTTACTGAGTACAAAATAACTAAAATAACTATATAGATTTTTTGTGCATGTAGCGTTTACTTGCACGTAAAGTAATGGCTTTGATTACATTAAAGCGCAGAAGTTATAAGATCAACTAATTTTTATTGCTTATAAAATGCAATTTATGTTTTTTAGAACGTAAAACAGGCGGTGGATTAATAGTGAACTATGTGCGGTTGTAATTCAGTGTAAAACAAACAAACAAACAAGAAACGAAGAGCAGTCATCAGCTCACAGTCTCCCTTTGATAGTTTCCTTTACATTTTTTTCTTACCAATAATACCAATACTACCGATAATCCTACCATTTGCTTAGTCATTTATGTACTCTACCATAACTACTGAACGGTAGTTTCAGTAGAGCTCAACTGTATACATCACTAACACTGTAATCAAATACTGTCCTGTTAATTGTCTTGTACTAGTCACTGTCTTACACAAATACACATTTAAAGAGAGCTGTCAGTCATTACACCCAGTGGAAATTTTGGCATCACATAATTACGAACTAATACGTCTCTAATGATAAGATTACAGCAAATATTTTGCTGATATTAGTACAGTCAATTTCGTTCCGAATTTATGATCATTATGCTCTCGCAAACTCTTAAAAAGTGTTCCTCTGTCAACGTTTTGCTGTATATATTAAGTTACATCCACTTACATTCATTCTCACTTGGGCAGCTCCTAAAGCACGGTGCTGCTTATCTTACCGTGTCTCATTTCCAGGAGCCGCTATCAGGAGCCATTGTTTCCACTATCGACCTCAAGTAATTAATTATTTTGCGAAGCCTCGCTGGAGTCGTCAAATTTGAGACCTTGCAGGTTCACGTAATATTTTATAATTACTTTGAAAGCGGTTTATTTCCCTTAAACTCGATTATTCCACTTCAGTTAACATTTCATTATTCATTATAGAAGAAAGGGGCTCTTCGTGAAAGAGAGCCCGGAATATTCGCATCCACAGTCGCAAAAAGCTTCTCGTGTTCCACTGTGGCACTGGAAATCACCTTCAGATCATATTAGAGCGTCTGAGTCCGCAGTCCGAGGTCTTGAGGTAGCGTTCTCGCTTCCTGCGCACGGGGTCCCGGGTTCGATTCCCGGCGGAGTCAGGGATTTTCTCTGCCTCGTGATGACTGGGTGTTGTGTGTTCATCATCATTTCATCTTAATTGACTCGCAAGTCGCCGACGTGGCGTCAACTAAAAAGGACTTGCAATACGGCGGCCGATCTTCCCCGCATGGGGCCTCCCGGCCAAAAATGCCATACGATCATTTCATTTCAGAGCGATTCAGGGAAGCTAAAATATTTTAAATATTCTTGGGAACAACACGTGAAAAATACATGATGGAATCAATTTCTTAGGTCAGTGCCGCTATTAAATAAAAGTGTTCGGCCATGCATAGAAGAAACAAGGTTTACCAGAAAAAAAAATTGCAAGCGAAGTTATATAAAAACACACGCACATATACATGCCTCTGAGCACTATGGGACTTAACTTCTTAGGTCATCAGTCCCCTAGAACTTAGAACTACTTAAACCTAACTAACCTAAGGACATCACACACATCCATGCCCGAGGCAGGATTCGAACCTGCGACCGTAGTGGACGCGCGGTTCCAGACTGTAGCGCCTAGAACCGCATGGCCACTCCGGCCGGCCGAGGATTGGAACTTTAATAGTGGCCACTATTTATTTACAGCTCGTACAAAATAAATACGTGTTTCAAAGTTTTACTGACCTTCAAAGTAGTCACCAGTATTGTGTATAACTCGTTGCCAGCGATGTGGAAGTCGTAGGATGCTCTTAGCAGTGCCAGTTGTGTTGACAGTTCGAGCAATGCGGTCTCTTGGGCGTGTTGTTTGTAGCAGTTCTGAAGCGAATGCCGTGAAGTGTTTCCTTCAGTTTAGAAATCGAGCTGAACTTACGAGGACTTAAAATAGGGGAGTGCAGTAGGTGTTATAGCACTTAGCACCATCAGTGAAACAAATCAGTAACAGTTTCCACTGTACGGACGTGAGCGTTGTCCTGCAAAATGATGGTCAGGTCCTGCAGAAAGTGTCATCATTTTCTTCCTCTCTGTTCGTTTTAGGAACACAGCCTACGACCAGCTTAGAGACACAGTATCTGTCATCCCAGCAGGTAAAAAAAAATTTTGGCATCACCGGGAATCGAAGACCAGTCCCCCACATGGCATTCAGTTGCGATGACGCCGCTGCTATGAAGGCTGACCAGACTTCTGCCCTAAAAACACCAACTTAAGAAAAATACAGTGAATATAGAGAAGTTCCTGAAGCGGCTAGGAAATGATGCGTCTATATTTCGCGAATCTTCACATTGGACCCTGACAGCTCAACGTTATCAGATGTACCGGCCAGCGATAGTGGCGCATCTGTCTAGACATAGCCGGCCGCGGTGGTCTAGCGGTTCTAGGCGCTCAGTCCGGAACCGCGCGACTGCTACGGTCGCAGGTTCGAATCCTGCCTCGGGCATGGATGTGTGTGATGTCCTTAGGTTAGTTAGGTTTAAGTAGTTCTGAGTTCTAGGGGACTGATGACCACAGATGTTAAGTCCCATAGTGCTCAGAGCCATTTGAATTTTGTCTAGACATCTTGTATCTCTATTCTCACTCTCTTAATCCCCTTGTATCTGTTTCCAAACTCTAATGACTTCGTTCCTGACTGTTGTTTGTCGTGATACAAGGCCTAAACAGCACGACCATGAATTTTCCACCATCATGATATATGCTACTGTATGTTATTAGTATTATTGATTTATGATGTAGTACTGTTATCTGCTTAGTTCATATTACAAACCATTTGTGCTATTTGTTTCATGTATGCCGGTGGACATATAGGGACAGCGGGCGGCTAAGCTTCGTCAGCGGATACAAACCATAGTTGGCCGACAGCCATCAATCGCAAGAAGTAACCCAGATGGCACCATTTGTCCTGCGGACATTGTAATGTGACAATATGAAAAATAAGCTACTATTGAACTATTGTGAAATTGTATCCAGTCTCGTTTTGAGCCTTGTATTTTACAGTTATTTATTTTTTGCAGGCTGATTAACACCGTGTAATAATTCACAGTGCATAACAATTAATGACACGAACTGTGCTGCATGCAGTGCGCGAACGGCGACGCAACCCTAAGTAGCATTCAGTCGTATTAATTTCTATTGACTAGTGCTAGAGCAGAACAGGATTTACCGTGAAAATGACGTGGTCCTATAGAAGGACACATGTGAAGACCGAATATCTGTGGAAGTGTGACTTGTTCTCTTTTTCTGGGAAGAATATATTTCGCAATGATAAAACACGCAATATACAGTATAAGATCAAATATACAGGAATTGCAGTTGTATTTGTAAGATCCATGAAGAAAGGGGAATATATATTTATCTAGAAAATCATATTATCAAGGCAAAATCTAAAAGCAGGGTCGTCAGCGGAGTACAACACTCAGAACTTAAAGCCCGTTTGTTTCGACACCAACGCACGGACAGAGCAAAACTAGATTTCTGAGCGGGGAGTGTTACTATCACACAAAAATATAATATTACAGAAAATGTATAATGAACTGCGAGAACCTTCCAGAAACGATGAAAACTACTAATTAACAAATTATTGTTCGTGGTTGGGTTTGTAGTGGCGACCAGTAGCTCGCCAACTAGTGACGTCAATCGCTACCTCACATTGCATGCAGCACAGTTCGTGTCATAAATTGTTACGAACAGTGAATTATTACATGGTGTTAATCAACCTACAAAAAATAAATAACTGTAAAATACAAGGCTCAAAACGAGACTGGATACAGTTGCACAATAGTTCAATAGCAGTTTATTTTTCGTATTGTCACATTACAATGTCCGCAGGACATGTGGTGCCACCTGGGTTACTTCTTGCGTTTGAGAGCTGTCGGCAAGCTATGGTTTGTATCCGTTGACATAATTTAGCTACCCGCTAGCCCCAGATCTCCACCGGCATACATGGAAAAAATAACAGAAGTGGTTCGTAATACGTACTAAACAGATAACAGTACTACAGTCACAGCCGGTCGGTGTGGCTGAGCGGTTTAAGGCACTTCAGCCTGGAACCGCGCGACCCCTACGGTCGCAGGTTCGAATCCTGCCTCGGGCACGGATGTGTGTGATGTCCTTAAGTTGGTTAGGTTCAAGTAGTTCTAAGTTCTAGGGGACTGATGACCTCAGATATTAAGTCCCGTAGTGCTCAGAGCCATTTGAACCATACTATAATCATAAATCAGTAATACTAATAACATATCGTGATGGTGAAAAATTCATGGTCGTGCTGTTTAGGCCTTGTATCACTACAAACAGCAGTCAGGAACGAAGTTATTTGCAAACAGGTACAGGAAGATTCAGAGAGTGAGAAGAGAGCTACACGGATGTCTAACTGAATTCACCACTACCGCTAACGTTGAACTGTCACGGCCCAATATGAAGATTCGCGCAATACGCTATGTTTATGTAGACACATTTCCTAGACGCTTCAGTAAGTTCTCTATATTCAATGTATTTTTCTGAAGTTGATGTTTTTAGGGCAGAAGTCTGGTCCGCCTTCATAGGAGCAGCGTCAACGTAACTGAATGCCCGATGATGCCACTGTTTCTTCTTTATCCTGGTTGGATGACAGATAGTGTGTGTACTCATCCTCGTGACACCAAAGGAGAAGCTACTCGACCGATTAGTAGCTGTTCCAGCGTGAAGAATCCCGCATACTCCTCCGTATCGCATCCAGTGGTGCCATTGGCGAAGGGTGACAAAGCGGTGGTCGGACGGAACGGCCCTTCGGGGCTCAGAACGTCGAACTTTATCTCACTTTTAAATAAAGGGTCTGACTGGTTCCAGATTCTGTATATTTATCTGTTATTCTTTTATTTAATTTAAAATGCGTGCGACCGCAATCCCACAGATGTACCAAATACTTAATTTGCGGAAGGTTTCAGATGTCTTTGTCAGTGTCTGATTTCAGTTAGCCTTGTGAAGACAAATTCACGTTTCATATATTTTAAAGGATGTAAAAATGAATTTTCAAGCACGTAAACACCCCGTTAGTTTCAAATGTTTCGTCATAACTTCTTATTTAGTTAGTTTCTGCAAACAAGACGTAAATTGTTTCGGACGTACCTAAACGTAAAGGAAAACTGGATTCACTGGTATTTTCATCTGTTCCGAAGGTAAGATTGTCTTAATCAGTTTCTTCAACTTTTTGTCTTTTTTCTCTTCTTTCTATTATCCAGATCAACAACGTTTCAAGTATGTGGTAATTTATCCTCTCCTTCCTTCTACGCTAGTCTGATGATAACTTTTTAATATAATATCCTACATTTTTGACACCTAAGCATATAATCTTTCAGTCTATACTCCCACTGATTTTAGAAACGCTAAGATATCTTCTTTTCACTTTTACATATCGGACATGTTTTGCTTCACCTTACTATTTCATCAATGACTTTCACTTCTGCCTTGGAATTCATACCTGTCGTAAAGGATTTCGATGTAATGTGTTTTATATTAACGTAAGTTTTACATCTCGTAGATTTATTTAAATTCTGTTTCCCTGAAATCATTATTTTTATTTATTTACTTGCGGTGTTGCATCACATTGAAATCATGTAAAGCTTTTCTATGTAACGCGAGTTTTTCGTCTTTTCATAAGGGTGTACAAGTGTCTTGTTAATTTTTATTGTGTTTATCGTCATTTACAATTGCAGTTTATTGCCTTTATGAGCTACATGACTGCATGTGCCTTTTCGTATGTAACACAGTCTTACATTTTATTCTTTAAAACATATGCAACACTTTTTAACAGAATTATCCATTGCGTTGTTACTAGTCGCCTTCATTACCTAGTTACTTTCTTTTTCATGGTATTCTACTCATATTCTGTTAACGTACCTAGAACGCTCTTTATTAATAAACTCATTGACTCAATAAAAATTTTGTATCATTCTTTGTAGTTGCCATATCCCAGTACACCCCTATTTCCTCATTCTTTTAAATTACGCCCTCATTTTATCTCTATTTTTTTTTAGGACATTAGTCTTCTGACGCCACGAATTCCTCTCCTGTCACAAACTCTTCACCTCAGAGTAACACTTACAACCTACGGGCTCAATTACTTGCTGGATGTATTCCAATCTGTTTTTCTCTATAGTTTTTGCCCTCTACAGTTCCCTCTTGTCCCATGGAAGTCGTTCCCTGATGTCTTAATAGATGTCCTATCACCCTGTCACCTCTCCTTGACAGTCTTTCCCACATATTCCTTTCCTCATCGATTCTGCCCTGAATTTCCTCATTCCTTACCTTATCAGTAAACTTAATTTCGTCCGTAGCACCACATTTGAAATGCTTCGGTTCTCTTCTGTTCCGGTTTTCCCACAGTCCATGTTTCACTACCATACAATGCTGTGCTCCAGAAGTGCACTCTCAGAAATTTATTCCTCAGATTAAGGCTTATGTTTGATACTACTAGACTTCTCTTGGTCAGGAATGCCTTTTTTGCCAGTGCTAGTGTGCTTTTGAAGTCCTCCTTGCTCCGCCCGTCATTGGTTATTTTACTGCGTAGGTAGCAGAATTCCGTTACTTCATCTACTTTGTGACCATCAGTCCTGATCTTAAGTTTCTCGCTGTTCTCATTTCTGCTACTTCTCATTACTTTCCTCTTTCTCCAGTTTACTCTCCTTCCATATTCTGTACTCATTAGGTTGTTCATTTCATTCACCACTGCATTCAGGATAGCAATGTCATCAGCAAATCGTATCATTGTCATCCTTTCACCTTGAATTTTAACCCCACTTCTGAACTTTTCTTTTATTTCCATGATTGCTTCTTTTATGTACAGGTTGAACAACAGGGGGAAAAGACTACCTCCCTGTCTTACACCCTTTTTAATCCGAGCGCTTCGTTCTTGGTCGTCCACCAATCTGACGTGCTCATTCCATTTGATACTGCTATGAGCGTTACACTTATTATTTAATCGAAGTGACTACGTGAAGCTGCACCCTGCTAATAATGTATTTCAATGTTACATGACAGTTTATCTCATTCATGAGCATTAACTTACATTTTTATACGTTTAGAGCACGCTGACAGTCTTCACACTAACTAGAAATTTTGTCTAGGTTATTTTGTTTTTTCCTACATTCTCTCAACGACGAACCATTCCGTATACAAATCCATCTGCAAACGGCCGTAAATTGCTGTTTACCTTGTCCGTCAGGTCGTTAGGCCTATGTACAATGAGAATAAAGCCAGTCCTGTCACACTTACTTTTCAGTTGCTTTTGCTTTATACAACTTTCCTTCACCACAATGTAATCGAGTTTGTATTTTCATTTACCTACTGTGATATAGAAATGTGGTATTCACGGCAAATCCTAACTACTGTATCCATTCGCTTGTGGTTACCTTGCGCGTGATGTGTTGGATCCACAGGTATAATATCCACATCAGAGGAGCGAAATCATCTCCTTAAATGTTCTGTAGATTGAGATATTACCTATATTTGTCTCTCATAGTGGCAGTAGACTCATACTGCGATGTTTGTTATTGAGTATATGTCTCCAGTTACGATGCACACTAAATCACCATCGCCACACTACAAGAGACGGCCGCTGTAGGATTCCAAAGAAAATGGCGCAGCCTATCATTATTTCATGAATGAGCTGCGCCACTACAGCGGCATATTACTGTACTGTGGCCATAGGGATTTCATTATGTATCGATACTGAAGACATGTAACTGTCAATAAAAAAAAAATTAATTTCAGAATTTTATTTCCTGGACGTGACAATTAACACTTTATTACTGAACCTTAAAATTTAAACAAAGTCTTGTATTTTGCGGCCTCTTTCGGACGGATTAGCATGCAAAAAGAACATGAAGTAAGACCAGAAGCTAGATGCGTAGTACCGAGGCTCGAAGCGTGCAACACAATAGCTGTTTCTGGATGAGAGGACTACGTTTTGTGCTAGTGATGCGAATTTAATTTAGGATCCACGAAAACGCCTGCTCGCGTTAATGACTGATGCGTCGTTGTCAAAGCGTCCACCCGAACGTGTTCCGCTGATGGTGCGGTCAACCGCAAAACCGCAGCGGTTAACGTGATTGATTCGAAAACTTTGTGTAGGAATCTACCGATGCGTCGTTTATGAGATAATATATTTAGTACAGCAGAGAGTATCGACGGAAGAAAGAAAGAAAGAGTTGAGTACAATGAAAAATATTACAATTTCGTTCCTTTGACGCAATCTATTGGACAAGCGTATTTTGAAATTAATCAGTCCTTTACGTGACCTGTTTTAGAATCAGAACAAATCGTATTTTAAGAGAGACTTTATTCATTGCCAGAACGACAGCGAAAATTTTGGTTGTTTCCGGATATAGCATTTCAGTAAAGCACTTGAAGATAATTAAAATACGGAACCATAAAGCATCAGAATCTTGCACTGTAATCCCGACGGTGAATATTTTGTAAACCTGGAATAGTGAGCACAGGTTTCTGAATAATACTGTCTAATGAGGTACACCCTGTTTTTTAAGAATTTACGTATTGTCAAATGGCAGTATGTGGCCTCACAAATCTTCATACAATAATTTATTATGTTAAGTTAGCCCCATTATTGCTGACACTGACATCACAAATCCCAGCATATTATTATCTTAAGATGCGATAATTAATCCAGGAGCAGTGCAATAATGATTTCATATGGTTCAAACGGCTCTAAGCATTATGGCACTTAACATCTGAGGTCATCAATCCCCTCCACATAGACCTACTTAAACGTAACTAACCTAAGGACATCACACACGTACATGCCCGAGGCTGGATTCGAACCTGCGACCGTAGCAGCAGCGCGGTTCCAGACTGAAGCGTCTAGAACCACTAGGTCACAGCGGCCGGCCATAATGATTTATAAGCTGTAATTCTATACATACTAACATCTTGAAAATGGTTAGATATATGTCAGTGAAATATGCGTATTCACGTCAAATGTCAAAGAGACATAGTCTGAATGTTTGTCGTAATTAGGGCACTTTGATATCACGAATTATTGTGTGATATAATGCGAGTTTTTAAAGACCCAGAATAAACGCTAAAACAATACTTCCTCTCTCAATTGTGTGATACTTCCATCTGAATGAGGAAGACCATAACAGAGTTCACGTGTCTCAACCACAGCACCAGGGAAGTCACGGAGCAAATTACTTCTTACTCTTTGGCAGAGGACTCGGTTTGATTATAACTGTAAGGTAAATTCATCATTCAACTGTATGATATATGAATCATACAAACAGTTTATAAGTACCTACATAAAGTGTGATTAAAAAAAGAAAAATTTTTCAACAGCAGGTAGTACTGGTCAAAACTGTAAGAAATGTTTAGACAATAACTACTTGTTCGGATTTTTCGGTTCTGTCATCTCATTCCCATGTTTCCGTTACTCAGAAGTAGACATTATAGGTAGTGACACGTGTGGCTACGATGAGTCCTGATACATTCTTCAGCCCTTCTTCGCAGTGAGTCACCCATTCATTCATAAACAGCTGGCTCCATTCGAATCGCGTCACACGCATTGTCACACGCTCCTTTAACGGCTGTGCCACGGATACTAGCATACACGGTAGGGATCGTATGCAGGTGGTTTGCGACGTGGCCAATGAGGTATGCGGGCCCTGAAACGAACTTGTCACACTAGTAGGCTTGTCTGCAACGCTTCAGGAACGCTAAGCTCCATACAAGGCCCACGGGAAATCAATATTTAATTGAAGAAGTACGGATTAAAAGTCTTAATTTTGTTGTGTGGTGTCGAGAACTTGAGTGCTATTAAATGCGCAGTCGAGAATTATTAAATTCGTCTGAAATAGTTACTCGCTCCCCACCGGAGACGGCTGGTGCCACTCTTAAAACCTGCGCGTCACGTACTTTAACGTACGCCCCCCTGTCTGTCTTTCTCGTGGGGCTGGGAGGTCACCGTGAACCTCCTCGCCACGCCGCACTGCATTGTAGCTTACAGGCACACGGCGCACACGTTTTTAACTCATAAGATGGTATAAACATAATCGATATTTTCCATGTTTTAGTGTATTGTTACTGTTTTATTATTATTAAGCTTCATATTAGACTTTTTACGTGGTCAGTGCAATGCTACTAGTGTAAAGCCTCTGAGGGACTTTACCTTCTTTCACCATCTCTGAGGTACAGCTTTTCTTCAGCGAAAAGAGGTTCGCACTGGCCTAGACCACATAGAACTATATTATGGAGAAACATTTATAATGTCATTTTAAATTCTTTAACTGCATCAACAGATTTTTCTTTTGCTATTCTGGAAAGTTATGCTGTATTTTTTCTTTTTTTTGTATTTTTTTAGTTTTTGTCTTTGTTTACTCTCACTTCGCTTACTACCTTTTGCATTTTTTTCTTGTTGATAGCTTTCATTCTGATGAAAGTGAGTGTCCTTATGACACACATTGTAGTAAAGTAATGAGAAAAGACAACGTTTTATAAGATTGACAACGTGAAATCTCTGCCTTTGCAGTATATTCAGATGACCAGTAGTAAACTGTCTTTTCATAGCTACAGAAAAAGAGCTCTGAATCACTTCTTAAACATGTTTTAACTTCAGTAACTCAACGCTGCATCGAGAGAGACGACCCTGTAAATTTGCATTCTTTTCCCTAAGTTCTTTTATTTCTGTTTCCATAATTACTAATTGATGGCTTAGGCCCACGTTGTTGCATTCACAGCAGCGTTTGTTACCACGGATAACGTTTATGTAGTAGTACTTTATTCATTAGCTGGTAATATATTTACCCGTAAAATATATCTTACTTCTTTCCAGTAGCTTCGATGAGCGAATGTTTCTCTTAATCTGATGTCCATTACTATTCCCTAAATCAGCACTGGGGGATGATGGATTTAGAGTTGGGACAGCATGAGTTTTCAACTTGCGTTTAGAAGAAATATTCAACAGTTTACCCCCATTTCAGATCCCTATTATAATTCGAATCAGTAAAATGTATTGAGCAGACATGAGAATTTTCAACTGGAAACGAATCTACTTGTTTGCGAGCATTTATCCAGTTTCCTTTCGCCTTATTGTTTTTAGGAAATAGGAGAAATGTGATTCCAAATTACTTATTTGTCTGCTGTGGTTCATACAACTGCTTATCTCACTTACTCTAAAATATCGCTCAATACGCTGGTATTTATGGCGTAACTCTGTACTCAATTGGCAGTCACTAATAAAAATTATCGCTGCCGTAAATAACCTTATTTTCGCTCGTAAACGCAATTACCCCACAACGTGTTATGGCAACTGCGCGCTACTGAGAGTTGGTTTGGTGCACTGTGACGTCAGCGGCGTGGTTTCCTACTGCGCATACACCTCGTTATCCTTGCCGTGTGTTTTAATATCCGTGGTCTGTGTCACTGGGCCTCCTCAGCCAATCCAGTGCCCATTAAATGTTGTGTTGAGGTAGTACTACACGATCAGTAGAACATGTGGTAATGCTATGTCATGCATAAACCACAGTCGTCGTCGTTCTGCATTGGTAACGTTCCCTAGTAGCACAGCATCTGTTAATCAGATTAATAAATTAATAAAGTATGTCCAATTTTTTTTTTGGTTATCAGTCTACTGACTTTATTGCTTGACGTATCTTCCTCTACAGTTTTTGCCCTCTACAGCTCCCTCTAGTACCATGGAAGTCATTCCCTCATGTCTTAGCAGATGTCCTATCATCCTGTCCCTTCTGCTTATCAGTGTTTTCCACATATTTCTTTCCTCTCCGATTCTGCGTAGAACCTCCTCATTCCTTACCTTATCAGTCCACCTAATTTTCAACATTCGTCTATAGCACCACATCTCAAATGCTTCGATTCTCTTTTGTTCCAGTTTTCCCACAGTCCATGTTACACTACCATACAATGCTGTACTCCAGACGTACATCCTCAGAAATTTCTTCCTCAAATTAAGGCCGGTATTTGATATTAGAAGACTTCTCTTGGCCAGAAATGCCTTTCTTGCCATAGCGAGTCTGCTTTTGATGTCCTCCTTGCTCCGTCCGTCATTGGTTATTTTACTGCCTAGGTAGCAGAATTCCTTAACTTCATTGACTTCGTGACCATCAATCCTGATAAGTTTCTCGCTGTTCTCATTTCTACTACTTCTCATTACCTTCGTCTTTCTCCGATTTACTCTCAAACCATACTGTGTACTCATTAGACTATTCATTCCGTTCAGCAGATCATTGAATTCTTCTTCACTTTCACTCAGGATAGCAATGTCATCAGCGAATCGTATCATAGATATCCTTTCACCTTGTATTTTAATTCCACTCCTGAACCTTTCTTTTATTTCCATCATTGCTTCCTCGATGTACAGATTGAAGAGTTGGGGCGAAAGGCTACAGCCTTGTCTTACACCCTTCTTAATACTAGCACTTCGTTCTTGGTCGTCCACTCTTATTATTCCCTCTTGGTTGTTGTACATATTGTATATGACCCGTCTCTCCCTATAGCTTACCCCTACTTTTTTCAGAATCTCGAACAGCTTGCACCATTTTACATTGTCAAACGCTTTTTTCAGGTCGACAAATCCTGTCTTGATTTTTCTTTAGCCTTGCTTCCATTATAGCCATAACGTCAGAATTGCCTCTCTCGTCCCTTTACTTTTCCTAAAGCCAAACTGATCGTCACCCAGCTCATTCTCAATTTTCTTTTCCATTCTTCTGCACATTATTCTCGTAAGCAGCTTCGATGCATGAGCTGTTAAGCTGATTGCGCGATAATTCTCGCACTTGTCAGCTCTTGCCGTCTTCGGAATTGTGTGGATGATGCTTTTCCGAAAGTCAGATGGTATATCGCCAGACTCATATATTCTACACACCAACGTGAATAGTCGTTTTGTTGCCATTTCCCCCAATGATTTTAGAAATTTTGATGCAATGTTATCTATCCCTTCTGCGTCCACAGCTTGTGGTCGTGCGGTAGCGTTCTCGCTTCCCACGCCCGGGTTCCCGGGTTCGATTCCCGGCGGCGTCAGGGATTTTCTCTGCCTCGTGATGACTGGGTGTTTTGTGATGTCCTTAGGTTAGTTAGGTTTAAGTAGTTCTAAGTTCTAGGGGGCTGATGACCATAGATGTTAAGTCCCATAGTGCTCAGAGCCATTTGAACCATCTGAACCTATCCCTTCTGCCTAATTTGACCGTAAGTCCTCCAAAGCTCTTTTAAATTCCGATTCTAATACTGGATCCCCTCTCTCTTCTAAATCGACTCCTGTTTCTTCTTCTATCACATCAGACAAATCTTCACCCTCATAGAGGCTTTCAATGTATTCTTTCCACCTATCTGCTCTCTTCTCTGCATTTAACAGTGGAATTCCCGTTGCACTCTTAATGGTACCACCGTTGCTTTCAACGTCACCAAAGGTTGTTATGACTTTTCTGTATGCTGAGTCTGTCCTTCCGACAATCATATCTTTTTCGATGTCTTCACATTTTTCCTGCAGCCATTTCGTCTTAGCTTCCCTGCACTTCCCATTTATTTCATTCCTCAGCGACTTGTATCTCTGTATTCCTGATTTTCCCGGAACATGTTTGTACTTCCCCCTTTTATCAATCAACTAAAGTATTTCTGCTGTTACCCATGGTTTCTTCGCAGCTACCTTCTTTGTACCTATGTTTTCCTTCCCAACTTCTGTGATTGCCCTTTTTAGAGATGTCCATTCCTCTTCAACTGTACTGCCTACTGGGCTATTCCTTATTGCTGAATCTATAGCGTTGGAGAACTTCAAACGTATCTCGTCATTCCTTAGTACTACCGTATCCCACCTCTTTGCGTATTGATTCCTCCTGACTAATGTCTTGAACTTCAGCCTACTCTTCATCACTACTGTATTGTGATCTGAGTCTATATCTGCTCCTGGGTACGCCTTATAATCCAGTATCTGATTTCGGAATCTCTGTCTGACCATGATGTAATCTAATTGAAATCTTCCCGTATCTCCCGGACTTTTCCAAGTATACCTCCTCCTCTTGTGATTCTTGAATAGGGTATTCGCTATTACTAACTGAAACTTGTTACAGAACTCAATTAGTCTTTCTCCTCTTTCATTCCTTGCCCCAACCCATATTCTCCTGTAATCTTTTCTTCTACTCCTTCCCCTACAACTGCATTCCAGTCGCCCATGACTATTAGATTTTCGTCCCCCTTTACAGACTGCATTACCCTTTCAATAACCTCATACACTTTCTCTATCTGTTCATCTTCAGCTTGCGACATCGGTATGCATACCTGAAATATCGTTGTCGGTGTTGGTCTGCTGTCGATTCTGATTAGAACAACCCGGCCACTGAACTGTTCACAGTAACACACCCTTGCTCTACCTTCCTATTCATAACGAATCCTACACCTGTTATACCATTTTCTGCTGCTGTTGATATTACCCGATACTCATCTGACCAGAAATCCTTGTCTTCCTTCCACTTCACTTCACTGACCCCTACTATATCTAGATTGAGCCTTTGCATTTCGCTTTTCAGATTTTCTAGTTTCCCTACCACGTTCAAGCTTCTGACATTCCACGCCCCGACTCGTACAACGTTATCCTTTCGTTGATTATTCAATCTTTTTCTCATGGTAACCTCCCTCTTGGCAGTCCCCTCCCGGAGTTCCGAATGGGGGACTATTCCGGAATCTTTTGCCAGTGGAGAGATCATCATGACACTTCTTCAGTTACAGGCCACATGCCCTGTGGGTACACGTTACGTGTCTTTAATGCAGTGGTTTCCATTGCCTTCTGCATCCTCATGTCGTTGATCATTGCTGATTCTTCCGCCTTTAAGGGCAATTTCCCACCCCTAGGACAAGAGAGTACCCTGAACTTCTATCCGCTCCTCCGCCCTCTTTGACAAAGCCGTTGGCAGAATGAGGCTGACTTCTTATGCCGGAAGTCTTCGGCCGCCAATGCTAATTATTTATCAAAATTTAGGCAGTGGCGGGGATCGAACCCGGGACCGAAGACGTTTTGATTAAGAATCAAAGACGCTACCCCTTTTTTTTTTTTTTTTTTTTTTTTTTTTTTTTTTTTTTTTTTTAAATCTAATGAACCGCTACAGGAGCAGGACGACGGGTAGGGCAGGGGTCGACACCCGAAGCCTGGCCATCCCGTCGCCACGCCCAAGCAACGTGTTCGAGTTCGAGGATCGAAGGATCAGGAAGAGGATGTAGTGGGTGTATCGATGTTGTTTTATTTATTTATTTATTTATTCTTTTTGTTTTTAAATTTTTATAACATTTTTTTTTATAGATTTATTTTTGTTTCATTACAAAGAAAGATCCTACAACTGCCGTAGCCGTGCGTCCGAGTCGTCTTCTCGTCTGTTGGGAGGGGTTCCCCCCTATTCCGTCCGTAGAGGATCAATATGCTCCAGGATTCTTCTTCATTTTTAGCGTCTCATACCCGGAACGCCCCAGTGAGCAGGAGGATCCGCAAATAATGAACCTAAATAATTTGCGAAACGGGTTCTGTACTTCGGGTGGCGGCTGAAAGCTGCATGTGTCGTCATCAATAGGGACCAAAAGTCGAGTGTGCCTTTGGGAGCATCGCAAAATATGTAGTAAACGGCCATGCCTTTTAGCCAGTTAACGGCGTTCGTTCTGGTTGATAGAAAGTATACGCCGTCGGGGCGCAATACTTCATCAGGGGAGATAGACTCCGGCAATCGCCGCAAGAGTAACGCCAGCATGCGCTGCGTCAGTAGCCAGCACTCGCTGGTCGCGGCACACGTCAGACGGTGTGCGTCCGAGTCAGCGACTGAGCATGTCGGACACAAGGGGTCGTCCGTCAGATGTATGGAATGTAGCCTCTGACGAGTAGCGAACTTCCCATTCACAACTACGTACCACAATGAACGCACCGTCGTAGGTAGAAAAGGCGTGTGTACCGCTCGCCACACCGTGTTCCAGGCAACTTCAGGATGTCTCTGGGTGACCGTATTTACAGGTTGCTGCTGTTGATAGATGCGATAATAGTCTTTTGTGCTGGGTTTCCGTGTCGTCGGAAGTTCTGACCCCTAGACCACGGGTCCCATAACAGCGAAATTTCCGAACCTCCCGACGGTTCTGTTCTAATAAGTTGGTTAGGGGACTAATGACCTCAGATGTTCCATAGTGCTCAGAGCAATTTGAACCATTTTTTAATTAGTTGGTAGCACTGAAGTCGCTCGATTTTCATCTGTTTTATTTGTGGTTAGTAATGGAGTGTTTCACGATGGAGTAGCGTGTTTTGATAACTCACTACAAATGTGGTGCACGTTGAGCACAGAACGTTCGTAAACGCCGCGTAATGTTTGTTCAACGAAATGCACCGAATAAGCCGACTGTGATAAGACTGACTGTTAAATTTAAGGAAATCGGTTCGGTAGTGCCAATTAGACCCACGTGGCTTGCTCGTATGTCGTTTGTGGAAAACATTGTCATTGTGAGTGATAAGGTTGCAGTAAGTCCGGTGAAATCTCATTCTCCGACCTTCACAACAACCAACATGCAACAAATTTTGAAAGATAGTCTCCAACTTGGGCTTGTAAAATCTAGCTGACACGGCAACTGAAGCCAGACGATCTCGAAAAGCACCGAGCATATGGCCATTGGCTACTTGAGGAATAAAGACCGGAAAACAATTATTTCATCAAGAAATTAATGTCACTGATGAAACGCACTTTCTGTTGATTACACTCGTGAACAAGAAACATTTCATTATTTGAGTCACGGAAAACCCCCGTATAATTATGGAGAAGTCATTACATCCACAACGAGTGATTGTGTGGTGTGACATTTAGGCTGAGAACGTAACTGGGACGTTCTTGTTGCAAGACGGTGTTGTAATCGCATTAACAGTGAACGCCTAACGCTACCGGAATATGCTAAGAAATTTTGTGGTAGAACTGGATCGTGTGAATGCCGAAGAAGTTTAGTTTCAAAACAATGGCTCAATCTGTCACACATGGATTGCAATATGTTATGAGAAATTGTTTCCTGTCCGCGTGACGTCTCGCAACAGTCACTTGAATTAATCATCCATACCTTTACATCTAACACTATATGATTTGTTTCTAATGGGATATTTCAGACCTTGTGTATCCGCCAAGAAACCTTGAGCACTTTCAGAGCCCAAGGACGAGATTCAGCATGTAATTTCAGAAACAGGTGCAAGCACACCGAAACGATATTTAAAATTTCATCCAATGTACGAGTAAGTGCCTACAGAGTAGTGGAGGGCATTGGATTAAAACTACGTTACATACATAAACACCGGTAGCATGATCTGCAATAAACTGTAAGTTACTTAATATCATTAATAAAGTATATGTTATTATTTACTCAAAGTTGCCTTTTATATACAGTGGCCGATATCTCAATGGAATTGTTTTCCGAACGTCCCCTTAGAACAAATATATATGACTGTGCTTAAACTGACACACAATATTTTTAGCGCAACGCAATCTGACTCAAAAATCCCTACAAAAGAATGGCCCTGACTAACATTAACCTATACGTTTCACAAATCACTTACCTCACAAAAATCTTGGTTACTCGAACTACTGCAATACAGCGAGCGCCACTACTGCCAGCTAAATAAAAGTTTCAAACTACAGAAGGCACTAACTACTAATAGGCATAGTTAGCAAATGAAAGATTTTGATAGAGAACAAACAATGTATTTACCTCAATAGTGTTCAAAAGTCATAATGTATATAGCAGTTCATGACATCCAGTCTTACAAATTTCAAAACTCCGCCATCTCTCTCCCCACATCCACCACTGCTGGCGGCTCACCTCCAACTGCGTAACGCTACGCGCCGTTCACATCGAACTGCCCAACATTACAATGGCAGACAACAATGCAAACTAGCCACAGACTGTACACAGTACAGCCAGTGATTTTCATCAGAGCGCTACGTGGCGTTACCAATATAAAAAACCTAAACAGCCTACTTACAATATAATCATGGGAACTTTTCTCCTACTTTTGACCAATACTACTGCTGTTGATGCATTTTTAAACAGCCTGTATACCGGTCTGTGCGATAAATCAGGTGTGCATAGGGTTTCTGTTCGTCCCGGCGCTCACTACTTTCGCCGAAAGACTTTAATGAAATATGTGAAACAGCATTCATAAAACCATTCCTCATGAGTTATAGCCGTTATTCTTAATGAGAGGACGATCCAAGACGAAACTTCTTTGGTGTAGTGATGGCGACATTTACGAAGCGTATTCACCACTTAAGTTTGTAAAGCTTATTTATTCTCCACAATTTTTCGAAAACCTTGTTGGTTAGTATTTCTTAAACAACACTCGGAATGATACGACCGTGTTCAATATTTGATGGTGGGCGTGATGGGGCAGAGGGGGGGGGGGGGGGGGCTAAGCAAACGTTTTCCCTTCCAGTTTATGGCAATTTTTACTGTCACCATTCTACGATATGTTTTCAGTGCATAGCGAACACTTATTCGGCTCTCTGAATTATGTGTTCCAACACAATGCCATGCGAATCAAGGGCATAATTTCAAACTTTAGCGTGATTTGTACCAAAATCCTAACCGACTCCTCAAATGAACAACACATCTAAAAAACAAAAACATTAGGTGTTGTTACGTCGGAGAATATGCACAAAGTTTTTAAAATTACTTTATTTGTTGCACCCTTTACTCTCTTAGTTATAACATTATCATGTTATTCCGTAAATAGTGAGGAAGGCAGAATGGGAAGATGTTAAGTGTCATTTTCAAATTTAAACAGACAGAACGCAAACTAAATAGTACTCTAAAAAGAAAACACCCGGTTATGAGTAGCCTCGTACGAAGCTTTTTTCTCTTCTTTCTCTGATAACGTCAGACGTGTGAAACTGACGACCCTATTTCTTGCGGTGTTTATTTATTATGAACTTCACCGAATGTTTCAGAACTCGTGCCCTACGGTTGGCCCATCAGGTCCTCCGATTTCGACCCATCACTTAGCTCGTCCTTAACGAGCGGACGCAGTTTAATGTAGCGTTATACACTGCACGCGATCTGCCTAATTGCTCCTCATTTCTAGTGTCATTCTGAGCTTATATGAAATTTTTTGATGTGTACATTTTAATGCAAGTTTTTGCTTCTAATTACCTGTTCGAGGCTATCTTCCTTCGTTCAGGATGAAAGAAATGAATGTCTATACGTACATTCAAATTCGTAAACAAAACTACTCAATGAATCGAGGACTCTTGACCTCTAAAACGAAGCTCACAGTAATTAAACGTATACAGCACCAGTGTTCTTAATTTTGTTCTGTCGAGGCGCCGGGTATTTCAAAATATCTACCTCACCGTACACCTTTCCAGTGTCCATATATTCAGAAAACCAACGGATTCCTAAACAGCAGAAATTAAGCTGCACATCAGGCATCTATCAGTGTCTTCTAGGAACACTGGTCAAGACCCAACGAAATGACTGAAGGGATTCGACAAAGCAGCCAAATACGATATCTGGGATGACAAGATGTGTTTTGTATATGTGTACTTTTAGTGAAACGGCATTGCCTCGTAGTGGTTCGAGAACAACGAAGAGAAGCCCGATAGCTGGGACGAATTCCAAACCAAACTGAAGAAAACATATGGTGGTAATCAGTACTATGACCGCTTAGCAGAATAACAAATATCAGGTCTCCATCTCAAGGGCAAACGACACAGTATTACACACAGAAAGTTTTGAGACTGTGCCGTTTTGTGAATCCGAATATAACAGAAGGCGACAAAATCTCGCCCTTGAAAGGAATCACAGAAGAAATCTGAGTTTCTCCCGGCTTATAAAATATTCAAATAACGTATAGGAATCTGCCGATACTTCAGCAGGTGCTCAATCTGTCGTTTTCAAGGCAAAAATGTAAAAAAAGGCCCTCTGCAAGAGAATTTGAATCATCGGTATGATGAGCATATCTGGAAAGGTAAAACACACACACACAAACACAAATCGTCACATAGTACGATGTCAGAAGTTACCGATATTGAATTTTAATAATCAACGATTGAGGTAGCACTCCGTCTTTTTGAGAAGGGCCTTCGCGGAATTCCACGCAGAATTTAAGCCAAAACCTCCATTCTATTTAAAAGGTTACTTGTTAATTTAATTTAAGCTGCTTTCTCATTAACATCTACATCTACATCTACATCTACATTTATACTCCGCAAGCCACCCAACGGTGTGTGGCGGAGGGCACTTTACGTGCCACTGTCATTATCTCCCTTTCCTGTTCCAGTCGCGTATGGTTCGCGGGAAGAACGACTGTCTGAAAGCCTCTATGCGCGCTCTAATCTCTCTAATTTTACATTCGTGATCTCCTCGGGAGGTATAAGTAGGGGGAAGCAATATATTCGATACCTCATCCAGAAACGCACCCTCTCGAAACCTGGCGAGCAAGCTACACCGCGATGCAGAGCGCCTCTCTTCCAGAGTCTGCCACTTGAGTTTGTTAAACATCTCCGTAACGCTATCACGGTTACCAAAGAACCCTGTGACGAAACGCGCCGCTCTTCTTTGGATCTTCTCTATCTCCTCCGTCAACCCGATCTGGTACGGATCCCACACTGATGAGCAATACTCAAGTATAGGTCGAACGAGTGTTTTGTAAGCCACCTCCTTTGTTGATGGACTACATTTTCTAAGGACTCTCCCAATGAATCTCAACCTGGTACCCGCCTTACCAACAATTAATTTTATATGATCATTCCACTTCAAATCGTTCCGCACGCATACCCCCAGATATTTTACAGAAGTAACTGCTACCAGTGTTTGTTCCGCTATCATATAATCATACAATAAAGGATCCTTCTTTCTATGTATTCGCAATACATTACATTTGTCTATATTAAGGGTCAGTTGCCACTCCCTGCACCAAGTGCCTATCCGCTGCAGATCTTCCTGCATTTCGCTACAATTTTCTAATGCTGCAACTTCTCTGTATACTACAGCATCATCCGCGAAAAGCCGCATGGAACTTCCGACACTATCTACTAGGTCATTTATATATATTGTGAAAAGCAATGGTCCCATAACACTCCCCTGTGGCACGCCAGAGGTTACTTTAACGTCTGTAGACGTCTCTCCGTTGATAACAACATGCTGTGTTCTGTTTGCTAAAAACTCTTCAATCCAGCCACACAGCTGGTCTGATATTCCGTAGGCTCTTACTTTGTTTATCAGGCGACAGTGCGGAACTGTATCGAACGCCTTCCGGAAGTCAAGAAAAATAGCATCTACCTGGGAGCCCGTATCTAATATTTTCTGGGTCTCATGAACAAATAAAGCGAGTTGGGTTTCACACGATCGCTGTTTACGGAATCCATGTTGATTCCTACATAGTAGATTCTGAGTTTCCAAAAACGACATGATACTCGAGCAAAAGACATGTTCTAAAATTCTACAACAGATCGACGTCAGAGATATAGGTCTATATTTTTGCGCATCTGCTCGACGACCCTTCTTGAAGACTGGGACTACCTGTGCTCTTTTCCAATCATTTGGAACCTTCTGTTCCTCTAGAGACTTGCGGTACACGGCTGTTAGAAGGGGGGCAAGTTCTTTCGCGTACTCTGTGTAGAATCGAATTGGTATCCCGTCAGGTCCAGTGGACTTTCCTCTGTTGAGTGATTCCAGTTGCTTTTCTATTCCTTGGACACTTATTTCGATGTCAGCCATTTTTTCGTTGGTGCGAGGATTTAGAGAAGGAACTGCAGTGCGGTCTTCCTCTGTGAAACAGAGGTAGTCGGAAGTGCCTGCCAGAATCTCCGTGTTGCTATATTCGATAGGTAACCGGTGCGAAGATAATGTTCTGCGATAGCTGATTTTCTCGGCTGTTGTGTGTTTGACGTTTATGCTCAGTACACCGATCGTCCACGGTCCTGATGTTCAGACCGATAAGGACTTGCCATAACTGCAAGGAATGCGATTGACAACCACCTTACGCAAACCAGGATCATGTTTTACAAATTCTAAATGGTCCCTAGTGTTAGATGGTGGTCGAAAAACACGAGCAACGCTGTAGGAAATCTTTCCTGTGTAAGGTAAGAAGAACGTACACTTTCGTGTCACCTTGTATCACCATCACTTACACGGTGCACGGTTGGTCGACTGCGCAATGCACAAGTGACCTGCCTTCACGCTAACCATTCTGACCAAAGGTGACTTCGAAGTAGGCTTTCTCACCTGACATACTTTCAGGGTCTGAGGTGATTTGGGCCCTGTAAGCCAAGGTACGAAGTACCCCTTCACGCATAGCTGTTTGGTGACAGCTATCAACCTGTAGATACAATATGACATGACCCCGTATAAACAGCATATCGCAGTTTACCATTAACCTTCCTCCCACCAACTCATCAACGAAGGGGAGGCAGCCACCCTTTTATAGCTCCATAGTGAAATGAATAATCAGGTTGACTGAATACCACACTTCCTCAGTACCATGAGGCCAAAAAACACAAGTGTCGTCCACATATCCGAAAAAAATTGATGTTGCAATGCTGCTACTCCACGGTACATTCCTCGTTGTCTTCCATAAATAAATTGACAATAACAGATGACAACGGACTCCCCATTACAACGATATCTGCCTATTGATAGTATTGCTATAATAATAATTTGTGGTAAGATCTTATTGGACTAAACTGCTTAGGTCACAGGTCCCTAAGCTTACACACTACTTTATCTAAATTAAACTAACTTAAGCTAATGACAACACACACACCAAGGGGGGGGGGCCTTGAAACTCCGACGGAGGGAGCTGCGCGAACCGTGACAGGATGCCTCTGACACCGCGGCTACCACTTTCGGCGATAGTACTGCTGATTGAATAAAGGGCAGACCAACACATGTCGAAATACGTTCGTTAATTCAAATTCAAACCTAACCTCAATTAACAGTAATGGATCAGACAGAGGAACCCGGGTGAAGAGAGCGACCACTTCAAAACTTAGTAAAATATTGGAGTCATTCAACCACAGTCCCTCTAGTCGATGTAATGAATCCGCCAGGTTATGAATGTAATGCTCAAACTGATCTACTGTTAGGCAGGGCAGTGTTCAAAATGGCTCTAAGCACTATGGAACTTAACATCTGAGGTCATCAGTCTCCTTGACGTAGAACTACTTAAACCTAACTAACCTAAGGACATCACACACATCGATGCCCGAGGCAGGATTCGAACCCGCGACCGTAGCAGCAGCGTGGTTCCGGACTAAAGCGCCTAGAACCGCCCGGCCACAGTGTCCGGCCATGGCAGTGTAGAAGGTGTTTTGCTAAACGATATATATCCTGCGATAGGCTGATTCTGTTAAGGTTACGACGACTACTGATCTCTGGTTATATTAAAAATGTTTCTTTCTTTATACTGCTTTAACACGTTCCGAATGAGCCGAACTTCCGTAATTAAGAAAAGCATACAACCACAAAAACTGAAAGCAATAGAAATGTTAGTCTCATGCGACAATTCGTAAGATATTTTATTTGCTTCATCACTAAATTGCATCGTAGATATCGTCTGTTATCTGCGGCTTTTTGCACAACAGGTTCATTTAAGCATGATGCCGTCAGACAAGTTTTATTTTGTGATTACAGAAAGGCATACTCTTGCAGTATTATAAATTCAAGTTATATTTCTTCCAAATAGCTGAGAGGTTCCCATCACTACCATTTGCCGTAACTACATTTTGAAGTAAATGATTTGCAGCATTGCCGACTGTGCACAATCTGCTATCTCAAGCATTTGACTGTAAGAAGTTAAAATTAACAAACCAGGTCCTTTGATGGATCACTTTCTCCAAGGGAACAGTATAAATTTACGTAATTCTTCAATGAACTGAGTCTTTTGGCCCGTTGTAGGATGCAGATACTGCGACAAGGAGTACCAGAGTAGGCAGTTCAGGTGGAGAAGAGTGGCCATCTTTAAAAACAGCAATCAGAGGTGTTAGACAGACAAACATATCTACAAGGAAGGTAACTGCGAGAAAAACTTAGGTAAGAGAAGAAATACTTCAGTTCATAGACAAAAGAAAAAGAACAAAAATTTTCATGGAAAGACTGGGACACTGCAATAAATGAAGTAAATAGGAAGTGCAGGGAAGCGAGGGTGAAATGGCTGCAGGCAAGATGTGAAGAAATCGAAGATGAAATGATGGTCGCGAAGACTGTCTCAGCATGTAGAAACGTGAAATAACATTCTGTGAAATTAAATGCAATGGGAACTCCACTGATATATTCAGAGGGTGGCGGATAGGTGGAAAGAGTACAGTGAAGGCCTCTACGAGGGGATTTGCCTGATGACGTGATAGAAGGGGAAATTGGAGTCAATGCAGGAGAAATAGGAGATTCAGTATTAGAATCAGATTTTTAAAAAAAGCACTGGGAGACTTGAGATCAAATATGACAGAAGGGACAGATCAAATTCCATCAGAGTTTCTAAAATAACTGTGGGAAATGGCAACCGAACAAATTTTCCAGTTGGTATGAAGAATCTATGAGAGAGGCGACTTTAGGAAAAATGTAATCCAAACAATCCCTAAGATAACAAAGGCTTATTAGTGCGGGAACTATCGGACAATCAGCTTGACAGCTCATGCATCCTAGCTGCTGTCAAGAATAATATACAAAAGAATGGAAACAAAAGTGAGGATCTGTTAGCCGATTATCTGTTTGACTGTGGGAAAGGTAAAAGCGCTTGATATGGAAGCGAGACGGAAAAATAAACACACACTCATAATATTTGCGACCTAAAAAAAGCCCTCTACAGCTTAAAATGGTGTTATATGTCGGAAAGTGTGAGAAAATAGCACCTGCGATAAATATAGAATATCTGGAAGACCAAAGAGGGAGTTCAATCCATACATCGAAGAAGCAATGACGGATATAAAAGAAAGACTCAAGAGTAGATTCAAAATTCAGGGTGAAATGATGTCAGTGATAGCATTCGCTGATGACATGGCTCTTCTCAGCGAAAGTGAAGAAGACTTGCAGATTCTGTTGAATGGAATTAACAATCTAATGAGTACAAAATGTAGATTGTCAGTAAAACGGGAAAATGCCCAAGTACTGAGAGTTGCAGAAATGGCAATAGCGAGAGACTTAACATCGTAATTGTTGGTCACGAAGTAGGCGAAATTAAGCATTTGGGCTACAAAATGGTTCAAATGGCTCTGAGCACTGTGGGTCTCAACTTCTGAGGTCATTAGTCCCCTAGAACTTAGAACTATTTAAACCTAACTAACCTAAGATCATCACACACATCCATGCCCGAGGCAGGATTCGAACCTGCGACTGTAGCGGTCTCGCAGTTCCAAACTGCAGCTCCTAGAACCGCACGGCCACTTCGTCCGGCACTTGGGCTACCTTGGAACCAAAATAGCCAGTGACGAATGAAGCAAGAAGTACATATAAAACAGACTAGCGCAGGCAAAGAGGGAATTCCTGGGCAAGAGAATTCAACAAATAATTAAGGACGTAGGAGGCAAATCCTGCTCTAAGATGAAGTGGTTATCGTAGAAGAGGAATTCGTGACGGACTGCATCAAACCAGTCAGAAGACTGATGAGCGGAAAAAAAGAAACAACAAAGAAAAAAATGAAACCCACTTACCAGAATATAATTTATTTGGGATTTACTGTGTGTTTTCATGCCATAATCTGTATCTTCGAGCAGGTACAACTCTTCCTCCGTCGGGACCAATGCGTTATAGTACAGTTTCATCATGGTACATGTGGCTAGCCAAGAAGTGTCATCTTACCCAGCACATAGTGCACTCTTCTTCCGGAGCTGTCAGTCTCGTATCTAATGACACGACTTCACCATCTCCTTCAGAGCCAACAGGACTGATAACTGTTTTCAGCTCTCTTGTTTCCGTCATCTCTTACGAACGTTAGCTCCATTCCGGTTCTATAATGATGGACTGTTTCTTTTCTTTTCTTTTTTTTTCAGACGCCTGTAGTGCATCCTCGATCTCATTAAACGTCAGGCGTTAAGCCTTAAGCCAATCACAGGTCTCCTGTAAATTTCTGCCAGGTCTTGTGCTTTTCATAGAAACTCGATGCGGGGATCAGTCCTTCCATTCTTGCTGATAAATCATTCATGAATGTAGCTCTCTATTGTGAATAAACTGAAGACCGTGTTTCGAAATTTCTCTCAGTCATTGGTTGTGGGTTGGCAGGAGAGCCATCACCGGTATGAGAGGAAGCCGAAAGGCACGCGTTTTAGCTCACGCAGGCTGGCGTGAGGTCTGGAACAGGTCAAGGAAATTAGACTTTAGCAAAAAACGTACGTAGCTGCTGGAATACTTAACTTTAATCCATAACTGGTGAACGTCGCTCTTGACAGTACATGTTTTACAGCATCAATAGTAACTGGTAATGGCGCCTTGCTAGGTCGTAGCAAATGACGTAGCTGAAGGCTATGCTAACTATCGTCTCGGCAAATAAGAGCGTATTTTGTCAGTGAACCATCGCTATCAAAGTCGGCTGTACAACTGGGGCGAGTGCTAGGAAGTCTCTCTAGACCTGCCGCGGCCGATTTAAAGGCTACCACCTAGCAAGTGTGGTGTCTGGCTGTGACACCACATCATTCACCTTAAATTCTTTGACCGATCCTTGTGCATGGCTTATCCACTCTTACGTCTCCCAAATGAAACTTTTCCCTGTTCACTGGGGCCAACGAACTTTTACTTCTTCGACCTAGATGGTTGGAGATTGTGCGGTTGTCCTCAGCACCAAATTAACTTACGTTTTACGGTTTTAAACGTCCGCTACTATCAATGAAGTAAGAGCGCTCCATAAAAACTACAAATGAGAGTAACTCCACACTACCACTTCCGCGAAACCAGTGTCATCCTTTTCGTGACATAAATATTCCAGACGTGCATATGAGTGCCATCACACGCCATTCAACCTTAATAGAGAAGAGTACTGTTGTAATTTTTTGGATCCACTATTCCTAAACGTATCAAAGATATACATTGGTGTCCTATTACATATTCCAGCCATTACCAACACGAATATTTTGTTACAAATAGGCGAACAGACGCATATTAAAGTACTCGGGAGATTCGTCAACATTAAGGAAAATTTAGTAACATTAGCTGCCACAAAGATCACTTTCATTTCTTTGATCACACAAGAACAATGTTGTTGAAACGGTAATATAGTTACCTACGTTGTGAAACAACTTCAACGGTACGAAATTGTCACCGACTTGGAGGTCAGGCAGGAACTCGTTAAAACATAGGTTCGATATAGGTTAGCCGGTAGTTATCCTTTCTTCCGAAATAATCGTGGATACTTCCACTTCGTTGATTAATTTTTTTATACTGCACCTCTGTATTAACACATGAAGATCACAGAATACATCGTATCATATTCAATCCTTATTAAAAGAAAAAAAAGTCATTGTATTCCAGAACGAAAATACCGATGAAAACTACGGTTAGGCATAGAGGATACGAATTTCCGATCCGAATAATGTGGAAGCAAAGGGGAATGTACTGGCAATGGTCTGTTATAATTAGCCACGAAAGCAACCTTGAGGAATGATTTAGGAAAATTATCTGAAACCCGAATCAAAATGTCACGGTTATATACGTCGACAAGAACTATTTTCCTTTAATTTAAATGCCCATCAGTTATTTTTACGTATAAAACCTCAAGTAATTATATCTAAAGAACAATGTTTAGCATTTGATTACGTAGGCTTTCCCGGCGTAATAAGTCTTGAAAGTCTCTTCGGGTTTGCTGCCGAATCCTAAAATCAACTTGACTCGATATTTCGGCGATCCAACTGTTCGCCATCTTCAGGAAAATACTGCTTATGCTGATGAGTCCCGCTGAGAAATTACGCCAGGTTGCAAATCGACGTCCTATATAGGCCACCGTTCAGTACACGGCGCATGCGCCGCCCATCACGGTTTCTGCCTTCCAACACAGAGAGGTGGCGCCGCCCTTAGTGAAACACTGCTGGCAACGATGTATCGCAATCAAGGCCGCACCGAAGAACGTTCAGTTTTGATGCGAGATAATACAAAAAAATGGCTCTGAGCACTATGGGACTTAATATCTGAGGGCATCAGTCCCCTAGAACTTAGAACTACTTAAACCTAAGGACATCACACACATCCATGCCCGAGGCAGGATTCGAACCTGCGACCGTAGTGGTTGCGCGGTTCCAGACTGAAGCGCCTAGAACCGCTCGGCCACAACGGCCGGCGGAGATAATACAGGAGTCCACGTTTTGCTAAGAGGAAACCCATTGTCTCTGTTGATTAAATTATCAGTCAACCTAATTTCAATCGCCTCTTTATACACACTGTTCCAAAAACCGGAAACGTCGGCAACCACAACAGTTTCCTCAAATTTCATTTTGTGTCCCTCATTTAAGCAGTTTTCTGCTACCGCCGATTTTTACGGCTGTTGTAGCCTCGTATGTCGGCGATGTTCCACACACCTGTCTTGCACTGTGCGAATAGAACGGCCAACGTAAGCTTTCCCACATTGACACGGAATTTTGTACACCCCGGGTTTCCTAAGCCCCAAATCATCCTTCACAGAGCCGAGCAGAGCCCTAATCTTAGAAGGTGGACGGAAAACACTCTTAATGTTAAAATTCCGTAAAATTCGTCCAATCTTAAACGATAAGCCTCCAGCATAAGGAAGAAAGGCCACGGATCTATGTTCCTCTTCGTACACCTCCGTAGATGGTCCAAACTCCATAGCCCGACGAATCTGCTTCTCGGTGTATCCATTTTCCTTAAAAACAGTCATCAAATGCTCAAGTTCTTGGGTTAAGCTGTCTGCGTCGGAAATGGCATATGCTCTCCGTACCAAAGTCCTAAGGACGCCACTACATTGGTGTGGTGGATGACAACTCTTAGGATGCAGATACCAACCTGTGTGTATCGGCTTTCGGTGAACACTGTGTCAGTTCTCAGCGGGACCCATCAGCATAAGCAGAATTTTCCTGAAGATGGCGAACAGCTGGATCGCTGAAATATCGAGTCAAGTTGATTTTAGGATACGGCAGCAAACCCGAAGAGACTTTCAAGAATGTTTAGCATAAATTCATTAATGTAAGTGAATTACTTATAGACTCCCGCAGCACAATGGAAATGAGCGTGTGGCTTTCATTGGCCGGGAGGCCCCTTGTAGGTCAGGTCCCACAGCACAATTAAGTGATTCTAAAGCCGCGCGGGGTAGCCGGGCGGTCTGTGGCGCCTTGTCACGGCCCGCGCGGCTCTCCCCGTCGGTAGTTCGACTCCTCCCTCGGGCATGGGTGTGTGCGTGTTTTGTCCTTAGCGGAAGTTAGTTGAAGTTAAATTAAGTAGTGCGTCAGCTTAGGGTCCGATTACCTCAGCAGTTTGGTCCCATACGAACGTACCACAAATTTCCAATTTTCCAAGTGATTATCAAGCACTCTTACAGAGAAACGAAGGAGTTTAGCAAGATAAAAAACTTCAGCTAGTATTAAGAAATTAGTTGCTTGTCAATAATAGCCTTCAAATCTAATGAAATCCCAATGACAACGTATGGTTTTGACAGCTGCATACCATTTTTAACAGTAGTTATGTGTACATAAATTGGATATTATTCATCTACATTATGTTCGCTTTTTTAATACTTCCGTTCAGTTTAATTACATGCCGTCAACCACATATTTTTTAAGTAATATCAGAGTGTTTTGAACATGGCTGTGCTCAACAACCGTAACTGATTACAGTGTTACAAACTTCCAGCCAACCGGTTGGAAACAGAATTTAAAATTCTTTAACTAGTTTTCAGCGCCAGCTAGGGGCGCCTTCTTCAGAAGAAACTGTTATTTTACATTTTCCTTTTAAACATATGTAAGATAACAGTTTCTTCCAAAGAAGGTGCCCCTAGTTGAAAACTAGTTAAAGAATTTAAATTCTGTTTGCAACCGATTGGCTGGAAGTTTGTAACATTGTAATATCAGAGTAATAATCCTCGTCCGACAAAAGAGTGGTCTATAATTATGAGGCTTGTAAATTAATCCACATGTTCACTAAATTATGCAATAAATTACAGAAAACTGTCAAAGTTGCAATATTAATTTCTTTTATTACTTGATGAGATGAAGATGCAGCTGAAAGGGAGGTGTGGAAAGCTGGTATAAGTGAGGCCAAGGACCGGCTGCGGTTTGTGGGGCCACCAAAAGTAAATAAGGAAGAAAGCAAGTTATTACTTGATGACTAGTTTCAAGCTTAAACTCATTATCCAAACATCCAGTAGGCTGTGCAGTAACATACATTACGATAGCCACAAGAATGTCCACTGCAGTTAAACGCATCTTTTTATAACTTTGAGGTGAATGAAGCTGAGACCTGTACTGCTTCATTCTAGTGTTTAACTGCAATGAACATTCATGTGGCTGTCATATGTACCCTACAGCAAATCTTATTGGATGATTATATAATGAACTTAGCCTTGAAACTAGCATCAAGTAATAAAGGAAAATAATGGTGCAAATTTGACGGTTATCTGTGATTTATTGCACAATTTGGTTAACCAGAATAGATGGTGACGTTATGAATACCAGAATTCTGGAACGTAACAGTTCAGATGTGGTTCGGATGGTTCGTTTTTGAGGAGAAATAGTTTTTCTGCCTATATTCGCGTTGTCCCAAAAAATTATGTCATGTGACATCAAGGAATCAGAGTGTGGGAAGTAAGCACAATTCGGATATTACTGATAAAGATAGCTTCGTACACCATCTGCAAGAGGTTGTAACGCATTGTCCTCCCATACCACCTTAACACCTTATTTTGGTGTTTCAACTATGGTATCTTCTGTTGACTAACTGCACCAAAACTGTTGAATAATTTACTGTATCCATTAACAGAATTGTGTTTGAGAAACTAAGTGTACCATACTTTAATTCCATCAGCTTATTGGTTGCGATCCAAGAGCTGTTTCTCTTCAAAACATTATTTATTGTGGTATTCGGTTTCTGAACAAACCATTTTTTCGGGTTTAGTTGATGACAATTCATTTATGTTTATCTGATAAAGAGCGGCTACAAGACGGAAGCGTGAAGGACTTCCTTCAAAGATTTATGGATGAAAAACACTGTAAGAGAGGGTCGACATGCGAATACTTCGTTTACCAGAGACATTGCTGTTTTCCGCCCCATTGCAGCCGTCCCGAACGTAAATCCGGTCATAAAAGGAGGAGACTCAGTTTTAGTGCCCACTGCACCGGTGCAGCAAATTAATTAGGGCATTGGGAGACACGTTTATCAGTGCAGTGCGCGCAGTGTTAACCCCAAAGTAAAGAAAATTCATCCGCCGGTCGGTCGCGCTCACGTAAAACGTTTAATTAAAGTTGCAGCGTGCAAGTTTAGTGCGTGCCGTGTTCTTTTCATTACGGAAGCGGCCTGGATGGAGATGTTGCAGCCGGCGGCGGCCTACCGCCCCAGTGAAAGTTTTAATTACCAGACCACGGCGTTCCGTGGTCCCCCGCCGACTCTTATGCCAAGGGCGCACACTGTTTATCTTGTCTTGCTCGCTGTCCGACCGCTTACCACACACTCGCGCAATCCTTCCGGAAAGTTTCGTGGCAGCGAGACATGTTAAATCAGGTGCGGAAGATACGTCACTGGCAGTAACAGCTCGTTATGTAATCCTCCTCTTCGAATAAAGTCAGCACAGACGAAAACTTCTGCGCCACGCCAGTATAGTTATCAGTTATAGTGGCAGGGTACTGAGAACTGTAATAAAACGTCTTCTTCTCGTCGTAATACACTACTGGCCATTAAAATTGCTGCACCACGAAGACGACGTGCTACAGACACGAAATTTAACATACAGGAAGAAGATTCTGTGATTTGCTAATGATTAGCTTTTCAGAGCATTCACACAAGGGTGGTGCCGGTGGCGACACCTACAACGTGCTGACATGAGGAAAGTTTCCAACCGATTTCTCATACACAAAGAGCAGCTGACCGGCGTTGTATGGTGAAAAGTTGTTGTGATGCCTCGTGTAAGGAGGAGAAATGCGTACCATCACGTTTCCGACTGTGATAAAGGTCGGATAGTAGCCCATCACGATTGCGGTTTATCGTATCGGGACATTGCTGCTCGCGTTGGTCGAGATCCAATGACTGTTAACAGAGTATGGAATCGGTGGGTTCAGGAGGGTAATACGGAACGCCGTGCTGGATCCCAAAGGCCCCGTATCACTAGCAGTCGAGATGACAGGCATCTTATCCGCATGGCTGTAACGGATCGATCCCTGAATCAACATATGGGGACATTTGGAAGACAACAACCATCTGCACGAACAGTTCGACGACGTTTGCAGCAGCATGGACTATCAGCTCGGTGACAATGGCTGCGGTTACACTTGACGCTGCATCACAGATACGAGCGCCTGCGGTGGTGTAGTCAACGACGAACCTGGGTGCACGAATGGCAAAACGACATTTTTCGGATGAATCCAGGTTCTGTTTACAGCATCATGATGGTCGCATCCGTGTTTGGCGACATCGTGGTGAACGCACATTGGAAGCGTGTATTCGTCATCGCCATACTGGCGTATCATCCGGCGTGATGGTATGGGGTGCCATTGGTTACACGTCTCGGTCACCTCTTGTTCGCATTGACGGCACTTTGAACAGTGGACGTTACATTTGATATGTGTTACGACCCGTGGCTCTACGCTTCATTCGATCCCTGTGAAACCCTACATTTCAGCAGGATAATGCCCGACCGCATGTTGCAGATCCTGTACGGGCCTTTCTGGATACAGAAAATGTTAGACTGCTGCCCTGGCCAGCACATTCTCCAGATCTCTCACCAATTGATTATGTCTGGTCAATGGTGGCCGAGCAACTGACTCATCACGATATGCCAGTCACTACTCTTGATGAACTGTGGTATCGTGTTGAAGTTGCATGGGCAGCTGTACCTGTACACGTCATCGAAGCTCTGTTTGACTCAGTGCCCTGGCGTATCAACGCCGTTATTACGGCCAGAGGTGGTTGTTCTGGGTACTGATATCTCAGGATCTCTGCACCGAAACTGCGTGAAAATGTAATCACTTGTCAGTTCTAGTATAATATATTTGTCCAACGAATACCCGTTTATGACTCGCATTTCTTCTTGGTGTAACAATTTTAATGGCCAGTAGTGTAGAAATACGAACTATTTTTCGAGTTAACTCTCAAGGTTTCACCGGCGATTTAATGACATGTTGGGTTGTCGGGTGTTCTGCCGGATATCAGCGTCGTACTTGCACGATATTTCGGTAACGTAGCTCGTAACCTTTATTACATGACATGTGGATGGCACTTTCGTGATCTGACCTCATGGGAAGGAGAGGCTCGATGAGTTTCTTGAATATCTTAATTCATTCCACCTAAATATCAGTTTCACCATAGAACTGGAGAAGAATGGCAAGCTGCCGTTTCTGAACGTACAAGTCGAAACAAAGCAGATGGATCAATTGGCCACAGTGTGTATCGAAAACCCATACACACTGATTTATGCCTGCAGGTCAGCGGCTGTCACCATCCTGCAAAGAAGAATGGGATACTTTAGACGGTCCACACGGCACGACTCCTGTGAGACCAAGAGAGTCTACCGACTGAAATAGAGCATCTAAAAACTGTGTTCTGCAAAAGTAGATACACGACCAAACAAATTGAGAGGGCACTCCAGTCAGCCACTACACCACAGGTTCGAACAAGATGAAGCAAAGAAGGTGCTGTACGTGACCTATGCTGGTTCTATTTCTGCCAGAACCAGTGGGATTCTTCGTAAAAACAAGTGTGTTTTCGGTCCATCCAGAAAGACTGGGGTTTACGGAAACCAGGGATTTATAATGTACCTTGTCAATGTGGCACGTCCTACATTGGCCAGACGACAAGAACACTGGATATCAGGTGAAAAGAACACCAGAGCCATACCCGACTAAGACAGGTGATGAAGTCAGTCATTGCTGAACACTGTCTAGAACTATATCACGCCATGAATTATGAGGAAAGCATGATTCTAGCACAGAGACCCAGATTTTGTGATGGGGTTTGAACCGTGCGCGGCTCGTGTTCGAGCCGTTATCGCTTAACATCTTGTCTTGGCGGTACTGCGTCTCGTTTCTTATTCGATTTACTGGCGTCACTAAGTTGCTGGCTTGGTTGCACGTGAGTGGCGGCAGCAGCAGCGCTTATCGATAAGAGCACTGTCGTACTATCTTTGGTGTGACCGCTAGTATTTCCGGGTTGTCCTGTGTCGGGAGTTCAGTCGGGTTGGAGCAGCAGTGACGTCCGGACAGCCATGATTTGCCCCACCATTCCCAACACACATGACTTGGGTGGGTACGCCCGTGGTTGGTCGTTCAGTCGGTCGTCTCATCGAACGACGTGACTGCTTCACGGTTCTCTGTGTGTGTCGACTTGTGATTCAAAAATGGTTCAAATGGCTCTGAACACTATGGGGCTCAACTGCTGTGGTCATAAGTCCCCTAGAACTTAGAACTACTTAAACCTAACTAACCTAAGGACATCACACACATCCATGCCCGAGGCAGGATTCGAACCTGCGACCGTAGCGGCCACTCCGGCTGGCCACTTGTGATTCATCCTTGTTGTTCCACAGTGACCATTTTAGTATTGTTCGAGTTGTTTGTCGAAGTGTTTTTGAGGAACAGTTTGTAGCTTGCGTGGTTTCGCCTCAACACTTATTTTAATGCCGTCTGCGTGCTGGATTGGGTCGGTCGGTTGGGACAGCAGCGAGGAAGTCTTCACGGCGCGGGGTCAGGCCGGGACCGCTGCAGCACGCACACGCGATTGGATTGTGAGGCGGTAGCTGCGAGAGCTACAAAGTACGTTGCCCACCGAACCTGGATACTGAAGTTGAGTGATCGGTCAACCTGTTATAAAACCTCAACTGTTGTGACATCTCTTCGTTCATTGTCGGTTGTTGCTTCCTGGGCCATTCCGGCTAGGAACAATGTATGGTGTGTTGGAATCGGCGAAATTTTTCTCCCGTCTTGCTGTGTGGTCTTTAACTATTAAACTGGTTGTTACTTATCTGTGAAGTTCACCAGCGGTATTTTCTGCCTTGTGGCCGTTAACGCCCCAGTTACCTGTCCTGTTCGTTAACGTAGTTTTCTGGCACTGTGTCTTTCCTCACCGTGTTGATGCTGTCCAGCATGAGGTGTAGTTCGACAGCCTTTTAGTTGTTTGTTCCTGTTTTTTCCTTAAGACTGGTTATTGTGCATTGGCTGGTTTTAGACGCCAGGTTTGAAGATTTAGTGCGGCTGGTATCTTCGTCCTCGGCTGATATTATCTGTTGTCGTACCGTTGGTCAGGCGAAAGGGAATTGATTAGGTTGTTGATCAGCCCTTCAGCCATTCCTGGGTCGGGTTTACATCCAATTACGTGACCTTACTCTTGGATGCCTATCTCACCTCACCTTACATTAGAGCTACCTCCACAGGCCGACCCTTGGAACACTTCTGACCACCACTGTTCTCTTGGTTTTAGATTGTGATTTTCATTTTAGTCTGAATTTCTGTGTGAGGCCTTCAGCTGTCTATTAATTTAGTTCGTTTTAATTTTAAAATAAAGCCTTCAGCCGACTTCAATTAAAATTTGAAGACTGATTTATTTAAAAATTAAATTTTGAAAGTTTGTCTATCGAAATTCTTAGTTATTCAGGGCTTAAGCCCTGAGTTGTTCAATGTCCAGTGTGTGGCCTTCAGCCGAGCTTTCACGTGAAATATATTTTTTCTTTTTTTAAGTAAGGCCTTCAGCTGCGTGTATTCTTTAAAGTAATTTTTATAACGTGTGTTCAGGCCTTCAGCCTTTCTTGTTTTTGGTGTAGTTTTGGGCCTTCAGCCCAGGAAGTATTGCAAGTTTTCTTAACTACGCCTTCAGCTGTATTGTTTTAATTTGATTCTCTTAAGGCAATGTGTAATGAAGTGCTTCTTAGAAAAATAAAAGTTTGTGTGTTTTGTGCAACTAACAGTAATTGATTACGACCCCCTCCACAACCATAACCTGATCCGCTCTATCTTGTAAAACTAGATTTCATGGCTATAAGGAAATCGATTGAGATAAACGTGACTGACAATCTCATGAACCGCGACATGGGATACCTGCTAAGTAGAGCCAGGGATCCTGCTCTGGAACTGTTAAAGGAGCAATGGGGACGGCTCCAGCACTCCATGAACAGAAGAATGGAAGGAGTGGATATGGAGAAAGATCACCAGACAGAGTTCCAGGGTCAGTGGACCAAAGATGGAACGTCCAGGAGCGACTTCGTCGGGCGCGGACCGCCGAGGGAACATCCAGAACCGTAGCAGACCAAAACGAAAAGGCAACGCTCCATCAGATCTCAGTGAGGGGGAGCGGACGCCTGGTACGTCAGACGGGATTCCAAACGCACCAGACGCATGATGGAACACCCAGGATCGGGTCTGGTGACCGAGGCCAGCAGAGGGAACACCCAGAACCGCAGCGCACAGAAAAAGTAACGACAACGCTCCAGGAGATCGCAGCGAACGGGCGCCGACCCAGAGGGACATAAATACCGGACGAGGTCCACTCGAGGAGCAGTCTCAGGTCGCACCTGATGAAGGTTACGAGCTACGTTACCGAAATATCGTGCAAGTACGACGCTGATATCCGACAGAACATCCGAAAACACAAGATGTTATTTTTCGATGGTTGTCAGTAGTGAAATGGTTTGAACCTGCCATAGCCGCTGCATACATGGCATTTGAGATATGGTTCAAGAAGCAATTCTAGAGGTACGACTAGTCAAACCACTTTCATAAATGGGGATCAGTCTTCAAGGTAATGCTATGACGCCATCTCATCTCCTCATAGGTGCTACTGCTACTTATACGAGGTGGTTGTGTTTAAAGATCAGGTACTCACGGGAGTGAGGTGTGGGCTGTAACTATTATACGACAGCGGAAAGTGGTAGATATGTTAATGCATTAATGTGGGACAAATTTACGCTAGTAAAAAATTAGTGACAATTTTGGCCACCAGGTGCTCTACACCGTTCGCATGATGGTATCACATCCACGCTGTCATCTGACAAGCAGTAATGCTAGTGAATATTATGGAGATCGAGCAGAGAGACGGTTTGGTGTTAGTGAAACTGTTTTATGTGAAGGGCAGCAATTACAGTGCAACACTGACAGATTATCGCCGACTGCAAGGTCCGAGGAGAGACCCGAAGTCATTAAGTGGTTTAAAGATTATAATGAAATTCGAAAACACGGATGGGCTTCGTGTGCCACATCGAAGAGAAAGGCGTCCTATCCCAGTGAAAATCACTGACGAGATTGTAGTTGCTGTAACTGACCACGCAGCGCATGCCACGGGTAGTGTATTGCTCTTGGAGTGCCACAGGAATTGTTCATCTCATGGTTAACACTACGATAACTTTTGTTGCACCCGTACAGGATACGGAGGGTGGCACCACTGAAACGTTGTGGTCCTCAGCAATGGTCTAAATTTGCTCTTAGGTTTCTGGAACAGATCGAAGATGCCGGGCGATATTCTTGGAGTGACGAGGCACATTTTACACTACAGGTTTCATTGTGAATGTACGGAATTACCAAATTTGAGGTACTGTTAAACCGCGTATTGTGCACCAAGAATCATCGCACTTGCCGTATTTAACTGTGCGGTATGGATTCACAAGCGCCTTTATTTTCGATTTGTTCTCCTTTGAAGACAATACCCCACAGGGACTGTCAGGTGTACGGTGATGTCTGCACTTTATCGAGACCTCCTTGTACCCGAATGTGATTCCAGCTCTGAAAGGGCGCAGCTGTGTGGAAACCACTGTTGTAATGCAAGATGGGGCCACATCTTATGTCACTCGCCCTCTGAAAGATCTGCTTATCCCATGTAACCCCAGAACTTTTTTTTAACACAGACTTTTATAATTTTCACATGTCTTTTATAAGATAATTTGCAGTTGTGAGTTCTGAAAGAATATTTTGTAAGTGAGTCGACAATGACCCAATAGGCGCATAAGGCCGTACATTACTATAGAACAGGAATAATCAAAATGAAACATATTTTACCTTAATCAATGTTTAGTACTAAGAAATTCACAATCAGCCTTTATTATAACGAGTTATGAAATATTAAGTAATCATATTAGATATGCAAAGAACATAGAACGTATCATTATACACGAAACTCTGCAAAGCATTTGTCGTACAACTTTACGTTAAATGTGGGATATTCTCACAGTTTTATTTTTACATATACGAAGAAGCAATGACGGAAATGAAAGAACGGTTCATGAGTGGAATGAAAATTCAAAGTGAAAGGCCATCAATAATACGATTCGCTGATGCCATTGCTATCCTGAGTGAAACTGAAGATGAATTACTTGATCTGCTGAATGGAATGAACAGTCTAATGGGTACAGAATATGGACTGAGAGTAAATCGAAGAAAGACGAAAGTAGTTAAAAGCAGCAGAAATGGGAACAGTGAGAAACTTAGCATAAGGATTGATGACCACTAAGTAGATGAAGTTTAGGAATTCTACTACCTACGCAGCAAAGTAACCAAAGTCGGAAGGGAACTAGAAGTACATCAAAAGCAGACTAGCAATGGCAAAAACGGGTATTCCTGGGCAAGAGAAATCTACTAGTGTCAAACATACGCCTTAATTTGAGGAAGAAATTTCTGAGAATGTACGTTTGGAGCACAGCATTGTATGGTACGGAAACGTGGACTGTGGGAAAATTGGGACAGAACAGAACCGAATCATTTGAGGTGTGGTGCTGCAGATGAATGTTGAAAATTAGCTGGACTGATAAGATGAGGAGTTTCTGTGCAGAATCGGAAAGGAGAGGAATATGTGGAAAAAACTGACAAGTAGAAGCGAAAAGATGGTACTAGAGGGAGCTGTACAGGGAAGAAACTGTAGACGAAGACAGAGATAGGTATACATACAGAAAATAATTGAAGACATACGTTGCAAGTGCTACTCTGAGATGAAGAGGCTGGCAGAGGAGAGGACTTCGTGGCTGACCGCATCTAACCAGACTAAAAAATAAAAAAAATTAAAAAAAGGGAACATCGTCTTCTGATCTGACCAGTGCGAATTATGTTGACTTCGCCGAGTCACAGCAGGTTCGTTACCGATCCCGCGAGCATATATGGTGAATTCAACCTTCCACGAACGTGTTATTTCCAGAGGTTTCCCGAGTTCATAGGCTACATGATCGCTTGATCTCTATCCATGTGACTTTTTGCTCTGTGGATAAGAGAACGTGATTACCAGGGACACATTCGGTCTCTGCCTGATCTGAAGGTCGTTACACAGGAATGCGATGCTCAGATTCCATCGGAACTGCTGCGAGCAGCTGTTGATCACGTCGCTTTTCGAACGCATCATCTCGTCAACGTCTCCGGTGCTGATACTTAAGAAATTGTGTAAACGGTGGTTTATAGCGTAATTAATATAACGTCTTTTTACTTGTTTGGCGTTTTCAGCCCACGTCTCCTTCCTCATCCATTACATATGAAAACATTTCATTACGTCTTTCTTGCATTCACAGCGCTGAGTTTGTACCTGGTGGCTAAAACTGGAAGTAATTTTTTTCCAGCTTAAATCGGTTCCGCTTCCACCAAGTTTCGCTGTCATGGGATGGTTACAGCCCACATTGGACCTCTATGAGCAGCTGGATTTCAATGATAACCACCCACCAGCTACTAGTAGTGCATGACGCTTGTCACATCGCTGTTCGTTGGTGGTGGAATCATCGAGCTCCTCACCACGGCTGTCAAAACAGCGTTAGATGCTGAAACTCATACAAAAAAACATTAAACAGTAAAAACATGCAGACCATAATGGCCACCTTTGGAAATATGTTCCGGAAATAAGTGCACTTAGCTGAAATACTAAATACACTCCTGGAAATTGAAATAAGAACACCGTGAATTCATTGTCCCAGGAAGGGGAAACTTTATTGACACATTCCTGGGGTCAGATACATCACATGATCACACTGACAGAACCACAGGCACATAGACACAGGCAACAGAGCATGCACAATGTCGGCACTAGTACAGTGTATATCCACCTTTCGCAGCAATGCAGGCTGCTATTCTCCCATGGGGACGATCGTAGAGATGCTGGATGTAGTCGTGTGGAACGGCTTGCCATGCCATTTCCACCTGGCGCCTCAGTTGGACCAGCGTTCGTGCTGGACGTGCAGACCGCGTGAGACGACGCTTCATCCAGTCCCAAACATGCTCAATGGGGGACAGATCCGGAGATCTTGCTGGCCAGGATAGTTGACTTACACCTTCTAGAGCACGTTGGGTGGCACGGGATAAATGCGGACGTGAATTGTCCTGTTGGAACAGCAAGTTCCCTTGCCGGTCTAGGAATGGTAGAACAATGGGTTCGATGACGGTTTGGATGTACCGTGCACTATTCAGTGTCCCCTCGACGATCACCAGTGGTGTACGGCTAGTGTAGGAGATCGCTCCCCACACCATGATGCCGGGTGTTGGCCCTGTGTGCCTCGGTCGTATGCAGTCCTGATTGTGGCGCTCACCTGCACGGCGCCAAACACGCATACGACCATCATTGGCACCAAGGCAGAAGCGACTCTCATCGCTGAAGACGACACGTCTCCATTCGTCCCTCCATTCACGCCTGTCGCGACACCACTGGAGGCGGGCTGCACGATGTTGGGGCGTGAGCGGAAGACGGCCTAACGGTGTGCGGGACCGTAGCCCAGCTTCATGGAGACGGTTGCGAATGGTCCTCGCCGATACCCCAGGAGCAACAGTGTCCCTAATTTGCTGGGAAGTGGCGGTGCGGTCCCCTACGGCACTGCGTAGGATCCTACGGTCTTGGCGTGCATCCGTGCGTCGCTGCGGTCCGGTCCCAGGTCGACGGGCACGTGCACCTTTCGCCGACCACTGGCGACATCATCGATGTACTGTGGAGACCTCACGCCCCACGTGTTGAGCAATTCGGCGGTACGTCCACCCGGCCTCCCGCATGCCCACTATACGCCCTCGCTCAAAGTCCGTCGACTGCACATACGGTTCACGTCCACGCTGTCGCGGCATGCTACCAGTGTTAAAGACTGCGATGGAGCTCCGTATGCCACGGCAAACTGGCTGACACTGACGGCGGCGGTGCACAAATGCTGCGCAGCTAGCGCCATTCGACGGCCAACACCGCGGTTCCTGGTGTGTCCGCTGTGCCGTGCGTGTGATCATTGCTTGTACAGCCCTCTCGCAGTGTCCGGAGCAAGTATGGTGGGTCTGACACACCGGTGTCAATGTGTTCTTTTTTCCATTTCCAGGAGTGTACTTATTACTTTTCTCCAGTAAAGTGAATGGAAGACGATTAGTCTCATAGCAGGCCATTAGCAACACAGTCAAATCTCTAAAAATAGTGGGATGAGAATTTAAATAAGTTTCTGTAAGTATGAATATAAGGTCGACAATTTCAGTAAAGTCACGTCGACATTGTAGGGTCTGCTAGCTCACGGTAACGTTCTCTATGTAGCTAAATACTTCGGAATTCATGTAATTATTGCTAATTTCCAGTATTACCAAGCATTTTTGCTGGATAGAAAGGCAGGAGTGGGATGCATTCGTTCTCGTGAAGTGAACTGAGGAGCAATTTAAAAGATAAGTAGCGGGCTCAGAGTCTCGACAGCTGGGAGAGCAAAGGCTGCGAACCCTATGCGCTCCATGCCACACCCGAATGAGACGTAGGACGAACAATGTTGCATAGTCACGTGGGCTTTATTTTATTGGTCCTCAGCATGTTTTAAGCGAAGGAATCCTATGGAATCCTACTGGTGAGAAGATTGTCAAGCAAAGTTATACTGAAGGGTAAAAAAAATCAAAGCAGCAAGAACGAGTTTTGCAACATAAATGGAAGTTGGTAGGAGTGTTGCTGCACCTGAAAGATAATATCTATTCAAATTCCACACCAGTCACATAATAGAGCCACTATGAACATGCGTTAGTTACCTTTGACAACGGACGTGGTGAGCTGCTGTTAGTCAAGAATGTCTTTGAGGCGATAAGTCTTATCATCACCTGAGTTGTCCGCCCCAGTAGCTGAGTGGTCAGCGTGACGGATTGCCGTCCTCCGGGCCCGGGTTCGATTCCCGGCTGGGTCGGAGATTTTCTCCGCTCAGGGACTGGGTGTTGTGTTGTGTTCATCATCATTTCATCCCCATCCGGCGTGCAGGTCGCCCAATGTGGCGCCGAATGTAATAAGACCTGCGCCAAGGCGGCCGGACCTGCCCCGCGAGGGGCCTCCCGGCCATTGACGCCGAACGCTCATCATCATCATCATCACCTGAGTTTGAACGAAGTCATGTAATAGGGCTACGAGAAGCCTGATGTTCCTTCTGAGATATTGAAGAATGACTTGGTGGCAATGAGGCCAATGTACATGACTGCTCGCAGTGGTGGTCACAAGAATGTACAGTGGCAAGAAGATCGGGCTCCGAGCGGCCACAAGAAACTATCACGAGGGAAGACGGTCGTCATCGGTGTATGGCTCTGGAGCATCGTACTGTATCTGCAGCATAAATCTGAACATCAGTTGGCACCACAGCGACACAACGAACCTCTACAGAGCGGTGACTTTAAGGACAGCTTCGCCCTGTAGTGTGAATTCCACTGATCCAAAACCACCGCCATTTGTGACTTCAGTGGTGTAAAGCGAAAGCTAATTGGAGGGCAGTGTGAAGCTCTGTTGTGTAGTCTGACTGATACGTGATTACTTAATCGTACCACATTTACACACCATATCTTAAATATCATAAAATAGGAAGCGGGATGGAACCATGATTGGTGGTCACACTTTATAATTAAGACAATTTATTGATATTACACCTTTGAAAAAAGAATTGAGAATTACAAATTATGAACGAGCCACTAGATAAAGCTTTGCAAATACAGTTAGAAACCCAACGTACTCAGTACTCACAGTCCCTTATTAAAGTGAAGGGTGAGTCAATGAAACTTGAACACTAACGCCAAGCTAAGATCAAATTACATGACGTGACAGAACCACTTAAATTAAAAAAAAAAACTACTGAAGAAACATTGATCTTTAAAAATAATCGTTCACGTCCTCAGACGTGTTAATAAAAAAAATACTAGAAAAGGCTGCACAAGGAACTCAGCAAATGCTATGCAGTTTAAGGTTTAGCCAGTTGCCAGTCCCTACTATTTAAGGAAATAAGTTCATATACGAACAGCTTACATACAATATGTATTTATATATCCATCAGCTTAAACCGCCTTGGTTAAAGGAAGATAAAAAATAAACTTTGGAAGGCGATATGTGAACAACTCCCGCTAGTGGCCAGGTTCTTAAACACTGTCAGACCCAGACCTCGGATAACATTCCTCTCACCGCCAAGGCGCTGGCACAATCAAAACTTTCTGACCGAATCACAAAGACATTCCAATAACTCTGAAACATAGAAACACTCGGCAAAACCTTTGACTCACTTACACATGGACGACTGTATTTTGCAGGCTTTAAAAACAGCAACATAAAATCATTTGAAATGCAAGAGACACAAAGCAGTAGTAAAACTTTTGAGGAAACTTTCAAATAACGGCCACCATTTAACTAGGCCAACTGAACTCTTCCTAACCGTCTTAAGGTTCGACTTCTCATCATTATAATAAAGTTTAAATGGCTCTGAGTGCGTCGGTGAACAAACACAGTTTCGACCTACTTCGTATCAGGTACACAATACGAGGGAGGGGGTTCCAAAGCTCCACCGCTTCCCTTCAAATTTTGTTCCCAGCGAAGTCACATAACTTGAACCTCCAAGCTGCCCATGTCGGCAAAACGTACAACCAGTTTCACACCACAACATGCATCGGTCATCACGCTTGTTCGGCAGCCGTTGACACTCGTCTCTCCACGAATGTGACGAGATCTCGACGGTTACCCGTCGAAGGTTAACAACCAACTCGCTTCGCCGGCCAACCCGGAAGATAAGATACGCGAAAAGCAACGATAATTTAGCTCACCCACCATCGATCACAACGATACATGAACAAAATAACACTGGCGCCAGCTCTCCACGGCTCACTGATGAGAGCTGGTTCTGCCTCGATGCCAGTGATGGATGCGTTTTGGTTAGAAAGGAGCCAATTGAGGGCCTGCGACCGACCTGTTTGCGTGGTAGACAGACATGTCCTATTTCTTTAACTGTGGTCTGAAATGCGGTTTCTTGTGACAGCAGGAGCATTCTAATTGGTGTCCCACGCAAATTTGTACGCCTATCTGGTGATTCCACCCGTTGTGCTGCCACTCATGAACTACACTGAAAGTGATGCTTTAAAATATGATAACGCTCACCATACAGCGTTGTTGTAACCACCCAATATGCTTTACAGAGTACGGACACGTTGCGTTGACCTGTTCGATTACCAGATCTGTCTCAAACCGAGCGCATATACACTACTGGCCATTAAAATTGCTAAACCACGAAGATGACGTGCTACGGACGCGAAATTTAACCGACAGGAAGATGATGCTGTGATATGCAAATGATTAGCTGTTCAGAGCTTTCACACAAGGTTGGCGCCGGTGGCGACACCTACATCGTGCTGACATGAGGAAAGTTTCCAACATATTTCTCATACACAAACAGCAGTTGACCGGCGTTGCCTGGTGAAATGTTGTTGTGATGCCTCGTGTAGGGAGGAGAAATGCGTACCATCACGTTTCCGACTTTGATAAAGGTCGGATAGTAGCCTATCACGATTGCGGTTTATCGTATCGGGACATTGCTGCTCGCGTTGGTCGATATCCAATGACTGTTAACAGAATATGGAATCGGTGGGTTCAGGAGGGTAATACGGAACGCCGTGCTGGATCCCAACGGCCCCGTATCACTAGCAGTCGAGATGACAGGCATCTTATCCGCATGGCTGTAACGGATCGTGCTGTCACGTCTCGATCCCTGAGTCAATAGATGGGGACGTTTGCAAGACAACAACCATCTGCACGAACGGTTCAACGACGTTTACAGCAGCATGGACTATCAGCTTGGAGACCAGGGCTGCGGTTACACTTGACGCTGCATCACAGACAGGAGCGTCTGCGATGGCGTACTGAATGACGAACCTGGGTGCACGAACGGCAAAACGTCATTTTTTCTGATGAATCCAGATTCAATTTCCAGCATCGTGATGGTCGCATCCGTGTTTGGCGACATCGCGGTGAACGCACATTGGAAGCGTGTATTTGTCATCACCATACTGGCGCATCATCCGCCGTGATGGTATGGGGTGCCATTGCTTACACGTCTCGGTCACCTCTTGTTCGCATTGACGTCACTTTGAACAGTGGACGTTACGTTTCTGATGTGTTACGGCCCGTGGCTCTACCCTTCATTCGATCTCTGCGAAACCCTACATTTCAGCAGGATAATGAACGACCGCATGTTACAGGTCCTGTACGGGCCTTTCTGGATAGAGAAAATGTTAGATTGCTGCCCTGGCCAGCACATTATTCAGGTATCTCACCAATTGAAAACGTTTGGTCAATGGTGGCCGAACAACTGGCTCATCACAATACGCCAATCACAACTGTTGTCGAACTGTGGTATCGTGTTGAAGCTGCATGGGCAGCTGTACCTGTGCACGGCTTCCAAGCTCTGTTTGACTTAATGCCCAGGCGTATCAAGGCCTTTATTACGGTCAGAGGTAGTTTTTCTGGCTGCTGATTTCTCAGGATCTATGCACCCAAATTGCGTGAAAATGTAATCATATATTGTACTAGAACTAGTATAATATATTTGTCCAATGAATAACCGTTTATCATCTGCATTTCTTCTTGGTGCAGCAATTTTAATGGCCAGTAGCGTAGGATAGCATCAGAAGACAACTTCAGCGTCAAGCACAAACATCATTATCGGTCTCTGTATTGACCTATGAAGTGCAACAGGCATGGAACTCCATCCCACAACTGACATCCGGCACCTCTACAACACAGCCCATGCGTGTCTGCATGCTTGCATTCAGCGTCCTGGCGGGCACACAGTTACAAATGCACCAGCAAATCACATTTCCAATGACGTATCTCACGCTTACATTCACCTGCCGGCCGCGGTGGTCTTGCGGTTCTAGGCGCTGCAGTCCGGAACCGCGGGACTGCTACGGTCGCAGGTTCGAATCCTGCCTCGGTCATGGATGTGTGTGATGTCCTTAGGGTAGTTAGGTTTAAGTAGTTCTAAGTTCTAGGGGACTGATGACCTAAGATGTTAAGTCCCATAGTGCTCAGAGCCATTTGAACCATTTTTTTTTTTTCACCTGTGATCTTGTAATGTTTATCGCTTAAATACTTAACCTAGACAAATGTATTCCCGAAATTTCATTACTTCACTTAATTACCTTTTGGTGTGGCGCTTTTATTCCCGCTAGTGTATTATGAGGAGTATGTCATTGAACTACGACCAAATCTTTTCTTCATCTCAACGAAGTAAATTCGAAAAATCAGAGAGAATGAGTTACGATCTGTTTGTCAATATTGTGTATCGGTTTGAGTATCTGTTAGAGCGGTGGCAAACTGCCGATACCACATTGAGTCTGTTGCGTAAGTGTTACGGGGCGTGCTTTGTCCCGGCCTGGGACGCTGCCGCCCGCTCGCTCGGTCCGCGCCTCGCCCCCTCGCCTCCTTTTTAATTCCGGTACACGCCATCACGGCAACAATGGCGCCCCGCGCGATAACGCGAGTGTGCCGTCGGATTAGCGGTGGCGAGTTCCTCGCAGGCGGCGCCCGGCGCGGCGACGTCATCACCAGCGCCGGGGCTCATCGCGGGAATGGCTTCCTCTCCCTCCTCCCTCCTCCCTGCCCCGCTCCGGCCCATTCTTCGCCTCGGGCACCGCCAGAACCCCCTTCTCACAATAGAGGCGCCTCGCGGCGGGAGGGGTATCGCAAACGACTCCACGTTGCAGCGTGGACCGAGGATTCACAGTCCGATAGCCGCGTACTGGGCCAGTAGCTGCCGATAGCTTCAGTCAGATGTGAGTGCCGTCACACAGAGAGGTCCTCTGCTCGGCATCACAGCATTAATGGCTCTTTTACCGTATCTACATCCATACTCTGGAAACCACTGCCAAATACGTGGAGGAGGGCAACTTCCAATGTACCATTGCTGTATTGCTAACACATTTGAAATAATTTTAAAATCTTACGCGCTATATTTGTACCAGTACTTGCGCAAATTGGGTCTATTCTTTTATACAGATAACAGACTAAAAGGAAATAGCAAATAAGTAAATAAGTATACCGAGAATTCCTATACATACCAAGTACTACAGTGTTCAGGTTTGAACATAGCCGTTATTCAGCAGCCGTCTACTAATCTCAGATAGGCTTAAGCAGCCAAACGGTTCCACGTAAAATGTAGGTACATTGACTTAGGTTCCGACACCTAGTAGGGGTGTCTTCATCACAATGAAACGTGGCCAAATCGTAAAAATGTATTGCTCAACAAACTGATGCTGTTCCCAGCTGGGCACACGTGGCTAAAACTGGAATATTTTATTTTACTTTTGGCTTGAACATAGCTGCTCCAAATTCTGACTACCGCTGTTTAGCAATGTAATTTTACGATTTAGTAACATTTCATTCTGATAAAGACACTTCTAGTAGGTGTCAAAACCTCTATCAATGTACCTACCTTTTATGTGCAGTGGCTGTATAGTCCTGTTTGAAGAAAGGTAATACAGCTTGAGTGACCTAACAACTACGCGCATATATTTATATATTTCAGACATGGAAGTCACTATTGATACGCGGTTTCCACGTAACTGAAATGTAAGAAAGGGCGCATATTTTCAGTTGACAGATTTTGAGACGTTGACGGAAGTGCAATTTTTTTACAACAGATGCTGATTTTTAACTGGGACAATGCCTACTGACAGTAAAATAATAAAAGTAAGGTAAATGAGAATGTCAAGTGGTGTTCGTTGCAGGATCAGGTTCAAGTAGCTAACAACCTATCGTATTGTGAACATCATAAACACCGACAGCTGTTTGTTTCATCGTGAAAATGTTACGTTTGCTTATATTCTGTTGTGTATATACCAAATACGTCGGTGAAAGATCGAATATTTCATTACATTATTGTACATTTGGAGCCTCTCTTGTGTGTGTCGACAATCACAAATATACTCTGGTGGAGGTCCAAAACAGAAGAGTCGAAAAACAAGCGACTGGCTCTCTCCCGCCAAACCCTTTGTTCTGCTCGGAGTCAATCAGCTCTGTCAGTCTTATGCAAGCTTTAATAACGCGAGCAACGTTTTCTTAATTTTTTTCCGATACCCTAATTTATACTAAATGGATACTGCAGTAAATCGTGATCTTTTTCATGAAAAGTTAAATGCATTAATTGGGGGTAAACGAGAAGACAATTGTTTTTATTTTTCTCAAGAAAAGAATTCTAAAATACTTTCTGGAATGGTTTCTGCTAAAATTAAATGCAGCACACCTTTGGACTACAGACGATTAAAACGTTTTGATGTTTCAAAAATGAATGATAAAGAAAAGGTAACTGTACCATTAAAACCAGGGGAAACGAACAAATAGTTATTATGTTACCAATGAAGAATTGTATAATATACTATATGAAACTCACATCAGAATAGGCCACGGAGGAAGAACACGTATACTTAAAGAGTTGCATGTTAATACAAAAATATTACATATGAAGTTGTAATGTTGTATTTAAATTTATGCAAACAGTGTCAAATGAAACACAGTGCACCTAAGAAAGGTATTGTTGTGAAACCAATGGTTAGTTCTGAATTAAACTCAAGATTTGCAGGCAAACAGAGATGGCGAATATAACTTCATAATGGAGTAGCAAGATCATTTAACTAAGTTTGTCCAGCTTCGACCTTTGAAAACTAAAAGAGTTCAAGAAGTAGCGCATCACATTCTCTCAATATTTTTAACATTTGGTGCACCAGCAATATTGCAATCACATAGTGGTAGAGAATTTAGTAATCAAGTCATATTCGTAATATGCGCTCTGTGGAAATAAGTGAAAATAGTTCATGGAAAGCCTCGTCACAGTCAAACACAAGCCTCCGTTGAAAGGGGCAATCAGGATATACAGAATACGCTAGGTGCATGGATGAACGATAACGATACAAATAAATGGTCAGATGGTTTATCCTTTGTTCAATTTGCCAAGAACACTACATACCACGAAGGAATACGCCAAAGTCCTTATGAAGCCATGTTTGGCGTTGAAGCAAAAAGAGACATAGCATCGTCTTTTTTGTCTGGCGAACAAATCGCAAATATTGAAACTGAAGAACAACTCGAAGAAATTGCCGATACTTCTGAAACCGAAGAACAGCTTCAAGAAACCGTTGACGCTTATAAAAAAAATTTGAGCGGGGGTCATACCGAAAACCATATTCCAAAGAAAAATATTGAAGAGGACCTACAACCTACAACGTCTTCATATCAAATTCTGTCTGAATAACACGAGTTGATTTCTACAAAAAGAGCGGTCGCGAAAGAAAATCTTCTACTGCAAGCTACAAAGGTGGTACGAACCACACAAAAACAATTTCCTCCTGCTCAAATTGGTGATAATGTACGAATACATGTCCCTGATGTGGACCGTGGTCGTACAGATAGCCGAAATGTGTTAGCGATTGTTGTTGGAATAGAAGACTCCGACTTCTATAAACTGGCAAATAAAAATGGTACCCTCAAGCAGCTTTACGCACGTAAACAGTTCGTAATTTGTAAAGAAAAGTTACTTTCCATAGATGAGATTTCTTTTCAAGAAATGTCGCCGAGAGAAGCAGCTGCAGCTAATTCGAGAAGCGGGGGACAAGGCTATGCACGCTGTCATTGCCAAAGTAAGTGTTCCACAAATAAGTGCAGTTGTAAAAGGAAGAGACTCTTGGGCAATTCAAAGTGTCATAATAGTTTAAGCTGTTGCAATAAATAAGATTTGAATCACATAAGTAAGTAATTTTTTATAACTATTATTTTCTTTTCTCATGTAGAATGTACTGCGTATTTTAAATTCTTGGTCATTCCTTTTAGAAAGAGAGGCGAAAAAATTACGTCATCCTTGTGACGTTTTATAGCGACTGAATTACGGTGAAGAAAATATAAATCTCCATATGTTCAACATTCACCATTAGTGCATGGTGAATGTCAACACTTACCGGTGTAAGTCAGAAATAAGGGTATTTAGCAAATATTTCGGACATACACTAAGCGACTATGTGAATGTTGACATTCGCTGGCGAAAGTCGACATTTTCCAGATTTCGGTGTTTCACTGTAACATATACACTGCAACTGCATTGCGATAGTCATTTTCTGTGTGATAGCGGACGTAGTAGGCGCGTTTGAAAGGTGATATTTCCCAATCCGAAAAAGGCAGACAACTCATGCTTCATGGTGAATGTGAGAAGAACGCAGTTCGTTCGTGTTCCATGTACGCTGAAAGAAATTCCAATAGGGGTCACGTTCTTCAACCGCGTCCAACAATTACAGGTGATAAGAAAAGGAGCATTACTGCTGCCTGCGCTGTAATTTCAGCTGAAATGTTAGACCGTGTGCAGAAGTCGTTGTGTGGAACACTGCAGTCTCGTACTGACGCTGGTGGTCATTCTGTGCACAGGTATTAAGGGTACGTTGGTTCTTTAGATGTCAGATCCCACAGGGGTACTGCTTTCATCTTTGTTTGTCTTTCTTTCGTCCAAGGCAAAGTCTCATTTAACAACACGACACCTCCGCAGAATCTTTTTTTTTTTTTTTTTATCATCAGTCTACTGACTGGTTTGATGCGGCACGCCACGAATTTCTTTCCTGTGCTAACCTCTTCATCTCAGAGTAGCAGCCGGCCGCGGTGGTCTAGCGGTTCTGGCACTGCAGTCCGGAACCGCGGGACTGCTACGGACGCAGGTTCGAATCCTGCCTCGGGCATGGGTGTGTGTGATGTCCTTAGGTTAGTTAGGTTTAAGTGGTTCTAGGTTCTAGGGGACTGTTGAGTCCCATAGTGCTCAGAGCCATTTGAACCATTTTTGAATCAGAGTAGCACTTGCAATCTACGTCCTCAATTATTTGCTTGACGTATTCCAATCTCTGTCTTCCTCTACAGTTTTTGCCCTCTACAGCTCCCTCTAGTACCATGGAAGTCATTCCCTCATGTCTTAGCAGATGTCCTAACATCCTGTCCCTTCTGCTTATCAGTGTTTTCCACATATTTCTTTCCTCTCCGATTCTGCGTAGAACCTCCTCATTCCTTACCTTATCAGTCCACCTAATTTTCAACATTCGTCTATAGCACCACATCTCAAATGCTTCGATTCTTTTCTGTTCCGGTTTTCCCACAGTACATGTTTCACTACCATACAATGCTGTACTCCAGACGTACATCCTCAAAAATTTCTTCCTCACATTAAGGCCGGTATTTGATATTAGTAGACTTCTCTCGGCCAGAAATGCCTTTTTTGCCATAGCGAGTCTGCGTTTGATGTCCTCCTTGCTCCGTCCGTCATTGGTTATTTTACTGCCTAGGTAGCAGAATTCCTTAACTTCATTTACTTCGTGACCATCAATCCTGATGTTAAGTTTCTCGCTGTCCTCATTTCTACTACTTCTCATTACCTTCGTATTTCTCCGATTTACCCTCAAACCATACTGTGTACTCATTAGACTGTTCATTCCGTTCAGCAGATCATTTGATTCTTCTTCACTTTCACTCAGGATAGCAATGTCATCAGCGAATCGTATCATTGATATCCTTTCACCTTGTATTTTAATTCCACTCCTGAACCTTTGTTTTATTTCCATCATTGCTTCCTCGATGTACAGATTGAAGAGTAGGGGCGAAACGCTACAGCCTTGTCTTACACCCTTCTTAATACGAGCACTTCGTCCTTGATCGTCCACTCTTATTATTCCCTCTTGGTTGTTGTACATATTGTATATGACCCGTCTCTCCCTATAGCTTACCCCTACTTTTTTCAGAATCTCGAACAGCTTGCACCATTTTATATTGTCGAACGCTTTTTTCAGGTCGACAAATCCTATGAAAGTGTCTTGATTTTTTTTAGCCTTGCTTCCATTATTAGCCGTAACGTCAGAATTGCCTCTCTCATCCCTTTACTTTTCCTAAAGCCAAACTGATCGTCACCTAGCGCATTCTCAATTTTCTTTTCCATTCTTCTGTACATTATTCTTGTAAGCAGCTTCGATGCATGAGCTGTTAAGCTGATTGTGCGATAATTCTCGCACTTGTCAGCTCTTGCCGTCTTCGAAATTGTGTGGATGATGCTTTTCCGAAAGTCAGCTGGTATATCGCCAGACTCATATATTCTACACACCAACGTGAATAGTCGTTTGGTGCCACGTCCCCCAATGATTTTAGAAATTCTGTTGGAATGTTATCTATCCCTTCTGCCTTATTTGACCGTAAGTCCTCCAAAGCTCTTTTAAATTCCGATTCTAATACTGGATCTCCTATCTCTTCTAAATCGACTTCTGTTTCTTCTTCTATCACATCAGACAAATCTTCACCCTCATAGAGGCTTTCAATGTATTCTTTCCACCTATCTGCTCTCTCCTCTGCATTTAACAGTGGAATTCCCGTTGCACTCTTAATGTTACCACCGTTGCATTTAACATCACGGAAGGTTGTTTTGACTTTCCTGTATGCTGAGTCTGTCCTTCCGACAATCGTATCTTTTTCGATGTCTTCACATTTTTTCTGCAGCCATTTCGTCTTAGCTTCCCTGCACTTCCTATTTATTTCATTCCTCAGCGACTTGTATTTCTGTATTCCTGATTTTACCGGAACATGTTTGTAGTTCCTCCTTTCATCAATCAACTGAAGTATTTCTTCTGTTACCTATGATTTCTTCGCAGCTACCTTTTTTGTACCTATGTTTTCCTTCCCAACTTCTGTGATGGCCCTTTTTAGAGATGTCCATTCCTCTTCAACTGTACTGGCTACTGCGCTATTCCTTATTGCTGTATCTATAGCGTTAGAGAACTTCAAACGTATCTCGTCATTCCTTAGTACTTCCGTATCCCACTTCTTTGCGTATTGATTCTTCCTGACTAATGTCTTGAACTTCAGCCTACTCTTCATGACTACTATATTGTGATCTGAGTCTATATCTGCTCCTGACGTATTAGCACACAAGCACTCATGTGAAATTCACGTTCACTTGGGCTACAACATGGAACAGACAACTGTCGATGTTTGCAATGTTCAAACTACGATATCTCGTAAGCTACTTGCACTAAACTCGGACAACAAATTTCACTGACGTCCTAATTTAGTTCACTTTCATTGTGACACACTCAACAGGCATTTTTCCACTGATATATTTGTACCTTTACCCACAACACCATGTATGCGCTCCATCGGTGGGCCCCCGCCTACCAATGTAATCTGTTAAATCAACATATCAATGGCACTTTTCATTATCGAAATATTTTGAGGTACAAGCTTTAAATGTTTCACCCTGTGCACAAACTATTCCAGATGGAAACGCGTCAATGCTCTCTTCTCCAAAGTGCTTTGTCCACACTAGATATAGATCAAAAGATATGCTGCGCACCAAAATTGCGTGAAATAAATTGACTACGTATGAACGTAAAACGACATTTTGTCGGGGAGTAGAGTGCTAATGCGGTCTGTTTGCATGAACCATGCTCTAGCGACGATAGGATTCCACGACATGACTAGGAATGGCGAAATCGGCGACAGAATTTCGCCGTTGTCTGCGGATGTGTTAATAATTACAGGCGATGACGAGGTGATGGCTGACACTGTCGTTACATTTAAAAAATTACAAATAGAAAATTCACTGTGACTAAATTGGCACACCTGCGCTAAAAGCACAAGGGTAGGATATGTAGATAAAGTGGATTGTGGTAAGAATTTACATGCAGTATATTCACACCCCATTGAACCTTTTACAAATAACCTCAAGACGGTAGCTTTCAATGGACGAGCCGCTGGGTTTCTTATGTCAACAGATGCAAAATCAGTATCCACTCTGTTGCACAGTAGTTGATCAACTAGGTGAGATGCTAGAGGACACATTACAGGAGATGGACTTAACCGTTTTAAATCTAGAGAATCAACGGAGTTCATTTGAGGGGAGAGCAGCTATTGTCACTGATACAGCTCTCACTTTAGCAACCAGATAGCAGCAGCTAACTTCAATAGCTGGCAAATCCTCCAACCCTCCTGACGTTCAGTACCCAATGATTGAGTTGGCTTAACTGCCTACACTGTAGCGTTTCCGATGTAATCGCTTCCGGTCCATGCCGACATAATTGCACAGCTATTAAATGAACACTTCCAAAGCGCACAAGACATTTGTATTCCTAAGAAAACATACTTGCGCTAAAATCTTGTGCAGTCCAGAACTTCCCATGTTGAGCACTGCGAGGCTCCGTCGGTACAGCGCAATAAAGATGCGCTACGAAACAGTGTTTCAAGAAACCAAAAAATACACTGGGTAAAGTTTTTTCGACATACAGGGAAGACCGTAGAAATAGGCGAAGGAAAGCTTCACGGACGTATTGTCATGTGCACAATTCCGTATCACTCAGAAACGGAGTTGGATGGGGGAATCAGGTGAACATCTGCTTAGCAGATGATAATGTGAGCGCAGATTTTGAAATACAAGCACAGCTGTTTGTCCTCTGTGCAGACTGCACCGTACAGTTTTTTCGACCTTCGGTAAGGTTTACGTAATAGAATCCAGTTTTACTTGCTGCATAAGAATCACCCTCATTTTGCCAACGGCCTTGTGAAACAGGGCGGAGGAGCGGAAAGTGTTCAGAGTACACTCTTGCCCTTAGGGTGGGAAACTGCCATAAAAGTGTAAGAATCAGCAATTATCAACGGCATGAGGAAGCAGAAGGCAATGGAAACCACTGCATTAAAGACACATAACTTGTATCCACAGGAAAAGTAGCCTATAGTTGAGAACCATGGACCTTGCCGTTTGTGGGGAGGCTTGCGTGCCTCAACGATACAGATAGCCGTATCATAGGTGCAACCACAACGAAGGGGTATCTGTTGAGAGGTCAGACAAACGTGTGGTTCCTGAAGAGGGGCAGCAGCCTTTTCAGTAGCTGCAGGGGCAACAGTCTGGATGATTGACTGATCTGGCCTTGTAACATTAACCAAAACGGCCTTGCTGTTGTGGTACTGCGAACGGCTGAAAGCAAGGGGAAACTACAGCCGTAATTTTTCCCGAGGGCATGCAGCTTTACTATAGGGTTAAATGATGATGGCGTTCTCTTGGGTAAAATATTCCGGAGGTAAAATAGTCCCCCATTCGGATCTCCAGCCGGGGACTACTCAGGAGAACGTCGTAAGCAGGAGAAAGAAAACTGGCATCGGAGCGTGGAATGTCAGATCCCTTAATCGGGCAGGTAGGTTAGAAAATTTAAAAAGGGAAATGGATAGGTTAAAGTTAGATATAGTGGGAATTAGTGAAGTTCGGTGGCAGGAGGAACAAGACTTCTGGTCAGGTGACTACAGGGTTATAAATACAAAATCAAATAGGGCTAATGCAGGAGTAGGTTTAATAATGAATAAAAAAATAGGAGTGCGGGTAAGCTACTGCAAACAGCATAGTGAACGTATTATAGTGGCCAAGATACACACGAAGCCCATGCGTACTACAGTAGTACAAGTTTATATGCAAACTAGGTCTGCAGATGACGTAGAAATTGAAGAAATTTATGATGAGATAAATGAAATTATTCAGGTAGTGAAGGGAGACGAAAATTTAATAGTCATGGGTGACTGGAATTCGAGAGTAGGAAAAGGGAGAGAAGGAAACATAGTAGATGAATATGGATTGGGGCTAAGAAATGAAAGAGGAAGCCGTCTGGTAGAATTTTGCACAGAGCACAACTTAATCATCGCTAACACTTGGTTCAAGAATCGTAATAGAAGGTTGTATACATGGAAGAATCCTGGAGATACTAAACGGTATCAGATAGATTATATAATGGTAAGACAGAGATTTAGGAACCAGGTTTTAAATTGTAGGACATTTCCAGAGGCAGATGTGGACTCTGACCACAATCTATTGGTTATGAACTGTAGATTAAAACTGAAGAAACTGCAAAAAGGTGGGAATTTAAGGAGATGGGACCTGGATAAACTGAAAGAACCAGAGGTTGTACAGAGTTTCAAGGAGAGCGTAAGGGGACAATTGACAGGAATGGGGGAAAGAATTACAGTAGAAGACGAATGGGTAGCTCTGAGGGATGAAGTAGTGAAGGCAGCAGAGGATCAAGTAGGTAAAAAGACGAGGGCTAGTAGAAATCCTTGGGTAACAGAAGAAATATTGAATTTAATTGATGAAAGGAGAAAATATAAAAGTGCAGTAAATGAAGCAGGCAAAAAGGAATACAAACGTCTCAAAAATGAGATCGACAGGAAGTGCAAAATGGCTAAGCAGGGATGGCTAGAGGATAAATGCAAAGATGTAGAGGCTTATCTCACTAGGGGTAAGATAGATACAGACTACAGGAAAATTAAAGAGACCTTTGGAGAAAAGAGAGCCACTTGTATGAATATCAAGAGCTCAGATGGAAACCCAGTTCTAAGCAAAGAGGGGAAAGCTGAAAGGTGGAAGGAGTATATAGAGGGTCTATACATGGGCGATGTACTAGAGGACATTATTATGAAACTGGAAGCGGATGTAGATGAAGGAGAAATGGGACATACGATACTGCTTGAAGAGTTTGACAGAGCACTGAAAGACCTGAGTCGAAACAAGGCCCCGGGAGTAAACAACATTCCATTAGAACTACTGACTGCCTTGGGAGAGCCAGTCCTGACAAAACTCTACCATCTGATGAGCAAGAACTACGAGACAGGCGAAATACCCTCAGACTTCAAAAAGAATACAATAATTCCAATCCCAAAGAAAGCAGGTGTTGACAGATGTGAAAATTACCGAACTATCAGTTTAATAAGTCACAGCTGCAAAATACTAACGCGAATTATTTACAGACGAATGGAAAAACTAGTAGAAGCCGACCTCAGTTTGGATTCCGTAGAAATGTTGGAAGACGTGAGGCAATACTGACCTTACGACGTATCTTAGAAGGAAGATTAAGGAAAGGCAAACCTACGTTTCTAGCCTTTGTAGACTTGGAGAAAGCTTTTGACAATGTTGACTGGAATACTCTCTTTCAAATTCTAAAGGTGGCAGGGCTAAAATACAGGGAGCGAAAGGCTATTTACAATTTGTACAGAAACCAGATGGCAGTTACCAGAGTCGAGGGGCATGAAAGGGAAGCAGTGGTTGCGAAGGGAGTAAGACAGGGTTGTAGCCTCTCCCCGATGTTATTCAGTCTGTATATTGAGCGCGCAGTGAAGGAAACAAAAGAAAAGTTTGGAGTAGGTATTAAAATCCAGGGAGAAGAAATAAAAACTTTGAGGTTCGCCGATGACATTGTAATTCTGTCAGAACAGCAAAGGACTTGGAAGAGCAGTTGAACGGAATGGACAGTGTCTTGAAAGCTGGATATAAGATCAACATCAACAAAAGCAAAACGAGGATAATGGAATGTAGTAGATTTAGGTCGGGTGATGCTGGGGGAATTAGATTAGGAAGTGAGACACTTAAAGTTGTAAAGGAGTTTTGCTATTTGGGGAGCAAAATAACTGATGATGGTCGAAGAAGAGAGGATATAAAATGTAGACTGGCAATGGCAAGGAAAGCGTTTCTGAAGAAGAGAAATTTGTTAACATCGAGTATAGTTTAAGTGTCGGGAAGTCGTTTCTGAAAGTATTTGTATGGAGTGTATGGAAGTGAGACATGGACAATAAATAATTTGGACAAGAACAAAATAGAAGCTTTGGAAATGTGGTGCTACAGAAGAATCTTGAAGATTAGGTGGGTAGATCACGTAGCTAATGAGGAGGTATTGTAAAGGATTGGGGAGAAGAGAAGTTTGTGGGACAACTTGACTAGAAGAAGTGATCGGTTGGTAGGACATGTCGTGAGGCATCAAGGGATCACAAATTTTGCATTGGAGGACAGTGTGGAGGGTACAAATCGTAGAGGGAGACCAAGAGATGAATACACTAAGCAGATTCAGAAGGATGTAGGTTGCAGTATGTACTGGGAGATGAAGGAGCTTGCACAGGATAGATTAGCATGGAGAGCTGCACCAAACCAGTCTCAGGACTGAAGACCACAACAACAACAGTTGAGAAAAAAATGTCATGATGGTCTCTCCATTGACAAAATATTTTGGAATAGGGCGGAGGAGCGGAAAGATGTTCGAGGCACCCACTTGCCCTTAGGGTGGGAAACTGCCCATAAAAGTGGAAGAATAAGCAATGATCAACGGCATGAAGATGCAGAAGGCAATGGAAACCACTGCATTAAAGACACATAACTTGTATCCACAGGAAATGTAGCCTATAGTTGAGAAAAAAATTTCATGATGATCTCTCCATTGACAAAATATTTTGGAATAGTCCCCCATTCAGATCTCCGGGAGGGGACTGGCAAAGGGGAGGTGACCATGTATGACAAGTGTTTCTAGTATTAATAGCAGGTAGCAGGCTAAAGATTCCAGACTTGTCCTCCAGAATTCGAACGTGGTTGGCAAGCTAGAAAATCTGAAAAGGGTAATGCTGAAGCTCAATTTAAATTCAATGAGGTTCAGTGAAAAGAAATGGAAAGAATACAAGAATTTATGGTCACATGAACAGCAGCAAAAAATGGTATAAGGGGAGTAGGATTCGTTATGGATAAGAAGATTGGGAGGAGAGTGTATTAATGTAAACAATTCAATGGGCTTATCAGAATTGACAGCAAAATCAACTTCGACAACGATAGTTCACGTATACTTGACGAAGTCGCAAGCTGAAGATGAAGAGATAGAGACAGTATATAAGGATACTGGAAGGCTAATACAGTATGTAAATGGAGATGAAAATGTAATAGTTATGGGGGATTAGAATGCAGTTGTAGGAGAAGAAGCAGACGGAAAGGTTACAGGAGAATATGCGCTTGGGAAAAGTACTGAGAGAGGAGAAAGACTACTTGAGTTCTGTAATGGATTTCAGCAAGTAATAGCTTTACCTCTGTTCAAGAATCACAATAGGAGGAGGCATGCATGGAAAAGTCCGGATGATACAGAAAGATTTCTGTTAGGTTCCACCATGGCCAGACAGAGATTCCGAAATCAGATACTAGATTTTAAGGCATACCCAGGAGACTCAGATCACAATCTAGTAGTGATGAAGAGTAGGCTGAAGTTTAAGACGTTAGTCAGGAACAATCAATGTGGAAAGAAGTGGGATACGGAAGGGCTAAGGAATGACTAGATCCTCTTGAAGTTCTCTAAGTCGAGAGATACAGCAATGAGGAATAACTCAATAGGCTGTTTAATTGAAGAGGAATCGACAACTAGAAAGGGAAATCAGAGAAATTCGAAAGATAAACGTAGATACAAAGATTATATCTGCGAAGAAACCGTGGGTAACAGAACAAATATTTCAGCTGATCGATGAAAGAAATGTTTATGAAAATTTTCATAGAAATTCAGGAATACAGAAATGAAAGTCGCTGAAAAATGAAATAAATAGCAAGTGCAGAGAAGATAAGACGAAATTGCTGCACGAAAAATGTAAAGAAATCCAAAAAGAAGTGATTGTCGGAAGGCTGGCTCATCATATAGGAAAGAAAAAATAACCTTCGGTGAAATTAAAAGCAAGGGTGGTAACATTAAGAGTGCAACGGGAATTCCACTATTAAGTGCAGAGGAGAGAATGGATAGGTGGAAAGAGTACACTGAAGGTTTCTATGAGGTGGAAGATTCGTCTGTGTGATAGAAGAAGAAACAGGAGTCGATTTTAAAAAGTTAGGGGATACAGTATTAGAATCAGAATTTAAGAAAGATTTGGAGAAGAAAAAAAAGCAGAATGTGTAGATAACATTATATCAGAGTTTCTAAAGCCATTGGTTGAAGCGGTAACAAAACTACTATCCACTTTAGTGTGCAGTATTTAGGTCTATGAGTCCGGCGAAATACCACCTGACTTTCGAAAAAATATCATCCACACAATTCCGAATACTGCAAGAGCTGACAAGTGCAAGAATTATCGCACAATCAGCTTAACAGCTCATGCATCCAATTTGCAGATAAGAATGATATACAGAAGAATGGAAAAAATATCGTGGATGTGCTAGATGACGATCAGTCTATCCTTAGAAAAGGTGAAGGCACGAGGGAGGCAATTCTGAAGTTGCGGTTGATAATAGAATCAAGACTAAAGAAAAATCAAGAAACTTGCGTAGGATTTGTCGACCTGAAAAAAGCGTTCGACATTGTAAAATTGTGTTAGATGTTCGAAATTCTGAGCAAAATAAGGGTAAGCTATAGGAAGAGAGGGGTGATATACAATATGTACAAGAGCAAAGAGAGAATTATAAGAGAGGACGACCAAGAACGAAGGGCTCGGATTAAAAAAGAGTGTAACACAGGGATGTAGTCTTTCGCCACTACTGTTTAATCTGTACATCGAAGAATCAATTATGCAAATAAAAGAAAGGTTCTGGAATGGAATTAAAATTCAATGTGGAAGGATATCAATTTTACGATCCTTGATGACATTGCTATCCTGAGTGAAAGAAGAATTATATGGTATGATGAATGAAATTAACAATCTAATGACTACAGAATATGGATTGAGAGTAAATCGCAGAAAGACAGAAGAGAAGTAGCAGAAATGATAACAGTGAGAAACTTAACAGGATTGATGGTCACGAAGTAGATGAAGGAATTCTACTACTTAGGCAGGATAATAACCAATGATGGACGCAGCAAGGGGGACATCAAAGCAGACTTGCAATGGAGAAAAGTGCATTCCTGGCCAAGAGAAGTCTGTTAGTATCAAACATAGGCCTCAATTTGAGGAATACATGTTTGAGAATGTACTTCTTGAGCGCAGCATTGCATGGTAGTGAAACATGCACTGTGGGAAAACCGGAACAGAAGGGAATCGAAGCATTTGAGATGTGGTGCTACAGATGAATGTTAAGAATTAGGTGGACTGATATGCTAAGGAATGAGGAGGTTCTGCGCAGAATCGGACAGGAAAGGAATATGTGGAAAGCACTGTTAAGGAGAAGGGACAGGTTGATGGGACATCTGTTAAGACATGAGGGAATGACTTCCATGGTACTAGAGGGAGCTGTAGAGGGCAAAAACAGTAGATAAAGACAGTGATTGGAATACATCCAGCAAATAATTGAGGACGTATGTTGGAAGTGCTACTCTGAGACGAAGAGGTTGGGACAGGAGAGGAATTGATGGTGGGCCGCATCAAACCAGTCAGAATACTGAAAAAAAATAAAGGAAAAAAAGAAAGACACCCGTCTCTAGAATCCCAAATGTGAAAGCTAGTCGGACAGTCGTGGCGGTGGAACGTTTGTGCACTATAAATAGCGTTAGTCACAGAGGTCTCCTCCGACTTTCACCCAGCACAATACTCTCGCGATCCTCGCTCTGGAGCAGGAGTCAACTTCATCGTACTCGCAACACCCAACGCATCATTTTTGCTTATATGGTGATACTGCGGAAATCTATGAAAAACTGACTAGAAGACAGGGAACACTGAATCTAATATCTTTCAAATAGAGGATTTCAATTAGGAGGTCCTTATACAGACATGTTCCCAAGAAATTAAGCACACCTAAAACAATTCTAATCCCAAAGAGGAGTTTGACGGTATACGGTATAGCGTCAGAACTTATAGCGCTAACGAGACGTAATTTAACATAATTCTACAATCCTTTAACCCAAATTTTAAAGTAAAATCACTCGGACAGTGCTGCACAGATTTTCCAGTAGATTTCTGGGTTGGATGTCAAAATATCGCGACCAGAGCGGTATCGTCTGTATTGACATCAGAAGACATATGAGATTTACTAACAGTTCTTGAGAAATGGATACGTCTGATGAAGAATATATTGGAATCTAAACTACGTCGATTCTGTGTGTCATAATGATAGAAACAGAATGTTGCTTTCACCATTGCAACGTTACAAATTTATTGATCAAAACATGGAATCCATCCTTTGATGTGTTTCGTGGGCACAGTCGTTTGAAATGGTGTGGGACTCCTGTTTGATGGCAGACGACACATATGTAAATGTGGCGACGTATACGTAAAATTTTCAGGTCTGTTTCACGACAGACAAGATCCTAATTTAAATCCTGTCGTTATTCATGATTACTGATAATATGGGAATGTAGCATTTCGATTTCCCTGATAGGCATAGTGTTGATAGAATCAGGCCACTTCCGGCCACTGATTACGAATACCTACAACCATGAAACCGAAAAAATTCAGTTCGTTTGGAACTGTCTACGTAGATGTGATGGAGAAGAGTCTTTTAGGAGCTTGATACAATTTTACACAGTAGGGCTTCCCTTGTAATTCACAGAACACAGTTCGTTATACAGGACTGTGAATGCCCCACATGAACGACGTAGATTTCAGCCTAGACAGCATGTAAATTTAGCAGTATAGCACAGAAATTCTACCAGTTTTAAAACTTAGCAGACTGCTTTCATGCTTCTAGATTCAGAATGTGGTATTCAGATAAGACTGCGGACCATCACAGAACACTGTTGCCTAGCCTACATCACACAGGAGCATATGACAGACGATGCGTTACAAAATACAGTTTCTTAGTCTGAAAAACGTCTATCACCACTGTGGAGTTGCTAATATCAGTTTAATGTTATGTTCCTTTGGTAAAAGTACTTTACGAATTCGTCTACAAGCTGCAGGCACCTACGATGAAGTCAGAAAGGGTCTCTCTTCAACAACAGGCACTTCTGGCTACTGCATACCCGATGGAACTACTAGAAAGTGATGCCATTTTGGGCATCCTAAGATTAGATGTAAGTCACAGCTTCCCATCAATAGATAGCAGTCTCTTCGTCTGGTAGTACTTGCAACCTACAGCCTCAGTTTTCTGCTGGATTACCCTCTTCAGCTCCCTCTAGTACCATGGAAGTTATTTCCTGATGTCTTAACAGATTTCCTATCATTCTGTCCCTTCTATTTGTCATGTTTTCTATATATTTTTTTCCTTGCCGATTCAACCGAGAACCTCCTCATACCTTACCTTATCAACCCAACCAATTTACAACATTAGTCTGTAACAAAACATCTCAAATGCTTCGATTCCCTTCTATTCCGGTTTTCTCAAAGTCCATGTTTCACTACCATACAATGATGTGATCCAAACGCAAGTTCTCAAAAATTTATTCCTCGTTTTAAGGCCTATGTTTGTTATTAGTAGACTTCTCTTGGTCAGGAAAGCTTTTTCGCCAGTACGTGTCTGCTTTTTACGTCTTCCTTGCTCCGTCAGTCATGGGTTATTTTACTGCCTAGCTAGCATAATTCCTTAACCTCATATACCTTTTGACCACCAATCACGATATTTCCTTGCTGTTCTCATTTCTACTACTTCTCCTTACTTTCGTATTTCTTCGATTTACTCTCAATCCTTTTTCAGGCCACATTAGACTATTCATTTCACTCCGTAATTGTAGTAATGCTTCTTCTATTTCATAGGGGATACCAGTATCACTACCAAATATTGTCGTTGATGTCCTTTCAACTTGAATTTTACTCAGACTCTCGAACCTTTTTTTATTTCGGTCATTGCTTCTTCGACGTATAGATTAAAGAGCAGAGATGCAAGATTATGTCATTGCCTTACAGCATTTTTATTTATTTAATCCGTGCACTTTGTTTTTTATCTTCCACTTTGTTCCCCCTTGGCTCTTGTACAAATTGTATATCACCCATGTTTCGCTATAACTTACTCCTATTTGTGTCGGTGCCTTTATCTTTCCTAAAGCCAAGGTGATCGTCGTATAACACACCTTCAGTCGTCTTTTTCATTTCTGAATATTTTTCGTGTCAGCAACTTGGGTGTATGAGCTTTTAAACCGATTGTGCAATAATTATCGCACATGTCGCCTCTTAAACGTTCGGAATTGTGTGGATGACGTTTTTCCGAAAGTCTAATCGTATATCTAGAATCTCATACATTCTACACACCAACGTGCAAACTCCTCCAAATGCTTTTAGAAATTATGTTGGAATTTTATCAGCCCCTTCTGTCTTACTTGATATTAAATCTTCGAAAGCTCCTTTAAATTATGATTCCAATACTGGATCGCCTATGTCTTCTGTATCGACAACTGTTTCTTCCTCTATCATGTCAACAGACAAGTTTTCCCCCCAATAGGGGCCTTCGGTTTACTCTTTCCACTTATCTGCATTTAGGAGTGGAATTTCCATTCCATTCTTAATGTTACCACACTTGCTTTTAATTTCAGCGAAGGTTGTTTTAACATGCTGAGTAAGTCTTTCCGACAAACATTTCTCTTTATATCTCTTCAGATTTTTTCTTTTGAAATTTATTGCAGAATTCAATTACAGTTTCACCTGTTTCATTCCTTCCCCTACAACCGCACGCCAGTCCCCTTTTACTATTAGATTTTCATCTCCCTTTACGTGCTTTATTACCCTTTCAATATCCTCATATACTTTCTCTACCTTTTCCTCTTCAGCTTGCAACTTCGTCACGTGTACCTGAACTATCGTTGTTGGAGTTGGTTTGCAGTAGATTCCGATAAGAGCAACCTTATCACTTAACGGTTCACAATAACTCAATGTTTGCCCTACCTTCGTATTCGTAAAGAATCCTACTCCTGTTGTACCATTTCCTGTTGCTGTTGATATTACCACATACTAATTTTTGTCTTCTTTCCATTTCACTTCACTGACCCTCAGTATATCTAGATTGAGATTTAGCATTTCCCTTTTCAGATTTTCTAGCTTCCCAACCACGTTCAAGACCTGGGGACTGGACTGGAATCTTTACCGGCTGCCCGCTATTAACACTTGGAACGGTTATCATACATGTGAGTAAAACAGAATTTTACGCAAGGCTGAAAAATACTTATCGTGCGTTTTGCACAGAGCACAGAGAGCTACCACGGTAGATGAGGACGTTCGGCACAGAACACAGTACAATGCATTTCACTTCTTAAGTGCAACATAATGTCGGCTGCGCTAGGTGTACCCCATCTGCAGAGTACAATAAGAGGCTTACTACAATTGTCCATACTCCTAATGACGGTACGGCAATGACCCGTCGAGACGAGGAGGTAGGAGCAGCTCATATGTAGCGGTGCAGTGTATATTCTCTGCAGAAACTGGATGCTCTGATCGGTCAGCTGTTCTACGACAGCCGAGGAGTATGATAATTCGCGGCGTAGTGCGACGTCTGACGGTGGTAGTGGCGGCGGCAGCCCAGCTATGCCTGGCTCAGCGGCCGGCTAACGGCGGCAGAGCGGTGTCTGCGGCCGACGCCAAACCTCGCGACACCCATGGTATTTCTGTAAATAAAGGCACAGGTGCATCTTCTTCCTATTCCTTTCGTACTACACACAACTGTGATTAGTGTTTGGCAACGTTACATATTGTTCCAGTGAACTACACATTTTTAAAGTGAGGATAAGTGTTGTAGTTATAACAAACAGAGGCTTTCCCATTGTTTAAACTTAGGGTATATGAATGTCTTACGATTTTAAATTTAGAATGAGTGAATTTTTTTGTGACATCCTCATCCAGCATTACTGGCAGTGTACTTGAACTTAGGACAAGTCAGACCCAAAGATTTTATAGTGCGAAATCAGAGGGGTGGGAGAAACTGTATAAAATTTATCATCATATGGTATTTGTTTAAAATTTATTGTGAGAGGGGCAATTGTTTAAACTTTGGACATCGGGACTAGTAGCATTTTTAAACTTAGAGAAATTGGATTTCAGTTTCTGAATGGAATTGAAGTTTAGTTGAGTTTAATTTGGATCGAAACTAAATTACTCTGAGTTGATTTCAAACTAAATTGAAAGTCAATTCAAACTGAACTGAACTGGAAGTAAGTCCGTAGTAACGATCAGCATTCTGACTGGTTATTAACTCTTGGACGAAAAACGTGTTTACGTAGGCAACAGGCCAAGACTGGCGACCATTGTCTAACAGACGGGTTTAGTCCTGTAGGGAAACAAACACAAAAGTGCCAACTGTGCAAACTGTACCAGTGACGTATGCAGTTAGGAGAAGCGTGGGAGTTTTGACAAGGAGAGTGTTTCCCATGTTTGTTGTCCTGGCAGATAGGCTTAGATTTGCGTGGGGGAAAACATTCTTTGTCTCAGGTGCAACAATGCTCTTAGTCCTAGAACTGGTACAGAGGGTGGTAGGGTATCTTCGGGAGACAATGCTCTTTTTCCAGCGCAACAGGATCGAACTGGCAGGAGAAAAATGTCTTTTACTTTACAGACAGGCTTGGACCTGCAGGCGTAACACACATTGTCAGTAAAATTATTCACGATATGTAACAACGTGTCCATATGCAAAATACTCTGATGTCACTAAACGAAATTCCCTAAAGAAGGCCATTTACAACAGTGACCGACACATCTGAGTGTTTTACATATTGACAATGTGGTCATATACCATGAATAATTTTATGTTCGTTGATTACGGCTCGGTGGATTGTGGGTGGGAAGCTGGCACCCAGTAGCGTCCCACCTATGGTCCTCTGGGTTCTGATTAGGCTAATGTGGTAGCCATGACATCAACGTGAGTTCACTGTCGTACTCCTCACATAAGGACAGCACGATTCAGGGCCTATGATACGGACTGGTGTTATCACACTCGAGAACACGTCACGCATTAAGGGATGTACGTAGTCCACAATAATGTTGACGCGATCCACCGCTGTCATGGTGGCTTCGAATACTACCACAGGCCTCCGGAAGCCCATGTAAATGTCCTACACGATGTAATACCATCGACGTGGAGTAACAAGAAACGAGTTTCATCCGCCAAGGTGCTACGTATCTATTAACCTAAGGTCCAGTTTGTACCATCTTGTGCACACTGCAGTCGTAAACAGAAAGGAAGAAACATTGAGATTTAACATTGCGTCGACAACGAGGTTATTAGAGACGGAGCAGAAAATCGGGTTAGGGGAGTATGAGGACACAAATCGGCCGTGCCCTTTCGAAGGAACGATCCCAAAATTTGCCGTAAGTGATTTACGGAAATAGCATGAAATATAAATCTGAATGACCGGACGGGGATTTGAACATACTCCCTAATGCAGCTCCATTGTGCTATAACGAGAAACCATCCCTCTGGGTCACTGTAATTGTAACTGACAATGTCACTGCGTCAACAGAGTAACACTGTGGTGTCGTGGAATCACCATAATTTGTCAGATACCCAGCTCTATGAAAGACAGAGATGTTGAGCATTTAATATAAGACATTAACGAAATCGTCAGTCGTTCTTGACGAAATTTGTGCCCCGATTGTCTCTCGCAGCAGCGTGTCATCCTTATAACTTTAAGATAACAATAGCAGGAATTGCTACTGTATGCTGTGCAACTTTGAGTTTCCTTTGTGCTGAGTTTCGATAAGCTTTATTACCTCCTCGGTGTGATTCGATTACTGCTGAAAGCCTAAGAAACAGGAGGTTTACACCTGCTGTAACATGGGACTCGAAAGCTGACAGGTACCAGTGTTTGGTTATCAGCTTGATGGAGATACACCAATTTTTCCCTTCTTGCGCAAATTTTACAGAGCCTTGAAGAGAGAAGACCTGATGACGATGGGCTAGGGTTGGGAAGGGTGGAGAAGACTGCCAGTGCTGCACCGCACGCCCTACGCCTGCTTATGGATCAATGGCGCCCCTAATATTAGGGTAGTACAATACGTTCATGTATCGTGTATGGGAATGGTACTGGCTTCTCGTCAACATATAGAGACGGATATTACAAAGGAAACGTGCTTTTCTTTGCTAAAGCGGAGCCCCCTTTCTAATTTGCGCCGAGCTTCCCTCGACTCTGGGGCGCGAGTTATAATTGCAGAGGACTTCTTAGAGGCAGAGCAGACGGACAAATTAAAACGGCCCCCAGGCGGCCGAGTCTGCGGGTCGCAGCAGTGACGACGCGCCCCGTTGAGGAGGCTGCCGCGCTCGTTATGCGTGTCGCAGACGCAGGCGCAGTGGCTGCTTACGCACGCACGCTCGCCGAGACGACAGCTGCGGCCGTTCCACGGCTGCGGTGCGCCAGCCTTGTTACGGGGCAACGCGGTGGCCGCCGGCGGCGTAGAGCTCCGCTGCGGCCAGCTGCGCCTGGCAGACTAGGCTGCCCGCCTGTTCCAGACAGTGGCCGCAGCCTGGGCAGCGCCGTCGGTGAGTGGTGCTGGCAGACGCCGCCTGGCCACTGACCACGTTACTGGTACTCAGCTGCAGCCGTCACCCTAATGGACGGGTAAGACCGTTTTACATGTTAGGAGTTTCAGTTACCCGTTTACAGACAACTGTGGAATGTTTCATTGATTATTTCTTGTTAAAGGTTGAAGCAATAAGGTACACTAATGGCATTACTATAGTCAGCGCTAGCCAAGAAGAGTTGCAGGACTTTTTAAATCAAATGAACAATCTAACAAGGAACTCCATAAGTGCGAAGTCGGAAGTTCAATCTTTACTAAGGTTCATTTGAAAGTGCTGTGTTAACAGTTATGACAAAACAAAGGGTGTCAGTGCAAGGGACTAGTGAATTAAGTCATTAATCATCACCAGAATAGGAAGAAATTACATGTGGTGGCCCTCAAGGATCCATCTTAGGGTCCTTGCTTTTTCTTGTGCACATTAATGATCTCTCATCTGTTACACTGCAAGAAGCAGAGTTCGTTTTGTTTGCAGATGACACAAGTATTGCAATAAATAGTATGTCGAGTGTAGTTCTAGAAAGATCTGCTAATTATATTTTCATGGATATTAATAAATGGTTTAAAGCCAAATCACTGACATTAAACTTCGAAAAGACTCACTATATGCAATTCAGAACCTGTAAGAGGTTTCCACCTAGCATATGCATAAAGTATGAAGAAGAGCAGAGAGAAAAGGTTGACAGTCTTAAATTCGTGGGATTAATTTATTTTCTGGAGTGTCTCTCAGTTCCGTTCACAGTGTGTATTCTGCTATTTTGATAAAGGCGAAAGCTGGGGGGAATAAATAGCGATGTTTCTTGGCAATGTCCTGCATGCTACTCTGTTTAGGATACAGATATGTTGAAATATGTAATTGAAGAGATGGGAGGCATTTGAGACGGGACCGAGGTGCGAGCGTTTTTACATATTGCAAAGTGAGTATTTATGGATGTGAGCATTCGCATGACACACATACACTCTGCCACACCCTACAAGTATTATAACATGACATAAGTTTCGTCCTGCACAATAAGGTGCGGGGGAAATAAGTGGTTTCTCTCAAGCTGGACCAACACAAATGGGTGAAGTCAGTTGGAGTGTTACGTAGGGTAAGAAAGTCGTAATTTGAACACAGTCGTGGGCAACTTATAAGGAGGATCCTTTTGTGTTTCCGCGTCAAAGGAGATCCCGACTACCATGAGGTGTTAGGGTTGATTTTTGTCCGCGTCAGAGAATGGACCAATGACTTATTAGTGAGGATGCTGTTTATGTGCCGCCCACGCCATAGTGTGCTGCGACCGCCAGCAATATTTAAGAAGGTTAGTGGCCCATTGAGGAAATTGGTGTTCATTCTGCGGGTGTCTGCTCCTACTGCACGGGAGAAACGATGACAGTCCATTACTATTATCTGCAACAGATACTGGCCGCAACACATAGCCATAAATTATACTGTTAGTTAGATTATAATATTGCTGAAAGCACAACTAAGCGTTTTTATTAAAGTGTTTTCTTCCCAGTTATGCCTTAAAAGTTTGCTATTGGACGATATGCAGCCCGACTTGTAATCCTAGGCAATAGTGAGAAAGACCCCAGCAAAGCCATGAGGTCAGCGCTGCTCGTATCTGAGGACGAATTATTCACAAGGCAAGGAGGCAAGTAGCAACTACATGACAACAGAGGTGAGTATGAAAAGTACACAAGTTTCCCTCTTTTCCAGTACGTATTTGATCTCATCGAGCATTTTAAGGTTGATATTTTGTGCTATTGGTTTTTATGACAATCATTCTTCAATGGGTGACTATAGGTGTAACAAATGTACCACTTCAGTGTTGTTAGTTTCATATATATCATGTGGCAGCACATTCTTGCTTGTTTTAGTTTTTTTCCCGGATGCAGAGGAGAACATGAATATAGGTCATTTAAAGTCGATGTTGCTCACAACGGCGTAGTAGGATAAGGAAATAGTAAACAATCGAGGCTGGAAATCCAATTTAGAGCAATATTTGAGGTGAAATCCATAAGGCGATGTGTTTGAGATACATGAAATTAAAAATTTAAAGTTTTTTTGTGCATATTTAGTAGTGATGGTCGCGAGCACTTTGTAAATAGCTTGTTTCCTTTAAAATAAGTAGTAGAGGTTCTTATGCATCCTTGCTTCAGGAACGTTAAAATTAACTTAGATTTATCGGCATGAACAATGGAATACTATTACCGCATGCGGCTAATCACGCAACTGAACATATGGATGGATGTGCGGATGAGTCAATGAGAGTGATTTCTTTTTCAGATGTGCTCCCTATTGTTTCCTTCATTTCTGTGTACGTGTTTTGTTTACGTTGCAAGGATTTATTACTCTTAGTTTTATATTTGTGTATATTCTCAAGTTCATTTTAACTAACAGTATTTTGTTATGAATTTATGTAACCTCCATTAATGACAGCACTCAATGGTAGTGCCAAACATTCTGTTTCGTTATCAAATTGATTTTGCTGAGAAGCTCCGCTCTTCTTTAACTATTTTTTTCCTCGTAAAAGTAAAAAATGTCACAGAGATTGTAAACTTTAAATGTTTTTGTTCTTTCGTTTTCTTTCTGGAGGAAGTTATTTTGTTAAAATTTCTTGCTTGTAAAGTTCATTGACAGAATGATACTCAGTAGCACTTACGTTAATGTTTCGGTAAGAGATCAGTGGTTAATTATTTTGCATAAGTCTGTACAGGTAGAGGAAGCCGGCACAAGCACCGGCACTTGGGAACGACAGTGGTATCACGACGTGCGGCGAGGCATCTGGCAAGCCGAATGGAGAACCTGCAGGTCTCCACCAGGGCGCTGACCGCAGGCTTTCAAAGAGGCACGGATCTCCCGGCCCCGGCGCAGTTAGCACGGGTGCGCCTTCTCAAGGAGCATCTCAAGCTGCACAATGAGACGGCCCGTTCGGCGCTGAAGCACGCAGCCAACAGTGGTGAACGGACATGTGTCAAGGACTTGTTAAGTTGTGGACTTGCATTCGGAGACGGCGATTCAAACCAGCGTCCGGCCATTCTAATTTAGGTTTGCCGTAATTTGCCAAAGCGGCGCGGGATTAGCCGAGCGGTCTAGGCGCTGCAGTCGTTTACTGTGCGGCTGGTCTCGGCGGAGGTTGGAGTCCTCCCTCGGGCATGGGTGTGTGTGTTTGTCCTTAGGATAATATAGGTTAAGTGTGTGTAAGCTTAGGGACTGATTATCTTAGCAGTTAAGTCCCTTAAGACTTCACACACATTTGAACAATTGATTTGGCAAAATCGCTTCAGGCATGTGCGGGAATTCTTCCTTTGAGAGGGCTCGGCCGACTTCCTTCTCCATCCTTCCCTAACTCGATGGGACCGATGACCTCGCTGTTTTCCGTCCCTTCTCCCAAACTATCCCATAATCAGCACTCCTTACGTCTCCACAATAGGCGTCAAATGTCACCATCAATTGGTCAACTTAAGCTGCGTGTAACACTAAAAGAATCCCCTTTTTTCATATATTGAGAAACACTTTCTGTGTTACTTGTCACGTGCAATGGCGAAGTACGTAATGGAGTTTCATTATTTGTCCTCGCAAGAGAACTCCTGTTTGGTGTCTTGTTTGCCACAAGAGCACCCATTAAATCAACCCACGTTGTTCTAACAGATATCACTGTAGTAATTACGCGTACTGTGGCACAGTCAAGCACTTAATTGACAGTTAACTGGCTGATGTCAAACTATTACCGGACGATACAGCTGTCCTGATACTCGAGCTGCCACACTCGTACCTCCCAAAGAAAATGAAGATGACGAGATGTCTGACGTCACTACATATTTCTTGTCAGACGTATTCAGCTGCTCGCACAGTCCCACAAACGGTCAACATAATGATCAATAAAATGTGCATACAAGTGAAGTGTGAATGTGCGTTACTACCTTAGTCAAATCAGTCATGTGCCTATCTTCGAACACCGCTACGTAGCTTTTAGAGATCAATACTGAACCTCACTGCGAACGTTTACAAGTCATTGTTCTTGTTATTATTTTCGTGCTGTTCCACGCTGTTTCTCGAAGTAGTCTTGACCTCACTGCAAGGCTTGACAAGTTTATTAACGTGATCGTTCGGTATATTTTGGATCTCGCTGTGAGACTTCACAAGTTTTTGTCTTTTTAATCGTTTTTGTGCTGTTCCGCGATGTTTTTCATAGCAATCGTGTGATATATTTGGGAACTGCCTGCGACGCCTTACAGCTTTTTTTGTTCCTTTCAATTGTTTCCATGCTGTTCTACGGTGTGTTTTTCAAAGCATTCACGTACTACATATTGGACCTCCATGTCAGGTTTTACAAGTTTTTGTTTCTTTTTAATTGTTTTTGTGCTCTTCCAGTAATTATTTTCAAAGCAGGCAAGAGCTACATTTTTTGTGTGTAAACTGTTGATTTATCATTATTGCATTTATACATTTGTTGTATCCGTATTCTTATTGCTGCTTATTGTCATATTTTCGTCACACTTAGTTAACGTTATTGTACCGATACAAAAACATATGTAATACTTTTATCGACGGTACTACGGTACCTGGTCTTTTCACATGATTTTATGCATTTCTAAAAATGTGTTCATAAACGTACATTATGTTCAGTGACACATGTCACATGAAGTGTTCGTGTTTGCTATTTCTAAATGTGCTAAGTTCCGTATGTCTCACCATTTTTATATCTTATACAAAGTCTTTCGTGTTTAGTAATTTCATTTGGTTTTAACAGCCACACCAATGACTGAGTGCGCCATATATTCAAAGTTCACATTTTGTTATACACAACGTATACATGTAGTTACAAGCGCGTGTTCACACGATGACACAGTTGATAGATTGTAAGATTTTTGTACATATTTTAATATTTCAATTTTGTTGTGCGTTCATCTTACACTTGAGATATTTTTTGATGCAAATTGTCACAAATTTGAGTTAGTTCGTAGTCTTTGGGGTAAATGTGTATCAACGTGAAATAATTTTTATGTTTTGTTTTGTTCATTTTCATTCAAGAATTGAAAATTACTGCGAGAGGAAACTTCTAAATCAGTGAATCGGGAAACAACAGACACTCTAAGTTATTTTCCTTTTCTTACTGCATTTTTAAACTTTTCATGTTTCTTTTCTTTCCTTATTAACGGCCGAATTGAGACAAATTGTTCTGGTAAAGGCCCCACTAGTGTTACTCGGTGAAACCTGTCTTGGCAACAATTTTAAATTTCACCTTGGGGTGATGCGAGGCGCCGGCCTGGTCCAGGTCTTTCTCCTCACAGCTTATCCAGATTGCATTCTGAATTTGCGTACGGGACTCTCTTGCTTGATTTACTTTTCCGTTCACTTTCATTTGTAGTCTTTTCACCTGTACTGCGTGTTGTAGCAATGCGGATTACCCACTCATCCTGCATTTTATTCTTATAGTAATATTTTACATTAAATTCATCTGGTCTTGACCAAGGGAACTTCATTTCGCTGGGGGTTAAACGGGAGGAACATACGCACCTTCTGGAAGAGCGGCCAGACTTTTAGAGTACAGGGTCTCATGCTCCTTGGTCAAGCGGACAATCCAGCGAGGCTTCGCAGCGATTATCCTCCTGGATAATCTTCCGCGAACAGTGAGTGGCGGAACGGAGGACTGGACTACTTAATAGCAGAATGGGGAAGCCACTGGTGGAATGGGTGAGAACTCTGCCTTGTTAGCGATCTTCGAATGGAGTCCTCAGCTACTTGTCGTTATGCTGCTGTGTGTGGTCTCCAGACACGTTTCCTCAAGCCAAATATACAGCCACTTATGTGTCTGCAAATTTCCAAACTTTGTCGTTCCCATGGGAACGGTGTGAGGAGCCACACAAAATCTCCAGAATTTCTGACAAACAAGTCTGGACGTAGGAACGGGTGACAATCGTCTCCAATTTCCAAATAAACGTATCTCATTATCGGATACATTTTAATTTATGACGGGAGTTAGGGAACGAACTTCCAGATCCCTGATTGGAAGAGCACTTATGTCGTTTCTGGTATTGGCTTGTGTGGGGGGGGGGGGGGGGGTTTCCTTTCCTAGGTGCGAAGGAGAGTTACTAAAAATTGGGATTCGTATGGGTTCTCTGATTCGAACTTCTACGTGGTGATGCTGTTCTGCTAAGTTTTGTAAGTTTCGCTTTGAACTTACCCGCATCTGCGGAGAGTAACCAGGAGTATGGTGAGATCCACCATATGATGTGATCCGCCGTTCACAGTCACATCATCTCGGCTCAGCCAAGCAGTAGACAGAAGCGGTTGCAGTTCGGCGAAGCTCGGCTTGTCGACAACCACCCCAGTGGCAGGCAGGGTACGATTCCATTTACAACGCACACTCCAGACTTCTAAAATAACAGTGTAGTGGGGAAAGAGGAGTTCATTCCTGGTTTCTACTTTTCTGACCTTCAATCTTGATGTACACGCTTCACGCACGAGTTTCTGTTTCTAGTCTTCATGACTTCATCTAGGCGCTTCAATCTACAGGCTGAGTCACTAATTATTGCTACCAAGGATAACTCCGAAAGTATGATTGGAGCAGAAAGTTTTGTCGAAAAAAAGTTGCATGGAACCACGGGGGTCATAATATGACGCTGGTTTTTTGTTGCTACGCGGGGTCACTTCAGAGATATGAAGGTCAACTTGGTTTTCTTTTTCTTTTTTTTTTAATAGGTTGCTATAGTTTGGTATTTATATTCTGTTAGCGGCTATCGAGACGAATCCAATGATGTGTAACAGTAAGGTCTTTGAAGGTCAACGAAGTTCACAAAGGTGGCATGATCGTCAATTTACAGAAGGAGTACAAAGTGATGACCATAGCTATCAATGCAGCGCCGCAATCTTATTATCATGGATTGAATGGTATACCTTACCACATCGGCACTTATCGAAGCACATGCTGTGACAATTCTCTCTCGGTAATCTTCAGGTTCACACGATGACACAGTTGATAGACTGGAACGTCTTTATACACAATTTCTTTTCCGTATCCCCACAAGAAAAAATCTAGAGGCGTCAAGTCTGGCGAACGCGCTGGCCACGACACATCTCCTCCGCGTCCAGCCCAAAGATCTGGCAACTGTCTCTGCAACTCATTTCTAGCCATCAGCGAAAAATGTGATGGACATCCATTTTGTTGATAGCACTGTCTCTTTCTTCTTCCTAAAGGTATTTCTTCCAATAACAGACCTTATATTTCTTGCAGGAATGTGGTGTACTTCCTAGCATTAAGATTTCCTTCGATGAAATAGGGGGCCTATAATTCTGTCCTCCAGAATCCACACACTACATTAAACGACCACGGGTTTTGGTGTGCAACTTGCCGCAGCCAACATGGATTTTCAGTTGCCCAATAACGCGTGTTATGCAAATTAACATTTCCATAGTTCATGAATGTAGCCTCGTCAGTAAATAAAATCAAATTAATAAATGTGTCATCCCTCTGAATCTGATGTTGAGCCTATCGGCAGAATTCATTGCGACGCATATAATCCGTACCAGTTTATTCCTTGGAGGAGACTGATATGGTAAGGATGATATTTATGGCGTTGCAGATCACGCGTAATACTACTCTAGCTCATGCCAAATTCCCTTGCGATTTGACGCGAACCAACACAAGGATCTCGAACCACAGTGGAAGGAGTACCAATTTCCGTTTCCTCGTTAGTAACTTTCCTTTGCCGTATATGTTTCTATGCATTAAAGATCTGGTTGTAAAAAATTTATCTGACATATATTTAAATGTACGACGTGTGGGTGAGTGCGCCTAGGGTATCTTTCAGCGTATAAGTCTCTAGCTCTCACTGAATTTCGTTGGCATTTTCCGTAAATGAGAAGCATATCGACTTGTTCTTCGAAGGAATACATCATTCACATTCCCTTGATTCGACGATACTAGTCTTACTGTTCACATTAGTGTTGTATTGCGAAACTGTCGAATGGTGTCTACCTGTCAATGGCTCGTTAGATGGATACGCCGTATTCGGCGAATATTTACTATTTGCACGATATACGAGAGAGAACTGTCAGAACATGTGCTTCGGCAAGTGCCGATGTGGTACGGAATACCACTCAATCCATGACGAGAAGATTGCGGCGCTGCTCTGATACCAATGGTCATCACTTCGAATACCTTCTGTGAATGGACGTTCGTGCCACCTTGGTGAGCTTTGTTGACCTAAGACATTACTGTAACACATCGTTGGATTCGTCTCGACAGAATATAAGTGCCAAACTATAGCATCCCATTTAAAAAAAAAAATAAAGTTGATCTTCCTATCTCTGGTGTGACCCCAACTAGCAATAAAAAACCAACGCCATATTATGGCCCCAGTTGTGCCACACAAACTTTTCAGCTACTACCATACTTTCTGATTTATTCTAGTTAGCAATACTTAGTGATTCAGCCTGTGTGTGCTTCTCACATCGATATGCAATGTGTTGCGGCCACATGTAGTAAGCGTTGCTTCACGCAGTGGAGAATGGCAAAACAGAGGCATGCCGGCGACTGAGGTGTTGTGAAGTAGGAGCCACAGACAGCCTTGCTGACAGCAGCAGTCTACCAGCAGGCTGACGCAAGGACGCACACAGACCGAGCGCCGAGCGAAGCCTGGAGAGTGCTGAGTAAGGGGAAGTGAGGCCAGCACGCTACGTTACACTGCAATGTACTGCAGAAGTAATAACAAAAAGCTACCAGACAGAAGCTATTAGGAAGCATTTCGGATCTGAGGATGGATGTGGTCCATGTCCGAATGTTCAATCTTCGTAGACGACGATTCTGGAAGTCCGTTCCAGCTCGCAGGAGTCATCCGTTCGCTGCCAGATGTCAACTTCATCTCTGGAGGTCGGCCCAAGTTCGATCGGCACGATGGCTGACTAACCACAGCGAGAACTTGCAGCAGGACCGGCCGCAGTGCAGTCTTGGTCACAGGTGCCGCCAAGGACTGACGTCCAGGCTTCACGGCAACCCGGCCCCACGGCGCTTGGTCCGGCTATGACGGGATCTCGAGGACATCGCGACTGACGGCTTCCCAGCCACCGGTGCAGCAAGCATCGGCAGCTGACCTCACGGCGACGAGTTTATCTCAACCACAGTGAATCCTGGCTTTGGTGGAGCACTGGTGGCCTGAGGCTCCCGAGTGCGATCAATGGCGCGCGTGGTGCAGAAATCGTAACAAGTGTTGTCAGGTGCACCCACGCCACGACTTTGACTAGCACCGTGTGGAGCAATCGAGAAACAACGAATAGGGTGAATCCAGCATCTGCCTTCTCTTTGTTTTCTGTGTAGCTAGACATGTCGAGGGTAACGTTAAGGGATGTGAGAGTGTCATTTGAAAGGCCTAGCAGCCCTGTAGACTTATCGCAGTTTCGTGGGAATGATAGTCACGTTAACTTAGTACCATCTAAATTCGTATTGTGTGGATTAACAGGTCACGTCGCTCTTTGCGATAAATTTGTACCAAGCACTTGTGATGTGTGTGGCTTCTATGGTCATGTAATGGGGCAATGTGGTAAGTCTAGATGGCTTGCCATTAGATGTGCCAGGAACTAACTTGCTTCTGGGTAACACAATTTTATTTTTGTGAGGTGAGGTATACCAAACGGAAAATGCCAGAGACACTTGCAACCAGGACAAGAGACGCCGTAGTCGCATTGACAGAGCAAGTTAAGAAACTGATTGAAGAAAATAAGTTACAAAAGCAGAGAATGCAGCGGGCGGAGCAACAATTTTTGCAAATTACTCAATCATTCTCGGGAAGCAATAATGTAGAATGCAAGGTACTGTCTTTTCCAGTGTGGCAGATCAGCGGCTAATTTGATACCTTCCTTCTCGGGTAAAACATCAGAGGATGTAATTGTTTTCATTGGTGACGTACATAGTATGGCAGGACTGTGTGGCTGGTCAGATGAAATGTGTTTGCAAATGGCGAACTTACGGTTAGTAGGTGACTCAAAGACTTATGTGGCAAACCACGAAGGGTTAAAGGATGCTAACTACGTTCACAGAGTTGGCTGAGGGATTATTGCAAAGGTTTAGGAAACAAAACAGTGCCAGATTTCTTAGAGAAAATTGGGGAGGATGATGCAAAAAACGGGTGAAACGGTAGAAGAATTTTCAGAGAGAATTAGGAGAACGAATGCGAGTGCGAATGAAGTTCTATTGAAAGAAGCAGAGAATAGAGCTTTAGATGCATTTTTGCGAGGGGTCTCGCCGGATTTTTCACGCCGGATATGGATGGAAAATCCAAGTAACTTAGCAGCAGCATTGCGTGTAGCTACACATTTGCAGGAAGTGGATAGCGCCACTAGAAGTCGCAATGACAGGAAAATTTTTTCGTCTTCCAAAGAGTATTACCGTTGTGGGAAGCAAGGTCATTTTAAGGGACAATGTCGGGAACCGCAGTGTTTCAGCTGTCGGAAAATAGGGCATAAGGCACGGCAGTGTAAAGCCAAGAAACGGGTTAATGATACAGCAAGTAAAAACCTGTTAAACGAAAAAGGGAGTGTTCCTGCCGTCGGGAGGCATTCCCAGTAAAAAGAGGTACTCAGAGAGTCCACGAAGAGGCGGACTGTAGTTTGATGGTTTGGATAAAAGATAAGTGGCGAAGAGTTTTAGTGGATACTGGAGCGCATGTATCAGTTGTCAGTGTGGACCTGTGTGCAAGAAAGGATTGGAAGCTCCGAGATACAGACTGCGTGCAGTTGGTGATAAAAAATTATATGCACTAGGGACAGCACAGCTCAAGTTTAAGATAGGGAACGTGTGGTTCTGGCAGAAAATGGAGGTGTTGTCAACTGTAGGACGGGGATTTTCAGCGATACTTGGGTTGGACTTTCTGATTAAACATCACGCCAAAATTGACCTTTCGCAACATACGCTGGAACTCGATGGGAACTTGTTCTCTATGGGTACAGCCGTTGCAAATGTTTCAGAGTCGCAAGGTGCACCGATAGCTAAGGTGATACCAACTAAACTGTGTATAAGTGCATTAAAGGTGATTTCGTGTGACAAAGTACGAACAGGTACAGGGAAGTTGATCTGGGTACCGGTGGATGTCGATGTGCCACAGCAGGGGTTATTCTTGGTAGAGCCACTACCGAGTAATGAGGTTTTAAACGAAAAGCATTGCTTTATTCGTAGGGGAGTATCACGGGTAACGGACATAAACGGGCAGTTTATGGTTCCGGTGAGTTTAGATAACTTCGGGCGGGATGATGTCGATCTGCCGAAGGATTAGTAATAGCCACAGTGGAGTTAATGGATGAAGAGGACATCGATAGTTCGAGGCTAGACTATGATGTAAAGCAAACCGTCAGCGCGTTTGCACTTCGTGACAAGGTAAATCATTTGAGAGGAAGTGATCGTTCGGTTATGGAAGCATCATTACTAAAGTATAAAGCATTGTTTGAAGCACAGGGTACGTTACCTGCTACACCGATAACACAGCATCGTATTCCGACAGGCAATCACGCTCCGGTGTATCGTAAGCCATACAGACTACCAAAACAAATACAACCAGTAGTAGAGCAATTAACAGAGCAACAACTGGAAGATGGGATAATCCAGCACAGTAGTAGTCCTTGGTCTAGCAGCGTGGTCCTAGTTCCGAAGAAGACACCGGACGGGTCGAAAAGATTTCGCTTTTGCTGCGATTACAGACATTTGAATCAACGGACAATGGTGGACGTATATCCGATTCCGAGTATCACAGAAACGTTAGACAACCTAGGGGAGTGTCAATTTTGCTCCACTATGGATTTGCGAAGCGGTTATCACCAGATTGAAGTATGTCGGGAGCACAGGCCAAAAACAGCATTTACGACGCATTGTGGTCACTTCGAGTATAAAAGAATGCCGTTTGGATTAAAAAACTCCCCCTCAACATTTCAGAGTTTGTTGGATGGAGTCCTTCGCGGGTTGAAACCGAAAAAATTCATGGTGTATCTGGATGACATTATAGTTTTTTCAAGAGATATAGAGCAGCATGTGGAACGGTTAGAGGTGGTGTTTAAAAGATTAGAGGCAGCATAGCTAACATTAAGTTTGGACAAATGCCATTTTGAGCAAGCACAAGTAAATTATGTCGGGCATGTTATCAGTCAGGACGGGATACGCACATATCCTCGTCTCACTTATGCAGTACGAGATTTTCCGGTTCCGCAAACGGTTAAACAACTGCAGTCGTATATTGGTCTTGCGAGCTGTTATCGAAAATTCGTACAGGGGTTCGCAGAAATAGTGAGGCCACTTACTAAGTTTCTAAGAAAAAGTGTTACCTTCCAGTGGACGTCAGAGTGCGAGAAAGCATTTCAAGAGTTGAAACGGATACTGACATCAGATCCAGTTTTGAAGTTTCCAGACTTTTCGAAGGAGTTTATACTGCAATGTGACGCGTCTAATCACGCTCTTGGGGTTTTACTTGGGCAACAAATTGATGGCAAAGAACATCCGATTGCGTTCACGTCTCGTCAACTTAACAAGGCGGAACAAAATTACTCCACGACGGAGAAGGAATTGTTAGCGGTAATATACGGGATTTCGTACTTTCGATGTAATCTGTACGGTAGTACAGTATTAGGCCTGAAAGACACAGCGAGTAGGCTAGTGAGATGGGCGCTGAAACTCAGTGAGTTCGATTATGAGGCACTGAGCAGGAAAGTAGCAGTATTACAAGTAACAGGGTTGCCTGAAGATGAGTGGAAAAGGGCACAAGCCGTGGATAGTGATTGCCAATTGTTCAGAAAGCAACCGCAGTTCCTAGTACAGGACGGTTTACTTTGCAGGTCGACGAAATGTGGCCAACGTGTCGTCGTACCAGCAGCGTTAAGATCTGAAGTTTTGCAACAGGCGCATGGCCATTTTCTTTCAGGACATGGCAGGAGAAGAGCTACGGATAGGCGGATAGCGGAGAAGTTTTGTTGGAGGACACGACGTCAAGACGTGGACGAGTATGTCGGGAATTGTGTGCCATGCGCACAGCGTGCGGACTTGAGCCATCAAAAGATTCAGCTTCAAAGATTACCAGAGGCAGACAGACCTTTCCAATAAATCGGAATTGACGTATTAGGTCCATGTAATAGGAGTGCAGCATGGAATAAGTATGTGTTAACAGTGATTGAATACTTTTTTAGGTATTTAGTCACAGTCGCATTACCAGATCAGAAAGCAAGTACGGTGGCACAAGCTTTATTTAATAATTGATCTCTCAGGTATGGGATACCTCAGTCCTTAATCTCGGATGAAGGTACTAATTTCATGTCTGATCTGATGAAGCAACTGTGTAAGTTACTAAAGGTAAAGAAACTATGGTCTAGTCCATTGCATCAGCAAGCAAACGGACGAACGGAGAGAGTGAATTGCACCTTCGCTAAGATGTTGAGTCACTATGTAAATAGTCAACACACCGACAGGGTTGTGTACTTGCAATTGGTAAACAGTGCATATAATAGTAAGGTACATACGTCAACAGGATTGTCGCTGTACGAAGTGGTGAATGGGTGGAAGATGCCATCACCTTTTGACATGCTGCGTCCAAGGCTGGGAGCGGAGGGCGAGCATGTAAGGCAATTTCGAAAATCCATTAAGGAAGTATGGCAGAGAGTTAGACGAGCTAACACGAAAGCGTTGGAACGACAAGAATGGATGCGAGGTACAACAAGGAAGTTGCCACAGTACAGAGTAGGCCAATGGGTGCTACTAGCTAATCCGTATGTTCCAAAAGGGAGAACAAAGAAGTTCACAAACAAGTTCCAGGGACCGTACCAGGTGCCGGCCGAAGTGGCCGACCTGTTCTAGGCACTTCAGTCTGGAACCGCGCGACCACTACGGTCGCAGGTTCGATGTTAAGTCCCATAGTGCTCAGAGCGATTTGAACCATTTGTTATGAGAATAATAATAATGACCTACAGGGAAAAATGGATAATATACAACCTGTCCAATGAAAACGAAAATAATAACAATGAAGTCCAAGAATGAAGTGATCGCATTTTAAAGGGCGTAAGACAGGGATGTAGTTTTCTCCCCTACTGCCCATTCTATAATCTAAGAAGCAAAGAGAGAAATAAAAGAAATGTTCAACCATGGGATTAAAATGCAGAATGCAACTATATCAGTTTTAAGATTTGTTGATTGGTATCCTCAGTGAAAGTAAAACAGAATTACAGGACATGTTGGATGGAAAGAGCAATCTAATGATTACAGAATATAGACTTAGAGTAAACCGAACGAAGACGAAAATAATGAGAAACATCAGAAATGAGATTAGCGATAAACTAAACATCGGAATATGGCTACGAATAGATGAAGTTCAGGAATTTTGCTTCCTTAGAAGCAAAATAACGGGTTGCGGACGAAGCGAAGACGGCATAAAATGCAGATTAGCACAGGCCAAAGAGGGTATTCCTGACAAAGAGACGTCTGCTAGTATTAAACATCTTCGTTAATCTGAGGAGGAAAAAAATTCTGAGACGTTTGGAGCACAGCATCGAATGGTTGTCAGTCTTGGATTGTAAGTAAACCCTAAAAGAAGGGTATCTGAACGGTTGACAAGTGATGTAATAGAAAGATTTTGAGAATTACGTGGGGTTTTAAGGAATGATGAAGTTCTTCGCAGAATCGAAGGAGAAAGGAATACATGGAAAACGAAGGGACAGGATGGTAGGATGTGTGTTAAGATATCAGGGAGTAACGCCCATGATACTACTGATAACTGTTGATGGTGACTACTGTCATGGAAGACAGTGAGTGGAATACATACAATAAAATAGGACGTAGTGCGACTATTGTTTATCTGTCGATATGTAAATTTACTTTCTTACTGCGACATCATGGCGGCGGTTTTTTTTTCTTTTGTTTTTTGTCCATCTGTCTGCTTCCATTTTGATGATAAGTTGGTATATCACTTCGCACACTTTAACACAATATGTATTAATTTACACTCCAACAGTATGTGCTGTACAACTGCTGCTTGTAACAAAGATTTTGACAAAATGATAGGGCATAGTCCAACCTTGCACAGAGATGTAATTTGTTAACACAGAAAAAAATGTTTTAGGGTGGAGTGTCTGTGCCCTATTTTAAAGCTGTTGACTTCAGTCTCTGCAGAAGCCGAAACATTAGGCCCACCTTGCTCAATGCAGATAAGTAGATCTTTGAAGTCCTTGATCCGCTTAAATAACTGCTACACGAGGTAGTGCATCTTCACAGTACGCTCGTCGCAACTTTTCGTAAGCTTCAGCGGCTATATGGTTTAAACGAACACAATTTTACTGCGCCTTACTCCTCCCAACGCATCACTCCCTTTGTTTGTAAGCTAAATGCAGAGAGCGTTTACAAAATACATTACCAACTTGCCGCCCTTGGACATAACACATAAAAACCCGCTGTTTTCAGATATTTATGCTGCAGATATGAAACTATCACAGAAGCTGTAAGAAAACATTACTCTCAGCCTTTGTCGATCAGCCGTCGTACAACCACTCCCGTCAATTTCCAGAATGATATTTTCACTCTGAAGTGGAGCGTGCGCTGATATGAAAATTCCAGGCAGATTAAAACTGTGGCCAGACCGCGACTCGAACTCGGGACCTTTGCCTTTCGCGGGCAAGTGCTCTACCATCTAAGCTATCCAAGCACGATTCACACCCCGTCCTCACAGCTTTACTTCCGCCAGTACCTCGTCTCCTACTTTCCAAACTTCACAGAAGCTGTCCTGCGAACCTTGCAGAACTAGCACTTCTGGAAGAAAAGAAAGGCAAAGGTTCCGAGTTCGAGTCTCGGTTCGGCACACAGTTTTAATTTGCCAGGAAGTTTCACTCCCATCAATGCTCGACGATCTCACTCCAACAGTGCACGAAGTCTTGAGTTAGCTGCCGCTGTTCCTCCGCATTTCTACGTTACAATCAAAACATGATTTCGGCTGGCCTACAAAGTATGAAATGTGTCTCATGGACTTGTTACCCAAGTCTCAGTCCCACAGTGCACGAAGTCTTGGGTTAGCTGCCGCCGTTCCTTCGCATTTCTACATTACGATCAAAACGTGATTTCGGCTGGCTTACAAAGTTTGAAATGTCTCTCATGGACTTGTTACCTAAGTGACATTCGACGAGTAATCCACGTTCGAAGACACTGAGCTCTCAAGATCTACTCATTCTGCTGTTACTGCTTCTCACTCGCCGCTTCCTCTTACACTCCCGTGTTGAGTTCCGTACTTCCCAGTCGTGTCCGGATACTTTTGATCAAATACTGTTCGTTGCACTTTTCCAGGTGTAGTGTATATCCATAAGCCTGATGACACACAGTAGTAAAGAACATATGTTTTATCGCCGAATAATTATCAGTCGTCCCTTGAACGTCCTTTGCAGTCCTTCCGCATTTCTATCTTCCGGGTTTAAGGAGAGCAACGATGAAAAATTCCGCCCGCTGTTGCCCACTACATTTTCTTACCAGAACTGCTTCATTCAATTTTTATAATGAAGCCGGAACAGCGGCGGCGCCGCCGTGTTTACCGCAGTGGCAGCCGAAGACAATCTGACGTCCCTCCGTGCCGCGCGGTTAAAAATGTAGGCTTTAATCAGATGGCGCCCGGCGTGGGCTGCCAGCCAGCGCCCGGCTGCTCTCCTTGGCGGGCTCTGCCCGCGGTCACGAATCGCCCGCGGAGGCGCGCAGCAGTAAACAACGCTGATTAAATGTCAACACGTCGCCCGTGGCGCCCCGGAAAAGAATTATTGTGGGCCGTTTGATAACCGAGAACTCGCGTTTGGCTTCAACGTACAGCCTAACCTGTAGCCGGCAGATGGTTAACTAGAGCCCTGCATTAACATTTATTTAGCCATTTGAAAACTGCGGAACGTCGCGATCAGTATTAACAGACTGATGAAACGGTCACCAAGTCACCAACTCTTAGCTGAAGGTTCCCATGTAACAGATCCCAGGAACAATAAAAATTAAATTTTTGTACTTCGTACATACATAAATTTAAAATGCTGTCATAATCTCCCCTTCAAAAGGCATAATCTTACGTTAAACTTATAACGCTATAAATCAAGTGTTAACGACAGAAACTGTGAAAATGTCTTGAGAGATTGTAACTCAAAACGAGCAAATTACCCAGACTATATTCTTCCACTATTTGAGAATGGTTAACACCTAGCGACGGCCGGCCGAGGTGGCCGAGCTGTGCTAGTCGCTACAGTCTGCAACCGTGCGACCGCTCCGGTCGCAGGTTCGAAACTTACCTCGGGCATGGATGTGTGTGATGTCCTTAGGTTAATTAGGTTTAAGTAGTTCTCAGTTCTAGGGGACTGATGACTTCAGACGTAGTCCCATAGTGCTCAGAGCCATTTTGAACTTAGCAACGTTCAACAAACTTTACAAATAATTCTAGACCTTTATGAAACTTTTCTCGTTGACTGTCCGCGCTAAATTGTTTTACCGTTGACTATATTTCAGCTGTTCGTGCAGTAAAACTTCAACATCAGGTGTGACTTTTCAGTTTGACAAATCTTCACTGGCCGGCCGTTGTGGCCGAGAGACTGCCGGCGCGGTAGCTCACCGTGTTCGGTCAGAGGGTTTAGCTACCCTCTGTAATAAAAAAAAACTGAGCGAAAGGATCAACGAACAACCTTAACGGGTGTCATCGAACGTCCGCCACGAACAAATTAAACAAACAATTTAGAAAAAAAAATGAGGTTAAAAAAAATAGCGGTTCTAGGCGCTTCAGTCCGGAACCGCGCTGCTGCTACGGTCGCAGGTTCGAGTCCTGCCTCGGGCATGGATGTGTTTGTGCTGTCCTTAGATTAGTTAGGTTTAAGTGGTTCTAAGTCTAGGGGACTGATGGCCTCAGATGTTAACTCCCACAATGCTTAGAGCCATTTCAACCAATTTATATTTACTGATGGCTCTATTGCCAGTATATTTCGCAGAGAGTATCCATTCATACTACGGAAGATACTTGCAAAATTATATCATTCTAGGTGACATAGTTCAGGAGATATGAGATCATTAACTTTGAGGGCGTGAGAAACTACCTTTTCTTGAAACGGAACGCAATTTACTCACTTTACACTCATCCAGGGTGTAAGCCACCTCTCCCGTACTATTTACTGATTAGCCGGCCGGTGTCGCCTTCCGGTTCTAGGCGCTTCAGTCTGGAACCGCGTGATTGCTACGGTCGCAGGTTCGAATTCTACCTCGGGCATGGATGTGTGTGATGTCCTTAGATTAGTTAAGTTTAAGTAGTTCTAAGTTCTAGGGGACTGATGACCACGGATGTTAAGGCCCATAGTGCTCAGAGCCATTTGAACCATTTACTGATTAACGCTTGACTATTACTTGCTGTGGTTTGTCTGGCTGGAAAATGTGGCACAGGACACTCATAAGTGATCAGTTATGTAGGGGGAACTTACTCCGAAGTTGCATACGCCTATAATTAAAGCTATGACCTTGAGGCTACGAAGCATGCTCTGTTTATTCTACCACACTGTTCTGTAATTCATTCCCTTTCAAGCATTCTAATAATAATGGAGGGATTGCAATATGTGAACAATTCTGTACGACACAGATAATTTATTTAACTTCAGACACAAGAATCACGTCCCTACTTGTTCTGATGGCACTCACACTTCAATTACATCCACTTATCCTTCACGAGCTTATATGAGACTACAATTGCCGATTCCTTAACGTACTATCGCTTTTAGTTATATAACAATTCACCTTTACGAAATAAATCCTGAGTTTCTAAATTATTATTTTAACCACAGTCACTTTTCTCACACACATTCATGTCCCACTTGAGTGATGGCTCCGGTGCGACTGACACAGCCAAATGATCTCCTGACGCCAATCTGTCCATTCTAGAAATATGGGGCATCCCCGTCAGCGATAGCGCTGCATTGTAAGAAAGAATCGGAGGGATAGATTCGATCCCTAAAGTTCAGCATAGATAGCTCTACCCCTACAGGGCCTGGAAGCTGTTTTATTTATGGGAGTTCGGTTCTTTAAAGTACTGGGGGGAGGGGGGGGTTATTTACTGGTTTTAGTTAACGGTTGTTCTTACTCTCTCTCTTCTCTTAAGTTAATCATTTGCCAGCTGGTCTTATGCCGTGCTCTGCCTCAGTCTCTCGCTCGTGCGAAAGCCAGCTTGGCTTTTTCTCGTACGATATCCAGCAAACCATCGATGAAAGGCAACAGGCAGACTACATATTGCCAGATATTCGGAAAGCGTCTTCAACAGCGCCACACTGCACTCTGCTAGAGAAATCCTGTCGTACGCAACAGGTTCTCAGATGTCTCAATCGATCGAACACTTTTTATATACATTGCAGTAGTTTAAAAGAAAAAAAGGCTTTTCCATTCTGTTAACTTCTTTAAAAATTCATCTTATGCACCCAAATGTGTGTCGCCTTATTTACAAGGCACCTTCAGTGCACGTCCTGAAATGTTACATGTTTGATTTCGTTAAATGGAAAGGTAATTGCGGATTAGCGTGAAATTCATTACTTGAAAAACAAACACCTTTCTCTCATGTGTTCACTCTGCTTTCGAAACGTAGCACTGTAACTGCCATTTTCTTTGTCTGGAGAGTAGCTCGTTTTTGTACCTGTTTCCAGGTTCCTCGTTTTTGCCTTTTATTGTTGTGTGTGTGAGTGTGTGTGTGTATTTGTGCGAGTTATTTATATTTGTTTTTATTTATTTTTTTAATTTTTATATAGGTAGGAGAGGAACGGGATTTGTGATAATGTATTGGGATTTCTGCTCATTATGTGATCAGTAATTTTAAAAAGTAGGTTGTTAGTTATATTCAACTGACTATTTACTACTAGTTTCTTTTCTTCTTTGTTTCGTATATGTGATAAATTTGTTGTGATATTAGGAAGTGTCTTTAACCATGTATTCTAACCATAGACAAGTCTTTCTGTCTTCTGGTAGGCTTGTGTTTCATTTCTTTTAAATTCTCTGCAAAAGTTTGCATACTTCCAAGCTCTGATATGCTCTTGCTGGCGGGTGCCGAATGTTCTGGTGGTCTGTATCTTCCTTCACATGTGTTGCATTGTAGTTGGTAGATTTCTGCTTTCTGATAGATGTCTCTGGCTTTTACGACTTTTGGGATGTACTTTTGTATTATGTTTTAAGTAATACGTTGCCCTTGACGGTGGGTGTCAATCGGAGACAAAGGTATCGACGGAAGTACCACAAGGATCTCAGATGTACCCGGTCTTTTCTTTATATACATAAACTATGTGAAGGCTAGCACTGAGAGCAGCAATCTGCGACTATTTGCTGATGATGCTACAGGTTTTGGGGAAGTGTCGTCTCTGACCGCGGTGGTCGAACGCTACAGTCTGGAACCGCGCGACCGCTGCGGTCTGAGGTTCGAATCCTACCTCGGGCATGGATGTGTGTGATGTCCTTAGGTTAGTTAGGTTTACGTAGTTCTAAGTTCTAGGGGACTGATTACCTCAGAAGTTAAGTCCCATAGTGCTCAGAGCCATTTTTGAAGTGTCGTCTTCGAATGACTGGGGAGGTACAGAATGATTCGGGTGACTTCTGTTTGGTGTGATGAATGGCAGGCTACTATCAAATGGGAAAATGTAAGTTAACAGAGATGCGCAGCAGAAACAGTTCTGCTGTTTTCGAGTACAGTGCTAGTGGTGTGCTGCCCGGCGCGATGACATCGATTAAATAGCTAGGTCTGATGTTGCAAAGCCGTATGAAATGGAACGAACAAATAAGAGCCCTTGTCGGGAAGGCAAATGGTCGAAATGATATACTGGCAGAATTGTAGGGAAATGCAGGACATCCTTAAAGGAGACTGCGTACCGAGCATTTGCCTGGCCCGTTGTTGAGTATTGCTCGAGAGTCTGGGGTCGCCACCAGACAGTATTTAAGGAAACGTCGAAGCAATTTAGACGAACGCTGTTAGATATATTGGTAGTACGTTTGATGAAAATTCGAATGTTAGGAAAATACTACGTGAACTCGAATAGCAATCCCTGAAGGAGATTAAGCGTTCTTTTTGCGAAACATTGTCGAGAAATGCACAGAATCGACATTTGCGCCAGACTGGTGAACGATCCCACCTCCATCAACGTACATTTCGCGTAATAGCCGCCAAGACGAGATAAATCAGAGCTGATACGGAATCATATGGCGGTCTTAGCTCTTCTGACCGCCGAGGGCTATTCGAAGTCGAAGGCCTTGGTTTTGATAAGGAGCGACGCCATGTAAGCGAGACCATTTCCGGTTATCGCACTGGCAATCTGGATCGGGTTGCTGCACAGGCAAGTGCGTTGAATGACTCACGAAATGTGACATTTTAGGAGGAGCCATTTCTCACACGGTACCGTTTACAAGGCCATTGATAACGCTGAAACCACTACTGGGGCTAAGGAGAACAATAAAGTGAAGGTAAAAGGTATTCGTTCCCATACTGTGTTTAATGGTCCTTGTGCTTTTATTGGTGGTATTAAGAACTTCGCTTTTTTCAGCAATGACAAGCGTTCATCGGAGAAAAGGGCATCGTCAAGAGCGCCCAAGGGAAGTGTGACAGGATCGCTGTTCTTTCTATACCTAAACGATTTGGTGGACTAGGTGTCTAAGATGAGTGACTGTAAGAAGATACAAGATGACTTACACATAACAGATAGTTCGTGTGATGAATGGCAATTAGCTCTAAATGCTGAAAAATGTAAGTTAATGGGGATGAGTTCGCAAAACAAACCTGCAATGTACGTATAGCGCATTAGTTGGGTTGGTTTCTTTTGGGGAGGAGACCAGACAGCGAGGTCATCGGTCTCATCGGATTATGGAAGGAAGTCGGCCGTGCCCTTTCAAAGGAACCATCCCGGCATTTGCCAGGAGCGATTTAGGGAAATCATGGAAAACCTAAATCAGGATGGCCGGACGCGGGATTGAACCGTCGTCCTCCCGATTACGAGTCCAGTGTCTAACCAATGCGTAGCGCATTAGTAATTTGCTGTTTGACACGGTCACGAGCGAGTCTGAACGTGGTGTTATAGCCGGCGCACGAGCGATGGGACACAGCATATCAGAAGTAACGCTGAAGTGGAGATTTCCCCTTACGCCCATACCGTGAATATCAGGAATCCCGTAAAATAGCAAATCTCCGACATCGCTGCGGCTGCAAAATAATCCTGCACGAACGGGACCAACGACCACTGAAGAGACTCTTTCAACGTGACAGAAGTACAACCCTACCGCAAATTGCTACAGAATTCAATGCTGGGCCATCAGCGAGTGCCACCGGGCGAACCATTCAACGAAACATCACAGATATGGGCTTTCGGAGCTGCACGACAGAAAGCTTTATGCCTCGCCTGGGCCCGTCAACAACGACGTTGGACTGTTGATGGCTGGAAACATGTTACATGGTCGGACGAGTCTCGCTTCAGATTGAATTGAGGTGTTGGACGTGTACGGAAATGGAGACGACTTCATGAACCCACGTACTCTGCATGTCAGCAGGGATTTGTTGAAGCTGGTGGATGCTCTGTAGCGGTGTGGGGCATGTGCAGTTGGAGTGATACGGGACCTCTGATACGTCTGGATACCACAGATGAAGCGTACCTAAGCATCCACTCTGATCGCCTGCATCCATTCATGTTCATTGTGCATTCCGACAGACTTGTGCAATTCCAGCAGGACAATGCGACACCAAACACGTCCAGAATTGCTACAGAGTGGTTCCAGGAACACTCTTCTGAGTTTAAGCACTTCCACTGGCCACCAAACTCCCCAGACATGAAAATTATTGAACACATCTGGGACGCCTTGCAACGTACTGTTCAGAAGACATTTCCGCTCCCTCGTACTCTTAAGGATTTATTGACAGCCCTAATGGATTTCTGGTGTAAATTCCCTACAACGCTACTTCGGACAGTAGTCGAGTCCATGCCACGTCGTGTTGCAACAATTCTGCGTGCTCGCGGGGAGTCTTACACGATATTAGTTAGGTGTACCAGTTTCTTCGGCTCTTCATTGTGTAAAGCAGTCAGGTATGCAATAATCAGCTTCCAAGCAGATCGTGATAGCAACATTTTATTATCGATTTCAGAGTGCAGAGATGCCTGGTCGGTTTACCTACGTGATCGGATACCTACTTGCGGAACGATACAAGCGAACATCCTCAAATCAACCTCGCCACATAATACAAATCATCACAGTAAATAAACTGAGTTTTTCTCATCCAGTTCCTTGTGTGTTGCTATGTCTGGTCAGCAGCGTGGACCTCGGCGAGGTAAAAGCAGCTTCATTCTTAATGTAAGAAACAGCAAAGAGTGCCTTTTCTAGTTTACCATACCAAGTCTAGACAATAGGTGACCAAGAGTAATGGTGAATTATTTTCAAAAGAGACAGATCTCATATTCCATTCCCAATAACTAATATTATTGGCCGAGACCAAAATTGACTCGTCGAAAACTTAACGTTTGTCACATCGGGAAAGCAAATAGGTTACTAAAGAGATTGTATCGATATAATGACAATAGACAGAGCAATATCTCGAAGCTGATAGGAAATATAACCCTCTTGATACACAAAAAGTCAAAATATACCGTGAGGAAAATGCTGTGTATCAGGCACCTTTCGACGTCTTGCCATTGATTAGTTTCACCGACAGAACTATAGTTTTTAAGAAACAACTATCAAAACTGTCTTCCTCATATGAGAAACTGATGCATTCAATGCTCATAACTTTTCTTCTATAATGACTGGGTTCAAATATGTTCTTCGGTTCTTCTTTCAAGATGAAGTAAGTCAAAAAGGACTCAAGAAGTTACTTATTTATTTTAAGGTCTAACTATGAACGGAAAAGGGATGGCATAAAACGAGAATAAACGCTGTGCAAATTGAAAACTGAGTGTAGACAGAATTACAACTGCTCTTTTTGTACATGCTGGGTACACTGAAATAAAGGTGATTGATCTTTCGTTGAAAATTTGAGAACTAACTTACATTCTTAAAGAAGTAATAAGCAAAATTCATTTTTATGTAATATCTATTATATTTGAATTACCTTTATATGCTACGTAAGTAAATTTTTCCTTCACACGAATAGAAATTTCTGTTGCTTAATGTAATTTGGAATTATTCCTCCCATCAGTTTCAAGTTTGTACTGTAGCATTTAATTGGTGAAAAAAGAGTTTAAAGTCTGCCAGAAAACTCTACATAATGACCCACTTGTTGGGTATCATCTGAAAAACGTTAAGCATTTCTTCTTGTTATCCTTTTTGTTTTCAAAATGGAAAGTCATTCATGAAATGTGAAGTTGGAGTGAGAAAATAATCAACCTGTTTTTTATCCTGTTTTTTATTAACGTTTGTACGTGCAATGATGTGCTTGTTAGTAACAATTTTTTTATGGAAGGGAGAAATGCAGACTCACTTGGTATTTCAGACTTTTTTATATATTTCGAAAAACATAAAAAACTTGAGCATCTTTTCCTTATTTTGTTATAGTTGTTTCTGTGGGCTGAAGTGCAGTTTCAGACTGCCATGATGGTTCAAAACAGCGTGCTTTCCATTGTGGAGTACAATATTAATTCTGAAAGCAGACCCTTAGGCTGTGGCTAATCCACTTTTGTCCAGTATTCTTTCATCCAGGGATTCCAATCCAGCAGTAAGTATGCACGATAGCTTATGTAATTTTGGCTAAGTAAGAGTGAAATATCTGCAGATGAAGAGGCAGGTCGTTAGTACAGCCTAATGCATGCTGTAAGATTACTATCGACATGAGGTTCAAGGTTTAAGTCCCAATCCTACATAAAGTATTAATTTGACAGGAAATTTTAGTGCAAGTGGAAATTTTAGTTTGGTTTGGGTGAGGGGACCAAACAGCGAGGTCATCGGTCCCAAATTTTAGAGCGTAATATGCGTATATATGTACACTTAAGCAGTTATTTTAAACAGAGTACTAAAATATTTAACATGGTGGAAAAACTGGAGGAAAAAGTTGACAGTACGACCAACGTATGACTTACGAGTGTTCGATGAACAGATCTCGCTTCTGGCTGTATTTACGTACACATGACTGCTGCTGTAACGATTGACGGACTACATTGCGGTTTAGGGGAGGGTGATAGACAGGAATTACGCACATGATGGATGACGACACGCCTAATGGGGACCTCTGATGACAGGCCACCTGCTTCAGGATAAAGTGGTAATGAAATAGTACCAATTCGTGCTAATGGTACTTTATTATTTTGGAGGAATGACGACGCATTATTGATAACACACTAACTATGAAGGATCTTCAAATGAGTGGAGCAGCTATATTTAACGTGAAATTGAGTCATTTTTCTTCTTCACTTTGTATCTGTGTTAAGCTGAATTAACTAAAAATGATCATTTTATTAATATCTTGTGCCACCGAACACCTGCTACAGTCCTCAGGTTAACGTTTGTTTAGCATAATCCTCAAATGCTAGTGAATAGTATTTAGGAATTAAGTGTTATCTGAGGGCCGTTTCAAGAAGACAGACATTCATTGGGAGATGGTTTGGCAAGCTGTCTACTCGTACTGTACAAACTCGAACTGGTGTGGACCATTGAGTCGAAAAGGTTAACGTAATACGAGGTGCATTCAAGTTCTAAGGCCTCCGTACTCACCCGAAATCGATGAAACTGGCGTTACTTCTCGATGTAATCACCCTGCAGACGTACACATTTTTCACAACGCTGACGCCATGATTCCATGGCAGCGGCGAAGGCTTCTTTAGGAGTCTGTTTTGACCACTGGAAAATCGCTGAGGCAATAGCAGCACGGCTGGTGAATGTGCGGCCACGGAGAGTGTCTTTCATTGTTGGAAAAAGCCAAAAGTCACTAGGAGCCAGGTCAGGTGAGTAGGGAGCATGAGGAATCACTTCAAAGTTGTTATCACGAAGAAACTGTTGCGTAACGTTAGCTCGATGTGCGGGTGCGTTGTCTTGGTGAAACAGCACACGCGCACCCCTTCTCGGACGTCTTTGTTGCAGCGGAGGAAGGAATTTGTTCTTCAAAACATTTTCGTAGGATGCACCTGTTACCGTAGTGCCCTTTGGAACGCAATGGGTAAGGATTACGCCCTCGCTGTGCCAGAACATGGACACCATCATTTTTTCAGCACTGGCGGTTACCCGGAATTTTTTTGATGGCGGTGAATCTGTGTGCTTCCATTGAGCTGACTGGCGCTTTGTTTCTGGATTGAAAAATGGCATCCACGTCTCATCCATTGTCACAACCGACGAACCGAAAGTCCCATTCATGCTGTCGTTACGCGTCAACATTGCTCGGCAACATGCCACACGGGCAGCCGTGTGCTCGTCTGTCAGCATTCGTGGCACCCACCTGGATGACACTTTTCGCATTTTCAGGTCGTCATGCAGGATTGTGTGCACAGAACCCACAGAAATGCCAACTCTGGAGGCGATCTGTTCAACAGTCATTCGGCGATCCCACAAAACAATTCTCTCCACTTTCTCGATCATGTCGTCAGACCGGCTTGTGCGAGCCCGAGGTTGTTTCGGTTTGTTGTCACACGATGTTCTGCCTTCATTAAACTGTCGCACCCACGAACGCACTTTCGACACATCCATAACTCCATCACCACATGTCTCCTTCAACTGTCGATGAATTTCAATTGGTTTCACACCACGCAAATTCAGAAAACGAATGATTGCACGCTGTTCAAGTAAGGAAAACGTCGCCATTTTAAGTATTTAAAACAGTTCTCATTCCATCTGCCGTACGGTGCTGCCATCTCTGGGAAGTATTGACAATGAACGCGGCCTCATTTTAAAACAATGCGCATGTTTCTATCTCTTTCCAGTCCGGAGAAAAAAAATCGGAGGCCTTAGAACTTGAATGCACCTCGTAGTAGGAAACCCTCGAAAGTTAATCTTCAATTCATCTGTGGAAGAACTTGTTTTATGTAAGTTTGTGTATTGCTGTAAGAAGCGCGGCCGATTTTCAGACTGACTGAAATAATACATACGGTTTATTTCATTCAAAGTTTTCAAAGAAATCTGTTAAATCTGTTGTAGCGTAGAAACAAAGAGGGAATTATCACTTTCAAAGACGGGTATAATAGCAGTTGTGCGCTTAAAATGTCGTGAAAGAGACTGTATTGATACAGATTATCTTACGTTTCATTATATTACAATTATTTCATGAGAAATACTTATGTGAATTGTGGCTTTGTAAGAATGCAGCACTCAACGAAGTTCTGCTTATTGAATGTTGAAAACTGTTTTTTTTTTAATTAATTTTGGGCTCTAGGCACCATTTACCATACAGCAAGCAGCAGTTATGAGTGTACAGATTTTACGTAACACTGAGTTAATGTGCAATAGCCGAGTAAAATTAGCTTTGCGTTGTTTCTCCACTCGTAGTTACTATTTGTGGGTTGAGGAATACAGAGTGCCATATCATAATTTTTCTAAAACAGTAGGGATTAGTTCCCTTAAGAGAAAGTCTGATTACAAATTCATTCCAACCCGATGTCTAAGTATCTATTTTTATCTTTGTCAGACTTGAACTATGGTCTCATCGTGGGTCGTTACATTATAATTTTCTTCTTTCTTTCTTCAGAAAATTTTCGCTACGTAATGCTTAAGTTATGTTCTGGACTGTTTCACCACAAACTCACTAATGACACTTTTGAGATTAAAATGCAGTTTAGATGGAATCTGCAGAGTTTGGGTGGTTTGAAGTATGTGTTCCGACGGTCAGAGCTTACGGAATTTAATAGAGAACCCTTATCGATTCTGAAACTGATAACGTCTCTCACGTCTTTCTCACATCTGACGACGACCTTTGGCTTACGGATTTCATTATTGTACTTGCGACAGAACACTTTCACTTCCATAGGAAACTTTCTATCGCCTCGAACGAAACTTTTCAAACGGTATACTCGGAGTTGAGACTAAAATAACTTCCTTTTAATTAAGTAGAATATTGCTCCTCGTGTTCCTTCAGCACCAGAAGTTTTTCTGTTAATGCACTGCTTCTCATCCCATTTTCCAATAGCATCCTCCTCCATAACAGCTTTTACCGTGGTGCGTATTGTCGAATGTTTGTATTAACTATGAGTATAAGAAAAGAGATCCCTGCTCAAACGACAACTTATCTGACATGACTCAAACGATATGTATAATTAACTGTCTGACAAAATAAGTGAATCACCCATATGGGGACGAAGAATGGAAATGAAACTTCACAGGTTGAGAGGCTATGAGAAGTCATCTCACTGGTTACAAAATCCAGTCATATTTAAGAAGAACCTGGCACTACGAATCCACTCGTCAGTACGGCGTTGAAACCCCTCTGGCCTGGTTGTGTGCACTGCTTCCGTTGGGAAGGGTGTCATAAAGGCATTATATCCTCTCCTCAGGCGAACTGGACCACAGCAGTTGTAAGTGGTACTACATATGCTCTCCGACGGTGCCGGGACCGAGTTGACGCCCGGATTGGTCCCACACATGTTCTACAGTGGGCAGACCTGTGAATCTTACTGGCCATGGAAGTACCTTAACAACGAGCAAATTGTTCATAGAGACACGTGCGCGATGAGTGGACGAGCTTTGTCCTACTGAAAAATGACGCAGAGATAGTGTCGCATCAGAGGTAACAAATCAGGAGGCAGAATTTCCGTTGTGCCGTCAGACTTCCCTCAATTTCTACCGGCTGTGACCTGAAGCGATACTGGATGGCTTCTAACACCATGACACCAGGAGCAAAGTCGCTGCGCCTCACCAAAATATTGTTGAGACGGCACCTGCCTCTCAAGGCCGCAGACAACTTAATTATCAAAAGTAGATGATTTTGACCAATACAAAGGCAAAAGGCAGAAGCCGGCGGAGAAAATGAGGAGTGCACAATTAGATGCACCACCCAGCAGTATCGAGAAGGTAGGTAAAGTAGATTGGTAGATTGGGTTAAACGTACGGCCGACATCGAGGTCAGAAGTGGTGCAGGAAGTGTCCAGGTGTGTCCAGGATGGGAAAGAAAACCGGCCGTACCCTTGTCGGGGGAACCATCCCTACATTTGCCTACAGTGATTTAGGAAAATCAAGGAAAATCTAAATCTGGATGGCCGGACATGGGTTGGAACAGTCATCCTCCCGAATTCGAGTCCTGTGTGCTAACCACTGCGCCACCTCGCTCGATATTTACCATTTCACTACACTATTACCGTTAAGTATTTTCCCAATAAAACACAGTTTCAGTATTTACTACAGAGCCAAGAATCAATATAGACTCATCATGAGTAACTTCCTTCTTAAAATAAATAACTCTATGTTCTAAATTTGGTCGCCGATTTTGAAGCGATCTGGATCTGGAAAAGCTAATGCATTTATTTCCGAATAAATGAAACTCTATTTTCTGACGCCAGAACGAACCTCACCTGATATTTAACGTATACATTTTCAACAAACACTTTACTAAACCCATAAAATAAAATAACGTTAGTTATTCATACTGGATCAATTTCGCTTATGTCTTGGGAAACTAAGCAAACTACTTTCATCAAGTACAGTCACAATGTGACCCATCAAATTTTCGTCCTCGCTTTCTTAAAAGAATGAACCATAAAATCTTATGTTAACTGCAAGTTATTTTCCAGTTAACAAACAGTATTTTACGATAGATTTTTGACAAAGTGAAAGAAAAGTGTTACAAAAAGGTACGGCCAAACTTTCAGAAACAGACCTCACACACAAATCAAGAAAAGATGTTATGTGGACATGTGTCCGGAAACGCTTAATTTCCATGTTAGAGCTCATTTTAGTTTCGTCAGTATATACTGTAATTCCTCGATTCACAGCTAGTTGGCCCAATTGAAGGAAGGTAATGTTGACTTCGGTGCTTGTGTTGACATGCGACTCATTGCGCTACAGTACTAGCATCAAGCACATCAGTACGTAGCATCAACAGGTTAGTGTTCATCACGAACGTGGCTTTGCAATCAGTGCAATGTTTATAAATGCGGAGTTGGCAGATGCCCATTTGATGTATGGATTAGCACGGGGCAATAGCCGTCGCGCGGTACGTTTGTAATGAGACAGATTTCCATATCGAAGGTGTCCCGACAGGAAGACGTTCGAAACAATTGATCGGCGTCTTAGGGAGCACGGAACATTCCAGCCTATGACTCGCGACTGGGGAAGACGTAGAACGACGACAACACCTGCAACGGACGACGCAATTCTTCGTGCAGTTGACGATAACCCTAATGTCAGCGTCAGAGAAGTTGCTGCTCTACAAGGTAATGTTGACCACGTCACTGTATGGAGAGTGCTTCGGGAGAACCAGTTGTTTCCGTACCATGTGCAGCGTGTGCAGGCACTATCAGCAGCTGATTGGCCTCCACGGGTACACTTCTGCGAATGGTTCATCCAACAATGTGTCAATCCTCATTTCAGTGCAAATGTTCTCTTTACGGATGAGGCTTCATTCCAAAGTGATCAAATTGTAAATTTTCACAATCAACATGTGTGGGTTGATGAGAACCCGAACTCAATTGTGCAATCACGTCATCAACACAGATTTTCAGGGAACGTTTGGGCAGGCATTGTTGGCGATGTCTTGATTGGGCCCCATGTTCTTCCACCTATGCTCAGTGGAGCACGTTATCATGATTTCATACGGGATACTCTACCTGTGCTGCTAGAACATGTTTCTCTGCCTCGTGATGACCGGGTGTTACTTACGTTACTTATTAAGTAGTTCTAAGTTCTAGGGGACTGATGACCATAGATGTTAAGTCCCATTGTGCTCAGAGCCATTATTTTTATTTTGCTAGAACATGTGCCTTTACAAGTATGACACAACATGTGGTTCATGCACGATGGAGCTCCTGCCCATTTCAGTCGAAGTGTTCTTACGCTTCTCAACAACAGATTCGGTGACCGATGGATTGGTAGATGCGGACCAATTCCATGGCTCAAAAAATTGGCTCTGAGCACTATGCGACTTAACTTCTGAGGTCATCTGTCGCCTAGAAATTAGAACTAATTAAACCTAACTAACCTAAGGACATCACACACATCCATGCTCAAGGCAGGATTCGAACCTGCGACCGTAGCGGTCGCTCGGCTCCAGACTGTAGCGCCTAGAACCGCACGGCCACTCTGGCCGGCAATTTCATGGCCTCCACGCTCTCCTGACCTCAACCCTCTTGACTTTCATTTATGGGGGCATTTGAAAGCTCTTGTCTACGCAACCCCGGTACCAAATATAGAGACTCTTCGTGCTCGTATTGTGGACGGCTGTGATACAATACGCCATTCTCCAGGGCTGCATCAGCGCATCAGGAATTCCATGGTTCAAATGGCTCTGAGCACTATGGGACTTAACTTCTAAGGTCATCAGTCCCCTAGAACTTAGAACTACTTAAACCTAACTAACCTAAGGACATCACACACATCCATGCCCGAGGCAGGATTCGAACCTGCGACCGTAGCGGTCACGCGGTTCCAGACTGTAGCGCCTTTAACCGCTTGGCCACCCCGGCCGGCCAGGAATTCCATGCGACGGAGGGTGGATGCATGTATCCTCCCTAACGGAGGACATTTTGTTCTTTCTTTGTGTGTGAGGAATGTTTCCTGAAAGTTTGGCCGTAAATTTTTGTAACACCGTATATATATATAAAGTGACAAGACGACGTGCTTATCCTATACCTACTCTGGCCACTGTGTCAAACTACTACATTTTTCTCCTGTACGAAGTGACGAAAATCAGATGGGAAACCTTGGCAAATAACAGGAGTAATGGCTTCATTATTTTGGTAGTTTAATATCACTCTTCGCTTTGCAATAAATTACTCCTTCCTCAGGAAGAGGACTCATGTTCTGAAATATGATAGTTTCAAATATATACAAGTATAACAATGTAATAAAGTGTTTAAATTCTAGTTACAAAATGTTTATACTATCTCACTCCCAATATAAACCACACTGAAAGAATAATTAAAATATCTGTGTTGCTGACAGTACACAATATATGTAATGCAGTTCCATTACACATGCTCCACGTTTCATTGAGATATCCTGCAAGTCAATTTCCAAGAAAATATTACTGTCACTTGTTGTTTTTCAGCAGTACTGTGAATGTAGTGTAACATCTATTATAAATTTGAAATCCTCATCTTTACTTTACCAATTTTAAATCATTTTACGAAAATATATTTTAATGAGCTGCATTTTCGTAATTCTTAAACGAACAACCATTAGCGTATCTGTTGCCATTATATCAGTGTTCCCGTTATAAAAATGTGTATCATATCTATTTGAAAATAATATGCATTGTTAAAAGAGTGTCGAACAGGATGGCTCTTTTCTTGGCGACAGCGATCATGTTCCCTGATACGCAGCACTGGTGACACCAGAGCGTGGCTCTTGTGGGACGTGTGAGCACCGCGAACGGCCACGTTGCGCAACGAAGAGAATGGATGGACGGTGATGGCGTCACTTTCTGGAAGGACACAAACAGGGATGGTCTGCATTGAGAGAAGTCCATGGGACTCACGGACTTAGTGCTGCGTGATACGACGGACAACGCTCAGCACGAACACCGTTGCCAGACAGCAACCCGAGGGGCAGGTGATGTCTTCTCTGGTCAACGCAGGACATTGCAGTGAAGACGAGGAACGGATCTCTGCACATTATATTGAGTACATTCAGACTGATTTCGGAATTCCTGTTAGTATTCTGATCACCTTAAGTTAAAGTCAAGGCACAGTGTTATGTGCAGTGGTGTGAAGATGCCTTAAATTCTGCCAATTGTAATTCATTATGCCACAGAAATTGTGAATATTCTGTAATGGTTCGTTTGTGGATTGCACGATGGGTGTATGATAATGAGCAAGCCTATTAAATCAGAATACAATGGGCATACAATCGTACTGATTGTAGCGGTGGTTGTGTTCTGTGAACAGTGATCTTAAACTGTGCTCTTCTGGATGGATTTATCATATGTATAACTGAATTACTGATAATTTAGATATGAGCATAGGCAGTTGGTTGTGTTGATAGTATTTGAAATCTTTGTGTAATTAGTAATAGTTAAGTAGCCGTAGTTAGTGGCTGTATCAGTCTATGATAGATAGGTCCAGTATTTTCTAGTATAAGAATTTGCTAGTGTCATGACAACAGAGTATCCGAGAGCCATATACTGTTACTTATTGTATTGTATTTGGTTGCCTGTTGTAGCGCCAGATTATTAATTGTACATTGGCTATTGTATTTTAAAGAGAATATTTTATGTTATTATTTGAGCCCTACTAAAGTGTGATCTGGGTCCAACGAATTAATTGTTCAGTGAGCTATGTTTTTTCTATTGTTATTCTGCATATTAAATTGTTTTCGAAATTGAACCCACGTCTTCACAAACCCCATCTGGAGCCCTAATCTGTCTGAACCCCACACATAAACTAAATCACATACACAGAGGTGACAAAAGTCACGGGATACCTCTTAACATCGCATCGGACCTTCTTTTGTCCGGAGCAGTGCAGCAAGTTGACTTGGCATGGACTGAACTAGTCGTTGGAAGACCTCTGCTGAAATATTGAACCATACTGCCTTTAGAGCTATCCATAAATGTGAATGTGTTGCTAGTGTAGGATTTTGTGCATGAACTTAAACCTTGATTGTGTCCCAACAATGTTCCGTGGTGGCCAATTCATTCGCTCGAATTGTCCAGAGTGGCGAATCACTGTTGACTCGGCGACATGACGCACTGTCATCCATAAAAATTCCAGCGTTGTTTAGGAAAGTGGCTGGAAAGAGTCTCCCGCTAGCCGAACATAGCAATTTGCGGTTAGTGACAGGTTCAACCGGACCAGAGGACCGGTCCATCCATAGAAACACAGCCCACAAACCCCACACCATTGTGGAGCCACCACCAGCTTGCACAGTACCTTGTGGTCTATTTGGGTCCTTGACATCGTGGAGTCTGCACCACACCCGAACAATGAAGTCAGCTCTTAGCAATTGAAATCGGGACTTATCCGACCTTATCCCGATTGTCTAGGATCCAAACGATGTGGTCGCGAGCCCAATAATGGCGCTGCACGCGGTGTCGCGATGTTAACAAAGCCAGTCGCGTGAGTCGTCTGCTGTCATAGGCCACAAGCGCCGAATTTCGCCACACTGTCCTAACGGATACGTTCGTCGTACGTCCAACATTGATTTCTGCTGTTATTTCAAGCAGTGTTGTTTGTGTGTTAGCACTGACAACTCTAAGCAACGACGCTGCTCTCGCTTGTTAGGTGGAGGCCATCCATGGCGAGAAATAATGCCTGAAATTTGGAATTCTCGGCACACTGTTGACACTGTAGATCTCGGACTAATGAATTCCCTGATGATTTCTGAAACTGAAAGCCCCTTGCTTCTAGCTACAACTACCATTCTGCGTTCATAGTCCGTTAATTCTCGTTACTCGTCCATAATTACGTCGAAGACCTTTTCATATGAATCACCAGAGTACAAATGACAGCTCCAGCGATTCACTGCCCTTTTATATCTTGTGTGCGCGTCGGTACTGCCATTTGCGTATGTGCAGATCTCTGTCCCATGCTTTATGTCAGCTCAGTGTTATTACAACAAATTACACTCCTTGACTACTGTCATTACAAAGATTAAGAAGTTCTTGTTCTATTTAGAAACAAGGTATTTTCATTCAGGGGAACGCCCTATTTGCTTTAATATTTCTTTCTGCTGATGAATGTTGTGTCACTTAAACTCAGTACTTCTTAGCACAAAAAAATCTTTTACTGAGTTATGAAAAAGTATAACAAATGTATGTTCTAAACCACACTAACTCTTTAAAAATATCTATGAGTAAGACTGTACTTCCATCAGTCCTTGTTCTTTTCAAACACTTTTCAAATAGTTTTCATTTCCATCATATGAACACAGCCAGTCTTAGACATTTATAGTAATTTTAACATAAGTGATAGTTTCTGAACTTGACATAATCCATTTTAGAAAATAATACTCAACTCTCTCGCAGGCATAATAAACATTTGGTTTAATATGTTTATGGAATATTAGCGATTACAATCTTTTGCACTAATATTGTACTTCTCTAGGGAACATATTCCTTATATTTACCTCTGGTGGCCAATATTGTCCATCCTAGTTGCATGCAATTTCTTATCACATAATTTTCCAACACCGTGTCGTTTTTATTGTATTCCTCAAGGAACTATATTCCCTATATTTATTTCTGATTTGCCAATATTGTCCATCCTAGTTGCATGCGCTTTTTTATCACATAATTTTCTAACACCGTGTCGTTTTCTTGACCTAGGAAACTCTAAATATAATACATTTGTGTGTAATATGTCCTTGATTCTGGAAGGTCAATTGTAGACAAACTTGAATTTACTGATCTCATGGTTTATCTCAATAAACTTGTCGCTCATCTTATCCAACAATAATTCATTGACTGTAAGTCTACTCCACTTAAAATTTTTATCATGTCTCCAAATTCTCGGTTCTACTTGCTATTCCATCTCTACTTTAGTATGTTGACTGTCGTGTGGCCACTTGTGGCTACATCAGACTCACAACTTACGTCTTGTGCCTGGCCTGGCCTCGAGGTGAACCATGCATCACTAAGCATACCGCACTCAAGGTGTTTAGCATTTTTTTTTCCTTTTCTCCTACAAAAAGTTCCTTCAGAGTTGGAAAATCTCCCATCTCTTCGACTAAGCTTTTAGTCCAATAACATTTCGTTAGAGTAGAAGCTGTGGTCTCAAGATTGTGATATTCATTATCTCTTGGAAAATAATAAACCCACAGTTATTATGAAAGTATGTACAACACAGTCTACCTATTTCTCACATATACCTTTCTTATTACAAGTCCCTTTCTACTGCAAGATCGATTCTGGATATCTGACAGAGTTTTAAAATGTCATCTTTAGCAAGACACCTTTGCTTTACCTCCACCAACATCAGATGTAAATTTTTGCTCGTTCTCAAACTCAGACTTTTTATGAATTCGTTTAATTATTTTATTCTTACTTTTCGGTTATTACTGTTTCATTGGCAGTGGATATGGCATTTTCACTACTCGCGTCTGACTGTGAACTACATGCCTCATTGTGAATTTCAGATTTAACGTTGCAATCATCACCGCTGCATTTTGGAATCTTACTTACCAAGATCGATTCCAAATGATTCTGATTGCAAGCAGTGATGATTACAACGTTAAATCTGAAGTTTACAATAAGGTGTGCAGTTCACAACCACACGGCATTAGTGAGGATACCATATCCACTTACATCTTTATTTGGTCCAAGCTTAAGATAGCTGCTACAGAACGTAATTATTTCAAGTTAGTACCTCTGAGACATTCTCTATTTATCCCTCATACTGTATTTCTATCGAATTTGGTAGAACTTTAACTTTTATCAGATCTGTACCTGTCGTATGCTCAACTGTTGGCCTTTTTCTCTTTCTGTAAAACTGTCTCACATTTGACAAAGTTACGTGATACGAACGTCAACATTTCAGGACTTAGTCAGCATTATGACGCATTCTACAGGCACTAGAAACTATGTCGTGCCACTCCCTTCGCAACTTCGAACTACTTCTGCCTGCCTCTTTAATTTCTTTTACCATGACGCCATTCTCCTCATATTCCAGCTGATTACCATTTTCTCTCTGCAATTTTCTCTCCTTTCCCTTCCTTGTATCCCATGTCTTTTACCAGTTTTACTATATGAACCGCTGTTCGTCCTCGCGGCCCTTGCCCCCCGTCGTACATATTTAAACTTTTTATTTGGGTTGGATGATTTATTTTTTTCCAAATCATTTACTGTCTTGCGATTACCGTAATTACCACGTCTTCCACTTCAATAATTCTCTCTGCCACATCCGCTCATGACATTTATTTGATGTCTGTTTCTCTTACCTCTTCGTGTATGTTCCCATTTCGAAAACAGTCTCCGTTTTTAAATTCCTCGGCCGATATCCTCGGTGAATATTTTTCCCTAAAGCGTTTCAAAGGTCTGACGGTGCATCTTTTGGAATTATCCGACAAGGTTTTACACAATTCCCATACTACCTCAGATTTTTTCCAGTATTCTTGAAGAATTTTTTTTTTCTCGAAAAACTGGCATTCGTATAACTACAAAGTCACATGAAAATCTGTCTCCTATCAGTTCCGAACAAAATTCTTGAAAGAAAAATGTGAAATGAGCGTGTGGCATTGTTGGCTGGGAGGCCCCATCTGGGGAAGTCACGCTGGGTCAATTGCGAGCCGGTGATGAGGACCACATAACATCCAGTCCACGAGCGGGAATCGAACCCGGTTCCGCTGGGTGGGAGACAAGCACGTTACCACTCAGCTAAGCAGGTGGACGTTCTTGTGAGAATTAGTCTTTCTTGGTTGATTATGGCGTAGTCAGTAAATCTCAATTCAATCCTCACAGTTTTGCATCATTGACCATGGCATCAATTGTAATATTGATCTTTCACTGTTTACTCATTTCGTTTGTAAAGCCTTAGTACTAATTTTTATAGATTGCACAGGGCCTTCTGCAGATTAGACTGCTCTTCTTTAGTTAAACGTTCGACCTCTTGTATCACACATCGTACACAATTCGACTTACAAGGGCTAAGTCACGAAATGGAACCCACTGTGAAAATCCCATGAAGTTTTGCGCAGATGTGTTGGGTAGCACCTTTAGCGTGCCCGTCGATCGCGGCACGTCGCTCTTTTCGGTTCTGAGCGCACACTTACAAAATAATCTTACATTTCTCTTGCAATGTCAACCACATTTAAATTATCCCGAATAAGTTGTCTACAATGCCGGAAACACATTCTGACAAAGTAAACCTAAAGTTATTCCGTTAGAAGTTGCCTCGTTGGATGGTACTTTATCCCAGAACAAGATGGTATACCAGTGCAAACACATAAGTAAACAGATAAGCGTTATAAACAGGCGAAACGAAAGATGAGACTAATTGCAGGAAAAGCTGACGACAAATTTTTACAATGTTTCCCACCGAATGCAAAAGCCAACAAAATCTTAACTCGCAATGAAAGTATATGGAGAACGAGAATTATTACTCTTCTGGGCAGTAAATTACGAGAGTCTACGAGGATATCATTCGCAGCCCTTTATAGTGGTGCCACTTCGACTTCAAAGCCGATTAATTTAATCTCTTGTTTTTCACGACTTAGAAACACTTGCAGTACTGTTGTTGAGAGTTCTACGCTGCGTTGAAAATAGAACGTATTCGCGTCAGTCGAAGACCTATTGTCTCCAGGCGGAGCTTTCTAAAGAAGCTTTCATGAGGAAACAATTATATTCTGACCCCAGCAGGAAACAATTTTCTCCTCATTAAGTGAAGTATTTCTTGCTCGTTTCCTTCGGCTACTATTACTTCTCAGTCTACTACACGACCCGTAGAAGGCGTATAAAATACGATTAATGTCGCTGATGGAGAACTTCTCATCTCAGTGCCAGAAATGTCAGGGGAAGGTAATCGATCGTGTTCTCTCCAGGGGGGTCTTCCCAGGCATTTGGCTGATGCGAAGTAAGCAAAGAAATCACCGAAAACCTAATTCTGGACGGTCGAACAACGATCTGAACCGCTGTACAATCGATTTCGAGCCACGTGTGATAAGAATTGCACCACCTCGCTCGCTTCGACTCATTGGTATGTCGGGTTACAGTGTAGGCTGGAACACATCTTTGCGCATTTGTTGTGAAGGGTGTCGGAGAAAAAGGTTTGTGAGAACGAGAGACTGTCACATCCCTTGATATGCGGTAACACAACACCTAAAATTTGAACAAAGGTCAAAATAATGTATTACGAAAACTTCGAAACTGAATGGACTTCCCTACAAAATAAGGTACTCAAGGTGATAGTAAATCTCTTTTAACGCAGGCATCACATTTTCTTTGAAATAAATAGTTAGAAAAATGCAACATTTTATTAGAATATTTACAGCTACATTTACACTCTACAAACCACTGTGAAATGGTGAGACTAATTCACATTGTAACACTTATTAGAGCACACTGTGAATTACATGGTTACTTAAAGAACTGGCTAATCCCTACAAATTAAATTACATCAGATGAATCTCCATTTAACATACGGCAATCCTCAGTGCAAGTGCTTGAAAACTGAGTACTGTAGATGACATCAATTCCTTCACTCTATGATTCCGCATTTCACTATGAAATATATCAGCTAACGTACCACGACATAGTCCGTAATTCATTGTTGTAATTCGTCCGATCTCATTTACCAAGTCGTGTGTTCCTGATAAAGCAGACTTACGCGGGAAAGAATCACTGGTGCACTAATCCTCTGAGAGCAGTTAATCCCAGTAAATTTTCAACAATCGTCTAACTGGCTACGACGCTGTCCAATCTTGAAACGAGGGGTCCTGAAGTTGTGAAGGTGCAACATAAAACTGCAGTAACATTCCGATTAGCATTAACTGAGCCACCCTTTTCTTCTCGACAAAAGTAGCGTCTGATCACAAAACTACAGATCGTACTGTCACCTTTCAGAGATGTAGAAGGTTTACATGAAAAGTTCTGAGTTACATATATGTGCAGCAGTCATTTTTTTTAAAAGTAAAATCTCTCTTGTTCTCATTTCTAATTGTTATTCAGATATTCGTTGTCGTGATTTAGATTTGCCTTCATTTCGAGAAGGGTGCTAAACATCATTTTCCTGGCCTTTATTCCGTATTTTATTTAGCAAAAAGAGTCGTGGTGTCGTATAAGTTGTTACACAAGTTTCGATCTAATACAGAGATGATCATCATCAGATCTATATTCCTTGGTGATAGTAGAAATCCTTTACGTGGAGGAGGCTCGTCTGTGCTGGCGTTGAGAACACTGTTGCCAGCGCGGACGGGCCTCCTACACCTCAGGGATTTCTACTATCACCAAGGTATATAGATCTGATGATGATCTTTGTATTAAATCGAAACCGGTCATCCACAAATAAAAAGTATCATCTTATATGTGAACATGACTGTGATTGATAAATAAACTTTAAATATTAGATCGCTGTTTCCTGGAAGAACGTTCCACAAAATTTGTTATGTTCACGGAGTCGCTATGTTACCCTGTATTTGGCTATAGTAATGTTAGAAAGTGGCTGAAGTTGGATGCACTTCTTACCTATCCACCATGCTCCCTCACACCGTCGCCACGTCCGCCCATCCTATGGGGACCCCACCCGTTTGGGTCTAGTTTTATGCATGTGAAAGTTGTAGAACGTTTTTGAAACGTTTGCGAATCGTGTAACAGTGTGGGACATGGGACCCAGCCCAGTATTCACACAGTCGGATGTGAAAAACCACCTGAAAACCACGTCCAGGCTGGCAGAAACACCTGCCCTCGATACAGGCCTGCTGCAACTCTCCAAATCCCAGTAGCGACGTGCTAACGGAAGAACACTAAACATAGTTGATTTGCAGCTTGAACGTTTGAAAAGTCAACAAGAAAAATTGTAGGAACAGTTGATCTCTTCAGTTACATTACAGATGCTTGATTACGAATTGAATGCCAGGTGCTCCTAAGGAAAACTAGAAAAAGTTTCCTCGCGAATAGCATCCACAGTAATTTGTTTGTTAATTACACATCTGATAGCACATTTCATTGGATATTTATGTACTTTATGATACCCCTACATAAAATTTCAGCATTAGTATGAAATCAACACTCTTTCCATAGCCAGAAACAGAATGTAGAAGATGTAACATAAAACCTTCACAACCAACTGAGAATGAGCTCTCGAGGCTGGAAACAGGAAGTAGCATGTTACATAATTTCTTGTACTGTGTGGAATATCTAACAGTGATTGGAATGTTCGTTAGTTACAGTAAGCATATACCCTTATCTCCCCAGTCCAAAGGCATTACAATGTGAACTCTCTAAACAAGACTTGCACAGGTGAAGAAAGTTGTCTTTAAAAACAGGGCGCCAGTAACAGCAGATACCAATAATAGCCACCACATGCCATTCTTTACAGAATCGAACTCCCATGTATAGAACAGTTTCGTTTAAGAGAAACTATTTTTTCACACATCTTAATGCTTATAACGATATATATTCCGAACTGTGCGTCCTAGGATGACATACATTTGCAGAATGTACTATAGATGAATACATCCAGCAAAACGTATTGCGATTTAGGTTAATAATAAAGAAGTAATAATTTAAAACGTCATGCCTGGCACTGCAGTTTTACAGCATGAGCAGCGAAAATGTAATAAGCGATAAACCTTATTTTAGTTTGTGAGGGTTGTCAGCTACAAAAAGTTTCTAGAAGATTTGAAATTACGTAAGAAGTTCGTTGGAAGTCAAAAAAGGTTGTCTATCTCAAATACTGGCTCAATATAGTCTGTGTAATTTGCGCGCAACGAGTTACGCTGTCGCAAAACACATATACACTGGTTCTAACTTTAATAGTTGTATTACTGTGTTAAAGCTCTAACGTTAAGTTTACATCTCTTAATGAGTACATTATAACACCCTTTTAGTCATTTAAATACTGTCAGTAATGATAACGGGCTGTCAAATGGAAACGAGGCATGTGGGACAAAGTAAATAAACTGTTTATTATTTCAAAAGCAATTGCCGTAGCTGTTTACACATTTATCCCACTCTGAGGCAAGACGGTCAGTACCTTCATGGAAACGTATTTACAGTTGCCCGTGGAACTACGATTTTATCCATGCCTACGCCTCTTCGGCTGAAGCGGACATATCCAGCCGTGGTAGTTTCGACTACGCTGCATAAGTTTCGCAGGGAAGCCCTTACACATCCTCCATACGGTCCCGAACCCTCCCCACGGTATTTCCGTATTTTTGAAGCCCTGAGGAAGGATATTCACGGACGTCGAATTGCACATCTAGGTTCAAACATTATTCGTTAGGCAACAGCAAACATTCTTCACTGGAGGCGTTGATCGTCTTACCTCACACTGGGAAAAATATATTAACTGTTATGGAGATTACTTCAGGAAGAATAAACAATACACTTACCATTAGAGAGGCTACCTGCAACAGGATCTGTGTGATCTGTTTACCAGTCTATCAACAAACAAGTAGGTAAATATGCAGCTATATAAGAAGAGTACGTGTGGAGCACAGCACTGAGTGGAAGTGAAAGTCCTGGTAGTTAATTATTTGCTTCTTTATTCTTCCATGAATCATTGCAAAATGGTAACAGAAATGTCATACTAAATATAATTATCTAATTAATGCATACAGTAACGCTATATTTAATGCTATTCGTCATTTGCATGTCACTTGTCACTGTCCACAGTAGACAAACACACACACACACACACACACACACACACACATACACACACACAAGCAAACACAGGCACAACCACTCTTTATCCTCAGGCGTTAGCACTTTGACGATTCTTCCGACATTGTATTGAATCATTGAAGGTGTCCCCATGGCCCGTGTGCAAAATGGATCGTGCGAATAGGAGTTTACAGCAAAAGTTATCAAACTAAGACGGGTTTCACCATTTCCTACTCTGTAATATAAATAATGCTCCACGTCTTAGGATTAGTTAAAGAGTTATATACTAAATGGCATTTTCAATATTTTTACTTTGGATGTCTCTTTAGTCACATAAAGCAATTTTGTGTACCATTTAATTTCCATGCGGAAAATGTTGTTCTGTGTTTCTTGTTTGCTTACTCAATCCACGTTTAGTCTGACTCTCATTCCAAGAACATGAAGGCTCTTGTTTGTGAGATATGTTCTGATGTTCTTCTTGATGTGCGTGGTGGAATTAGTATCTCCAGCTATTTAAATAGATGTTGCCATGCGCGCCTAAATCTCTGGTGTGCCGCATGCTATCGATTCTGCTCTCGCCCTGGTTCATCTTTGGCAGAGACGAGGTGTCAGCAGAAGGCAGACTAGAGAGAGAATAACGACTATATACATGGTCGAGCAGCGTACCCGAGTGCACTGCGATGGTTGGAGTCCCTTAACTGGCAGTGAATGACTCGCTGGAAGCTACTCTTCTAGTTTCAAGACGTTTTAGTCAGAACAGCTGTGTCACCGCATCGGGCTGTCACCCCAAACGCATCACTCACCGCCAGCAATGTTTACATAATCGTCGCAGAAAGGTCAGCTTCTTCTGTCGCGGAAGGACGCTACCTCAGTCGCCGGATTGCTGTACGACGATCATTGCTTTAGAATGAGGACATCGCCTGGAACTGCTGACACTTCAGATACAGCCGAAGTCTACACAACACCGACTGTTACCTGGACAACAACGTGGGCAACAACTACCTGTCGAAGTCCACGGGAACTGTTAGCAACACTTCAGTACACCAACGGCGCCGCTGACCGCCCAGACCATAACACCATCTCCATCACCGCCGGCTCTCCCATCACCAGACACATCATCGCTAGCTTGGCGGCACGTCAGCAACAGCAGTAGTGACACTATTATCTGAAGCAGCCCCAAAATCTCCAGCCACAACACAGGCTGCGCACGGCGATATCAGTAGGTATACATCCCCCCTCCCCCCCCACACACACAGTCATCCCACAACCTCCTTTCCACACCCAGCTGTAAATTATATCACCAAACTAATCGAAGGCCGAGTACCAGTGATCGTCAGCGAGTAAGTAAAGAGACCCAGCTAACTCTCCCAGATACTGACGACATGCATGTCTAAATCATCCCAGAAGAGCAACATTTAATATATCGCTCTTCGTTCTTGTTCAGTAGGTATGAGCCCAAATTTCTCAATCCAAATATACTGCTAATTCACATTCAGCGCTACATACCAGCAAGGCAAATCTAGCAACTCATTCCTAGGAGAAATTCCATCATGATTAAAACTAGCGATAATCATTCCCGTTCATCCCTCCTCCGAAATATTCCCTCTTTTTTTGGTAATGCTTCCATTTCAAGCCTTACAAACCCTCCTCCTTAACAACCATAAACTCCACGCCGACTCCCCACATTCACAGCAGTGATCAGAAAACTTATAAACGAGTACACCAACGAAGAGATCGAATGTGAAATAAATTCGCAACTGGGAATGACTAAGCACAAGGCACTCCACGTTCAAAGTCATAATGGATCTCGCTTCTGACTCACAGTGTTCTCAGACTCATGGGTTCTTGATTTACCGCAGGAAGCATCCTGTGGAAGCATCTCGATCAAACATACATGCATATAAATGTCAGCGATGCCTCCAATACGATGACTATCAGACAGAACATTGCAGGAATTTTCTCAACCCAAGCAAAACCATTTTCACATACAATCCCCAAACCTAAGCTCCCCATCTACCTGCAAAATCTGCGACCAGTCTCATTCCACTTACTCCCAATAATGTAAATCCAAGCCCTCTCCTCACAAGCCTCAACTCGCCGTCCCTATTGACACACAAACAACTCCCTCCGTCCTCCACCCATCGTTTAAGATATAACTGGTTTCATAACATTAACCTGCAAAACATAGATCCTTTTGAAAGATGCCACATCCTATAACAAATAACCCTCGCCAACTGCACCATCTTCCACCTCAACACCTACGTCACGTACTCCGAAATCAAGCCCATTTCATTTTCGATCATCTCGAAACAATAGTCTCACCTATCCTTCAAACTCCTTGTTTTACTGAAAATAGTACAACACATAACATCATCTAAAAATATCTATTTCCTCCACTCTAATAAACCTCTTTTTATCCAAACCATCCAACAACATGAAATGCATGCCTTCCTCCTCAATGAAGCCTTTCTCCAACCCCATCGTTCCACCTGGATGTCTCCTTACACCCTATATCGCACTGGTAATCCCCATCCTATTGCCTGTGGCAGAGTGGCCTGCGCACATCTCCAAAATATCTCGTTTACTTCCCAACGACTCCTCAATGATCCAACTGAGCACCATCTTTCTCCCAAAATTCGCGTTAATCTTTGCCACTATCTATATCTGCCCTAACCATCCCATTCATTACAATTTCCTGACCAATGTAGACCGAACCTTTACCACAAATCGCAGCCTATCTTTACCTTCGGTGGTGACATCAGTTTATTAACATCCTCAATGGGCACGATATTCATCTCCATATCCATCCTGAAACAAATGCCATTCTTGATGCCGCTATTGTTTCCCCCCATTCTCTTGAGGCGCAGCACAGTGGAAGTCCTCGATCCAACTGGAAGCGAGCAGCTATTTGTTCTCCAGATCTCATACCATGTACCCAACCGAAATCCACACCAGTCTCAGTTATCCACCCTAACATATCGAAGATTATTCCCATGAAGACAGGAATGCATACCGTGAACAATTTAAAACCTTAATAGAAAGCCATGATTCCAACATTCAAAATCCTGACGACATAAATAGAGGGACTGACTTCCTAAAACACATCGTTCCGGAGACCATTTCCAACTATATCCTGCTCGGAACTCTCTACTACGACCGTCTTACTCTTCCTCCATGTGCTCTTTCCCTGTTCCAAGAATCCCATTGCACATACAGAGAACTCCTTCATACTCGTAACCGAGACATGCTCACTCACCACCGACAACTCCAGGAACATGTTAGAGTTACTTACAAGCCAAAAGACTGGCTCATGACGTGTAATAAACTAAACATAACTCCTATAAGGTGTGCAAAGCATTGGGAAGCATCCCCAATAGTCTCCAGAAACAAACCCACTCCCACCTGTCACATCCTACACAACAACAGGCCGCCACAACAGACCTCACCAAAGACACAAAGCCAATCACTTCGCACTTTACCCGTAAGAAAACATTCACCATCCTACACGGTCCCAACATTGGTTACATGATGAACCCTTATATGTATGACTATACTAATACAACAATCCCACCTCTCGCACCAAATCTCCAGAACTTACACAGCATTCCACAAACAGGACTAAAAACGCCAATAACAACTGACGACATTGCACAAACACTAGCTAAAAAGCAAAACACTGCGGCCAGTCACGATACAAGTACCCACCACCACCTTAAGAAATGTCCCAGAGCCAATTACGAAACCCTTTTCATCCTTTCCAATACCGTCCTGTGCACAGGTTATTACCCAGAGAATAGGAAATCATCCATAGTCCTTCTCTCCCTGGAAGCTGATAAACTACCCTCACAGACATCATATCGATCTATCAGCCTCATATTAGTTTTCAGCAAAATCATTGAAAACATTCATACACAACGAATCCATCAGCATGTCGCAACCCACCTACCGATTCTCATTATCAAATGTGGCTTTCGTCCCAACGATTCCATTGGCGACCAACTTCTTTTCCCTACCCACCTAATCTCATATAAATTGAATAAACGTAACTCTGCCATATTTTTTCCCTTGGTATCCAAAAAAGGACTGCTTTTCAAGCTGCAAACCTATGCACTCTGATTTAAGTATGTCTGCCTTATAGCATCCTTCCTTGAACACTGTCCTGCATGTGTCACAAACAACCACGCCTACTCCCTCACCTTTCACCCTGCTGCAGGTGTGCCTCAAGGCTCTGTCCTCTCATCCCTCCATTACATCCTGCACACTGTAGACATTCCAAAATCGCCAGCTACATAACACGCCGTTCAGGTAAGAGATAAATAACATATAGGAAATTGGCCGGCTCGAAAAGTGCTGCAGAAGACCCCTATCATGCAATATACGTGAAGGTTTACAAAACTGGTTAAATAATTAACTTGACTTGCAGAAAATAATGTAATTTCTCGAGGAAGTAAATTGTATTTCCCAGGACACTCCGGACATCAAACAAAATAAATAAATTGTAAGAGACTTCCTTGAGAATGTGAAAGGTTGCTGTATCTGAAAGATCCTTGTTACGCATCCAAGGGTTAACGCAATTGCACGTAGCAAATTCGTGTTCCATTCTTACCATAAGGAGGCTGCGCCCACCGTCTTCGACCCTTCCAAGAGCCGTTGGTTCAAAAATGGTTCAAATGGCTCTGAGCACTATGGGACTTAACATCTGTGGTCATCAGTCCCCTAGAACTTAGAAATACTTAAACCTAACTAACCTAGGGACATCACACACATCCATGCCCGAGGCAGGATTCGAACCTGCGACCGTAGCAGTCGCGCGGCTCCAGACTGAAGCGCCTAGAGCCGTTCGGCCACACTGGCCGGCAGCCGTTGGTGACTGTTTGTCATGCGCTACATGGCTTCGATTATATTTGATGTTCGTCTGAAAAAACTAGTTGATTTTTCATATTGTAATTATCATTTATCGTATGTTACAATTAGTTTTTCGCGGCTAGTTTATTAATTTGAAGCTTTTCATTATGCATGCTGTGCAAAACTTGTATCGGGGATTTTAATAACTATGTACTAGACGCTGCTCGTCTTGACTCCATTTGGTACTTCCAGTCTGCTGTTAAGAACCTTATGTCAATTAATAATGGTCTCGAACGTTTTAATGTTTCTCAATAAAAGGCTATTACAACTACAACTGAGAATCTTGTATCCAACTCTCTCGCATTGTGGAACTCCTCATGAAGAAAGTGTTCAATTATCAGGCTTGTCAATATTCAGGAGTACAGCGTGATATTAACTGCACGAAAGCTAAAGACCCTTCTTCTTGTGTTCCATATACATACAGATATATTCTTACTTGGTGTGTGTCTTTAAACACTCCTTGTCACCCTTTTTGCACGATTACCAAATGTGCTCCTCGAGAACTGTCATTAGCAAAACAGTAGAATTTATCATTCTCGAAACCAAGTTCTGAACGGAAAATGATAAATATCTATAGACTATAAATTCCAGTTTAGTTTAGCAATAACGTTCTACTTAGCACCAATTTCTCTTTATTAACTGGAGTTACCGCTATTTTAGTCTCACTTTTGCTAGTTCGGAATTAATAATCGCAATGAGCAATGAGCAAGAGTTTCTGACTCATTTCTATAAACTAAACAGTTTTTCTTCCGACGTACACAGTACGTGACTAAATGTGTTTCACATCCCAGTGAGCCTGTTCCGTGTGAGCTCAGTGCTTCGTTCCCTCGATAATAAACTCACAATTTCGGCCATTCGTCCTTGAGACTTCATGGGAGTTACACCTTGCCAGGATCATTACCCATGACTATATTGTAAAACAGAATAATCATGGAAACATTAAAAGCAATAATTGTTCTAGAGGCGTTCGCTAGACTATAAAGCGTACAGCAAAACATTCGCGGCACTCCTCACCTAAAGAGATGAATGACAGAATGTCCGGCGATAAGCGACGGATCTCATGGTCCACAAATTTTGCTACTGGCGACGCTGCTGGTTTTCATATGTATAAATGAGCCCTCATTTAAAACACATCAACTTGAATTCTCTTCTTTCACGTTACGTAATGATGATGATAATTTCTGAGAGACATACAGCAACAGAAGTTACTGAAAATTTAATTTATTTAACAGAAATACTTTCCTATTACTTGGAAATAACGGTCTCCCTCCTCTCCTTCCCCCTCCAGTCTGTCTCTTCTCTTTTTCTCTCTCTAAGAGAAAAAATGACATACTCAATTTTCAAACGAATGGGTATAAAATCAGTGGTAAATTTAGACCAGTAACACATAATTTTAAAAAATCCGTGCGTTTACATAGTGATAAAGTTTGAAATAGGTGATACATCGTTTTAGAATTTCTTTGACTACTTACTTCAGCGACTTTCTTTCTTCGTATTATTGCAGTTTTCTGCAGAGGCAAATCATCAACTCAACAGCCCTTCATTGTTTTCATTCTGTAACGAAATGTAGATTACTTGAGGTAATTCATTTTTAATAAATAATTTTCTCAATCCTAAGATGGTTGCCTTACATATGATTGTTATTCATGAATGTTCTGTGGACAGCTGTTTATGGAGTTAGACATGTTAACTACAATTTCATAATACGTATTTCTGCTCGAGACCTTTTGTTTGTGTATAATCTATTAGTCTTCAAATGAAGGCTGTAATTACAGTATTAAAAATAAATATTTATTATTCTTTTATACCGACTACTCAGACTACCTCAATAATCCGTGACCACATCCCTTCCGCATTCCTTAGGACATTTCGGATGCTCTAAGCATCTGGGCGTCTGTTATGCGCCACAGTTATAGCTACGCTTTAAAAATAATGAATTAAACAGAGACTGTCTTCATCCTGTCTTTAAGAAAATTCTCCTAACACTACATTCTCTCAATGATTATGTTTTAAGTCGAAGTAATTATCAACAAAATTGAAGTGTATGGGAGTGACTCATATTACCGTGCCATATTTAAGGGTGCTATTACTATAGTGGGGTTGTGTGCAGTCTGACACTTGCGGAAGGAAGCCTTTCACGATATTACTTGTACGATTGGGATCGATGGAATAGTCATCAACGCGTGCCTCTAGGCTTCCCAAGCGAACTACTCTTGCCTCTTATTTTGAGACCAAGAAAGTATGTATTCAGGTACACTCTCTAAATAAATACTCTTTTTTATATAAAGTTCGGACCAAAGAAACTATTTGTAGCGCATTCTGCCACATATAATTTTAAGAACGGAACAGTGTACCGTAGTTACTATTTGCTTCACGCAACGGAATGAACGGAGGGCATAAATGAATATTACAATGAATTTTATGGCTACAGTAACTACTTGCAATTACATAATCTGATTTCGAAAACGTGTAGGTACCTCATTTTAGGCGAGTTGTCTGCAGTGAATGTATGTGGGTCAGTCTGATAATCTAACACTTTTCTATCTAGAAACTTGAAACATATGGATCCAAAATAATCACGCTGATTATAATATGGTACGTGACCATCACTCTCCGAATCTCCACTCCATCATTTACCTTCTAACCTCTAAGGCAATCAAAGAGTGCCAAAAGCGTTCTCCTGCTAACAGTTCTTAGAATGTGTATACGGGGTTCCAACGGTCGCTCGTTTTGACTAGTATAAGGGTGCATGTTGTAGTGAAATGCAGTTTGCAGACTGCATACAACCCCACTATAGTAATAGCACCCTTAAATATGGCACGGGAATATGAGTCACTCCCATACACTTCAATTTTATTGATAATTACTTCGACTTAAAACATAATCATTGAGAGAATGTAGTTGTCCGTACATGAAACTCGTGACGCACTGGGCTACCACAAAGGAAACAACTGAACAAGAAGAAGTTGTGTTTGTATTGAAAAATGCTGAAACATTCAGCTAAATGAGAATATGATGAATCTGACAAGCCCATTATTTGGACTCATCAATGAAAATCCGATTCTGTACCACGTGCCTGGAAACTAATCACCTTTCTGGACAATGAACAGTAATGTCGTTGATTCTGCCAGTCGAAGTGTCGGAGGAGTGTGGGATACCTAACGAAATGAAAGATACTGTCGGAAGTGCAGTTATAATTCTTGGTGAAAGGATTAACAATGATATGTCTCGCTGATGATATTACTATAATCTGTAAAGATGATTAAGAATCACAGGATCCTTCAAATGGAATGAACAGTTGACGGAGCACAGAATCTGGATTGAGAGTAAACCAAAAGAGACGAAAATATTTGGGAGCATACAAACGAGATTAGCGAAAAATTTAACATTATAAACTGGGAACAGTGCTACCTTGGGAGCAACAGAACACATGACGAGCGAAGAAACGAAGATATAAGAACGAGACTAGCACATGGTATAGAATATTTCTCCACAAAGTAGTCAAACAAAAGTGTTAGCTGGTAAATGAACTACCTGAGAATGTCTGTCCGAATTTTGGCAAAAATCGGAAAAGAAAGAAATGGAAGTACTTATTACGTTGTGTTACAAAACGTTGCTGAATATTACGTTGGCTTGTAAGGTAGGAAATGAAGACGCTGAATCAAATGAGTAAGAAACATAGGGAAAACATTATTAGAAAAAGGGACAGGTGTTTAGAACATTCGGTAACAACTTTCGTGGTACTAGAGGGGGCCGCAGATGACGAAAATTGTAGGGCGAGACAAAGAGCGTAGATTCCCATTTTCAAGAGGGGCCTTACGACATGTGCACGTAATCTTAGGTCTATATTATTGACGTCAATCTGTTGTAAAATTGTGGGACACGTTTTATGTTCAAGAATTATGACGTTCTTGGCAAACGTAAATCTCCTATATAGAAAGCAATATGGATTTCGCAAACAGAAATCTTGCTAAACTCAGCTCGCTCTGTTTTCCCACGAGGTACGTAGCACTGAAGAGAATGCCGTGTTTCCTGACTTTAGGGAAGCGTTTGATACTGTCCCCCACTGCGGTTCGTGAATAAAATACGACCTTACATAATATCGGGCCAGATTTGCGACTGAATTCAAGATAGAACTCAACACGTAGATCTTAACGGAAGAGAATCGACAGATGTAAGTGTAATTTCTGCATTTCCCCAAGGAAGTGTGATAGCTCTGTTACTGTTTACAAGGTATATAATTCATCTAGTAGAAACCGTCGGAACCTCTTTAAAACTATTCTCGGATACTGCGGTTTTCTATAAGAAAGTAGCAACGCCAGGAGAAAGTGTGGATTCGCGGAAAGACCAGCAGAGAGCTGAGAAACGGTGCAGGCTGTGGTAGATGATCCTCAACGGAAATAAATGTATTGCGCGTACATAGGACAAGAAATACACTGCTGGACAACTACACTACTGATGACAGTCTGCTGAGCTGGCCGCGGTGGCCGAGTGGTTCTAGGCGCTACAGTCTGGAACCGCGCGACCGCTACGGCTGCAGGTTCGAATCCTGTCTCGGGTATGGATGTGTGTGATGTCCTTAGGTTAGTTAGGTTTAAGTGGTTCTAAGTTCTAGGGGACTGATGACCTCAGAAATTAAGTCCCATAGTGCTCAGAGCCATTTGAACCATTTGACAGTCTGCTGGAAACAGTATCTACCGTAAAATATCTACGGTTAACCACCAAAGTGACCTTAAGTAGAATGACCACACAAAACAAATAGTAAGAAAAGCAGATGCCAAACTGAGATTGGTAGGAAGATTCTTAATCATCTTCGCCCAGGAAGAATGTGACCTACATGGCACTTGCTCGACTGATTGTTGGGAGAGAGAGAGAGAAAGAAGATCCAACGAAGAGAGATGTGTGTCATCATGGGATCGTTTAGTCGGCACGAGAGAGTTACACAAACTCCAGTGACGAAGGTTCGAAGGTTGTGCATCACGGAGACGTTTATTACTGAAAATGCGGGAGAGCTCTTTCCGAATTACCTCGGACAGCATATTACTTTCTCAAAGGTTTGCAATGGCTAAAGCCGCATTTGGAGATCGAAATGAATTGATGGCAACAGGTGAAAACTGTGTCGGAACAGCACTCGAACCTGGATCTCACTCTTAACGCTAGAGGTTGCCTTAACTGTCTCGGTCATCCTGACATCCCTCATACATCTCGCGTAGTGACCACGACGAGAAAATTCGAGAAATTAGAGTTAATACAAAGCGCCATTCACGACTGAAATAGGGTAAGCGGAATCAGTTATTGGTATCAGAAGTATCGCCCACCAGATGATACTAAAAAGCTTAAAAAATTTCAAAACTCACTATTTTTCATCTAAAATTTAGAAAATTTCCCTGGGAAAGACCCACAGTATGCCCCCCCCCCCCAATATTTTTTATAAGTCGGCGCCCCTGTCCGCTACACACTGGTAGATGGCTTGTGGATTATTATGTAGGTACAGATTAAGACTAGAACATATATAAAGTTTTTGTGGATACGTGGAATAGGTGCTAATACGAAATGGAATGGTTGGAAATTGATATTCTTATAAACTGATCAATCCGAAGATTGCTTGGTGGAAGTTAACTTGGCAGCACATTTCCACTCTTCAAGTTCTGCCGATTTCCTCATCATTTCTCCGTAGGTCCTACATGTCCCACCTCTTTTATTTCGTGTCTAGGTGCTCCAGTAGTGTTCTTTGCCGGCCGCGGTGGTCCCGCAGTTCTAGGCGCGCAGTCCGGAACCGCGCGACTGCTACGGTCGCAGGTTCGAATCCTGCCTCCGGCATGGATGTGTTTCATGTCCTTAGGTTAGTTAGGTTTAAGTAGTTCTAAGTTCTAGGGGACTGATGACCACAGCTGTTAAGTCCCATAGTGCTCAGAGCCATTTGAACCATTTTTAGTACTCTTCCTTCAGATCACTTTCCATTAACATATCACTGTCTTGCTGTGTTTGGGAGTCCCTCATGTTGCACTCTTTTTATACCAACTTACCACCATGGGTTTATTTTCTCACCAACTCTTTTAAGAACCTCTTCGTTTCTGACGGCATTAATCCAGTTTGTTTTGAGCACACGTCTCTAACACCGCGTCTCGAAATAATTTAGTTTCTTCCCTTGCTCAGTAGCCAGAGTCCAGATTTAAAAGCACACAATATGCCACAGTCCTTACATAAACTGTCTGATTTCTAAGCTGGTGCTTTTTGAAGTTAAGATCTTCTTGTTGTTTCAGTTTTTTTCTTTGCGTTTTCTACGTCTGAATTCTGCTTTGCTCCGTCCATCCATAGTGATCTTACACTCTAAATGAATAGTTCGCCAGCGACCTAAATGTGGACGCCAAGCTGTGCTGTAATTCGGAGTCCGCTTAATACGGGAGCGGAAAAGACAGCTCAAAGTTTGAAGGAAATCAAGGTAGCATTGCCGTTAACGGAACCATACCTAGTAAAGCACTGCAGAGTTCAAGCCAACCTTCGAGTTGAAGACAGGATTTTATTACAAATTTATTAAGTACTTACTGTCATAATATCGATCTGTACTTCTGTCCTCTTTCCTTTTCAGTAAATAATTTGCGTTTTTGTTTAGCTGTTAGTCCAATAATTATGAGTAGTATCTCTAAAGGCGGTGTGCTCATCATGATGGCGTTCCTGGACAGTCTCCTCACACAATGCAAAGCTTCGCAAAGATGACTTTGAAAGCTCACACGTTAGTACATTAAATAATTGCTGACTACATAGTACTGTAACACAAGGTGTCAGAGGTACCGATGTCCAAGGTTGTTAACCATTAACTTTCTTATCTGCTTATTTGATTTCCACGAAGAGGAGTATAAGATATCCTCAGGAAATGTTTCGATGTACTCCTGTGAACCGGATGAGTGGAAACAAACCTACTTAGGCTTCCAGAGCCACTATACCGCCTCTAATAACCAGTGGCAGAACTAAAAGTCTACACTGTCATTTCTTCGTATGTCGTCCCTATATAGGGAGAAAATCTGGAGAATTGCTCAATACAGGCTGTCTTTTACCTTCTTGGAAGTTCCTGTAATGGTTTCGTCGGTCATTTCACTTAATCCCGTGTTAAGATTGAAAGGAAGTCCGCCTCGATGGCTGAGTGGTCAGCGCGGCAGAATGCCGTCCAAAGAGGCCCGGGTTCGATTCCCGGCTGTGTCGGAGATTTTCTCCTCTCAACTGGGTTTTGAAGTGGCATCAAACTTAAAAGAGTTGCACCAGGCAACAGGTCTACCCGACGGGAGGCTCTAGTCCACGTCATTTCATTTCATTGAAAGGAAAGCTATCAAGAAGAACCATGAATCCGTTTCAGGTGCGTGAGTTCCTTTAATGGCGAAAGCATTCTTCCCAGACGGAGAAAATATTTTGCTGGACGATGGCTCCATTTGCTCAGCTGGAAAGATAGAATTTAGATTTCATGAGATGGGGGACGGAATTCGTGACTTAGGCCTCCACAATCACAGGTATTCATCGTTACCAAAGTGCTGACGTACGTATCTGAAAAACAGTTAAGAATCCTCTACACTCCAAAGAATTGGAACAGTTTTTATTTTATTATTTGAATGCGACTGTAAATCCTATGACCACACACTCTCTCATTCGGGATTTATATGCTTTGTTACAGTTCAAAAATTCAGGCTATTCTGAATATCTGACTCGGTTGAACGTAGCTGCTCATACCAAATTGGTAAAGTATATGTCAGCATGGAAAATGTTTTAACTGCATTTTGTATTTTATATGATGGGGCATTTACGGTAAAGTCAAGTACAATATGCTTCCAGAAACGAGCCATGTTTTTGCCTTCGACATTACCCGCTCTCGAGTGTGCAGCATAGCCATAAACCGAAGAACGAGGAGGAAGAAGGAACTCATATATGTCCCAGAAATGCTGCCATATTGGCAGTAAAGTGGCTGCCATTGGCTGATGCCGTGCAAGAGAAGGAATTCACTTACTTACAGGAGATGACATCCCATTTCCCATCCAACGTTCCTCTCACCCCAGCGCATAGCTACACTGCCAGTAAATCACCTTCCCTCCATCTTTTGATGAGTCAAATATTCTGTTAATAAAAACGTTTGAGGCTATGACAGTGCCTTGGTCGAGTTCGTTAGCGATATAAGACAAGAGCATAGCATCAAACAAACTGTATCATTGTTATAAGATAATCGCAAACTCTTTTTGTTGTTGTTATTTTGGGTCGTTAGATTTTATAGTGGTTTAAATAAGATGCAAAACTCTCTCAGGTGTACTAATTCTCAATAAAAAATAGATATGTTAAATTATGCCGATAGAAATCTGCCCTAGATGAAAATGAAGAAATATTTTGAACCCATGTTAATTAAAATGGGTAAGGTAGACTTTTAACAGTATGCACTCCGACAACCCTTTCTGAGCATTGTACGGAAGTTTGTGTAATATTCAGTAGGTTTTTTTTTACAATAGACTCATATCAGAACTGAAAAAATGAGATCTAATCTGAAAGTACTCAAATCCAAGTGGAAAGGTTTACTTATGGCACGTAAATTATGTTCTGTACAGCAATTCCTCGTAATATTAGAGAATATGTCTATCTAATTCATTCATATACGCTCTCATGATTTCTTCGTGTTTTATTAATTCGTTCTTTTATGAATTTTCTAACGAGCATTATGTGCACAAAGTTCTGACACGTTCCTTGACTAGGCAGCTGTGGCTCGCATGGTCCCACGTATCCTGGCAGATAAATAATTTAAATCAATGTATAAATACAGGAGAAAAATTTATTGCGGAAATAAAAGAGTTATTAACTATAGTCAATGAAATAAGAAAGAAAATCGATAATGCTAGTACAACATACCTCCGCCATACACTATACAATGGCTTTCAGAGTGCATGTAGCTGTAGATAACGGGTGACTTAGAAATATAGAGTTTAAAAAAGTTTCGAAGAGACTGCACTGGACATTGCAGTCATACTTAAGGGACCGAGAGATAACCCAACGCAAAAGTGGAGTATAAACTTTTAAACGGTTAATTCTAATAGGAAGTTTTAAGTTAAAGTAGATGGTAAGTATCATTGCAGAAATTATTATCAATAAGAAACCAATATACGGACTGTTACAAGTGCTGTAAGCAAAAGATAATGAATGAACCAAAACGATATATGAACTTCGGGAATGTAGACTGAAAGAAATGACATAACTTACAGTGTTTAAGAAAATCATGAATAAACACCCATAACAGCACCAAGATGAGCATGATGTGACATCAAGGGAGAAACTAAAATAAACTCTCGGCCTGTATTGATTGCAATTCAGCAGACGGCGAGGACGGTAAGTAGCAAACAGGTTTTGTCACACTGTAACTTACAGTCTTCTTGGTGGATGGATTTATAATAAATGGATGAATATAATGAATGAAAACTGAGACTCAGTGTTAAAGTCACTTATTAAGAAATTCTGTTATTTTTAGAAACTAACCTGTCTCTTTTCTGAGAAAGATAATTAGCCTACCATGAAGAGAAAATGAATGTATCTCCAGGTGAGAAAATAATTGCACTGATACGTCACATATAAGTCATAAGTCCAAGAGAATAAAAGACGATCATGAAAAATTGATACAGAAACATACATGTAGCACTTATTCCCACTGTCTACTCGTTAACTGAAAAGGTTCGTTTTCAGCGTTCAGGTCTGGGGAAGTGTTTAACATAGTTTGTTAGTGAAATGAGAAATAGCAGAAATTAGAACAGCGACAAGCTTAGCATCAAAACTGGTGATCAAGAAGTAGACAAAGTTAAGGAATTCTGCTACTTTGGAAGCAAATAATCTGTGAGGAATGGAAAAACGGAAAATAAAAAGCAGTCTAGCACAAGGAAAAAGGGCATTCCTGGCCGAGAAAAGTCTTCTGGTACTAAACACAGGCCTTGATTTGAGGAAGAAAGTTCTAAAAGTGTACCGAGCGATGTGGCGCAGTGGTTAGTACAATGGACTCGCATTCGGGAGGACGATGGTTCGCACCATCTTCCGAGCATCCAGATTTAGGTTTTCCGTGATTTCTCTAAATCGCTTCAGGAAAATGCCGGGATGGTTCCTTTGAAACGGCACGGCCGATTTCCTTCCAATTCTTGACACAATCCGAGCTTGTGTTCCTTCTCTAATGACCTCACTGCAATATGGTGAAGCACGTTAAGTTACGAGAGTTGGCGCTTCAAAATGGCAACTATTTATTTACAGTTCGCTCGCGTATGTAGTGTAGTGTAGTGGTTACTGTCGTTGTCCGGCATACTGCAGGTCGGCGATTCAAACTCGAGCACCAGCAGCTGTTTGTTATTTAGTATTTATCGTGAATTTTTTGCAACAAACGTTATGAGGAACTAAGTATACTGTGAAACGGACTGATCGCTACTCACACGCCGAGCACAGGGCAGGAGTGTTCACATAAATTTTCAGCCAAAGCCTTCTTCAGAAAGGAAGCACAGCACACATACGCATTCAAACAATCATACATCCAAGACTCACGCACACATGATCGCTGTCTCCGGCAGTTCTAACCAGAATCTTTTTTAAAACGGGAGGAAATGTGAACAATGAATAATATATATATATATATCGGAGAGGAATTTAGGGCATGAAATGCTGCGACAACAATCATCGCGCTTAGATGATTTTCACTCTACAGCGGAGTGTGCTCTGAAACTTCCTAGGAGATTAAAACTGTGTGCCGGACCGAGACTCGAACTCGGTACCTTTGTATTTCGCGGGAAAGTGCTGTACTATCTGAGCTATCCTATAAAGTTCGAGTGCAGTACTATGGCATGCTGCTCGACACAGTATCGTCGATTAAATATCTGGGCATAGCGTTGCAAAGCGATGGGAAAATTGAATGAGCATGTAATGACGGTAGTAGGGAAGGAGAATAGCACACTTCGGTTTATTGGACGAATTTCACGAAAGTGTAGCTCGTCTATAAAGGAGACCACGTATGGAACACTAGTGTGGCCCTTTCTTTAGTATTGGTCCAGTGTTTGGGATCCCCGACAAGTAGGATTAGATGAAGACATCGAGGCAATTCACAGGCGTGCTGCTAGGTCTGTTCACATAAAGTTCGATCAATATACGAGTATTAAGGGCACGCTTCGTGGATTCAAACAGGAATCGCTGGGCAGAAGACGACGGTTACGAAAATTTTTACAGCTGACTGCTGAACAATTCTAGTGTTGCAGACGCACATTTTGCGTACGGACGAGATAAGAGATATTAAGGCTCATTGGGAGGCATGTAGATAGTGGTTTCTTCCTCCCTCCATTTACGAGTGGATCAGGAAAGGAAATGACCAGTCGTGGAACATGGTACCCTACCCCCTGCACCATACGGTGGCTTGCGCATTGTGTATTTACATGAGAACCAGATGTACCTAATACACTCCTGGAAATTGAAATAAGAACACCGTGAATTCATTGTCCCAGGAAGGGGAAACTTTATTGACACATTCCTGGGGTCAGATAAATCACATGATCACACTGACAGAACCACAGGCACATAGACACAGGCAACAGAGCATGCACAATGTCGGCACTAGTACAGTGTATATCCACCTTTCGCAGCAATGCAGGCTGCTTTTCTCCCATGGAGACTACGATCGTCTCCATGCTGGATGTAGTCCTGTGGAACGGCTTGCCATGCCATTTCCACCTGGCGCCTCAGTTGGACCAGCGTTCGTGCTGGACGTGCAGACCGCGTGAGACGACGCTTCATCCAGTCCCAAACATGCTCAATGGGGCACAGATCCGGAGATCTTGCTGGCCAGGGCTGTTAACTTACACCTTCTAGAGCACGTTGGGTGGCACGGGATACATGCGGACGTGCATTGTCCTGTTGGAACAGCAAGTTCCCTTGCCGGTCTAGGAATGGTAGAACGATGGGTTCGATGACGGTTTGGATGTACCGTGCACTATTCAGTGTCCCCTCGATGATCACCAGTGGTGTACGGCCAGTGTAGGAGATCGCTCCCCACACCATGATGCCGGATGTTGGCCCTGTGTGCCTCGGTCGTATGCAGTCCTGATTGTGGCGCTCACCTGCACGGCGCCAAACACGCATACGACCATCATTGGCACCAAGGCAGAAGCGACTCTCATCGCTGAAGACGACACGTCTCCATTCGTCCCTCCATTCACGCCTGTCGCGACACCACTGGAGGCGGGCTGCACGATGTTGGGGCGTGAGCGGAAGACGGCCTAACGGTGTGCGGGACCGTAGCCCAGCTTCATGGAGACGGTTGCGAATGGTCCTCGCCGATACCCCAGGAGCAACAGTGTCCCTAATTTGCTGGGAAGTGGCGGTGCGGTCCCCTACGGCACTGCGTAGGATCCTACGGTATTGGCGTGCATCCGTGCGTCGCTGCGGTCCGGTCCCAGGTCGACGGGCACGTGCACCTTCCGCCGACCACTGGCGACAACATCGATGTACTGTGGAGACCTCACGCCCCACGTGTTGAGCAATTCGGCGGTACGTCCACCCGGCCTCCCACATGCCCACTATACGCCCTCGCTCAAAGTCCGTCAACTGCACTTACGGTTCACGTCCACGCTGTCGCGGCATGCTACCAGTATTAAAGACTGCGATGGAGCTCCGTATGCCACGGCAAACTGGCTGACACTGACGGCGGCGGTGCACAAATGCTGCGCAGCTAGCGCCATTCGACGGCCAACACCGCGGTTCCTGGTGTGTCCGCTGTGCCGTGCGTGTGATCATTGCTTGTACAGCCCTCTCGCAGTGTCCGGAGCAAGTATGGTGGGTCTGACACACCGGTGTCAATGTGTTTTTTTTTTCCATTTCCAGGAGTGTATTTTCCAAGAAGTTGGGTGCTCCATGTATCTACCTAGCATTGTTATAACCAGTTTGATTACAGCCACGCGATGTAAACTGACCTCCGTGTGTTCGAAATAGCTCCGTTTCTACTACTTCAGTTTGGTACTACTATAAGAAAATTCCAGGTGCATATGCCAAGGCAGTTAATACTTCCAGAATTTATGGACATACTAAACGTACTCCTTTGTACATGTTTGGCATCAATGTTATCTTGTGATGCGCCCGACGTAACTTGTGGCAGGAAATCTGAGGTTATGAGAGGTGACTAATCTACTGCATGGGATCTTTTCTTCTTGGATGCCAATGAGTTTTACCTCCGCTCTGGAATCTTGGGTACTGTCAGTTACTAGTTCGTGTCTTTGCTTTGTGATTATTCTCCACTGAGGGAACAATAATTTTCTTCATTAAGTAACAGAAAGATTTCTTGACGACAGATGATTCAGATATTACATTTTCAAGCTACGATACTAAACAACTGTTAAGCGTAACTAGAAAATCAGTTCTTTCCTCAGTTATCAAGTGTTTGTTTATACCAGTGGAGCTATAAATATAAGTCGGTAAATAAGACCAAAATGTGACAACACAACCGTAACATGAGGAACTGACCGTCTGAATAACCACAGCTTTCAATTACGTTTCATGGATGTTGTATTTAGATTGAAATATAAACATTGCTGTAATCAGAGAAAAAAAGAAGAAATTAAAGGGACAAAAGATTTAAATAATTACACATTAATCGATAGTGGAATGGAACAAACGAAGTGAGCAGTGAGTGGATTAGACATACTTGTAGATGAAAAGTGGAAAAAAAGATAGAGTCTTATGACTACGTAAATGAAACGATAGTAATTGCTAGATTCGGAATGTATACATTTGTGTGTCATAGAAGTATATACACCTGAAGAAGGAAAACATGAAGATGCTGAAATATTGTATGAAGAGCTGCAAAAACAAGTAAATAAATATAATGAAACTAATCATTTGTTAGGAGACATAAAGACAAGAATTGGAAAAATGTCGATAGTAGATAGAATAGGCTTAACGGGTGAAGTAACTTTAACTTAAAATATATAGACATTAATAGATTTTACGGCATTTAATCATTTAAAAATTACAAATATTTTCATCAGAAAGAAAGACATAAATAAATACAAACAGAACGCTAGAGTTTCACGATCAGTAATTGACTATGTAATAGCCAGTAAAGAAAAGCTGTCTAATTCGAGATGTGGTTAGAGTTAATGATATAGGCCCTGATCACATCCTATTTACTTCAGAGCTTTAAATACGGGCAAGATGGAGGAAACAAGCAAATGTAAAGAAAACCCAAAGCCAAAACGTAACGTGCAAAGTTTATCTTCTACAGGCAGAAAGCATAAGGACCTTATAAGACATGTACGGGAATTCCAAATGGTTGAAATTAAAGACAATACTGAGCTAGAATAGGAAAGATTAAAAACAGCAATGCTGAAAACAGCTAACGAGGTACTAGGGAAAAGAGAGCTATAAAACAGGAAAAGGGTTACAATATGGAACACAGAAATAGCTAACAATATTAAGGAAGAACAAAATTGTTATAACAAATATTTACAAACAAAAACAGATGAGGACTGGGAGATATATAAACAGAAAGGAAATGAAACAAGGAATTTAATAAAAAGATACCATAGAGAATCCTCAGAAAGATTCATAGCTAATGTTGAACATGATGCTCATGGAAGACAGAATATAGCAGTTGAACTTATGAAGAATATGAATAAAATGGAGAAAGATAATGCAAATATTAATATAATAACAAAAAATCAATGGATACACCATTACAGTAATGTATGGTATGATGAAGATAGTGAAGAGAGCGGTTGTTGTTGTGGTCTTCAGTCCAGAGACTGGTTTGATGCATCTCTCCATGCTACTCTATCCTGTGCAAAATTCTTAATCTTCCAGTACCTACTGCAACCTACATCCTTATTAATCTACTTAGTGTATTCATCTCTTGGTCTCCCTCTACGACTTTTACCCTCCATGCTGTCCTCCAGTACTAAATTGGTGATCCCTTGATGCCTCAGAACATGTCCTACCAACCGATCCCTTCTTCTAGTCAAGTTGTGCCACAAATTTCTCTTCTCCCCAATTCTATTCAATATCTCCTCATTAGTTATGTGGTCTACCCATCTGATTTTGTAAAAATTGATAGTAACTCTGTAGATGAAACAGACATAGTATAAGAATTAAAAGCAGCCTTAAATACAACAAAAATTAGAAAAGCAACTCGCCTGGATTGAATTAATATTGAATTAATCAAGTATGGAGGAACCATTTTAAAATTTCGCTTTTTTAAATATGTCTTGGGAGTATGTTCTGTATCTGAAGAAGGGGGCAAATCTAAGGTTATTTGTACATTTAAGAAAGGAAACAGAAAGACACAGGAAATTAAAGAGGAATCATTTACTAAATACAGGATACAAAATTTATCGAAAACTCAAAGGCTGCAAACTATCTTTGTTAATGTCATAAGAACAATGAGGCTTCAGAAAGGGGTACTTCTGTAATGTTAATACACTTATAATAAGAATAATTATTGACAAATGTCAGGAATTTGGCTTATAAAAGAATTTAGCGTTTACAGGTATTAAAGCGTTTGATAAGGTGAAAAGACCTCCTTTGTGGAAAATACGGGAAAAAGTTTTCCAAAACATCTTAATAATAACGCAAAGAGTCTATATTTAATTATAAAAATAATTATAAGTTCAGGTTCGAAAATATCAGATGAAATTTAATAAATCAATGTGTTCAACAAAAATGCAGTCTACCATCCACTTTACTTAATTCGTCTATAGACAACATAGTTATGAAGTGGAAAGTTAAAATACACTTAATAATTAAATTGGGATCTAGTGCAGCATCAAATACTCTGTTACATGCTGATGAACAGGTAACTGTATAGGAGACAGAAGATAATTTACAAAAGGGCAGTATACATATTGAGCCAAAACACAATATATTAAAACTTAACTAATATCTGCCACTAAGTGAAAGATAATGGCTTTCAAAGGAAAGAATCCAATCAGATCGAAAATAATAATGATTGCGAAACTTTTAGAATGAGTATCCCTCTTCAGGCATTTACGATGTGATATTAGTTTTAACTATGAGAAATACATTGGAAAGAAGGTCAATAAATATCTCGCTACCTGAGAAACAATTGGAAGAGCTTTGGAAAAAAACAAAAAAAAGAAACACAAATGAAATTCTACAGTGTTATGTACCGTTTCTTGTACATGGTTCCGAATCGTTGGCAGTAACAAGGAAAAAAATCACTTATACAAGCAGCAGAGAGAAGTTTGTGAAATATGTAAGACACTGTAATAAAATAGATAAAATAAGGAATGAAACAATAAGATTGGATTCAAAAATCTTTTCAGATAATAGCAAGATAGAAGAGAATAGGAGGAATGGAAGGATCATGTTGATAGAATGACAGGAAATAGATTACCACAAAAAATAATGGATCATCGACTGGCTGGAAAAAGAAGACTAGTTAGGCCTTATAAGAGATGGATGGATGGTTGATAAAGAGGGGAACGGATAATTGCAATAAATAAAACTTGGCAGCAGATGATAATAAAGATAATAGCTCTAAACTTGTTCATCAGTTTAGCAGTATGTTCACAGATTGCCAGATGCAATCAGCCCTAGCAGTAATCATAATAACTGTTGCCGCCTTTTACACGATTCTACATGTGTGGAAGAAGTTGCAGGAAGACTGTTTCAACTCTATATGGTATGAATCCCCTAGGGTTCATAAAATACAGTGACACAATATCGACATTTATCTCTCCATATCCGTTCTCTGGAAACAAGGAAAGAAAATTAAATCACGCAGTCCGACTCTTCACTTTCTATTCGCAGGGAAACTTCCGCTCGCTTTTCCCTCGGGTACAACAACTTGCTAGAGAGTTCAGATCAATCGTATGTGCTCTCGGATGCAGAGAACGAATCACTCTTGTACATTGTTGTGATCTTGCGACTCTAGGCCAGAACCAGCAAACAGTATACGATGTGGTAAAGCCTAACAAATAATTCTTAAACTTTACAAGAAATGGTTATTCCGTTTTCAGGCACCCAGATTAAAAAGTTGAATGAAAGCCCACTAATGAACGACGACTTTCGTTTTTAAGGCCTTAATTTTAAGTTAGTTTACGAAGAAGCAGACTCGTAGAAATACTAGAAAGGAGAAGTTGTTTAAATAACATTATCAACAACAGTTTTGATTGGGAGAGCGACTGCGAAGAAATAAGTACTGAAAGGAAGTTCAGTCATCTATTTGATACCTTCTACCTGCCCCCAATCACTTCTGCATATAAAGAACGCGATGGCACACCGGACTCGAATTCGGGAGGACAACGGTTCAACCGCGCGTCCTGCCATCCTGATTTAGGTTTTCCGTGATTTCCCTAAATCGCTCCAGGAAAATGCCGTGATGGTTCCTTTGAAAGGGCACCGCCAACTTCCTTCCCCGTCCTTCCCTAATCCGATGAGACCGATGACCTCGCTGTCTGGTCTCCTCCCCCAAACATTCCAACCCCAACTCTTTCACAAGTAACACGATATCAGAGTGAACATCGTTTCGTTTGTAGCAATTTTCTTTTAATAATACAAGCAGTTACACTAAATTTTATGTTACTTCCTTGCAGTACATCTTTCACACATAAAATTATGTGATCCTCAGACGATATTAAACGTCCAGGGAATATATTCAGAAGTATTTTCTCAGAAGTTTCTCCATGTTTCAGAAATAGATAGTGATAGATTCATGGTTTTGTTATTGACACGGAGGCCTGACCTCGCGAAGAATTTCACGCTGAAATTATGTTTACAGAGATGAATTCATACTTGCATTTTAGAACCATGGCTATGCTGTAAATATTGTATTTTGAAGAGTAACTTGCCTAATTCCCCGAAAAAGTTCACATTGAAATTCAAATTACAGCAGCAATTGGAACGAAGTATTTGAGGTCATATTCTAAGTACGAAATTCAGTGTAACTAGTCATACATTTAATTATGTCTAAATCCTGACATGAATACAGATTGGTTACAAAAATATTAAAATGCAACGATATGCATAGAATAACGTCCAAGCAAAACCACAAGAGTGTACGCAAAATGAAACGACATTAGTTATGAGCGTGACAGAATTAAGGATCTTCCAAAAAACTTGGAGCAACATTTTCCCCAATACCAAATGAACTTTTTCAGTCAGAAACACAATATTTCCCTAGAAAAATGAAACTGATTACAACAACATGTAAAGCCAAATTGCTTACCTCTGTTCGCACAGGTTCAATCACAATCAGATATTCTGGTCTTTTTAACTATAGAAGCACCGAGTACAATGAAACAAATTATATTGGATAACCTAAGAGTATTGAGATTTTAACCAAAAATGTGAGGAGCGAAAATAATGAAAGTATGTGAACACAGAAACACATTTATTTTGAATCACAACATGCGTGTACACTGAAGAGCCAAAAAAAAAAAAAAAAAAAAAAAAAAAAAAAAAAAAAAAAAAATGGTATAGGCACACGTATTCAAATACAGAAATATGTTAGCAGGCAGAATACAACAAGTGTCTGGCCCAGTTGTAAGATCGATTACTGCTAGTACTATGGCAGGTTATCACGATTTATGTGAGTTTGAACGTGGTGTTATAATCAGCACACGATCGATGGGACTAAGCATCGCCGAGGTAGCGATGAAGTGGGGATTTTCCCGTTCGACCACTTCACAAGTGTACCGTATCAGCAATGCGGTAAAATCAATAAGTATCATCGTGGGAACCATTCAACGAAACCTGATCGACATGGGCTTTCGGAGTCGAAGGCCCGTTCGTGTACCCTTGATGACAGCACTACACAAAGCTTTTTGAACTGTTGATGACTGAAAACACGTTACCTGGTCGGACGAGTCTCGTTTCAAATTGTATCGAGAGGATGGACGTGTACAGGTGTGGACACAACCTCGTCAATCCATGGACCCTGTATGTCATTACGGGACTGTTTAAGCTGGAGGAATCTCTGTAATGGTTTGGGGCCTGTGCAGTTGGAGTGACAGGAGACTCATGGTACGTCTGTATACGACTCTGACAGGTGTCACGTACGTAAGCATCCTGTCTATCACCTGCATCCGTTCATGTTCATTGTGCATTCCGATGGACTTCGGTAATTCCAGCACGACAATGAGACACCCCAAACGTCCATAATTGCTACAGAATGGCTCCAGAAACACTCTTCTGTCGTTAAACACTTTCGCTACCCACTAGACTCCCCCTGACATGAACATTATTAAGCATATCTGGGATGCCTTGCAACGTGCTGTTCAGAAAAGATCTCCACCCCCTCGTACTCTTACGGATTTATGGACATCCCCGCAGGAGTAATGGTGTCAATTCCCTTTCAGCACTACTTCAGACATTAGTCGACTCCCTGCCAAGTCGTGTTGCGCCAGTTCTGCTTGCTCGTGGGGGGTCCTACACGATGTTAGGCAGGTGTACCAGTTTCTTTGGCTCTTCAGAGTATTAATTAAATCGAAAATTTATAAAGGACCACAAAAACTATTTGGTTTGAACCTACATTAGTCCAGTTTACGACACTCTCTTATACTGCACCTTCAGCTTTCCAAACTGAACACTGATGAAAAAAATGTAACAAAACTACCCCCACTCTACCAAAATCTCGATGTTATGAGTGAGAAGAAAAATGAAAATAGCTTTATAATTTAAATGAACAATCAAACTACATTAAACACAATGATATTTTTTTCTTCTTGACCCCATTCCCGTGCAATGTTGATGTGTCCACTCCTGACACTTCACATTTTCAGTCGTGTCATATTTCTGGCATAATATTACGAAACCAGGAACCGGGTGACAATGGTATTATTCGACACTACTTTGGCATGCAAGTCGTTCTTCGTGTCCTTGTTCTCCAGCTTCTTTCTGTATGGAGACTAAATCAAAACTGTACAGATGTTTTTCTCTTTCTTACTCCCTTGATTTTAGGCAGCGGAGATATTTCCTTACCCTTTATTTAAGTTTAAAATCGTGGAGAACGTCCATATTGATCGTAAGTGGTATCCCTTTCAGTAGATTTTGATGCATCAACTTCTAGAGTCGCTGTAATTACTGCAGAACCTCCTACTGAAACAGCCGTGGAATTTCCTGCTGAAACTGTTTATGTATCTGCTGCTGCAAAGTCGCTGTCATCAAAAACGTTTCTGGTAACGGGCCAAGCTTCAATACTTTTGACCCAGTTTACAACACTGTCTATTGATGAAGCTCGTCCGTATGCATTGCCGCGCATCTACTTATATTTAATTGGGCAATAAACTGCAGAGGATGTTCTCTCATGCATATGTCACAACACTGATTGTAGAACATAGAGAGAGGCTGAAAAAAGGCTGCACCCAGAGGTTTCAGGCGGGCGGTAGTATGCGAGAGCGTAATGACCCCGTTATCTCTTGCCACGTTGATTGTGACAATGTTCTTAGTGTTACAATCCAGAACAAGCAAATCCTGGTTGTCTTTTGTAGGTTTTACTGTTTTTATGAAGTGTTCGAGCAACTGCACAAAATTCTCACTTATGATGCACCCACGTTCTCAGCATGGAAATTTAGTTCCTGGTGGTTGTATTCTTGCTGAGAGCTCAAATTTAAAGAGGAGCCTCTTGAATGTAAGCATGGGTGGCATAAACATTCTGTCAGCATTCACGCAAGAAACTGCCATAATGTTGATTCCTCTTTCGCCACATGTTATCGCACCAGACTGACGTTTTCTCTTCTGTGCTAATGTTTTCTGAGTTTTCTATAGGTTGGCAAGAACTGTTTTACTTACGTTGAACATTTTTGTAGCATCTAGATCATTTTCTTCAACAATATTTTATAGTATATATTGCATAAATTATCAACTTTATTTTTGCAAAATCCATGAGCTCTGGCCTCAGAGGTTGCACCAGATTGGCAAAGTGCGATTTCGGTATGAGAGAGATAAATTCGTAATTCCACCTCTTGCAGGTCGTTTTCAACTCCCAGTTGAATCCATAAGGTAAATCATTCACTTCTGCTATTTCTAATGCTGGGCTTCGAAGGTAAGGCCTGGATAGTCCAAAAAATCTTTCCTCCAATTTTAATAGCTGGCTTACCAAGTCTTTTTCTCCTTCTTCAGGAAGGTCAACACTTCTTCGAAAATACTGTCTATTTTCAACTGCAACAACATCATCGATACGTCTATTTGAAAGTGGCTTTTGGAACATTGAAAATTTGGGCAGAAAAATAGTGATCCTAAACTGACCGAGTACGAGTCCAATATTGAGAACTGTTTGCTGCAGGAGTTAAGCCGCAGCTGTTACGTACTATACTGGCTTCTCTCCTTCACCTTGCAGTTCCGCGATAGGGGCGAGTTTGAGAGAGTGGTGGCGCTGCAGTCGCTTTCTACTCGTCGATTCATTCCCTTACTAAAAGCATGCAGGTGTGTATCAGTGGTGAGTTTTGACTAACATTTACATTTCTCACGTTCCGATGTTGATATTTGCGTCTCTTGCTACAGCTTATCACAGCTTACAAAGATTCATCTCTCTATCATGCCAATAAAATTGTAATTGCTATGGAATCCTGAAACAGTGTTTTAGTAAACAACCGGCAGAGGACATGAAAAAGGTAATTCTCCTTACAAAACTAAACGTCTGTTCTCTTGTTATGTTGTTAAAAACCCACAGCGATTTCCATTTCATCATAGATGGCCCTTAAAAAGTTTCACTATCCCGTAGATAAAAAATTCTTTATTTACTTGGATATTGCGGTAGGTAATTTATTTATTTATTTATGCATTTATTTTACCAGGCAAGATTAGGGTCTACAGGCCCTCTCTTACACCTAACCAGGCATACTCAGATTGAACGAATTTCAGTTTCTACAGAACATTAAGGACATATAACGTGTTATACAGTTGTTGTTGTTGTTGTTGTGGTCTTCAGTCCTGAGACTGGTTTTATGCAGCTCTCCATGCTACTCTATCCTGTGCAAGCTTCTTCATCTCCCAGTACCTACTGCAACCTACATCCTTCTGAATCTGCTTAGTGTATTCATCTCTTGGTCTCCCCCTACGATTTTTACCCTCCACGCTGCCCTCCAATACTAAATTGATGATCCCTTGATGCCTCAGAACATGTCCTACCAACCGATCCCTTCTTCTGGTCAAGTTGTGCCACAAACTTCTCTTCTCCCCAACCCTATTCAATACTTCCTCATCAGTTACGTGATCTACCCATCTAATCTTCAGCATTCTTCTGTAGCACCACATTTCAAAAGCTTCTATTCTCTTCTTGTCCAAACTATTTACCGTCCATGTTTCACTTCCATACATGGCTACACTCCATACAAATACTTTCAGAAATGACTTCCTGACACTTAAATCTATACTCGATGTTAACAAATTTCTCTTCTTCAGAAACGCTTTCCTTGCCATTGCCAGTGTACATTTAATATCCTCTCTACCTCGATCATCATCAGTTATTTTGCTCCCCAAATAGCAAAACTCCTTTACTACTTTAAGTGTCTCATTTTCTAATCTAATTCTCTCAGCATCACCCGACTTAATTCGACTACATTCCATTATTCTCGTTTTGCTTTTGTTGATGTTCATCTTATATCCTCCCTTCAAGACACCATCCATTCCGTTCAACTGCTCTTCCAAGTCCTTTGCTGTCTCTGACGGAATTACAATGTCATCGGCGAAACTCAAAGTTTTTATTTCTTCTCCATGGATTTTAATACCTACTCCAAATTTTTCTTTTGTTTGCTTTACTGCTTGCTCAATATACAGATTGAATAACATCGGGGAGAGGCTACAACCCTGTCTTACTCCCTTCCCAACCACTGCTTCCCTTTCATGTCCCTCGACTCTTATAACTGCGATCTGGTTTCTGTACAAATTGTACATAGCCTTTCGCTCCCTGTATTTTACCCCTGCCACCTTCAGAATTTGAAATAGAGTATTCCAGTCAACATTGTCAGAAGCTTTCTCTAAGTCTACAAATGCTAGAAACGTAGGTTTGCCTTTCCTTAATCTTTCTTCTAAGATTAGTCGTAAGGTCAGTATTGCCTCACGTGTTCCAGTATTTCTACGGAATCCAAACTGATCTTCCCCGAGGTCGGCTTCTACTAGTTTTTCCATTCGTCTGTAAAGAATTCGTGTTAGTACTTTGCAGCTGTGGCTTATTAAGCTGATTGTCCGGTAATTTTCACATCTGTCAACACCTGCTTTCTTTGGGATTGGAATTATTATATTCTTCTTGAAGTCTGAGGGTATTTCGCCTGTTTCATACATCTTGCTCACCAGATGGTAGAGTTTTGTCAGGACTGGCTCTCCCAAGGCCGTCAGTAGTTCCAATGGAATGTTGTCTACTCCAGGGGCCTTGTTTCGACTCAGGTCTTTCAGTGCTCTGTCAAACTCTTCGCGCGGTATCGTATCTCCCATTTCATCTTCATCTACATCCTCTTACATTTCCATAATATTGTCCTCAAGTGCATCGCCCTTGTATAGACCCTCTATATACTCCTTCCACCTTTCTGCTTTCCCTGAGCTCTTGATGTTCATACAAGTGGTTCTCTTATCTCCAAAGGTCTCTTTAATTTTCCTGTAGGCAGTATCTATCTTACCCCTAGTGAGATAAGCCTCTACATCCTTACATTTGTCCTCTAGCCATCCCTGCTTAGCCATTTTGCACTTCCTGTCGATCTCATTTTTGAGACGTTTGTATTCTTTTTTGCCTGCTTCATTTACTGCATTTTTATATTTTCTCCTTTCATCAATTAAATTCAATATTTCTTCTGTTACCTAAGGATTTCTACTAGCCCTCGTCTTTTTACCTACTTGATCCTCTGCTGCCTTCACTACTTCATCCCTCAAAGCTACCCATTCTTCTTCTACTGTACTTCTTTCCCCCATTCCTGTCAATTGTTCCCTTATGCTCTCCCTGAAACTCTGTACAACCTCTGAATCTTTCAGTTTATCCAGGTCCCATCTCCTTAAATTCCCACCTTTTTGCAGTTTCTTCAGTTTTAATCTACAGGTCATAACCAATAGATTGTGGTCAGAGTCCACATCTGCCCCTGGAAATGTCTTACAATTTAAAACCTAGTTCCTAAATCTCTGTCTTACTATTATATAATCTATCTGATACCTTTTAGTATCTCCAGGGTTCTTCCATGAATACAACCTTCTATCATGATTCTTAAACCAAGTGTTAGCTATGATTAAGTTATGCTCTGTGCAAAATTCTACCAGGCGGCTTCCTCTTTCATTTCTTAGCCCCAATCCATATTCACCTACTACGTTTCCTTCTCTCCCTTTTCCTACACTCGAATTCCAGTCACCCAAGACTATTAAATTTTCGTCTCCCTTCACTATCTGAATAATTTCTTTTATTTCATCATACATTTCTTCAATTTCTTCGTCATCTGCAGAGCTAGTTGGCATATAAACTTGTACTACTGTAGTAGGTGTGGGCTTCGTATCTATCTTGGCCACAATAATGCGTTCACTATGCTGTTTGTAGTAGCTTACCCGCATTCCTATTTTCCTATTCATTATTAAACCTACTCCTACATTACCCCTATTTGACTTTGTGTTTATAACCCTGTAGTCACCTGACCAGAAGTCTTGTTCCTCCTGCCACCGAACTTCACTAATTCCCACTATATCTAACTTTAACCTATCCATTTCCCTTTTTAAATTTTCTAACCTACCTGCCCGATTAAGGGATCTGACATTCCACGCTCCGATCCGTAGAACGCCAGTTTTCTTTCTCCTGATAACGACATCCTCTTGAGTAGTCCCCGCCCGGAGATCCGAATGGGGGACTATTTTACCTCCGGAATATTTTACCCAAGAGGACGCCATCATCATTTAATCATACAGTAAAGCTGCATGCCCTCGAGAAAAATTACGGCCGTAGTTTCCCCTTGCTTTCAGCCGTTCGCAGTACCAGCACAGCAAGGCCGTTTTGGTTAGTGTTACAAGGCCAGATCAGTCAATCATCCAGACTGTTGCCCTTGCAACTACTGAAAAGGCTGCTGCCCCTCTTCAGGAACCACACGTTTGTCTGGCCTCTCAACAGATACCCCTCCGTTGTGGTTGTACCTACGGTACGGCTATCTGTATCGCTGAGGCACGCAAGCCTCCCCACCAACGGCAAGGTCCATGGTTCATGTGGAGGGTTATGCAGTATTAATGTTAAGGAAAAAAATTGAGATTATAACAGTAGTAAAATGATAATTATAACAATCAAAAAATTAATTATAACAATCAAGAATAATAATAATAATAATAATAATGACTATGTATATGAAAGTAAACATATTTTTCTTTTATGAATATCAGTCCTATTGCTAGTTGGCAATTTTCTCGTTATGTTCTTGCAGCTTGTGAGTTATTCTCATCGAGCAGAGACACAAGACGATGGAATGGGGTGAAAGATATATAGAAGAGGTAGATAGATTAGAGGAAGAGAAATAGAATGGTAAAATTCGAAGCTATGATGGAGAGGAGGAAGAAAGAGATGAAAGGAGCACAACAATGGTGGCTATACCGTCCCTAATATGTAAGTTTTGGGTTCAATCTTGAATGTTGAGTGGTTCTGGATAAGACGCAGATCACAGGGGAGCGCGTTCCATAGTCGCATGGCTGAGATGGAGAATGACACGGAGAAAGATTTTGTGTTATGTAAAGGTACAGCCAAGATGCTAGACGTATCCGATCTGGTATTGCGGTTGTCGAATGATGATAGGTATTTAATGTTAGAAGATAAGTATTGGGGGCACCAGTGGCTAAGAAATCGATGAAGTAAGCATGTCGTGTGGGCGTATCCAACCTATCTGGGAGTATGAAGGACTGATATGATCATACAACCGTATATTGCACACGTATCTAACGCAAGCATTCATCACTAGCTCGAGGCATCTCGAATTTTGAATATATGTGCCGTGTTGAACTACATCACAGTAGTAAAGATTAGGCAAGACTAGTGTGTGGACTAATTTTTGTGTAACATGGGTTGGAAATATTTTTCTAAATTTTTGAATTGCATGTAGGGTGGAGAGCGATTTCCGGCAAGCTTTGACTGTTTGTTCTTCCCAGTTTAGGTGTTCATCCAAGATTATTCCAAGGTCTTTTACTGTTTTTTGGTATGGTAGTTGGGTACCATTGAAGAGTACTTGAGGGACTGTTTCGCGAAAGTATCGGCTGATTGACTTTGGATGAGATATAAGTATGACCTGCGATTTCTTGGGGTTTAGTTTCAGACCTAGGTTCTGTGCCCATCGAGAAACAGAGCAAAGATCTGCATTCACACTCGCTACTGCGTTAGCAATGAAGTAGCACATGTTAAAAGCGTACTATTTTTGATTCAGTGGCACTCATCTGCTGTGAAGGTCTTACACCATTCTGTATGGTTTACGGCTCAGGTTTGGAAAAGGTAGCCCAAGAAATCGTATCTGTAGGAGCTGAAGTGGGTTGTGAAACTGATATGGAGGCTATACTACCTAATACGATTACGTTAAGAATCGAGTAAAATTCGTTGCAAACTCTCTGAAAAGGACGCTGTTCCCGATAAAAGAGTTTTTTTCCAAACTGATATATGGATGGGTGATGCACGCAAAATAGCTACACTACAGTGACTGTATCCACTATTAGTCAAACGTGGCATATGGATAACACAGTACTGTTTACCACCTCATATCCCGATGAGGGCAACAACAGCAGTTAACGTTTTATCTGAGCCTTTCGCCGTTTCGTGTTTCGAGCCCTTGCAGATTTATGAGGATTAATGAAGTTAGCACCTTTCGCAACACATTAACGTTCTAACATCTCTGAATGATTTCACTAGACTTCCTTGCACCTGTTATTGATTAGCACTTCACTCATATATACTCTGGGGTCGGAGTTTTTAAAAACGCAGCCATAACTAACTCGTGTGAGCAGGACAATAAACTCGTGTAAATCACTAGCGGAATATTGTAAGAAAGTTGGTCTTTCAAAGGGACTGACCAAATCACTTAAACAAGGAGTCAGATTCCTATTGAACATTTTGTTAAGCATGCCGGTTTCAGATCGTGACACTCTGATCGAAGTTAAGTGGTTGCTCCCACAAAAATAATTGAGTAGAATGTAGAATACAGATGAGTGGACCCTAAACGAGCATATCATGTTCCTTAAACCATTCAAAGAAGCTATTAATAATCTACAACGAGACAACTAACCAACCCTTCACTTGTCACTTTTCGGGGCGGTATAAACTTCTGGATGATCACTTGAGTCTTAATGAAGTAAACAGTTATGCCATGGAAATACTTAAATTAAGATGCACAAGTTGCATGGACGTAAGGAATGAGAAGATTACACTGCATTTGTACCACAAGATCGCAACGCTTTTTTCGTCTCCATATCATTGCCTTTTGATTCTGTGCACTGGTCACAGAGACATTGTTTTCGAAGATGTTGATGCTAGTGTGTAAACATTTAAAGTGAGTAAACAACTAGATACTGCTATTATTCTATGATATGATTATGAGTGAATCTTGTTACAAATTACGTACCCGTTCTTGTACTTACTCTAGGTTCACTCTAAAGTACATTAGCCCCATCGAAAATGTCGCATCCGCTGACTTTACAGAGATATGTCAGAAGTCGGGATCAAGTGGACATACACCACGAAGTAATATTGTATCTCCCAACCTCTGATAACGAAAAGGAAACAGAGGTGGAAAACTATATTCTTGGGTGGTGGAAGGAACATGAAAAGACAATGCTTCTTCTGCCACTTGTAGCTAGGAGCTCTAGTCGTCTGGGCCCTAATGTTTGGAACAAACGTGCTTCCTTCTGCATAAGTCTTTTCTGTTCTTCTCGGTAGCTGTGCTGGTTCCAAAACTGGCTAAAAGATGTCAGTGTTGCAAATAATCTAGAGCAACACCGTGGTCGACACCATTGGTAGATTTAAAACACGCTCTTGGTGTAATTACGCTCTTGGTGTAAAGTATTCACAGATATATCCAGTTTCGGGTCTCACACATAGTTCGACTTAAAGGAAAGCAGGTTGTTACCTACTACACTAGTTCATAGACTGTTAAGTAGTCCTAGCTCAGTAATCACACAACACAGTCCACTGGTTCAAAGCGAATCACGTGTGACAAAATTTTAACGTTTCAGTTCATCATATCACTGTCGTCATACACATTTAAGGGACTCGAAACAATTAAGATTGTACACAAATACAATCAGTAAGTCCATCAACACGGCCCTGCTAACTGTTCATTGTTCATAGGAGCCAAAAATCAGTGTTCCCCTACTAAGTTCTCACTCGGAATGAATTAGTAATTACTGTCTCAGAAGTCATGAATTAAACCTACGAACGAAGAAAAAGAGCTGTACACAATAAACGCCAATATTTCAGAATGTTAGGTATCGGACCACGGCACTTTGCTCACAACGAAAGACATACGTGTTGCTTACTACTCTCAGCTGCAGACTGACTGACCTAAGATGTGTTGGATCTATACAGGGTGATTCACGAAGATATGCAAATGTTTTGATATGTTATTCTACGAGTAAAACTAAAGAAAAAAAGTTCAAATAAACATAGGTCCACAAATGTTTAGTTAAGGAGTTACGGCTAGTAAAAGATTTTACCTGAAAGTTAGTAACTTCGAAAATATGAAGCCATCGCAAAACTGTAAGAGGTTAAAGTAAGGTACGATTTCTATTTATTTTGTTGTTACTTATCTGATGAATCTAATAAAACATTTCCCTGACGTGTGTCTGCAGTAGTTTTCCAGAACATCCAGAGATGCAAAGGTTATTATACAAGTAAATCTGTTTACTTTCCATTAAGAATGTAGAAACGTTTATGTCATTGTTGGCTACCGTTAGTGATTTGTTTTAGTCGTTTCCTAACTTTAAAACGACTTAGTTTTTTGTATTTTTCAGTGAAATAATATAATAACAACAGCGAATTTAAGTGAAACCACATAGTAACTGTTGTAGTTTGTAGATTATTTATGAAACAGAGATGACTTTCAAATTTACGACAGAAGAATGCGCTGATATGGTGGTTCTTTGTGGCAAATGTGATGGTAATGCTACGGCTGCAGTTAATGAATACCGCGCACGTTATCGAACTCGGAGGATTCCCAATCCACGAACCATTAGTGTAGTATTTCGAATGTTACGGGAGACAGGTTCACTACCTAGCGTTCATATTCAGAATGAGCGCTCGATACGTGAAGACGATGAAGAGGTTATTATGGATGCTGATCAACGTAGCTTGGGTACCAGTACACGACGTATCTCTCAACGCTTAGGCATTTCACAATCTAATGTATGGCGTACACTGAAGTACAATAATCTGTATCCTTTCGATAAACAAAAAGACCATCATTTACATCCGGAGACCCTGCCCTTCGCTTGGAGTTGTGCAACCGGTTAAATACTAATCGGCAGTTACACAAATACATTTTATTTACAGATGAGGCACAGTTTACTTGAGATGGCATAAACAATTAACAGTGTACGGCTGGTGCCGGCGGAGGTTCGAGTCCTCCCTCGGGCATGAGTGTGTGTGTTTGTCCTTAGCAGTTAAGTTCTATAAGATTTCACACACATTTGAACAATCTTTGAAACAATTTACATAACGAGCGCGTATGTCTGAAGCAAACCCACATGCAACAGTGTAACGCAATTTCCAGCAGCGATTTAGCATAAATGTGGGGGGTGGTATAATCAACACACAGCTTATTGGACCAATCATTTTCCCAGGACGTCTAACTGGCGAGACGTACTTACAAATCCTTCAGGAAGAAATGCCCCGCTTGCTCGATGTTCCACTTGGTACACGATTGCAAAGGTATTTTCAACATGACGGCGCGCCTCCACATTTTACCAACGCCGTTACTACACATTTAAATGAACATTTAACACGGAAATGGATTGGTCGTGGTGCTAAACGTCTGTCGCCACTCAGATCACCCGATTCAGCACGAACTGATTTTTGTGTATGGGGATGGATTAAAGACATAGTTTATGGGCATTACTTGCTCGCATTATGAGTGCAATAGACGAAATTAAGAACGACCTTCTGAAACTCAAACGAGCAACAAAATCTGTTTAAACAAGTGCAGCGAAATGCATTAAACTCGGTGGAGATATTTTTGAACATTTACTTTGAATGTATTGTGAAATTGTATGTTCACTGTACAACTTACATGACACTGAGCTTTGTTTTTTCTGGTTTAACATGAATTCACTTTTTCTATGGTATTAAAAAAAGTAAATTATCTGACACATTTATACAGTTTCAGTTAATGTTATTACCATTATTTTTCCAAAATTAAATTATCTACAACTTCTATTGAAACCTTTGTGCAACTGTCTGAGATTTAAAAAACAAATTAGGCTAAGTAGTAAGTAAATTAAAAATTTTACGAAATTACTTCTTTGCTTCTCTGGGTGTTCTGGGAAACTACTGCAGATACACGTCTGGGACATGTTTTATTAGATTCACCAGATCAATAACAACAACAACAACAAAATGGAAATCGTGCTTTACTTTAACCTCGTTCAGTTTTGCGATGGCTTCATAGTATCGAAGTTGCCAAATTTCACGCAAAATCTTTTACTATCGTAACTAACAAAACATATGCGGAGCTATGTGTATATGAACATTTTTCTTTAGTTTTACTTATAAAATAACATATTAAAATATTTGCGTATCTTCGTGAATCACCCTGTATATAATTTCACCTATGAACAATGTTTTACATTACTCATTATTGATGGCAGCCATCTTAAATAAAATATTTTATGGTCCTCAAAATATTGAACTTTCTAATTAGTGAATTAATTAACAAATCCTGTATGTCAAATGGGACATAAAAATATACCAATAAAATTATAACGCCAGTGTTCAGAATCAGACAGTAGTTTCGACATAATTTGTAACTGAACTTAGCACTGATCTAAAGCTTTGATGTTTATTAATTCGGAAGATAAGTAGTTTCAGACAATTTTAGATAGTTTACGGTAAAGTTGGAGATATCTACTTTCAAATGACAGGCGTTAAAATGTCTAAATATGTTTCCAACCACTCACTACATATGGGGAACATGCTGGCCACTCTAGTCGAGCGATATCGTTATCATGATGGAAGTCATTCACAAGATGTGCACGATGGAGGCACGAATTGTCGTACATGAAGACGAATGCTTCGCCAATATGCTGCCAATATGGTAGCACTATCGGTCGGAGGATGGCATTCACGCATCGTGCTGCCGCTACGGCGCCTTCCATGACAACCAGTACAGTACAGTATGAGCCCTTTCATTTATCAATATTTCATAATTAACAAAGTTTATGAAATAACTAATTAGATCACTGCAACTATATTAGCAAGGAGTATTTAATGGGCAATGGAATTCAATAGCATTAAGCTTTTTTATGAATCTGAAATTACTATCCAACAAATGACAAAGTGATGACGTGTTCTTGCAAGTGTCGTTAACTGATGGCAGGCTGGTTTTTAGCAATAGCACGTAGGAAAAAAATGTTCAGATGTGTGTGAAATCTTATGGGACTTAACTGCTAAGGTGGTCAGTCCCTAACCTTACACACTAATTAACCTACATTATTCTAAGGACAAACACAGACACCCATGCCCGAGGGAGGATTCGAATCTCCGCCGGGACCAGCCGCACAGTCCATGACTGCAGCGGCTCAGACCGCTCGGCTAATCCCACGCGGCAGCACGTAGGAACAGGAATTGCAAAGAAATCTCTATGATTGGGCAAAATGAATTCTAGACACGTCAAAAATGTTTTGCATCAGCTCGGTTCCGAGAGTTCCGGAACCTGTACAGAAAATTTGAATTATAGATCAACATAAACATCATTTCCGCTATTTCTATTGCTCATAAAACCCACACATTGCATGTTGTACCACCATACAGAGGTGGCGGTCCAGATTACTGTACACACCGGTACCTCTAATAACCAGTAGCACGTCCTCTTGCATTGATGCATGCCCGTATTGGTCGTGGCATACTATCCACTAGTTCATCAAGGCATTGTTGGTCCACATTGTCCCACTCCTCAACGGAAATTCGGGCTGGATCCCTCAGAGTGGTTAGTGGGTCACGTCGTCCATAAACAGCCCTTTCCACACTTTCCCAGGCATGTTCGATAGGGTTCATGTCTGGGGAACATGCTGGCCACTCTAGTCGAGCGATATCGTTATCTTGATGGAAGTCATTCACAAGATGTGCACGATGGAGGCACGAATTGTCGTCCATGAAGACGAATGCCTCGCCAATATGCTGCCAATAATGTAGCACTATCGGTGATAGGATGGCATTCACGCATAGTGCTGCCGTTACGGCGCCTTCCATGACAACCGACCATGACCGGCTCCACATAATTCCACCCCTAAACAGCAGGAAAACTCCACCTTGCTGCACTCGCTGGACTGTTTGTCTAAGGCGCATAGCTTGACTGGATTGCCTCCAAACACGTCTCCGACGATTGTCTGATTGAAGGAATATGCGACACTCATCGTTGAAGAGAACGTGGTGCCAAACCTGACCGGTCCATTCGGCATGTTGATGGGCCCATCTGTACTGCGCTGCAGTGTGTCGTGGTTGCAGTTATGGACCTCCCCATGGACGTCGGGAGTGAAGTTGCGCATCATTCTGCCCATTGCGCACAGTTTGAGTAGTAACATGACGTTCTGTGGCTGCACGAAAAGCGTTATTCAACATGGTGGCGCTGCTGTCAGGGTTCCTCCGAGCCATAATCCGTAGGTAGCGGTCATCCACTACACCCCTTGGGCGGCCTGATCGAGGCATGTCATCGACAGTTCCTGTCTCTCTGTATCTCCTCCATGTCCAAACAACATCGCTTTGATATAAGACCGTAGGCTTCCGCGGCCGGTGTCATAGTGATTAAAAGAAAAATTTTAATCACTATAACATCGCTTTGATTGAGATCCCTTCCTGGCACAAAGTTACAATGAGGACGTGATCGAGCCGCGGTATTGACCGTCTAGGCATGGTTGAGCTACTGACAAGCCTTCCTGGGGAATGACTGGCACTGATCGGCTGTCGGACCCCCTCCGTCTAATAGGCGCTGCTCGTGCATGGTTGTTTACATCTTTAGGCGGGTTCAGTTACATCTCTGAACAGTCGAAGGGACTGTGTCTGTGATACAGTATCCACAGTCAACGACTGGAGTTCTGGGAACTGGGGTGATGCAAAACCTTTTTTGATGTATGTATGTACAACAATAATGGCACGTTTGTTCGTACATTCCTTTTGTCATGGTAACTTGCAAGTACAGGCTAATAGTGAGTTACGCAGCGTATCATTCATTTTTATACTGATTCGAAGACTGGTGTACATTTATTTTAATATTTTAGCACTGTTCACAGAAAACAGCTCGTTCTTGTGTCCTGTTTCCTTGTATAGTCGTCACAAACTCGGTAACTTGTCGGAAGTGTGTGTATGATAATAAAACTGTTAGACTGAACAGAGGGCATATATTAAAGAAAATCCAAAGTTGTCCTTGGATAAGTTTTATTGAAACAAACACACACATACACACAAACACACACACACACACACACACACAAACACACACACACACTGCGTTCAGCGCCATCTAACGGGCAGATTGCCGTCAGGTAGATTGCGAGAGGTTCTGCCCGCGTTCGATTTGCGTTCAGCGTCACGCCTGCTACCGAAAGGGAAGCCTAGCGGAGTCGCCGGCGCCTATAGCTTCGGCGCTCTGGAGCGTCGTTGGATAACGTTTCCGGACGCTGGCTCCTACCAATATATTGTTCTTCAAGGCACCTTCTACATCCTTTCGAAGTCTGTCGGTGTAACCTTGAAACACTGAGTGTCTCTCCTAACTGTCCCCAGACCCATTTTCTCTGGTGCTTCGGCAGATACTTGTAATTTGATTTTTGCAACATGCAGCTGGATACAGCTCAAACAAATCTTGCTCATAATGTTTTCCATACGATGGCCAGCGTCGACAGAAAGCGTCGTGTTGTTTCACACTGCAAACATAATGATTTTTAAATCGAAATTTTACGTGCCCATTCGATAGAGCGGTCCCAATTAAGTCCACTTCGTTAATCGTTTTAACGATATGTATTAACAAATATATTACAACCCTAAGAATAACGGCTACTCCAATAGCGACTAAGCAGCGCTTCTGCATGGCGGTAGCAGCCAGGTGGTGCAGGCGCTGGTTATTCTTCTTGAATTAATGTACCTCTTAACACACACCTGTAAAACGAATATGGCCATGGACTAATCTGGTACCACTCTGTCGAATGGGCACATTAAAATATACTTTAAAAAAATTTTCTTGGCAACGGGAAACAATCGGACCCTTTCTATCGGCAAGAAATACATGGTCAGCAGTATTTGTTAGGATTGAGTCTGCCCCGTTAACAGGGTGGTCAGCGTGTGTGACTGCCATGCAGCGGCCCTGGGTTCAATTCCTGGATGGCTCGGTGATTTTCCCCTCCCAGGGACTGGGTGTCATGTTGCCATCGTCATCAACAGGCAAGTCGCCCAGAGTGGCGTCAACTGATATGGACTTCGGCTGTCATAAATGCCATTCGTCCTCCTCATTTCATTTTTTGTTGGGAATGACTCGAGAAATTGTAAATATCTGCCGAAACACTAGAGAAAATACAACTGGGAATAACTAGCGCCCGGCTGCAGAGATGGCAGATTTGCACATTTAGCACTAAGTATCTACAAGCATACTACTTTTCTGGCCTAGCGATAATAAATTACATACAAAAAAAGTCCCTCGGGAATCAGTCTGTCTATTAGTGAAAACTGTATCAGGTTTCCTACAGTAGTTTCTGAGATCATCACTCGCGTGCAGAGAGAGAAACGCGGCGGGGACTTTAATTTGTAGCTCACCCAGTTAGCTCGAAATATTTGTGAATTATATAGACAAAGCTTCCTCGTGAATCAGTCTATCTGTTAGTGAAAACAATATCGAAATCCCTACAGTTGTTCCAGGGATTAACCTCGACGCACAGACACACGCTCTGATTTCTACGCTCATAGAGTCCACTTGTACCCGACAAGACTCAAGCGACGAGCTTACAGTTATAAATGGGCAACACGGACACTGGCGAATCTCCGAGCATACAGAGACGGTGAGTTCCTACATGACGTCATAGGACCCGATGGCGAGCTTAAAGTGTGTTTACGGAGCTCATTTCTGATTTATACTGCAGAATTCAATCCCATATCACCATTTCTGTTGGGAGTTGTTTATTACGTTCTGATCTATAAGAATAAGAAAGACTATAATTAGTACAGGCTTCACTGATTACGAAATTATAGCTATAATTTCAACGCTCATGGCAATGATAGATTTCAGGATTGTGCAGTTTGGCTTAAATTTCTTTTGCTAACTTTGACCAGTCAAAATAAGCAGTCCAGTGTTATTGCCTGTCTTATATAGGACAAACGCCATTTTTATCCCATCAAGGAAGCACGGACAACAAGGAGTACAGCCACAAAAGTAAATACGGTGTTTTCGTCACTATGAAGCAGATTTTTACAAAGCGTATGGTAAGCTTTACCCATCTTGAAGAATACTCCGTTTGTTAGCTTACTTGTGTATCCAAATAATTATGTATTACACCGACTTAAGAGATAAGCACATGCAACAGCACAGCACACTCTCGTAACGTTGTGCAGCTTCCTCCTCGTAACGAGGAGAGTGCAAGCTTCACTTTAAAGCGCCAGATGCTTCCGCCATCTTTCCTACTCAATTGTTCCTGCTCGGTCCATTTTAAGAAATGGTCCAACATAAGAGGTGTTACCATAAATTCATGGGCCGTTCAAAATTAGCAGAAATTGGCAAAATCCATTGGACCGCAGTCGAACTTTCTTCAAGGTAAAACAGTATTCTCCGATAGACCTGATTGCCTTGTAGCCATAATACACACATCTCTCGTCAACTGAAGGTAGATACAGTGGCTGGAGGGCAGAAGAGATACATCCAATTGCTGGCAAGGTAGTTGCAGTCATTAAAACTGATATATTTTTCCAACAGAGACCTGAAACACGTTTAAATCACAAAAAGAGTCTTCACCGTAACCAGCATAAATTTCTTTAACTGTCGCTAGGTGGAATTTAACTGCTGTTCTTAAATTACGCCGTGAACAAAACTGTGCTAGTCACTGATGTAGAAATCATTCAGTTACTTATCTCAGCCGGCCGCGGTGGCCGTGCGGTTCTAGGCGCTGCAGTCCGGAACCGCGGGACTGCTACGGTCGCAGGTTCGAATCCTGCCTCGGGCATGGATGTGTGTGATGTCCTTAGGCTAGTTAGGTTTAAGTAGTTCTAAGTTCTAGGGGACTGATGACCTAAGATATTAAGTCCCATAGTGCTCAGAGCCATTTGAACCATTTTACTTATCTCAGATGATGTAGCGAAACCATGCAGTCATTCCTCGCTCGATGTAATAATGTAAACTTACGTATGTAAGGATCAAAAAAAGAAAGATAAAAGCACTGAAGCTACCACTTCAACTCATAATTCGCCATTACGCAGTGGATGAAATGAAAGAGATCATAAGTATAGGAATCACGTTGTGAAATTCTATCCATGGGATTCGATATGTCGCACACATTCTCGAAATGCGAAGAGACGATACTCGACACTGAAGAGTTCACCCAGTTTCGTTGTATACATTCTCTACATGGCGGATGTAACGTTACGACACAGGTCATACGATAATTCTATAATTTTCATGCATATCTTTGTTGCAAGTCTGCCATTGTCTCCTTTGCCTAACAAGAAAGTGTGAAGATGTTAATATCCGCATACATCGTAACATTTCATTATTTTTACACTTTTTCGAAGATTATTCCTTAGCCCTGCCGCATATTGATGTTAATGAAACAACAGCTAGTTAAGCTGTTTCCAGTAGTCACCATCAGAATTAATGCTTGCCCGCTGACGTTAACCTCGAATTTTTATTTCCATCTCGCTTCGTCCTCGGGCTAGTCATAATACGTTCGTTAACAGTAGGACTGGGACGTTGGTGTTGGTCGGCTACATTCGCTAGATGCAGACGCGTGAGAAGCGTGTGTTCGAATGTAATCGACATTACATTGAATCTATTCGAACCGCGTTTTCATTGTATTAAAAGTTTCAGTGTGGAGTTGTTACTTTAATGTTGTGGCATACGACATATCACTAAAGCGAAGGATAGTTTGAACTGCTTCAGAAGGAGTAACAGTTTCAATAATAAATCATTCAATCTTTGGTCCGCCATTAACCCTAGCGCATTTTTCATAACACATAATACTAAGAGATGGGGAGGGCGGAGGGTGTAGTTTGTGCCCACCACCAAAGAAACAAAAAAGAAATTCGATAAATGTGTTTAACTTTTATTACCAATACACTTTTTAAATAGGTATTGAGTTATAAGTAAGGTACAAACCTGAAAATATATTTTAGCACAATCTTAGCAAGACCAACGTATTTACAGTAATGTTTACACCGAGTGGAGGGATACTTCTGTGACTGACACAAAAAATTTAATAAGAAAACGTAAGTTTCATTCCTTGGTGTTAAATTTCATTCACAACACTCCATTTAAAATTATATAGATGTGTAAGAAGATGTAACGTCCCCTTAGAAAAAATTAAAAATGACAGTGCTGGAAAACCTCTTAGTTATTTGATTTTCAAACAGGTGAGCAAATCCGAACCTACTCAGACATTTCTCTCTTTACTTATTCTGATCATCACTAAACTGACACACAAATTCTGTTTAATTTTTTTTATCGCAACGCAATCTGACTTTCAATAATCCCTACAAAAGAATGGCCCTGACTAACAATAACCTAAACCTTTTTACCTCACAAAAATCTTCGGTACTCGAACTACTGCAATACAGTGAGCGCCAATACTGGCAGCTAAATAAAATATTCTAACTACTTAAGGCACTAACTGCTGATAGTCATAGTTAGCAAATGAAATATTTTGATAGATAACAAACAATTTATTTACCTTAATAGTGTTCAAAAGTCATAATATGTATATATATAATTTTGTGACGTCCAATTAAACAAATTTCCTTTTTCTGATGGACACGCGTCCAGATCGTCCACTCAAAACTCTGGCATCTCTCTCTCCACATCATCCACTCCTCGCGGCTCACCTCCAACTGCCCAACACTACAATAGCGAATATTCCAACAATGCCAACCAGCCACAGACTGCACACAGCACAGTCAGTGATTTTCATACAGAGCGCTACGTGGCGTTACCAACATAAAATCCTAAACAGCCTACTTACAAAGGAACCTAAGCCTGAACATACGAATATGACTTTTGTTGTGAAAAGTCACATTCACTACTGGAAATTAGATTTTTTTTGTTACGTTTTACCGAAAAATGTATAACAGCTACGGGATCTGATATAAGAAATCATTAATAACTATAAATTTTTTTTCAGAATTTTAATATATTAAGTACCACACTATATTACGACATTTTCAAAAGGTGAGCGCAAGGCACTCCCCTCCCCATCTTCGTACTGCGAGGGTTAACTGTTATCAGTTGAATCCTACATGCTTCGCTTCCAAAAGTAGTAGCAGAGGAATACGTGTAATTACGTAGTTGGAGATGAAGAGCAGTAATCTTGCACTGCCATTGACCACATCAACGGTACTGTTACGGGATGTTTACGAAACTGAAATCACACAGTGTAGGGTGGCCACGAATGAATCCTTTAGTATAGTATAGTATAGTATGACTCGCGAAATGAGAAGCAGTCTGTCTACTGGTGTGGAAATCTGCCAGAACTGAGTTAGTCTCGTCATGTAAGGTTTAATGAAACGCTCCGTGTATGGACTCGTGAACTACGATTGATGTGTTGCTCTTTAGTGTTGAGAATAATTCGAAAACCATGAATAAAGTTTCGCATTTATGTGGGGACAATTTAGGAGTACTTCGATAGAAGGTATCCGTGGTCTCTGGTCGCTCGTTATAGAGATATTGCATTTCATTTAATTTGTTATCCTCATTTAGCTTTTTATCTGTTACACAACGAAAGAAACTGAAAAAAGGGCAGCTGTGGACGGTATGCGCTGAACACCTTGTCCATAATCAAACTCATTCCATTGACTCACTGTGCTTGCCGTTGAGAATAGTGAAGCCCACTAAAGCTTGCAACCAGTACTATTCAGTTACATTCGGGTTTGCTTTTTCTAGCAGAGTTAGCTGTATGTTAAAAGTTAAGTCCGCACTGAGCGGAGCTGCACTGAAGCACGCGACACGGCACGACGCGACCAAATACACTATGTGATCAAAAGTATCCGGAGACCGCAAAAAAATTAACGTTTTTCATATTAGGTGCATTGTTCTGCCACATACTGCCAGGTACTCCATATCAGTGACCTTAGTAGTCATTAGACATCGTGAGAGAGGAGAACGGGGTGCTCCGCGGAACTCACGGACTTCGAACGTGGTCAGGATATTGGGGGTCACTTGTGTCATATGTCTGTATGCGAGATTTCCACACTCCTAAACATCCCTAGGTCCACGGTTTCCGATGTGATAGTAAAGTGGAAACATGAAGAGACGCGTACAGCACAAAAGCGTTTAGGCCGACCTCGTCTGTTGACTGACAGAGACAGACGACAGTTGAAGAGGGTCGTAATGTGTAATAGACAGACATCTATCGAGACCATCACACGGGAATTCGAAACTGCATGAGGATCCACTACAAGTGCTATGACAGGCGGGAAGTGAGAAAACTTGGATTTCATGGTCGAGCGGCTGCTCGTAAGCCACACATCACGCCGGTAAATGCCAAACGACGCCTCACTTGGTGTAAGGAGCGTAAACATTGGACGATTGAATAGTGGGAAAACGTTGTGTGGAATGACGAATCACGGTACACAATGTGGCGATCCGCTGGCGGGGTGTGGGTTTGACGAATGCCCGGTGAACGTCATCTGCCAGTGTGTATAGTGGCGATGGTGTTATAGTGTGGTCATGTTTTTCATGGAGGGTGCTAGCACCCCTCTTTGTTTTACATGGCACTATCACAGCAAAGGCCTACATTGATGTTTTAAGCATCTTCTTGCTTCCCACTATTGAAGAGCCATTCGGGGTGGCGATTGCATCTTTCAACACTATCGAGCACCTGTTCATAATGCACGGCCTGTGGTGGGTAGTTACACAACATCCCTGTCATGCACTGGCCTGCACAGAATCCTGACCTAAATCCTATAGAACACCTTTTGGAACGCGTACTTCGTGCCAGGCCTCACCGACCGCCGTCGATACCCCTCCTCAGTGCAGCACTCCATGAAGATTGGGCTGCCATTCCCCAAGAAATCTTCTTGCACCTGATTCAACGTATGCCTGCGAGAGTGGAAGCTGTCATCAAAGCTAAGAGTGGGCCAACACCATCCTGAATTCCAGCATTACTGATAGAGGGCGCCACGAAAGGATAAGTCATTTTCAGCCAAGTGTCCGGATACTTTTGATCACATAGTGTATTGTCTTATGAGACTGAACGCACTGCACGACATCGGACAGCATGGTGCAGCACTGCGAGGCAAAGTTGATCCACTGGCCAACTGTGACGCACCGTACGGCATCACGGGGTTCCGTTGTCGCTAGTGCGGTATAGGATGCGTCGCGCCGCTACACCTCAGTCAAATCTTAAATCCTTTGAGATGAGAAACGTAAGTTCAAAAAATGGTTCAAATTTCTCGAAGCACTATGGGACTTGACATCTAAGGTGATCAGTCCCCTAGGCTTAGAACTACTTAAATCTAACTAACCTAAGGACATCACAAACATCCATGCCAGAGGCAGGATTCGAACCTGTGTTCGTAGCAGCTGCGCAGTTCCGGACTGAAGCGCCTAGAACCGCTCCGCCACCACGGCCGGCGAAACGGAAGTTCGTTTACCAAAATGGCGGTAGACGAGGAAAGTGGTTATCCAGAATTGTATGACCTACAAGATGAATATTGTGTGAATAGTACCAGATAACGTAACGTTTGGAAAGAAACTGTAAAGGAAATGGGAGTAAACGTGACGTATCTGTGCCTGCAAATTACATTTTTCTTTAGTCTGTGAAACGGAAGGTCGGGTCTTTGTTTTTTATGACCATACGCTTATTATTATATTTCCTCTTCGACGACATCCCCTGTTTACCATGTGGTTTGGCCAGACCAAACTACTTTTCAGGGAATTGAAATAATCCTTCACTGTATCCCGTATCCAAATAGCATTATTTACGAAGTTGCCTCCTACATGAAGAAGGTCTCTTTATTGTATCATTTCAATCTCTTCATTGTCAAACAACACTGTATCGTGATTGAGAAAACTTTGCAAGATGGAAGTAAGAATCACGTTCCCTATATGTTCCGGACTGAGAAAGATTTTGCGATAGTACACCTCAAATTTTTCTCGCAATTTGACAAAAGTGGTTTCTGAGATTCTTTGGGCTCTATTATGTGTGTAACCGTATACGTTTTTCGATTGGTCATCTAATTGTGTATCAGTGATGCGACAGACCTCTGCAACTGCGAAAATTCAGCACAATTTTTTTCATATTCACGTCCGGTTCCGCATTACTGTATCGAAAATTTATAGGAGCTTTCAACAATGGCGAGATTTTCGATGCGTGCTCTCATTGGCCCAAGGCACTGGCTGCTGTGCAGACGGGAAATCGTTGGGTGGGGCGTAAAGCAAGCCGAGACGAGCCCATAGCGATTGTTGCGTTTATTGGATTATTACGCAGTGACCTCTATCAATCGCGGCGAAAGTATAGCGGTTTCTCGCTCGACAGTCTACGTTGTGTTGCTGTATAACATCACTATATTGCATTGTGCTGTTCGTAATCGTGGGTTTAACGAGATTAAAGAATTACAGTTTTTTTCGCCTTGATGATGTGAATTGTACAATATAGATGCAACTTTGTATTCGAGCTGCTGTGGACTCACAGGAGTGGCTCCTACAACTCACTGTTATATTGAAAAATATTGCACCCATTTCAATCATTCTGAGCTGACGAAAATTCAAAGGGAACGCCTTAATCAACCTGCTTTATCTGTCATTCAGGATTGTTCACCACTATAAATATTGTTAAGTATATACAAATGAATTTTAATTTTATGGTACATCTGTAGTGTAAGCATTGTGGGTTTTGTTTCTATCAAAATCCTATCTGTTAATTTAATTTCTTCTATTTCCAGCTGGAATAGCACGTTCTATATGATGGAACGATTTTCAAAGCACAAGGATTCGCTAATTTTGTACTTATGGTCAAATCCAATCACGATAAGTTCCACTGAAGACTGAATAAATGTTCAAAAATTTGTATAAGTAATGAAACCACTCGAAGATATTACTAGGAACATAAGCAATTCTGAAGCGAGCGTTTCGTCAGTCATACCGCTAATTCAAGTTATTTTGTCCACTTTACAGCAAGAATAAACAAAAACTCATACTTTAGAACAACTGCAAAATTTTACAAGAGAATCACATGGTGAATTGAATTTAGGCACGAGATTTGGAGAACTGACCAAAAACGATAAGAACAGAATTGCAACGTATTTAGATCCGCATTACAAGTCAAAATTTTTCAGTGGCGATCGTCACAGAGTCCCAAATACTTAGTCTGATGATGATGAAAGCCAGAGATCCAAACTCATCTCAAGATGACTGCATACCTACTTGTTCTAAAGGGCATCAATTTGAAATTGAAAATAAGCCTTCAACAAGTTGTGGCTTAATCATAGAATCTCAATTAGAGGCCTCGTTACAAACTTTAGAACTCATGTTAAATACGAATGAAGATCAGCAAGAACCGCCTACGACTTACGAAAACGGCAATGTGCTTTTGATGTTACAATCAAACCTACTGGAGTACAAAAAGGAAAAATATACTTTCTCTAAAAGATGATCCACTAATATGGTGGAAATTAAATGGACACAAGTATCTATTGCCATTAGCTCGCCAGTATTTGTCGGCTCCTCCCAGTAACGTAGCCAGTGAACAATTAATTATTCAGTGGAGATGGCCCCATATACGAAGAACATTGAAGTAGACTGCAGGGCAAAAGTCCTTTTTAGATATTACCTAACACTGAAAAATTTTGAGTACTAATGCAATAAATTATAGTGTTTGAAAAAGAATTGTTACCTTTTTCTTAATGCATGCACTTCCGCTTCAGCACATCCTTCCATTTCCGCTTCTGCTAAAATTGGCTTTTGACATCTGTTTCCGCTTCTGTTTCTGTTATCACATTTCCGTCGCATCACTATTGTGTTCAGGATATCGTTTAGTCAAATAGGTTTTTAATGCAAAAGCTTCGTCCCAAACAGTCACGTAAGGCATTTGAAATCTTGTATCTCGTAATTCTTTTAGACCTGGTATATTCAAGGAATTTTTTTCCAGGTTTGTTGCTAAATCTGACCGAGAAATCATCCCTACATAGCTAACCTTGCAAGGTCTCTTTGCTCACATAACAAACAAATAATCATCACATCCATGTCACTTTCGACCATTTTGCTCGGAAAATGCCGAACGGCTTCCATAGAAAATTTGCTTTGTATTGTTGCGCCGCTGCAGTTCAAATGCGGCACACCAAACGTAGCTGCATCGTGCCGCGCCTGTCTGCTGCATTGCAGTTCCAATCAGTGCGGCCTCGCATTAACTGTGATACACACCCGTGTGTGCGGGTTTACTGATGGCGAGTTGGACGATATGGGTTGAGCGAATGCAATGGGGGAGTGGCACAAAAAACGCTAGCTGAGGTGTTCTCCCAGCGACTGCAACCACGTTACACTACCTTTTCCGACAAGTACTGCTGTATTTCTTTGTTTTGTATGTTTTGGAGACTATATCACACAGTTTTTCACAGTTGTGAAATTCTTTTCACAGTAACAAAGATAATTTGTGAAACAATTCAATTAAATCATAACTTCATTAGTATTCGCTGAAACTGTGGGTCCTCTATAAGAAAATGTAAGATCTTTTTCAAATGGCTCTAAGCACTATGGAACTTGACATCTGAGGTCATGAGTTCAAAAAATGGCTCTGAGTACTATGGGACTTTACATCTGAGGTCATCAGTCCCCTAGAACTTAGAACTACTTAAACCTAGCTAACCTAAGGACATCACACACATCCATGCCCGAGGCAGGATTCGAATGTGGCTGAAGCGCCTAGAATTACTCAGCCACAGCGGCCTGCTGTAAGATCTGTAATTTGATACCAAAAGAAGGGTACTTACAATGCAATGTCAGCTGATGTAGGGTGTTACTACATAGTGCCTCACAGTAACTGTTGGCGTGGTTAGGCAAAGTTCTGAGCCTTCTTCAATTGGTAAAAACCATGAATGGAAATTTGGAAATTTGTGTTAAGGTCTTATGGGACCATACTGCTGAGGTCATCGGTCCCTAAGTTTACACTCTACTTAGTCTAACTTATACTAACTTCTGCTAAGGACGACACACACACCCAAGGCTGAAGGAGGACTCGAACAGCCGGCCGCGGTGGCCGTGCGGTTCTAGGCGCTCCAGTCCGGAGCTGCGCTGCTGCTACGGTCATAGGTTCGAATCCTGCCTCGGGCATGGGTGTGTGTGATGTCCTTAGGTTAGTTAGGTTTAAGTAGTTCTGAGTTCTAGGGGACTGATGACCACAGGAGTTGAGTCCCATAGTGCTCAGAGCCATTTGAACCATTTTTTGAGGACTCGAACCTCCGAAGGGTGGAGCCGCGCGGACCGTGACAAGAGGCCCTAGACCCCGCGCGCCGCCATCAATGATGAACGTTTAGTTTATAAAACGAAAGACTCGAATTAAGGAATCAAAAACTGATTTTTGACCAACAAACAGTGAAGCAGTAACTAAAATGAAAAAATTATGGGTACAGTGCTCATGTAACGTGGAACAACAGCCAAAAGCGAGACTGACCTACGTTAACAAGTTGTCAGCAACTTAGATAAATGAACTGTAAAGCTGACTGTGCCTTAACTCTCGCACTTGTCAGCTCAGGCTACCTTCGAAATTCTGTGGCTGATGCTTTTCCGGAAGTCTGATGGTTTATCGCCTTTCTCATACATTCTACACACCAATGTGTCGTTTTGCTGCCACTTCCCCCAATGATGACTTGTTGTGCTTTAATTATTAAGATTGGGGCTCTACGTTTTGCTATATACAAGATAGTAACAAATTTCCTTGATCAATTTGGATATAAGGGAACAAAAACACACTAGTGGTAGTACATGGAGTAGGTCTTGTGTGGAAACAGCGCTCAGTGAATCTAACCACCTAGACTGATTTCCCTAAGCTGTATTTTTGACCGTGCATTACTGGTACACCCACAGTAAGAAAGCGATTAGTCCAGGATTGAAATAAATGGAAGACAATTTGTAAACGGCTGTAATAAAGAGGGCAGTGGCCTGGAGGAAGCGCCTGCGTGGTGCTGGGTGGACCGTAAGCTGAGCACGCCTGCTGCCCTGCAGCTGCGGCCAGCGCCCTGGGCAGCGATGCTTCGTTCGCCTCGCCTCGCCTCTCGCGGCCCAGCTCTGCCCCTGGGTATAACAAGACCGCCTCGCCGCCCGCGTAATTAAGGCCCGCTGAGCCCTTCTGAGAGGGGTTTTGTTACAAAAACCAGCCAACTCTTAAACGCAATTAAATGATATTTTCTCCTCTTATTTTCTCTGAAATGGTTTAATATCTTCCTTTTGGCTCTCTCAAAATCTTAACTGCATCTCGGAGAACGCATAGAAGAGCATAAAAAATGTAACAGGTCCATAATGTAACGTATTAAAATGAAAAAAGAAGATATTAGTTTCTTTGATTGTGAAATTAAATGCTTATGAACATCCAAGCACCGCTACACCTAGTATGTACATTTTTTTTTTAAAATTTTCTTCTATTGAGGGATGTTCAGCTATGATGGCATAATATGTTTCCAATAACAGTCAGTGTTCTGTATTACTTGTTGTTCTTATGAATGTTGGTATACACAAAACAACCGCCGGCCGCTGTGGCCGAGCGGCTCTAGGCGCTTGTAAGGGGTCCGTAGTCCCTTACTATAAGTTTGCACTCGGCACAGGTCGATAGGGCAAACAATCGATAGTGTCGTGTTGCGAGAGCGAGTGTAGAGTTGAGTGAGTCCCACGTTGCGGGCCGAGGTGTGTGGAGGCCTGTTGATATAATGGAAGGTTATACCGACAAAGGGAGTGGCCATCGCCGCGGTTTAACCCCTTTGTGCTAGAATGATATTGGGAAAGTGAAGAAGTATAATTACGAGAGTGATCAATGATATTTATAGTGCCGATATTTTGGTTTCGCGTCTACCGCGCCGGCATAATATTGGATTGCAGTGTTGGATTGCAGTGATTGGATTAACGTGTGACGATAATGAATAACGAAGAAGCCTGTGCTGAGATTAGCCGTAATTAAATATGTATGACGAAGGCAGTGGCTGTCTCCTTCTTTTTGTGTTTTTGAGACGAATATAGGTCCTTGATTAGTGAAACTGTGTTGGTGTGCTTCTTGTTACCAGACATTTCATTATTACAGCATTTGAGAAGGACAAACTGGAAAGTAACAACTCCGTAGCAGTCAATTCCGATTGCCAGCCCCATTAGGTACACGGTCACATTAATTATAATTATTTGGGCTGCTATTCGATCAGATCAGGTCGGGTCGAACATAAAACGGAGGTGTTACACGCTTCAGTCCGTAACCGTGCGACTGCTACGGTGGCAGGTTCGAATCCTGCTTGGGGCATGGATGTGTGTAGTGTCCTTAGGTTAGTTAGGTTTAAGTAGTTCTAAGCTCTAGAGGACAGATGACACCAGATGTTAAGTTCCATAGTGCTCAGAGCCATTTGAACCATTTGAATAAAACAACCAATACAAATATTCGTTGACAGATGTGAACATCGTGATGCGATTCAGCTGCCCTAATGGAACAGTAATCTTTCTTCGTGCTCGTGGATAAGTTCCCTTACGAAATTATCATGCTTTTCTCTATGTGGAAATGCGAAGGAAATTGTCAGAAAAAGAAAAAGAAATGTTACGGGCTTAAAATACCTCATGTGGTCTTCATAATCATCACCCAACGTGTTCCGTGAGTATCTTTCGTTTAAATACTTTTTAAGCTGTTAAGTGGACCCTTAGTCCGCTGCAGCTGTGTCTTGTTTCGTGATGCCCTTCCTCTGTGATTGTTATCATTTTATTCCCTGCTGGTTAGTACACTGGAGACGCATTCGTGAAGACGACGGTTTAAACCCTCGTATGCCCATTCATTTTTAGGTTTTCCGTTGTTTCCCTAAATCGCTTAAGGCAAATCTGCATCTGGATGAGTCCGCAGCTCCTGGTCTAGTGGCTAGCGTTGCTGCCTCTGGATCACGGTGTCCCGGGGTCGACTCCCGGCCGGTTTGGGGATTTTCTCTGCCCCGGGAATGGGTGTTTGTGTTGTCCTTATCATTTCTTGTTCATCATCATCATCACCTGTGACAGCGGCTAGAGTGGACTGTAAAAACATTGGACTGTGTAACAATTGGGACATTGTACGGGCTCTGATGACCGCGCAATTGAGCGCCCCATAAACCAAACGTCATCATTGTCATCCTCACCTCTGCATGGACATTCTACAAATCAAACTTAGATGCCTGGCAGAAGCTGCATCGAACCATATTCTCAATAATTCTCTGTTATTCCAATCTGGAACAGCATGTGGGAAAAACGAACACCTATATAGTTCCGTGCGAGCTCTGATTTCCCTTATGTTATTATGACGGTCGTTCCTCCCTATGTAGATCGCCGTCAACAAAAACAAATAAAACAGGGGATTAGAAAAGAATTAGAATTGTAAAGCAATTGTCTTCTAAAGGCAACTAAAAATTGTTCGGTAATCTGAGCAGGAACTATTACCACAAGCAGGCCTATATTGGAACACAATTCCATCCTGGACCTTGGCGACTGAAGATATTGTCAGAAAACACGTGATATTCAATATGTATCCGGAGGGAATGCTGCTTATCTGAGAGGTAACGTGTTTGCGTATCATGCAGCGGGCCTGGGCTCGATTCCCGAGTGAGTTGGAGATTTTTCTCAGCTCGTCGACTGGGTATTGTGTTGTCCTCCCCCTCCTCATCATCATCCCCCACACGCAAGTCTCTCAGTGTGGCGTCACCTGAAATAAGACTTCCACCCAGCGGCCAAACTTCCCGGGATGGGCCTCCCGGCCATCAAAGCCCCATCATTTCATTTCATTTTGCTGCAGAGATGTGTACAAACGCGGTCGAACGCGAAAAAGAGTGTTTTCACGAGAAAACAATTTTACAGAACGAAACGTCTTCTATGAGGGTCAAAGAAACCTTTTAACATTTCTAAAATGACACAAATCTCTGACATATGATAATGTAATTTCAAAAACTGGGAGTAGAGACTGGAAGACAGATCAAGTGACTAGGTAAGACACATGTCCCTGCCTTTACACAAAAGGATCTCGACGCCAAATGTCAAAGCACAGCTCGATATATTTTATTTCCCATGCTAATAAGATCGTGCACTGCACATAGAGCCAAAAGTGGGAGCTGTTTCTGACCACGTAGATCTGATCAGGAAATGTGGGGTGTTTCATCTACATAAGGCGTCAGAGAACTGATGCTTAAAGTCTGACGGCTATGAAATCAGAGTAAAGTAACAATTTTTTTTATATTCGGAAGAAGAGGAACGTAAAATTTCATTGCGTCTGAAAGTTCCGAAACATACTGAATTGTTGATAAATAACATTTGAAATTCGACACGACTACTGCAATAATAAAATTTTCGATGCTTTAAGTACAGAGCTAATTGGATAAATACCGTGTTTTTCACTGCAGACATATTATCATAAAAATGTTATATTAAGTGATTTATTGAGTAGTGTGAAAGATTTTCTTGTGGTAGAAAAAATGTTGAGTCTGGTACTACGATCAACGCAACAGGCCAAATGAAAGTGGAAACGATAATTGTATTTTCGGAAGCCTGAAACAAGAAATCTGAAACAAAATAGTGGTTATAATTAGAGAGGCTGGTTATAAAAAGCAAACGTATTTAGGGAAATAATGAGAGCCTCTAATGCAGCCAAGGGGACCCTTGATGACCCACGGACAAGTTAGTTAATTAGATAGTTAGTGAAACTCGCGGGCCTCGTCATATTACGCGATACAAGCACTCCTAGTGCATAAATTCAAAACCGTAGCATTCATGACATTAATGTTTATCGGGTAACGCAGTGGTATGATTATGCCACCCCAACAAATTATGCCTCAAAGCTCGCGTTTTTGAGAGTACACTAATATCATATTCAGCGCTTCTTCAGATGTTTACATTTATCTGCGCGTCGCGAACATTGTTTCTTTACCTAGGAATTCTTGTAATTGAACCGGAATAAAACCAATCAGGGGTCGCCGGTTGTCCACCCGTGCTATAAAGCGTTATAGGTGCCGTAAGTCATTGAAATCAGCTGTCTCTCATGCACGAACGTTATTATAAATTTAATCGGGGCGAGGATTCCAGAAGACAGTTCCTCCTTCCTGCTTACTGATAAAAAAACCTCCAGAATTCAAAGACCTGGTTTAGTTTATACAATTAAGGTCATGTCTTTGCATATACGATTAGAGAACATTTTTCCATAAAAGCAACTTATCATTTATGTCAATATTTAATGAAAACCAGCTGGGCTGTATTATTACACATTTATTGAGTTACGACCAGTTTCATTCGTTGAGCCGGCCGGTGTGGCCGAGCGGTTCCAGGCGCTTCCATCTGGAACCGCGCGACCTCTCCGTTTGCAGGTTCGAATATTGCCTCGGGCATGGATGTGTGTGATGTCCTTAGGTTAGTTAGGTTTAAGTACTTCTAAGGTTCTAGGAGACTGATGACCTCAGATATTAAGTCCCATAGTGCTCAGAGCAATTTGAACCATTTTTTTAATTCGTTGAACATCTTCAGGTTGCCTGTCGGTAAGTGAACAGGAAACTAGTCTAAAGCAATTGCATCTTAGCGCCCGCAGACAACTCACAATGATAACGGCCTCGTGCTCAAGTCGTGACATAAATGGTTTGGTTGTCGTAGGTAACGTGAAAGACAGAATCCGAAACACTATTCGTAAACGACCGCCGGGCCTAAGTGTGTTAGGAGAAACGGCATGCTGCGTACGCTCCACGTCAGAGGTTAACATGTAGACACAGTACTTGTCCTCTGTCGAGTGCGATAGTTGACTGTACGATCACAGTTGTTCCAAACATTGACAAAACTTTAAGTACAACACTGATATTAAAGAATGTATAATTAGTCCAAACAACTGAGAAGTATTGCCAAACACATGTTAAAAAGACAATTACGCGCAATAAAAACGGGATCAGCTGTCACTGTTTCCACCAAATTATTTTATATCATCATTTGTAGTTATGACATTAAATAAATAATTATAAACTACAGCTGAAAAATAATGATATGATATATATCATGAACTATAATACTATTATCTCACGGAACGATCTTAAGTCTTGAACTATTTAGTTACGGAAGACACAGTGTCACTAAAAATGTAAAAGAGCTAAGGCAGCCAGCCTGGTGGTTATCGTGTACTGTTAATAAAATCACAAATGAGCCTGTAACACTACAGTCAATATTGTTTATAACCTGTGCTGATTAATCCTGCACTATGTCTGGTGTATATTCTTTATTATGAAATGTCTTAGATCTACTGTAAAGAAGTGGGAAGGTAGTGTGACATGTTTACTCTTTGCAAATTAAGTTCTTAGTATTATTTTTTGGGAAGTGGTATTTAATTATGTATATTTGTTTGACTTCGTAATATATTTAAATAGTGGGAAATTTTAAAATATGTTTGTTTGTAACTATGTAATAACTGGTTCATATACAGGGTGTTACAAAAAGGTACGGCCAAACTTTCAGGAAACATTCCTCACACACAAAGAAAGAAAATATGTTATGTGAACGTGTGTCCGAAAACGCTTACGTTCCAAGTTAGAGCTCATTTTGTTACTTCTCTTCAAATCACATTAATCATGGAATGGAAACATACAGCAACAGAACGTACCAGCGTGACTTCAAACACTTTGTTACAGGAAATGTTCAAAATGTCCTCCGTTAGCGAGGATACATGCATCTACCCTCAGTCGCATGGAATTCCTGATGCGCTGATGCAGCCCTGGAGAATGGCGTATTGTTCACAGCCGTCCACTATACGAGCACGAAGAGTCTCTACATTTGGTACCGGGGTTGCGTAGGCAAGAGCTTTCAAATGTCCCCATAAATGAACGTCAAGAGGGTTGAGGTCAGGAGAGCGTGGAGGCAATGGAATTGGTCCGCCTCTACCAATCCATCGGTCACCGAATTTGTTGTTGAGAAGCGTATGGACACTTTGACTGAAATGTGCAGGAGCTACATCGTGCATGAACCACATGTTGTGTCGTACTTGTAAAGGTACATGTTCTAGCATTACAGGTAGAGTATCCCGTATGAAATCATGATAACGTGCTCCATTGAGCGTAGGTGGAAGAAACTAAAATGATCTCTAACATGGAAATTACGCGTTTCCGGACACATGTCCACGTAACATCTTTTCTTTATTTGTGTGTGAGGAATGTTTCCTGAAAGTTTGGCGGTACCTTTTTGTACCACCCTGTATAGGAACTTTGTTTTGTGTAAAGAAAAACCCAAAGTAGTACCCCTCTGCAACGGAAGTGAGTTGGCGCGACAGGGAAATGTGTATGTGGCGCTCAGTCTGGACGGCAAGTGAGAGAGCACAGTAGTCACGTAATATCATCTGTTGGTTGCATCACACAACATCAATGAGATATGAGGGCAACAATTGAAGGAATGATTATGCAGGATGTCTGAAAGAGGTTCGTTCGGTTTCACGAGTATATCAGTTACGTGAATGAAGATTGAAGCTTCGGGTGAATTTTATCTTAGGCATCGGAACTAAAGGTTTTCCTTGGCTCGAGCTGCCAGCTGCTGGTTCATGTGGTATCCGGTTTGGATCTTGTTAGTGCGGTTAGCTCACTCCCTTGCTCAGCTGCTCGTTTATTTCCGAATGAAGACATGTTCGGAAAAGTGTGAGACCAGTTTCATTATCTTCTGAATGTTTCCTGTGCATCCACAGGAGGAAAGATTGAACGCTCTTGTAAAATAAATAAAAACTTTGATCTTAAACATAATCGTAAAAAAGTACTCCAGGGTTGTATGTTAATGCAAATAAAAAATGTAACCTTAGAGTCGGATAAGATTCTGCAGTCATTATTTATAAAAGTTCACATGAAGTTCCTATCTTAATTCATAAAGAAGATGTGTTGTGAAATCGGAGAAATCTTTTTGACACACCCTGTATTACAAGGTGTAAGTTACTAAATTTGTATGTAGAAATGAATATCAGCATGTAAAAGAGCTGGTGATAGAAGTGATTAAATTGAGTATCCAATAGAATTAGCATTTATAGTAGTCAAAGAAATGAGCGTTTCATAACTAAAAATGGACACGTGCATAGTTTTCGGAAAGGAACTGTATCATTCCCTAATTACGTACCTCATTGCATTTCATGTACTGTATTAGTTCCACAGAAATAAGTTTATAGTTGATAATGCATAACAATGTTTCGAATTTAGCTAGTAGAGAAAAGAATACGCATGTATATCCTCCACATCAGGTCTGATTTGAAAATTCCGGTCATGAAAGTAATGAGCTTGGATCGGTCATGTGGAAGTACGCTGTTGGCTTCAAACGTTTTCATAAACAGCCTCTCTGAATGAGATACACAGAGAGAGAAGAGGGAACTGATATCTGTGTTAGCACTTTGTAAATGCATCAACACGTCAATCTGACCACGAACAGGTACAATTAGTAATGAGGGTTTAAATAGATTAATACGAAATTTTGCTTACTCGGGTGATTATATCTCCATCCATTTCAGCGTTTAACGCACTCGTTACAGGATTTTGTAGCTCACAAGCAAGGCTTTTCCAGATAAACGTAACTTACTGTCCTGGTTCACGGACCATTGCTAATGAAGATTACACAGACTTCATCAAAATGTTATAACAAAAGAAGTTTCTAACCCTGTAAGATATTAGTATAACATTGTTTGGATGGATATATTCCAGTTTGTAAACGGTAACATAGGCACTTGACATTAATGAATTTTACATGATCAGACACAGTATAAAAAGAGGGACATCACATAGGAAAAGCGACATATTAAACTTATGGAAAAACCTTTCTCATAAGAATGCAGAAATGATGACGATGCTTGATAAGATGTCCAGAACTAATTGATATGAATTGAGGAAGTATGGGGAACAAAAATTGCGGATGTAGACAGACAAATTAAAATTGTATCTGTGATAGCAGGATCCATCAGGGAAACAAGGAGAATAGAGACTGGTACTAAATAAATTAAAACAAGAAGCTGCGTAGTTTATATATGAAAGGCAACAACTCTAGACTTCACTTTTACTGCAGAATGACTGTTCCATTACCTCAGACACCAGTTATTTTGAGCACTGCTCCTTGAAAGCATTAATAAAATTATCATATTGCAGTGTTCTTAAAAAACAGAAGGCCAAATACATTATGTGAGGACAAGCAAACATAGACGGAAGGAAAGATTGAGATTAAGGAAGCCAAGTTACTTTTAAGCTAAAAACACAAGACAAAAATAATGTAAAGGGATTAGCAGTTACTGTAAAAAACAAACCAAAAAAAACTAAAGATCTTAGTTATACGAGGATTGCCCACAAAATAATGGACAGCATTTTTTCTCAGCAGAAAACAATGCTACGAATGCGAAACGCTACGTATGTAATATCTGAAGTCTTCCGAGTGAGTGCGCCAAGTTTGCGTCACCTCTGACCGATAGCATAGCTGCAGGACAATTTCAAAATGGCGTCTGTAGGTGAAACATGTCACAAGCAACGTGCCGTCACTGAATTCCTCTCTGCAGGGAAGAAACTGAGGGGAATATACACAAACGCTTGTGCAAAGTATATGGACCATCTGCTGTCGACGGAAGTGCAGTTAATCGCTGGTTTCGGAGGGTGAGGTCATCAGAAGGCGGCTCGACGGAGCTCCACTATTTGCAGCGGTCGGGGAGACCATCCATGGCTGCCACATCTGACATGTTTCAGCGAACTGATGTTGTCATTCGCGAGGACAGACGCATTACGACTCGGCAGTTGGCGCTGCATCTGTCAATTGGCAAACGAAGTTTGCACAGTGAAGTACTGGTTCTGCCATAAGGACAAAGATTCGTAACGACAGGGCATAAACGCTCTTGCTTCGCTCTGGAGGCAAGCCATAGAACGGGTTGGAGATTACCTGGAAAAATGGGCTGTGTGTATAAAACACCATTCTTTCGTGTGTAAGTCTCATTACGTTCAATAAAGAATTATTGAAGGAAAAAAATGTGGTGCATTGCTTTCTGGACAACCCTCACACTATGCTAGGTGTAGGTAGTAATTGTTCAGACTTCTGTTATTGTTGTATCTGTACTTGAATGGCACTCTACCCCTCACACTCGACATCACATTTGGTAAAAGTGGTCTCCTTCATTCTCGCAAATGCTTTCGTGGTCTACTCATTTTTGGCACATGTCGTGTCATCCAACGGTACGACACACACACACACACACACACACACACACACACTTACTTTTTGTGCAAGGAATTGTCCCAAAAATTATATAGCCTCCATCCGGGTCTCACCAAGGTTATCGGGAGTTTCCCTCAGTTTACCAGACGAATGTCACAAATGTAAGTCTCCCCCTATATGTTCCCAGTTGGGATTCCCTCTACTCAACTCCCATTTGTCTGAAAAGAACTTTGATTCTTTATTTGGCGCATCTAAATCAGCCAGCTCTGCTCGTTGTTCCAGAAAGAAACACACACACACACACACACACACACACGCACAGCTGTGACTGAGATTCACTTCTTACACCGCCACTGCAACAGTATTGTGACACGCTGTTTTCCTTTCCTCTGCGGGAGTTCACACCAGGTAGGAACCGTTGATACTCGTCAGGTAAGGAGTCGAGGTTGCAGGTGCTTCATGGGAACATCATGCTCTCCGTCCCACGGGCTGACGTCTGTCACAGTTTCGTTCCAGTGTCTCACCTGACGCTCGACTAACAATGAAGAAGTGCTATTAGACATTACTGAGCTTCTCTGCAGATTAAGACAGTTTTGTAGCTCTCCTGCAATAAGTGTCTATTACTCTGTTCAAAACAGTACATGCATCTCTGTCACGTGTAATATCTCACAGAGCACAGTCTTTGTTTCTTCATCAAGAATGGACATTTCATAGAGGCACTCCATTACTATATGTTTATGTGTTCCCCTTTACCCACAATAGCAAATGTCGTTGCTTCTTATATTTGAGCTGTAGACATAATTTGGATAAAGTACATATCTCATCAGCATGTGAGTCAACACCTTCGAAAGAAACAGACAACTCATTCCTGCATGTTCCCTAATGTCTGGTAGAACGCAATTTACTCTTCTTTGTTTATTTGTAGTCTCCGAGATCCGCTGCCATTCATCAGTCATCCATCCTTTTAGCTCTTTCGTGTCGGTATTTAGTTTACCAGTGATTTGTATTATTTTTCAAAATTGCATTTTCTGAGCCAGTATTCGGCACTCGTTCTCCTGATCTTCAGATCGATCGATTACAAGAAACACCAACATTTCTTCTACCGACGTTGTCCGGTAGACTTCAGAGATCCTTACTGAGCTGCCTCCTTCGGAGGATTTGCACAGATCTCACTTTCTGCGATTTGAACACCAGTACATTAGAACCCAAACTGACTATAGATGTAAGTATGGCATCATGATAAAGCTTGACGACATTCAGTGATAAAATATTTATTTCGGTAATGGCTATTATGTGTACGAGCTTTCTAACAGACATCAACAATGAAGGCATCGTATGTCTTTACCTCATCCTGATATAGCCCTTAACATCAGTTTAACACTTTCCTACTGCTCGAAACATCATCTGCTAGATTGCTAGTTTCTGACAATTTTCGCTTTATTAGCATGTGAATAGCGTTGTTTGCGGCATTCATTAATTGTTTTTGTTTGCACCGCTGCTGAATTGTGGATAGAGTTACGTCACAATTCTGCTCTCTCTGAGCTCTAAAATTTCCATTAACTACTGGACACCATTTACGTAAGCTACGGTGGCAGTGACCATAGCACTCACGTAATTTTCAGAGATGACTCGTACTGCGTACCTCTGGGGTCCTCCTTTGGCTATTTCTCGTCTGGTAGCGGTATCAGGAGATATTCATGTCACTGATCTATAGTGACGGTAGTCTTTGAACAGGCTATCCGTCATTTGTGTAATTTAAGCTGTCTAAACCTTGCAAACAAATATGGCCACCGTAAATAGATAAAGCTCTAGTGACATCTGTCATAATGGCTACAGCGTATTTCTTGTTACTGTTATCAGTGATTGCTGTCACCTTACATAAAGCGTCGTTAACCGATTTCCCCTTCCTGAAACCATGCTGTGCGTTTTTATGATCAATTAGCTCTCTGTGGGCAATTAGCGGGACCTACGAATATAGGTTGTTCCTGAACTTTCCTCCGAGTGTTCGACAGACAAATAGGTCTGTACGAATTAACGACAGTGGGATCTACGTTGTTTTTCTTAATAATCATACTCTTAGTGTCCTTCCAGACTGTTGGTATTCTGCCTTGTATCAAACATTCATTCAACAGATATGTCGGTGGAGCCGCAACCGGTAATTCGTTGTGTGAATCAGTGTCGAATGTAAGTCTTCAAGTGCAGGAGCTCTTCCTTTCTTATGTTTCATAATTGATATAAGTTCTTCCTCTTGAGAAAATGGGAAAACTGTTCCTTCTTTGTTGTATGGCTCATTCATCTTTCTTATTTATTCTCTCTGCAGACAGTTATCTCATTCCCCTTCGCCTTCCGATAGCAATGAGCGCAAGGGATAATCAGCCTTCCATCCTTTTGCCATACTGACAACTTCTCTTCCATGGCTGACAGTACAGCAGATATTTTATCTTTCCCACTGCAATCTCAAATGGTATTTTCCAAGAATATTTAGTTGCTGATTCATGTACCTATCCCAGTGCTCAGTAGTATTTTTTCTTTGCATGCATTTTTCAGATTTATTTAAGTTTGAAGTCATCTGTTTCGGCCTACCACACTAAGCGTCCTGTAATACGAAGGTCCTGAACCCAATCACAGAGCTGGTCTAATACACAATAAGATCGCAAATCATTCATTAGGCTAGGGTGTGTAGTTGCATAGAACGCGTTCTGGACGTCACGGACCATGACATCTATTTAAGAACCGTTATCTCCTGATTTGTGCACCTCATAGCGGGAAACATCGTGCTGACTTACAGACGATCGTTTGTTTTCAAAATCTATGTAAATTCCCATAGAGGACATTTATTTCTCCAAAATGGTCATAAGGTCCGAGCATAAAAAATTTCATAATTCAACAAGATGTTATCACTGATACTCCGTCCGTGGACTCTTCTTGAAAATGGAAATATAGGTAGCCTTTCTCCAGTGGCCTGGACGCCTTTGTAACACCAGAACACCATAAACCTTCGAAGAACAGCTCCTGGCAGAGCAGCAAGTGTTTTTGGCCAATTCTAAACAGAATTTTTCAAGTCCCCCTGCAGATCCAGATGACTTTCCACAGTTGACCACTTATGTTACATTTTGTTTTATCATTCATGGTTCTTGTTGAACTATGTGGCTGTTGATCAAGTATATATTGTTCAGGGAGAAGGCGATCAACCATGTACAGACTAATACTAAACAATGTTCAGGTTTATCAAATGAAATAATGGTAGAATTTAATACATAATCAAATAATTTTACCTGTAATGTGTGGCTATGGTCAGCAGAACGGAGTAATGTCATTAAAGTAAGTGGCTGAATTTTACTTTTGTGCCTTTTGGACAGAGAATCGTTTTCTTTGACCTGTAAACAACCCTGTCTGTGAGAAAAGGATGCTAAATGCCTAAGTGTATTTATGTGAAAATATTTTTTATGAAATGACATTAGCAAAAAGCAGATAAATAATTCTGTATTTTTGCTTTCGGATTCAAAGTAAATGTAGGGTAAAAGAGAATCCTCGGAAATGCCATAGACTTTTACGTTGACAGCAAATGAACAGATTGATCATCAATTATCTTAGAATTACATTCGTATCGTTCTTCTGTTTGTGTTCCGAGAGAGGAGATGTAAGTATTTACTGGAAACAATTGAAATATTTCTTATATTTAGTCATGTGTAGTTACTTAAAAATCAAATGTGTTCCTTATATCCTTACAATAATTATAATTTTATAATATTTTGATGCTGAACAGCAAATCAATACAGAAGTAGGAAGCAGACTCTTTGATGACGAAACAACTGACCACCGTTCGCGTTCTTTCGTTAATTTTTCTTCAATCGAAGCCAGATTCCGTCTGGGATTATTTTTCCGATAGTTTTCTTCATCTTAAGTATCTGCGTAATAATTGTTCTCATTGACTGGTCACGCATCATCGAACAATGACATCAACCAATATGCTCGCTGGTATGATACAGTCGCATTTTTTTTCTCTCTCATTGAATATGGCACATAGACAGTTGATGAGTATTAATTTTCACGTTATCAGCGTACTAACACCGCATGGTGCGTCAGAAAAATAGATCCATGCCAGTGTTAATTGGAATCTGCGTTATAGTTGCGATGATTAATTTATTTGAAGTCTCATACTATTCGAAATATTTTGTAAATTGGCTCAATGAGAAACCTTGCATTGAAATATGTCAATATACAAGAAAGGCGCGTTTCATTTTGCGCCCAACATGGGGCTTAAAATATAAAATGTTTATTATTTGTAATTTCAACCTGTATTACTTTTATGATACATCTTCATTGAACAACACTGGACAGGAATTGAAAGCTTTAGGATGGAATATTACTAGCCCAGTCATAAAATTGACACTAAATATAACACAAAGATTTTTTAATATCGAATGAGGCAGCGGGATATCACTTATGAAGGCAAGGGTGCTATCATTCTGCCAGTTACATTTGCGTTTACGACTCTTCAAACACTACATTGGGTGGTTCGTGACCCATATACCGCTATCATAACGTTTAATTTGTAAAAGTGTACGTTGTTGTGACAAATCGTGTACTACAAAGACAACACAGCCAACTGCACAACGCAAGTACAAGGTGGCTTTGAAATGCTCTTCTGTTGTTTATGTAATGGCACCCATCTTGCCATTTTGCACATTGAGTTACCACTGCTGCACATATTTTATCTGATTTATTTTAAGTAACTAATTTAAGAACATTTCTTGATGTGTGTTATGAACAAGTTCGGAAAATTAGTAAATATGGGTATGATGAATGATGTAGATACTGAATCTAATGCCAAAGAGGGCGTTGTTGCCGATCCGACAATGTAAAACATACATTCCATCACCTCAGAAGATCAATGACATGTACAGTCCCAGTCTGGCTTGGCAGTTCGGGAAACTAGTAAAACCACTGATCCATTTACAGAGCTATTTAATAAATTAGAAAAACCATGATGAACGTTAATTTTGATCAATTACCGCAAGATCTTGCCATTCAGATAAACACTGCTCTTGACTGTGTCGCTGAAGAATAGGTCACATAGATCAATGATCATTTCGAAAGCATTTAAACAGAGATATCCAATTTAAAACAAAAGTGTAGAGAAATGAAGTCAATTATCAGGCCTTGTGAATATGAAAAATAACAATTTGTAAAAGCTATTAGGTTTCCAAAATACTCAATATCTCATAAATACGTGAATTAACTACTATGGAAAACATTCGGCAATATGATTTTATGATAGCCCTGAAGATCTACCCAGCAATCAGCACATTCTCGACACCTGACGTTCACATGGGCCATGCGTCTGAATTCCGTGCTTGAGAACTCAAGTGACAACGACAGGCAGGACGGCCTACACACACCAAAACGGCTTACAGAACATACAAACTCAGTATCAATACACATTTCACTAAAATACTAAAAACCAACAGCCAAGCACTGAGTAGTGCGAAAAGCAGAAAGAGATGTTAAACGTTATAGTGTGACGACCGCAGCTACTATTCAAGCAATAGTACATTAAACATTTTCCAATGACGTGAAATTGCACTTGATAAATTTATAAACCACAACTAGTTCAAGGTGATAATGGCCAGACAATCCGCACACAAACTTAAATACCAAAGCACCGTTTAACGGCGCAAAATTGTTACTACTATAGTTGACAACAAGGAAGAAGTTTGTAATTCCGATTTGGATTAGTGGCTGAAGTTTTACACAGAGAATAAACTTTGATTCGTAAAACTGACCACTTAATGTATTAACAACTATAATAAAAAAAGGAATCGTCGAATATCGGTCACACTTGTAATTCAAGATACACTACTGGCCATTAAAATTGCTACACCATGAAGATGACGTGCCACAGACGCGAAATTTAACCGACAGGAAGCAGATGCTGCAATGTGCAAATGATTAGCTTTTCAGAGCATTCACACAAGGTTGGCGCCGGTGGTGACACATACAACGTGCTGACATGAGTAAAGTTTCCAACGCAAGCAGCAGTTGACCGGCGTTTCCTGGTGAAACGTTGGTCTGATGCCTCGTGAAAGGAGAAGAAATGCGTACCATGACGTTTCCAGCTTTGATAAAGCCTATCATCATTGCGCTTTATCGTATCGCGACATTGCCGCTCGCGTTGGTCGAGATCCAATGACTGTTAGCAGAATGTGGAATCGGTGGGTTCAGGAGAGTAATACGGAACGCCGTGCTGGATCCCAACGGCCTCGTATCACTAGCAGTCGAGATGACAGGCATCTTATCCGCATGACTGTAAGGATCGTGGAGCCACGTCTCGATCCCTGAGTCAACAGATGGGACGTTTGCAAGACAGCAACCATCTGCACGAATAGTTCGACGACGTTTGTAGCAGCATAGACTATCAACTCGGCTCGGAGACCATGGCTGCGGTTACCCTTGACGCGGCATCACAAGAGCGCCTGCGATGGTGTACTCAACGACGAACCTGGCTGCACGAATGGCAAAACGTCATTTTTTAAAATGTATCCAGGTTCTGTTTACAGCATCATGATGGTCGCATCCGTGTTTGGCGACATCGCGGTGAGCGCACATTGGAAGCGTGTATTCGTCATCGCCGTACTGGCATATCACCCGGCGTGATGGTATGGGGTGCCATTGGTTACACGTCTCGGTCACCTCTTGTTCGCATTGACGGCACTTTGAACTGTGGACGTTACATTTCAGATGTGTTACGACCCGTGGCTCTACCCTTCATTCGATCCCCGCGAAACCCTACATTTCAGCAGGATACTGCACGTCCTCATGTTGCAGGTCCTGTGCGGGCCTTTCTGGATACAGAAAATGTTCCACTGCTGCCCTGGCCAGCACATTCTCCAGATCTCTCACCAATTGAAAACGTCTGGTCAATGCTGGCCGAGCAACTGGCTCGTCAAAGTACGCCAGCCAATCTTGATGAACTGTGGTATCGCGTTGAAGCTGCATGGGCAGCTGTACCTGTACATTGCATGAGGGCTTAATTTAAATAAAATGCAAATATTTTTAGTAGCTGTAAGTCCGATTACGCAAGTCTCGTAAACGGCTGGCCCTGACTAGTTTTAGTACGCAATCTGACTGCATAGAATAACAACAAACAATGAAAGAAAATTTTCGTTAACACAGTTAATTAATTAAGTCCCCAACAACTATAAAATCTACGAAGCCAACAAAGCACAAGTGTAGCTGTTCTGTATGTGGTAGTATGACTCAAAGCACATCTGGCACGGTTCTTCTTCAACAAGACAAGAATTTTTAAATACCAATTATACTGACGTGATAAAAGAAAATTAGAAATACTATAATTGCGCAAGAAAACCAGAATTACACTCTAATACAAGAACACAAGCCAGATGATTTGTTGACTGAACCCGTAATGATGCATTATTTGAGACACAGAAATAATAAAAAAACATAGTGTTTTGTTACCTTTATATATATTGACGAAATGCACTCTGATCATTGCAATATCTCCATTAGAATAACATCTGCTATCTCTCCCATGAAATAACTGCATAAAACATGGAACAAACACTCCCTACTACCACATCTCCACTCCGACTTCACGACAAGCAGTGTCCACCACAACTTCTCGGCAAGAACTGCCTGCCGCTACTTCTCAATAATCACTGCCAGTGGAGGCGGCGGAACAAAACTCTCTGGCGCGATCTCTGGCGCTGTGGCTCAGTGTAGCCACATTTCATATGCCCTTCCTCCACGGGCTAGAATTTGATGGTATTTTTGCCAGCATTGGTGGTGAAAATACCACCAAATTCGTCAAAAAAAAATACAGACAAAAATAAAAGATAATATTAATACGTAAATATCATATAACTAGATAAAATTTTGGCTTTGCACTGACCTTACAATAGCCTAATATATAAAATACAGTAAGGAATAGAAATTCTTTCATACATATGACTTTACATAATAGTTTACACAAATATCATGTGGTTAAACAATTCAATCGATAGCATCAGCAATGACGAATATGAGCAGGTAAGAGTCTTATAACTTTTCACAAACAGTAATACACAAAAAATCAGTTTATACAAATATTCACATAAAATGCTTTCACAACAAGTAGTTGACAGTTCCAGCAGTAGCACCCAGCAATGTTGAATAGGTGCTACACCATTAGGTGACATCATTTCAGCAGGAGCAGTTCATCAGTGGCACCCCGCATTGTGGAACAGGTGCAGACACCAACAGGTGACATCATTTCAGTAGAAGCAGTCCATCAGTGGCCCCCAGCATTGTGGAACAGGTGCAGACACCAACAGGTGGCATCATTTCAGTAGAAGCAGTCCATCAGTGGCACCCAGCAATGTTGAGTAGATGCAGACACCATCAGGTGACATCATTTCAGCAGAAGCAGTTCATCAGTGGCACCCAGCATTGTAGAACAGGTGCAGACACCAACAGGTGACATCATTTCAGTAGAAGCAGTCCATCAGTGGCACCCAGCATTGTGGAACAGGTGCAGACACCATCAGGTGACATCATTTCAGCAGAAGCAGTTCATCAGTGGCACCCAGCATTGTGGAACAGGTGCAGACATCATCAGGTGACATCATTTCAGCAGAAGCAGTTCATCAGTGGCACCCAGCAATGTTGAACAGGTGCTACCGCAACAAGTGACATCATTTCAGTGGAAGCAGTCTATTAGTGGCACCCAGCAATGTTGAGTAGGTGCAGACACCATCAGGTGACATCATTTCAGCAGAAGCAGTCCATAATATTTACTATCACTAATCACACTGTTGATCAGAGTTTATCAGCAGAAATTAAACATGTCCTAGTGGCACCAATCATATAGAAAAAGTGCAAGTAACAGTCCATAATATTCACTATCACTAATCACACTGTTCATCAGAGTTTATAAGCAGAAAGTAAACATGTCCTATTGGCACCAATCATGTAGAAAAAGTACAAGTAACAGTCCATAATATTCACTATCACTAATCATACAGTTCAGGCATGAACAATAGTTTGAATACACATACAAATGCTTTTACACTAAACATACAAATCATAACAAACACACAAATGATGTCAGATAATTGTCATATTAACTATTACAAATACACAAACATCAGTAAACCTATAATATTTATGGGTGTCAGTGCAAGCCACTACATACAAATAAAATAATATTTAGGAGATAGGTGGGTAGGATTAGGAAAGGAAAACACACAAAACACACTCACTCATCTTTCATCCACATTAAGTACTACTGTGTAATTGAATAGTGTTAACTGTGTAAATGCAATTCTGTCAAAATTTCATGTTCATCATGTGTATCAAATAATAGTGGCAGCAATGTATAACAGTCAATAATAGTTAAGTCAACGTCATAGTCATCATGTCAAGACCAATGTTTGCCAAGCCAGATCAAAATGTACGGTTGCTGAACAACTGTCAGTGAGCCAAGATATGCAAATACTTCCTCTCTCCCAAAAAAAAGTACATACTGCTTAGTGATTTAACAAAGTGTGTGTAGACAATCTTCCTTCCATTTTAGTGTTCTAGTCTGCTATCTTCATCCTCCTTGTTCCATATAGACCAACAAAAAAAAATATGCACCTCACTTACTTTACCTCTTATCCACCAAAACTCCAATAATCATTAGCATCACATAATCTCAATACTTCAATAATACCTCTTACGTCGATACATATAAACCTTATCGTCAATATCATTTACCTTACCTCTTGTCCATAAAAACTCCAATAATCATCAACTTCATATAATCTCAATACCTCAATAATACCTCTTCAATACGTCGACACATATAAACCTTATTGCCAATATCATTACACTTCCATAACAACTCTCTCCTGTAGTCAGTCTCCTCGAACAAGTACAGATACAATCCTAATAAAAACTTCATCATCCCATACAATCCGAAGACACAATGTCCACACACAACCTCTGTGTAATCCATCTGACCAAAATCTTCTACTCATTATGAATTATAAACAAAAGAAATGCATACATGACTTCTAACAGACTTAGTTCGAATAACTCTCAGTAATTAAGTACGATTACGGAGTGTGAATGATCCTAATATTTCACAGTGTGTACACCACTTCAAGAATTATGGCAAACAGAAGCACACATGTGGAGTATTTCTGTGTCAAGTGTCACTTACTATTTCGATTGCTCACGAAAAATGCAGTGTAATAACTGTCAATGGTCTAAACCTAGTTTTGGTATGTCACGTCGTTAGCTTCCTTCCTATTAGCATACATTTATACAGCTTCCATAAAACCTCAGCTCATGTGACTTCTATGAAGTTTCGTGTACTAATGTCGTTCGTCGAATTATAGCAGTTCATTTTCTTATCTTAAAAATATGAGGCACTGAGCGTAAGCAAAACAAGCAATAGCGAGTAAATATACCAGTAGAGAACAGAATGTCAACAAGTGGATGCAACACATTTCCTACAACGAGGCTCCGCCAAGCGAACAATCCGTAACCCATACCATAGCGTAACCCAAACTCCATGACCGTACACTGTACATCAGCATTGCTATATACCAAATTAAAGAGTAGTTATGACAACAAACAGAGATGTATAAATATGCAATCCATACGCATAGCAGCAAACAGGTCATTAGCATCATATCAGCATAAGCAAATAAATGTTCATATGTCATCTTAATAAGTAAACATGAAGGCGCAAGCAGATAAATCACAAAGTATAACTTACATACCTAACCACATCAGCACAATTAATCAGGTGACAATTATAATTTAAATAAATAAGCACAGCAGGCACATAATTAAAAAATATGACATCAGTGAAAAAGCAGTGCAGCCAAGCGATGCATAATATACACAAGTTACAACCCAGTTCATTAATGATCATTGTCAAAATCAGTTAACGTACGCAAGCACGTCGCTTCACAAGTAAATTCATAGAACATGAAATTAGCACAAAGTATGAATCACGTAATCGCGAGCAGCAAATTACGTCTAAAGTACGTACCTAAGTGGAAATATGTTTCCTAAAAAAATGAACTCAATTAACAATTACCTTTTTTTAGTTTATTAGTTTCTTCTTGGAAATTACATTCTTCCTGAAAATTTCTCGATAGCAAGTCGTCTTAACGTCGGACACGCACAGAATTTACCTGAAGTTCTTAAATATTTTATAGAACCGTATCCTGAAAAATACTGAATGTTAATAACATAATTCATCAAGTCACTATAGCTTTATACTGAATTTAATCGGAGAAATTAAACTGTGTATTTGTTTACGTCTGTCAGTGCATTCGCACTGAGCGCTCGATCAGCTGTAGGCGCGTGACGTAGAAAGCAATTGTTTGCGGTCAACGACTGCCTTGTGCGGCGCGCAGACTTGACTGTTGCTTTGAGTATATGCCGCCGCCCAAACACAGCGCGGTATCCTTGTACTCTCTGCATGTTTACATGTAGCTGTTAGTTTCTCTAAAGTATGTCATTCCACAAAAATTTTCCAAAAGTATATCATTCCATAAAAATTTTAACGTTAGATATGTGATGTATTCCCTTAGATCGTCGAGATTTAAGAGTTTCTACTTCGACAGTGTTATCATGAATAATTTTACGAATTCTATATGGACCGTTATAAAGCAGAAAAAATTTCCGACACAAGCCTTTTCCTTTGTGAGACAAACGATGAGACTTAATTAACACCTTTTGACCAACTGACAAGATTTTTAAACGACCAGGATGCTTAGCTGATTTCTCTCTTCTAGCAGCCGCAGATGCAATATTTTGCAGAGCCAGGTTGACAACTTCAGAATGCCGCAGTTTCCGTGTAGGCGGAAAAGGAACGATTTCAGAAACGCGATTTGTCGGTGCTTTGTTTTTTAATATCAGTATAGGCGGTAAAGAAGTTGAGTCATTAGGAAGTTCATTCAGAATGTTTTGAAAAATATGAAGATACTGATCCCACGTTCTGTGATTCTGATGACAATAAAGACGACACAATTTATTGATTTCCTTCATCCATCTCTCTGAAGCGTTAGATTGAGGGTGAAAAAGTGAAATGAAAATTGGTTTAATCTTACGACGCCATAGAGTACGAAGCCAAATTTTAGAACGAAACTGTGATCCATTATCTGATATAACCTTATCAACATGACCAACTTCTTTAAGAAAATGTTTGATGAAAGCGTTAGATACTGAACGAGCTGTTGCTTTGCGTAAAGGGGGTAAAACACACATATTTTGATGTCAACTCCACTGCTACGAAAATGTACGCAAAACCATTAGTAGATCGAACCACTGGACCGAACAAATCAACTGCAGCCATGTCCTTTAATTTCGCTGGAATGATAGGAAACAACGGTGCTCTGTGAGAAACTGTTGGCGGCTTAGCCTTTTGACATAATTTGCATTTGGCAAGAACAAATCGAATACGTTTTTCCATATTATTGATGTAGCAATTTTCTCGTAATTTATGAAAGCATTTTCTGGGACCAAAGTGTGCATAACTGAAATGCGTATACCAAATCAGCTTATTAACCCACTCATCAGGAATACAAACTAACCAAGCAGAGTTGTCGACCGATTTTCGTTTGAAAAGAATGTCATTGCGGACCAAATAATGCTGTCTAATAGCTACACTTTCCTTTCTCCTCCACTTCTCCTTAATGTCCTTCCAGATTGGATCCTTATTTTGCTCCTTAGCGATGTCCTGGAGCGAAGACGAAATAAAGTTCTCAAACGCAACACCTTGAATATACATCAAACAATAATTGTTTTCCTTGCAGTCCTCTTCAGCACTTTGTTTCAAACCCATAGGTGCACGTGATAAAGCATCAGCAACAATATTTGAAGAACCCTGTATGTAAACAATACTAAAATCAAATTCCTGTAGGTACAACGCCCATCGTGAGAATCTGCCATGAGTTAATTTTGTTGACATAAGAAATTCCAGAGCTCGATGATCGGTGTAAACCTTAGTATGTCTGCCAAACAAAAATGTCCGAAATTTTGTAAAAGCCCAAACAACAGCCAAAGCTTCAAGTTCCGTAATCGAATAATTCTTTTCTGATTTAGAGAGAACACGACTTCCAAATGCAATAGTCTTCTGCACTACAACGCCGTTTTCTTCTATCTCTTGAAATAAGTGTGCACCTAGGCCTTTGTAGCATGAGTCCGTCGCCAGACAAAAATCTTTGGATAAATCCGGATGTGAAAGAAGTGGAGCAGCAACTAAAGCATCACGGAGTTGTTCAAATTCTGACTGAGCTTCCTCATCCCAACACCAATTAGATTTCTTTCCAGATAGTTCACATAAACAAGGTGTGGCCAAATCGTCCAATTTAACAAAGCGTCTAAGAAAATTACAGACACCAAGGACACTACGAACATCACGTTTTGTGGTAGGAACAGCATAATTACGAATAGCGTCTAGTTTCTCTGGATCAGGAAGAATACCTTCTGTAGAAATAATGTGACCGAGAAATTTCACCTGAGAACGACCAAATTCAGATTTTTCTAAGTTCACAGTAATGCCAACTCTTGCAAAGATACGTAATAATGAATCCAAAATTTTGTTGTGCTCACTCCAAGAACGTTTAGCAATAAGAATATCGTCAACATATGAAGTAATATTGTCACGAAGATAAACAGGTAAAATTTCATTTAAACTACGAATGAATGCTGCTGGAGATACAGTAAGTCCAAACGGTAATTTCCGAAACTGGTAACAGTTACCAAAGGCTAAAAAGGCAGTGTATTTTCTACAATCAGGGTGGAGTTCTATTTGCCAAAAACTTGCGCGCATATCAATCGTGGATAAAACTTTAATTCCATGAAAATGTTGAAGAAGTTCATCTAATTTTTGTGGACGGTCAGTTTCAGGAATGATGATATTATTTATCTGTCTGGAATCCAGAACCAAACGAATTGACCCATCCTTTTTAAGAACAACGTGTAGTGGGCTAGTATAAGGACTGACTGCAGGCTCAATAATGCCCTGATCTAACATGTACTGAAGTTCATTCTTAACCTTGTCTCTGTAAGCCAAAGGAATAGCGTACGTTTTCCCCCGAAATGGTGTGTGTTCTTTTACTTTAAATAAATATTGTAGGCATTGTATAGTTCCTGTATGATGACTAAATACTGTAGCATGTGAAGTCAAAATGTGGTGCAGCTCTTCTCTTGCAACGTCATCTGGCACTTCAGCTTTCTTAACCTTTTCATTAATTAATTCTTCGCTATTAATTACATCATCCATCGCGTCTCTGTATCTATTGTCATTGTCGTGAATAAACACATTGTCGTCATAATGCTCAACGAAAACATCAGAAGTAAGAAACCTTAAACATTTTGTATCTGATTCAGATCTTGTTAAACACTCGAAAAATTTCAAACATTTCGGCATTCCGGCAACACTCAAATTCACACTTCCTTCTTTAAAGTTCAAAATTGCCTTATGTGCGTTAAGAAACTCCATACCTAATATAATTTGTGTACCGAGTAATGGAACAATAATAAAATTAGCAGAAAATTCGTATCCTTGAAAAATGAAATTTAAGTTGGTCTGTTGTTTGACTTCCACACTTTTTCCAGAAATCGCTCCTCGAATTGTAGTTTTAGAAATAGGTAACACAGGACAGGCAATAGTTCTTTCACATATACGAAAAACTGATTCACTAATGACGTTCAATGGGCTCCCAGAATCTAAAACTGCAGTGAACTTATTCTTACCCACACATACTTCAATAACAGGATGTAAAAATGCGTCTACATTATTTTCCTTTTCGTCTAGCAAAATGTCTCTCATGTCTTCCAGGCGTACGTAGTGTAAAGTCGTAGTGTCATTACTTTCTGAACCGTCTATATTGCTGCCAGAAGCCGAAGCTGCAAGTCATTGTCGATTGTTTGCGTCACGTCTTTGAGTATTCGCGTCATTTCGCGGATCAGTTTCTACTATTTGCACTTGTCTCTCTGAAGTTCTGTCACGTGGAGGATGCCAATTAGGTCCCTCCTGTCTGTTAGATGCAAATTCTTGGTTGTGTCTGTTATTAAAATTTCTGTTTTCCTGTCTGTCTGCATAACTACTTCTTGTGTAATTTCGACTGTCACTTCTGAAATTATTGTTGTATCTACTACCCTGATTATTTCTGTAGTAAGAATTTCTATTACTGTTTGAATAATTTCTGTCTTGATAATACCGATTACTGTTTGCGTATGATTGATCATTCCGGTACGAATTACCGTTATTATAATTGTCTGTGTAATTTCTGTTAGAACGTCTGTTATTGTCATAAGGCTGATATCTATTGTTCTGTCTGTTACGTCTGTCATTCTCAAAGTTACACATATAACGCCCGTTCCGATCACTATCTCTTTTCTCTGAAAATCTATTGTAAATAATGTTACTGAAAAAGTTACAAGAAGTCCCGTCGTCGTTGTCATACTCAAGTTCTTGCAACAAAGTCTTAAAAGTCTCAATGTCGTCTTTATATCTTCCGGCTAAAGCAATTTGTCTTATGGATTGTGGCAGCTTAGTTAAACAAATGCGAATTAATTCAGTCGGACTGTAAGGGTTTGAAAGGAAATGATTCTTTCGAATCATGTCTTCAAAATATTCTGCCGGCGTGCGGAACTCGGACTGTTTAAAATTACGCTGCATTATCAGACTATGTTTGACTCTTATCTTGCGTATTTTCGGACCAATATGCCGACAGAAATGCATGATAGAAATCATTTAGATTATTACAATCTCTAATGAGTGCGCGCATCCGCGTCGCCGGTTCGTTTTCTAAATACCCACACATAGATTCCAGTTTGTGACTTAGTGGCCAATTTGGTGGAAGTGCGTACATAAATTGATCTAACCATGAACATGGATGTATGTCATTCTTAGAATTGCGGAAGATCTTAAATTTCCGAACAGTCAAAAAGTGTTTATAGTCAAAGTTTTCGCCTCGTGGCGACAAAGACCTACCGCGTCTGTCCCAGTCCCAATGTCGATTATTGTCAAGTTCGCGCGCCTGGCGCTCTCTTGTTGCATCCCGTAAATGAAACAATTTATCTTCTTCAAACCCCTCTGCTATCTGTGATTCCAAATTTCTTTTGCTGTCTTTTCCTACAATTTCGCCTTCGATTTGTTTGACTTGCTTTCGTAATGCCTCAACTTCCCTTTTAACGCGTTCATTAAATTTTCCCTGATTTTCAACATGCTTATTTATGTCCTGGTACTCTTCGGTTTCTGAAAATGGCAATGGAGCTGTATCATCTGAATCTCTGTCCCCATTTAAACTAAGATTTGTCAATTTGTCTGAAATCTCCTCAACTCTTTCCGATAAATCACCTATTCGTTCTTTCTGTTTATTTACGTCTTCCGTAAGTGTCGCGACTCGGGTTTCAGTATTAACACATTTAGTAGTTAACTATTCATACTGTTGTGTTAGGTTATTTAATCTGTCATTTGGTACGGATTCCTCGATTCTCTCAAATATTTCTTCCTTATCTTTTGCACGTTGTAAATTTAACTCTGAAAATTTCTGTACTATAACGCGATCTCTTTCTTCCTGTTCTCTATCCTGTTCCCTTTGTCTAATCTCTACTGCAATTAATCTATTAGTGTGAGAATTCAAAATCGGTTGTACTTCTTCTCTGATTTCTTTCTTTAATTCATCTTTCATATTTTTGAAACATGTCCCTATTCGTGAATCTAACCGTGTTTCCAAAGTTCCCATCTCTGTTTTAATTGTTCCTATCTCTGTTTTTAATTCAGATCCTAACCGTGTTTCCATTGTTCCCATATCAGTTTTTAATTCAGATCTTAACTGTGATCCCACATTTAATATAGCACTCATCAACTGCTCCATAGTAACTGTTTCAAAATTCTTTTCACCCCTCACATTTCCCACAAAACCAGCTTCTTTCTGCATAGCCATAAGGCCATCTGTGTTCGATACTATTTCAGAATCTTTTGTCGTTAATCTCGTATTCTGTGAATTTTTTGATTGAGAAAAATTTTGAAATGGTTCCAGACTGTCTTCCCGACTTATTAAATTGTTTTCAACACCATTATTCATCATACTGTTGTCCTGTGTTGGCGAGTTCGCCATGTCAACAATTTCGTCATTCTCACTATTCATCATTTTCGCCTTTTTCATCGACCGCGTAATCATTTACAAAACATAAAAAATTCGTCACTGTACGAAAATTACACACAATGACTCCTTATCTCCAACAATACCATTCACTCGAAATGTTTCCCTCAAACACGATTAATGAACAATTGAAATAATTGCACTAAATCGTGAAACGCGTATACAAGGCAATAAAAATTAAATTTTGAAAAATACCATTAGAAGAATGCTAATTACCAAATCTACACATGCAAAATAGACTACAATTACTAAACTACAAATTACTACTACAATACTACTGTCTACTATTTTTACAATCAGAAGATTCCAAGGGACGATCCGAAGCAGCGGTCGCCACGTGCATGGGGGCTTAATTTATATATAATGCAAATATTTTTAGTAGCTGTAAGTCCGATTACGCAAGTCTCGTAAACGGCTGGCCCTGACTAGTTTTAGTACGCAATCTAACTGCATAGAATAACAGCAAACAATGAAAGAAAATTTTCGTTAACACAGTTAATTAATTAAGTCCCCAACAACTATAAAATCTACGAAGCCAACAAAGCACAAGTGTAGCTGTTCTGTATGTGGTAGTATGACTCAACGCACATCTGGCACGGTTCTTCTTCAACAAGACAAGAATTTTCAAATACCAATTATACTGACGTGATAAAAGAAAATTAGAAATACTATAATTGCGCAAGAAAACCAGAATTACACTCTAATACAAGAACACAAGCCAGATGCTTTGTTGACTGAACCCGTAATGATGCATTATTTGAGACACAGAAATAATAAAAAAACATAGTGTTTCGTTACCTTTATATATATTGACGAAATGCACTCTGATCATTACAATATCTCCATTAGAATAACATCTGCTATCTCTCCCATCAAATAACTGCATAGAACATGGAACAAACACTCCCTACTACCACATCTCCACTCCGACTTCACGACAAGCAGTGTCCACCACAACTTCTCGGCAAGAACTGCCTGCCGCTACTTCTCAATAATCACTGCCAGTGGAGGCGGCGGAACAAAACTCTCTGGCGCGATCTCTGGCGCTGTGGCTCAGTGTAGCCACCTTTCAACATGCCATCCAAGCACTGTTTGACTCAATGCCCAGGCGTAACAAGGCCGTGATTACGGCCACAGGTTGTTGTTCTGGGTACTGATTGCTCAGGATCTGTTGTTGTTGTTGTGGTCTTCAGTCCTGAGACTGATTTGATGCAGCTCTCCATGCTACTCTATCCTGTGCAAGCTTCTTCATCTCCCAGTACCTACTGCAACCTACATCCTTCTGAATCTGTTTAGTGTGTTCATCTCTTGGTATCCCTCTACGATTTTTACCCTCCACGCTGCCCTCCAATACTAAGTTCGTGATCCCTTGATGCCTCAGAACATGTCCTACCAACCGATCCCTTCTTCTAGTCAACTTGTGCCACAAACTTCTCTTCTCCCCAGTCCTATTCAATGCCTCCTCATTAGTTATGTGATCTACCCATCTAATCTTCAGCATTCTTCAGCCAAATTGCGTGAAAATGTAATTACATTTCAGTTCTACTATAATATATTTGTCCAATGAATACCCGTTTATCATCTGCATTTCTTCTTGGTGTAGCAATTTTAATGGCCAGTAGTGTAAATGCAACGGAACCAGGGCGCAGCGCAATTACATGGACTTGCAATACCAAGTATGCCGGACCCACGTCCAAGTGGTTTAAGGAATTACTAGCGAAAATTAGAGTGGCTACACGGAGCAATCGCATCCAAAATTTCCACCACAAAATGGCTCACCATTTAAAGTTAGTCCAGGAGCTCGCATGCCACGGTAAACTCCCGCGCTCTCCTCAGGATCCGACATAGACACGACTCTTAAACAGAGACTGTGTTGCCCGGTGACTGCTTCCGCACTCCCGTTCCGCTCGTTGCCAGACCCCGGCGCCGGGCCGGCCGGGGTGGCCGAGCGGTTCTAGGCACTACAGTCTGGAGCCGCGCGACCGTTACGGTCGCAGGTTCGAATCCTGCCTCGGGCATGGATGTGTGTGATGTCCTTAGGTTAGTTAGGTTTAAGTAGTTCTAAGTTCTATGGGACTGATGACCTTACAAGTTAAGTCCCATAGTGCTCAGAGCCATTTGAACCAACCCGACGCCGGAATGTCAATACCGTGCGTCCTCACTGTACACCAAGCGCCGACTGACTGCTCGTGATACTCCGTGCGTTGTCTTCCCTCGTCACTGCCGCAGACCCGAGGCCCACGAGAAAGACAGGCCGCGGCGCGTACGTCACGAACGTAGTACTGAACTCGCTCGCTTGCTCCGCAGACTAAATGCGTTTCTAAACGTGTTAACTCGCAGCTGGGCGTGTAAATACTAACGAGAATTGCATCTTCCACTGGAATCTACTATCATGAAGTCTTGCTGATTAACAGTACTACAGCAAATTTTAATTTAAGATCAGTACTCGATATAAATGGTACAAGGGCTTGTTTATAGCATTTAGTCTCTTCTGCTTAACAGTTCTCGTTACATGCTGGAAGTGATGCTTTATGCAAGTGATAATCATTTTAGCGTGATCTTATTTTATTGTACGCCAGTAAAGCCGTAATAATTATAAGTAGGCCCATGGACTTCCCATCATTGTAGGACTAATAACAGTAAGATTCCATATTAGCGGATTCCAGTAGAAGATTCAGTTTTCGTTTGTACGGACACGCCTAGTTACGAGTTAACAGGTATAGAAACGTAGTTAGTCTGCTGATCTGAGCGAGCGAGCGAGCGCAGTACTACCTTCGTGACGTATGCGCCGCGGCCTGTCTTTCTCGTGGGCCTCGCGCCGATCTAGTCTCTGTCATTGCCCCAGACCGAGTCTCACCACGCGAACCGCTGCCGTTCTAAACAGAGGGCGCTAGCCAACCAGGACGCCGCAAACTATCCTGCCAAGAGCTTCGCAGGAAGTCACGGCTCATTCACGTGTTGACGTTTTTGGCCTTCCTGGTCTTGGGTTATCGTCTATGCTCATACGACCACCAGGAAAACGATTCATCCAACTTGAAACTATACTGCGATCCACTGTAAACTCATCGCAGACTTCACTTAGCACATTGCGGTCTTCTGTCGACAGTGTTGTTCTCACCAGGATCGACAACAAACCAACAGCTACAACGACAGTTTAGGTATACAAGCCGCCGTCGCAAGCAGCAGATGAAGAGATAGAAAACGTATATGAGGATACTGAGCCGTTAATTCAGTGCATAAAGGGAGATGAAAATATAACAGTGTAAGTAGGCTGTTTAGGTTTTTATATTGGTAACGCCACGTAGCGCCCTGTATGAAAATCACTGACTGTGCTGTCTGCAGTCTGTGGCTGGTTGGTATTGTTGAAATATTTGCTATTGTAGTGTTGCGCAGTTGGAGGTGAGCCGCCAGCAGTGGTCGATGAGGCTGAGAGACGGCAGAATTTTGAGAGCAGATGATCTGGACGTGTGTCCATCAGAGACAGTAAATTTGTAATGCTGGATATCATGAACTGATATATATATATATATATTATGACTTTTGAACACTATTAAGGTAAATACATTGTTTGATCTCTATCAAAATCTTTCATTTGCTAACTATGCCTGTCAGTAGTTAGTGACTTCAGTAGTTAGAATCTTTTATTTAGCTGGCAGTATTGGCGCTCGCTGTATTGCAGTAGTTTGAGTAACGAAGATTTTTGTGAGGTAAGTGATTCGTGAAAGGTATAGGTTATTGTTGGTCAGGGCCATTCTTTTGTAGGGATTATTAAAAGGCAGATTGCGTTGCGCTAAAAATATTGTGTGTCAGTTTAGTGTTGATCAGAATAAGTAAAGAGAGAAATGTCTGAGTACGTTCAGTTCTTCTCAGCTGTTTGAAAAATAATAACGTAAGAGGTTTTCCAGCACAGTAATTCATTAATATTTCGAAGGGGACGTTTCAAAAGCCATGGGAAATGGAATGCCGTTGTAGGGGACGAAGTAGAATAGACTGTTACGAGAGAATATGCGCTTGGTAATAGAAATAAAAGAGTAGAAGGACTAATTGTGTTCTACAATAAATTTCAGCTGGTAATAGCGAACACGCTGTTCAATAATTACAAGAGGAGGAAAAGGGAAAAGGTAGGACGATACGAAAAAATTACAGTTAGACTACATCAAGGCCAGGCAGAGATTCCGAAATCAGATATTGGATTGTAAGGCTTAAACAGGAATATATATAGACACAGATGATAACTTAGTAATGATGAAGAACATGCTAAAGTTTAGGAGACTAGTCAGGAAGAATGTGAGTGCAATGAAGTGGTATTATGGGATACGTTTGAAATATTCTGGATATAGATATTGCAATAATGAATAGCTCAGTAGGTAGTCGAGTTGAAGAGGACTGAAAATCTCTAACAAGGGTAATTACAGAAGTTGCAAAGAAAAACATAGGTACTAGAAAGGTAACTCTAAAGAAACCATAGTGTCCTGAACTTTGAATTATGTAATTTTATTTTTAGAAAAAAAATGTATTTGTGTCAGGCACCTGACTTCGATGCGTAGAAATATGGACAAATATTTGAGACAAAGAAGGTTTTGTATATAATCTGAACTATGTAACTATTACGTAATCTGACCTTTTATTTCACAAAAACTGTACCGTCCGGGGGACTAAACAAAAAACTACATGCGTTTCTACTTGAGGATGAACGTGAATGGACAAATATGTGAACTTCCTGCTTGTAGGGAAAGTTAATGCTTAGTAGAGTGGAAGATATCGTACACTGACGTGAATGATGTTGTAAAGTTAATGCAGATGGACAAACAATTCAAAAATATTTGATGACGTACTTTGAATGTGCACTCACCTCTGTCAAACTGGAAGTCTGGTATAATAGTACGCTTATTCCATGGACACCTTCTGTGTACTATGAAAAACGCAGATAGTGTTGAAACCAAATACTGATAAGCCACGCTGCTGGCACCAATACTTCTGTTTCGCTAGTGACATCTTTGCTTTCGGTCCACCTTTGGCCAGCCGCGAGTCAGTTGTTCATTGCGTCTCCGGCTATTTAAATCTGCAACGTCGAGGCAACGGGAACTGTGTGGTCTATCGGTCGGGAGGTACTACGGGGGGCGGGAGATTGGCTAGTACTTGGTGCTCGTGCTCATTGCGGCCGGAGACGGTGGAGAAGTTGGGTTCTGACACGATACGTGGTGTATGGTTTGTGCTCACCATGGAGTGAACGTTGAGAAGAAGAGCATGCCGGAGTGTCGCCTGGATTAACCGTCTGGCTGCTCATACAGTGTTTGTGTGATTAAAGCAGATGCAGCTGTGTGCTTAGTTCAAATGGTTCAAATTGCTCTGAGCTCTATGCGACTTAACTTCTGAGGTCATCAGTCGTCTAGAACTTAGAACTAATTAAACCTAACTAACCTAAGGACATCACACACATCAATGCCCGAGGCAGGATTCGAACCTGCGACCGGAGCGGTCGCTCGGCACCAGACTTAGCGCCTAGAGCCGCACGGCCACTCCGGCAGGCTGTGCTTAGTTATATCTATTAATGGTTAATCAATGTCGTCTGCAATGTGAGTTTGATCCTGACTGTTCCATGGCATCATAAGTCGCACATGCCATGATAACGGGTCTTAAGCGTTCCGCCTTGGTTTCTTACTACTTGATAAAGGGTCAGCTGATATATGTAAGCAAGACTGCTTAGCTGCTCATTATTTAGTGATTGTATGTTCATGGCGGTGCAAACCGTGCTTTTTAAATACAAGTATCTGTTCATTAGTGGCGAGTAATGAAAGACGATGCTGTCTCGTAAAATCACATCATGTTTCATGAAAATACAGTTTCGCTCGGCCTTATCCTTCAAATAAACTCAGCTGTCACTATCGCGTAGTGTTATGACGTTTCAATGAATGCTGAAGTTGCTGAGTAAAAAACCATTTTAGGCGAAATTTCCTGTTTTAAACTATATGGTTTTATGTCTCAGTAGCTTGAACGTGTAAAGGCAAATGTGCTGTTGTATTTTATTTATACTTCAGTTACTTGGAGAGCAGTGCATTTCATCCGGTAAAGTGGACCGCGGCATTGGAGCTGGATGAGTTGGTCGATGCCAGCGCAACTGTGGTTCATTTGACCGGCTCTTTGTGGAGGCCCTCTTTCTTGGTCACGTATTTAAGGTCAGTATTCCTTATCTCTTTGTCTCTGGCTCCATCACCTCGTTAAGCTTCGTACCCCGTTCCTCCGCCACTCTGGCTAATGTACTTTCTGTTTGAAGTATCACTTCGATCTTGTAATGTTAAGTGGCACTCTGTCATTAGCGCCCGATCAGATTCATTAAGGCTCCGCTTGATTAATTGTCCTTTTTTATCATTCAAGATGTTGTCATTTATACCTTGCCTGTGAGTTGTAAAGGTTTTATGTGTGTATGTTGCCAAGTAATCTTTAGATGCCAGGGTCTCGTTTTATTAATTGTTTCTATTTTAATTAGTGTTTATCTGTACTGCCTCCCCGCATGAACCATGGACCTTGCCGTTGGTGGGGAGGCTTGTGTGCCTCAGCGATACAGATGGCAGTACCGTAGGTGCAACCACAAACGAGGGGTATCTGTTGAGAGGCCAGACAAACGTATGGTTCCTGAAGAGGGGCAGCAGCCTCTACAGTTGTTACAGGAGCAACGGTCTGGATGATTGACTGATCTAGCATTGTAACACTAACCAAAACGGCCTTGCTCTGCCGGTACTGCGAACGGCTGAAAGCAAGGGGAAACTACAGCCGTAATTTTTCCTGAGGCCATGCAGCTTTACTGTATGGTTAAATGATGATGGCGTCCTCTTGCGTAAAATATTCCGGAAGTAAAATAGTCCTCCATTCGTATCTCCGGGCGGGGACTACCCAAGAGGACGTCATTATCAGGAGAAAGAAAACTGGCGTTCTCCGAATCGGAGCGTGGAATGTCAGATCCCTTAATCGGGCAGGTAGGTTAGAAAATGTAAAAAGGGAAATGGATAGGTTACAGTTAGATATAGTGGGAAATAGTGAAGTTCGGTGGCAGGAGGAACAAGACATTTGGTCAGGTGAATACAGGGTTGTAAATACAAAATCAAATAAGGGTAATGCAGGACTAGGTTTAATAATGAATAAAAAGTAGGAGTGCGGGTAAGATAGACACGAAGCCCACACCTACTACAGTAGTACAAGTTTATATGCAAACTAGCTCTACAGATGATGAAGAAATTGATGAAATGTATGATGAGATAAAAGAAATTATTCAGGTAGTGAAGTGAGACGAAAATTTAATAGTAATGGGTGACTGGAATTCGAGGGTAGGAAAAGGGAGAGAAGGAAATATAGTAGGTGAATATGGATTGGGGGTAAGAAATCAAATAGGAAGCCATCTGGTAGAATTTTGCACAGAGCATAACTTAATTATAGCTAACACTTGGTTCAAGAATCATAAAAGAAGGTTGTATACATGGAAGAATCCTGGAGATACTAGAAGGTATCAGATAGATTATATAATGGTAAGACAGAGATTTAGGAACCAGGGTTTGAACTGTAAGACATTTCCAGGGGCAGATGTGGACTCTGACCACAATCTATTGGTTATGAACTGTAGATTAAAACTGACGAAACTGCAAAAAGGTGGGAATTTAAGGAGATGGGACCTGGATAAACTGACAAAACCAGAGGTAGTACAGAGTTTCAGGGAGAGCATAACGGAATAATTGACAGGAATGGGGGAAAGAAGTACAGTAGAAGTAGAAGAAGAGGGATGAAATACTGAAGACAGCAGAGGATCAAGTAGGTAAATAGAAGAAGGCTGGTAGAAATCCTTGGGTAACAAAAGAAATATTGAATTTAATTGATGAAAGGAGTAAATATAAAAATGCAGTAAATGAAGCAGGCAAAAATGAATACAAACGTCTCAAAAATGAGGTCGACAGGAAGTGCAAAATGGCTAAGCAGGGATGGCTAGAGGACAAATGTAAGGATGTAGAGGCTTATCTCACTAGGGGACAGATATATACTTCCTACAGGAAAATTAAAGAGACCTTTGGAGAGAAGAGAACCACTTGTATGAATATCAAGAGCTCAGATGGAAACACAGTTCTAAGCAAAGAAGGGAAAGCAGAAAGGTGGAAGGAGTATATAGAGGGTCTATACAAGGGCGATGTACTTGAGGACAATATTATGGAAATGGAAGAGGATGTGGATGGAGATGAAATGGGAGATACGACACTGCGTGAAGAGTTTGACAGAGCACTGAGAGACCTGAGTCGAAACAAGGCACCGGGAGTAGACATCATTCCATTGGAACTACTGACGGCCTTGGGAGAGCCAGTCTTGACAAAATTCTACCATCTAGTGTGCAAGATATATGAGCCAGGCGAAATATCCGCAGACTTCAATATAATAATTCCAATCCCAAAGAAAGCAGGTGTTGACGGATGTGAAAATTACCGAACTATCAGTATAATAAGTCACAGCTGCAAAATACTAACACGAATTCTTTACAGACGAATGGAAAAACTGGTAGAAGCCGACCTTGGGGAAGACCAGTTTGGATTCCGTAGAAATATTGGAACACGTGAGGCAATACTGACCTTACGACTACGTTTATAGCATTTGTAGACTTAGAGAAAGCTTTTGACAATGTTGACTGGAATACTCTCTTTCAAATTCTAAAGGTGGGAGGGGTAAAATACAGGGAGCGAAAGGCTATTTACAATTTGTACAGAAACCAGATGGCAGTTATAAGAGTCGAGGGGCATGAAAGGGAAGCAGTGGTCGGGAAGGGTGTGAGAGAGGTTTGTAGCCTCTCCCCGATGTTATTCAATCTGTATATTGAGCAAGCAGTAAAGGAAACAAAAGAAAAATTCGGAGTAGGTATTAAAACCCATGGAGAAGAAACAAAAACTTTGAGGTTCGCCGATGACATTGTAATTCTGTCAGAGACAGCAAAGGACTTGGAAGACCAGTTGAACGGAATGGATAGCGTCTTAAAAGGAGGATTTAAGATGAATATCAACAAAAGTAGAACGAGGATAATGGAATGTAGGCTAATTAATTTGCGTGATACTGGCGGAATTAGGAAATGAGACAATTAAAGTAGTAAAGGAGTTTTGCTATTTGGGGAGCAAAGTAACTGATGATGGTCGAAGTAGAGAGGATATAAAGTGTAGACTGGCAATGGCAAGGAAAGCGTTTCTGAATAACAGAAGTTTGTTAACATCGAATATAGATTTAAGTGTCAGGAAGTCGTTTCTGAAAGTATTTGTATGGAGCGTAACGGTGTATGGAAGTGAAACATGGACGATAAATAGTTTAGACAAGAAGAGAATCGAAGCTTTCGAAATGAGTTGCTACAGAAGAATGCTGAAGATTAGATGGGTAGATCACATAACTAATGAGGAGGTATTGAATAGAACTGGGGAGAGGAGGAGTTTGTGGCACAACTTGACAAGAAGAAGGGACCAGTTCTGAGGCATCAAGGGATCACAAATTTAGCGTTGGAGGGCAGCATGGATGGTACAAATCGTAGAGGGAGACCAAGAGATGAATACACTGAGCAGATTCAGAAGGATTATGTTGCAGCAAGTACTGGGAGATGAAGAAGCTTGCACAGTATAGGGTAGCATGGAGAGCTGCATCAAACCAGTCTCAAGACTGAAAACCACAACAACAACATCTGTGTTGGCACTTACTTGATTATTCTGTAGTCAGAAGTTTGGGCACTGGCTGTCCCGGTAGGGAGCGTTAGGATTTTAGACGTTACCTTTTTATTCCTCAGGTTTTGTAATATTTCTTTACGTTATTCCTTTTCTATGATACGTTATATTAAAGGGAAGCCATTGTATAGCCTAGTCTTGTCGAGTTTGAGTTTGGCAAGTTTTGGTTTTAGTTTATGACAGGGGCAACTTTAATGAATGCTTTATACATTGGCTAAGTAAATCTTCAAAGGGGGTTTGAGAAAAGTTTTATTATAATTGTGTTGAGATTGTTAAACTCAAAGCTGTCTTGTTGTATTGAATTGTGTAAGGTATATAAAATTATTTAAAACAAGCTGTGTATGTTTGATATTATGGCTCTGCTGGGTCCTGTGTAATACTAAGATGCAAGTGCGCATACCAAGTACTTTTGAGCATACATGAGTAACGTATTTTTTTTTTTTTTATTCATCAGTCTTCTAACTGGTTTGCTGCGGCCCGCCACAAATTCTTCTCCTGTGCCAACTTTTCATATCAGTTTTACTAAGATTTGAAGCTCCTCTTCATGTTCTTACGTGTTTGCAGTTTAAAAATTGGGTTGTTTTGTAAATAAAAACATAATTGTGTTTGCATTAGGCGGATTTTGAAAACAGCCAAATTTTTCATCTCACAATAGCGTTTGAAACCTACGTCCTCAATTATTTGCTGTATGTATTCCAGTCTTGGTCTTGCTCTGCAGTTTTTCCCTTCTACAGCTCTCTCTAGTACCATGGAAGCCATTCCATGATGTCTTAACAGGTATGCTATCATCCTACTCCTTCTCCTTGTCAGTGTTTTCCATATATTGCTTTCCTGTCCGCTTCTGCGCAGAACCTCCTCATTTCTTACCTTATCAGTCCACCTAATTTTCAACATTCGACTATAGCACCACACCTCTAATGCCTTGATTCTCTTCTGTCCTGTTTTCCACAGTCCAGGTTTCACTACCATACAATGATGTTCTTCAAACGTACATCCTCAGAAATTTCTTCCTCGAATTAAGGACTATGTTTGATACTAGTAGACTTCTCTTGACCGTGAATACTCTTTTTGCCATGCTAGTCTACTTTTGATATCCTTCTTTCTCCGTCCGACACTGGCAATTTGCTGCCTGGTTAGCAGAATTCCTTAACGTCATCTACTTCTTGACTATCAATCCTGGTGTTACGTTTCGCGCTGTTCTCGTTTCTGATACAACTCATTACTGTCACCTTTATTCGATTTATTCTCAGTTCACATTCTGTACTCATTAGACTATACATTCCATTAAGCGGAATATGTTATGCTTCACTTTCACTCAGAATAGCAATGTCATCAGCGAATCATATCATAGATATCCTTTCACCTCCAGCTTTAATCCTGTGAACCTTTTATTTCCGTCATTGATTCTTTGATGTACAGTTGAACAGTAGGGGCAAAAGGCAACATCCTTGTCTTACACCCTTTTTAATCGGAGCACTTCGTTTTTGGTCTTTTTATGATTCCCTATTGGCTATTGTTCGTTTTGTATGTTGCCAGTCTCTCCCTATAGCATATCCCTATTTCCCTCAGAAATCATTTTACATTGCATCATTTTACAATGCTGAACGCTTTTTCCAGGTCGACAAGTCCTATGAACGTGTTTTTATTTTTCTTTAATCTTGCTTCCACTATGAACCGCAACGTCAGAATTGCCTCTCTGGTGCTTTTATCTTTCCTAAAGCCAAACTGATCTTCATGTAACGCATCCTCTTTTTTGTTGTCCATTCTTCTGTCTATTGTTCTTGTCAGCAACGTGGATGCATGAGCTGTTAATCTGATTGTGCGATAATTCTCGCATTTACCAGCTCTTGTAGTCTTAGGAATTGTGTGGAGGATATTTTTCCGAAACTGAGATGGTATGTCGCCAGAATCTTACATTCTACACACCAATGCGAACAGACGTTTTTTGCCACTTTCCTCAATGACTCTAGAAATTCTGATGGAGAAATTCTATCCCTTCTGCCTTATTTGATCTTAAGTCCTCCTAAGCTTTCTTAAACTACGATTCTAATACTTGATCCCCCGTCTCTTCTAAATCGACTCCTGCTTCTTTTTTTATCACATGAGACAATGAGACAATGAGAGTCATAGAGACTTTCAGTGTACTCTTTCGATCAATCCTCTCTGCCCCTGCATTTAACGGTGGAATTCCCGCTGCGCTCTTAATGTTACCACCATTGTTTTTCATTTCTCCAAAGGTTAATTTGACTTTCCTATATGCTGAGTCAGTCCTTCCGAGGATCATTTCTGTTTCGATTTCTTCTCATTTTTCATGCTGACATTTCATCTTAGCTTCCCTGCACTTCCTATTTATTTTATTTTTCAGTGACTTGTATCTGTGTATTCCTGAATTTCTCTGAACGTTTTTGCACTTCCTTCTTTCATCGATCAACTAAAGTATTTCTTCTGTTACCAATGGTTTCTTCGCAGTTTCTTTCTCGGTACCTATGTTTTTCTTTCCAGCTTCTGTGACTGCTCTTTTTAGAAACGTGCATTCCTCTTCAACTGTACAGCCTACTGAGCTATTCCTTACTGTTACATCCACAGTCTTAGAGAAATTCAAGCGTATTTCCTCTTTCCTTAGTACTTCTGTATCCCATTTCTTTACACATTGATTCTTCCTGACTAATCTCGTGAACTTCAGCCTACTCTTCATCACTACTAGATTGTGATCTGAGTCTATATCTGCTCCTTGCATGGCTTATAATCCAGTAGCTGATTTCGGAATCTCTTTCTGAGCATGGCGCAATGTAACTGAAATCTTCCCTTGTCACCTGGCCTTTCCAGAGACATTCCCTCCTCTTACGATTCTTAAACAGAGTATTCGCTATTACTAGCTGAAATTTTACTGCAGAACTCAATTAGTCTTTCTCTCCTCTTATTCCTGGTCCTAAGCTCATATTGTCCTGTAATCTCTTCTTCTACTCCTTCCCTTACAACTGAATTACAGTCCCCCAATCACTATTAGATTTTTAGCTACCTTTACATAGAGTAATTTTCTTTCAATATTCCCATTACTTTCTCTGTCCCTTCATCTTCAGCCTGCGACGTCGGCATGTGAATTATTGTTGTAGGTGTTAGATTGCTGTCGATTCTGATACGAACCCCCCTATTATTGAACTGTTCAAAATATCTCACTCTCTGCCCTACCTTCTTATTCATAACGAATTCCACTCCCATTATTCCGTTTTCTGCTGATGTTGATATCACCCTATACTCATCTGACCACAAGTCCGACTTTTTCAGTTACTGACTACAAGTCCTGTGGATACACATTATGTGTCTTTAATGCAGTGGTTTCGATGGCCTTCTACATCCTCATGCCATATTACTGCAGCAATAAACCAAACAACCACATGTCGGTGGCTAGCAATAACGGTCGTTTGCAGACCACGTTCTCGCGTGTCAGTCCTCATGCCTAATACGAAAAAGATCAAAGTGTGCAATTTCAAAGTCACTGTCTTACCACAGGTGGTGGATACTCATATAAGTAATGAACGTTAGTGAGCTGTGTACTGAGCTGTTTGAGATGATGTAATGATTTAGAGCCAGAAGCCATGGGTACCAACTGAAACTCAGAGAAAAACATAAATCACCAACAACTTCGGATCATACTAAGGTGTATAGAAGCAAATTAAAGTTTCCAATGAAATGAATTTATTAATCATACTTTATTCAAGGGCAGCATAGCGTATGCGAAATTTTTATGTATGACTGATACTGTCTATAGGACTGTACCACGTAGTATTATGAAGAGCTGTTTGAAGATGCGTTGCCTTTCCAACTTTGAGACCGTCGGCTGTTCCACCGACTCCAACGCCGGGGTTCATGACATTTCATATGAGGCCATCGGGATCAACGACATGGCGCCGTCTGCCACCGTCGTACATTCCCGGCGCGTCAAGCAGCTACAGCGACCGATTAAACTGCGCTGTCATTACTTTTATTTGTATAAATTCATGAATGAATGCAATTTTAAAAGAGAAAAACTTTTGTTTTAAGCAAGAGACATCGTCACCTTCAGTGTTTAAAACCTGTATTTACATAAATGAATCACATATATGACTTATGAAACAAACCTTTATAAACTTCACGAAAACTAGTATTAAAAAACAGAAAGATTTAAGGTTTATGCAGAGTTTATAAGGATGGCTGATATGAAAAACATTCAATACTTCATCTGTTATTTAATCATGTAAATAACCTTCTTGTAATATGAGTAAAAGGTGCGAAATTGTGCCCTTCGAGCTTTTTTTTTCTTTTCTCCACGAGCTGAACCCAAACTGAGAAGGACACAGAATATTAAATGTAATATTTTGCTTGACCTATATAAGCTAATTCATTTCTTTTCAAAAGTCTCACCCAGCACTAAGTTACAAACATACATATGATAGCACTTGTCAATAAAAAGTTTCCGATAAATATTGTAATTATAAATTTCATAACAAATCCATTTAACAAACATTTTTATTCTTTCAGTGCCTTCTGAATTTCCACTAAAAGTATTATGATTTACACTGTTGAACGTTAATAAACCAAATTATGTGATTGAATGCTTGAAGTGTAGGCTGTTCATGCTATAACATCCAACATTCAAAGGGACAATGAAGTACTATATTTTATGCCACCTCTAAACAACTCTTTGAGAAAGGGATGCTGAACGCCTAAGTGAATTTATGTGAAAATTTTTTTATGAAATGGCATTAGTAAAAACAGGTAATTTTTTTCCTTCTTTCATAATCAAAGTAAACCTGTTTTATCAAAGAACCCTCTGGGGATAAACGAGAAGCCTCTGAAGTGACATAGACTTTTAAGTTATATTGTTGATAACAAATGAATAGATTGATCTTCAATTATTTTATCATTACATTTGAATCTTTCTTCTGTGTGGGATCCAAAAGAGCACATGTAAGTTTCAAGGTACTACTGATTAGTGAAGTAACTGAAATTTTCGTTATAGTTTATCATGTGAAATTATTTAAAGGTCAAATACCTCCCCTATCTCGTTGTAATAATGACAGTTTTATAGAATTATTTAAAGGTCAAACACCGTCCTTATCTCGTCGTAATAATGATGATTTTATAGAATTATTTAAAGGTTAAATACCGTCCTAATCTCGTTGTAATAAAGATGATTTTTTTAGAATTATTTAAAGGTTAAATACCTTCCTTATCTCGTTGAAATAATGATAATTCTATAGTATTTTGATGTTTTACAGGAAACTAATGCAGAATTTGAAAGCGAATGGTTCAATGATGAAACGTCCGACCACTTTTCGTGTTCTTTTTTTCATTTTTCTTTAATTGAAGACAGAAACCCTCTGTCATTATTCTGTATACCGTTTTCTTTATCTGACATATCTTTCAACGCAAGAATTGTTCTCTGTTGACTGGTGACGCATCATCGATCAAAGACTTATCCAACGTGCTTACCGATCTGATACAGTCCCAATTTTTTTCTCTTATTGATAGTGGCACGTTTACAAGATGATGCATTTTAATTTTCTGACTATCAGCTTATGGCACCACATGCTGTACCACTGTCGTTGGAACGTCTATTCTTGTTGCGACGGTTAATTTACTTGAAGTCTCACATTATTCGCAATATTTTGTGCATTCGCTCATTGGGAAACGCAACTTTCAATATGACTAAATGTTCTTTGAATATGTGGCTATAAAAGTCATCTAAGATGTTCAAGAAGGTTTGTACGATATTTCTAATAACTATGTTCAAGGCATAATTTACTTCTTGCCTCTTTAATGTCTTTTTATTTCTCCTGAGATTTAATTTATTTTATCCAATCACAAGTATTTCTAACTTGTTGCAGCCTCATTCAAAAATCTTTAATCATATTCTATTTTGTGTTCAGTGTTCAGTTATCACAGCATCTGATATTTATGTATTCGTCTGTTGAGTGAAAAGAGAACCCATATTATGACCTTCCCCAGAAGCAGAATTGTGTAATACAAAAGTCAGTACTTCGACCCCCGCAGTGTCATCCATCATTGGAGTACCAGTATGAGCACCGACCTACAAAATAGGTAGTTTATCTCAGATCGGTAGGTGATATATTTTTTCCGAATACGTTCCTCGTTTCTCCAAATGGTCCCACTGCGTTGAACTTGATTTCACTTAGCATTCATTTGAAGGGAATGCAAAATTCTAGTATTCCTCGGTTGCTGAGTTAACATCTCATTGATTACTGATGCAGCCTGTGAAGAGATCATGTATCTCTCCATAATTTCTTTCTCAACACGTTCAAAAAAATTTGCCTAATCCTCGTTGACTATTTCATATTCTATATCGTTCGAAACATCAGAGAGTTGTGAGATACTATGCATTAATTCAATACATGTGTAAGTTTATAGAGCGTTTTTGGTTGTTTGTTAGCATCCAGCGAAGACACGCTATTCTCTTTATGACTGCATCAATCTCTCGATGCTTGAACCAGACTTGGTAGCAAGCGCTAGACGAATGGAACATTTCCTCTCGAAGGCTTCGTTAGTATTCAGCGTTCCACGAATCATGATGTTTCATGTGACCATGATTATGTCACTGACAGCATTATCCGCTATTATAACACTGCAGTGAGCTAAAACGACGGTTTCGTATGGTGGTTGAAGGATGCTAGTACAAAAGAAAATGATATATTTCGCCGTTGCAAGATGGAACAGAAGGTCAGACTGCAGGACGATGTGGCAGGTAAACAGCAGTGAAATTTTCAAAGGGATCTTTCAGCAGTACTCCGAAAGATATATGAGTAAATCAGGGAAGATAAGATTACCTCCCAAGGTTTTGAATCTAGCTCCTCTCCAACATAGCCAACTCTTTCGGTACACCTAATAATTTTTTCCACAAGTGGCTAGTCGTTTCGCCAACTACAATGAATCAATGAAGAACCTACCAGGTGCGCATCAAATAGGGTAGCAGTATTTTCAGTACAGTCTACATCTATCTACATCTACATCCATACTCCGCAAGCCACCTGACGGTGTGTGGCGGAGGGTACCTTCAGTACCTCTATCGGTTCTCCCTTCTATTCCAGTCTCGTATTGTTCGTGGAAAGAAGGATTGTCGGTATGCCTCTGTGTGGGCTCTAATCTCTCTGATTTTATCCTCATGGTCTCTTCGCGAGATATACGTAGGAGGGAGCAATATACTGCTTGACTCTTCGGTGAAGGTATGTTCTCGAAACTTTGACAAAAGCCCGTACCGAGCTACTGAGCGTCTCTCCTGCAGAGTCTTCCACTGGAGTTTATCTATCATCTCCGTAACGCTTTCGCGATTACTAAATGATCCTGTAACGAAGCGCGCTGCTCTCCGTTGGATCTTCTCTATGTCTTGTATCAACCCTATCTGGTACGGATCCCACACTGCTGAGCAGTATTCAAGCAGTGGGCGAACAAGCGTACTGTAACTAATTTCGATTTATAATTATCTGCCTTCAAACTGATATGTTTCATTTGTTTTAATGCAATCTTGTTCATTATCTGTGTTTCAGGTTTTCAATAGTATTCAGATTCAGCCCATCTCTTGCGTACTCGTTCAATGTAATGTTATTGACTGATGGCTCAGCTTTGTCATATACCTGTTTCTGAAAGTTTTTCTCTCTGTCTGTTTTATTGTAATATTTCTAGACTCTTTCTGTTCCGGCGTAAAGTCAAGCGCCGGCACGTCGGCCGGGAACGTCACAGCAGAGAGGGCTGTGAGACGACATCAGCCAACAGTACGCTGACGGACCCCTCTCTACGACGACACAGACAGGAGCGGCCTCTACACGAAGAGAATAAATTCCGCTGCCCGAGTTGAAGTAGGGCCTATCTACAAACGCTACAGCAGTGACTTAAAAAATGTATTGGTTCACTTGTATTACGGACTGTATACAGGGTAGTCCATTGATCGTGATCGAGCCAAATATCTCACGAAATAAGCATCAAACGAAAAAACTACAAAGAACGAAACATGTCTATCTTGAAGGGGGAAATCAGATGGCGCTATGGTTGGCCCGCTAGATGTCGCTGCCACAGGTCAAACGGAAATCAACTGCGTTTCTTTAACTAGGAACCCCCGTTTTTATTACATATTCGTGTAGTACGTAAAGAAATATGAAGGTTTTAAGTAGACCACTTTTTTCGCTTTGTGATAGATGGCGCTATAATAGTCACATACATATGGCTCACAATTTTAGACGAACAGTTGGTAACATGTAGGTTTTCTTAAATTAAAATACAGAACGTAGGTAGGTTTGAACATTTTATTTTGGTTGTTCCAATGTCATACATGTACCTTTGTGAACTTATCATTTCTGAGAACGCATGCTGTTACAGCGCGATTACCTGTAAATACCACATTAATGCAATAAATGCTCTAAATGATGTCCGTCAACCTCAATGCATTTGGCAATACGTGTAACGACATTCCTCTCAACAGCGAGTAGTTCGCCTTCTGTATTATTCGCACATGCATTGACAATGCGCTGACGCATGATGTCAGGCGTTGTCGGTGGATCACGATAGCAAATATCCTTCCACACAGAAAGAAATCCGGGGACGTCAGATCTGGTGACCGTGCGGGCCACGGCATGGTGCTTCAACGACCAACACACCTGTCATGAAATATGCTATTCAGTACCGCTTCAACCGCACGCGAGCTATGTGCCGGACATCCCTCATGTTGAAAGTACATCGCCATTCTGTAATGCAGTGAAACATCTTGTAGTAACATCAGTAAAACATTGCGTAGGAAATCAGAATACATTGCACCATTTAGATTGCCATCCATAAAATGGGGGCCAATTATATTTCCTCCCATAATGCCGCACCATACATTAACCCGCCAAGATCGTTGATGTTCCTCCTGTCGCAGCCATCGTGGATTTTCCGTTGCCCAATAGTGCATATTATGCCGGTTTACGTTACCACTGTTGGTGAATGACGTTTCGTCGCTAAATAGAACGCGTGCAGAAAAATCTGTCATCGTCCCGTAATTTCTCTTGTGCCCAGTGGCAGAACTGTACACGACGTTCAAAGTCGTCGCCATGCAATTCCTGATGCATAGAAATATGGTAACGGGTGCAATAGATGTTGATGTAGCATTCTCAACACCGACGTTTTGAGATTCCCAGTCTCGCGCAATTTGTCTGCTACTAATGTGCGGATTAACCGCGGCAGCAGAAAAACACCTACTTGGGCGTCATCATTTGTTGCAGGTCGTGGTTGAGGTTTCTCATGCGGCTGAACTCTTCCTGTTTCCTTAAATAACGTAACTATCCGGCGAACGGTCCGGACACTTGGATGATGTCGCCCAGGATAACGAGCAGCATACATAGCATACGCCCATTGGGCATTTTGATCATAATAGCCATACATCAACACGATATCGACCTTTTCTGCAATTGGTAAACGGTCCATTTTAACACGGGTAATGTATCACGAAGCAAATACCGTCCAACTGGCGGAATGTTACATGATACCACGTACTTATACGTTTGTGATTATTACAGCGCCATCTATCACAATGCGAAAAAAGTGGTCCAACTGAAACTTTCATATTTCTTTACGTACTACACGAATATGTAATAAAAATTGGGGTTCCTATTTAAAAACACGCAGTTGACATCCGTTTGACCTATGGCAGCGTCATCTAACGTGCCAGCCATAGCGCCATCTGGTTTCCCCTTTCAAGCTAGATGAGTTTCGTTCTTTTTAGTTTTTTCGTTTGATACTTATTTCGTGAGATATTTGGCCCGGTCACTATCAATGGACCACCTTGTATACTGAAGAGCTTTCTTATGTTAGTCTGTCACCCCTTGCTTGCGACACGTCTATATCTCACCAAGTTAAGTATTTTAATCATCCCCTTCTGCAATATAATCCAATAATACGAGCCGGCTCTTGTGGCCGAGAGGTTCTAGGCGCTTAAGTCTGGAATCGCGCGACCGCTACGGTCGCAGGTTCGAATCCTGCCTTGGGCATGGATGTGTGTGATGTCCTTAGGTTAGGTTTAAGTAGTTCTAAGTTCTAAGGGACTGATGACCTCAGATGTTAAGTCCCATAGTGCTCAGAGTCATTGGAACCAGTAATAGGAGTTCCTTTAATTGTTATCTAGTGATCCGAGGAAGCAGCTTTCCTAGGCACCCTATATTAATAGATTGGGAAGAATACAACACTTTCTATTTTTCTGTGATTCCTGTTGCGATATTGCTGAGTGTTTCTGGGCTCCGAATTTTTCTCCGAAATCATGGACTTTCGTTTCACATTAGTGCTTTTTTACCGTCGAAAAACATTTTTCCGACTCTGTCAATCTATTCTTTACTTTTATTTGCGAGTGTGCTTTGACCTCGTTTTCAAGATATTAGAATTGTGTTATGTATTTATCAATGACTCACATATTTTATCTAGTGCTAGTTTTTATTACTCTTGTTACTCCCTTGTTTGCACCACTTAAATTTCAAGATAGAAAGCTTTACGATGTATTTTAGTAGTTTCCTACTTCCATGCACCTGGTTATTGGCATTCATGAATGTAAATTTAATACCTGTTGCCACTTCAGTTTTACTCTTGTTGTTAATAATTATCTTCTGTCCTTGATTATAAACTCTGCAGCTTATGGCGACCCGCCATTAAGCTCTCTGTAACTCAGAATTGCTAACTGTGACTCTGCTATTGTCCTAACAGTGCTTTATTGTTGCGTTTTTAGTGCAAGCTATGGTTCCGACTTGCTTAAAGCGTAGTGAATATAAGGAATATGAGGTTCATTGTCACACAGAAATCTTGAAAAACATTTCGCTGGAGTTAAATAGAAATGTGTGAGCGAAGACAGAATACGACTAGCAAAAAATTAATAGAAAATTTGATGAAGTTTCTGTTAAGGAATTTTCTTTGTGTTAAATGTTTTATTTTTTAAATTTTATCTTCCGCAGAGTTGCATATTACATCAGTTCGAGCCACTGAAGTCATTCACGACTAATTTAAAACAATTCATATTATACAAAATTCCATAACACTTCATAACAACGTAGAGTATTTCTGAAATCACGGAAGATATTTTGCTTTAATATAACGTCCTATTGAGTAATGTTTTCATGCTTGAAATGGAGTAACGGCTAGTAAATGAAAGGAAAACGAGATCATCGGGTGTTTATATCAACTTCCTCAATTATGACCTCCTATTGGAGGATAATATTTCACAGCATGCAGCTCGCATAAGTAGAATATTTGTGCGAAAGGAATGAGAAGACTTCTGATTTAGATACCACGAACGCAAATTAAAATTTTATTTATCAGAAGAGTCGCAGTTTGAGTTCTTCAGTTAGCGTTCGCGTAATGAGGGGCCAATATTTATTTTTTGCCTGTGTGTGACTGCATTACGTAAGATTCAAATGCCAGATAAAGAAGAATTCATAACTACGTTTACGAACGAAAAGTTTAACTGCATACTGTAAATTAGTGCAATTCACTGAAAAAGGAAGGTTAGCGCTTAAAGTTCCATCAACGACGAGGTCATTAGAGATGAAGCAACAGTTCGGACTGGGGAAGGGTGTGGGAGGAAATCGGCAGCGTCCTTCCCAAATAAATGATTCCGACATCTGCTGTAAGTACGTAGGAAAATAATTTCGCACCTATAAATGGATGGCAGAACAGGCATTTGAAGCCAAATTCCTCGGAATGCGCTAGTCTGTTGGGTAAAATATCAGTAGATGTCTCTTATGTTGCTTTTCAGAACATGTAATATGACAAGGTTCCTGCCAGGGGTGGGAGTCTTTTTCTATAATAATAAAACATCGAACATTTCAGTTGGTGCTTAAGATGGCTTCCCTCTTTTGGTGTACGTGTAGTTAAGACGCAACGGAACCAAAATGCAATTAATGCGCAAGGTCGGTGCATAAGTTCGTAGCGTTTTTGTTTTGCTTGTCGGTATTCCGTCGCTATGGGTTTGTGTATCGATTGTCACTTTTTATTTGTGGTTCACTGTTGCTATTACAGTTTACATATTACCGTTTTGTGAATTGGAGATACTGAACTGGATTGTGGAAGCTAGAAAGTGGGATGCCAAGTGGAGAGATCGGAACAACTCCAACATATTCTTCTGCTTGAGTTCAGTAGAGGAGCCACAACAGCCGAGGAAGCCAGAAACATATTTTCCTTGTATGGCGCTAATGCCACAGGACAGAGCATGGCAAATAAATGGTTCTCTCGTTTCAAGGAGGATAGTTTTGACATTAGTGACAGTTAAACAGACAGCTGAAGGTATTACTATTAATTCTAACTGCTGACCAACCGTTGCCCCCATGAAGTAGAAATTGATATAAAAAACTAGACAGCTTTGTCGAAGCAGCTTGGCAAGTAGCTTTATACTATCCGGCGCATCTTAACGTTCATATGTGCTGTCGTAAGGATCAGTTTGGAAGGTAGGAGAGGAGGTACTGGCAGAAGTGAAGCTGTGAGGACGGGGCGTGAGTCGTGCTTGAGTAGCTCAGATGGTAGAGCACTTGCCCGCGAAAGACAAAGGTCCCGAGTTTGAGTCTCGGTCCGACAGACAGTTTTAATCTGCCAGGAAGTTTCAGATCAGATTTCTCTTGCTTTAAATTACGTAGTCCACGTTAAATTACATTCAACCATTTTTCTGTGTTCATGGTATTTAGTGTACAATTGTAAACATATGTACACATGTACCATCGAACACTCAATAATATTCATATCTCGGGAGTTTGGTGGCAAGCGGAAGTGTTTAAACTCAGAAGAGTGTTCCTGAAGCCACTCTCTAGCAATTCTGGACGTGTGGGTTGTCGCATTATCCTGCTGGAATTGCTCAAGTCCGTTGAAATGCGCAATGGACGTGGATGGATGGAAGTGATCAGACAGGATGCTTACATACGTGTAACCTGCCAGAGTCGCGTCTAGACATATCAGTGGTCCCTTATCACTCCAACTGTACACGCCCCGCCGGCCGCGGTGGCCGAGCGGTTCTAGGCACTCAGTCCAGAACCGCGCGACTGCTACGGTCGCAGGTTCGAATCCTGACTCGGGCATGGATGTGTGTGATGTCCTTAGGTTAGTTAGGTTTAAGTAGTTCTAAGTTCTAGGGGACTGATGACCACAGATGTTTAGTCCCATAGTGCTCAGAGCCATTTGAACCATTTTTTTGTACACGCCCCACACCATTACAGCCTGAACAGCACTTGCCAACATGCAGAGTTTATGGATTCATGAGATTGTCTACATACCCGTACACGTCCATCCAATCGATACATTTTGAAACGAGACTCGTATGAAAAGGCAAGACGTTTCCAATCATCAACAGTCCAATGCTGGTGCTGATGGGCCCAGGCGAGGCGTAAAGCTTTGTGTCATGCAATCAAGGGTACACGAGTGCGTCTTCGGCTCCGAAAGCCCTTGCCGACGATGTTTACTTGAATGGTTCGCACGCTGACACTTGTTAATGGCCCAGCATTGAAACCTGCAGCAATTTGCGGAAGGCTTGCACTTCTGTCACGTTGACGATTCAGTTCAGTCGTCGTTGATCTCGCCTGTAGGATCTTTTTTACGGCCGCACCAATGTCGAAGATATGGTGTTTTACCGGTTTCCTAATATTCACGGTACACTCTTGAAATGGTCGTACGGGAAAATCCCCACTTCATATCTACCACGGAAATTCTGTGTCCCATCACTCGTGCGCCAACTGTAACACCACGTCCAAACTCACTTAAATCTTGATAACCTGCCATTGAAGCAGCAGTAACAGATCTAACAACTCTGCCGGGCACTTGTCTTATATAAGCCTTGCCGACTGCAGCGCTGTATTCTGCCTGTTTACGTATCTCTGTATTTGAATACGCGTGCTATACTCTGTATTTGAATACGCGTGCTATACCAGTTTCCTTGGCGCTTCAGTGTATAACGTAGGCAACAAACTGCAAGTCAGCAATTTTACTGGGTGCGCTGTTTCAGACTCCACCTCAGTTTTGTTTGTGGTTTCTGTCGGAACTAATTTATTCCACATTAACGTCTTTTCCATTTCTTTGCTTCTTTCAGCGATATGCACGACAAAGTAAGAAATCAAGCATCATCACTCTCGTCTGCTACAAAAAATTATTTCCTGGGTCCACTGAAAGGCTTATAATTTTATTACCATGGTAAAAGGACACTCGCCATACCACAATAAGGACGGCTTGAAACCCACAGCGGATCTTCACTGAGAAGTTCATCTTCTCCGATGGTGGAGCATAAGCTTTGTCGTTTTCGCTAGTACTTACTGTCTAGACGTGGGGAACTTCTCTTTGTGTTTCTCATCTTCGTGATTCGGTTTGTTGGGTAATCTGGAGCTTGTTGGCATTGTCAGCGAGTTGGAGTGCCGTGTTGTAGACGCTCGGAAATGAATCTTCCGCTTGAGTGCCTGGATCTTTGGATGGACGTGGTAGAAAGACAGCACGACTATACCAAACCAAGTACCCTCGGGCACACCAACCACATCATGCATCTCAAGCTCTTCTTTTTGGGCGCTTGTGTGATCATGGGTCACTTCAGACTGACAAAATTGCATGAAGGTGGCGGAGTGTGCGTACAGTACACCATATTTGGAGGACTGATTTCCGCCTCTCGACCGTTTCGACCTCTCGGCCGGACACAAACAGCTCCTCGTCTTGTTCCTCACATGACTACCGGACTATTCTGCTTCTTACAGTACGCTGCGTCAATCACACAGCCTGCAACAAACAAGGAACACACACACGTGGGCAGAGCAACTTTCATTCGTCAGCGCGTTCTACCGTAGCGACGATGCATTTCGTACACATTTTCATAGGGCCCTTCTTCCTCCATTTGCAGCCAGGAATCAGTCCCTGCAGTTTCTTGGTTTCATTAATGTTCAACCTTTATGGGTACGTTGTTTAATTGTTTAGTTAAACCCGCGGATGAAGCGTAAGTTTATTTCTTTACTGCATATGCAGTAGCTAAATAGCTAAATCACACATCGGTAGCCCCTGCTTGTGTAAAATGTCGACTTAAGATGGCAGACAGGTTAGACAGCACCAACAATAAATCTATTAGATTTTGATAACTACTGCTGCCAGGGGCCATGAGGCATCTTGCAAACTCTGTTAAGTACTGATAACGGTGTCTTACACGAGTAAGTGGCATCTGTGCATTCTTCGCAGTGATCGCTCTACACCTGACACTGGTCACATCTCTTGTATACTGTACAAGGTCTGGTGACAACAATTAACACCAACAACACTAATACACTCTGGTGACTGTTATACCTGTTACAGTGAGTTGCAATCAAAACATCTGCATACCGGCCGATGGTCTACGAAGTTATATTTACATTCGAGCTTGTATTCTGGATGCTTCACCGTAATAGTTAGGCAGTGTAGTTTGAAAGGAGTAACATTAGATTGTTAGAACAGTCGCAACGATCTAACAGTACAATTTCCACAGAAATTAGAAGACATTGTGCTCAGACTGGTAGCGACTGTTGGTGTCTGGAAATAGTTGAGAAAGTAGATATTACAATAATAATTTTCTGTACAGATGGTTGAAAATACCTAAAAAATGAGGTGAATTAGGTTAAGAGGCAAAAATAAAATAATGTAACTAAAGACGAGTTATAGTATTCTTTTCTTCAAGATAAAGTACATTACAATAAAAGCTTAAGAAGATAGGATTCTAATAACAACAATATTATTTATTTAAAGAACTTCATTTAGGCACCAGGAAATTTTTCTGTGCTCTTCATTCACAGCAAATTGTATGGAAAATATGCTACAGTAAAGTGTCTACGCTGTACCTGTTCAAGACCATTTACAGTTGTAAGCATACAAGTTATAGTCATTGCAGCAATTGTTTACTAGTGAATCTAATTTCCTTAGTTCCACCCATGCCATGCTAGGTGGTGGGACGTCCCGAATGAATAATTCATCTCTAACATCGCAAAATACAATGAAAAGTGAAGTAAACTCTGGTGACTCCAACTGTTTTTCCAACGAGATGCAAATTTATTCCGTGCGATGCTGTAAATAGCGGCAGTTCTAATCGGAATAATTAATTTCGATTACGTTGCTCCCAGTTCGGCCAGGGAACTATTGTATTTGTTGTCTGAATATCGAATTCTATTTTTTGAAGGTTAAATCGTTTTGTACAATCAGAATGTGATGCACTCAGTCGCATTTTTTATACTATATACTCCCCTCTCATTCACCCTTCGACAGGCTATCCCCCTAACAGACTTTTATTGTATTCTTTATGCTTTTTTAAGTGCCGCTGATAGTTAATCGCAATTTAGTCAAAGCCAGGGAGAAAGTATTATCACACAACACGAAGTAGTATGTTTTTTCATGTAGAATATATGATATAAATATACACTATGTGATCAAGATTATCCGGACACCTGGCTGAAAACAACTTACAAGTTCGTGGCGCCCTCAGCTGGTAATGCTAGAATTCAATATGGTGTTGCCCCACCTTTAGCCTTGATGACAGCTTCCACTCTCCCAGGCATACGTTCAATCAGGTGCTGGAAGGTTTCTTGGAGAATGTCAGCCCATTCTTCATGGAGTGCTGCACTTAGGAGAGGTATCTATGTCAGTCGGTGAGGCCTGGCACGAAGTACGTGTTCCAAAATATCCCACAGATGTTCTATAGGATTCAGGTCAGGACTCTGTGCAGGCCAGTCCATTACAGGAATGTTATTCTCATGTAACCACTCCGCCACAGGCCGTGCATTATGAACAGGTGTTCGATCGTGTTGAAAGATGCCATCCTCGAAATACTTTTTAATAGTGGGAAGCAAGAAGATGCTTAAAACGTCAGTGTAGGCCTGTGCTGTGATAGTGCCACAGAAAACAAGGGGTGCAAGCCCCCTCCATGAAAAACACGACCACAGCATAACACTACCGCCTCCGAATTTTACTGTTGGCACTACACACGCTGGTCGGTGTAGTTCATGTGCCATCGGATTGCCACATTGTGTACCGTGATTCGTTACTCCACACAACGTTTGTCCACTGTTCACGGTGTTCACTGTGTACAGACGTATGACACAAGTGACACCCAATCACCTGACCACGTTCAAAGTCCGTGAGATCCACATAGCGACCTATTCTGCTCTTTCACGATCTCTAATGACTACTGAGGTCGCTGATATAGAGTACCTGAAAGCAAGTGACAGCACAATGCACCTAATATGAAAAAATGTGTGTCCGGATACTTTTGATCACATATTTTGTTCTCTTTTTCTCTTCGCTTAATAAATAATAACTTTTTCTAAATGTTCCAGGAAACGGAATAAAAATGTCTCTGTTGCAGAAAATACGAGTAATGATCATATAGCTGCGACATTGTCGCGAATAATACAGGGACCCGTACATACAATAAGTTTCCTTCAATTTACGTCTATAATCACAAACTTTTTGTTAACAGATAACCAGTTTCGGTCTATAATGACCATCATCAGATCTGCAGCAAAAAATGGGAAAAACGTAGGTACACTCGCAGGTTGTCTACAGCTTAGAAACAACAAATAGAGCATAATAAAAAGTACTACTGACACATATATGCATTTGTGCGCTTTAAGTATGAAGAAGCATAACTGCTATATAAAAACAAAGTCCTAATATGCTGCAGCCATAGTGGCATCGTCAAATGTTAAATACGAAATCAGCACCAGCATCGTCAAATATATATAAATGACTGTTTAACTTCTCCAGCTTAGATCTCAAGTTAAGATTCACAAAGATGGAAATCCGGTTCGTCCGATTGTGAACAATATGTCATCACCATGCTCTAAATTAAGTAAGTTCCTTAACAATAAACTTAAATCAGTTTACACATTCGATAACTGTTTTAGGGTCAAAAATAGCGCTGAGTTAGGAAATATAATCAAGGATATACCCCTACACCATATAATGCGACATTAGCACCCTGGACGTAAGAAATCTTTGCAGTAATGACCCAGTAAAAGAAACTATTGATGTTATTAGACGTAATCTCCTATCTCACAACAATATTAGTACTGCAGAGTGTACAGAACTAATTGAATTTCTAGAATTTGTCTTAGCTTACGATTTTTTTAACTTCAATGACAAAATTTATTATCAAAAAGACAGGCTTCGGATGGGTAATAGCCTAGCAGGTACTTTATCAGATATTTCATCAATGATTTAGAATTTACATTTTTTGCCAAGTTTCCACAGTTAAAAGATAAAACGATTTATTACAAACGGTATACTGATGACATTGTATTACTGATAGAAGGTGACACCAGTGAGGTCAACTCATTTGCCCAAGCAATATTTAGCATGCACTCAAAAATAACTTTTATCACTGAAATTGAAGAAGATAGCTCCAGTAACTACCTTGACCTTACTATTAGGATGTTAACAACAAACATGAGTTTTCGATTTTTAGAAAACCTACTTGTACAGATAGTGTCATTAATGCCAGTTAATGCCATCCTCCCCGATACAAAAAAGCTTTCTTCACCGCCAAGGTTCACCGGCTCCCTCATCAACCTTTGGACGAAAACGAAATACGTAAAGAACTCAGAATTTTAAAGCAGATTGCTGTAGCTAACGGCTTTTCTGTAAATAACGTCACGCGTCCCTACAGTAGGCTAAAGAAACGTATAACAAACAGCAGGCACACACCCACCCACACTCAAAGTAGAACCGGTAAAGATAGAATGAAAACCTTTCCTATGAATTTAACGGCTAAATGTCCTTGCAAATAGAAAAATGTTTTAAAAAGTCTGATGTCAGATGTGGCTTTCAGGTGAACAATACCCTATAACTGCGAATAAAACAAACTGTGAAAGGGAAGTATGACAAATTTCATGGCTCTGGAGTATACAGGATTGACTGCAGTAACTGTGACGTCGCGCGGGATTAGACGAGCGGTCTCAGGCGCTGCAGTCATGGACTGTGCGGCTGGTCCCGGCGGACGTTCGAGTAGTCCCTCGGGCATGGGTGTGTGTGTTTGTCCTTAGGATGATTTAAATTAAGTAGTGTGTAAGCTTAGGGACTGATGACCTTAGCAGTTAAGTCCAATAAGGTTTCACACACATTTGAACATTTTTGAGTAACTGTCACAAATATCATATCGATCAAACAGGCCGCTCTTTTAAATTAAAGTTTGAAGAACTCTCACAGCCGCAGAACAAAGCTGCTTTGGGGCAGAATTTATCTGAAACTGGTCATTTTATAGGGAGCACTGAGAATTGTATGCGTATTCTCCTCTGAGTGGAAAAACGCCGCATGCTCTTAATTCGTTAGAGGAGTTTAAAATTTATGAAGCAAAAAAGAAAGACCCAACAAAACTGCTTTACTGGCAAAGCGACTTTGTGCTCAATGCCTACTTTGCTTTGTTTGACAATGGTTCACTTTCATCACTTTTTTTTATTTTCTTTATTGAATTTCAATTCCCCATCAGGGCGGGCTGGCAGCAGCACATGCGCTGCTCTTTAGCCAAAAGAAAATAATGATACAACAGAAGACATTTAAAATTACAAAGGAAAAAATATTGTGGACAAAAATTTTAAAAATGGGGACATAATGGACGAGAACAGACAAAAAAATAGCGACTGTAAAGAGGAGACAAGAACCTTAAAAAGTATTGACCACAAAAATCCACACACTGGGAGAATTAAAAGAACACAAGGCGAAGTATCGCTTCAGCATAAAAGTATCGATGGACGGTGTAGCACATAACGATCACTGACAGTAACACTATGTACAAATCCAGCACACAACTAAAATCACAGCTCTTGACACACAGGAGAACAGCACCAAACACAACACTGGCGTAGCGCACTGATGACTATGAGCAAAACACAGGATCTGTCAGGGGCTTGGAGATGATGAAGAAGGGAAGAAGGGTGGGAGGGTGAGGGGGTAAAGCGGGGTAGATGGGCGGGGGCGCGACGAAGAGGGCATGGGAGGGAAGGACGTGAGAGGGACACAGTTGAGGAGTGGGTGCAGGGACTCTGGGGGCAAAGGAGGAAAATGTGCTCTGGGAGGAGGAGGGAAGAGGGAAGAGGGAAAGGGGGTCTTGGGGAGGGGAGGGAACAAGGCCATGCTACAGTTGGAAGGAAGTCCAACATCCGGGAAGGGGAGGTGCTGGAAATTGCCCTGATGAAGGAGATGGAGAGTGTGGAGGTGGAGAGAGGGAGGGATATAGCGATAGAGGCGCGGCAACAGGCGGTGGGGTGGATAGAAAGGAGAAAACCAGGGGTTCCTACAGGATCCGTGTGGGGGAAGAAAGAAAGATACATAAGGCAAAGCGGAGCGCATGTTGGTCGAGGATATGGAGGGCTTTGTAAAAGCAGGTGGGTGCAGAGATCCAGGCAACATTGGCATTACATTGGATAGGATGGATGAGGGATTTGTAGGTGTGGAGGATGGTGAAAGGATGTAATCCCCATGTCCAGCCAGACAGGAGTTTCAGAAGGTGGAGGTGGAAATGGGCTTTCTGCTGGATGGTCAGGAGGTGAGGGGTCCAGGTGAGGTGACAGTCGAGGGTGAGGCCAAGGCCTCTCAGGGTGAGCTGGATGGGGTGAACATAAAGGGTGAGGTAGAAGTCATGGAAATGGAAGGAGTGGTTGGTGGGGCCTATGATGATTGCCTGAGTTTTGTAGGGGTTGAGACAAATGAACCACTGGTTACACCAAGTGGTGAACTGGTCAAGGTGGATTTGGAGGGTACATTGGGACTGTTGAAGGATAGGATAGAGAGCCAGGAAGGCAGTATCAGCAGCATATTGGAGAAGGTGGACAGGTGGGGTGGCTTGGGCATATCAGTGATCTGCAGGAGACAGAGGAGAGGGGAGAGGACAGAGCCCTGGAGGACGCCAGCAGTGCGATAAAAGACAAGGGAGTTGGTGTCGAGGGTGACATAGGAAGGATGTTGTGAGAGGAAGGAAGTGGCCAGATGGACAAAATTGATAGGCAGGGCATAGGTTTGAAGTTTAAAGAGGAGAATGGGATGCTATACACGGTCATAATCATTTTTCGAGGTCAAGGGAAACAAAAATGTCAGAGCAACCGAAGTTAAGCTGGAGGGAGAGAAGGTGAATGAGGTTAAGTAGTTGGTATACCGTGGAGAAGGAGCGTCTGAAGCCACACTGGGTAAGGGGGAGGAGGTGGTGTTAGGTGCTGTTGGATACGACAGGAGAGGATGGATTTGAAGACCTTACTGAAGACAGAGATGAGGCAAATGGGATGATGGCCAGGGGCCTTGTTGCATTTGGACAGGAGGATAAGTGTAACGTCTTGCGCTGTGATTGGAGTGTTGATGTCGGAGGGGGGCAAACGCCCCAAGTACTGGAGCTAGGAGCAAGTGGAGCGATCGACATACCAGCGCATTCCATGTCGGTGGGGGAAAGAGAATAATCAAAGTGGAGAGGATTAGGGATGGAGAAGACCTCAGAAAGGTGGGAAGTGAAGTGATCAGCCTTACTGAGGTTGTTGGAAGGGGGCGGTCGCTGTGGAGAAGGGGTAATGGGGTGCAGAATGGGAACCAGTAAGGCGATGAAAGACGGACCAATTCTTGGAGGAATTGATATGGAGGGTGGCGTTGACTCATGTACAGGTCTGGCGCCAGTCCTGGCGTTTCTTTGCTGTAATAAGGTTCCATATGTGTCACTGTATTTGCTGGTGGCGTTCGAGTGTGTCACTGTCATGAGTGGACAGGGGGGAGTGACAGAGGCTGTAGGATTCATGGAGGAGGAGGCTTTTAATAGGAACATGGGCCTCCGCAGCGTCAGTAATTAAATTCTGATGGAAGGACGTGGATGATGTCAACATGATGGTGATACGTTAGAGAGTGGCTTTCAACATGGGTGGCAATGGATCCCAGGAAGGCAACCCAGTTGGCACAATGGTAGTCTTGAATGACCTTGGGATGCAGGTGCAGTGTGGGGAGACGGGTGGTGAGCGGACGTTATGGTGAGAAGGATGGGGAGGTGGTCACTCCCTGTGGGGTCAAGGATGTCGATGGCGATACACCCAAGGAGGTTGACGGAGGCAATGATAACTTTGCGGGTGGTGTCGCTTCCAGGACAGGTGTGCTGTGGAAGGAGAACAAGGTCAACTTGGATCATGGAGAGGAACTGATGCCACCACCGAAGGGCGGCAGGGGAGTGGCTATGGATGTTGATGTCGGTCACATAGGTGGAGAAGGTGCAGTCAATGTGGAAGATGAAGTCATGTGCAACAGGAACAGAGGAGCAGACATACATGGTAGAGCAGTTAATGGTGAGGGAGGGGAAGAAGACGCTGAGGATAGGGTATTCAGTGGGGTCATTGAGGAGGGGTTGTGGCCAGACGGGGATATTCTTAAGGACGCCAATCACGACTCCACCCTGTGCTCAAGGACCATGAGTGTCAGTGTGGTGGAGGATATAGTGAGCGGTGCAGATAGAATGGTGGGGCTGGAGAAAGGGTTTGTTCAAGAGGAACTTGTTGACCTGGTGGTGGGAGAGGATGTTCATGAGTAGGTATTTGTTGGTGCAGCAGGGGCAGATGTTTTGGAAGAGGATCCAACACTTGTGCTGCATCATGACAAGAAGAAAGTTGGAGAAGAGAGGGGGGAAGAGAGGGAAGGGAAGAGGCTTAAACCAAGGTGTCAAGGCAGGTGAAGGTGAAATGGGGCTTGGTTGTGGGAGTAAGTGGCAAAGGTGTTCTGGTAGAAGACAGAGTATGTGTCAAGGGAGAACTGTTGGAAGGTGTGGGGGCGCTGAAAAGGGTGAATGTTTTGGAGGACAGTGGTAAGGAACCAGATAATGTCCTCAGCCATGGGGTGGATGGAGGGAATTGTTGGTGTTGATGGGGAGATCAACAGGACAGACAGTGACTGTAACCTCAGGGGTGGCAGGAGGGGGTTTAGCTTTACACCTGAGGGAGTAGGTGGGATGGGGTTCATTGCAGGTGTTACAGGAAGGAGGAGCAGCGAGGTTGGGGCAGTTTTTAAGAAAGTGCAAGGCCTTGCAATAGGGGTGGTTGCAGTTGGGGGTCAGGTGATTGTTGTACATGAGGCATCGCTGGCAGTGGTAGGATTGGGGAGGGGATTTGGAGGATTCAACAAGGTGGCAACAATGGTAAATCAGGGCACCCTGAGTGAGGAGATGGTCAATGAAGGGGGCAGACTCTGGAAAGATCCATATGAGGTAGGTGGGACCTAGGGCACTGTGGATGTGGCAGACAGAGCAGATTTCCAGGTCCAGGTGGGAGTTCAGTTTCGCCAACACCTCATCCTCCGTGATCACCTGCCTGAAATAATTGATCATGACAGTGAAGGTGGGGAGATGACGGGGAGGCTGGGGCTGACAGGGAGAGAAAGTGGAGAGGAAGGGAGTCAGGGTTGCATGGAGGTCAACAAAAAGCATGAGAGTTTATGGAGGAGGTCCATTTGAAAGGAGGGGGAGGGAGACTCAATGAGGACTGAGTCCCTGCGAGGAATCAGCTGGGAGACATCGTATCTCCATGGTGAGGGTACAGGCATCGAGGAACTTAGGGTCTGGGGTTGGCTGGACAAAGATATGGAGGGTGGGGGCTGGGGTATGGGTGACAGGAGGAGGGGTGGTATCCATGGGGACGACAGGGGGGATGAGGAGGAGGTGATGACATTTTGTGGAAAGAGGCAGGAGCAGAGTCGGAAATGACGCGCTTTTGTGGCTTTTTGGAGACTGTAGGCTGGGAGGAGGGGAGAGGGATGGAGAGGAGAGGGAGGTGGATGGTGGCAGATCCCATTGGCAGGGTGGAGCTGCCGGGAGAAGCAGCTGGTTCAGTGGTGGCGTTGGCAGCCTGGCATGACGTGATGTGTGTGAGGGATGCAGATTAGAGTGCTGCAACGCTCCATGTTTGACCGGTCACGGCTCGCCTGTTGACGGGGGGAGCGAGCCGCTAGTGTCCGGCCCCACACGACTCGGCTCGGTCACGTACTCGCCCAATGTCCAATGTCCGGATTCCGGACACGCGGATAACCGAGCATGACCGGTCACCGCTGACGTCTCACCTCGCCTCGCCCCGGCTCGCTGCACTGTACTTTACTGTACAAATCCAACGCCTCTCTCTCTCTCTCTCTCTCTCTCTCTCTCTCACACACACACACACACACACACACACACACACACAATGTATTTATCTCTGTCTCTTTCTCTCTTTTAATACAAAAGTAACGTTTCCTAGAACGGGTACGTGACACAGCTAAATTGGAAAGTAAAACGATATTTCAGTACAATCGCGGATAGAAGATGAGTCTCATTTCCAAACAGAAGATTTATTTTTCCTTTCATTACCAAGAAACATTAAATAAGTGCTTTTCCTGTAATCTAGAAGACAACGATCTTCATAAAGAAAACATATAAAGAACATTAAACATTTACAAACGTAACTTGTCATACTTTTCACTTGTTTGCAACAGAAACAAAATTATAGTTATTGTTGATCAGCAGTAAATCACTAAAGCGTTCCGGATTTTATTGGCTGCGGCGATTTGTTAATAACATGCCGGCTTTACTAAAGCATCTTTCACTAAGTGCGCTTGTTGCTGGGATACATAAAATACGTCTTGCAACTGCAGCCAGGCCTGGCAGATATGTTTCATGTCTGCTACACCCAGTAAGATGTCATCCTCATCTTCGAGGTGCATTAAAATGTAGAGATCTACTTCATCTGCTGCGTATGATCTGTTGTTCCTCCATTCCTTGAAACGATCTCTCTTTCTGGGTGGTGATGACACAGTACTTGAAGTATGTATGACAATAAACAAAAGAGACAAGTAATACAGAACTGATGTGGAAATCATCGAAACGTCCCCATGAAAACGAGATGTTTTATGTTAATGAAATATTATACAAATTATAGCATTCCCATTGCTCTGTAATACACTATCCACCATCTATGCAATAACGATTATGTTAATGATTGTATGTTGTACCTGCGTAAGTAGCACACATTTGTCGCACATTGCTAAGAATTTCCTGCTTTTCATTTATTTCAAGCATATTAAGATCACGGAAAGACGGCCAAAGAAACGAAGCAATTTTATCTCTGAAAGTGATCATAATCTTCTGACAAACGAAAGTCATAGCTCGATTTTTAATCCATTGTACCTCCTGTTGAAAAATACATATCTGTTAGTACACATCAATTACGGTAGATAATTATAAATCTATCACGTATCACAATGAAACAGTGCTTTTAACTGCAGTAATTAGTCACCTGACAGACAATGTCGTAGACACTGCAAATTTGTTGCAGTTTTGAAACCAAAGAAGAAATAACTGGACTATCGATTCTTTTTCGTCTTCTAATTCATCTGTGGCCTCTTTAAATTGTCTCAGAAATTACGCAATTTTTCAATCTGTAAGCGCCGTCAGCAAAGCAGCAAATTCGTTATACTGAGTGTGTAAGGATTCCAGCATAGTGTACAAGCTGTTCCAGAGTGTGCAGACCTCTTGTTTCAACGATGATTTCAAAGACGAGCAGAGGCCACTTTCCTTAATATACCTTACGATGCATTTTGCACTATTTATTGTTGATGCGATGTTCGGGGCATGATTTGACAAGAAGTTATCTTCATCGAAAATGTGGCTAAGTGCTGTGTTTATACAGTGAGCAGCACAAGGAATCCTTTAGTGATTTTCCAAAGTCTTTATCACATTGGCACCCTGGGTCGATGTTTTATTACTGCCGGTATCCCCGAAGGAGGTGTATCTTTGTGAGGTTTCTTGCAACTGTGTTTCTTTAAATGAGTGGTTCCCGACTGGAAGCAGTTTAGGCACGATACGTACCCAGTAGACGCACTGTTTTCGTCTACAACCAACAGAAATGTACTCCATACTTGGCTTTTTAGACCTTCCCGTTTCTTCAATGTGTAAACATTGGTTTCAATCTTACGTCTCACTGCACTGGTTCCTCGCGCTGCATGATTCCATAGAGAGACACACCACAAATGAGAAGCCCGTACTGGCTGCAATGTCACACGGATAATATGTGTAATATTTTTGAAGTTACGTGCTACGTATTCGGTCACGGCTTCTATGCTCGGTCACTAGAACTAGTGCGGGCAGCCTATCCAGTTAGGGTGTGATCGCCCCACCTCGTATTTTGTACTCGCTTACTCGGTCATGCAGGACTCTAATGCAGATGATGAAGTGATGGGGGGTGGGGGGTGAGAGGGGGTAAGCCAGCCACCTGATGGGTGCAGCAGAGGCATACGTGAGGGCAGGTGCAGGAGTGGGAAGTACCGTGGGTGTGGAGGCTGCGGGAAGGGTGTAGATGTGGGGATACACAGCAGGGGAGGAAATGGGGAATGGGTGAGTGGAGGATGGGGAGGCAAGGTGTAAGGAGGGAGGCCAGGGGCGGCACTCCAAGAAGTGACCGTGGAAGAGGGGGAGGGGGAGGGGGATGGTGAGGGGGAGATGAAGATGACAGTGGAGGTGGGAAAGCTCATGATGAATGGGTGGACAGCAGGCAGCAGCAATGGTGGCAGCGGCGGCGGGAGTGGGGCGGAGGCGATAGATGAACAGCTGGCGGCGGCGATGGACGAACAGCTGGTGGTGGTGGCGACATATGGAGAGGCGTACGGATGGACAGCAGGCGGCGGCGAGCACTAGGCGGCGTCGGCTCTGGCGAATAGGCAGGCTGGTAGTCGGATGGACAACAACACCAGCGGCGGCGGTGGCGATGGCGGACGGACGACAATGGCAGGCAGGCTGGCAGGCAGGCGAACAGACAGACACACAGACGGACGGAAGGACTGACAGCCACAGCAACAGCAACAGGTGCTTCGAAAATGTAGATTTCACCGTGACGGTAGCCCAGGCTCTGGAATTTGATGTTTTCCAAGGAGGGGATCCAACCTTCATGGTGCTTTCATCATTTTTTTTCCTTCATTGCATTTCGATCCCCCCCCCCCCCCCCACACCTCCCCGCCCCAGAGGGGGCGTTGGGCTTGCAGCAGTGTAATATGCAGTAAAGTTATAAAACAGAATAAGAATATAAACAAACAAGAAAAACAGGCGATAAAACGGTGACATTGTAAAAAACTGTAAAATGGCAGCAAGTTGTGAAATTTAAAATAACAAAGCACTGCCGTGACAATGAGGATGAAGACACAAAGTAGACTGGCACAATTAAAAAAACATGGCGACAGTCTGCCTTCTGTTCACATGAGATGAAAGACACAACTAGCGACAGTATGGTTACTGTTCGCAACGCTGATAGGGGTTGCTCAACACTGAACACTCATTTATAACGGCACTATACAGGTGATACGGTTGCGCTTTCATCACTGTTTTTTTTTGTTTCTCCTTTATTGTGATTTCATGCCTCAGCTGAGACAGGCTGGCAGCAGCCTACATACGCCACTCTCCGGCAAAAAGACACAACATAAATACACAGAAGGCATAGAAAACATAAAAAAACATAGTAAACACAAGATGAACACTGTGTGAGAAATCAGAAGTCGTTCGGCAGAAGACACCGTTGTGTAGGTTGGCACCAGTGGAAAACAGATGAAGACGTCCAGGTGGAGACACAAACGTAGTAGAGAACACTGACAAAGACACTGAACACAAACGGAGAGACACTGAAGCATAGAATAATCGGCGAAGCACTCACTTTGACGAAGGGGGTGGGGGGTTTCCTGCAGGTCAAAAGGAGAGGTAGGAGAGCGGGAATGGGGGTGGAGCCAGTGGGAAAAAGAAGGGAGAGCAGGGGAGGAGAGAGGGGATGCAAACCTGGGGAGAGGGGTGGAAGCAGAAGATGTAGGGAAGAGGAAGATGAGGGGGAGAGAGGGAGTCCTGGGGGACAATAGGCAATGGGGGCAACAGGAGAGGAGAGTCAGAGCTGGTAGGAGGGGTAGATGGATGGAACAAGGACATCATCAGGAGGGGGAATTCGTGGGATCCACTTTGGGAAAGGATATAGAGAGTGTGAAGATGGAGAGCAGGTGGGATGCAAGAATACAGGTGCAGCACTGGCCAGGGATGGATGAGGATGGGAGAGACAAGTGGATGTGGGGAATCTAGCTTGCGGGGGTGTAAAGGATCCGTATCTGTTTGAGGAAAAAGTGTGGGAAGGGAATCAAGTCGTATAGGATCCGCGTAGGTGATGGGTGCGATAGGCAAGGTGGAGCACATGGCGTTCAAGGATTTGGAGGGACTTATAGTAGGTGGGAGGGGCCGAGATCCAGGTGGGATTGGCAAAGCAGAGGATGGGGCAGATGAGGGATTTATAAGTGTGGAGGATGGTGGACAGGTCAAGACCCCATGTGCAGCGAGAACGAGTTTGAGTAGGCGGAGTCAGGAACGTGCCTTGGCTTGGATTATCCAGAGATGGGGGTTCCAGGAAAGGCGATGGTGAAGGGTGACACCAAGGTAATGAGGGTTTGGGTGAAGTGAATGGGATGGCCATAAATGGTTATATAAGAATCAAGGAGGTGGAGGGAAGGGGTGGTTTTGCTTACAATGATTGCCTGGGTTTTGGAAGGATTGATCTTGAGCAGACACTGGTTACACCAAGTGGTGAACCAGTCAATATGGGATTGGAGAAGGTGTTGGGAGTTTGGCAGAATGGGGGTGAGGGCAAGGAAGGCAGTGTCGTCGGTGTACTGGAGAAGGTGGATGGGGTTAATGCTGCAGCATGTCCACCCTATATAGAAGGTAGAGAAGAGGGGAGAAGATGGAACCGTGGGGCACAATGGTGGAGGGGTAGAAGGTGTAGGAATCTGTGTTATGGATGGTGACATAGGAAGGACGGTGGGAAAGAAAAGACGTGATCAGATGGATGCAGTTAATACGAAGGGTGAATGTATGGAGCTTGAAGAGGAGGCCGGAATGCCATACATGGTCATAGGCACGTTCAAGGTCGAAGGAGAGGAAGATGGCAGGCTGACAGGAATTCAGTTGTTCAGAGGTGGAGAAAAAGGTCATCGGCACAGGAGGATGGCCGAAAGCCACACTGGGTAGCAGGAAGGAGGCGGTGCTGGTGGAGATGCTGGTGGATGCATCAGGTGAGGATGGATTCCTAGACCTTGCTGAAGACTGAGGTAAAGCTGATGGGTAGGGGCAGTAGGAGGAGATAGCGGTTGGTGGTTTGTTGGGTTTGAGAAACATCAGGATCCGGGAGGTTTTCCACAGGCTGGGGTAAAAGCAAGTGGACAAGACCACATTATTAAGTCTGGCCAGGGTGGAGAGGAAGGAGGCGGGAGGGTCACGGAAATGATGATAGGTAACACGGTCATGACCGGGAGCGGTGTTGCGTTTCGTGCAGAGTGTAGAGATGATATCTTGAGTACTGATTGGGGCATTGAGTTCGGTGTGTATAATGTTGTCCAAGAACTGGAAGCCACGAGCGAGTGGAGGGGCAGAGGTGTCAGTTTGATCGCGGACATCAGGGAAGAGGAAATAATCGAACTGGGAATCGTCAGGGAGGGTAAAGACATTGAAGAGGTAAGAAGCAAAATGGTGGGCATTACTAAGGTTAACAGGAAAGTGGGTGGTCATCATCAAGGAGAGGGTAGTAGGGGAGGGGGTTTAGATCCGGTAAGGTGGCAGAAGGCTGACCAGTACTTAGACGAGTTGATAGGTAGGGTAGCATTAAGACGGATGCATGTCTGTCGACAGTCCCGGCGTTTCTTGGCTGCGAGCAAGTTTTGGACATGTCATTGAAGTTGCCAGTGGCGTCGTAGTGTGTCCCGGTCACGCGTGTGAAGGAAGGTGCAGTAGAGATGGCAGGATTCATGGAGGTAGAGGACGGCCTGTGGGGGTAAAATGGGACAGTGTGGGTGGATGGCGACGGTAGGGATGAGGGCCTCCACAGCCTCAGTCCAGATCTGCTGGAGAAAGGAGGCGGCACCGGTAACGTCATCATGGTGATGGTAGACGAGGGGGTGGCTATCGATTTGGGTAGTGAGGGTATCATGGTAGGCATTCCAGTTGGCACAGGAATAGTCGTGACATATTTCGGGGGAGGGCCGATGTGAGGGTTAGGACGGTGAGGAGGACAGGGAGATGGTCACAGCCAATTGGGTTGAGGACGTCCACCGTCATGCAGCCAAGGAGGTTAGGGGAGGCCAGGACGACATTGGGAGTGGCATTGGATTCAGGGCGTTTGTGTTGGGGAATGGGAGCGAGGTCACCGTGGTGGGTGCAGAGGAACCGATGCCACCGCCATAACTGGGTGGTGGAACGACTATGGATGTTGAGGTCGCCGCCAATCACGTAGGAGGAGAAAGTATGGTCGATGTGGGAAAGAAAGTTGAAAGGAATAGGGGCAGAGGGGCGGACATAGATGGTGGCGCAGATAATGGTAAGGCCGAGGAAGAAGAGCCTGAGGATCACGTGTCCTGTGGAGTCGGGAAGGAGCGGTTGGAGCCGAACAGGGATCTGGCGGTGGTGGCCAATGGCGCTATTGTTCATCACTGAACACCTCTGTTATATATAGTTTATTGATAATTTCACCTAGTATTGAGTGCCTTACGTATTTACTTGGTTTTCTTACGTTTTACGCATAACTCTAGTATTTTCTTGTTCCTTCTCTGTTCATTTCATATACTGCATTAACTAGATAATGTTGGCCATGCACTGTTGCGGAATGTTATCGTTCCTTTCTTGCAATTGAGTACCTCAGGGTATGAGGGGCCCTCTGGCAGTCACGTTCTTCTAACCACCTACGCATAATTCTGGTGTTAGCGCTAACAGAGGGTGCTGATTATGTGCAGCACTATGTTTTCTTTCATTGTGGCTTCTTTAGCTATTTGTTTTATAGTTTTTACTATTATTCTGTGCGCTATCAAAGATGTTTATTAGTTATGTCATCATCTAGAATATTGGCACTTGAGCATATGTCAACTACTGTCTCTTAGCTCTTCCTCTTTTTAACAATCTGACTTATATCGTGTTCTATTTCATCACTTTTTATTACTGTAATGCCTTTGATACGTTATAATCTCATTACAGACTTTAACTATTGTATCCCTCCTTTATTTTACGCTTTTCAATTAATCATTGAAAACTAATGTATGCCTACATTAGCGACATCTGGTGAACTTACAACACAAACATCTTGTGGCTACTGTACGGCACTGCACCCTGTGTGGGGATAATGCCACTGGAGCCAGGCAAGAGGACGGTTTTCTCGTTTCAAGGAGGCTCGTTTTGACATTAGTGATTCTCTGCGTTCAGGAAGACCTCCGGGATTTGATGAAGGTTGTTTAAATGCATTAATCGACAATGATCCACGTCGTTGTACTCGTAAACTGTGAAATATGATGAAACGTGATAATTCCACCTTTGCGCGTCATTTGCATCCAATGGGAAAGGTTTAAAAATCGATTGGATATGTACCGCATGTTCTAATGCAAAATGACGAAAATCAGCAGATGGTCATATGTTCATCTCTACGTGCACATCATGAACTTACTCGGGGACAACACCGATTATTCTTATCCTGTATCCTTACTAGTGACGAGAAATGGTGTCTTTATGTTAACATAAGGAAGAGAAAGTAAAGTTGAGCCAAAACTAAGCACAAATCCCCTTACAAAGACCTACGCCCACGCACAAAAGATAATTTTATGCATCTGGTGGAACAGCGATGGTGCGGTGTACTACGAATTTTTCTCCACAGAGTAACCATTATTGCTGACATTTCTTGTCAACAACAGCAACGTCTTGCAGATGCAGTCCTAGGACAAAGACCAGAAAGGCCGCACGAAGTGATACTAATCTACAATAATGCCTGCCCTCATTCTGCTAGAGTGACAAAAAACACCATAGAGGAGTTGGTTTAGAAGTCCTTCCTCACCCACCTTGTACCCTTAGATTTTCACCTTTTCCACTCTCTAGCGAACAACCTTCAACTAAGTTCTTTTCTGGATGAAAATACTTTCCAAACACGGCTCGACGAGTTAGTCGCCTCAGTACCACATGATTTCTAATCGAAAATTACCCCAGCGTTGGTAAACTGTAAATAGTGAAGGAGAATATATTATCGATGGATGAGACCCACCTTGCAGAACTAGCACTCCTGAAAGAAAGGATATAGCGGAGACATGGCTTAGCCACAGCATGGGGGATGTTTCCAATCTGCCAGGAAGTTTCATATCAGCGCACACTCCGCTGCAGAGTGAAAATCTCATTCTGGAAACATCCCCCAGGCTGTGGCTAAGCCATGTCTCCGCTATATCCCTTCTTTCAGGAGTGCTAGTTCTGCAAGGTTCGCAGGAGAGCTGTAAAGTTTGGAAGGTAGGAGACGAGATACTGGCAGAAGTAAAGCTGTGAGTACCGAGCGTGAGTCGTGCTTCGGTAGTTCAGATGGTATAGCACTTGCCCGCAAAAGGCAAAGGTCCCGAGTTCGAGTCTCGGTCGGGCACACAGTTTAATCTGCCAGGAAGTTTCAAATAACAACGTACATTAAAAATGTTCTGTCTTGGGAACCGTTTGGAGGAGGGTATATGATCTGATGTTTGACCAAAATGCACAAGCTTCTCTTTTTTTTTTCTGGAGTTGGAATTTCTGCTTTAAATGGTTTGGTCATATTTGTTTCGTATAATAACCCATAGTTTCAGTAAATTTGTTCTTATGAGTTGACCTAATTGATGATTTATTAGCAGTGCTAACGTGCAAAGTTATCCGGATGGTTTCACATTGATCGTCATAGCTAGGTAGAACATATAAGTAGCTACAACCATAAATTTTATTTTGAAAATCTGTTACCAGTGTACTGTATTTATTGTTGGTTTTATATGCCAACACATGTACAAATTTTTCACTATAATTTTCTATTACTTTTCTTAAAATTGAAAAATATTACTTTCCAAAAACGTGTCAAAAAATTTTTATGCTTTTACTGTCGATCAGTACCATACAGTACCACATTCTTTGAAAACTAAAACTTCCTCTTTTGAATGTAACATGTTTTGTAAATAACGATTGTGTTTTAATTTACATGCCTTATTTTACTGAGGTTGTAAAATATTGTCCTCTCAAAAGCACCAATGAAAAAAATTCATTGAGTCTGTAATTCTCATTTTCTTTAAATCATCTCTGAAACAATGTGATCCATCTGAAACATTAATATCGATAAAATAAAAAATCCTGGAACTATATGTTGTTATTGCTCTGAATGGTCTTCAAATAGAACTTACCAGGTCATTAACGGTACATTCTTCATGTGACTGCATTGGGACAAGTGAATAAGAAGATTGAGGCAGGTTACTACTGACATATTTAAATAGGGGTAATTTTTAACTTGTCATGAATATCCCTCTGGTGGTCAGGGAAACAGGTTATAAACTGCGATAAGTATGACATTTTTTATTCTTCGACAAAGTTGATAGACTATGAAGTATGTTTCAAAATATTTTTACAGCACTTTGATTGTCAGTTTAGTTTCAGTTTATACAAAAAATTGTATGAGTTAATACACTCGAAGAAGCAAGTAAATGTACTGTTTCTTATCTTATTCTATTTTTTGTTTCACTTAATTTTTAATTTCTTTGTATTTCTCTTAGATGTTTATATATAAATATATGTTTAGGGTGGTCCATATGAAGTTTCAGATGCGATTACCTCGAAAACTATACATGAGGCAAAAATAGTGGGCAAGACAAGTTCATAAGCTCAAAGAGGGACATCAAATGATACTACACATGACTTCCAGCCACCGCCCCCTTGGATGGAGCGGGGCGCAACTTTTAAATCTTAAATGGAAACATCCATTTTTATAGCAGATTCGGATTCTACATAAAAATGTAATCAAGTTTTCTCTGAAACATTTTTAAACCATTGACAGATGGCGCTGAAATCGAGAAAAAAGTAAAATTGGGAAAGAACTCCGATTTATTTATAATTATCCGAGAAAGGCGCATCAAATCAATAAAAATGTGCACCAATTCTTTCGTTACGCCAAATTAAGCTATTTATGTACAAAGTGTACTGTATCCTACTTTTAGCGTTTCCCAGGAACCACGACATGGACGTAGCAGAACGATATTACCATAGGGTGCCTCATTAGTGTGAGTCCCCTTGCCTCTCACATGTTGGGGTGCTTCACTAGTGTGAGTCCTCTTGCCCCTCGCAATTTGGGGTGCAAAATTAATGAAATTAGCCACGAAGAAATTGTTCAAAATTATCCCCATTTGCTTCAATGCATAAAGTCAATCGTCTGCAAAAGTTTTGAGCAGCACATCCCGTGTCATGGCTGTCTTTTGTAAACAATATTTTTTGAAATAACCCCACAGGAAAAAATCTGGAGATGTTGGGTCTGGTGAATTATTCCGCTGCGTACTATCCACCGATCAGGGTACCATAAATTTAAAACGTTCCACACATTTTTAGCATAATGGGGAGCTGCTTCATCCTGTCGGAACCACATTCGTTGCCTAGTTTTTGAATCAACATCTTCCATTAATAAAAAGCACTCCGTCTTCAGGCCACAAGAGGCCCCTCGGGACCATCCGACCTTCGTGTCATCCTCAGCTGAGGATGCAGATGGGAATGGCGTGTGGTCAGCAAACAGCTCTCCCGGTCGTTATTATGGTATTCTTCGACTGGAGCAGCTACTATTAGGTCGAGTAGCTCCTCAATTGGTATCACGAGGCTAAGTGCACCCCGAAAAATGGCAACAGCGTATGGCGGCCCAGATGGTCACCCACCCGACAGCGCTTAACTTCTGTGATCTGACGGAAACGGGTGTATCCACTGCTGCAAGGACGTTGCTAACGTCTTCCATTAGCTCCAACAAATCATCTCGGAGAAGTTGTAAATAAGATTCCTTAGTAACATTTCACTCAAATAAATATGGTTCTATCAAGTAATCGTTTAAAATTCCACACCATACCATTAACGACCATTTTTGTTGATTGTCAGTGGGAATGTGCCAGTATGGATTGACAGGGAACCAATAATGAAAACCATGACGTTTTAATTCGCCACTGTTTTTGAATGTGGCTTCATCGGTGAACATAACGTATCAAAAAAATCATTGTTACATGTTATCATTTCCAAGGCCCATTAGCAGAAATGCACACGTATTGGCATATCTTTCGGAGTTAATGCCTGTGTCAGTGTGATATGATACGCATGATATTTATGTGCCTTCAAAATCTTCAAAACAGTTGATTTCAGTATTCCAGTTTGTCTCTGAATTGCACGACTACTCATTTTGGGATCTAGTTGAACACAGGCGAGAACGGTAAGGTTACGAGCGTCATTTTCATTGTATTAGCGATGACGAGGTGGACAGTGCTTGTATCCATTTAATCATTATTTGTTACCAAGTACTCTATAAAACAATTTATTAACCAACAATACACGGCACAACCAAGGAAACACATTAAAGACTGAACTTGAGCTTTTCATTTAAAAAACGACATTAAACCGAAACACCAGAAGCAAACAATTCTTCACGCACCTCGTATTATAGCCGTTCAAGTAATAAACGAGGTATGTGAGGAAAGTAATGACTCTGACAACAATGCGAGCGATCTGACAACGCTGTGTTGTTCTACTTGTGCAGACCGCTGTGCTCATCCCTTCCAGGCGCTCAGTTAGAGTTTGAGGTCCGCATACTCATCTGTAATTTTTGAAAGCGCCATCAGTGAAACTGTGTTTTTGTTGTGTGTTACGAAAATGGAAAAGCGAAATTTAGGGTAACATTGTGCCGCCAAGTATTGTGTTAAATTTGGGGAATCCATGAGTGTGACCTTTTAAAAGTTAAAATAGGCCTATGGGAAACATTTTTCATCAAGTGAAAAAATTTTTTCGCTGGCATGATTCAATTTTGGAAGACCAAGAACACGTCGAATGTGAATCTTGCTCAAGAAGACAAACTTAGAAAACCAACGAAAACGTCACACTGGTACGTATTCTTGTGAGATTCTTCTTCCAGGACAAACTGCCAACCAAGTGAATTTATACAAAAATGCTACCGTAGACTGCTAAGCCGCAAAAGATCTATTTGGAAAAGCAATACCAAAATGGGAAACTTCGTTGAGGAAGTGTAATTAATTTAATTATTAATACTAGCATGGTTGTGTCTGGGCTTGTTACGAAGTGTGTTGCTTGCGAAGTCAGTTCATACAAAGTAAAAATACATGTACTGCTATTGTTTGAAAACAACATTATCCTACTTAAATTTGAGGAGCTTCATAAAATGAGACACATTTACGTTTTACACAGTGCGGTCGGATTTCGCAACTATGTGTATTCTGTCTCTTAACAATCCGTTACCCATGTTCGAACGCCACAAATTAAGATTTTAAAGTGGTTCATGAAAAAAAAAAAGAAAAGAGATGGGGTAAGGTGGGATGTGGGTGGGGGTGTGGGGTGGGGGGATGGAGAGGAACAGAGATAAAACTAATGAAGTAAGATTATGGTCTAACATCTCGTCGACAACGAGGTCATTGCACACGAGGCACAGGATCGGATTTATGTGTCTTCTTTAGACAAACCATGGAAAGCGCATATCGTGATGGCCGCCCAGAGATGTAAATCGTCTTTCTCCTGAATGCGATATTAGAGCGTTAACATTGTACTACTTCACCTCGGTTATTCAAGTGCTAAGCTTCTATTGTGAAGGACAGTGATTTTTGATATGGTCTACCATTCACACGAGACTCGATGAATCCTCGACAACAGAATGCAACGATGAGCAATTGTATGTGCTTTGTACAGCTTTCTTTATTTCTTTCTTGAGCCTTTGTCCCGCTCCAACGCGGGGTCGGCTTGGTTATGACGGATTTGGCAGTTTTAATGGCAGAGGGTGGCCGGATGCCCTTCCTCTGCCACCCCGAATGCCCAGGACGGAAGTAGTGTACCCCAGCCGTCTGCATCTAGTGTAAGTCATGTAATAGTGCGAACGTTTTCAAAAGCCTGTGAGTCGTGTAATTGTGGCGACACTTGGGGACCAGCCCGGTATTCACCTAGCGGGATGTGGAAAACCGCCTAAAAACCATTTCCAGGCTGGCCAGCATACCGGCCCTCGTCGTTAATACGCCGGACGGATTCGATCCGGGCCCAGCGCGCCTACCCGAGTCCAGGAAGCAGCGCATTAGCGCTCTCGGCTACCCTGGCGGCTCGTATGTGCTATGAAGAGCGAGGTGACAAAAGTCATGAAATACCTCGTAATATCGTGTCGGACCTCCTTTTGCTTGGCGTAGTGCAGCAACTCGACGTTGCATGGACTCAACAAATCGTTGGAAGTCCCCTACAGAAATATTGAGCCATGCTGCCTCTATAATCGTCCGTAATTACCAGTGCAGGATTTTTTGCACGACCTGACTTCTCTATTATGTCCTATAAATGTTCAATGAGAGACCATGCCATTCGCCGGCATTGTCAGTAATGTTCTTCAAATTAATCGCAAACAACTACGGCCTGGTGATACGGCGTATTGTCATCTATAAGAATACTATCGTTGTTTGGGAACATGAAGTCCATGAATGGCTGGAAACGGTCTCCAAGTAGCCGAACATAAACACTGTCAATGACCGGTTCGGCGGAACCAGATAAGGCACTCTATTCCCTGCAAAGGAAGCTCACGCCACAGTGTAGCCACCACCAGCTTGCACAATGCCTTACTGACCATCTGGGTCCAAGGCCTCGTGTTGCCGATGCCACACTCGAACCCTAACATCAGCTCATACCAACTGAAATCAGGACTCATCGGACCAGACCATGGTTATCCAGTCGTCTAGGATCCATCCAATGTGGTCACGAGACTAACAGAGGCGCTACAGACGATGCCGAGCTGTTACTAAAGGCACTCGCATCGGTCGTCTGCTGCCACAGCCCATCGCCGCCACTGCGTTGTCCATGGTGAGATGTAATGCCTGAAATATGGTATTCTCGGCACACTCTTGACGCTATGGGTCTCGGAATATCGAATTCCCTAACGATTTCCGAAATGGAACTTCCTATGCGTCTAGCTCCGACTACCATCCCGCGTTCAAAGTATGTTAATTCCCGTCGTGCGGCCAAAATCGCGTCGGAAACCTTTTGACAGGAACCACTTGAGTACAAATGACAGCTCTGACAATGTACTGTCCTTTTACACCTTGTGTACGCGATACTAACTCGGTTTGCATATGTGCATATCGCTATACAATGACTTTTGTCAGTTGAGTGTATGTGCGTTCTGCGTGTCTAAAACGATGACTGCTGGAGCTATTTGAAAGGAAAATGTCAGATTACTACTGGCTTTAGTAGTTTCCGATTTCTCCTGTAACCGGTTCGGCTTTGAAACTTCCTGGCAGATTAAAACTGTGTGCCCGACCGAGACTCGAACTCGGGACCTTTGCCTTTCGCGGGAAAGTGCTCTACCATCTGAGCTACCGAAGCACGACTCACGCCCGGTACTCACAGCTTTACTTCTGCCAGTACCTCGTCTCCTACCTTCCAAACTTTACAGAAGCTCTCCTGCGAACCTTGCAGAACTAGCACTCCTGAAAGAAAGGATATTGCGGAGACATGGCTTAGCCACAGCCTGGGGGATGTTCCCAGAATGAGATTTTCACTCCGCAGCGGAGTGTGCGCTGATATGAAACTTCCTGGCAGATTAAAATTGTGTGCCCAACCGAGAGATTCTGTAAAGTTTGGAAGGTAGGAGACGAGGTACTGGCAGAAGTAAAGCTGTGAGTACCGGGCGTGAGTCGTGCTTCGGTAGCTCAGATGGCGCCGGCACGGTAGCTCAGCGTGTTCGGTCAGAGGGTTACGTGCCCTCTGTAATAAAAAAAACTGAGTCAATCGATCAACAACGAACATAAATGGATGTCTTACGACGTCCGCCCCGAGCAGATCCAACGAACACAAGCGGACAAAATGAGATTAAAAAAAAAAAAAGATGGTAGAGCACTTCCCGCGAAAGGCAAAGGTCCCGAGTTCGAGTCTCGGTCGGGCACACAGTTTTAATCTGCCAGGAAGTTTCATATCAGCGCACACTCCGCTGCAGAGTGAAAATCTCATTCCGGTTCTGCTTTGTTACGATATATTTTACTAATAACTCAATGGACACGTTATGAAACGTCCCCTTAGAAAAATTATAAATGACTGTGGTTAAACTGACACACAATATTTTTAGCGCAACGCAATCTGACTTCCAATAATCCCTACAAAAGAATGGCCCTGACTAACAGTAACCTATAACTTTCATGAATCACTTACCTCACAAAAAACCTTCGTTACTCACACTGCTGCAATACAGAGAGCGCCAATATTGCCAGCTAAATAAAAGATTCTAACTACTGAATGCACTAACTACTGATAGGCCTAGTTAGCAAATGAAAGATTTTGATAGAGAACAAACAATGTATTTACCTTAATAGTGTTCAAAAGTCATTATATATATATATATATATATATATATATATATATATATATATATATATATATATATATATATATCTGCCATCTCTCTCCCCACATCCACCACTGCTGGCGGCTCACCTCCACCTGCGCAACGCTACGCACTGTTCACATCCAACTGCCCAACACTACAATAGCGACTGTTCCAACAATGCCAACCAGCCACAGACTGCACACACCACAGTCAGTGATTTTCATACAGAGCGCTATGTGGCGTTACCAACATAAAAACCTAAACAGCCTACTTTCAACGTAACTAAGTAATCAGAATTACGTTGAGGGAAAGGTTAGAAGTGTACAGCATTTCGAGAACACTGAAATCTGCTAAGGTCTCTTCAGCCCGAGCTTAGCCTATATTCGGAGTGAAGGGTCGAGAGAAGCTAGTAAAATTGCTAGAAATGTTACAGTCACTCGAAAGTAGCTTCATAGGAATGAAGGCAGCTCGAAGGCCGGGAAATGCTCCTTTATCTCAGTGGCCCATTTTGCTGCGGGCTTACCGCAGACTGCCCACAGGAAACGGGCTGCAGCTTGTAGAAGACGGATGGAATAGAAGGGCGTAACAAAAATATATGACAGGGGGACAGGGCCGCGCTTCCTTTTATTGCAGCCGCCGGCGGACGCTGTGGCGACTCGGAGTGGCAGAAGGAGCTGCCGGCTGCCGGCGCATTGTTTGCTCCTTTGTGCGCCGGGATACGGCGAATTCTGGGGCATCCGGATTGGGGCGCGCCGGGCGCGTGTGTCGGCGGTATTCCGGCAAAGTTATTTCTCGGCTGGTATCTGCGGCCGCGCCGTATTGGGACGAGCACTCTGGCGGCAAATTGTGTTCTCAGCCGGCGCCTGCGTGCATCCTCTTGGGCCGAAACCTCCCAGCAGGCAGCCGGCTGCAGCCTGCCACCGGGCCACTCGCGGCTGGCGGATCCATCACAGGCAGTGACAGTAGTGGAGGCATTGCTGAGGCACCAAGGGGCAGTTGAGCTGCACAGATTTCATTAGGATTCCTCTATTCTACGTCGACTACGTACCTTGTACGTGGAAGTCGGCAGGCAAGTGATATCCAGAAAGTGATATACAGCGAATATTAGGTTTACGTTTTGGTTGCCTTCCACAAAGCCTTCGTTAGCGTTCCACATCGTCGTCCACACTATTCCAAATACGTGCAAACGGAATTCCAAACAGAACACAGTTGGTCTGAAGACTTCTTAACGAACATAAATATTTCACTTATTTATTGATGAATTTATTTCACCTAACAGGTGAACCGTGATTTATTTTCAAAGAATATTCTTAAGAACTTATTTTATTTACTAGCGATTCATCAAGAACATTAACACATTTAATCACACTATGTAAGCATGGAAGTAGTTGGAAGGGAGTAACTGATGAAGTCATAACCAAATTCCTTTTAACAAATGGGAATTTTATTCAGTTTAATAGTGCCTAAAAGCATTTTCTTAAAAGAAGCAGATTTAAAATTATAATCAGAAAGCACCCTCTAAATATCAAAGTTACAATTTATTCAGAGGCAGAAAGAACCAAGTTTTGACTGCATGAGCTTTCGGGCAGAGAACTTTGCCGCTCCCTTTTGACATGTCCGTAGTTATGACCGCTCACAACAGCCTCTGAAAGACTACACTGGTGCAAATCTGCAACACACCATATAACTTTAAACGAAGAGTTTTAACAATTTACACAAGCACACAAAGTATGCACCCCCATAGGAGGGATAGAAATGGTACAAAACACTAACAATAAAATATTAACCTTGCCACCGAAGATGCAACTTGATTTGAACTTCTAAGAAAAGTCTTATGGTGAAAGGGTGGCAACTTTATATACTAAAATTATCATTTAAATAAAACCCCATGAAATGCTATCTTATATAAAATTCTACAAGGTTGATCAAACAATAGTTAAGATGCTCTACAGTACACAGATACCGCCTCTCAAGATCATAGGCAATAATATCAAAGTTTCCAAAGATCAAAACGTATTTCAGGTACTAGGCCGTTACATTCCAAGCAATAAATTCGTTAACACTTCAAATCCGACCAAAAAGGCACGGGGGCAGCTACTAACGTACAGTAAATTGATAGGGAGATTACCGAACGACCCGAACCGCAGGTTGCTGTAACCCGCCCCTACTCCACAAGGGAAAAACGGACCACCCAATTTATAAACAACCACCTTCCTGCGGGTGGGCAAACGGAGAATAATGGTGGGACGACCCCAAAAGCAAAACGGCTGGTGACCTCACCAAGAAAACAAGTAGAATTTAACAAGAGTAAATCAAACAAGGTATCACCAATCACTTAACTTCTAATAAACTGCGATTTCTCGAGAAGACCTGGCGCAGCACCCCCAAATCGCTCTCCCGAACCGTCCGCTGCCAGCCGCTTCAACGGACGCAGAAAGGCGCGCCGACCTCCGGCCTCAAGGCATCGCAGCTCGCACCGGCCAGGCTGATGTCGTGGGTTGACTCCTGTTGCTCTCGTGTCGACCGCGAAGTCACTACCCCTCGCTATACGACGCGGCCCACTGAACTCATGTGGCGACCTCACATGCGCCGACGCTCAAGACAGACAAGTCATCTTGTGTCTCTCAGTGCGCGACCGACCAACCGATCGATCCAACCGCCAATGACCATTGCCTGAGCAAACTCGAGCAGACTGGCGGCCTAACGCGCAGACTCAGATGCAGGAACTAAGACCCGAGCGGGCGACCACTCGCTGAGTTCTCTTACTGGCGGAGTGGAAAGACTCCCATTTTGCCGGCCTTAAAGATTGATCGGAACGACAGACACACTAGCACTCCGAACGACAGATAGACACTAACTGCCTAACAAATGCGGACGAGGGACAGACAAGCAAGCTGGGGATGAGAGACTGACCGAAACTGACCAACTGGCGAGCTCATAGCGTCCCTTAAATGCATGTGAAAGGGCAACCTTTCCCCTTTTCCACCAGAGGGAGACACCAAACCTGCGATTGCCACAGCGGTGCACCGCCAGAAACGGAAGGCGACTGCTTCACACCACGCGCTGCGACGCGCTCTTCAAAACAGAAATTTTTATCACGGCTCAACAAGATTAATGCCTTCAGGCCCTCTCTTACACCTAACTAGACGTCTGCAGTGAGCCTACATTACAATTTTACAGCACATGAGCAACATGCAGTGATGGTTATATTAATAATAGTAAAAATAATAAAACTTACAATGTATGTAGTAATGGATATATGGAATTTAAGAAATGTTAGTCTTCATACCATTGCGTTAAGGGTATAGTAGGCAGCTAACCTGAAAGTGTTAAAAATCAATTTTCCTCCATTTATATTCAGCCTAGGTTGATTGCTTGTTCCAGCATTGTAAACAGACGCTTACAATAAACTATAAAAATGATAACTGACTTAGCTCAGTTTCTTGTAGTACTGCATGTCAGTAACTCTGAAGCAAAAGGATTTACACCTGAAATAGTCATCTTCCGATGTTTACATATTAGATAAACAGCTTTTGGTTTGAAAGTGAAAGATTTGCGTAAAGTAACGAAAACACAAAATGTAAACAAAGAGGTAGCTTTGTTTTATTTTATTCTGTAACATGAAGTATGAAAGATACTTATACACACAGATAAATTCCTCGGAGAAGCCTTACATTTTCAAATTTCTTCTTCATTTTTCTTAAACAATAAGAATGTTATTCCAGTCATTTGGAAGTGTGTCACTAAAGAAAACACAATGCAACGTTTTGATTCCCTATTACAAGTAGTTTCTGAGAAGATGATAACTAAAAATGTGCATATATAACTTGGAAACTGAAAAATCCCTAACCGCATGTATTACCTCTTCCGATATTTGTTACTCTAATTGTTAATGAGTTTATATGTTTAAGTTAAGCTTTTAAATTTAATTTCTCATTTAGTTTCCAAGTTATCCAGAAGGTTCAGATAATGCAGCAGTTCCTATGAGCAAAGGTTAGTCTATGATCAGACGGACTCCGCTATGTGCAATATGGGCCCGATTAGTGGGGCTGGAAGCTCTCGCAGCGGATCCGTGAAACGAAGTTGACCTTGTAGGAGGCTCATCCACAGCATCCAACACATCTATTAAGCCTGTACAGTCGTAACTGAAAATTTGGTTACTGATTAATAAAATAGGAAGCCAACGTAATTTGATTTGTGCCTCACAGCGATCGCGTGTTAAAGATTTTATTCGAATCCTTCGTTTTGACAGTTCATTTTTCATTGAGTTAGTGTGTATTTGAAACGACTTTTTATATCTTGTTGACAACATTCCTCACAACTTTTTGCATTCCCTCCCGATTCCATAACTGGATATCTCACAATACTCCCTACCAAAGAATAATCAGTGCATGCGCAGAGCGCATTTTGCATTTACGATTGACATAAGTACAAATGTTGGTCAACCAGTGGTGCACTATAAACATAACTAAAACTATGAACGGTTCGACATAAATACACTGAAGTGTGCTTTTAGACAAGAAAAGGTGATGCAACACAATCAGTTAATTCACTTACATGGTATCAGAAAAACCCCACCCCATAATGTACCACATAGGCTTGTGGAGTAAGGTCTGGGTGAATAATGGGCAGAATGACCATATGATGTATTTATTTATAACAACACATACACTAAAACAAGAAACAATTAATTTAGAATCAGTATCATGAGCTCACATACCGCGTTATGCTTGACAAATCAATTGCGAAACTCGTTAAGATAATAATTTAAAAAATTAAAACCATGATAAACATTTACTTCGTTAAGACATAACTTTAGGAAAAGTGAAAGTAATAAAAAGTTAGTTCAACACCACTACTCTGTACTAAATTTAAATGTGGGCACATTAAATTACTGTAACCCAAATACCCAAGTATTTACAAATGAAATGCAATGTGTAATAGTACCCTGAATTTAAGTTAAAGACAATTGCAGCTCAGTCACTTAAAATTAAAGCAAACACAATACACCGCTATCTAATAAATGACTTTAAATTCTACTAACAGTTGAATTAACGATGCTAAAATACCTAATGCACCAGTTAAATTTGCTAGCCACAATAAACCCTTGATACAGAAATAAATCCTGCAACCAGACTGTTTGTACTGTCGGTGAAGTGTACATTTGGTCAACCGTTACAGAGACATGAAATATAACTGAATGGAAAGCATCACAGGCCACACAGTTCACTTTACAACTGGCGTGGCCTCATAACAGTGTGCACGATACAACAGCACAGGTAATATGAAAGGAAATCAGAATTAGTACTCACCAGTACACCAGTGATATTCCTAAACACAGAACGAGGTACGTCAAGGAAAGCACGTAAGGGCGAACCCAGAATAGCAACGTCATTTGCCGTTTGAATTGCTACGTTCATTGAACTTCCACATAATAGCATGAATAAATAAATACAATAATCACAAAAATTTATGAGGGACAGGCTAAGACTAATTAATTGGTTACGGGAATAGTCAGCTTTACCTCAACAGTGCACAAAACTCAGTATCGGAATAAATATAAAACAGTAAAACTTAAAAAAAAGTTCAAAATGGTCATTTCCTTATACAACAGCAGCTGCTCAAAGGACAACAGCAAAGATATCTTTAAGGGACTTTAAGGCCTCCAAAGGAGTTTCGGGAAATTAATTTTTTTAATCAAATAGGGCCTTAACACACAAGAGGCAAAACACACTGCCCAAATCGATAAAAAATCTATTGAAAATTTTATCAACTACCAAAACAGCAAACCATATTAGGGTTCTTCATAAGTGAGGCAAGTACAATCCCAATTTAGGCTCAAACAGTAATTATGGTTGAATGATTTGAAAATATTTGCTTATGATAATAATGAAGACAGTACATTGTTCTTAAGCAAATTTAGAAAAAACTAGCTACCGGAAAGTCATAACAAGTGCCATACAAGCATACTCCAAAGAAGATGTACAACTTTAAGTGAAACTGTAGATAAGGTTCCATTGATCAGAACATTAAGTACATTAGTCACCACTTAAATTAAAATGTATTAGCAGGCACCGGCAACCAGTGCGGCAAGAGGATCGTGGACGCGCCTCAATCGTAGCCATGGACAGCAAGGCTGTGCGTAACAGCAGCAAGCCTCCGCGGTCACCATCCCCTGAAAAACTCGCCACAAGGCTCAGAAGACTAAGTAGGGCTGTTAACAAACGCCGCTTCGGTGGAACATAACATAGGCCAAACAAACAAGTTAAGCAAATATTAATGGCTGCCTTCTAGAGAAATGGTGCACATAAGGACTCTATTAAGAGAGATTTCAGAATTTATTCTTCACAAAATCTTAAAATTTTAAGAATGTGTGTTATTGGCAAAGTTAATGTCCCTTAAACCACTTAGCTGAATTAAATGTGACACAGGAAAACTTACTAAATGCGCCACAGAATAAGATCTGATAGTAATTTAGCCAACTGCACAGCAAGCAGAGTTGCGTGAACCAAATGATTTGTTGTTGTTGTTGTGGTCTTCAGTCCTGAGACTGGCTTGATGCAGCTCTCCATGCTACCCTATCCTGTGCAAGCTTCTTCATCTCCCAGTACTTATTGCAACCCACTTCCTTCTGAATCTGCTTAGTGTATTCATCTCTTGGTCTCCCTCTACGATTTTTACCCTCCACGCTGCCCTCCAATGCTAAATTTGTGATGCCTTGATGCCTCAGAACATGTCGTACTAACCGGTCCCTTCTTTTTGTCAAATTGTGCCACAAACTCCTCTTCTCCCCAATTCTATTCAATACTTCATCATTAGTTACGCGGTCTACCCATCTAATCTTCAGCATTCTTCTGTAGTACCACATTTCGAAAGCTTCTATTCTCTTCTTGTCCAAACTATTTATCGTCCATGTTTCACTTCCATACATGGCTACACTCCATACAAATACTTTCAGAAACGACTACCTGACACTTAAATCTATACTCGATGTTAACAAAATTCTCTTCTTCAGAAACGCTTTCCTTGCCATTGCCAGTCTACATTTTATATCTTCTCTACTTCGAACATCGTCAGTTATTTTGCTCCCCAAATATCAAAACTCCTTTACTACTTTAAGGGTCTCATTTCCTAATCTAATTACCTCAGCACCACCCGATTTAATTCGACTGCATTCCATTATCCTCGTTTTGCTTTTGTTGATGTTCATCTTATATCCTCCTTTCAAGACACTGTCCATTCCGTTCAACTGCTCTTCCAAGTCCTTTGCTGTCTCTGACAGAATTACAAAGTCATCGGCGAATCTCAAAGTTTTTATTTCTTCTCCATGGATTTTAATACCTACTCCGAATTTTTCTTTTGTTCCCTTTACTGCTTGCTCAACATCGTGGTGCGGCTAAAACCCTGTCTCACTCCCTTCCCAACCACTGCTTCCCTTTCATGCCCCTCGACTCTTATAACTGCCATCTGGTTTCTATACAAATTGTAAATAGCCTTTCGCTCCCTGTATTTCACTCCTGCCACCTTTACAATTTGAAATAGAGTATTGCAGTCAACATTGTCAAAAGCTTTCTCTAAGTCTACAGATGCTAGAAACGTAGGTTTTCATTTCCTTAATCTTTCTTCTAAGATATGCCGTAAGGTCAGTATTGCCTCACGTGTTCCAATATTTCTAGGAATCCAAACTGATCTTCCCCGAGGTCGGCTTCTACCAGTTTTTCCATTCGTCTGTAATTAATTCGCGTTAGTATTTTGCAGCTGTGACTTATTAAACTGATAGTTCGGTAATTTTCGCATCTGTCAACACCTGCTTTCTTTGGGATTGGAATTATTATATATTTCTTGAAGTCTGAGGGTATTTCGCCTGTCTCATACATCTTGCTCACCACATGGAAGAGTTTTGTCAGGACTGGCTCTGCCAAGGCCGTCAGTAGTTCTAATGGAATGTTGTCTACTTCCGGGGCCTTGTTTCGTCTCAAGTCTTTCAGTGCTCTGCCAAACTCTTCACGCAGTATCGTATCTCACATTTCATCTTCATCTATATCCTCTTCCATTTCCATAATATTGTCCTCAAGTACATCGCCCTTGTATAGACCCTCTATATACTCCTTCCACCTTTCTGCTTTCCCTTCTTTGCTTAGAACTGGGTTTCCATCTGAGCTCTTGATATTCATACAAGTGGTTCTCTTTTCTCCAAAGGTCTCTATAATTTTCCTGTAGGCAGTATCTATCTTACCCCTAGTGATAAGCCTCTACATCCTTACTTGTCCTCTAGCCATCCCTGCTTAGCCATTTTGCACTTCCTGTCGATCTCATTTTTGAGACGTCTGTATTCCTTTTTGCCTGCTTCATTTACTGCACTTTTATATTTTCTCCTTTCGTCAATTAAGTTCAATATTTCTTCTGTTACCCAAGGAGTTCTACTAGCCCTCGTCTTTTTACCTACTTGATCCTCTGCTGCCTTCACTACTTCATCCCTCAGAGCTACTCGTTCTTCTTCTATAGTACTTCTTTCCCTCATTCCTGTCAATTGTTCCCTTATGTTCTCCCTGAAACTCTGTACAATATCTGGTTCTTTCAGTTTATCCAGATCCCATCTCCTCAAATTTCCACCTTTTTGCAGTTTCTTCAGTTTTAATCAACGGTTCATAACCAATAGATTGTGGTCAGAGTCCACATCTGCCCCTGGAAATGTCTTACAATTTAAAACCTGGTTCCTAAATCTCTGTCCCAACATTATGTAATCTATCTGATACCTTCTAGTATCTCCAGGATTATTCCACGTATACAACCTTTTTCCATGCTTCTTCAACCAAGTATTAGCTATGATTAAGTTATTCTCTGTGCAAAACTCTACCAGACGGCTTACGCTATCATTTCTTACCCCCAATCCATATTCACCTACTACGTTTCCCTCTCTCCCTTTTCCTACTACCGAATTCCAGCCACCCATGACTATTAAATTTTCGTCTCCCTTCAGTACCTGAATAATTTCTTTTATCTCATCATACATTTCTTCATCATCTGCAGAGCTAGTTGGCATATAAACTTGTACCACTGTAGTAGGCGTGGGCTTCGTGTCTATCTTGGCCACAATAATGCGTTCACTATGCTGTTTGTAGTAGCTTACCCGCACTCCTATTTTTTATTCATTATTAAACCTACTCCTGCATTACCCCTATTTGATTTTGTGTTTATAACCCTGTATTCACCTGACCAAAAGTCTTGTTCCTCTGCCACCGAACTTCACTAATTCTCACTATATCTAACTTTAACCTATCCATTTCCCTTGTTCTATCTTGTAGCTGATAAATTATCGCAGTCTGAAGAGGTGAATGCTGTTGAGAAAAGAATGCTGTTGAGAGAAATTCTTTTGATTCGTCTGTAGAAGCTGGTAATACAGTATCGGATTTTGTTTCTCCTGTGCTAAATCTAGTTATTTTCCACATTCACACCTGATACGGCAGCAGCGATGTCCTAAGCACTGCAAACAACAAAGTTCGTTCTGCAGCTATCTGTGCACTTCAAACAAGGAGTCCATTTGCTGACAACTTACCGAATGAGTTCTGGACGCATCGGATTACAGTGTTGCTTGCATCGTTAATTCTGTAAAGCGTTCAAAGAGTTCTGCGTGTAGACATGCACAAAATTAATCTAGGGCTGTCTTTTTATCTGCATGTTCCCCATACAGTAATTAGTTAAATATGGGCTCATTTCACTGAAATAATTAATGTCAGCAAGTACTTTAACGTCGTAAACTGGGCAACTTTGTGACTGTGATATTACTTTGTGACAACTGCATGCTCTAACTTTTTATTCTTAGATATTGTAACTTGGGTTAACATTCAACTTACAGTTCTGCTGCTGTGTGTTCTTGTGTAGTTGTGCCATTGGTGATAGAAACTTCTCCTACCTGCATTACCCTTGAGCTGGCCAAGAAGCCATTTCGTTTGTAAATGGATACTTTCTGCTACTACCAATAAATTTCAAAACTTAACTAGCTGAAGATAAATTGATATAAATACGTTATATGTGTGGACTATTTTGCATAAAAGTAGTAGTTTTTGGAGGAGATTATGCTGATGTTGTATTTAGGGCTGTACCAAATCGGACTAAGGAAGTCTTGACATCTTTAATAGAAGAATGTGTGGAAGAAGGTCCTGTAGTCACATCGGATGGGTTTGCTTCGTACAAGGGGTTGGCTGAAAGGGGTTATCATCATTTGGTCATGAATAACAATATTCAGTTTAAAGATTATAAGACGAGGGCATGTACTAATACTATCGAGGGGTATTGGGGGGCTGTGAAATCTGTTGTCTGGCGGGAAAAGAGAAGGATTTCAGTTTGGCAAGGTCATTTAGATGAATACTGTTGGAGGAAGAGTATTCCTAAAGGTTACTGTTTATTTCTTGCATTTATGAAAGTTGGCAGCAAAATTTACAATCCTCGTTTTGTTAGGTGTTGGTTGGTCTCATACTTTTCTCTTGTTTTGCGTTGCGGTTTTCTTTATGTTACTGTATTGTGCGAGTTCTACTTTTTTGGTTTCTCTGGAGGGAGGTTTTTCTGTCGTTTTAGTATTATCTGGTTACAATGGTGGGCCGAGGGGTATTTCTGTTTCTTTCCCGAAGGTTTTATGTGATTGACTCATGGTTTCATTTTTCTTTTTTGTTTTAAAATTTTGCGTCTAATTGAGGGCGGGTGGAAGGGAACAACTGATTTGGGTGGTACTTCATTCGTGCCAGACAGTTTGCGTTTCTTATTATTTTTTCATTTGTTATTCTGGATTTTGCTTCTTTCATTACAGTTTCACTTTCTAACATTATTATTTTATGTTATGTCCTTATTTCGTTCTTGTCAGCCTCGATCTTTGACCCCTTTGGAAGTACATATGCGGTAAGTTTCTTTTTATGTAGCCACTTTTATGTTTTCCTTACCGATGTTTCTGCTACACTTCTCATATTTTTACTGTCAGTCCTGGCGTATCGATTTTACTGAGTGTTATTTGGAGTTACTGTAGTTGGTGTGACTTTGTGTAGTATAGTTATCAGTTGCAAGGTTTGGTCATTTTTGAGTTTTCTTTCTTTGCGTGTGCAGTAATGTGCGTAAAGATTTTCATTTTTTGAAAGTCTAGTCGTATTCTGTAGTTGACTAACAAGAATATTTTTTAAGCACGTTTCTGATATAAGATTTTTGCGCAACAAACAGCAGTATCGGAATCGGTAACTAGAAACAACGTCCTACATAGGTTGCTTCTAGCTACCGATTCCAACTATTCGATGGTTCATTATTTACACCATTTTTGCAGTACGTGCGGAAAATATAATATATGCACTCGTAATTGCTCTCGTGTTCTTAGTTGTTTCAGTCATCTCCTACTCGTTTAACTGAAATTCGCTCCTAAATAATAGTCGCGTTAAATGTATTATTTTATGGCATACTACATTCCTTTGTTTACGACTATGTTCCGTTCCATTCATACATATTCCATTGCAGCATGCCTTACCTATGACGTCATTGGTCAAAGCTGACCGGTGGTATCGGACACTAGAATTGATCCGCCTTCGGTCACTGTAACTGGGCATCAGCGTCCATATTACACAAGCAATAAATAACGTGGAAAATCACACTTAGAGGGCACTGAAAGACGCAAATACACAATTATTAAAAAAAGACCAATGAATAAAAAATGAGTAATCACATTAAATTAGTCTCCTTGATGCACCGTCAGAGATGTTGCTTCACAAGAATCGATACATATACGTAAATGCAGAAGGCAGGGAAGAATCGATAAGGAGTCGTCGCCAGGACTCACCATCTGTTTGTGATGGTCATCTAGTTTTAGGGATATACTGCTCAGAATGACTATATCGAAACCATAAAATCTAGCAGAATAAACCATAATATCCTTTCACACCGCTCACAGAGAAATATATGACCATTTTAGGTCACCGGTGTACTGAAAACAGTTCTAACACGGGCGATGTCCGTCCCGTGAGCTAAGTGGCCAGGACGTCTGCCGGCTTAGGTTCGATTCCTGGCCGTGTCAGAGATTTTCTATGCTCAGAAACTGGGTGTTGTCCTCATCGTCACTTCACCATCATCAACACGCAAGTCGCCCGATTTGGCATCAGCTGAAAAGACTTGCAACCCGGCTGCTGAACTTCCGCAGGTGGGGACTTCCGGCCATCAATGCCATACGATGACTGCTTATTTCATTGACGATGGGGCTAATATGTTTGCCGCCATGCAGACGTCATGCTGTTCCCAGCACCACTGGATGAAAATGACTTCCTAAAGCAAGGATTGCTGTAGGAAGCTCTCCGATTGACTTGTTTCCAAGTAAGTTGTGTGTTCTAAGAAGGAGTTGAGAAATGTGACTGGATGAGCTGATACGGCAGGAAAACACTGAGCTGTTACTGAAAGAGCTTAATACAAGTAACAAATAGACTGCCTCTCACTGGCCTACTTTCCAAAAAGTAGCAGGGCTTGGGAAAGGGGTAGGGAGGGGAAAGGAAATGGATTAAGGAAGGTTGGAGTAGAAGTGACTGGGAGTCAATGTGGAGGAGAGCGGCGTAGCTTAAAGGGGTAGAGTATGATAATGACAAGTGCGTGTCCCTGCCCCGTCATCTAGGCAAACCAACAGTAGAATGTAGATTTGGTCCTTTGTCGCTGTTGCATTCCTGCTGGTAACGATTCAGAGGTTTTTGTAATACCAGCACATTTAATATCTATATGAGTTCAGGACACATGATAACGAAGTTCCCGAATGATGATTGTTTCTTTCTTCACCTGTAATTAGATCTCTAAATGGAACTGTTGACCACAGAACTGTAAGGACGTTCATAGCTAATAGAAATAGCAAACCATGTAATTTATCAAATAATATGAAGAAGTTTACACAAATTTACCGAATGTAAGGATTTTACATATGGACATTACTCTAAAGATATTCTTAATTACACTACTAAAATTTCTAAACGCTTAAGAATGTTCACTTTCGATGAGTATCACAATGGCTCCCTTTCTAGCGCTTACTACAGCACTTCATAGTTACTTCGCTGTTTATTCAGGAACAAATAAAGGCACTAATTTTCAGTAAGATATTTAGCCTGATGCAATTGCATGCCTATCTGTTCAAATCTAGTCCTTTACTTAATAAGATCATAAGAAAGTAAAAAATAGCGAAACCGTAGTTCTTGAGACGATAATGGGAAATATTCAACTTCATAGCATTTCATTAGCTGTTTTTCTCTGGCTCTGGGTGGCTTTCTGCGCATTTCATTTGTGCAGTGTAAAAGAAGAACAAGGATCACAATTTAAAAAAAGCTTTTGAAAACAAGATTTCTATAAAAATAAAGACAACCTTGCTAATAGCAAAAGCAGAGAAACTGATAACTCCCGTTTTCAGTTACGACTTTTATTTGTAAGTTGCACGTTTCTTTAAGTCCTGTCGACCAGTTTATATGAACTTGCACATCGGTGGCAACGTGATCTAGTGATTTCAGTGCGCAGGAATGAAACCTAAAATCATTATAATATGAACCGAGATTCCTGCCATATTATTTAATCTCCACAGTCTGATAATCAGTATAATGCCACACGGACAATATCTGTCGCGTTGTTACTGTTTTTAATCACTTTTCAAAACTTCTGTGCCAATTTCGATATCTCAAAAAGCAGCTCCTCTATGGGTACCACACTGTTATGAACGGAAATTTGCACTAGATGCAATATCTAACATCGAACTGCACACTCAAACATATAGACGGAAACCACGAAGCAAGCGTGGGCGACCTCCAAACCGAAGTTCTGTGGGCGCACTTAATGGAAAACGTGTGTATAGCTGTCAGGTCAGAGCCCAAGGCTGCCGAATGCAGTCAATAAACTGTTTTCAGCTGTTGTAGTGGGCGACGCTGGCGACAAGTTCTCTCCCTCGTATCTTTTCTTTACTTACACCAGAAATCATGTAAATATATGTCAGTAAAAGACAATCAGAGTTTACATCAGGGGCGTTTAATTACGCTGATACGATGGTCTGTACCTCTTCACCACGTTGAAGAAGACCATGGCAAAGCTCCAAAACGTTCTTTTCTTAAATTCGAAGTTTGATGAAATGTTATATCCGGTAATATTTGGAGCACATATTTTGACACCATTCAGAAATTTGTGACAGAATTTGAAAGACTGCAACGTTTTCGGAATAAGCTCAGTGTTGACTAAGTATTCAAATGCTTTCGTCTAAATGTAATATTTCGAAGAGCCACGCAAATAATTTAGTTACTTTGTCGTCGGAAAATATTCAAATAACGAATCTGATTTCACAGATGCATCTCGTGCAGCGTGGCCATTGAATATGAACCTAGCTCTGCTTTTTTTTTCTGTTCGATGTTTTCCGATAGAAAGCCGAGGCGGCTGCGACGCGCATACAGATGTGCCAGCAGTCTCCAACTATTCGAGTTCGGCTGTGCCTTTAACTGGATTGGATTCTCCCAGCTGAAGGGTTCTTCGACAATCGAAGGTCGTGTGGTGCGTGCTGCTGAATAGGAAGAAGTCTCGACCCACTGCGGTCTTTGTCGCTTTCTATGATGAGGACTCACTGAATGACGTGGCCGCATAGCGAGCGAAGAATCTCTCGACTGGAGAGTCCACGGCGTTCCTACATCAACAATACATAGTAATTGTTTAAAGAACACCGTATCCAGCAAAGTAAGCTGCTGACTAAACAAGGTATCTCATTCAGTGCCAGTTTCGTCCACACTCATCAATTTGGTATTAAATGAAACATTTAGACAAATCTGCTGCTAATCTTGCTTAATGCGAGCCATTTGTATATTGTAGAAGCTCTGAGCCTCCATATGCATAACATTTTCTCAAATCGCTAGTCTGGTTACAGATAATTGGCACAATGTCTGCAGATGTAAAATTCTAGCTATATTTTTCAGCCCAGTGATGAAATTGAAACCAATGTAACAAAAAGAACATTTGATGATCTTTTCATCTGACCAGAGAAGAATGTAGGTTTACCACTATGGACAGAAGCTTGAGGGAAGGTAAGTAAGTAGATAGTAGTCAAGCACTTCTCTCCTTCATTAGTCTGTAAACTGAAGGACGTGGACGTAATTATCCACTCTGTCTACCCCACTACGTCACAAGAAGCAACTTATTACTTGTTGATGACTTCCCCTCTTAACGGGTTTGGATCATGTGACGACGAACGTTAGGAGCGTATCCGTGTTCATATGTAATTCAAATGGCTCTAAGCACTATGAGACTTAACATCTGAGGTCATCAGTCCCCTATACTTAGCACTACTTAAACCTAACTAACCTAAGGACATCACACACATCCATGCCCGAGGCAGGATTCGAATCTGCGACCGTAGCAGCAGCGCGGTTCCGGATTTAAGCGCCTAGAACCACCGCTCGGCCACAGCGGCCGAACTGTCTATATTCTATGTGATACCATTGTAGGTAGTTTTATTTAGGTTTACTTTTATTGCCTGTTCTTAATCAATACGTATAGATTACAAGGATTCTTCCTTTCCTAGAATAACCTGAGGATGCGGTTTTAACGCAGCGAAGCCGGTTTTTAATATACCATCACTTAAGGGCTGTTCGAGTTTTATTCAAATTCGCTTTGTCATGAATTGTTAGTTAACTTTCAAATCAGGTCAGAGCATGGCTTTCACAACTCAAAAATGGCTTCCCTGTATAAAATGCACAAAATCACATACAAAAATGAGCTTACGTCTTCCACTCGCATAGTGAGCTGTGTCAAAAGCCTCTGTCGAAAATGTTACTATAAAATGCAATTCGCAGCTTACACTTTAGTGGCTCTGGATAATACTGCTTCCTTCTTCGAACTAGTAGTCAGTACCACATACCTTGAACTTTTATACGTACCAAGTTTGAATTATCTCAGCAGTAGTACACCTCCCCACTCCTGGTTTGTTCCCTGCAAAGCTTGCGTTCACAGTAAAGGGAAAAATACAATAGGAAAGGAACCAACACAAACATCACAGTCGTATTTCCCGCCACAGAGCATACTTCTTTGCTACATCTGGCAGAGGGTATTCCAGAAATAGAAATGTATTCAACAAACAGTTGTGAATGTAAAGTGCAGGTGCTACTCTCAGTTCATTGGGCTACACGGTAGTGGTGCTGTGGTGGAAACTTCACCATGCATGTGGTCAGTATTAGCGGACCACTGGCCAGAGTAAAGGAGGGACTGTGTGTTGTAACTAATTTCTGCATTTTCACGTGGCCTAAGAAACTGAATTAACGCAACACTAACTGTATAGGGATCAGTCTAGGAGTGTGGTATTCATGGATGTTTACTTGTCATTTTCTTACACCTGGTTTAGTTTAGTTTGAGGAGCTGTATTTATGTATCCATAATGAGATTTTCACTCTGCAGCGGAGTGTGCGCTGATATGAAACTTTCTGGTAGATGAAAACTGTGTGCCGGACCGAGACTCGAACTCGGGACCTTTGCCTTTCACGGGCAAGTGCTCTAGCACCTGAGCTACCCAAGCTCGACTCACGACCCGTCCTCACAGCTTCAATTCTGCCAGTATCTCGTCTCCTACCTTCCAGACTTCACAGAAGCTCTTCTGCGAACCTTGCAGAATTAGCACCCCTGGAAGAAAGGATATTGCGGGGACCTGGTTTAGCCACAGCCTGGGGGATGTTTCCAGAATGACAAATCTTTAACACATTGCAGAGCGTCAGCAACTGTGAAATGTACAGAAAATAAACAATTTTTTCAGCCTTCAGTTGCAAGGTAATTTTTACTCGTTTACCTAGGTTTCGATTCCAGTAATGGAATCTTCTTCAGAACCTATAAATCAAACCACATACGGACATATATTACTCACTGAAATGCATTATCAGTCTAATGATTGAATAATAAAGAAATCGTGATACTTACAAAAAATTAAATTATTTTGAGAGCCAAACACTGGCCATGTCACAGGTTAAAAATTAAAACAATAAAGACGCATAATCATAAGATTATGTCTGTCAAAATTATGTCTCCGTCTACGTTCGCCTTAATGGTTTTAAGGCATGTGTGTGTGTGTGTGTGTGTGTGTGTGTGTGTGTGTGTGTGTGTGTGTCCTTAGGATAATTTAGGTTAAGTAGTGTGTAAGCTTAGCAGCTAAGTCCCATAAGATTTCACACACATTTGAACATTTTTTGATGTTCTTGGATTTTAATAAATGTTTTAGTGATGTCTAAATTTTGGTATATTCCGTCTCAACTCAGCACCATCCATACCCATTGGGATTACACCCTTACTACACCGTGATTTCCCTAAATCACTCCAGGCACATGCCGGGATGGTTCCTCTGAAAGGGCACGGCCGACTTCCTTCCCCATCCTTCCCTAATTCGATGAGACCGATGACCACGCTGTCTGGTCTCCTTCCCCAAACAACCAACCAACCTTACTAGATCCTGTATGGAAGCGTCCTGAGCCCATAACTCAGAGGCCCGTGGATCGCAACCACGCTCTGCTACCGCAGATGGCGTGGACTCCTGCAGCAGAGACACGGTTCTATACAGTTGCCCACCGTGACGGGAAATTTAATCGGTGGCATGGAGGGTGACATTGATAACGGCAGACTCAGAAAGTGCTGCGCTCAGAAAAAGAGGTTGGCATTGGAGAGCAATTCGAGGTGGGCCACATCAAACGAATGAGAAAACTACAAAATAAATATATAAGAAACGAAACGTTGTTACTGGTTAGTACTTTGTCTGTACCTGACATACAGTAATAATTTGTAGGATGACACCCTCTCAATAGTTTCTTCATCTACGTAAGCTCTGATAGTAACTAACACTGTATGTTAATTCATTCTCTAATAACTTGCCCAGTAGAGGCCTGTCGTTTTTCTCAGTTGCACAAGGTAAATTACCTATCAATCTGTGCGTTGCTGGTATGAATAACGAGGTGCGTTAAGCCCAGAAGTCCTCAGTCCTGTTTAAAATCTAACTAAACATCTCAAGCAGATGATTTCCTTTAGTAGTCATTGCCGTAGAAATTTATGAAGTCTCTAGAGGTTACTTTTAGGATTGACCGTACAAGAAATGTGCAAGTTTTTCCGCCGCAGAATATTGTAGGGTGACAGCTCAGATAATTCTTATCCGTTCATTGAAGTTCAGTGCAGCACAGGCCTTCGTGCTCTCACTGCGATAGATTGACACTAAAACGTGAGGATCTAGCATTACTTCTCGCCGTAAAAAGTGACACAGACGTGAAGAATCTTCCATAGTGGGAGATGAGAGTATGAGGAAACCGTGGTCTGCATCTCACGTAGTGTTTCTGCTTTGAGGCTCTGGCGCTGCACAGTTACGTTATTGCCGAGGTTTGTAAATCGCCCTGCAGCGCTGCCAAGGTCTGCCTTTTAACCAGGGGAGGCCGGAAACTCTGCACGCGGCCGGCTCTTCGATGCGCGGGCCGCTCTCTCTCATCTCACAAGGGGAAGGCCTCAGACACGGCCAACCGATTCTTCTCAAATTTAGCAGGTCGCTTGGGTACAGCCTGAAACGAAGGACTCCATGATATTTTGGGTCAACACCCCCGCAATTTTGAAAAAATCACCCCTAAAGGTTATGACGAACAATCGGCTCAAAATTGGAGGGATCCTTAGATAATTGCAAATAGAGCATTTTTCATCATCAGGTATTTTTCCAGAAATCGAGGAAAGAAACTTTTACAACTGCCACATGGTAAACGCTTTTTGGCGACAGCACCGATAGTGCAACGGCTAAGGTAACTCGCTGGGAATCGGTAAACCCGGGTTCGAATTTCCTAGAAACCTTCGTGGTATAGTACTTCAGTACCAAAAAAAGTCATTTCGTTCGTCAGCTCCAAAAATCGCTCGACGATAAAGGCTCATATCAATCTGGAACGCCAAGAAACAGAACTTCCTGCTTCCAGTAGTTCATTGATAATGCATCTGTCTTGCAACACTTTTAGGAACCAAAACACAGCTTCGGTAATACTGTGACAGGCTCCCAAATACATATTACAGCGCTAGTCGAAGGGTGTACATCCTCCATTATTCAGATTATGCACCTGAAAGATATGACACAACAAACAATAACTAGTTAATACGGCATAAACAGACGAGCTAATTACTACCAACTACATACAGTACTCGTCATATGTTACTTCGGCGCATTAACGATGAAAAAATCACTATATTCATCCGCGAGGTTCGCGCCAGCCTAATGACGGAAAACAACTCTTTCCGATTGACTTCTATAAGGCTCGTGCTGGTCACTTTCACTCTTCAAGGTTCACAACTATAATATGACGAAGTGGCGACGGGGACAACATAACTCTCCCGGCGTACATTCTGTCCGGTGCCTCGCTGTAAAGAAGCGTCACGCGGTTGGCTATCTGTGATCTCTTGTGAGGAATTCGCAGCACTCTTACTCGGAGTTGTTTTCGTGTACAAGGATTAAAAGTTTAATACTTAACTAACTCACAGCGTTTCGGAAATTAGATTGCCTACTTTATTATTATCATTCCTTATTGATTTACTTACCTTATTAAACCTCTATCCCTATCAATTGACATATGGAAAAATACAAACGAAAAGAAGAATATCTGCTAAGTTTCTTCGAGATTCGGACCCGGGTGCTCCGATTCCCAGCCAGTTACCTTGGCCGTTGCGCTATCGGTACTGTCGGCGAAAAGCGTTTACCATGTGGGTACAGAAGTGAGAGTTGTAAAAGTTTCTTACCTCGATTTCTGGAAAAGTATGCGTTTTCGGACCCCATACCTGATGATGAAAAATGCTTTGTTCACAATTATCTATCGATCCCGCCAATTTTGAGTCGATTGCTCATCATAACCTTTAGGGGTGATTTTCTCAAAATTTCGGCGGTGTTGATCCAAATTAACTTAGATTCCTTCGTTTTAGGTTGTACACAAGCGACCTGCCAAATTTGAGCCGAATCGGTTGGCCGTGTCTGAGGCCTTCCCTTTGTCAGTGCACATTTGCTCCACCGCCCGCTATGCTGTCCGAACGGGAACTGCAAACGCTCCGCTTAGACGGCAGAACATTCGCGCACGAACACAGACCGGGTTGCTCGCGGCTTTGTTTCATATTATGCCATATTAGGAAATTCGAAGAACTTAAGCTTCTTGTCATGAAGTGCTGTATTATACTGTTATCGACTGTTGGTACAAGCGCGTATATCTACAAAAATAAAACATTAAAACTAAGTTGAGTGGTAAAGTACATTAAGTGTTAAATATTGTATGGATCACATATTTTCACGAAAAATTCTTTTATCATTTCAGTTAATATATTAAAAAAGAAGACGCAAAAACAAATATTGTCTATAGAGTGCCGTTAGGGATAGAATAAATTATGATAACATCAAATAAAAGTACAACAATAATGTTAACTAGCTCTTTCTAGCAACAGTGCCATGGGTACAATTCTCAACAAAATATATCAGAAAAAACAAACTTTTTCTCATTTAATTACTTTCGGTTCGCTGAAGAACGTAGTAAAATTGACACCTGGTACAAACTGCCGCCATACTGACAGGCGCAGGCAGTTTATCAGACCGTCGTCACTCAGGCACCCATGTAATTGTGACTTATTTAGCTTCATTATCGGAAATGATCTTTCAGTTACATAAGTTGATCCAGACGAGGATATCACTTTTGCAGCCTCATTGAGGAGACGTGGAAACTCTTCCAGAGGAAAGTCTTCCTGTAACATCTGGACAGTTTTAACTTAGTAGAATTTGTCTTTTGATCGGGTATTACGTTGCATATCGATCAGTTCAGTCTGCAAATGAGCGATGGTACTTTTAAGTGATAGAGCAAATGGACTTGAAACCGTCTCGAAAACAGATGAGAGGTTGGCAGTGCCCTGAAAACGGTTCCTGTGTTTCTTCCAGTACCGAAATGATGAATATTTCAAAAACCGCATTTTCTTTAACAACAGAGAACTCAGGGAAATGGGCGGTGATCTTTTTCAGAAGTGATCTCTTGCATAATATAATTTTCATTTTAAATGCGTCCACCCCTCCCATTAATTAATATATTAATTGAAGCTTCCTGGCATATCTAAACTGTGTGCCGGACCGAGACTCGAGCACGGGTCCCCAGTTAGTCTCGGTCCAGCACACAGTTTTGATCTTCCAGGAAGTTTCATAACAGCGCACACTCCGCTGAAGAGTGAAAATTTCATTCCAGATATTAACTGCTTCTCATGAAACGTCTCATTGAGGGTGTTCAAGTGTGCAGCCGAGTCAACTAAAAATGCGATGTGCGCAATCCATTCTGCATCTTATGACGTTGGTCCCTGTTTTCCTTTTTCCTACATAAATTGAACAGTAGCTGGTCTTAACTAGGATAATCGTTCCAGCCATGCCTCTCGACTTAACCAATGTCCGTCGCAGTAGTAAACTACCTCTCCATATTGTTGCTGTAATTCCATCAAAAACCGTTTAAACTGATGATGTAATAACCCAGGCGACAATAGATAATTTACTATTCGGACCCTCAACTTCTTGATGTGCTCCATTCCTGAAAATTTTGTACAATGTGATTCTTGATGTTTGAAACAATGAATTCCATAAAAGTCGTCTGTTGATCGTTTTCTGCGTAATAATGGTACGAGCCCATTACGTGCCCTTCACATCGCTAACATTCTATTGACTGTAACTGAGACGAACATTTTCTAATTCAGGCCAACGGTTTCAGTTGCCTCTTCAACAGTTTTCAGCAAGTTCATCCCTGTCGTTGCATTTTTCTTTGCACCGGATCTAACGGTTCCTCTGTCACGTGCAAATTTCTGTCGACTTCACGAACATAATTCGAAAGTTGTGCCGGGTCCGAAACGTCGACTGACACGACCAAAGCAATTGAGAATGCAGTGAGCTTGCTGGGATGGTCAGTTAACTGCTTGTAGACACCCGCTGCCTTGACAGCTGTGCGGCTGGTTATTGTTTGTCCTGAAAGACTAATTTCGGAAAACTTCAGTACCTCCAATGGCGCCACAGTTCCATTGCTCCAGCAATGAACTCTTGATAAACTCACCATTGCTGAAATGTTTATTCGATCTGGCAATTTTGAGCTTCATTTCTTACCCTGCTCATTGTGACGGGCAGCTGCAGTTTTTTGCCGGATAAAAATAGACAGAATGGACTACAAGTATAAACACATTGGATTTCTACAAACAAATATATAAAAAAATAAAAACAGAACAAATACAATGATTATTACGTTGAGATCGGCTCGCTGTGCATAACTGCCACATTTTAGATTCGCCAACTTGTTTTCTCTTGCATCGACAACACAATCTTTAAGTTCCTTGCGCACTGTTGTATAATGTCCTTGTATAGCATATCTGCGGTGCCTCTCGATTATGCCACAGCGTAACAAACACTGAGAATTTTCATCCTTATCTTCGAGAATGTACTGTAACTGCCACTCATAATAAAATGGTCGAGACAATACGTCGCTAGACTGAGTTTATTTTAGTTCATGCGCCATTGAAACAAACACGATGACATTAGTCAGAGTGCAACAGTTATTGTTATCATTTCAGATTTGGAATTGCCGGCACACACACACATCGCGGTGCGCAGTGCACAGTCTAGTAACTTTCACAGATATCTTCTTCTTCCTGTTCTTCTTCACTTTAATAAATGGGCTTATAGCCTGTTCCGTCTTCACAAAAGCCACCTTTTTCTTCGTCTTCCTGTATCTCTCTTTCCTTTAGGTATGCAATCTGTGCCATGTTTGTCTACGCTTTCTGTCTCCATTCTTTCAACATGTTTCTTTAAGTTCGTTAACCCACATTCTATTATTTCATTCATGTAACATACATTTAATTCCATCTCTATTGAAGAATTCCTGTACTTTCCTTCAAAATTTAATTTCGGCGGAGTTGATCTTACTTTGGTCTTTTTTAGTTATTGTCTTGGTCTCCCTTCCGTATGAGAGGAGAGGCGTTCCCTTTAGTTTCTAAAATTTTGTCTATATGTCTTTACTGATTTAACGGCTCATGTTCTACGCACAGTGAATTTGTAACTTGATAATTTACTGGAGATGTCATTACCATATTCATAACTTACCTAATAACTTATCTAATAACTGAAAGTTCAGCTGGTTTTTCATTCAGTACTGTTTTAAAACATGCTGAGTATGTTCCTTTTAAAACCACAACTTCACTTTTATTTTCTGATATTTTCCAGTTACAGAGTTGGTCTATGAGGCCCAAGCGCTGTAGAGCAAGTTGTAAATCGTTTTCTGTCCTATTTAAAATTATTCTTTCATCAGAAAAGGGTACAGTATTTACATATGAATTTCTAGTAATTAATTTCGTTCCTAAGTAGACCTCTCGTTTCCATTCCCTAACAGAATCGTAAATGAATATATTAAATAAAATAGATGAGAGACTGTACCCTTGCCATACTCCTTTATTAACTGTTATCCGGCCTGTTCTCTCTTTGACTGTTTTGATTAATTAAGCTTATCACTTTGCATTAAATGTTTAGGATAAACTCGTCTTTCCGTTATATTGCAAAGCGATGTATTCACTCTAACGAAGATTTTTTCATATTCTACAAAAGCGATATGAGTCTACAGTTTATGTTCTCGTTTCTATTCAGTTCTATGACACAAAATTTTAATACCGTCAGTGCATGATCATATTATTCTAAAACCATTTTCCTCCTCAAATAAGAGGTCGTCAGTTACTCTTTTCAGTCTGTTATTGATTATTTGTGCATATAATTGATAGTGTTCAACAGACTTATTCCTCTGTAATTTTCACAAGCATTTCTTCCGCCAGTCTCCAAGAGTAGGGTATGATCTCCCATTTCCAACATTCATTTAATAAATACAGCAGCGTTAGTTCTAATAATAATTCTCCATGGTAGGTAAGTTCTCAGTTAATATTATTGGGTCCCATTGCTTTCTGTTCTTCATCTGCTTTAATGCATGTCTTATCTCCTCCAATGTTATATTGTCCACTTTGTATATTGTTTCATCGTCTTCTTTGTCTTTGTATCTTGTTGATAGTTCAATTTTATCTTTTTTTCTACCCATGATCACTGATAGTGTGTTATCTAAGCTTCTTCATCTATTATGTGAAATCGTGCAGAATCTTTTTCCTGTTTGTTAAGTTTTTTCAGGAATTGATTAGCCATCTCGTCATTTGTATTTTCTGATATCATTCTATCCCAGGATACTTGATGAACTTCACTCACTATTTTCTTAGCATAGTTACTTTATTTTCACTGCACTTTAGTTTCTTCTGTATTATGCTATAGATCTACAATTTAGGCTTCTTGTTTCTCTTTAATTGTCTTTTCTGTATCTTTACCGCATATTTGAAATCATTCCTCCTCCTAAATTTCTTTTTCTTATCTGTTGTCTCCGTCACCTCTTGGCTCACATACCGTATGATTTTATGTTTTCCTGCTCTGTATCTATAGTTTTTCCTCATAGTTTACTGCTTGTAATAGTTTGTTCCTTCCACCTAGAAATCAGGTTTACCTTGGCCAATGATCAGAAAATGATCTGACTATTTGGCAGGCTCTATGTAATCCTGCATCTTGCACTACTCCTCCGAGATTTCTGTTCAGTCTCACTTATTCAATTCTCGATCTACAGCCCGCTGCACTCCATGTCAATTTATGACTATCCGTCTTTCTCAAGAATCTTCCCTCAACCGCATTAAATTTTCCACTTATAATCACATTATCTGTTTTGTCCTAGTTGCTTCCTAAGGTCTTCATAGAACACTTCAGTTTCTACTCTCCTTCCTTCTCTGGGTCGATATGGCCTTGTAAGCCGAAAACCGCTTAACATTATAAAATTAATACTATAGAATAATATTAGCGCATTGCATTTATTTTTGGAGTCAGTCCACTGTAAACTATTACATAATCATCCAAATCCTTTGTCCCTCTTAGTTTCTTTTTTTTTTCTTTTTAGTTATTACTGCCCTATTAATGTCTCTGGCTTTTAGCTCTTTGTTTATCTGCTGTTATTTTTGAATCAGTCTTCGTACATTCCTATTTTTATTCTTCCAATGATTTCATATCGGTTGTCCTTGTCTTTGGTTGTTTCCTTTGAGAGCTGTCCGGCTTTCTTTCGTAGCAGCTGGGCCTGGCGGAGGTTCGAGTCCTCCCTCGGGCATGAGTGTGTGTGTTTGTCCTTAGGATAATTTAGGTTAAGTAGTGTGTAAGCTTAGGGACTGATGACCTTAGCAGTTACGTCCCATAAGATTTCACACAAATTTGATTTTTTTATTTCGTAAAGACTACGAGTGTGTTCACGTTTCCCTTATCACAGGACAGGGCAGGTGGTGGCGCTGCCGCCTTGAAGTCTCCTAAGCTGTCTGTTTCTTACTTAGATGAACATCCTGGTTTTAACGTGCTAGGAAATTGGCTGCCACCCTCTCCCGTGCGCTACAGTCCTAAAGAGAGAGTACATTGCCCAGGGGCTACATGGTTTTTACTTCGTGGACATGGGAGTAGGACTTGCTGGTAGACATGCTAAGTGATCCCAACCTGTTCGGCGTCTTCTGGAACCCACGAGATTGTGCCAGCCTTTTGTTGCCATTTCACAGGTATGTTTCAGTACATCACTTACAGAGCGCTATCTGATCAAAAGTATTAGTTGACATTAATATAGCGTGTGTTCTCCTTTCGCCTTTATGGCGACGGTAACTCTGCTGAGCACACTTTCAGTGTGGTGTCTGATTGTCTGTGGCGGAATGGCAGCCCATTCTTCTTCAAGTGCCGAAACCAGAGAAGTAGGGACGTTGGGGGCAGGGATTGTCGACGTTCTAACTCGTACCAACGTGTTCCACGGTATTCAGATCCGAACTCTGGGCAGGACAGTCCATTTCATAATTTTCTATAAACGGTTTTCTGTTTGATTCTGTGTTATGACAGGGAGCATGCAAACAATCGTCGTCTCTGAGATTTCCTCTAATAAATGCAGTACACAATGCTGTCAGATGTGTTGATATTGTTCCATCTTCAGTATTTTGTAAAGCGCCATGAGGGGATCACACCTTATCCACTAAACACACTCTCGTACCACCATAGCACCTCATTCTTCCTACTTCATTGTTGACACTAATAATGATGGCATTCACCAAACCCAAAGTCTTCCATCAGATGGCCGCATGGTAAACTGTGATTCATCACTCCAAATCACTCGTTTCACTCTTCTGCGACTTCACTCTTTTTTCATCTCAAGCGTCGCTAAGTATTGACTACAGCAATGTGTGGCCTATGAGGAGCTGCTCGATTATTGTAACCCATAATTTTAATGACCCAGGCACAGCTACTGTGCTAGCTGAAGAGCTGGTAGTACATCGGAACCCTAGAGTGATTTCTTCCGCTGACTTTCATGTGATATTTTATAACAAGCAGCTGAAAAGACATGGGGTGATGATAGCTGTCAGCCAGTATATGTGGTCTGCATGGTCATGGTGTAGCTGTGTATGTTCTTTCGCATTTCCATTTCACCGATAGTCGACATGGTCAGCTGTTGAAGGGTTGAAATGTTCGTGCTGAACGTGACAGCGTAAACCACGACTAATTTAATTGTAGGAACCATCGATTATTACGAAAACAATCTACATTTTTTTAACTGTTCAGTCAAAATAATGTGTAGGTTACTGCATTGGCTCCTTACTTAGCTTGCGTTTATCGCGAATCTCTTGCCCAACGTAAAGTCCCGAGCGACTGGAAAAAAGCGCAAAAGAAGGGTAGAAGAACGGACCCTCAAAATTACAGAGCGATACCCTTAACGTCGGTTTGTTGCAGGATTCTCGAACATTTTCTCAGTTCGAAGATAATGAATTTCCTTGAGACAGAGAAGTTGCTGTCCATGCATCAGCACGGCTTTAGAAAGCATCGCTCCTGCGAAACGCAACCCGCCCTCTTTTCACATGATATCTTGTGAATCATGGATGAAAGGTATCAGATGGGTGCCATATTCCTTGACTTCCGGAAAGCGTTTGACTCGGTGCCCCACTGCAGATTGCTAACTAAGGTACGAGCATATGGGATTGGTTCCCAAGTATGTGAGTGGCTCGAAGACTTCTTAAGTAATAGAACCCAGTACGTTGTCCTCGATGGTGAGTGTTCATCAGAGGTGAGGGTATCATCTGGAGTGCCCCAGGGAAGTGTGGTAGGTCCGCTGTTGTTTTCTATCTACATAAATGATCTTTTGGATAGGGTGGATAGCAATTTGCGGCTGTTTGCTGGTGATGCTGTGGTGTACGGGAAGGTGTCGTCGTTGAATGACTGTAGGAGGATACAAGATGACTTGGACAGGATTTGTGATTGGTGTAAAGAATAACAGCTAACTCTAAATATAGGTAAATGTAATTTAATGCAGGTGAATAGGAAAAAGAATCCTGTAATGTTTGAATACTCCATTAGTAGTGTAGCGGTTGACACAGTCACGCCGATTAAATATTTGGGCGTAACATTGCAGAGCGATATGAAGTGGGACCAGCATGTAATGCCAGTTGTGGAGAAGGTGGATAGTCGTCTTCGGTTCGTTGGTAGAATTTTGGGAAGATGTGGTTCATCTGTAAAGGAGACCGCTTATAAAACACTATTACGACCCTATCAGGTCGGATTGAGGGAGGAAGCAATTCAGAGGCGGGGTGCTAGATTTGTTACTGGTAGGTTTGATCATCACGCGAGGGTTACGGAAATGCTTCAGGAACTCGGGTGGGAGTCTCTAGAGGAAAGGAGGCGTTCTTTTCGTGAATCGCTACTGAGGAAATTTAGGAAACCAGCATTTGAGGCTGACTGCAGTACAATTTTACTGCCGCCAACTTATATTTCGCGGAAAGACCACAAAGATAAGATAAGAGAGATTAGGGCTCGTACAGAGGTACCCTCCGCCACGCACCGTATGGTGGATTGCGGAGTATGTATGTAGATGTAGATGTAGATGTAGGTAATACACTTGATATACATGTCAACTGGCAACTACGTTAACGTGAGTCCAATATTTACAAATTTAATCCTTATGGTATATTTTTAGCGGAAGAGCCAGGGTGTGGATGGAAGGTGAGGAGAATGGAGGCAGGGAGTGTCAAAAATGTGGATAAGCGTCATTGAAAGTAGGAGACATTGGCGACAGAAGTGAGCTCGACTACAATGGGGGAACTGTGGAGAGTACGATTGTTGGGGAGGGGGGGGGGGAGGTTTGGTGGTATGGAGATAAAAGGATGGGTGACCGGTTAAGGGGGAGGGAGGACTGGTACATTCTGCTGTTAATTGTTTCGCTGATAACAACTAATACTCCCCACCTCCTTCCGTACGGGAGGAGGGGGTTCTCCTCTCTTGATATCTATTTGCCAATTCTGCTTTACGTAAGAGTGTCGGGATACAATTACTTCGGATTGCGCATGTGTAAAAATATAGGTTCTTTCAGTGTAAAGTGCTTTGCGGTACTCATGACGCTGAGAAACCGGCCCACGCACATGGATCTGCTTTTGTATCTGCTTGGGAGCGCCGCCGCCTCGACCCTGACCTGGCCGCGCCAGAGCGATGCGCGGCTCGCAGTGCTGAGGAAACCTGGCGGCTGCAGGCTGCGCGGGTTGCAGGCCTCGCGGGCGCTTCCCCAGGGAGCGGCGGGTCCCGCGGGAGGAGCGCGGATCTGCTTGCCTGCCAGCCTGGCCGCCCGCGGCCCAGCGTGGGGCGTCCCTCCTGCAGATTAAACCCCCCACAAAGGAGGAGGCCAGAGCGCGCAATTTTTTAATTAAAAGCCGCCGCTCGTATTTTTGCTGCATGAACCAGGTCCCACTGAAAGGCGGCTTTTTAAGCTGCTTGACTGTTTAAGGAAATAAAGAGAACCGCTTCTAATTTGCGCTCCGACAATGCCCGTTTTTCGACCTTAAAATACTGTAATTTTCGAAACCCTATTACCCGAAATGTTTGCATCTCTGCTTTGCGGCAATAAAAGCGAATATAAAATATTCTTTTCCACGAATAGGCAGAGGATCTTAGGTGGTGAAGAGTCGGGGGTGGGAGATTGCGGCGGGGTCCTTATCCTATTTTTAACTGTGGTCCAGTTTTCAAACTTGGACTCAGATACACGTCAAGTCATTGACGTTGTCAAGGCTCACCTATGTTGAACTGTAATGCAAAACACGCTGGTTTCATTTGGATTGCTATTATACCGCTTACAACTTACAATTTTCACTGTTTCTCTGTTCTCTGCGGAAAGAAACTACATTTAAATTGGGTAAAAACGCAGGCTGTATAGTTATATTGGTGTTACTTGATACTTATAATTCAGTACATACCTTATTAGTACTCTAATAAACGAAAATTCCAGGTTTTCCATTGTTGAATTGTAAATATATCCTTTACAAATACGGTTCAAAAAGACTGATTTCACCCTTATGTTTTATACATGTCTCATTAAGTTTAAATCATTTTGCAGTTATATCTCAGTGAAACTAATTTATAAGATTCTTATATGGTTTGGTAATAAACGATATAGGCAGAACTGAAAAGACAAACATTTTTCACAATTAATGTTCAATATTTGTGAATGAGACGGAATTCTAGAACTTACTATCGTTGCAATAAATAATCTGAAAGACCTTGAAGTAATCTACCTAAAGGAACACTTGGGATTGACATGTAATAATGATCTGAAGATGAAAAAAGATGGTTAACCAGTCAATAATACAAACATGTTTGGCATAATGTGAAGTGAGAAAATGGTGATTAAATGGGTAGCGTAAAAGACGTTAGTTGAGACTGTAATCAACGTCACTGAACTGCAGGTCGTCAGAGGATGCGGAAGAAAATATATTCGCTACGATAAAGGCAACGTATTTGATATGTACTGTGCGATGAGTAGACAGTATCAGCAAAGAGGCAGGGTATATTGACATACGCAATGCTAAAGATCCTAATGTGGGACTGAGTTAGTATAAGGCCAACCATGATTTAAAAATTACTGTTTATGATGATGATTCTCATGGCCGTTTGCTGTAGGTTCTTCACATTCCTTATTGTCAAAATTATGAGATATCTTTGGGCTTCGTTATTTGATGTTTTCTTTTACATTGTCAAATTGAATTACCTCCAAACTTAAGTACTACATTTTGCAGTAATAAAAACTTAATTTGCTGGTCTGGGACATTTCGGTCCGTTTTAATTGCTCAGGAAGCTAAAATTCTTGTCTATGTTGTGCTGAGCATAACAGATATTCACTCTATACTCACCAACTGTCAACTTCCACATTAACATGTAATTTAGTTTTGTGTTCTGTGAAATTGATTATAGCATTTTTGGACATTCCATAGCTCAGTCTTGAAAGCCTACACATATCTAAATAGAAACTTAAACCATCAAGATTATCGACGGTTTTGCAAGAATTGAGACTTGATTATTAGTTTTCTATATGAAAGAGAGTTGATAGTATGATTAAATTTTCTTTGCAACCATCTATGTACAGACAATGAGCATATGGATGTAAGTTACTAAGGAGACAAGCATACAGGGTACCCCAGGAAGAATGGTCAGTATTCAGGGATATGATAGAAACCGTCATTTGAAGCAAAATACTTAATACAGAGATACTCATATTCAATATTCGTAATGCTTTCTGAGACGGAACACATATTATATACATTTTTTTGCTAGTGGGGAGCTTAACATAAGCACTGCATTGTTCATGGTAGTACAATTAACTTTCCACCAAGATACCCAGATCTTAAGCCATTAGTTTTATATTTACGAGGTTGAATACGCGAGATTAACAGCTTGGTCGCACTAAGGACGCTGCTGCACTCACTAAAGAACGTGCAGAGCCACTCAGACAAGCAACACAACGTAATCTTCCAAGAGTGCACAATTGCAGTGACGTAGACAGTAGGATATTCGAACATTTATTGTACTGTATTGGATAATACAGAAAATAAATAACAATATACATTAAACTTTTTCTATCTTGGGAACTATTCAGAATAGAGCATACGTCCATAGAAATTTTTTTGCTTTCAATGATTATTCCAGTCATATCCTTGAATGCTGTTGCACACAAGACAGTGGGGTACCTAATAACTAAAAAATGCATAATAAAACATAAAGTAAGGAATAATAAATACTCTAACAAGACGTAATAGCAGATGTAACCTAATTGTTTATAAGATAATAGGAAAATAACATAACAAAAGTTAAATAAAGTGAAGGCGATAAAACACGCATGAAAATAAGAGATAAACATAGAAACAACAAAATCCTCCTCATAAAAGCTGACAAGCGCAAAGTGGTGGTCATAATGTAGCAGGAAGAATACGATCATAAATCTACAAAATTTCTATATGACAAAGCCATAGCAAAGCTGACTTAGGACCTAATACAAAGACACTAGAAAAATTCACATGAACATTCGAGAAACGGCTCACACATTTTCACAACAAAGAAAATGAAAACAATAAACAGCAAACCAAAAAACTCATAAGAAGGATATTCCAGTCAAGCCAGCTGTAAATTGAAAAGTTCACGTTTTGTCATCTAGCTGGAGACATACATACATATTTGCAGATACGCTATATATTCACAAACAGAAGCTTACACAAAACAGAGCTGCTAATAGAAAAGATCGAACATGAACATACCAATAACAGCTGCCCTAACTTCATTTGAAAATACAGCTATATACACTAATATCCTCACTACAGAAACGATCAACATCGCTAAAAGACATTCTCAAACTATATACAGAAGTGATGACATACATTCTAAAATTAATCACAAAACAAAATTATTTATCATTTGACACTAAAGATTTCCAGATATTGGCTGTGAGTGGGAACTGCTTTCAGTCAATGCCCATTCAAGGCAATGTATTTAATTCCTTTGTGTCTTGATTCATAACGGTCGGTGGATAAAAAATAGCGTCTGTTCTTTCAGACATGTTCAAAAGAACAGACACCACAAATAGATTTATCATTTGAACCCCAGATCTAGCAACAACAGGATGAAGTCTCTATGGGGCCACCAATCAGTGACATCTTCTCAAACAACATCGAAACAAAATATTTGTAGCCATACTGAAACGTCAACACTACAGAATCATATACTCGAATCGTTACATAAATATTATTTGGCATCTTGACAAAACACCCATTCACATACAGTAACTCTACGATGACATAAATACAGCTCATTAAAAGATCCAATGCACCATAGAAACAGAAAATTACAAAAAAATTAAATTTCTAAGGTACCATAATACACAGAGACAGCAATCAACAAAAATTTTCCTTTTAGAGCAAACCTAACATCTCTATCACAGCCATCACAGGCACTCAAACCTCCTTATAACAGACAAATAGGCTGGTTTCCAATGTATGCTATCAACAAAAATAAAACTACAATCAAGGAGAAAAACAGTTGCTGTACAACAAATGTCAGTCAGCCACACAAATATCAGCACGTTATATGTATTTTCTCGTATTGTATTGTATTTTCTTCCGAGATGTTTCAAAGCTATTCCACTTTCTTCTTTTTTTTAACATCGTAGTTGTTAATAAAATGTCTATTATAAACTTTTCAGCACTCATACTCCTTAAAAATATAAAATTTTAAATCATATGTGTAAGATAGTGAACAATTTATTAATTTTATTGAAAAAGATATACCCTCATATTCTGTTAAGTAGACAGCTAAATGTACACGCATTGTTTTCTTTATTGAGAAGAACTACATGCTTGTATCTTCTGAATTAATATTTCTACTGACTGGTTGAATTTGGAATATCAAATTACGTACTTTCTTGCATTCAGCGGTTCCTCCATTTTACACGACAAGCCTTACACGTCACCAGTCTGCCTTTTCCGCAGCTCGCCCTGCTTTCTTTTGTCGAGCTCTGATCAAATATTGAGAAAAGCTAGTTTCATTGAAATACCGTCCTTTGAAATTCTCGTCCAATTTCTCTCGCAGCTGAAAACAGCTCACAAGAAATTCGTCTTTCTTCACTCTGTAGAGCGCATCGGAAGTATCATGGTGGAACTGTCAAGTTTTTGCCTTTATAATTTATTTAGTTGTAAGATCATATTCATACGACAGTATCTACGCATCGTCTACTGTAGAATATAAATAACTAGCCGAAGAGCGACGACTTCCGATATTTCATTACTTTCAGTGCTGACATATACATGAATCGGGTGGGCTCTGTGTAGAATACTTTTACAAAACGTGATTAATTTTTTTTAAGTTTAATCGAAAGCGTTTGAAATGTTCACTGAACGTAGTAATTTATATGTCTCTTATGAAACTAAAAATATTTTATAAGGTTGTTTTGCAGTAGTGAATATTTCTTTTGTAATAATACGCAAGGAACACTTACTATAGTTTTTTCCCATAATATGGATTACAATGTAATGTGTAAACTGGCTTTAGGGTGATATGAATTTCTTCAGCCGTTTTGACGTCTTTATATTTGCAACCATTCTATAGTATTGTCTGTAGCTCAAGTCCCCCAGAACATTCACGCAAATGGGACGAAAACGATTGTATACTTCACAAACAACTAGTATCAGTTCTTGTAAAGAGAATGTAGTCCAAACGAAATTAACGAAACATTACTGTGTGCCGTAGCTACCGTCGTGTGAAGTTACACGCGCGGCTGCTGCCTGGGTCCTCCTCCTGCTGGCGATGTGGGGCGCGCGAGACCAATTACACGATGTGCTGCACGGTGGATTTAATCGAAAACGTTTCTAGTGTATCCTATTTGATTGTCTGCAGTGTCATACCATCCAGTCAGGTTAAATAAGGATCTCCAGCCGCGCTTCGATCAGCGAGACAGGGTCAGGATTCACAGCTAAAGTTAACAATTAAAAAGTCTACATCTACATCTACATCTACATCCATACTCCGCAAGCCACCTGATGGTGTGTGGCGGAGGGTACCCTGAGTACCTCTATCGGTTCTCCCTTCTATTCCAGTCTCGTATTGTTCGTGAAAAGAAGGATTGTCGGTATGCTTCTGTGTGAGCTCTGATCTCTCTGATTTTATCATCATGGTCTCTTCGCGAGATATACGTAGGAGGGAGCAATATACTGCTTGACTCTTCGGTGAAGGTATGTTCCCGAAACTTTAACAAAAGCCCGTACCGAGCTACTGAGCGTCTCTCCTGCAGAGTCTTCCACTGGAGTTGGGTGTCTATCATCTCCGTAACGCTTTCGCGATTACTAAATGATCCTGTTACGAAGCGCGCTGCTCTCCGTTGGATCTTCTCTATCTCTTCTATCAACCCTATCTGATACGGATCCCACACTGATGAGCAGTATCCAAGCAGTGGGCGAACAAGCGTACTGTAACCTACTTCCTTTGTTTTCGGATTGCATTTCCTTAGGATTCTTCCAATGAATCTCAGTCTGGCATCTGCTTTACCGACGATCAACTTTATATGATCATTTCATTTTAAATCACTCCTAATGCATACTCCCAGATAATGTATGGGTTTAACTGCTTCCAGTTGCTGACCTGCTATATTGTAGCTACATGATAAGGGATCTATCTTTCTATGTATACGCAGCACATTACACTTGTCTACATTGAGATTGAATTGCCATTCCCAGCACCATGGGTAAATTCGCTGCAGATCCTCCTGCATTTCAGTAGAATTGTCCATTGTTACAACCTCTCGATACACTACAGCATCATCTGCAAAAAGCCTCAGTGAACTTCCGATGTCATCCACAAGATCATTTATGTATATTGTGAATAGCAACGGTCCTATGACACTCCCTTGCGGCACACCTGAAATGACTCTTACTTCGGATGACTTCTCTCCATTGAGAATGACATGCTGCGTTCTGTTATCTAGGAACTCTTCAATCCAATCACACAATTGGTCTGATAGTCCATATGCTCTTACTTTGTTCATTAAACGACTGTGGAGAACTGTATCGAACGCCTTGCGGAAGTCAAGAAACATGGCATCTACCTGTGAACCCGTGTCTATGGCCCTCTGAGTCTCGTGGACGAATAGCGCGAGCTGAGTTTCACATGACCGTCTTTTTCGAAATCCATGATGATTCCTACAGAGTAGATTTCTAGCCTCCAGAAAAGTCATTATACTCGAACATAATACGTGTTCCAAAATTCTACAACTGATCCACGTTACAGATATAGGTCTATAGTTCTGCACATCTTTTCGACGTTCCTTCTTGAATACGGGGATGACCTGTGCCCTTTTCTAATCCTTTGGAACGCTACGCACTTCTAGAGACCTACGGTACACCGCTGCAAGAAGGGGAGCAAGTTCCTTCGCGTACTCTGTGTAAAATCCAATTGGTATCCCATCAGGTCCAGCGGCCTTTCCTCTTTTGAGCGATTTTAATTGTTTCTCTATCCCTCTGTCGTCTATTTCGATATCTACCATTTTGTCATCTCTGCGACAATCTAGAGAAGGAACTACAGTGTAGTATTCCTCTGTGAAACAGCTTTGGAAAAAGACATTTAGTCTTTCGGCCTTGTCTGTCATCCTCTGTTTCAGTACCATTTTGGTCACAGAGTGTCTGGACATTTTGTTTTGATCCACCTACCGCTTTGACATAAGACCAAAATTTCTTAGGATTTTCCGTCAAGTCAGCACATAGAACTTTTCTTTCGAATTCATTGAACGCCTCTCGCATAGCCCTCCTCACACTACATTTCGCTTCGTGTAATTTTTGTTTGTGTGCAAGGCTTTGGCTATGTTTATGTTTGCTGTGAAGTTCCCTTTGCTTCCGCAGCAGTTTTCTAACTCGGATGTTGTACCGCGGTGGCTCTTTTCCATCTCTTACGATCTTGCTTGGCACATACTCATCTAACGCATATTGTACGATGGTTTTGAACTTTGTCTACTGATCCTCAACACTATCTGTACTTGAGACAAAACTTTTGTGTAGAGCCGTCAGGTACTCTCTAATCTGCTTTTTGTCACTTTTGCTAAACATAAAAATCTTCCTACCTTTTTTAATATTTCTGTTTACGGCTGAAATCATCGATGCCGTAACCGCTTTATGATCGCTGATTCCCTGTTCTGCGTTAACTGTTTCAAATCGTTCGGGTCTGTTTGTCACCAGAAGGTCTAATATGTTATCGCCACGAGTCGGTTCTCTGTTTAACTGCTCAAGATAGTTTTCAGATAAAGCACTTAAAAAAATTTCACTGGATTCTTTGTCCCTGACACCCGGTATGAACTTTTGAGTCTCCCAGTTTATATCCGCAAATTAAAATCTCCACCCAGAACTATAACATGGTGGGGAAATCTACTCGAAATGTTTTCCAAATTATCCTTCAGGTGCTCAGCCACAACAGCTGCTGAGCCAGGGGGCCTATAGAGACATCCACTTACCATGTCTGAGCTTGCTTTAACCGTGACCTTCACACAAATTATTTCACATTTCGGATCTCCGTCAATTTCCTTCGATACTATTGCACTTCTTATCGCTATAAAGACGCCTCCCCCTTCACTGTCCAGCCTATCTCTGCGGTATACATTCCAATCTGAGTTTAGGATTTCATTACTGTTTACGTCTCGTTTCAGCCAACTTTCTGTCCCTAGTTGTGACCGTTTATTAATGAGAGCAGTTCTGGGACCTTTCTATAGACGCTCCTGCAGTTTAGTATCAGCACATTAATATTGTTATTCCCTGTTGCATTTTGCCAACTCCTACATTGCCGCGTCTCAGGAGGCGTCTTGTCGGGCCTAGGGAGGGAATTCTCTAACCTAAAAAAACCCCATGTGCACTCCACACGTACTCCACTACCCTTCTAGCCGCTTCCGGCGTGTAGTGCACGCCTGACCTAATCAGTCATGTTGTTACCTGACATTTTTCAGGTAACAGTCCTTGATCCGGCCATTGTGTTGGGAAGATTCATCGGTACCAGTTCAATAAATCACCTTCAACTAGCTATTAGCAATTGCCTTTGATAAATACCCTAGTAATCGAGCGGTAACACAAGTCAGTGTCAATAGGGTAAATGTTACGCAAAGAATATCACTCCCAAACTCTTACTGATACATATGCAGTTTTTTAGTATCAAATAATCCTAGCCATCTCCGTCACTTGTAAATAAAAATAAAATGAAAGCACAACAGGAACGCCGCATGGGATTAGCCGAGCGGTCTGAGGCGCTGCAGCCATGGACTGTGCGGCTGGTCCCGGCGGAGGTTCGACTCCTCCCTCGGGCATGGGTGTGTGTGTTTGTCCTTAGGATAATTTAGGTTAAGTGGTGTGTAAGCTTAGGGACTGATAACCTTAGCAGTTAAGTCCTATAAGATTTCACACACATTTTTTGAACAACATGAAACCTCGTAAGTAGAAATCGACTCCAGCATACGGGAACGCATTTACGAGCTCTCAGTTTTCCGTATGCACTCAGACACTGGTTTGATCACGGAGGATTACGTACTCCTTACTTCTGACATACATTATGAAGACCCTACCTCCACTCCAGAGGGCACACTACTTCTATACCCCAAAAATCCCGCCGGCTAAATATCCGATTTCGCGCGCTCGCCATAGCTTTGAAATACACGCCTTCCTACCAATCAGAAAAATAGCGGGTGCTATCATTAGCCATTCTCCTGTTCTTGCTTACAGCACATCTGTCAGATGCTGCTCCCTGGAAGGACCTTCTGAACCCTATCTGCAACGGTTGTCATGGAAACATTCTTCCCCCGATAAACTGGCCTAGGTAACTACAAAGGGACCCTGTTTGGCAGGATTATGGAAAATGAAGCCTCTCTGCAATTACTTCAGAAATTAGCAATTTTCCCCAAGATAGTGTTTTCCTTTCCAAGTGTGTCCCTTATGCTCAGTTTGAATGGTTACTCGCGCATACAAACGGTGCAGAGGCGTCATAAAAGCGGTTAGAAGGAGTTAGAGTGTGTCAAACTATCAAAGTACTCAGCCTGTCCAGAAATGTGCAAATGAACTGTTAGGTTGGCTACATAGAGTTGAGCCCTCTGCGCTGTTGGCAGGTTTCTTCGAAACCCATGGCTTCAAATTACCCTCACAGAGAGTTCTGCCTCATTTGAACTCGAGATATGCTATTAACACGCAATTCCGCGGCTAGTAAATTTAGACTAAATGGTCATGTTGAGACAATTCATTTGCGTGCCACAGACACCAGAAGTTTGATAAAAGGTTAGATAAACAGTTGCTCCTAGTTGTGACAGTCAAATCATCGGCCATTACGATGAGAACTTGTAATTACCATCGTATCCGGGCCACAGCTAACGCAATCATCCACGTTCCACTGTCATGTGCCATCATTAGGCAGTGTCTCTCTTTCGCACCCTTCATTACGTGTTCTACCTCTAACCCATGCGGGTGCGCGGGATCTAAAATGTGTGTATGACTGTATTTTTGCTAGACTCACGAGTAGTCGTTTACCTTGTTTGCATTCCTCGCCCAGATTGGACAACTGGTGTATACCGCTTTAAGCGGAGCGGTCGTTTTCGCTGGGACAGCCGTTGGTTAGTTTGTTGGTTTGGGGAAGGAGACCAGACAGCGTGGTCATCGGTCTCATAAGATTAGGGAAGGATGGGGAAGGAAGTCAGGCGTGCCCTTTCAGAGGAACCATCCCGGCATTTGCGTGGAGTGATTTAGGGAAATCACGGAAAACCTAAATCAGGATGGCCGTACGCGGGATTGAACCGTCGTCAGGGACAGCCGTGTGCTGGAGGAAGTGCGGACAGTATCTCCGCTCGTGGGTTAGGCATGCTGCTTGGTTGTATAGCTGCCTGTTCTAGCCGAGCGGGAGGCTTGTACTTGGGGCCTTTGTTTCTGGTGTGTTTACTGCAGTCCTGGCAGAGCTGTTACTTCGGGAAGCACCTTAAGGAGGAAGTGAGTCCGAGTAATAGAGTGTGCCTATCTGCGGAGTCAGCATAGCCTCATGCAATGGCAGTTCCGCTTCGAGCGCCGAGCCGGAAGGTTCTGGTTATTTCACTTGCCGCAGCGTCGCTTGTGTGGAGTTTTCCTCGTTAGTGTTCTTCTGTCTGCCGAGTGAGTCGTAGAGAATCCGCCCCGCCTTTACTGTCTGTTTGTGTTCGTCTACTTGCAGTGGCATCGGCCACTCCGCTATGGCCACCATGGTTTCCACGTGTGTTTCACGGAAAGGTACTGTGTGCTTTACTTTCGATAAAACATGGTGACACATCCAGCCCGGGTCTCTAGAAATGCACGTTTGGTTTCAATTCATGTGAACTCTGATCAGGCCCACACTACTTATTTTGATGCAGACGAGTACGTGTAATTTATGGATTCCCTTCACGTTGAAAGATTACAGTCGCGTCCTGGCTCTCAAGTCCCGTTCAAGCATCGCGATAATTCCGTTAGTATGGTGTACCTCGCAAATGCTCAAATCGAATGTACCAATGTTCGAGTGTTCAACCTCCCGCCGGAAGTTGATCACAACTTTCTGAACGACGTATTGAATCCATATGGTAACGTGAAAAATGTGCGTCGTGAACGCCGGTCTACTCAACACAGATTACGGTGTTATAGTGGAATTCGTTCCGCGGAAATGTATGTCAAACGTAATATTCCATCGCATTTACAAATGTGTGGTTACCGCGTCCGTGTCACGTATACTGGTGAAGAGGGAACCTGCTTCCTATGTAATGAAACTGGACACGTTCGGTCTAATTGCCTGCGGACGGTTTTTGTATTAAAGTCATCATTAGTGCAGCGTCGCAAATTGACGGTTGGTGATCTTGTCTGTTCCACTCCCGCCGTTGGGCCTACTTCTGCTTCGGATTATAATGAACAAACAGTCAGTCCTGATAATCGTGTCAATGAATTTCCGCCTGTACCTCCGCGACCAGTTCAGAATCCTACTGGCCGCAGGACAGAACCTAAACGGCGACCAACAAGCGACGTCGCACTCGGGATAGTGAGGATTTGGCTGTGTCTTCTGCGCGAACCTCCTGCAAAAAAATGGTTCAAATGGCTCTAAGCACTATGGGACTTAACATCTGAGGTCATCAGTCCCCTAGACTTAGAACTAATTAAACCTAACTAACCTAACGACATCACACTCATCCATGCCCGAGACAGGATTCTAGCCTGCGACCATAGCAGCAGCGCCGTTCCGTACTGAAGCGCCTAGAACCGCTCGGTCACATCGGGCGGCTTAACCTCCTGCGCATCGACTGTATCCCCTGCTCTGCTCCTCTCGATGCTACGGTACCTCCCGTTCGTGGTACGGTGAGTGGCGTAGAAGTTATCTCCAGCATCCCTCCTGCTCGGGAAGTGGCTTCTTCTGAGCTGCCTGTGTGTAGAGAGGGAGCGAGTCACCCCCCCCTCCCCCCCCGGCCACTCCCCCTTCGTCTGCGTGTCCTTCGTCAAAGTCTGGAATGATGCAATGTCCTCCTGCTCCATCTTCAGCCACCGACGGTTTCCTGCATTTGCCGACTACAGCAACTCCCGAGGAGAATAAAAATTAGCGATCAAGTATCACCTGTTGCATTGGCAGTTCCACAGAAAGCTTCCGCCTTAGTGACCGGAACTGCATTACATGACCCTGGTTCTGATGGGCAGAAAGCTATTCCTATGACCCCTCCCACACCGCCGTCCCACGTAGCCGACATAAACAGCGTATACTGCCTGACCGTGCGGTGGCACGTAAGAAATCTAAGAAAAAAAAAAAGATTGTGATGACGGGGTTCTGGTCCTCCGATGTCTGATTCTTCTGTGGATTCCTCAATGGATCTTGACTCTCAGCTGTCTGCCTAATTCTACTCGGAGGTTCCGTACATCCCTATCCAGCTGCGATCAATGAGCCAAGCCTACACGTTCCTTTCCTTAAACGTTAATCGCGATTGGCTGCGCTGCGTCAGTTCATTTATGATTCATGTGCGGACATAGTCTTCTTACAGGAGGTGTTATTTTGTAATTTCTCCTTACCTGGTTTTCGTATGATCTTTAATGCAGCACCCGAATATTCTACGGGGACCGCCTTATTCTTTCGCGAAGGCATTCCTATTGCTTAGGTGGAAATGTTGGATTCTGACAGGGGCATATGTTGTCAACTTTTTAATCTTACCTTGGTTCTTTAATATCCCCCTTCTGGCACAGGTCGCGCAGTGGATCGTTCGCGTTTTTATAAATAGGATATTGTTTATTTGTTGCGTAATATTCCTCCGGGTATTCTGTTGGGTGGTGATATTAACTGTGTACAGCGTCCTGCATATCAATCTCCTAATTTTAATTTCTCTCGTGAATTACATGAATTGGTCCGATCCTTATGCCTAAAAGACATCTGTATATGTAAATACCCGACGTTAGTTAAATTTACCCACTTTACTGCGACTTCTAGTAGCAGGTTAGATAGGTTTTACTTATCTGACTGCTTGAGCGATAGTATTCTTAATATTGAAGTCATCCCAGCTTCCTTTACTGATCACTCTGCTGTGGCCACAACTCTCAATCTTGAACGGCAACCAGTCAAGTTGTTTCACCCTCCGTGGATGTTAAAAGTCGCTCACCTATCTGACCCCTCTCTCTTTCCTCCCGAACGCGTCGTCGGGAGGAGGTAATTTTAGCTAGACTCCGGATAGGGCACTGTCGTTTTAGCCATCGACATCTTTTAAGCGGCGATCCTCCCCCACTCTGTCCCCACTGCTCTCAGCTGTGGACGGTAAGACACCTTTTAATTGAATGCCCCTATTTTAATCCGTTACGCTCCCGTCTACAGCTATCGCCTGATCTATCGTCGATTTTAGCAGATGACACGCGCTCAGACGACCGCGTTCTCCAGTTTATTAGTGACAGTGAAATGACGTCAGTCATTTGAAGCTTTTTTTGGGGACAACCACCCCTTTCTGTAGTGGATTTTTACGCATTCTTCTATTTTTAGTTTCTCCAATTTTCTGACTTTGTTCCCATTGCTGCTGGTTTTCAATTTCGGTTTTTTACTGTCTTAAGTCACGGGCTGGGCGCTAATGACCATAGAAGTTTTGCGCCCTAAAACCACAAAAAAAAATGACCCCTCTCTCGATGACGTGTTGCGAGTCATGTGGGAGCCTTCTCCACGGTCCACTGGGAAATATTCTTCCACCCTTTACTGGTGGACACAGCTAACAAAACCGAGGCTCAGGCAAACTTTGATACTTTTCTGTGCTGCTAAAGCCCGAGACTTCCGGAGAACTTATGAATATTACTATTCCATCCTGCGTGAACTTTATGCAGCTTCGGATACGCCCCTCTGCGAATTGCGGATATCAGGGGTGTGAAAGCAAAATTGTTGACCTTGAAGAGAATACAAGTGGAAGGTTTGAAAATCCGATCGAAGCCGCGTTCATTGATGACGGCAGAACTGACTTCATTATATCATTTGCTTCGGCATGAGACCCGTCGCCGACACGCTTGTATACATTCTCTCACGGCAAATGATGGACGTACCGTAATGGCGCAATCTGATATAGTGCGTATCTTACACCCATGATGTCAATGAGGCCAATGAAACATTTTACGACCCACTTGTCAGCATCTTGGATATGACACATCTGCACATAATGCAACACTCTTAGCTGCCTTTCAGCCTGAGGAAGTTTACAAACTTATTGTGGGATCGCCTTATCGAAAGTCCCCGGGTCTAGATGGTCTTCCCAAGGAATTTTAGGTTCGCTTTAGACTGTTGTTGGGTGCTACTTTTACTTCCCTTTTGAATGAAGTGTTACAGGGTAGAGTAGTGCCGACCTCGTTCAAAGTGGGAAAAATAGTTTTAATCCCTAAACGCACTGGACCGATGCCCCTGATAGCTTTCACTCACTTACTTTGTTAAATTTTGATTATAAGACTGTGGCGAGGGCAGCTAACAGTAGGATGTCGGCTCTGATGGAGACGATTGTTGCAAAATATCAAAGCTGTGTACCTGGTCGTACCATTCTTACTCCTATAGTCGAGTGTCGTGACGTGGTTTCCGTTGCTGTTGCAACTCCGTTAGCTGTGCCCTTGATTTTCTGGACTTAGATAAGGCATTTGATAGTGTTAATCACGACTTTCTACTTCGGATTCTGGAGGCAGTTGGTTTCACTGTTGACACGCGGCGAGTACTCTCAAATCTCTTTACGGGTATTTCGGCTTCGATGGTTGTTTATGGCCAACGAACGCCCCCGATAAATATCCGTAGGGGAGTGCGTCAAGGAAGCCCGCTGTCCTTGACTTTTTTTTTGTCTCTGGAGCCCCTGCTTCGGATGCTAGCATCCCAGCTGACAGCCTGGACCCTTTCCGGCGGGACTATAGCTGTTCGTGCATACGCGGATGACGTGATGGTTCTACTTCGCGATCCTGCTGAAATACCTCGACTGATGTTTGTAATCGATTATTTTTGTCAGAGTTCAGGTGCAAAACTTAATGAAAGTAAATGCAAGCTTCTTCCCTCGCGAGGTTTTGGTGACGCGGTTGATCCATGGGCTACTGCGGTGCATCGGCATTCGTTTCTCGGTATCGTCATTGATAGTTGTCTACTCAAAATGGCGACGCTCAACTGGAAGTCCGTTACGGACAAAATTCAGGGAGCGATACTAGAGCATGAAAGGCGTTCTCTTACTATGCTCCAGAAAGTCCGAATACCGGATACATACGTCTTTTGCAAAGCTTATTACGTGGCCCAAGTTTATCCGCTTCCCTCGATGATGGCGAAGAAACTACAACAATTGTCTGGTCGTTTCTTATGGAAGAGACATATATTTCGCTTATGGTATGAGGTGATAACGAAGCCTCGTTTCTTTGGGGGGCTGGGCCTGACAGATGTACGGAGGAAGATGTAGATGCTATATGTGCGGCGTACTGTTTTGACGATGACTCAAGAAACTCACACATTCATTTGATTCCAATGAACGAGCGACTTTTCCGTATTGCGCTTAGTGACATGGATTTATGTAGTCGTTGTCGGTCTCCAGATACGATACGTCGTCCCTTTACTTGTGGGGGTCATATGGCAAACTGGTCTTGGCTCAGGTTTCAACTGGCCTTTACTCGATCTTCTGAGACTGCATGCACTACGGACATCATATTGCGCCCAGATTCTTCTTCCTTTCACGATCGAAAAACCATACCGTTATGTGATTACTATGACACTTCGTTCATTATGTTGTAGAAGGCGAGAACATGATGAGTACATGATCACTGTCCATTGGACATGCTTGCGAATGCCTCGATATCGAGACTTCTTCGCCAATATGTTGAATCTTGTTTTCCGTCGGCAAGGTGTTGGTTAATTTAATGTTTCTGATGATCAGTGTTTCTCTTTGTTACGTATGTTCCCATCTAATTTGCTTCGGCTTGTCCTCTCCTGGTTTCCCTGTTTGTTTTGGTTTGTGTATTGACTAAGGATCGCTCCAGTTCTACTGTATAATGTGTATAGATGAAGTATAGATGCACATGAGCGTCGACAGTCCTTACAACCAAACTGGCATTTTCTTAGTTTGCTATTTCGAATGTAATCTGGTTTCGTTTTCCTTCTACTTGTAGTTTGTAATATAAACTTTAAAAATAAATAAAAAAAGTAACAAAAAATTAAAAAATTATAAAAAACCATATAAAAATAATTGTTGAGCTTGGTGGTGGTTTGTCACCTATGTTCTATTTTTTCTTTTTTTTCTTTTCTTTTTTCCATTTTTTATTATTATTCTGTTATCATAATTAATTTTTTCTCCCAATTGCAGCTTATATTACATGATGATTTGACTATGGTGTACTGAAGTGTCATGATAGTACCAGGTCGTTTTGATAATAACAAAAAAAATTGCATATGTTATCAACACCAAACCCGGCTAGTCTCGTGATCTGGGAATGATATTGCTTGGCTACAATTTACAGTAATGGCGAAACTTGAACATTGCAAGTATTCGCCTTGTTTCGTGTTCGTTTCTGTACGTTTGAGTTTTAGTAACAGCTATGGTGCAGTTTTGTCGCTGCTACGGATGTCAAAGAAGAAACACTTTTCATGGGTATGTACAACAAATGTATAATTGCTAAAGTCATACTGATATGAGGCACTTTATATGTTGAAAAATATCGAGATACGCTCATATAAAATCTTGTACTATAGAGATAATTTCTGCGGTTTTATGGCCATGTGTTTACGAGACAAGTGCTAATAAATCCGCAAGTGTGTTTTAGTGAATTTCCAAGCAATGTATACATATTGATGCTATGTTCAAACGCAGATAAAATTTATACATGACTGTCTGATTAATTTCCCACAATTTATGCAAGGTCTCAAACCCCTGTGTGTATCTACGTATTTTTCCATCAGAGAGTTCCCTATACAGTGTCATTGTAACATAATTAATTGGAACAGAGTATACTATTAATCAGTACAAAAGAAAGTACAAAGAAAAAAGATTGTTGAATGTCACTTTTCATCATGGTACCTAAATAATGTAAGTAAAATTGACTCTGAGGTATGATACTATGCGAAAAAGCACAGTATCTTTGAGCCAACTTCTGTTCCTGATATCAAATTGTTAAGAAGTCTTTAAAAAACGTGTACAAAGTTTCACGCTAATTCTAAAGGTGATCTATCTGTAACAGCGGAATAATAACATTCAAAATATGCTAAGCGCTACACAGGATAAAATGTACCTTCCCAAAACCACAGGACTTAGGCTGCAGTAGGTGTTGCGGACAGAATTCTCGTTCCGCGCATTCTAATGCTTACTCCACAGATATTTATTCTCTATAGCCCGAGTACATTAACGTTGGCACACGACACCGACGGCTATGAAATCGTTACTCCAGGACTGTTACAGGGCTAATCTATTTTGGGAAGAGCCTCGCGTTAAAAATGTTCTTTCGGATCTCAATGGAGAGTGCCATTGAACTTTAACTACTCCTGTCTACCATGGTGGACATTACATGTCCACTAATATCATATATACTAAGTAATAACATGTATCGATATTCCTGTCAGTCACATGATAGCCGTTGAATAGTGTGTTTCCTTTTATTATTACCTTAGTTGTGAGATCCTATTTTAATATTATTGTTTGTTGTTTTTAAAATACGCTGATTTCGGGAGTGACAAGGCAGAATATAATTTATAACACTTAATCGTAATTAATTTTCTTATATTCTGTCATAACTTTAAACCTTTTAAAGTCTTAGCTAAATATGTTAATGCATCTCCCGTGCTTTTAGTGGCCATATTTTATTTGCGCTTAAACTGATGTTTTAGTGGTGTAAATACTGTTTTCATTTCTGTTGCGTTCTGTCTCTTATTAGCAATCTCTGATATAGCAATCCATAATTTGCTATCCTGTCCATTTGTTATTACCATTCCAACGGGCCAGTCGTCTGGTTACGCCAACGCCAGTGAACCTAATGCTTCAACTGTTATTTTGAAAGAAGAATGGTTGATGTATACCACTGACAAGAGTTCCTATAGTTTAATAATGTCACCGATATCTTCAAGTAACGGTTGTTAGTCAGTGCAGCTGGCTGAAGGTTGTACTTCTTGCTAATTTCGCGATTTTTCATTTTTTTATTTTCACTATTCAATTCAGTAAATGCTTTTGTGATAAAATGTGTCAGTACATCAGCAAAAGAGTTTTATATACGTCATTTTGTTATATAAAAACCTTTTGCTAATATTCTGGTTAAAATTATCCCCGGGACCTTACCACTTCTCAACCCCCCCCCCCCCTTTATCCACAACCTCTCAATCATTTTCTTCATTTTGTACATGGTCTCTGATTCCCGATGGGAGTGGTTTTCTTTGATTGACCGACCGTTGTCTCCCAGTTTAGTAATTACTATTTCCTATACAGGCACCTTATTTTAACTGTTCACCTGTTTGAGCTTAATTATTAATGTATTTGTTTTCCTTTTTCTAAATATACATATTTAGCCGACCTCCTTCCGTTTACAATCCATCATCACACCTCCTCTGCTTCACTGTGACTTTGAAGACAAAGTCGAATCACTCCTGCAGCAGGAGATCAGTTCGATGGTTCAGGCACTGTTAAGGCAGAGAGTAGGGTAGTTAGTGCTCGTTTCGAACCTACTCATCTTTCTACAGCGGCAGATGCCACGCTGATTGTGAGGCAGCTGCTCTGTTTATCTGTTCACCCTGTCTTCGCATTCTATACACGAGAGTTATTCTATCATAACTTCCTACGAAAACTGAGGTGTCGCATTTGGAACAGTTCTTTACACAGAGTGCTATCGTCCAGAGATCGCGGTACCAAAGGAAAGTCGACAACGCGAATCGGTACCGTAGACATTAGCGACGGCTCGCTGCAAGCCGCAACGACGGACGGGTGGCACTCCTGAAGACTACGCCTCTTCCGCAGCACTTCAGCGCCCTCGCACTGAGGTCAATACAGTGTTGAGCATGCAAGAGTTCAGCACAAGTTCGTGACTTCATATGAAGGAGTCAAACATCATAATATAGAACCAACGTGTTAGTTGAAGTTTCTGGTGGACTTGTCGATTTAAATATGGAACAATGTGCTGTGTGTTAATCTGCGCATCAAGTCATTCTTTAAAAATCAATAACAGCTGTAGCTTATCAAGCAATGCTGTGGCAAATATCTGTGTCAAAGTCAGGTAAAGCTTTTATTCATTTATGCAATAAAGTAAACTACACTAAAGCACCAAAATAAACTGATGTAGGCTTGCTTATATCAATTCAGAGAGATGTAAACAGGTAGAATATGGCACTATGGTCGGCAGCGCCTTTCTAAAACAAGGGTCTGGTGCAGTTGTTAGATCGGTTACTGCATCTACATTATTGTCAAGATTTAATTGAGGCTGAAAGTAGTGTTATAGTGGGCGCACAAGCAATGGGACACAGTATCTCCGAGGCAGCGATGAAGTGGGGATTTTCTGATACGACCATTTCACGAGTGTACCCTGAATATCAGGAATCTGGTAAAACATCCGATCTCGGTCATCAGGACCTACGACGACTGAAGAGAATCTGTCAACGTGACAGAAGTGCAACCCTTCCGCAAATTGCTGAAGATTTCAATGCTGGGTCATCAACAAGGGTCAGCGTGCGAATCATTCAACGAAACATCATAGATTTGGTCTTTCGGAGCCCAAGGTCTACTCTTGTACCCTTGATGAATGCACGACATAAAGCTTTACGCCTCGCATGGGTCCATCAACATAATATTGGACTGTTGTTGTCCGGAAACATGTTGCCTACCGGACGAGTCTCGTTTCAGATGGATGTGTACGGGTATGGAAACGAATCCGTGGATCCTGCATTTCACCAGGGAACTGTTCAATCTGGTGGAGGCTCTCTAATGGTGTGGTGCGTGAGCAGTTGGAGTGATACAGGACCCTCTGTTATGTCTAGATATGACAGGCAGGAGACATGTACGTAAGCATCCTGTCTGATCACCTGCATCCATTCATGTCCATTGTGCATTCCGACCGACTTGGGCAGTTCCAGCAAGGCAATTTAACACCCCACAAGTCCAAAATTGCTACAGAGTGGCCGCAGAAACACTTCCGCTGGCAACCCAACTCCCCAGACATGAACATTATTGAACATATCTGGGATACCTTGCAAAGTGCTGTTCAGAAGGGGTCGCCATCTCCTCGTACTCTTACAGATTTACGGACTGCTCTGAAGGATTCACGGTGTCAGTTCCATCCAGCACTACTTGAGGCATTAGTCGAGTTCATGCCACGTCGTTTTACTGCGTTTCTGCGTGCTCGCGGGGGCCCTACGTGATATTAGGCAGGTGTACCAGTTTCTTTGCCTTTTCACTGTAATATTTCATATTTTCTAGTTCAGTGTGCCGCACCGAGCAATCAAAGAATCCACAGTTGTGGCGGGACGATTGTAGTTTCGCCTGGTCACAACAGTTATGCTTGTCAAAAGTATTTATTGTACGATTCAGTCCGATGCTGCTCCTTGTACTTGGGAAGTGACACCCGGTCTGGAACTTCTACATAGTATATCTTACCTCTCGGTCGTTAATGAGACCAGTAGGGGAGGTGGAGCCTTTATTTCTGGCCGTTCGTGAAAGGGCTGCGCGGCAGTGCAGAGTGAGTGGAGAGCCAGCGAGTTTTTTGACAGCGGCAGCTGGCAGCCGCGTTGGACAGCGTCCAGAGGAGCTGCGCTGCTGGCTGACCTCCGCAGAGCTGCGGTCGGAGGTCCACTGCTGGAGCCAGTGGCTGCCCCACACCAGCTCCTGAGGGAAGCTCTGCCAGGGACCGCGCGGCGAGAGCTTGCGCGTGAAAGGGCTTAACACTCGAGGGAAATACGGGTATGGAAGGAGCAAACAGCTAGCACGTTGCGTGGCTCACTTGTGCAGAAGGTGGAAACGGGCAGGTCGGTCGGATGTTCAAATGGCAAGTCACTGATAGAGGCAGGATAGACCGAACAGAACAATGTGCTCAGAAGACACACACAATGACTCATAACACACTTGGCTTTTCTTGTGCCATCAGTCTTCTTCTGACTGTTTAACACAGCTCACCACCTATCGAGCTCCTTTACAACTTCATCTCAGAATAGCATTACACCCAAGAGTCACAATATTTGTTGGATATATTCTAATCCGTGACTTAACTGTACTTTTCGTCCCCTTTAACTTCATTCGGTAACATGGATGTTTCCCTTGATGGCTTAACATGTGTCCTATCGTCCTGTTCCATCTTCTTGTCAATGTACTGCATATTTATCGCCGATTTTATGGAGTATCACCTCCCCTTTCTCAACATCTTTCTATAGCAACACTTCACAAACCTTTTGATTCCTTTTTTCTCCGATTTTTCCACAATTCACACTTCACTTCCATATACAGTAGCACGTCGTGTACTCGAACCAATCGGAGTAGATCGGTGGGTGTTCGGAAATCCTGTTTATGCGGATAATCGAACTGTATACCGTTATTTACCAATTTACTAATAAAAATGTATATATTTACAGAAACATGAATCTATACTTGCCCCTTTTTTCGGTTGTATGATTGATTTCCATGAACTTTTTTTGTCTGTTGTTATTGTGTTTGTAATCAATCTTCATACCACCTCCATTGTCGTTGCTATGCTGTGAAAGGTTGCGTTTATGTTGCTTGGATCGAAATGCATTACCGTTCCCATGCTCTATACTATGCTTCATGTCTTCCTGAATAAGATCAATAGAGTCATACACAGTCATAAATTGCTTAATATAATTTTCGGGTATACTGATCAACTTTTCTTTGATATTGCGAGGTAACCTAGTCTCCGATAAGCGAATGACGTCTATATTACAGAGCGTTTCATCTCAGTAACGTATTTTATTTACGCACCTTTTCAAATTGTTCCTCAAAGAACACTGTTTTGAGTTATATAATTCTGGCATGCAGATTTGTTTACGTAAACGCTCTCGAATATTGGTTGACCAGAAGTTCGCTATAAACGCTTTTTCGAATTGTTCTTCTGTTTTACAAGTCTCTGTTACCTGTGTGGTCCATAATGCTGTTTCTCCTAGAATGCGAGATAAAATAAACTGGATTTTCAGCCTCTCACTCCAAGCACTAGGTAACAGATTTTTAAAACGTCGAATGAGCACAACCACATGAGTAGATTTCTTGGCGCGCGGGGTAGCCGCTCGGTATGAGTTGTCTTTTCACGTTTCACGCGGTTCCCCCCGTCGGAGGTTCGAGTCCTCCCTCGGGCATGGATGCGTGTGTTGTCCTTAGAGTAAGTTAGTTTAAGTTAGGTTAACTAGTGTGTAAGCTTAGGGACCGATGACCACAGCAGTTTGGTCCCGTAAGATCTTACCACAAATTTCCAACTAGATTACTTTTCATCAGTCTACGTTTAATCAAGCTTTCTCAAAGAAGGAAGTAAGAAACTAAAGGCACTGTCCCCGCAACTAATGAATGAGGTTTATTGAACAGACTGTGACTATCCGATGTGCATGTGTATTGCTGCTCGAATGCGCACGGAAAATTGTGTCCATTACCATACGTGTTTATAAATGTCAAGCCAGAATTTACAGTACGCCTATTACTGTCTACTGGATAGCGAGTCATGTCAAAACACTCTGTAGCTATTCGCTGCCAGAGCGTGTTGCTGTGTTTATTTTTGTGCTCTATGTCGTCTGACTCAGATCTAGCGGAACCCCTGTTGCCAACATTGTTGCTTGGGATAAAGCTCGTTATGCACTGCACTGCACACCTTCCTTGGGTTATTGAATGAAGATTCTCTGTTCTTTGCTTTCTCAGCAAATTCTTGATTGACATTTTCATTTCCATCTACTGCAGAGAGCATCAAACTCTTCAGTTAGTAAATCTACGTCTTCCTCTACAGCCAAGTATCTGGCTTGTAAAGTTTATAGTTGCGTGGACAAGGACTCTAGCAATTCTGATAAACCTTTGCAAGCCCTCTGCAATTATCAAAATCCGTTCTTTATTTCTTCCATTTCAGCGATTAATTTTCTATCACGCTCTATCTCAAGTTCTGCTTGTAAGCGATCACGTTATGTTTCACCTTCGGCTAATTGTTCTTCCAATACCTTTTGACGTTCTCTCTGGCGTTCTGCTTGCAAGCTACTTTTTCATGTTCATTTACTTTTTCCTCCAATATCTTACCACGTTTTCTCTCGAGTTCTGCTTGCAAGCGATCCGAACGGACCTGGTATAGGCGAACAGATAGGTATATTCTGTAACCAACCCGATTTCATTTCTACAACCTGTCTTTTCGGTGTCTCAGAACCTATGCCTTCCATCGTATTACATTCTGCAAAATACGGTGCACCCAATTCACTAATTGTGCCAGTTCCTTGACGAACATTGGCTTCAGTAAGGTTATCTCCTTCAATGTGTTGCCGCTATTCCCACTGCAGACGAGCCTTGGCTAGCTTGCAGTTCTGTCTGTCTCCTCGGCCTAACTATGATTCGTCACACGAATTACAGCATGTATTTACACAAAATACACTAAATCTCAATACAAGAAGCAACAAAACTCAAGTAAATGATTCGATGCTGTACTACCAAACCAGAAACTATTTTCTGTACATTTGCATCAGTAATTACTCAGGTAATTAATCAGGAAATTCTACACTGCCGCCCTTTCCTGTTACGATTAATTTCAACTCAGAATTAGGAGTATCTTCTCGTCATCGATTTCGTACATATTTCATGAAAAAAGAAGATACATATAACTCATATGCGTTGCAACAGTATATAATATAACAATATATATAAGTTATATGTGCTACACACATATATACTTCTGGCAACACTAGTGTAAAGAGCCAACTTTGTGGTGTCTTGAGTTTGAAAATTCTTTTTGTTTTCTGTAAGTAAATGCTTTTATGTTTTTTTAAAATAAATGTAGGTATTGTTTGGAAATTGGATCGTAAAATATTGCATTGGTTCTGAGCCTACCACTTTCGTTTGCGACGTAAATTTCAGGAAAATTATTAGACAGAATTACTTTAATGCTAGAGCCTTGAACCTAATTATTGTGATTGCGTGGCGTAAATGTTGTTATAAGCAATGACCGAGAACAAAACAGTGTCGTGACGATAAGCGACCGTAACTATTTCTACGTAAGGTATCTATTTTCTTACCATAAAATCAACTATGACACTGAAAACGACTATCACTGTAAATATTTCTCATTACAGTGTTTTAAAAGTGCACAATCCCGCACCTTTCCATTATGACATGACTTGAAATTACGTATTTGTTGGTTCCTAGCAAGGCCACCTGAAAAATCAACGATTTATTGCACACCTACTTGTTTCGATATAAATAAAATCTCCTTCAGGTCCACAGACTCTTGTGAAATCGAAATGTTATACTAGCTGCGTGAGCAGTTGCACGACTGTAAAGAAAATTATTAAAACTCAAATTTGCTGTGTAATGGCGGCTATATTTCAGCTCCTGTGAACTATAATGTTTCGACTGCCCAGCATGTTAGAATTGCTGTAAATGCTTCGTTATTTCTAATAAGGCGATTACAACTAAGAAATGAAAACATTATAGTTTAAGTTAAAAATCTATTTCACAATTAATAACACATTATACAGTAGTACAGATAAGGAAGACGCAGAGGAACGTTATAACAACGACACAGCCGGAGGAAGTGCGCCGGAGAGAGAATGTCTAGGAGAGGGACGCTGTCACAATAGCGCTTCTGCGTACGTCTGTACTAAATTGTTCAATTGGCTCTAAGTACTATGGGACCTGACATCTGAGGTCATCAGTCTCCTAGACTTAGAACTACTTAAACCTAACTAACCTGAGGTCATCACACACATCCAAGCCCGAAGCAGGATTCGAACCTTCGACCGTAGCAGCAGCGCGGTTCCGTACTGAAGCGCCTAGAACCACTCTGTCACAGCGGCCGGCTAAATTGTAAGAGTCACAAATATAAGTGCACTCATTCATAGCTCATTATGTAAAGGGTCTGTTGTCACTGGTTTTCTGGAAAGTTACATTTCGTAAACTTAGCAATCTTATTTTCCATGTCCATCGACTTTATTTTTCACTAGTTATTATGTTACACAGAGTTTCTTTTATTGACGTCACTCAGTTCTTTAATTCGTAATAAACATAAAAATTTTCTTGGCAGATACATGTTGTGACCCTATACATAGCCACCACCAGCTTGCACAGTGCCCAGGAGAGGCGCTGCAGGCGCTGTCATGCTATCAGGAAAGGCGCTCGCGTTGGTCGTCTGCTGCCATAGCCCATTAACTCTAAATCTCGCCGCCGGCCGCGGTGGTCTAGCGGTTCTGGCGCTGCAGTCCGGAACCGCGGGACTGCTACGGTCGCAGGTTCGAATCCTGCCTCGGGCATGGGTGTGTGTGACGTCCTTAGGTTAGTTAGGTTTAAGTAGTTCTAAGTTATAGGGGACTTATGACCTAAGATGTTGAGTCCCATAGTGCTCAGAGCCATTTGAACCATTTTTTTTTTTTCTAAATCTCGCCGCACTATCCTAACGGATACGTTGATCGTATGTCTGACACTGATTTCTGCGGTTATTTCACGGAGTGTTGTTTGTCTGTTAGCACTCTCGACTATAGGTAAACGCCGCTGCTCTCGGTCGTTAAGTGAAGGCCGTCGGCTACTGCATTGACCGTGGTGAGAGGCAATTCGTGAAATTTGGTACTCTCAGCACACTCTTTACACTGTGAATCTCGGGATATTGAATTCCATAACGATTTCAGAATTGGAATATCCCCTTCATCTAGAGCCAACTACCATTCCGCGTTGAAAGGCTGTTAATTACCTTCGTGCTGCCATAATCACGTCAGGAACTTGAACCAAATGACTACAAATGACAGCTCTGATAATGAACTGCCGCTTTATACCTTGTGTACGCGATAGTACCGCTTTCTGTGTATGTGCATCTCTGACTTTAACAGGTGAAATAAATGAAGATTAAGAGGTGTAGGTGACTGGGATTTCCTAATTAAATAAGAAATGCGCAGTAAGGTCGTTAAAATACCGTGTGAGTCCATCGGCGCTAATGGTCTTGCCAGACGAGGAAGTCGAAGCAGCGCCCGTCGCGAGGAAATGTAAGTTACGGGGGACTGCTTGTCTCCTTTTGATGTGCCGGAATAAAGGGGGCCCGCAGACTTTTGTCCCACGGCGCCGGTGCTCTCCTAGCCGCCGGCGGTGAATGGTCCCTCCCCTCCGTCTGCCGCTGCCGCCAGCCAGATGCCGTTTATGAGCGAAATGAATGCGCGCCAGCCTCCAGTCGCCAGTAATCAAGTCTGCGGGCCGCCATTCAGCGGCGGAAGCGTCCTACTGGCGCGGCCGCCACAAAAGCCAGCCGCCGCCAGGCGGGCGAAACACAAGCGCTCGTCCTCTGAGATAATATAAATTGAAATATCACTCAAACAGCGCTGACGTTAATTTGCCGTGCCAGCATTTTTATACCCTGGTGGCTAAGCTGAAAATTAAAGTCTATGCTGGGGAAATGAAAACTAATTCTGCGAATACGGTAGAGCGTAGAACTCTGATTAAGAAAGCGCATAAACAAAACACATTTAATTACGCAGTCTGGATGTAAACATATTCCACAGTAAAGAAAATACCAATATTCAAACAAGAGTGCGACCACCTGATCTGGGTCACAGCCAGATCACAGCAAAAGGGTGTATTTGTAAGCGAAGCTACGTAGGACGTGGCTCACAGGAGTCTCATTGCATCAGAGGTGTCGGTGATGTCAATCAGAGCTTACAAAACATTTCCGTGAATATGTGAACGTTTGTCAAAACATTAGGACGTATAACACCAGACTTCAAGAAAAATATTGTCCACATAATCCCGAAGATGGCAAGAACAGATGACTGCGAGAACTATCGGACAATCAATTTAACAGCTGTTTCATAGGAGTTGCTTCCAAGAAAAATATACAGAAAAATGGAAAGTATTATGGAGTATCATGTTTGATTCCATGGGAATGATTGTACCCAACGACCGTGATGTAATTCAGTGTAATTCAGGATAGAAAGATGATCAGCATCTTTCGTAATGTCTTCTTTTCTTTCATTCCATTGCAGATCTAGATTTCAATTGAGAGTGCAGGTATCATCAGTAAGTTGCAAGTAGTCATGTGGACTGAACGTAATTCAAAACAGCACATTTCGATCTGACTCAGGCATCTATGAGCATTAATCCAAATATCAGTCAGCGGCTTTAGGATGGACAAATGCTAGTACATTCCTAGGTTAGGTTGGAATGTGTCAAAATTACGTTCAGTCTATCTCATTACTTATAAAGTGTGCCGGCCGGAGCGGCCGAGCGGTTAAAGGCGCTACAGTCTGGGACCGCACGACCGCTACGGTCGCAGGTTCGAGTCCTGCCTCGGGCATGGATGTGTGTGATGTCCTTAGGTTAGTTAGGTTTAAGTAGTTCCAAGTTCTAGGGGACTTATGACCACAGCAGTTGAGTCCCATAGTTCTCAGAGCCATTTGAATCATTTTTTGAACTTATAAAGTGCCGATGGTAACTGTACTGTTAGTTCAAATCTGGATCTGCAATGTAATAAAAAAAAGACTTTACGATCGACGCTGACTTTTTTATGTTCTGGATTATGGAATTTCTGTTAGACGGCGACCAGCTTGGCTTTACGAAAGATAAAGGCACCAGAGATGCAGTTCGGACGTTGTGCTTGATGACGGAAGCAAGATTTAGCAAAAGTAGTATTTGTTGACCTAGTAAAAGTTTTCGAGGATGTAAAGCGGTGAAAGATGTTCGAAATTCTGAGGTAAATAAATCTTAGGTATACGAAAAGTTGGTTAATATACAGTAGCATGTTCGAAATTCTGAGGTAAATAAATCTTAGGTATACGAAAAGTTGGTTAACATACAGTAGCACATGAACACAGAGAGTACAATTAGAATGGCAGGCCAAGAACGAAATTCTCGGGTTACAAAGGACATAAGGCAGAGATGCGGCCCTTTGCCCATACTGCTCAACCTACAATTCGAAGAAGAAATGATGGAATTAAAAGACTCAGAGAGTGGCATAAATAATCAAGGTGAAAGCATATCAGTGATAAAAATTGTATCCTCTGTGGAAGTGAGAAAGAAATACATAAAAATTTGAATGAAATGACAGCGTCATGACGACATAATATGAACTGACAGTAAGCTGAAGAAAGAAGATAGCAAGAATGAGATCAGTGATAAGGTTATCATGAAAATTGGGGACAATGAAATAAAGTGAAGGAATTTTGCTACCTTACAAGCAAAATAAAATGTTAAGGGTGAAGATAGGAGATAATTAACACTTGGAAAGCACAGGTAAAAAGGGCTTTCCTGGCCAAAAGTAGTCTGCAAATATATAACAAAGACTTTAATTTCAGTAAGAATAATCCGACAATATATTCTTAGAGCTCACCATTACAGTAGAGCGTCGAATATCCGAATATCGGTCAACCGAACGACCACTTAAGCGAACTGTCAGACGTGTTTCACATGTATACGGATCCATTCGGTTAGGTTCGTTTTGATTTGCAACCGAAAACGAATGGAACCATTTCAAACATACATGGTCCATATCAGTTTGTGTTTTCTTCCGTGCACGGGCTCAGCAATGAACGTAGAGAGAAATCAAGTTGTCTTCATACGAGATCGAGATGGATTTGAAACGGAAAACTCATTGTCCATTTCAGGACTTGGAGACGTTCCCTCGGATGAAACGAGGAAAAATCAGGCAATTCGTATGTTAGCCAAAAATGTAATGGATGCGTTGAAAGATTATTTCATAACTAAAGTGGGTTCAGTGAGTTGGCAATTTTCTAAAATCTGATTTACCTTAATACTTACTGTATTAAAATTTGATACGTATTATAAATAAATATGAGCGGTTATTTTCTTAATTCTGAAATCTTCCTCAAAATCATCGTGAGTTTATCCTCTGTCCTAATGTATTACATCCCTTATTCTACAAAAATGAGTATTTCACTACTTACCCAATTACATTATTTAAGCGACGTCAGATTCTTCAAAGTCTTGAAAATTTCTGCGTCTCAACTTTATCCTTACATTTGTCACAAGGTTGGTCCCACAGAACTGGTTTCAATTTCACTGCAGATATCACCCAATCCACATCAACACTTGCTAAACCATTTATTTTATGTGAAAAATTGTGACTACAGCTTAACAATAATAATAATTTCTGAAGAGATCTACTCGCTATCAAGTTGAAACAGAAACTGAACCGTACGTGTGTGAACGCTCTGATTGCTTTCTATTGCCTGCACACGAGTCCGCATCTTGTACAAACCTAGTGAAACCTGTTCGTTTCTAGCGGTGCTCTACTGTTTGTATTAGGTACCGAATACAAACCTAAGCACCATCCACACTTGTCGGCAGCGATCGAAACATGACCAAAAACGAATCAAACAGAATCGCATACGTGAGAAACAGGCGTTACAGGCTCGCGTATGCCGCTCTCCCCCTCTCTCCACTCCTCGCTTCCTCCACCCATCCTCCACCCATCGCTACGCCTTGATCCTCCCCCCCCCCCCCGACCTCCACCTCACCCTCCAACAATGCCGAGTTGCCGAAAATAGTAACCCTTTGCGCTCTGTTACGTTCATTTGTTCGAACTTTGTCGCGTAAAGTTAAATTGCAGCATAAAATGCCTAAACCTAACTATGTTGCCCTTTCTATAAGAAGTAAATACGAGAGCAACAAAACGTTAGAAGAAATTGAATCTGCGATCTGAAACTAGTTACCTGATGAGTACAAGGTAGGTACGTCGAAAATTACGGACACAAGAGAAAAAGGACGAGCATCACAAATTTTATGCCAAAGCTATGGAGTGACAAGTCGTATAGCAGGCATCCAGATGATGCTGTTTACAAGAGGTTTACACAGAAACAATCACAGCTAATCTCCGGGCCTGTTTTATGTGAAAAGGTGTTTCAGTATAATGAAAACCCCGGGAGGAAGGGGGGGGGGGGGGCGGCGTCGAATTTTAAAGCAAGCACGAGCATGTTAACATGCTTTAAGTCATTCTGATTCTTCAGCAGTTGATTTTTTCCAATTGAAAGCAGGGGACGTTTTGGGGGAGAAGTTGTTCTACAAAACGTACACAATTCTGACAACGGGCTCCACTGGAAAGTTTTTTCAAGAAAATTTCAAGCTTCAAGTCGGGAATTAGTTGCATATAGTCCTAAGATAATCAAGGATAGGATTACTGCTTTAGCTTGTGCTAGTGCTACCGGTAGCCACGGATATCTACGCTCGGCATTGGTGAAAGTAACATACGGCGTTGTTTCAAACACTTTCAAAATCTTCCATGGCTGTTGTTCACACCTTACAAAGGAGCGCATAGATGCATAGGACGATTCCCACAGAGTGGTTTGCGGAAGGTTTTGTAACCTCTACGAAAGCTAATCAGTTAAAGAATGAGCTCTATGACAGCGGATAAGTTCAGCCATCACGTGAGGACGAGTACATAAAAGTGATGTTTTCCAACCGCGGTAACCTCCTTATAACAGTCCATGGATGAAGGCGTTACCGAGACTTCTAAACGGCACTGCAGGAAAGGATTATTACGTAAGTTGTTATCAGAACGAGAAGAGGAGGGATAAGTAATCTGTTCAGAAATGATAAAAATATTGATTTGAAAGATGCGTTCTGTGGGATCGGGGCAGCATCACGTAGTGTAAAAGAGCAGAATGACAAAACCCTGGAATGAAATTTGGGATATGGCGGAAAGTTTCCAAAGTCTAATTGAGAATTACGAACAGAACGATGTATCTGAAATGCTCAATATGCTAAAAGAATTCAATTGACATCAAGATGAAGAAGACTTTCAAGAATGGATAATTGTCGACGATGCAGGTACAATTGACATCAAGATGAAGAAGACTTTCAAGAATGGATAATTGTCGACGATGCAGGTACATGTATAGCTAAATTGTAAACCTCGTCACTGCAAGAGGCTACACCACCAGCATCTCATCAACTAGTGATCCATAAAATGAAGATAAGAATATACTAGGTGTTCCGAAGCATTTGCCTAGCGAGATGGCGCATTGGTTAGCACACTGGATTCGCATTCTGGAGGACGACGGTTCAAACCCACTTCCAGTCATCCAGATTTAAGTTTTCCGTGATTTCCCTAAATCGCTCCACGTAAATGTGGGGACGATTCCTTTGAAAGGGCACGGTCGGTATCCCTGACACTCTCCACGAGGAGATAAACACCTCAAACACTTACAATAATGTGAAATGGAGAAATCCGAGGCAAGAAGGATATTCTAAAATAGAAATCACGAACAATCACCTTGTAATTCTAACATGCAAAAGTAATGAAAGCCAACGAGTTGCGTAAGGGCTAAACCCGCATGCACTATAATGGTAGAATTGCAATCAACACGTGCGAATAGTGGAGGCAACGGACAGAAACCTGCCCGGCCTGTCTGTTCCACTAAATTAGTTTCGGCCACAGTGCACTTTCCAATGTTGGCTGTGCGGTGGAATGAGAGCAACTAATGACAATGTCTTATCAATGTTGAGGTACAACGATGCCATCGACATAGAGCAAGATTTGCTTAGTGAACAGCGTTCATTTATGAACACAGAGAATTTGTGCAGGCCTTAGTAGAATGGACCATTTTTGGCAAACCTCTCAATATAATCATAGACACAGTCCCTTCTACGAACGTAATGAGTGTAGAATTCCTTAAGAATATTTATGAGGCCATAAAACTACTGACATTACCGGCGTTAAAAGGTAGAGTGACAGGTGCCTTTGGCGCCCAAATACAGTTGATAAATTGCCTGATTCAGGTTGTAACAATGGTAAGAGACGAAGCTCCTAAAAGTACCTTTCTCATAGTCCAAGGACTCTCGGTTGACTGTAACCTGAGATACAAATTTCTCTGCGAGAGAAAAACAAATATTGACCTCTCCAAATCTGAAATAAGCTTTATCAGTGATGGAAGGAGAGTGTCACTGGTAAGTTGAGGACAGAGGAAATACATGGCAAATATTGCCAAAATATCCAAATTATGTGTTGGGGACTACGATCGTGTTGAAAACCTGCAATAAGAAGTGTAATGAAGGAGTCTACTACTGGAGAAGATAATTTACCTCAGGTGGAAAAGCTGATTATCTCTAAAACACGAGAATCAGAGTACTTCACTGGAGGCCAGCAAGTCGAGTAAACAGAAAGAGGTTTTTTTTCTGACAAATGAGGTATCATCAAGGGATACAAGGACAGCATAGAGGTGATACCTCGCAATAAATTTTGTCACATCACTTACTCCTTACCATGAGCCAAGAAGAAGTCAGTCATCAAAGGAATTAGGAAAATGATTGAATTTGTAATAATAGAAGCATCCTTGTCACTATGTTAAAGTCCCTTATTTGCTGTAGTTAAAGCCGGTGGGAAAACCCATCTTCTTTTAGACGCTAGAAACATAATGATATAATTCTACCAGTTTGCACCAGATTGGAGAATCCAGAAGAACAGGCACAAGAATTCTTTGGTGTTGGATCTCTAACATCAATAGATTTAAAATAATCTTACCGGCAGATTCCCTTACCTAGAGCCTCTAAATAGTATACAGAATTCATATTTTATGGTTGTAGCTATCAGTTCAGAGTATTACGATTTGGCCTGAACATTAGTGTATTTATAATAGCACTTGACGTAGTGCTCGGCCCTGAACTCCTGTAAGGAGTAAATTTCTTTGTCACTTTATTCCACACTGAGGCATTGTTCCTTAACCCAATAAAATGCAACCAACTGAGAATTTCCTGAACTGGGAATGAAGAACCAATTAAAGGCTTTAACCACTATTAGGATTACTATGGAAAAATGACCCGTGGATGTGGTTAGCAGAATGCCTGACAGAGTTTGCAAAAAACCAACAAGCCATCTTAAAATCAAACCCACTGTACCAACCAAATATGACAAATACATTCTGTATGGCAACAGATGATTCTTTCTATGGGCTAGGATGTTATCTGTTTCAAGTAGAAGAAGCGAATAGTTGCAAAAGAAATATGAGTGATCGGTTTTGCAAATCGAGTGCACACCAGTTGTGAGCGATCCTCTTCAGTAACGGAGATGAAAGTCTTAGCAGTCGTTTCGGCCATCTACAGTAAGCCAGTGAAATTGTATTGTAATCATCAACCTTCGAGCTTTTTTCTGAAGTGAAAACCTTTACATGATGGGTTGTCCTGGTGGTCTGTGACCTTACAGCATAACCAGCTGAAAATAATGTATATCGTAGGATGTGACAACATATTAGGAGATGCTTTATCCCACCTAACATGTAGAAAAGATAAGCTTACTGAGCTGACTGAATAGTCTTCTGAGTATAAAGTGTTGCTAGTTAGAGAGCAAGCACAGAGGTAAAAGATTTTGGGGTGTGTAAAGGCATGACTGAATCGAAAAACTCTGATACAACTTGGTATAAGGTAATAACACCCTTGCCCCTAGTGGACTATATAAAACAGAAAATGCAGTCCTGTTGTGTAAGAGGGACATAAGAACAGATGTGTGGTGCGTCTGTATACCACAGTCATGCATGAAAGATTTCATTTAGTCTGCACGTATGATTTGGGGGTATGCAGGAATTCATAAATGTATGACAATCGTAAAAAGGAACTGTGATGCCAATAACCTCAAAAGAAAAGTACAAAGTGTAATACAAACCTGTGGAATAAGCCAGAATCCCAAGCCCAAGGAAAGGTCAAGTAATAACGTGTTAGGCCCGCCCGGTTGGCCGTGTAGTCTAACGCACGGCTTTCCGGGCGGGAAGGAGCGCCTGGTCCCCGGCACGAATCCGCCCGGTGGATTTGTGTCGAGGTCCGGTGAGCCGGCCAGTCTGTGGATTGTTTTTAGGCAGTTTTCCATTTGCTTCGGCGAATGCGGACTGGTTCCCCTTATTCCGCCTCAATTACACTATGTCGGCGATTGCTGAGCAAACAAGTGCTCCACGTACGCGTACACCACCATTACTCTACCACGCAGACATGAGGGTTACTCTCGTCTGGGGTGAGACGTTCGCTGGGGGTTCCACCGGGGGCCGAACCGCAGAATAACCATGGGTTCGGTATTGGGCGGCGGAGGGGTGAAGTGGACTGTGGTAGTCGTCGTCGGGTTGTGGACCACTGCGGATGCCACGGGGCGGAGCCTCTCCGTCGTTTCTAGGTCCCCGGTAACATACAATACAATACATACAAGAACGTATTATGTACAGTAGTACTAAATAGACATATGCATTTTGTGTCAACTGATATAGGGGATACTTACCCATGGCGAGAGATGGTGTTACAGTACATCACAAAATGCGTAGATGGTGTTACAGTACATTACAAAATGCGTGAAACTGAAGACTGTAGCGTAGTGAATAATTCTAAATATGGTAAAGGGCTGCATACCCAAAGTAGGCAAATCTCAGACTATCGTTTTTGACCGAGCTTTTTATTTTATCTGTTTCAGTTTGAAACAGTTCCTAAGGGAACAGTGAATTTACCAGTTATTAATATCACGCTTCCACTAAGAGGTAAGTCTGCTGCAGAGAGTTTTTAAGGAATTCAATAGATTTATAAGAAGACGCATACCCAATCAGCACCATTAGTGGGTTGATCACGTGTCAATCTCTGAGCAGATTCATAATGATCTACTGCATGCCGCGACTGGGTACTCACCAGCTGAGGTATTAATAGCTAGGGAGGAACGAAACAAATGGATGGTTCCATTACCTCGCTCACCAAGGACAGGAAAGTCCAAAGACCAGAGATACACAGAAGTCTTGGCTAATTTAGCGAAGTGAGCTGAGGCAAGGAAATTAAAATATGACTGCGATGTAAGGAATGCGCTATCATTTGAAGTAAACGGTTTAATGTTGCTAAGGACTCACCTGACGTCATCCATTATGCACAAAAGAAACAAGACATGGCAATTGCTATATGCAGCGCCATACAGGATAATAAGAATACCACATGGGTGTAGCTGCCTGTTATCTGACACCAAGACAAATATGTAATGGGGTTGTACAATACAAAAACTCGAAGAAATATAAGTTTTAAGTTGTAAATAGTAGATATACTTTTAGAGTGACATGTGTATTGCATTTAGCATGTAAGTGTGTGTTCTCGGTCATCAGCCTGGACTGAACATTTGTAGATAAAGCAGTATAATGTACAGTAATTTGAGAAAGGGAAGCCTACCTGGTAGACAAGACTCATTATACGTTTAAGTAAACATTTAATTGAAAAGTAATGAAAAGTGCCCTAAGCAGTAATTAATACTTTTCGTTTGAATTTATGCCACGTAGGCAGAGACAATCGGAGTTTGAAACTCATACGTAAAGATTTTCTGTTGTTATACCTAGATATCTACTGTGCATTCCACAAGATTAAAATGTAGGAAAGGTGAGTGCGCCTTCTCCATGCACGGTTTCATATGGTAGTTGTATTGTTTTATTTCATGGATGAATAGCCATGATTCTTTAGTTCCGGGATTCGCGCGTTTTGTTGTACCAGGAACATACACTGCCATTGTAACAAAGTAATCTTCGAATGGATTTCTGAAACTAATTAAAATTATGATTTGACTACAGAGTAAAGATTATTATCAAGTCATGCCAGGGTCTGCCAGCCAGTGTGGCAGAGCGGTTCTAGGCGCTTCAGTCTGGAATCGCTCGACCGCTACGGTTGCAGGTTCGAATCCTGCCTCGGTGATGAATGTGTGTGATGTCCTTAGATAACTCCAATAGTGCTCAGAGCCATTTGAACCATGCCAGAGTCTGTAGGCAGGATGCCTCTCTTCTGTGATCCGCTATTTGACAGGGGTAAACAAAGGAATGAAGTACGTACACCTGGGAAAATTACGACCCTGTGTATACTGTGATTATAGAAGAACTGTTCTCGTCCATAAGCCCAATAAAGGTCAGATAAATAAAGTGAAAGTTATCTGCAGTTGGGTTACTAAAAAGAACTTTAAATTAAAAGCTTGTTAGTGAACTGAAACTGTGATTGGTTTTTTGTATGTGCAGTATTGAACGTTATTGATACCTCACAACAAGGTTTGGAATAATTTTAAGGAAAGACACATGGAAGGTGGAACCACGTATTTCCATCATTTGCTGTTCCATGGAGTGCACTTTATTGCTTAACAACAATTATTATAATTACAATTGAAAAACCTTGTCAAAAGAATAAGAATGCTGACAATTTAAAAAAAATTGAACAGGATCAATTCATTTATGACAAAATTTAACAATTAACACCATTAAGAACAGGGCTTGAAACAAGGAATATACAGTCCCCGGATACAAGTAAGACGTCACACCAACTATGTGTGGCTGCCAGCGGGTTCAGCAAACTCAGTTTTATCAGTAAAACGAATTACAAATGACTGACACCAAATGTACTAACAATTCCAAAGGATGGATAACTTGTTAAACAAATGGATAACACCCACCCAAAATACAGAAAGGACAATAAGTCATGGCACTGATTGTGGCTGTTGAAAAGCCCTTCACAATCTACAAGCCTTAATAAAATCCCTTAAGCAATAAAATACACAACACCCCAAAATAAAAACAGAGAAGGGAAGGCATACATTTTAAAATGTGACTCCCAGCTGGTACACGCCAGCAGAAACATTGACAATAACCCTTAAATAAAAATACATTCCCCCAATAAACAATACAATTTGGGAAGACATGCAATTTAAATGTGACTCCCAACTGGTACACAACAGCAGGACCGTTGACAATGACCCTTCAATAAATATACAGTTCCCAAAATGCAAAATAAGCTGGCAAATACAGAAGGCGGCTATCACAGCCAACAGGCAACAGTAGGCAAGTTTTACAATGAGTGGTGGTAGGTAATGACTGTGGATAAAAGGGAATAACTCAGCAGTTCCTACTCACAAGTAAAAGGCTATAAAACCTCACACACTCCAGAAGTAGCAATAAGGATGCAAGGTTTCAACGCTTAGTTAGAGAACAGATATAGTGAAGAGGAACTTCGAGCCTCCAGAACACGCTTCAAAGCTTATGTGCTTAATGAATTCACAGTATTGGGTAGACCAACAGTTCCCAATTAATTGGCGACACTCCGCCGTGGCACGTATCAAACGATCAAATTTACTTAACTTGAGCCAACACGAGGCGGCTGTTAGAGGCACCAGATTGCGGGCCAACCTAAACGTCGTGCGACGACTGAAGTGCTCCTGCAGCAGAAAGAAAACACGCCTCTGCTCTGGGCCCAAGAAACAGCAACGCGTCGACTGCTGCCAGAACAACCATGTCAACACACATCAGAAGGGAACAAAAATCTGCCCAAATAAAATTACTGACGAAAATGTAGGGAATATTAACTTATTGCGGAAGCAACTACACATACAAGTTACAAGCTTAACACTCTTTAAAATTACTTGAAGATTACTAGGCGAAACATCAGCGCTGGGGAATGCAATAACTAGGATATACTCATCTACAAAGGGTGTCTTGCCTTCGACACAGACTATCTTACAATTTCATCAACTCAATTTATAACCAACAATACTCGTACACATGCATGGAATATGGCCTGGAACAACAAATTACCATCAGTTACACTGACCGATGACCATACACACAATGACTCGGAAGCAAGTTAATATAAGACGTAAATTTTCACATTAACAAAGACGTGACCTCATGATAACAAGTCTCAAGTAAAAAAACAACACTTACATCTACATCCATACTCCGCAAGCCACCTGACGTTGTGTGGTGGAGGGTACCTTGAGTACCTCTATCGGTTCTCCCTTCTATTCCAGTCTCGTATTGTTCGTGGAAAGAAGGATTGTCGGTATGCTTCTGTGTGGTCTCTAATCTCTCTCATGTTATCCTCATGATCTCTTCGCTAGATATACGTAGGAGGGAGCAATATACTGCTTGACTCTTCGATGAAGGTATGTTCTCGAAACTTCAACAAAAGCCCGTACCGAGCTACTGAGCACCTCTCCCGCAGAGTCTTCCACTGCAGTTTATCTATCATTTCCTTAACGCTTTCGCGATTACTAAATGATCCTGTAACGAAGTGCGCTGCTCTCCGTTGGATCTTCTCTATCTCTTCTATCAACCCTATCTGGTACGGATCCCACACTGCTGGGCAGTATTCAAGCAGTGGGCGAACAAGCGTACTGTAACCTACTTCCTTTGTTTTCGGATTGCATTTCCTTAGGATTCTTCCAATGAATCTCAGTCTGGCATATGCTTTACCAACGATCAACTTTATATGATCATTCCATTTTAAATCACTCCTAATGCGTACTCCCAGATAATTTATGGAGTTAACTGCTTCCAGTTGCTGACCTGCTATTTTGTAGCTAAATGATAAGGGATCTATCTTTCTAAGTATTCGCAGCTCATTACACTTATCTACATTGAGATTCAATTGCCATTGCCTGCATCATGCGTCAATTCGCTGCAGATCCTCCTGCATTTCAGTACAATTTTCCATTGTTACAACCTCTCGATATACCACAGCATCATCCGCAAAGAGCCTCAGTGAACTTCCGATGTCATCCACAAGGTCATTTATGTATATTGTGAATAGCAACGGACCTACGACACTCCCTTGGGGCACACCTGAAGTCACTCTTACTTCGGAAGACTTCTCTCCATTGAGAATGACATGCTGCGTTCTGTTATCTAGGAACTCTTCAATCCAATCACACAATTGGTCTGATAGTCCATATGCTCTTACTTTGTTCATTAAAAGACTGTGGGGAACTGTATCGAACGCCTTGCGGAAGTCAAGAAACACGGCATCTACCTGTGAACCCGTGTCTATGGCCCTCTGAGTCTCGTGGACGAATAGCGCGAGCTGGGTTTCACACGACCGTCTTTTTCGAAACCCATGCTGATTCCTACAGAGTAGATTTCTAGCCTCCAGAAAAGTCATTATACTCGAACATAATACGTGTTCCAAAATTCTACAACTGATCGACGTTACAGATATAGGTTTATAGTTCTGCACATCTTTTCGACGTTCCTTCTTGAATACGGGGATGACCTGTGCCCTTTTCTAATCCTTTGGAACGCTACGCACTTCTAGAGACCTACGGTACACCGCTGCAAGAAGGGGAGCAAGTTCCTTCGCGTACTCTGTGTAAAAGAGAACTGGTATCCTATCAGGTCCAGCGGCCTTTCCTCTTTTGAGCGATTTTAATTGTTTATCCATCCCTCTGTCGTCTATTTCGATATATACCATTTTGTCATCTCTGCGACAATCTAGAGAAGGAACTACAGTGCAGTCTTCCTCTGTGAAACAGCTTTGGAAAAAGACATTTAGTATTTCGGTCTTTAGTTTGTCATGCTCTGTTTCAGTACCATTTTTGTCACAGAGTGTCTGGACATTTTGTTTTGATTCACCTACCGCTTTTACATAAGACCAAAATTTATTAGGATTTTCTGCCAAGTAAGCACATAGAACTTTACTTTCGTATTCATTGAACGCCTCACACTACATTTCACTTCGTGTAATTTCTGTTTGTCTGCAAGGCTTTGGCTATGTTTATGTTTGCTGTTAAGTTCCCTTTGCTTCCGCAGCAGTTTTCTAACTTACCTCCATTCAGGTGTGAAGGAGCTGCGACTTCCAGATTACAAGCTAGGTCTTATTGCCTCCAACCCGTACAGGCGGTCTTCGAGGAGCCGTAAAATCTAAGCTTGCAGATTAGGCCGGGAATTTGCCAAACAGGTTGTACGCGACGTCCACTGCTCTCATTGCAACTGGCCGCTATAAATCCATAACCGAGCCGGGAAGGCTTGCCTCCGACCGATTTAAACACCAGCGCCTTCTCGAGGCCCTTACTAGACACCAGGAGTCCTCCAAAACCAACAACTTGCCAGCCCCAAACCCTGCAGCTAACCGTCAGTCCCAGGGCCCGCCAAAAACCAATAACACTCACCTCGACCAAAGACCCTAGCTCCCGGCATATGATCAGGATTGATACTGACAACCCAAGTAGTTAGTGGAGCCAGTGGACCCTCATGCCCGCCAAAATTAAAACCACAACGGCTCAGTTAGTGTAAAAACCTCGTCTACGTCGAAATGTCGCTGTAAGGCTCTTGTAGCGTAAAACCAAGCTGTGTTTTATAGACATATATCCAAAACTACTGAAACGTCCCCTTAGAACAATTTATACAAGTCTGTGCTTAAACTGACACACAATAACTTTTAGCGCAACGCAATCTGACTTTCAAAAATCCCTACAAAAGAATGGCCCTGACTAACATTAAACTATATCTTTCACAAATAACTTACCTCACAAAAATCTTCATTACTCGAACTACTGCAATACAGCGAGCGCCACTACTGCCAGCTAAATAAAAGATTCAAACTACGGGAGTCACTAACTACTGATTGGGATAGTTAGCAAATGAAAGATTTTAATAGAGAACAAACACTGTATTTACCTTAATAATCATAATATATATATAGCAGTTCAATTTCAAAACTTCCGCCATCTCTCTCCCCACATCCACCACTGCTGGCGGCTCACCTCCAATTGCGCAACGCTACGCGCTGTTCACATCCAGCTGCCGCTGCCCAACACTACAATGGCAGACAACAATGCAAACTAGCCACAGACTGCACACAGCACAGCCAGTGATTTTCGTACAGAGCGCTACGTAACGTTGCCAATAAGAAAATATAAACAGCCTTCTTACGTAGAGGAAACATAAACAGCCTACTTACATAGCCCCCATGCTCCCCACAAAAAATTTTACAAAATATTTTTGGGCAGTGGCCAATAATGATTTGAAAAAATTTTTCATAAGTACAATAACAAAGATATCAAATGCACACACTTATTGATACAATGTTGGTCAAAAGCTAAAATTTTCTCACAGTCCATAAAGATAGTCCTGATCATTCATCATAATAGTAATTACAGTTTCTTTTCACAAAGTCTCATTAGTAAAAGAAATTGCATACAGAAGTAGTGGATTTCCATGCAGTCTTGAAGAAGTAGCGTTGTCCTTCGCACAGAAAGAGAGTGCTGACTCTTGACATGTTGACAGGTAATGGGCCACAACAGAGCAAACCCACAGCAGAGTCATACGACATTTGAAGAGGACTGGAAGGTAGGTCATCACAGAGTAGACCCACTGTAGTCCTGGTAGATATTACGGTATTGGTGGGCCACCAGAGGTGCAGACCCACTGCAATCCTTGTAGAAATTGTGGACAGGCCCACTGTAGTCCTGGTAGAGATTGTGGTATTGGTTGGCCATTAAAGATGCAGATCCACTGTAGTTCTTGTAGAGACGGCCAGCAGCCCTCTGTTGTGACTGTGCAGGTGCACAATCACCATTGAAGAGTCTTGCGGATAATAGAGCAAGTCCATAACCACCACTTGTGCACTCACAAAGTTTTTGGAATTGTCATTAGAAGGCTTGCAGACAGTATAGCAAGTCCATAAACCACCACTTGTACACTCACATAGTTATTGGAATTGTCCTTTGAACCAGCAATGCTGTTATCCAGTCCCTTGCTGAATTATTAACACATGTGCGAACACTATCAGTCCCTACTTCTCACGTGTTGTCCATATACTATGACCAACAGAAACGTGTGCAGTGAAATGTAACTAACAAGTTAATAATATGATGAACTGGTATCAATTACAATTTTATAACATAAGAATACAATTACAAAGGTACAAAATACATCATTAAAGAACTTAACAATACAGATAACATTTGTAGTACAGGCTTTACAACAGAATAGAAATAACATATACATCAGTGTTACAGGAATTATGACATGAGTAAATACATAAAAGATCAGAACAACTTTCAAAACATCAACTTCACACATAAGCATTAAAACAAAACAGAATAAATAATGTCTAAGCATATTTACAAGGTAAATAACATATGATTAATGCCAATTATATTTGAGGAGAACAGTATTCCTCATCATAGTGAATATAGCTTAGTATTAGAAGAAGAAAAACTTCTATGAAACTACACAGAGACAGGAAGAAAACAAATACACAAGGGTACACAAACACATAGTGGAATAACACAAAAGGAAAGGACAGGGTTTGTTTTCAGTGTAACATTTGGTACTGCAATCCACCCCAACTCTTCATTCCATATATCGTTCCTCTTATTTCATCCTTTGTTTCCACCAAAAAAATTCTATCTAAGCATGCTCTCGGTATTTATATGTTCACACATTTCTTACCTCATCATTTATTTCCAAGAAAATCGTACCTAAACCTGTTTTCTGTACTTTTTTTCATATAACTTCTCAATGCATTTCTTCCAAGTCATCATAGTTAGTTTCTTATATAGTCTACCCCTCTTAAGCTAACTTAAATCTACTGAGCTCAGATATATATACCAAGGGACGAGGCAATGCAGCAGCATACAACAAATCAACACAAACAGCAATGACAAAAAAATGCCAATTTGCAAAGCAAGCAGCAGTAAATCTAAATTAACAGATAAAATGCAAAATTACAACTAATATGAGCCAATGTGCAGCAACAAGAAAAGCTTAACAGAGTAATACAAAGTTAAATTTAGCAGCACTATGCCTGGCAAACAGCAGCAGCAAACATGACAAATCTCAAGCAGAAAAAATATTACAGTAAAGACAACAATGCAGAAAAGGGAAATGTCTATTCACATCTTAATGTCTATGTAATTAAAGTGGTGCACCACAACAACTTATTGTAAAAAAAATATTACCATGTACTTGAAAAGAAAATTATGTGTCCAGTTACTGTTACTAGTCCCTTCTTATTGTTCTTTCCTTTCCAAGTGCTCCTTTTTTTTAAAGAATGTGGATTACAGAATTATTATTTAATAGATCTGTTGACAGAAAGTGTTCACATTAGCAAATGCATTTTATTTTATAAAACTAATGCTGCAACACAGCTGGAAACCAAATATTAAACAAAATGAGCAATCTCTTAACTACAAAGACAATAGATGTAAAATGTTTCTAATCATTTCATTAGGCATTCTAGTAAATATCATAAATTACGAGCTCCACAGTATGCTTTCAACAAGGAAATGTCAATAGCGAGGATAATGGCCTCCCTTTTTTTTTTCTACCTGAGCTTCCAGAAAGGCACACCCTAATGGCTTGTTCTCCAGGTGTCTGACACAGCTGTGTGCCGACAACGCACGTGCAGGTGGTCACTTAACTTTCTTAGGGAAATATTTACGACAGCAGTTTCCGCTACAGTGACAGTCTCATATAAAAATTTCACAGGTCGAGAATTTACGTTGCAAATGTGTAGAAACAAACTCCTATGAATATAACAGTGTCCAAAAAATTTTCGCCGGCATTGTGATACATTCACGCATTTACACACATTTCATAACTCTTAAAGTACGATTCTTGGTTTCCAACATCCTTTTTCACAAGTCAAGAGTCCCTAACTTCTATTCATTATTCATATACATATAAACACGTAATCACATTCCTCATATATGGTAGCATCATCTTATTGACATAAACATACCTCAACAGCATAATACACATCGTCGTCGTAAAAATAACATCATAACACCTCAGTCAAATCTCAAAAATCGTCGTAGCTTTCTGCAATAATTTCAAAACCTAAAGAAAATTCTCTGCTCATTTCAATAGTGTCATCTACTTCAAACGTACTTTAAAAATCATGATCTCATACCAAATACATCATTCAAAGCTCTCATAGTATCACAATGGTTCTGAAAAAATATGAAGAGTTCACACAGTACAGACAAAATACAATTTTGTAAGTGTGAAGTTACCCAACAGTGTAATTACGTAAACATGTGTCACTGACGTAGTAAAAAACATGTTTATCTCTCAGTTAAATGATCAGATAGCTGTGTAATTTATGTATTAGAGAAATATGGTAACGATATGTAAAGTTGTATAAGCAAATACCATATTAGCTAGGGTTCCTTGTGCTTGCCAAACACATGGTACACAAAGTAAGCATGTACCCCCCTGAAGATTAATGTAATTATACCCTCAGGTGTTACAGATTACAGCAATGGAATGAAATGTATCACGGAAAACTTTCTTTGTAATTCAAAAATCTTTAAAAATAAATGTTTTAAGTACAAAATTAATCACTCAAAAACATGTCCTGTAGCGCTAAATGTGCGTCTTGCTGTAAGATAATCTCTGTGGGAGTGTCGTAGTTATCGTCCTCCAAAAGCTAAGTTCAGCAGAAGCCAATGTACTTACCTCATGATAAACAAAAGTGAAATGCTTTGCGTATAGATTTCTTAGTTATTACGCTTATTGTTGTGATGAAGAAATTAATGTGCTGTAACGTATTATTGTGCTATGGAAAAGGCTGTCTCCTTGTAGCTATACCACAAAAGTTACTACTAAAACATGTTTTACTTTCCAGAATAATTCAGAAAAACTGTGCAGACATAAAACAGATACACCGCAAAAGCAACATTGTAAATTGTCACTCATTAGTAGCGTCGTGATATAATCGTGTAGCTGTCACATAAACTAACCATTGTGTCATCTGGTATCTCTCAGAAAGTACCTCAAATCCAGAATCCACTCTTAAGCAAACCAAAATGTTGCGTGAAAACCTCATTAGCAGTGCCGGTATATGTTCCAAGTATGTGAGCCTCATAGCCATTACGCGATCGTGCAACTAACAAGCAAAAATGTACAAACAACAACACTGTGTCGTCCGTTCACTATATCAATGCATTCGTAATTTCTGTTTAAATAAGTTCTCTTGGTTCTTGACTGGATATTTAACTTCAAACACTGTTGCATGTTAACAGATACTAAGTCTGACAAAGCATACTGGTAACGTAAAGTGAAAAGTTATATGGCAAAGACAAAGTTAAAAAGCAGATTATCTTTCAATAAACGGTTTTACATGTGAAATGTGGTGTAAACCTTTACTCTTCTCAGTACGCAGAGTTTCAACTTGAATGCAATTGTCATGCGTTATTCGTCCGTAAAGAATACTGGAATTTTGCTCAAGGTTAGCGTCAATGTTATTTTTCCCTGAGCCAGCGGGCGCAAGTGGCTGCCAGCGATGTGAGTCATTGTCTGTTTCTTTGTTGGCGCGCGTCGTTACTGGAATTAGGAGGCCTAACTTCCACAAATTCGCTTTGCCGAGAGGGCCCAGCTCTGTTTAAAGCTCGCCAGTTCTGATGGAATTCAGGTCTGTCGTTTTGCTGGTAGTTTACACAGTTTCTTGTTTGTCGGTCATGTGGTGGAGAATTTCTCCCGGAATCGTAACTGCGTGGTGGACCGTTGCGTCTGAAGTTATTCTGCCTCCCATGATAATAATTGTTCTGGTTGCCAAATTGTCTGTTTCTATGAGTGTCTCTGTCATATTCATTACTACGGAAATGCGATCTTTCTCTGTAACTATTACTCTGCCAGTGGTTGTCATACGGGTGGTTTCTCTTTTGGTCACGATTTACGTTGTAAGAATAGAATTGTCGTGTCCAGTTATTGTTTCTATCGTCACGGAATTGTGACGGATGTGACCTGTAGTGATTGTTTTCCTGTTTTCGCATCCCGCGACTGTCTGTGTCAATTTCTAATTCTTGTAAGAGTCCCTGAAAAGCTTCAATGTCGTCTTTGCAACGTCCTGCCAAAATAATATGCCGTAAATGTTCAGGTAGTTTGATTAAGCAAATGCGGATGAGTTCTGAGGGGCTGTATGTGTTTGAAAGATACTGATTCTTGTGCAACATGTCTTCAAAATATTTTATAAGACTGGAAAATTCAGATTGTTCGAAACGTTTCATCATTATGATGCTATGTTTTACTCGGTGTTGTGTAGCTTGAGACCAATATGCTGAGAGGAAGGCATGATAAAATTCTCCTTCACTGTGACAATCGTGAATGACCGATCGCATTCTTACAGCTGGTTCATTCTCCAAGTAGCCACACATAAATTCTAATCTGTGCTCCAATGACCAGTTGGGAGGAAAACAATGAGAGAATTGATGGAGCCACGCTTGTGGATGAATGTCGTTGGCAGAGTTCTTAAACGTTTTGAATTTACGTGTAGTAATGAACAGCTTATAATCAAAATCATCATGTCGGCGAGTCGCATGTCGGTCATTGTTACGTCGTTTCGGCGGTTCCATCTCAAAATTCGGTGTACCTTGCCAATTTCTTTCATAATTTCCGAAGTGCCCTGTGTTATTAATTTGTGGCTGTTCCATATTTCTATGTCCCTCTTCCCATATTGGAGCGCGAGTGTCCTCTGAAATACGTAATTCTTGTATTACCTGTGTCAGCTGATCATGTACTTCCCGGATTTCTCTTTGATGTTGCGTATCAATTTGATTCAGATTTTGTTTCAGTTTCCTAATTTGTTCGCTCTCTTCTGTGTCATTAAAGACTACCGGTTTTGCGTCATTCAGATTATCATCTACCATCGTAGATAAATTATTTAGCCGATCCGAAAGTTCAACTACTTTCTCTGATAATGAACACATTTCCTCAGTGTGTTTTTCTGAACCAAGCTTCAGAGTGTCCATTTGTGTTGAAATCGAATCTACTGTGTCCTTTAAGTTTTTTGAGTCAACTGAGTCAATTTTAGCCCACAAGGTCTCATGACTTTCATGAACAATGGTTTGCAGTTCTTTTATGACTGCTTCGTGATTCTGTAATACATTTTCATGCCGCGAAAAAATAGGTTGAAAATGCTCACAAATTTGTGTTTTTACGTCATTACACACTTTCTGACATTTCGATTCAATGTTATGTAACTCAGCAGTTAAATCTTCACGTGTTTGTTCGAGAGTTTGTTCCAATGAGTCTAACTTTTGAAGCTGTTGCTGTGTTTGTCTCTGGTGTTGTTCCATTGTGTCTAACTTTTGAAGATTTTGTTCCATTGTGTCTAACTTTTGAAGCTTTTGCTGTGTTTGTCCCTGATTTTGTTCCATTGTGTCTAACGTTAGAAGATTCTGTCCCATTTGTCTCTGATTTTGTTCCATTTGTTGCATTAATTGCAATAATAATGTATTAGTGTCTGGAATCTGTTTCTCTATGCTTTTTGGCAGTGCATTTTCACCGGCAACATTCACATTTTGACAAGCAGAAAATGTGTCTTGACTCATTTGAGAAAACGGTGAGGACGCAAAACCTGAATCTACAGTATTTGCAAAATTGTGTCCTATCATTTCGGATTCCTGAGGCGAGCTGTTGCCGACCGATCGATCGATAATGCTTCCCTGTTCACTACCTGTTTGACTGTCTACACCATTATTTGCCGCCCGCTCCATCTCCCTATGTACAATTACCAAATTACTACTTCGAATGTCTGTTAATTCACTACCCAGTCGTGCTGATAAGCTACGCTCGTCGTCACTATTATTTCTCAGTGTAGTTTGAAGCCTAGTGTTACGTTTTTCACACGTCATTATTGTCACAATATTTCACACGATAACACAGAAAAGCACAATTTGAAGAGCAAAAATATAAGAACACATTAACATAGTACTGAAAATAATATCTAGTTAATTGCAGCTGCGAAATACTTGGTGCAAATCTACATGCATGCCACAACTGTTTTACTGTACAACAATGAAAGGCTGCAACTACAAATGAAATTCTCTCTACAATTACGCGCTAACAATAAACAAAATCTACACTAATTACACAAACTACAAGAAAAAAATCAGAAGATTCCAGTGAGGTACCCTCGGCTACGGGTCGACATATAAAACGTCCCCTTAGAACAATTGTACAGGACTGTGCTTAAACTGACACACAATAACTTTTAGCGCAACGCAATCTGACTTTCAAAAATCCCTACAAAAGAATGGCCCTGACTAACATTAAACTATACCTTTCACGAATAACTTACCTCACAAAAATCTTCATTACTCGAACTACTGCAATACAGCGAGCGCCACTACTGCCAGCTAAATAAAAGATTCAAACTACGGGAGTCACTAACTACTGACTGGGATAGTTAGTAAATCAAAGATTTTAATAGAGAACAAACACTGTATTTACCTTAATAATCATAATACATATAGCAGTTCAATTTCAAAACTTCCGCCATCTCTCTCCCCACATCCACCACTGCTGGCGGCTCACCTCCAACTGCGCAACGCTACGCGCTGTTCACATCCAGCTGCCGCTGCCCAACACTACAATGGCAGACAACAACGCAAACTAGCCACAGACTGCACACAGCACAGCCAGTGATTTTCGTACAGAGCGCTACGTAACGTTGCCAATAAGAAAATATAAGCAGCCTTCTTACATAGAGGAAACATAAACAGCCTACTTACACTACTGTAAATGTAACAGTGAAAACTGTATAGGCAGTGATTACGTATGGATAAGTTACGGTCAGTGTGTTGGAGACTCCTGAGATTCACTCTCAAATAACAATCCGCATACGTCACTAAACGTCGACGACGCGGCTCATACAGTATACGATTGCAGCACTGAATGTTTGCAGAACGCATTATACCCGCGAGTGTCCGCGCTTATAAATTTAGATACAACAGAAAAGCCATGCGACAATGATGTGTTTACACATATAAAATACTGCGAGATAGGACACAGACGATCTCAGAAAAATTTTAAATATTAGCGTTGTATAATTGGAAAGAAAAACTAATTAAGAAATTCTGTAAAACTTCATGCTTCATGCATATTTATGCCTTCATGTTTTATCTGTGTATTTATACATCGCTCTAAAATGTTAGCATAACATATCCCATTCAGTAAACTGCTTTACAAATGCTTGACAAAAGTAATATCTGAGCAATATGGGAATGGAGGCAGGTCCTCTCCTGGTTTTTCGAGCCGTTTCTCGAGTGAACGGCGACCTAATGGGAGGACCACAAACTTTCTAACAGCTGAAGCTAGTAAAGCTCCATTCCAAAAAATCTCATTTATGTGAACAGCTACCAAGCCTTGTGCTTTCAAGCAGCTATAAAAAGTAGACGCAAATAAAGCTGCAAAAAAACGCACAATAACAAGCAACACCAAATACTAGTTTATAAGTTTCAGAAACTTTAATTCCACCCTGTAAGAAGGTAGGTATGATGAAACGTTATGAAAGTTTTCATAAAATAAACATTGATTACCGAACTACATAGATGTTAGTATTGGGACACGGCCGGCACCATTCCAAAATACCGAATGTATCCGGTACGTGTTGCCTCTCTAGTCGTTATTACCGTAGCGGGTTGCGACATAGAGAGAGTCCTTTCCTAAGCATCCTTAGTAGACAGCAACAAGGTCGCACGCAGTGTATCCGGCAAGTGTTGACTCTCTAGTCGTTATTACCGGCGCGGGGTTGTGACATAGAGAGAGAAACCCTTTCTGGAACTCGAACCCTGCTCCTCCTGGGTGGAAAGGCCAAGTGCTCCCACCTAACACAATTAAACCACCAGACACACATGGAATTGATGGGAAATTAAAAATGCCGGAGCCCTTTCTGGGACTCGAACCCTGGTGCTCCTGGACGGAATGCTCAAGTGCACCCCCAACACATGAAACCTGTCTAGATGCGGGAGAGGAAGGTTAGGTTAGTGTACTTTATTTATTTTGGTCGAGAAACTGACGCAAAGATCGATCCTAATTGTGTAATTAATCACAAAGATAGGTCCTAATTACACAACTATATGCAAAGCACTACAGAAGGACGGCATAAAATCGCAATACGCCGCGGAAACTGACGATACCATACAACTGGTGTTATCCTGCCAAGAAAAAAATTCGCAGAACCACTCGAAACCAGCGACAGAAACATCGAAACTCTACCCTACACCTACAAGCTGCCAGAGTCGATATTAGCTAACTTTGAGACGGGTGTATTTCCTGCTTTTCATGTATGCGTGTTTCTACTGCATTACAGAGAAGTTATTATCAGAGTTTTTTTCTTTGTATACGTCTACGGCATTGCATGTTTCGAATTCTTTAAGTTCAATGGGCCCCATGTACAATTAATCTTAAATAGAGTGATGGTAGAACTGCTGTCTGGACGCTTCCATATGAGGTCTACTTTTTTCATATTTGGTCTTCGTGGTCCTTATGCGCAATTAATGTTAGCTGCAGTAGAGTCGTTTGGTAGTTACCTTGAAATGAGGGTCTCTAAATTTAGTGTTTACAGTTCCTAGGAAAGAACACCGTCCTCCAAGGACTTCTGTTTGAGTTCTGAAAGCAGCTCCATGGCACTTACAGGTAACAAATCTAGAAGCCATTCGCCGAAATTCTTCAACATGACCTGGAACGGATCAATCCCACCAGTGAAGTAAGCAGGACGATAGTAATACTTCACCTGAAAGTTACTGGTTTATTATTCCTACTCATCAGCATTAACTTGCATTTTTTCCGCATTTAAGGCTAGCGACCATTCATCACACCAAATGGAAATTTTGTCTAAATCGTCTTGTGTCCTCCTACAGTCACTCAGCTTTGATGACTTATCGTAGACCGCTGCATCGTCGGCAGACTATTGACCCGCCAAATCATTTAAGTATAAAGAGAACAGCAGCTATCCAAATGCACTGGGCTGCTAATTGGATATAGCCACTCTCTTATCTCTGAGCCTGTTAAATATGCTCGTGCCTTCGTTAACGGGCTGCGATGGGAGATCGTGTCATATACTTCCTGAAATCTAGAATATGTAATCCACCTGTTACCTTCCTTTATAGTTCTAGATATATCATGTGAAATAAAGGCATGCCGAGTTTTGAACGAATGATGCTTTCTAAAATCAGGCTGATTCATCAACATAAACAGCTTAGCCTCAAGAATGTTTATTATATTCGAACTGAGAATACGTACAAAGATTCGGGAGCAGTCCGAAGTTAGGGATATTGGTCTGTAATTTTGCGGTCTGTTCCTTCATCTTTCTTGTATACTGGAGTGACCCGCGCTTTCTTTCTTTCCTTTATACCATTCGTTTCGATCTTCGTGTTGGACGAGAAAGAAAGAGAGAGGGAGAGAGAGAGAGGCAGGGCGATGGACCAATTCCCTGGAGTACTCCTTCTAAAATCTAACAGGAATGCCATCCGGACCAGATGATTTGTCTGTTTTTCAAATCTTGTCGGTACTTCCTTATGTCAGTTACACATCTTCCATACGGGGGTCCGTCCGAAGGTCAAGAGACTGCATGTTTGTACGGTTTTCATGCTTGAACGATGTCTTAAACGTGAAATTTTAAACTTAGGTTTGGCTTTTGCTATCTTCAACTGCCGCACCAGACTGGTCAACAAGGAACTGATTGGAATCCTTAGACTCGCTTACCGATTTTACACACGGCCTGAAAGTTCTCGGCTCCCTGCCAAATCTTTTGCTAAGTTGTGACGGTGGCAGTTACGTGCTTCACGCATTAATATTTCGGCAGCCGGCTAATGGCTTACGAGGCCTCGATTCAATCTATTAAACGTGCTTGATTTGATTATTCTATTCCCTACAGCTTACAGCCATGAAATATCGGTCAAATTATACATCATCTTCGTTTTCCATTAATGTCGATGGTACTTCATTCCTAAATATACGGCTTACAAGTAGTATTGTTTAGTGCTCGTCGCAGTTATGAGTACCGGTAACTACAAGCGAGGTTCATTACAAAAGCGATTCATTACAAAAGCGATACTGTCTGACTCGAAATAGCCAGGTATCTATGACAGGGTATGCTAATACACAGAAAATTCGGTGCATAACTGATTCTTTGTCTATGTGATGCACAAAACTAATTTCATTTTGTTTTGATGTTATTTATTTATTTATTGATTTTAGTTTCAGAAGCTATCCCCGATAGCTCCGCATCGCCGTCACCACTATCATCACTGCCAAGATGGTACTTACTTCCGGAGGAGGGGTATGGAAAAGATGATAATGATGACGATGACGACGATGTAATATTTCTCTGTGAAATAATAAATATCGACTAAAAGCACTACATATTTTGGAACACAACCTACGAGCAGCTTAGAGACAGAAGTGATGACACTTTCTGCGGGACCTGACCATCATTTTGCAGAACAATGCTCAAGCACGTAGAGTGCAAACTGTTACTGATTTGTTTGACTGATGGGACTGCTGAGTGCTGTACCACCTACTGCGGTCCCCTGACGTAAGTCCTCGTGAGTTCAACTCGATTTCTGACTGAAGGAAACACTTCACGGCATTTGCTTGACGACTGCTGCAACTCATCGATTAACAGACCGCGCCACTCGAACTGTCGACACATGTGACACTGCTAAGAGCATCACTGGCAAGGGTTATACACTATGCTGGAGACTACTTTGAAGGTCAATAAAACTTTGAAAGACATATTTATTTTGTACGAGCTGTAAGTAAATAGTTTTTCCACTGTTAAATTTCCAATCCTCGTATATAAACTCTCTCCTAGTATCCACCATCTTCTACAAGACGAGTCCCTTACAACAGAGTATACCACAGAGGTGCATGTGTGTTTGATGCTTTAGAAATACGCAGTGTGTTGCCTCTACAGTTGCTAAATTCATCATAGCATCCACAGTGAGTAAATGATACACTGTCACTGTTGCGGCCAAAGAGTCAATACAGAGATAGAATGTATTGTACTTAAACTGCCAACAGCCTTGTTCAGTCTATTTCAGTAATGTCCAGCCTCGTACCTATCCATATATCCTCAATTTACACTATAACTTTGATGCCACTGGCTGATCTCCATGACAGCAGCAATATCTCCCTCCCTGTAATACTAATACTTGGAGTGCAATAAGACTCTCTTCACCAACTGTTCGGTGTTGTAATCAAGGAAGAAATTAACCGCATATTTACCTTCTCAGAGGAACCGAAAGTATAGGACCACTCGGATTACGTTTCGCAGACTCATCCATCATTCAATTTGATTTCGTTTGGCTCCCATACAGCTCAGCTGATGACGCCATTCTTACGTGCTCTCCGTCCCACTCAGCAACTTGTGTGATGAAGACGCTCGATCTGCTCACCACACAACGAATTCAACCACTGATGGTGTTAAAGATTAATATGTTTTAGAACAATTAGTCTAATTCTGAAGACGACGCTAGTTTGACTGATTATGGCATTGGTCTTCCGCTCCTAGTCTGTTTCTGTCTGTAACGGCAGGCTCAATTCAACGTCATGCTTATCTGTTGAACAAAACAAGAGTTAGTTTTACACGCTACAACAAGTAAAAATCAGTGATAGTGGTCAAGGTTCATGGCTGGACTTGAGAGCATCTATCTTTTGTGGTGACCTTCATTACCATCCTTTAAACTGACTGGCGTGTTGTTTTAGCGTCTCTGCTTAACTCAAATAGTTAAGCCTAGACTCGGCTAGCGTCGCTAATACGTCTCTACAACACTCCTACGGCCCAAATCATCAATAAGCTCTGTCGATCACGCTATTGCGTGCGACCAGCCACCTGATTTACGTCTTTCTATGACGGCTCAAAACTCGTCTTTTCACACAACATCCTCATCGCACCGATTACGAATTATCCATGTTTGATGCGTCCTTATCGCCTAATTTCGATTGACTGGCCACCGGATAGTCGTTTTGATCGCCGTACTCACACTATCAACACAATTGAGATAACAGGTGCGTCTCGAACACTACTGCGTCGGACAGACCACCTCATAATTATCACCCGAAACACCCACAATCACCATACGCCGATAACGCAACGGGTGGGTCCTGAACACTACCGCATCGGACGTCATACCCTGCACTCGTCTCAAGAAATGCAACACATTCGGTGGGACGCAATATCCACCTACCACATCACAACACGCTCAACACAGCCCAAATCCATCCACCACAGAGCCAGATTTTATCCTGAAAGCTCTCCTGTCCAATAGCATTGCCATAAAATTTTGTATAGGAAGTTATCTACATAAGATAACCCCTTCTATAATTAATCTAATACTTCTAAATATTGTTTGTGTCATAGCTGAAGCAAATTTTCTATACTAAGCGACCCAGTGGTCCCCATACAACAAAATTTAACATCAAACACATAATATACACACAATCCATGCCAAAATAAGACAAGCACATGAAAATAGAAAAATAAATACACACAACATAAAACAAATAATCACAAAACACAAATAAAACAGTGCCTATACTAATACAAATAAACATCGCCAACAAATCACAAAAATGTAATCTAATTATACACTACTTTGTTCCCGGCCGCGTTCTTCCGCTGCCGAGTGTGCCGCCCTAGTCATTCTTGTCTGTTTTGCGCAGTTTGCGTACGGCCAGGGTTCGCCGGACGTATTTTGATTATTTGTGTAGGTTCTGGATTGCGGTCTTCACTCGCTCTCCAGTTCTGCACTGGTTGATCCCTTACATTTTTATTGGTTGGTTTCCAGTTATTATTACCCTGGTTCCACCTACGTTCCTGTGGCGGATAATGTTTGTCCTCTATTATCGCGTCACTTCGGATTGTTTCTTCAAGTTGCATGCTTTGTGGGCTGCACCGCGGAACTTACCCGTAAGATGACAATGGTCTCTACGAGGAGTCTCAGCTTTTCTATCTAAGGCCAGCCCGCAAATATGACAATTAACAGCCTTTTCATACAAGTCATCATTTTCCTTTGATTTGGTCATGGGAATATTGATGCTGTAGAGCTTGTGAACTTGCCATGAAAGTTTTCCAAGCTCAGTGAGAAGCCAAACCGCCGGATCGCCCCCTACATAAGACTGATAGCTATTAAGTTTACAATCATATGCGCATACAACTTGGAACGCAGTCGCATAAGGTAAGTGTTTTTGTGTGAAGGTTGTGTGTGAGGCTAAGGGGTTCCCTTCACAACGAGTAATAGGAACCAGCAAGCATCAAAATCGGCGTACACAACAAAAGGACAACGCTGCTCGTGGTGAGCATTTTTAAATTTAATGAAGTTATTTTCCTCAGTGGGCATAACAACACGTACCGGGTCCATGCATGCACAATCTAATAGATGTGTCGCTAGTAACTCTTGAGATGAAAAATAATTCAAACACTTTATACAAATATGTTGTTTATGTTCATTTTTACTTAACTGGGAGGAAATGAGTCGGGACATGTCTTTGATCCAGACGTAGTGATAATTATCACGTTCGAAGAAGAGCAGCATGTTGACATGCAACTCTCGCTCACATGCAAATTTTGAGAAATGGAGGGGGCCTACTACTGCTCATCTGACTTGCTTTTCCTCTCCAGGCCACAAATGTGGACCGATATTGCGGTATTCTGAGCTTAAAACTTAGGTATGTCCTGGATTCTTAAAGGGAACTCTATTCCATCAAAGTTGTACTGTCTCCTAATATCTTTGACTTTGTAACTGCTGGGACGCTCGGGATGATGTTTGTAATTGTATTTGTAATTTCTCTCGCAAGCCAGGACTGACCATGCAAAACACGCATTATCATACTTATTTTGAACATTAATGCACGCCTGCTTTTTCTCAATATCTATAGGGAGTTTAATATAACTGAACCCTCCATTCATTGGATCATAGACATGTATATGGATGTCGAGGTGTGGTATACTGCTGAGCGCTTTAGCGGATCCACGTACTTCCATCTCGGAAAATCGGGCCATAATAGCGCTCAAGGTGGATTCTCGGTACAACTCAGCAATCGATGTGCTCCGAGAAATAACACCATTTTCACCCCATATATAATGCAGAGTAACCGTCTCCGCGTCACCTTGATGTTTAGGGGGGTGACTCAGTTCACTGCATAATACCGCACTGCATTTAAAGGCGTTAAATTCCGGATCTTCTAAGAGTTTGAGGAGCTCGGTCTCCAAGACGGGGAGGCACGCCTCCAAAAACCTTACAGGATCGCGATACCTCCCGCATGGATTCTCAATTCTGGTGAAAGAGATTCGCCCCTCAAACGCTCTAGCAACTGCTGAGTATTCTAAGGGAGTCATTACGCCGTTATTCTGATCGAATTCGTTATCGATAGGACGGGGGAGAGAACTACCGCTAGCCATAAGGAAATTACTATTATTACTGTTGCTAGAACTAGGAGTCCACCCGATAGATGAATGGACTGGTGATGGGTGATCGTAATCATCATCATTTGCGGGGAGAGGTATACGTCTCGGAACGCATACCTTGCATGGGCGGCAAGCTGCTGTTTCTATAGGAGGAGGGGGTGACAGCCGGTTTGAAGGGCCAGGCTGTGGCGACGGCGGACGGGCTGCGCAGCCAAACGGTTGCGACAGCGCTGGGGGAGGAGATGGCGCTAACTCTCTCTCTATGTCACAACCCCGCGGCCGCGGAAAAAATGCAAGTTAATGCTGATGAGTAGGAATAATAAACCAGTAACTTTCAGGTGAAGTATTACTATCGTCCTGCTTACTTCACTGGTGGGATTGATCCGTTCCAGGTCATGTTGAAGAATTTCGGCGAATGGCTTCTAGATTTGTTACCTGTAAGTGCCATGGAGCTGCTTTCAGAACTCAAACAGAAGTCCTTGGAGGACGGTGTTCTTTCCTAGGAACTGTAAACACTAAATTTAGAGACCCTCATTTCAAGGTAACTACCAAACGACTCTACTGCAGCTAACATTAATTGCGCATAAGGACCACGAAGACCAAATATGAAAAAAGTAGACCTCATATGGAAGCGTCCAGACAGCAGTTCTACCATCACTCTATTTAAGATTAATTGTACATGGGGCCCATTGAACTTAAAGAATTCGAAACATGCAATGCCGTAGACGTATACAAAGAAAAAAAACTCTGATAATAACTTCTCTGTAATGCAGTAGAAACACGCATACATGAAAAGCAGGAAATACACCCGTCTCAAAGTTAGCTAATATCGACTCTGGCAGCTTGTAGGTGTAGGGTAGAGTTTCGATGTTTCTGTCGCTGGTTTCGAGTGGTTCTGCGAATTTTTTTCTTGGCAGGATAACACCAGTTGTATGGTATCGTCAGTTTCCGCGGCGTATTGCGATTTTATGCCGTCCTTCTGTAGTGCTTTGCATATAGTTGTGTAATTAGGACCTATCTTTGTGATTAATTACACAATTAGGATCGATCTTTGCGTCAGTTTCTCGACCAAAATAAATAAAGTACACTAACCTAACCTTCCTCTCCCGCATCTAGACAGGTTTCATGTGTTGGGGGTGCACTTGAGCATTCCGTCCAGGAGCACCAGGGTTCGAGTCCCAGAAAGGGCTCCGGCATTTTTAATTTCCCATCAATTCCATGTGTGTCTGGTGGTTTAATTGTGTTAGGTGGGAGCACTTGGCCTTTCCACCCAGGAGGAGCAGGGTTCGAGTTCCAGAAAGGGTTTCTCTCACAACCCCGCGCCGGTAATAACGACTAGAGAGTCAACACTTGCCGGATACACTGCGTGCGACCTTGTTGCTGTCTACTAAGGATGCTTAGGAAAGGACTCTCTCTATGTCGCAACCCGTTACGGTAATAACGACTAGAGAGGCAACACGTACCGGATACATTCGGTATTTTGGAATGGTGCTGGCCGTGTCCCAATACTGATGTTATGTCCTAATGTTTGTGAACAATGATCGGACCATTAATTGGTAGCGAAGGTGAACACAAACCGTGCTATACTACTTATGTGCTACGTGTGTTATAAACAACAGGAACGCTAGTGGAATGCCCATTACAGACAATTTTCAAATGTATGCATTGCCATTCCTCGGGGCAATGGAGCGTCCCCATATGTATTTGTCAGCAATATTTTTAAATTTGTTACAAATTAATGAACTGCGTGACTTTAACAGAAGAAACTCTATATAATGTAATAAGTAGTAGAATAGAAAAATCAATGGACATGGAATATAATATTCTTAATTCCACGATACATTACTTTGGAGAAAACCAATGCCAACAGAGACTAGATATCAGGTACTATGAAACTGTAGATTTATATCTGTCGCTATTAGAATTTAATATATATATATATATATATATATATATATATATATATATATATATATATATATAGAAGCGCCACTGTGAGCGGTGGTCTAGCGGTTCTAGGCGCTCAGTCCGGAACCGCGCTACTGCTACAGTCTCAGGTTCGAATCCTGCCTCGGGCTGGATGTGTGTGATGTCCTTAGGTTAGTTAGGTTTAAGTAGTTCTAAGTTCTAGGGGACTGATGACCTCAGATGTAAGTCCCATAGTGCTCAGAGCCATTTGAACCATTTGAACCGCCACTGTGAAAGCGTCTCTCTCGATCTCCCTCTCGCGCTTTTTCTCTGACTCTGTCGTTGTTCTTCCATGTCTACACGACTGTACAACGTGTTATTGATTACGAAATAAATTTTTAACTTAAACTATTATTTAATGCTTTCATTTCTTAATTGTAATCGCCTTATTACAAATAACGAAGCATTTACAGCAATTCTAACACGCTGAGCAGTCGAGACACTGTAGCTCGCAGGAGCTGCAAGATAGCCGCCATGACACGGCATATTTCAATTTTAATACTTTTCTTTACAGTCGTGCAACTGCTTACGCAGCTATTGCAATATTTCTATTTCACAGGAGTCTGCGGACCTGAAGGAGATTTTATTTATATCGAAACAAGTAGGTGTACAATATATCATTGATTTTTCAGGTGGCCTTGCTACGAACCAACAAAGACGTAATTTCAAGTCATACTGTAATGGAAAGGTGGGGGATTGTGAACTTTTAAGGCGTTGCAATGAGAAATATGTACAGTGATATTCATTTGTAGTGGCATAGTTGATTTTGCTGTAAGGAAATAGGTACCTTACGTAGACATATTTACGGTAGCTTATCGTCAAGAGACTGTTTTCTTCTTGGTCATTGCTTGTAGCAGTATATACGCCACGCAAACACAATAATTAGATGCAAGGCTCAATTCATTATTATTGAAGTAAATTTGACTAATACTCGTAATTGTCCTGTAATTTATGTTGCAAACGAAAGTGCTAGACTCAGAACCCGTGCAATATTTTACAAACTAATTTCAACACAATATTATAATTTCTTCAAAGAAATCCATAAAAGTATTTAGGCCTATTTACAAAAAACTAGAATAATTTTCAAACTCGAGACACCGCATCTGTAATGGCATGGGCTCTTTTTACATGGAAAGGACTGGGTCCAAATGAACTGATCATTGATTAGAAATGGCTAGTCTCGGCTCCTTGAAGACCATCTGCAGCCATTCATGGACTTCATCCCTCAGACAACAATGGAATTTTTATGGATAGCAATGATCCATTTCACCGGGAAATTATTGTTTGCGACTGGTTTCCAGAACATTCGGGAAAATTCGAGCGAATGATTTAGGCACCCAGATTACCAGACGTCTACCCCGTCGCACATTTATGGGACATAATCGAGAGGTCAGTTTGTGTATAAATCCTGCACCAGCAACGTACAATTATGGACGGCTATAGACACAGCTTCGCTCAATATTTCTGAAGGGTATTTCCACTGACTTGTTGAGTCCATGCTACGTTGAGTTGCTACACTACGCCAATGAACAGGAGATCCAACATGGTGTGAGGATATATATAAGCAATAAAAGAACATCCAGAAACATTATGTAGTCAATCGATGGAGTATTATAGTTTGCGAGCATAATGTTCTGAGTTGTTGAGGTGAATTGCGAATGACTGCACTGGAACTGATGTTCCGTAGGTTGTTATTCTCCGCACTTACATTTTCTGTCCTCCGACATGAAGCCCCATAGTTTGCTGAAGAACTTTGCCCTACCGACACTTGTTCTTAAGCTGTTAATGCATCTTTAAACAGCCCAACCCATATTGTGGCCGGCCGGGAGATGTACTCTCGTCTCATTCAGTATTGTTGTAGTTATTCCCATCGATGAATTCTTACTCTGTTTGGAGGAAATTTGAAAGGTTCTACTGTTCGAAGGAAAATTTTCTTGATTTTAGTGTGGGCTGAGGTAGTTCATTGCCAAACTTTGGCACTCAGTCTTTCATGATCAGCGATAACTTCTTCAGATATACGCGATAATGGCAAAACATTAAATTTGCTCACAGGATAGGTTCCCAGCACTTTGAAATCGGCCTGCAATCTTCATCCACATAAGGGTACACAGTTTTGGGATGTGACGATTTATGCATAGGAGAAAAGATACTAAGAATGAAAAATCAGGAAAAGCAACTCTTTTTAATGAAACTTCCTGGCAGATTAAAACTGTGTGCCGGGCCGGGACTCTAACTCGGGACCTTTGCCTTTCGCGGGCAAGTGCTCTACCAACTGAGCAGAAGTAAATCTGTGAGGACGAGGCGTGAGTCGTGCTTGGGTAGCTCAGTTGGTAGAGCACTTGCCCGCGAAAGGCAAAGGTCCCGATTTCGAGTCCCCGCTCGGCACACAGTTTTAATCTGCCAGGAAGTTTCATATCAGCGCACACTCCGCTGCAGAGTGAAAATCTCATTCTGGAACTCTTTTTAATGTTTATTAAGAAAGAAAGGTAAAGACGTCAGCGACGCAAAGAATAGTTTGAACACTAAAGTGCTTCACTAGGTTTCGTGCTTTGATCCAAGTGGCTTACCCTGCCAGTTACAGTTGAATGCGGTCTCTGAATCACAATGGAACTCAGGAAAGATGCATGAGTGACACATAAAAATCCCTGAACTGACACTTTTAATTTTTTACTAGCTTCCATGTATCTTACGTTTAATCCATGTGATTTACGTTTAATCTGAACATTTTGGATAAATGCTGTGCTCAAGTTGTAGTTGTCGTTCAGTGGAAGATTAACCTTCTTTCTGGACCTGGGTCCACTGTCTTATTCATTGAGGATAAAGTACTACTTATTCTACTTCGGGTAATGTATATCGTGTGCTTACTTTACTTAAGTGGTTTATACGGAAGTTTTAGTTTGTCTTAGGAGACACTGTCCGTTATGAGCTTGTCCTGGTCTATGTACGTGCCTACGAGCCTTAGAATTTGAGTCAGTTGGGTCGGGGTTGGCGTAATCATTTGTTCCAGAAGGATTTGGTATAAATATTTCTTTATGAATTTTCCTTAATCCAGCTGTAAGTTGTGTTTTAAATTTTCTGCTAACGTCTTAGAAGACTTAAATTTAGAGTATCGATCAGTAAGAAATTGCATTAACTATTGGGAGCGAAATTATTATTTATTATAATCTTGGCTGTGACTTGAGCTTGCACCTATTGGAATTTATTTGTGTTGCAGGGAAAATTGTTCACACTTATGAAATAACGGGCGAGTTGCGGGGCCCTGGAAATATTCTACAGTTCAGAGTTGGCGGCCACCATTCAGGCCGCGCGGCAGGGCCGAGCTCGTTAGCATCCGCCTGGTGCCTCACAACGGCCAGACCACGTGGTCCACCGAGCACGTGGCTGGGAATTCCTTGGTGACGCTGTGCGTAGGGAGGGCCAAAGATGGAGGACTTTGTGAAACCTTAATGGCAGACATTTCACAGTGCGTATGGAAATTAATAGTAGCCAGATGGATCATGATACTTCAAAAAGAAACATGTACATTACTATTACTTGCACTACGATTCTGATGGTGTAATCAGATTTTCAATATCTTTATTAATTTAAAGTTCGGTATCTGACGGTAAATTATACAAATGACACTCAGCAACGAATTTCCAAACTTTAAACGCTTCATCCAATTTCGTCGATCGACATGTCTTTAGAAAGTTATTAGTGTAAACCTACATTCGTATAAATTACATGCATGTAACTTGAATAGTACATGAGTTATTGGAGGTCAAAGTGGCCGATTACTATCGATCGCGTCAGGCCATAAGTACTCCACAGTTACACGAGAAAACGGCAGCAGCATGCTTATAAATATATTTATTCATCTATGTATTTGTTTATGTTTATTTAATTTGTGTATGTATTTCATAATGTGTGTTAGAGCGTGTTTATGGTCCATCTGTAGGAATATTTATTTAATTTCGAGTTACTTAAAAGTAAATCCAATATTTCGTTTGTGTTTCAATATCTTTGTGAGTGTATGTTGGCTTGGAGACATGGCGCTATCGGCAATCACAGCGCTCGTTACTAAGGGAGGCGACTACTGGAAGTGAATGGAGGGTGAGTTCTGGAGAGGACAGGACAGCATAGGACATCGAAGTGAGTGCTTGACGCGGACAGTGTTGCGCGACGGACGCACAGTCGGCGGAAAGACTTGGACAGTGGAGCAGTTTGCGCGTGGCCGCGAAGAGTAGAAATATTTCGGGGTGCCGACATGTGCTCTTGTGTGATTTACGAGGCTTCTGCAGTGAAGACGTAGTGTGCGTTTAGTAGTGAATATCTCGTGACCTATGTTGTCGTTCACAAGCAATTACGTGCAGTAGGAATCTATTGTTTTCCTATTATTCAACTTACATTTTATTCAATTGCTGGACCATTGACACCAATACGTGTTTTGCAGAAATATTCCACATTCTAAAAAGTACTTCTACTATTGTACTCATCATTTAAAGTCGTTAAGATAGTATTTAATTGCAGTCTTTCATTTATAAATTTATATGTTACGTTCATAATTCGCAATTGCCGAGTGATAGAAACCTTCGACCATTCGATTCATGTGTGTATTCTCATCGTATACTGTAGACTCAGCAGTATTTGACCTGTAATGCAGCAACTACATATCGTAGCCCATAGACAGCGAAACCAGCCAAAACATTTAATGTTTCAACATTGAGTTAGAGCGTAGGTAGTTGAGGGCCATCACATCACCAGGCATTACATTTTCTTATTAGAGAAAGCCCGCAATTGGGGATTCATCCGGGATTTGTGCCTTGCAAAGTGGTAATTCCCTTGCTCTCTGTTATTCACCGTACTATGCGAAGTGTAAAAGCCTTTGCAAAACCAATAGAGAATTCTGTAGTGTGAATCTCTCACAAAACACAGTTTTTTCTTAAGTAGGTTCTGGAAAAAGTGAAATTACACAGTAATTGTCACAACTAACAAATGTTATCGATTGAGGTCCTAATCTATCAGGTTAAAGACAATGTGCAAGGAGGCTCAGAGTCTAAATAAGTTGAGTGCACGGAACAGTAACAGTTAGCGCGTTATCGGACAGTGGTATCGGAGACGGTTGGAACACGCGGTAACTGGCGGCTACATCAGGTGGCTTCTCCAGTGGCGGTCGCAGATCTAACAGCAGTACTACGGCAGCATCTGCGAGTACTCCAGGGCACTCTTCAATGTCGACTTGCACGACAACTGACGGCATCACCGTGGCAGAGGGAACTATCTCAGATCAGATAAGTGCCTGCATAAATAGCGAAATAGTGTTTGAATCTGAAGTTCAAGCTCCACTTATAGATCTCGCGAATATAAAACAGTCACTTAGTATGTATAAATCTGAAAACGGAAGTGAGCCGGTTAGTCCAAAATCAGTGCGCGAAAGTATAACTAGTAGGAACTCAGGCAAGGGGAATGAATGTGGGGAAGATATTATGTATCAGCTAATGCAAATTATCCAGGGAATGGCAAATAATATCAGTACAAATTGAACATATATGGGTACAACGCGAACTCAAAGAGGTTCCGCAGTGAAAGAGGAAGTTGAAAAAATTATAGGTAACTTTGAAAAAGCAGTTAATGATAAATTAAAATGTGTCTGAGTGGATAAGGGGAAAATTACAGACGAAGTTGTATTAGTAAAATCTAAAATCGAATAAATGGAAAAAGATGTTGGGGAAAAAATGGATAATATACACACAGAGCTTGGAGCAAGGTATGCGACTGTATAAAAGCGCAAGATGCTCATAAAAGCGATATAAATTTAAAAATTAGTTACATTGCCAATCGTGTAGGTGAGAGGGAGAAACAACAGTATCACTAGTGAAAATGGATTTAAAAAATAAATGCAACAGACAAAAAGTGAGTTAAATTCGTTAGCCTCCCAACAGGCCATGGCGGTTATAAATATCCCTTGGGCAAATACCGGATCTGTGAAATGTTACACATATGACGGAAGACATCACCCAGTAAATTTCTTGACTGCGTGTGGGGATGCTTTTGTTCATGACATGTCGGATGAAGCGAAAATAAAATACATTAAACGGCACTTGGAGGGAGACCCACAGTCTTGGGCATATGTTAAATGTAGTTCGTCCGAATCGTACGAAGAGTTCGAAAAGTATTTTTTGAATGAATTTTGGAGCGAGGCAAAACAGACGCAGATCCAAAATGAATTTTTCAATGGGCCGAGTTACAGGTACGGTAATGGGATGATGAGAGATTTTTGCAAGCGCGAACTTGGCAAGGTTATACATGTGAAACATCCGTTGGGGGTTTTAACAGAAATCACCACGTTGAAAAGGCAATTACCCGAAAATTTGCAGTGGGATCTTGTCCATAGTCCGTGTGATTCTGTGGACGAATTTCTAGAATTCGTAGAAAAATTAGAGAGGGCTTTGAAGTTCAAACCTCAGAGCAAACCGGGTGGTAGTTACGAAAATGGGAATCCAGATAATCACCACCAAAATAATAATCGTGAGAGAAAACAAAGGAATTCTCAAGGAGATAGCTGGAATGAGCAGAACGGACGGAGAACGAAAAGGAGTGGTAACTTACGTGAACGGGATCCAAGTAATGAACGCAGATTTGGCGGGGGAAATTCGCACTAAGTGTAATCGCGTAACAACCGGTCGGGAAACTGATGTTCGCCACATCTCATGTCCGCAGACGGCGATCGAAACAGGCGATGAAAAGGACTGGAGATAACGGCAATGGTAGAAATGTTGATAGGTTTGGAGAAAGGCAACAAATATGTAATATGGAGTATGCTAAAGAGGAAGGTTACATGGGTGGCTCTTTCAATAAAAGCAGGTGCGAACGGCGGAAGCATAGGTTTGTGAGAGATTTCACTAAAAGTAATTGGAACTCAATAGTAGCCAGATGAATCATGGTACTTCAAAAAGAAACATGTACATTGCTATTATTTGCACGACGATTCTGATGGTGTAATCATATTTTCAATATTTTTATTAGTTTAAAATTTAGTATCTGACGGAAAATTATACAAGTAACACTCAGCAACGAATTTCCAAAATTTAAGCGCTTCATCCAATTTCGTCGATCGACGTGTCTTTAGAAAGCTATAAGTGTAAACCTACATTGGTATAAATTACAGGCATGTAGCTTGAATAGTACATGAGTTATTGGAGGTCAAAGTGGCCAGTTACTATCGATCGGGCCAGGCCATAACCACTCCACAGTTACACGAAAAAACGGTAACGGCATGCTTATAAATTATGTTTATTCATCTATGTCTTTGTTTATATCTGATATATGCTATTCATGAAGAAATTGGTTAAATATTTACTTTTTTTTTAGAAAGCACAGGGACATTAGGCTACTGGCGTACCTTTTGTTGCTATTCCTTTGACATATGTTTATTTAGTTTCTTTATGTATTTAATAATGCGTGTTAGAGCGTGTTCATGGTCCATCTGTAGGAATATTTACTTAATTTCATGTTATTTAAATGTAAATCCAACATTTCGTATGTTTTTCAATATGTTTGTGAGTGTACGTTGGCTTGGAGACATGGATGGGGCGCTATCGCCAATCACAGCACTCGTTACTAAGGGAGGCGACTACCGAAGTGAATGGAGGGGAGTTCTGGACAGGACGGCACAGGACACGGGGGTGAGTGCTGGATGCGGAGAGCACTGTGCGACGGACGCACAGTCGGCGGAAGGTCTTGGACATTTGAGTAGTTTGCTCGTGATCGCGGAGGACAGAAACATTTCGGAGTGCGGACCTATGCTCTTGTATCATTTCCGTGGCTTCTGCAGTGAAGATGTAGTGTGTGTTTAGAAGGGACTATCTCTCGAGCTATGTTGTTGTTCACAACTAATTACGTACAGTAGGAATCTATTGTTTCCCTGTTACTCAACTTATCCTTCATTTAATTGCTGGGCCATTGACATCAATAAGCGTTTTGCATAAATATTCCACATTCTCAAAAGTACTACTACTGTTGTGTCCGCAGCTCGTGGTCGTGCGGTAGCGTTCTCGCTTCCCGCGCCCGGGTTCCCGAGTTCAATTCCAGGCGGGGTCAGGGATTTTCTCTGCCTCGTGATGACTGGGTGTTGTGTGATGTCCTTAGGTTAGTTAGGTTTAAGTAGTTCTAAGTTCTAGGGGACTGATGACCATAGATGTTAAGTCCCATAGTGCTCAGAGCCACTACTGTTGTACTCATCTTTTAAATTCGTTAAGATAGTACCTGCAGATTTTATTTAATTGCAATCTTTCATTTATAATGGTCACGGCGGAGGTTCGAGTCCACCCTCGGGCATGGGTGTGTGTGTGTTTGTCCTTAGGATAATTTAGGTTAAGTAGTGTGTAAGCTTAGGGACCGATGACCTTAGCAGTTAAGTCCCATACGATTTCACACATTTTTTTCTTTCATTTATCAATTTATATGTTACGTTCATAATTCGCAATTGCCGAGTGATAGAAACCTTCGACCATTCGATTCATGTGTGTATTCTTATCGTATACTGTAGACTCAGCAGTATTTGCCCTGTAACGCAGCAACTACGTATCGTAGCCCCTAGACAGCGAAACCAGCCAAAACATTTAATGTTTCAACATTGAGTTGGAGCGTACATAGTTGAGGACCACCACACCACCAGTCAGTACATTTTCTTATTAAAGAAAGCCCGCACACTGCATGTCCGCTGTGTTAAACGATCCTTCTCAGACCCACCGATTATGGGGCCAATCGGCTCACACAGCCGCATATTCATGCGATTCTGTGCACAATACTGGGCAGCAAAAATCGTCGCTGTCCATTGCTTGCAATGTTATTTCTTTCAAGTGCAGCCGTGGCCTTTAATGATGCTGTTTAAAGTTAATTTGATATTTAAGAACAAATCTGACTCATTCTATTTAGCAGTTAAAATACGGTCCCTTTTTATAACCTTACTGCTTCTTTAAGTTATTTAAACATTTTACTAGTGATTGAGAACTCAAGCGGTCATTCTTATTTAATGTAAATTTTAATCATTTTAATGTTTTTGTGAAAGCCTGTAAACCTTGCTACAATATCTGTTTTTGTTCTCCTTCTTTGGTCACTTCGTATTTTAGCATAAGAATTTTTTGGCAGTGGCCTATTATGGGGCCAGTTTAGTTTTACTAAATTTTTTATTGGTGTCTTCTGCTCGCGAAGTATTGGTAACTGTTATGGCTGCTTGGATCTGGCTTACAATTTGTACCACTAGTCTTTTATCTTATGGTCTGATAAACAGTGACTGTGTGTGAGCTATAATTGACAGTTTCTGCCATCACTGATTAGGTTCAAACTGATTGTTGTTCAATTAAATTCTTAATTGGCTTGAATGTCATTCCGCTTGTGCAAAATAAACTTGTATGTTGTACCAGTGAATGAACTGTGCCAAATCCCCATTCGACTAGCCCTTCCTCGTTTTCCTTCCTGGTCAAATTAAGAGGCCGTATTCTCCCATTTCAGATTCATTTTTGTTTATACATTTCGTGAAAAAATACACATTTGATTTGTATTATTTGAGTCCACCATCCATTATAACGCAATTTTGAAGTTTAATGACGTGTTCCCATTTAATAAATAAAGATGCTGCGGGCTGGTACTTTAAAATGAAAAAGGAATTTGGTTACAAAAGCACCTGTAACGTTTAGCAAAGAATATGACTATATATTAACAAAGGCTTTGGATGGTAATTGCGTGGAGAAATAGTGGCTGCTTTAGTGTGTCACGTACCATAACAGGTTATTATTTTTATTTGTGACGAAGGCACCTCCTATACACTGTATGAATGTACTGGCTAATGACTCTCGCACACGTTAAGTGATTTTTTTTCCCTCACTGTATCCACTGTATTTTCAAATGAGTTTTGTGTTATTAAAACCACTGTAGACAAACTGCACCTTGCTGTGCAAAGCTAGTGTGTGTTGACGATGTTCAGGTGTTATTTGTGGTATCTGTGATCGTATTGTCTGTAATGTTATACATTTCCTTGGAGTCTCCCAGCCAGCTATGCTATAAGAATTTACGTTTAATACTGTCACTTCTTTTGTTTTCCTTTTTTCAAATTAGATCTGACTACTATTTGGTGGGTAGATCGAAGCCAGTAATCACCAGTAATCATTAGTAAAAGAAATATTTATCCAGACGTGTCTGTTCACTCATTCCACGTTGTATGTCTGCAGCCTCAGTCACTTATTATTGGTGCACTGTTCAGCGCATCCCACGTGTTTGGATTAATTGTGGGTATTGCAGTTTTCTCAAACATTATTGTATTTACTATCATATTTATTGACTGCTTATTTGTAGTTGATTCAACTGTAGATCTAAAATATGACATTTCGTCGTAGGTTCCTACACGAAGTCCAGGGTCCCAGAGCTATCACTTGAAGTATCAAATCTGCCGCATTACTCCACACATTGTGCCAAGTAACTCATGCTTCCTAACATTTCAGTACTTTATCCGTTTCATTTTGTTTCTTTACATTTCATTTTCAAAGCTGCAAAACACCACAATTGAGATCAATGTTACTGATAGACAATCAATAATATCATTTATCAAGACTGCGGGGAGTATTGCACAGACGTTTGAACATTGTCGCACAATACGGGAGAAACTAGACGGAAGATGCTGAGACATCAGTTAGAGAGCAATTGACTTCTACTTTTCCAAACTTCGTGTAAGCTTAATATACGTTCCAATATAAAATTGTGTTTCGAACCGATTATCAGTCCCAGTTCACTGCGTATGGTGCTCCAGTTCAGAGCCGATAGCTTCGTTTTGTATTCATCAGGCGTTTTGTGACACCGGATCTTAGTGATTAAAAGATCGTAGTTTTGGTTGCTGCGACAATTCCCATTATTTTTGGAATTACAAATTCTATTAACTGCTGATACGTTTACATTAATAATTTCAACATTGTCGTCATAATGAAATTTACAGTGGTAGGGGAATGCATTATAATACCGAATGATGGTTCTAAACTACAGAGACGGAGGCGGCCGGTATGTACTATTGGCCTGGCAGTGGAAAGACCTACCCAAGTAAGGACTGAACTTCATTAGTATGAAGAATTTTATTACCGCTTACCAGAAAAATGACTTTGTTAACTGGGCGAATATGACGTTGACACATTAAGAACAAACTGTTAAATAACATTACTTAACAACGATTGATCAACAGTTTGTCAAATATATCAGTGAGATCAAGGAAGAGAATGTTATAGTGTTAATTTAGGTACTTGCTCTCAGCTTTCCAGAGGTCATTCTTGGGAAAATGAGGTATGAAAATTTAAATTTACAACAGATTTTATTCTCTTTGCACAAATATACAAATACACTACTGACCATTAAAATTGCTACAACACGAAGATGAAGTGCTACAGAGGCGAAATTTAACCGACAGGAAGAAAATGCTGTGATACGCAAATGATTAGCTTTTCAGAGAATTCACATTAGGTTGGCGCCGGTGGCGACACCAACAATGTGCTGACATGAGGAAAGTTTCCAACCGATTTCTCATACACAGACAGCAGTTGACCGGCGTTGCCTGGTGAAACGTTGTTGTGATGCCTCGTGTAAGGAAGAGAAATGCGTACCGTCACGTTGCCGACTTTGATAAAGGTCGGATTGTAGCCTATCGCGATTGCGGTTTATCGTATCGCGACATTGCTGCTTGCGTTGGTCGAGATCCAATGACTGTTAGCAAAAAAGGGATCGGTGGGTTCAGGAGGGTAATACGGAATGCCGTGATGGATCCCAACGGCCTCGTATCACTAGCAGTCGAGGTCACAGGCATCTTATCTGCATGGATGTAACGGATCGTGCAGCCACGTCTCGATCCCTGAGTCAACAGATGGGGACCTTTGCAGGACAACAACCATCTGCACGAACAGTTCGACTATCAGCTCGTAGACCATGGCTGCGGCTACCCTTGACGCTGCATCACAGACAGAAATGACTGCGATGGTGTACTCGACGACGAACCTGGGTGCACGAATGGCAAAACGTCATTTTTTCGAATGAATCCAGGTTCTGTTACAGCGTCATGATGGTCGCATCCGTGTTTGGCTACATCGCACATCGGAAGCATGTATTCGTCATCGCCATACTGGCGTATCACCCGGCGTGATGGTAGGGGGTGCCATTGGTACACGTCTCGGTCACCTCTTGTTCACATCGATGGCACTTTGAACAGTGGACGTTACATTTCAGAGGTGTTACGAGCCGTGGCTCTACCCTTCATTCGATCCCTGTGAAACCCTACATTTCAGCAGGATAATGCACGACCACGTGTTGCAGGTCCTCTACGAGACTTTCTGGATACAGAAAATGTTCGACTGCTGCCCTGGCCAGCACATTCTCCAGATCTCTCACCAATTGAAAACGTCTGGTCAATGGTGGCCGAGCAACTGGCTCGTCACAATACGCCAGTCACTACTCTTGATGAACTGTGGTATCGTGTTGAAGCTGCATGGGCAGCTGTATGTGTACACACCATCCAAGCTCTGTTTGACTCAATGCCCAGGCGTATCAAGGCCGTTATTACGGCCAGAGGTGGTTGTTTTGGGTACTGATTTCTCAGGATCTATGCACCCAAATTAAGTGAAAATGTAGTCACATTTCAGTTCTAATATAATATATGTGTCCAATGAATATCCGTTTATTATCTGCATTTCTTCTTGGTGTTGCAATTTTAATGGCCAGTAGTGTATATTGTGTGCCATTGGTTACTATTGTTGAAATACTTATAGCAAAATTTAATAAGAGAAGCAAGATAATATTTAACCAATTGAAGTTAATCTTGGTTAACCTTAATATCTAATAACGTTAATCTTAATAACCAGTCTCGTCAAAGATTCTGAGAAAATTGGTTTCAGATATGTAGTCCACAAACATTTCTTGAATGTGTGACTAAAACATAGCAAATAGAAGTTTACTTAAAAGGGAGTTCATTAAAAGGAAACAAACCAATGCTGCTCGATATGAAACAACCACAGGTTGGGCAATGTGGTCCGGAAGAACGGACTCTAAATTACCTAGGGCCTCACGTGCTACTCACCACGCTCCATTGCTAAGCAGCCATTGGGAACACGCACCAAGGCGCAAACATACAATGATTTTTGCCTCATCAACATATTAGCAATTTTTAACTAATAAAAGCGAAAACGGAAGTCATCAAATTACACGTTGGCATTGCGGACAGTTGTGAAAAATTGCTGAAAGACAAGGTAACTGCGAAGGTAACCACCCCTCCCCCCCACTTATACCCCCCGGCCACCCCTTACAACCGATAGTGTAGTTCAGTAGCCAACCAGCGTTCAGCTTCAAATCGCGGCACAAGGTGTAAAAGGTAAATACTTAACCACCGCGTGGAAAGCGTAGGTGGAAAGACGCCAATGGTTGGCTGACGAACCTCACCTGTCTAGACTTAAGCTTGGCTTTGAAGTACAACCCACCAAAATATATGCAACAGGATTTGTCCCTCTAAGGCGCATAAGGAACTGGCTCCAACTAACTGAAGGTGGTGATTTGCCAATTTAGTGTCCAAAACACTAGAAACAAAACTATTTTTTAAAGTAAGCAGATTTAGAAGGATGTAGGTTGTAGTAAATACTCAGAAATAAAGAGGCTTGCAAAGGATATGGTAGCATGGAGAGCTGCACCAAACCAGTCTTTGGACTGAAGACCACAACAAAAACGAATAATGAGGCATCATAACTTAAAGAAATTTACGAAACTCCAGTAATTTAAAACACATCATCAAATAACATCTCTATGACAGTTACCAAATGGAGTTGTGTTTTGATACGAGCAACACTCCTCAGATCGCCTGGGCAGGCACGTGAAAGAGAATAACAGAAGAAACCTCAATCGAATCCGATGTATAAGCAGCAGGACATTAACACGCGTAGGGAGGGAACCAGTCACTACTATCACGTTCACAGCAGAGAGCACGCTTAGTCCTTACGAATGCCGTATGGTCAGGGCAGCAATGCAACGTAATAAAAGCAGCTCACCGAGCATACGAAGCTGCTGTGTGATGAGAAACGGTGGAAGAACTCTCAGACGGCAGAAGATGTGTAAATGACGACGACCCGCCTCAAGCGTCCAGTGCTGGTCACCTGAGGGATGATGATTTCAATGTCCGACGCGAGCTCTAGACCGTGCAGCGGTTCGCAAGCGTATTCCACCATATGAATCAAGAGCGGATTTTGGGAAATAATACAATTAATACCCAAAAAATATACGGTCTAATAGTAACAAAGAAAGAGGGCCAAAAATGGTTCAAATGGCTCTCAGCACTATGGGGCTTAACATCTGAGGTCATCAGTCCCCTAGAACTTAGAACTACTTAAACCTAACTAACTTAAGGACATCACACACATCCATGCCCGAGGCAGGATTTGAACCTGCGACCGTAGCGGTCGCGCGGTTCCAGACTGAAGCGCCTAGACCCGCTCGGCCACACTGGCCGGCAAAGAAAGAGGGGCGGCAAATATTTAAATACAGAGAGTGAAGAGCATGTGGTTTTTGTAGAAATACAGATAGGCGTGAGAGTATTCTAATAACGAATACGTCTGTTGTGGTCAGAGGTAACTAGCAGTCTAACAAGTTTTGATGTGTACTATGCTACAAGAGACTAAAAAAAAGGGGGCACATGTGAATAATACACTGAAGAACCAAAGAAATTGGTAAACCTGCCTAATATCGTGTAGGGACCCTGCAGCAACACGACGTGGCACGGACTCGAGTAATGTCTGAAGTAGTGCCAGAGGTAATTCACACAATGAATTCTGCAGAGCTGTCAATAAATACTTAAGAGTACTAGGGGGTGGAGATCTCTTCTGAACAGCACTTTGCAATAATGTTCATATCTGGGGAGTCTGGTGACCAGTGGAAATGTTTAAACTCAGAAGAGCGATTATGGACGTGCGAGGAGTCGCATTGTCCTGCTGGAATTGCCCAAATACGTCGGAATGCGCAATGGGGATGCAGGTGATCAGGCAGGATGCTAACGTACATGTCATCTGTCAGAGTCGTATCTAGACGTTCAAGAGTCCCATATCACTCCAGCTGCACATGCCCGACACCTTTACAGAGCCTCCACCAGGTTGAACAGCCCCCTGTTGACATGCAGGGTCCATGGATTCATTAGGTTGTCTCCATACCCGTACACGTCCATCCGCTCGATACTATTTGAAACGAGACTCGTCCGACCAGTGACATGTTTTCAGTCATCAGCAATCCGATCTCGGTGCTGACGGGCCCTGGCGATGTCAGAGATGTGTTACCGGATACCTGGTATTCACTGTACACTCGTGAAATGTCCGTACGGGAAAATCCCCACTTATCGCATCGGAGATGCTGTGTTCCATCGCTCTTGCGCCGATTATAACACCACGTTCAGACTCATTTAAATCCCGATATCGTGTCATTGTAACAGCAGTAACCGGTCGAACAACTGCGCCAGACCCTTGTTGTCTTGTAGAGGCGTTGCTGATCGTAGTTCTGTGCTCGGCCTGCATTTGAATACACATCCCTATACCTATTTATTTGGCGCTTCAGTGTACATAACGTTTTTCTCAAAGTAGCACTTTGATTATTTAAGATACGACTTCAATCCCTGTATGTTTGTGCATTTTACATAACCTGCATTACGTTATTAGAATATGCGACTCGTGTATCAACGAGGCTAGTCTTTTCACATTCCTCTGCACTGTGATTAATACACATCCAACCCTTTAAAAGTTACCATGTTTTCGCGTCCAAGGATATCGCTACGTATAACGCTGTTTGCCAATCACTTTACAGAGGTTTACAAAACTGAAAATATAATGATTCTTTACTCATATCAAACGTGCATAATCGCACAAAGAAGTAGAGTACTTGCCGCAGTATATCTTATTGTTGGGCGAAGGGGCGAATGGTGATTAATGAGACTTCTTAGGACAAAACGTCACCCCTTTCGTATGTCAGAACATCTAAAAAATTACATCTGTAAAATCTTCTTGAAATCGTGCTGTGCACTTTTTTCATTGCGTGACAAAAATGGGACGCACCCAGAAGAAATGGAAGAAACGAAATTAGCTTCAAGGTATGAATGGGTGTGTGGTATTAATTTAGTGAATAAAATATCGGGTGGAGTTTACAAAGAACTTGGCAGTACGAACTCACTTAGCAGTATGACGCTGACCCTGGAATCATGCGCTTATTATGTTGGGAAAGGTGTCATAACACCGTTGTATAGCCTCCTAAGACAAGCTAGACTGCAACTGTTGAAGCTGGTCCTTCTTATCCTGGGTAGGAGTTAACGTCTAAACTAGGCTACACATACTCGTATTCTGATGGGACACATCTGGTGATCCTGCTAACCGTAGACACAACTCTACATAAAGCGCACAAATCATGCACCCACGTGCCATTTTTGGACCAGCATAGTTCTGTGAAAAATTAAAAACACTGTCTTGTAGCATGAGAGGTAATTGTACATAATGGCGCATAATGTACTTGAAGTCAGAGTTGCCTCAATGACTACCTGCCGTTGCTGTTGTTGTTGCACTACTGTAGTAGGCGTGGGCTTCGTGTCTATCTTGGCCAAAATAATGCGTTCACTATGCTGTTTGTAGTAGTTTACCAGCATTCCTACTTTTTTATTCATTATTAAACCTACTCCTGCATTACCCCTATTTGATTTTGTATTTATAACCCTTATTCGCCTGACCAAAAGTCTGGTTCCTCCTGCCACCGAACTTCACTAATTCCAACTATATCTAACTTTAACCTATCCATTTCCCTTTTTAAATTTTCTAAACTACCTGCCAGATTAAGGGATGTGACATTCCACGCTCAGATCCGTAGAACGCCGGTTTTCTTCTCCTAATAACGACGTCCTCCTGAGTAGTCCCTGCCCGGAGATCCGAATGGGGGACTATTTTACCCCCGGAATATTTTACCCATCATCATTTAACCATACAGTAAAGCTGCATGCCCTCAGGAAAAATTACTGCTGTAGTTTCCCCTTGCTTTCAGCCGTTCGCACTACCAGCACAGCAAGGCCGTTTTGATTAGTGTTACAAGGCCAGATCAGTCAATCATCCAGACTGTTGCCCCTGCAACTACTGATAAGGCTGCTGCCCCTCTTCAGGAAGCACACGTTTGTCTGGCCTCTCAACAGATACCCCTCCGTTGTGGTTGCACCTACGGTGCGGCTATCTGTATCGCTGAGGCCGCAAGCCTCCCTACCAACGGCAAGGTCCATGGTTCATTGGAGCGGTACCTGCCGTTACTTGATGCTATACCCATTAGTTCCCGATATCATGACGCTAGGATTATCACCGCCATGCCTATCCAAACATTGTGACGATGTTGGCGCCATACTCGCTGACGTTAGTCACCTGAGGGATTGCAGTAACAGAATTCATCGCTGAAAACAATGCTGAGTCATTCATCAACAGTCCAAGGTCAGAAAGATGCCATTTGTGTTGTGGTTACAGCAGTCTACGTAGAGAAGGAAATTCCACAGCCTCGGTGCTGCTGGTCTCGAACCAATGGTGCAGGATGACACAGCATGTTGCAAGCATTCCATTACTTGTTCTCTGATGCCAGACGCAGATGCGAAGGGATTAAGTTGTGCTTGGTACACAATATGGCGACCCATCCTTGGGTTAGTCAGGCGCGGTCGACCAGAAGCCGGACGACGAGTATGTTTGCCATCAGTTTCCCATACAGTCCAACATCACGCCACTGACACATCCAAATGACGCACATATCCGGGCGTTACACCATCTGGCGAATCTGACAGTTGCTCATAACTCTGTCTCGCATTAGTACGAACCATCTTCGTGTGTTTCACAATGGTCACTCAACATTGGACGCTGCTCACGGCTAAAGTATTCTGATGGTCGTTCTCCTTGTCACAGAGAGATGCAGTTCTAACCATTTACGTACTCGTCGATGGTGTGTAGGTGTACGACGTAATATTGACATCCGATCATAGCTTCAGGTGCGTCTCTTATTTTTGTCAGGCAGCGTATAACGAAAGGTTTGATGTAAAACCTTCACAAGCAGATCATTTGTTTTTCTTCTTCTGTGACTAGATTCGACATAAAAGTCATCACCATGTGGCAGACTTTGAAATTTTGTATGATGGGTACCTTATTTCTACAGTTCTGTATATATGTGGGTTGGATAAAAAGTAGTGGCAAAATCGTCTAACATAAAGGATGTGCGTCACATATCATGTTCGCTGTCTGCAACTGACAGCAGGTCAGTTGAAGTAGTGCAGTAAGCGGCGACGGCTGCGTCAGTCACAAGGTGTCTGCACTGTCTGAAATTGCAGAAGGGAAGTTCGAACACCCTAACAGTATATGTGGACCAGGTTTGAAGTGGCACGTGGTCGGAGTGCACAAGAATGTTTCCTTCTGGCACTGCGTCCCATCATCCTTCAAGACAATGCGCGATGCCACACGGTGAACCCTGTACAGAAGCTCCTGCGTATGTGGAGATGGGAGCTACTGGAACATCCGAATTCACCCGATATCAGTCCATGTGATTACTACCTGTTCGCCAAAATAAAAATACCTTTTGGTGTCACACGCTACGACACAAGAGAAGAAGACACCATCCATACCATAGATCGGTCCTTGCGAGACATCGACAGAGATGGATGTGCTGACAGCGAACGGCGCCTTTAATCTCTGTGGGGGAAGGTGATCTAGATGCAGGGCGATTATACTGAGGACGTGTAATATTGTGAGCGTCTGTCAGCAACGTCTGCTATGAAATATTAACCGTGTTGCCACAACTTTTTATCCAGCCTAAGTAGTAAATAACTGTTTAGGATCTTGAATCCATGTGGCCCTATGTTAGGGCGTGATAAATTCAATTTGAGAACACAACAAACAAAAATTTTGAAGTTTCTTAGATGGCGATCTGAACGTCGAAATTAGTCGCAGATCAACCATAAAAGTATCTTTTGGTGTTTTCCTTGCAGCTTCACTCATGTATAAGTTCGACACATACATTACACACATCTCCCGCTCCTGTTTCTCAATGTCAACACCTTCCTCCCCCAGCTCTCTGTCCACATTATCCACCTCTATTTGTCCATCTCTTCTCCACATTTCTCTGTCTCTCTATTTCCTCCTGCCCCATGTCTTAGTTCATCTCCTTCACCGATCTCTCTGATGACCAAATCTTCCTCCCCCCCCCCTTTTTTTTTTGAGTCATCAGTCTTGTGACTGGTTTGATGCAGTCCGCTACGAATTCCTCTCCTGCGCCAACCTCTTCACCTCAGAGTAGCACTTGCAACCTCCGTTCTCAATTATTTGCTGGGTGTGTTCCAATCTTTGTCTTCCTCCACAGCTTTTACCCTCTACAGCTCTCTCTACTACCAAGGAAGTCATTCCTTGATGTCTTAACAGATGTCCTATCACCCTGTCCCTACTCCTTGTCGCTGTTATCGAAATATCCCTTTCCCCTTTGATTCTGCACAGAACCTCCTCATTCCTTACCTTATCAGTCCATCTAAATTTCAACATTTGTCTGTAGCACCACATCTCAAATGCTACGATTCTCTTCTGTTCTGGTTTTCCCACACTCCATGTTTCACTACCATGCAACGCTGTGCTCCAAAAGTTCATTCTCAGAAATTCCTTCCGCAAATCAAGGCCTATGTTTGATACGAATAGACTTCTCTTGGCCAAGAATGCCCTTTTTGCCATTGCTACTCTGCTTTAATGACCTCCCTGCTCCGTTCGTCATTGGTTATTTTACTGTCTAGGTACCAGAATTCCTTAATTTCATCTACTTTATGACCATCAATCCTGATGCTAAGTTGCTTGCAGTTCTCATTCCTGCTGCTTCTCATTACTTTCGTGTTTCATCGATTTACTGTCGAAGCATATTCTGTACCCCGTAGACTGTCCATTCAGCATATCATGTAATTCTTCTTCACTTTCACTGAGGATAGCAATGTCATCAGTGAATCGTATCATTGATGTACTTTCGCCGCGAATTCTAATTACACTCCTGGATCTTTCTGTTATTTTGATCATTACTTCTTGGATGTACAGATTGAACAGTAGTGGCGAAAACCTACATCCCTATCTCACACTCTTTCTAATACGAGCACTGTGTTCTTGGTCGTCAACTCTTATTATTACCTCTTGGCAAATGAATATATTGCATATTACACGCATCTCCCTATAGCTTACCACTATTTCCTCAGAATTGTGAACCTCTTGTGCCATTTTACACTGTCGATCACTTTTCCCAGCTCGACAAATCCTATAAACGTGTTTTGAATTTTCTTTAGTCTTGCTTCAACGGAAGCATCAGAATTACCTCTCGATGCTCTTACCCTTCCTAAAGCCAAACTGATCTTCATCCAACACATCCTCAATTTTCTTTACATTCTTCTGTATATTATTCTTGCAAGTACCTTTGATGCATGAGCTGTTACGATGTATGTGCGATAATTCTCGCGCTTGTAAGCTCTTGCAGTCTTGGGAATTACGTGGATGATATTTTTCCGAAATACTCATATATCTTATACATAAACGTGAATCGTTAATTTGTTCCCACTTCCCCCAATGGTTTTAGAAATTCTGATGGAATGTTATCTGTCCCCTCTGCCATATTTGATCTCAAGTCCTCCAAAGCTCTCTCAAATTCCGCTTCTAATACTGGATCCACTATCTCTTCCAAATCGACTCCTGTTTCTTCTTCTATCACATCAGACAAGTTTTCCCCCTCATAGAGGCCCTCGATGCACTCTTTCAAGCTATCCGCTCTCTCCTCAGCATTTAACAGTGGTATTCCCGTTGTGTTCTTAATACACCCTTGCTTTTAATTTCACCGAAAACTGTTTTGACTTTCCAATATGCTGAGTCAGTCCAACAATCATTTATCTTTCGCTTTCCTCACATTTTTCTTGCAGCCATTTCGTAATAGCTTCCCTGCACTTACTACTTATTTCATTTCTCAGCGGCTGTATTCCTGAATTTCCCTGAATATTTTTGTACGTTGTTTTGTCGTCGATCAGCTGGAGTATTTCTTCTGTTGTTCATGGTTTCTTTGCAGTTACCTTCTTTGTACCTATGTTTTCCTTTCCAGCTTCTGTGATTGCCCTTTTTTGAGACGTCTATTCATCCTCAACTGCACGTCCTACTGAGCTATTCCTTACTGCTGTATCTATGGCTTCAGATAACTTCGAGCGTACCTCGTCATTCTTTAGTACTTCCATACTCCACTTCATTGCGTATTGATTCTTGCTGACTAATCTCTTAAACTTTAGCCTGCTCTTTATCACTAGTACATTTCGACCTGAGTCTATATCTACTTCTGGATACGCCTTACAATCCAGTATCTGATTTTGGAATCTCTCTCTGACAACGATGCAATCCAACTGAAATCTTCCCGTATCACCCGGCCTTTTGCAAGTATACCTCCTTCTCCTCCTCTTGTCTTTCTTTAACAGAGTATTCGCTATTTCTATCTGAAATTTATTACAGAACTCGATTAGTCTTTCTCCTCTCTCATTCCTCGTCCCAAGCCCATATTCTCTTACAACCGTTTCTTCCACTCCTTCCCCTGCAACTGCATTACAATCAGTCATAAGTATCATATTTTCATTTCTCTTTACGTGTTGAATTACCCTTTAAATATCCTCGCATTCCTCTTCTTCAGCTATATGTTGGAATGTATACCTGAACTGTCGTTGTCCGTGTTGGTTAGCTGTCGGTTCTGATAATAGCAACCCAATCACTGTTCACTGTAACACACTCTCTGCCATACCTTCCTATTCATAACGAATCCTACTCCCGCTATAAAATTTTCTGCTGCTTTTGATATCATCCTATACTCATCTGACCACAAACCCCCGTCTTCTTTCCTTTTCACTTCACCCCTGCTATATACTGATCCTCATCATTTCCATTTTCATATTTTCTAGCTTCCCTACCACGTTCATGCTTCTGACATTCCAAGCCCCCACTCTCTCAATATTTATTTCCTCCTCCCCATTGCAACTCATCCACACGTGTAGCCGCTGCAAGTCCTGTCAATACAGCCCCAGTACTTCAGCAGCAATTGAGAAGCACAGTCAGTATGGACCAGGGTGTTGCTGTCGATGATGTAGTATTCTTCAAGTTTTACTCTTCATCCTAATACATTGACTTATCTGGGATCATTCTATCGAATGGGCAGAAATCGTTTTGTTTGTAATGGGAAATGGACTGACACTTTGCCTCAACACTGGGCGTCGCATGAAAGACATGTTGAGCAGTATTTATTTGGACTTATTCCAGCTACATATTGCAAAAACTCAATTCCAAATATCTACTGGAACGCGAGAGAAACTGCGCGTGACGACTCTTATGAGGTCCTCTTTGTATAGGGATATACTGACAGATGTAATGGGTGATCAAAATGTCAGTATAAATTTGAAAACTGAATAAATCACGGAATAATGTAGATAGAGAGGTATAAATTGACACACATGCTTGGAATGACATGAGGTTTTATTAGAACAAAATAAAATACAAAAGTTCTAAAAATGTCCGACATATGGCGCTTCATCTGATCAGAATAGCAATAATTAGCATAACAAAGTAAGACAAAGCAAAGATGATGTTCTTTACAGGAAATGCTCAATATGTCCACCATCATTCCTCAACAATAGCTGTAGGCGAGGAATAATGTTGTGAACAGCACTGTAAAGCATAAACGGAGTTATGGTGAGGCATTGGCGTCGGATGTTGTCTTTCGGCATCCCTAGAGATGTCGTTCGATCACGATACACTTCCGATTTCAGGTAACCCGAAAGCCAATAATCGCACGGACTGAGGTCTGGGGACCTGGGAGGCCAAGTATGACGAAAGTGGCGGCTGAGCACACGATCATCACCAAACGACGTGCGCAAGAGATCTTTCACGCGTCAAGCAATATGGGGTGGATCGCCTGGTTCTAATAAAACCCCATGTCATTCCAAGCATGTGTGTCAATTTTTACCTCATATCTACATTATTCCGTGGTTTATTAAGTTTTCAAATTTATACTGACTTTTTGATCACCCGGTATTTCAACAGTATACGTGTCAGTTGTAATTAGTCTCCATCAGAGGATTTGAGCTCAATATGACGCAGACTAGTTGTAAATGTGCCTGGATCATTGCTCAGTATTACAGTGACGCGATCAGATTTATTTGTTAATAACGGTCCCAGACGCTAGTTGCTCGAATTCGTATTTAGTCTTCAGCCAATTAATCAAATACCAGGGGTGATGTGAAACGTCATTACTACTCAAAACGTTGTCACCGTGCACTGAAGATAGTATCGTAAACTCTTGGAGCGCGGCGGGCGGCACTTCGGCCAGGTAGTCGGTCGGCGCTTCGTCGCACTAAGCCGCCGCCAGATGTTGGCCACCCGTCGCCGCCGCCGCCGCCGCCGCCGCCGCCGCCGCCGCTGCCACGGCTGCAGCTAATCCTAGAGGGCCCCGCGCGCCAATTCCGATGGAACTGCCCACCCACAACTTATCACTCCACCCTTAATCCGCCCAAAAAGCTTACTTGTTCCCACGGTAAGGAAAATAAATGGCAGCCTAGCGGGCCGAGGGGATCCCAAACGAAACCCTTCTGATCGATACTGGACTTAGACGTTGGCCTTCTGCTGTTCTCGGACGAGAAGGTCGTGTTTCTTCTTCAGACACCGTTTTCGCCATTATCTTCCAGCCAACGTATAAGTTTAAGGTTCAGTTGTAATCTGATATCAAGTTTCCAACAAATTTGTCATTGTTGGTTTACTTAGAAAAGGGTGCAAAATTATTATGATCTCAGACATAAGACAGACATAAGGTCCGACGTCATTTACTAACAGGCGGATTTTTCAACCAATAGGGGACCCTTAACACATGCCAATATCGAGAAAATGGACTAATCCTTATCCGCAGATTTTTCTTAAGTGATAATTGCCCCACGTCATAGCCATATCCGAATGTTTTGTAGACCTTGCAAACTCACCCCCTGATTGTGGTAGTCGACATTAAAGTCTTTTTTCTGTATTCTGTTACTCCTAAAGCCGATCTGCCACCGATTACTTGCTATTGATTTATATTATTATTTATCCTATGGGCGTCAGAAATATTTGTCTGACATTTTGTCTTCACAATACCTCGTTCCATTTGTCTCGGTAAACCACAATAGGGATCCTCTTGTAATGTAAAATAATTTTATACGTGTATCTTCAGGTTTTGGTGGCGCAAAGACTGTTCCATTAAACTTCGGGTGTGCAGCAGCAAGAATTCTCCTTCTTCTAATATTTCGGCTGTATAACGTTCAGCCATCTTCAGAGTGAGCCGCATGACTGCCGCTCCACTGCCCCTTTATATTCGTGTACCGCGCGACTGCGCATGCGACCACTAATGCAAATGCGCCAGTGACGTTGGTCGGCGGCAGAGACGAGCACAATGGGCGAGTTGCATCCATGACTCCGCAGTCGATCTGTGTTGGCATGTCGATATACCATTGTGAGCTACACTGTGACGACGTCTTTGTGAGTTTATTACAGCAAGTGCCGGATTCCATGATTTATCAAGGTTGAAACCACTATCTCTATCAATTAAATTCGTTGTCAAGTGAATTTAAATTGCCTCCTTCACTATCGAGTCACAAAAAGATGATGTAGTTGCCAAAATTTCGACGTTGTCATACAATATACTGTGACCAGTGTCACTTCAGTGCTCGGCCACTGCCGACTTGTTGGGTTGTAATTTTATATGGCCCGTTAAGATGACTGAGACTCATTGTAGTAACTTCTGTATTTACAAAACAAATACCTCCCTATGACTTGGCGTACAACGACAATCAGACTAAAGGCGAGCGGGGAGGACTGGAGGTGGAGGTTTTTGCGTTATGCCCGACATTTAACTAACTTTTTTCCGTACTGCTATTCCTATCAGAGATCATTTACCTTGTTTCCTAATAATTTTTAACTGTTCTATTATTCTTTTCTTATTTTTATTATTGGACATGAGAGGTTGGAGGTTTCTCAATTCAGTAAGCTAATATTGTGAACTCAAACAAAGATTTAACACTTTTATTGATAAAACAGATTTTTCTCATACTCACGAAAACAGTTTATACTCGATTTTTACACAAATATACAATCTTTTCGGACACAGTAAATAGAAATGGCGGTAAAATAACAAAAATTGTATCATCATTCGTCACCCATTATCATCCAGAGCACTCATTTCACTATACACCGTCGTTTAAATATGAGGGTAGAAACCTAAATAGTGGCAACTTTTTATTCACAACCGATACAAAACAGTTACATGTTTGCACATGTTACTGTCCTTCAAAGCAGTCACCAGCGGTGTGTAGAACCCGTTGCCGGTGATCTGGAAGGCGTAGTATTCCGTCGGCAGAGCCTGTTCTGTTCATGGTGCTTTTGGAGAGGTCTGCTGCCTGTCGAATCTCTGGAACAGCCCTGAAGCAAATGCCACGAAGCCAAAACTGAAATGCCATCCAGCGAATAGCGTCATTATGGGTCGCCACGAAAGTCGAAAGTGCGTCAGAGCCCCCAGTATGGTGAAAGTTATGGTGATTCTCGTGTACGACTGTGATGGTGTTATCCTAACGTTCCTCCACGGCAGACCGTCAATGCACAGTATTACTGTTCGTTTTTGGAGCATCACCTGCGACCAGCTTTGCGAAAGAAGCGGCGACACTTACCGCGCAACCCACCCGTCATTTGGCACGACAGTGCGCGGACGCATACAGCGCAAGCTGTGGCTGCTCTGTTCGGTCGATGGGACTGGTAAATACCTTACCATTCACCATACTCCCCGAACTTAAGTCCTTGTGACTTTAATTTGATTCCGAAGATGAAAGAACCACTCCGTGGCATCCGCTTCAGAACTGTTCCAGAGATTTGACAGGCAGTAGACCGCTCCATTCGTGCCATCAACAGAACAGGCTCTGCTAACGGTATACTACGCCTTCCACATTGCTGGTAACGGGTTCTGCACAACGCAGGTGATTACTTTGGAGGACAGTAACAGGTGCAAACATGTAACTCTATTGTATCGGTTGTGAATAAATAGTGGCCACTATTTAAGTCCCAACCCTCATACTAATAAATGAGAGGCCAACAAATGAGAGTACCAGAAGCTTGCACTATATCGTCTCATAGTATATAGCTTTACAATGTCTTTAAAAAAGTGATAGAAGTTAATTTACTTTGATTATATAAATGTCATACTGGAACCTACCTACTGTGGCTTGTGATCATTTGAATGTACCACACAACATATCACATTTATAACTCATAACTAAACCTCAACTTTAATCCAAAAAAATCAAATATACTCAGCATCTGTATTTCTATCGTAACGCTTATCACCGTTCAGTAGTGGTGGTCTAAGCTACAATGGATTTGAAATAATCAGCGTCTATATGACTATAAATGTAACCAATAAACCAACCCATAATTTATAAAGATAAATCAGAAATACACCAAAATTTATCATTTTTTATCAAATACGATTTCTGTTCACATTTACTGTGGCAAGATCTAAGCTTTTATTCTCCCCAATACATGAGCCAGAGCGCACATGGAAAGGCACGCGGTATAAAAATATATCGCAAATAAAACCTATCTAAAACACATAAAATGTTCAAAACCAATTTCATTACGCTTCCACATTCTGATGCACATTACGTAATAGCCATTAAGCATTTTAATGACCATCAACTACAGAGAACTGTGTCTACCGGACTTGTACAAGCCCTCACTCCACAAAGAAAACGGCCACTAAATCGAAATAAAATGTCTTCAAAGTTATTCCACATGACTCTGAGCTCAGCTAAAAACTTAATACAGCAGGTAATTCCATGTGCTGCAGTACGTTGAACACCACCACGGTACAAAGAAAACTGCAAAAATATGAAAATTTGCCAGGGATCGCTAGTTTGACGAAGCTTCCACACGTTTAATATACATTTGAAGCCAGTAACTAAATAAGAAATTCCACATTATAAGCCACATACACACCCAACAAATGTACAACTACTGCACAACGAAAAAGTTGTTAATTTTGATAGAAACCTCAGATAACAGTGTATCAGAATGAAAAATTTTACTCCCACTTTTACTTATTGAACAGTCAGCTTATGTTTATCCACACACGAAGATACCAGACTGAGGAAATACACCACATTAAGTTACCAAGTCTTAACTAGATAAACGATCAAAATTATGAAAATTACGCCATCTTCAACTATTTCCCTGTCATCGTTGACTTTAACAAACACGTTTCCACTTTGATCGACGATGATGTAGCTCATTTTGCTACAGCGTTGTCTTACCAAAACGACGTCCGGCGTTGAGACGACTGGTTCAGATGGCTCTGAGCACTATGAGACTTACACATCTGAGGTCATCAGTCCTCTAGACTTAGAACTACTTAAACCTAACCAACCTAAGGACATCACACACATCCATACCCGAGGCAGGATTCGAACCTACGACCGTAGCAGCAGCGCGGTTCCGGACGGAGACGACTGGATTAGAGTTCTGCATGACCGAGTAAGCGATCACAAAATACGAGATGGGGCTTGCACACTCTAACTGCATAGGCTGCCCGCACTAGTCCTAGTGAACAAATACGTAGCACGTAACTTCAAACACATTACACGTGTCTTTATCCGTGTGAGACTGCAGCCAGTACAGGCTTCTCATTGGTGGTGTGTCTCTCTCTGTAATCATGCAGCGCGAGGAAGCCAATGTAGTAAGACGTAAGATTGAAACCAATGTTTACTCACTGAAGAAACGGGAAGGTCTAAGAAACCAAGTATGGAGTACGTTTCTGTTGGTTGTAGACGAAAACAGTGCGTCTACTGGGTACGTATCGTGCATAAATGGCTCCACATTATTGTGTTTCCAGTCGGGAACCACTCATTTAAAGAAACAAAGTTGTAAGAAACCTCAAAAACTTACAACTCCTTCAGGGATACCAACAGTAATAAAAAATAGTAATACAGCAAAGTGTGTTGCAGTGCGTGCTAAAGATATGAGACCTTTAATGCTGTTACCGGTGAAGGTTTCAGAGAACTAGGCCAAGAATTAATACATCTAGGTGCGCATTATGGAGAAGTTAACGTGGCAGATGTCATGCCACATCCCTCTACTATAAACAGACATGTCAAAGAACAAGCTGATGCAATACGAAACAGCATAAAGCCTTCTGTTACTGCGGAAGTTATTAATAAAACATGTGCTGCGACAGTTGATATGTGGACTGAGTCGCATAATCAGGTGCACTATTTGACGCTTACAACACATTAAATTAACACAGATTGGTCTCTTATATTTTATTTGCAACAAAATTCCCGGATGTTAAGAAGACGGAAGTAAATATTATGAAAAAGAAATTGAAGAGATGATGGCTGATTGGGGCATTTCGGCGGACATGTTGCACAGTTTTGTTTTTGTCACTGACCAGCGTGCCAACGTAGTAAAGGATTTGGAAAACCACGAAAAGATTCCTTGTGCTGCTCATTGTATAAACACAGCACTTAGCCGTACCTTCGATGAAGATAACTTCTTGTTAGATCATGCCCCGAACATTGCATCAACAATAAATACTGCAAAATGCATTGTAAGGTACATTAAGAATAGTGGCCTCTGCTCGTCTTTGAAATCATTGTTGAAACAAGAGGTCTGCACACGCTGGAACAGCTTGTACACTATGCTGGAATCCTTACACACTCAGTATAACGAAGTTGCTGCTTTGCTGAGGGAAAAGGACTCCGCTTACAGATGAATTAGAAGGCGAAAAAGAACCGACAACCCAGTTAGTTCTTCTTTGGTTTCACAAACTGCAACAAATCTGCGTGTCAATGACACTGACTGTCAGGTGAGCAATTACTGCAGTTAATAGCACTGTTTCATTATGCTACGGCCGGCCGCGGTGGTCTAGCGGTTCTGGCGCTGCAGTCCGGAACCGCGGGACTGCTACGGTCGCAGGTTCGAATCTTGCCTCGGGCATGAGTGTGTGTGATGTCCTTAGGTTAGTTAGGTTTAAGTAGTTCTAAGTTCTAGGGAACTTATGATCTAAGATGTTGAGTCCCATAGTGCTCAGAGCCATTTGAACCATTATGCTACGCGATAGATTTATGATTAACTAGCGTAATTGATGTGTACTAATACATATGTATTTTTAACAGTATGTATAAAGGATTAAAAATCGAGCCCTGACGTTTTTTTTTTTTTGTGAGAAGATTGTGATCATTTCCGCACATAAAATTGCTACGTTTCTTTGGCCATTTAAAGAGGCCACAGATGAATTGGAAGGCGGAAAAGAACCAACAATCCAGTTAGTTCTTCTTTGGTTTCACAAACTGCAACAAATCTGCAGTGTCAATGACACTGATTGTCAGGTAAGTAATTACTGCAGTTAGTAGCACTGTTTCATTATGTTACGCGATCGATTTATAATCAACTAGCGTAATTGATGTGTACTAATAGATATGTATTTTTAAACAGGAGGTACAAAGGATTAAAAATCGAGCCCTGGCGTTCTTTTGTGAGAAGATTGTGATCACTTCCAGACATAAAATTGCTACGTTTCTTTGACCGTCTTTCCGTGATCTTAATACACTTTAAATAAATGAAAAGCAGGAAATTTTAGGGATGTGCGACAAATGTGTGCTACTTACGCAGGTACAACATGTGATCATTAACATAATCGTTTTTGCATAGTTAGTGGATAGTGTATTATAGAGAAACGGGAATGTTATAATTCCTATAATATTTCATTAACGTAAAACACCTCGGTTTTACGGGAGCGTTTCGATGTTTTCCACATCAGTTCCGTATTACTTTCCTCTTTTGTTTATTATCATAGATCCTTCAAGTACTGTGTCATCACCATCCAGAAAGAGAGATCGTTTTAAGGAATGGAGGAACAACAGATCATCCGCAGCAGATGAAGTAGATCTCTACATTTTAATGCATCCAGGAGATGATGATGACATCTTAAAGTGGTGGAGCAGACATGAAACAGATCTGCGAGGCCTGGCGGCAGTTGCAAAACGTATTTTATGTAGCCCAACAACAAACATACCTAGTGAAAGATGCTTTAGTAAAGCCGGCATGTTACTAACAAATCGCCGCAGCTAGTTAAATCCGGAACGCGTTTGTGATTTACTGAAGATGAACAATAACTATAATTTTGTTACTGTTACAAACAAGTGAAAAGAATGACAAGTTACGTCTATAAATATTTAATGTTCTTTTTATGCTTTCTTTATGAAGATGGTTGTGTTCTAGATTACAGGGACAGCAATTATTTATTGTTTCCTATTAATGAGAGGAAAAATATATCTTCTATTAGGAAATGAGACTCGTCCTCTATCCGCGATTGTCTTGAAATATCATTTCACTTTCCAAGTGCTTTATGAATTTAGCTGTGTCACGTACCCGTTCTTGAGCCGGCCGGAGTGGTCCAGCGGTTCTAGGCGCTTCAGTCTGGAACCGCGCGACCGCTAGGGTCGCAGGTTCGAATCCTGCCCAGGGCATGGATGTGTGTGAGTTCCTTAGGATAGTTAGGTTCAAGTAGTTCTAAGTTCTAGGGGACTGATGACCACAGATGTTAAGTCCCATGGTGCTCAGAACTATTTGAAACATTTGTACCCGTTCTTGGAAGCGTTACTTTTGTATTAAAAGAGAGAGACAGAGATAAATACATTGTGTGTGTGTGTGTGTGTGTGTGTGTGTGTGTGTGTGTGTGAGAGAGAGAGAGAGAGAGAGAGAGGCGGCGTTGGATTTGTACAGTAAAGTACAGTGCAGCGAGCCGGGGCGAAGCGAGGTGGGACGTCAGCGGTGACCGGTCATCCTCGGTTATCCGCGTCATCTTAGGTTATCCGCGTGTCCGGAATCCGGGCAACAGGCATGGGGCGAGTACGTGACCGATCCGAGTCGTGTGGGGCCGGACATGAGCGGCTCGGCCCCTTCGTCAACAGGCGAGAAGTGACAGGTCAAACATTGAGCGTTGCAGCACTCGATTGGATACATTGGATACATCAGCTTCTAGTGGCAGAGTGACAAACAAGATCACCGGGCCGCTAGTATACGACTCGTTCAAAAACTGACCGGCCTAAGTCCCTCTAGACTATTGATACAGCCCAAAGCCTCTGCTAGCCTCTTTATTCAACCTTCGCTTCTACTCGGTCATTGTAAAAATTGAAATTTGTGGTGAGGACAATGTGACTAAACCGCTAAGGTCATCGGTCCCTAGGCTTATGCACTACTTAATCTAACTTAAACTAACGTAGGCTAAGAACAACACACACGCACACCCATGCCAGAGGGAAGACTCGAACCTCCGACGGGGGGAGCAGCGCGAACCGTGACAAGACGCCCCAGACCGAACGGCTACCCCGCGCGGCTCGGTCTTCGTAGACCACTACCTTCTACGCATCTTTAGTTAGTCGTCTGCTAATTCTCTGCACGCATACTTTTATTTATTCACATGCGTGCCACGAAAGGGAGGACGGAATGAAGGAAGTGTGACAAAATAGATAAAATAAAACACTGTTTGCAGACATTTCTTCATTCTACTGCTTTGTAGCTTGCCATTATGCTACCAAAGTTATTAACATTTAAAAGTGCTTGTAAATATTTCAGTGGAGTGTACTTCCAGTAACGCTTCAACCTTGTGGTTCACATGCCTCACATTTTCATTAGACGCCGTTGCACGTGACACTATTGAGAATAGCGTTGCGGCACGGCTGTATTATTAATCGTATAATATGTTCCATTGTTGCCTGTTACCGCATTACCCGTCATTGAGGTATTCATATTGATGACTGTACATTCCTGATGGAAACCTGGATGGGAACACGAATTACAACTAGCCCAGAAATAATTACATACCATTCTCGTAGAAAGCATGGTACCTGTGCTAAATCATTACAGTGTGCCAGTCAAAACGGCCGCAGCAAAATGAGTCCTTTAATCTTGGAAACAAGTTATTTGTAGATCATCGCCTCCCACGTTAGTCTATATTAAATTTTCTGCATATCACGCATATTTACGAGATTAATTTTAATTTTCTTTTATTATACATAACTATAGATTCTTCATAGCATTCGATGTGGTTTATACGTCATCTTTGCATGTCATAACAAAATAGTCTTCGTAGCTATTTAATCGAGTTTATGAAATACCGAAGAGAAATTTTCATCGCATTTCTGAACTCCTTAAGAAATTAAAATTCCATGTGGCTGGAAAAGCCATTGCAGAGACGCATACTGGCTAAGTCTTCATACAAATAAAAAAATCTCCAAAGTTTATTAGAGTAAATTATTTACGAATCATCGCCAAAAATTAATTACTCTCATTAAATCCAAAAAATATCATACCTACTGTTTATTTTCTGCACATTCGTCTCTTTAGACATGTTTCTGGGTATTCGTGTAGCACAAATTGGAAATGCTATGAAATTTGCTCTCACTCACTCAGTTCGCCTGACAAATTGTTAGTGAGATATAAAATATGTCTCTTTTACCTCGTTTTTTGAGTTACAGATCTATCTTGTGGTATGAGATAAAGCTACAGCTGACAGCTACAGCTTTATCAGTAGTGGTCCTAAAAGGGAGAATCTTCACCGGTCTAGGGGATATGTCATGAAGTACATTCTCAGTGGAATTAGCTGCTTAATTTCTTAAAACTTAGACTCAACTGCTTTCTGTCTCTCATGCCCTTCAATTTCGCGATTTGCCACTGCATTAATGGTCGGAGCCTAACAAGCCTGCTGGTAGTGATTTAAGTGCATGTGAAAGATTGGTTGAAGCATGTGAAAGTTCGTTATGTTTTTCAAGATCATTGTGCTTGTATGAAACGGTTATGGCGTTTTCACTGGTGCATTCTGCAGGTCAGTGAGCTGCTGAAAAGAAGTGAGGTCTCTTTGCTTGGATATGTCACCAATAATCGCATAGTGTCATTATCGTTCTGAACATTAGAAAACTATTTGATATTACTAATGAAAAATGGTTTACAGAAACTGTGTCGTGTAGTATGGATCAGTTCTGTACTTCTGTACTTACTTACATTCGTAACTAATATTTAATTCGTGGTATTGTACCTACACGCGCACCTTCTCTTCTGTATCAGGTTCATAGTAATGGAGATAGTCAACATGGGACAATGAAAATAGTAGGCTATACCTGGTATTTGCCTTTCTGAAATTTTTACAAGCCAATCTAATGAACAATCCCCCTGTAAATAGGCACTGGCATTAGAATTGGAAGAAAACACCAGAATCATCAAAATAAAAAACCTAACACCAGTCAATCTACAGCGATGTGTCACATTCTATGTATATATCTTAAATTACTTTAATTATCACACAACTGGGAAAAATGGATAAATTACCATAAACCTAGTAATCTAGAAAACTCAGCATAAAAATTAGTAACATCAAACAGCAAAATCCATTGCAGTAAAACTAAACACCATATTAGTCCTAACAACCGAGCAAAAAAGTGCAACGAATAATCAACAGAAAGACACTCACCACGCTGCCGTTTTATCCCTGTACTCGTACACAGTCTTATTAGTACCTTGTGAACTAAAAATTTTAATTTAGTTTCAACTTCACTCTCTTCCAATTGGCTCAAGCTTTCAATGCAATAAATGCACTTTGATTGTGCTGTTTTGCAGAAGGACCTGCTACTATTTCTCTAGCCCAAAATTCACTTTTAAATCTTCTGTTAACATGTGCTCCTGTTTCCCTACATTATATTTCACTACGAATTCCTCCAAAATAATGCAGCAGTCTCTGTTCACATGTGGGCCACACAAACCACCAACCTTTTAGCTGAAGTTCTAGTTTTAGCAATGAGGAACACAACCTAATAATCATTGAATATTTAGCAAGAATCAAATAAGAAATGAGAAAGCTAAATCTTATTGCTCTCAACACACCCATTCAAAATTTACTTCTGCGCAAATACACAGATGTTTTTTTTTCTGGTCATCAGTCTACTGACTGGTTTGATGCGGCCCGCCACGAATTCCTTTCCTGTGCTAACCTCTTCATCTCAGATTAGCACTTGCAACCTACGTCCTCAATTATTTGCTTGACGTATTCCAATCTCTGTCTTCCTCTACAGTTTTTGCCCTCTACAGCTCCCTCTAGTACCATGGAAGTCATTCCCTCATGTCTTAGCAGATGTCCTATCATCCTGTCCCTTCTCCTTATCAGTGTTTTCCACATATTCCTTTCCTCTCCGATTCTGTGTAGAACCTCCTCATTCCTTACCTTATCAGTCCACCTAATTTTCAACATCCGTCTATAGCACCACATCTCAAATGCTTCGATTCTCTTCTGTTCCGGTTTTCCCACAGTCCATGTTTCACTACCATACAATGCTGTACTCCAGAAGTACATCCTCAGAAATTTCTTCCTCAAATTAAGGCCGGTATTTGATATTAGTAGACTTCTCTTGGCCAGAAATGCCTTTTTTGCCATAGCGAGTCTGCTCTTTATGTCCTCCTTGCTCCGTCCGTTATTGGTTATTTTACTGCCTAGGTAGCGGAATTCCTTAACTTCATTGACTTCGTGACCATCTATCCTGATGTTAAGTTTCTCGCTGTTCTCATTTCTACTACTTCTCATTACCTTCGTCTTTCTCCGATTTACTCTCAAACCATACTGTGTACTCATTAGACTGTTCATTCCGTTCAGCAGATCATTTAATTCTTCTTCACTTTCACTCAGGATAGCAATGTCATCATCGAATCTATCATTGATATCCTTTCACCTTGTATTTTAATTCCGCTCCTGAACCTTTCTTTTATTTCCATCATTGCTTCCTCGATGTACAGATTGAAGAGTAGGGGCGAATGGCTACAGCCTTGTCTTTCCCCCTTCTTAATACGAACACTTCGTTCTTGATCGTCCACTCTTATTATTCCCTCTTGGTTGTTGTACATATTGTATATGACCCGTCTCTCCCTATAGCTTACCCCTAATTTTTTCAGAATCTCGAACAGCTTGCACCATTTTATATTGTCGAACGCTTTTTGCAGGTCGACAAATCCTATGAAAGTGTCTTGATTTTTCTTTAGCCTTGCTTCCATTATTAGCCGTAACGTCAGAATTGCCTCTCTCGTCCCTTTACTTTTCCTAAAGCCAAGCTGATCGTCACCTAGCGCATTCTCAATTTTCTTTTCCATTCTTCTATATATTATTCTTGTAAGCAGCTTCGATGCATGAGCTGTTAAGCTGATTGTGCGATAATTCTCGCACTTGTCAGCTCTTGCCGTCTTCGGAATTGTGTGGATGATGCTTTTCCGAAAGTCAGATGGTATATCGCCAGACTCATATATTCTATACACCAACGTGAATAGTCGTAGTGTTGCCACTTCCCCCAATGATTTTATAAATTCTGATGGAATGTTATCTATCCCTTCTGCCTTATTTGACCGTAAGTCCTCCAAAGCTCTTTTAAATTCCGATTCTAATACTGGATCCCCTATCTCCTCTAAATCGACTCCTGTTTCTTCTTCTATCACATCAGACAAATCTTCACCCTCATAGAGGCTTTCAATGTATTCTTTCCACCTATCTGCTCTCTCCTCTGCATTTAACAGTGGAATTCCCGTTGCACTTTTAATGTCACCATCGTTGCTTTTAATGTCACTAAAGGTTGTTTTGACTTTCCTGTATGCTGAGTCTGTCCTTCCGACAATCATATCTTTTTCGATGTCTTCACATTTTTCCTGCAGCAATTTCGTCTTAGCTTCCCTGCACTTCCTATTTATTTCATTCCTCAGCGACTTGTATTTGTGTATTCCTGATTTCCCGGAACATATTTGTACTTCCTCCTTTCATCAATCAACTGAAGTATTTCTTCTGTTACCCATGGTTTCTTCGCAGCTACCTTCTTTGTATCTATGTTTTCCTTCCCAACTTCTGTGATGCCCCTTTTTAGAGATGTCCATTCCTCTTCAACTGTACTGCCTACTGCGCTATTCCTTATTGCTGTATCTATAGCGTTAGAGAACTTCAAACGTATCTCGTCATTCCTTAGTACTTCCGTATCCCACTTCTTTACGTATTGATTCTTCCTGACTAATGTCTTGAACTTCAGCCTACTCTTCATCACTACTATATTGTGATCTGAGTCTATATCTGCTCCTGGGTACGCCTTACAATCCAGTATCTGATTTCGGAATCTCTGTCTGACCATTATGTAACCTAATTGAAATCTTCCCGTATCTCCCGGCCTTTTCCAAGTATACCTCCTCCTCTTGTGATTCTTGAACAGGGTATTCGCTATTACCAGCTGAAACTTGTTACAGAACTCAATTAGTCTTTCTCCTCTTTCATTCCTTGTCCCAAGCCCATATCCTCCTGTAATCTTTTCTTCTACTCCTTCCCCTACAGCTGCATTCCAGTCGCCCATGACTATTAGATTTTCGCCCCCCTTTACATACTGCATTACCCTTTCAATATCCTCATACACTTTCTCTATCTGTTCATCTTCAGCTTGCGACGTCGGCATGTATACCTGAACTATCGTTGTCGGTGTTGGTCTGCTGTCGATTCTGATTAGAACAACCCGGTCACTGAGATGTTCACAGTAACACACCCTCTGCCCTACCTTCCTATTCATAACGAATCCTACACCTGTTATACCATTTTCTGCTGCTGTTGATATTACCCGATACTCATCTGACCAGAAATCCTTGTCTTCCTTCCACTTCACTTCACTGACCCCTACTATATCTAGATTGAGCCTTTCCATTTTCAGATTTTCTAGTTTCCCTACCACGTTCAAGCTTCTGACGTTCCACACCCAGACTCGTAGAACGTTATCCTTTTGTTGATTATTGAATCTTTTTCTCTTGGTAACCTCCCCCTTGGCAGTCCCCTCCCAGAGATCCGAATGGGGGACTATTCGGTATCTTTTGCCAATGGAGAGATCGTCATGACACTTCTTCAAATACAGGCCACATGTCCTGTGGATACACGTTACGTGTCTTTAATGCAGTGGTTTCCATTGCCTTCTGCATCCTCATGTCGTTGATCATTGCTGATTCTTCCGCCTTTAGGGACAATTTCCCACCCCTAGGACAACAGAGTGCCCTGAACCTCTATCCGCTCCTCCGCCCTCTTTGACAAGGCCGTTGGCAGAATGAGGCTGACTTCTTATGCCGGAAATCTTCGGCCGCCCATACTGATTATTTATCAAAATTTAGGCAGTGGCAGGGATCGAACTCGGGACCGAAGACGTTTTTGATTATGAATCAAAGACGCTACCCTAATACACAGATACACAAAATATAATAATCTAGTAAGCGTATTCTCTTCTTAAATCTCTTTTCAAAAGCGTTCTCCGGTATACTGAAGGTTCAATATGACCTGTATGGAGAGGGGTTGGTTGTACCTCCAGACCATCAGTTTCACATTCCCGAAACTAAAATGGAACGTTAATCACAGCAGTGCAGTTTCAAATGGACAAAAGGTGAAAATAACACATTCAGAGTAACCTAGGAAGCTATCAAAACTGGTTACTGTTCATGTTTAGTGGTACCACTGCATCACACTTGCAAGTTCACAGAGTATTACCTCTGCCTACTACATTTCAAAATAATATCTTACTTTACATAAAAAATAAATATGTCATAATAATCCAGTCAAAAGAATGTACAATACAAACCCATAAAACTGTTCAGTTCACTGACATTGTGAGGTGAGGTGTAGTTTACAAATCAGAACGTCCTGTACACGCCACAAGGTTTTTATCGAGATAGAATCTCTCTCAACATTTGATAAGAGAATTTCGGTACTACACTCGCTGCAGAAATATCACTGAATATGTGTCTTAGACACATTGAACATTAGCTTATGAAAAATTCCGCATTCTGTACAGCATAAGGTTCTTTTTCTTTCTGCAGAGCATAAACAATCACACAATCTTTGCTAATACAGTAAGTATCAGATAAATTACCTCAAGAAATATCGTTAGCAAATGTATCGCTTCTGTAATCGCAATATGTCGAAAACTGCATATTATTTTCCAGTCCAAAAGAAAATTCAATTAAATATCACTCCAAACAAATCACTACACAACGCATTTTTATATACATAGTCAGAAATAAAACTAAACATTTGCGGTTATGGAAATTGCTGAGCAGAGGCTGAACGTTACGAGTATCTTGTTATTCACATCCTCAGGCTTTTAGCCAACTAATTTAACTGCTGCTCAGAAAATTCCAGTGGAGTCAAAATCATACGCAACTCATTTGTGAAACTCACTAAGTGCAGCTTATTATCTTTAACTGTTAAATCTTTAAATATGCAACTATGTAAACCAAATTTTGGTTGTAGCATGTAAGTCTGTGTTCTGTGGAACTTTCTCTAATTGTAATCAACAATTTGACTTAACATTTAACTGTTGAAATTTGGACCTTTCAAAGAAGTGGATACATGTTCGTCTGTCCACAAAATACTGCTGGTCGTAGACACAAAATAAAATGTTACTTGTACAATGGAAGAAATGCTTCGCTCTGCAACAGCACCTAAAATGTAACTGTCTGCGTCTGCCCCTGAAATAAGGCATGTTGCGTGCAACGTGAATGCGCTTATTTGTGCAAGGGTTTTCAGCAGTAAAGAACTAAGGAGTCCGGTACATTGTTAAAGGGCACCACTTATTTTGTAAGTTCGGTTGTAAGCATCTTTCTGTGCATGCTAATTTGTCATTTATAATCACGTGTGGGCGGGCATGGAACACAAAAACCATACTAATACAATCTTCTTCTTTTTCCTGTTCCTAGCGCATATCTCTTGGCGTCAGCGTGTTATTCGGGCGTTCACCATGTTGGTGATAGAGGGTAGCCGGATGCCCTTGCCCTTAATGTCGCCACTGCTCCGTGTCACAGGACAAAGTAGATCATTCTCAGAGGCCATCGTTGGCTCCATCGTTGGCTCCAGTCAGCCACTACCGTCAGCTACTGCATCATTCAGAAATGGAAAAAAGAAACTAAATGGGGAAAATGTTTCACTTTTTCAATTCGATATGGACAAAATACCTCTGTTGAAGGCACAGCAAGATATTACCGAAGATGATGGAACTAATTACTTCATTATGTGTCTCAGATCTTGACTGTTCTGCACATACTGAAATCTGTTATAGTCCATTCCGTAATACGACTAAAATTTTTCAGATAAGTGTTTACTTCCTTATCTGATGTCAAAAAGTCTCCTAAACATCTGTCACTATACGTGGGATGAGTCCATAACCTCTTATTTCTTCAGTGCTCCTGAATTGATTCAAAGAGTCAGATCTTTCTAAACAGTGAATGAAGAATGATTCGAAAAAATGAATGGTGGCTCATCTGACTTCAAAATACGTTTCTAGTGGCTGTAATGCGTGGGATGAAAATTCTACTTCAGGGTGCTGCAACGGCATCCCACCCCACATCTTTATGCTACAAAAGTTGTGTACACCTCGTGCACATGTGGATTTGCACACCTTACTAGTACATAAGGCTTTTCTATTCCATGGAAACAGAAAATAAAGAAAGCTCCGTTTTTTCTCGATTTATTGGCTGATGGGCAGTAATACTAATTATGACGATATGAAAGTAAACACAACACTTTACTCAGTCTCAGAGTGAAAAACATCTTCACACCAACTGGAAATAGAGCCTGGCCTCCTTCACTTCAGAATCCACCTCACTGACCGCGCAGCTACTGGGGCAAAGGAGACACAAGCGCTTCAGTACAATAATTTAACCCAGAAAACACTTCCAGCATCATATTTGCACTTTTGTGTTCCAAAGAACATCTCAAATTTCAGAAGTTCAGTAAATGTTTACATACTTTTGAGTGAGTGTTATTTCTTATCCTTTGACTTAACACCGCCCTCGACATATGTTGCCAGCGATCATGAAAGCTGCTGTCTTCAGCCATCGTGCGATCGGAGCGTTTCGCAAAGCGATCCAGGCGTCACACCCCTCCCAACAGCTCAGACTCCCCACCACTCTCATCGATAGGACCCTAGCCAGTCTCACCGGCTCACTGCTCCCCACCAGTCTCAGGGATCATACTGCATGATATTTCTCTAGCTCACTACTTCCCACCACTCCAACAGATCGGACTGCAAGCTAGCTCACTGCTCCCACCAAAGCAACTAGCTCTCACGGTCGAGAACGCATGGAGCAGACCACACGACGACTTGAGGCGTCACTCCATTCTCTGCGCTTTTGGCACAGTGATACAGCTTTCTTGACTGAGAAGCTCTTCATCTGAATTTAGCTCTTTATTCTGTGTATCCTTATTTGATTTGTTCTAGTCATCGTCTTCTTGTGTCGTTGCTCTTCTGTTTTCTTGTTGTGTGAGTGTTCTTGTTATGTGAACTATTATGTCTTCTTCTATGTCTGTAGCATTTATAGTTGCTGTTGTTGGTGTGCTGGTGGCCTTTATGAAGGTTTTAATTACTTAGGATGAATAGGATACTAACTATAATGGTATGTATAACACATAATTGTTTTAAAATACATGATAATACCTGCGAAAGGCTATCTCAGGAGAAATGGTGACTACTGAGACACATGACAGGAACGATCATTTGCAGCAAAAAACTAAATATGGGCATGTGGCCTGTCCCAATTGTTTTCTGAGATCGAACGTACTTTCGTATATTTTTCTTGGACGACACGAAATCCGCAGCCGCTAGCGAAACCTTGTTGCTGCATAAACTACATTAAATTTCCTATAAAAAGGTCCTTATGTGAAGAGAGCGAGAGAGTATGGAAAATCTTGTGCAACTTGTTTGCGTCGAGGTGTAGGTAAGCCAGTTTCCAGTAGTTTCCCGACTTGGCAGACCACGTATCATCAAATTATTCGTCTCAACTTCGTCTAAACTACTACTGTATGTTGTAAACAATGACAATGTATTGAACAAGAAAGGAAATAAGTAACAATGTCCATTAAATATGTTCTGTCTCCGGAACCATTCAGAATGGTGCATGTGTCCACATGAAATATTTTGCATCAAATGATCGTTCCTGTCGTATCCCTGACTATTGACTATTCATCCTGGGACCTCTATATTATTTTTACTTTATTTATTCATTCAACCCAGAGAGATTAATGCCTTCAGGGGTCCTCTTACATCAGACCAGAGGTTTATATGGAATTACAAAACTTATTAACATCACAGTTACTTAAAAAATCGTTATTTTTAATATGTTATCTCGTCTTCTCTTTGCATATACAACGGTATTAGGCATTTGCCAGTTACGCTCCCTTGGTTGAAACTGTTGATTTTCTTCAGTCTTCCTAAATTTCTTCTGCCCAGTGGGTAACAATTATCATCTGTTTTGGTAACTTTTCTTCCATTCTTGTGACACAATCCTTACAGTTGTTTCTGTATTCTTTAATCTGCTCATATAAGTTTTTAACTCTCAGTTCTTCTCGATGTCTACATTAACTCTCCCATCATACAGCACATACCCACCTACTCTCTTAGCAGTCGGATCCCTAGTGCTTCTATTCTGATGGGAATGAATGTTTCTGCTATGTTGTCCAGGCAAGAGCTTCAAAGTCTAGGGAGCAGTAATTATTATGAGCAGTAGTGGGTCAACAAGAAGCTTGATCATTTTGACTGCGATGTCGTCCTGTGCAGTAAATGCTGAGCTGTAGGATTTTTCGACAGCTTTATCCACTCAAGATAGAATTTTTCGCTACTACCTTCATATAATCAGTAACTCTACTTTTTTATGGTTCAATGAAGATTATTGCTTAAGTCAAGTACTGGTTTAGTACCTTGGTTGGGACAATGTGATCAGCTGCAGCTTCTACTTTGCCTACTTTTCCCTAGATCGCAGAAGCTTTTCCATAGATTATGTTCTAGATTAATGTATTGCCATGCCTTAGTTATCGTTTCTCTGTGACTGACTGTTTGCTTTCTGCTTGTAATCAGTTTTATTTTCAAGGGTAGGAGGTAGTTTATAAGCCTGATTTGAAGTGTCTCCAAGATTCATGAACTGTTTTCGCTCTTCTGTTAGCCAAGGTGCCGGTTTTCCCTTCTTGTTTCCTATCTTTGGGGGAGCCTATTTATTTTGTTAGAGTTGCCTTGGTTGCAAATCCATGTAGTTGGTTTTTCGTGTCCAGGAATGGTATGGACGTCGTCTCCCAAATAGTGTCTTGTGCCTCCACTGCAAGTTTAGGTTGGTCGATTTGAGGAAGGGGACCAAACAGAGAGGTCATTGGTCCCATCGGATTAGGGAAGGATGGGAAGAAAATTGGCAGTGCTCTTTCAAAGGAATCATCTCAGCATTTACATGAAGCGATTTAGGCAGGTCGCAGAAAATCTAAATCAGGATGACCAGACACGGGTTTGAACCGTCTTCCTCCCGAATACGAGTCCAGTGTGCTAATCACAGCGCGTTCTCGCTCGGCGCAAGTGCAGGCACACTGATACACTTAAAGTCTCTGTATGTTGGCACAGTTTTTTCCTTCCATATGAAGGGGCGAGAATGATATAGCCCACAGCCACACTTTTCTCAAAATACGTTTTTTGTGTTAGTTCAACTTCTACTCAACAGAGGAAGCTACTGCATAAATATTTTAACTTTCCCTCATTAGATAGCAGAGCAGTTCACACTTGTTGTTCTCATACTGTGAGGAAGCAGTCTTATTCATGTCTGAAACAACCCAAAGCCACAGTGCAATGGCGCTTCCAAAGAAGAGGCTACTTCCATGCGTAAGTGAAAAAGAAGATTCAGATACAGAAATGGCTAGTTCTGAAGACGATTTTTCGTCCAGTGGCAGCAGTTATTGTCCCTCTGATGAATTTTCATCTGAAAATGACATGGTAAGTCTAAAATATTTACTTTTCAAACATTTAAAACATTGAGGCTTAGGTTTGTATCGAAGTGAAATATTATTGCGTAATTATAACTGTTATATACTCGCTAATTAAAATATGTACACTCGACAGCAAAAAAAGTGGGTCACACCTAAATTCCAATGTGTAGGCTGTACCTGAATATATGCAACCAACATAGCATATCTGTGTTGCACATCGTCACAACCCTCCACAGTACAGTCATTGTAAGATACACAAAGGGTACCACTAGAGACTACTAGAGAACACTGGTCTTTATGACTGTCCGTCCAGATGTAAAATAACACCATGATAGTGCAGAAGAGATCAGAGAGTCCTTAACGTTTGTAAACTAAACTTAATTACAATAAGTGACATTAAAAAGGTTATGGGACAACTAATTTTGTCACATAAGTCGTTCAGTAATCCTTAGGCACAATGAAATATTTAAGACAGTATATGGATTTATTAAGTTGTATGGCAATTGAAAACAAGTTCTTTGCTGTCTAAAAGGTTTACCCAAAACATGCTGAACGTCGTACAATGTTCAATGGGGAGTGGTTTCGCATCAACTTTATGTAATACTAAGCAGTTAAAAGAAAACGTGAATAACGGCGGCAAGCACTCTACAGAAATCCCAACATTAACAGCGAATCACAAGTAATATCATTGTTCACATTACTCATCAACAGTTACTTGTACACAAAGTTGTACTTTAAATCACTTGACCAACGTCTTCGTTCTGGATCCGGATGCAAACACAGAACGTAAAGCCATTGTTAACGAAGCAAAGCTTTGTGCCTTATTTAGACTCGATCACTAGGCAGGAAGAGATGTCAAATATTGACGTTTGCACCAGTATCAGTTATCAATTCTCAACTTCAACGTAATTGACGTTAATGTTTGTACGGAACCAGGATACCTAAACCCTAACACGGCAATTACCTTCTTCGTAATTAACATCGAAAGACGTTGTACATTGTTGCATTGTCAAGGAACAAAGGATGCACATGTTTAAAATTGAAATGCCATCATGTAATGCTGGTGACAAGGAAGCGAACCCAGCACCTAATCGGATGGTTGAATAAGTAAGTAAAACCAGAATGTAGGTATCACAGTTTGTCACTAATAGTGAGATTGGAACCTTAAATGACGACAAGTTGTAGTGCCTGAGCGGGGTTCGAATCTGGCGCCTCCCGCCGTCGTTGTCTAACCAGGAACAGACAAGAAATGTCCAATGTTGGTCCACCATTAGCGAGATGTGCTCAGGTTTAACTAGAAATAAGGCGACGAAAACGTGTATGCTGACTGAGAGTCGAACGCCGCACACATGGTTACGAAGACACGTTAATAATCAAATTCTTATTCAGTAGTACCTAGGAAAAGTATGTTTAGTTGCAAACCTTAAGGCCTTTCTCATTCTTAATAATGTGTCGCCTAATATCTGCGGTATCATGGGGTTAATTTACAAGTGGATTGACTGCCGTAAAGCGCAATGTTCTCCTAGTGGTCTTGTATCATTGCGATGTAAATGAAGTGCCTCAGCAGAAAGTAATTTCCGTCGTGCAGCACGTATTGTTTCAGAGACGCGGAGTACATGTTATACCTGTACAAAACGTGTATTATATACTACGTATATACTATTATTTGGAGAAGGTACCTCCAAACCTGTTTACTTTCACATTCCGCTTAGTTGTCGTGGTTGAATACACGTTTTCTTAAGGCTACATCTAATGCAGTGCGCTTACAAGAAAGAATAGTTTCCTGCGTCATGCTATTGCTAGTTTGGTGAAATATTTTGTGGTTGCTATGTTTAAAATGAATGTATTTTTGAACATATTGTTCGTCAAATATTTGAATGAATCGTCAACTGTAGGTGTGCCTGCACATGTTATATAGCATAATAGCTGTAGCTTGCCGGCCGAAGTGGCCGTGCGGTTAAAGGCGCTGCAGTCTGGAACCGCAAGACCGCTACGGTCGCAGGTTCGAATCCTGCCTCGGGCATGGATGTTTGTGATGTCCTTAGGTTAGTTAGGTTTAACTACTTCTAAGTTCTAGGGGACTAATGACCTCAGCAGTTGAGTCCCATAGTGCTCAGAGCCATTTGAACCATTTTTTTGAGCTGTAGCTGCGTTAGTATATACTACAGACTTGGGTAGGTTAGGTACAACTTTTGATCCTTCAGTGGGTGATCGTGGTCTTGCGGCCCGGGTCTGCACCAGCCGCGGCTCGCGATCTACTGGCTAGCCAGTCTGGCCGGGCGTGACGCAAGTGAGCGAGCTGGCGGTGGCGTAGGTGGGCCAACAGCCCGGGACGAGCCAGCACGGCTGCGCCGCATGCCTCTGCTTCTGCCGCTCCGTTTGGCTTAAATATGTTTACCTCCTCTTCTGGCATCAGTATAAGAGCGGCAAGCAGACATACACATCAGACTGTCTGCCGTAATGGCTCACTGGGAGAGGTCTATTCGAGATAGAGTTGTCGCTCTCAGTGAAGAAGGAGGATGTTCCATCAGAGAAGCTGGCAGACGGTATGGCGTACCACATACCACTGCAACGAGATGGTGGAGGATCTGCCTTGAAAGAAGCACCACCAACAGGGCTCCTGACTCAGGCAGGAAGAGAGTGAGCTCACAGCAGGAAGACAGGGACCTAGTGTCTAGGAGCAGAGGAAATCCCTTTCTGAACGCGAAGCAGTTGCGGCGGGAGACCAACTTCCCTGGCTCCAGTGACACGATTCGCCGAAGGCTGAGGGACGCTGGACTGCATGCACGACGATCCGACGTGAAACAAGAGCTCAGCGAAGACAACGTTTTATACAGGCTAGCATTTGCGGAGCTCCATCTGAGGGCGTCGTTGGACAACGTCATTTTCACTGATGAGAAGGTGTTTTCCACCAGTAACGACAGTCCACGAATCGTTTACAGGCCACAAGGGACTCGCCAGCGACATGAATATGTAACCACGAAGAGAAGAAGTGGCCGGCTATCTGTTACCTGCTGGGGTTGGATTTCTGCGAGAGGGGCGGGAATTCTTCACAGGATAGAAGGAACTCTGGACAGCGTGCAGATTGCCCACGTATTGGAAAACGTGATGCTTCCGTCAGTGCGAATGCTATACGCAGAAGGGGACGTCACATTGCAAGGGGACCATTCTCCCATTCACAAGTCTGCATTTGTTCAGCAGCGGCTCTCCACGATTGGCGTCAACGCCACGGACTGGCCGCCACGGGCGGCTGATATGAACCCCATGGAAAACATGTGGGCCGAGGTCGCCAGAACGTTAACAGAGAACTGGCCACGAAAACAACCAACTACTGCGGACGCTCTTTGGGACTGCGTCCTGGAAGCCTGGGAGGAAGTTGCTTCTTCAGGCTGTTACATCCTACGGCTTATACATTCTAGGCCAAGACGCCGCAAGTGCCCTTCCATTCCATTCCCCCAAAACTTTATAAACAAATCTAGCGGTTTCCATTGACGTAACATTTTCTCTTTTAATTGCTGCTGTCTTTATTCTCTCTCATTCCTCTCAACGCTTATGAAACCGTATTCTTTGATCTCCCCTTCCCTGTAACCCATTCTTCGTTCTGAAAACAGCCCTTCCTTATCTCTCAGTCCTAAGATAAAACGAACTGTGGCACACATCTAAGTAAGCAATACTCTGCAAGCATTTCACGGTTACATTTTGCACTTTTGCACTTCTATCCATTCCCAGATCCCGCCCTCCTTCCTGTTACCCGCCCCTTGACATCTACATCTACATCCAAATGAATACTCTGCAATTCATAATTATGTGCTTAGCAGGGGGTTCTGTGGTCTGGTGGATTAATCTTATATTCATGTGTAAAACGTGTAGGTTCACATCTCACGTCTGGCGTAGATTTGTAACACACACAAGTAACTCTCCTGCACCCCTAGTAATGCCAAATGCAGAACGCCAGTAAGCTCCGTAGTTCAATATCCGCAGTAAAGATAACATTCCTTCGCTCCCGACTGGGGCAGAGCGGCATTCGTTTGAGCTGTGACAGATGGAGAAATCCCGGAAGGCAGAGACTCTGTCAGCAGCATGTCGTCGTAAACTAGAAAACGCATTTCATTTAATGAACCAATGGCCATGTAAGTTCACAAGGCTCTTGCTTTATTTGAAACTGAGACGTTGAAAATTGTGGTGCTCGACTGGGATTCGAATTCAAATGTCTCTGAGCACTATGGGACTTAACTTCTGAGGTCATCAGTCCCCTGGAACTTAGAACTACTTAAACATAACTAACCTAAGGCCATCACACACATCCATGCCCGAGGCAGGATTCGAACCTGCACCGTAGCGGTCGCACGGTTTTAGACTGCAGCGCCTAGAACCGCTCGGCCACCCCGGCCGGCTTTGGGATTCGAATTCGGTTTCACTGTGTTCGCCAAGATTGCAAACTCTTCTAGGCCTCCTCGAAACGTAGCTATCTGCTTTCGAATCCTAATCAGCACAAAATATTCATTATTTCATTTCAAACCCTAGCATGTGCACTCTGAACTACTAATGAAAAGTAGTTGCATTTTTAACGTCTCTTCGTGCGTTGTCAGCTGTAACGTGTTAGTTTCAACTCACAGCCACATGATGAGCTTTTCATCACAACATTACAAGATCAAACGTTTCCTTACATCATTTCAAGTTCAAATATTCCTCTCCATCCTAATGGCGAAAACGGATTTGGGTTTGACGTTGTGTTGGTTGTGATCACCAGCGACGATATGTTGTGGATTCAACTTCTAGCCAGCAGAGCATTTTCCATCACATTATTGAAAGTACAAACATGCCACTCCTAGCTGTTATTGGAAAAGAATTTGATAGTTAAAATGTCTTCATGACCACGTGTGCGGGGTTTGAAGTCCATTCAGCACAGAACTTTTCGTCGCCTAATGTCTAGCTAAACATGCGCACATCTCGCTACTGGTGAACCAACAATAGCTATTTATCGTCTGTTCCTGGCTAGAAACGACGGCGCTAGATGCTGGGTTCGAACACCAGTCAGTCAAAAACAATTCTATCGTTATTTAAGGTTCCAACATCTCGCTATTGGTGAAAACATTTGATATTTAACTTCTGATTTTACATACTTCGTTAACAATCTGATTAGGTGCTGGTTTTGCATCCCTGTGACAAGCTTTACATGACGGCATTTTAATTTTAAACATGAGAATACCTTGTTCCTTGTGAATGACACCATATTAAACGTGGTTAGGGGTAGTTCCCAGGAAGGTACCTGTTATGACAGGATTCCCAGTTCAGTACAAACATTTTCGTCATTTATTTTCAGGATCTGAATTGATAACTGATGCTGGTGCAAACGTCTATACTTCACGTCTCTTTACGCCTAGTGATCGGGTCTCAATAAGGCACAGACAAAGCTTAGCTTCGTTAGCTATGGCTATAGGTGCCAGGTTTTAATCCAGGTCCAGAACGACGACGTTGGTCATGTCATTTAAAGTTCGAATTTGTGTACACATAGCTGTTGATGTGCTACGAGAACAGTGATATTACTGGTGATTCGCTGTTAATGTTGAGATTTCCATAGAGTTCTTGTTGCCGTTAATCGCGTTTTTTTACTGGTTCATCCAATATCCAGTTTCCAGAGCCACTCGCCGTTGAGCTACGTTCAGCACGTGAATGGAAATCCTTTTCGTGAGCGAAAAACGTTTTTCCAATTTCAGTACAGTTTTATAGCTCCATATACTGTCTCAAGTATTTAATTTTGACCAGGGGTTACTGTATGATATATGTAAAATAATCCGTTATCTCATAACTTTTGGAATGTCACTTGTTGTAATTAAGATTAGTTTACGAATGTTATGGGGTGTCTCATCGCTAAAAACGTGTTTTCTAATATATTTTGTATGACGATATTAGTTGACGCTTAGACTGACTACCATAAAGACCTTTGGTCTCTAGTAGTCATTTGCGGTACCCATTGTGTGTAGGCAAATGACTGTAACCCACAAGGTTTTGGTGTTTAGAGGACCTGCAACACAGCTACGTTATGTTGGTTGTATTCGGCAGTGACCCACTTTTTTTGCTGTCAAGTGTACATGTGAATTGTGAACAAATTTTACTTCTCCTGTTAATTACTGCATTATTTGTAATAATTTAAATATTATAAGCCTATTTGTATAATATATTAACGTTTGGTATATATGTTAAAGTGGCTTTGCTCTTCCTCATTCTAAATACTTTATTTGGCTTAGGATGCTGATGAATGTGAAAGGTCTCCTGAAGTATCACCTGCTAAAGAACCTAAAGGCAGAAAAAATAGGAGAAATATGAGCACCTGGAAAAGGGAAAAATGTAAACGTCATAGAAATTATGGCAGGCAGTACATATCTGATAAAACAGGAAAAATTGTTGGTGCTAAAATTCTTGGACCTGGATGTAAATGTAAAAACAAGTGTTGGAGCAAAATTCATGAACGTGTAGAGCAGATATTCAGTTCTTTTTGGGACATGGGTGATTTCAATTGCCAAAGTAATTACCTTCTGAGCAATATTAAGATGCAACAAGTGCAAAGGAGGTAACTATGATTAATGATAATTTGAAATTGATTTTTGTATCATGTACTTTTTATAAATAAAATATTATTATTTTGACTAATAAATTTCACTTTTTAAGGTACCCAAAGATAAGGAAGAGCACAATTTCATGGCAAATGGTCACTTTTTCGTACCAGGTTAAGGTTAATGGATGCAACATTTTGGTATGCAGAGAAGCATTTTTAAGTGTGCATGGGCTTCAGAACAATCAAGGACTTCTTAAGAACTTACAAAAATACTTGCGTGAGGGACACTACACTTCTCCAAAACACAGAAGAGGTATTTAACGATTAAATTAATGTCGTTTACAAGAAAAACTATGATTTTGTTCTGTTGTGCTTATTTATCCACTGTTTTTCTTTACATATCATATTCAGACACAAATTCACTAAATTTGTCTGACCTGGGCATTTACCTTTAAAATAACTTTTTCTTTTTATTGTTTCCAGGACAAAAAGGGAACCCATCAAGGAAAGTTTCACAAGAAGCAGTTCAGAACGTTCACAATTTCATAAATAATATACCTAAGTATGCCTTTCAATACAGCCGCTCATAGAACCCCAATAAAGTGTACTTCGACCATGACATTTCCATTTCTTCATTATATCAAGAACATTATTTGAAATATTGTGAAGAAAATAATGCACCACAAGTAAAAGTTTCGAAATTTCGAGATATATTTACCCAAGATTTTATTATTGGTTTTAAATTGCCCCATTCAGACACATGTCATGTATGTGACGAATTTCAAATTCAAATAAAAAATGCACAGTTGACCAACTCTGAAGATGTTATTAGAAGATTAAAAATTGAAAGGGACCTACATCTTGCCAAAGCATCTGCTGGACAAAATATGATTACACAGCTTTCCAAATTAGCTAAGGAAAATCCTGAGGAATATCTTACAATATCCTTTGATCTACAACAAACCTTTCCAACACCTAGGCTTACATCTGGGCCCGCATACTATAAGAGGAAGTTATGGACTTGCAATTTTGGTATTCATGATTGCGCGTCTGAAAAGGGAAATATGTTAATGTGGAGTGAAGATGAAGCAAAGCGTGGATCTGATGAGATCTGTCTGATAAAATTCTTAGAAATACAAAAGTCTCAGGAAAACATTCTTCACATTATTAGTGATGATTGCAGAGGCCAAGGCAAAAACTGGGCAATTGTTGCACTAGAGACATCACTAGTGCGTTCAGGAAAATTTAAAGCCAGTGAACATTGGTTTCCACAAGTTGGATACACTCGACTGCCCTGTGACCGAGATTTCGGCCGAATTGAGAAGCACGTTAAGAACAGAAACCCCACTGTGTACACCCCTCATGATTGGGTTACAGTCATTAAAGAATCGTGCAAGAATAAACCATTTTCAGTCGTTAAAATGAAGCAAGCAGACTTAATAGATCTGACACCCGTGCAGATAAATATTGCAAAAAAGGACAAACATGGTGATGGATCTCAGTTCCGACTTTCTGAAGCGACAGCTTTTCGTTTTGATGAAGGAATGCCATCACATTTAAATGTGAAGTATCAGTACACTGAATTTGAAGAATTCAGAACTGTAAATATCACTAAAAAAGGACGAGCACATCAGGAAAGTAATCCAATCCAGCTCTCAAGGAAATACTTAAAGCCCATTCCAATTTGTGACAAAAAACTCAAAGATGTTATGTCATTGATGCCATACATACCAGATGTTTCGAAGGGATACTTCAACAGTCTGAGTGAATCAAAGGAACAAAGTGATGAAAATGAAACAGAGGTGATAGATATTGGCTATATTTTGTGAAACACTGTAGTGACTATCACTGTAAGTTATGTTGTATATTGATGTACAAATTTTTGTAAACCTTGTGTAAAGTTGGTATGTGACAGGCCAAAGCCCAATGCTGTGTCACCCAGGGATAAAATATTTTTTTATTAACCATGTTTAACTTTGTTCACAATATAAATATGCAAACTTGTATATTAACACATTAGAGAAATAAACTAGTTTTGTCAAAAAACCCGAAAAATTGAAATATGATTTATGGATTTATTCGAAGTTTTAAAAAGCTCCCCTGAAAAATTTACATTTTGTGGCTTTGGATTATGTCATTCTCACCCATTCATATTTTAGAGAGCTTATAGTCCAGGTACGAATTTCTTTTCTTGTGGATTTCTTGGAAAATATATGTATGGGAGCCGGACTGTAGGCTGCATTATGGACAAGTGCAAGCTGAAATACTGTTACATTTGAAGAAGAAACTACACAGTTGAATTTCATAATGAAGGAGCACAATATTTATGTTAGCGTTCCTAGCACTATTTGCATGCTCCTAAGTCGAATCGAATTTTGAAAGGTCAGTTTTGAAACAGTCTATCCTGCCTACTTTTGAAGGTCTGTAGAGGACGCACATTTGGCAGATTTTCTTAAGGGATTTGATATTTACAGATACATGTTCGACCTGTTTGTCTTCATTAGTAGTGGATGTGAGTAGCATGGTCGGCAATAAGTTAAAGCGTTTGTAGGCTACTGCTTCACCTGTTCATCTGTTATTTCTGTGTGTCTTAGGACAGTAGAGTCTATAATTAAGAAACTGTACTTTTGAGTGCGGCACAATAATATGTCATTCACATTGCCTTCGTCTAGAAGAATTACGAGCGATATTCGGTACGATTTTACCAAAATGGAAGAAAAAGGAAAATGCCGCTGCTGCCAGCAGATAATGTCATGGCATCTGGATCATCATCAACCCTGAAGAGACATATTAAATCCAAGCATCCTACACTTCCTCTGGAAGTGCATAATCGTTGCTACTTATGTGAATAAGATGTATGTTTTACTGAAAGACCAGTCTTACCGCATATTACGGAAGGATTCCACGGATCTCACAAAACGGACAAGGACTTCACTTCTGAGGAAGAGCTTCTTACATGAGGACACTATTAAAGCAATTCCTCATTATGCGACCGTGTAACCTAGATTATACGGATTGCCGAAGGTCCATAAAGATGGTGTCCCGTTACGCCCGATTGTTACTAATTTGGGTGCGCCAACTTGGAAAAATATTTAGAATCAGTCCTCAGCACTCATGTGGGTAAATGTGAAAACCATATTTCCAATTACATAGACTTTATTCAGCATTTAAAGTCGCTTCGTCTTGGTCCCTCTCATTTACTTGTCAGTTTCAATGTGGTATCTCTTTTCACTCGGGTCCCTCTCGAAGAGTCACTGATTTTAATTGATCAGAAACTGGATATCGAAATGGCGAAGCTCTGCTGTCGTGTACGGACGTCCACCTATTTCTTATTTAGTGACAAATATTTTGAACACACTGACGGTATGGCTATGGGGAGTCATTTATCCCCCAAACTCGCTAATCTTTTTGTGGAGGACTTTGAGGATATGTTCCTGAAAAATCTTGTTTTGAAGCTTAGTTGTTTTTTTGAGGTATGTAGACGATATGGTTCTTCTTTTCCCACATGGAATAGATTCTTTGTACCGATTATTGGACCATTTTAATTGTTTTCATCCTAACATCAAGTTAACGATGGAAATATAAAAAGACAGGAAGTTACTTGTTTTGGATGTTCTTTCTTTTAGTGTTCAACCATGAGGTTGGTTTGCAGCAGAGCGCCATTCCTCTCTTCTGTCTGCCTTCCTCTTCACTTCCACGTATGTGTTACGTCCAACGTCATTCATGATCTGTTGCATGTACGATATCCTTGAACGCCCCCGCCGATTACTTCCCTCAATACCACCTTCTGCTATTGTTCCAATGAGGTTGTTGTATCGTAGAATTTGACCTAGAAGTTTGTCTCTACTTGTTTGGATGTGCCTCCACATAGATCTGGCTTCCTATACTCTTCTAAGAACCTCTTCATTTGTTACTTTGTCTCTCCAGCTGATCTTCATGATCCTTCCATAGCATCACATCTCCAGGGCCTCTAGCAGTCTTCTCTCATCTCCTCCAATTGTCCAAGTTTCACATCCGTATAGGGCCACACTCCAAAAGAAAGCTTTCATGATACGTTTTGGATGTACTGGTTTATAATAAAGATGACGCAACTCTTGGACACAGGCTTTGTAGGTTCAAAAATGGTTCAAATGGCTCTGAGCACTATGGAACTTAACTTCTGAGGTCATCAGTCCCCTAGAACGTAGAACTACTTAAACCTAACTAATCTAAGGACATCACACACATCCATGCCCGAGGCAGGATTCGAACCTTCGACCGTAGTGGTCGCGCGGTTTCAGTCGGTAGCGCCTAGAACCGCTCGGCCACTCTGGCCGGTGACTTTGTAGGAAAACAACGCGTACTGATAAGTATTTATTTGCTAGCAGCTATCGTACGCCTTCTCAACGTACAGGAGTTCCACAAACCTTGGTTAAAAGCCCATATACTGTCTCGGATGATGAGAATTTACCACAACAACCGCAAAATCTTAAGGACGTATATAATCATAATTGCCATACCGACACACAGATTCGATTTGCTTTTGAGTTTGGGCCTCTACCTAGGCCAGATGAACACACTTTTAGCCCTGTGGCTTTCCTTCCATATGCTGTGAACGTGTCTGCCAAAATAGTTAGCGTTCTGAAGAAACATAAAATCATATGTGCATTGCGTCCGCCGGCTAAAATTAGACCACCCCTTGGCTCACTTAAAGATAGTTTGGTTTTGAAGTAGCCTGGTGTTTACAAAATACCATGTGAGTGCGGTAAAATATCGATTGGCCAAACTATTCGATTGGCCAAACTATTCGTACCGTCTATGACATAATGCGTTGAACATCATCGCCATACGTGATTATTACAACCTGACAAATCTGAGGTCGCTGAGCACTACCTTACAGAGGGACACAGTATGCTATACAATGAGACACAGTATGCTAAACAATGAGACAAAATTGGTAGCGAACGTCTCACGTTACTGGGATTGTGTTATAAAAGAATCTGTCGAGATCGGACTAACAGGTAATATCATTAACGGTGATAATGAATACCCGCTAAGTAGAACTTGGAATGCTGTTTTATCAGATATGAAGAAACAACGGCATCTGAATCGGCCGGCTCTGAGTAATAATCTTTAACGATATATCGTTTTTCGACATTGTTCACCACTGGAGGATTTGGAACTCTTGCGCCAGGGGCCAGCAGCAACGATTAAGTGCTTGCGCATATTACCTTAGAGCATGCGCCTTCGTATTTTCGCAGAATATAATGATTTCACGTTCTCGTTCTGAATAAGGTATCGGCGAGAGCGGCTTAGCATTTCTCACCTGATGCTGGCGGAAATATTATGCGCAATTGACAGTTGGATCCGGCTGACGACCCGACAAGACTCTGATCAACTACTACGCCGGGGAAGTCTACATAGTCAATTCTGAAATGCTTCTCTTGATGGGTAGTGCATTCAACTCACTTCAACGTCCGGGAAATGAGAGTATTTCTGTCTACTAAAACACTGGTTATTCTGTTTGAAACTGTGAAGTGATGGCGAACACGTTGCAGATCAGATAGCTTTTCGAGAAGGATTTCTATACTCACTAGGTAGCTCATATTCACTCATGCATTTTTTTTTTTTTTTGTGGAGGTACCAATAGCCCTGAGAGGCCGGCGATCGCGAGGCACGTCGCTTTCGGGCATCGGCGTTTGCTTGCAACGTTCCGTGTCGCTGCATATTGTGTCTAGGACAGTACTGCCCGCAGAAGACGCTTCGCTTTCAGCCAGTTATGAGACAAGATGATAATGGGGCAATCGGGGGATCCCAGTTGGGATTAAATGGGAGGGGCTTACCAGTCACGGCATTCGCCTTACAACTTATGGAAACCTCCCGAAAATCTTGGTCAGAACCGTGGGGGATTGGAACCATATTAATTACTAAGACGTCTTCCTTCTTTGAGGACGTTGGCCCACACAAAAATCCATTCATAACGAGTGATTTGGTTTTTATTTGAGTTTGATGTGGTTAGTTACTGGAGAACTTTTTATCCAAGGTCTTCGTTGCGAAAGCTTTGTAACCAAATTCTGACTTGCTCCGGGAAATAGTTGCCGTTGACATTCAAAAAATGTTAGTGAAATTATTCTGCCATATATCTTTGATTAATATTCGTTAAACTGAGAAAGTAAGCGATGGTTGATTCAGTTACACACTTGGCAGTTCTGGGAAAAATCAAACCGTTTGAGGTTTCCCTTTGCTACATCTACATCAACGTTTACACTGTGCAAACCACTGCGATGTAGTTTTCCAGCATTTCATTCCAATGGATCAAATAAACCTTCGACCTATTGTCTTGACCACCTTTCTTAGTCCTACCTTTTATGAATCCCTTGCATTTGAGCTATATCCTGTGACTGACTGCAGGAGTGTTCTGTAAAATATTTCCATTTCAAGCAGACAGCATTTTCCCAGAAGCGTCACTTACGAATGAGCCTGTTTGATCGTTCCATTTCGCGTCACCACAAATTGCTATATACAGATTTGCATGAAATGACTGAACCCATTTGTCACTCATTGACACTGCAGTCGAAGAATGCTACGATTCTGGATTTTGTGCAGTGTCAAAATTTCCGTTTTTTAAGATTTAAAGCAAATTTCCAGGCTTTGCACCACTCTGAAATCCTATAAATAACTTATAATACCTGAACGAGTTCATTATACATAACTGCATCATTTGCAAATAGTCTGAGTTTACTGTTAGTTACCGAGATCATTAATGCACAACATGAACAGTAAGGATCTCAGTACACTTGCGGGGCCGCTGCCTGACAAAAAAATGAATCACCAATGTGAGGAGATGAAAACGAAATGAAGCTTTACGACTTGGTAGGGTATGTGATGTTATTTCAGTGATTGACCAATCCAAATTTTGAAACAACTAGCAGTATGAAGCCCACTTATCGGTGTGACATTGCATCCCCTTTGGAGTGGTTGCAGTAAATTTTTAGGTTGGGAAGGGTGTCATAAAGAGGGCGTACCCTCAGGCAGGCTAGTCCGCAACTGTTGTTAACTGGTCCTTGATATCGTGGATACTGACACTGGGATGGAGTTTATGCCTGCGCTGGTCCCTCTCATGTGACGAAGAACATTTCATAGAAATATATTACGTGCGTAGACGAGCACTGTCCTGTTGAAAAATGACACACGATACTGCTGCAGTCTCTACTCCCAGTCATGGCATTACTCCAAATGCAGCCTTTGGTGTTAACAGCAGGCTACACATGAGACGGTAATTCTCTACTCTGGCTGCTGATGGCCTCGGAACAAAGGTGCTGTGTGACACGAGATGTCCATGACTTGCAATCGGGTGGCAAAGACAGATATGAAGGGTTTGCGATGTGTTTGGTGCACAATACTGCGAAACCTTCTTAGTAATAACGTGGAGAACATCATACATTGTATTGTCTAGGGTCAATTATCACGCTTTACACGGTGAACACGATTTTGAATTTCACTTTGCTCTTCTGAGGAGTTTACTACACGGCAGTATTACCTGCCACAAGTCTAAGAGAAATGATCTGATAGTCTGCTAAACAGTTTGTATATACCGTATTAGAAATGGCACAAGGTGTTCATCACTTTACTTGCGGAAGAGACTCATCACTTCCGGTTCACTAGGTAACGTCCCGTGTGTTACTAAGAACTGTGACCTTTCAGTCAGGAAATCACCAATCTAGTTGCACAACTGGGACAATAGTCTATAGGAAAGCAATGTAGCTGGAAGCTGCTTATGGGGAGTGCATTAAAATGTCTTTTCCGAACTCTATAAACAAGGATTCAATTTCAGAGCCCCTGCACGCTGTACGTCCAATACGTCATGCGAGTAAAGTGCCAGCTGTGTCTCACGAAAGTGACGCTTTCCAAATCATGCTGGTTTGATGTAAATAGCTAATATATTTCTTGGTATTTCATAACATTTGCACAAAATATTCGTTCATACGTCCTGCTACATGTCGATGCCTATGAAATGAATCTGCAGCTCAATGGATTACGTTATTTTCTTTTCTATATATTGCGGTGGTCTGTGCAACTTTCCATTATTCTCCCTCACCGTAAATACTAAACTACTCCTCATGACGTCACAGGAAAAGTAATTAAACCGCTGCTCCGATGATGCATAAGATGCGCTCCTTAATTGTTAGCCCACTCAAGAAAGACATTGCCTGCAGAAACATAATCGTCCTGCTATGACAATGATAGGATCATGAAAACATAGTGGAACATGTCTGGTGTCGCTGATATAGTTTTGTTACTTCCCGGATTGACAAAGAATTATCTTGCAAGATTCACTGATAAATTCATGGTATACCAATCAGAGATTGTAAATGAATCCCAGTTTGGTGTGCCATCAACTTACGTAATTTCAAAGAGAGCGGAGATTATTTTCACGCAGCTGTTACAACTAATCTCATTGTCTACACTTTATCTGCCATCATAAGGGCAAAGAGGAGGCGATGAACGCTGCAGTTGGTTGTTTGCTCCATGAAAATGTAATGTTATGTAATATCATAGGACCTTCATCTCTTATTTTCATTTACCGTTTGATTCTGAAAATATTGGCACTGGACTGGGATTTGAGCACCAGTTTCTATTTTCTCTGGATCTGAACTCTTCTAGTTGATACTGTCCCATCATTGGGCTGTTTCCTCACGATGTCAAACTGCTCCAGGTCTCTACGAACGGTGCGATCCTAACTGCTAGTGTAAGAAAATTTGATGGATGAGACCTCTTCATGTGGGCTCAACGACGACGATATGCGCCGGGTTGGAGTCCCAGGCAGTGTAGAACTGTTCATTGCGTTATTTCTAGATGAACATGTCCACAATTCGCTACTGGTGAAGAAACAATAAATGTTTCATTTCTATTCGTAGCTACAACATAATAGTGAAAGGCGCTGGGTTCGAATCCCAGACTGGCACAGATCATTTGTACCGTCGTTCCAGATTCCGATATCACGCCATTGGTGAACATATTTAATATCTGACATTTAATTGTGCTTAGTCAACAATTACATACCATTCCTGGTTACTTCCCAGATGCAATATAAGCTTCGTGGTGTTCCCAGTGCAGTGCTGAAAGTACCGTCATTTATTTTCCAAGTTCGGACATTCGGCCTTGTAAATTGGTACTAGTGAGCGCTTCGATATTCTACGTCTCTCGATCAGACACACAAGCTTTGTTTGGTTAACAGTGGGTTCAAACTCGGATCACAAATAACAACTCGTCGTGTCATTTAATGAGTGTGATGAGACTTCTGAAGTGTCAATTACTAAATGAAGTTTAATTTACAAGCATTAAGAACTGTCTCATCTCTAATAACGTGTTTTCTAATATTGTTTTTATTACGGTATTCGTTTACATCTGGACTGACTGCCATAAGGGGCAGTGTTCTCTAGTAGTCTCTAGTGGCACCCATTGTCTAAGGTCATACGACTCTATTGCAGAGGGTTTAGAAGATCTGCGACGTAGCTATCCAGTTTTGGTTGCATACAGTCAGATGCAGCCTACAGACTGGAATTCAGGGGTGGTCGACTTTTTCTGCTGTGGAGTGTACATTGAACCGCTCGCTCAGAAACTGGTTCCAGCGGACGTGCATTCACTGTCCGTAGCACTCCCCTTGGGGTTAGAAATCGATTATCATTGATTAGGAGTGACATTCGTCTCCAGGATCTGTGTGTCCCGATGTATTTATGACCATTATTAGCTCTACTAAAAAAAAAAGTGTATGAAATCTTATGGGACCTAACTGCTAAGGTCATCAGTCCCTAAGCTTACACACTACTTAACCTAAATTATCCTAAGGACAAACACACACACCCATGCCCGAAGGAGGACTCGAACCTCCGCCGGGACCAGCCGCACAGTGTTAGCTCTACTTCCCCCCCCCCCTCTCTCTCTCTTCTCTCTCTCTCTCTCTCTCTCTCTCTCTCTATATATATATATATATATATATATTCCTTATTTTTAAAAATTTAATGATAGTTACACTTTGTACTGGCGTACGTTTTCGCCGGAGCCCACTGTTCATTTTTCTCTGTGGGACTAATACTTTGTGCATAGTGAACGAGAGAATATGTAAACCCTTATATGTGTATAGAAACGTGGCAACTTCGCACCTTATTTTTGGCCATGGGCATGTCCAAGCGCGATAGCTCCTTTCCGCTATTCTGCTTCTTATTGTGTTAATACTACACATGCTATGGGGATGTGCACATCACCTCATTGCCATCATTTACATCAGCCTGGTAAGAGTTCTAAAGAGCTTCAAAGCTCTTTTGTACAGTGAGACTACTTTTAAGTATTTAATAAACTGCCACAACATTGGGTCGTGTCTCCTTTGAAACATGGAACACTACACGTGTATGCCCTCCCAGTAAATGAGAAGCTGAATCATTCGTTATAAGGACGCATAACGACAGGGATATTCCACCTTTCAGTGCCTTCAGTTCGTTCCGCGAAGTACTCATAAATTCGGATGCCAGAAAATATCTTTTACTGCTGAAGAGGATTCAGGAATTGAAGCACCTGATTTGGAGAGGAGACAAGCTATCTCTCATAAGTCATCTCTGTTGACTTACATTGTCTGATCCAGAGATTGAGGACATTCATAAGTGGTGTCTCAACCCTTCACCTTTATAACAGCTTGATCTCTCATGGGGGGAAACTTCCAACGAGGCCTCTGTGGAGGACGGTAGCCCATTCTTCCTCAAAAACCGAAACCAGAGAAGGCAGTGCGTAGTGATGTTAGACGCTGAGGTCTGGAGCAAAGTCGACCTTCTGACTCAACCCAAAAGTGTTCCACTGGGTTCATGTCGGAACACTGTTGGTATCATGGTAACGTACCTTGCCTTGAAACAACATCTGTGAAGAAAAGGCTTGTGGGCAATAACATTCAATAAATGAAACTTCTTAACTGTATACAGAGCACAGTGCTGGAAAATACGTCCATATACTTGCGTGTTTACTGTTTTCCTAAGCACAGTTAAAGAAAAGCACCGCACACCGTAATTCCATCTCTTCCATAATTCGTCTTGACACTACGCATGTTGACAGATCAACTGTCTCCAGACATTCGCCGAATCCCATCACTATCTTCGGATTTTCACAGTTCACAGCGTGATTTGACACTACAAATCACTCGTTTCCGTCATTCACTCTCCAGTGGCGTAGCTTTTCACCACCTCAAGTGTCGGTCACCAGTGACTACAGAAATTTGTGGCTTATGAAGAGCTGATAGACCATTATACCCCATTCGTCTTACTCCCTACACACAGTGACTGTTGTAACTAGGCAGCTAGTAGCACATTAAAGCTCACGAACGATTCCATCTGCTGATTCCATATGATTTTTTACAGCTACCCTCTGCAATGTTCAACTGTCCCCCTCCGTCAGAACATGAGGTCGGCCTTGTCTTGGTTTAGTTGTGGTCGTTCCTTAGCCTTACAACATCAAAAACACATCAGCAACAGTCGACCTGGATAGCTTCAGAAAGGTTAAAATGTCATTGATGGATTTATTACTCAGGTGACATGCAGTGACTAATCAGCGTTCTTTGTCGCTGAGCTCTCACTACTGGCTCTTGCTGCCGTTACCGCTTCTCTACTGGTAACACAGTACTCCCCGCCTACTTTCCTGTTGAGGAGGATCGTCTCCGGTGATGTCTAGTGGTCTGTTCCACTTGAAGGTATCCGGATACTTTTGGTCAAGAAATGTGTATCGTATGATGGTCAGAATTGTTCTCAAGTGCAAGAATTCATGAGGAATTTCTGCTGCTAACCTGGTTCTGATAGGTAAATTTAGGTTCCCAAGGGAAAACAACAACGAAGAGCGATCAAGATATCTGTCTCTTTTACGTCTCAACAGGGAAAATGACATGTTAAATACAACATTGTAAAATTTAAACTTTCACGACCAGAATTGTCGCAATTAATAAATTATTGCATTATGGCGTGGTCGAAGGGATTTCACCTTAAAACCCGACGTTTCGTTCCCATCTGGGGAGCACATTTTAAAGGGCGATCGTAGCTTTGTTGGATGTCCGGTTCACACCCTGGCTCACTATTGACTACAGCAAAATTCCGCTACCGTGAGCTTCCGCGCAGAGGTGTGACGTCACATGATTTGAATACACGAGCGCATTTGACCGTTGTTGAATGTCGTCGTTCGCCTTTGCTGTCATCCCCTGCTGGAAGACCTGTGCACATCTTCTTAAGCACAGTAATCCAATTTTTATTCGATTTTACGTCCTCCTCCTTCCTATCGAAATTCCTGGGATGTTTCATAGTCTCTATGGCCTCTGTGTATAGACTTTCGTGCTATCCGCTTGTGGCTGTCAGTGCTTGAGTCCTATCAAAATGAATGTGCTGGTCTCCCGGCTGTAAAGCACGTTCCGCAACAGCTGATCTGTCAACCTCCCCTCTTCTGCAACAGCCCTTGCTCTTCGAGTTGTTTTTTGACGCCGGCCGGTGTGGCCGTGCGGTTCTAGGCGCTTCAGTCTGGAACCGCGTGACCACTACGGTCGCAGGTTCGAATCCTGCCTCGGGCGTGGATGTGTGTGATGTCCTTAGGTTAGTTAGGTTTAAGTAGTTATAAGTTCTAGGGGACTAATGACCCCAGATGTTAAGTCCCATAGTGCTCAGAGCCATTTGAGCCATTTGTTTTTGACAGTTCTTTTTGTAGCACTCACGGCCATCTGCCCACAATTACACGGAATCCTATAAATTTCAGCTTTTCCCAGCGAGGAGACCTTCCATGCGTCGTACATTCCTTGACATCTCCTCCCCGTAGACGCATCTAATTGTAAAATGTAAACTTTCACAGCCGGAATTGCCACTATTAATAAAATATTCTGGGCTAACATGCCGTGATCGAATCGATATCACCTTAAAAGTCGACGGGAGGGTGCACGTGGGTACTACAAAAAGAACTGTCATAAAACAATTCGAAAAGCACAAGGGCTATTATAGAAGAGGGGAGACTGACGGGTCAGCTTTTGCGGAACATGCGTTACACCAGGAGACAACCGCATTCATTTTGATAGGACTCTAGTACTGGCAGCCACAAGCGGACACCACGAAAGACTTCACAGAGCTGCCATAGTGAAACATCCCAGGAATTCCAGCAGGAAGGAGGAGGAAGCGAAATTACATGAAATTTGGGTTCCGGTGCTGAAGAAGATGTGTACCAGCCTCCCACCAGGGGCTGATAGCAACAGCGGGCAACGGCAGTCGACAACGGCCAATTGCGCTTGCGTATTCAAAACATGTGACGTCACGCCACTGCAAGGAAGCTCACAGAAGCGTAATTTTGCTGCAGTCAGTAGCAAGCCAGACTGTGAACCGGGCATCCAACAAAGTTACGATCCTCTTTGAAAATTTCCTCCGCAGATGGGGATGAAACTTCGGGTTATAAGGTGAAATCCCTTCGACCGCGGCATAGTAGCCCAGTATAACGTTTACTGCAAGCTACATCTGCACTCAACAGGACTGTTGAAAGTAGGATCGACCTGAATGTGAAACGATCCGCCTGACACCGAGGGCAGTGCTAAGCAATAAGATGGCCCGAAAATAAAACAGCTAAAACGAGAGGTATCAAAGGCCCTAACACTGATAATACGTTTGCTCATTAGGAAACTGCAGTTACAATTTTTCCGTCTCAGGTATTCGAAATGTAATTGAACGAAACATTGACGTGTCGATGATGTTAAGAAGCATTCATCGCTTCGAATAAACTATACTACTGGCCATTAAAATAGCTACACCAAGAAGAAATGCAGATGATAAACGGGTATTCATTGGACAAATATATTATACTAGAACTGATATGCGATTACATTTTCACGCAATTTGGGTGCGTAGATCCTGAGAAATCAGTACCCAGAAAAACCACCTCTGGCCGTACTAACGGCCTTGATACGTCTGAGCATTGAGTTAAACAGAGCTTGGATGGCGTGCACAGGTACAGCTGCCCATGCACCTTCAATACGATACCACAGTCCACCAAGAGCAGTGACTGGCGTATTGTGACGAGCCAGTTGCTCGGCCACCATTGACCAGACGTTTTAACTTGGTGAGACATCTGGAGAATGTGCTAGCCAGGGCAGCAGTCAAATATTTTCTGTATCCAGAAAGGTCCGTACAGGACCTGCAACATTCGGTCGTGCATTATCCTGCTGAAATGTAGGGTTTCGCAGGGATCGAATGAAGAGTAGAGCCACGGGTCGCAACACATCTGAAATGTAAAGTCCACTGTTCAAAGTGACGTCAATACTAACAAGAGGTGACCGAAAAGTGTAACCAATGGCACGCCATACCATCACGCCGGGTGATACGCCAGTATAGCGATGACGAATACACGCTTCCAATGTGCGTTCACCGCGATGTCACCAAACACGGATGCGACCATCATGATGCTGTAAACAGAACCTGAATTCATCCGAAAAAATGACGTTTTGCCATTCGTGCACCCAGGTTCGTCGTTGAGTACACCATCGCAGGCGCTCCTGTCTGTGAAGCAGCGTCAAGGGTAACCGCAGCCATGTTCTCCGAGCTGATAGTTCATGCTGCTGCAAAAGCCGTCGAACTGTTCGTGCAGATGGTTGTTGTCTTGCAAACGTCTCCATCTGTTGACTCACGGTTCGAGACGTGGCTGCACAATCCGTTACAGCCATGCGGATAAGATGCCTGTCATCTCGACTGCTAGTGATACGAGGCCGTTGGGATCCAGCACGGTGTTCCGTATTACCCTCCTGAAACCACCGATGCCATATTCTGCTAACAGTCATTGGATCTCGTCAAACGCGAGCAGCAATGTCGCGATACGATAAACTGCAGTCGCGATAGGCTACAATCCGATCTTTATCAAAGTCGTAAACGTGATGGTACGCATTTTTCCTCCTTACACGAGGCATCACAACAACGTTTCACCGGGCAACGCCAGTCAACTGCTGTTTGTGTGTGAGAAATCAGTGGGAGACTTTTCTCATGTCAGCACGTTGTAGGTGTCGTCACCGGCGCCAGCCTTGTGTGAATGCTCTGAAAAGCTAATCATTTGCATATCACAGTATATTCTTCCTGTCGGTTAAATTTCGCGTCTGTAGCTCGTCATCTTCGCGGTGTAGCAATTTTAATGGCCAGTAGTGTACATAATATTAGATATGCCTTTTGTTCCATAAATGCGGATCCATAGTGCGGAGTCCACAAAAACTTAGAACGTCTGATATTGCTTTCTTAGATCCTACGTAAAATGGTCCTCAGGAATGCGAAATAAGTAACAAAATCTGAAACATGTTTTTAATTAGAAGGTAATTACTAACTTATCACAGACAGGTAACTTCTCGCATTGAAGTGCATTAGATCATTCTTAGGCTATATTAGTCACGTAACATCATACAAAAAGGAGGTTATAAGACTTGTTTACATTCATCACGTTGCTGCACTGTAGATTTGCAGGCCACATTTCACATAACATGTCGTTTGACGTTATTAATTAGATATACATCAGAAATTCCTCACATCTCCATCTACGTCTACACCTACATGGATACTTTGCAAATCAGATTTAAGTGCTTGGCAGCGGGTTCATCGAACCACCTTCACAATAATTTTCTTTTTTATTGCCAGTCTTGTACAGCGCGCGGAAAAAACCAACATCTATATCTTTTCATGCGAGCTCCGATTTGCCTTATTTTATTATGATGATCGTTTCTCCCTATATAGGTCGCCGTCAACAAAAATTTTCGCTTTCGGAGGAGAGCGTTGGTGGCTGAAATTACGTGAGAAGATTCTGCCGCAACGAAAAACACGTTTGTTTGAATCATGTCCACCCCAAATCCTATATTAGTTCAGTGACACACCCTACCCTATTTCGCTATAATACAAAACGTGCCGCCCTTTTCGAACTTTCTCGACTTAGTCCGTCAATCCCATTCGTAAGGATCCCACACGGTGCAGCAGTATTCAACAAGAGAATCCAATTTAAGTTGTTTGTAATTGTGATTGCTAGGTATTTAGTTGAATTTACGGCCTTTCGATTTGACTGATTTATCGTATAACCGGGTTAACGAAAGCATCATCTGCATACAACCTAAGACGGCTGCTCAGTTTGTCTCCTAAATCGTTTACATAGATAATGAACAATAGCATTACCATGTGTAGTGCCAGAAATCACATCTGTTTTACAGTGAACACATGGTGTGACGTGGGGCGATCACTCTGTTTTAAAATAATTGAAAAGTCATGATCGCTTCAATATCGTTTACCAGATGACCGGTTTCAGCACTCTGAAGGTGCCATCATCGGATCTGAAAAGTGGATTAACGTGTATAAAACCGTATGGACATCATGGCACAGATGGTCCGCCTCATGTGCCATGATGTTTGTAACACCATAGCTCATCTGCTGTATGGATCTATTTTGCTTTTGTTTTATTTAATGTTATAGCATTGAGTATTTGTAAATGTGTGATTAAATCGATAACATAAAATTGTTTCTCCTTTCTTTGTAAAAACTTTGGTGTCTTGATTTGATTCTATGCAAAGTAGTGTATCTGTAATTTAAAATCTTTGTCCCGTTTGGAGGGAACAAAACTTACTGTATATGATTGTAATTTTGTGTGAATAATTTTTTGTAGAAGTGTCAATATGTGAAAATGTTCTGTTTTATTTAATGTGTTTGTTTGCTGTTATGTAAACTGCTGACCTTCACTTAGGACTCTTAGTTATTCTGTATGTAGAAGGTGTAGTGGTTCCCCTCGGGAACGGAACTGTGTAGCGCGCGCAAATTGTGGTTGGCCTAGGTGGAAAAGGTGGAACTGATAGCGAGTCGGAGACTAGCTACGAGTCGGAGACGAGCTACGAGTCCGTGCACTGCCATGTAAAAGATGCATATTGTGCTGGTTCCGAGAGAGGCTTTTCCTCCCGCTTTCCAATGCCTTGGATGGATGGATAAATAGCTGGAACTATTCTGGAATTGGTATCTGTCGTCGCCACCAAGAAATGACAGAGTCCATCAATTCTGTCTGTGAATCCACCTACCTACATACAGAATGCAGTTGCCACCACGTTGCGCAATCACTGTAACGTAATACTATAATGATGTACAGTGAAGGATCAGCTTAATGGACGTGCTAATGTGCTGAAATATAAGGTAATTTGTATCTGAATTTATGTACCTACCTTGATTTTTCTCTTCATCATAACACCTCTCAGGTTCCTCTCCGTTTGAGCTAAAGTGATATCCGAGTGTCCTTACTAAAAGAAATTAAAGCCTAGAGTTTTGCTAATTAATGCCTCTTGAACTTAGTAAAAAGAAAGTTAAAGTTCATGTGGCAATAGAGTGAGTTAAAGTAAATGTTATTTGCTCAAAATAATTTTCCTATTAAAACTGCTATTTAAAGTACTGTTGCTAACTTCAATATTAAAAGTTCTTAAGACTGAGGCTTATGAGGCAAATGATCACGTTATCGTCTGTAGTAAATTCTAAAAGGTGAGTTAGTTTCTTGCAATTTGGTCAGTATTGTGTTTCGCTGTAGTAAAGGTGAGAAAGCTGCAGTTGGGAAACATTATATATTCATGTTTGCTAAGTGTTTGTGTATCTTGTGTATTAGAAGTGCATGTTAATAGTAATGTTATAAAGACCATTCACTTTATGTAAGCCTGAATGTAATAGGGTGTTTCGGTATCTCTTATAATTTTGCAAATAGTTTGTGCTGCTCCAGTTGTTAGCTTCAATCTTAAAACATATGTGTGTCAGAGTTCATTGCACTCGCGTGTGGCTAAGTCTAGGTTGTGTTTGTCCGTTATAGTTACTTATACCTACTTTCTTAAATGAGAACGGTAATCTTTCTCTTGCCTAATTAGGCTGGCGACCGTTTCCCTTATTCTATAAACAGTATAGCTAGGCAAAATTTTGTTTGTTACTATTCAAATATTTACGTAATTCTGACTTTCATTTCCGATAAGCCACCTCCGTTAGGAACAACACGGTCAACATAACAAAATTCCTCTCAGAGGGTAACACTGCTCTGTTGCTTTGTGCCATAGTTGCTTTTACAAAATAGTTTTATGTCACAACCTGTTTCTAGCATTGAGGTTATGGTACAGTAGTAGCAGACAGGAGTGTTATATGTTGTTGTGTCGGCAGATTAGCCAAAACAACGCACACTAATTGAGAGAGAGGCCGAAATGCACGCGTCAACTCACGCAGGCTGGCGTTAGGTCTGAAAGAGGATACGCAATGAATGCTATAAAGAAAAGTACGTAGCTGCTGGAATACTTAACTTTAATCCATCATTTGTATACAGCATTCTTGATGATACAAGCGAGACTCTCTCTAGAAATGGTTAATGGCGCCTTGCTAGGTCGTAGCCATGGACTTAGCTGAAGGCTATCTCTCGGCAAATGAGAGAAAGGCTTCGTCAGTGTAGTCGCTAGCAAAGTCGTCCGTACAACTGGGGCGAGTGCTAGTCAGTCTCTCAAGACCTGCCGTGTGGTGGCGCTCGGTCTGCGATCACTGACAGTGGCGACACGCGGGTCAGACATGTACTAATGGACCGCGGCCGATTTAAAGCTACCACCTAGCAAGTGTGGTGTCTGGCGGTGACACCACAGATGTACATATGGTTTTATAAATGTTAATCCACTTTTCAGATCCGATGATGGCATCTTCAGAGTACTGAAACCGGTCAGCTGGTAAACGATAATGAAGCGATCGTCGCTTTTCAATTATTTTAAAAACATCTGTTTTACTAGATGACTTTCCGTCAATTACTCCGAACTGTGACCTCTCTGACAGGAAACAACGAATTCAGTCACATAACTGAGACGATATTCCATAAGAACGCAATTTCACTACAAGCCGCAAGTGTGGTGAAGCGTCAAAAGCCTTCTGGAAATCTAGAAATACGGGATCAATTTGAAATCTCTTGTCAATATCACTCAGCACTTCATGTGAGTACAGAGCTAGTTGTGTTTCACAAGAACGTTGTTTTCTAAATTTGTTTGAGTGTCTGTCTTCGAAGTAATACAGAATGTTCGAACACAATATATGTTCCAAAATTAACCTAGATATCGACGTTAATGATAATATGGGCCTGTAGTTTTGTGGAGTACTCCTGCTACCTTCCTTGAATATTGATGTGCTCGGTGAAATTTTATAGTCTTTGGGTACGGATCTTTCGTCGATGGAACGGTTGTATATGAGTGTTAAGTATGGAGCTAATGTATCAGGGCCCTCTGCAAGGAACCAAACGGGTGTACAGTTTGGACGGGAAAAACAGCTTTTGTTAAGTGATTTAAGTTACTTCACTACTCCGAGGATATCTACTTCCACGTTACTCATTTTGGCAGCAGTTCTTTATTCGAATTCTGGAATAGTTACTTCGTCTTCTTCGGTGAAGTAATTTTGGAAGGCTGTGTTAAGTAACTCTGCTTTGTCACCACTGTAGTCCCCATTAATCCAGTAGTGATCAACATTTTAGCTCCTGCGTATGATTTAGCCAAACGTCTCGCTTCGTTACTGAGACCGATGGTGGGAAAATGTCCACATCACATCCGTAGCTCAGCTGATTTTATCAACAGACAGGGGGGTCTCCGTCCAAGCTCGTCTGACAGTTTGGTTAGCTTTTATGTGGTATCACTTTTACTCTCGCAGATTCTTTGGCATTAACCGGTAAATGTGTCAGACGGTTATCAATGCTTTTTTTTCGGCATGCTCTATTCTCAAGCTATTTTATGTTCAGCCAAGAAACTTCTGAACAGACTTATGGGGACGCCATGGGCAGCCCTCTACCTCCCTTGATGGCCAACTGTTTTATGGAGGATTTCGATGAGACACTGCTGAATCACTTGTTTTTAAGCCAACTATATTTGGGAAGTACGTCGACAATACTTTCATAGTGTGGCCTCATGCAGAAGATAAATTAACATAGTCTCTTCATCTCCTCAACTCCATTCATAACGACATTCGGCTCACCATGGAAAGAGAGGAAGATGGTTGTATGCTTTTCTTGGATGTCTTGGTTAGACGTATCAATGATGGTTCTCTGGCGAATTAAGTTTATTGTAAGCCCACTCCTACTGATTTTTATTTGCAAGCGTCGTCATCACCCGTCGGAAACTATGAGTGTGTTTTTAACACTCGTACACATAGTTCACGTTGTCTCAGGTCTAGATAGTTAACCTAGAGTTCACTAACCTATAGACATGTTTACAAAGAATGGCTGTTCCACCTAGGAGATTAACGGGGAACTGTCACTTAAAACCAAGAATTCGAGTGTGGATAAAGAGGACAACACGCCGGAAAACTCTTTAGCTTTCTTTCTCTCTCCGGCAACATTTAGTTTTAAAATAGCAAGAATCCTCTGTTACTTTGAAGTGGAAGTGATTTTCTGTCCACCATCTAAGGTTACAGACCTTTTGGGATAGATGAACGACGACTTGTTATTGTGGAAGACCGGAATTTACAAAACACCGTGTCAATGTGGTATGGCTTACATAGGAAGACCGCACACATTGAACATCAACTTTACACTCACGTTTTGTAATCAAGAAAGCCCGCTATTGCCGAACACTGTATTTTCAATGGACATTCAACGGAATATGATAGAACGGTGATTCTGACCACAACTATATTTTTTTGGGGCTCCCTTATTAAAGAATCCGTGGAAATAAGCCTGGCAGAAAATCTGATGAACTGTGATAACGGCTACCAGTCGCACAGTGGGTGTAACCAAATTATCTCCACGATTTATACCAATCGAAGACGACAGAGTGCCCCAACGACTGCAGCGAGCTGCAATGCAGAGGACAGCTGAGTTCCGCGGTTGCACCAGCGAGAGTGCTGCCGCCGTGGTGTGGTCCGTCTGTCAACTTGAATTTTGACTCGTGCGCAGAATAATCGCAGCGCGCTTTATAGGGTGGAAAGGAGGATGTCATCGTTCGCCCATCCCCCAAATTCTGTAAGTCCCTCAAGATCCTCGAGGGCTATGCACTCCGTCTTGCCTTCCGTATACGCCTCCCATCCCCCACGCAGATCCTCTATGACTGATTCCTTTCCCTCATTTGCACCTTTTCTTCAAACATACCCGAGTCCTGTACACCTCCTACAGACCTGATCCCTTCGCCAATCCCCTGCTTGCGTTTCTCCTCTCCAACCCCCACCCGCTGCCGTGCCTTCACCGTTGTCCCTCATGTACCCTTCACCTCTATACTCTTCATCTCCTTTCCTAAGGTGGCTTCCATCAACTTCCCCTCCCACATGATGCCCTCTCTCCCTTCATTTATCCTCCTATCAACTTTGATCCTCATCTCCCCCTCCCTACCTCTGTCCTTTTCCCAGGCTCCTTCTTCCCCCCCCCCCTTCCATCCTGTTTTTCCCCATCTACCCTCTCTTTGACTCCCTTTCTCTCCCCTGCATCCTTTTGCATTCCCATCCTCTGCCTTCCCCACTCCCTCTCGCGCCCCCTCTTTCATGTGTCCTCTCCCTCCATCGGCTTCTCCCACTCTTTGCTTTCTTCTCCTCATTCCCCTTCCCCCCGCCCCATCTGTCCAGGTCCTCCCCTCTCCCCCACCCACCATCTGCCTTAGGCGTGGTGCGTCATCTTCGTGTCTACTCTTTAGTGCAGTGTTTAAGTGAGTGTTAAGTGCTGTGCATCGTTTTTGATTTGTCTGCCAACAGAAACCATACTGTCGCTAGGTGTGATTTTTATCTCTTGCAAACAGAAACCAGACTGTCGCTGTGTTTTTAATTGCCTGTCTACTACTGTACCTGTCTGCTTACTTTGTGTCTTAATTAGCTCGCCAACCCGTTGTTTTTATATTTTAGCTTTCATAAAATTGCCGCGATTTTACAGTTTAAAAAGTCTCAGTCTTTATCACCTATTTTTATTGCTTATTATCTTCTTTTTATGTATTTAAATATTCTGTAGGCTTAAGAGCGGCATACTCAGCTGTTACCAGCCCGCCCCCCTCTGGAGAGAATCGAAACCCAATAAAGGGAAAAAGTCCACGGTGGCTCAACTGGTGTGGCAGGTTCCCATTTGAAACATCGCTACCGCCCAAGCCAAAAATTTATTGGAACAGATCCTCAATTTTCTTTTCCATTCTTCTGTATACTATTTTTGTGCATAACTTGGAGGCATGAGCTGTTAAGCTGATGATGCGACAAGTCTCGCACTTGTCGGTTCTTGCTACCTTCGGAATCGTGAGAATGATCTTTTTGCGAACGTCTGGTAATATGTCGCCAGTTTCGACGTTCTGCATACCGGATACGCTAGCTGATTATCTTTGACTCGTGGTAAAATTAGTTTTTTTGAAGAGCGCGTCGCAGCGCGTAGTGTGAAGCAGTCGTCCTCCGTTTCTGGCGGTGGTGCCGCTGTGGCAGTCACAGCTTTGGTGTCTCCCTCTGGTGGGAAAGGGGAAAGGTTGCTTGTTCACCTGCATTTAAGGGGCGCTACGAGCTCGTCAGTCAGTCAGTCGGAGAGATTCTAGTAAGTTGGTCAGCCAAGTCAGTCTGGGTCTGTCTCTCGTCCGCATTGGTGAGGCGATCAGTGTCTGTCTGTCGTCCGCAGTGCTAGTATGTGTTGGGCTGCCAGTCTGCTCGAGTTTGTTCGGACAGTGATCATTGGCGGTTGTGTCGATCGGTTGGTCGGTCGCGCACTGGCACACAGATGACTTCTTCGCCTTGAGCGTCGGTGCATGTGAGGTCGCCGCGTGAATCCGGTGGGCAGCGCCGTATGGCGAGGGGTAGTGGCTTCGCGGCCGACGCGAGAGCAACGGAAGCCAACCCACGACATCGGTCTGGCTGGGCGAGCTGCGACGGGAGATCAACGCGCCTTCATGCGTCCGTTGGAGCGGCTGGCAGCGGACGGCTCGGGAGAGCGTTTTGGGGGTGCTGCGCCAGGTCTTTGCCAGACATCGCAGTTTATTAGAAGTTAAGTGTTTCGTGATATGTTGTTTCATTTACTTGTTAAACTCTACTTGTTATCTTGAACAGTCTTTCGTCCCCTGCTTGCTCCTTTGTCTCTCGTCCGCATTTGTTAGGTAGTTAGTGCCTGTCTGTCTGTCTGTCTGTCTGTCGGTCTGCCGTACGTTAATAGCTGCCTCTGTCATGTTTGTCAGATTCGGTGTTAACGAATTTATTGCTTAAGGTGTAAAGGCCGAATTCCTGAAATATGTTTTTATCTTGCCTATCATCTTGAGTGGTGGTATATATGTAATGTAGAGCATGTTTGTACATTTTGTGTAAGACTGCATTTCATGGGTTTTTATTTAAAAGGGTCATTTTAGTATATAAAGTTGCCACCGTTCCGCTGTAAGAGTTTTCTTTTAAAAACGAGTTGCACATTTAATGTGAGTGTTTTGTACCATTTCCATTCCTCCTACGGGGTGGATAGTTTCTGTTTGTGAGTCGTTAAAATTTTTAGTTTAAAGTAATCTGGTGTGTTGCTGATTTGCACCAGTGTAGTCTTTTAGAGGTTGTCGTGAGCGGTCGTGACTACGGCCGTGTTAAAAGGAAGCGGCAACCTTGTCAGCCCGAAGGCTCCTACTGTCATAATTAAAAAAATGTTATTTCTGCCTCTGAATAATTATAACTTGATATTTGAGGGTGCTTTCTGATTGTAATTTTAAATCTGTTTTTTTTTAATAGGAAAGCGTTTTAGGAATAAAATTTCCATTTATTGAAAAAAATTTAATTTGTTTCATCAGTTACCCGCTGGCAACTACTTCTACGCTCACATAGTGTGATTAAATGTGTTAATGTTCTTGATGAATCGCTAGTAAATAAAGTAAATTCAAAAGAAAACGCTTTCAAAGTAAATTCACGGTTCAATCTTCATATTAACATAAGCCCCAAGCAAAAACACAATTATCTGTTATTTTAATATTCTGTTCAACAGATGTAAAGCGAAACGCAAACTACTTGGCACCTCACACTTTTAACAACAATTTAGTTCATTTAAAATACCAGCAAAGAAATTTCTTAACCTCAAATAATGTCACGATGAGGAAGACATATTTTTCTTCTAAGTGTCTGTTCTGATTTACAAACTACCAAAGTATAGCTTAAATACATGTTTTCTCCTTCTTACATGCGATCTATATAGGATGATTCATTTGCCTCTACCGATAGGTTTTATGCCACCCACAACATTTTCAAAAACCACGTGCAAGATTTACATATTCCCTCTCTTGCTATGCGTGGCCTATTGTTCCTTCAGAAAAAACAGGACCCTAAGCAAACAATTTAATGAAGTTTTTCTGTAGTGCTAATAGTTTGCACGCAAGAAACAAGGGAATATGGAAGTCTTACATGTGGCATTGTGGGTTGCATAAAACTCGCCTATAGCGGCAGCGAAAATACACTGTATTACAAAAAAACTCTAGTACCACTGGAATGTCACAGATTGAGGTACGGAAACATGAATGACAAAGCCTTTTATTTTAGCTTCCTATTTTGACATTCATAACAAATACGTTTACTGGACAAATATTAGTCATTTCTTTAAAGGAGATAATTGGCCGCTCTCGAGCGCTGTTAATGAACTGATGTGTCTCTCAATAACTGATTTTTAGGTGCCAGCCGGTTATCTGTTATCAGCAGGATAGGACGACATGGGGACGTCACAGAATTTCAGAAAAGAGCTATCGTGTTTGTACGTCGCTCTGACCGTAACGGGAATGAATTTTCTCGGTTTGTTGGTGTATCAGCACAGATATCCAATCGTGTTTACAATACAGTGTAGGAAGTTTGGTCGGAAAAATATCCTAACCGACAGCGGCCAGAGGTGTGCATCAAGCTTTGTCAACGACAATCGATATCAGTCTGGACAAGTTTCTGCTGTCAGTGAATGCAGATCCATCTCGACCAGTTTCAAAACGAACATTGCGAATTTAACTGCATTGCGCGTACCTCGCAAATGGCTATCGTTCACTGCAACTTGTAACGCTATAAGTAATCACACAACACATAAATTGGACAGTAGCAGAATGGGGCACGCAGTGTGGTCTGGCGAGTTTCGATTTTGCGTATTTTCAAGTGATGTAGGATATTTATTTCAGTATTCCCAGTGATAAAGTGTTGCCCTTCCTTCTAAATATTAATAAAGATCATGCAGTTAACACTGTTAGCCACAAATGTAACAGACTTAACTAAAGCGCAAATAGAGACTAAAAGGGAAATGAATGAACAATTAGCTGCCAATCAAGTGAAAGTTGAACAATTGGCAGCCAATCAAGTGAAAGTCCAGGAGCAATTACTAGCTAATCAAACGAAGTAGAATGAGCAATTATAAGCTAATCAAGCGGAATTAAATGATAAATTAGTAGAGAATCAAACAAAGTTGAATGAGCAATTAGAAGCTAATCAAGCGGAATTAAATAATAAATTAGTAGAGAGTTTTCAGAAACTTGGTGATAAATTAAATAAAACTGCGGAAGAATTGCAAATTCAGAATGAAAAGACAGAATTAAAATTAGGTGCTCAAATTGAGCAAGTCACTCAACAGTGTAATGAAAATGCGAAGAAGTTACGCCTAGAGCTAACCGAGTATGTTGCTATTAAGCTTGATACTATTAAAGAGCAGGTCGAGTCAATCCCACAGATAGTTCAAGCACAAGAACAGATGCAATGTTCTATGGTAAATGAGATGTCAACAGTTATGCAAGATTTGAGACAATCACAAGACAAGTTTCCGAAGGACATCCAAAATTTGGATAAATCCATAAATAACATAAAGGAGAGACAAGACGAGGTTGATCATAAGGTAAACATTCTCGCGGGCAAATTATCGCAGTTACGTTTGGAAAGGCAAAGCATTCCTTCAGACAATATTGAACAAACGGTCAGAACAGCTGAACAGTCTATGACCGAGAGTTCTGGAGAAAATTTATTTAATAAACGTTTGCGAGAAGCCAGAGAACAACTAGGCGAAGAACTTAAACATTGGAAAGAAAACATTGAGAAATCTTTAAATCTATCTCGTGAAGAATTGCGTTCCACGCAAGAAACTGAACCCATAACAAGATCCATCAATGAAGCTATATTATTTAACCGATAAAGTACAGAAAGGGACATTGATGCACACGTTCGTTTTTGCAATCAACATCAATCACTGCACTATGAGAGTAGCCATAATGACTGTAATTGTAAAAGCAATACTGAGGAGAAAATGCTGAAACAACGTCAATTCCAGATCTACAACCCAGTCAAGAAAAATGTTCATCCCGTAGTGTTCATAAGAAGTTTTAGGGGAGTACTGCCAAAAAATTGGAGTGAGTGGCAAAAGGTTAGTTTTGTGACCGGTTATATTCTTTAAAGAAATACTTTGAGAAATATATAAACAAATCGCGGTATTGGGATAAGCCTATCCCTCTACAAGACGTAATTGGCATATTAAAATCTCGACTTCCGGCAAGCATCAGAAATAGAATGCTGTATATTAATGAGCATGACCTTGACTCTTTCATGACTACGCTTGACACTACAGATATGATCGAGGAAGACGAACATCGGCGAAGACAACCGGTTGTGCAGAGGAGAGCGATTGAGGTGCCAAATGCAAACCGGAACGGAAACGGATTTAATAATTATTATACTAGGAATAGTCAGAGAATCAACGGAAACAATTGCAACGGAAATAGAAATTTCAAAAACAGTGCTGCGAGGGGCAGTTACAGAGACAATCGAACAGGCCGCAGATACAATCCAATGTTTGGAAATGCAAGATATTTTCAGATCCAGCAGTTTTCAAACAATAATAATGCGTACAGAAATTCTGACCCTCGATTTGAAGCAAATAACACAACCAGTCATCAACAACAATCAATCATAACAGAAGTAGTAGATGATTCAAGAGGAAATAATAACCGACATTTAAAGTGAAGAGGGCCGCCTTATGCTCCGTAAAGTCGGCCGAGGAATACAAAGGGGGCAAACCTGTTTTAAACGAAATTAATTCCGTGGCAATGTTGAGATATAACGAAGGCGAATTAATGACAGATGAATTGACGAGAGACTTAGAGGCCTGTGTAGTCAAAGATAAAAGGGTTCCTGTGTCTGAGATCATCACAGAAGTGGGAGGAATTTTAATCAATGTTGTATTGGACACAGCTTCATCTACAGACGTAGTATCCGGAACTTTGTTTCGCAGAAAATCCCTGCCCTACCAGTACAAAATTGCCTAGTTATTGGTGCAGTGGGAGCAAAATCCCGGAACGTCAAGATACAAACGCTTATAGAGATAAAATTGGGAAATGTAGCTAAACAATGCACATTCCTTGTAGTGGAAAAGTTTTTGGTAGATTGTATTCTTGACATTGTAACTTTGCAAGCCTGCAATTGCAAGTTGGACTTGGTAGAAGGAAATGTGCATTTTAAAATCGAAGATCAATTTGTTACACTGATCTTACTGAGAAAGGAGGCAGTGTATGAGCGATATTTCCATGGTGCTGCTGTGCAGTTGATTTGTACTGAAAATAATAATATGTACCGATTACCGATCAAGTCAATTCAAGTAGAGGATTTCAGACAAACAATCGAACAGAAGATTGCTGAGTCAGATTGCCTAACGGATAGTCAGAGGAAACAATTATTCAATATATTAACAGAATATGAGTCAGTTTTCGATGAAAAGCCCGGAATTATTAGAGGATATGTTTGTACATTACAGATTAAGGCACATAAGACATTTTGCCGCACACACTATCCCATTCCCTGGCGATTAAAACAACCAGTTCAGGAAGAGATACAAAAAATGTTAAACTGGAATCTTATTGAACTGTCGAACAGCCCATATTGTTCTCCGTTGCTTGTTGTACCAAAGCCAGGAGGAAAAGTTCGATTGGTATTAGATGCAAGGGAAATTAGCAAAATTATAGTACCTGTGCGCACACATCCAGAGAACATCGATGAGTTAATACAGAAATTTCAAAATGTTTCCTATTTAACCAATATTGATTTGAGAAGTTCGTTCCGGCAAGTCCAGTTAGACAACGACTCAAGAAAATATACTGCTTTTATATATGGAGGGAGAAGCTATCAGTTCAAGGTCGTTCCGCTTGGTCTCAATATCAGCTCTGGAGTTTTTATTTCTGCGTTGGACTATGCCCTTGGACCAGAACTACGTAGTCGAATAACAATTTTTGTGGACGATTTATTAATTGCCTCTAAAACTTGGGAGGAACATGTACAACTTATTATGAGGATTTTTGCTGTGTTCAAACAAACTGGTATAACTGCAAATCTAAAAAAATCCCATTTTTCGCTACAGAGAATTAAATTCTTAGAACATATGATTAATGCAAAAGGCATTCTTCCAACAGAAGTGAAGATTAGTGTGATTAACAATTTTCCAACTCCAAGAAACAGAAGACAACTGAAAGGCTTTATAGGCTTGGCTTCATTTTTCCGTCGATTTATTAAAACTCAAGCAATGAACTCTGAAGCACTAAACCGGCTCCTGAGGAAAGATGTACCATAATGATTGTGCAAAGGCTTTTTGTGAAATTAAGGATCAACTGATAAATGCTCCGTTATTATACCACCCTGATACGAATGTCGGATTCTGTTTAGCCACTGATTCATCAGATGTGGGATTAGGATCTTGTTTATTTCAAATTAGGTATATCGATGGTGTAAAAACCTTTTGTCCAATTGCATTTGCTAGCAGAGTTTTATCCACCTGTGAAAGAGCATATACCACTACGGAATTGGAAGCTTTAGCAGTTATTTGGTCTTTGAAAAGGTTTAATTATTATGTATATGGCCCAAGGATAACCGTTTATTCTGTCAACCAATCACTAGCCTTTTTACAAACTTGTAAGTTGCTGCATCCTCGCTTGTCAAGGTGGACGCTGGCGCTGCAAGAATATCAGTTTCAAATTATTCATGTAGCCGGAAAAGAAAATATTATAGCTGACGCTTTGTCAAGATCTCCAGAAGGAATAACACCTGAGATGGGTGTAAATAATAAGGCAGAATTTCCAGTGCTTCTTCTTCAAGAAAATAATTACAAGTTATATTATATTCATTTATGTAAGACAATGGCTCAGCTTCAGAAGAAGGATCGGCGATTGAATGCTATAATACGACAATTCAATCAACAAAATCTTACGGTCAATTTGGAATACTACCGGCTTGTGAATAATATTTTATTTTTTAAATCTGGGAAGACTGAGAATCCAAAGTGGTGTGTCTGCATACCCGAAGAATATGAAGAACGATTAATTTGGTTTACACATTTAACCTGGGGTCATGTTGGTGTTGTAAAGTATGAAAGTGCACAAAGTCATACAGAAATGTGTTCCCTGTCAAAAGGCTAAGCCGGACAACAAGGAAAATAAAATTGCGCTTCACTCAATAATACCTGAAGCACCAAGATCACTTATATCATGTGATATTTGTGGACCACTTCCTAGAGCCAGAGGTGGTGTTAAGTACATTATTGGATTCTGTGATGTGTTTACAAAATATGTTAAATTATATCCTATAAAATCTGCAACTGCAAGAGCTGCCGCAGTAAAGTTTGTAAATGACTACATTCCTCATGTAGGGATTCCAAAATCTATAATCTCTGACAATGCGAAGATATTTACTGGATATTTATGGAGAAAATTAGTATCACAACAAGGAATAAAACGGATATTTACATCTTTCTGCCATCCACAAGGGAATTTAATTGAACGGGTTTTCCGAGAACTAAACAGATTCATGAGAACGTACTGTCATGATAAACAAACTACCTGGATAAAGTATTTGACCGAGTTTGAGCAGATTTTTAATAATTTACCACATAGTTCTACAAACATTACCCCAAATGAACTAATGTTCAGAGATAACGAAAGAAACTTTTGGGTAGATAACTTGCCTAAACTCGAGGACACCAAAATGTCATGGGAAGAAAAAATTCGCAATGCTCTCATTAATATTACGGAGAAAGCAAGACATCGAAAGGAAATCCATGATAGAAACATCAAACGGATTCAGACTTCCAATATCGGACAGAAAATTCTTTTCAGAAGACACATCAAGTCATCAAGGTTGAAGAAGACCATCAGAAAATGGAATCTAATTTATACAGGTCCATATATAATAGTTGATATACCGAATCCTGGTGCGTATTTATTAGCATATCCGGATTCTGGAAGAATAAAAGGATTATTTCCCCATGCAGACCTGAAGAGGTACTTTTAAGGAAAGTGTGTCAAATTAAATGAAAAGTCTGTATGAAGTATTTGGGTGTTGATACAAAATTGAAGTGCGAAGGACATTATGCCTCAGCTACTGTGATAAGTTAAATGACAGCATGCCAAGCATCTGTGATAGTTTAATGAACAGTAAGCGATTGCTCCTGTGATAGTATAGGAATATTTAGAAAAGTAAGTGGAACTGTAGCTATTGCTGCTGTGAAGACTTACGGGTTATCTGTCTACGCGATGATCACCAAAGAAGCTTGTGCGTGTGAAATAATATACATTCAGGGAGTGTTAATCTCCAGTGATAATATGTTTACTGAAACTATATGATCGAATACGGCGCTTGCGTGTGGAGTTAGTTTGTAAACTGACAGTTCCCAGGAGAACAAATGAACCGCGTTAGGAAATTAGAATCGATTGCAACTGTCCACAGACATAAAGACTCGCTGCTGTTTTTGGCGCGAGCTAAATTCTATTCAAGAGAATTTAATTAAGTAGCTTAGTGTGTGTTTATAAAATTAGAGTTAATAAGAAAGTTTTTCATTGAATTTATAATAATGTGTCATTTTCCAGTTGGATTTGTTTATTGTTATATTGCATTCATATATGTTCATGAAAAAATGCGGCAATCGGAGTATAGAAGAGAAAATTTTGATCGGCAATCACTACTAACAAAGATTAATTTCAGCTGGAGAGGTCATGGAGCAAGACTTAATTAAACGTTCTCTTTCAGCAAAATTTCAATGTAATCATGTATGAATAAGATATAATTTTTTTAATTGTCTCAAATAATTAAGTTTTAAATATTCTGACATGCTATCCACATTCGTACTTGAAACCAAATTAGGAAAGCTTCAGATTTCCTTCCACCTGGAAAAGCCAACGAAAAATAAAAATTAAAACCAGGATTCGAAACTTTCGGCTTACTCAAGAAGATGGATGACATTATCCATGTTTTCAAAATTGTTTTCCGATCTGGAGTTGTGATAGTGTGCAACTACAGTATCGATTAAGACACCTAGGTGTGGAATGTATAAGACGAATGGATTTTCCCATTCCTCAGACGAAAGTTTTGGTGGATCAGGTCCATATTTGAGTTCAAAATGAATCTGGAGAAATTCGACTAACCTTTCTCTTCCAGGAATCTTTAATAGTTGACCGACCATTCCTTAGACGAATTTCGATTGTTCCATGCCACAATCCTGAGTACCTGTTCCTGAGGTTCCTTCTGGTCTCTCAAACCCGTTACGTCTCCTGTCCGCTACGCCAATGCGACGCCTGTCCTCCGTGCCGTGTCCCATGTTCCTGTTCGATCAGTTTTACCGCAGTTCAGCAAGACATCGACGAAGAAACTTTTTCAGAAGATTGTAAAAATTTGCACGTGTAAAGATTTTTTTTGGCTATGAGGCACATTTTAGCTTTTCTATGAATTCTAGAATATCTCTCAAATTTCTAAATTATTCTGTACGTGGGATGCGGTTATGCCCCAGTACACAACTAGGTATCTAGGTAACGAAGATCGGTGTTACCTATACCAAAACTCTTGCAATTCTTGTAATCGAAAAATCTTACTAACTTCTTAAAATTTATAAGAACGTATGTTCCACAAATTCTAACGAATTAGCTAAGCCAATACTTAGCTCGCAAAGTGGATACATATCAACTTTGCTCGCTGCGAGGGGCGATGTAATGTCTCTTGCAGCGGTCTCTCCGCGATATTTTCAGAAATTTTATAAATTATATAACTCAGTACATATCTCGAAATATCTTTTCTTATCTTACCGATTCCTAAACTTTAATATACGATGATTATCAATTCAAAGTAGTTTCAAGCCCTATTATTCCTTGGAGCCTGCATTTACTCCATGGAATAGCTTCTCTGCTATCTATGTTTTCTCTTATGAAAAGAAGGATTCAGATCTTGCCGATTAGCCGTGAACGAACGAAGATGTATATGTATGTATTGTTGAGCTAGTCGCCATCTTCATGAGATTCTGTATGAGAAGGAATTTAATACGTGAACTAAACTAAAGTAAGAGTGTTCGCGTATTATTTAACTGATTATTATTGACAGTATCTGCTTATTACGCTGTGTTGCACGGGATCAGTGGGGAACGCCTGATTTACACTGGACGAACCTGCCGTTTTGTAAGCTCAAGATATCCAGTTTATTACTTTCAATAAATGGGCTAACACGGTCTTACCAGCAGATCTCCGGTCTTCCCTATGTGATCACCGAAAGTTAATAATTATTACAAATGTTTTCAGGAGATCGACTGACAATTTTCGTCGCACCGAGACTTCGAAATTGCTTCACTGCCTAATGGAATTTAAGTTAAGCTCAATTTAATCAGGGTACAACAGTATTGTACTGTGTGAATGTGATAAGCCTGCTTTGTGAATGAAAATTTCCTTAATATACGCATATTTTTTACTATCCTGATCAGTGAAGCTAAATCAGGCCGGTGTGAGAGAAGTTTTTAAATTTCAGATCCCACAAAAAATATTTTTCTTCTGGGACTCCACTATGGTCCACTGAATGTATCAAATAATCTGGCTTACCGAATAGCAGACTTCCTGAAGGAAGCCATTTACAAGATGTGGCTCGAATTGTCGTCCATGAAGACGAATGGCTCGCCAATATGCTGCTGATGTGGTTGCACTATCGGTCGGAGGATGACATTCACGTATCGCACAGCTGTTATGGCGGTTTGCATGACCACCAGCGGCCTACGTCGGCCCCACATAATGCCACCCTAAAACAGCAGGGAACCTCGACCTTGTTGCACTCGCTAGACAGTGTGTCTAAGGTGTTCAGCCTTACCGGGTTGCCTCCAATCACGTCTCCGACGATTGACTGGTTAAAGGCACATGCAACACCCATCGGTGAAGAGAACCTGATGCCAATCCTGAATGGTCTATTCGGCATGTTGTTAAGCCCATCTCTACCTCGCTGCATGGTGTCGTGGTTGCAAAGGTGGAACTCGCGATGGACGCCGGGAATGAAGTTGCGCAAATGCAGCCTATTGCGCACAGTTTGAGTCGTAACACGACGTCCTGTGGCTGCACGAAAAGCATTATTCAACATGGTGGCGTTGCTGTCAGGGTTCCTCCGAGCCATAATCCGTAGGTAGTGGTCATCCACTGCAGTAGCAGCCCTTGGGCTGCCTGAACGAGGCATGTCAGCGACAGTTCCTGTCTCACTGTATCTCCTCCACGTCTGAACAACATCGCTTTGGTTCATTCCGAGACGCCTGGTCGTTTCCCTTGCTGAGAGCCCTTCCTGGCACGAAGTGACAATGCGGACGCGTTTTAACCGCGGTATTGACCGTCTAGGCATGGTTTAACTATAGACAACACGAGCCGTGTACTTCCTTCCTGATGGAATGACTGGAACTGATCGGCTGTCGGACCCCCTCCGATTAATAGGTGCTGCTCATGCATGGTTGTTTACATCTTTGGACGGATTTAGTGACATCACTGAACAGTCAAAGGGACTGTGTCTGTGACAAAACATCCACAGTCAACGTCTATCTTCAGGAGTTCTATTGACCATGCAGTGATGCGGCTGATCCACGGCGCCAAGATCTTAAGATCAGTCAGACAGGTTTGCCCCTTTTCGATCCTCCTCTATGGGATCGATTTAGGACCGCGCCTCGCAGGCCTTCGCCACCATCTTACCGGGATCTCCCTGCGGCATCTATCATTCAAGTGTAGATCATACGCGGATGGCATTGTGTTCCTCTTCCGGAAATAAGATGAGACTCGATCAGCACTGGATTGGCTACAGATATACGGAATGGCAGCTGGTAGCGAGGTCAGCTTCGGAAAATCACAATTCATGCGTGTGGGGCGCGGTCTAGAACCAGGAAAGGAAAGACCCCTACCTGTGGTGCAAACCCTCCCATGTTTGGGTGTCACCTTTCATAAGGAGACGGCTGAAACGGCTGCGGACAACTACCGACGACTGTTGTTCAGAGTCCGCACGTCAGTACGGCTAAACGCTCAACGGTCGATTGATATCCTGCAATGAGTGCCACTAGTCACCTTTATTCCGCTCCCATTATGTGACACCTGATTCACCTTCTCCCCTTGACGCTCAAGATGTCTATGAGGATTCAGGCGGCTTTCGGGTACTATGTAAGCCTGGGACAGCTCTTTAAGGTACAGTACAACACGTTTCCCCTCCTAGCGCGAGAGGGGGGCGTTGGTTTAGTGAACGTGCACGAGAAGGCAAGTGTCGTGTATATTAACGCGATGCTAAAATTGTGGCGCAACAGGAAACTACTCGCTAACAGGGACGATCATCGACGAACTGGTACCAACATCGCATCTTCCCCCCCGGTCGGTATCGGCCATATATCGCCTCCATTAACGTATGTGCGCACGTTCATCGTTGAACACAGTTACGTTCGAGAGCGTCTAACGACTTCCCGACATTCGACATCGAAGGACGTGTTCCATCTGCTTCTTCGACAGATCACCCGGAACTGGGTGGAACGGAAACATCCTGACGTTAATTGACACTTGGTGTGGCGCACGGTACACCACCCCCACCTACCTGCAACAGTCAGGTCAACATGGTACATTGCAGTGAACCTCAAATACCCAACTAATGACGAAAGGCACGCAATGAATTTGGCTGATTCGCTCATGTTTCAGCAATGCGGCATGCTGGATACGGCCGACCACCGGCTCGTCTGCGGTGAGGCGTTGGCTGTATGAACAAACAAGGAAGAGAATAGCGTTCATGCGGCGCGCGATGTATACAGCAGTTTGCACGTTAAACTTTCAGTATCTTCTATTGTAGTCCGAATTACGGGTGACGTTTCCCAGTATTCTCTTCCGACATAGTATCTTTTCCAGAGGAAACGTATTTTCCGAGTTATAAGACGAACGCAGTGGCGTGGATCACAGGTATGGCGTCCATTATATAGAGACACAGTTCTGAACGTACTGGATTACTGGCAATACTTGCAAGAAGGCCACACAAAACTGTTATGGTTACGACAGTACAAGGACTGGTACGCCAATTTCCTAGGAAAGGTTTTTGCGAACCCACCATATACTTGGGGTGTGCCGAGTGCGAAAAGATGAGCGGCGGTGCTGTCGTTGTGGAACCGACCAAGTAAAGTGATCAGCTAAGGAAAAAGACGCGACTATGCGACCCAAGAAGAACTAGCTCTTGCACAGCTAACAATGGAATGTATCTTTGAATTTAGTTTTAATACCCGTAAATACTATAAATATAAGTGAATGCAGTTGTAAACCCGAGCTAGGCGACACAAATAGAGCGACGCTAACTAATTAGGCGATGATAACGTCGGCGTTGAGGGCCCATAAGCTCCAAACACACACACACACACACACACACACACACAAACAGACGCACACACGTCAGCCAATTGTAATGGTTATAAAATTATATGGCTCTGTGATTGTCAGTAGTTTCGAACATTGGGAAAGTCTTGTAACACTTATCCTGAAACAGTTTTGAATAAATCACAGTACTGTGCAAAATGTCACAAGACCTACTTTGGAAGGGTATTGGCGACGAGTTACGGCGACACAATCTAACTAAAAATAGTGTGCCCGCTTGCTATCTATTGTTTGAGCAAAAAGGAACGTGTAACGAAATAATTTACCAAAAATCTCTTAAATAATCTTGATAGAAAATGTTCCCAAATGTAAATGTAAAATATTCAGACAAGAAAAACTTTGTACTCACGCAGTTTCAAACTGAATCAGACTTAGGGATGAAGCAGTCTGTAAGATGAGCGATTTGAAATGAAGTAGTACTGCCAAGAGTGCTTCCTTCAAAATTGTTATTGTCCATGAGAATTTACCATTTTGAAAAAGATTGAGTAACAGTTATATTAAATTGATATCGAGAAAATTGTCATATGGTGCAGTATGGCAAAAGACCTACTCTGTGGGTAAATGTTATCGGTGAGTTACGCCTTCATAAAATTAGGAATTACTTCTCAGCTGTAAGATGTGTGCTGTAAGCAAAGCAGTAGTTAACACTCGGCAGGGATTTTTGTCATCTGAGGTATTTAATCAGCCTATGGAAATAACATGCGTTGATTACGTGTGGAGGCCTTTTCAGATTTCGCGAGAAAGGAACTGGTACACTCTTGTGTGCGTGGATACATTTAGACGTTTTCGATGGTTAACCCAGATGCGAGATACTACCTCCAGTACTACCATCAAATGCCTACAGTCAATATTTGGCACGTTTGGTCCCTGTAGGGTGTTAATTAGGGAAGATGATCGTAACTTCACCTCGGCATCCTTCCGTAACTTGTGTTTCGATGTGAGTGTTAACCATACTACGATTGCGGCTTATTATCTTTCGCTGAGCGAGCGAACAGGAACTTGCGTGTGGCGATCATTGTCCTCTACAATGCGGACACATGCGTTGGAATAGTTCCCTACCCTGGCTGGGTATGCTTTTAACACTGCAGGCACTGAGGCCCAAAGACGAACTCCGGTCGCTTTAATGTTTGTCTTAAGAACTAATTCTCCATTATAGAGTTTATGGACGTTGAGTGATTTGCTTACTGAGAAAGTTGGTTCAAATGGTTCAAATGGCTCTGAGCACTATGGGATTTAACTTCTGAGGTCATAAGTCCCCTAGAACTTATAACTACTTAAACCTAACTAACCTAAGGACATCACACACATCCATACCCCAGTGAGGATTCGAACCTGCGACCGTAGCGGTCGCGCGGTTCCAGACTGTAGCCCCTAGAACCGCACAGCCACACCGGCCGGCTGAGAAAGCTGATGCCATATAACTTTGGGATCATACAATGTTAAGAGGAAGCCAGTCTCTTTGATATCATGTGATAGTGTCTGGGTTAAAAATTTTGTAGATGGATGCCGGGGGCATGATAAACAAGTGGGGATTGTTTTACACAGATTTGTGCGCACAGTTCAGATCCTGCGTTTTGTGACGTTGCTCGCAGACCAAGCAACTATTTCGGGTATGCATTTCACATACTAAGTCTTCCCCCCGGGGAACATAAATTGTTTAAGTCTGTTGAGGAAGTGCTTACTTACGAAAGGTTTTGTGTAAAGATAGCTCGTAAGTGCTTCGATACTTGTCACTAGCCCTGTAATCAGAATCGGGTGCTCTTTTAAGCACCGCAGTGAGTAAAAGACAACTGCATTTCGAGGTGTATTGTGATAGTCTTCATATGACGACACAGTGCTGGAATCCAGAGATTGATATACCTCGTGCGAGTTTCAGCGCTCCTTCCCTTCCTCCCGCGCCTTTGTGCCTAAGGTAAGGGATCATGTGACAATTTGTTTTTGTCAGCACTACTCGCAATTTCAATTTTCGAGCGGGCCGCTGGGGTAACGGACACGACGTCCGTAACAAAGTACTAAGAGGGTGCTTCACGAATAGAACGAGCAGTACTGCGCTCCCGGCGGCCACACCTAGCTAAGCATCAGGGTCAGATGGTGAATGGGCCAGTGTATTGAGCACTTGTTATTGAGAAGCTACTATATAGTGAATCGAGAGGAAGTGGGTCTCGCATAGTTTTGAAGCAGTTTCTCGGTAACATTCTGACTTAACGGTTATTGTATTAAATCAGAAGGCGAATTATTAATTTCTACGTTCTTTGATTTAAGAGCAAGTGAAGTTAGAACATTTTGTAATCCAACTGACGAGGTAGGTATTAGTGGTCGATTATATAATGGCTCTAAGCACTATGGGACTTAACATCTGAGGTCATCAGTCCCCTAGACTTAGAACTACTGGACCCTACCTAACCTAAGGACATCACACACAGCCATGCCCGAGGCTGGATTCGAACCTGCGACCGTAGCAGCAGTGCGGTTCCGGACTGAAGCGCCTAGAACCGCTCGGTCACAGTGACCGACTGCCCGATTTTAACAGTGCCTTGTCTAAGAATTCTTTATCTGTTTTTAAAGCATCTCTTAAGGTAATCGAATATCATCACTTGATATGACACAGTTAATTTCTTGTTCTACTGTGGTGCATTAATACTCACCAGGCCCAGTGCCGTCTAAGGATTATTTGTTTTAAATAATATTTGTTGGTGTAAAACTACTTTTCTTATTATATTAATGTTCTTTAATGTTCTTCAATGTTCTTTAAATGTCTATGTCATGGTTGACCAACTTAAAAAACAGTTCTTTGATTTCATTTTCATGATTATCATTTGACTGTTTCTTAATTATCAATAAATTACAACGTTAACCTGAAGGTCGTTCCTCCCGGTAAAGAACTTGTGTTTAAGGTTATTTTAACAAAATAAAGAAATATTAAATTTTTATCAAACTGTTACGCACACCTCTCGGTCACAATTCCACCAACACTAAAATCGCTACAATAATCATTTCCTTGGGTGGGAGTGGTTAAAACGCTGAAGACAGAAGATCTGTTGTAATATCAGGAAGATTCGGGTGGTGTCCGTGGTCGAGCATTGTCCGAAAGTTGATGGCATGTACAGAAATCTATTCACCCCAGCAGGATTATTGTTAATAGTTATTGTAGAGAAAGTGGTTAATTTTATTAGAAAGAGTCGGACGATTATCGAAGCCGAGTGCGGTTGTGAATGTTAAGTCAGTGTGTAATTATACTGCGACACTGTCTACCTTAGTGAGATTTTATGTTAAAAGTTATCGCAAACAGAGTTATTGAATCCGTAATTATAAACTGTGTTTGATATGATTAGTATTCACGAGTGTCCAGTGCTGAGCTATACGAGTGACCTTCTGGGTAATATCTCGTCTGTGACGTTAACAGCGCCTTATCAAGAAGTAAAGCATACAACAAAAAAGTAACCGGACTGCTCGGATAAAGATCAGTGCTAAATTATTCAAAAAGATTCAGATCCATAAAGGTATCCGACAAGGTTGTAGTTGGTAGTTCTTCCTACTTAACATTTATTCAGAACATATTTTTCAGGAAGTTGTAGCAGACTCTGAAATAGGTGTAAAGGTGGAGTAGATCTTTATTAACATTCTAAATACAGGGTGCTCAGAAACAGTCTGAAAAGCTTGTAAGGATGTTACACCATGCACTATATGATCAAAAATATCCGGACACCTAAATGAAAATGACTTAAGAGTTCGTCGCGCCCTCCATCGGCAATGCTTGAACTCAATTTAGTGTTGGTCCGTATAGCCTTTATAACAGCTTCCATTCTCGCAGGCATACGTTCAATCATGTGCTGGAAGGTTTCTAGGGGAATGGCTACCCATTTTTCACGGAGTGATGCACTGAGGAGAGGCATCGATGTCGGTCGGTGAGGTCCGGGACGAAGTCGGCGGTCCAAAACATCCCAGATGTGTGCTATAGGATTCAGGTCAGGTTTCGGCGCAGGCCAGTTCATTACAGCGATGTTATTGTCGTCCAGCCACTTCGCCACAGGCCGTGCATTATGGACAGGTGCTTGATCGTGTTGAAAGATGCAATGGACATCCCCGAATTGCTCTTCAGCAGTGGGAGGCAAGAACGTGCTTAAAACATCAATGTACGCCTGTACAGTGATAGTGCCAGGTAAAACAACAAGAGGTGCATGCTCCCTCCATGAAAAGCACAACCATAACATAACACCACCGCCTCGGAATTTTACTGTTGGCACTACTCACGCTGGCAGATGACGTTCACCGGGCATTCGCAATACCCACACCTTGCCATCGGATCGATACATTGTGTACTGTGATTCGTCACTCCACACAATGTTTTTCCACAGTTCAATCGTCCAATGTTTACGCCTCTTACACCAAGCGAGGCGGCGTTTGGCATTTACCGGCGTGATATGTGACTTTTGAGCAGCCGCTAGACCATGAAATTTCTCACCTCCCGCCTGTCATAGTACTTACAGTGTATCCTGTGTGATGGTCTGGATAGATGTCTGCCTATTACACATTACGACCCTCTTCAAGCGTCGGCGGTCTCTGTCAGTCAGTAGACGAGGTAGGCGTGTACGCTTTTGTGCTGTACGTGTCCCTTCACGTTTCCACTTCACTATCACATCGGAAACAGTGTACCTATGGATGTTTGTAAGTGTGACACAAGTGACACCCAATCACCTAACCACGTTCGAAGTCCGTGAGTTCGGCGGAACGCCCCATTTTGCTCTCTCACGGTGTCTAAATGACTATTGACGTATCTGATATGGAGTACCTGGCAGTAGGTGGCAGCACCTAATATGAAAACGTATATTTTTGGGGGTGCCCGGATAATTATGATCACGTAGTGTATGCTGTACTGAGAAATAGTTGTTAAGATAAAATTCAATACCTTACGCCGAGCCAATTAGCATGGAAGTTAAGCAATCAGGCTGTTTCGAGAGGAGATTTAAGCGGCCTATCAGACACAGTTAGCGTCAGTTGTTCTCATAGCTCAGATGAGAGCACGAGACGGGTCAGCCTTCGGCTCGGTTTCGATCCTTCTCATCGTAAAATGCACAAATATTGTTTCAGTTTTTTGTTCGGTTTTGGGAAACCAAACGAAGACACGTTTGGCGACACCGAGTCTGGCGGGCCTCCTGAATTTGCTCTCTTAACCTTTAAACAACAACGGAGAATACATTAATGGTTGATTTGTTGTTCATTTCTTATATACTTATGTAGAAACCTAAAAAAAAGAAGCGATCCCATAGTTTATGGGCCAACGTAGTGAATGGGCACAAATTTCAACCAAGCAATAAATACAATATTACTTCACGACAGTACATATTGCAGTATACTGTACATGTATCTATTACATGAGGCGTTCCACTAGTCGGCGGGATAATCTTTACTAAAAAGTTCTTGCCTCTACTATCGTACACTTTCAACCGTGTAAGTTTTCGCTGTCAATTACGCTATACCCCGTAGAGGAATTTGAAAGGTGGACTTACCACGCTCTCCCAAAAATTCCTTGCATAGCACGAGTGACATTTAAAGTAATCGAGAGTTGTTACTTGCTGTGGAAAGTAGGTAAATTGATTATTATGGGCATCTAATAAGAAATTCGAAATACCAATTATTGCAGCTGATCATTGATTGAAAATTAGAAGCCGCCAGGGAAAAGGCGTAAAAAGATGTGGCTGCATAATATCTATCGATGGACGGTTTATAATACGCATGACAATGGACATGTTGAAGGAGGGCCATGTGGCCGCAAACATACAGTAATCGATACACTACCCAGGGAAGAAAGAAGATCACAAACTGAATGGACAATACCTCAGTTCAATTCCAATTTACCTTAATAAAAATCTTTAACTTCATACGTACTGCCGGAGTCGTGTACTAGTATGATGGGGTTTTAGACGAATAATCAAAGTATAACTCAGCCATCGCCTTAATCTGCAGTTAATTAATTGTGAAAGATAAAAGTAACTGCATAATATACAGCCTACATCGATACTGCTGGCGCGTCTTTCCCTGTTTATATGTCTAATTTAAACTGATTTATTCAAGTGCATGTATTTCATTAGCACTCATTAATTAACATTTGTTTTAAATACAATGTTTATGCAATGAACCACAAAATAAACCACTACAGACAATTTTTTAGTTTAAATATGAAACGTTTTCTGTTATTTTATTCTATTACACTTGCAGGCTAGTTCTGTCCGCATGATGTAAATTCTGTCTAGTAGTTTCTCTGTTCCACTGTCAAATTTCGAAAGGTTTTGCTTTTCCTCACTATACCTACAATACTTATGACACTAGTCCAACTGTTGGGATATGAAATATTTTACTTCATTCTGTCTCAATCAGCCACACTTCCTTGGGCTTTACCTCGTTTACAGCTTCTCGATCCATATAAAGCTGGTGCCTCCTTTCTTATCCGTGACAAAATGATGCCGTCGTTCTGAAAGAAAGTTGAAGGAACTGCCTTGGGACTCTCCTAATGAATATAAACGACTAAATTATTGGGAAAGTGATCTCAAGTTTTATTACATCTCTGCCAGCAGCGCACCAGCGCCCCATGATGCTGCTCCAGTGGCGAGGACAATAAGTCAGCAACCTGGAGCGTGTTAAGATGCCTTAATATCGTATTCTTGTATACGATGAACCGCAGCTGAACTTGTAGAACAAATTAGTGCAGTTATTGTTACAATAAACTGAGGAAAAATATCTTTTCTTGAGGGTCATTACCAAACGAAACAGAACTTCCGTAACACTTCTTACAAAGATCTCCTGGTTTTTATCTAAACCAAAATTGCATTTACCTACCTTGAAGACATGAATAACATATCACAATAGAAACTGGTATGTGTCTAAATTGTACAGAAATTATTTACGCTATTTATTTAACGACAGGCGAAGTGGAACAAAACTGTTGCATTCAAACCAGGAATGGAAATAATATTATTTAAAAGCATTGCTACCTTTTCTCCCTTCTCAATTCATTTCTTATGTTCCACAAGCATAAAACATCGAGTCACTTATGTGTAGCTCAATACTAGATAGAGCTGGAGAAAGCCATTTCCAAGCAGTGCACCGATTACTAATGAAATGCTTATTGAGTAAATAACACAGAAAGCTGTTTTTGTAAGGTTATCCATGTGATGAAATGGAAGCAGCATTTGTATCATTTCATTTTTCCAATACACATCGTGGTTACAGTGATCGATAAAAAGATCGGTATTATTAAAATTCATTTACTCTAATCAGTTGTATAAGTAAAATATATTGAACAGATTTACTGACTGTACGAACTTATCCAAAACCTACACTAACTAAACTGATCGTTACTGTAAATAAATTTTCCAAAGTTATCGAAAATAATCTAAAAAATCTTTTAAAACATTCTTGAAAATGAAAGAAATTTCTGCAGAGCCACATTAACTTATACAGGTTCCTTAATTACGCAAGGCAACTGATCTCACACCATTACAGGCGCATCTTCAGGTGATAACAGCTTTTAAATTCATTATTATCAGCTGAAGATGCTGACCTATGACGGTGTGACACGGGTTGTGTGCCTATTAAAGGAACCTGTATACAGCTAATGCGGCCTTGAAGAATTATCATTCATTTTCAGATATCTTAATATTTTTTTTTAAAGATTACTCTGGAGAATTTGTGTAAATTTCTTTGCAGTAACAATGTCTAATCTAAGCTGTCGTGGGCGTAACTGCAAAATAGTCTAAACTGATTGTTTTCAGCTGGTCTCAGATTATGTACGTTATCACTGGGGAAGAAAGTGGCTAACCAGCCTCTGCAGAGCTTACATAGCGCTACACGCATAGTAAGGACTTACAGTCGAACAGGCACTGAAATGTGGACATAAAAAAGCAATGTTCGACAAAACCTTTGTACTGTTAGGAGTAAAGTGTGTAAAATGATTGGTCAATCGAGGTCGACAGAGAAACAACGCATTTGACTGAGAGCTACATATAAATAAATGCTGTAAAAGTTTATTCAAGAAAGGTTTTTTCCTAAGAAACCTTTACACACGTTTAACACAATCGGGATAGAGATTCAACACACTTGGTAAACCACTGCGTAATCATAAGTAAATTCATCAAAGGTGTGTTACAACTGGAAAAACAGAGATCTGGTACCCAACAGGGAACACCTTGAGTGTGAGATCGTGAGCGGTGCTAGGCGTTTCAGTCTGGAACCGCGTGACCACTACGGTCGCAGGTTCGAATCCTGCTTCGGGCATGGATCTGTGTGATGTCCTTAGGTTAGTTAGGTTTAAGTAGTTCTAAGTTCTAGGGGACTGATGACCTCAGCAGTTAAGTCCCATAGTACTCAGAACCATTTGAACCTTTTTGAGATCGTGAAAGGCCATTGATGTTTACGGCATTCGACTCCTCACATATTGTCTACCACGAAACCACTCCATTTGCTGCTAATGGCAACAGGGGGCGGGATATCTCAATATCCAGTAATGAGCACAACACGAGGCTACAGAATGTATTTGAACTACTAAGTCGATGAGTAACTCACAACAGTGCTAAAGCGCTAGTGGTCTTGATACAATGCAGAGCAATGAAAACGATGAACAAAGCAAACAATGAAACAATGCATTACATCTAAAACAACAGTTGCCGAAGTTGAAATTTCGTCAGAAAAGAACCTAAGTATTTTTGCAGAAGAACGAAAAGTAGCACGTGAAATATTAGCGTTTCTGCAAGATGAACCAGTGGGATGCGTATATGCCGTATATGCTCGACTATGCGAACAATGTATATGGGGAATACAATTATGACGATACGTGCTTAATAAGTGAAAATGATATTGAAACAGGTGTTGAACCATGCAATTCATCATCCTTGTCAGACACGGAGCCACAGATTCCATCTGCCACAGATTCCATCTGCGAAACATAATTACTTACGTGGAAGATCATCCGTAGTATTGTAAAAAAAAAAAAGATTATGAACAGATTTCGAATAAGTTCGCACCAATCTGACCGTGTAGTGCTTAAGAAAAACTACGGATATTCAAAGGAAACAAGGCGCACCTGTTATAAAAACTGGTGTTTCCGCATTTCAAGAATGATCTATATAGTTTAGAAAGCTGGAAATTTGTGGTAAGGACTATGGGACCAAACTGCTGAGGTCAACGGTCCCTAAACTATACAATTCACAGGATGTGCATGATAGTGAACTACTATATTACGCAAATCGATTGCACGCAGCATAGATTACAATGATTTCAAGGGAAACAGTGGAGAATTCATGACTTCAAACAGTGCTATAGAATTGGAAAAGTTAAGATAACGAAATTTCAAACACAACATCAACTTGACGATGAACAGCAAATTGCAGAATCAGCTAAAAATTTGTAGAAGACATAAAGAAACTTATCCCATTGATCAGTAAGGAATTTGATTTCATCTCTGCCCAGTCGGGATTTATATATGAAAGAAATATTGCGAATTAGATGTACCAAAACAGTTGTATCAGGATCAACTATTCGTATCCAATTATGCCGGCTGTTAATACGGATACTAAGCTGGCTGGTAAGTTATTATTGTACGTTGAGAAGTTGGATGTGCTTTGTGCCCTACGATTCTCTCTCGAATGCGTGATTTTGCAAGGGCAGTAGAGAATACCTACATCACGGAAACCAAGAGAGGGATAATGATCGTAAAGGAACTACAATTTAGTATGAACACTGCTTTCGAACAGTAGCTGGTCAAGATAATTTTCTTTTACTTGATTCCTGGACTGTGTATAAAAATTATAATCTTTTAGAGCAAACTATCTCTTCTGAAAAGTGTGTGACAATCCAGTTCATACCATCCGGAACCACTGGGAAAAGTCAGCATCTGGATTTTTTTTTCACATGCCTGTAAAACGTGTTATCCCACTATATGGAGATACACCTTAAAGGACAGCCAGTTTCACGATAAGCTTCACGATACATTGTTTCGCATTCGGTTGCTTGCCGTCACAGTCCATTAACTCTCATCACCCTGTTACACCAATATGATTCTATACGCATTCTGTAAGAGTGGATACCTAGCTAAACGTTGTGCACGGTTTGTGACTCCCAAGGAGTTCGCCTTTGATCTTAGTGGTGGAAACCTTTGTAATCACAGCGGAGCGCAATTTTTCATTCGCTGTTCATGGTACAAGTTAATGGTTTGTTTTGAACATTTCTTGAATGTCGACAATGTCCATTTTGTGAAGTTTAATACGCACGTCCCATAGGAGATTGCACCTCCCGGACACTAATTTTTATCGCCCTCCTGATACATATGATGAGTCACTAGCAGCTAATATTTTTCCTCTCATAACTGTTAAGGCTTCACTTACAAATGAGCCTTACTGAAGACTGAAATTGCGATCTCATACTCAAGCGGTTGCTTGTAAGGGTCTTGGTGATTATTTATCTGTAAAGTTGTTTCCACAGCCTTTGATATATTTGTTATACAGTGGCACAAGACGGTCACTCAGCTGTTCTCAGAATACTTGCTTTGAGATATTCACGTGTGCAACGTCATGAAGAACATCGTGGCTCTGTAGAATCTGTGCGACTGTATAGTGCCCCTATAATGTGCAGCACATGATCCTAGAATTACCCAGTGATTCTGTCATCACGACAGAAACTGTTGACAAATGTAATTATATTGAAGTGTGTAGATTCCATTTCAAGTTGAACAGGAGACTTGGTGCGTATACAGAGGAGTGAAGACCGAAAGGTAAGATACATGTTTGATTCATGGGAGAATGACAGTATCGTTTTCATGGCATTTCCGTTAAATGCACCTGTGGCGCACAGGCTAGTAAATACTTTGTGAAGCATCGAACAAGAACCACAGCGATTAGATACGAGAAACATAACTGCGTAATTAAGCAGAACATAAGACAAGAAGACGGAACTGATACTTGACGAAATTTAATTGTGGTCTTGGTGAAATAAGACTAATTGAAAATGAGTTGCAAGAGCATAGGGTATAAATGGGATTGAGAACTCATTATCGATTGGTAAAAAGAATTTTACAAATTAGTAAGCAATAAATACCAGCTACTGACGAAATTTTATTGTAGTCGAATTAAAGGACGTTGCAAGTTCTATACAATTAAGTCAACGAAGTTTATGTCACTGATGAAGTTCCAAAAGTATTTGGAAAGAAACATAATTATTACGTTTCTGATGAAAGAAACAGTGGGTAGATGTGACAATTATCTCATAGTCAGTCTTTATCGCATACATAAAAAATACCTAGTACAGTACTTCATCGAAGAACAGAAGGAAAAATGTAAAGAATTTTCGAGAACTAGGGACTCTCTAGAAGCCATTTTAGTATTAAAAACAATATTAAAGGGCAGAAATAAGGAAAAGATAGGAAAATGCGCTGTATTCGTTAATATGGGGAAGGACTTCGATAACGTACAGTCGAATAAAATATTTTTATATTCTTAGGCAGTCTGGAATCAAGTACTGGGGCTGAAGGACAACGCTTTCTCTTGAATCAACGTAGACTGTAGTAGCTAACACTGACATAGTGACACGAGGTTATTGGTTATTTACGGCGTCCTGCACCCTGTATGTACCAAGTAAATGAATGACATCTTATGTACGAGTATATACGTAGAAAAGTCTACTTACTTATTATTTTATCCAGACTGGTTGAAGAGTGCCGCCGCAGTTTTCACAAATTACACTGTAGGAAATACTGCAACCAGTCACAAGTACAGTTTATTTTACTTATTTACTCGTTTTTTATTTATTCCGAGCCAGTATCGGGCCAGTGGTCATTAATGTTTAGTTAGTTTTCGGCATATCCTCGTCGTGTTACAGATGATTCTTGGGTAGAAAATGAGGTTCTATTCCGTTTACACCTCATTAATCTCACCTTATCCCTCCTGATTCCGCTTTTAACGTCGTATAAATATATGACAAACTTCTCCAAACTGACGGGGCCAGTCAAGAAGTATGCCTGCTATTTATAACATGGTTCAAAAACCACAACGAACGTTCGAATAACTACAGACAATGTCATATCTGCACGGATGTTAGGTGACGTCAATTTATAAAACTATTGTGAATGTAGTATCTTGTGCGAGTTGTGCACATAAATAAACTTAGTGTAAAAGAGTGTTAACTTGGATTTTATCATCGTTGGCAGATCAATGATTGATTTTAAATTTCCTATTTTCGCTCGTAACTCCCGAGTCTGCCATTGTCGGACCAGAGTTACTCGTCTCAAAGTGGCAAATAAGTTAATTTTCATCACCTGTCAAGATTTTTGTCATAATCATAAAACCCTACACAAGCAACGATTATTTTCCCGCTCCATCCCTGGTGGAACTCGTTAGAAAATTACTAAGTGGAAAAACTGGAAATACGCTCTGCCGAGCACTTTTCTGTGAATTCTTGTCTTTAATGTAACTGTAGTGGATCATTGCTACTATAGAAGAAAAGAAATGATCAACTGTTCTTAATTTCACCGTGTCATCAACGTACGTTTATCTATCCGAGCATTACCATATAGCAATATTGTGGGTCAAACAAACGAGTTCAGCTCTTGTTCCATACAGTGGTAACGAAACAAATTTCCGAATGTTTTCACTAAGAGGCCTTTGACAATACAAGTAGCGTGTGCGTGTAGAACTCTGATTTATATCCGTCAAAGCATGACGTTCCATGTTATGTGTCAAGTTTCTCGGAGAAAAAAGTCCCGTCGGGGCATTAACGCCGGAGGTAATGCCACTCTAATTTCCTCTCGGACTAGATCGCCGTGCAGTGGCATTGTCCGTTTCGAAATTATTGCCAGTCCTGACACTAAGCTGTGACATCGCATGTTTTCCGTACATGAGCCACATAACGATAAGCTTTGCGTCAACCCAAAACCACTCACGCATACACCTGTCAGTCACCACAGTGCATTAAACAAAGAGCAAGAGGCGACTGGCGGGGCGTGTAGCTACAGATTCTTGTGTCGATCATACGCTCTAGCTCGGATTTTTATGTGCCTTCTTTTATTTCTGTTTAAGTATAGTTACTCCACCCAATGGACAGGTCATTCACACTCTCGGTTTCTCTGTCGATACAGCTTTCAAATAACGCTGCATTGCTTTCCTATTAACATATATTACGCACTTACCGCCAGTGGTGCAAGTGACATCTCTAACATGTCTCCTCATCCTATTTTGACACTGAATAGAGAACAAAGACCCAAATTTTGCATGTTGTGCAAATTTCAGTGGTTACGCGCACCACGGTGTCTTTGACCATAAAAATTTTAAAGAAATATATGAATCTCCAACTTCAGACATCCAGTCTAGCCTTCATTTTAAATCATTCGCCTCTCTTACCAGCCTTTCGTTCTCTAGACTGACGCTGCGCACTAAAATCTGTATGTGTGTATAAATCGATGTATGTTCCAGCTCATGGATCAGTTGTAACTTCAGTTGGTAAAAAAACGGCCTCCCATATAAAAAGCATGAGGGTAAAACCACTGTGAATTTTCGAACAATGCGGAAATCTCGGTCCAACTTCGTAAACATGTTATTTATTAACCGGAAAATACACACATCAAAAAAACCTTTTGCCTCATCTCGTTCCGGAACCTCTACAGAAAATTGGAATAGAGATCAACATAAACAACATTTCCGCACTTTTTATTGCTCATGAAAACCACACACTGCGTGTTATACCACCATACAGCGAGACCTTCAAAGATGGTGGTCCAGATTGCTGTACACCGGTACCTCTAATAACCAGAGCACGTCCTCTTGCATTGATGCATGCCCATATTCGTCATGACATACTATCCACAAGTTCATCAAGGCAGTGTTGGTCCATATTGTCCCACTCCTTAACGGAGATTCGGCGTAGATCACTCAGAGTGATTGGTGGGTCATGTCATCCATAAACAGCCCTTTTCAATCTATTCCAGGCATGTTCGATAGGGTTCATGTCTGGAGAACATGCTAGCCATTCTAGTCGAGCGATGTTGTTATCGTGAAGATGTGCACGATAGCGGCGCGAATGCCTTGCCAATATGCTGCCGGTTTGGTTGCTCTATCGGTTGGAGGATGGCACTCACGTATCGTACAGCCGTTACGCCGCCTTCCATTACCACCAGCGGCGTAAGTCGGCCCCACATAATGTCACCCCAAAACTGCACTCGCTGGACAGTGTATCTAAGAATTTTGGAACACGTATTATGTTCGAGTATAATGACTTTTCTGGAGACTAGAAATCTACTCTGTAGGAATCAGCATGGGTTTCGAAAAAGACGGTCGTGTGAAACCCAGCTCGCGCTATTCGTCCACGAGACTCAAGGGCCATAGACACGGGTTCACGGGTAGATGCCGTGTTTCTTGACTTCCGCAAGGTGTTCGATACAGTTCCCCACAGTCGTTTAATGAACAAAGTAAGAGCACATGGACTATCAAACCAATTGTGTGATTGGATTGAAGAGTTCCTAGATAACAGAACGCAGCATGTCATTCTCAATGGAGAGAAGTAAGAGTCATTTCAGGTGTGCCGCAGGGGAGTGTCATAGGACCGTTGCTATTCGCAATATACATAAATGACCTTGTGGATGACATCGGAAGTTCACTGAGGCTTTTTGCAGATGAAGCTATGGTGTATCGAGAGGTTGTAACAATGGACAATTGTACTGAAATGCAGGAGGATCTGCAGCGAATTGACGCATGGTGCAGGGAATGGCAACTGAATCTCAATGTAGACAAGTGTAATGTGCTGCGAATACATAGAAGGTTAGATCCCTTATCATTTAGCTACAAAATAGCAAGTCAGCAACTGGAAGCAGTTAATTCCATAAATTACCTGGGTGTACGCATTAGGAGTGATTTAAAATGGAATGATCATATAAAGTTGATCGTCGGTAAAGCAGATGCCAAACTGAGATTCATTGGAAGAATCCTAAGGAAATGCAATCCGAAAACAAAGGAAGTAGGTTACAGTACGCTTGTTCGCCCACTGCTTGAATACAACTCAGCAGTGTGGGATCCGTACCAGATAGGGTTGATAGAAGAGATAGAGAAGATCCAACGGAGAGCAGCGCGCTTCGTTACAGGATCATTTAGTAATCGCGAAAGCGTTACGGAGATGATAGGTAACTCCAGTGGAAAACTCTGCAGGAGAGGCGCTCAGTAGCTCGGTACGGGCTTTTGTTAAAGTTTCGAGAACATACCTTCACCGAGGAGTCTAGCAGTATATTGCTCCCTCCTACGTATATCTCGCGAAGAGACCATGAGGATAAAATGAGAGAGATTAGAGCCCACACAGAAGCATACCGACAATCCTTCTTTCCACGAACAATACGAGACTGGAATAGAAGGGAGAACCGATAGAGGTACTCAAGGTACCCTCCGCCACACACTGTCAGGTGGCTTGCAGAGTATGGATGTAGATGTAGATGTAAGGGGTTCAGCCTGACCGGGTTGCCTCCAAACACGTCTCCGACTATTTTCTGGTTGAAGGCATATTTGACACTCATCGTTGAAGAGAACGTGATGCCAACCCTGAGCGGTTCATTCGGCATGTTGTTAGGCCCATCTGTATCGCGCAGCATGGTGTCGTGGTTGTAAAGAGGGACCTCGCCATGGACGCCGGGAGCGACGTTGTGCATCAGGCAGCCTACTACTCACGGTTTGAATCGTAACACGACGTCCTGTCGCTGCACGAAAAGCATTATTAAACATGTGGCGTTGCTGTCAGGGTTCCTCCGAGCCATAACCCGTAGGTAGTGGTCATCCATTGCAGTAGTAGTCCTTGGGCGACCTGAGCGAGGCATGTCATCTACAGTTCGTTTCTCTCTGTATCTCCTCCATATACGAACAACATTGCTTTGGTTCACTCCCCTTGCTGAGAGCCCTTTCTGGCACAAAGTAACAATGCAGACGCTATCTATCCGCGGTATTGACCGTCTAGGCCTGGTTGAATTACAGAACTACAGACGAGCCGTATACCTCCCTCCTGGTGGAATGACTGGAACTGATCGGCTATCGGACCCCCTCCGTCTAATAGGCGTTGCTCATGCATGGTTGTTTACATCTTTGGGCCGGTTTAGTGACATCTCTGAAAAGTCGAAGGGACTATGTCTGTGATACAATATCCACAGTCAATGTCTATGTTCAGTTCTTGGAACCAGGGTGATGCAATTCTTTTTTTAATTTGTGTAATTCTGACTGGAATTCATCTCTAATATATGTACATCTAAAACTGTGGAAGTGAATAGGGTGATATTTAAAAATGACGAGTGATTTTTACCTCACCAGAGAAAAGATATCATCTTAACCGCAGCAGTACCAATGAATTTTCCTTAACGTCCATTACCTAGTGTTAATACGTTATGCCCATGATAAAAAATTAAAAAAGGAAATTCTTTAATTTTCGTTGACCTGTATTGACAACACACTTCTTAAAGAGGTGCTGATACGTTAGTAGGGTCCAGAATATGAAAAGCACACTGTTAACAACATCGACGACTTTCAATATGCACTTCCAATAGGGGGCGAGGATTACTTTAAGCCGATCCTAAAAAAAATAAATGTGCAAAAGTCGTTAATTGTTGTTGGTCTTTACTCAAAGCACAATTTTCAAAGAGGTATTGATGTGTAAGTAAGGGCCCGAATCTGAAAGTGTTGAATATGAAATTCATTGGAGAAAGTGTCACCTACTGCTAAAAAACTTTGTTTCCTTCAACTGAAAAATTTCAACCATTTATGGTATCAGGTAGCAGAATTAACGTCAAAAATATTTTCCTCATTATTTTAAAATATAAAGTAATTGACTACAACATTTCCGAAAGATGGGCATAAATAGCCCCCCCCCCCCCCCCCTCCGCCGCACCCTACCTACCCTCGGTATTGCGAGGGTTAAAAGCGCACAGTGGTCGGTTTGTAATTCTGTAGATAGCGGAGAAAATGTTACACAACGTGTCATGTGGCCCTCTACGGCTTACGAAGGTCGTGGAAGTGATGTATGGACCAGTCGTTTGTATGGAGTGCTTCTATAAGATACCTCAACGTGGTGACATGGAAGAAAGGCAATGAAGATTTGGAACGTCTGGACGTGTCACATCTTGCTGGAAGCTGCCCACTTTGTTTATCACCTTCCGACTACCCAACGTATCTACTAGGAATAGTATCTCACCCGCAACCATGGAACACGGCGTAAGAAAAGTAGTTGTAAAAAGATTGTAAGACGTGTTTCACAACTTCTCAATTAGAATCGGTTTCAAACACGATAAGTATCACCCCTGTCTGTCCATCCCAATCAGTTCCAGTGTCAACATCCAGTGCACATTCTCGCAAAGGGCCATTGTTGTCAGCCCCAGACAAATCTTCACATTTCTGTAATCCAGACAACATAAAAATTGGACAGTTGCTCGCTGGAGGGTGTATTGTGGTCTAGCAGGGGTTGCAATTTTGCATGTTTTCATATAATGCAAGGCATCAAGAGGGCCAATGGCCCAACGAGGCGTACAGTCGGCAGTGTGCAGAGGGTGTAGATCAGTTCCGGATGGTTCTGTGATGCTTTGGAGTTGTTTTCGTACCGTCGGTGGTGACCACGACTTTCCTTTTCTCTCCAGTTTTATGAAGAGTGTGATGTGAAACGTTCCGTCTTCCAGAGCAGCAGCTTTGTTGACGTTTCTGGTTTTATTAGCTTTCAGGGACTGTATCGCACTTCGACTGACCTGCTGTATCAACCGATGTCAATCCCGAGAAGAATGGCTGGTACTATTTCGAACGGTGGGTGAAACGTACCAGTCGACATTCCTCGACTCAAGGCTACATGCAGGCCTTAAGGTTTCGCAAGCACAGAGATATTCTATCGCACTTCGACTAAATCACCTCATCTTCATCCCACTAATAACTACTATATTTTCTTGGAAAGGCGATGAAATGTAGCAAGGAACATACCTGCAATTTTGCAACTCTAAGGGGTTTAATTATTAATGCGTGGATTCCTTCAGATATTGTGTACCTGAAGAATCTGCGTGGACCAATGTTCTCGCAAAATTGGGGCTCTTATCAAGCCTATAGGTGGTGATATTTTATGTTGGTAACAATTTTTTGTCCGATGTGCTTATTGTCGAATCTGTTGTCGATACAGCGTCTTGTCCGATGTGCTTATTGTCGAATCTGTTGTCGATACAGCGCCCCGCGAAAGTCATGATAACATTTCACCCCAAAGAGTGGTAGGTGATGTGGATTACGCTGACGTGTGAAAGCCACCTAAGACACTGATATTAGAGCCTGACTACTCACATCTGCGAAGTGGATAAGAGACTACCAGAAACTTAAGCTTTTTTACTCGGAAGTGTGTATATGCAATTATTATCCAACCTCCGCTAGAAGGAAAATTAAAATGTTGTGTATAGTAATGTAGTTTAGGTAATACAGTGTTTGATTTACAGTAAGACTGAATTATTAATTTTTTGTTGGTAATTTGTGCTCTGTGCTTACCCATTTTAAAGTGCATGAATTAATGTACGAATTCTTTGATTTTATAATACACACAGATTCTATTCCTTTTCTTACTAGAAGCTTTTCATATATGTGGTGATTCTGAGCTCCGCAGAAAACTTGTTTGCAGTTCGGGGATATTTTCTGAATATTTCGCTATAAGAGACCAGTTGCCTCCGGTGGCTTATTTCTCAGTAATTGCACCTTGTTTGATTTATTACCCGTACTTATCTTTGTATCTCTATTGCACTAAAAAATCTTTTTACTACAATGCAATTCTCAGCGGTATGAGTTACGTGTCTAGTCTGTGTCTTGTTTCACTTACAGTACCTGCTGGTGACAAAAGTAATACCAACTCAACTCTTCACCCTCAAATCTGAATTCAGTACTGCTCTGTGAGGTCTCGGCTTTGTTTCTCCAGCAGTGGTACTGTACGTCATTCGTCTTAGCCAATAGTACTGAGAGGTTTTTCTGATTCAGAATTTCCTAATATACACCTCCTCTATGAATTCATTTAATGAAGTCAGAGAGTTACGACAATGCCATCCCGAGATGTCCCTGCACCGACGACAAACATGTCAGTATTTTTCCGTTTGTGTGATGTGTTGTACGTTTGGTGGTTGTATTTTTCAGGTTTTTTCGCAGGTATTCACAGAGAACGAAGGTAACAGGCGTAACAAACCGATTAAATCCTAATTGAATTATTGTTTCGTAGCGAGCCCTCAGAGCTCACGAGTCCCTTAAACCAAAATTCGCAGAAAATATTTCTTTTGAAAACTTCCGAATAATAGTGACAACGGAAATTCTGAAGCAGCCCGACAACATGAAATTGGCATGCGGTTAGAGGCTCCCGGCGTCCTGATTGCCATTAGTCGCGGAACGACGGGCCGTGTGTCACGGTAGGGTAGCGGCCTCATAAGACACTGCCGCGACCGACTAGACAAAGTTCTGCGCAGACGTTGTTCCATTTTATGCTCAAAATTTTGACAAAAGAACCAGCCGTTGTTCAGGTGTTGCGAGATTTGCTGTTGTGTATACTCACTTGACTTAGGAGCCCACCAGTCTTTCCGGATATTGGGCTGGTATAAGGTAGATTAGCGATTTTTGGCTTTTCTTCCTCGGGCTCAGTCTCGACTTCCTTCTTAGGCATTCTAGATTTTCACTGTATTCCTCACTCAATTTGATGATATCAGTATCCATTCCTGCAGAACACTGTTCGTACTTGGTGTAACTCTTCGTCGAGGCTCTCCTAGTGTGAAAGTGTTCGATCTCTATGGACCAGTCTTTAGGACCGAATTGGTGATGGCTGGGGGCGTGGAGATTGAGGTTGGAACACCGGTAAGCACACTAATAACCGGTATACTTGAAAAAAGAGACAGCATTGGTCGTATATTTTTTACTTTCGCAAAATCGATTTTCTGTCACTGAGTGACCATCTTCAGTGCTAGAAGTTAAAAATTTTTTCACATTACGATCAGAGAGTACAACATAGAAAATCACAATTACATCTGCATATGAACATAACACTTGTTAGAAACAAACCTATATTGTATAACTTAAATTAGGATGCACTGTTGTCACTAAGCTTACGGCAATCACATAGACTGAGGTCGCTGTTTACCTGCACTTGTTCAGCAGACCTCAGTGTGACGGGGCTTGACACGCCCTCTATGTGACATGTGTCACGTGAAGACATAGTATTACTGTTTTTGCGAATTATTAACACTAAATAACTCTTGTACTTTTGTGAATGGTGTAGTAATACAAATTTAAAAAGTACGTACAACACATAGCAGACGCAGGGGAATATCTAAAATACATTGGCGTATTGTTTTTTATAAACTATAAAACATAAAATAGATCGATGATAAGTTGTTAGAGTGCAGTACATATGAAAAGCAAAAGATAATGCAAAAGAATAATAAATGAATAACATAAAAAGAGGCGTAACATAGGTTTTTTTTAAAAAAAACATAATACCCACCATCTGGCGTGGGAAGTCAGAAGTACAACGTTCGTAATTTATGTTACAAACGTTAATACCAAGGAGTCAAATATATAAAAAAATAATAACGTTAATACCAATGAGTCAAATATATAAAAAACAATAACAGTACGAAACTGCCGTTACTTAATAATTAAAATGCCGTGCAAATATAAGGTGCGAACAAGTAGTATACATCAATCATCGAGAAACCATCATGAGGAAGGACAAGTAATAGTGTCACTTATACCAAAATATACATCGTACTTTAGAGAAATTAAACATAGACTATGCACGATATCCAGCACTTATTCAAATAGCAAAGGAATTAAAAATAATTACGTAAAGTGATAACCGGTTTGTATTACTTTGTGTCAACACCTACGAGATGTCGACTGTAGTAAAATTATGTTCAGTAGGTGTCCATAAGTTCTGCAAATTACAGAACAAAGAAGGAAGAAGCATCTTTTAAAAAACCGAAATTAGTAATGTTATTAAAACAAACTGAAAACATGTGTGTCAATGTGTTGAGATGGTTGAAATAGCGGCCATTATACGTGTTCTCGTAGCGACTATGACTGAGGCGTTGTATATAAGGGATAACAAGCAGCTGACTATGAATTGCTAATTGTGATAATTGACCACAAGTTGACTTTATTTCGTAGGAAATCGGAGAAGCATTCCCAAAAATGTATGCTTCTCGATATCGTTTGCTCGTTAAGTAGCGCGATATCTGGAGCTTTATTATGACAAAAGATCTCCATCTCTTCCATAAGGTCGAGGAGGCGACCTTTTTTACCCTTGTGCAACAACTTCAATTGCGATGTCAAATCTGGAGTTGTATGACCAATTGCTACCAGATGGGCTGCGAAATTCGATTTTTCAGCAATATCTTTCCTCTCAAGTGCAACGTGCTCACGGAACCTTGTTTCTAATTTTCGTCCGGTTTGCCCTATGTAACCTGCATTACACGTGGCACACATAAGTTTGTAAACACCTGATTCATGTTAGACTTTGCGTTCATGAATGTTATTCCTTAAAAGCACGCCCAGTCTGTTCGCCGTCGAGAAACCTACATTAATATTTCTCTTCTTGAATACACTGGCAATTTTATTGCTAATGGGACCATAAAAAGGCAATGTGATAAATTTTTGATTTTTAGTTTCGCTTGTCTCATTCCGCCTTAAATTGTCTTAAATTGTCTTTGGATGTCATCTCATAAATGTTCATGACGTATTTCAACGGGTAATTATTATTTCTTGCAATTTGTTTAACTATGTTTAACTCTTTCTCATGGTTTTCATTAGATAATGGTAATCGGAACATACGATGAAATGCAAAGTGGAAAAATGCTTTTTTGTGTTGGTCTGGGTGTTGTGAACGATAATCTAAGATGATATCTGTGAATGTTGATTTTCTGTAAATGTCAAATGTATGTTTTCCATTTTCCCTTCCAATGGTTAGGTCTAAAAAATTAATGACTCCATTCTGTTCTTTTTCAACTGTGAAAGCAATTTTGTTGTGTAAGCTATTAAATGTACTGACGACTTCGTCAATATCAGATTGACTACCATTAATAAGCAATAGGGTGTCATCCACATATCTATAGTAGTATACGATCTTTTTAGCTAATCTTGGAAAATCTTTTAGTAATTTCAATTCAAGATAGTTAATAAAGATGTCTGCCATAATCCCTGATACAGAGTTTCCCATGCTGAGTCCGTCTTTTTGGACATAAATTTTATCGTTAAATGTGAAGTAGTTATATTTTAAGCAGAATGATAATAATTCTATGAACTCGTTTATTTCCACACTGGACATATTACTGTGGTTTCTGAGATTAGCGTCAATAATTTGTATTGTTTCATCAATAGGGATATTCGTATATAAATTGACAATGTCCAGCGAAAGAAACGTCATAGTGTCTGTACCTTTTATTTTCTCTACTAATTGGGTACTATTTTTAATCGAGAACTGTTGCACAAATTTATAATGTTTATTCAAAATAGTTAGGCATTTTTTCGCAATATTCACCAACGGGCCCCCTCTCCCATCAACTATCGGTCTAACGGGATTAGATTGCTTATGAACCTTGAATTGTGATCGTAGCTTAGGAATTTTTGGATTCATTATCTTGAGATACTGTATCTCACGAGGGGTTATTATATTTGAAAGTGATTTAAGTTTTTCATTTAACTTTCTTTGGATCTCATTCGCTGGGTCTCTCGCAATTGATGTAATACCGTTTTCTTGAAAAAATTGTAAAGTTTTTTCTAACAATAATAACAGAATTCCCTTTGTCTGCCTTTGTGACAATTGCATTACTTTCTTGTAATTTATTATTCAAGTTTTTCACTGTCAAATGGTCCCTCCTGTTTTGGTTATTTTCTTTTTCTACCTCGTTCTTTAATAGCTTTTCTACCGCTACAGCCATTTTACTCTGTTCTACCTTATTTATTTTACAACTATCCATCCCGAATTTTACCTGCACTAGTGTATTCTTAATTGCCCTCCTATCTAATTGTTTATGTATGTTGTACTTTAAACCTTTATTCAAAAGTTCCTTTTCTTCCTGATTAAATACTATATCCGTTAAATTTTTAACTCTAGGATTGAAGTTATATTTATGTTCGCTATTTAACATTTGTCTTTTCCCTTGTCCCATTAGCTTAGCTATTTTTTTGACATGTTTAGCTCTTACTTTACTAACTACATTATACACAATCTCATTTACTCTTGAGAGTAGCAAATCTAAGGTTAAAAGAGAGACAAGTTCACTCAAATTGGCGTGTGCTTCGAACAGATGAGAATTAATAACACTTTTTTTAAAAAACAGTTTCCTAATGCTGTCTCTTTTTTTAAGTATACCTGTTATCTGGTCGTAGTGCACAAGACAACATGGAGACACTAATAACCGTCACAATACCAAGGAGGGGCAGGTGGAAATTGAAACTTAGTCAGTGTACTTAATTTTAAAGTCTGAAAAAAATTGTTTTTTGGAATGAATTCCTCTACTAGATGTCGTACACTTCGTAAGTGTTCTAAATTTTTCAGTTAAACTTAACCAAAAAAATTACGTGTTAGAAGTATATGGCACTTTCCACAACGAATATCATATCCAACTTTTCAGGTTCTTTATCATGCTTACGTATCAATATCCGTTTAGAAAGTGTGTTTTGAGGAAAAGTCAACAATAATTAACAAATTCTGCAGCTTTTAAATTCTTTGTGATGGCCATTAAACACTTCCAACATGGTAGTAGACGTTATTGAAAATTCGTCTATATTGCTAAGAGTACGCTAAAAGATATTTTCAGATTCTGGACACTACTTACACATCAGCTCGTTTTTACAAAGTGTGTTTTTACTATAAGTCAACAAAAATTGACAAATATTTTCTTTAATTTTTTTATTTGTCGGTATAAAGTAACCTCTCTCATAATGCACATTGTGGAAAATGCGTTGGTATTGCCAGCGTTAATTAATCGCGACAAAAGAACCTGAGAGATCAAACAACGTTCACACAACTAGCGTGGTTTCCCTGAGTCTACCAGCAGGAACCCACGACCCCCAGAAGCTCGTCGCTGATACCTAGCGGGCCACGAACTGCCAGCAAGCCGCGTACCCCAAAAATACCCTGCCATATAGCCCCTTGTTCTCTCCTAACACTCACCAATGTTATTTTAGGGTCAATAGAACCTAACGGCAGTGACATCTGAACCGTGCGTGGTTCGTGTTCCCACCATCATGTATTTTACGCCCTGTTTTTAACGTACATCCACTTCATTGCGTTAATTTAAATTACTACTGTCACTGAGTTTCTGCTTTGCCTGACCGTGACCGGCGCTACCAGCTCGTATCGATATATCCCCTCTCGTAGTATCTCTGCTCACTGCTATTACTTTCCGGTCGTTGTCTGTCGCACGCCTGGGAGTTCGGGTCGCGAGTTCGGGCTGCCATTCAGTTGGAACGTGTCTGGAGCGCAGTCCGGACCTGCCAGTCGGGCAGTTGCAATGCGGCACTAGTGCAGTCGGACTGGAGCAGTGAGGTCTGTGTCGACATAGCTCGCCCGATCATTGCCGCCACGCATCCCTTGAGCCGGGCCACGGTCTTGGTGGATCGTTGGTCGGTCGTCCTACTGGACGACGCTTTTTGGCTCGCTGATCGTTCATGAGTCGGCTGTATGTGTGTGTGCATCGACACCCTATTTGTCTTCGTGCATTCTTAGTTACTGTTGAGTATTGTTCAGGTCTTCGTACAAGTGTTTGTCAGGTTACGTGTGTAGTTGATGTTCTTTCCACTGACGACTATTTTAGATGTTTTTGGCATTCTGAGAGGAGTCGGTCGGTTGCTGCGGACCAGGGAAGTTATCTCCTCGCGGTGCTGGGTCTGCTGGTGGTCTCTGCGCAGTGTCGGAGTGTGTGTGGAGCTCTCCGATCGCTACGAGCTTCGTGGTTCACCGACCCAGGACGTCAAAGTTCTGTAGGAGTTTCAAATACCCAAGCCACGTCCATTCGTATTGTATGGTTCGTTTCGGTGGTTCGCTGTTGGGGTGGTTTTCCTGTGAGCAACATCAAGTGCTTCTATTGCTGAAATTTAACCGCAATTGCGGTGCAGTTAATTATATTGGTTAACTGCAATTCAAGTGCACCAGCGGAATTTTCTGCCTTGTGGCCGTTAGTGTTTTGGTTACCTGCCCTGGCTACTGACGTAAATTCAGGCAGTGTTCCTTTTGGGTGAAGTTACCTGTATTACTGTATTTCAAATTCAAGTGTACCAGCGGAATTTTCTGCCTTGCGGCCGTTAGTGTTCCGGTTACCTGCCCTGGCCAGTAACGTAATTTCAGGCAGCGACCTTTCCTCACCTGTTGTCGCTGTCCAACATATTAATACATATTTCATTGTGGATAATCACGTTCGTAACTTTTGGTGTTTGAGTGCTCATGTACCGATTGGTGGCAAGCAAGTCGTTTTGTCGGTTGGTCCGTGGCTGTAGTTTGGGCTCACCACCTGTCTAAGTGAACGAGGGCAGACCGAGCTTCCTGGAGGCTTCTGAGTGCCGTTCTCTTTATGGTTCTTCTCACCGGTTTAATTGTCTTTTTATAATCTAACATAGCCAGTTTCTGCTTTTACTAGATTTTATGTATTTTAGAATTTCGGAAAATCTATTGTGGGTCTTCAGCCACATACATCCTTACTTTAAAAAAAAATCATTGCGGCCTTCTGCCTTTGAAAGGTTATGGTAATTTATTTTTAAACCTTGAAAATTTTATTGTTGCCCTTCAGCCGTTTGTATTGCATCTTGTTTATCTTTGTCTGTTCACCCTTGCCTTGAGGCTCTCAGCCTTGCTGTGTATGTGTGTATGTCAATTATTTTTTTTGCAATTATAAGTGCATGGTTTTACCACTTCAGGTTTGTCTTGTTGCTTTAAGATTTCTTGTTTGAAGGCCTTCAGCCGTGGAATAATTGCCTTTTTAAAACTCGTTGTTCTAAAGGTTCGGCTATGATCCGTTTTGGTTTGAAGGCGTTATTAAATTACAATTTTGAGTGAACCAGACCGACACCTTATTTGACCCTTTCCACAATCCTAATCACCCGTTCTGCCCTGCGGGTTTAGCGGCTGTTTCAACATCGTTGGTCTAGTGACACCTTTAGAAGAGTGATATACTGAAGCACACACGCCGCAGTTTATCTTTATTTTCCCTAAGGAAAGCCGCTGTATCACGGCTAAAACGGTTCGTTTTGGTATTTTATACGCTGACGGAACAGTACTGCCACAAGGAATTTAACGAGACTCCGAAATTTTGTCGAAATTTTCTAAGTAACTCGTATGACACAGTTAAAAGGACAAGGAGTGCGAGTTTGTTGTAAATAATCTGGATAAACACATGATTTGGGAGACTGGGTTTATTTTACAAAAGTTGTACAGTGGTTATGATGTAGACGTGGTGGTCCATCACCGCAGCAGCAGTAGCTGCAGCTGCAGAGCGAGAACGGCGTGTAGCGCGGGCAGCGCCCCTGGGGGGAGGCAGGCGCTGTCGCTGTGGGACCTGGCGCCCAGCTCTCGGGGGCCGCGCGACGGCTGAGCCAGGTTGTCTGCCGCGCCGCCAGCGCCGTCCCCGTACTCTGCAAGAGTTCCACGAGATGCAAAATATCCGATACAAAACACCAAGAAAATTAAATTAAACTTTACGAGACTTACAAAGATACCTTATGACCCTGGCCCTCTTCAACATCTACATCTACATCGATACTCTGCAAATCACATTTAAGTGCCTGGCAGAGGGTTCAACGAACCATCTTCACAATTCTCTATTACTCAAATCTTTTACAGCGCGCAGAAAGAACGAACTCCTATATCTTTCCTTACGAGGTCTGATTTCCCGTATTTTATCATTATAGAATTTGAAGCTCGGTGCCCGGTGGTCGATTTCCCAAGGCAGTAAGACACAATTTTCAAAAATATCGAGAAACAACGCCATTAAAAGTCAAAGATTTCCGAGCACAGACACATATAAACATCTATACAGGGTGTCCCAGAAAGAAAGGTCATTATTCAGGGATATAACAAGAACGCTCATTTGCTGCAAATATCTTCATGCGGACGATTGTTCTATTCCATATGGTTTCCGAGATAGAACGCAATTAATGTAGGTTTGTTTTTGGGCTGGTGGTACGCACGTTTTACCCGTTTAACCTTTTTGACGATTTATCCTGTCCATCCTACCGCGTTGTTTCAGCCTCTGTGCTCGGAAGGTCGTTCCGCCATTAAACTAGCTCGTTGAAGGTATGACGGAGCGCCTCCATACTTCGCCAGGCGTGTGAAGTCTAAACCACACTTACTCTAATCGCTGGATTTGATCTTGGTAGTACAATTAGCTGGCCAGCAAGATCGCTAGACCTTACGCCACTAGCTTTTAATATATGGGGTTGTATGAAATCTGAGGCGAGCAAACAAAAGGTCGCCTTATGGACGCTGCTGCCCTCATTAGGGTACATGCAGGGGCACTCAGACAAGTAACACAACATGTTCTCCCAAGAGTGTACAAATACATTGAAGTTGACTTTGAGACACTGGAACATTTATTGTGAACAGTAACATGACGTGCACTATAATGTTTAGATATGAAAGTGTCATAAATACGTATTTTTCTATTGATACTTTGTAAAACGCGTGCTGTAAAACGCATGTTGTAATGTTTACCTAGTGTTGTACGTGTGTGCATGTGTGAACCTGACAATGTACCAAATAATGCAGAAAATAAATAACAAGGTATATTGTGTTCTGTCTAGGAAACCATTCGGAACTGGGCATATATCCATACGATTTTTTTTTTTTTTTTTTTTTTTTTTTTGCTACAAATGACTGTTGCTGTCATATACACTCCTGGAAATTGAAATAAGAACACTGTGAATTCATTGTCCCAGGAAGGGGAAACTTTATTGACACATTCCTGGGGTCAGATACATCACATGATCACACTGACGGAACCACAGGCACATAGACACAGGCAACAGAGCATGCAAAATATCAGCACTAGTACAGTGTATATCCACCTTTCGCAGCAATGCAGGCTGCTATTCTCCCATGGAGACGATCGTAGAGATGCTGGATGTAGTCCTGTGGAACGGCTTGCCATGCCATTTCCACCTGGCGCCTCAGTTGGACCAGCGTTCGTGCTGGACGTGCAGACCGCGTGAGACGACGCTTCATCCAGTCCCCCAACATGCTCAATGGGGGACAGATCCGGAGATCTTGCTGGCCAGGGTAGTTGACTTACACCTTCTAGAGCACGTTGGGTGGCACGGGATACATGCGGACGTGCATTGTCCTGTTGGAACAGCAAGTTCCCTTGCCGGTCTAGGAATGGTAGAACGATGGGTTCGATGTCGGTTTGGATGTACCGTGCACTATTCAGTGTCCCCTCGACGATCACCAGTGGTGTACGGCCAGTGTAGGAGATCGCTCCCCACACCATGATGCCGGGTGTTGGCCCTGTGTGCCTCGGTCGTATGCAGTCCTGATTGTGGCGCTCACCTGCACGGCGCCAAACACGCATACGACCATCACTGGCACCAAGGCAGAAGTGACTCTCATCGCTGAAGACGACACGTCTCCATTCGTCCCTCCATTCACGCCTGTCGCGACACCACTGGGGGCGGGCTGCACGATGTTGGGGCGTGAGCGGAAGACGGCCTAACGGTGTGCGGGACCGTAGCCCAGCATCATGGAGACGGTTGCGAATGGTCCTCGCCGATACCCCAGGAGCAACAGTGTCCCTAATTTGCTGGGAAGTGGCGGTGTGGTCCCCTACGGCACTGCGTAGGATCCTACGGTCTTGGCGTGCATCCGTGCGTCGCTGCGGTCCGGTCCCAGGTCGACGGGCACGTGCACCTTCCGCCGACCACTGGCGACAACATCGATGTACTGTGGAGACCTCACGCCCCACGTGTTGAGCAATTCGGCGGTACGTCCACCCGGCCTCCTGCATGCCCACTATACGCCCTCGCTCAAAGTCCGTCAACTGCACATACGGTTCACGTCCTCGCTGGAGCTCCGTATGCCACGGCAAACTGGCTGACACTGACGGCGGCGGTGCACAAATGCTGCGCAGCTAGCGCCATTCGACGGCCAACACCGCGGTTCCTGGTGTGTCCGCTGTGCCGTGCGTGTGATCATTGCTTGTACAGCCCTCTCGCAGTGTCTGGAGCAAGTATGGTGGGTCTGACACACCGGTGTCAATGTGTTCTTTTTTCCATTTCCAGGAGTTTAACTCAATAATGAACAATACTTCCGGGACACCGTGAACACATTGTTTCATTTTAACATTAAGGCATTTTGCTTCCGTGTTTAAATTTTTAACTTATTTTCATGAGACTAGTAATTAAAATTAAAATACGTTATTTTCCTAAAAATTCTTTATTCAGTAATTGTTAAATATCGAATTTAAATAAAAATTGGAACAAGTTGCTACAAACGAGATTCGAACTAGCGATTTTACGACTATAAAATTATTATGCTATGCTCTTAGCTATCGGTGACTGTATTAACAAGTTTGAAATGTTTTGTACTTAAGAGCGCTCGAACATCGAATTGCGCCTTATTTCTTTAAGATCGTACTTTGATTAGGATTGTGGAAAGGGTCAAATAAGGTATCGGTCTGGTTCACTCAAAATTGTAATTTAATAACGCCTTCAAACCAAAACGAATGGGAAAGTCTGCTTCGATATCTCATTTGGTAGAGTGTAGCACGATAATCGCAACGTATGGGTTCGTCTCAAAGAGCAAATAGAGAGAGAGAGAGACAGAATTACATTCTCAACATTAGCAAAGTGTTCAGCTGTCACCTTCCTTCATTCCGATTTGGCTTTGAAACTGCTACCCACTGCTGTTGTGTAGCGGGTTGTGTCAGCTTACCAGAGTCCCTCCACTCCTCGCGGCCGAAAACGCCCAGGACGCGGCTCTCGGCATCCGCAGCTTCTCCAGAACCCACCAGACCTGCAACAGCGCCAGCAGTCAGGCAGCACAGTAAAACTCAAGGTGGAAAACTACTCGATTAGAAATGAGGGTAACCTACGTTATAGCTTAAAATTTTAGAAAGCATTCTTTCAAAGGAGATTTGACAGTGATCGGTGTGAGATGTTAAAATTCAGTAAAATAGTCTCGATCGCAACAAATATTTACTATGATTGGCAGCCGGTTTCGGTCTATAACTTAGACTACCTTCACGCCGTAAGCACCATGATGGCGGCTTGTACGGTCGACAGAGATCTGTAAGAAGATGGACGACAGCTGTCGTCGCCGGTGTTTTTACGGGTATTCCTCCATCCACCGCCACTAGCCGCCATCATGATGCTTACAGCCTGAAGATTGTCTAAATTGTAGACCGATACCGGTTGCCATCATAATAAACATTTTTTGTGATCGACACTGTTATACTGAATTTTAATCGTCATTGCTGCATTAAAAGCGCTTAAAACAAGTTTCCCGTAGCACATATTTGAAAATTAGTTAAATTAGAAGTACATAGAGAAGAAATGTGAGTGCAAATTTGTGATGCAATGAGAAGCAAAGTGGCCGCTAAATTAGGAAACAATGATGAGGTATGTTAAAATAATAGCAAAAACAAGAAAAAAATTCGTTATTTATAAAGTGTGAACATTAACTGTCCGACAAACAGTTCTTCACGTATCTCTGGAAAAGTAAGATAACAAGAAGCTGGATCGGACAAGTAAAATAAAATTGATAACTGCATAAAACAGAGGCAAAAGAAGCAGCAGAAAGACATATTTTCAGGAGGAAATTGTTCAACAGAAGGCTCCGAAGGCAGAAGTAGATTATGTGTGGTCTGACGAGAAAAAAACAGGTGTGGTGGAAATATGTATAAATAGGAGACGAAATGAAAATGGGACGCAATAGAATTATCGTATGATTCCTAGTTGGCCAAAATAGAAAAATAAAATAAATTTGCTACGACCTTGCTCTGTTTTATGATTTCAATAATAAAACACTGTACCAGTTGCGATTTTTTATTGCATAGCGCGACGGGTTTCCAGAATTTACTTCATTGAATCTATTTCCATTGGCATTTTGGATGATGTTTGCGCTGTAGTCGACTTTTTGTGGTTTTTCTGCAGTCAGAAAATCAGACAAAATAAATCTGTCATTGAGAATTTTGCTGCTTCCTTTTTGTGGTGTACAAAAATTTCCATCTTCTCCATCCATTGTATGTTTCCTGGAAGTGATTAAATATCTTAAGACCTTCTTCTATGTTTGAGAATAGATGTCCAGTGTTTTTATGTGAGTTGCTAACCAGTTCGCAAAATCAACCATAGCAACACATAAAAACACTCTCCATCACTTCCAGAAATAACATACAAACCTTTTAATACAGTATCTGAAAATTTTTGTACACCACATTAAGCAAGAAAAAAATTCTTAGTGACAACGTAGACAGAGACTCACTTAATTTCTTCAAATGTTTCTCCCGTATATAATAACTAAAGAAAATCCGTAAATATGTTCATTCCTTAATACACTTCACTCACTATTTGCAACAAAATGGTATGAAATAAAATATGGTCCATAAACAATCATATTTTCAGGAATGTCAGACTATAGCTAGGGACATACTAATTTCTCTGTAGTGGTAGTGCATCGAAAACGGCAGCTTTTAAACGCCTAATGCCATAGCGATTGTTCCTATTAAAGGAAAACATGTTAGCTAACACAACAAGATCACTTTTACCTCCTGCAACACAATCACAAATAGCTCCTCGTCAAAACATTTCCTTCCGAAAATAGAGCCATTCCATCAACTATGGTAGTCGACTGTAATTTATCTTCGAGTAATAACAGTGATCAGTATGAAATGGTCACGATCTTCTCACTCTCTATGCAGCGTTAGCAGAACGTACAACAAATATAAAATGTTCTGTGCACACCATTAATAGATTTTAACGTTTACATTTATAGGGGAATATTTTGATGTTGATGTTGGTGGAAACGTGTCGGTCTGTTATTGGTCACGTGACCTTTTCGTTCTTTCTAGAACTGTTTCGCATTATCTGGTAGGTTTTTAACCTTTCTGTCTTTAGTGTCATCGTTATACTTTGCTATTTATTTGCATATTTTATTTTTATTCTTATTTCTATTCTTCTTATAGACATCTCACTAATGGTATTACAAAAAAGTACTGTCAGTTTTATGGGGAAAATTCATAGACAGTTAATGAATGAATACAGTATGATATTACACTGTCCAGAAAATAGCACAGGAATTCACTATTTCATTTAACTTGCTACGAGAAAGAGGAAAAAGAGTAAACGACGAAGTGAAATGTTTTCGTTACCATCTTTCTCGAATTTTTACAATGTTTAGTATAGGTTTACAGGATTTTTAAAAAGTGACATTTATTAAGGAGAAATAACTACTCCTCTTCACAGAATCTGCGTACATATTTTTTACGAAATATAAAAATAAATTTTTAACAGGTTTTTCCCCTTGCCTAGATTCCCTGCAGATATGTATCGTCACATGTCTCTTGAAAACTTTCACAAGATTAATGAAGATATTTTAAAGCCTAAAATTACATTTTGACATATTCTTTTTAAATATAACACTAAAAAAACCTACTGAAATGAGGAAAAAATAAGAAGCTATCAGAAAATCTGAGAAAATTAATGGCCAAGCAAAATTAGTTCTTTTGTTCCTGGTTAAACATCAAACAAGTTCAGGATGTGTTGAGTGACGAAAATAGTACTTTGAGGCGTAGAGACACAGAGCTTTTCTTGCATTCTGCAGAAGTAGAAAATGAAGCAGTACCTCCTAACTGTCATCAAGGAGGAACATTAATGTATGAAGAAAACGTCTTGGTACAATGCAAAATATAATGTTATGATAAAAATTCTAAAACATTATAAAGGGTGTACCACATTGCTGATGTACCTTAAATTAGAAAAGTAGTTCAAGTTATCAAAACGACGGTTTCGAAAAGTTGCTGTAAGCAAAGAGGCATGGTCAGTTTTCGCAATGTTTTAGTGTTTCGAGGTTTTACAGTACCTAAGGTGACGCGTGGGGTCAGGAGAGAACTGACCTGTTTATAAAAGTTTCATCAAAGTCATCACTGTGATTTGACATTTGAAAACATTTTGGTCTTCTTTTACTTTTCCGTATTTAAATCAGTGAAGACACAGTATTACGGTTGCTTTCTGACTGATGCAGTATATTTCTTTTGAGCCAGTAATTATTTTTTAATTCACAACATTCCTGTAACGTACGATTAATAATTAGTCTAGAACCACTTTGTTAAAATAATCCGTGTGCGATACCTCTCTTCTTCAAGATGTTATAAGGTCTGTCCTTACAAAATGTATTCCTGTGCAGTCACTTGGACAATGCAACTCTATTTTTGACTTTGAGCAAGGACTTTGAAAACGATTAGCGTTTTCAGTATCGCTAAGCTATCACAGTAAAAGCAATTCCGATGCTCGTCCACAAACGTGCTTCACCTCACCACGGACTCCTCGTCAAAAACGGCGTTGCTCTTCGCCTTCTTCTGCTGAATGCACATGGTACTTCCTTCTTAGTGCTACTGATTGTAGTACTGAATTATTTCGTCTACAAAGAGTTAATTCCTCATATGGCGATATCACCGCGGTGTCATAGTTCACATAGTCGATATTTATACTACGTTGCTTCAGGCATTCCTGACAAAAGAAAAGCCTATGCTCTTTCATGCGACATCCAATGATAAATCAGAGTCTTCGCATTATTTCGATGGAGCACGCACCCTCCATCGTGAACGATCGATTGTATGCGACTGTTAGAGGAGCTTTCTGGGTGGCAAGATGTCTATTTCAGAAATAAAGAAATAAACACAAATTATACACTGCCCAGTTAAATTAATGCGACCATCTCTCAAAGACCAGAATGACCTTATTTTGCAGCGCCGTTCGCTGCGAGAGTTACAGAAAGTGTGTCATAGAAGTTTTGAAAGGTGTCGACAGGGATGTGGAGTCATGTTGACTCCAGTAGCATACCCAGCTGTGCTAGGTTTCTCGGCTGAGGATCCATGGCGCATACAGCCCGATCGAGGTGGTCACGGATTCTCGATCGGGTTAAAATCTGGGCAATTTGGTGGCCAGGGCAGTACGGCCAACTCATCCTGGTGCTCCTGGAACCACGCACGTACACTGCGAGCTGAATGGTACGTTTGCATCGTCCTGTTGGTTGATGCGATCGTACTGAGGAAAAACTAATTGCTTGTAGGGGTGGACATGGCTCCCAAAGATAGATGCATACTTTTTTGATCCGTTGTGCCTTCAAGAATGACGGAATCACTCAGAGAATGCCAAGAAAATACACTCCTGGAAATTGAAATAAGAACACCGTGAATTCATTGTACCAGGAAGGGGAAACTTTATTGACACATTCCTGGGGTCAGATACATCACATGATCACACTGACAGAACCACAGGCATATAGACACAGGCAACAGAGCATGCACAATGTCGGCACTAGTACAGTGTATATCCACCTTTCGCAGCAATGCAGGCTGCTATTCTCCCATGGAGACGATCGTAGAGATGCTGGATGTAGTCCTGTGGAACGGTTTGCCATGCCATTTCCACCTGGCGCCTCAGTTGAACCAGCGTTCGTGCTGGACGTGCAGACCGCGTGAGACGCCGCTTCATCCAGTCCCAAACATGCTCAATGGGGGACAGATCCGGAGATCTTGCTGGCCAGGGTAGTTGACTTACACCTTCTAGAGCACGTTGGGTGGCACGGGATACATGCGGACGTGCATTGTCCTGTTGGAACAGCAAGTTCCCTTGCCGGTCTAGGAATGGTAGAACGATGGGTTCGATGACGGTTTGGATGTACCGTGCACTATTCAGTGTCCGCTCGACGATCACCAGTGGTGTACGGCCAGTGTAGGAGATCGCTCCCCACACCATGATGCCGGGTGTTGGCCCTGTGTGCCTCGGTCGTATGCAGTCCTGATTGTGGCGCTCACCTGCACGGCGCCAAACACGCATACGACCATCATTGGCACCAAGGCAGAAGCTACTCCATTCGTCTCTCCATTCACGCCTGTCGCGACACCACTGGAGGCGGGCTGCACGATGTTGGGGCGTGAGCGGAAGACGGCCTAACGGTGTGCGGGACCGTAGCCCAGCTTCATGGAGACGGTTGCGAATGGTCCTCGCCGATACCCCAGGAGCAACAGTGTCCCTAATTTGCTGGGAAGTGGCGGTGTGGTCCCCTACGGCACTGCGTAGGATCCTACGGTCTTGGCGTGCATCCGTGCGTCGCTGCGGTCCGGTCCCAGGTCGACGGGCACGTGCACCTTCCGCCGACCACTGGCGACAACATCGATGTACTGTGGAGACCTCACGCCCCACGTGTTGATCAATTCGGCGGTACGTCCACCCGGCCTCCCGCATGCCCACTATACGCCCTCGCTCAAAGTCCGTCAACTGCACATACGGTTCACGTCCACGCTGTCGCGGCATGCTACCAGTGTTAAAGACTGCGATGGAGCTCCGTATGCCACGGCAAACTGGCTGACACCGACGGCGGCGGTGCAATAATGCTGCGCAGCTAGCGCCATTCGACGGCCAACACCGCGGTTCCTGGTGTGTCCGCTGTGCCGTGCGTGTGATCATTGCTTGTACAGCCCTCTCGCAGTGTCCGGAGCAAGTATGGTGGGTCTGACACACCGGTGTCAATGTGTTCTTTTTTCCATTTCCAGGAGTGTATTCCCCAGACCACAGCGCCCCCTCCTCCGGCTCGAACTCTTCTGGCGACTGTTCGGCTTGTCTGCTTTCAGGCGTTACACGTCGTGCATGTCAGCGGCCATCTGTGTGATGGAGCGTAAGTCGTCAATCACCTGAAAAGGTCATCGATCGCCAATTATTGGACGTCCAGTTGCGGTACTGACGAGCAAATTCTATCCTTCCCCGCCCATGAACAACAGTCAGGATGTGTGCATAAGCCGGCCAGGGTGGCCGAGGGGTTCTAGGCGCTACACTTTACATCTAGATCTACATCCTCCGCAATCCACCATACGGTGTGTGGCGGACGGTACCTCGTACCACAACTAGCATCTTCTGTCCCACTCCCAAACAGAACGAGGGAAAAATGACTGCCTATATGCCTCTGTACGAGCCCTAATCTCTCTTATGTTATCTTTGTGGTCTTTCCGCGAAATATAAGTTGGCGGCAGTAAAATTGTACTGCAGTCAGCCTTAAATGCTGGTTCTCTAAATTTCCTCAGTAGCGATTCACGAAAAGAACGCCTCCTTTCCTCTAGAGACTCCCACAGGAGTTCCTGAAGCATTTCCGTGACACTCGCGTGATGATCAAACCTACCAGTAACAAATCTAGCAGCCCGCCTCTTAATTGATTCTATGTCCTCCCTCAGTCCGACCTCATAGTGATCCCAAAAGCTCGAGCAGTACTCAAGAATAGGTCGTATTAGTGTTTTATAAACAGGTCTCCTTTACAGATGAACCACATCTTCCCAAAATTCTACCAATGAACCGAAGACGACTATCCGCCTTCCCCACAACTGACATTACATGCTTGTCCCACTTCATATCGCTTTGCAATGTTACGCCCAAATATTTAATCGACGTCACTGTGTCAAGCGCTACACTGTTAATGGAGTACTCAAACATTACACAATTATTTTTCCTATTCATCTGCATTAATTTACATTTATCTATATTTACTGTTAGCTGCCATTCTTTACACCAATCACAAATCCTGTCCAAGTCATCTTGTATCTTCCTACAGTCACTCAACGACGACACCTTCCCGTGCACCACAGCATCATCAGCAGACAGCCGCACATTGCGACCCACCCTATCCAAAAGATCATTTATTCAGATAGAAAACAACAGCGGACCTACCACACTTCCCTGAGGCACACCAGATGATACCCTCACCTCCGATGAACACTTACCGTCGAGGACAACGTACTGGGTTCTATTACTTAAGAAGTCTTCGAGCCACTCACAAACTTGGGAACCAATCCCATATGCTCGTACCTTAGTTAGGAGTCTGCAGTGGGGCACCGAGTCAAACGCTTTCCGGAAGTCAAGGAATACGGCATCCGTCTGATACCCTTCTTCCATGGTTCGCATGATATCATGTGAAAAGAGGGCGAGTTGCGTTTCGCAGGAGCGATGCTTTCTAAAGCCGTGCTGATGCATGGACAGCAACTTCTCTGTCTCAAGGAAATACATTGTATTCGAACTGAGAATATGTTCGAGAATCCTGCAACAACCGACGTTAAGGGTATTGCTCTGTAATTTTGAGGATGCGTCCTTCTACCCTTCTTATATACAGGCGTCACCTGCGCTTTTTTCCTGTCGCTCGGGACTTTACGTTGGGCAAGAGATTCGCGATAAATGCAAGCTAAGGAAGGAGCCAATACAGTATAGTACTCTCTGTAAAACCGAATCGGAATCCCATCAGGGCCTGGTGATTTATTTATTTTCAACCCATTCAGCTGCTTCACAACCCCAGGGAAGTCTATCACTATGTCCTCCATACGGGAATCTGTACGAGACTCAAACGGCGGTATGTTTGTACGATCCTCCTGCGTGAAAGATTTCTCAAATGCTAAATTTAAAATTTCAGCTTTCGTTTCGCTGTCTTCCGTTGCAAGGCCAGACTGATCAGTGAGTGACTGGATGGAAGCCTTCGACCCGCTTACCTATTTACGTAAGACCTGAATTTCCTTGGGTTTTCAGCAAGATCTTTTGCTAAGGTATGACGGTGGTAGTGGTTTAATGCTTCGCGCAACGCTCTTTTTACAGCAGCACGAATCTCTACTAACTTTTGCTGTCCTCATTCTCCCGATCTTTCTTGTACCGCGAATGCAACTGTCTTTGCTTCCTGAGCATTCTCCGAATTTTGCTGTTAAACCACGGTGGGTCTTTTTCGTCCGTAACCAACTTTTTCGGCACATACTTGTCCAGTCTGGAACCGCGCGTCCACTACAGTCGCAGGTTCGAATCCTGCCTCGGGCATGGATGTTAGTGATGTCCTTAGGTTAGTTGGGTTTAAGTAGTTCTAAGTTCTAGGGGACTGATGACCTCAGAAGTCAAGTCCCATGTTGCTCAGAGGGATTTTAAACATTTTTTGTTTGCATTAAGAAGGTGCCTTCTGCGGAGGACCACCCGCACCAACGTTTACTGAGCGGTCGTTGAGTAGACACTGTTGGTAGGTCCTCGGTTCATCGGGGCGGTCAGTTTCTCACGATTTGTACGTCTATTTGCTCATACACATCTCCAAGGCCATAGTTCATCCATGTCATCTATGGTCTGAGATGTACAGAAGTTGCCTAGATGCCAGTTTTGAATAGCGCCATTTTGCCATGCACCAAGGCGGCACGTGAAAATTTCACAAACTCTGCAAGCCAACGACCATGCCCTTTGGGACGTGTGATAAATAGCACCGTTAGCGCATTACAACAACGCGTGTACTGTTTTCTGCGTCCCCTGAAGCGCTTGATATACCCTGCACTGCTAGCGGTGCCACCTCCCGTCTGTAAGTGGTTACTGCACGCTGACATGGAACATAGGCGGTGGTCACATTAATGTGACTGGGCCGTGCATTTTCGTCTCCGGTATTCCTTGTGTGACGAAGAATGTAGTTGTGCTGGTTTCAGTAATCAGTGATTATTAACAAGACAGCGCCACCCGTCGAAGGCGAAAGACCGTGACTGCGGGGCCAAACTTCAATAGACAGACGGCTTCATGTTACCTGTAGTCTGGTTTCCAAATCTTTGCTTTATCAAGAAAACAGTCCCCAGGGGTAGAAACTTACATACGAGAAACTACGTAAATATTTGGAGACATAACGCACATGGTAACCAAAAATAGTGAACAACAAAAGGTGCGAGCTATCAGGCCAATCCGAGACAAACCAATGGCAACTTCTATCTTCTGATTAAATCCTCATTGGTTTAGCAGCTGACCATTTCCCCGCTATCTTTGTCACTGTACTTCGGTATATTCGATCACCAGTTTTTCGTATGCTTTATCATTATTCCACCCTCCGCTTGCCAGCTAACTCAACAGATTCTAATGCGCTATACAGTGCAGTACTAAAGAGTACAATTTACATTTTTATCAGACAGATTTTTTTTATTCATTAAAACTGTTCGACAGCATAATATGGAACAAAATGTTAGAAATAAGTGAAAGACGGATAACAAAAAAATGGCTCTGAGCACTATGGGACTTAACAGCTGTGGTCATCAGTCCCCTAGAACTTAGAACTACTTAAACCTAACTAACCTAAGGACATCACACACATCCATGCCCGAGGCAGGATTCGAACCTGCGTCCGTAGCAGTCGCACGGTTCCGGACTGCGCGCCTAGAGACGGATAACAGTCATATAAAAGAACCAACAGGTAAGTATAAGAACGAAAGATCAAGAGAAATGTGCTCAGACTGATGGATACAAACGTTCTCTCTTACTGTTCAACCTGCACATCGTAGAAGCAACGGTGGAAATGAAAGAAGGTTAAGGAATTCGACTAACATTATGAGACAGGAATCCGGTGATAAGATTTGTTGATGACGCTGGTAGCCTCAGGTGAAGCGAAGAAAAATTACAGAAACTGTTCAATGAAATGAACTGTCTGAGCAGAGAATGTCGACTAGAAGTAAAAAGAAAAGTGAATAAGATTAGCGGTAAACTTAACATCGAAAGTAGGTAGACAAAGATAAAGAAATTTGATATCTTGGATGTAAGATAGCTCTTGGCGGATAAAGCAGTGAGTAAGTCCTGTGTCAAGTGGCTTTGTACCTAAACACGTTCGGACACAATTACTCAGCAGTATAGTTTAGTAAAATGACACAGAATCTCAGTCTTGCGGAAAGTAAACCGTTGTGCAGCAATTCCCACTCTGATTAAAGGCACGAACATTGTTTATTTAGTAGGTTTCAGTTCAAAAATGTTCAAATGTGTGTGAATACCTAAGGGACCAAACTGCTGAGGTCATCAGTCCCTAGACTTACACAATACTTAAACTAACTTATGCTAAGGACAACACACACACCCATGCCCCAGGGAGGACTCGAACCTCCGTCGGGATGGGCCGCGCAATCCGTGACATGGAGCCTCAAACCGTGCAGCCACTCCGCGCGGCCGGTTCGTTTCCGTCGCACATAACACAGCAGTTGAACGCGATCGTCAACTGAACTGTATTTAAATACACGGTCTACAGCTCGCTCTTTCTCTCTCAGTAGAGATGCTAAATACCTTGTAAGTAAATTACTCGATGAATATCAGCCAGTGTTACTTGATGAAATGGAAACCAAACTTGAGTTATTTTGAATACTAGAGAAAATATTATGTGGCCGATTGCCGTATCATCCCGAAAGAACAAACATTCCAGCTGCAATGCTCATTACAAAGGTACTAGACGTAGCAGAATAACTAATATAGAACTGAAGCTCAATCCATCCAAAATCCATGTTGCTCTTGTTGTTCAGTCCTGTAGTACCATTAGAAACTGTATATATTTCTTGGGGCAACATATCTCATGGTGCGCATATTACCGAGAGTATATTCATCCAGTATTTGAGAATGTGTGACTTGCAACTTGCAATGCATAATTCCAAATATTTACGAAACTTTTTCTTGGTGACACCCCCAAAAACTGCTGAAAGGAGAAACGTTTATCGCTTAATACGTTTCCGCTGTGCATGTAGCATCAAGCATGACGTATAGATTTATTATTTATTTCCTAGTAATTCCGTTCGCAACATATTTTGCAGATAGTATCTACATATACTACTGAATATACATGGAAAAGTTTATCGTTTTGTGAGACACAAATGCAGAAATTCGACGTTTTATACACGGGAGTTCGATTCTTCAAAGGATGGGAGAGGATTTCCCTAGTACCTACAAAAACAGCAATAATGTCTGCCTTTGTTCTATAGGTACTACTTACACAATTAAGTGTCTTCTTTCCCAACAGACCTTCCTCACTTTCAAGGTTCAAATGGCTCTGAGCACTATTGAACTTAACTTCTGAGGTCATCAGTCCCCTAGAACTTAGAACTACTTAAACCTAACTAACCTAAGGACATCACACACATCCATGCCCGAGACAGGATTGAACCTACGACCGTAGCAGTCGCGTGGTTCCTGGACTCAAGCGTCTAGAACCGCTCGGCCACCGCGGTCGGCCAATTACAAGGGCCCCTATTTGGTGCAGTCTATCTTAAATTTCTCACTCAGGAACAGCTATGTGACTTTTATACACCCATCTTGTATCTTCCACGCCAGCATGTTTTCATTCATATTTGCGTTTTCCATACTACTCCTTGCGTTATTATTTATTATTCCGAATTCCATTATATGAGTTCAAGCCTCGTTTTATACCATTTTAAATTCTATTATTTCATATTCATAACATTAAAATTTTCAATGTTCATTAAGTAACTTTGATGAAATACGTATTATATGTCGAAAAACATACTATGATGTAAGAGATTAAACAAATAACACAATAATGTACTCGAAGGATGTGGGGGCAGACGAAGAGTTTCTGCACAGAACGTGCGAACTAAATACAGTGAATCCTATAAGCAGTGATGAGAGCTTTTTTGTGTCGAGTGCGTGGGGAACGGGTGAATAACAAGGAGAGCTGCCGATCCATCACACCTGACGCAGCAGGACGGGTGCGAGTAATTCGTCACGCCAGGCTGCGCTGCAGGTCGATCCAGTGCGACGCCAGGTGGCGGAAACAGCTGACTGTCGCGCTGGCGACACACGGCTACGTGCGAACTGCGACAGCTGAGCGGTGCGCCAGTGGCGGGTGGCAGAGTGTTGTCCTTTTTTTATTGGCTTTGGACTATTGCACCATACGTTCTGCACATAGATAATGAATCTCAGGAAACTTATCGCACGTTACTGTTACTGTTAGCAATTTACTGCATTTTTCAGCAGCAAACATACAGTTTCGTAATTAGTCTTCGTCTATGTAGACTACACAAAATAATGAAACATTTCAAGCAAAATAATGCCAGTATTGATAGCGACGTCAGGGGCTGTTTTGCGTATAAATTGTCCGTAATAACTGTGGTCCAAAGGAGTGCGATCATTGAGGCTGGGGATGTTTCAAATTTTTTTGACGAATGCTTAAATCCGCTTAAATAGTGCTTGCTTATAAATCGTCAGTCTTCTTCTTTCATCATGGTCCGGGACTAAGGCCTGTTCCGTGTTCTAAGTATCCAGTCATCACTTTCTTGGTCTTCCTTCGGATATTGTACCTAAAGGTCTGAAATTTAAGGCTTGTTTTGGAGCCTTAAATCTGACGTTCTTTGTCGACGTTCAAGCCAGTTTTTTCGATTATACTTGATCTTCTCGTTTATAGCATATATGTCAAGCTCTGGTCTTTTGTCTTCATTTCTTAATTCATCTAATCCTGTATAGCCCTTAATTCCTTTTCAGAAATTTCAGCTGTGCCGCTGGATTCTGCTTCCTTGTTTGTTAGTAACTGACAATGTTTCAAAAATCAAATGGTTCAAATGGCTCTGAGCACTATGGGACTTACCATCTATGGTCATCAGTCCCTTAGAACTACTTAAACCTAACTAACCTAAGGACATCACATAACACCCAGTCATCACGAGGCAGAGAAAATCCCTTAACCCGCCGGGAACCGAACCCGGGAACCCGGGCGTGGGAAGCGAGAACGCTACCGCACGACCATGAGCTGCGGACGACAATGTTTCACTTCCATATATCAATGTCGGGGTGGCCATTATCTTATAGAACTTGATTCTTGTGCCTTTTCTCACTTTATTTCTCGATGTTCTTTTGATCGTTCCCCATACCTTTTAACGTTTCTCTTGCTTGTTGTCAATGTGGAATCCTTTCTGGTAGCTTATAATATTGCCCAGGTAACTGAAGTGACTAACTTGTTAAATGGTTTTGTTTCCCATTATTACCTTGTTCGTCAGCGTATTTGTCCGTTTGAAACACATCATTTTTGTTTCTGGAATGAATATTTTCTAATTACATTATTTAGAAATTTTATTGTCTATGGATGGGTCTTTGTAGCTATGTCTCACTATCCTTACAATTCCAGGGTCGTCTGCAAAAAGTATCGTATTAAAATATACGTCTTGTAGATTGGTTGTAAAGGACAGCGAAGATGAGTAAGATGAGTTCATTGGTTGGCTAGGAGAATGTGTACTTTGAGTGATGTTATTATTTTTGAAGAAAGGGAGTTTGTTGTATGACAGCAGCACTGCACAACTAATAATGATTATTGTCAGCTGTTTAACTTGCTCAGAGCTGGGAGAAAGATCACCCCACTTCTCTAAGTCATGCATCAACATATTAACTGACGAAGCTGTTTGATTTTTAGAGAAATGTTCTGTTAACGTTGTACCCTTCCTTAATCATTGTTCACTTTGTTAAGGGTAGTATTGTTCAAATTAATGTTATGTTTGAAGGTCACGCGAAGTATTACTCTGTCTTTCTGAATACATACTTCATTCTCAAATCGTTGTCTTGGACTGTCGTGTCATAGGAATAGCTCTCCCCACCCCACTGTTTATCATTACGCATTATCTCATGCAACAGTTTGAATGTGTATTTAGAAATAGAAATCTAGCCGAGCAGCTGCCTACGTGTTGTTTGCTTGTTTGCTGGTGTGCTTTCGAGAAATTTGCAACTATGTTGTCATGTGGAAGTAAGTGGAAATTTTGGTTAGGGCCAGACAATTGTTTTACTTCAGTTGCGCATTTAATATAAGAAAAGTCGCATTCAGATAAGTTACAGTTCAGTTCAGATTAAGTTCCATTTAGTAGACGGTTAGCAAATTAGATTAGGTTGGATGACAGTTTGTGGGAACACAATTTTTGGTAATGCGTAGATTTTATAGAGTAGGAGGTAAAGTTGGCTTACATTCCACACAGAAACAAATATATTGGGGAGGTTACAATGTATGTGGGTGATAAGCTATACCCTTGTCGAACCCCTTGGTTTATCAGTATATACTTTGATAAGGCATAGTTAGATTTTATTATTATTTTTGTATCTCTGTATAGAATTTCTGTCACCATTTTTTTATTTGCTGAGGATACTCATTCTTGTGTAACATGTCCCGTAACTTTTCCTATCTGCATGGTCGAAGGCTTTCTCTATAATGCGATGCGTGTTTTCCTATTGAAACTCTTTGTTTTTCTAAGATACGCTAAGTGTCATAACACTGTCAGTACAGAATGTTGCTTGTCTGAAACCATAATGTCCTTCGGATGAAAGATTTTCGACTATAATTTGCAGATTTGTAAATCTTAAGCGCTGTGTCGGGTAATGTTATCCCACGACAATTTTTACATTCATTTGGTTTTGGCATTTGGCGTCTTTGCCAACACGTGTTGTATAAATGAAAAAGTCTAAGCTTTAAAAATAATCTCCCGTAACTCTGCATTTATGCTATCTGGTCCTCTTGTTTCCCGTTTTTTGTTTTATTCAGAACCTCGCTTAGTCCTTGGATCATTAAAGCTATAGGTTGTCTTCCAAGGATGTCGCTTTCAATTCTAGTTAAAATATATTACATACCAGTGACCTCACTACACGGATACTACATGCTGTCAGGATATGTGTAGTAACCATGCACACCAGACGAAACATGTGTCACTCCCAGGAGACAAAACATTAATACCATGTAAGACTGCATATATACATAACAATGGCCTCAATTTGGCAAGAAACAGATTCCGCATGTTGCTTCAGGTATGCCATATGCAGGTGAAGTTACTCCCTGTTGATTAGATTAGGTAGAGCTACCACACTGCGAGGATGCTAAATGCTACGTTTGACCTGCAGTTCCAAACAGTCTCAGACATTTCCAGTGGTATTATGGTAAGGTTATTCAGCAGGCTAGTTGAGGTGCGATAGATATTCTAAGCGTTCGTAAAACCAGGAACGTTTGAGAGCAGCCCTCTGAACACTGCTGTCGTCCACCGCGTACTAATCATGCAGCTGGTGAAGCAAGGCCACACTTGTTCACAATGTTGAAACAAACATCCTAGTGTATGTGAAACTTGAGTTTCTTACGGTGCATGAAATGTTTAAACAACTTACGAGAATACAGCAGGGTGACGTCTTCGACAACCGCCGACATTTTGACATGTGCACACACTGTAATTTCGAAGACACAAAGCCGGTCGGTGTGGCCGAGCGGTTCTAGGCGCTTCAGTCTGGAACCGCGCGACCGCTACGGCCTGTGGGCTGTGGCAGGAAATTTAAAACCTCTGTCCGACTTTTCACGGTCGTATCCGGCCACATACATACAAGTTCCGCCTGTTCGGCTTTTTAAAGATTAAGCTGGTAACGACGATTATCAGAAACACATCAAAACCCGCTGGGTGAATTTAGAACAGACACAATTAATATGTATATAATTGCCAAACACTACTTAAAGTCCTGGACATATGAGTGTGGCTCCCAATTAAAGCAATTTCAGCGGATTACAGTAGTTAATGTTATAGTCCAGGAAAAAGCAGCAGAAACTGTAGATGTTTGGTCTAGAACAAAAATTAAAGTTGGAAAACAGTAAATGTTTTGATCAGTGGTCAAATTCTACGAAATTCATGCGTCAAAAGAAAGGCAACTTTTGCTTTAAAAAGTTTTTGCCACATGAAAATCGGGCAGTTTATTTCAAATCACAGCAGAAGAAATAACTTTTTTCAGGAGAATACTTCGAAGTTCCAGGCCATAATGCCAATGTCGAATGGGTTTTGTCTTCCACGAACGCGCAGTGAACAAAGGAACGCCTTAAAGTTAAGTTCAAAAATGGTTCACATGGCACTAATCACTATGGGACTTAACATCTGAGGTCATCAGCCCCCTAGACTTAGAACTATTTAAACCTAACTAACCTAAGAACATCACACACATCCGTGCCCGAGGCAGGATTTGAACCTGCGACCATAGCAGCAGCGCAGCTCCGGACTGAAGTGCCTAGAAACGCTCGGCCACAGCAGACAGCATTAAATTTGGTAACGACACACTCACAAAGATGATGATGTTGTTGTTTAACTTAAAATTATCGTGTCAAGAGAGCAAGAAAAATAACGTTTTCGATCAAGTCGGCGCTAATGATAAATATTAATACTGAACTACAGATTGTTATTATTTCTTTTCAAGCCTAACTTAAATGACCCAAATTATTAAATATCTTTACTCTTTCCGTCCCACAAGAAAATATAATAGCCTATTCTGTTTAATGAAGAACTTTTAGTTTTGTGTTACATTAGTATAGCAAGACGACAGCTATTTGGAAGACTGAGCACTTAGCAGCTATCAAAATTCCGAAAGTATAACGCTGTTTAATGATTTTTTTAGCTTATGCACATTTAAGTTTTATCTCACAAAAAAAACTGACTGTAACTGATTATTAATAAACGAGTGAAAATATTCAGCTCACTCTGTTTCTGTTTGAAAGAACTACTCCGGCTTTGAGGACAAAACACCCAGCTAAATTCAACGCCGAGTTCGGCTTTTCTATTTTTGGACCTGGATATCCTGTGCGCCGTGCATATACCGAAAGACAAAATACCCCACACGACCAAAGATGAGCATCATTAGAAGTACTCATTATCGATACTTTCTCTCTCTCTCTCTCTCTCTCTCTCGCTCTCTCTCTCTCTCTGTGTGTATGTGTGTGTGTGTGTGTGTGTGTGTGTGTATTGTGTTTCAGCATATGCCGTACATACCGAGGTTTCAAATTTTCTAACCCTGGCTCTCTCGTTTAAAATGACAGGATGTGCACCCGTAGAAATATCGGCGGTTGTCAGAGACTGTAACCGGCAGCATTAGAGTAGGTTGTGTGAACATACTAGTTTAAGTTCACGGTAACCTGAACGAGTGATCCGCAGAAAACAGCCCCAAAACATCAGAGAAACAGTTTTGGCCTAAACTACAACCGCAACCTCTTCTAGCTATAGGCCTTGTGCCTCAATGGGCTGTCGATAAACTCGACGCATAGCATCTTTGAACAATGCAAAGTCGCGCCTCATTGTTCCCCGCTAGGCCTCCCCAGTCATTTATTGTCCAGTTCCTTTGTTGCCTGGCCAATTGAGAACATGCAGCGTTGTGCGCCGGTTTGAGCGATTGACTTTTGCGAGGTACCAGACGACAAACATCCACTGCATGCAATTTCATACGCAATGTTAGCGTGTCAAATGGTTGAGATGGACGTACATACACTGGCAGCAAGGAACTGACATATAGTTAGAAACTGATTGTCATCGAAAATGCGTGACACTCGTCTCCAGTTCCTGTCAGTTAGGATCTTTTAACGACCGCGGTCCTCAGGCCATGTTACATGGATCATAGTGGTACACAATTGTTTGTTGGACATCCGTGCTGATACACCAACAAATCGGGTAGCTTAATTTCCAATCTCGTGATGGGTACGTGCAAACACGATTCCGTTGGGAAGGATGTCATAAATCTGTTTCATCCTTTCCTGCGGCAAACTGGCCCGCAGTTATTATAACTAGTCCATAATATCCTGAATATTGACAACTGAATGAAGTTGACATCCTAGCTGGTCACATGTATTTTCCGTTGGGGTCAGATCTGGGGATCCTGCTAGCCATGCGAGTACTCCAAGAGGCTGTTCATAAAGAGAGAAGACCATTGTCCTGCTGAAACATGGCTCCATCATACTGTCGCATGAGAGGTAACACACGAGGAGTCTGTGACATACAGTTGTGCCGTCTTAGTTCCCACAGTCACTACCAGCCGTGACCAGGAGTCACACAGGATGGATCTCTTTATCATGACGCTAGGGGGTAACGTCGCTGTGCTTCTCGGAAATATTTGAAGAATGGGACCACTTCAGAGGTCGCCGCCATACTCATCGACGACCATCATCCGCTTTAGCGTAGAAATGCGATTCATTGTCGAACACAATGCGACATCGTTCATCAGCAGTCCATGTTTCCCATTAATGGTGCCACTCCAGACGCAGCCGTTCGTGCTGTGGTTTTAACGGCAGCCTATGCAATGGACGGCAATTATTCGCTATCCCGACTGTTGTTAGTGTCTGACCAATATTGCGGGGTAACACAGAATGGGTAACACAGCATGTTGCATGGAGTCCATTACTTGTTCTCGGATTGCGCATGTGAAGGAGTTACGATGCGTCTAGTGCACAATTCGGCGATTCTCTCTTATGGTGGACAGACGTGGTCCAATGCCTGTCACCAAATTTTCAAGAAGTCCAACATTTGACCAATGGAACATTCAAATGATTCACAAATGTGAACACGGCTTGCTTTAACTGGTCGGCCAATTGGAGACCAACAATGAGGCCCCTTGAAAATCTATCAAGTGCTGATAACGCTGTCTGACATGAGTATGCGGCTGTTCTGTTTCCTTAACATCTGGCACCAACAGTGCTGTTAGCGCCCTTTCTATACCCTACCAGGCTAGCGAACAACACTAAACAAGAGTAACAGTAATGCAGTCTGGTGGCCGTTCCTCTTGTCGCAGAGACTTGCAACTCCAATTATTTACACACTCGCCAATGAGATGTCCGTGTAAGAATCCACACTGGTGTCCAAAATTAAAGCAACAAAGCACTATTTCCACTTCCTGTGTTTAATACACGATATAATCATACAAACTATCAACATACGTCGATACAATTGTGTACTGCAGGGAAGATGACATTCAGGTCAACGGACCACCACGCCAACGAAGATGTCACCTACTAAAAGGGGATAGTGTCTGCCGGGTAGTCCCACATCCACAATCGCTGTGTACACAGTCAGATGGTGCAATATGGCACAGAGAAGACACCTTACAAGCTCTCTGCCTTGCAGGGCCATAGGAAGAATGGAAGCAGGACAGCCGCAAACTGATGTGGCCCGATTGCTTAATGTGAATCGTTCTGTTGTTTTTCGGGTGTGGCGACAGTTCATCGAGGTCAAAACTATCCCAAAGATCATGGCGGGGCCGACCACGTATTACATCAGAAAGAGAACTGTTATCTGCCTGAAAGGGCACGGAGGTACCGCCTTAGAACTGCACGACAACTGGCATCTGACCTCGTAGTATTCACTGAACTTGTTGCAGCGAGGCAAACGGTGTACAGATGGCTTCGACAGAGTGAGTTTTACTGTCGGAGACCCGCTGTATGTGTACCTATGATGCGTCTTCACAGAATGGAACGTTTAGAGTGGAGCCGTCAACATACTACCTGGACGATCAAATAGTGGACGAATGTTCTTTTCACAAATGTACCGATTTGGTCTGGACATGATTCTCGATGGATACGCATCTGGAAGGAACGTGGAAAATGAACGTGGGAAACGATTTCTGGACCCAAAAATTGTGGAAAGACTAATATCGAGAATGATCCCTAATGGTGTGGAGATATTATGTTGACCACTCAGACACCTCTTCATGATATTTTACGGCTAAATTGGCAAGGTTTAACTGCCGTCAGGTATCATGTCGAGGTCTTGGGACCCCACACGCGGTTGTTGCCAGGTGATGTGGGCCAGACTTCGTAATGCTGGATAATGTTCGATCTCATAGAGCACGGGTGATTGAGATTTTCCTGGAAACGGAAGATATTGCACGCATGGCGTGACCTTCTCTCTCTCTCTCTCTCTCTCTCTCTCTCCCTGTCTCTCTCTCTCTCGATTGAATCCCATATAGTACGTCTGGGATGCTCAAGGAACAAGGGCTGTACCAAGTCAGCATCCACCAACCACTTTCCAAGACTTGCGAGCAACGCTGCAGGAAGAATGGGCGTTATTGCCTCAGCATGAGATTGATGACATCACTCACAGCTTGCACCGTCGTTTGTCAGGCCTGATCGGCTTAACTAGTTGTCGGAATGTTCGTATGTAAATCCGTTAAGTTGAAAAAAACGAAGAACGTTTTTGTCTACCGTTATGTATGTTGCAGTTGTTTAGGTTCTTTATTTTTTATATTGTTTCTACTTTACTATCACCTTCTTATGCTGTTTTGTGGCAAAATAAACTCACACTTGTAAAACTTCGGCTTGTTGCTTTTATTTTGGACACCATTGTACGCTGCTATCACATCATGCCTTCTGTCTGCTTTACTTCTTTTGTCAGGCAATGTTAAATAATCCTGTCGTGTATTACAGTGTCACATAGGATCTTCAAAACGAAGTGATAATCTTCTTGTTATTGCTCAATGCGCTAATAATACGAGAAATTCAGTATCATATTGGCTATGTGTTTGTTTTCAGTCGAAGGGGAGGCTCCTCTCTCTCTCTCTCTCTCTCTCTCTCTCTCTCTCTCTCTCTCGTCTCCGGATTCAAAACATTTTACATTGTGCATATATTACACTGATTTAGATTGACAGCCACAATTCGTACTCGTCCTTTCGTCTATGATCACGGATACGTTTACAACGTGCCGTCAGTTGTTTTTCGTTGTCTTTCATTCCTTTAGGATTCGTTTAGAGCCAGGCTAGTGTGTACCCACAGACATATTTATCTATAAGCCGGTATTTCGACCTCGTTATATCCAGTAGGAATGTTTTCTATTAGTAATTAGTTTCCGCAACTCTCATTGTTAGTGTGTTAATATATTCATAGTCTGACACAAATATGCATCCATTAATGTTATCAACTGTGTTCATACCGTATAAAGCCTTCTCGCCCTAATTCGTCAGAGGGAATTTGTTGTCTCGAAACGTTTACACTTCGTGACCGAACACTCGCCGTGCGGCTGTTATCCAGGTTTACACATGTAATTACAATGCCGATGTGCGCTTCATAATCATTATCGCTACCACTGCTACCTCCGTCCCTGCCGTGTGCCCCACCGACAAAGTACACGTTTCGGTTTTGTTTGTGGTGCGTGTTCCACTGCTGCAATATGAGGATGTGGCACGTTCCCAAAATGAATCTTTCGGTCTGCAGCGGAGAGTGCGCTGTACTGAAACGTCCTGCCAAATGAAAGCTATGTGCTCGACTTCGGAACCTTTGATTTTACGTCAGCACTCTTACCGACTGAGCTAACTCGGCGCGACTCCTAACTCTTTCAAATGGTTCAAATGTCTCTGAGAACTATGGGACTTAATTTCTGAGGTCATCAGTCCCCTAGAACTTAGAACTACTTAAACCTAACTAACCTAGGGACATCACACACATCCATGCCCGAGGCAGGATTCGAACCTGCGACCATAGCGGTCGCACGGTTCCAGACTGTAGCGCCTAGAGCCGGCCGCGGTGGTCTAGCGGTTCTTGGCGCTCAGTCCGGAACCGCGCGACTGCTACGGTCGCAGGTTCGAATCCTGCCTCGGGCATGGATGTGTGTGATATCCTTAGGTTAGTTAGGTTTAAGTAGTTCTAAGTTCTAGGGGACTGATGACCACAGATGTTAAGTCCCATAGTGCTCAGAGCCATTTTGTAGCGCCTAGAACCGATCAGCCACACCGGCCGGCTCCTAACTCTTTCTCAAAGTCTTACTGCCACCAGTACTTTTCTTCTCCAATTTTTCAGAAACCCTCATGCTTACTTCACTGATATAGCACTCCTGTTAGAAATGGCTTAGCCACAGCCTAGCGGATTGTTTCCAGAATTAATCGTGCCTCTACAGATCAGGTGTTTAGAGCACTGTCGGCGAAATGTAGGGTTCCGACTTCAAATCCCACACAGTTTTAATCTCCCTGGCAGATTCAAAACGGCGAACACCCTTCAGCGGAGTAAAATAGTCATTCCTGAAACAATCGTCTGGTCTCTAAGAGGAACGATTTTTTATTTTAAACTTTTGCGTTATTTATACTGTAAATAATCTGGAATAATGCTCAATGTGTATTGAATTTATCGATGTCATCGTAAAATGCATGAAAAGGAAAGGCAAAAAAGAAAACTGGGATTGAAAATAATATACGATAAAGAATTGTACTTGCGTCGTCCACTAGGACTCTGCAAATATCTTTCCAAGAATGAATTGTAATTAAAACCTACAGAACTTCATTTTGACCTCCTAGCAGGCTTTGGAAGATGTACGCGAACGATAATTTCCTTGTTTGTTCGTTGAATATCACTCCAGTATGCGTAAAACATCAACTGTAAAACAATAAAAGAATCTAATTTTACATACGATGCCATACAATTCCTCCCTGAAAGTTCTTTTACAATCTCAAATTTTCGTTTGTCTTTGCTTTTCGTGTTTCTAATTAAAAAGTTAGGATATACAATTTATTGAGTATTATTTCGGTTTATTTCTAATATAAGTAACGTAAAAGCTGAAAATAAATAAATAATGTTTCCACGTAGGGACATGACCTCACGACCCTCGGATTATCGTTGTATAGTCCGTCTGCTCCGCCAAACGCTGGCTGGTAACTTTGCTAAGGCCGGTATTACACTATCAAATTTCTTTGTCAAATATTTGATCAAAGATCAAATATTCCGTCAATATATTTGACAAAGATCTTTGACGTAGCGCTAGAAGAGGTGTTACACAGTCATCATATTTTTCGTCAAAGTTCAAGATGGCTGACGACAACAATTTGTTATTAACCGCAGCAGTTGCATATACCACAATTGCACTGTGTGCACATGCGGAAGAGAAGCGGGGCAAAAATGGAAACATACCTGAGTGAAGCCGTGGATTTTACGACGACACGATAAAAGCATTCAACAAAACTTGTTACATGAGCTTATAGTGGAGGACGTCAAGTCGCATGCAGTTTGGTTAGAAGACGATTGTGAGGAACGGTGTCGAAAGCCTTCTGGAAATCTAAAAATATGAAATCAGTTTGACATCCCCTGTCGATAGAACTTATTACTTCACGAGTATAAAGAGCTAATTGTGTTTTACAAGAACGATATTTTCTGAATCCGTGATGACTGTGTATCAATAAATCGTTTTCTTCAAGTTACTTCATAATGTTCGAATACAGTATATGTTCAAAACCCTATTGCAAATCGACGTTAATGATATAGGCCTTTAATTCAGTGGATTACTCCTACTTCCCTTTTTGGGTATTGGTGTGACGGATCTTTCTGTGAGCGAGTGGATGTATATAATTGCTAAATATGGAGCAATTTTATCAGCATACCCTGAGAGGAACCTCACTGGTATACAATCTCGACCGGAGTCCTTGCCTTTATTAAGTGATTTAAGCTGCTTCGTTACACAGAGAATATCTACTTCTATGTTTCTCATCTTGGCAGTTGTTCTTGATTGGAATTCAGGAATATTTACTTCGTCTTCTTTGGTGCAGAAGTTTCGGAATGCCGTGTTTAATAACTCTGCTTTAGTGGCACTGTCACCAGTGACTTCACCGTTGTTATCGCGCAGTCAAGGTATTGATGCGTCTTGCCACTGGTGTGCTTTATGTATAACCAGAATCTCTTTGGGTTTTCTACCAGATTTCGAGACAGAATTTCGTTGTGGGAATTATTAAAAGCATCTCGCACTGCAGTACGCGCTGTGTTTCGAACTTTTGTAAAACTTTGCCTATCTTGGGGATTTTGCGTCTTTTAAATTTGGCATGCCTTTTTCGTTGCTTCTGCAACAACGGTCTAACCCGTTTTGTGTACAATGGGGGATCAGTACCATCACTTATTAATTTATATGGTATATATTTCTCAATTGCTGTCGCTACTGCCTCTTTGAAAACATTCCACAACTTTTCTATACTTACATGATCAGATCGGAAGGCGTGAAGACTGTCTCTTAAAAAGGCGTTAAGAGCATTTTTATCAGCTTTTTAAGTAGATATACTTTGCGTTTCTTTTTGATGGTTGTAGGTGTTGCGGTATTCAGCCTCGCAGCAACTGCCTTGTGGTCGCTAATCCCTGTATTCGTCACAATACTCACTATTTGTACAGGATTAATTGTTGCTAAAAGGTCAAGTATGCTTTCGCAACCATTTACTCTTCGAGTGGGCTCATGAACTAATTGTTCAAAATAATTTTCTGAGAAAGCATTCAGTACAATTTCGGATGACGTTTTATGCCTGCCACCGGCTTTAAACGTATAATTTTTCCAGCACATCGAGGGTAGATTCAAGTCACCACCGACTATAATTGTATGAGTGGGGTACTTAATTAAAATGAGACTCAAGTTTTCTTTCAGCTGAACAGATTTCCGGCTTTAGCCAGCTCTCTGTACCTACAACTATTTGAGCTTCAGTGCTTTCTATTGCCGGCCGCGGTGGTCTCGCGGTTCTAGGCGCGCAGTCCGGAACCGCGCGACTGCTACGGTCGCAGGTTCGAATCCTGCCTCGGACATGGATGTGTGTGAAGTCCTTAGGTTAGTTAGGTTTAATTAGTTCCAAGTTTTAGGGGACTGATGACCACAGCTGTTAAGTCCCATAGTGCTCAGAGCCATTTGAACCATTTTTTGCTTTCTATTAGGGCTTGGAGCTCTGGTTCTTTCCCAACACAGCTGCAACAATTTACAACTAGAAAACCAATCGCTTCTACATCTACCTTACTGTGTTTCACCTGTACACTTTTAGACGGATCGGTCTGTGGTCCCCTGAGACCCTCTAACCTAATAAACCGCCCAGTTCCTTCCACACAGCCCCCGCTTCCCCCGTAGCCGCCTACTGTGTGTAGTGGACTCCTGACCTATTATCTATTAAGCGGAACCCGGAAACCCTCCACTCGATGGCGCAAAGGACCACAATCGGTTCTATCGACGATGCTGCAGATGGTGAGCTCCACCTTAATCTCAGAAGCTAGACTGGTAGTCTTTACCATTTCCGCTAGCCGCTCGAAACCAGACAGAATCTGCTCCAATCCAAAGCGACACATGTCATTGGCACCGACATGAGCCACCACCTGCAGTTGGCTGCACCCTGTACTCTTCATGGCACCCGGAAGCACCCTTTCCACATCCGGAATGCCTCCCCCCAGAATGTGCGAGGAGTGCACACTGGCTTCCTTCCTCTCCTTGGCAGCCCTGTTCCTAAGGGGACCCATTATGTGCCTAACGCTGGAGTTCCCAACTACCGGCAAACCCACCCTCTGTGAATGCCCAGACCTTGCAGGCCGAGAAGCTTCCTCTGGAACAAGGTGGACGACTGCATTCGGCTCAGAGACATCGTCAGCCACAGATAGCGCCCGAAATCTGTTCGTCGGAAAAACTGGGGAGGCCCTAGAATCAGCCCCTCGGAAATATTTTTCGCTGCCTGCCAGACTTTGGAATGATCTCCTACTCGACCACAGGTGAGGGGTCAATCTCAGTGCAAGCAGTACCCGGGGCGGCCACAGCAGTGCACCGATCGGAGGACACATGGGACGTGCTCGACGTCCCTCGCATCCCCGCGTTCGATCCCAAACAGTGACCCCCCTTGGCAGCAGCCTCAAGCAGTGTGATGGAAGCCAACGCAGCCTGGAGCTGTGAGCGAAGGGTTGCCAGCTCAACTAGCATCTGTACACAGCAATCACAGTTCCTATCCCTTACTGCAGTCGATCCTGCTTGAAGCTCGTAAAATATATACACTCCTGGAAATCGAAATAAGAACACCGTGAATTCATTGTCCCAGGAAGGGGAAACTTTATTGACACATTCCTGGGGTCAGATACATCACATGATCACACTGACAGAACCACAGGCACATAGACACAGGCAACAGAGCATGCACAATGTCGGCACTAGTACAGTGTATATCCACCTTTCGCAGCAATGCAGGCTGCTATTCTCCCATGGAGACGATCGTAGAGATGCTGGATGTAGTCCTGTGGAACGGCTTGCCATGCCATTTCCACCTGGCGCCTCAGTTGGACCAGCGTTCGTGCTGGACGTGCAGACCGCGTGAGACGACGCTTCATCCAGTCCCAAACATGCTCAATGGAGGACAGATCCGGAGATCTTGCTGGCCAGGGTAGTTGACTTACACCTTCTAGAGCACGTTGGGTGGCACGGGATACATGCGGACGTGCAGTGTCCTGTTGGAACAGCAAGTTCCCTTGCCGGTCTAGGAATGGTAGAACGATGGGTTCGATGACGGTTTGGATGTACCGTGCACTATTCAGTGTCCCCTCGACGATCACCAGTGGTGTACGGCCAGTGTAGGAGATCGCTCCCCACGCCATGATGCTGGGTGTTGGCCCTGTGTGCCTCGGTCGTATGCAGTCCTGATTGTGGCGCTCACCTGCACGGCGCCAAACACGCTTACGACCATCATTGGCACCAAGGCAGAAGCGACTCTCATCGCTGAAGACGACACGTCTCCATTCGTCCCTCCATTCACGCCTGTCGCGACACCACTGGAGGCGGGCTGCACGATGTTGGGGCGTGAGCGGAAGACGGCCTAACGGTGTGCGGGACCGTAGCCCAGCTTCATGGAGACGGTTGCGAATGGTCCTCGCCGATACCCCAGGAGCAACAGTGTCCCTAATTTGCTGGGAAGTGGCGGTGCGGTCCCCTACGGCACTGCGTAGGATCCTACGGTCTTGGCGTGCATCCGTGCGTCGCTGCGGTCCGGTCCCAGGTCGACGGGCACGTGCACCTTCCGCCGACCACAGGCGACAACATCGATGTACTGTGGAGACCTCACGCCCCACGTGTTGAGCAATTCGGCGGTACGTCCACCCGGCCTCCCGCATGCCCACTATACGCCCTCGCTCAAAGTCCGTCAACTGCACATACGGTTCACGTCCACGCTGTCGCGGCATGCTACCAGTGTTAAAGACTGCGATGGAGCTCCGTATGCCACGGCAAACTGGCTGACACTGACGGCGGCGGTGCACAAATGCTGCGCAGCTAGCGCCATTCGACGGCCAACACCGCGGTTTCTGGTGTGTCCGCTGTGCCGTGCGTGTGATCATTGCTTGTACAGCCCTCTCGCAGTGTCCGGAGCAAGTATGGTGGGTCTGACACACCGGTGTCAATGTGTTCTTTTTTCCATTTCCAGGAGTGTATAACAAACGAAGGGTGTACTCGCCTTATTAGCAGCGAGAAATCGAAGTGCTCTCTCACTGACTGTCTAAACGACACAGAGTTATTCTAATGAAACAAACAAAAGCCTGTACAATACGAGGGTCGATGGCAACAGCGGTACTGTACACTATACTATTATTGAAATACAAGGTTGTGCCTAGTAAGCACTAGAACACGAAAGAAATTACAAAAATAAACTAGTAACTTCACAGATAACTAAAAATAAGTCGCACCTGTTTGAAGCTCGTAAAAATATGTAACAGGCGAAGAGTGTACTCGCCTTATTAGTAGCAGGAACTCGCGATGCGCTCTCGCTGACGGCCTAACCGACACTCAACAGTAACTGTTCCAGTATTGACCGACCAAGTGCTACAGGCATGCAACTCCATGCCACAAACTGACATCCGGCATCTATACAACACAAAGCATGCACGTTTGCATGCTTGCATTCAACGTTCTGGCTGTTATATCAGTTATTAATGTACCAATATTTCACATGTGGAATAGTTTGTCTCGCGCTTACATTAACTTGTGATCTTGCAGTGTTAATCGCCTACGTATATTACCCAGACAAATGTTTTCCCGACGTTTGATTATTCTAAATTAATTATTTTTTGGTATTGCGATTTTTTACGTCAGTGTAGATTGTTTTGTGTACTATCGTACAATATCGTAGTTAGATCACTATTAACTGCCTAAATATACACATCACAAAAAGTTTTGCATCACCCCAGTTCCCAGAACTCCTGAAGATAGATGTTGACTGTGGTTCTTGTATCACAGATACAGTCCCTTTGGTTGTTCACAGATGTCACTAAACCCGCCCAAAAATGTAAATAACCATTTACGACCAGCGCCTATTACACGGAGAGGGTCCGACAGGTGATTAGTTTCAGTGATTCCACCAGGAAGGAGGTACACCATGCCTAGACTGTCAGTACCGCGGTTGGATCGCGTCCGCATTGTTACTTTGTGCCAGGAAGGTGCCGTAACGGCTGTACGATACACGGATGCCATTCTATCGACCGATGGTGCAAACATATTTGCAGTACATTGGCGAGGCATTCGTCTTCATGGACGAAAATTCGCGCCCCATCGTGCACATCTTGTGAATGACTCCCTTCAGGATAACGACATCGCTCGACTAGAGTGGCCAGCACGTTCTCCAGACATGAACCCTATCTGACATGCCTGGGATAGATTGAAAAGGGCTGTTTATGGACGACGTGACCCACCAACCACTCTGAGGGATCTACGCCGAATCGCCGTTGAGGAGTGGAACAATGTGGACCAACAGTGCCTTGATGAACTTGTGGATAGTATGCCACGACGAATACAGGCATGCATCAATGCACGAGGACGTGCTACGGGTATTAGAGACACCGGTGTGTACAGCAATCTGGACCGCCACCTCTGTATGGTGGTACAACATGCAGGGGTGTGGGTTTAATGAGCAATAGAAATAGCGGAAATGATGTTTATGTTGATCTTTATCCAATTTTCTGTACAGATTCCGGAACTTTCGGAACCGAGGTGATGCAGAACTTTATTTGATGTGTGTACATTAGTTGACAGTTTCATATCAATTTAACCGATGGTTGTCTTGCTGGTCAGATGTACATGCTGTATATAAATAATGCCTTGTTCTCTTAAAGGCAGATATGATGTGATCCGTGTAGTTAAAAGTGTTCAACTAAGCCATTAGGATGGCAGCACGTAACGAGGTTAAGAACCATAAACATATAAGCGTTCCAAAACATACTAGTGATGTTCTATAGGATTCAGATCAGTGCAGGCCACTCCATTACAGGGATGTTATTATCGTGTAAACACTCCGCCACAGGCTGTGGATTATGAACAGTTGTGTTGAAAGATGCAATCGCCGTACCCGAATTGCTCTTAAACAGTGGGAAGGAAGAAGGTGCTTAAAACATCAATGTAGGCGTGTGTCGTGATAGCGTCACGCAAAACAACAAGGTGTGCAAGCCCCTCCAAGAAAAACACGACCACACCTTACCACCACCCCCTCCGAATTTTACTGTTGGCACTACACACGCTGGCAGATGACTCTCACCGGGCATTCGCCATACTGACACCCTGCCATAGGATCGCCACATTGTGTTCCGCGATTCATCACTCCACACAGCGTTGTTCCACTGTTCAACCGTTCAGTATTTACGCTCCTTACACCAAGCGAGGTGACGTTTGGCATTTACCGGCGTGATGTGTGGCTTATGAGCAGCAGCTCGACCATAAAATCCAAGTTTTCTCACCTCCCGCCGAACTGTCATACTACTTGCAGTGGATCCTGATGCAGTTTGGAATTCCTGTGGAATGGTCTGGATAGGTGTCTGCCTGTTACACATTACGATCCTCTTCTACTGTCGGCGGTCTCTTTCAACAGATGAGGTCTGCCTGTACGCTTTTGTGCTGTTCATGTCCCTTCACGTTTCTACTTCACTATCACATCCGAAAGAGTGGAACTAGGGGTGTTTAGGAGTGTAGAAATCTCGCATACAGACGTATGACACAAGTGACATCCACTCATCTGACCATGTTTGATGTCCGTGAGTTCCGCGGAGCTCCCCATTCTGCTCTCTCACGATGTCTAATGACCACTGAAGTCGATGATATGGAATACTTGACAATAGGTGGCAGTACAGCGTACCTGATATGAAAAACGTCTGTTTTTGGGGGTGTCCGGATACTTTTGATCACATAGTGTATTTAGATACCCTAAAACTGACTAAGTCCAAATCTGTACTAGAACAGAAACAAACAAAAAATTGTTACAAGCAGAATAATAACATTTAGAAACTCTTAGCAACTATGACTCAGTTACAAAGAAACAGTCAGATACAAATCTTATGTGACCGAAAACTTACCAGGTCCTAGTGAGAATTGAAAGTCGAACATTCTAATTTTTGCGTGACATTTACTCAAAAAATAGTCATCGAACTATAAAATCGTAAGCGGATATGCCAACAAAATAATTTCAGCACATACCCATATGAGGTTTGAAGATAAGTGGGTAGTTTTACTTACCTTTCCTCCTAACTTCTGTTGCTAGCGTAATATATCCTACTGTCGTCGTTGACCTGGTTGTGGGTACCGGGATTTCTTAAACACAAGGAAAACAAAACATTAGCATTAGATATGCAGAGGCATCAGCAAGTATAATGCATGCAGTTTACGTGACAGCGAGAACTACGTAATATTTCAAATCCTTCTCTTTTTCCACTCGTGTAACGTTTCTCTATCGCTGCTAATTCTTTAATCGTTATTCTGGATAACACTAAGTCACTAGGCTGTACATTAATGTGTTCTTATAATTATTATCTGTGTTACCGAATGGTCAAACGGTTCAGAGACCTAGTTTCGGGTTGTGTATCCCGGGCCAGCCGTTCCGCCATCATCATCCAGACGTTTTCAATAGGCTTAGGCACGCCAAGGCAGGAATGCAATCCGATGAGCGACAAAGAAGTTTCAAACGCTTCGTGCCACGTGTGGCCGCGCATTATCCTATTGTAATGCGGCCGTCAGCAACCTCCGAACGTATGCGAGGACAACAGACTCCAACACTTTAGAGATGTAAGGCTGTGGATAGTTAGAGTTCCGGCAGTGCGTGATAGGGAATACAGGAGTAGAATCCAATACCAGCTCACACCATAATATCGGGTGCAGGACTAATATGGAGATGCATAAGCCAATAGTTCAATAGTCTCTCACCACAGTGTCTCCAGACTCTAATCCGACCATCGCAGTGGTGCAGGCAGAATCGGCTTCATCGGGAAAAACAATATCGTTCCATTCAACTGTCTTCGTTTGTCGTTCATCGCACCACTGCCGGCGCAAACGGCTGTGCAGTTCACTCAGTGATAAAAGCAGAAATGGAAGATTTGCGGACAGTCCGCTCTGCTGCAAAACGACGCTGAATAGTACGTGCAGACACTTGTTGTTTCGCATCAGGCCGAATTTTTTATGACCCGCTTCGTGATGAGGTAGAGCGATCTGTCAATCCCATGCGCAAAATATGCCTGTCATCACGTGTAGTGGTGCCAAGAGGTTGGTTCAATAGCTGGCGTCGGTCCGTCGTTCCCTTCTGCATTCAGCGATTACAGCTGCCTGGCTCCGTCCGATACGATCACCGATTTCTCTGAAGGGTAATCCGCGATCCTTATTGTCTACTACTCTTCCGCAGTTGAACTCCGAAACGGGCCCGAAAGACGCTCACCGTCTTCTACAAGCGTTACTAAAGCTGCTTACGTAAAACAGCCGCACGAAAGAACAATTCCAGTACTAATCGAGTGCGTCGTCGTCACAAATGAATGCTGCAAATTTTCCTGGTTTGGATGCTTCCTTCAGGGTGCTTTATCTTGGGTGGCCTACGGTGTGCATGGGAGTTTGAATTTTTAATGAATGGGCGGTAGGATGTTAGTGATTTACCTTCTAGTTTACTCTGTTTGATCATAGGATTACACAAAAAGCAAACTGGAATAGTTTCTCAGAATAATACTCATTGGATAACTGGGAACAAGTGCAGCTACGGTCTAAGATGATCAGAGGTTTACAGATAGTTTGCTGTGACGCAATAACTCTTTAGTGAATTCTCGAGTTACGGTATCTTGTTCTACGGAGGTATTACGTGCTCGCTGAAGTACGTCTACATCTATATCTACATGGATACTCTGAAAATCACACTTAAGTGTCTGGCAGAGGGCTCATGGAGCCACCTTCACAACAATTCTCTATTATTCACTCTCGAACAGTGCGCGGAAAAAACGAACATCTATATCTTTCCGTGCGAGCTCTGATTTCCCTTATTTTATTATAATGATAGTTTCTGCCTATGTCGGTCGGTGCCAACAAAAGATTTTCGCACTTGCAGGAGAAACTTGGTGACTGAAATTTTGCGAGAAGATTCCGCCGTAACGAAAAACGCCTTTGTTTTAATGGTGTCCATCCCAAATCCTGTATAAGGTCCGCGACACTCTCTCCTTGTTTCGCGGTAATACAGAACTTACTGTTCTTCTTTGACTTTCTCGATATACACTGTTAATACTATCTGGTAAGGAACCCACACCGCGCAGCACTACTCCAAAAGAGCACTGACAAGGGTAGTGGAGGCAGTCTCTTTCGTAGATACGTTACAATTCCTAAGTGTTCTGCTAGTAAAAGGCAGTTTTTCGTTTGACTTCCCAACATTTTCTATTCTTTCCTATTTAAATTGTTCGTAATTGCAATTCCTAGGTAGTTAGTTGAATTTACGGCCCTTAGATTAGACTGATTTATCGTGTAAACGAAGTTTAACGGGTTCCTTTTAGTACTCATGTGGATGACCTCACACTTTTCATTATTTAGGGTCAACTGTCAATTTCTAAGTCGTTTTGCAGTTTGTTTTGTTCTTCTGATCAGTTTACTAGGCAGTAAACAACAGCATTTTCCGCCAACGATCTAAGACGGCTGCCCACATTGTCTCCTAAATCGTTTATATGGATAAGTAACAGCAGAGGGCCTATAACACTACCTCAGCAAACGCCAGATACGTGTTTTACTCGATGACTTTCCGTCAGTTACTACGAACTGTAACCTCTCTGGCAGGAAATCACGAATCCAGTCACGTAACTGAGACGATATTCCATAAGCACGCAATTTTACTACATGCCGCTTATTTGGTACAGTGTCAAAAGCCTTTTGCAAATCTAGAAATACAGACCCAATTTGGAATCCCTTGTCAATAGTACGTAACATTTCGTGTAGATAAAGAGTTAGTTGTGTTTCACAAGTTGGATGTTCCCTAAATCCGTGTTGACTGTGTGTCAATAGACCGTTCTCTTCGAGGTAATTCGTAATGTTCGAACACAATATATGCTCCAAAATCCTGCTTCAATCGACATTAATGATATGGGACTATAATTTAGTGGATTACGCCTAACACCTTTCTTGAATATTAGTGTGAACTGTACAACTTTCCAGTCTTTGGGGAAGGTTCTTTCGTCGAGCGAGCGGTTGTACATGATTGTTAGGTATGGAGCTATTGCATCAGCACACTCTCAAAGGAACCTAACTGATATACAGTCTGGACCAAGACACTAGCTTTAATTAAGTCATTTAAGTTGTTTCACTACTCCGAGGTCACCTACTTCTGAATTACTCAAGTTGCCAGTTGTTCTTGATTCGAATTGTGGGATACTTACTTCGTGTTCTTTGATGAAGAAATTTCAGAAGGCTGTGTTTAGTAACTTTGTTCGAAAGGCTGTGTTTAGTAACTCTGCTATCAGAACACTGTCGTCGATAGTATTTCCATTGCTATCTCGCAGATAAGGCATCGATTGGTTTTGCCACTAGCATGGTTTACACACGACCAGAAAATCTTTGGATTTTCTGCCAGGTTTCGAGTAAAGTTTCGTTGTGGAAACTGTTACAAGCATCTCGCATTGATGTCCGCAATAAATTTCGAGCTTCTGTGAAAGATCGCCAATGTTGGGGATTTTGAGTCTGTTTAAATTTGGCATGTTTGTTTCGTTGTTTCTGCAATAGTGCTCTAACTCGTTTTGTGTACCAAGGGGGATCAGCTTCGTCGTTAGTTAATTTATTTTGTATAAATATCTCAATTACTGCCGATACTATTTCTTTGAATTCAAGCCACATCTGGTCTGTACTTACATTGTTAATTGGGAAGGATTGGAGGTTATATCTTATGAACGCGTCAAGTGAATTTTTATCTCCTTTTTTGAATAGTTATATTTTTCGTTTATTTTTGGAGGATTTGGGGGTTACAATATTCAATCTCGCTACGATAACCCTATGTTCCCTAATCCCTGTATCTATTTTGATACTTATTATAAGCTCACGATTATATGTTGCTAAGAGGTCAAGTGTTTTTTCACAGCCCTACTATTCGTGTCGGTTCGTGAACTCATCGTTCGAAATAATTGTCCGAGAACGCGTTTAGCACAGTTTCGGATGATTTTCTATGCATACCTCCGGATTTAAACATGTATTTTCGCCAACGTATCGAGGGTACATTATAGACACCACCAACTATAATTGTATGAGTCGGGTACGTGTTTGAAAATAAACTCAATTTTCTTTGAATCTTTAAGCAATTGTCTGAGTTGGGAGATCGGTAAAAGGATCCAATTATTATTTTATTCTGGTTGCCAAAAATGATCTCTGCCCATACTAACTTATAGGAACTATCTGCTTCAATTTTGTTACAAGATATACTACTGTTAACAGGAAAAAAACACGCCACCGCCAACTGCGCTTAGCCTATGTTTCGGAACACCGTTAGGTTCTTAAAAAAAATTTCAGCTTTAGCCAGCTTTCAATGCCTATAACGATTTGAGCATCACTGCTATCTGTTGGCACTTGGAGCTCTGGTACTTTCCCAACACAGCTACGACAGTTTACAACAGCTATAACGGCGGCTCCTGTACCTACGTTCTTCTTATGTGAGACTGAAGCTCTTTCGGTATTTCCTCGAGACCCTCTAATCTGAAAACCGCTCAGTCTACGCCACACAGCCCCTGCTACCCGTGCACCCTCATCCTGAGTGTAGTGGAGTCCCGAACTATTCAGTGGAACCCGAAACCCCACCACCCCACGGCGCAATTCGTGGAACCTGCAGCCTACACGATCGCAAAACGATCTGAGCCTCTGGTTCAGAAGCTCCACTCTGCTCTGTACCAAAGTTCCGCAATCGGTGCTGTCGACTATGCTGTAAATAGTGAGCTCTGCTTTCATTTCGCAAGCAAGATGACCATCCTTTACAACTTCTGTCAGCCGCTTGAAACCAGAGTGAATCTCTTCCGATCCAAAGTGACGCACGTCATTGGAACTGACGTGAGCAACCACCTACAGTTGGTGCAGCCTGTGCTCTTCATTGCATTCGGAAGGACGCTTTCCACGTCTGGAATGACTCCTCCAGTTAAGCGCAGGGAGTAATTTTATGAGGGCATAGAAAATTTATAGATCTTTATCAGAATGCATCGGTTACACGAAATGCTGAGCTACTTTTCAGGACTGTCTTTTCCTTTCAGTATTATGAAGTGATATAAAGAGCCTACCCTTCAGTTTTCTCGCGGCCACCATGTAGCTGCTGACGATATGGTTCGGCGTGAACCATCACGCGTAGAGGGAAATTTCAAAATTTAGCATCGCTAAAGACTCTGACCAAGTAATTTTCAATGAAATGTGTACATACTTTATCAAATAAGCTTTTCTTTGCATAAATGCACTTCCCTGACGACTAGATTCAGAAATTCGTGTTGCCTTTATTTTCCGTATTATTTCCTTTCCGCTACTGTTTGCCATCATAACCTCTATTTATGTTTGTTTACCTTTACATGTGTCTCTCTGTGTCCGCTGGGGATGTGCTTGGGCGTATATGGACACTGATTTTCGAAACTTAAAGTCAAAAGTAACTTCCGCATGTGAAATTTGGACCGTACGTAGAAAGAGCTGCAATGGTATTGTACAGAAGGTAAGTGAAAGAAATACGCAATTAATCAAACAGAAATTACTCTTTTATTCAAAGGTACTAATTACACTGAAACCAATGGGACTCATGATAGTCCCCTAGACATTACAAATGGCGGGAAAAGGTTCGTAACAGCGTGTGTGATCATCACGGACGACCATGCATGCTCTGCAACGTGCTTCCATGTTGACCAGAAAGCTGTTGAGGTAGTCTTGTGGCAGAGCGTTGCATACCTCCACCAGCACTGTTAATATCTTCTGGATGGTAGTTGGGGCATGAGGCCTTCTGCAATATGTCTTCCCAAAGTAGCCCAGGTTTTCTCGGCGGGTTTTAAGTCGGGAAATCGAGCAGGACAGTCCTTCCGCGAAATGTGTTATGGTTCCCTTGGCTCCTTCACCTTCAGGGTTCGATGTGATCATGCATTGTTATCAAAAACAAAGTGCGAATGCACCTCAGAAAAATGCATCTAGGGAAGACTATAGTGTCGCAACAACGTCGGTCGGTAACTGTACCGTGTTCGAAGACTCAGTACCCCCATGCAACATTATGCCTCCCCACATAGTTTCACCTGGACCAGCAAAACGACCACGTTCGACAATTGCATTACGTGCTCCTGCCTCTCGCCAGGGTAATTATTGTCTTTGAATTATGTTCATGTAATTGTATACTTCTCTCAGTTACTGTACCATGGTTCGACGTTTCGATCCCTGTGCTAGGATGTTCTTCAGGATTCCACGGGTGTTCCTATATGGCTACACACCATCGAAAGACAATATGGCCTTCACTTGTAAGAGAATCAGGACAATAGTTTTTTATAAGCGAACGCGACACCGTCTTTCGACAGTGTTCATACATCCTGGAATACCACTGGAATCCTGAAGAAAATTCCAGCACAAGGATCGAAAGTGCAACAATGATGAAGTCTGAAGAGAAATATGGCACGACATAAGGACTCAGATGATTTTATCATCAATGGCAACGACAAGGATAGCCTGAAGACTTACATATTTCGGAAGTAGTGAGTGGTTTTGCTTACCTTCATAATTATTTTTGGACCATATAATAATTTGTTTGGCTTATTTTCAAAAGTATTCACTGAAGTTTGCATTTAATTTGGGTTTTGTTTACTAAGGGGAATTTTACAGTAACGTTAATATCTTAATGGGTTTTCCATCTCTTATATGAGTAAATGTTGTTTCGTTATGGTTATCAGCTAAGTATTTAGGCACTTACTGATGAAAATAATTTAAATCGCTAACACTACCCATCCACACATTCTTTTGAGACTCAAGAAACTGACAAGAAGGACCGATTCACTTGACGTAGAGCACTTTCTTTTATTTTTCTGTTAACAGGAGAGAGATCACAATTCTGTCATTCTTTCCCAGCCTGCTGTATCATCTAATCTGGAAACTAACGTCTTACTGGATAGCATCCGATAGATAAGACCATGTCCATCGGCGTTACAAACTAGATCGAGAGTCACCTTGTCAAACGAAATGAGAATTTCGAATTCCGTTTTGAAGTTTTCAGCAGCTATCGTAATGAAAAGACTTTCAGTAGTCACTGAGAGCTAGCACTATCCCTAACAATCTTTTCACCTTTGAAAACAACTATGGATGACTGAGAAGTTCTTGTTTAAACCTACAGCTTGCTCTGGTAATGTGGGACCTTACATTTGGATATCACTTTCCATCATTGCAATAAACCACAAGAAAAATGCGTCATCGAGAGATTCATTGTTTGCTGTTTTGGTTGTCCCGCGACTCTGTAAAGTGAGCATTTTTAATCTGAAACAAAACTTTTCAGTTTCTTCCAGCCTATATTACACCACTGAAGTTCCAACTCCAAATTCAGCAGCAATATTTTTCAACAATTCCGCTTTGTCCATCCTACGCATGGGCACTAGCACCTTCTTTTTCTTTAATGTCACTTTACAATCACAAAAAAGGCCATAAAATGCCGTACAGTCCACTTTCAACATGTAACTGCGTCATAATCACTGTCTGCTGATTGCCTGAATTTAAATTTAATGATTGTCGTCATTGCCATTATTACATCTTGACTACGAAATACTACATAGTGATTGTACTAAAACAAAATATCCTAATGGACCAGAGACTCGGACAAATGAGGACCGGTTCGGCAAGGTTCCATCGTAATGCTTCTTCAATTTATTCAATGTATAATCACCTCCCAGTGCTTGAGTGCTTCTTATTGGAAGTAGTTTTGAAAGTAGGAGTAATTTTTTGGAGCTGTGCTGGACAGAGAACTCAAATTCTGGAACACTATGAACTTATGACAAATCACATTAATGCGTCACAGTCGTCGTCCTGTGTGTATCAGAGCGTAGTTTAGCACAAAAAGCATTACCTTCGAGTCTGATGACGCCATCCGCTTCACCCAGGGAATTGCTGGCAATGCAGCGGTAAGCGCCGAAGTCCTGTGGAGACACGGCGCGGATCTTGAGCAGCATATACTTGTGGTAGCCGCTGTCCACCGTCACCGCCTCGTATTTGTCACCTAATCCAACAACAAGTACGTCACTCATTAGGGAATCGCTATCACCTATGGCCAGTTGAACACCTGGCACATTACGTGCACAATGGTTTGTGAGGTAACCAAAGCCGGAGCCTCAGCAAGTATCAGGTTGTTCAGTAGTGAACATATGATTGATACAAAAAATGGAATTTACACAATTATTGTCGTTGCATTTTTAAGCGCACATAAGAGTATGGCCCTATAGAGTTTCTGTACCTTCACGTGAACTACGTTGTTTACTCTTTTGTCATGAAAGTCATCATATCGCCATCATAGCAAATTCACTTCAGAACAGTCTTTACCTTTTATAGTTAGATAAACCACCAACAAAGTGCTACCTGGTATTTACATTAAACACTTATGACGATGTTAAGAAATTATTGAAAAACTCAAATGAGGCGGTCGTTATTGATCACTGCATGCGTGCATTGTATTACAGTAGATGTATGTCTAGACAGTTAATAACAAATTCATGGCAGAAAAATTGTAACTTTTTTTATCTGTATAGACCATAGCGGTGAGTGAAAATCTGAACCCTGATCTTCTGTGTACTAGGCAGGTGCGCTAGCCACTCAGCCACCTTGGCAAAGCGGTCCGCACAACTGCGCAGGTGACCCCGGTACGTTCCCTCCCGGGTCCAAGTTTTCACTCCCCGCTTCAGTCTATGTCCATAAAATCGTATCTATATGAGACCAGTAAAGTCTCTGAAATTGTGTCATTTCATTTGTATAAGCACCTTCACCTGGGTTGCAGGCTGGATCTCCCATTTACGTTCTCAGGTGCTATTTCAGAACAAGGAGATCCTCTGCAATTCTGTTCTTGTGAGGGGGAATTTAAAGTAGACTGGGGCGGCAACGAGAATTTGGATTGAGGACGGCGGCATACCACGGCAATCTGTGCAATTGTGTGAACAGTTGTGTGTAGGTGGCTTAGTGGCCAATGCACCTGCCTCATAAGCAGAAGACCCGGGTTCGATTCCAGGCCTTGGCACAAATTTCAACTGCCAATTCGGTCTATATAGATAAAATATAACTATATGAGACCAGTAATGTCTAGAAATTGTGTCATTTCATTTCCAATATTTTTGCTACCAGCGACTCTTCGCTCGATCCATTCTATTCGTTTTAATTTATATTATTTTACACCTGAGCCTGAAACCTTCTCTCAGAGTTTTGAGATATGTTAGTGTGGCTGTCGAATTTTTTTCTTATTTATCATCAATATGATTACTAACACTTGAAATAAGAATAATAATCGAAAAAAGGAAATTCTCTCTGTTGATTTTCCGACATTTTAGTTTTTTCGCCAGCCGATTTTCGGTATCTCTGGCAAACATAATCTCCTGCAAGCGCAGATAAAATAAAAATAAGCAAGAGATAATAAACAACACAGAAAACTCATTTAAAACAGAAAATATGTATTAAATACAGATGTAACCAAACCGAAGTAGGTAAATGTAAAATGTGCTCTTGAAGTTTTGCAAAAACAAATCATCGATCTTCACACAGTTACGATAAAAAAGACCAGTCAGAGATTACTGTAAATCACTACCCTTGATCAAACGGGTCTACACCAGCCAATCAGTAGTGACAAAATATTGTGCACTATCTTACTCATTGGACAGATTTCTATGACTTGCACATAAGAATTAAAACCGTCAAATTCCAGAACTTCATTTTATTACATAAATAGCTCATTCAGGATAAATAAACAATCAAATGGAGCAGGTCTGTATTCAAGATCAATCTCACAGTTTTGTGTGTCGTAACTTCTTTATCACCTTTCAGCTCAGTAGGTCCATAGGTTTTTTGTTTTTGTTTTGTTTTGTTTCTTTATTTATTTATTTATTTATTTATTTTGCCTGCGTCTGTGACAGTTTTCACCTGACGATAGTTTAAAAAGTTGAAAATCCATTAGTGAATAAATGAAATCTGTTCCAGCATAACGATAAAATCTTTCTTCTTTGTCATTCACAAATCATTTTGTTATATCCTGACACATGATCCATTGACAGTTATGGAATAGGTATATGATCTAAGTAGAGAGGTAAATATACAATATGAGTAGCAAAGGTCGTGACAAGTAAATGAAAGGAGAAGAACTAATTAACAGTTGCGTTGATACTGTGTCAATGCAGAGCTATACATCCGTCGCACCTCATAACAAGTCATAAGTAACAAAAGGCGGGTTTGCAAGCTGTAAAGAATGGTACTTCTATCCTTTTCCTTCTTTTTGGTTTATAAGGGTCTCAAAGCACACGTGTCGATCTCACATGTTGCCTCCAAATGCTTCCCACTTGTGCTATTTCCTGCCAGCTATTTACAACCACCCAGTTGCACACTGTTTTAATGTCATTTGCCCTTGTACACCTGCGTCTTATACCCTTCGTCTAGAATCAAATTACTTCTCCATGGATATTGTCGGAACCACGTGATCCTCTTTCATTCTCATCAGATGGCCTGCCTACCGAAGCCTTCTGGAATTTATTGTGCTCGTTATCGTTCTTGTTACGACAGCATATAGATTTCTGTACTGTGTCTTCTCCTCCAGCTTTGCGATTCATTATCACAGTTTTGAGCAAAAATATTCCTATAAACTTTGTTTTCAAATGGTTGTAACTGGTGATCTTCCATTTTAGTTAAACTCCATGTTTCTGGTCCATAGGCTAGGACTGGTCTGATGAGTGTTACGTACCTTCATTTTAGATTTCCTTGTTAGTATTTTTGACCCTATAAGTTTTTTTAGCGTGCGTTATCTCTTTGTAGTCCCATTTTTCACTTCTATTTGTCTCTTATTAGGTTTGTCTATCATTGCACCCGGATATATGAACTGCTCAACACGTTCAAATTTATGGTTGCTGATTATTACATGCACTTGTTCTTCCTGTTCATCTCTACATTTTGTTTTCTGGGCGTCTACTTTTAGGCCAAATTTGGATGCTTCTCCTACAAGCTCCACAAGTAACCGTCTGCTCTCCATTTCACTTTCTGCACTGAGCACTACATCATCTGCAACGCTAAAACGTTAACTTTATTTCTTTGGAGGGTCCCAGCTGGTACTCGTTTGGATTTTCTCGCAACTCTCTTGAAGACTACATTAACAAGAACAGAGGACAGAGCATCTCCCTGCTGTACAACAATTTTATTTTTAAAATGGTCAGATTTTATTCCGTTTAGCAAAACCCTTCTTATGTTACCATCCATGCACATTTTACAAAGATCTATACGTTTCATTGGAAAATCCAAGAACCAGATCCCAGGGAGTCATAACCTTTAATGAAATCAATGAACAAGTAATGTATTTTTCTTTTATATTCCCATAGTTTATCATTTATTATTCTGATTGCAAATATATTGTTAGTAGTGGATCTATTTCTGTGAAAGCAGTTTTGATAATCCCTAAATATACTTTCTGCCTACTGTTTCAACCGGTTCAACAATAAACAAGAAAAAATCTTATAGACTTCGTTAAATAGTGACATTCCGCTACAGATTCCGAAGTCTGTAGCTTTTTTGTGTATTGAGACTACTTCCGTTCGGGTGGTGTATTCATAGTTTTCCAGATTATCTGTATCTAGGGCTACAAACATCTATGCAGTGCTCCTCCCTTCTAGTTTAGTACCTCACCTGAAATTCCATAATTCCAAATTGCATTGCTATTTTTTTAGGCATTAATACTTACCGGCACTTCTTTATATGTTGGTCATTATTAGGGCTGCTTCTGGATTTTATAATAAGTGATTATGGATCAGATGTGTTCAGTAGATAATTAAAATATTCCTTGCTTTTTGAGAAAATTTTTCATAAAACCGCTTCTTCCCCGCTTATTACTTGCAGCTAGGACGATGACTCCTTTTATTCTGTTCCATGACACATTACTGGTCATTTAATGATTTTATCTCTCGCTACTTAAAATATCAGATCGGTTTGAAAGTTTAACCTTGATGTTAGTATATCTTCTGTTCCTGTTACATTTTCCAGATCAAATCTGGTCACGTTTCTTGGTCTGATTTTCGGTTTACGTGCTGCTTTCAACCTGATTCTCACTCTGGTGTTTCTATAGCACTAAGAAATTCTTATAAATCATATATTATGTAACATTCAGCCCGTTTTAGTCTTTCAACTACCCGTCCTCCAGTTTTTCGTCACTGCTTCTGAGAATTTTCATTCGAGTAACTGCAAAATCTGTGTTACACTTATCCTGGAATAGTCAAGTGTATTTCATTGGGCCGTAAAAGATCGACTACAAGAGAAATTAATCACACTAGTTTAACTCTTTTACGCTGATATATTACTCATATTTTGCTATCAGTAAGAACAGAGTGGTCTTGTTTAATACAGCTTGGTAACTGTTATTGAAAATTTTTCCTGAAAAACCACGCGTAATCTGAAAGTTTTGTGCGATTCGGTTTACAATCCAACTCTACGGAAAGAAACGCGCAGTGAAAGAATGGATGTGCCAGAGTGAAACTAGCTGCCTTAGTGCCCTCAGCCGAGCTCTGAGTGTCTTTCCCCGTAGCTGTTACGCAGTTTACAAGCGCGGCGACTGCATTAGAGGCGGCAGCAGGGCAGAGTGCGTACCGGAGAGGATCATGTCTCCGCGGCCGTTGGCCCAGTAGTTGATGGAGGCGGGGTACGCCTCCGAGTGACACTCGAGGGACACGTCCTGCCCCAGATAGGCCGCCTCCAGCTGGTTCGGGATCGACAGCAGCGGCGGAACTGCACACAAATAAAACAGTGTCACACAGTTTAGTATCTTACGTGAAAAATACAACGTAACGCAACGTCCCCGGAACAGCTGTACACGACAGTCACCATTTAAATATTTACAAGTGAACAATGGATAGCTCTACTGAGATGGGACATTGCCGTTATTTAAAATTCGTCGACGTTGTTGTTGAAGCAATGAAAGCTTAGAAACTGGTGGAGAAATTTGTTGACAGTGAGCTTTTAAAGAAGCGATGTCGAGGAAGACGGAAACTTCCTGTGTGGGTTTAGATCGGATGATTTTTTGTAACTATTATGATTTGTCTAAACGCAAGAAATGAAACAGATTAAAGAAACATTTGAGCGTCTTTGAACAATGCTGGAACTCACGTACAGCAAATGGTGCTGCCCTTTCTCCGTTACCTACATGACAAATAATCATTGAACTTTAAATTATGAAGCGGTACTTCGCTGTACAAGATTTCGAGAAATCATTCAAATGCATTTCATATAAACTACTGTAATCTGTTTGTTTTCTTAATATGAGGAGAATTTTTCACAAATCATTTGAACGTTTCCTTTTTCATTATTTTTAAATTTTAAAATTTTGTTCAGAAAGCATGAAATATACTGCCTTTAAATATCTATCGGTGTTCTATTATCAGAAGTGTACAGGGTAATTCAGGAGGAAGGGTCTGTATTTAGGCATGCGACAGAAGAACATACGAAGCAAAAAAGGCAAGTAAACATACCTTTAAAATGCATACCTTAAGAGCTATGAACACTTTTTTTCTGTGGAATAGATGTTTTTACACTAGCGAAGATGAGCACGTGCTCTTACCTCTTAAGGTACTGACCTTAGAACCTGTGTTTACTGGAACTTTTTCTTGTTTTGGTGCATACAACAAATCCTCAAAATATTGAAAGCAAAGACCTTACAGTAGAATGGATTTCTTTCACGGTATGAAGATGAAGAAGTGCTCATAGCTCTTCGTTGTTGTTGTTGTTGTTGTTGTTGTTGTGGTCTTCAGTCCTGAGACTGGTTTCATAGCTCTTAAGGAATGCGTTTTAGAACCCATGTTTAGTAGATTTCTTTGCTTCCAATCGTCGTCCATGTTATATCCCTGAATACTGACGATTCCTACCGGGACACAGTACATACATCGGAAGAAAGCAGCTTTTCGTGAAATATTTCCATTTTACCTCAAATTTATAATGTCCCACTCAAGGCACGCAATGTTTACCAGCCCCTGTGCCATTCTGTGCCATACGGCGTCATCTGGATGCGGTTTAGGGGGCTTGGACTCAGCACACAGTTCTACCGGCCGTTGTTGTCTTTCACAGCTTGGAGCCGTAACTTCTCAATCAAATTACTCCTCACTTGGCATCACGAGTCTGAGTGCACCCCATTCCAGTACTCCCACTAAGGCAAAATCCTGACAGTACCGATAACAGAAATCGGGTCCTCTACGCGAGAGTTAGACGCTATGATCACTCGGCTACGGAGGCGAACAAAATCACTAGCTGAGTTTTTCTTAATTACCTTGGCTACATTGAAACACTTAAATCTTTCTATGTAAAGCATGACCTCACCCTGATCAGTCTGATATCCGGTTTGTGCATTTAGCACTCTTCGTTTAGCTGTGAAATTCGAGCAAATATTTTCCCTGATATTACTTATTAAGTTTCTCTGAATTACCCTGATTTCTTTCGGTACATATATATATATTTTTAATCCACTCTGTAATTTCTGTATAATCTTGCTTTCGTTCCGCTCAAACATTTGACGAAAAATAACGACGGTGTGCTCAACGCCACTGAAGGGGACTGGGATGTGGCTTATCGATAGGTACCGACATCCTTACCTATAGTTAAGACTGCAGTAGGTCTACAGTCAATTTTGCGTGAACATTTAGCTGCGAAAAAGATTTCTTCCCGATGGATTCCGCATAGTGTGAACAAAGCTCAAAACAGGCTCGCGTCGCCTGGCGTAAGGAAATGCAGAAAAAATTACACTGAGGAAACGCAAGTCTATATACATTTTAACAGGAGTCACTGGTATACTCGTGAAAGACACTAAGGAATGATCAATCGATTCGGTGTTCCAGGATGAACCGAAAACAACAAAAATAGATTCAGTCACCAATTCTATCTTTCACTATACTGGACCTGAGATCACCATTGTTTTAGAGGGTCAAGAACAGGCAATGACGAAAGGAATAATGCTGTCTGATTGCCGCAAATCATCGATGAAACAACCGACATCTTAACCATGTCAGGTATCACTCGACAAGTGAAACAATTATTTATTTGACAGAAAAAAATCATCGAGTCACTGAATCTCTGGCCGTATTTGCCTCGTATAACACTTAACAAACTTGTTTCTGTTGTTGTGTGAACAGCGATTTCCGTTATCTCAAGAAGCTGCTGTTGTTGTTGTTGTGGTCTCCAGTCCTGAGACTGGTTTGATGCAGCTCTCCATGCTACTCTATCCTGTGCAAGCTTCTTCATCTCCCAGTACCTACTGCAACCTACGCCCTTCTGAATCTGTTTAGTGTATTCATCTCCTGGTCTCCCTCTACGATTTTTACCCTTCACGCTGCCCTCCAATATTAAATTGGTGATCCCTCGATGCCTCAGAACACGTCCTACCAACCGATCCCTTCTTCTAGTCAAGTTGTGTCACAAACTTCTCTTCTCCCCAATCCTATTCAATACTTCCTCATTAGTTATGTAATCTACCCATCTAATCTTCAGCATTCTTCTGTAGCACCACATTTCGAAAACTTCTATTCTCTTCTTGTCCAAACTATTTATCGTCCATGTTTCACTTCCATACATGGCTACACTCCATACAAATACTTTCAGAAACGATTTCCTGACACTTAAATCTATACTCGATGTTAACAAATTTCTCTTCTTCAGACACGCTTTCCTTGACATTGCCAGTCGACATTTTATGTCCTCTCTACTTCGACCATCATCAGTTATTGTGCTCCCCAAATAGCAAAACACCTTTACTACTTTAAGTGTCTCATTTCCTAATCTTTTTCCCTCAGCATCACCCGACCTAATTGGACTACATTCCATTATCCTCGTTTTGCTTTTGTTGACGTTCTTCTTACATCCTCCTTTTAAGACGCTGTCCATTCCGTTCAACTGCTCTTCCAGGTCCTTTGCTGTCTCTGACAAAATTACAATGTCATCGGCGATCCTCAAAGTTTGTATTTCTTTTCCATGAATTCTAATACCTTTTCCTTCACTGCTTGCTCAATATACAGATTGAATAACATCGGGGAGAGCCTACAACCCTGTCATACTCCCTTCCCAACCATTGCCTCCCTTTCATGTCCTTCGACTCTTGTAACTGCCATCTGGCTTCTGTACAAATTGTAAATAGCCTTTCGCTCCCTGTATTTGACCCCTAACACCTTCAGAATTTGAAAGAGAGTATTCCAGTCAACATTATCAAAAGCTTTCTCTAAGTCTACAAATGCTAGAAATGTAGGTTTGCCTTTCCTTAATCTTTCTTCCAAGATAAGTCGTAAGGTCAGTATTGCCTCACGTCTTCCAATATTTCTACGGAATCCAAACTGATCTTCCCCGAGGTTGGCTTCTTCTAGTTTTTCCATTCGTCTGTAAAGAATTCGCGTTAGTATTTTGCAGCTGTGACTTATTAAACTGGTAGTTCGGTAATTTTCACATCTGTCAACACCTGCTTTCTTTGGGATTGGAATTATTATATTCTTCTTGAAGTCTGAGGGTATTTCGCCTGTCTCATACATCTTGCTCACCAGATAGTAGAGTTTTGTCATGACTGGCTCTCCCAAGGCTGTCAGTAGCTCTAATGAAGCTGCTGTATCTTTCCAAAACAATCTTTTTGCTTTGCCAATATCAGCGAGCCATCGCGGGGTTGCTGATGTCGCCTTTCGAATTCTTGGTGCCACTAGTACGATCTGTCGCGTGATGTCCCTCTAGTTTCAGTCCACGAAGATCTTTGCACGAGGTTGTTGATGGGGACGCGGCGTGTTGTGACGTGGCGAGTCACGGAGAGGTAACGGAGCGACTAATGCGAGCACTTGCGCAAGCGTAGTGGCCTGTAGTCTGGCGAGTAGTTGCTAGGCATATTTATGGGCCGATTTGAATTCGTGGCTGACTTCGTGTGTGGCCTGCCCAGCCAGCTCTGAGGGTGTGTGTGTGGGGAGGGGGGGGGGGGTAAGGTCTAGGAGGGCGTGTACGGCCACAGCATAGAAGAAGCACGTTATCTCTCTCAGGAAACAGCATCGGCTCGCACAGTTTAGGATATCCTGTTAACGAACAACCAAAGGCAGGAAAAGCAAATAACAGCCACAATTCACGAAACCAACTGATGGTGAAATAGATCAGCTAAGGAATCGAAACGATCGCAGCAGACCTGTAGGTGTCAATAAGAAAATAACAGTTAAGGCCTCAAAATCGAAAACTTATCTTAAGTTCATGAATCGAAGCTGAAGCTTGCCTGTTCCAAAGGGGGCATAGAATCCATCACAGAGAAACTGGCTTCAACTCTCTCATCGGTGTACCACGTCGCAGAGCTGGCTGGCCAGGCTACTCATGAAGGCGGCACTCGAGATCAGTCACGGATTCAAATCGGCCCACAAATATGCCCAGCAACCACTCGCCGGACTCCATGCCAAAGACGCTAGCGAAAATGCTCGCGTTAGTCGCCGCGTGGACCTCTCATACCGCTCCGTTACCACTCCTCAAGTCGCCACGCCACAACACGCCCCGTCCCTATCAATGATGGAAAAATTGACTGAAATGTATGTAAAATAATTGAATTTCAATACGAATATTTCGAGAAAGACTGATGCGATTTTTGGCAAACAATGTAGAGTTATTAAAATACACGGTAGGGATCACGAAATGAGTGCACAATGGCAAACTATAGCCCTGATGTCGTAGCCGGCACAAGGCACATTAGGCACAAAGCACTATCATAACCTACGGTTTTGAATGTTGGGCTCCATAAGGTTTCCTTTCTGTGCAGCTACCGTGGAATATAAAATTATAAAGAATGTAGCAACCAGTCGAGGAAACATAATTTATTTATCTTGTTGCAAATCGATTTCGACTGATATCAGTCATCATAGGTGCATTTTTCTAACCGATACATGCCATAAGTAAAAGTACTGTCCTTCGCAGATTTATATCATAAAGTCGCCGATGATGACTGATATCAGTGGAAATCGATTTGCAACAAGATAAATAAATATTGTTTCCTCAACTGGTTGCTACATTATTTATAATTTTATAACCTACGGTGTTGTCATTGCGGTTTTGAGTTAATAAAACATTGCTTAATGGATGTGACAGCCTGCATTGATTGTTCCGCAATCGTCTAATCGTACAATAATGGGTCTCTCTGCGTATATATACTCACTACGTTACATTCTTGATGCTGAGGGTTAACTGCCAATTCTGCACCAAGTGTCGAAACCTTCACACATGCTCCTCCATTTCCCTGGAGTTTTCTAGAGTTGAAACTACTCTACATAAATCGACATCATCCGTGGCTGATGATTAAGAGCAGAGTTACGCTACAGGCATCGGCGTATTGAGAGGTTTCGAATTTTTTTAAAGTGGAAATTAATGTTTTTCTGCGCAGCAGTGACATTTACTAACCACTGCAGACAACAAAAAGATTTAAGAGTTAAGTTTCATGTAATTCCTAAGAACAATGAGACAATAATAAAACAGACAAATGCACGTGGACGGTCCGATGTGGTTACGATTGCTAGTGATTAAGTGTGCTCAGCAAATGTTTCTCATGTGGATTACGAAAGAGATTAGAAAAATGAATCGTTGAATCTTTCTCCGAAACAAAAGTAGAAGCTGATGCTGTTCCAACCTTGTATTTTCCATCCTCGAGATATTATTTATAAACTAGTTATGAACCTAAAAATCATAGAAAAGTACATGAGTAAAAACAAAGTTCCGTAAAGACGTAGAAGCACTATCACATGTTCTTTACTGCATTACCGAGAAATGAAGAAATTGCTAGTAAAAGGAACATTAACTGTGCTGTAAAGCGACACTGTGTATTTCTGACAACAACTGGAAATTGTGGAAAAATAAATGAAAGTATTTAGTCAAAAGAACGCTGATTTACTGGCTCGACTCTCTTGGTCTAAAGCTTGATTATTTAAAATACATTGATAAGCTAAAACATTATGACCACTGCCCACCGCGAAGATGCATGCAGCCTGGTGGCGTTCAACACACTTGACACGTTAGGAAAGGTATGTAAGCGGAGAAGGCACGGTTCAAAATGGTTCAAATGGCTCTGAGCACTATGGGACTTAACATTTGAGGTCATCAGTCCCCTAGACTTAGAACTTCTTAAACCTGACTAACCTATGGACATCACACACATCCATGCCCGAGGCAACATTCGAACCTGCGACCGTAGCAGCAGCGCGGTTTCGGACTGAAGTGCCTAGAATCGCTCAGCCACAGTGGCCGGCTAGAAGGCGCGGACGGGGGATCCCCTCGCGAACATATGGGCTGCAAATCGGGGAATCCATAAAGGTAAGAGACTTTGACAAAGGGCAGACTATTATTTTGCAGAATCTGTGAGCGAGCTCTCGAAAACAGCGAAGCTGGTCGAATGTTCACGTGCTACTGTAGTGAGAATCTACAGAAAGAGGTAGAAAGTCGGTGAAACTATCACTGGGCGCAAAATTGTTGGAAGTCAACGGTTATTCACAGGACACGGCGTTCAGAGGCTTATATGCTCTGTAAAGTAGGACAGATGGTCGTCTGTGGCATCTCTAGCGAAAGAGCACAATACTGGTGCACGGACGTTACGAAGCACGTTATTGATTGTACATTGTTGAACGCGAAACTACCACTGAACCCAAAATGGTTGTAAATCAACGATTCTTCACAAGACACGGGGTTCAGAGGCTTGTCTGGTCTGTAAAATAGGACAGATGGTGGTCTGTGGCATCTCTAGCGAAAGAGCATAATACTGGTGCACGGACAAGTGTTACGACTACCCCTACGCATCCACATGTTGATGCAACAACATCGTCAGTTACAATTTCAGTTGGAGCAGGTCCATTGGGATTCGAGCTCCAATCAATGGCAACGGGTCGGCTCTTCGGGTGAAATATAGTTTTGCTAAACTAGGTCAACTGTCGTCTCCACAGATGCCGTCATCGATATGAACGGCGTCTCGAAACGTGCGGCGCGCCACGGACGCAGGCTGGTGAGAGCAATATTATCCTAGGGGAGACACTCCTGTGCTCGCATTGGACCTGTGGCAGTAATCGAAGACACGCTGACAGCTGCGAAGACCTGCATCCATTCATGCCTGATGTCTTCCCCGATGGCGATGTCCTCTTTCAGCAGTGTAATTGTCCGTGTCTCAGAGCCAGAACCGTGCTACAGTGGTCTCAGGAGCATTATAGTGAACTCACATTGATGTCTCGGCGACCAAATTCGTCTGATGTGAATCTTATGGAACCCAACTCGGTCGCTATCGGGCGCCATCAACTCCAGCGCAGATCAGCGGCCCGTTATTAACGCGAGTTACATCTAATGTCACATACCTCTGTAAACCCACCGACAAACTGTCGGATCCCTGATACGCAGAATCAGTGATGTATTTCGTTCGAAAGACGGGCAAACGAGCTATTAAGTAAGTGGTCATATTGTTTTAAGTTATCATTGTATGTTTTCGGAAAGTGGTCTAGAGCTCTCTTTCTTACTATCAACAGAAAGTGGTTATGAAAGAGCGGTGTACTAACAGGTTATCTGAAGATAATGGAAAGGCTGTTTTTAAATGGTGGTAGCATTTTTTATTTACCTAATAAGTTAATAATGGTAATACACAGTAACATGAAAAATACCCAGTGTATTCTCAGTGAGGGTAGAAGTGTGCGCGGTGAGCCTGTTACCTTCTATGCGTTACTGTGAGGCTAGAGCGTCAACGTGATGTCACCTGCCACAGCACATTTGCATGTGAGACCTACTGTGTATCCTCGCAGGAGTGAAGAATGCTTGGTTTCTGACTTAAAAGTGTACTCACACTGGACGCGCAGCACGATCCTGCGGCTGGCGCTGGGCGGCACGCCGTTGCTGGCGATGCACAGGTAGGCGCCCGTGTGCAGGCGGCTCACCGACACCAGCCGCAGCTCCTCGCTGGGCACCTCCGGCACTGCGGCACAGGAGGGACAACCTCTCAGAGCAATATCCATTTACAGCACTGATAAAAATACACTATCTGACCAAAAGACTACGGGCACCTATTGGTGGACTTTAGAAATTTGTTAACATCGAGTATAGATTTAAATGTCAGGAAGTTATTTCTGAAAGTATTTGTATGGAGTGTAGCCATGTATGGAAGTGAAACATGGACGATAAATAGTTTGGACAAGAAGAGAATAGAAGCTTTCGAAATGTGGTGCTACAGAAGAATGCTGAAGATTAGATGGGTAACTAATGAGGAAGTACTTATTAGGATTGGGGAGAAGAGAAGTTTGTGGCACAACTTGACCAGAAGAAGGGATCGGTTGGTAGGACATGTTCTGAGGCATCAAGGGATCACCAATGTAGTATTGGAGGGCAGCGTGGAGGGTAAAAATCGTAGAGGGAGACCAAGAGATGAATACACTAAGCAGATTCAGATGGATGTAGGTTGCAGTAGGTACTGGGAGATGAAGAAGCTTGCACAGGATAGAGTAGCGTGGAGAGCTGCATCAAACCAGTCTCAGAACTGAAGACCACAACAACAACAATACGGGGTGTGTTCATCTTCCACCTTCATAACGGCTTGAACCCTGCTGTGAATAGTTTCAGTAAGGCAACCGAAGCATGTCCGAAGGAACATTGTATTTTACTTTTTGATGTACAGAGGGTTCCAAAAAATGTATCCACTGTTTAAAAGTCCATAACTTGCAAACTAATTCACGGAGTTGTCACATTTTTGGTGAAAGTGTAGCTTAAAGTCCAACTTAAAGATATCACTGTAGGTGTTCGAAATGGTCACCATTAACATCCATACACAAACGATGCCGACGAACTGCAGCACAAACTACTGACTGCAAAGTGTTCAGCTGGATATTTGCACATGAAAGTACGATGGATTCTCGACGTTCATCCAATGTGCGTGGCTTTTGTCGATAAACGACGTCCTTTAGTGTTCCCCACTGGCAAAAGTCCAGAGGAGTTAGGTCTGGGGGACGTAGTGGATACTTCACAGCACCTCTACGGCCTATCCATCTTCCTGGTAGATTTTCGTCGAGATATGCCCTAACACGAGTTTGGTAGTGGGCTGGGGCACCATCTTGTTGAAAGTAAACTCTTCCGTCTCCATACAAGTCTCGGATGGCAGGTAAAATGAATGTCTGGAGCTTCTGAAGGTACGCCTCACCGGTAACTGTGTCATCAAAGAAGAATGGCCCAATCAAGCCCTGGTAAGACAACCCACACCACAAATTTACTTACGGCAAATTTACGGCTTTGTCTACATGGACGTTCGGATTTTCGGCGGCCCAGTAGATGAAATTGTGGCGATTTACTGTTCTATTGAGTTTGAACTGTGCCTCATCAGACCACACAATCATCTCTGTAAACTCTTCATCGTTGGGCACCATGTTACTAAACCACTCGCAGTACTTCAGTCTCCGATCTGGGTCGTCCTCGTTCATTGCATGTACCAATCGTGGGATGTAGCACATCCACTTTGCTGTCTGCAAAATTCGCCGAACACTTGAGCCACTCACTCCAGTTTCACGGGCACACTGTCTCACAGACTTCTGTGGTGAGCGAGTGAATTGTTATAACACACGACGGGAGTTAGCTGGACTTGTTACTGTTACAGGTCGTTCAGATCGTTGTTTGTGTACATCTTTAACACAGCCTTCGGCTTCAAATTTGTCTCGAATGCGAATCGTGATATGTGTCGGTGGCTCTGATTGATACTCATTTCGCCATTGCCGTTGAACCTCATTAATATTTTCTTTCTCACTTCAAAACTGACTTCCTTTCATCGAATGTAAGCCTTGCGCCAGCCATGTTTACTCGAGTAACTAGGTGCAACTAAGAACAAAACACTGACTATCTGGCGACTGTCATGTGACAAAACAAAACACCGCAATACAACGCTTGTGTCGCGATTGCCGGAACTACAAACTATTACACTACCAAAGATGAGACAACTCCGTCAATTAGTTTGCCAGTTATGGACTTTGAAACAGTGGTTACATTTTTTTTGACCCCTCTGTATATTGCTCTGTTATTTCGTATTTATTCGTCAATATCACGCTCTTGATCTCGATAAATATATCCTTCCTGGAACGGAGTATACGTAACGTACGAGTCCAGGGTGTGACACAGACTACGACGTATGGAAATTTGGGTCTGGCCGTGATTCGTGCTCGGATGGCCGAAGCAGTTAAGGCGACCACTTTCGTAAAACAGTAAATCCGGGTTCGAGTCCCGGTCCAGCACAAATTTTCATTGTCGTCATTCCTACACGCAGCCGAATGTGATTAATATCGCAACTAAGAATACAGTTTCTGAGTTTTTTCATTGGTGCTGCGTGTCCGAAGGAACATTACACTGTACTTCTTAACAGCACGAGACTGCTGCTTCGTTCCTGCTGCTTCGTTCGCTATAAAATGTGTTTATATCCTTTCACAATTAGTGTTATCTTAAAGCTAATAACCATGAAAAACACTCCCACGCCGTTTTCGAACTGAAATGCGACTGAAGTTACAAGAGTAAGCCAACATGTCGGCCAGTGACACGAATGAAATCCTGAAGAAGATTCCAGTAGAGGAATCGAAACGTCGAGCACTGAGAAAGTTTGAAGAGAAATGCAACGCGACTTAACGACTAAGAAGATTTACCATCAATGAAAGAGCGGCCACCTACGTTGTACGTCTGTCCTCTCAGGTGCTAGTCGTGTAGAGTGCGTTGTGGCATTCCTGAATGCGATTCCATATCCTCACGACAGTGTGGGATTCCGCCAACGGGTTATAAAGCGGCTTATAAAGAGCTGCTCCACCACTGTCCATATTCGCTTTGGAACTCAGGAGTGATTCCTTCCGATTATTTCACGTGATTATCGACAGCTACCGTCCTAAATTCTCGACGGCTCCTGTCCGTCAGTACTTGAGCTCTACCTGGTCTTGGTTTAGGTGGGATTGTTCCTTCTCGATTACATCACCAACAATAGATTTGACAGTTTCAGAACATATGAACGTCACGGAGGATTTGTTACTCATGTGACATCCAATGACCACTCCACATTCGAAGTCAGTCAGTTCTCCTGAGTGACTCATCCTCCTATTACCACTTGTCTACTGTCAAAATGATAATCGCCGCCTCCATTTATACCTGCGGATCCGCCTGGTCTAATGGTCAATTCCACACTAAATGGAGGTGTCAGGATACTTTTCATGAGACAGTGCGCTCTGACACTGGTAACCACAGAACTGCCAAGCCGTCGACAAAATGAACAAGTCCAGCCAGAACCAACGTCCATTTCGGAACGAGTATGTTCGTCACACCACTTAAGGAAGTTTTTTTAGAAATTATATTAGTGGGATTTCGATTACTCGAAAGCAGATGCGAATAACAGCACCGCATCAAGAACGCTAATTAAATGAATCGCCAGTAACCGACAGCGGCGTCTACTAATCTGCCTATGATCTGGGAATTCACGTGGAATTGAATGTGATTCTTTGTATCAATGGCACTTTATCTTGTGAGGCCAAGGGGTTTTCAGTTTTTCTCTTTACTGGCTTAAGTTGTTGTATTTGAGTTGATTTTAGTGCCGAAGTAGTCAAAGGTATTTATTGATCTGAGTAGTACATGTCTACTACGATAGGTTGGCGATTGCTTACGATAATTTCTGTCTTCTGTGGATTGATTTCTACGCTATACCTTGTGTTATGATCTTGTTTTTCCTCGCTATACCTTGTGTTTGTTCTTGCATTTTTTTCAGTTCCCCTTCGTTTTCATGAATGACAGCTACGTCATCAGAAAATCTTACCGTTTTTATTTCCAATCCACTGAGTTTTAGTCCTTCCATGACCTATTTAAATTCCTTAATGACTTTCTCAATATATAGTATGAACAACACTGCTGACAACTGACACTCCAGACATATTTCTCTCTTGTATTTCACCATTTCTGTTCGTGATGACTCTTTAGTTTTCACACATTCCGAATACCTGCACGTAAACATAGTTCATATATAATTCACCTGTCCCTGTAATATAGACCAAAAACAGACATAATCTTTATGAAAGTAATACCGTTCACTTCATTCAAGGCTTTTCTAGATTTACAAATGGAATAATTAATGGTTTCCTTACATCCTGAATTTTGTAAAATTTGAAATTTTCCCGGCGAATCAACTATTCAAAAAGATTTCGGGCTTGCAGCCGGTCGTCGTAAACTTAATTGCAGGATATTTCGGCTGGACAACTGCCAGCCATCTTCAGGTGAGTCGAACGAGGACTGACGAACACGTTTTTTTTTTTCCTTTATTGATATTTTAATACCTAAACAACAGGTAGGCTGTCAGCAGCATGCTACGCCGCTCTTCAGCCATAGTGTTGACAATAACAGAACACAGAATGGAGAATCAGAATGAACAGAGTGACGTGCAAAAAAGAGTGGTCACAGATACACAAAAAAACACGGAGCCGTTCACACTTGACGATAACGACACTGAAAACACGTTGACACGGCGCACAGAACACTGGTGAATCCGACGGCACAAGTGAACGTAGAAGCGTGACGGCGGACACTAAAAAACACAAAACGACGTCACACACAAGAGACACAGATGGTGATGATCTCCAGCGCACGAATGTTCACTGAGCGTGTGCGAGTCCGGGGACCTGCCAAGAGAGGAGGAGGGGGGTGGGGGTGGGAGAGGAAGAGGGGAGAGCAGAGATGCCACGGGCAGGGGAGATAGGAGGAGGGAGGAAGGGGGAGGGGAATCCCAGGGGAAAAGGGGTGGAGGGAGGGTACGGGGAAAAGGAAAGAGAAGGGAAGGGAAGGGAAGAGAAGGGAGGGAGGGTGCCTAAAGGAAAGGACACCGGAAGTGGGGGTGGGGTATGGTCAAAGTTGATAGGAGGGGTAGATGGAGGGGAGGAGGACATCATCAGGGAGGGGGAGCTGATAGAAGCCACCTTGGGAGTGGGTAAGGAGGATGGAGAGATGGAGACCGGGTGGGACGTGGGAATACAGGTGCGGCAGCGGGCGGGGGTGGGAGAGGATCGGGGGGAATAGCGGGTGAGGAGGATCGAGTTTATGGGAGGTGTACAGGATCCGTATCCTTTCAAGGAAAAGGAGAAGGTGGGGGAAGGTGATGAGATCGTACAGGATCCGCGTGGGGGAGGGGAGACAGATGCGATAGGCGAGGTGGAGAGCATGGCGTTCAAGGATTTGGAGGGATTTATAAAAGGTAGGGGGGGCGGAGATCCAAGCCAGATGGGCATAACAAAGGATAGGGCGGATGAGGAATTTATAGGTGTGGAGGATGGTGGAGGGGTCCAGACCCCACGTATGGCCGGAGAGGAGCTTGAGGAGACTGAGTCGGGAGCGTGCCTTGGCTTGGATTGTCCGGAGGTGGGGAGTCCAGGAGAGGCGACGGTCTTGGGTGACGCCAAGGTACTTAAGGGTGGGAGTGAGGGCGATAGGACGGCCATAGATGGTGATATAGAAATCAAGGAGGCGGAAGGAAGGGGTGGTTTTGCCTACAATGATCGCCTGGGTTTTGGAGGGATTGACCTTGAGCAACCACTGGTTGCACCAAGTGGTGAACCGGTCAAGATGGGATTGGAGAAGGTGTTGGGAGCGCTGCAGGGTGGGGGCAAGGGCAAGGAAGGCGGTGTTATCGGCAAACTGGAGAAGGTGGACGGGGGGTGACGGCGGCGGCATGTCCGCCGTGTACAAAAGGTACAGAAGGGAGAGGATGGAGCCTTGGGGCACACCGGCGGAGGGGAAAAAGGTGTAGGAATCTGTGTTATGGATGGTGACATAGGAAGGACGGCGGGAGAGAAAGGATCCGATCAGACGGACGTAGTTAATGGGAAGGGCGAAGGTTTGGAGCTTGAAGAGGAGACCGGAATGCCATACGCGGTCATAAGCACGTTCGAGGTCCAGGGAGAGGAAGATTGCGGAGCGACGGGAATTAAGCTGGTCGGAAAGGAGATGAATGAGGTGAAGGAGAAGGTCGTCGGAAGAGAAGGACGGCCGAAAGCCACACTGCGTAATGGGAAGGAGGCGGTGCTGGCGGAGATGCTGGTGGATGCATCGGGTGAGGATAGATTCCAGGACCTTGCTGAAGACCGAGGTAAGGCTGATGGGACGGTAGGAGGAGACGGCGGACGGTGGTTTGCCAGGGTTAAGGAACATGAGGATACGGGAGGTTTTTCACAGGTCGGGGTAGTAACCGGTGGACAGGACTACATTGTAGAGCCTGGCCAGCGTGGAGAGGAAAGAGACAGGAGCTTCACGAAGGTGACGGTAGGTGACACGATCGTGACCAGGAGCGGTGTTGCGTTTGGTGCGGAGTGTAGCAATGAGATCCTGTGTAGTGATAGGGGCATTGAGTTCCGTGTGTGCAATGTTGTCCAAGTACTGGAAACCAGGAGCAAGGGGAGGGACAGAGGTGTCAGTTCGATCGCGGATATCCGGGAAGTGGGAGTAATCGAACTGGGGATCATTGGGGATGGAAAATACATCGGAGAGGTAGGAGGCAAAGTGATTGGCCTTACTAAGGGTGTCAGGGAAGGGGTTATCATCATGGAGAAGAGGATAGTAGGGGGAGGGTTTAGTTCCGGTAAGGCGACGGAAGGCTGACCAAAACTTGGACGAGTTGATAGGTAGGGTAGCATTTAAACGGGTGCATGTCTGTCGCCAGTCCCGGCGTTTCTTAGCCGCGAGCAAATTACGAATGTGTCGCTGGAGTTGCCGGTGGCGTCGTAGTGTGTCCTGGTCACGCGTGCGGAGGAAGGCACGGTAGAGACGGCGGAATTCACGGAGGGGGAGGACGGCCTGCGGGGGTAAGGTAGGACGGTGGGGCTGGATGGTGACAGTAGGGACGTGGGCCTCCACTGCCTCAGACAAGGTCTGCTGGAGAAAGGAGGCGGCATGGGTGACATCGTCGGGGTGGTGGTAGGTGAAAGGGTGGCTATCGACCCGGGTGGAGAGGGTATCCCGGTAAGCATTCCAGTTGGCACAGGAATAGTCATGGAGGTACTTAGGGGGAGGGTCATTATGAGAGTCGGGGTGGGGGCGACGGCCGTCTGAAACGGTGAGGAGGACAGGGAGATGGTCGCTACCAATAGGCTCCAGGACATCCACGGTTATGCGGCCAAGGAGGTTGGGGGAGGAGAGGATAACATTGGGAGTGGAGTTGGATTCGGGACGGGTGTGCTGGGGGATGGGGATGAGATCGCCTTGAAGGGAGGAGAGGAACCGATGCCACCGCCGTAACTGGGCAGCGGAACGACTATGGATGTTGAGGTCGGCGGCGATCACGTAGGAGGAGAAGGTACGGTCGATGTGGGAGAGGAAGTCGAAGGGAATGGGGGCGTTGGGGCGGACATAGATGGTGGCGCACGTAATGGTAAGGCTGGGGAAGAAGAGACTAAGGATCAGGTGTTCGGTGGGGTCGGGAAGGAGAGGTTGGAGCCGAACGGGTATCTGGCGGTGGTGACCAATGGCAACTCCGCCACGCGCAATTGGGAGGGGATTATCGGAGCGGTGGAGACGAACACGTTCTCCGATAGTACTGCCGCGCATGCGTTGCAGTCGCGGAGACAGAAGGGCCACACCGACCAGCGGCAGCGCCCTCGCTGGTGGAACTGCAAGGCTCAGCTGCAGTGGGTATTGTCGCTGGCCGCAGCTATCGAAATCTTCTGGCATCTTCGTCTCGAGCAAGTTTCGGAGATGACGGGACTCCACGCGTTATTCAATTGGTAACCACTGTCACGGTTCATTAAATTTCCCGCAATGCGTGTTTCAACTGATTCTTTGATAATGGAGTCCCAAAAAGTTGTTGCAGTGGCCAAAATCGAAGTTTTGTCGTACTCCATTAAATGTCCGTTAGAAATACAATGTTCCGCCACTGCAGACTTACTGAGTTGCAGTAGGCGAGTGCAACGTTGATGTTCTGTACAGCGCTCTTCCACTGTACGCGTTGTCTGTCCTATATAGGCCATACCACACTGACACGGTATTTTGTAAATTCCCGCCTTCCACAGTAACAAATCATTTCAGCGATCCCAGCAAATCAGAAATCTTAGAAGGCGGACGAAAAATCACTTTCACATGAAAATTGTTAAGAATCCTTACTATCTTGAAGGAGATGTTTCCGACAAAGGGAAGAAAAGCTAAGGACTTGGCTGGCGCGTTCTCCTCTTTATCTACCATATACGGAACTCTGCTGATTTTATCAACAGACTGGGGGCTCTCCACTTAAGTAGATCGGATATTCTAGTGAGTTTTGATGTAGTTTCCCTTTTCACAAAACTATCTCTTGCGAATTACTTGATTCTAATAGGTCAACAGTTTGAATCGGACGTTACTGCTTAGTTTCGGTATACTCTTTTCTCAACTTATTTTATGTTTAACCAGGAATATTTTGAACAGTTTGACGGTGTCGCTATAGGCAGCCCTCTGTTTTCTCTGGTAGGCTAACCTTTTTATGGAGGATTATGAGGAGAGAGCACTTGAATCAGCGGTTTGTAAACCAACTGTTTTTTGGAGATACGTCGATGACACTTTCATAGTGTGGCCCCACGGAGAAGAAAAGTTAATAGGATTTTTCATCATCTTAACTCCATCCTTGAGAATATTCAATTTACGATGGAACTAGAGAAAGATGGCTGCCTTCCATTCCTGGATGTTTTGGTTAAACGGAAGAGTGACGGCACTGTGGGACATTCTGTCTCTCGCAAATCCACACACATTGATTTGTTTTCGCATTCTTCAAGTTGCCATCACCCATCCCATACCATGAGTGTGCTTAAAACCCTTGTACACAGGGCACACACGGTGTCGGATGCAGAGAATTTGCCTAAGGAACTGGCACATTTGAGGACAATGTTCAGAGACAGTGGGTACTCGACCCGGCAAATTAAGAGGGCCATCTCAACTAGAGCCAGGAACAGGGAAGTGGATAAAGAGGAGAACGCGCCAGCCAAGTCCCTAGCTTTTCTTCCCTTTGTCGGAAATATCTACTTCAAGATAGCAAGGATTCTTAATAATTTTCATGTGAAAGTGATATTTCATCCGCCTTCCAAGATTTCTGTTTTGCTGGGATCGGTGAAAGATGATTTGTTACTGCGGACGGCGGGAATTTACAAAATACTGTGTCAATGTGGTATGGCCTATATAGGACAGACAACGCGTACAGTGGAAGAGCGTTGTACGGAACATCAACGCTGCACTCGCCTACCGCAACCCAGTAAGTCTGCAGTTGCGGAACATTGTATTTCTAAGGGACATTCAATGGAGTACGACAAAACTTCGGTTTTGGCCACTGCAACAACTTTTTGGGACTCCATTATCAAACAATCGGTTGAAATACGCATTGCGGGAAATTTAATGGCCCCTGACAGTGGTTACCAATTGAATAACGCATGGAATCCCGTCATCTCCGAAATTTGCTCGAGGCGAAGACGCCAGAAGACTTTGATAGCTGCGGCCAGCGACAATACCGATGGCAGCTGAGTACTGCAGTTCCACCAGCGAGGGCGCTGCCGCTGGGCGGTGTGTCCCTTCTGTCTCCGCGACTGCAACGCATGCGCGGCAGTACTATCAGCGCACTGTATAAGCTGGATCGGAGAACGTGTTCGTCAGTCCTCGTTCGACTCACCTGAAGATGGCTGGCAGTTGTCCAGCCGAAATATCGTGCAATGAAGTTTATGACGACCGGCTGCAAGCCCGAAATCTTTTTGAACATCCTGAATTTTGTCTGCAACTCGCCGTAAGAGGTTCTTTCGAGCCTCTCTTCCATCTAAATGTAAACTGATTTCCAGCTAAGTAAGTTTTCACTTTTATTGCTTATTGTTGTCAATATTTTCGACGTGTGCGAAAATTGACTCAGGGTGCGATATTCATCACATTTTAGAGCTGAAGGTGTCTTTGGTATTTGGATTCTGAGGGGCTTGTACCATTGATGGTCAATAGCAGGAATATTCACACCATGAACAACTCAAAATTTTGCGAAGCCGGAGGAAAATGTTAAATACATAAACAACGAAATGGGTATCCCATGAAAGCTGCGGTGAGATGCTGTAGTGCAGAGCAGCATCTCGACCGCACTGTGAGGCAGCAGAGCGGCTGGCAGGGGGCGCGGCGCACGCACCGTGGCGGCCGGCGTAGGCGATGGTGCCGCCGTCCTCGCGGCGCCAGGTGACGGCGGGCTCGGGGTGGCCCGTGGCGCGGCACGACAGCGTCACGTCCTGCGACTCGCGCACCACCACCTCCGACGGCGCCGAGTGCTCCTCCAGCGTCGGCGACACTGCAACAGCCGAGCACGCAATCTGCTTTAAACTCGGCGGACACGGACCAGCTTTCACGTCTCTCCGACTCTGCGAGGAATCAGAACTTCTGAATTACTCCTTTATTTAGAAATACACGTCACAGAATCTCTAACGTCGATCAGTTGTACAATTTTGGAACACGTATTATGTTCGAGTACAATGACTTTTCGTCCACGAGACTCAGAGGGCCATAGACACCGCTTCCCAGGTAGATGCCGTGTTTTTTGACTTCCGCAAGGCGTTTGATACGGTTCACCACAGTCGTTTAATGAACAAAGTAAGAGCAAATGGACTATCAGACAATTGTGTGGTTGGATTGAAGAGTTCTTAGATAACAGAACGCAGCATTTCATTCTCAATGGAGAGAAGTCTTCCGAAGTAAGAGTGATTTCAGGTGTGTCACAGGGGAGTGTCGTAGGACCGTTGCTATTCACAATATACATAAATGACCTTGTGGAAAACATCGGAAGTTCACTGAGCTTTTTGGAGATGATGCTGTGGTATATCGAGAGGTTGTAACAATGGAAAATTGTACTGAAATGCAGGAAGATCTGCAACGAATTGACGCATGGTGCAGGAAATGGCAATTGAATCTCAATGTAGACAAGTATAATGTGCTGCGAATACATAGAAAGAAAGATCCTTTATTATTTAGCTAAAATATAGCAGGTCAGCAACTAGAAGCAGTTAATCCCATAAATTATCTGAGGTAGGCATTAGGAGTGATTTAAAATGAAATGACCATATAAAATTAATCGTCGGTAAAGCAGATGCAAGACTGAGATTCATTGAAAGAACCCTAAGGAAATGCAGTACGAAAACAAAGGAAGTAGGTTACAGTACACTTGTTCGCCCACTACTTGAATACTGTTCACCAGTGTGGGATCCGTACTAGTTAATGTTAAGAGGAAGCCAGTCTCTTTGATACCAAGTGATAGCGTCTGTGTTAAAAATTTTGTAGATGGATGACGGGGGCAGGATAAAGTAATGTAAGATTTGTGCGCACAGCTGAGATCCTGCGTTTTGTGACGCTGGTCGCCTTGCTCGTTAGTAATCAGCAGGCCAAGCAAATATTTCGGGTATGCATTTCACAGACTAAGTATTTCAGTATCAGCTACCACCGGGGAACATAAATTGTTTAAGTCTGCTGAGGAAGTGCTTACTTACGAAAGGTTTCGTATAAAGATTAGAGGACTAGCTCATAAGTGCTTCGAAACTCGTCACAAACCCTGTAATCAGACTCGGGTGCTCTTTTAAGCTCCGCAGGAAGTAAAAAATAATTGCATTTCGAGGTGTATTGTGATAGTCTTCATATGACGACACAGTGCTGGAATCCAGAGATTGTCCATTGTCATGGAGAAGGAGTTCATTTGCATTTTAGTGGTGACGAACACGCTGAAACTGTTTCTTTCGTTTCCTGAAATGCACAATGAGGGAAAACATCAAACTGAAATACCCCTTCCGAGTGTCAGGAGACCGTCGCCTTGACTTAACCTGCTGAAGGTGTCAATTTGAACTTTTCTGTGCAGGAAAGGTGGCACGCGGGAGATCGGACAGGCTTGCACGAAGTTGTTACAATGACGACAAGCGCCTCGCCTGATGACTCACTGAGCTTTTCTTCAGTTCTAGGCCTCTGTAGGCATTCCGCAAGCGCCTATGAACATCTGCAATTCTCTAGTTTTCCACCAAAAGAAACACGGCTCTCTGCTTGGAACGCACTTCCGTTGCAGACGCCACTTTGAAGGCTGTGTATAGCGCCGCCACCAATTGCAACTTCATGAATCTATAGGGGCTGAAGCAGGAATATTCCACGACGCCCCACAACAAATTCTACAGTGTTTCAACCGAAATTGGCAGAGAAAAATGTGTTGTATTACTTATCGTACAGCCGTCGTATATCAATTTTCAGTGTGTCCAGATCACCAGATCAAAAAGACAAACATTTTTGTAATGACTAAACCGTCTGTTTCCCATGGGGGCCCCCAGCACTCCTCAGCAACGTCAATAAGTAATGGAACATATTCTTGCTGGGATGCTGGTTTGAGTCCGGCGTGGCATACCATTGGTGAGATCATCAAGTCAGCCCTGGTCTCAGTTGTCCCACATTTCAATGACATTCTACGTAAGTCGCGCAGAGTAGGTGGTCCTTGTCGACGCTGTTCACGACATCAATACGATGAGCACACGAGTTATCATCCAACAAGATAAAATTTTCGGCAAAATCACAGCGATACCACTGGTAGAGGAATCTCGTCTCCGTATCATAGAGTAGTGAGATTGCCATCAAGAAACACAAGAAGTGACCGTGGACCTATGTAAGGCCAGAGGTTCACCCCGCCACCACCTTGGGGCACATGTGAGAACACAGTGTTGGAGACATTCGATATTACCCGGCTGTCTCCAAACTCGTTGTCTGTGATTACCAGAGCACAGATATAAGATTCGTCGAAAACATCCAACGCCAGACCTGGGGCGTCTATTATACATGACTTCTTGTCAGTCTATAACATTGCCCACTGTGTTATGGTGTTTAACGTGGTCCTCGCTATGGTCTTCAGGAACGAAGAGTCGCTTCATTCGATCGTCTCATGATATTTTTATGCGGTAAATGACATCTTGTAACCTTTTCGAATGCCAAATTCAGTTCTGGTGCATTCAGCCCATGCATCCATTGTCTCAATGGTCGTAGATATCGAACGTAGACAGCCAGTGCGGTGTGAGTCTTCAACACTGCCTGCCAACTGGAACCGATTCCATATCCCCGCCACGTCACTTTGACTCTGGTGCACACGTCGAGCAACTTGCATGGTTGACAAGTCTTCTGCACGTAACGTGATGATGCGGAGCCTATCTCGGTCACTAATGTCCTTCGTGGCATGACGGATATTCAATCTACTCTTACACAGACGTTTCAAAGGCGTCACTAGCACTTTACTTTCAACTGAAATGCTGCAATCGATGTGAGTGCGGCGTTGTGCCCGTCGGTACAACAGAGTCGGTAGTGACCCCTCAATCGGTACAGGACCTGTCACATTAGCAACGCACACGTACAACATATCGAGCTGACGCCCAACTTTTGCTGATGTGTGTGTGTATTCAAACAGCTAATGGCTTTGTCATAGTGGTAGCACAGGTTCCCAAAATAGCACCGAAGTTAACTTCGTGTCGCGCTTGGATGAGTGACCGTCCGGGTCTGCCCAGCGTTGTTGGCAAGTGAGGTGCACTCATTCTTTGTGAGGCGATTGAGCACCTAGTTCATTGAGAAGTAGAGGCTCCAGTCACAAAAACTGACTACGTCCGGGAAAACGGTGTGTTGACCACACGCCCCTGCACATCAGCATCCAGTGATGCCTCTCGGTTGAGGCTGATACAGTGGTCAGTCGGTACCATTGGGCCTTCCGAGGCCTGTTGGGACGGAGAGTACATTGAAACAAAAAGGTTGCATTCCAGCTTCCCGGCAGTGAGTCACAATCATTAAACATATTCAACTTCGGTTCTAACAGCCGATGATGCTCCAACACCTCAAAGGAGGCAGTAAACAAACGTCTAATAACAAACTGTGGACTTCACACATGGTTTGCAAGTTATCAGCACTTAACTGCATCTGCATAAATAAGGCAGGAGTAACGCCATCTGCATGCTGGATATCAGGAAAGATTACGCGGAAATTTGAATAATAGCAGTTTGTGAAAAAGTAAATAATTTAGATGGAGAAGTAATTGTGGTAAATGTGCAAATGGGCAAAATTATCTTTGGATATTATTATTTAATAAACAGGACACAATCAATAATGAAACCAGTGTTAGGAGTAATAAAGGACGAGCTGTTACAAGGAAAATGAACTCTGTTCTGTGGAACAAAAAATGAGAACAACTGAGAAGAGGATTCATAAGACAATTCCCCAGAGTGTACTTTTGTACGGAGCAGACGCCTCGGACGTTATCAAAACATAATGGATTACTTAGGACGAAGACGAAGCTCACGCTGTACTAGGATGGACAGGATAAGAAATAAAGTAATCCGACAAAGGATGAAAACGGATAGGTATATTTGTGACGACATCCAACAGAAACAGCTGATGTGGTTTTGATCTTAGTGTAGAACGAATGAAGAGAGAATACCACACAGGAAGCTGCGACGGCTACAGTCCCAGCGAGAGAAAATGGGGTCGCCCACGACGCAACTGACAGATGATGTGGAAGAGGCAATGTAACGGAGGAAAATGTGCGTTGAGGAAAGTCAAAACGGCTACTCGGGGCAGAGAGGCGGTGCCAGAGAGAAGACGAAAAAGGTAGTTTGTGAGAAGATGTGTATTGCTCCATAAGAAGGAGAAACGTTTATCATCAGGTGTAGTAATTAGAAAGTAGCAGAAACATGGTTTATCGAGAGTACGGTATATCATTCCACATTGATGCTGCTCGTCTTGTTGGCGATAACACGACTCTTATATGAATATGGAATCGATGTGTTTAAGAATGCTGTACCAGGCCCTAAGGACAAGCGCCCGAGAAAGCTCAAAGTTCGCAGACCCTTGTCGTTGATGGTAAAACCTTGTGAGCAGTTAAGCCACATTGTATTCCTCTTCAAACTTTTTAAATGCTCAACGCTTTGTTTCGTCTGCTTGGATCTTCTTCAGGATTCCATTCGGGTCACAGGATAGCTCAACGCTCGAGAGACCGTGTCACATTCACTTACTCTTATATTGTCAGTGTGGTTTCTGAATAAGTTGTAACATTTTGCTCCCTGTATTTTACCCTTCCTACCCACAGAATTTCAAAGAATGTATTCCAGTCAACATTTCCAGAAGCTTTAGAAGTCTACAAGTGCTATGAACATACATTTACCATTCTTGAAACAATCTTCTAAGGTAAGTAGTATGGTCAGTACTGAATCGCTTGTTCATACATTTCTTCGGAGTCCAAACTGGTCTCCATCGAGGTAGGCTTCTGTAAGTTTTTTCAATTCTTCTGTAAATTATTCGTTTCGATATTTAGCAATTATTAGTTATTAAACAGGTAGTATGAAAAAACAACATCTGTGAGCATCTGCTTTCTTTGGAAATAGAATTACTACATTCTTCTTAAGGTGTGAGGATATTTCCTGCACAACGGGTGAAATAGTTTCGTCATAGCTGACTCCCCAAGATCAATAATTCTTACATAATGTCACCTAATCCAGGGGATCTTGTTATGACTTAGATTTTTCAGTGCTGTGTCCAATTCTTCCCGCAATACCACATCCTCATACATTTCATCATTCCTTTTTCTATATTGTCTTCTTACCTTCCGTTGTGTAGTTCCTCTATATGTTCCTTCCATCTTTTGGCTTTCCCTTTTTTCCTTAGTAATGGTTTTCCATCCGAGTTCTTACTATTCACAGAGCTTTTCTACGAATATCACTCTCTCTATATATGTTATTTTCGTTTGGGCGGTCTCAGTCTTCCCCCTGCTACTTCAGACTTGCATTTGTCCTCTTGCCATTCCTTTTTAGCCATTTTTACTTCCTGTGATCTCATGTTTTAGACGTTTGTATTCGCTTTTGTCTGCTTCATTTTTGCTTTTTATTCTTCTTCTTTCACCACTTAAACTCAATATCTCTTGTGATAACTAAGAGTTTCTACCACGTCTTTTTTTTTCTTTTTTCCCCTTTGCTGCCTTCGAATTTAATTTCTCACTGTGACCCATTCGTCTTCAGCTCTATTCCCTTCTCACGGAAACCCTCAACAATCTGTGCCACTTTCGATTTCACTTTCATAATATCCTACCTCTCTGCAGCTTCTTCAGTTTAGCCCGCATCTCGTGGTCGTGCGGGCGTTCTCGCTTCCCACGCCCGGGTTCCCGGGTTCGATTCCAGGCGGGGTCAGGGATTTTCTCTGCCTCGTGATGGCTGGGTGTTTTGTGCTGTCCTTAGGTTAGTTAGGTTTAAGTAGTTCTAAGTTCTAGGGGACTGATGACCATAGATGTTAAGTCCCATAGTGCTCAGAGCCATTTGAGCAATCTTCAGTTTAAATCTGCAGTTCATAACAAATAAATTGTGACCTGCCCTTGAAAATATCTTACAATAAAATTTCAAATCTACCTGCGAAACCTCTGTCGTAACATTACAAGATGAGTCTGAAATCTTTCATCGTCTCCAAGTCTCCTCCATGTACGCAGTGATCTTACATAATTAATAAATCATGTGTTTGCAATGATTAAGCCATCCTCTATGGATAATTCTACCAGATAGGTTGCTCTTTTATTCTTCCCCCCCCCCCCCCAAATCAATTATCCTAACACTTTCCCTTGTCTTACTTTTCCTAGTATGCAATTACAATCTCCCATCACTATTATCTGAATGGTACATTAGTCCATACTAATGTAAAATTGTAAGTACCAGTCGTCGTTCTCATATTTCTGTAATGCAAGAGCTTTCTAATTTGTGTTAAAATCTATTCTTGACTTTTCATACTTTTCTAATGTAAGCTATGATGTTCATTGTCCTTAGGCCACCTTCTGAAGAAGACAAATTTAAATTTGTTGAAACCTAGGTAAAGAATTCTTTATCCATTGCAACTGGTCGGCTGTTTATAATTTTATTATCTGAATAATTTATTTTATATCGTCATAGAGCCTGTCAATCTGTTCACTACTGTTGTGTGCGTTGGCTACGATAGTGCGTTCACTATGTCATTCATAGTAGCTTACCCATATCTTGAGCCGGCCGCTGTGACCGAGCGGCTCTAGGCGCTTCAGTCCGGAACCGCGCTGCTGCTACGGTCACAGGTTCGAATCCTGCCTCGGGCATGGATGTGTGTGATGTCCTTAGGTTAGTTAGGTTTAAATAGTTCTAAGTCTAGAGGACTGATGACCTCAGATGTTAGGTCCCATAGTGTTTAGAGCCATTGGAACCATTTTTCATATACTCTGTTTTCTTATTCATTGATGTACCTGCTCCTACATTACACCTGCACCATCAAAAAAGGTTTGCATCACCCCAGTTCCCAGAACTCCTGAAGATAGACGTTGACTGTGGATATTGTATCACAGACACAGTTCCTTTGACTGTTCAGACATGCCACTAAACCCGCCCAAACATGTAAACAACCATGCATGGGCAGCGCCTTTTAGACGAAGGGGGTCCGACAGCCGATCACTGCCAGTCATTCCACCAGGAAGGAGGTACACAGCTCGTATTGTCTGTAGTTCAATGATGCCTAGACGGTCAATACTGCGGTTCGATGGCGTCCGCATTGTTACTTTGTGATAGGAAGAGCTCTCAACAAGGGAAGTGTGCAGATGTCTCGGAGTGAACTTAAGCGGTGTTGTTCGGACATGGAGGAAAGTCAGAGCGACAGGAATTGTCGATGACATGCCTCGCTCAGACCGCCCAAGGACGTCTCCTGCAGTGGATGACCGCTGCCTCTGGATTATGACTCGGAGGAACACTGACAGCAGCGCCACCAACTTGAATAATGTTTTTCGTGCAGCCACAGGGCGTCGTGTTACGACTCAAACTGTGCGCAATAGGCTGCATGATGCGCAACTTCATTCACGACGTCCATGGCGACGTCCATCACGACACAATGCAGCGCGGTAGCGATGGGCCCAACAACATGCCGAATGGACTGCTCAGTATTGGCATGCCTTCGACCAGACAATCGTCGGAGACGTGTTTGGAGGCAACCCTGTCAGACTGAACGCCTTAGACACACTGTCCAGCAAGTGCAGCAAGGTGGAGGTTCCCTGCTGGTTTGGGGTGGCATTATGTCAGGCCGACATACGCCGCTGGTGGTCGTGGAAGGCGCCGAAACGGCTGTACAATACGTGAATGCCATCCTCCGACCGACAGTGCAGCCATATCGGCAGCATATTAGTAATGCATTCGTGCCTCTTCATGCAAATCTTCACGATAACGACATCGCCCAACTAGAATGGCCAGTATGTTCTCCAGACATGAACCCTATCAAACATGCCTGTGATAGATTGAAAAGGGCTGTTTATGCACGACGTGACCCACCGGGATCTCCTCCGAATCGCCATTGAGGAGTGTGACAATCTGTACCAACAGTGCCTTGATGAACTTGTGTACGCTACGACTAATACAGGCATGCATCAATACGACAGGACGTGCTATTGGGTCTCAAGGTACCGGTGTCTACAGCAATCTAGACCACTATCTCTGAAGGTCTCGCTATATGGTGGTACAACATGCAATGTGTGGTTTTCGTGAGCAATAAAAAGGGCGGAAATGATGTTTATGTTGATTTCTATTCCAGTTTTCTGTAAAGGTTCCGGAACTCTCGGAACCGAGGTGATGCAAATCTTTTTGGGATGTGTGTATTTGATTTTATATTTATAACCTCGTACTGACCTGCCAATAAGTCGTGTTCTTCCTGCCACCGCACTTCACTAATTATCACAATATCTAACTTCAACCTATCCCATTACATTTTTAAATTCTCTCATTTACTTCATGATTGAGCGGTCAGACATTCCATACTTCGACCCGTAGAATGCCAGTTTTTTCCCTGATGGTGACATCCTCCTGATTAATCCCTTTACGGAGATCGGATTGGAGGGCTATTGTACCTCTGGAACATTTTAACCAAGAGGTTTCGATCATCTTTTAACCATACCTGAGCTCGAGAGACATAACGGATTTAGCTTACCCTTGATTTCAGCTGTTCACATTGGCAGCACAGCAAGGCCTAGTTGGCTAATGTTACAAGGCCATGACTTAAATGTTGTTGTATCCTCCACCACCTTCTTGAATCATAGAGCCTGATAAAACTGTTAGCGGAATTTCCTAATAAATTTTGATTATAATTTTTTTCTGCTGGACGGATGCTACCTTCCATCTATTACTCTCTTTCGTTACTCGTTTCTCTTCGAGAAACCTTACAGCCGTAACAGTCTGTTCCACACACCTGAATCTGCCATACAATATATTTATCTGCTGCTGGCCTCACTTCTTCCCAGATGCTTTGAGAGCTTTTCTGAAACCTGCCTCTTGATCTAGAAAGGATTTCTCATGGACTTTTTCTACAAATGCATTATCTTCTAATTCCAAACTTAATCTTTCCACTTTCCAGTCCAAATACAGTTTTATTTCTAGGTCACTATTAGATACCATGGAAGACGTTTTGTTGAAAAGACATTCCTCCGCCTGCACCAATCGACTTCTAATAGATTTCATTTTTCACAAACGGTTTGCAACCTTGTGTTTGGTGTAAAAATGTTCTTCTACTGTGGCGCCCATCTCGCTTTTAATATTAAGCAAGTCGCCATTCTTCTTTCTTTTTCATCATCGTCGTCAACATAGCCTCTATTGTAAGTGCCATATTCACTTTATTCAACAGGTCTTCTACATCTCCCACACATTTGCCGGAAGAAATTTATTTGTCAATAAACCTTAATGTTGGTATAATTTATCACTACAGTTTTAATTACCTTGTGAAAAGTTCTACAGTTAATTCACTCATTGTTAGAAATAAAAGCAACAGAAGTGGAAGTAAACTACAACTCTCGCTTGGACAATTCTTAATTTCGTATTTCAGACGGACTGCCGATTGAAACAAAGACCAGCACAATTAGAAAAAATAACTGTCTTTAATCTACAGTCGCACTTCTATTTTGCACATTTGCATCTGGTTTCGGCACTAAGTACCGTCATCAGACTACCCCCCCTGCAAACAGTCGTCAATCTCGCTTGTTGACTTAATTCGATTTCTTTTTCTCTTTCACAGGCATTAATCACACTTTGGAAGTTGTTCATTGCACTTATACTTTCTTTGTCTTAGGGTTTTGAACATCTCATCCTATTTTACTTCTTGAAAAGGCTTTCTCTAAATGGAAGATGGTATTCGACTATCTCTTTTTTTCTATTTTTTTCCGAAGTCAGAGTTGCACCTGTCGTACCTTTTCTGAATCCGATTTTCCTCAGAAACTCTTCAACTTTTCTTTCTGTCCCTGGATAATTATATTATTCTGGTGGCCAGTTCTGTCTGATGTCAGACTGATCGATCTGTAGTTTCAGATTCATCTGATCAGGTCGTGCATCTCAGATGATTACAGTAATTCTGAAATTGTTCTTTGACTCGACTTTTTAGGGCACCCTTCATTTTTTTATGCTTTTCATTTCGGAGACTGGTTTGATGCAGGTATCCTCTCCACGCTAGGCTGACATGTGCAAGTATTTTCTTATCTGTACCCTACAGCTATTTGAACCTCCTTGCTGTATTCAAGTCTTGGTCTTCTATGCTACTGTTAACGCCGACGCGTCCCCCATAACCAAACTAAATATTCGACTATGCATCTATATGTGCCATATGAACACATTTCTTCACTTAGTCGTGTTATAAGTTTCCTTTCTCGCTGGTTCGATCCATCCATCTTAAGCGTTCTTCTCTAGTACCACATTTCGAAAACTTCTATTCTCTTTTAAATGTTTATCGTACAGGTTGAACTTCCATATAATCGATGTACTCGAGGAAAAATTTTTCACAATTCTTGAATCTATATTTTATGTTAACATGTTTTCCTTTCTCTGAGTAGCTTTTCTTGGTGTTGTCACTTGCATTTAATACATCTCTAATTATACTGTCGTCAGTTATTTTGCTGGCTATCTTTTATTAATTCCGTCAGCTTTACTTGATTTGATTCCATTATCCTACCCCTATTTAAATTTAGACAACAGGCTATTAAAAACGCTACACCAAGAAGAAATGCAGATGATAAACGGGTATTCATTGGACAAATAATTATACTAGAACTGACATGTGATTACATTTTCACTCAATTTGGGTGCAGAGATCCTGAGAAATCAATACAAATAACAACCACCTCGGGCCGTAATAACGGTCTTGACACGCCTGGGCGTTGAGTCAAACAGAGCTTGGATGGCGTGTACAGGTACAGCTGCCCATGCAGCTAGTAGTGACTGGCTTATTGTGACGAGCCAGTTGCTCAGCCACCATTGACCAGACGTTTTCAATTGGTGAGAGATCCGGAGAATGTGCTTGCCAGGGCAGCAGTCGAACATTTTCTGTATACAGTAAGGCCCGTACAGGACCTGCAACACGCTGTCGTGCATTATCCTGCTGAAATGTAGGGTTTCGCAGGGATCGAATAAAGGGTAGAGCCACAGGTCGTAATACATCTGAAATGTAACGTCCACTGTTCAAAGTGCCGTGAGTGCGAACAAGAGGTGACAGAGACGTGTAAACAATGACTAATGACACCCCATATCATGACGCCAGGTGATACGCCAGTATGGCGATGACGAATACACGCTTCCAATGTGCGTTCACAGCGATGACTCCGCACACGGATGCGACCATCGTGATGCTGTAAACAGAACCGGGATTCTTCCGAAAAAATGACATTCTGCCATTCGTGCGCCCAGGTTCGTCGTTGAGTATACCATCGCAGGCGCTCCTGTCTGTGATGCAGCGTCAAGGGTAACCGCAGCCATGGTTGGGATCCAGCACGGCGTTCCGTATTGCCCCTCTAAACCCACCGATTCCATGTTCTGCTAATAGTCATTGGATCTCGACCAACGCGAGCAGCAATGTCGCGATACGATAAACCGCAATCGCGATAAGCTACAATCCGACCTTTATCAAAGTCGGAAACGTGATGGTACGCATTTCTCCTCCTTACACGAGGCATCACAACAACGTTTCACCAGGCAATGCCAGCCAATTGCTGTTTGTGTATGAGAAATCGGTTGCAAACTTTCCTCATGTCAGCACGTTGTAGGCGTCGCCATCGGCGTCAACCTTGTGTGAATGCTCCGAAAAGCTAATCATTTGCATATCACAGCATCTTCTTCCTGTCGGTAAAATTCCGCGTCTGTAGCACGTCATCTTACTGGTGTAGCAATTTTAATGGCCAGTAGTGTATTAATTTCTGTGGTAAAATCTGATCACATTAATTCAGCACATGTTTCTTCCAGATTAAACTCTTTCCTCCATCAGATTTTTGGGCAAATCTTTAATTTGTTAGTGCATTGTTCAGTATGTTAGAACTACTTTTGGAAATTAACAATTAACAAGTGTTGATTAATTAATTATTCATCAAGGAGAATTAAATTTACTAACTATAAAACTATGTATTGCATTAGCAATCAGTAACAGTATAGGAAGAAGTGTGCACGTTTCAGGACAGAAGTTAAGGTACAAAGTTTATTTATTTTTAAAAATATGTGTGGGAAATTTGATTGCAGTAACTTATTTTTTTAAAACATTCCACACAAACATTAAAAACTGCCCATTGCATTAGTAATTGTTTCAGGACGACTGTTCTTTATAATTATATCTCTTATTGAGACAGATTTGGCTCCTTTGCGCTTCCTGCGAAATCATTTTTACGAAACCTATAGTACTGGTTTGTTATACCATCGGTTACACATCAGTGTTTCCTTGTTTCACTATTCCTAAGGTAGCTTGTACCGCTCTAATTGTTTGTTTATTTACTACATTCCACCCTGTTAAAAATGCCCCAATTATTATTTTGCTTACATAAAATGCATTTTATCCCATTCTCATCCACATTTTGCTTACCTCAAATATAGTGGTAGTATGCCCTTTGTTTATTTATTTTCATTTAAATCTACAGGTCAGCACTGTTAACATTTGAACTCATAGCTGTACTTTTCAGTCGCTAAAGATCGTATTGCATGGATAAATCATGAGGCGGCCTGTATCTAGCAATGGGTGTCACATGCTTGATGGTCATACTGACACTGGATTCCAAACATTTTTCTTACCATGGCTGAATCTACGTGATATCTCCCAAACCGTTCAAATATACCACCTCTTAGGGTCCACCTTCGTACCTGAGAGGTTAGCGTGGATGTTTGCCAAAAGGAGGACTGGAGTTAGATTCTCGGTACTAAAAGGGATTTTTCCTGGAGTACTGTAACGGTATGCTCTCAGCCTCGTGATGCCAATTTGGTAGCTACTTGACCCAGCAGTAGAGGCTCTAGGTCACGAACACTGACAAAGGCCGGGAGAGCAGCCTGCTGTCCCCGCGTCCCTCCATACCGCATCCAACGACGCCATTCGCAGAGAAAAACGCGGCGATCGGTCCTACCAATGCGCCCGACATGGCCTATGAACGGAGTTTACATTTTTATATTGTGATAGTGGTAGATAGTATGCGCAGTAACGAGCTCTGATCTATCACAGAAATCTGTAATTACGTATTCTGTTCTTCAGTAACACTCCCTTCCTCTATCTTATTGCTCGCAATATCATGTGATACGAAATTTCTTTCGTCATAAACATAATTTATCAGTGTTGTGTGTAAGTAGGAATATTGTTTGAAAGCTCCATGATATCAAATTGCATAGCCATGCTTGACGTCCATTTTAACGTAACGTAATCCAGCTAGGGTTTTTGTGTATCTCCTGCATTTTTCCAAAAGTTCTATTTCCTTTCCCGATTTTTTGGACAGTGAATTTGATACTAAAAATTGAAATTCATTGCGGAAATGAAGGAGTTTCCCTATTCTCTAATTTCTGTTTGCGAGCCCGCATTCTCCCCCACCTCCACTTTTATTAGTTCTCCAACGATAGCGTTGTAGCCCCTTATCACTTTTACAGTTTTATCTCATTTTATGTACTGAATTACTCGTTCAATTTGTTTATATACTCTATCATATTTTCTGCCTGTGTTGCAGGCATGCGTACGTCTTGTATAGTTGTTGCCGTTATTTTTATTGTTATGAGCATAAGATTTCATAGTACCCTTTTGTTTACGATGAAACCTACTCCCGTTTTTCTGACATTGTTTTTATTAGCATACGTTCATTTGATCAACATCTTTATATTCTTTGCATTTCACCCTTACTATATCCAGTGTCGGCCAATGCACTTCCCTCTAAAGATTTTCTAGCTTTAATTTTGAAAGTCGTCAGTTGTAGACACCAAAACATGTTAAGTATTCATGTACACATTCCCCACATACTTCCAATAAAACAGTAACCATTACAGAACTAAAAAAGATTGTTGCGATTGTACACACACACATACACTTTTAACAATAGTCAACACGTATCAATATGCAGGGTACGTCTCATAGAAACTGCAGCCGCTCTTCCATCTGCTAGGGTAGCTATATGTTTTGTTGGGTTAAACAAAGCCATGTCTTAAGCAAGTTGGTTAAACTTTGAAATTAGCCAGCCAATCGTTTTTCTTGGGGCAGAGAGACGGTTAGAGTGGGCCGTATGGCTTGTGGCCAAAGAGACGGTCTTTTCTTCTCTTCCGTTTGCTGTCGTGAACAGACTCTGCATTCGTACCTAGCTGTTTAGTGTTAGACATTTTTTCTTTTGAAATTGGAATGGACAAATTGAAGTAACATCGTTCTGAATTTTGGTGACATGGTTGCTTCTTTGCTCTGTATCTGCATTACGTGGGACATCACTTTTATTCATGCGAAATACTCTGCAGTCGTATTTCTCCTGGGCAATGTTAGTTCCTGGATCAAGTTTACAGCATCGCTACAACATACGGAAATCGGTATCCAATTTCTGGTTATCTGCGACTACATGTTGCTTATTACATTGCTTTTTCATTCACTGAAAAACATTGTGACTGTGTATGTATGGTTCTCGGGCGAGATGTTGGATGTCATCGTGAAATTTCCACAATATTTCACCTGCGCTTTAGACTGATATCTGTAGGTGCGGCGAAAATGCTGTTAAAGCTGTGACCGAAGCCGACTATACTGAAGCTCCAAAAAACTGGACTGGCATGCCTATTCAAATACAGAGATATGTAAAGAGGCAGAGTACGGCGCTGCGATCTGCAACGCCTTTATAAGATAACAAGTGTCTGGCGTAGTTGTTAGATCGGTTACTGCTACTACAATGGCAGGTTACCAAGATTTAAATGAGTTTGAACATTTATAGTCTGCGCACGAGCGATGGTACACAGCATCTCCGAGGAAGCGATGAACTGGGAATTTTCCCGTACGTCCATTTCACGAGTGTACCGTGAATATCAGGAATCCTGTAAAACATCAAATCTACGACTTCGCTGCTGCCGGAAAAAGATCCTGCAAAAAAGTGACCAACGACGACTGAAGGTAATCCTTCAACGTGACATAAGTGCAACCCTTCTGCAAATTTTTGCAATTTCAATGCTGGGTCATCGATATGTGTCAGCGTGTGAACCATTCAAGGAAACATCATTGATATGGGCTTTCGGAGCCAAAGGCCCACGCGTGCACCCTTGATGACTGCACGACAAAGTTTTACTCCTCACCTGGGTCCGTCAACAACGACATTGGACTATTGATGACTGGAAACATGTTGCCTGGTCGGACGAATATCGTTTCAAATTGCATCGAGCGGATGGACGTGTACGGATGTGGAGACAACCTCATGAATCTGTGGACCCTGCATGTAAACATGGGACTGTTCAAGCTGGTGGAGGCTCTGTAATGCTGTGGGGCGTTTGTAGTTCGAGTTATATGGGACCCCTGATACGTCTAGATATGACTCTGATAGGTGACACGTACGTAAGCATCCTGTCTGATCCCTTGCATCCATTCATGTTCACTGTTCATTCCGACGGTCTTGGGAAATTCCAGCAGGACAATGTGACATCCCACACGTCCACAAGTGCCACAGAGTAGCTCCAAGAACACTGTTCTGAGTTTAAACATATCCGCTGGCCATCAAGCTCCCCAGACATGAACCTTGCAACGTTCTGTTAAGTAGAGGTCTCCTCCCCCCTCCCTTCCCCCCTACCTCGTCGTACTCTTACGGATTTATGGACAGCCTTGCAGGATTCATGGTGTAAGTTCCCTAGAGCACTGCTTCAGACATTAGTCGAGTCCATTAACGTCATGTTGCGGCACTTCCGCGTGCTTGCGGGGCCCTACACGACACTAGGCAGAGGTGTTGCTTCGAAAATAGGAAGATTACTAACGATCTTAAAAACATCTTCCGTCCATCAACGAAGCTCAGAGCTCTTTTAGTCCCAGTAAAAGATAATCTTTTCTTAAGAAGGCCTGGTGTCTATAAATTACCTGTAGCTGCGGGACAAACCATTCGCACCGTGAAGGACAGATACGTCGAACACTGACGACACACACGTGGGGACCAGCCAGAGAAATCTGCAGCGGTGAAGCATTGTCTCAGTACAGGACACAATATGGACTACAAAAACCCGAAAAATCTCACTTCTGGGTCTTCGTACTGGAACAGCGCTATCAAAGAAGCAGAGGAACTTCGCAGCTCGGTTAATCTGCTAAATAAGGATACAGGACACCAACTTAGCACAGCATGAGATCCAGACCCGGCCATGCTAAAATCACAGTGACCACAAAGAGGAACTGTTGTTGGTACAAGGGATGATGCTGCGGTGGCGACGTAGAAATTCCGATTACAACGGTGAGGAGAGGCACACGCCAGGGCAGACACGTATATTATCTGCAGGGGATTCACGACAGGGGGCTATGGGCAATCCGAGGGCAGCATTCAGAATGATTGACAGCCTCCGCCCTTGCATCGACGCTGTTGGTTCATCGTCCAGAAGGTGGCGCAACTGTCTCTCTCTCGCTACCGATCGCGATATCTGCGCTGTTGGTCACTGAATTCGGCGCGTTCACGCCTGAGCGACTTTTTCTTAGACCGACATAAGTAGGAGGCTACGGTGACAGCCTCAGTAGTGCGTTCGCCACACCTGAAGATGCCTGTCAATTACGCTGATGAAATATTGTGTAAATTTCACAACGACTTCCGACATCTCATCCGAGAGCCGTATCTGCAATAATATGGCTGTTTCTACGAAACCAGGATAATTTTCTGTTGTCTTCTGAAAATGTGTAGTCGACTGAAGGGCACTCGTATGTAAGACATGAGATTTTGTATCCATTTCCTGCACTATATATACTTTCCTACACAATATAAACATTTTCAGACGGTATCAAATACTGGCGAAGTTATTTTTCATTCCTCTATTCTTTATTAAAATCCTCCATCACTTAAGAATTTATTTCGTAAAAGAAATACGTTAGATTTCATCGTATTCAAAGAAAAGACAGAATAAACTGCCCTCAGCAGAGATGACCCGTTCTTATTTTTAAATGTGATAACATGTTGCAGTGGATCCTCAAGGCACGAGTTCGTAGCGACGAAGACGTCGACATTAGTGTTTGATTAACACACATAGAGAGTATCTACGTTAGATCTCTTTTACGTCTTACTGTCACAATATATGTTGATTTATCTTATGTCAAATCTCCATTTCATTATTCCGTGGCGCTGTGAGAAAGTTCACAGTCGCTACAAAAAAGTTAGTCACATCGCGTTTCTATTCACTTATGGCTTAGATTTTACACAAAGGGAAATGTTTCAGAGCATTAAAACCGGAGCCATAGCACCCTATTTAAAGCAGTGGCAGGCTTCCACCATTTCACACGTATTTCAATATTTTACTCTGTGTTAACTCCACTCTGACAGGTGCCTCTCACCTATATGAATTACGGACTTATCCGGAATATTTTGAACAAATGGGAGATCATTATGACAGTTTCAGTAACAGGCCACATGTCCAGTGGATTCACATTATGGATCTTTATTTCATTTGTTTTCCTTGCATTTCGCATCCTCATATCGATCATTAAGCGTGATTCCTCCACCCTTAGGGCATTTTTACACTAGAAAGGCATGAAATTTTTCCTGAACCTTCACCTGCTCTGCCGTTCTCATTTCACATGGCATTACAAGTCTTCTATCACCTTTGCTACAGATCTTTATTCAAAAACTAAGCAATGTCTTGGGGGTCGAACCTGGGGCGCATAACGTTTGAATTTGTAGGCAAACACACCTACACCTATATCAGTAATTTATGTCAGTAAAATTATTATGCCGGAATCGCGAACCTTATTTTGTAAGTATGTGGAATAAAAACAGCGCTCAGTTGCGGAAGGTAGTAGTCGAAAGCTCTTGTCCTAGGTTTCAACCCATATAACTTGACCTTCTTCAGAAGTCCTATTACGTTTCAAACGCTGATCATAATGTGCCGCCAATAGGCTTAGATCAAATGAAAACTGGCTGTCGTAATTTGTCAATTTTTATTATGAATAAGCCTACCGCCGACACATCGTTATCGGAATTTGAAACGTAATAAGACTTCTGAAGAGGGTCCACTTACATTGGTTGAAACCTAGGTCGACAGCTTTTGGCTACCACCTTCCGCAACTAGCGGCTGTTTTTATTCCAAATATTATTTTTGCGCAGTTGCTGCTGCAGCTATGCTTAAGATCCTTATTTTGTTACCTTCATCCATAACACGTTTACTCATGGAGCATAGGGATGGTTGCTAGTTCTTACACAAATCTAACCCATAAATTGAACAGAAAAAAATGTCCGCCCCCGGTAGCTGCGTGGTCAGCGCGACTGAATGTCAATCCTAAGGGCTGGGTTCGATTCCCAGCTGGGTCGGAGATTTTCTCCGCTCAAGGACTGGGTGTTGTGTTGTCCTAATCACCATCATTTCATCCCCATCGACGTACATGTCGCCGAAGTGGCGTCAAATCAAACGACTTGCATCAGGCAAACGGTCTACCGATGGGAGGACCTAGTCACATGACATTTACATTTTTTACAGACAAAATACAGAAAGGTAGCATGATTATTAATATTGTGGTTCTGTTAAATTCACTACCGTGAATCGAACGCGGCCTCTACTCATCGCACACATACGCGTTCAATGTTCAGCTACAGAGGTGGACAAGGTAGCAAGGCAACGACATCTTTAATACGGTGTTTCTGTACGCACTTTTTCGAATAACTTAGTCATCATCATCATCATTTAAGACTGATTATGCCTTTCAGCGTTCAGTCTGGAGCATAGCCCCCTTATAAAATTCCTCCACGATCTCCTATTCAGTGCTAACATTGGTGCCTGATTGTAACAGATATTAATACTCGCCTCATGAACGTAAAATGTCGCTTGTTCTGCACAAATATGAAGAAAAAAGTATAAAATTAATGATAAGTCGATATTGACAAGTGTTTCGTAATTTTATTCACACAAGACTCGGAGGACACAAAACTCTGAGGTCTTGTGTTCAAACAGTTAGATCCATCAGAACGTCGTGGGAGAGACGGAGAGGGGGGGGGAGGGGGGAGGGAGAGAACGGGAGAGGGAGAGGGAGAGGGAGAGGGAGAGAGAGAGAGAGAGAGAGAGAGAGAGAGAGAGCAGTACGGAACAGACACAATTGATGAGGAGCAGCGAAATGGAGTGCACATAGCTTTCGCTAGCACTTTGATTACGTATGAAGAGTTAAGTTCGCAATCACAAGTACGGAGAAACTCCGTTAGTGAAATACAATCTTAAGTAGTTTTCCATCGATAGCGTTAAATACTCTTAAGTTTAAAGCACTTCGCTTGGTAATTCTGCTGTGGCTAGAATCATTCTGCTTGCATCTGTCCCACCCATTTCGGCACCCCTAAACATTCGTTTATTTTGGCGGAGTTCGCGTTAACTTGGCTCTTTGTATCCGCTTGGGGACGCCCGCTCGCCAGTTGAACTGTAGTTTGGGAAGGGAGAAGCTTAACAGGAAAAGTTGTTCCCGATCTGCCACGGCGGCGCTCCAGCCAAGAAAAGAGGTAGAGGTGGGGTGAAGGTGAGCGGGTGGGGGACACGGGTGCGTGAACTCAACAATACCTGGCCGGCGAGGAAGTCCTTCCCCTAAGAATCTGTCACAGACCGCGAGGACGGAAACGCTGCGCCAGCGGATCGCCCGTAGGCTTTTTCTGTGACGACAAATCCGATTAAAGACTATTTATGTCCCTCAGATGATTGTGTTCGCGAACAAAACATTGTAAAGAAAGTCGCAGTTTAAGAGTAATGCAGTTACTCGGCGTAACTCCATCCAGCAAGTTGCTAGAACAAGCAATCTGAAGCGGGCTTTGCGCGACGCAGCTCTGTGACAGAATTTTTCCCTTCGTTAGCTTCGTATAAACGAATTACACGGTGAACATCATGTTACGTCCGCAGTTGTGCAATGCTGTAACGCACGGTGGCAAAGGATTTACGTAACGCAGCGTTGACTTCACAATTCAGATGAAATTCTGTTTAAGGGTGGTAGAACGTCAAACGGGTCGACTTGGAGCAAGAGAGGCACCACAGGACATTTTAATTTCCAGTGCCTATACTTTTGCAAGTAAATTCATAAAACCTTGTCAGCATGACGGGGAACGATTCACGATTCACACTCATAGCAGAGGAAGTTCAATAGCATAACAAAATAAATTTTTGCACATGTGAACTTTCATCATTTTTTCACATATTATCGGCTGCATTTTTTGCTATAGATAAGCTTTTCTTCATAAGTAAGAGAGAGTCTTCCATGGATTTTGCACGGCATACAAACCATATTTAGAGGTGTATTAAACTCTTGAATTTATTTAATTTATGAAAAAGTGAATAAGCTGTTACATTTTAAACTTCATGTTAAGAAAAATTAAAATTTTTACCACAGTTTTTAATATGTTTGGAAAATTCCAGAGGTTTGTATTAAGGAGTTTGTGTTTAATAAGCATACCAAGTTTGAAAGTAACAGAATATTTGTTTTAGATGTTACATGTACCTAAGGACAGAAATTTGTCATAGGAACAGAATCTTCCGTCGGTTCATGGTAGAACAACATTATAATAATGAATGAAAAGCACCAGTTTGCTTTTTTTCTACAATATTACTTTTGTTGTTAACCGGTTTTCGGCTTACAAGGCCATCTTCAGACATTTACTGAGTATTATCACCAAAGAAGTTAAATGTTAGCATACAACATTGGAAGAGAAGTAACACATCTAGACTGAAGTAGAAACATACAGTAAATATCAGCTTTGCAATGTTATTTACTGTATGTTTCTACTTCAGTCTAGATGTGTTACTTTTCTTTGGTGATAATACTCAGTAAATGTCTGAAGATGGCCTTGTAAGCCGAAAACCGGTTAACAATAAAAGTAATATTGTAGAACAAAAGCAAACTGGTAAAAAAATTTGTGCTTTGTGGAACATGGCCCTTAAAGTTTCTGCTTGTATTTGGCATTCTTTTAGAACTGTCCAGCAACATGAGCAGGTTCTTTTTCATTTTATAAATGAGTTTTGTTCCTTTTCACATTCCTAATATCCTATGATGCATTCTTCTTGACTTTATCACCTCCAAAAATGATTTATCAGCTTTCACTACACGCTCTCTGTCTACCGCATAGAAAGCTTTGATGCACTTCCCTCCGAGCTTAATTCCCATTTTCCGTAAAACATATTTCCTGCTTTGTACACCATAATTAAAACATAAAACTGCATCATAAACACTAATAGCAACTGCATTTCTTCCTACAAAAATGGTTTTTGGCAATCTTTCCTATACACATGGGTTAAAACTTTCATTTGAGTTTTGGCGTATCGCTACGAAGACATTTCTTCAGTAAGTTTTCATTTGCAACGTCCCTGAATGTAGGTTTGAGGGCTTCCATAGTAGCTGCTGGTAGATATTTACTGTGATGATATTCTTAACTTACTTATGACAGAATAATGTTGTGCAAAGGGGTGTAAACTTAAAACCAAATAACGTGCCTTGTAATCTCTAGAATATATATGTTTTATACATAAAACTATTCTGGAAGTTGTGTGCTACAAAACAGGCATATTTTTGAAAAATCGATTTTTTTTTAAATTTTTGACATCCTACCCCCTTAAATTCATTCTGAGAAAAAGACATCAGGGGAAGAGACTTAAACCTGATTCAAAAAGTATTTGACCTACTCTTGAAGGGCAGCGTTATCAGCACCTGACAGAGTATAGAACAGACCGCATTTTTGGTCTTAATTTGGCCGGCTAAACGAATCGGACAATATCCAGATTTTTGGGGCGTTCGGATGTGACACTGCTTCGAATAGCTCTGAGCATTATGGGACTTAACATATGAGGTCATCAATCACCTAGACTTAGAACTACGTAAACCTAACTAACCTAAGGACATCACACACATCCATGCACGAGACAGGATTCGAACCTGCGACCGTAGCGGTCGCGCGGTTCCCGACTGAAGCGCCTAGAACCGCTCGGTTACAACGGCCGGCGATGTGACAGTGGTCCAATGTTGGATTGCAAAGGAAAGTGAGGCCGGCAAACACGTCTTAAAGATGCCGGTCGACCACTGTGACCACCGTACGGGAGGATCGCCGTTGTGGACACCAAAAACCTTGTTACCCCGTCTCATCTGCCCCTGCCATCCGAGAGTAAGTAATGGACTCCCTGCAACATTCTGTATCGTCCAGTCTCATTCATCGGATACTAGAAGCAGCCAGACTAGTGAGTTATCTTCCCTTATGTAGGCTGCTGTCAACGCCACAACACAAACGGCTGCGTTTTGAATGATGCCCTGACCATCAATCAGGGATTTATGATGCACAGTATCACATTTCCAGCAATGAATCGCGTTCCTGCACTACCCCAGATGACGATTGTCGATTAGTATGGCGCCGAGGCACAGTGTTGATACTCCTGGAGTCATGATTTGCAGAGCCAAAGGGTATGACTTAAGGTCACGGCTGTCAGTGGTTGTGGTAACTCTAACCGCATAACGGCAAGTCCCGGACATTCTGTGCCCTCATGCATACAATGCTCATCCTCGCGTGGCCCTTGTCTGAAACGTATGCGCTCAGCCGTGGGGCAATCGCTGGCGCCAATGATTCTCTATCTACACTATGTGATCAAAAGTATCCGGACACCTGAATGAAAATCACTTAAGAGTTCGTCGCGCCCTACATCCTTAATGCTGGAATTCAATATGGTCTTGTCCCACCCTTAGCCTTAATAAAGCTTCCAAACTCGCAGGCATACGTTCAATCAGGTGCTGGAAGGTTTTTTGGGGACTGGCAGCCTACTCTTCACGGAATCCTGCACTGAGGAGAGGTATCGATGTCGATCACTGAGGCCTGGCACGAAGTCGGCGTTCCAAAACATCCCAAAGGTGTCCTATAGGATTCAGGTCAGGACTCTGTGCAGGCCAGCCCGTTAAGGGGATGTTATTGTCGTGTAACCACTTCGCCACAGGCCGTGCATTATGAACAGGTGCTAGACCGTGTTGAAAGATGCAGCCCCCAACCCTGAATTGCTCTTCAACAGTGGGAAGCAAGAAGGTGCTTAAAACATCAATGTAGGCCAGTGCTGTGACAGTGCCTCGAAAAACAACAAGGGGTGCAAGGCATTCCATGAAAAGCACGACCACACCATATCACCACCGCCTCCGAATTTTACTGGTGGCACTACGCACGCTGGCAGATGACGTTCACCGGGCATTCGCCATACCCACACCCAACCATCGGATCGCCACATTGTGTGCCGTGATTCGTCACTCCATACAACTTTTTCCAGTGTTCAATCGTCCAATGTTTACGCTCCTTACACCAAGCGGAGCGTCGTTTGGCATTTACCGGCGTGATGTGTGGCTTATGAACAGCCGCTACACCATGAAATCCGCGTTTTCTCACCTCACGCCTAACTGTCATAGTACTTGCTGTGGATCCTGATGCAGTTTGGAATTCCTGTGATGGTCTGGATAGATGTCTGCCTATTACAAATTACGACCCTCTTCAACTGTCGGCCATTTCTGTCAGTCAACAGACGACGTCGACATGTACTCTTTTGTGGGGTACGTGTCCATTCGCGTTTACACTTCACTATAACATCGGTAACAGTGTACCTAGGGATGTTTGAGAGTGTGGAAATCTCGCATACAGACGTATGACACAAGTGACACCCAATCACCTGACCACCTTCGAAATCCGTGAGTTCCGCGGAGCGCCCATTTTGCTCTCTCACGATGTCTACTAAGGTCGCTGGCATGGAGTACCTGGCAGGTGGCAGTACAATGCACATAATATGAAAAACCTGTTTTTGGAGGTGTCCGGATACTATTGATCACATAGTGTAATTGGGGCAGCATTTCAGGCTGTTCTGACATGGGCATTTTCTCTTTGATTCTTCCCTTCTGGTTGTTATCTAAGCGCGGCGCTTCCGGCTATGGTTTTCTTCGTTTTCCGCTCCGGGGCCTAGTGGTCGTGCTCACACGTTGCTTGCCCATATGTTGTGTCGGTGAGTAGTGGAGTGATTGTGTTATGGAGGAGTGTTGGTGGCTCGCGGCGCTGTGTTATGATTTGAGGAGTGTGTCGGCAGTGGGCTGGTGGCGATGGCCTCCAATGCACTACCAAGTGTCTATATTGTCAGCTGCCGATGCTAGATGCCTATGTATGCTATGTGGATTCTCGTTGTTTGCTGCTACTAACGGCGGGCATCTGCTATTTCTTTGAAGTTGTGTTTTGTGATCGATCTGATCGTAACTTGCGTTCACAGCCAGAAACAGTGATCCGTATGTGATTATCCCCGCCGTGGCGGGAATAAGAAATTCACTCTTGGTTCCGGTATATGTTGAGTAGTGGTGTTAAAAGTGTAAAACACTGCTCAGTGACGGTAGCAAAAAAAAATGGTTCAAATGGCTCTGAGCACTATGGGACTCAACTGCTGAGGTCATAAGTCCCCTAGAACTTAGAACTAATTAAACCTAACTAACCTAAGGACATCACACACACCCATGCCCGACGCAGGACTCGAACCTGCGACCGTAGCAGTCACGCGGTTCCAGACTGAAGCGCCTAGAATCGCACGGCCACAACGGCCGGCTCAGTATGATGCATTGTGTTAGTACAAATGTATTATAAGTCTAAAATATTCTATAAATTTCACACATGACGCCCAGTACCAAGAAATACAACTTTGCGTCAGAACGCTATGTGTTAGCGTTTGCTGCACGCTCGTACCTGTTAAAGAAGGTGTGCAAGGTGTCGTCGCGTCTCTGCCTCTGAGTTGTGAATTCTTTCATAAACTCCCAGATTTTCTAGTAAATCTTGACTGGACTGTATAAATCGCTGCTCCAGTTCTTCTGCCATATCAATGGCAGTGCTTGCACACTTCACATCTGAGGTGACCTCAGACAGAAAAATCAGTGCGATTCGCGTCAGATAACCTTTGAGACCAAGGTACAGGTGCTTTTCGACCTATACATCTTGGACAGTGTTGGTGCCTTAGATGTCTCACATCAGAAGCAAAATATGTCGCTGCCGAACCATGCATCTGCTACATTCTTGAAGTAGGGAAGATGTGTGACACTGAAACACAGTTCTATATAAACTAAATGGTAAAAGTTAAATGTCAAATACATTTGCATAAACTAAGATAATAAGCCATGGACCTTACCGTTGGTGGGGAGGCTTGCGTGCCTCAGCGATACACATGGCTGTACTGTAGGTGCAACCACAACGGAGGGGTATCTGTTGAGAGGCCAGACAAACGTGTGGTTCCTGAAGAGGGGCAGCAGCCTTTTCAGTAGTTGCAGGGCAACAGTCTTGATGATTTACTGATCTGGCCTTGTAACAATAACCAAAACGGCCTTGCTGTTCTGGTACTGCGAACGGCTGAAAGCAAGGGGAAGCTACAGCCGTAATTTTTCCCGAGGGCATGCAGCTTTACTGTATGGTTAAATGATGATGGCGTCCTCTTGGGTAAAATATTTCAGAGGTAAAATACTCCCCCATTCGGATCCCCGGGCGGGGACTACTCAAGAGGACATCGTTATCAGGAGAAAGATAACTGGCGTTCTACGGATCGGAGCTTGGAATGTCAGATCCCTTAATGGAGCAGGTAGGTTAGAAAATTTAAAAATGAAATGGATAGGTTAAAGTTAGATTCAGATGGAATTAGTGAAGTTCGGTGGCAGGAGGAACAAGACTTTTGGTCAGGTGAATACAGGATTATAAATAAAAAATCAAATAGAGGTGTTGCAGGAGTAGGTTTAATAATAAATAAAAAAATAGGCGTGCGGGTAAGCTACTACAAACAGCATAGTGAACGCATTATTGTGGCCAAGATAGACACGAAGCCCACGCCTACTACAGTAGTACAAGTTTATATGCCAACTAGCTCTGCAGATGATGAAGAAGTTGATGAAATGTATGATGAGATAAAAGAAATTATTCAGATAGTGAAGGGAGACGACAATTTAATAGTCATGGGTGACTGGAATTCGAGTGTAGGAAAAGGGAGAGAAGGAAACATAGTAGTTGCATATGGATTGGGGCTGAGAAATGAAAGAGGAAGCCGTATGGTAGAATTTTGCACAGAGCACAACTTAAATATAGCTAACACTTGGTTCAAGAATCATACAAGAAGGTTGTATACATGGAAGAATCCCGGACATACTAAAAGGTATCAGAAAGATTATATAATGGTAAGACAGGGATTTAGGAGCCAGGTTTTAAATTTCCAGGGACATATGTGGACTCTGACCACAATCTATTGGTTATGAACTGTAGATTAAAACTGAAGAAATTGCAAAAAAGGTGAGAATTTAAGGAGATGGGACCTGGATAAACTGACTAAACCAGAGGTTGTACAGAGTTTCAGGGACAGCATAAGGGAACAATTGACAGGAATGGGGGAAAGAAATACAGTAGAAGACGAATCGGTAGCTCTGAGGGATGAAGTAGTGAAGGCAGCAGAGCATCAATTAGGTAATAAGACGAGGGCTAGTAGAAATCCTTGGGCAACAGAAGAAATATTGAATTTAATTGATGAAAGGAGAAAATATAAAAATGCAGTAAATGAAGCAGGCAAAAAGGAATACAAACGTCTCAAAAATGAGATCGACAAAAAGTGCAAAATGGCTAAGCAGGGATGGCTAGAGGACAAATGTAAGGATGTAGAGGCTTACCTCACTAGGGGTAAGATAGATACTGCCTAAAGGAAAATTAAAGAGACCTTTGGAGAAAAGAGAACCACTTCTATGAATGTCAGGAGCTCAGATGGAGACCCAGTTCTAACCAAAGAAGGGAAAGCAGAAAGATGTAAGGAGTATATAGAGGGTCCATACAGGGGCGATGTACTTGAGGACAATATTATAGAAATGGAAGAGAATGTAGATGAAGATGAAATGGGAAATACGATACTGCGTGAAGAGTTTGACAGAGCACTGAAAGACCTGAGCCGAAACAAGGCCCCGGGAGTAGACAACATTCCATTAGAACTACTGATGGTCTTGGGAGAACCAGTCCTGACAAAACTCTACCATCTGGTGAGCAAGATGTATGAGACAGGCTTAGTACCCTCAGACTTCGAGAAGAATATAATAATTCCAATCTCAAAGAAAGCAGGTGTTGACAGATGTGAAAATAACCGAACTATCAGTTTAATAAGTCACAGCTGCAAAATACTAACACGAATTCTTTACAGACGAACGGAAAAACTGGTAGAAGCTGACATCGGGGAAGATCAGTTTTGATTCCGTAGAAATATTGGAACACGTGAGGCAATACTGACCTTACGACTTATCTTATAAGAAATATTAAGGAAAGGCAAACCTACGTTTCTAGAATTTGTAGACTTAGAGAAAGCTTTTGACAATGTTGACTGGAATACTCTCTTCCAAATTCTAAAGGTGGCAGGGGTAAAATACAGGGAGCGAAAGGCTATTTCCAGTTTGTACAGAAAGCAGATGGCAGTTATAAGAGTCGAGGGACATGAAAGGGAAGCAGTGGTTGGGAAGGGAGTGAGACAGGGTTGTAGCCTCTCCCCAATGTTATTCTATCTGTATATTGAGCAAGCAGTAAAGGAAACAAAATAAAAATTCAGAGTAGGTATTAAAATCCATGGAGAAGAAATAAAAACTTTGAGGTTCGCCGATGACATAGTAATTCTGTCAGAGGCAGCAAAAGACTTGGAAGTGCAGTTGAACGGAATGGACATTGTCTTGAAAGGAGGATATAAGCTGAACATCAACAAAAACCAAAACGAGAATAATGGAATGTAGTCGAATTAAGTCGGGTGATGCTGAGGGAATTAGGTTACGAAGTGAGACACTTAAAGTAGTAAAGGAGTTTTGCTATTTGGGGAGTAAAATAACTGATGACGGTCGAAGTAGAGAGGATATAAAATGTAGACTGGCAATGGCAAGGAATGCGTTTCTGAAGAAGAGAAATTTGTTAACATCGAGTATAGATTTAAGTGTCAGGAAGACGTTTCTGAAAGTATTTGTATGGAGTGTAGCCATGTATGGAAGTGAAACATGGACGATAAACAGTGTGGAGAAGGAGAGAATAGAAGCTTTCGAAATGTGTTGCTACAGAAGAATGCTGAAGATTAGATGGGTAGATCACATAACTAATGAGGAGGTATTGAATAGAATTGGGGAGAAGGGGAGTTTGTGGCACAACTTGACCAGAAGAAGGGATCGGTTGGTAGGACATGTTCTGAGGCATCAAGGGATCACCAATTTAGTACTGGAGGGCAGCGTGGAGGGTAAAAATCGTAGAGGGAGACCAAGAGATGAATACACTAAGCAGATTCAGAAGGATGTAGGTTGCAGTACGTACTGGGGGATGAAGGAGGTTGCACAGGATAGATTAGCATGGAGAGCTGCATCAAACCAGGCTCTGGACTGAAGACCACAACAACAACAACAAGATAATACTAAACACTAAAGACAGTGTCGGCTCGCAATCATACATTGTCACAGCAAGAGACCGATGTGTACAAGCCATATATATATATATATATATATATATATATATATATATATATATATATATATATATATATATATATATATATATATAAGGTGTTACAGTGGATGCTGTGCTGAGAAATAATTGTTAAGAAAAAAATTCGGTACGTTGCACCGTTTCTGAGTTGTTTAACATTGAAGATAACCAATCAGGTCATTGCTGGTGCAAACTCAAGCAATGCATGCTCTGTGGAGCCGTTAGTTACCACTTATTGAAATACTCATTACCGCTAAAATACATCTGTTGGTAAATGATAAATTTAAGCTAGGTCAGTAAAAGCTACGTGTGCTCGGATTGAGAAAACCAAACGAAGTACGCGTTTGGAAACAGTCTCTAGCAGGCTGCTTGAACCTTTATGTGTGACGACCTGAACGGCGAACTACAACGCTAAGTAATTCGGAAACGGCGCAAAGTAGCATATTTTTTTCTTAACAATTATTTCTTAGCCCAAACTCCTCTTCAACACCCTTGCTAGGTCTTTATACAGTTTCTGACCACGCTGTATACTACAACGCGTGCTGCAAGTAACAGTTCTGAGCTTCACGGAAAATAGATGACAAATGGGAGGTAGTGGTACTCACCGACCACCTGCAGGTATCCCTGGCGACTGCGCATGGGGTCGGTGTTGAGCTGGCACATGTACCAGCCGCGGTCCGACTCGTGCACGTCGCGCACGCGCAGCAGCCACGAGCGGTGGTCGCCGTGCGACAGCGAGATGCGCGGGTTCTGCGTGATCACGTGCTGGTGAATCGACAGGATGGTCTGCGTGTCCACGCGCACCCACGCCACCTGCAAAGCGCAGCGGGCATGTAGTCAGGTGTCACGCCTGCGGCTCTGGGCTTTGTGGCAGACGGGAACAAGCGAAGGATAACTTCCGTAGACTACAAATTTTCTCTTTGTAGGGAAAAATAATTAATAATTAGAGAGGGTAATAAGATAGGACACTAAACAAGAACCAGGTAACGTATGACATGAAATGAGTAAATACTGTAAAAACCTACTTCGCTCTATTGTACACTACTGGCCATTAAAATTGCTACACCACGAAGATAACGTGCTACAGACACGAAATTTAACCAACAGGAAGAAGATGTAGTGATATGCAAATTATTAGCTTTTCAAAGCATTTACACAAGTTTGGCGCCGGTGGCGACACCTACAACGTGCTGACATGAGGAAAGTTTCCAACCGACTTCTAATACACAAACAGCAGTTGACCGGCGTTGCCTGGTGTAACGTTGTTGTGATGCCTCGTGTAAGGAGGAGAAATGCGTACCATCACGTTTCCGACTTTGATAAAGGTGGGTTCCGGAGGATAATACGGAACGCCGTGCTGGACCCCAACGGCCTTGTTTCAATAGCACTCGAGATGAAAGGCATCTTATCCACATGGCTGTAACGGATCGTGCAGCCACGTCTCGATCCCTGAGTCAACAGATGGGGACGTTTGCAAGACAACAACCATCTGCACGAACAATTCGACGACGTTTTCAGCAGCACGGACTATCAGCTCGGAGACCATGGCTCCGGTTACCCTTGACGCTGCATCACAGAGAGGAGCGCCTGCGATGGTGTACTCAATGACGAACCTGGATGCACGAATGGCAAAATGTCATTTTTTCGGATGAATCCAGGTTCTGTTTACAGCATCATGATGGTCGCATCCGTGTTTGGCGACATCGCGGTGAACGCACATTGGAAGCGTGTATTCGTCATCGCCATACTGCCGTATCACCCGGTGTGATGGTACGGGGTGCCATTTGTTACACCTCTCAGTCACCTCTTGTTCGCATTGACGGTACTTCGAACAGTGGACATTACATTTCAGATGTGTTACGACCCGTGGCTCTACCCTTCATTCGATCCTTGCGAAACCCTACATTTCAGCAGGATAATGCACGACCGCATGTTGCAGGTCCTGTACGGGCCTTTCTGGATACAGAAAATGTTCGACTGCTGCCCTGGACAGCACATTCTCCAGATCTCTCACCAATTGAAAATGTCTGGTCAATGGTGGCCGAGCAACTGGCTCGTCACTATACGCCAGTCACTACTCTTTATGAACTGTGGTATCGTGTTGAAGCTGTTTGACTCAATGCCCAGGCGTATCAAGGCCGTTATCACGGCCAGAGGTGGTTGTTCTGGGTACGAATTTCTCAGGACCTATGTACCCAAATTTCGTGAAAATGTAATCACATGTCAGTTCTAGTATAATATATTTGTCCAATTAATGGCCAGCAGTGTATCTTTATACGTTGTAATGCAGCAGAAAGTTCTATCACTTCGCACTAGCGCTCACGGCGTACCCCATCTTCCCGATGTAAGAGTGCTGGGTGCACACGGTCCCTCTAAGTGTGCTCCTCATTAACTGGTTTTGAACCTAAGAAGAACCCCTCATTCAGGTTCTGCGATGGAGACATTGCAGTGTTTCTCTGGTGGTCGACGTGAAGCCTGATCTCTCCTTTCTGCCGATTTGAGACGCTGTTAGAAGAGACGCACACGGTACACTGCATTTGAGGAAACTTTAACCAGAACACACTACAGTCTGAATCGACGGGCTAGTGGCAGACCGATGGCAGCTGCGCGTACGCTACCACGAGTGGAATACCAAAGAAGACTTAATCCGGTAAGAACGTTAAAAAAAGGATAAACACGCTTTGAGCTTTCCTATCTATGAAGTCTGAGTTATTTGTGCGTTTCTGCACGTGGTGATCAAGCCCAAACTTCAGTTAACTTTTTTTTTTTTTTAAATTGCCAGGCATCATTCGCTCTTTCAGTTTCGTTGTAGTGCCGTCTGACTCTAATTGTATTTTTAAATGTAATGGTTATAGATCCCCTGCCAGGATAAAAAAAATTGTGTGCTAGATTATGGCTGCTTTTGTTGGCCTTACAGGCACACGTCGTAATAACCCGGACTTCTAACACTCTTTATTGTCGTTGGGTTTAAGAAGTGTTTCTATGTAATCTTAATGGTTCCTTTTGTTAGTAGTTTTAAGCATCTATAAATTTTTACTGAGAATTCCGAAAGATTTGATATTGTCCGTCTTCATATTTTTTATTGTGTGTGTTCTACCTGTTTCCAGGCGTTATGAGTGTTTTTCAAATTCTGTAATTGCCACGTACTGTTAGATGCCAATTATGGAGCCAAGAATCATACTCGAAGTTTCATGACTTAAAAAAGAACAAATTCAGTGTGTGTTAAAGCTTCGTTGCCAACCGGTGGAAGGTAGTTTCGCCGAGCTATACGGATGACTCCGTGGTAGATGGGCCCCCACTACATGCGAATGCGGCCAACATGGTAAGGATAGAGGCCACCGTCGGTTTTCGTTTCACCTTACATCTACATCTACATCCATACTCCGCAAGCCACCTGACCTTACTCTCTTCTTAGTAGGAAAAAATTGAGATCGAAGAATCCAGTAGCCCTTCTTGAGCTCAGATTTACCGGACTCGTGTCCCTATTAATAATCTGTGTTACCGAGTCAAAAATTTAAATTCAGTAAATACAAGGTCGAAACACTTCCGACGTTTATAAATTCCTAAATAAGGTTTTGCAGTTGCAAGTCCGACTCCATGTATTAAAATTGCAAAGTGCGTCGTTCGATAGTAAAGGTATGTCTTTCCCGAGTGGGGTCGTGTGATCCTATTTTGACCATTACTCAGACACTGGTACTTTATCTATTGAAACATGTCAAACATTTGTTAAACTGTTGTAGGTCTCTGTTCGATAAGAACACCATGCCGGTAAACTTCAAATTTTGAACCCAGTACGTTGTCCTCGATGGTGAGCGTAAGGGTATCATTTGGAGTGACCCAGGGAAGTGTGGTAGGTCCGCTGTTGTTTTCTATCTACATAACTGATCTTTTGGATAGGATAGATAGCAATATGCGGCTGTTTGCTGATGACGCTGTGGTGTACGGGAAGGTGTCGTCGTTGAGTGGCTGTAGGAGGATACAAGATGACTTGGACAGGATTTGTGATTGGTGTAAAGAATGGCAGCTAACTCTAAATATAGATAAATGTAAATTAATGCAGATGAATAAAAAAAAGAATCCCGTAATGTTTTAATACTCCACTAGTAGTGTAGCGCTTGACACAGTCACGTCGATTAAATATTTGGGCGTAACATTGCAGAGCGATATGAAGTGGGACAAGCATGTAATGGCAGTTGTGGGGAAGGCAGATAGTCGTCTTCGGTTCATTGGTAGAATTTTGGGAAGATGTGGTTCATCTGTAAAGGAGACCTGTTTATAAAACACTAATACGACCTATTCTTGAGTACTGCTCGAGCGTTTGGGATCCCTATCAGGTCGGATTGAGAGAGGACATAGAAGCAGTTCAGAGGAGGGCTGCTAGATTTGTTACTGGTAGGTTTGATCATCACGCGAGTGTTACGGAAATGCTTCAGGAACTCGGGTGGGAGTCTGTAGAGGAAAGGAGGCGTTCTTTTCGTGAGTCGCTACTGATGAAATTTAGAGAACCAGCATTTGAGGCTGACTGCAGTACAATTTTACTGCCGCCAACTTACATTTCGCGGAAAGACCACAACGATAAGATAAGAGAGACTAGGACTCGTACAGAGGCATATAGGCAGTCATTTTTCCCTCGTTCTGTTTGGGAGTGGAACAGGGAGAAAAGATGCTAGTTGTGGTACGAGGTACCCTCCGCCACGCACCGTATGGTGGATTGCGGAGTATTTATGTAGATGTAGATGTAGATATGGTTCAGTTATTCTTCAAGTAATGCGCTTTATCCTTTAGCTCAAGGTAGCTTCAGTGTTCAATTCATGAACGAAAGATCGTGTAGTTGTAAAAGAAGTCTACGAATACAAGTCACTGAATGAGGTTGGATTCTTCCTACACGTGATCAGGGGGCCTGAATATGGCGTAGTGAAATTACATTCAAAATATAGACGGATGAAGGTGTTTCCAACTTTACATTTTACTTGAGTAGAGACGTTGCCAAGTTTTCGCATAATGGAGGCATATTAAAAAGTTTACGTGAAAATTTGTTCAGGAGAACATATTCAGGAGGGCTAGGAAAGGGCTAGTTAACCAGAATTTTGTATTTCTGTACAGACTAGCGATGAAACATTCTTCCAATATATCGAACAAATTAGGACCGCTATGTCAGCATTGTACTTAAAGGTCACCCAAGCAGAAGCTGTCAGTAATATTTTGGAGTGAATGCGAGCTGAAGATCGTTAACATATATTGTTTACTGATAAACGCGGTACCTCTTGACAGTTTCTGCATAAGTGTGGAGAGCATTAGCTTCAGTAATGAAGAATGCGACACAGGGATCAAGTTCAAGAGCCCAACTTTAAAACTCATTTTGTCTGTAAATAAGAGGGAGGTGCGACTCTGTACAACAGAAACTGTTATAATTCTACTAAGACCTGACACCTGGTTGGCATTTGGGAACTGTTTCTAAGGAATATATTCCGTCTGCGTGCGCGGCCATCAGCCATGAGCCCATGTGCACATTATTGCTTATTGGAGTCGAGGACTAGCATTTCTGATTTGGACTATGAGTGGTATCTTAAGCACCTGGATATAAGTAAATTCCATCTATTGCAACCAGTTATTCAGAAGTGTCGGACCGCCAGCCATTGGTCGGCTAGGTACGCGGTACCGTAGCGTAAGCATGCAGGGTTTATCATAGCCGACACTTTTCTCGTTTGTCTCCTACTGTTTTGTAAGGTCGATAGGTTGTGTGAAAACCGCTCCGGTTCTTGATTATTCTGGCAACAAGTTCAATTTTAAATTTCAGCACAACAACATTTATGGATAACGTAATAATAATTGCACAAAAACCGCTAATGACTTACAAGATAATTCTGTTGAACTTGATGTTTCTCATTTGAAATAAGTAGAGGCCCCGCAAATTTTAAGAGCTCTGAACCAAGTTCCGGATGTATTGGAGGTTACTGATAAAATTCAGTGTCAGATTCAGTAGACTGATGATATACCCGATACCCCGCCAGATTATCGACAAGTTACTTGCTGAGGGTGTCATTAGGTCATTCATCTTGCCCTGCGCTTCATCTATCTTTCTGGTACCAAAGGGGATTTGTATGAGCTTTAGTCCAGTGGTAGACTCTCGTGCTCTCAATCAAAAGGTTTTCTTGCAGTCGGTCTCTTTACCAGACGCCCACAACTGCTCAAACAGTTTGCGAGGACGTGTTATCTTACTGCGTTAGATCTTAAACCAAGCCTACCAGCAGGTACCCTTAACGGCACAACCCTAATATCTTGCAGCGTTTTGTACCGATTGGAATTTACTTGAATTTAATCGCATTCTATTTTGTTTATCGACAGGGGCAGCGGCTATTTCACGTTTACTGTACTTAATTTTGAGCAAACATAGATTAACATCTGTTTATATACATACCTTGCCGATGTAGTGATGTATAGCAGAACCTTCCAGGCATATTTAGACCATTTAAGCCACGTTTTCATTCGACTGCAAGAAATTTGTTTATCTGTTAAATCAACTAAAATTAATCTGCTCCACAATGGAATTTCTTGTTTACGGCATTTAGTTTCTGCTGTTTGCATGAGAACTGATCAAAAGCGCACCAAGGCTTTTCAGAACTTTCCTTCATCAAAAAATGAAAAACGTATTGCTCATGTCTAATTTTGCGACGAGGACCGCACCCCTGAATCAGCACACCGTAAATAGGAAGATTTTCAGTGGACCGATGGTCAGCAGGTGGTGTTTGATGCATTTAAACTTGCAGTAAGTAGTGCTCCTGGTTTGGTTATACTGGATTTTGAATGTCTATTAATAGTGCAAACTGGTGGCTCCAATGCTGGGGCCGGCCGCGGTGGTCTAGCGGTTCTAGGCGCTCAGTCCGGAACCGCGGGGCTGCTACGCTCGCAGGTTCGAATCCTGCCTCGGGCATGGATGTGTGTGATGTCCTTAGGTTAGTTAGGTTTAAGTAGTTCTAAGTTCTAGGGGACTGATGACCACAGATGTTAAGCCCCATAGTGCTCAGAACCATTTGAACCATTTTTGAACCAATGCTGGGGTTGTAGCTGTATTCTTCCAGGAGCATGACAGCTTACGCTTACGCTTCTGGAGCCTTGTCTGTGGCTGAACTGAAATATTTCGCATACCAGTTAAAAGCGCTAGCGGACCTTTTCGCCTTAGAGAAAATTAAGTTTTACCTCGGACACATGGAACTGTTGTCGGAAACCGATAATCAGACCTTAAGGTGGCTGCTTCCAAGAGTTCTTAAGACTTGCCTTTCATTTTTGCGTAAATTATATAAGGGGATCATATTGTGAACGCCTTGAGCCACATGTTTGACGCTGACCCAGAAGTGTTTCAGGACATCGAATGTGGGACACAGGTTTCGACGGTATTAACTGAAATATTTGGTAACTTAAGGGGAAAAATATTGTTCAGATAATGTTAAATAGAGCCTTCTAGGTGGTTAAAAATTTCAGTGTTATCAATTTAGTAAAGAACACTTTGTTATAACACCTGTTATGATGGAAAATTAAAATTTTTTCTCCCCAAGGAACCTGTTCCTGGAGATTTGCGATGAATTCAAGAATTCCTGTTTGAGACATTTGGGGATCTATAAAAATATAATGTAAACTGAGGTGCACCTCATCTGGACTACATTAAATAAGAATGTAAGAAGGCTGCTTAGTGAGCGTGAGGACCATAAGGTCGCTAAGTGTAAACCTAATACTCGTCGTGATCGTCTCCTTTGAGCCTGCGAAGAGAAGACAGAACTTATAGGTCGGAGGTTTGACCACTCTGTAAAGCAAAAGAGGAGGCGGTGTGTGGCAGAGCACAATGCTGGTGCTGACAAAAGCTTTTCGAGAACACTGTTCAGAGCACATTGCTACTTTGTTGAACTTTGGGCTCCACAACAGAAGAGCTCTACATGTTCCCATCTTGACCCAACGACAACTGCAGTGGGCGCAGCGTAGTAGAGAGAGCATCGTGGTCCAATGGAATCGCGTCTCCTGTCCGGATGAATCAAGTATATTTGTACACTAGGTCAATGGTCATGCTGGGATACGCCGTTACTCAGGCGAACAACTGCGCAAACCACGCACAGCACCACGAACACTGGGGCTACGCTGGGCGAGGGCCTAATGCTGTGAGGATATTCACCTGGGCGTCCGTAAGATCTGTGGTACTATCCGAAGGCAGTATTGCCGCTGCGGACTACATGAATATTTCGCCCACCACGTGTATCCCTTCATGCTTGATGTCTTCCCTGGTGGCCACAGCATCTTCCAGCAGGAAAATAGGCCTTATCAAAAGGCCAGAATTGTCACAGTGTGGTTTGATAGTGCATCCACATTGATGTATTGAGCATCAAATTCCTTTCATCCCAATCAGATGGAACAGAACTGTGACGCAGTCGGACGCCAACTGCGCGCCCTCAAACAACGCTCCCGAAAATTTCGGGAGTTGGGTGACCTGTGCGTAGACATCTGGCGCTGCATACTTCCGAAACTTACCGGGAACTTGTGGACTCATGTCACATTCTTGGGTTGCTTTCCAAAGGTGGGCCAGTACGATATTAGGTAGCTGGTCACACTGCTTAAGCTCATCAGTGTAAGAAAAAGAGATCATGGTGCTATCACAGAGAATCAAATAACTAAAAAGTGAGAGAAAAGACAGTAAAGTAAACGAGGATAGTGAAAGGCAGATAGACAAGAGGGAGGGGAGTAGCTGAGTCATATCGCCTGCTCTTTACCAATCTACTCAGCCGACTAATATTACACGGAACTCATATTTGACGTTATCTTCTTAGATACATTATGATGTTAACTTATAGAAAACATGAAGGGTAAATGTAACTAGTTCGTTCAACGATTATGTGTATCATATTACAAGAGCATTGTAAGGTGTTAGGCAAATCCAACACCTTCCATGAAGACCCTGACATGATAGCAAATCTGGCAATATGTCACATAGCTCCGAATAAATCCTGACATTAAATTAACCAAAGTAATACGATCAACGAGTGAGCAAATGCAATACCACAGACTAACACAAGAATGCCTAAATGCATGTCATACCTTCCCACTGTGAAACAGACGCAGTTCTGAGGGGAGAAACGAGAACAGAAGCCGAGAGCAGAGCCGTGTAGGCTAGAAGGCCCTACGATAATAGCAGGACAATGGGACATCCACATCGTGGGCCAACCGCCGGGAGGTCCATCCCCCAGCCCATGTTAAAAGATAGAGCCCTCCAGAAGAACAGTATAGGTCTTACGATAACACTAAAATGGCCACATCAGCTGCAAGTTTTAGCATGAGACAATACGCATCACTGTTACATAGCAAACATTAAAAACATTGCCCCACTGTGAAAAGTATAACGTTTCTCATTGAATAGACAGAAGTTTTGTAGGCGGAGCTTAAGGTTAACATTGAGACGCTGATTGGTCAGTTGAAAACACAGCCACATACCTTTTTCTTAAACCAACTTAGGTAAACAGTAGTAAGGAAAAGTTCCAAAGTGTTGCTACTGACACAGCGAGGTGTGTGGAGCTGCGCCGCCTGCTGCCCCTGATGCTGCCTAACCACCGACAAGGTAATGAACGCACGCGATGCTGCATAAGAGCGCATAAGGCTTCACTCAGAACTGCAAAAGTCTCATCTGTTACATCCACTTTTTACGTAATACTAGTGTTGATCGTCAATTAAACTTCGTGGTATTCACGTTTGCTACTTGAAGCTAAAATCTGAAATGCGATGATTTTTCTGTTAGTTAATTATTGAGAAGCCACATCAGCCACTGTAATTTACGACAAGTTAAATAAGTAATTAAAGATAATTGAGGGTCAGTGTAGACCATTTTTGATAGTTTTCTCTTTTATGAAACTTAATTTAAACGTAGATTGTAGATGTGATATGGTATAGGTCATCCTTCGATCCATTATAGAACTTGGAAACCCATTCAGGGAATATTCGTTCACATTTTTGTTGAGCGCAGTTGGTTTTTATCATTCTGTATTAAAATATTTCCTTTTATCAATAGTGCAATTTATAAACGATGTTTTGTCCGCCGCTCGTGGTCTCGCGGTAGCGTTCTCGCTTCCCGAGCACGGGGTCCCGGGTTCGATTCCCGGCGGGGTCAGGGATTTTCACCTGCCTCGAGATGACTGGGTGTTTGTGTTGTCCTCATCATTTCATCATCATCCAGGAAAGTGGCCAAATTGGACTGAGCAAAGATTGGGAAATTGTACGGGCGCTGATAACCACGCAGTTGAGCGCCCCACAAACCAAACATCATCATCATCTTATAAACGATGTTTTGTGAGTAGAATAAAATATCCAATGGTAAACTTAACTGCTTTTTCGACGTTATTTTACCAGCTAACTAAAAATAGGAAAGTCTTGAGCCCCTTCCACTAAATTTAGTTAGTATTAAGATTCTTTTGCAGGGAGTGCAGTGGAGCTGACGATGAAATCATTAAGTATTTGATTAAATCATCGGTAGTCTCACTGAACTCTTCTGAACTCTACATTTCATTTGTGGTCTGGCTTCTCCTTACCAGCAAGAGGTCCCAGGTTCAAACTAGTCAATTCCCTAAAAAAACACGCTCAGAGCATCTTTGTGCGAAAGTGGTAGGGAGACACGACTTAGAACAAACAGACACCACGCAGAATGTTAGAGCACACAACTAAAACGTTGATGATACCATTTAAATCTGCTTGTCCTTTTATTTTGTTTCCTTTTGTCTCCCTCGAGAGCGAGAAGGCTGGTACGTTACCAGCATAGTTGACAACTGCTACCTGCTCATTATTGGTGCAAGTGGACGTTCTGTAACACGTCTCCCAAACGCGTCCCACATATGGTCGACAGGATTCATGTCGAAGAACAGACAGGCCAGTTTATTCTCCGAATATCCTTTCGTTCCAAGATCTCTATCTGTGCTGTTCGATGCGGTCGCAAATCGTCATCCATAAAAATGAACTCAGGGTCGAATGCACCTCGGAAAAGTCGCACAGGGGGGACAATAACGCTGACCGGTGACTGTACCGTGTTCAGAGATTTGGAGATCAGCCTGCCCATGCAACATAATGCCTCTCCACACTCTGGACCATCAAAAAGATCATAGTCCACAATACTGTTCAGTGCATTACATGTTTCCACTTCTCAACACATGAGTGCACTCAGAATCACTAAGTCTGAATCTTTTCTCATCCGAGAGGAGCACTCAACCCCACTCTTTGTTAGTCCAGTCTCTAAGCTCTTCGCACCATCGCAAACGTTGCCGCCGATGCCCTGGTGTTAAGGAAACACAACGCACTGGTTGTCGGGCAAATGGATTCCTATTGCCACGCGGGATTAGCCGAGCGGTCTAAGGCGCTGCAGTCATGGACTGTGCGGCTGGTCCCGGCGGAGGTTCGAGTCCTTCCTGGGACATGGGTGTGTGTGTTTGTTCTTAGGATAATTTAGGTTAGGTAGTGTGTAAGCTTAGGGACTGATGACATAAGCAGTTAAGTCCCATAAGATTTCACACACATTTGAACATTTGATTCCTAGTCAGTGTGGTTGCAATTGCACCCGGTGGTTACGTGGGTCCATTCGTGCCTGTTGCACAATGTAGCTGTCATCTGCTGCTGTAGCTGACCAGGGTGGTAAACTTCCTCCCTTCGGGCAGCAAGCAGTTCCTGTTGTTCAGAGCGCTCCCCATTCACGTGAAACAATGCTGTGGGCAACACCAAACCCCCGGACTACACTCGTCACACTCCGCCCTTCTTCCATTTTTCTGATGATTCTTCACCGAAGTCATCCAGACGTTGCCTCCTGACTTATTGTAATGAAGAACACCACCACAGCGTACCGCAACTGCTCGGTGAAAGACAAACTGTGTTTTCCCGTTCCTTCAGCTGGCTCGTGTTGCGGGGCCAGCCGCTTTTGACTCTATAGTCACTCTGGCCTCGCGCCAATTGACGGCCGACTTTCTGTGCACGTCTGGAGACCTCTGGCAACATGATATCGCACTTTCATTCCTGTCCACTGAGAAGTTATTTTATCTAGCACGTGCTTAAAATTTGCTGAGTAGTGTACCTGGTAGGATACAGGCGATAGTTATTTCGCGTAAGTTTTTCGATGTTTTGACGTGCCCATGGAAGTTACTGAATGTAATAAATGTAATTCCGTTCCTGACACAATGTCCTTTATTAATATTGCTACCAATTACAGAGGATTAACCGCCATTCTTCAAGAATTTTAACGTGACCAATTATAACTACAGGGGAAAAAATAAAGCCTCCAATTTTACATGCAACGTCATTCTTACTCACAAGACTCTTTTCCTTAATTTTGTTTCTCACGTATTTCCATTTGCAACGCTTTAGTTGAATGAGTAAATTCATCACAAGCATACCCATGGCAGAATGTCTATTGAAAAGGTGGTAGCTCTTTCCACATTATTTACATAAAACAATCATTCAAATGATCTATCGAACATTTAACTAACTAACTGACCAACGAAAGACTGTTGTGCCGGCAGTCGTACAATAGCACCCAAAAGAAAAACGATTTAAAGCAGCAGCTGAGGATGTGATCCACCTGCTAAACAGTACGTTGGAATAAATCTGTTATTTAGTGAAGAAGTAGCGTCTTATATACAACTAAATATCGTTCCACCTCTCCGACAATGTCCTTTATTAATAATGCTACCAGCTTCGGAGGATTAATTCTTCTACAGGCGTCGTGAGATGTGACTGTAAGTGTCCCCACTAAAAGACCTCTTGTTGGAGAATTAACCCTCTGAAACTGGTACAATTATTCATAAAGGACATTATGGCAGATATGCAAATTTAATTACTGCATTCTTTAACCGCTAAGGGCACGAGAGCCAGAAGGTAGCAGATACTGGTGCCAAGGGTGATGCCGTGTTCCTTGAATTTCGGTACGCGTCCGATACGTTTTCGCACTTTCGCCTAGTGAATAAGATACAAGCGCATTGAAAATCATGTCAGCTGTGTGATTTCTATTGAAAGGTTCTATCAAATAGAACACATCACGAGGTAATTTCGGGCATACCAGAACGGAGTGTATTAGGACCACTACTATTTATTATAAATGCAAACGACTTGGTGGATAAAGTCTCAATGAGACTCCTCGTGGATGTTGATGTATAGCACAGAAGTCACAACGCTAGAACAGTGATTATAGTAGAGCACGTCAAAACACTGCTCAGCCTCGCTCGCTTCTCGCTGAGTACGCGGCTTACTATAGCTGGCACAGGCCCGTGAGGTGGGGATGACTGACGTCACGCTACGAAACTGAGCTGAGACGAGGATTGTCGAACAGGACACGTGCCGGCCCGAGACTGCGAGAGCGCGAGCTGGCCGAGGGACTCGCATTATCGTAACGTAGCGGTAGGCAGTAAACTGTCACGGGATTAAACTCAGCATGACTGGTTCCGGAACCGGGACCAACGCAATGACTACCATCACAAAAGATGTTGTGTTGAAGAAACTTGCTGACGGGACGTACAATCTGATAAATAAAGTGGGAGTAAGGACTGGCAGTTCCAGTTGGGAAAAATTTAAAGTAAGCCCTTCAGTTATTACTAAATAATTACAGAGTAGAGCTTCCGAATTTGATACGTGATAGTTTTTGATTAATGGAATTGCTTCATTTGTGTAGCATTTTTTAATGAATTTATACGTTTGTTGTCTCCGTAAACGAAAAGAAAAATTATCTTCGTGAAACATACATGAAGGTGTTTATTACGATTGTTTTAGGTGGTTGTTGAAAGAGAGACACATCTTCCAGTTGGTTACGTTCAGCGCCAAAATGGAAATTGTGGAGCATTGCTTGCTTACAAAGGAAGCACAACTGGAATGAACAGACATAAATGTAAGGATAATCGACACATGTCAAGCGTTGCAGCTGCCAGTGCTGATAAAATGCCTATTAGGGACAAATGTGTTTTAATGTGTGCAACAGACCTCCGATCATTTAATATGGTAAGTGGTGATGGATTCTTAAGCTTAGCTCAAGAACTGATAACTGCAGGAGCAAAAACATGGACAAATCACCGCCCAAGACGTGCTACCTTCCCCGAGGACTGTAGCAGACATATTAAGGAATTGGCTGATCAAGTCAGGAGTGAACTTATCCCAGTAGTGAAAGACGCAATTGGTAAAAACCAGTGTTCAATGACGTGCAATCTGTGGACAGACAGTTATCGTAAGACCCATTACCTGACTGTCACATCCAGCTATATTGATGAGTCGACGGACAATTGGAAACTAAAACACAGTGTACTCTTAACTACGAGGTTTCCTGATGTTGCCAAGACTGTTGAACATATCATTACGGAAATATATGAACAAATGGCAGAGTTGCAGATAACATCCTCGGAACTAAGACAGGTTACTTTCGTTACAGATCAGGGAACTAACATCAAGAAAGCACTAGAAGTACACAAACGACTCCGATGTGTGATGCACTGTATTAATACAGCACTGAGGCACACATTCAATGATGGTTTCTTAATGGATGACATTCCTGCAGTGTATGATTCCATCCTGACTGTACGTAAACTAGTACGCTTTATGAAGCGATCTGGCTTAGTCGCGAGATTAGATAAAACCTTACACTATGATGTAGAAACCAGGTGGAACAGTGTGTACATGATGCTAGACTCTTCCATTCACAGAAAGACCAAATAGAGACCGTTTTGCGTGATTCAAATAAACACGAGATGATGACGTCGTATCAGAATGCGACTCTGGAAAGCGTTATTCAATTTCTGAAGGTTTTCAAAGAGGCCACGGACGATTTGGAAGGAGACAATGCGCCAACACTACCATTTGTAGTGCCGTGGATTTTGAAACTGATAGGTCTCTGCGAAACTGGAAACGACGATGTGACAATGTGTAAGCTAAAGAAAAGGGCAGAACTGTTTATAAAACAGAAATTTCTAAATGAACTGCATGACATTCATTACGTGGCAATGTTCTTGCATTCCTGTTTCAAGGAACTATTAGTTTTTCCCGATGAAAGAAGAGAAAAAATTCATCAAAATGTGCAAAAAATGTTAAATAACTTTTTTGATACGAACGTAACAAAAGATGTCATGCCTTCTCCCACAAACAAATTTCAAAATTGGCGAACATTCACCTCAAAATCGAAACATGAGGTTGAGAAATATATAAACATGGAGAGTACAAACGATGAGTTCACAGACCTTCTTTCATGGTGGAAAACAAATTCGTGTGCCCTGTCGAAACTCAGCAAAGAGGTTTTCTGTATACCTGCCAGTAGTGCCTCGAGTGAAAGAAATTTTAGTAAGGCAGGGTTGGTACTGACTCAGAAAAGAAGTTGTCTAGATTCCGATCGCGTTAATGATATTCCCATCATCCATAACAATAAGAGAACCAAATAAGCTAAATTTGAATCACAGAAGAAAAGGCAACAGACAACTGGTTTTCTGAGGTGTGTACGTTATCAGATATAATATTCAGAAGTGATAAGTAATGATTGCACAATTATGCAGTGAATATTACATACTCCATACCAAGTAATGTAAATTGTTGTATAACTATGGTACTAACAGGAGAACAGACTCAACTGCAGTGCAATATCTTCAGAAATGGGACTGCTCAATTAAGTTTTCAGATTAATTTGCGAAACTATATTCTACATTATTCGTTTTGAATATGTACACTTTCCTTTAATAAAATGAATTTATTATTGTGTACTACGGTCGTTTACATCGCTTGAGTAGAAAAAAAAAATGGTTGTATGTAAGACGCTACTTCTTCACTAAATAACAGATTTATTCCAACGTACTGTTTAGCAGGTGGATCACATCCTCAGCTGCTGCTTTAAATCGTTTTTCTTTTGGGTGCTATTGTACGACTGCCGGCACAACAGTCTTTCGTTGGTCAGTTAGTTGGTTAAATGTTCGATAGATCTTTTGAATGATTGTTTTATGTAAATAATGTGGAAAGAGCTACCACCTTTTCAATAGACATTCTTCAATGGAACAGAAGGAGTTGTCCAGGAGAAGTGATTTTTAAGTTCGATTTAAAACTCACTTTGCTACCTGCCAGACATTTCAATTTTTAAGTTAGATTTGAACTTACTTTGCTACCTGCCAGACATTTTATGTTATTGGGCAAGTAATCAGAGATATTTGTTGCTGCATATTGAACTCCTTTCTGAGCCACTGACAGCTTTAACAATGGGTAAGATCTTTTCTCCCTCTAGTGTTCTCCCTATGGACAGCACTGTTCTTCACAAATTATGGTGGGCTGTTTATAACGAATGTCATTAGCAAATATATGTATTTTGACGGCGCAATTAAAATGCCAACCTCCTTGAAGATTATTGTGCCTACATGATTTCCGTGAGTTTACTGCTCTCTATTGTGCAATCAGTGTTTTAATTCTAAGTGTTGAGTTACCTCAGAACATCATTCCATAAATGCATTTCTCATTGTTGAGTTCAAGCATCGTAATCTTAAGGTTCTTTCAGCTTTAGCAACAGGTGGATCCGGCTTTTTGTAGTTTTTATTATGTCTGTTGCTTTGATTTGTATATTTTCTGTGCCGGCCGAAGTGGCCGAGAGGTTCCAGGCGCTTCAGTCTGGAACCGCGCTACCGCTACGGTCGCAGGTACGAATCCTGCCTCGGGCATGGATATGTGTGATGTCCTTAGGTTAGTTAGGTTTAAGTAGTTCTAAGTTCTAGGGGACTGATGACCTAAGATGTTAGCTCCCATAGTGCCCAGAGCCATTTGAACCATATACAGGGTGAATCACCTAACATTACCGCTGGATATATTTCGTAAACCACATCAAATACTGACGAATCGATTCCACAGACCGAACGTGAGGAGAGGGGCTAGTGTAATTGGTTAATACAAACCATACAAAAATGCACGGAAATGTTTTTAACACAAACCTACGTTTTTTTTAAAATGGAACCCCGTTAGTTTTGTTAGCACATCTGAACTTATAAACAAATACGTAATCTGTGCCGTTTGTTGCATTGTAAAATGTTAATTACATCCGGAGATATTGTAACCTAAAGCTGACGCTTGAGTACCACTCCTCCGCTGTTCGATCGTGTGTATCGGAGAGCACCGAATTACGTAGGGATCCAAAGGGAACGGTGATGGGCCTTAGGTACAGAAGAGACTGGAACAGCACATTACGTCCACATGCTAACACCTTTTTATTGGTCTTTTTCACTGACGCACATGTACATTACCATGAGGGGTGAGGTACACGTACACACGTGGTTTCCGTTCTCAATTACGGAGTGGAATAGAGTGTGTCCCGACATGTCAGGCCAATAGATGTTCAATGTGGTGGCCATCATTTGCTGCACACAATTGCAATCTCTGGCGTAATGAATTTCGTACACGCCGCAGTACATCTGGTGTAATGTCGCCGCAGGCTGCCACAATACGTTGTTTCATATCCTCTGGGGTTGTAGGCACATCACGGTACACATTCTCCTTTAAGGTACCCACCCCACAGAAAGAAGTCCAGATGTGTAACATCAGGAGAACGGGCTGGCCAATTTGTGCGTCCTCCACGTCCTATGAAACGCCCGTCGAACATCCTGTCAAGGGTCAGCCTAGTGTTAATTGCGGAATGTGCAGGTGCACCATCATGCTGATACCACATACGTCGACGCGTTTCCAGTGGGACATTTTCGAGCAACGTTGGCAGATCATTCTGTAGAAACGCGATGTATGTTGCAGCTGTTTGGGCCCCTGCAATGAAGTGAGGACCAATGAGGTGGTCGCCAATGATTCCGCACCATACATTTACAGTCCACGGTCGCTGTCGCTCTACCTGTCTGAGCCAGCGAGGATTGTCCACGGACCAGTAATGCATGTCCCGTGTTTGTGAAACCCGCTTCATCGGTAAACAGGTAGAACTGCAACGCATTCTCTGTTAATGCCCATTGACAGAATTGCACTCGATGATTAAAGTCATCACCATGTAATTGCCGATGTAGCGACACATGAAACGGGTATTTGTTTATATGTTCAGATGTGCTAACAAAACTAACGTGGTTCCATTTAAAAAAAACGTAGGTTTGTGTTAAAAAACATACTTCCGTGCATTTTTGTATGGTTTGTATTAAACAATTACACTAGCCCCTCTCCTCACGATCGGTCTGTGGAATCGGTTCGTCAGTATTTGATGTGGTTTACGAAATATATCCAGCGGTAACGTTAGGTGACTCACCCTGTATTTTCAGTCAGAAAACACAGCATATAAAAATAAAATTGCAAGGCAGTGATGGTTAACAGAAGGGTATCAAACGATAACAAACGGTAACTACGTACAGTGATTAATACATTAAGCACCTATGACCTGAAAAGTGGAGCACCGCATAAGGTGGTCGTTTCCTTCAAGCGTTCCCAATATGTAGCTACAGAGCCTTCGAAAGACTGCACCTGACTTCTCGAACATTCTACCTGTACAGGGTTGTTGCAAAAGTTAAATAACTTTTATAGAACTAGTGCCTACAACAAAATAAAAATAAAACACAAAATTTCCACAATTAGCTTTGATAGTAAACGTTACAAAATTAACTCTGAAACAGATATGTTAACATCCTTGCGCTAGTTGATGGCAATCTTTAACGCTGACGGAGGTCGTAATAAATACAATGAACCGTATTAAGTCGTCGGAAAATGAAGAAACAGTGGGATAATAGCTAAATAAAGAGGTAGAAATAAACACAAGCATAAAGGCAATATACTTCAAAACTAATTCCGCGAAAGGAAATCTTGCGTGTGCGCAGTTACACACGAAATAGGAAACATTTGTAAAATGAGACATCACTTTAAAAACAACTATAAGTACAAAACGCACACACACAAAATTCAACATTAATATCTGTGCTAGGCAGGAAAGTGAGTGGCTAGTTTCACTTGCTACTGCAAGAAATGACTTCGTGTTAAAGCTTAGCTTAGACCCCACGATAAGCGCATCTTCATGTAGAAAATAATTTACACTCGTTATCTCTTGCTTTGTCATAAGGTTTCACGGTTTCCCTTGTCGGCGTTACATGACAGTTTCTGAGTAACCTGAATGCCACCACTGATACCACTTTTACAGGAAACTTTGGCAGCTTTACATTTGTGATTACGTGGGCTGGATTTGTTCGAATGTCTCAGTTTTGATTCGTTAGACCGAAATGTGCCTTAAATCTCCCAAAATGTATTCATACGTACCAGCACAACTGTGACATGTCACACGTGCACGTTCCTTACTAGTATACTTGTAACTCGAATAGCCACACACAGTACTACCCGCGCTCGGAACGGCCCCATGCGACCGGCGGCGCTGCAGGTAGCCAGCCGAGAGTGTCTGGTCGCCTCATTATCGAGACCGCGCTCTCGGAACACGATAATCTCGCAGGCAGCATTCTCGCTGCTCAGTCTCGCTTACGAGAACGAGCGGGAATACGGCGACAGTTGACGGCCTCTAATGTACCGTGATAACTGTAGGGTATCGACCCTTGATGCAGGGATTGGCAGTCGACTTTCAACATACAAAATTACATACCGCATAAATGGGTGGAAAGACTTCTTAGTCTATTATTACACAGGTGCTGAATCAGCATTGGAAGCAGTCACTTCTATTAAACACTGCAAGACGGCAGGCCATCTGGCCTCTTCATACACTTTCTAAGGACCATCAAACCAGCCTATCTTGTATTTCTACAGTCTGGCAACACGTCAGCAGCGTTTCCATTGTAGCGAGAAATTCCACCCAATACTGTTGCATCTTAAAGTCCACACTTCCATGATCACTTGCACCAACGCCGTATAGATTCTTGGGACAGTATTTTAGTCGGTGGTTGCCGACTTCAGTCCTCTTCAGCCGCAGAGTATGTTGTTTTCTTAGTAACTGGGCGGCAGTATGACGACTTATGGTCGAAGTCTTCCTTAGCCGTCCTGGATAATCTGGATGCAGTATCGTCCAAGATCTGCGAGGTCGACTCGCTCCTTAGTGCTGCTTTGGGATCCAGTATCCTTAATACGTACCGTCCATTATACGGCGCGTCTTCATAGAGCGCGCAATCCCACAATATGCGTTCTGGTGTGCCCAAGCGTCACAGGCGGAGTTCTTTCATCTGTCTTCTGATTTTATATAGATACGTGGCATGTGGGCCATGGCCAGTCAGGTAATGTATCAATCCACCTGATAGTTCAGAAATCTCATTTTCAATCTCTCCCTGATGGTAGGGAGAAATTCGTATGTTCTCCTGCCAGTGCCTGAAGCGTCCCATTCATTTTGGCACAATTGTAATATGTGATCTTTTATTGCCTTTCTCGAAATTCCCGGGATTCCGAACACCCTTCGTACCAGGTTCTTACGAAAATCTTTATCAAATTCGAACTACTTGCAAGTTCGGTTTACGTTAGTATAAATGATTGTTCCTCGTATAAATTCATGATCAATTTGTGTTTCTCTTAAAGAAAATTAATGTAATTGTAAAGTTTCTGGACGACATTTATCTGTTAATCAGTCACACTCACCAGAATTCTTTCCCACCATCATTTTTGAAGGGGGAACTTCGATCAAATAATTTAATGAATTAATTTTACGAGAGGCCCTACGTAGGACTTATATCAGGACCATTATCAGATTGCGTTACACGCCTTGTGAAGATTCAATACAAACCCACTAGGGTGTCATTTGCATAACATCGTGGTTCTGTCCTGTAATTTGCACGTCAGTTAAGGGTCACCGATAGCAAACATGCATCTAGTTTCCAATACGTGCATACGGTCTAAAATCGTATGACCACACAAAACTTATCGTGGAGTGAGATTCACTGGAGGAATCTTCAGAAATGTGGTTCATCCTCGAAGAAATAGCCTAGAAAACCCCACGTTCGTACGTTAGTTGAATATCACCTATGTGTGGTTTACTTTCAACGTTCCGAGAGTGTACGTTTCTAGAAGAGTCATTCAATACATTACTTCCCACTGTGTACATCTCGTGAAGACATATTGGACGTAGAACCAAAGAGATTCGAGCGTTAGAATCTAAGAGATTCAAGCGTATACGGAGGCTTACCAACAACCAGACTACCCGCTCACCATTCGTCACTGGAACAAGAAGGGAAAACGCGACATGACTGTAATTGCTCATGTTTAAATAACTGCCGCTGGTACCAAAGCCTCAGAAACTTTCCAATACCAATGCCTCTTCTTTCGCCCTTCTGTACTACTTCTTTTGTTACTAAACCTCCTCAGAAACAGAAAGGAAATACAGCGTGAGCCGTGCACAGCTCGTGTTCAGGCCATTTATTGTTTGTTATCTTCAATTACGGTACTGCCGCCTCATTTCCTCATTCCACTTACTGGCGTCAGTAACTTCCTGCCTTACTTTCCCGTGAGCGGCAGCAGCAGCGCGTGTCGATAAGTGCACTGTCGTACCATTGCTGGAGAGGCCGACAGTACTTCCGGGTCGTCGTGTGTCTGGCAGTCGGTTGGAGACCGACCGGCAGTGCACTCCGTACGCAGCAACAGTGAAGTCGGGGACGGAGCGACGGTGAGGTGCGACCGCTTGCGACACACATGAACTGTCCGACAGAGGGAGGTTGGAGCGGGACGACCGTTGGTTGGTCGTTCGGTTGGTCGCTCATCGGCCGACGTATATTTGGTCGTTTCACCGTTTCCGGGCCTGAGAGTCGGTCGGTTGGCGTGAAGCAGCGTAGAATTCTCCATGGGGCGTAGTTTGGCCGGGCCGCTGGCAGTCTCTACGTGGTGTCGGAGTGTATGTGGCTGTTTCCACTGCTTCGAGGTCCGTGGCGCACCGACCCTGGACACGAAAGTTGAGTTTTGATTTAATCTACCAGCAAGCCACGACTGTTCGTATTGTGTCGTTGGGAGTTCGTTGTCGGCTGTTGGGATATTCCTGCGAGCAACAACGTGGTTTTCAAGTTGGAAAATTCTAGCGACCCTCCAGTGGAGTTTCACTCTATTTGGTTATTTGTATTGAAGTGCACCAGCGGAATCTTCTGTCTCGTGGGCGTTGATGTTCCAGTTACCTGCCCTGGCCGTTGACGTAAATTTCAGGCAGTGTAGTTTCCTCATCGTGTTGTTGCTGTCCAGCATGGTGTATAGCTCCATGTATGTTTGGTTGTGGGCGCCAATATCTTCTACGTTGTTCCGTTGAACTCCCGGTTGTTGCCTGGTCGGGTGAATTGGAAATTATCTTGTCGGTGGGTCCGTTGACTGTCGGTAGGTTAGGTTGTCGTCGGATCGTGAATGCCTGGCCCGACTGCCCGTCTCACCGAAGCGAGCGTTAGTGTTTGAATTCCAGGCAGACCCTCGGAACTTCTTAGTACCCTTGGGTGCACTGCCTTTTTTATTTGTTCTTGTTTGTACTTGTATCGCTTCTAGCCGATTTTTTAAAAAAAATTTAGGTTGTTTTGCCCTTATGTCATAAGATTCTTTAGGCCTTCAGCCTAATTTAAAGAACTGTTTCACATAAGACCTTTGGTATTTTAAAGATTTTAATGTTGTTGAATTTTAAGTGCTGGGCCTTCAGCCGATTTTGAGTATGAATTGTTTTGCTCTTAAGGCCTTCAGCCTAAATTAAAGAACTTTTTCACGTAAGGCCTTTGGTATTTAAAAAAAATAATGTTATGGAGTTTTAACTGATAGCCTTCAGCCGATTTGAATTTAACTTATTTGCTCTTGAAGTGTCTGATTCTTTGGGCCTTCAGCCTAACTGAAGAACTGTTTTAAGATAAGCCTTTGCCTCTTAAATTTCTGTTTTGGTTGTGTTTGCCTAATTGAGAACTGTTTTACGTAAAGCCTTTGACTTTTTTTTCAAAAAAGTTAATGTTATTTAGCCTTAAGTGTTGGGCTTTCAGCAGATTTTGAATTTAAATTGTTTGCTCTGATAATCTCAGATTCTTTGGGCCTTCAACCTAAATAAAGAACTGTTGTAAGATAAGGATTGTTTATTAAATTTCTGATTATGCTTGCGTTTTAAGTTATTGGCCTTCAGCCGTTTTTAAATTTAATTGGCTTTCAGCTGGTAATTAAGTCCCAAAGATAAAAAAATAGGCTCTTGTAATGTTTGATCAAATAATAAAGTTGTATGTTCGAGTGTAAATGACAACCCTTTATTTTGAGCTCTTTCCACAATTTAAACTACCTGTCCTGTCCTGCGGGTTAAGTTGGGCGTCTCATAGCGCTTGTGGATTAAATAAGTATCATACGAAAAGACACGATTTATTTTATTTAGAGTAGAGAGCTGATCAGCAGGATTATATTCTGTCAACACGCAATGTTGGACATTGCTAGTACCAACGATACCTTTTCACTAAAGCCTTACCTCGCCCAATGGGATCCATATAATACAAAGTTAATTAACCAGATCAAACAAATAGTAACTATTCGTTTATTGTGACCTCATTCCCGTCATAAAATTTCGGTCAGTCCCTCTCAGCGTCACTCATCGGGAACTGCACAATCACACTGTCTGACATTCTTTAATATGTTCAGATTTTCTGAACTGTCAAGAACACAAATAATGTAAGACTAAATCTGTCAGAATTACATAGGGATTTGTTGTCAGTTGGATACTTCAAAAAAGGAAAAGAAAAAAGAAAACATGGATGACAAATCCACCCTCGTAACACATTAAAGTCTACGTAATATTTTAGAGTAAGAGTCGAAGATTTCACAAATCGTACCTAATTCGTGTAGTTGACAGTTAAAGCAGCTGGCATATCCTGAAACAAATAACTAACATTTCTGAACATTTTATACTGGAAGAGCATTTTTAAAAATGAGCGAAATACTTAATCTTCTTACGAACTAACATGTGAATTTATGAAACAGAAATTTGAAAATGATGATACATTTTTGTTCCTAGCTAGCATAGGAGTAGCGTCTTTGATTTGCAATCAAAACGTCTTTAGTCTCGTGATCGAAACCCGCCACTGCTTAAATGTTAATTAATAATCAGCATTTGCGGTCAAAGGCTTCCGGCATAAAGAATTGTAACTAGGCTGTTTAGGTTTTTATGTTGGTAACGCCACGTATCGCTCTACATGAAAATCGCTGACTGTGTTGTGTGAAGTTTGTGGCTGGTTTGCATTGTTGAAATATTTGCGATTGTAGTGTTGGGCAGTTGGATGTGAGCAGCGCGTAGCATTGCGCAGTTGGAGGTGAGCCGCCAGCAGTGGTGGATGTGGAGAGAGAGATGGCAGAATTTCGAGAGCAGGCGATCTGGACGTGTGGCCATCAGAAAGAGTAAATTTGTAATGTTGGATATCATGAACTGATATATACAGGGTGTTACAAAAAGGTACGGCCAAACTTTCAGGAAACATTCCTCACACACAAATAAAGAAAAGATGTTATGTGGACATGTGTCCTGAAACGCTTAATTTCCATGTCAGAGCTCATTTTAGTTTCGTCCACCTACGCTCAATGGAGCACGTCATCATGATTTCATACGGGATACTCTACCTGTGCTGCTAGAACATGTGCCTTTACAAGTACGACACAACATGTGGTTCATGCACGATGGAGCTCCTGCACATTTCAGTCGAAGTGTTCGTACGCTTCTCAACAACAGATTCGGTGATTGGTAGAGGCGGACCAATTCCATGGCCTCAACGCTCTCCTGACTTCAACCCTTTTGACTTTCATTTAAGGGGGCATTTGAAAGCTCTTGTCTACGCAACCCCGGTACCAAATGTAGACACTCTTCGTGCTCGTATTGTGGACGGCTGTGATAGAATACGCCATTCTCCAGGGCTGCATCAGCGCATCAGGGATTCCATGCGACAGAGGGTGGATTCGTGTATCCTCGCTAACGGAGGACATTTTGAACATTTCCTGTAACAAAGTGTTTGAAGTCACGCTGGTACGTTCTGTTGCTGTGTGGTTCAAATGGCTCTGAGCACTATGGGACTTAACTTCTGTGGTCATTAGTCCCCTAGAACTTAGAACTACATAAACCTAACTAACCTATGGACATCACACACATCCATGCCCGAGGCAGGATTCGAACCTGCGATCGTAGAAGTCCCGCGGTTCCGGACTGCGCGCCTAGAACAACTAGACCACCGCGGCCGGCATATTGCTGTGTGTTTCCATTCCATGATTAATGTGATTTGAAGAGAAGTAATAAAATGAGCTCTAACATGGAAAGTAAGCGTTTCCGGACACATGTCCACATAACACATTTTCTTTCTTTATGTGTGAGGAATGTTTCCTGAAAGTTTGGCCGTACCTTTTTGTAACACCCTGTATATGATGACTTTTGAACACTATTAAGGTAAATACATTGTTTGTTCTCTATCAAAATCTTTCATTTGCTAACTATGCCTATCAGTAGTTAGTGCCTTCAGTAGTTAGAATCCTTTATTTAGCTGGCAACATTGGAGCTCGCTGTATTGCACTAATTCGAGTAACGAAGATTTTTGTGAGGTAAGTGATTCATGAGAGGTATAGGTTATTGTTAGTCAGGGCCATTCTTTTGTAGGGATTATTAAAAGTCAGATTGTGTTGCGCTAAAACAATATTGTGTGTCAGTTTAGTAATGATCAGAATAAGTAAAGAGAGAAATGTTTGAGTACGTTCAGTTTTGCTCAGCTGTTTGAAAATCAAATAACGTAAGGGTTCATCAGCATAGTAATTCATTAATTTTTCTAAGGGGAGGTTTCAAAGTTACCTAACGACCTTGTCAAAGAGGATTGAGAAGCTACAGAGGTTCAAGACACTCTCTTGTCTTTGGGGTGGGAAACTGCCCCGGAAGGCGGAAGAATCAGCAATGACCAACGGCATGAGAACGCAGAAGGCAATGGAAACTACTGCAATAAAGACACATAAACTGTATCCACAAGACATGTGGCCTGTAATTGAAAGTGTCATGACGATCTCTCCACTGGCAAAAGACTCCAGAGTATCCCCCATTCACACCTCCGGGAGGGGACTGCAAAGTGACCATGAGAAAAAGACTGAATAACCAAACGAAAGGATAACTTTCTACGAATCCGGGCGTGGAAAGTTGTCTGAATGTGGTAGGGAAGCTAGCAAATATGAAAAGGGAGGTACAAAGGCTCAATCTACATATCGTAGGAGTCAGTGAAGTGAAAGGAAAAGAAGATAAGGATTTCTGGTCACATGAGAATAGGATAAAATCAACAGCATCAGAAAATGTTATAACGGGTGTAGGATTCGTTATGAATAGTAAGGTAGGACAGAGAGTGTGTTGTTGTTAAAATTTCAGTGATAGGGTTGTTCTTAACAGAATCGACAGCAAACTAACGCCAACAACGATATTGATTGGCGACTCCGTGGAGTGTTCTGTGCACCACGACCAGATAATGGATATACTTGGAAGGAGAAACAGCATTGGTCGTATTTTTCTGTTACTGGCCGCAAAATCGATTTTCGGTCACTAAGCTTGTTGATACCAGTGCCTACCAATTTTAATTGTATATTACAGCACTGAGGATGGTCACTAAGTGACCGAAAATCGATTTTGCGGATAATAAAACAAAAAAATACGACAAATGCTGTTTCTCCTTCCAAGTATAGCCAACAACGATAGTTCGGGTATACATGCTCTGACATTGCGGTTTGAAGACGATGAGATAGAGAAAGTATATGAATATATTGAAAGGGTGATCCTGTACGTAAAGATAGACGAAAATCTAATAGTCATGGGGGACTGCAATACATTTGTACGGGAAGGAGCAGAAGAAATGATTACAGAAGAATATGGGCTTGGGACAAGGAATGAGAGAGGAGAAAGACTAATTGAGTTCTATAATAAATTTCGGCTAGTAATGGCGAATACTCTGTTTAAGAACCACAAGAGGAGGTGGTACACTTGAAAAAACGACAGGTGATACGGGAAGATTTCAGTTAGATTACATCATGGTCAGAGATTCCGAAATCAGATACTCGATTGTGTGACGTACACAGGAGCAGATATCGACTTAGATCACAATGTAGGAGTGACGAAGAACAGGCTGAAGTTTACGAGATTAGTCAGGAGGAATCAATACGCAAAGAAGTGGGAAACAGAGGTACTAAGGAATAAAGAGATTCGCTTGAAGTTCTCTAAGGCTATGTATACTGTAATAAGGAACAGCTCAGTAGGCAGTAGAGTTCAAGACATCTCTAACCATGACAGTCACAAAAGTGGGAAACAAAAACATAAGCACAAAGAAGGTAACTGCGAACAAACCATAGGTAACAGAAGAAAAACTTCAGTTGATCGATGAAAGAAAGCAGTACAAAAATGTTCAGGGAAATTCAGGAATACAGAGATACAAGTCGCTGAGGAATGAAATAAATAGGAAGTGCGGAGAAGCAAAGACGAAATAGCTGCATGACAAATGTGAAGAAATCGAAAAAGAAATGATTTTCTGATGGATTGATTCAGCCATTGGTGAAATTAAAAGCAAGGTGGTAACATTAAGAGTGCAACGAGAATTCCAGTGTTAAATGAAGAGGAGAGAGCGGATAGGTGGAAACTGTACATTGAAGTACTCTATCAGGAGGAAGAATGGTCTCATGTGATAATAAAAGTCACAGGAGTCGATTTAGAAGAGCTAGGGGATCCAGTGTTAAAATTAGAATGCAAGAGAGCTAAGGTCAAATAAGGCAGAAGGGATCTGCATCTACATCTACATCCATACTCCGCAAGCCACCTGATAGTCTGTGGCGGAATGTACCCAGAGTACCTCTATTGGTTCTCCCTTCTATTTCAGTCTCGTATTTTTCGTGGAAAGAAAGATTGTAGGTATGCCTCTGTGTGGGCGCTAATCTCTCTGATTTTATCCTCATGGTCTCTTCGCGAGATATACGTAGGAGGGAGTAATATACTGCTTGACACCTCGGTTAAGATATGTTCTCGAAACTTCAACAAAAGCCCGTACCGAGCTACTGAGCGTCTCTCTTGCAGAGTCTTACACTGGAGTTCGTCTATCATCTCCTTAACGCTTTCGCAATTACTAAATGATCCTGTAACGAGGCGCGCTGCTCTCCGTTGGATCTTCTCTATCTCTTCTATGAACCCTACCTGGTCGGATTCCACACCCGTGAGCAGTATTCAAGCAGTGGGCGAACAAGTGTACTGTAACCCACTTCCTTCGTTTGCGGACTGCATTTCCTTAGGATTCTTCCAATGAATCTCAGTCTGGCATCTGCTTCAGCGACGATTAATTTTATATGTTCATCCATTTTAAATCACTTATAATGCGTACTCCCAGATAATTTATGGAATAAACTGCTTCCGATTGCTCAGCTGCTATAATGTAGCTAAATGATAAAGGATCATTCTTTCTATGTATTCTCAGCACATTACACTTGTCTACATTCAGATTCAATTGCCATTCCCTGCACCATGCGTCAATTCGTTGCAGATCCTCCTGCATTTCAGTACAATTTTCCATTGTTACAACCTCTCGATGTACCACAGCATCACCCGAAAAAAGCGTCAGTGAACTTCCGATGTTATCCACGAGGTCTTTTACGTATATTGTGAATAGCAACGGTCCTACGACACTCCCCTGCGGCACACCTGAAATCACTCTTACTTCGGAAGACTTCTTTCCATTGAGACTAACATGCTGCGTCCTGTTATCTAGGATCTCTTCAATCAAATCACACAATTGGTCTGATAGTCCACAAGCTCTTACTTTGTTTATTAAACGACTGTGGGGAACTGTATGAAACGCCTTGCGGAACTCAAGAAACTTGGCATCTACCTGGGAACCCATGTCTGTCGCCCTCTGAGATAACTTCCCATCATATATACGAGGGCTGTTCAGAAAGTAAGGTCCGATTGATCGCGAAATGGGAACCACAGTGAAAATTAGAAATGTTTTATTTTTAACAGTTAGCTACACCATCCAGCTACTTCTCTACGTAGTTGCCGTTCTGACTAAGACATTTGTCGTGGCGTTGTACCAACTTTCCAATACCCTCAACATAAAAGACAGCCGCCAGTGTTTTCCGCCAATTCTCTACGCTGGCCTACAGCTCGTTTTCTGTGCCAAAATGTTGTATTCACAGCCAGCGGTTGATGTGAGCAGAAATGAAACGCAGGGGGAGTCAATTACGGGCTGTATTGTGGGTAGTCAAACATTTCCAATTGAAAACGATGCAGGAGCATCTTCATTGCCCCTTCAGAATGCGGCTGAGAATATTGCCTTGTAGAAGAAACTGCACGACAGTTATGTAATGTTGGCTGTATAGCTTCAGGCGAAATTTCTCACCAGGTCCTCGTACTTGGCGGGAGACACTATTCTCTAGGCAACTTTACGCGATCACTGTGAGCTCAGAAATGAGAGGAGTGACGTGATGCTATCTAGGGTCATACTAGAGACACTGCCCAACACATCTGTGCAAAGCTTTATCGGATTATCATAGTCGTTTCCATTTCGCGATCAATCGGAGCTTACTTTCTGAACAGCCCTCGTATATATATATATATATATATATATATATATATATATATATATATATATATATAATTTTTTTGACAACAAAACGACCATTAACGTTGGTGTGTAGAATGTATGAGTCTGGCGAAATACCATCTGATTTTCGGAAAAATATCATCCGCAAAATTCCGAAGACTGCAAGAGCTGACAAGTACGAGAATCATCGCACAGTGCACTTAACAGCTCATGTGTCCAGGTTGCTTACATGAATAACGTACAGAAGAACGGAAGATAAAATTGAGAGAGTGTTAGATGACGATTAGTTTGGCTTTAGGAAAGGTAAAGGCACCAGAGAGGCAATTCTGACGTTGCAGCTGATAATGCAAGCAAGACTGAAGGAAATCATGACACGTTCACAGGACTTGTCGACCTGGAAAAAGCATTCAGCGATGTAGAATGGTGCAAGATGTTCGAAATTCTGAGTAATATAGGGGCAAGCTATCGGCAGAGACGAGTAATAGCAATACCTATAAGAGGGAATAATAAGATTGGGCGATCAAGACGATATGCTCGGATTAAAAATGATGTCTAATGAGTACAGAATATGGACTGAGAGTAAATCGAAGAAAGACGAAAGTAATGAGACGTATCAGAAATGAGAAGAGAGTGAAACTTAACATCACTATTAACGGCCTCGAAGTAGATGAAACTAAGGAATTCTGCTACCTAGGCAGCAAAATAACCAATGACGGACGGTGCAAGGAAGACATCAAAAGCAGATTACCACTGGCAGAAAGGACATTCCTGACCAACAGAAGTCTAGTAGTATGAAACACAGGCATTAATTTAGGGTGTATTTTCAGAGAATGTACGTTTGGAGCACAGCATTGTATTTTATTGTAACATGGACTCTACGAAAACTGGAACAGAAAAGAATCTAAGCATTTCAGATATGGCGCTACAGGCAAAAGTTGAAAATTAGGTGGACTGATAAGGTAAGAAATGAGGAGGTTCTGCGCAGAATCGGAGAGAAAAGGAATATGTGGAAAACACGGACAAAAAGAAGGGACAGGATGGTAGGTCATCTGTTAAGACATCAGGGAATGTCGTCCACGGAACTACAGGGTGCCGAAGAGGGCAAAAACTGTAAAGGATGACATTAGAATACATTCACAAATAATTGAGAACGTAAGTTGCAAGTGCTAGTCTAAGATGAAGAGGTTGGCACAAGAGGGGAAGTGGTGGTGGGCTTGATCAAACCAGTCAGAAGACGATGACTCAAAAGACAAAAATGTCTATAAAAGAAGTGATAAAAAAGATTCCGGTCGAAGGCCGTACGTTCCAGAATCGCTATGCCAGTCAGGCAAAATCGCAGTGAGCATGAGGAAGTCATACCACCTACTCACGAAGTTGAATATAACAGTTTGGTAAAACATCGTGTCCTGCTGCATGAAGAAATCCATAACTGCCAGCTGCACGTCCTCGTCCAGCAAGAATCTTCAACCATTCTAGTCCTCTTTTAAGGGACCGTAAACGTGATAATCGCAGGGGGGGGGGAGGGGGGTAGGACTATTTGGCGGGTGCACCAGTGTCTCCTGCTTGAGTTGGAATAACGACATTTGATATATGGGGGACATGCGTTATCACGAAGCAGAAGCATCCCTTGCAGTTTTCCGGGACGTTCCGGCTTAATTAAACGTCGTAATTTCTCCAGCGTTGCGAATTACAGCTCCCAGTGTTGGAGACACCACGTTCCTTGACATCAATAAGCAGTGGGCCCTGCCAATCAAAAAACAGAGTGAGCATCACCTTCCAGCAGATGACTGGCTCTTTAACTTCTTGGGACGACGGTGGTGGATGACAGCACTGTATCGTCGATGCTTGCGACTCTCCCTGTCAGTGGTGACATTGGCTTTCGTCGCCTGCAACAATGCGCTCAAGGAATGTTTCTCATCAACATTGAAACGCATCAGGTGCCTCAGGCAAACAGCCATCCAATTTGCTTTTTGTTCGACATTCAAAGCCCGGCGTGTCCACTGGCTGCCGACCTTACGGTAGCCTAGCTCCTCCGGATATTGTGTCGCACGCTTCCGAAGTTGATATTGAGATCCTATGCTAGCGCACTAATGCAATACGCCGGCCCGCCCTAATTGCACCATCAACCGCCCGCTTGCTGTTGTCCATAATAAATGAGACTGGCTTCCCAAATCGACTGTCTTCTTGGGTCGAATCGCGACCAGCACACAACTTGACGCATTATTCCACAGAGGTGGTTTTCGACAGACATGAGACCGTATGCAAATTCTTCAGTCCCACATGGACTTCTAACCCTGCTTATCCGTCAGCAGCCAAGGAAAAATGAACAGCACGTTGGTCCTGTTTGGACACATTTGGTAATAATGTCACCATAGTTTAAAGGTCCACATTTATCGCATGCACGTCAGAAAGACTCAAATGCCGCACTAGTCACTTGCGTAAATGTAGGTGCTAACATAGCCGCTTAGGAGTCATGCTGTGTTCCATATATACTGCAGCAACGACCTGAAACGGAACCGTTTTGATGGCCCCTTGTATGTTCAGCATCGCTCCAGATCAAGTCAAACGATTTCTCATAAGATAAATGTAGTTCAAAACCTTTCCAACCTACATAAGAGTTAAGAACATTACTTGGCATAGTAGTCTGCGTCGAACGACCCATGATCCTGGGAATTTTACGAGTATATAGAGACAGAGGGACGCACGTTGGACAGCAAAAATAAGGTCTCTACAAATGCTCACAAGCTTCGATATACTGATAAGAAAGTACTATAATTCCTATCAAATTCATATGGGCTTCATTTTCATAACAGATGCGTACTACAAAAGAGTTTAACTTGTTAATACAGATAACCTAAATTCATTTTGACCTTAACGGGAACTTTCTAAAAAGTTGTATCAAAGGTAGTGTCATTTCCATATCGCACTAGTACATCTTGACAAAAATAAAAAATTCTATTTTGTCTAAAACTGTCATGGTGAGACCGTGGCTGTGTACAATTAATGTATGGTAATTCTTACAGAGAAGAAAACAGCAAGCAGCCACTATTAATACTGCTATTTATTTAGGTAAATAGCGTCGTTACCGGTTTCGAACTGGCAAGTTCATCATCAGATGGCTGTTCACGTGATTTTCAAGATACACTTTACATTATCGTCCTTTTTTATTTTTATTATTCCACTGTGGCGAATACTGTAAGAATTAACCTACATTAAAAAATTCTGCTTCAAGATATGAGGTAATTATTCTGAAAGTTTTGACTACAGAGTGAAGTGTTAGCGTATGAATTAGAGTGAGATATATATGGTTGGGAAAGTTAAGAATCACAATGTAATCTCTTGCTTTATTCCGAGATGATGTAAAATACACATAGCGAAGATTATAAAATGCTAATGAAAGACAAATATTTTGGTTCCGGTCATTCCACTAGCGGTGACAATAACATAAAATACCGTTTGTCTCGCACAATTAACGTACAGGAAATCAGCCCAATAAATATTCAATTGAGCGTGCCGTTGCTCTCTACAGGCTATTATAAAAGCGTCTCTCGAGAATAATAACACTCTTTAAAAATGCATGACCTGTAGGATGATTTGCAATTTAATCAAGTCGTAGTATAAATTACAGCGGGCTGAAAAAGGCGATTCGGCCATCGTGTATCCTTGCATAACGAGCACAATAAGTTTGATAGCGACCGCAGCTACCAAAGGTGTCAGAGAAGGTCGTTGACTGATTAAAAAATCTGATAATTTGTAGCGCTACTCCAAGATTCTGCGGTTGTTTTAACGGAGAACAGACTGACAGCATAATCCACACAAAGGCACGTCTGGAAGGATGTACGTATGTATGTGTGTATGTACGTATTTATGTTCCACATCTTTTGCTACATCGCTGGACCGATTTCACGAAAACTTTGCAGACGTATCATTTACTGTCTGTGAAGAGTCACTGTTGGGGTATGAACCACCCATCAATGAAAGAGGTGGGGGTGAAAAAGTAATGTAGCCCATGACACGAGAGTACATATACTACCGTCAGCCAATATTTGAGAATGAGAGCATTTAGGGGCTTGCAAAAATCTTTGCACATAATTTCGAGCCTTCACGAAAATTTTCTCGCGATAAACCCCGAAAAAATTATGAAAGGAAAAACGTTTATAGCTGTTCTTCCAGTAACAATAGCGCATGAAGCAAGACGGTTTAATTTATTACTCCGTTTCTACTGACTGTAATCGTGACAAAATTTGCAGACAGTGTTTCCTTATATCATTGAATGTATCAGAAAACTATATCATTGTGTGATACTTGGTTCAGGAGATATGATATCATAAACACTGAGATGTGTGTGAAACTACCGCATCGTGCAAGACGTTTAAATTTATTACTTCATTGCTACCAACTCTATTCTCGACACTTTTCGCAGACAATATCCACCTCTGCCGTTGAATGTACATAGAAAAATAGATCACTGTAAGACATATAGTTCAGGAGAAATGACGTCAAAAACACTTATATGGATGAAAACTACCACTTCATGTACGACTTTTTAGTCTGTTACTTCTTTACTACTAATTCTACTGACATCACGTTTCTCAGGCTGTAGGTACTTATACCACTGGATGTACGTGAAAAATTATATCATTGCAATGCACGTAATTCAGGAGATACGATGAAATGAACATTGAGCTGCCTGAAAATGCAACTCGTGGGCAAAATCCGCTAGACTTATAAGTGAAATATGTGTTCAAATACGGTTGAACTTAGTCACATATGTTTGAGGATAAAAAGCTCATCCAAGCCCCTGGAAAGTTTTCAATCAAATTTGGTTCACTTGTTATTTACAATGTGGAATGATATGCTGGGGGGGGGGGGGGTAAGAATACCTGCCTGCTACTGGGGTGAGGGTGTGAGGGTGACAACGTGGAGAGGAGGGAACGCCGAGGACATGAACTGGCAGCAAGGATGAAAGGGGAGATAGGCACAGACAGGCGGAGGAGAAGATGGACAGAGATAGGGGACGAGAAAATGGGCAGAGAGTGAGGAGATGGACAGAGGGGTGAACAGAGAGGGAGGAGGAAATTGACTGAGAAAAACAAGATGGACAGTGGGAGGGGAGAAAGTGGTGGAGATGAACAGGGAGACAGGGGAAGAGATGGACAGAGAGTGGGGGTAGGAGGAGATGGAGAGTGGGAACGAGGAGGATATTGACAACGAAACGTGGAAGAGGATTAGAAGGAGGGGAGGAAATGGATAAAGCGGGAAGGGACAGATGAACGGAAGGGAGGGGAGCAAATTGACAGAGAGAGGGGAGGGAGAGATGGACAGAGTGGTGGCTGGAGGAAAGGGGCAGAGAGGGGCGTGATGGAGATAGACAGAAAGATGGAGGAGGAGGAAATGAACTAATATAAGAATGGAATAAATACATACCCAGGCAACACCGGGTACTCAGGTAGTATTAGAATAAAATTTTAAGCTTGTTGTTCATTTGCTTCTGTTCTTGTACAATTCTGCGCATCTGACTAATCGTGATTATGTTTCTACGTGCTCAACTTCTTAAAGAACCAGTCGGAATAAGACATCCTTTATTCTCATTGTTGACAGGTTGAAGCAACTCTTAAAAGATTTGTGAACAACAACACGATTTGTCAAAGGAACATTCTGACATGGAAAAATTGTTACTTCCTACCCAATGAAGAAAATAAATTTTTCTCGCAGTTGTTTTGACTGTTTCCGTTCAGAATCTGCCAATAATTCTTTCCGCATACATATCTATGCGTAATAATAAAGCTATCTCAGATTATCATTACAGGAAAATAAAAGATTTTTCATGCTGATACTGAAATGAACCGTCATGAAAGGATACTATTTATGCAAGTACTTTGCTTTTTACAAGAAATTTCCGCCATTGGGTGCACTTTACACCGTTGCTACAAATTCAGCGTTTATGCTATTTACAGTGCTGAGCGGCAACACTTGTCAACACGGTAGAAAACATTAAACAGACGTGAGCTTAGGTTGGTCCTGTCAGTATTCATCGCGGAAAGAAAATCACCAATGCGTAACAAGTAGAAGTAATCTCCGTAGACTGCCTTTCTAACATCTTCACATGTCCATGACATACAAAAGCTGTTACAGATGTAGACACGCTGTAGCTGCTAGTTGTCGTTTGGTTTCCAAGCGTTTGTATATCATGGGCATATTAAGACATAATGCAGTCTTATGAGATCACTTTCACTTTGATGTTTACTGGTAATTTTCTTGGATTCCATATCAAAGCCATGATCATTCCAAAATTGCTTTAAGTTCAAAAATGCAACAGTGGGCCTTAAGTAAATTACAGGTCTTTCAAGAAAAATTTAAGTATAGAATGAAACCAGCTGAAAAGCAACTATGTAAAATGTCGCCTTATTAACTTTATTTATGTAAAAATATATTTATAAATTGCAGGAAAAAAGTTTCTTGAAAACTGTGATATCACGAACAATACAAAACGAAAGGTTCATAGTTACGCCTCGTCTGAACTTGTACGAATTAATATCTAACATTACCTCAGAGTTATGATAGAAGTCGATACTCTCTCAAAAGTAAAGATCAGTCTGCTAGAAAGATTAATCCTTCGCGATAATGAGCTTCTGGTTGTGCTGTAGCTTGTTGTGCTGTACTCGAATACACCATCTGATACCGTTGTTCCTCTTTCTTCGTGCAAAAGCCAGTTGAAACGTCTGTGAGAATAATGAAGGTTGTCATATTTGAACTGCGGTTGCTGTGTCGATTTCGTTGTGAAAGGAGATATTACTGACTGAGAGCTACCTGAAATCTCTAGCCCTTCAGAAGTAATGGCAGGAAATATGGGGAAAGTCGGAAAAATATGGATGAGGAGAGCACTTAGTTGAACGTTTGAAATGAAAGTTGCTGGAAAGGTCGCTTCAGGATATGTTTAGAATCTTTATATGTGTTACGTACAATATTACACTTATCTAATATCGAAAAATTTAATTAATGAAGATATTTTGCAATACGAGTAGTGAAACTACGCTGCCATCCTAGCAGTCGAACGATTCGGAACGTACCTCGTAGTTTGAGATCAGCCACCTCGGAGCCATGGTCTCATAACAAGAAATTATAATATCTTCCGTAATCTCAAGAAATATCTAGTTCCGTGACGTTTCCAATACGGTAGAGCCGACAATTCTCCATTCGACCTGATTCTGGCTTGCTGCATTTTGAGCTGTAGGTATATTCTATAGCGATTGTCGTCAGGTACAGAAAAGATTTCGCTAACATTACGCCGTCCTTTTAATCATGCATTACATGAATTCCAAAAATCGACGACGGACGCTACAAGGCGAAACTGGTAGGGTGTTCCAATTTTTTTGGGTAAAAATTACACAGATGGATCCTAAGCTGACAAAGTACTTCGCGAGAAAGATCTATTAGAAGGAATTAATACAATATAAGAGTACAATTTCTGTTCGTATCAACGCTTTACATCTTACAGTAACAACCTAAACTAGTGACAGGAAGTTCGCCACTACACTATTACGCTCAACAATCCATTGATATATCGGGTGATTAAAAAGTCAGTATAAATTTGAAAACTTAATAAACCGCGGAATAATGCAGATAGAGAGGTAAAAATTGACACACATGCCTGGAATGACTTGGGGTTTAATTAGAACCAAAAAAATTCCTAGACGAGTGAAAGATCTCTTGCGCGCGTCGTTTGGTGATGATCGTGTGCTCAGCCGTCACTTTCGTCATGCTTGGCCTCCCAGGTCCCCAGACCTCAGTCCGTGCGATTTTCGCTTTAGGGTTACCTGAAGTCTAAAGTGTATCGTGATCGACCGACATCTCTAGGGATGCTGAAAGATAACATCCGATGCCAATACCTCACCATAACTCCGGACATGCTTTACAGTGCTGTTCACAACATTATTCCTCGACTACAGCTATTGTTGAGGAATGATGGTGGACAAATTGAGCATTTCCTGTAAACAACATCATCTTTGCTTTATCTTACTTTGTTATGCTAATTCTTGCTATTCTGATCAGATGAAGCGCCATCAGTTGGACATTTTGTGAACTTTTGTATTTTTTTGGTTCTAATAAAACCCCATGTCATTCAAAGCATGTGTGTCAATTTGTACCTCTCTATCTACACTATTCCGTGATTTATTCAGTTTTCAAATTTATACTGACTTTTTGATCACCCTGTATACGAACTTTGTATGCAGAATCATTTATCCTCATTGTACGCACATATAACTACTACTCCACCATTAACAGTAACAACAAGAATTTCGAAAACGTCGGTCATGTCAAACCCAGCTGCACATGACGTCGAGAAAGTCACGGATCAAGGCAGTCGGGAAGATGCAGTAGCTCTTGATTCCGAGAAGAGCTCTTGATTCAAAGAAACATTTGACTCGGTACAAAACCAACGTTTGGTAATGGAACTAGAACCATATGGGGAACCAAATGAAGTCTGTGTTTGACGTAAGGATTTACTGGCAGGGAGGACGCAGTATGTTATCTTGGTAGGAGAGTCATTAATATACAACATGTACAGCAGTGGCTCCAAACTCTTCTCTGGGACACGACTGGAGTTACTTCTTTGGTAATGGGAATCTCTGTACTGTCTGAAGACAAAGCTGCTCAAATATTGTGTGTGTGTGTGTGTGTGTGTGTGTGTGTGTGTGTGTGTGTGTGTGTGTAAGGGTATCGGCTTCCTTACAAACGAATGTGGAGAAAATGGATAAAACATCTGTTACACAGTGAGGAGTAAACCTACAAAATTAAACTCACTCCGACTTCACTGTCGTTGGCCCAAACAATCAATCTTACCCGCTGTAACACAGGTCACAAAGTAGTAATGATGAAGAGTTGCTTGAAGTTTCAGAAATTAATCAGGGAGAGCCAGTGCTCGTAGAAGTTTGATACGGAAATACTGTGGAATGGAGACATAAACTTAAAGTTCTCTGAGGCTATAGACACTGCGGAAAGGAATAGCTCAATAGGCAGTTCAATTGAAGAGGAATGGATACCTCAAAAAAGGACTATCACAGAAGTTGGAAAGGCCAAAGGAAGGCAACTGTGAAGAAACCTTCGATAACAGATGAAATACTTCAGATGATCGACGAAAAAAGGAAGTACAAAAATGTTCTGGGAAATTCAAGAATAAAGAAATAAGTCACTTTTGAACGAAACAATTAGAAAGTACAGGGAAGCTAAGGCAAATGGTTACATGAAAATGTGAATAAATCGAAAAAAAAATACTATCGGAAGAATCGACTCAGCATACAGAGAAATCAAAACAGCTTCCAGTGAAATTATAAGCAACATTATAAGTAACATTAAAAGTGCAAGGTGCAGAGGAGTGAGCGAATAGGTGGAAAGAACGCACTGAAGAACTCTGTGATTTGGAGGACTTGCCTGATGACGTGATAGAAGAAGAAACAGGAGTCGATAGGGAAGAGATGGGGAATCTAGTATTGGACTCAAAATTTAAAAGAGCTTGCAGTGAAGATGGCACCTCTTCTCAAACTTTCCTTTGACTATCATTTAGCTTTCTGAGCACCAAAATAAGAGCAGTAGAATTTGTAAACCAAAACAAATGATGTGAATTCACCGGCATTTTTTGTATTGTAACTTTTTCTACCTAAACACTCGATAGCCGCATAAAAACCGAACTAGTTGTGGAACGAACAGAAATCTCAATAAATACAGCCTAAGAGGCAAAATACCGCATTCGTTTAATGCACTTATGGCTGTGGTACCCATTAAAAAGAAGATATTTGCTGCTCAGTTCATATACGTCAACAGGAGAGGAAAATTCGTTATTACACTATCTGATCATATATATCTGTACAGTCCTATGTAATGAAAAATTGGTCACCAGATGTCACGAGAGGCGGACCCGCCAGTGTAAATGGAGGCGGGATATATTGTGTTGTGAGTAGAGAAGCAGTAACAGTTGTTGGTTCGGCAGACATAGCTGAGTGACTTCGCACGTCGACTAGTCATTAGTTTCCACCTGAGTAACAAATTCATCGGTCACATTTTAGCCATTCTAAAATTTCCTAAGTTAAGTGTTGCTGATGTGACTGTGAAGAGGACACGGGAAGGAACAATCTAGATCGGGCAGACTTCCTTTACTGACGGACGAAGACCGTCGAGAACTGCGTAGGGCGGTTGTAAAAAGTCGCATGAAATGAGCGGAAGTAATTTGACAAGGGGATAGTAGTAGTCCAGCTAGCACAATGACTGCACGTAGGGAGTTGCTAAGAATGCAGTGAATTTTCGACCAGCTCTCATCAGCCACACATTTCTGTTGTCAGTGCTAAGCCACTGTAAGAAGCGACGCCACTGGACAGTGGATGACTGGAAACGAATGATCTGGTGTGATGAATCACGCTATACCCTGTGGCAATTCGACGGAAGGGTTTGTTTTTGGCGGATGCCTGGAGAATTTTGCCCGCTTTGGTGTGTAGCGCCAGCAGTGAAATACGGAAGACGTGGTGTTACGGCATGCGGGTGCTTCCTGCGGTTAGGTTGTGGTCCCCTTATTGCGCTAAATGAGGCAGAATATGAACCCTTTTTATAGCATTGTGTTCTGCGTACAACAAAAGAACATTCGATGATTGTGTCATCATAACAATGCACCTTGTCACAAAGCAGCTTCTGTGAGACAATGGTTTGTGGACAATAACGTTCCTGAAATAACCTGGCCTGCCCAGAGTTCCGACCTTAACGAATCGTACACCTTTGGAGTGAGTTAGAATGTCAACTTCGCTTCAGAACCCAACATCAGTAGCTCCTCTACTTTTGGCTCTTGAGGAAAATTTACTTCCAATCCTCCACAAACTTCCAGACACTTCACTGAAAGTGTCGACTAATGAGTTCAAGCCGTCATAAAGCGGAAGAGTGGACACAACCCACATTTTTATCCACTAACAGATATCTGAATTTTTTGTTTGGACGTTGTACTCATGGAAACTTACAGTTATAAATAATATCTCAGATGAAAGAGCAACTCAGACAGTTTACCAAAAACCTTATAAATGTTTACTGTGAGCACCATTTGTCACACGGCACACATCAAGTCAAAACTGTACCCAAGCGCTGGATAGGCCGCAAGGACCTAGTGACGGGGCTTGCCTTGCATGGCCTCCACGTTCACCAGACCTAACGCCATGCGATTTTTTCCTTTGGGGCTTCATCAAGAATGGTGTGTACGTGCCTCCGTTACCAGCAGACCTACCTCAATTAAGAATCCAGATTAAAGCAGCTGTGGCTACAATCACTGAAGACAAACTTATCAACTGGTGCTCACATTGAACATTTGTAAAGTTCTTCGTAAAACTATTTGAGTTGCTCTTTCATTTGACATATCATTTATAACTGTAAGTTTAATGTAATTAATATTGTAAAGCGTTAAAACCCCGATATTCATTTATAAACACTTTGTACTTTCAGAAGAGACTTGTTGACACTTAAATTTATATCATACTAGTAACCCCATATTTAGTATTTACGGTCAGACGGCTTGTGTGGTTTCGCGTATTTTATTTGCGGGACATTGCGTGGAGTTACGAATAAGTTTCAGAGAATAATGTTAAGTATCATAGTATCATTACTTTCAGATAACTAACACGATGTAAACAGCCCACAACAGGACAGTTGTACGGCTGAATGTTTCGTGTTCCATACTGAATTGGCTTTTGGAGTGACATCTCATGGCATGCAGAGGATCGCATTCGCATCTAAGTTTGACTCAAGGAAGACCGAAAACCGATGGCTGAGTCATCTGAAACACTCTTGAAAGAACTTTATGATGAATTAAAACTATGCCATTGTTACCTAGCCGACTGGTGCCATAACCCAATAGAGCAGCAGAGCCTCGATAACGCAGAAAAAAGGGCCAAATTTGCATCTGGCGTCGGGGTCTAATTTTAGCTCCACTGTTTGTCGTATGATGGATGAAACGTTTACAAATGTTATAACACTTTTTAATGTGCTGTATAATATATGTGGAACAAGAACTCTAGATCTTAATAGGCTGTAATAACTTCACGAAGCAAAGATGCTGAAGTACTTTATCGGAAAACATTTTATTTGTAGCACAAAAAACAAAACTTTACGTATTTTGGATTCGTGTTGGTTTCTCATTGCTTGTACAGCCCTCTCGCAGTGTCCGGAGCAAGTATGGTGGGTCTGACACACCGGTGTCAATGTTTTCTTTTTCCATTTCCAGGAAATGTCTGAATTATAATGAATCAAACGTAAATTGTTAAACGATACCATTGTCATCTAGCGCACTGCTGCCATAACCCAATAGAGCAGCAGAGCCTCGATGACGCAGTAAACCGGAAAAAAACTCGCATCTGGTGTCGTGGACTAATTTTTGCTCCACTGTTGGTCAAAAAAGGAATTAAACTTTTACAAATGTTATAATTTTTTTACTGTACTGTGTAAGGTATGTGGAACAACGACTGTAGATGTTAATGGGCTCTAATATCAAAAGCTTCTGTCAACGTAGTGGCTGGAAACTGAAAGATGAATCTTATCAGGGTCACTTTATACTGTAAATTCTTGTGTCGCTAACATTTTTATTTTATTTTAATTTTCTTGGTCATTAGTCTTTTGACTGGTTTGTGCGGCCCGCCACAAATTCCTCTCCTGTGCCTAACTTTTCATCTCAGCCGGCGGGGTCGGGGATTTTCCCTGCCGCGAGATGACTGAGTGTTTGTGTTGTCCTCATCATTTCATCATCATTCATAGAAGTGGCGAGGTTGGAGTGAGCAAAGATTGGGAATTTGTATGGGCTCTGATAACCGAGCAGTTGAGCAGCTCACAAACCAAACATCATCCTCATCTTCATCTCAGAGTAGCACTTCCAACCTACGTCCTCAATTATTTGCTGGATGTATTCCAGTCTCTGTATTCCTCTACAGTTTTTGGCCACTACAGCTCCATATAGTACCATGGAAGTCATTCCCTCATGTCTTAACATATGTCCTATCGTTATGTCCCTTCTGCTTGTCAATGTTTTCCTTATGTTCCTTTCCTCTCCGACTCTACGCAGAACCTTCTCATTCCTTACCTCATCAGTCCATCTAATTTTCAACATCCGTCTGTAGCACTACATCTCAAATGCTTCGATTCCCTTCTGTTTTGGTTTTCCCAAAGTCTTTGTTTCACTGCCGTACAAAGCTGTGCTTCAAAAGTACTTTACTAATCGCAGTTCGCGCTCTTGATTGACTGCTATTTTCGAACAATGGGCCACTGAATTATTCAGCTTCGAAATATCGTTACGTGTATGACCAATAACGAAAAGATAACCACCTCATAATCAGACTGTGATGTGAGACTTACAATTTGAAATAATCAAATATTTTTACCGGTGCTTTCCCTCCAGTCGTTTTAGAACAGGTGCTTGAGAGAAACCAACACGAATCCAAAATACGTAAAGTTTTGTTTTTTGTGCTACAAATAAAATGTTTTCCGATAAAGTACTTCAGCATCTTTGCTTCGTGAAGTTATTACAGCCTATTAAGATCTAGAGTTCTTGTTCCACATATATTATACAGCACATTAAAAAGTGTTATAACATTTGTAAACGTTTCATTCATCATACGACAAACAGTGGAGCTAAAATTAGACCCCGACGCCAGATGCAAATTTGGCCCTTTTTTCTGCGTTATCGAGGCTCTGCTGCTCTATTGGGTTATGGCACCAGTCGGCTAGGTAACAATGGCATAGTTTTAATTCATCATAAAGTTCTTTCAAGAGTGTTGCAGATGACTCAGCCATCAGTTTTCGGTCTTCCTTGAGTCAAACTTAGATGCGAATGCGATCCTCTGCATGCCATGAGATGTCACTCCAAAAGCCAATTCAGTATGGAACACGAAACATTCAGCCGTACAACTGTCCTGTTGTGGGCTGTTTACATCGTGTTAGTTATCTGAAAGTAATGATACTATGATACTTAACATTATTCTCTGAAACTTATTCGTAACTCCACGCAATGTCCCGCAAATAAAATACGCGAAACCACACAAGCCGTCTGACCGTAAATACTAAATATGGGGTTACTAGTATGATATAAATTTAAGTGTCAACTAGTCTCTTCTGAAAGTACAAAGTGTTTATAAATGAATATCGGGGTTTTAACGCTTTATAATATTAATTACATTAAACTTACAGTTATAAATGATATGTCAAATGAAAGAGCAACTCAAATAGTTTTACGAAGAACTTTACAAATGTTCAATGTGAGCACCATTTGTCACACGGCACATATCAAGTCTATAGCCGAGTTCTTCCCAAACGTTGATAAGTTTGTCTTCAGTGATTGTAGCCACAGCTGCTTTAATCTGGATTCTTAATTGAGGTAGGTCTGCTGGTAACGGAGGCACGTACACACCATTCTTGATGAAGCCCCAAAGGAAAAAATCGCATGGCGTTAGGTCTGGTGAACGTGGAGGCCATGCAAGGCGAGCCCCGTCACTAGGCCCTTGCGGCCTATCCAGCGCTTGGGTACAGTTTTGACTTGATGTGTGCCGTGTGACAAATGGTGCTCACAGTAAACATTTATAAGGTTCTTGGTAAACTGTCTGAGTTGCTCTTTCATCTGAGATATTATTTATAACTGTAAGTTTAATATAAATTATATTATAAAGCGTTAAAACCCCGATGTTCACTTATAAAAACCCTGTATTATGGAGTGTACTCGTCTATGGAGATGAAACATGAACGATAAATATTTTAAACAAGAAGAGAGCAGAAGCTTTCGAAATGTAGTCCTACTGAAGAATGCTAAATATTAGTTCCGTAGATCACGTAACTAATGCGGAGGTAATGAATGGAATTGGAGAGGAAAGAAATTTGTGGCAACAACCTGACTAGAAGAAGGGAGAGGTTGATAGGGCATATTCTGAGACGTCAAGGGATCACCTGTTACGTTTTGGAGCGGAGCGTGGTGCGTAAAATTTATACAGGGAGGCCAAGTATAGAATGCAGGTTGAAATGGAGTTAGGAAGCAGATTTAGACTTGCACAGTACAGAGTAGCATCAAACAAGACTCCAACCTGAAGACCACAAAACATGCTTACGCTGACCTACGGGTAAACACTGTGCGCTTACCTTGTAGCCCCTGAGGTTGTCCACGACGCAAGCCATGACAGCGGTGCCGCCCACCGTCACGGTCACGTTCGGGATGGGCTCAGCAAACCGCGGATACAGCGACTCTGAAACAAGCATATCGTACACATGCATACAATAATCAATATGTTCCGTATTGTAAAAGTACAGAATATCTCGACAACATCGTTTCATGAAGTCTTCTCTTGATTCCAGACAGTAAACTGGCGTGTAGGAAGGAAAATTAGGTGTTAATGTCCCGTGGTCATTAGAGCCCAAACGTGTATGGTACATGGGTGAGGAGGTAAGTCAGCGTAGTACATTTCACAGTTCATTCGCCGTAACCGATGTCTGAAACGCACGAACATACACTGAAGCGCAAAAGAAACTGGTATAAGCCTACGTATTCAAATACAGAGCTATGTAAACTGGCAGAAAACGGCGCCGAGGTCGGCAACGCCCATATAAGACAACAAGTGTGTGGCGCAGTTGTTAAATTGCTTACTGCTGCTACAATGGCAGCTTATCAAGATTTGAGGGACTTTGAACGTCGTGTTATAGTCGGCGCACGAGCGATGGGACACAGCATCTCCGAGGTAGCGATGAATTGGGGATTTTCGGGCGTGGCCACTTTGCGAGTGTACCATGAATATCAGAAACCCGGTAAAACATCAAAGCCCCGTCATCGCTGCGGCTGGAAAAAGGCCTACAAGAACGGGACCGACTGGAGTGAATCGTTGAACGTTACAGAAGTGCAACCCTTCCGCAAATTGCTGCAATTTCAATGCTGGGCCATCAACAAGTGTCAGCGTGCGAACCATTCAACGAAACATCATCATTTAACGAAGGCCCACTGCTATACACTTGATGACTGCACGACACAAGGCTTTACGCCTCCCCTGGGCCCGTCAACACAGACACTAGACTGTTGATGACTGGAAACATGTTGCCTGGTCGGACGAGTCTCGTTTCACATTGTATCGAGTTGATGGAAGTGTAGGAAAACCTCATGAATCAATGGACGCTGCTTGTCAGCAGGGGACTGTTCAAGCTGGTGGAGGCTCTGGGCCGTGTCCAGTCGGAGTGGTATAGGACCCCTAATACGTCTAGATACGACTCTTACTGGTGACACGTACGTGAGCATCCCGTCTGAACACCTGCATTCATTCATGTCCATTGTGCATTCCGACAGACTTGGGCAATTATAGTAGGACAATGCCACACTCCACACGTCCAGAATTGTTACAACACTTTTCTGAGCTTAAACACTTCCGCTGGCCACTAAACTTCACATATATGAACACTATTGAGCGTATCTGTGACGCCTTGGAACGTTCTGTTCAGAAGAGATCTCCACCCCGTTGTACCCTTAGTGGACAGCCATGCAGCTAGTTCAGACATTTTAATGGTCAGCTGTTCAGCTTGAACACAGCTAGTAAAGGAAGAACAGAAGTATAAACTAACACAACCTCACAATTGTTGGTGGTATCAAGCGGAGCGACCGATCCAGAACCACTTGTTTCGCAGCACAGCTTGTCTCCTGATGTATCACAACATCACTGCTGTTAGTAGCACTCCCCTCTTGACTATCCATCAATCTGGTAGAATCAGATTACATCAAACGAAATTCTCTAAATTTGTATTTAGCTTATTATCCATAACTTTTCCAATTTTCGTAATACACTCTAATGTGAAGTGTAAATGAACTAGTCCAAGTTAAGTAAAAGATATATGTGTGTATTAATTTTTGTCATTAACATATTATACAAAGCTTACCTCTCGATGCATAGGATCAGCAACCCTTTCACAAACTGTCACCCACGGATTTTCTGTAGATTAACGTACAGAATTCTGTCACACTTGACACTGCCTTTTACTGTTTTATACAGACAGCCGGGTCCATCCGATATGCTTTTTTCTTTCATTTCTCTCATTGGCACTCTTAAATTACTAGTCGACTATGCTGCGTAATAGCCCAATCAATAGGCCCCAGATACGTCGTAAATCGGGAGCAGTTCGTATAGTCGGAAATCTTTGTACGGTGACAGGATGGAGTGCAACGTATAACATATTAAAAATCCTGACTAGTGAGGGATGAGTGTGAGGATGGAGCTGCGCTTGGACTATTGTAAGTTTTTCTTTAATAACTCGGAAACATTGGCCTCTAGCGATATCGTATCCTAGTACAAAATTTAACTACATGAAAATTTCCTACAAAATGACCTTTTCATATTTTTTCTATAGGACTATCAATTTGCGCACAGCAAACGAGAGAATATGAAAATCTGGTACGTAGTTCTTGAAGGCCAGATATAGAACTGCAAGTGGCGTCGGCAGGTGCAGCTGCATAACCATGTATAGAGAGTACAGATGGCGTTACACGTGCGACTGCACGGAAATGCTAAACATTTGCATATCCAAGCATTTACTACACCCCAGTTTCACTTTTGTTGCATGGCGTCGTCACAGAGTTGCAAATTTGAAGGACAGCACTGTATGTTGATATTACGCAGTGGTTATGCAAAACTGTGGTCTTACATGCTTCTGCTGTTCGTTACTACACATATGTTTCCAGAGTTGAGTTTTTATAAAATTTTACACAAATTAATTTATTATAAGCTAAATTTATCAGTTTCCGGTTAAATTTATCAGTTTCTGGTTTTACATAAACTTAAATCAATGATTATGTTTTACTGATAGTTGCAGCAGCGTTTTATGTCCGCCGCTAGATTAAAAGGGAAGAAATCGCGTTGAACATTTTCCTGTTCGATATTTAACTACACTCTTGAGATTTTTTTATCTCCGATTGGACATTTAACTGTTCTTGAAGATGCACTTTCATTTGTGGATTTCTGGAATGCTCTTGGAGTTTTCCAAAGCGCAGTTTATTAAGTTACAAGCTGCAATCCCGCGCCTGAACACGTGGACTGCTTCACTTAGTTTCTGTGCACTGTTCGGCATGTTAACGTCTGATAAACGCTTATTTTGAAGATTTTTTGAGGATGCAATGCCGGAAAATGTTGCAAACATTTAGTGTCAGCTGGACATAAATGCAATCTCGTCCTATCTGTGATCCCTCCATGGACGATCGTACTAGGCTTTAAAAACAACACTCCGCTTGAAAACAGGACACGCAGTGACCTTTCATTCGCTTTCGTGGAAATCAGTCACCAGAACTCCGTAGCATATTTCAAAAGAATTTCATTATTTCTGCGAAATTCTTCCAAACTGCGGTATGATACTTTTCGGCAGATCCGTCCCTTTTCTGAATAAGGTAAAGGAAATAAAAAATGGACTCCATTTCAGTAAATTAATGTTTAAATGAAAGAACTCCCCTTTTTTGGTTTCCGCTATATCTTACAAACTTTTATTAACCTTTGAAAACAGAAAACGCGAAACGCACGTCGACATTCAGCGAATTCTCGGAGAAATTATTTCGGTGGTGTTTCATCACAGCTAGCTCTCCGCCCTGCTGTTCGACGTCCACGGTTCTCGGCTTTGCTGGAAACGGAGCCAACTCATTAGTATTATCTGTTTCTACACCCGTGCAATGAAAATTCACTCACAAGGCTTGCAAAAGATTACTTGTTATTATATAATAAAGGTACTTTTCATTAGGTTCAGTTCGGTTTGTGGAGAGTAAGAGGCATGTTTATAGGCCACTGTGTAGATTGCTCATACTCAGTCCTCAATATATTGAAAGAAAGATTTGTAGCTTTCAACTGTCCTCCATACATTCCTTTGGTCTGCTGTTTTTCTTTTTCTCAGGAGGCGTTTGATAACCCACGTTATCAGGCATCAGTATTTATATTCTAGTCGTTTAACTGAGAAAAACGTGTTACTGGATTATTCCGTCGCTTCTTGGTAGTACAGTAACCACAAAAAGCATTTTTTTCAATTTTATTCCATTGATGTTCCGACTCGTTTAACGCTGGTGGCATTCAGTTTGTGTCTTGTACCAACCTCTTCACCTCAACTCACAGTAGCACTTGTACCCTACGTCTTTAGTAATTCGTTGAATGTATTTCAGTCTCTGCCTTCCTCTACAAATTTTACCATAGTGCAATGGAAGTTACTTCTTCGTGTATTAACACACGTCGAATCATTCTGCCCCATCTTCTCAAAATTTTCCACATGTTCCTTTCTTCGGCGATTCCACGGAGCAGCTCTTCATCACTTAACAGTCCACGTAATGTTCACGGTTCTTGTGCAGCACATCTCAGATACCTCCATTTTCTTCTTTACTCTTTTTACACAATCCATGACGAACTACGATACAGTGCTGTAGTTCAAACGTACAGTCGCAGAAATTTATTCCTCAAATTATGGCCTATGTTTGATGCTAGTAGCTTTTTTCCCCTCTTTGCTTAATTCGTCGTGGGCTATTTTTCTCTCACGATAGCTGATGTTAAACTTCTCACTAAACTTATTTCAACTGCTCCTCGTCACCTTCGACTTCCTTCGGTTTCCTTGTAAGAAGAATTTTTATTCACGTTCCCTGATAGTAGCCATGTCGTCGGCGAATCTTATCACTGACATGCTTCAAAATGAATTTTAATCTCACTCTTGAACTTTTCTTTCGTGTCCATACTTGTTTCTTCGATGTACAGATTGAACAATAACGTTGAAAGAGTGCATTCCTGTTGTAATGTCTCTTGCAGCGGTCTCTCCGCGATATTTTCAGAAATTTTATAAATTATATAACTCAGTACATATCTCGAAATATCTCTTCTTATCTTACCGATTCCTAAACTTTAATATACGATGATTATCAGTGCAAAGTAGTTTCAAACCCTATTATTCCTCGGAGCGTGCATTTACTCCATGGAATAGCTTCTTTGCAATCTTTGTTTTCTCTTATGAAAAGAATGATTCAGATCTTGCCTATTAGCCGTATAGAACGAAGATGTATATGTATATATTGTTGAGCTAGTCGCCATCGTGATGAGATTCTGTATGAGAAGGAATTTAATACTAAACTAAAGTAAAGTAAAGTAAGTGTGTTCGCGTATTATTTAACTGATTATTATTGACAGTGTCTGCTTACTACGCTGTGTTGCACGGGATCAGTGGGGAACGTCTGATTTACACTGAACGAACCTGCCGTTTTATACGCTCAAGATATCCAGTTTATTACTTTCAATAAATGGGCTAACACGGCCTTACCAGCAGATCTCCGGTCTTCCCCATGTGATCACCGAAAGCTAATAATTATTGCAAATGTTTTCTGGAGATCGACTAACAATTTTCGTCGCACCGAGACTTCGAAATTGCTTGACTGCCTTATGGAATTTAAGTTAAGCTCAATTTAATCAGGACAGAACAGTAATGAACTGTGTGAATGTGATAAACCTGCTTTGTGAATAAAAATTCCCTTAACATACGCATGTGTTTACTATCCTGATCAGTGAAGCTAAATCAGGCTGGTGTCAAGGAGGTTTTTAAATTTCAGATCCCACAAAAATATTAAACTGTCTTACACATATTTTATACAAGCACTTCGTTGTTGGTGTTACAGTCTTATTTTTATCTCTTGGTTCTTCCATGTATTGTATATTATCTGTTTTACCCAATAGCTAACATATACTTTCCTTGAGAACTTGAACGTCTTGCAACAGTTTTCGGTGTATAACACTTTTTTAAGTTGGCGAATCCTGTGAACGTGTCTTGGATTTTTCACTCCCAGGCGCAACGTCAGAACTGCCTTCCTGGTGCCTCTAACTTTCCTAAAGACCTTTTGCTATCTTTGGATTTGCGTGGATGATACTCTTCCGAAAGTCTGATGGTATACCTCCTGTCTCCTATATGACTTTACAAATTTCGCAGCAATATTATCTATCCCTTGTTTCCTTATTCGACCTCTGTTAAATTCTAATGTTGGATCCCCTGCGTCGTCCATATCGACTCCAAGCTCTTCTTCTCCCCGTCACAGATGTTTTAATTGTTATTTCTTCACCTATCCGCTCTCTGCTCTGTGCTTAACAGTGGAATTCCGATAGCCCCTTTCTTTCAAATTCATCGAAGTTTATATTAACTTTTCCATATGTTTGATTTGTGAGGCACTCAACTGTACACTCATCAGCGCCCGTACAAAGTCCCAATTTTCACACAGTCCAATTTTTATGTAATCACGAATGATGATGACGATAATGAAATGATGAGGACCTCACAAACACCCACCCCCGGGGCAGAGAAAATCCCCAAGCCAGCCGGGAATCGAACCCAGACCCCACGATCCAGAGGCAGTAAGGTTAGCCACTAGATCCCGAGCAACAGACTGACTTTTCCGTATTCTGGGTCAATCCTCATGTGACCATTTCCTTTTAGATTTCCTCAACGTGTTGCTGATGATTCTTTGCCATGGCTTCTCTACGCTTCCTCTTAATTTCATGCACAACTGACTTATAATGCTGCATTTTTTTTTACTTTCCCTGAACATTTGTGTACCTAATTTCATCGATCAGTTAAAGTATTTCTTCAATTACATAAAATTTCTTCGCAGTTACCTTCCCTGTATCTATGTCTACCCAACTTCCGTGACTACTCTGTTTATAGATGTCCATTCCTTTCAACTGGACTGCATGCTTTGGTATTCATTATCGAAGTGTCTACAGCCTTAGAGAACTTCTGTTGTGTCCTAAGTACTTCAATATCCCACATTTCCCACATGAATTCTTCTGGACTATTAAACTTCAGTCTGTTCTTCATCATTACTAAAATGTTCTCCGTCCATTTCTTATTCTGGGTACGCCATACAATCCAATATTTGATTTCAGAATCTGGGTCTGGCCATGATTTTTATCCTGCTGGGATCATCCCATGTCTACTAGTCATTTCCAAGGATACCTCCTCCTCTTCTGGTGTTTGTGAACGGCGTGTTCGTTATTACTACTTGAAATTTATTCCAGATCTCATATTTTCTGTTCTGTAACTCCTACAACCCAGAGAGACGGCTGACAGCGATGAACACATGTGGAGGTCACATAATCTGTTTTCACATTTATTGATTTCGTTGCCAGTTTTTCATTTAAGTGACTGGTGTAACGCAAGGTTTATACTATGGCCGATTTGATATTCTTCCTGTGCAGCTAGAGAAGGTTTTCATAACTGTTATTTGAAAATGATGCATTGTTCATATGGCGCATGCGCTTCTGGAGTTGTGAAAACAGTGCAAATGCAGTGGCAGACAGTCAGTCTGTGGAAAACCATGAATCACAGGCAAAGATGAGGCTCTGATGCTGGAAGATGGCTGTATCACAATCGAAGCTATAGCAGGCAAATTATAATCAGTCAGGTATCGGTTTCCAATATTTTCCAATACATTTTTTTTTTCTTTTGGGGGTCGGGGAGGCGGGGGAGTGGGGGACTGCCATGATGTGGTGTTAACAGATTATGTTCGTAAGGGGAAAACCATCACATGTTGCAGAAGGCAGTCAAGACGAAGGGTCGGAGGAAGCTGTCAAAGAGACTGTGTTTATCCACTACAACGCCCTGGCTGAGCTTATTTTTTGGGCTTTAAAATTTTCCCTCGCCCCTACATCCCGACGGCCTTGAATGAAGGTATCATTGTATGGCAGGTATTTCCCGAATGAGGTAGTTTTCGAGGTAGAACGTCTCTTGAGTATATAAAATACAGACTTCAAAAATAAAGATATCTGTCAAGTTATCAATCGTCGTGAAAAATGTGCCACATTGAAGGATGAATACGTAGAAGAGGACTGACATCGTCAACAGGTTTCATGGACACAGCTTCAATTTTTGGTTGGTTGGTTGGTTGATTTGGGGGAGGGGACCAAACAGTGTTGTCATCAGTCTCATCGGATTAGGAAAGGATGGGGTAGGACGTCGGCCGTCCACTTTCAAAGGACCATCCTGGCATTTGCCTGAAGGGAGTTCAGTAAATAACGCAAAACCTAAATCAGGATGGCCGGACGCCGTTTTAAGCCGTCATCCTCCATAATGTGAGTCCAGTGTGCTAACCACTGCGCCACATCGCTCGGTCTTCAGTTTTTTAAGGCGATAATTATAGCTACAGAGCGGCTAAAATAAAACGACCCAGAAAATATCACATGTACCTTAAGATAGGCAATCCAACTTACATAATCCACTCCAGGTGTAGATGATGTAAACTGTGTTGCCTACCTCAAGGGAAAATTGCGTAAAATCGGTCAAAACTGTTGAAATGTCTTTTGCCAGCATATCTGTAGCGTGTTAGAAGTACTGTTTAGAATTTTCAGAGTTTAGTTCTTGCTCCAAATGATGTAAAAGCCATCTTTTTTCAGCCAATGCGCAGTCTCATGCTCACTTTTCTCCACGACTCTGGACTTGTTTTACTGTATAATGACGTCAGATAAGCATCTGGCGAAGTCTTAAATGTTATAAAGCAAACCTTTCAAATTTTATCTCAGCCAGATTTATTAATGAAATGTATGCATAGTGGAACACAAAACCCGAACGAAAGATTTTATAAACTCATTTGGAAGAGATGCCCATAGACAACATTTTGCACAATTGCGATTGTTAAAGATGCCTCATTTGATGGTTGTCCGGTGTTCATTGGTGGTAACAATGGAAGAACTGCATTTGATGCAGGATGCCTCACTGAAAACGTATTGAAGAAGACTGACAAAATGTTTATTGGTAATTCTGAAATGTCAGTGAAGGATATTGCCAAAAGGGCACGACAAAGGATCAGACTAGAAGAAAAGGGAGGCCAAGGAAAACAAATGTACGGATGTGGCCAATATTAAGGAACTTGTTTATGAGATAAATCTTTTTCATATCTCGCAATTTTCGTTTTTCAATGTATAAGAAACATTTACTGCTTAACTACTGCAGATAAAGAGGTGAAATTTGTTACGGATTTTGTATGCAGTATAACACAACTTTCTGCGGTACAAAATTATTCAAAGAACATTACTGTCAAATTTAACAAAATTTTGGGGAATAAAACTAAGTAAGCGCTACAAACACAAAATTGAAACATTTCTGCGAGCGTTCTGAGACTGATGATAAAAACCTGGTATAAAGATTTGTTTATCTAATTACTAAGAATAGCCTCCCACTCTGTGAAAGTGATTAGTAAAGTGACGTTCATGTGAAAAAACGTGTTCTAAAATTATCAGCAAAGTTCTGATCAAATTATATAACAAAAACTTGAAAACTCCTGACTATATCCAGTACCACAATGAAAACATATGTAAAATCTCATTGAACTGTGTATCAAAGAAAAAATAAAATTAGATAATACGTACTGTGCTCGTGTATTTCCTCATATGTCCTCCGTTAACGTGCATGAAATATTTTCCAAACCAGTTTTATTTTTTCCACTCCATTGATATATATACAGTAGTAATTCTACTATGACTCCTTTCAGAAAATTTTCCCAACAATAAGATGACATTATAATTCTGTCAGAGACAGCAAAGGACTCGGAAGAGCAGTTGAACGGCATGGACAGTGTCTTGAAAGGAGGATATAAGATGAACAACAAAATCAAAACGAGGATAATGGAATGTAGTCGAATTAAGTCGGCTGATGCTGAAGGAATTAGATTAGGAAATGAGACACTTAAAGTAGTAAAGGAGTTTTGCTATTTGGGGAGCAAAATAACTGATGATGGTCGAAGTAGAAAGGATATAAAATGTAGACTGGCAATGGCAAGGAAAGCGTTTCTGAAGAAGAGAAATTTGTTAACATCGAGTATAGATTTAAGTGTCAGGAAGTCATTTCTGAAAGTATTTGTATGGGGTGTAGCCATGTATGGAAGTGAAACATAGACAATAAATAGTTTGGACAAGAAGAGAATAGAAGCTTTCGAAATGTGGTGCTACGGAAAAATGTTGAAGATTAGGTGGGTAGATCATGTAACTAATGAGGAAGTATTGAATAGGATTGGGGAGAAGAGAAGTTTGTGGCACAACTTGACTAGAAGAAGGGATCGGTTGGTAGGGCATATTCTGAGACATCAAGGGATCACAAATTTAGCATTGGAGGGCAGTGTGGAGGGTAAAAATCGTAGAGGGAGACCAAGAGATGAATACACTAAGCAGATTCAGAAGGATGTAGATTGCAGTAGGTACTGGGAGATGAAGGAGCTTGCACAGGATAGATTAGCATGGAGAGCTGCATCAAACCAGTCTCAGGACTGAAGACCACAACAACAACAAAGATTGTCATGCTTTTGAAAGTGGAATTCTGAGTCCTCCTAATGGAACCTCGGTCCCAGAATTATGACGATAACGATCGCTTTCGTCTATACTGATAATGAGATAACGAAACAGATGTTTTGATGCTGCATTTAATCCCGTATGTTTAATTTAAGTCCATTGAATCTTTCACTTTCCTTTACACTGAAAGGAAATCTTTGACGACGGGCACCAGGTTTGTCGACTTTCTCATGCATTACTAATAGTAATGCGCCAACACTTTCCAGATAACATTCAGAGTATTTCAGAAACATTTGTCTTGCCAGTTTCTTCGACATTACTCTTATAATCAGCAGTTTTTCAATTTCTGCTTTAGCGGTAAGTTTTTTTCGACGGGTATTTTCTTTCTTGATACCTTGCTTTTTTGAGTAATTCAGTTATATGGTGTCATTGTGGTTCTCTAGAGATTTATTGCTTCAGCGTAAATTATTCGATCGGAAATACCTTTCATCTTCATCTAATCAAGTTCTAGAGAGTCATTTTTTGCAAGCTAGACTCTAAGACAAAAAAAATGCGCCATGAAGAAATCACACGAAAGGGTTGGAAATCGGTAGGTGTGATGTAAGTGCAGGCAAAAAAATGATTGCAGTTTGAAAAAAACTGTAAGATTTATTCAACAGAAAGAGCTTCACAAATTAAGAAATTGAATAAAGCGTTGCCTACCTCCAGCACTCGTGCAGGCAGTCATTGACAGAGTTCTAGACATTCTCCTGAGGAATATAGCGCCGAAAGCTGTTCAGCTAGAGCGTTAGATCGTCAAAGTCCCAAGGTGATTGGTGGGCCCTTCCCATAACGCTCCAGACGTTCTCAACTGGGAAGAGATCCGGTGGCCTTGCTGGTCAAGTTAGGATTTGGCAAACACGAAGATAAGCAGTATAAACTCTCCTCGTCTGTCGGCGGCTATTGTCTTGCTGAAATGTAAGGCCAGGATGGCTTGCCATGAAAAACGCAAGAAGGGGCGCAGAATATCGTCGACACATAGTTAAACAGTAAGAAAGTCGCGAACGAAAAGCAAAGGGGTCTTGATATGAAATAAAATAGCATTCTACATCATAACGTTTGTCAGTTGACAGTTAATCCGTCGGCACACTGACCGTGCATCCGAACGTTGAGGGTTGAGCGTGCCGAGTTTCTGACGTTATGGTGTGGAACAGCACGTTCGGGAATCTTTCCGAACGTGCAGAGCGACATCTGCCATGTCCGATATTCTGAGCGTGCGTCTGATCGTTGACCAATGAGATGGCACAACGCCACCTACGTCACATGCACGTCGTCTCCCTTCAGTACAGAGTTATGAGGCGCCATATTCGCAGTCATTTCAAGCGCATATGTATATATGACTTTTCTGAGCACCAGAAAATTGAGAATCACTGGAAAACCCGTTGTTAGTTGTGTGATTTGTTCCAATAAAATATTGACATACATCATATTTGTGGCAAAAGAATTACTGTAACTTGCGTATTATGAGAGTATGCTATTTGAAGGCAGCGACACACTGAAGAACCACCCAAAACGCATTTTTCTTGGTACAGTTTGTTATAATTAAATTTCAATTAGTAACATAATTATCTACGATTAACGTTTTCAGTAAGGTAATACAATATTATTACGAAAAAGGAGCATGTTATTGGTTTAGAGTAATGAGTAGCGTCTCTGTCCCGTAATGAGATTTTGTTGAGGCAGTGGTTCGCGTCGTAACACTTCCAAATTTTTTTCCTAACATTCGGGTTTTTATTAGGTTCTGTTACTTTATTATTAATTTAATACAAGTATATGCTATAATATTTGATGTTATGTAAATATAAGTTCACATTTTTTTGAGTGGTGAGCCGGCCTGTGTGGCCGAGCGGTTCTAGGCGCTTCAGTCTGGAACTGCGCGACCGCTACGATCGCAGGTTCGAATCCTGCCTCGTGCATGGATGTGTGTGATGTCCTTATGTTAGTTAGGTTTAAGTAGTTCTAAGTTCTAGGAGACTGATGACCTCAGATGTTGGGTCCCATAGTGCTCAAAGCCATTTGAACTATTTTCTTTTTTTTTATGTTTTGTTTTTTGTTTTTGAGGGGTGACTTTGTTCTATTAGCTTAATCTACAGGACAGCTTGCGCTACTTGTATAAAGATATTTTGCTCCTTTTTCTTTTAAGCTTCGTAATTCACATGTTGCAAAGATTGTGCTACTGGGTAGGAACAGTGATCAAGTAAGACTGACCTTGGGGTTTTACTAAAATGTGGTAATGATGAAATAAAGTTTATCTCATGCGGAGAAGTAATCCAAATTTGTACCGCACTATTTGTAATGGAACTTTTACAAGCCTCTGTCCTTATTAATTGGACATGGGACTTTCCTTTTCGTGGACGATGGAGGAAATTTGCGTTTTAATAGAGCTAACTTGGGAATTTTACTTGCGCCCGTTAAGTAAACAGTGTGATTTACGAACTAGGAATGTCACTCAACTGCCGCTGGAGTGCGTTGCGATCGGGTATAACACGTTGGGGCCCATGTACCGCCTGCACAAGCCGCATCGTTCCTGAGCGTTCAGCAGTACGTTGAACTTGGCACGCTCAACGTTAACGTTCGACAGCACGGTCCGTGTGCCGATGGGTTTAGGCTGGTATGTCACTCTTGTCCGGTGCGTCTCTAGACACGTTTTCATTGTCCATAGGAGCTCATTTCAAAGCGGAACTCACCACTGAGGACAATTCAACTACAGTCGACGAGATTCCAGGCGGATGACGTATCTGCAGAAGGCCCGGAAAGCGGTAGGATATCAGCCTCACTGTCGCCCGTCATACGGCCCGACTAGCAGGAGTGATGGTTTTGGGTGCTATTTCATTTCATAATAGAAGTAGTTTTGGTGTCGTGTACGACAACCTTACAGCATAGTGGTACGTCGATGATGTTTTACTCCCCATTTTGTTGTCCTTTACGTTTCAGCATGATAATAACCCGCCCACACACGGCGAATTTTGTTCTGTTTGTTTTTGTGCTTGCCAAACTCTACCGTGGCCAGTAGGATCGCTGGATCTCTCCGCAACTGGGAACGATTGGAGCATTACGGACAGGGCCCTCCAACCAGCTGGAGATTTTAACAGTCTAACGCTCTACCTGGACAGAAAGGGGCACGGTATCCTTTAACAGGACGTCCAAACACTCCATCATTCAATGTCGAACCGAATAACTGCTTGCATATGACCGGAGGTGGATCAACGTTTCACTGACTTGCTCAATTTGTGAATCCCTTTCTGTTGAATAAGTTATCAAGTTTTTCTGAAACGGTAATCATTTGTTTCGCTGTACTTACATCACATTACAGATTTACGTCCCAGTAGCATAATATCTTCGTCGTGAGTCGTTTTTTTCTTTTCTAATATTGCCTTGGAGTGTATTTGAAATTATTGTTAGCATTCTAACATCACTGCGACGGAAAATGCATCTTCTGTGATAGACAGGATGTAATTTCTGTAAGGCTTAGACGATTGGAGTATTATCATACTTTATAACAGCATGAGGCAAAAGTCCGAATAGGCTCCTATAAAAGTCGAACGGTGTGAGGAATCATAATAGAGTCTGTATGGGGTAATATCAACCACAGCAGAAAATGGTATAACAAGTGTAGGATTCGTTATGAACGGAAATATAGGGCAGGGAGTGTGTTACTATGAACAGTTCAGTGATAGGATTGTTCTTGTCAGAATCGACAGCAAACCAACACCGACAACGATAGTTCAGGTACGCATGCCGACGTCGCAAGCTAAGGGTGAAGAGATAGAGTATCAGGATACTGGAAGGATAATACAGTACCTAAAGGCAGATGAAAATCTAATAGTGATTGGGGACTGGAATGCAGTTGTAAGGGAAGGAATAGAGGGATTGGGACAAGGAATGAGAGAGGAGAAAGATTAATTGAGTTCTGCAATAAATTTAATTTGGTAATAGCGAATACTGTGTTCAAGAATCACAAGATGTGGAGGTATACGTGGAAAAGGCCGGGTGATAAAGGAAGATTTCAATTAGATTACATTATAGTCAGACAGAGATTTCAAAATCAGATACGGGATTCTAAGGTGTACCCAGGAGCAGAGAGAGGCTCAGGTCACAATGTTGTAGTGATAAAGAGTGGGTTGAAGTTTAAGAGATTAGTCAGCAAGAATCAATATGCAAAGAAGTGGGAGAGATTAGTCAGGAAGAATCACTGTGGAAAGAAGTAGAATACGGGAGTACTAAGGATTGACGAGATATGCAGGATGTTCTATAGGCTAGAGATACAGAAATAACGAATAGCTCAGTAGCCAGTAAAGTTGAAGAGGAATGGATATCTCTAACCAGTGAAATCACAGATGTTGGAATGAAAAACATAGGTATAAAGAAGGTAACTGCGAAGAAACCATGAGTAACAGAAGAAATACTTCAGCTGATCGATCAAAGAGAGACGTACGAAAATGATGAGGGAAATTCAGGAATACAGAAATACAAGTAGCTGAGGAATGAAATAAATAGGAAAAGCAGTAGAAACGATAGTCGGAAGGACTGATTCAACAAACAGAAAAGCCAAAACAACCTTGGGTGAAATGAAAAGCAAGGGAGGTAATATTAAGAGCGTAACGGGAACTCCACTGCTAAATGCAGATGAGAGAGCGGGTAGGTGGAAAGAATACATTGAAAGCCTCTATGAGGGTGAAGATTTGTCTGACGTGATAGAAGAAGAAACAGGAGTTGATTTAGAAGAGAAAGGGATCCAATATTAAAAACAGAATTTAAGAGAGCTTAAGGAGAACTTAAGATTAAATAAGGCAGAAGGGATAGATAACATTTCATTAGAATTTCGAAAATCGTTAGGGGAAGTAGCGCGACAAAACGACTATTTAAGTTGGTGTGCAGAATGTATGTGTCTGGTGACATACCATCTGACTTTCGGAAAAATATAACCCACAAAATTCCGAAGATTGCATGAGTTGACAAGTGCGAGAATAATCGCACAATCAGCTTAATGTGTCTTAGTTACTGACAAGAATAATATACAGATGGGATAAGAAAATTGAGGAAGTGTTAGATGACGATCATTTTGGCTTTAGGAGAGGTAAAGACACCAGAGAGACAATTCTGACGTTGCGGTTGACAATGGAAGCAAGACTAAAGAAAAATCAAGACACATTCATAGGTTTGTAGACCTGGAAAAGACGTTTGGCAATGTAAAATAGTACAAGATGTTCGAAATTCTGAGGAAAGAAGGGGGTAAAGCTATAGGGAGAGACGGATGGTATACAATACGTGCCGGCGGAGTGGCGGAGCGGTCCTAGGCGCTACAGTCTGCCTTCTGTCAGGTGACTTAACTGGCAACTAGTACAGAACAAAGAGCCATCTTGATGTACTATTTATTTTCTGAAAGCAGTGGCTAATAAAGATACCTGTCTCCTTTTATTAAAGCAGCTGTCCAACCAGTAATTTTCTACAGTAATTTTTAAACGTTTGAGCCACAGTTTGGATGGGCTCGATACTAGTGATATTACCACCATTTTCTTTTGTTATCTACTGTTCTGTCTTTCTCCGTTGCATCAGTGGGCTAAGATAATTTAATTATTCTGTATTTACTTTTCCTGGCCGTTAACATTTTTATTAAATAGATCATCAAGAATATCTATTACTTCTCAAAAACATTTTTTGCTTCTTACATCAAGGTGTTTTTTCTGATTTATTAATTTGGTGCCAGAAGGACTTTACTCAAATACCTATCGTCTAAGACCACGTTAGCAGCATGTTTATTATTGTTCTAAGGCGCTTGTTCTGGTTAAAAAATAAATAAAATAAATCTTAGCTAGTGCTGTCATGTGTCGGCTTTCAGTCTCCGAATTGTAAGTGGCCGTTGTATGTGAATTTTGACTGAATATTGTTGTTATTATTATTATCCTCAGTTGTCCTCGTCAGTCATTCAGTGTAGCAATCTGTATATATTAAGTTCGATTTGCAGACCTTGTAAGCTCTTTGGAGCAGGAGTGTGTTTACTCTGTGCGCTCGTAAATATTGGTGGCTTCTCGCGGAAAAAATTTAATAAGGCAATATTATAGCTTAAATAAGTAAATTAGTATCAATTGTGATCTATATATTGAGGGTTTCACTTTTACTTGCGTAGTTCTCGTGAAAAGTTAACTGCTCTAAAGAGCAAGCCGTTGGCGTGTGTGTTTGCTCAGTGCGCTCGTAAATATAGTTGTTCACTCGTGAAAAAAACAATTTATTAAGGTAATATTGTAGCTTAAGTAAGTAAATTAGTATCTATTGTGAGCTGTATATTGATTGTTTCGCTGTACTAGCGCAGTTTTCGTGAAAACATAACTATTCCAAAGTGCAAGCTGTTGGCGTGGGTTTGTTTTCATTATCGACCGCAGTAAGTTATGTGGTTATTCAATACTTTCCAGGTAGTGTCTGTGTACCTTTATTGTGAAGAGTATCGAGCATGTCTAGTTTGCAGTCGGTTCGTGTTTTCTGTGTTTCTATACTTCCATACAGTTAATTTTCCATATTGTGCAGTAAAGTCTTTAAGGAGTGTTTCTGTTTTCATTAGAGTATTTATACATAGTTCAGTGATAGCGCCTGTTCAAATGTGTCGTTAGGAAATATAGAGCCTCTTCAGTTTCTTACTCGTTTCGTGATTTCCGCCATTACAACCTACGCCAGCAATTAACTCCGCGCTGTTTACATTCGTCTGACGTCCAGAAATTCTGTGCTCATCTCACCGCGAGCTAAGTTACTTTCTGCTAATTATTAACTGGTGTAGGGGAATTGTTTGTAGTGTAATTTGTATTGTTTGTATTTGCGTTGTTTGTTTGTAGTGTAATTTGTATTGTTTACTCTGCCGTCATGTGTGACAAATGTTGTCGTCGATTAGTGAGCACAGGAATGAAATGTCAGGATTGTGGGTTGGTGTTTCACTGGGGAGATTGTAGCTGGGAAGCTGTTATAGTGCCAGGATGAGGCTCGCCATTGGAGTTGTAGATTATGTAGCCGTAACAAGAAAATCGTGGAACAGGGAAAAAAGATTTGGGTCCTTCGGGCTGAACTAGAAATGGTGTTCTTCGAATTAGACAGGTCGAAGGGGGAAAGAGACAATGGAAGCTGGGAACAGGTATCAAGTCGTAGTTAAAACCAGAAAACCCCAGAAATCACATTTCAGATTCCAGTGAACAATCAGTTTGATTTGTTACCTGAAGTAGAAGAACCTCAAACAGTTTTTGAGCACAGTAGGGTGCACCAGACTCGTAGTAACAATTGTAATGCTAGGTCGGGAGTAAAGACAAGCAGAAAGAAAAGAGTCCTGCTGTTAGGTAACAGTCATAGGAGAGGTGTAGGCCAGTTGCTGCAGGACAGACTAGTAGTCGAGTACCAGGTCACAAGCATTGTGAAACCTAGTGCTAATCTTAGCCAGGTTACAGAAAACCTAGGGCCTTGTGCAACGATTTTGATGGCGAGGACCATGTTCTTATAGTAGGAGAAGCAGGAAACAGACCAGCTAGCAATTCGGACTATAGTATTAGGTGTGACCTGGATGTAATAGGGGCAACAACAACTCACACTCGTGTGGGGTTTGTGAATGTTTAGCAGCGCCATGACCAGCCCTGGGTTAATACGGCTGTCAACCGTGTTAACAGAGAGCTTCGAGGGTTACTGTTGGCAGAAACTAAATCTCATATCTGTGCTGTGCCTGTTGATGCAATTGGGAGTTTGGGTTACACTAGTCATGGCCTACACCTGAATAGGAGGGGGAAGGATAGATTAGTTGATCTTCTTGCAGAAAATGAAAGGGGGGCCATATGCACACAAGACAAAATACTTGTGATTACTGGAGTCAGAGGGACACAGTTTTAGGTTAGAGTCAGGTTATAGGCAGAGTACTGAAAGAGATTAAAACAGAACAGTGCCATAATTTCTATAGCAGTATCCAAAGAAATAAAATTTGTGTGTTCCATCAGAACATTAGAGGACTGAAAAATAAGATAGATGAGCTTCTTGTATGCCTATAAAATGGGGTAAATTCTGAAGGTGTAGATGTTTGAAGTGATTAAGGATTAGCATCTTCTTCATGTAGAGTCAACATGGAAAAAGGAGAAGTTTCTGCTTATATAAAAACTGGATACAAAGTCAAAAATATTGAAAACAATAGTTTTTGTGTAGATCAGATCCTTGAAGCATGTGCGAGTGAGTTGCTGCTGCAATATACTTCTATAGTAATTGTAACAATCTGCAGATCCCCTCAAGGTAACTTTCAACTCTTCATGAAAAATCTAGAGGCATTATTGAGCTACCTGTTAGACAAAAACAAGCAGTTAGTGGTTTGTGGTGGTTTTAACGTAGATTTCTTAAAAGATACGAATAGGAAAAGTGAGCTAGAATCTTTGTTTGGTTGTTTCAATCTAGTATCTGCTATAAATTTTCCAACTCGTGTGCCGCAGGATAGTAGGTCACTTATTGATAACATTTTCATAGACAGTGCTCAGACAGATACAATTAACGTGTATCCAGTTGTTAATGGGCTATCTGATCATGATGCACAGTTAATGGAAATAACACATATAGCACCTTACAGGCTTCAGGAAGGTTTATACAAGGCAGGGAGGCTTACTGATGCGAACAGTGTACAGAGTTTTAAGAGCAGCCTAGAAGAGGTAGAATGGGATGAAGTATACACAGAAAATGATGCTGATACCAAATTCAATTTATTCCACCGTAAATTTGTCTCAATATTGGGAGTTGCTCTCCTGAAACGTTATCCAAAAAAGCCATTACAAACTCAAGTAAGCCATGGATTACTAAGGGAAATAAGATATCGTGTAAGAGGAAGAGGGAAATATGTGGACAGTCCAGAATAAGTCAGCATCCGACGCTACTTGCTTACTACAAAAGATACTGTAATATTATAAGGAAATTCATTAAGAAGTCGAGAAGCTTATGCGTTATAACAGAAATTAATAATGTGGATAATAAGACTAAAACTATATGGAATATTGTCAAACGGGAGATGGGGCAGCCTGACAGTGCACAACATACCATAGCAATAAAGCTAAATGCTGACATTGTGAGTGATAATTCACAAGTTGTAAGTATTTTTAACAGTCACTTTCTGAATGTAGGAGCAAAAATAGGGTTAAAGGGTTCAGTTGAAGAAGCAAAAAAGTACGTTAAAAATGTCATTCCCTTGGACTTTAGGCCTTTAGAAATAGCACCATCTCCCACTGAAATTAGAGGAATTATAAATGTACTGAAAAACAAGAGCTCATGTGGTGTTGATGGAGTCAGTCTCTAACAGAATTTTGAAGTGTTTTTCTAATTTAATAAGTTAGGTCCTTAGTGACATATGTAATGCTTCGCTGGCAAAGGGAATTTTTCCAGAGAGATTGAAATACACAACTGTCAAACCTCTTCATAAGGAAGGGGACAAGAGTGACTTAAATAATCACAGACAAATCTCACTGCTGACTACATTTTCTAAGATATTCGAAAAAGTTATGTAGTCAAGAGTAGTCTCACATTTAAATGAAAACAATTTACTCAGCATGTCACAGTTTGGATTCTGGAAGGGTTACTCGACTGAGAATGCTATCTACACATTTACCCATCAAATAGTACACGCTCTAAATAACAAATTAGCGCTAGTTGGTATTTTTTGTCTCTCTTCAGGCATTTAACTGTGTGGATCATGTCACACTCTTAGAAAAACTCAGGTTTTATGGAATCAAAAATTATACACACAGCTGGTTTGAATCATACTTAATGAACAGAAAGCTAAAAGTTGTGCTGAATAGCACAAATAATGTTGGTAGAGTGTTAAATTCTAGTGAATGGGGAGTTATCACAAAGGGAGTCCCACAGGGTTTAATTTTGGGTCCTTTGCTGTTCCTTATTCATGTGAATCACCTCTCACTTAACGTTCAGCAAGCAGAACTAGTACTTTTGCCGATGACACGAGTGTTATAATAAATCACATTCGAGAAAAAGCAGCTGAAGACATTGTTAAGGATGTCATTCAAAGAATTATTAAGTGGTTCTCAATAAATAGACTCTCCCTTAATTTGGAAAAACTCACTATATCCAGTTCTTGTCATACTGACAATTGATGTATCATATGAATAGGGCTCAGTTAACTGGGTAGATTTCTCCAAATTTTTGGGTGTTCACATTGATGACAACTTGAACTGGAAGAAGCATATTACCGAGCTTCTCAAACAATTAATTTCAGCTTCTTTCACTCTTCGTATTATCGCTAGTCTTGGTAATAAACAGATCAGCCTCCTAACGTACTTTGCATATTTCCACTCAATAGTGTCTTATTAAATAGTTTTCTGGGGTAACTTTCCACTTAGACACAGAGTATTGATTGTACAAAAGAGAGCAGTGAGAATAATTAGTGGTGTTCACCCAAGGAAGTCATGTAGGCACTTTTTCAATGAGTTAAGTATTTTAACTGCACCATCAGAGTACATATATTCGCTAATGAAATTGGTTGCAAATAACCCATCTCAGTTCGCGAAAAACAGTGATGTTCATACATACAACACTAGCTGTAAGTTGCTCAAAAAGGAGTACATTATTCAGCAATAAAAATCTTTGATCATTTGCCCAACAACATAAAGTGTCTGGCAGGTAGCAGATTACTTTTTAAATCTAGCTTAAAATCATTTCTTTTGGACAACTCCATCTGTTCCATGGACAAGTTTCTGTTTCAGAACCGGTAAAAAAAATTTACCTCTAAATTGAATTGCATGTGTAGAACAAAACATTTCAGTAATATTAATATTAGCACTATTCATCTGTGTCTATATATTATTATTATTATTATTATTATTGGTGTTTTGCCCTTAAAGAGCGCATTTGGACTAAACTACATGGCCAGTTCCTTTTGCTGCCTTCCTTGCTGCCCAAACTTCCCTCATTCGCTCGCTGTGTTTCTGTTTACGGTCCTCTGTCCATGCTTCTTGTCGGCTTCGTGTCTTCGGCTTCATCTTGATTGCCTTTTTGGTTGCCCATATTTCTTTCATCTTCTGGCTGTGATCTTGCTTTCGTTCTTCGGTCCATTTTATGCCTGTTCGTTTGTCGCATTGTATCTCATGTAGTTTACTTTTCTTAATGATGTTTCTGAACTTTATTCTGTCGTTTATTGTGTCTGCTGTTATGTTGAGCTGGTTCAGGTCGTTTTCTACCTCTGCCACCCATTTGTTGTTTCTAGTGGTTACCCAGTCAAAGATCTGTTTGGTCAGCCTGTGTGATGGCATTCTGTATAGGTGTCCATAGAATTGTAGTCTGCGTTTTCTAATCTTTTCTGTGATTGTCTCCGTATGTTTGTACAGTTCCTCTGTAGGTTTCTTGATCCATATTCCATTGTTGTTAGTTGCGCCAAATATTTTCCTAAGTATTTTCCTTTCTACTTTTTCTAATTGTCTGATACGTGTATGCCATCGGATTAGTGTGGTCTCTGCTGCATATAGTGCCTCGGGGAGCACCACCGTGTCGTAATGGCGTAATTTGGCTTTTTGTGAGATAGACTTCTTGTTGTAATGATTCCACACTACTTTGTATGCCTTGTCTAGTTTAGTCTTTCTTTCTTCATTTGAGTCTCTGTTATGTCCACTCATTTGTAGTGTTTCACCGAGGTATTTGAAGTTTGCTGTTTTGTAAATCGTGCCATACTTTGTGTTTAGAGATGAGAGTTTCTTTGTGCTCATAAACTGTGTCTTTTCGTAAGAGATCTGTAGTCCAGTTTTGGAAGCGATTTCGTGCAGTTTTTCAATAGCGTCTTTTGTTTCCTTTATACCTTTCGTGACAATCGCCAAATCATCTGCAAAAGCCAGGCATTTAATCTGTAGGTTTCCTAAGGTTATCCCCTGTTGTGATGTTTCCCATTCTTTTATGACCTAATCTAACACCAGATTGAAAAGGAGAGGTGAGAGGCCATCGCCTTGTCGGACACCTGTGCGAATTTCGAAGGGCTCTGATAGTTCCCCACAGAACTTTACTTTGGAGGTCGTGTTGGTTAAAGTTTGCTCTATGATAGCTCGTGTTTTGTTGTCTACTTTGTATTCTGCTAGAATTTTGAAGAGAGTTTTCCGGTCGATAGAGTCGTACGCCTTTTTGAAGTCAACAAAGGTAATGATCAGGTTCTGTTTGTGTTGTAAAATCATTTTCAGGTTCCAAATTTGTTCCGCACAAGACCGCCCTTTACGGAAGCCTGCTTGGTATTCCCCAATCAAGTGGTCGGTTTGGCATTCTAGTCTGTTCAGTAAAGCTTTAGAGAGGATCTTGTATGTGACCGGTAGTAGAGATATTCCTCTGTAGTTGTTCGGGTTAGTCTTGTCACCTTTTTTGTGTAGTGGGTGTATCAGGGCAGTTTTCCAGTCGTCAGGAATTTTCATGGTTTTCCAGATGTCTTCCAAGATCCTGTGGATGTCTTTGGTGAGTTCTGGGTCTTGTAACTTCCAGATTTCCGCGATGATGCCATCTTCTCCTGGTGCTCTACGATTCTTGAGTGACTTTATTATTTCTTTAACTTCTTCTAGAGTTGGAGGTTCACTATCTGGATTGTATGTGCTCGTTTCTGTCATCATTTCTTCCATGGGGGGGGGGTCCGTGTTGAGCAGTTTTTCAAAATACTTTGCCAGAATGTCACAATTGTTTTTGGTATTGGTTTCTAGGGTTCCATCCGGTCTTCTGAAGCACAAGTTGGGTGGTTGATATCCAGTCATATTTTCTCTGAACGTTCTGTAGAAGTTTCTTGTATTGTTCTTCATGAAGTCCGATTCGATCTCTGTCAGTCGCCGTTTGTCATACTGTCGTTTTTCACTGCGAATGATTTTGCTTGATTGCTTCTGTGTTTTCAAGAAGTTCATCCAATTCTCTTGGGATTTATGGCAACTAAATTTTTTCCATGCACTGATTCGTTGGTCAATAGCTTGGTCACATGTGTGGTTCCACCAACGGTGTTTCCGTGTTCGTGGTGCTTGTGCTAGTTTCATGGCCTCTCGGATTCTTCGTGAAAGTTGTGTCCAGTCTGTCGTTTTCTCCATTTTAATTTTGTGTAATATTTGTGTCTGGTTTAAAGTAACGTATTCTGGATCTGGTCTAACAATTTTGTTCTTCTGGAGCTTTTTCTTGGGCAAAAGACGAATCCTGATCTGTAGTAGGTGGTGGTCTGAGTCGAAGTAGCCTTTACGGGTGTCTATGTTCAAAATTTCTTTTTGTGAGTCTTTCTGCACTATTACGTGGTCGATTTGTAGTTCTTGCTTTCCGCTGGGGAATTTCCATGTGGTAAGTTTTCGTGTTGGTTTCTTGAATTTTGTTGACATAATGGCGAGGTCGTGGCTTTTGCAAAAGTCTATCAGATGTTTTCCGTTTTTGTTGGTGTCCTTGTGTGGAGTATGTTTTCCTGTGATATGTCTGTATATCTTTTCTTTTCCGAGTTTGGCGTTGAAGTCTCCCAGTATTATTTTGACTCTATGTGCAGGAATTTTTCTGATAGTTTCTTCCATTGTCGTCCAGAAGTCATCAATTTCGTCCGGGTTTTTCCTGTTGTAGTCATTAGTTGGTGCATGTGCGTTGATTATCTGTGTCTATATATATATATATATATTGTAATCTGACTTGTTCCACATCATATCGATAAAGTAATCGCGAGTATGATCTATGGAACATGACATAACTAAAACTAAAACCACTTACTGTAAACTTATAGTTCACTTTTGGTCATAATCGTTTTTTTAATTATTAATTTATCATTTGCAGGAAGACCTTGTTCAATTTTAAAATTTTTAAATTCCATTTCTTTAAATATTGCCATAAGGCATTTAAGATGTTCACAATCTTATATTTGTTTGTGGTGGTACTAAACTTCCTTTTTAAATTGCTTTCTCGGCGGAGAAACGTAATACTCTTTTATTTTGCCCAGAACGGTTTCCAAATTTAGCAGAGACAGGATGCAGGATCTCTTTTGCCCCGGTATAAAATGACAACCCAAAGAGTTGAAAGAAGTACCTGGGTACTCACTAAATAGAGGATGCTCTGCTATTGAACCTGCTATGATAGGAAGGACAAAACACGAATACCCAAGGAATTGCTTTCCCCTGTTTTCTGGCACATCCATTGTTCTCCGTGTGGGGGCACCTAGGGATTTACAAAACAATAATGAAAATTAAAGAACACCTTAAATGGTGATTTTAGGAAATTAGTTGTCCAGTGTGAGGGGTGTATGAGAGCTAAGAGCAACCACAGTACCGCCATTTATTACCTACAACACTCGCGTGCTAGCTGTGTTAATTGGAATTAAATGTCAGCCCTGGTTACTTTCCATACCCATTCCTAGACTTTGTGGGATCGGTCCACTGGCTGGCTTGATGTCACTTTCAGTACCACTGTACACTAAATGCTCGAGACCACCCCTGCCAACCTCATATTTGCCTTCTCCATAAATCCGACAATGTCTAACTTGCGGACCATTGACGACCTCTTGCCTGAGAATAACAATCCTAAAGTCATTAGGGAAAATTAAGAAGCTATGAGGAACAATATTCAGCTTGCACACTGGAGGGAGGCTGCCCAGTTCAAAAGTGAAGGTGCGCTATTTCTGTATTTTTTGGCAAGGTTTTCTGTAGAGAGCGATAGGTCATAGAAGGTGACTTCCAAAATGTTGCCTCAGACTGTGGGGCCATACAAAAAAAATATTCAGAGGGATTTCCCCAGTGAGCTTCTTTATTGAAGATCAGTCAACCCAGTTGTGTATCAGGGCACATATCAGTCAGTTAGCGATCTCTTCTGATAACCAGGCGCGCCGCGCTCACCCCCACCTCTTTCGACTGAACCCTTGGGTGCATGAATGGCTGGATTTGCAAAAATGCATGAGAGAGGTCTATAATATCCTTGTCTGAGAAGAAACAAAAAAAACCTATTCATTAAAAAATTATTATGACATCATGATGGATTTGTCAACACATGATAAATAAGATAGTATTTATTTTGATGCTGTGATCATTTATTACATGAAATACAAAATCATAAGGTGCATCATAATTTTTCTGAGATTAAGCAAAAAACATTCGCTTTTACTGGACCTACAAAAAAAGTTCAGCTAGTGAAAAATACCCGATTTATAAATAAGTACACTATGTTTTGACAACTGATTTTCTTGCACTTGCTGCATTTCTGATCGTCCTTTGTATCTAATGTGTGTGGGCACACAGAATATCACCTTTTTGATGATATCCCAGCCCATGTGCAATCTTCATTTATTGGCGAGTAACTCCACAGTGTTCCATGGTTTGCAGAACATTCTTTAGGAAGTGTAGAGTGTTAACTCCCTTCCCCATATCAGTATCATTTCTTCTTCAAATTCAATCAGTAAAATTCCTCGTTTATGAGGAATGCATTCCTGGTTACTGGACCGTTCCTACGAAAATAAACAGAGTATTTATGGGTTCTACAACGATTACACTTGCACATATTGACTCTCTACTGCAGTAATATGTCAAGAATATCTACACTTGATTACGTTCTGTTATTGAATAAAACCATCTCTAGATCCTTTTCAGGCTCTTCATCTAACGTGCCATAGTGGTGCAGAGAACTGAGCTGTATAAAACTGTTGTTGATAAAACTTCGCTAGACTTGGAAACATTCGTTTCTGGTGAGATTACCTTGTTGTTTTCTCTCTAATTTAACTTTGTTGTAATCTTTATCTGCAGTAGTTCTTTGAATAACGAGCACTTGTAAAAATTATTTATTGTAATATTTGTTGATGTTCCCAACGCCCCCCAACATCTTTGTTGGTGTATGTACTGAAGTAAAAGCAACACTCGTTTACTTTGTCTGACAATGGTCCGAAAATGCTTTTGTTTCCTCAGACTAATAACCTGCTATTTTCTTCTTGATACTGGCCTACCTTCTAAATCAGCATAAACGCACGATTCCTCTTACATTATTTGTGAGATGTTGTTGTTGTTGTGGTCTTCAGTCCTGAGACTGGTTTGATGCAGCTATCCATGCTAATCCATCCTGTGCAAGCTTCTTCATCTCCCAGTACCTACTGCAACCTACATCCTTCTGAATCTGCTTGGTGTATTCATCTCTTGGTCTCCCTCTGCGATTTTTACCCTCCACGCTGCCATCCAATACTAAATTGGTGATCCCTTGATGCCTCATAACATGTCCTACCTAGGTTTACTAATGAATAAAAAATAGGAATGCGGGTAAGCTACTACAAACAGCGTAGTGAACGCATTATTGTGGCCAAGATAGACACGAAGCCCACGCCTACTACAGTAGTACAAGTTTATATGCCAACTAGCTCTGCAGAAGACGAAGAAATTGAAGAAATGTATGACAAAATAGAATAAAATATTCAGATAGTGAAGGGAGACGAAAATTTAATAGTAATGGGTGACTGGAATTCGGTAGTAGGAAAAGGGAGAGAAGGAAACGTAGTAGGTGAATATGGATTGGGGGTAAGAAATGAAAGAGGAAGCCGCCTGATAGAATTTTGCACAGAGCACAACTTAATCATAGCTAACACTTGGTATACATGGAAGAAGCCTGGAGATACTGACAGATTTCAGATAGATTATATAATGGTAAGACAGAGATTTAGGAACCAGGTTTTAAATTGTAAGACATTTCCAGGGGCAGAAGTGGACTCTGACCACAATCTATTGGTTATGAACTGTAGATTAAAACTGAAGAAACTGCAAAAAGGTGGGAATTTAAGGAGATGGGATCTGGGTAAACTAACTAAACCAGAGGCTTTACAGAGTTTCAGGGAGAGCGTAAGGGAACAAATGACAGGAATGGGCCAAAGAAATAAAGTAGAAGAACAATGGGTAGTTTTGAGGGATGAAGTAGTGAAGGCAGCAGAGGATCAAGTAGGTAAAAAGAAGAGGGCTAGTAGAAATCCTTGGGTAACAGAAGAAATATTGAATTTAATTGATGAAAGGAGAAAATATAAAAATGCAGTAAATGAAGCAGGCACAAAGGAATACAAACGTCTCTAAAATGAGATCGACAGGAAGTGCAAAATGGCTAAGGAGGGATGGCTAGAGGATAAATGTAAGGATGTAGAGGCTTACCTCATTAGGGTAAGATAGATATTGCCTACTGGAAAATTAAAGAGACCTTTGGAGAAAAGAGAACCACTTGTATGAACATCAAGAGCTCAGATGGAAACCCAGTTCTAAGCAAAGAAGGGAAAGCAGAAAGGTGGAAGGAGTATATAGAGGGCCTATACAAGGGCGATGTACTTGAGGATAATATCATGGAAATGGAAAAGGATGTAGGTGAAGATGAAATGCGAGATACGATACTGTGTGAAGAGTTTGACAGAGCACTGAAAGACTTGAGTCGAAACAAGGCCCCGGGAGTAGACAACATTCCATTAGAACTCTTGACGGCCTTGGGAGAGCCAGTCCTGACAAAACTCTACCATCTGGTGAGCAAGATGTTTGAGACAGGCGAATTACCCTCAGACTTCAAGAAGAATATAATAATTCCAATCCCAAAGAAAGCAGGTGTTGACAGATGTGAAAATTACCGAACTATCAGTTTAATAAGTCACAGCTGCAAAATACTAACGCGAATTCTTTGCAAACGAATGGAAAAACTAGTGGAAGCCGACCTAGGAGAAGATCAGATTGGATTCCGTAGAAATATTGGAACACGTGAGGCAATACTGACCCTACGACTTATCTTGGAAGCTAGATTAAGGAAAGGCAAACCTACGTTTCTAGCGTTTGTAGACTTACAGAAAGCTTTTGACAATGTTGACGGGAATACTCTCTTTCAAATTCTGATGGTGGCAGGGGTAAAATACAGGGAGCGAAAGGCTATTTACAATTTGTATAGAAACCAAATGGCAGTTATAAGAGTTGAGGGGCATGAAAGGGAAGCAGTGGTTGGGAAGGGAGTGAGACAGGGTTGTAGCCCCTCCCCGATATTATTCAATCTGTATATTGAGCAAGCAGTGAAGGAAACAAAAGAAACATTCGGAGTAGGTACTAAAATCCATGGAGAAGAAATAAAAACTTTGAGGTTCGCCGATGACATTGTAATTCTGTCAAAGACAGCAAAGGACTTGGAAGAGCAGTTGAATGGAATGGATAGTGTCTTGAAAGGAGGATGTTGTTGTTGTTGTGGTCTTCAGTCCTGAGACTGGTTTGATGCAGCTCTCCATGCTACTCTATCCTGTGCAAGCTTCTTCATCTCCCAGTGCCTACTGCAACCTACATCTTTCTGAATCTGCTTAGTGTATTCATCTCTTGGTCTCCCCCTCCGATTTTTACCCTCCATGCTGCCCTCTAATACTAAATTGGTGATCCCTTGATGCCTCAGAACATGTCCTACCAACCGATCCCTTCTTCTGGTCAAGTTGTGCCACAAACTTCTCTTCTCCCCAATCCTATTCAATACTTCCTCATTAGTTATGTGATCTACCCATCTAATCTTCAGCATTCTTCTGTAGCACCACATTTCGAAAGCTTCTATTCTCTTCTTGTCCAAACTATTTACCGTCCATGTTTCACTTCCATACATGGCTACACACCATACAAATACTTTCAGAAATGACTTCCTGACACTTAAATCTATACTCGATGTTAACAAATTTCTCTTCTTCGAAACGCTTTCCTTGCCATTGCCAGTCTACATTTTATATCCTCTCTACTTCGACCATCATCAGTTATTTTGCTCCCCAAATAGCAAAACTCCTTTTCTACTTTAAGTGTCTCATTTCCTAATCTAATACCCTCAACATCACCCGACTTAATTCGACTACATTCCATTATCCTCGTTTTGCTTTTGTTGATGTTCATCTTATATCCTCCCTTCAAGACACTATCCATTCCGTTCAACTGCTCTTCCAAGTCCTTTGCTGTCTCTGACAGAATTACAATGTCATCGGCGAACCTCAACGTTTTTATTTCTTCTCCATGGATTTTAATACCTACTCCGAATTTTTCTTTTGTTTTCTTTACTGCTTGCACAATATACAGATTGAATAGCATCGGGGAGAGGCTACAACCCTGTCTTACTCCCTTCCCAACCACTGCTTCTCTTTCATGCCCCTCGACTCTTATAACTGCCATCTGGTTTCTGAACAAATTGTAAATAGCCTTTCGCTCCCTGTATTTTACCCCTGCCACCATCAGAATTTGAAAGAGAGTATTCCCGTCAACATTGTCAAAAGCTTTCTCTAAGTCTACAAATGCTAGGAACGTAGGTTTGCCTTTTCTTAATCTTTCTTCTAAGATAAGTCGTAAGGTCAATATTGCCTCACGTGTTCCAGTATTTCTACGGAATCCAAACTGATCTTCCCCGAGGTCGGCTTCTACTAGTTTTTCCATTCGTCTGTAAAGAATTCGTGTTAGTACACTCCTGGAAATGGAAAAAAGAACACATTGACACCGGTGTGTCAGACCCACCATACTTGCTCCGGACACTGCGAGAGGGCTGTACAAGCAATGATCACACGCACGGCACAGCGGACACACCAGGAACCGCGGTGTTGGCCGTCGAATGGCCCTAGCTGCGCAGCATTTGTGCACCGCCGCCGTCAGTGTCAGCCAGTTTGCCGTGGCATACGGAGCTCCATCGCAGTCTTTAACACTGGTAGCATGCCGCGACAGCGTGGACGTGAACCGTATGTGCAGTTGATGGACTTTGAGCGAGGGCGTATAGTGGGCATGCGGGAGGCCGGGTGGACGTACCGCCGAATTGCTCAACACGTGGGGCGTGAGGTCTCCACAGTACATCGATGTTGTCGCCAGTGGTCAGCGGAAGGTGCACGTGCCCGTCGACCTGGGACCGGACCGCAGCGACGCACGGATGCTCGCCAAGACCGTAGGATCCTACGCAGTGCCATAGGGGACCGCACCGCCACTTCCCAGCAAATTAGGGACACTGTTGCTCCTGGGGTATCGGCGAGGACCATTCGCAACCGTCTCCATGAAGCTGGGCTACGGTCCCGCACCCCGTTAGGCCGTCTTCCGCTCACGCCCCAACATCGTGCAGCCCGCCTCCAGTGGTGTCGCGACAGGCGTGAATGGAGGGACGAATGGAGACGTGTCGTCTTCAGCGATGAGAGTCGCTTCTGCCTTGGTGCCAATGATGGTCGTATGCGTGTTTGGCGCCGTGCAGGTGAGCGCCACAATCAGGACTGCATACGACCGAGGCACACAGGGCCAACACCCGGCATCATGGTGTGGGGAGCGATCTCCTACACTGGCCGTACACCACTGGTGATCGTCGAGGTGACACTGAATAGTGCACGGTACATCCAAACCGTCATCGAACCCATCGTTCTACCATACCTAGACCGTCAAGGGAACTTGCTGTTCCAACAGGACAATGCACGTCCACATGTATCCCGTGCCACCCAACGTGCTCTAGAAGGTGTAAGTCAACTACCCTGGCCAGCAAGATCTCCGGATCTGTCCCCCATTGAGCATGTTTGGGACTGGATGAAGCGTCGTCTCACGCGGTCTGCACGTCCAGCACGAACGCTGGTCCAACTGAGGCGCCAGGTGGAAATGGCATGGCAAGCCGTTCCACAGGACTACATCCAGCATCTCTACGATCGTCTCCATGGGAGAATAGCAGCCTGCATTGCTGCGAAAGGTGGATATACACTGTACTAGTGCCGACATTGTGCATGCTCTGTTGCCTGTGTCTATGTGCCTGTGGTTCTGTCAGTGTGATCATGTGATGTATCTGACCCCAGGAATGTGTCAATAAAGTTTCCCCTTCCTGGGACAATGAATTCACGGTGTTCTTATTTCAATTTCCAGGAGTGTATTTTGCAGCTGTGGCTTATTAAACTGGTTGTTCGGTAATTTTCACATCTGTCAACACCTGCTTTCTTTGGGATTGGAATTATTATATTCTTCTTGAAGTCTGAGGGTAATTCGCCTGTTTCATTCATCTTGCTCACCAGATGGTAGAGTTTTGTCAGGACTGGCTCTCCCAAGGCCATCAGTAGTTCCAATGGAATGTTGTCTACTCCGGGGGCCTTGTTTCGACTCAGGTCTTTCAGTGCTCTGTCAAACTCTTCACGCAGTATCGTATCTCCCATTTCATCTTCATCTACATCCTCTTCCATTTCCATAATATTGTCCTCAAGTACATCGCCATTGTATAGATCCTCTATATACTCCTTCCACCTTTCTGCTTTCCCTTCTTTGCTTAGAACTGGGTTTCCATCTGAGCTCTTGATGTTCATACAAGTGGTTCTCTTTTCTCCAAAGGTCTCTTTAATTTTCCTGTAGGCAGTATCTATCTTACCCTAGTGAGATAAGCCTCCACATCCTTACATTTGTTCTCTAGCCATGCCTGCTTAGCCATTTTGCACTTCCTGTCGATCTCATTTTTGAGACGTTTGTATTCCTTTTTGACTGCTTCACTTACTGCATTTTTATATTTTCTCCTTTCATCAATTAAATTCAATATTTCTTCTGTTACCCAAGGATTTCTACTAGCCCTCTTCTTTTTACCTACTTGATCCTCTGCTGCCTTCACTACTTCATCCCTCAAAGCTACCCATTCTTCTTCTACTGTATTTCTTTCCCCCATTCCTGTCAATTGTTCCCTTATGCTCTCCCTGAAACTCTGTACAACCTCTGGTTCTTTCAGTTTATCCAGGTCCCATCTCCTTAAATTCCCACCTTTTTGCAGTTTCTTCAGTTTTAATCTACAGGTCATAACCAATAAATTGTGGTCAGAGTCCACATCTGCCCCTGGAAATGTCTTACAATTTAAAACCTGGTTCCTAAATCTCATTCTTACCATTATATAATCTATCTGATACCTTTTAGTATCTCCAGGGTTCTTCCATGTATGCAACCTTCTGTCATGATTCTTAAACCAAGTGTTAGTTATGATTAAGTTGTGCTCTGTGCAAAATTCTATCAGGCGGCTTCCTCTTTCATTTCTTAGCCCCAATCCATATTCACCTGCTACGTTTCCTTCTCTCCCTTTTCCTACACTCGAATTCCAGTCACGCATGACTATTAAATTTTCGTCTCCCTTCACTGTCTGAATAATTTCTTTTATTTCATCATACATTTCTTCAATTTCTTCGTCATCTACAGAGCTAGTTGGCATATAAACTTGTACTACTGTAGTAGGTGTGGGCTTCGTATCTATCTTGGCCACAACAATGCGTTCACTATGCTGTTTGTAGTAGCTTACCCGCATTCCTATTTTCCTATTCATTATTAAACCTACTCCTGCATTACCCCTATTTGACTTTGTGTTTATAACCCTGTAGTCACCTGACCAGAAGTCTTGTTCCTCCTGCCACCGAACTTCACTAATTCCCACTATATCTAACGTTAACCTATCCATTTCCCTTTTTAAATTTTCTAACCTACCTGCCCGATTAAGGGATCTGACATTCCACGCTCCGATCAGTAGAACGCCAGTTTTCTTTCTGCTGATAACGGCATCCTCTTGAGTAGTCCCCGCCCGGACATCCGAATGGGGGACTATTTTACCTCCGGAATATTTTACCCAAGAGGACGCCATCATCATTTAATCATACAGTAGAGCTGCATGTCCTCGGGAAAAATTACGGCTGTAGTTTCCCCTTGCTTTCAGCCGTTCGCAGTACCAGCACAGCAAGGCCGTTTTGGTTATTGTTACAAGGCCAGATCAGTCAATCATCCAGACTGTTGCCCCTGCAACTACTGAAAAGGCTGCTGCCCCTCTTCAGGAACCACACGTTTGTCTGGCCTCTCAACAGATACCCCTCCGTTGTGGTTGTACCTACGGTACGGCTATCTGTATCGCTGAGGCACGCAAGCCTCCACACCAACGGCAAGGTCCATGGTTCATTGGGGAAAGATTTGTGAGATAAGGCTATCCAATTTGTTCTTAAAGTGATAGTTAAATTACCTCGTATTGGTTCAGGAGGAATTTTTGGTAATATTGTGTAATCCATTTATTCCGAATAGTAGCCTACGTTTTGCTTCATTGAGTTTCATAACTACCAATAAAGAACACTCTTCTAAACTGTCTACATTTGGAATGCTAATCCTGGGGATTATCAGTGCCACCCTCCTGATCAAACAAAACTTCCTCGTCTACCCATTTTTGATTCCAAATTCTGATCACTTTTGCTGACTTCAGGTGATATTTTTTCTCTTCTAACAGATAATATTCATGCATGCTATAAGTGAAAATTAAAAGTACCTAACACAACGATTCTGCTCATGAAACTATACTTACGCTTATCTCAACCAATTTTAGCGTGAAGACGTACATTTACCTTCAGTAGTATACCCAATTGAAACTTTGCATTATTTTCGACTAATCAACAATAAGGGAAGGTGTGGCAAACGTAATTGTCGTCGGTAATTCAGCAAATAATAAGCCAGTCAGACCTATAATAAACCATTCGAAAAAAGCTTTGTTTGCTATGATGTCGAAAGGTCGCCCGCAATATATTAGACTTGTTGGATTACAAAATTAGTAAAGAAATGTAATTAAATTGACTTGCAACAAATAATTTCTTCCCTAAAGAACTCAATTGTATTTCCAAGGATTACACAGAACGTAAACTAAAATATGTCATAATTTTAGGGATTTCGTTGTCGCGTCAAAAAGACCCACGTGATTCAAGTAAGGGTCTTGGAGGAGGGAGGGGGGAGGATTGCTCTGTGTGCGAGCCTTATCTGAGCCACACGCGTGCGATATCGGATATCGATAGCGGCCGATATTTGGGAACAGCTTTGCTCGGTTATTGGGTAATCAGTTTTAAAATTTTGGATTTCTGTTTCTTTTAATATTACTATGAGTCGTTTAGGTTGTTATAAACCTTTTATTTGTCCGTGGTACTAGAAGATTGTTCACAAATTGTGTTTCTAAATTATTTTCTCGGTCGAAATCGTAATATTTATTTATTCTGCAAGGTGCTTTTCCGAGAACCATAAGAGCTTCCACGTCAAGTGTTTGCTGGTAGTTTTTTTGGTGACTCTTAATTTTAGTAAATTGTTCTTAAAATTTTACATGCTTTTGTTGGTCCTCTCACCCTACCATTTTCCTACTGCTTCAATGTTTAAGGATGCACACTCCTTTCTTGTCTTGAAATTGTGTGGGTAATGTTCTGCTGATAGTCCGATGATACTTTTACTGCCACATGATTTCTGCACGCTAACCTGAATAATCTTTTGCTTGTCACTTTTGCCAATGACTTTGCAAATTCCGGAAGAATGTAACCTATCCCTTGTAGATTGTTTGATTGGATGTCTCCCAAAGCTCTGATTGGCTCTGACTCTAAAACCAGAATCTCCTATGTTGTCCATATCGATTCCCATTTATTACTCGATCGCAGTCATCAGATAAATCCTCCTGTCGTAGAAACGTTCAGTGTACTCTTTCCACCTCTTGCTGTCTGCTCTGTAGTTAACAGTGGAATTACGATTACGCTCTTAATATTGACATCATTTAATTGTACCAAATGTTGTTTTGACTTTTCTATGGTCTGAATCTACATTTTCGATGGACGTTTCTTTCTCGATTTCTTCACATGTTGCGTGCAGTCTCTTCACCTTGGCTTCCCTCCACTTCCTTTTTACGTTAGTCCTAAGTTACCTATCTTTCTGTGTTCTTCAATTTTTTTAAATTCTTTATTAACAAAACCATTATAATTATACAAGTTAACCCACTTCCTTAATGCATTAGTTGGTCATAACAGTTACACATTTATATTAAGTTTGCAGCTAGTTTTAGTTTTAATAAGTGAGCTACAGTTATTAACAACAATGGGCATTCAATATCTAACATCTACTGTTTATACCTAATTCCTATAACTACTTTAATCTGTATATATTCTGCAGCGTCACATGTGTGCCAGTGAAAGGATATAAACCTACTTGATCAGCCTTGCTCTTCGAGCTAATCCCGAAGAGCATGCCCCTGGCACTGGGCAGGCCTCGATGTTAAATTCGCTGCAGTTCCTATCGTAACTTCCTATAACTAAGGCCTACAAACTAACTTATCCTACGTCTTATCGGGTGTGTGTCACAATCGGTGGTGTTGACCCCTACTCCCCCTAATCCTGCACGTGGCGGATTCCAACTGAGATGAAGTCGGCCAGTCCACGCACAGGGGGCATGGGAATAGGGCTCTTGGACGCAATCGGTGGTTATTGTCATTATTATTATTTAATGTATCTCTCTTAAGTATTCAGTTAGGACTTTTTGAGATACCTCGTTAGCCAATGTGTTTAACGTCTGAAAAGTTTCCTCTCGTCTGAGTAGTTGGTATGTGTCATAGTTGGTTAGTCTGTCTCGTAGTGTGTTTGCGATATCACTGAAGAGGGGACATTCGTAAACTACATGCTCGGGTGTACCCTCCGGATTGCCACAGTCACACGCTGGTGTAGACCTCTTCCCAAATCGACATAAATATGTCGGATAGAGTCCATGGCCAGTGAGAAAGTGGATCAAACCTCGTGTAGGCTCAAAGTATTTCAGTTCCAGGCGTTCCCTTACATCAGGTATAAACTAAAAAGTTCTACGTCCAGCCTCTTCTGCTTCCCAGGATTCCTGCCAGAGCTGCTCCCCTCTTTTCCTTATTTCTCGTTTATCCCCCATCCTAATACCCATGATATCTACGATCTTCTCATAATTTCCCTTTTTTGCCCAATACCAAGCCGCCTGTTCTCTTATCTTTATGTCCAGAGGGCAGAGCCCCATTACAACTAATAGGCCCCCCCCCCCTGGAGATGTTCTATAGGCACCCACAGCTCTTAATACCATGCTTCTCTGGACCCTTCTCACTGCCATGGTGGGCACAACCCTCGTGAGCCTGTGCGCCCAGACTCCCGAGCCATAGCCCACAACTGAGGTTAGGATACTATTATGATAGAGTCTAATTAGGTGTGGAGGAAGATGGAATCTTTTATGGCCTATTGAAATGAGGTTATTTAATATCTGAAGGGCTCTCTGGGTGACAGTATCAATGTGTTTTCCGAAACTCCACTTCTCATCATTGATAACTCCTAGGTAGCGTGTCTCACGTCGTCGGAGAACTGGTGAACCGTCTATTCTGACAGTCGGATTTCTAATAAGATGTCCTTTTAGCAACAGGTAAGTGGATTTGCTGGGCGATATCGTCATTTTAGTCGTGTGGCACCACTGTTGGAGTTTGTCTAAAGCTGTCTCTATTTTCGGTTCAATGTCTTCGCGGCTACGGCCACCAACCAACAGGAGGAGGTCATCCGCATAGGCTATCACCTCTAGCACCTCATCACTTTGTTGTAGTCTATCTAATAAAGGCTCCTTGTGGATGTCCCAGAAGAGGGGTCCTAAGACGGAACCTTGGGGACATCCTTTGGTAATTATCCTTCCAACTCTTTCGCTAGAGGATGATAGCCAGACCTCCCTATCCTTGCAATAGCTCCTCAGGCAACCGTATAGCGGGCCTGGACACTCTTTCTCCCGCAAGCAGGAGAAGAGCGAAGGCCACCACAGGTTGTCGAAGGCGCCACTGATGTCAACCATGATGCCAACCACGTATTTGTGCGGGGTAGAGCCACAGACCTCGGCCGCCAGGACGGTTGCATCAGATCCCGACCGCCCCGGCCTGAACCCGAACTGCCTGTCACTCATCCCGCACAACACTCGGTGTGCTGTCAATCTGTCAGCCAGAAATTTCTCCAGTATTTTGCCAAATACGTCCAGCAAGCAAATCGGCCTGTAAGATTTCACTTCTGCGGGGTCCTTGACTGGTCCTTTCTTTATAATAACTACATTTGCCGTTTTCCATCTCTTTGGGAATTTTTCTGTCTAAGGCATTCATTATACAGACGTGTTAGTGGCGCAGTCAGCTGAGGCGCCAGAAACTGCACCACCTCCGACACAATGCCGTCTGGCCCAGGTGCTTTTCCTTTTTGCAGTGATCTTTTATGGGGTAGACAGCCGTCACATTAATGTATGCTTCTTGGTCTTCATCTCTGAGTTGCTTCTGCCCCTCTATCTCCCCATCCGCATTGTCGTCAGGCAACAGGGACCGGAGGAGGACCCCCGCAGTCTCTTGCCAGGACTCCGTCATCCTGTCCCCGTACCTGACTGTTGATAGCTCCAGAGGAGAGCGGATTTTTTCTCTCACCAACTTATATGGAAGCCCCCATGGATCCATGACTAGCTGGTTGAGGACAAAGTTTTCCCAGCTTCTCATCCTAACTTCACGGAGTTCCTTTTGGAACTTCCGCTTTTCCTCTCTATGTAGCAACTGCCACCTTTGTCGTTCCTGCCAGACGACACTGCGCTGGTAGTGCCTCCTCAGCCTTCTGACAGATTGACGCAGTTCTCCTAGTTCAGCAGACCATGGTGACGGAGAGGCCGCCATGGCCCTCCTCCTAGTAGGTACAGCTGCCCTCACCGCTCTTGTCACTGCGTTCACCAGTTCCTCCGCTCTCTGGTCTACGTCCATGTCCAGATGCATGTCACCTTCCGGTGATGGAGGAATGTCACACTCCCTCGCTAGGCGTTCCCAGTCGGCTCTTCTGTAATTTAGTTGTACTTCCCACCCCGTGGCCCAGCGGCACTCTCTTTCTCCTAAGGTGAAAGTTATCAGATTGTGGTCGCTTGTGGTGGCATTCTCTGTGACTCTACAGTTTTGAAGATTGTTAGCTGTGTTTGGAGTTACAAGGGTGACATCACGATTTGTGCCCTGTCCTCCTCCTGCAGCGTAGGTAGGAGGATTGCCAGGCTTGTTGGTCACCACAAGTTGTGATGCCATAATAAAAATGGTTCAAATGGCTCTGAGCACTATGGGACTCAACTGCTGTGGTCATAAGTCCCCTAGAACTTAGAACTACTTAAACCTAACTAACCTAAGGACATCACACACATCCATGCCCGAGGCAGGATTCGAACCTGCGACCGTAGCGGTCGTGCGTTTCCAGACTGTAGTGCCTTTAACCGCTCGGCCACTCTGGCCGGCAATGCCATAATAAGTTCCTCGACTTTTTCGCCATTAGCATCTTTTGTGCCACTGTACCACAGGGGGGATTTTGCATTAATGTCGGCTGTTATTACAACTTTTCTTCCCCGCAACGCCGTGGTAACTCTCGCTAGGTGATCTATGTAATGTTCTTTGCTGTCCCCATACTGAAAATACATGTTTATGAGAGTTATGATTCCCATAGGGGATTGAAGCTCCACGACGTTACGGTGGCTAGTTGTGAACTGTGAGAGTGTGGTGACTCTCAAAAGTTTATTTGTGATTATAATCGCTGCCTTCGGGTCATCCCCTCTGCTAACTATTTGCCAGCCCGCAGCAGCAAAAGCTATTTTCCCAGCCAGGGAGTATGGCTCCTGTAGACAGAGTACATCTAGTCTCCTCTCCTCCACCTCCCTTCGGAGCTCCTGCATTACGAGTCTGCTGTTGTGAGTGTTAAGCTGTCCAATAGTTATTTTTGTCATTAGGGGAAGTACGTATGTATTCGGTCATGTGGCCAGGTCTTACTCCAGTCGAATGCAGTTCGTCCATGTGCTATTACTGATTGTTGGTAAATGTCGTCAAGATCAAATTTCTCACCTCGTCTTTCGAACACTTTCTTGAGCAGGTCTCGCAAGGCTCCGAAGTCGGTGGGGTGATTCACTGATTTTAGCTGGATTCTGTCAACAGCCTCCATAACCGAGAAGGTTATCTTCCTGCCATCTTCATGTCCTACACGGACCACATGTCGTAAGGCAGTGGTCAGGGTAGCCGGCTGCTCCAGTCTGGATAGTTGTATGGTGTACTCCAAGTTGGGGTACACCCTAACCGGGTCGACCGGTGGTAGTCTAACTATTGGTGTGCCTTGTGTAGTGGGGCTCATGCTTGAGCTTGTCACTATGTTTTCTTGAATAGGTTGTTTGTTTGTATAATTGTCTTTAGAAGTTGCCACAGCTACAGGATGCCCTTGCCGTTGTTGGTGTAGTTTCGGCTTTGTTCCCCGGCTTCCAGAGGAGAGAGTTTCAGCCATGAGGGGGAGATTGGTCTGTATACCTATGTCCATTGTTGGAAATTCATTTTGTATAGCTTTGTCTTTTGTTTCAATTCTAATGGCTCTCGAAAGCGACCTCAAAAAATCCTTGAATCTATTTGCCCTCATGGCATCCCTCCTCCTTTTGCTCGGGGACTTTCGCTTTGGCATCCTGTTCGGTATGCCGGGCTCAACCATAATCAGTTATGGAGATTAATCTCTGCTCCAACATTCTGTATGTCGGGCAATTCCTGCCTGTGGCTCCGCAAGACTTTTTCCCTCGAGTCTTGCATGGTATGCAAACTGCCGCCGCCTTGCAGTCTTTGCGGCTGTGACCGCTTTCCCCACACTTGGTGCACGCCGGCTCCCTGGTGCACAGCCTTAAGATGTGATCCAAGTCACCACAGTTGTGGCAACGAGGTACCACGACATAATCCCTTGTATTGATGGCATGAAAACCAACATATAGTCTGCCCATTGTTGTTATGTTCTTCCATATTGGCGCTGATACTTCGGCGACGTGATGAACAACATCACGACCCCGTGGCCCAGTCTTAAATTTTAACTTAAAGCAGCTCTTAAATTCTTCTTCATTTATTTCATCAAAGTTTTGTTGTCTAATTGTTTCTAGGAGTTCTTCATTTGTTATAATCATGGGAACGTCATATAGTATGACGAGAGGATTTCTATTTCTCGGTGGTTCACATTTAACCACCGAGTTCAGTTTCTGGTTATTCAACAGTTTGTCTTTGTCTTCCTCGGAGGCAACTTCGACTATAACAGAATTTCTGCTCGGTTTTACCTTTCTAATTCTGATTTTGTCTTTAACGGGGTCTATATTTTTTGTAAATAGTTCTTGTATTTTCTTGACGCTTGTATCCTGCCCAGGCAGTGTCCTGAGGAAGACTGCTGTATCTGTTCTTTTTGTCAATTTGTCAATAGTGTCTCTGGTCGTGCTTTGTGGGCGCTTAGTGGGCGCTTGCGCGGCCACGGCCGCCCACGTCTTTGCCGGTTGCCTCCTTAATCTGTCATTCTCCTTTTCAAGTTCTTCCACCCTACCTTCAAGTTTAGCGTGGGCAATAGCCCATGCTGCCAGCTCATTTTCGATGATGGCGAGTCCAGCTTGGCTTATCTTGCCATTCTTTATTTGTTGCTCCATGAGCGACGTGATTCTGGAATATCTCTGCATTACTGACTCATTCTCTGCCTGTCCCTGCTCGTCCTGGGGAGAGGGATCAGGTGCAGCGGAAGCCCGTTGAAGCACACACGAATCACTCGTCTCATTTGTAGCCATGATTACAACGAGTGATGAAAAAGGTGGGAGCCCGTCTCTTTCCCCAGACCGGCTCCTCTGGCATTGCGGGGAGGGGACTTCTGCAGCTCGACCACCGACCTCGCCCCTAGGTCACGGGCACTTCCGAGCTGCCGGGTTCAACGCACCGTCGCCAGTGCACTGGTCCCCTTCGATAACCCCGTCATCGACGATTTCACGCGACGCTCCTCGGTAACTGCACCCCGCACTCCGGAGAGGTGGATGCACCTCTTGCCCTTCGCCGCCTACTTGCCCGAGTTCCCACCTCTCGGCCAAGGACCCACTCCTACTCAGGTGGCGGGCCGGTCCCCCAGACGTTCGGCGGTCTGGACCCATCTAACCTGGCCCAGGCGATGTCACCACCTCCTGGGTTTGGCAGAACACGCCCCGGTTACCCAGGGACGCGGCGAAGCGCCCTTGCCGACTCGCGCCGCGATCCCACGCCGGCAAACGAGATCGCCGGCATGCAGAGCACGTGCTGGTCTGTGCCCTGCGAAAAGAAGGGACTGGTGTTCGGTACCTCGACACAGCTCCCCCTGTGCCACGCACCCTTCGCTTTCGCATCGGGTTGGGTCGCAGCTCTCCCTTTTGTCGCAAGGCAGAATGCCGAGCTTAACATCTGGCACCACGGGAAGGCGGAAAGAGCCACTTGGGAAGGAGAGGCTATGAGAGACGCATCACTTCCCCGAGTGAGAACTGCCGCGGCACACCCGACTGGAAGCGATAGCCCCAGTGCGAGCTTCCGTGCCTTACGGCGCGCCGTCAAGCGACTGACCTCACGCCAATTCTCCTCTTCAAATTCTGTACTATCTTCCGTCTATGAGTTGAGACACTTCTTCAGTTACTCATCGTTTTCTCACACTTACTTTGCCGCGCGGGGTAGCCGCACCGTCTGAGGTGTCTTGTCACCGTCCGGGCGTCTCTCCCCGTCGGAGGTTCGAATCCCCCCGCGGGCATGGGCGTGTGTATTGTCCTTAGTGTAAGTTAGTTTCAGGTAGATTAAGTAGTGCGTAAGCTAAGGGACCGTGACCTCAGCAGTTTGTACCCATAAGACCTTACCATAAATTTCCAAATTACACTTACTTTCTTAGTACCTGTGTTTGTGTGTCCATCTTCCGTTATCGACCTTTCTTGATACGTCCATTTCTCTCCAAGTGAAATGTCTACTGTGACAATCATTGCCGCAGTATCTATAGCGTCGGAGATCTTGAAATGCATCTTATCATATCTCAGTAGCTCACTTCTTTGCTCACTGATTCTTCCAGGCGAGTCTCTTAAGCTTCAGTCTACGCTTCGTCATTACTCAGTTGTGATCCGAGTCCACATATTCTCCTGGGTACACCTTATAATCCAGTATCTGATTTCGCAATTTGTTAATCGGCATGATGTAATCCAGCTGGTTTCTTCCCATGCCTCCAGGCGTTTTCCAGGTATATCTCCTCTGCTTCTGTTTCTTGAATAGTAAATTTGCTTTTACAAACTGAAATTTACTGCAGAACTCAAGCCGCCTTCTTTCTTCCTTAACTCAATTACCGTGCCCAAATAATCCTTCTTAACTATTTATTCTACACCTCCCCTACTACATCGTTCGAATCACGTATAGCTATTCGATTTTTATCTAATTTCATACAGAGTTCCTTATTCAGTGCCTTCATGTAATTGATAAGAGAACCCTATGTACTGAACATTTGGAGTCCGGTACCAAGCAAACCCGGGGTGGCGTCTTTGATTAGCAATCGAAACGTCATCGGAACCCCGCTACTGCTCACGTTATGAATGAAAGTCTTCAGCAATGGAGGCCGAAGACTTCCGCTATAAAAAGTCACCCTCATTCCTCCAATGGCCTGGTCAAAGAGGGCAGAGGAGCAGACAGAGTTCAGGGCACTCTCTTGCGCTTGGGGTAGGGAACTGCCTCTGAAAGACAGACGAGTCAGCAGTGATCAGCGGCATGAAGATGTCTTTACGAAGAGTGATTCTGCTTCACATGGCCGTGACTGGATTACCGTGGCTATCGTTCGTTGCGGTGCTACTGAAAGTGCCGATGGAAGAATCACCAGTGATCAACGGCATGAGGATGTCTTTACGAAGAACGACGGTCTGGAGAGATTTTATGGACGTGATGTTATTACTTACAGCAGTTTTCAAATTAGTGAGGTGTATAATAGGGATGTTAGTACATCTTACTTTAGTTGTAATATGCCTGCCGGCCGGAGTGACCGAGCGGTTCTGGGCGCTGCAGTCCGGAATCGCGCGGCCGCTACGGTCGCAGGTTCGAATCCTGCCTCGGGCATGGATGTGTGTGATGTCCTTAGGTTGGTTAGGTTTATGCAGTTCTAAGTTCTAGGGGACTGCTGACCTCAGATGTTAAGTCCCATAGTGCTCAGAGCCATTTGAACCATTTTGAACCAAGTAATATGCCTCTTGCTGTTAGGACTCCCAATAATCGTCAGGTGGACGACTCAGAGGGAATTTATGTATGATGAAAAGGTGACGGTGTATGTAGAAGTATAAATGTTTTAGGTGATCTGACTGTGTATGACTATAAATGAAAAAAATAACTACATATTGATCTTGCCACAAATACACACAACGTATATCCAGAGGACATGTTCCCTGTAATTCAGAAAGTGACACATGATATCTCCATTGGCAAAATATTTACAATTAGTGCTCCATTCGGATCTCTGGGTGGGGACTGAAAAAGACTGAATAATTAAAGAAATTATAATGCACTATGCGTGCTGACGTGGAATGTCAACAGTTTGAACTTGGTAAGGAAGTTAAGAAATCTGGAAACGGAAATGCTGAGGCCCACTCTAAATATAGTGCGTATCAGTGAAGCGAAATTGAAAAAAGACAAGGATTTCTGGTCAGCAGCCGTACATAATAGTATTAGGGGAGTGGGATTCGTTATGAATAGGAAGGTAAGTCAGAGTATTATGTTACTATAAAAAGTTCAGTAATAGGATTATTCTCATTAAGGTCGACAGCAAACCAATACCGACAAGAACAGTTCAGATGCACCTGTCGAAGTCGCAATCAGAAGACGAAGAAATAGGGAAAGAATATGAGGAAGCCGAATGGGTAATTACGTAAAGTACGTAAGTACAGATAAGTACGTAGAGGAATATGAAAATTTAATAATCATATGGGATCGGAATTCGGTTGTAGGGGATATTTGCAATAAGTTTCAGCTAGTAATACGAATACTCTGTTCAAGAATAACAAGAGGACGAGGTATACTTGAAAAAGGCCGGGAGATTTCAGTTAGATTACAACATGGTCGGGCAGAGATTCCACAATCAGATATAGCATTTTAAGGTGCACCCAAGAGAAGATTTAGACTCACGTCAAAATTTAGTAATGACGAATAGTAGGCTGAAGTTTTAAGACATTAGTTAGGAAGAATGAATGCACAGCGGGATACGGAAATACTAAGAAGTGACGAGATAGTCTTAAAGTTCTCGTAGTCCGTAGATACTGAAATAATGAACAGCTCAGCAGGCAGTTCAGATGAATGGACGTCTCTAGAAAGGGATAACAATCACAGAAGATGGAAATAAAAACTTAGGTGCAAAGGAGATAACTGCGAAGAAACCAGGGATAAAGGAAGAAATACCACAACTGATCGACGAAAGAAGTAAGTACAAAAAGGTTCAAGGAAATTCAGGAATACAGAAATACAAGACACGTAGGAATTAAATTAATAGGAAGCGCACGGAAACTGAGACAAAATAGCCCATGAAAAATTTGAAGAAATCTAAACAGAAATGATTATCGGATGGACTGACTCAGCATATATAAAAGTTATCGAAAAAGAAATGTCTGTCGGAAGGACTGACTCAGCATATACAAAAGTCAAAACAAACTTCGGTAAAATTAAAAGCAGGTACTGTAACATTAAGAGTGCAATGGATATTCAACCGTTAAATGCAGACGACAGAGCGGATAGGTGTGAAGAGTACATCGAAGGGACCTATGAGGGGGAAGGAATTACCCAATGACGCGATAGAAGAAGCAGGAGTCGATAGGGAAGAGTTAGGATATCAAGTACTAGAACCAGAATTTAAAAGAGCATTGGAAGACTTAAGATCAAATAAGGGAGAAGGGATAGATAACATTCGATTCCAATTTGTAAAATCATTGTCGGAAGTCGCAGCGAAACGACAATTCACGTTGGTGTGTAGAATGTATGAAACTGACGATATACGATGACTTTCGGAAAAGCATCATCCACACAATTTCGATGATTACAATACCCGCCAAGTACGAGAATTATCACACAATCCGCTTAACAGCTCAAGCTTCCAGTTTACTGACAAAAATAATGTACAGAATAGTGGCAAAGAAAATCGAGGATTCGTTAGATCACGTTGGGGGCTAAGAACCTCTGCGTTGAAAGGCGGTAAGCTCCAAACACACACATACGTGACGATCAGTTTGCGTTTAGGAACGGTAAAGTCACCAAAGAGGCAGTTCTGGCGTTGTGATTGCTAATGTATGCAAGATTATGATGTAAAATGGTGCAACATGTTCGAAATTCTGAGAAAAATTGGGGTATGCTGTAGGGAAAGACGGGTAATTTTGAATATGTACGAAAACCAACAGGGAGCAATAAGACTGAAAGACCACGAGCGAAGTGCCCCTATTAAAATGTGTGTAAGACGAGGAGGCAGCCTTTTTCCTAGTACTCAATCTACACATCGAGAAAACAATGACGGAAATAAAAGAAAGTTTCAAGAGTAGGACTAAAGTTTACGGTGAAAGGATATCAATGATACGGTTCACTGATGACCTTACTGTTGTTGTTGTGGTCTTCAGTCCTGAGACTGGTTTGATGCAGCTCTCCATGCTACTCTATCCTGTGCAAGCTTCTTCATCTCCCAGTACCTACTGCAACCTACATCCTTCTGAATCTGTTTAGTGTATTCATCTCTTGGTCTCCCTCTACGATTTTTACCCTCCACGCTTCCTTCCAATACTAAATTAGTGATACCTTTATGTCTCAGAATATGCCCTACCAACCGATCCCTTCTTCTAGTCAAGTTGTGCCACAAACTCCTCTCCAATTCTGTTCAATACCTCCTCATTCGTTATGTGATCTACCAATCTAATCTTCAGCATTCTTCTGTAACACCACTTTTCGAAAGCTTCTATTCTCTTCTTGTCTAAATTATTTATCGTACACGTTTCACTTCCATACAAGGCTACACTCCATATAAATACTTTCAGAAACGACTTCCTGACACTTAAATCTATACTCGATGTTAACAAATTTCTCTTCTTCAAAAACGCTTTCTTTGCCATTGCCAGTCTACATTTTATATCCTCTCTACTTCGACCATCATCAGTTATTTTTCTTCCCAAATAGTAAAACTCATCTACTACTATAAGTGTCTCATTTCCTAACCTAATTCCCGCAGCATCACTCGATTTAATTCGACTACATTCCATTATCCTCGTTTTGCTTTTGTTGATGTTCATCTTATATACTCCTTTCAAGACACTGTCCATTCCGTTGAACTGCTCTTCCAGATCCTTTGCTGTCTCTGACAGAATTACAATGTCATCTGCGAACCTCAAAGTTTTTATTTCTTCTCCATGGTTTTTAACTGCTACTCCGAATTTTTCTTTTGTTTCCTTCACTGCTTGCTCAATATACAGATGACCTTAGTACCCTTAGTGAAAGTGAAGAAGAATTATCGGATTTTTTGAATGGAATGAGCTGTCTAATGAGTACAGAATACTGACTGAGAGTAAACTGAAGAATGAGAAGTAGCAGAAATGAGAACAGAGGTACTTAACGTCGAGATTGATGGTAAGGAAGTAGATGAAGTTAACGAATTCTGTTACCTAGGCAGCAAAATAACCCATGGCAGTTGGAGCAAGGAGGACACCAAAAGCAGACTAGCACTGGCAAGAAGGACATTCCTAGCCAAGAGAAGTCTACTAGTATGAAACACAGCTCTTAATCTGAGGAAGAAATTTTTCAGAATGCACGTTTCGCCCAGAATTGTATAGTAGTAGTAAAATTCGGAACACAAGAGATTGCAAGCATTAGAGATGTGGTGTTACTGAATAATGTTGAAAGTTTGGTGTACGGATAAGGAATGAGGAGGTTCTCTGCAGAATAGACTAGGAAATGAATATATGGAATACACTGACAAGATGAATGGACAGTATGGTAGGATATCCGGGAGAAAATCAGAATAACTTCTATGGTACTGAAGGGAGCTGCAGAGGGTAAAAACTGTAGAAAATAACTGAGGACGTAGGCTGTAAGTGCTAATCTGAGATGAAGAGGTTGGCACAGGAGAGTAAATCGTGGTGGGCCGTATCAAATCAGTCAGAAGACTCATGATTCAAAAATAAATCAATAAACAAAACTAAAATAAACAAATCAAAAGGCCATTTGATACTTCTGCAGGCCCTAATGATTAACGAGTGGTTTCATCTGACACACCTGAAAAATACATGTGGACCCACTTTGTCATTGAACTGGTGTCATTCTTAAGGCCATAGGTTGTTACACAGCATTCATGTAATGATCCCTGGGGCTACTAACTGTTTTTCTGGTGTGCGCATTATCCTTCCCTGCACACCAATATGCTGTCCAAGCACAACTGTTTGACTGCGTAGTAGCCAGTAGCCTTGCTGAACATTCTTTATTGTGGGAAGTAATCAATCAAATTCTTCTGTCCAGATGGATAAGTTGTCACTTATGTTCAGTTTGTCGACTTATGTTCAGTTTGTCCTGTGAGACGTGACAGTGATGACCAGGAGGCCGGATCGATTCGAGAACATTTATCCACACAATCGACGACATATCATTTTCCCTTTCCTGCCTCAAAAATTCGTTGCCTCCCCCTGGTTTTTGATAGGATATTTAAAAATAAATCTAAATCTAGTGATCCGGGAAATGGGTCGTTGTTTGCTTTTGAAGTAAGTACTAAGTTGACATTCCTCTGCAACAGAAATATATTTATGGAACTGTTTCCAGTGCTAAATCTTGAAAGCAGAAACCATTTATTTACATTTAAGGTAATTTCTGAGACATTTTTACGCTTTTAGTGAATGTAGAAAGAACTACATTTACTAATTATTCTAGCTTCAATAAATATGCGCTATTTATTAAAATAACTGCAAAGAAACGATAAATAAAATTTTTGTTATTATTCTGCTTTAATAATGAGACTTGTTAATTCTGTAAATTACAAATTACAAATTAGTTCATCATCTGTCGGAAGAAGTGAGGCAGATATACAAAGCGTATCATCTAACTTTCACGTGTCAGTCTTGGACCATATTGACACATTAGATGTCGTGTCATATCAGCTGCAAAATGTGGGTGTGCCTCATTAATCACGTAATTATAAAAAGGTTAAATTTGAGCGATGATACAGATAATATTGTGGGGAAAGTAAACCAAAGACTGCGTTTTATTGGCAGAATACTTAGAAGACGCAACAGGTCTACTAAAGAGACTCCTTACACTAAGCTTGCGCGTCCTCTGCTGGGGTATTGCTGTCCGGTATTGGATCCTTTCAGATAGGACTGAGGGAGGAGATCGAATAAGTCCAAAGAAGCGCAGCTCGTTTTGTATCGTCGCGAAATAGGGGAGAAAGTGCCACTGATGTGATAAGGGAGTTGGGGTCGCTATCGTTAAAACAAAGACCTTTTGCTTTGCGGCGAGATCTTTTCACGAAATTCCAATCAACAACTTTCCCGTCTGAATGTGAAAATATTTTACTGTCGCCAACCTACATAGGGAGAAATGATCATCGTGATAAAATAAGAGAAATCTGAGCTCGTACAGAAAGATTTAAGTGCTAGAGAGTGCAACGGTAGCGAAATAGCCTGAAGGTGGTTCGAAGAACCCACTGCCAGGCATTTTAGTGTGAATCGCAGTGTAGTTATGTAGATGTAGGTGTAGATGTACCTCATTCCTCATTCTGGCGCAAATTAAGGTAAGGCCTTGAGAGAAATTTGACACCTGTCAGACAGTAACTTAATAGAAATTTTTGTCTGGCAAACAGTCTGTTTGCGGAGCCATGTCTGCTGGAAAGGTTTTGCTTCTATTACTGTACACTTTCATACCTGTGTTTCCACTGTTAATTATGATACATCCTATATACAAATTTCGCACTTAGGCCACCTCTCAGATCGACATCCCAGGTAGCCTTTCTTTGTCGCCTGGACCTTTAGCCTGTCCTGCGATCAGTCATGTTGAGAATCGAACAGAGGGCAACGAAACCTGATGGGATTGGAAAACGATAGCCAGCTGTTGCACAGTTAAACATTTATAAAGCCCTTACCATGGTTTCGAAAAATGTAAATTTGTCTTCTTCAGAAGGGAAATGGGCTTGTAGAATCACATGCTCACGGAAACAGCAGTTGGGTCAAAACGCTCTTGTCTAGTACAATGTTCATGTCAACAACAAATATCAACAGTTGAAATGCGTAATTGAAGGTAGTAGCCTAGAGATGCAGGGCTTCGTGATGCCATTGGAGCCAGCTGACATTTAGTATGGCTTTACGATAAAGACTCCGAAGAAACTTTCAAATGCCAAGATCGCTAGTATAACATTTATTACATGTAGATAACCATTTTCGGCAAAACTATGTTGCCATCTTCGGATCTTATGCCTTACAACATTGCATCATCCGTTTTTTAGTACTGTAAGTGGTGTTGCTTCACGTGTATATATAAATCTTAGCTGGATCCAATGGCACTAATGTTTTATTTTAAATGTATTACGGCAAAAGTCTACAACATTAGACTACTATCTTCAATTATGCATTTTAACTATTGGTATTTGTAGATGACATGCACATTGTACTAGACAAGGGACTTTTGGATCAAACGGCCGTTTCTCTCAATTTGTGGTTTTATGAGTACATTTCCCTTCTGAAACATACAAAATTTATATTTGAAGAAATCGTGATCAAGGGTTAGTAAACCTTTCATTCTGCAACTGGCTGGCTGTTATTTTCCAATCCTATCACGGTTCCATGAGCACTGTTGCTGCAGCGCAACCATGTTTAAAGTTGTAAGTGGAGAAAGGCTCCAGTGCCGTGGGTTAAGTCTCTGCAAAGGAGAAGTTGAGGAGCTCTTAGTCAAGTGCCTCACTTGGGGTAAATTAGGGCACACATCACGGTATATAGTATGAGCACTACGGGACTAACCGCTTTAAAGTTTGTGTCGAGGGGCGAGGGGAGTTGTGTAGGATTTGTCACCCGCAAATGTGGACCCGTTCCCCAGTCAAGTCGTCGTTTCTGTGGTTACAGCGCCTCGCATAGAAACATCGGTGTCTTGTCGGTATCTTCGAGAAACCTACAAAATGGCTCTGAGCACTATGGGACTTAACAGCTGAGGTCATCAGTCCCCTACAACTTAGAACTACTTAAACCTAACTAACCTAAGGACATCACACACATCCATGCCCGAGGAAGGATTCTAAACTGCGACCGTAGCGGTCGCGCGGTTCCAGACTGAAGCGCCTAGAACCGCTCGGCCACACCGACCGGCCGAGAAACCTACACTGACCTGGTTTGTGCATAGAGCTTCAGTCCCTTGACAGGAATCCTGCAACTGCAGACAATACACTAATACGTGCTGACCATATTACTAACAAGATTTTTTTTATTTTTTTTTTATTTTTTTTTTTTTTTAGTCAGGAGTGAATGTGCTGAAGTCAAGGTGTGGGTGGTGCATGAAAGGGAAGATAGATGGGAGGTTTTCTGGCTCTTTGGAGCAGACATTAAAATTCAAATCGCCTCTTGTGGTTTCCTGTTGTTATTCGTCAGAGCACATCAAAAGTATGTTCTAATCGCTTTCGATCTGATCCCTAGATTGTTCAGATTTTTGTTTCATTCTTTGCACTTGGTAAAGTTTCATTTTGGGATATGCAGCGATGTTGTTTGTTTATCGCACCGACACTTTTGTAGAGGAATGCGCTGATATTCGATTGTACAGTCAACGGTCAATCAGTATTACACGGTACAACACGTTCGTTACAGACGTGGCAACGCATTTGTGACTACCTATTCAGCAAGAGCTATGTCTTTTACTAGCTTGCTGAGTTGGACAGATCTTATTATCTGGATAGGTACGAAACATTTGGAAGCTTTTTTATTACTTAATGGAACCTTAAAGTCCCTCTGATGCTCTATGAATAAGGAAAAATGTCACAGATACCTTATTGTTTATTGACAATGAATACAGTTTATTCACTGCAATATCTAATATCTTACTATTATTGAATTCGTTACCTTTAAACGTTTTCTCGGTTGGACTAACCACCCTACTGCTTCGAGCTATATTTAAAGAAAGACATCGTTCCACCAGGCTGTATTTTAAAATGTTACTTTATTCACCACTACTAGTTCCGAGCATGGCTTAATTTCAAGTGTGATATGCTTAAGTACCTGGTAGGATGATGTCTTCCTTCAACTATATCAGGTCTTTGGTGTCCAACCAGAAGAAATTGAATTAATCCAACTAAGAAAATATGCACACCATCTCCTAGTTCCGGAAATAACCGTTGGCCAAATTGGCAAAGACTGACGAGTTTTCCCATTTGACACGATTTCGTGTGAAATAGGGGCGGTAGGGAGACAGAGGGGAGGGGCGGGTTTTCGCAAAAACATTTCGTATTTCACCTACACAGCAAGTATTACCGCCCAAAATAAATTATTTTCGAAAAATTATTCGTTCTCTGCCCTACAAATGGGAAAGAACGCCCATCTATGAAATTCGACATAGTGTGTAATGAAATATGAATCTGATACTCACCAAAACAGTTATGTATACTGCACGAAAATGACAAATGGACGGCTATGATTCATATTCTATGCTTTGAAGACTGAGGGGTATATGGCGCTCCAGATTCATGAACAAAAGTGAAACGTAGAAGCAAGTATTCCTGGTATGGGCAGTTACGAAATAGCGAGGACTTATGCTACTGTATAATTGAATTCTAATAATAATAATTACACAGGAAGTCCGATTCAACGTAAACATTGAAATTTGTGTTTATGAGTACCGAAGCGTGACAGGTAGGCCTAACCAAGACATTATGCATTTATCTGAACTCCACTTTGTATGGAATAAATGCGGCATATCCGAAGCTATTGGTACGATACTAAATTCACTAGTTACACCAGTAACAGTGACCTGATTGTGAATACAAGTGTGCGTTATTAAAACTACTCTGGTCGGTTTTCACTACTATATTCGCTAAGACCTCAGTTACGCTCATTCGTGTTATTTCTTCCATGAGAAAAAGCACAGAGATTCTGTGTCATAACGAAAATTACACTCTGAGTCGTAGTGAAACGGTGCTACTTGAATCTGATCTGATGAAAATAACGAGGTGAAATAACAGTTCACGCCACAGAACATCTGTTTTCACCCCTCCTTTTTTTTCTACAGATATTCTTTTATTCCGCCGAGCTGTGCTAATCAAGGCGTAATGGGGCATCAAAAAGTAGGGAGAAAAACAAAAAAAAAAGGAAAAAGAAGGAAACGGGAGGTGAGCTCAGCTGTGCGAGCACTGTGTCCTTTCACCTGCAAATATTTAATATCCTGTGCTTGCACATTCACTTTTATCTCGGCGCGCGTGGCGCCGGCTGTAATCTGAAACGGGCTTAAGGCCCGCAGCGACGCCGCTTGTGACGGAATATGAAACGAACACTCGGCCCGGAATGCGCCGGCTGTCGGCCGGGGTGGGGGTTTTAAACCGAGGGCGCTCGACGTCACACCACACCACAGAGCAGCACACCACAGCACGCACACACGCTACAGCAGGCTCACCGTGGTGAAAGTTGCCGATGGCGTTCTGGATGCTGTTCGCGTCCGGGTCGCGGTTCCAGCGCTCTGCAACCAGAAGAGAGAGAAACATTGTTCTGTGGCACGTTACGGTGCAATCAGCTTCACAATTGCACAACTTAGTTACACAGAGAAAATAGTGCATAACGCGTTTTCAGGTATCACACTTAGCTAAAAGTTTACATGCTAATCTTCGCCTGTCACCATTAGGCGCTTTATCTCTTAACCCTTTCGTGGTTGATGAGACTCATATGTCCCACTAAAATAATACCAATTTTTAAACATTGGGAGTTCTATATCTATCTATTGCTAGCACGCACGGAGATATTTTGGGGCTTGGAGAAAAATACTACTGACCATGGAGTGAATGAAACTTCCTAGCAGATTAAAACTGTGTGCCGTACCGAGACTCGAACTCGGGACCTTTGCCTTTAGCGGGCACCCCGTCCTCACAGCTTTACTTCCGCCAGTACCTCGTCTCCTACTTTCCAAACGTCACAGAAGCTCTCCTGCGAACCTTACAGAACTAGCACTCCTGAAAGAAAGGAGCCGGCCGGTGTGGCCGAGCGGTTCTAGCCGCTTCAGTCTGGAACCGCACGACCGCTACAGTCGCAGGTGCGACTCCTGCCTCGGGCATGCATGTGTGTCATGTCCTTAGGTTAGTTAGGTTTAAGTAGTTCTAAGTTCTAGGGTACTGATGACCTCAGCAGTTAAGTCCCATAGTGCTCGGAGCCATTTGAACCATTTCTGAACACCTCAGTAATTCTACTAATATGTATATCATTTGCATGTAGTGTGACATGTATGCCCCAGAATACTTTATAAAATATGTAAAACATTGGTGTATGATATGTCAAAGCAAGCTTCAAATTTTATGCTGTTCGCGTTATGTTCAATAATTGTCTGCAATACTGCACGATTTTCATTGTCACCAGAATAGAAGTGTTTTCGTAGTGATTTTTTATACTTTTTTCCATAATTACCGTCATGATAAAATCATTCTAAAATTATAACTCTGAAATTCCTAGGTGCGAGTGAAAACTTGGAAATACACTGGTGTCCAAAATTAAAGCAATAAACGGAAATTTTACAAGGTTGCGTTTAATTCGGCACAAAACAGCATAAACATGTAATAGTGAACTAGAAACAATGTAGAGAATACAGAATATAAGCGATCGCAATATGTGTAACGACAGATAAAAATGTTCTTTGTTTTTTTGAAGCTTAACGGATTTGCACACAAATTCTGACCACTTGTTAATGTGCTCAGTACGGAGTGTGACGACCTCTACCAGCAATACAGGCTTGACAATGATAGAGCATACGGTGAATGATGTCTTCAATCTCACGTTGAGGCAATAACGTCCGTTCTTTCTGCAGAACTGCTCGCAAGTCTTAGACAATGGTTGGTGGATGCTGACGTGATCCAGCCCGTCTCCCTAGTGCATCCAACACTATATGGGATACAAATCGGGAGAGCGAGCAGGCCACGCCCACGCGTGCATCATCTTCCTTTTTCAAGAAAACATCAGCCACACGTGTTCTATGAGGTCGAGCATTATCGCCTATCGATACGAAGTCTGGGCCCACAGCACCTCACGACAACCGCACATGAGGCCCCAAGATCTCATCACGATGCCTGACACTAGTTAAACCTTTCAGATTCATCTGTACAATTTCATGAAGAGGTGTTCGAGTGGTGAACATAATTCCTGCTGAAACCATTAAGGGTCCACCTCGATATCGACCTCTTTCCACAATATTTGGGTCCCTAAATCGTTTCAAATTGACGACTCCACTCTATACGTTCCCTTCTCCAAAGACGCGTCAGAGGTACACATACACCAGGTCTCCAACAATAAAGGCCACTCTGCCGAAGCCTTCTGTACACCGCTTGCCTCGATACAACACGTCTAGTGCATGCTGCGAGGTCAGATCCCAGTTGCTTTGCAGGGCTAAGGCGGTATCGTCGTGCGCTTAAGGCCAAAGTCCTCCCTTTTTGATACTGCACTTGCTCAGTCCTGTCCTGGTCTTTATAAAAGACCTTATTGTTCGGTCCTTATAAAATGTCGCCACATCCGAGAAACAACAGAACGATTCACATTAAGCCATCGGGCCACAACAATTTGCGACTGTCCCGCTTCTATTCTTCATATGGCCCTCCTCCCCAGAAAGTCTGGCAGGCATCTCTCTATGACATACTGCACCATCTGAACCGGTGTATATACATCTACATCCATACTCCGCAAGCCATCTGCCGGTATGTGGCTGAGGGTACTTTGAGTACCGCTATCCGTTCTCCCTTCTATTCCAGTCTCGTATTGTTCGTGGGAAGAAAGATTGTCGGTACGCCTCTGTGTGGGCTCTAATCTCTCTGATTTTATCCTCATGGTCTCTTCGCGAGATATCCGTAGGAGGGAGCAATATACTGCTTGACTCCTCGGTGAAGGTATGTACCCGAAACTTTAACAAAAGCCCGTACCTAGCTACTGAGCGTCTCTCATGCAGTCTTCCGCTGGAGTTTATCTATCGTCTCCGTAACGCTTTCGCGATCACTAAATGATCCTGTAACGAAGCGCGCTGCTCTCCGTTGGATCTTCTCTCTCTCTTCTATCAACCCTATTTGGTACGGATCCCACAACGGTGAGCAGTATTCCAGCAGTGGGCGAACAAGTGTACTGTAACTTACTTCCTTTGTTTTCGGATTGCATTTCCTTAGGATTCTCCCAATGAATCTCAGTTTGGCATCTGCTTTATCGACTATTAATGTTATATGGTCATTCGATTTTAAATCACTCCTAAAGCCTACTCCCAGATAATTTATGGAATTAACTGTTTCCAGTTGCTGACCTGCTATATTGTAGCTAAATGATAAGGGATCTTTCTTTCTATGTATTCGCAGCACATTACACTTGTCTACATTCGGATTCAATTTCCATTCCCTGCACCATGCATCAATTCGTTGCAAATCCTCCTGCATTTCAGTACAATTTTCTATTGTTACAACCTCTCGATATACTACAGCATTATCCGCAAAAAGCCTCAGTGAACTTCCGATGTTATCCACAAGGTCATTTATGTATATTGTGAATAGCAATGGTCCTACGGCATTCTCCTGCAGGACACCTGAAATCACTCTTACTTCGGAAGACTTCTCTCCATCGAGAATGAGCTGCTGCATTATGTTATCTAGGAACTCTTCAATCCAATCACACAGTTGGTCTGATAGTCCATATGCTCTTACTTTGTTCATCAAACGACTGTGGGGAACTGTATCAAACGCCTTGCGGAAGTCAAGAAACACGGCATCTACCTTGGATCCCGTGTCTATGGCCCTCTGAGTCTCGTGGACGAATAGTGCGAGCTGGGTTTCACACGATCGTCTTTTTCGGAACCCATGCTGATTCCTACAGAGTAGATTTCTAGTCTCCAAAAAAGTCATTATACTCGAATATAGTACGTGTTCCAAAATTCTACAACTGATCGACGTTAGAGATATAGGTCTATAGTTCTGCACATCTGTTCGACGTCCCTTCTTGAAAACGGGGATGATCTGCGCCCTTTTCCAATCTTTTGGAAAGCTACGCTCTTCTACAGACCTATGGTACACCGCTGCAAGAAGGGGGGCAAGTTCCTTCACGTACTCTGTGTAAAATCGAACTGTTATCCCATCAGGTCCTGCAGCCTTTTGAGCGACTGTGGCTGTGGGAGTACCCGGCAAACACTATCCTGTTTGATAAGTGCCCTGACGCCATAGTTGGCGTGGTTGTCCGTTGTCAGAATGCCATATTCCGTGAAGAACACAATCGTGCTGACACATGTAGAGACGTCAGTCTATTCTGTACACGGACACAGCAGTTACGCGAGACTGTCATCCATTGACAATCGTGCTGACGTCTCTTGACATTTTGTATGGTTATACCGTGAATTAGACACAGAACGGAGACATTGTGGTTTGATGCTTTAATTTTGGACTCATGTGTAGTTAGATTCAGGGATCACATGTGTCCGACTTCGCAGATTTTCAAAATCGTTCAGCTTAAAATTCTGTTGGTAGCGAGAGTGAATTATTTATCACAGAGGGAGACAGATTTTGAGTTTTTACTTTTTAAATATATCTAAATAAATTTTAATCATGAAACGGTCAAATGAACCGGGAAGAGAAGAGAGTTTAATTTATACAAGTACTGTGGATAGGCTACGAGAAAGTGAAATGTATTATGGAAATCACTAGAAAATATAGGAATTTTACCGGGTTAGTGTTTGCTGATGATCAGTGTCGTATGAAGATAAACTGGTGACCTATAGGTAAATTGATGAATATAAATAAATAGCCATATATTAAAATATATCATGTAAATGCTTAATGCATATGGATTTCTCTCTCCCTCCCCGAACACATTATGAGGCGTCTCCCAGTAGCATTTACTTTCGGCACATAAAAAACAGGTTTTATAATCAGAACAAACGTGTAACGTACCTGTAACGAGTAGCACGGCGACGGAATTTCCTTGTAGCCACTGATCACAGACCACATAGAATTGCTTACGGCACAGACGAGAAAGGAATTTCCAGACCATAATATGTCATTGGAATGTTCACATCACACTTGAAGCGGGGACAGACCTACTTCATCCTACGGTGCCTACGGAGCCTCAAAATTAAAAGTAAGAGAAATGCCTTAGTATTTGACTGCGGCCTCGAAAAGGAGATATGTTACAGTGGCAGAATATTCTAACCTACAGGCTTGCGCAATTTACGAAACATGTAGAGACGTCAGTCTATTCTGTACACGGACACAGCAGTTACGCGAGACTGTCATCCATTGACGAGCATCAACAGAAGAGGCGAGAAGTTGAGGTGATACTGCCGCAGGGTTCTACACTTTCAATGTTCTGTTTTGTCAACAGAGTCAGCACCACTCTAATTCATTGAGTTACTGGTCGGAGACAGTGTTTGCTCTCTTTGGCGGTTATAGGTGCTACCTCGTGACTGCGGACGGTTGTAGAGGACTCTTCTGACAGCCGGGACTCCAGACTGCGTCACCAAGCGAAATGGCGCAGTGGCTAGCACACTGGACTCGCATTCGGGAGGACGACGGTTCAATCCCGTGTCCGGCCATCCTGATTTAGCTTTTCCGTGATTTTCCTAAATCTCTCCAGGCAAATGCCGGGATGGTTCCTTCGAAAGGGCACGGCCGACTTCCTTCCCCTTCCTTTCCTGATCTGATGAGACCGATGACCTCGCAGTCTAGTCTCCTCCCCCAAAGCATCCCAACTCAACGCGGATTGCGAGCTGTAACGGACGCTTTTGGCAATCTGTGACCTATGGCGCAGTGGACGTAAATGTTGTTACAGCTAAGAGGTGCTACTATTGCAAATTAACTCCCAATGGTCAGTGGCCTGTAGAGGCTGATTTCATTTATTACTTGTTATTAAAGGTACGTCTTTGTAAGAAATTTCTGTTCTATTTAAGCTATTTGGCGTACCAGAGACGGTATAACCACTCTTTTAATTATGAACAATATTATCAAGCTTATTTACATATAGGGGAGAGGTGATCGATAATATGGATAATAATTAACAGAATTGAAAAACTTTTAATTAAAATTATTGAAACATAATCTCAGAATAACGCCCGCAGCGATGTATCGCTTCAGGGAAATCAAAGAGGGTTTAACACGGCTACTTTGTATCTAAATCCTACCATCTGTGGACTATTTGAAGGGAAGTTAAATTAAATGTAAGAACGGAACTGGATACTTAGCTATGTGAAAATAAAAGCTTACGAAGTTTGAATGATTGTATCGAAGTATAGTAGTCGACCATAGTCCTTGCTATAATATCTTTGAGTGTCGAACTATACAAATCACGGACATTTTACTACCACAATTGCTGAGAATAATTGTAGGACCAACGCTCCTTTTCCCTCTTTACAAAACGCTATCGTTCATGATCATTTGTTTATTACTGAAAGTTTTTAACAAAAAACTAAAGTTATTTCGATAATTACGTGTGTATTAGTAAATAATAACTAACATCCGAAGACGTTATTATCTTGTCTTCGGTAACGCAGCGACAAATGAAGGGTGATCGACTGAGCAAAAAGTTAAAATTAATTATTCTCAAAACCTGTTGCAGTTATGACATCACATACTACTTTCGCCTAACTACAGCAGCGCCTGCTAGAAACTGGTAAGTTCGCAACAGGAGGGCTGAGTGTGGCGCTCCACGGACACGCCCCACTCTCGTCTTTGAAGAGGAAGATCTTCGTAATGTACAAGCGTACCCGACGACGATTAGTCGAAACACTGCACATGCCTTTCTCTTCTAGAACACACAGGTCATGAGCACCTTTTCATCGCTGTTTGGGTACCGTGAGATTTGAAAGTTATCCGATCTTCAGACTTATTTTACATCCAAACTTTACATTCCTGTGCATCCTTGCCTTACCAAAACTTTATCTACTAAGTTCCCTCTAGCACCCCTAGAAACCTGTAGTGCGAAACATCATGTAGTTCGTACGTAGAAAAACATCAGAGACAGTTGGCGGCTTTGTTGTCACCTTTTCAACTGCAAAGCAGAAAAGGCTACAGACGGTAACAAAGCCACGCGAATAACGCCTGTGATGGTGTACACAGTTACGACAACTGGGAGACATTGCGATTGAGACGCGCTGTTCCTAGTTCGTAAGAGCTACTCTTTCGCTGTATCTAACAAGCCCCCCAGGATCCACTGTAACTTCAAACGTCTTATTGTCTTACAAACGAGTTCAAAATTTTACATTAAGCTAACATGACATCGCCATCCTTCGTGAAACTGAAGAAGAATTACAGGATCTGTTGCATGGAAACAACAACCTAATGACTACGGAATTGAAAATAAACCCGAAAAACACAAACTAACGAGAAGTAGCAGATATAAGAATACTTAGTAACTTAACAAAATTGTTGACCACGAAGTAGACGAAGTTAAGGAATACTACCTTTGAAGCAAAATAACGATAGCGGAAGATGGACGAAGACATAAAAAGCAAACTGACATAGGCATAGAGGGTATTTCTGGCCATGTGAAGTTTCCTGGTATTAAACGCAGGCCTTCCTGTTCACCTGCCATAACTAATCTTGGTCAGTGCAATAACACACCATTTAATTCCCGTCAGTAGTATCGAGTATGATGATGCTTTTGAGGGTACACGGAATAGAATTCATCTCTTTGACTCCCACTTCTTGCAGGGATTTATGGACTGGAAAGCGCACACACTTTCAGAAGTGACTGCAACATCGCGCGTCGGTACCTGCCATCACGAGATTTAAGCTCGCGTTATACCTTCATGATCCAAAACATTATGTCGGAGTCCTGCAACAATTTTTTTAACCTGCTAGAAAGATGTTTTTGTTACAATTTTGTAAATATGGCGCATTTTCCTCGTTATGGTCTCTAGAAATGAGAATTTGGCTTTACACTCTCCGGTGATACAGTGAACGAAGACAGTGTTTGCACATCAGTCGACGAACCAGATGTGGAGAAGAAACAGTTACTTACTCTGGTGTGTTCTGGCACTCTGCTGTCATTCTTCTTTTGTGTCTCCCCTTCACCAAATGCAGTTGCATTAAGAGAAAAATTATCTGTCTTTTTAAACCCAGACAGGTCATTCTCCATCTTTGCTGTTCTACAATGAAGAGCCAAAGAAACTGGAATACTTGCGTAATATCGTGTAGTGCCCCTGCGAGCAAGCACATTTGCCGCGAAACGATGTGACATGGACTCGACTAGTGTCTGAAGTAGTGCTGCAGGAAACTGACACCATAAATCCTGCAGGGCTGTCCATAAGTCCGTAAGAGTACGAGGGAATGGAACAACACGTTGCAAGGTATCCCAGATATGCTCAGTAATGTTAATGTCTTAGGAGTTTGACCGCCAGCAGAAGTGTTTAAACTCAGACGAAAGTTCCTGGAGCCACTCTCTATCAATTCTGGACTTGTGGGGTGTCGCATTGTCCTGCTGGAATTACCCAAATCCGTTGCAGTGCAAAAAGGACATGATGGACGCAGGTGATCAGACAGGACGATTACGTACGTGTCACCTGTCAGTGTCGTATCTAGATGTATCAGGGGTCCAGCACCACTCCAACTGCACTCGCCCCACACTATTACAGAGCCTCACCAGTTTGAACAGTCCCTTGCTGATATGCAGGATCCATGGATTCATGAGATTGTCTCCATATACGTCTATCCGTTCGATACAATTTGAAATGAGACTCGTCCGACAAGGTTACACGTTTTAAGTCATCAACAGTCCAATGTCGGTGTTGGCGGGTTCTGACGAGGGGTAAAGCTTTATATCGTGCAGTCATCAAGGGGACACAAGCGGGCCTTCGGCTCCGAAAGCCCATATCGATGATATTTCGTTCTATGGTTTGCACGCTGACACTTGTTGATGGCCCAGCATTGAAATCTGCAGCAATTTGCGGAAGGGTTGCACTCCTGTCACGTTGAACGACTCTCTTCAGTCGTCGTTGGTCCCGTTCTTGCGGGATCTTTTTCCGGCCGCAGCGATGTCGGAGATTTGATTTTTCACCGGATTCCTGATATTCACGGTACACTCGTGAAATGGTCGTACGGGAATCCCCACTTCATCGCTACCTCGGAGATGCTATGTCCCATCGCTCGTGCGCCGACAATAACACCACGTTGTTCAAACTCACATAAATCTTGATAACCTGCCAGTAACCGATTTAACAACTGCGCCAGACACTTGTTGTCTTATATAGGCGTTGCTGATAGCAGCGCCGTATTCTGCCTGTTTACATATATCTGTATTTGAATACGCATGCCTATTCCAGTTTCTTTCGTGCTCCGGTGTAGTATACGCAATTCCGAACAACTTAGCTATTTGGTATTGGGTTGCAACTCTGCCTGGATGCTCGTTAGGCCATGTCATTTTCCTGACGATATTTAGCACTTAATGACCTCACCTCAAATGAAAATATACTCTTCAGTTTTTTTTTTTTTTTTGTTTTTTTTTTGGCTACTGACTGGTTTAATGCGGCCCGCCACGAATTCCTTTCCTGTGCTAACCTCTTCATCTCAGAGTAACACTTGCAACCCTTGGCAGTCCCCTCCCGGAGATCCGAATGGGGGACTATTCCGGAATCTTTTGCCAATGGAGGGATCATCATGACACTTCTTCAGTTACAGGCCACATGTCCTGTGGGTACACGTTACGTGTCTTTAATGCAGTGGTTTCCATTGCCTTCTGCATCATCATGTCGTTGATCATTGCTGATTCTTCCGCCTTTAAGGGCAATTTCCCACCCCTAGGACAAGAGAGTGCCCTGAACCTCTATCCGCTCCTCCGCCCTCTTTGACAAGGCCGTTGGCAGAATGAGGCTGACTTCTTATGCCGGAAGTCTTCGGCCGCCAAAGCTGATTATTTATCAAAATTTAGGCAGTGGCGGGGAGCGAACCCGGGACCGAAGGCGTTTTGATTATGAATCAAGACGCTACCCCTAGGCCACGGGTACGTCTCTTCAGTAAGGAATAATTAATCAAATTATTAATGACAAGGATAATATAAAAATTGGTGCAAAATAATTGTAAATTCAACATCTAATTATTAAACTATATTTATTAAAGAAAGTACCCACAAACAGCGTATCGTTAGAAGCATATTCTTCTTACACCACACACGTAAATTATATGTAATAAAGTCATTGGATTATACGAGGTTACCCCATTGCTTGCATCCAGTTTTACCCCAACTCTAAGTTATCTGTAAAATTCCTTCTGCATATGTCCCTAAAACCATCACACATTGAATTAATAGTTTCAGCTTGTAATAGGACGGTATAAGTTCCTTATTGAACATTAAATATCATAAAGTAAGGTACAAAACCATAAAAGCCTAAAAAAGTAATTTAACTCTATAAAACCGCGTCTGACACTACCAAGTCTCATGACAGTAATAAAGTCGTCAGCTACCTTCATGGTCTAACGGCCAAAAAACAATGTTACCAAATCTTAAAGAGAAAAATCAGGGTTCCTGGTTTCACCCCCCATACCCGATAATATCCCTACTTTTCCTATTGTTTTTATACGACTGTTTACAGGAGACACAAACTTGTAAATTAACGTATTACGTATATCTCTCCAACATGTCTTATTATCCATCCAATCAGTCTATTGTTTTATAGCACTCTCAACGTTGCAGTCAACTCCGTTTGATATAATTTTAATTAATTATCCCTTTCGATCCCATGTGGAACATACACTGGTTGTGGACGTCCGTGAAATTTTCTAAACACTATAAAATGTGTTACTTGCTGAATCAAAGCTGTCACGCGTGTAAGCTACCACTTAGAGGATATAAAACATTTTTTTACGTTTGCTTACATTTTAATCATACCGTCCAAACTGAATGTAGCGGAGCGTTTCGCTTTGATCTGTAAGCTGTTAATTGCTATAACTGACTGTGTATTTCACATTTCACAATGCCGTTTTTTTTATTCCTGTCTGATTATATCACGACGATCAGGGTGCGTTCAGTCACTCATAACGTACATAACAGTATCAAAAGCAAACCACGTCAAAAGTCTTTTGCCAGCGTGCGTTAACATAGCAGTGTGAGTTTTCCTCACAAAATTGATTATTGCCTGGTAGTTAAAAGTTGTGCTGTCTTCCTTTCTTTTCATCTTTACATGTTGCTAAGTATCATGTAATTATTGCTAAATCTCCTAAATTGAGAATAACTAAGTTACTTCTAACTGATAAAGGCAACTTATTCACTGTTTCCCTGAACGTTAGTGAACGACTTTTGTCTGATGTCCATGAACATGGCTACACTAAAAACTAATTTAAGCGCACATTTGGCTCTTATAGAAGAGGAGTGGGCTGGAATTCTCTTTTGCGGAAACTCATTTAAAGTTTCTTTGTTTTCTAAATCGTTCTTGGTAAACAAAGCCACAGCACATAACCCAATCCCTGCCGAATATTCTCACCATTTTCCGGCTGGACTAGAGTTCCATCGATAAGTAAAATCGTGATGACAAGACGTTACACTCAAAAATTCTTTTTAAACTTTCGGTTAGTGCTTTGACGACGAACCAGTCTCGGTACGTTTCAACAGATTTCGCAATGTTGTGAAGATAACACAACGTCAGTGAAATAAAGTTACGTGGATGATTAGCGATACGGGCGATGCACGTGAGTCAGTGGAAATCTATGGAGAGCGGCCCTCACGAGGAGATGCGTCGAACACGCCGCTTGCCATTTTATTGTAAAGGTATAAAGACAGATGCACTGAAGCCTTTTATTTCACTTGGTTTTCGAAACTTCCCTACGCTATTATCGGGACTCTAACTGCTTTCCCTCACGATGATCTCTGCTGCATTTGGACCACGGTCACAGTTTCTTTACGTCGAGGTTGTATACGTCCTGCTACTGTACAACAGTTACGTTTTCAGACGTTCTTCATGTCACTGGTCAGACAAACTCACGAACATGTCTTACTATACCGTTATACACAGAGGCGAAAAAATTAATGGAATAGCGATGTGCACACATGCCGAGAGGGGTAGAATAACGTACAAAGGGCAATGAACTGCTGAAGCTGTCATTTTTGCTCGCTTCATCATGTGAAAAAGTTTCCGCATGATTATAGTTGTACAACGGCAGATAACAATAGTTGGAGTTAGACGTTTCGGACATTACGTTTCGGAATACGTTAAGGAATTCAGAAATACGAGATCAACAGGTCAAAAGCGTGCCGGAAATACCATACTTAAGGCATTAACTCTCACCATGGAGGACGCAGTGGCCGATAGCCTTTACCTAACGAACGAGAGCAGAGGCAGTTTCCTAGAGTTTCCAGTGCTAAAAATCACTGAACATTAAATATCATAAAGTAAGGTACAAAACCATAAAAGCCTAAAAAAGTAATTTAACTCTATAAAACCGCGTCTGACACTACCAAGTCTCATGACAGTAATAAAGTCGTCAGCTACCTTCATGGTCTAACGGCCAAAAAACTGCGTGGTTCAAAATGGATCTGAGCACTATGGGACTTAACTGCTGAGGTGATCAGTCCCCTAGAATTTAGAACTACTTAAACCTAACTAACCTAAGGACATCACACACATCCATGCTCGAGGCAGGGTTAGAACCTGCGGCCGTAGCGGTCGCGCGGCTCCAGACTGAAGCGTCTAGAACCGCTCGCCCACAGCGGCCGGCTGACGATAAATAGTTTAGACAAGAATTAACAGTCTATTGAGTACAGAATATGTATGGTGAGTAAATCCATGAAAGTCGACAGTAATGAGAAGTAGCAGAAATGAGAACAACCAGAAACTTAACATCGGAATGTGTGATCACGAAGTAGATGATTTTAAGAAATTCTGTTTCGTAGGCAGTAAAATAACCCATGACACAAGTCACAAGGAAGACATAAAAAGCAGACTAACTTTGGCCATAGCATTGCATGGTAATGAAACACGGACTGTTCGAAGATCGGAACAGAAGAGAATCGAAGCATTTGAGTTGTAGAGCTACAGAAGGATGTTGAAATTTAGGTGTACTTCCGTTGACCGTAGACAACCACTCATCTCAGACAAAAAACGCTAGTGTAATCAACCACGCGCACTTAAATGAAAACATCATCTAGATTTACAACTTAACTGAATGGGCTGCATATACATTTACGGGAAAAGTGGTAGATGCGTTATAGAGTAACTGCAAAAGTTTTAACGTTAGTCCGTTTTTACGCCCTATCACCTCATTTGTATGATTTTTTTATTTTCCAGTGATTAGACCACGACAGGTTTCTGGTTATTACATATGAAATGCCCGCTAAATCACGCAGGGCTAGCGGGTAATTAGGATTGTGGAAAGGGCCAAGGGAGTTGCGGTCGGATTCATTTCACAATTCTATTTTTTATCATGTAGTTCGCAAATAAACTTTTGAAAGAATTAAATTTGCTTCGCAGCTGAAGGTCTCCGAACAGATGCTTTGGAATAAGTACAATTTTGAAAAGACATGACACACAGTTAAATTTTCGAATAAGATAAATCGTTCTTCAGAATTCAAAATATACTATGATGATTACTGAAGGCAGAAGGCCACAATGTTTTAAGATGCTCACAGGGCTGTTGGTTCACAAGGTGCACAGAAAGAGATAAAAGCAATAAGATGGCTGAAGGCCGAAAGGCTAAATACTGCAAATTAAGGAAATATATATTGCAGCAATCGGTAAAACAATACATTAAGTTTAAAAATTTCCTTTTTGCAACACCAACGGAGGAAGGCCCACAATAACTTGTAAAATCTTTTAGATGAAATTACAATAACCTTTTATGAGTAGAAGGCGATAATGTTTGGACTTGAAGGAAACTCTGAGAACATGTTTCCAGGGCTGAAGGCCCACAACTAACCTTGCCAAATTAAAAATATAAAATACAGTTAAATTACAACAACATTAAGGCTACCAAAAGGATAATTAAGAGACCAGCGCTCAGGAGTCTCCAGTGGATCGGTCTGCCCTCGTTCACTTAGGCGAGACAGGTGGTGAGTACAACTACACCTAATTCGTGCGAACCCAACCAAGGGACAGTCACGCACCGACCGACCAACCGCTTGCTTGCCAGACGGAGTACACGAGAATTCAAGGCCTCAAAAGGTTACAATTATCATTATCCCCAAACAAACGCGTATGTGAAAAATGGTTCAAATGGCTCTGAGCACTATGGGACTTAACAGCTATGGTCATCAGTCCCCTAGAACTTAAAACTACTTAAACCTAACTAACCTAAGGACAGCACACAACATCCAGTCATCACGAGGCAGAGAAAATCCCTAACCCCGCCGGGAATCGAACTCGGGAACCCGGGCGTGGGAAGCGAGAACGCTACCGCACGACCACGAGCTGCGTACGCGCGTATGTGAACTGAGCTGCCAAAAGTACACACCATGTTGGGCAGCAACAACCGGTGAGGAAAAGACACTGCCTAAAAATTACGTTACAGACCAGGGCTGGTAACCAGAACATTAACGGCCACAAGGAAGAAAATTTCGCTGGTGCACTTAACTATGGATAAATTAATTTAATCAATTCCACCTGACGGCGGCTATCTCGAACACTTCACTCGTTTTTGCTCACAGAAAAACCTCCACAACAGCAACGCCGGAACAAAGTCGGCGAGCGACGATCTCGTACCGATCGGACAGCTCCAGACAGACTCCGACACTGCGCAGAGACCGCCAGCGGCCCGGTCGACTACGCCGCACGGAGATGTCCTCGGACCAACCGACCGACCAACAACCCACCAAAGGTCAGGCCCGGCTTAAGTGATGAGTGGCGGCAAAGGTCGGGCGGGCGATGTCCACGCACGGCTCACTGCTGCTGCAAGCCGGCGACTGGCTGGCCCGGGCTGCGCTCCAGACACATTGCAGCTGACTGCCAGGGCCCAACTCACGACCCGAACTGTCACCGTGGACTCTCTTCTTCGCACGTCCCTACCGACTCGCCCCAGAATGCCGACATCATCTAAAATAGTCGTCAGTGGAAATAACGCCAACTACACACTTTCTTTTTTTTTTTTTTTTTTTTTTTTTGCCATTAGTCTACGGACTGGTTTGATGCGGCCCGCCACGAATTCCTTTCCTGTGCTAACCTCTTCATCTCAGAGAGAGTAGCACTTGCAACCTACGTCCTCAATTATTTGCTTGACATATTCCAATCTCTGTCTTTCTCTACAGTTTTTGCCCTCTACAGCTCCCTCCAGTACCATGGAAGTTATTCCCTCATGTCTTAGCAGATGTCCTGTCATCCTGTCCCTTCTCCATATCAGTGTTTTCCACATATTCCTTTCTTCTCCGATTCTGCGTAGAACCTCCTCATTCCTTACCTTATCAGTCCACCTAATTTTCAACATTCGTCTATAGCACCACATCTCAAATGCTTCGATTCTCTTCTGTTCCAGTTTTCCAACAGTCCATGTTTCACTACCGTACAATGCTGTACTCCAGACGTACATCCTCAGAAATTTCTTCCTCAATTTAAGGCCGGTATTTGATATTAGTAGACTTCTCTTGACCAGAAATGCCTTTTTTGCCATAGCGAGTCTGCTTTTGATGTCCTCCTTGCTCCGTCCGTCATTGGTTATTTTACTGCCTAGGTAGCAGAATTCCTTAACTTCATTGACTTCGTGGCCATCAATCCTGATGTCAAGTTTCTCGCTGTTCTCATTTCTACTACTTCTCATTACCTTCGTCTTTCTCCGATTTACTTTCAAACCATACTGTGTACTCATTAGACTGTTCATTCCGTTCAGCAGATCATTTAATTCTTCTTCACTTTCACTCAGAATAGCAATGTCATCAGCGAATCGTATCATTGATATCCTTTCACCTTGTATTTTAATTCCACTCCTGAACCTTACTTTTATTTCCATCATTGCTTCCCCGATGTCCGGATTGAAGAGTAGGGACGAAATGCTACAGCCTTGTCTTACACCCTTCTTAATACGAGCACTTCGGTCTTGATCGTCCACTCTTATTATTCCCTCTTGGTTGTTGTACATATTGTATATGACCCGTCTCTCACTATAGCTTACCCCTACTTTTTTCAGAATCTCGAACAGCCTTCACCATTTTATATTGTCGAACGCTTTTTCCAGGTCGACAAATCCTATGAAAGTGTCTTGATTTTTCTTTAGCCTTGCTTCCATTATTAGCCGTAACGTCAGAATTGCCTCTCTCGTCCCTCTACTTTTCCTAAAGCCAAACTGATCGTTACCTACCACATTCTCTATTTTCTTATCCATTCTTCTGTATATTATTCTTGTAAGCAGCTTCGATGCATGAGCTGTTAAGCTAATTGTGCCATAATTCTCGCACTTGTCTGCTCTTGCCGTCTTCGGAATTGTGTGGAGGATGCTTTTCCGAAATTCAGATGGTATATCGCCAGACTCATATATTCTACACACCAACGTGAATAGTCGTTTTGTTGCCACTTCCCCCAATGATTCTAGAAATTCTGATGGAATGTTATCTATCCCTTCTGCCTTATTTGACCGTAAGTCCTCCAAAGCTCTTTTAAATTCCGATTCTAATACTGGATCCCCTATCTCTTCTAAATCGACTCCTGTTTCTTCTTCTATCACATCAGACAAATCTTCACCCTCATAGAGGCTTTCAATGTATTCTTTCCACCTATCTGCTCTCTCCTCTGCATTTAACAGTGGAATTCCCGTTGCACTCTCAATGTTACCACAGTTGCTTTTAATGTCACCAAAGGTTGTTTTGACTTTCCTGTATGCTGAGTCTGACCTTCCGACAATCATATCTTTTTCGATGTCTTCACATTTTTCCTGCAGCCATTTCGTCTTAGCTTCCCTGCACTTCCTATTTATTTCATTCCTCAGCGACTGGTATTTCTGTATTCCTGCTTTTCCCGGAACATGTTTGTACTTCCTCCTTTCATCAATCAACTGAAGTATTTCTTCTGTTACCAATGGTTTCTTCGCAGCTACCTTCTTTCTACCTATGTTTTCCTTCCCAACTTCTGTGATGGCCCTTTTTAGAGATATCCATTCCTCTTCAACTGTACTGCCTACTGCGCTATTCCTTATTGCTGTATCTATAGCGTTAGAGAACGTCAAACGTATCTCGTCATTCCTTAGTACTTCCGTATCCCACTTCTATGCGTATTGATTCTTCCTGACTAATGTCTTGAACTTCAGCCTACTCTTCACTACACACACAATCTGACAAACACTGCTCTATGACCTGAACGATACCCAAGAGTCATTAAGCACGCACGAAGACAAATCGGGCGTCGATGCGCACACACACACTGCCGACTCATGAACGATCGGCGAGCCAAAACCGACCCACGATCCACCCAGACTGTGGCCCGGCTCAAGTGATGCGTGGCGGCAGTGATCTGGCGAGCCACGTGGGCGCAGAGCTCACTGCTCCAACCCGCTGCCCTAGTGCCGCATTGCAACTCCCCAACTGGCAGGTCCGGACTGCGCTCCAGACGCGTTCCAACTGACTGGTAACCCGAATTCGCCACCCGCACTCCATTACGACGGACGACGACAGCGGAAGTAATAGCAGTCGAGCAAAGATACTACGAGAGGGGATACATCGATAGGTGCTGCTAGCGCCAGTTACGGTCAGGCAAAGCAGCAACTCACTGACAGTAGTAATTTAACGTAGTGAGGTGGAAGTACGTTAAAAACAGGATGTAAATTACATGATGTCGGGAACACAAGCCACACACGGCTCACATACCCGTCATCATATGTGATAATGAAAACAAACAGGAGTCCAAATTTAATAATAATTTTTGCACACACTACTACGCGTGGGGAAACACAAAAGTCATAAAACATTTTTAAAAATCAGCCGACGGGCTATGAGCTGTAAAGCATAAGTCAATGGGGAAAGCGACACCAAATAATCTGTCGCTTTATGGACTCGCACTGTTTCCCTGTAGATGCAGTTTCGAAGGAGGGAGGAGGCTGAACTGTTTCATGCCCATACTTCTCGTTAGATGATTATAGTCGAACGAGAGATGCTACCTGAGTAAGAAGAGAAGACATGATTTAGCTAGCTAGATACAGAACTTCACTGCTGGCGTTTTTTTCTTCTTTTTTTTCTTCTATTGACTTTTCCTTTTACGGATCTAGCCCGACCGCTGTTTTCTGAAAATATTATATGTTACTTCTTTTTTGTTTTCTCATGTGTACTACTGTATTTAAAGATTATTATTAGCTATGGTCTCTTGCCTATTTCCAGTATCACATCTGATGATTGACGTGTAATAGCCCAAAACCGGTCATGTTCTAAGCATTCAAAAATAAAAAAATAACTTACAACTCAAGTGTTACTTTCAGTCTCTACTGTTGCGGATATTCCTCTGGCAGGGTTATTTGCCTCAACGTGTGTTGTAACCCCTACATGAGGCGTCACTGATAGTAGTATTCTAGGGTTATCTGATTAGTTATTAGCCTTGATAACTAATGTTACTTTTCGGAACCAAAAATGATTAATTCTACTTCAAGTAGTCACCGTTTCTCACAAGCTTCATTGGTGTATCGATAGCGTCCGTAGTTGCTTTATAATTCTTGAGGGTATTTTTGTTCTGTCGTTGCAACTACAAAAATGGGTGGTTTTTTTCACTACACTCGTTTCGCTTTATTGAGGTAAAGCATCATCGGTGGTCTGTAATTAATTTTTTTTTTTACATTTTGATTTGCTTTTAGATCGAAAAAAAATCGTTAAGAATAAGTTCACTTGTACTTACGGCGATTTTCGGTTGGCTGGACCAAAATTATCATTGTCTTACGCAGAAAAACAACGTTGTATTAGCAGACGGTAGTTCCCGATGTAAGCGAGAAATCAACCGAAAAGAATCACGCATTTTTGTAGTTGTAACGACAGAACAAAAATACCCTCAAGAATTTTCTTAGAAGGTTGAATGGACTCTATTACAGTTTTCCCCGTCACGGTATGCAGCGAGAATCAAACCAAAGTCCAATGTACAGGATGTAGACACGATAATTATTAATCACTTAGCACTTACAATGAACCACCATGTAAAAGTAATGAATGATACATAAGTTATACGAAGGTTATGGGAGAGAAAGCAAGAGAGAGACAAACTGTGTTTTACGCTGAACTCCAAGAATTTAGCGATGGGATTCTAGGTATTTTTGCACGACATTATTTTATTTTTTGTTGCCATCGTACAGCTTGAGTTTCACAATTGCTATCGAAGCGCACCGTCTGCGAGTCTGTATTTGACGGCCTCTGTTTGGGCCGACACGCTGCTCAATGAACGTACGTACACCTTCCTGTCTTTGGCACTGTAGCCTATCAAAATCCAATCGCGGGATACAATCGATTGCTTATAAACATGCCTCAAAAGCGTTTGTATTTGGAAACGATATTGTAGGCACATTGTCAGTTAAGAAAGCACAGTTATCCGTCACGTATAATGTTATTTAGATTCTTGACGTTTGGCCTGTCCTTCGAGGAACTAAATCGGGCAGTGAATACATACCGTACAAAATGTATAGCAATTGGGGGTTATTTTTCTTTAATGAAGTATGATTGAGCTTTAAAAATTACACCAAAACGCAAAACATGATACAGGAAACAGAACACTGCCAAAGAAAAAAGTATGCCAAATTTAAAAGAAAGCAAAATCCCCAACAACGGCAAATTTAACAGAATACGTGATGCTTTTAAGAGTTTCCACAATGAAACTCTCTCGGAATCTGGAAGAAACCCCGAAGATATTCTGGTCGTGAGTGAAGTACATCATCGGCAAGAAGATGCAGTTAATACCTTTACTGCGCGATAACAATTGTGATGTAACTGACGACAGTGCCACTAAAGCAGAGATACTAAAAACGGTTTTTCGAAAGTTCTTCGCAGAACAAGACAAAGTAAATATTCCAGAATTTGAATCAAGAACAACTGCCAACATAAATAACTTAGAAGGAAATGTCATCGGTTTCGCGAAGCAGCTTAAAGCACTTAATAAAGGGAAGGCCTCCGGTCCAGACTGTATACCAGCTACGTTCATTCCAGAATTTGCTGATACAATAGCTACATTCTTAACAACCATATACAACTATTCGCTCACAGAAAGTTCGGTACCCAAAGAGAGGAAAGTTGTACAGGTCGCATCAATACCCAAGAAAGGAATTAGGAGTAATCCAATGAATTACAGACCCGTATCACTAACGTCGATTTACAGTGGGATTCTGGAACATATATTGGGTTCGAACATTATGAACTACCCAGACAAAACGAGTTATTGGGAAATAATCAACACGGATACAGAAAATATCGGTCTTGTGAAATACAAGTAACCCTTTATGCTCACAAAGACTTTTGACACCGTTCCTCACAAGTGACTTCTAAGCAATTGTTTGTATATACAATATTGTTCAGTTTTGTAACTGGATTCGTACTTTCCTGTCAGAAAGCCACAGTTCGTAATTACTAACGGCAACTCATCGAGTAAAACGTGATAGTTGGCAATCCCCAAGGATCTACATAAGCGATTTAGGAGACAATCTGAGCAGCCCTTTTAGATTGTCCGTGATGATGCTGTCATTTGCCGGTATGGGGCTAAAACTGGCAATTGACTTTAAATAACATAAACTGTGACGTCATCCACATGAATACTAAAATTAATCCGCAAAATTTCGCTTACACGATACATCACACAAATCTAAAGCCTGTAAATTTAACTAAATACTTAGGTATTACAGTTGCGAGTAACTTAAATTGCAACGATCACATAGATAATGTTATGGGGACAGCAAAGCAAAGACTATCGCTTATTGGCAGAACACTAGAACATACAACAAGTCTACTAAAGAGACTGCTTACACTACGTTTCTCCGCGCTCTTCTGGGCTGTCACCCACTTGTAGAATGTGAGAGTATCATCACAATAAAATAAGGGAAATCGGAGCTCTGGCGGAAAGATTTAAGTATTCGTTTCTCTCGCGCACTGTTCGAGAGTGGAGCCGGCAGCCGTGGCCGAGCAGTTCTAGGCGCTTCAGCCTGGAACCACGCGACCGCTATGGTCGCAGGTACTAATCCTGCCTCGGGCATGGATGTGTGTGATGTCCTTAGGTTAGTTAGGTTTAAGCAGTTCTAAGTTCTCGGGGACTGATGGCCTCAGAAGTTAAGTCCCATAGTGTTCAGAGCCATTTGAACCATTTGAATTAATAAAATCAATATGGAATAATAACAAGGAAGGTAAATAAATTTCAATCCCAGTCATTTTACAGTCACTCTTTTGCTCGTTCTCTTACATATCCTGACATTCCTTCGAGCAGCTAGGTGGATGGTACTTTTTACATAATCATTCAAAGAAAATGTATTCGCAGCAGCAAGAACGTCAAATGGATGCAATGTTCCAGCACCTAGATCGTGCTTTTCTAAGATTCGGTGGAGAAGAGTCTTGGCGTGTATTTAAAAATATTTCGTTTTCAGATATTAACTTTGATGCGTATCGAGCATTCGATACCATCTCCTGGTCTGATACTGCTGATCACTACTACGTTTTCGCATCTGCTCGATTCCCACCAGATTTTCATAAGTGATCTGCACTTATCAAGACTCGAAACAGTTTTTAACTTGACAGCAAAAATAAACTCATATTTCGGGCACACAGGTATGCAGCTTCTCCGGCTGAATTTAACCATGGAAGTAGTTTGACACTTTTTGTCTATAAACTGGTGTCATACATGACTATTAGTTTGTCCACCCCAGAATCAAGTATAATGTCACTTCCCACCACAGGTCCACTCCAAAAGTATATAGTTTGTGAGACATGCGTAGCACACTCGGAACACTGACGACTGTGTGAATCTCTGATGTTGTTTGAATTAATCTAGTTAAACTTTATAGCTGTGGTGAGAGGTCCTAAAACCTCCTCGGTAGCCTAGGATGGTGCAGGCGACTACTAACGAAGAGTTGATTATGGCACAACTGATCTGGTGAAGTAGCAAGTTTTTTCTTTAAGCAGATTTATTTCTCTTTAAACACACTGTTATGTGAGTTGTCCGACCAATTACGCCTTGATATATAGTCAGACAGTTTGCTGCCCAACAAAATCATTCAGAACCCTTTCTGAGGTGCCTGTTCCCATTAAACACGCTACAACTGCTATCCATCCTGTGAACTACTAATTCACTGGCCACTTGGGCTAGATAATCTGTCACCGGCCCCTCCGGCTTTTTTTTTTTTTTTTTTTTTTTTTGGAAGTCATCAATCTTCCGATTGGATTGATGCGGCCCGCCACGAATTCCTCCCCTGTGCTAGCTCATCATCTCGAAGTGGTACTTACAACTACATCCTCAATTATTTTCAGGATGTGTCTCAAGCTCTGTCTTCCTCTGCAATTTTTACCCTCTACAGCTCCCTCTAGTACAATGGTCGTTAGTCTTAGCTGATATCCCACAAACCTGTCTCTTCTTCTTGTCAATGTTTTCCATGTTTTCCCTCATTGATTCTTTGCAGAACTTCCGCATTCCTCAATTTACCAGTGAAACTAATTTCAACATTCTTATACAGCACCATATCTCAGATGCTTCGGGTCTTTTCTGGCTTTCTCACAGTCAGTGTTTCACTACCGTATAACGCTGTGCTCCAAACGTACATTCTCAGAAATTTCTTTACTTCCCTTGGCCTAATTCTCTATTAATCAAAGGCCTGATGGCCTATCTTACTGGATGCAAGTGCCAGGCAGTGACATATTCCTGCTATTATCGGGTCCTAAGCAGTTACTATTTGAGACAGACTGTCCCTGATGACCACTATTACAATGAAAGCGCACTATTTATCTAGCATGCAGTTGCGTCCATTAGAGTATGTCACCGTCTTCTCATGTCTTCTCATAGTCGAAGTTTCTAAAATTCCATCAGTAGCTGCTGTTGGGCATCACTTTCCGCTACATACTCTGTACTAGAAACATAACACTGAATGCTGAATATTGAAAACTGAATCCTCTCATGTCGTTCTCTGTTGGCTCTGGTTCGACATGACCCTTATCGTTATCTTTCTGGAACATTCCACTTACACACGGTCGCCTTAAATCTAGTCTAACATTCAACTCTGGTGTATTCTTGTCATGCGTCTTTGGATTTTTCCTATCACAAGTCTGACTTCGATCTTCGGCTACTTTGACAAGGTGACAAGTGTTCACCTAACGCTGTCGCACTGACCAACCTCCAAGAGATAACTAAATCCCAGCTGTGTCTAAATAATTTACTTTTCCCAGATATCTTGTTTGCCTTTCCATTTGGTGACTTACTCAGACTGGCTCACATAACAGGAGTCGGAAGATTTGTTTTGTGCTTTCAGATTCTTTTTTCTTTCCGCTGGGTTACATTTCAAATAGCGGCAGTGTGTCTGAGGGATCTATTTGCCTCCCTTGTGTGTGTGCGTGACGTCCCGCAATGCTGACAGAGCGCCGCTTGGACGAGAGGTGACGTAACACGACTGCTTGCGTTAGCAACTTCCTCGGAGCTTGGTTGCTAGGTCAGTGACGGCTGAGGCATGGCCGACGTCTTCCGGAGCTATGGCGACCATGACCCGCTATACGAATGCTGTGACCGGCACGCTATGTCCCCGGGCTCGGCAGGTAACGCGATGGCATCTGTGTGTCTCGTTTCTCGGGGCTGGCTGCCCTGATGCGATGTCGGACTGCAAATGCTGTACAGCATTCCGGACGGCACCTCAAATGCTGGTAGTGTTTCAGTACTAACACAAGAATATTTCAGTACAAAAATGGGTAGGTACACTCATGTTCAGAAAAACAGTACAGTTTGGACGACTAGAGATAGGACGTTCATAGTCACCGGACATGTACACTGGTATGTTCTGCTTCCTGTGGTACAGCCATCCACGTTGCATTCACTAAGTTCCAAAATTCATATGTGGTGGTTTGCAGCGGTTAACAGTGCTGCTCAAGTCGTTTCGCCATATCCCACACATTTCCAATTGGCGACAAGTCTGTGATATGGCGGACCAGTGCAAAAGGCTGACATACTGTGACCCCAAGAAGGTACGTGTTCGTGCAGCGACATGTAGTCATGCGTTGTTTTGCAGAAAGGATTTTGTCGTGCAGAAAGGATATGGCTACGGCTAACAAGATGTCATTCACGTAAGTCGCACTAGTCAGAGTGCCCTGAACACGCACCAACTGTGATTTGTGGCTGTACCCGATAGCATCTCACACCTTAAGGCCCAGAGCGACCGCTTTGTGTCTTGTGAGAATGCAGTCACTGTGATTCCTCTCTCCTTGTACGACAAGAAAGGAAGAATGAATTGATTGTAGGTTTTAATAACGATCATCCTCCTTTAACCCCTCTGCATTACTGCAGATGACGTGTCACTGAGCACATTTGTTCTGTGCATGCAGTACACGTGAGGCGCCTAGTTGTTTCCACTGCACTGTGTGGAATACGAAGGTTCTGTTATAGTTCACTAACCTACTGCCAAGTTGATGTCCCCAACGCAGAAAACAGCACGCACGTCGTAGGTTCTGTATCTAGAGGCTGAAACTGAATTTTAGCGAGGTTCTGTTCTAAAATAATATATCACTTCTTTGGGATGCCACTCGCGTATTTTAATATAGCCATACGAGAAGGCTACATGATCTTAACACAACACCTTCTGATACAACAAAGTACATGATCAAACACAATGTTTACGAAAATGTATCTTTACATTATTTCTGGCACGTGTCTGTGCCTCATGACTACCGGAGTGAATCTTTTAATACTGAATACTGGCAAACACATCCTACGATAGACAACATGTCTGTTCTTCTCGACTGCCTAATCCAGAGAGACGAACAGGAACTTAAATAAAATTGGAAACACACCCTACGACAGAAAACATGTCTGTTCTTCCCGACTGCCTAATCCAGAGTGACGAACAGCCAGAAACACTTCGCACGCCATATCAGAAAAGGCGTGACCCGAACGCTTCCGAAGTGCTTCGTCTGCAATTTCGTCAGTCTTTTGTTTTTGATTTAAATTGTTTTTAATAGTTCTAAAATGAATGATTGGTAGTCAGCTGTTGAGAGATAATTATATTAAAAAGTGAAGTCATTCCAATCAGTAGTTTAACTAATAATAATAACTATAACGTTTTGGCGCCCTTGTTCCGAACACAGCAGCCAATCACAGAGCAGTAGCATTATGCACGCCGTCTTTCTCACCGGAATGCTATCGAATCTAATATCTGTAACAGGTACCTCACACCACATTGCGTCATCTATATACTTCTTGCATCTCCATTGCTCTGGGAACAGCTTCTTGGAGCCTAATATGATGGCTGACCAAGCCAGAAATACTACACTTGTCTGCGGAGAACCAAAATGCGGCCATCATTTTCAAACAAACAGAACCTGGATTCGTCCTAAATACCATCATTCCCGTCCCCAGTGACTTCGTTCTATACACCATTGCCGTCTAGCATGTTTCTGCCCATTCGTAAAAGTTAGGCAGAGAAGTGGACAACGCGCACGTAACTCGTACCGTAATAAACTTCGACGGACTGTCAGTGTACGATATGTTCCACTATTCCTGTATTCCATTGTTGCGCCAGAGCCGAGGAGAACACCTGTCCTGCAATGCTATTCGGACGAAGAGCGGATCTGCCGGGGATGGCGTGGGGGGGGAGGGGGGGGCTGGTGCGACCTGACCCATCTCGTCGTGTTCTACGGCCTTCCGTGAACCATTCTACACACACTCGTTGCACTGCCGAAACACTTCGTCCCACACGAGCAGCTGTTTGCCGGAAGGATGCATCACATTCTCTCGTGCCAATAATGCGTCCTATTTAAAACTCAATGATTTGACGGTACGGTTCGCGAAAACGTCTGCGAGGCATCCCGTACGTCTGCTCACACTGATCCATTACCTGCGGCTTATAGCGACAACGAGAGCCGCAGGTACAATTTACGTATAAGTGGTGTCGCGTCGCGATATCGATATTGACCTTGAACCCACGAGCCGACATGGCTCAAATGCTAATCATTTCTGCCAGAAGTAATGTGCATATCTTGTGAATATAAACGTCCTGTCTCTAGTCTTTCAGGGTGTTCTTTCTAAACGTTTGCGTATTTACACGCTTGCTTGGGCTTTGCTATGCCTTGCAGCATGTACACTAAGCATTTCTGTGGTTGCTGGTATGGAAAGAATGTTATTCCTAGATAGCCATACATGACAAGGCTGGAACGTATTTCATTTGTGAGTTGAGCATAGCTGCTCTAAATTCTGACCATTTCTTTCTCGAAACGTAATTTTATCATTTATCAAAATTTCGCTCTGATGAAGACACCATTAGTAGGTGTCGAAACCTAGGTCAACTGCTACCGGTTGGCCTAATAATTCCTGCGTTTGAAAATTGTAAACCGTTGCTGAGAGACAGCCTAGTTTAAAATTGTCACATCAATAAGACAAAACGTGTTGTCAGAAATGTGCAATTTAAGCTCTTCTCAAGATACGTTATTGTAAATTCCCAGATTTACAGCACCTGACGTAATAAGTTTTCAATGAAGAGGTTAAACAATTGACCTCCGTTATAAAAAGATATGGCGAATGCTGCTCGTAGGTATCGAACGTTGGTCAGTTTCTTCACAGCACGTTTCTCGTCACTGCGCTTCAATCTTATGCGTTATCTGGCGTTTGTTAAACGTATTTCTGTCTACTTCTCTGGAAATATGCATTTGTGGAAACCATACACGTTGGCGAAAAATGCTGAATATTCAGTTATATATTGATTTTCTCAATGTAGAGTCGACTGGACGTCTCGAACGTTAGCGCTGGTTTTTCTATGGAGCTACGTCACCCTAGCTGCGAGAATTTCCTGCAACGTGCCGCACGACACGCGCAAGACTCCGCACTTCCCACTGTGTAGCTATTAACATAACAGACCATTTTCTAGGGTTAGGACAATTCAGCACCACTAGGAACCTTAACTGCAGGGAACAGTTGCGTGTGCTTTAGGAGGAGTCTGTCCTGCATGTCGCAGCGATTTACTCGGGTGGAGGGGTGGGGAAAGTCGAAAAGAACATCAGCAAATTACTGGGGGACAGCTACAGTATTTATTTCGCGTGCACAGAGAGCAAAAGACAATCTAATTCTTCCGTTACAAATAGTGAAAATGTCTATTGGGTTAGTATCCGAACAGCATATTTTGTAGGCCATGGCTAATTATTTCTTAATTTGTCTTCAATTTACGAAAGAAGGTAATGGAAGTGGTTGGGTGTGAATCTGAAAAATGCCTTAACCTTGTCCGCATCATTGAGCAAATAGTGTGTCTTCTTCACAATGTAAGTACGTTTGTCTGGATGTTTTGAGAATTCAGAGGACTCTTCCCAGCACTGTACAGTCTTCTTCCTCTTCCCCTAACTTCGATGTACTTTCGTAACACCAAAATTAACAATTTTTCATATCAAGCGTAGCGAGAGAGGTTTGGCTTTCGCTGTCTCCGCTACTATGGTCGAGCTATGCTGCCCCACACCTAGCAATTTAATTATTACTATTATTATTATTATTTTTTTTTTGCACCGCGCTAGAACTCGCGTCACGGTAATGAACCACACAATACTGGTCTAGTCTAGGAGACACTGTAGTTCTCGCTTACAGCCTCCACAAAACAGGCAAAAAGAAAAGGCTGTTGCTTATTACATTTCGGATGTTGGTTTGGTAAAAGTCTGTGTTGCAATAACACAACGTTTTCAGTGAATTAAAAAAGGTGTCAGAATATAGTTGTCGTATCACTCGATCATGTACTGTTGGCAAATTATAAAAAGAAACAACACTTTCATTGTTTACGTACTGAGGTGCACCGCCCATCGCAAAGGAAAACGTTTCTCGCAGCGTCCTGCGGCCCTCATTGGACAGCGGAAGTCGCGAACATGTTCCGCAACACGCTGCTCTAGATCTCCACACCTAGGAAAACGTAGCCTAAGACGGCGGAGTGATGAGGCAAAATACAGGGCATTTCAAAATTAATGAGCTGATTGGAAAACTCCATGCTTATCGATAAAAACATACTACGAACTTGGGATGGCAAAACAGAAAATCTCGAAGTTTAAGCTATGCTATTACAAATACTCCCCGTGTGCGTCAGCGGCAGCACGAATATAATTTACAAGATAATTATATTACTCAAAAACTTTACACAATGTATCTGGTTTTACAGATGTTATGCCGAATGTTATTCTGTTGTTCACGTCTTCTGTCACGAGGTTAAGTGGCGATGTACACGCTTTCCTTCACATACTTCCAGAAGAAAATATTCGATTGGAGTCATGTCTGACTATCCTAGAAGCCAAGAATGCAGAGCAATGTCTCAGAGTCCCGTGCGCCCAGTCCAGCGTTAACGCAGTTTCAATGCGAAAGTGACGTGCGTTGCTGTGGCGGAACTCCATCCTGTTGAAAAATGAAATCATCGAAGTTCTAAAGTTGTGGAAAAAGACAGTTTTGCAGCATTTGAAAATCGCTCTTTCCAATCATTGTGTTTTTCTCAAAAAAGAATGGACAATACACTTTTTCACGAGAAATGGCACCATATACGTTAAATTTAGGTGAGTTCTTTCGTTCTTATTAATGTCATGAAGGTTCTGAAGCCCCCATATGCTTACTTTCAGTTGGTTCATCAGAATCCTCTTTCAAGTCCTCCAGCACAGCATTGCTGAAGTCAGCCTGAAGTATTCCTCACTCGGAATATTTCCACAAGATCACAAGTAGATGTAATTAAACTTAGTTTATTTGGACAGGTAACCTTCGATCACAAACAGTCTCCTGTTTCTGACGCAGTACAACAAACGAAACTAAATATTCTCCAGAAATGTGAAGAGTAAGTTTATCAGAGGCAATTGTTCTTCAGTGAAACGAAAAGAGATTCTTGAGAGCGTAGATCACGTTCTCTTGGCCAATAAAAAGTCTATCTTCAAAACAAAGCGTGTATTCAAAGTCCTACCTCGCGAGCAGCTCGTCTTGTCCATGGTGCAGAACGCCAAGGGTCGGAGCATAGGTCGCAGAAGCAAAGCCGTCCGGATGGAAATGGCGGTGCCCGGTTGTCTGATCACAGGCATGGTGCAAACGGTGACGGTACATTAGTCGCTGGCTGTCGAAGACGGAACTGGTCCTAACCGGCTCCGTGCGGCAGAAATACTTGCGCGTCGGCCGGTTACTGTTTTCCTATTGGCTATCGAGGTTGTGGTGGATAGAGGAAGAGGTGAATGTCTGGAGCGACCCCTGTTGCTATCTTTCGCGCCCTCTGGCTGGTCACTGGGAAGCCCTCTGGATGCTGAGCCGGATAGCGCGACAACCAGCCGAGATCGCGATAACCTGCTGACAAGGGAACCTCCCCAGCGCACCCCCCTCAGATTTAGTTATAAGTTGGCACAGTGGATAGGCCTTGAAAAACTGAACACAGATCAATCGAGAAAAGAGGAAGAAGTGATTTCCCTAAATCACTCCAGGCCAATGCCGGGATGGTTCCTCTGAAAGGGCACGGCCGACTTCCTTCCCCATCCTTCCCTAATACGATGAGACCGATGACCAAGCTTTCTGGTCTCCTTCCCCAAAACCAACCAACCAAAGAGGAAGAAATTGTGTGGAACTATGAAAAAAAAGCAAAATATACAAACTGAGTAGTCCATGCGCAAGATAAGCAACATCAAGGAGGCTGTGAGCTAAGGAGCGCCGTGGTTCCATTGTTAGCGTGAGCAGCTGCGGAGCGAGAGGTCCTTGGTTCTAGTCTTCCCTCGAGTAAAATGTTTACTTTCTTTATTTTCGCAAAGTTATGATCTGTCCGTTCGTTCATTGACGTCTCTGTTCACTGTAATAAGTTTAGTGTCTGTGTTTTGCGGCCGCACCGCAAAACCGTGCGATTAGTAGACGGAAGGACGTGCGTCTCCAAAAGGTCAACCGATTCCTCCACAGGAAAACACGTCTGATATATTGTATACGACACTGGTGACGGCTTGTGCGTCACATGACAGGAATATGTTGTCGACCCACCTAACTTGTTCACTTGGCGAATGGGTAAAATTATTCTTCTACCTTGCCCAATTTAGGTTTTCTTGTGGATGTGACAATCACTACCAAAAAAGTGATGAAAACAAAAGAGTTTGTCACATAAAGTGAAAATAAAAATTTAAACTTCTCACTCGAGGGAAGACTTGAGCCAACGACTTCTCGTTCCGCAACTGCTCACGCTAACCACGGGACCACGGCGCTCCTCAGTTCACATTTCCCTTGATGTTGCCTATCTTGCACATGGACTACTCAGTTTGTATATTTTGCTTATTTTTTTTCATAGTTCCACACAACTTCTTCCTGTTTTCTCGATTGTTCTGTGTTCAGTTTTTCAAGACCTATCAACTGTTGTTTTGTGGTTTTTAGGGCGCAAAACTTCTATGGTTATTAGCGCCCTGAACCTATCAACTGTGCCAACTTATAACTAAATCTGAGGGGGGTGCGATGGGGAGGTTCCCTTGTAAGTATAAATGCGTTGCGGGTTGGCGGCGTCGAAGGCGAATCCGAGAGAGACGCCAACCCGAAGAACTTGCACTAATTGCAGTCTGTATGGTTTATGGACCAAAATAATACCTCACCAGACAGTCGTGTGGGGCACTGCCAGTCTCTGCTTGCGTGGTCTCCGCGCAAACTTTTGCGTAATTCTTTCTACTGTTTCACTCGAAGTGCGTGGTTGACCGGGGCTCTTACTTTCGCATAAACATCATTTCTCCTCCAACTGACCATACAACGAATGTTTTTCAGCAAATGTGGAAATTCAACTTGGACTGCAAACACGAGTCACTGTTGCTACACTCGAGTACGCGAAACGCTTTCTGTTGAGCAGACACCATATTGCTAGACAGTGACTGAGCAGAAGTATGAAATGACATCTAGCTCTAGGGCACACCCAGTTAGTCAGCGCTCATTTCCTGTCCCACACGTCCATTGTTTCGTAATTATTACACTCTAACTTCAGGTCATTCTTTTTGAAACACCCTGTGTATTAAGAGTCGTTCATTTAGCGAAACATGGGTGGAACCGTTAGGCCGTGTCTGCGTTGAACGGAACGAGTGACGAGTGTCGAGATGGCGACACTGGCGCTGCAGACGGCGCGGCGCCAGACGAAGAGGACAGAGGGCCGGCGCTTCATCTGGCGCCCGGCGCACGTAGCCGGCCTCAGCCACAGCGCCAGCCGGGAGACCGACTAATCAGGAGGTCCGCAATCGATGCGGTCGCGGCCCGCCCGGCGTTTAATTGCGGCGCGCTGTCTCGGCGACGCCGGCGCCGGCGTCCGTGGCTCTGCCGCAGCGCCTTTCTTGCTGCGTGGCACAACACACACTTCATCGCGGACGCACCGCGCGTGCCAAGTTTTTCCTCCACGGCCTTTTCCGCCACAATTCTGACTTACATGTCGTCGTCAAACGGCAGAAACGGAGCAACTTTCTTAATCAGTTTACCGTAAATTGGGCGATATTGGCTTCTACTTTCAGAAGGAATTACTTCTAATTACGGTTAAATCTGCAGTGATCTTCAGGGGAGAATCTTATTTCCTTCCATAACACGTCAAGAAATGGGGAAGCGGGGGAGTGTGTAACGCCGGAAATGCATATCCTCCTATTTCCATTCATTATACTATAAATTTTTTCCTTATTTTGCTACCTGAAGATATGACATTTCTGCGTCTTTATATATTGTAATTCTTTTACTATATATATATATATATGCATTGATGTCGATGTATAATTGGTTTGTTTTGTAAATACTATTTGTATTTTTACGCTGGGTCTTGCCTAGGGAAAACTATGCTATCGAACGATTACATCGATAGGTCGTGTGGAGAACCAAAGTGTTTAGGATCTTGGTAGTGTTAATTCTGCCGCGTGGAGCGCGGGCAGAGCAGAGTCTGGCTGGAGTAGGGCGGTGGTGCAGGTGTGTTGAGTGACTGACGCTCCCGCGAGTTGCCGCGCTTTCGGGGTTTGGCAGCATGTAATTGCGCTCCACTTGCTATAATAGTTTCTGGCACGGTGTTGCGGACGGGAAACATTAGCTGGCACACATCAAGACCCCGTTTCGCCTGGTGGCCGTGTCGAGAAGAAGGCGCGCCAACATCCAGCTTCTGCAACAGCGACGGCCGACAATAGTGATTGTCGCCACCTCCTTGATCGACGACTTCAAACGTTCAGTCAACCAACAAGGAAGACTGAAAGCACGTAAAGTGTTTGGCAGATCTCAGCTTTTCAAACTGTTCCATTTGCATCACAAAAAAACAGCAACTTAGCACGAACCTTTGTTACTCATTGCCCCAATTCCATTACCAAGCAGGGTCCCTTCCTTTACTGGAATGAACCCGAATGTCGTTAAAATTCAGACGACAGCATTAAAGTAATATTCCATTTCATTGCTTTAATTTCAAAGTTAAGTTAAAGTATTCATAGCTGGCTACAATATTTAGATTACACAAGCACGAATTTTAGCTTACCTGTGACTGTAGCTCAGCTTGGTACGTACTAAATTTTACTATTGTTGATTGTTCAACATCATTTAATTCAAGTTCAAATCTTTTATTTCTAAATTGCGTTGATTCAAGTAGCTTTTGAGATGATTTTTGAGGCAACCCAAGACTAACCTTATTTTATTTTATTTCGTAGTGCTTCAGAATCAAAGTTCACTATTAAAATCAGTCACTAAATTAACTTTCAATTTTCCGATCTTATTAATTCTTTTGCTAAATTAAGTCAGAGTGTAGCGAAATTTATTACTTCTGACAAACATTCAGTTTTCACACAACACGTGTCAGCCTTCAGTTGCCACGCCTTTAGTGCTAATTATATCTGCATTAACCTTTCTTTTTCAGTTATTATAGTAGTTGTCCATATGACTGGCGATCGTAATTTTTCCCAAATCTCAAATATCTAATTAACGCCAGTTAATTGTTAACGTAACGACCGCACGTTTACTTTCTTTATCAACTTTACCCTTTTTCAAAATGAATTTCATCAATTTCATTTGCATTTTTCCTTTCATTTAGATGTAACCCTTCCTCCCTCCTTACCGACAGATTAACTTCGGTGACGATTGCTTCTTCCCAAATTTCCATTAGGTACACGCGGTTTAATTTTTCACTGTCATTAAGGTTGATATGTGAGGGGGAGGTTACAAGTGGATTGTGCCAGTGGTGTTACTGCACAAATGTCAATTCATTATTTATTAAAAAGAGACCAATTAAGGGGCTGAAAGTACAAGTGGTACAAGTACTTACTGTGTAAGTAAATCATATCCAAGTTGAATGGCTATTTATGGATTATATGATATTTTCATCTGATATTTGGAATGATCACATAGATAATGTTGTGGATAGAGAAAACCAAAGACTGCAATTGATTGGCAAAACACTTAGAAGGTGCAACAGGTCTACCAAAGAGACTTTTTACACCACGCTTGTCCGCCCTATTCTGGAGTATTGTAGGTGGGACTGACGGATGACGAAAAAGTTCAGAGAAGGGCAGCACTTTTTGTATTATAGCGAAGTAGGGGAGACGGTGCCACAGACATAATACGTGAATTGGAGAGGCAATTATTAAAACAAAGGCGTTTTTCTTTGTGACAGGACCTTCTCATGAAACTTCAATCACCAGCTTTCTCCTCCGATTGCGAAAACATTCTGTTGGACCCACGTACATAGGGAGAAATGATCATCGCAATAAAATAAGAGAAATCAGGGCTCGCACAGAACATTTTAAGTGCTCGTTTTTGCCGCGTGCCGTTCGAGAGTGAAACGGTCGAGATACGGCTTGAGGGTGGTTCATTGAACCCTCTGCCAGGCACTTTTGATAGCAGGGTAATCACGTAGATGTAGATGTAATTTTTTTCTAATGGTCACTTAGTCCGTAGGTTGTATCGACACTGTACCACCTTGCATTATTTTTTACAAAATATTAAATGTACTTATACACTTTCCAAATTAAAACTTTTTAAACTAAAACAGGTGCAAGCGCAAAAACATTGTCTCTACTGTGCATTATTCAGGAGTTTTCTTTTATTTTATTTGGTACAACACACATGACGCTCATAGTAGAATGTATGTTCATTGTAAAAGAAAAATAAATGTGTAATCAATGTAAAATTATTTCAATAAGCCGAAAAATGGTAGGTAAATAGGAAATAAAATACATACCAAAACAAAAAGATATTGTTGCGGCTCCAACGAGTACGACAGGTTATACATTGTCACATTCTCACATTCTACGATTACCTCACAGTCAGTGCCTTAATACAGAATCAGAAACATTTCCTTCCGTGACATCGTTTAAGGAACGTCCTTCCTAGAGCAATACTCGTCATGCCGCATACCATTGTCTTGTGCATCTCTCAGCCTTCCTTGTATCCTCCTATGAACATTTCGTCTTCTTTCCCCACTGCCTCTTCTTACACCCATTGCAACTGCTATCTGATAACGGAATATATTGGTACAAAATTCATGGTAAATTGGAGAGACGTAGTTCTTTTATTTCCTAAAGATTTTTCCACTGCTCAAATTTTATTTCATACCATACTCATCTTGAAGCAAAGGCTGCAAAGAAGGTGTTGATTGGCGACCAATGTTGTGGATCCTAAAATCCGCTTGACTGAACTCAAGATCAAGTTTTAGTAGATTCCTGAACTGCGTTGTTAGAGGATTTCCTCTGGTGATTCTCATCCTGATAATATTGCTCCACTGTATTTTGTGTCCTTGAGTTTCTTTATCAACTTTGCCCTTTGCTATGGCGTCCATTTGTTTAATTGAAAGAAAGTCTTGTGTTTTCATTTCCACTACGGAAAACCTTAAGCTAACCTGCTTCAATGCTTCCATCCTCTCTTGGGAAACAAATACACATCTGAATTGCTTCTTCGCATTGTACGTATGGTCAGGTTCAACCAACTTGTGATCTGTTGAGTCAGCATGCTGATTTTCTGTCAAGATGTACATCCTCTATTTAAACATCCATTAGGTGTATCCATAAGTAATCTTAAAAGCATACACTTTAGGCTATTGCACTACTTTAAAAAAATGCATATGTAAAGCTTCATTAAACACTGCAGCAATTCTAACAGCAGTTCTCTTTTCGCCCTCTATTCCTCTTATACTAGTTGTATTCTTAGACCACGGATTGGCTTAGAGCCTAAACTTTATCATCACATAATGCAGAACTACTCTTTTACTGTGAAGAGATCCACACTTCATCTTTCCAAATGAGTGCATAGGTCATTTTCTTATGAAATGTTACTTGTACCACTTTTACTCTCAGTCCCTTAAATGCTATTCTTAATTATAAGAGCGACTTCACGTTTTCTAATCAGAAGAGTTTGATCTCAAAGAGCACTTCATCAATTTAGCTATAAGGAATAAACATTGGCAAGAGAGATTCGAATCGTAATATGCTTAATGACGTATAACATAAGAAATTTAAAAAAATATTTGGCCTTACATTTGGTATCAATACACATCGGGTTCTCAACAAGTAATGCAACACATTTTTTTCTCGGCCAGTTACGGTTTAAAAAATGTGAAATATGTTGTGGGACATCTTGGAATATTTCCGCTTCAACTGCTATAATTTTATAAAGCACCGATAGATAGTACCCTACAAAATGGCGTCTATAAAGGAGGTGCTTTCGAAGCAGAGAGCTACCAGTGGGTTTCTTTTGCTGGAAAACCACAACGTCGTAAATATTAATAGACGCCTCCAGGATGTCTACGGAGATCCGGCAGCGAACACGAGCACGGTGACTCACTGGACAAGGCGTCTGATGTTATCGCAACAAGGCTGCGCACACCTGTCCCATCTCCCGAGTGGCGGCGGACCGACACGACTGTGACTCTTGTGATGTTGGAACGTGCGAACACTCTCATTTGAGTTGATAGACGTATCACAATAAAACACCTCGCTGCACAAGTGGGCGTCTCTGATGATAGTGCTGACACACTCGTACAGCGGCTAGGGTACGAAAAGATCATAAAGAGAAACGAAGAAAACTCTGTGCAGAATTGCTTCAGCATTACGAGACTGATATTGCCAATTTTTTATCGAACATCGTCACAGACGACGAAACATGGTTTCATCGCTTCGAACAAAACGGCTATACATGAAAAAGGAAACGTTCAAAGTTGCGCCCTCTTCCAGTAAAGCCTTGGGGACGGTCCTCTGGGATCATGAAGGGATTATTCTGTTTAGTTTCCTCCCTCATGGCGCAACGATCAAGTCTGATATCCTCAGGAAACTGAAGGAAGGACTTCAGCGTATTCGTCGCTACAAAAATGCAAATGGACTTCTCCTTCTTGGACTGTTCTTTCTCATCAACCTTACAGCGTGGATCTCGGACCTTCTGACTTCCATATATTTGGCCCAATGCACCACGTGGGAAGCATTAGGTGGAAGATACTGAGGTTATTAATGCAGCAAGAAATCGACTCTGACTTCGAGCAGTACATTAGTGATTCTAATGACAAGTATTTAAATTTACAGTTACTGCAACTTTGACATCAGTGATACTGCCTGTTTGTGAATCGTCAAAGGCATTTACAAGCAATGACCTTTTTTTTTTTCAAATGAATCTTCACGCAAAACTTTTACAGAATCATGCATGAGATGGATTAACCTTAGCGCAACTGACTCACTAAACTTTACAGTGTCAGTAATAACACATTTACAAGAAGACAAACATTTCTTTAAGTAAATATTCAACACACAAGTCCGCAAAAAAGGAATATACATGACACGTACATCAGCTCGTTAAATACCCATCGAAGTCTTCACATAATCTTAGCGCAACTGGCGCACCAAACCTTACAGAATAGAACAGTAGCAACCTGAGCTCAATAGCTTCACAGGTTTGGAACCCTCTGAGAAACAACCTCAGGTAAAAAATATTTAACGGCATTGTAATAATGGCAAGCTTCACGATTTAACCTCGCAATAAAACGTAAGTGTCCTTTGCGGCACGTATACACAAACAACAATCCAAGCTAAACACCAAATTCAGCCATCATGGGCAAATAAGAAGGAAGTTTCACGTTCTCACACATGGCATTATCTTGCTTGTACCAGAAACCACTTTAACAAATACACAAACTCGAGCGAAGTAGGCAACACTAATAAAACTCAATAAACTATACAAACATAAAATAACATTTCTGCGTAAAAAAAATTTCTTCAACGGTATAAAGCCGTTACTTGACATTTAATTTCGGGTATCCTCGTCCAGTTCACCGAAATGTTTTTTTCCATCTAAGTCATCTCATAATTTTTCATTTATTAAAAGGTTTTCTGGCTGTATTTCCTGTTATATCGTTTTCTACAGACTGTGTCATTCAGCCCTTTCTGTATTTTCTATAATGACATTTTTATGCTCCAAACTGTACTTCTAAGATCTGATGTAGACAAAATGTTACTTTATCTGTCCCTGTTACATAAAATATTGCCTTTTACATCATGTACTGAACAATATTCATTATAATTTTCGCCTGTCTACATTTGAATGTTGAGTAGCCAAGTTATACCAGCGGCTACTAGATGGCGCTCTCGCTGCAATGTCATGTTCAGCTGCCGCGCTTACTAACGCGGGCGCCTCAGTCCGTTGCAACCTGTGGCTGTACAGATATGAGCAGCCCTTAGAGGCTCGCCTTCATACATTCATTGCAAATATTTTGTGACTAAAGCCCTTCTGGATTATTATTTATTTTATACGTGACATGTAAGTACTGTCGCTGTCTTGCATCGTTAGTGAGTTCGTACACTTATCTACATAAAAAAATTTTCTTCGCACAAATTTGTAATTATGTTATAGACTACTTTAAATGTCTAAATTATGATGAAGTCACTCTTAGAAGTGTTGACACCTGGTAAATAAGGCTAAAAAAATTGTGACCGAGGGCTCATTTGTTTCAATTTTAATTTATAAACGGTCACTGACCCAAGCAGCCATGTTCAAAACTTTTAGAATAACATTCACAAAAATTGTTTTTCTTTGATTATCATCACAGGCAGGTTGAAATTAATAATTTTAACGAAATAATCGACTGCGCGGATGGTGTAATAGTTCAATCAATAGGGACCAAAAAAGGTCAATATCTGGAATATTTCGTGTAGTCGGAAAGTTTTGTACCGTAGTAGGAGGGAGTGCCACCAACAACATACTAGAAATCCTGATTTGTGAGGTTGACTGTGGGGCTGGAAGTGCGTTTGAAGTCACTTACGTATGTTTTTCTTGAATCACTAGAAAATTGTGGCCCCCAGTTTTAAATTTCCTAAAGAAAGATCTTGTTCATTTTCTCTTCACGACCATCAGAGTGCATGCAGCGAGCGAGAGAACATGAAAAATCGTGCGCCTTGTTTTTGAAAGCCATCTATAACATAGCGGGTTGCATAAAACGACATAGGTAGGCACTACTGAATTTCCCTCTATGTAGAAGAAAGTCCACCCCCTAAGTTCCAAATAACGATCACAAGTCAACAAGTGAAGAGCAATTCCGGACTAACAAGTCGGTAGCGAAAATCCAAATATGTGACATAGCGAGAATGTACATTGCCCACAAGACGGAAAAACAGCAGAATCCACACTCTCGCGTTAGCAGTAAGTTCCATTTCGCTGCTAGAGGTCATACGCCCATGCAACGTTACGTCTTTCTACACGGTAGCACCTGCGCCATAAGAACGATCATGTACGACAATGCCACACGTACCTTCATATGGCAAGAGGTGGTAAGATGTAATGCGCCGTGGAACGTTGCCGAACATGACTGCTTTGGTGGTCCAAGTGTTATGGAGGAAGCTAAATGTTACATGGGCCTATGACCACAAAATCTTTGAACGCGGTGTACACACTGGACAACGATAGCGTGACACTGTACCCCTTCCACATGTGCGTCTTTTCAGGGGTGCATTCGACGCTGACTTAATTTTAATGGGCGACAATGCGCAAATGCATCAAAGAGCGCAGGTGGAGGAGCTTTCTGAAAGAGAGGATTTTCGACGAATGGTGTGACTTGCCCGTCCATTATCCATTAGCTGCCAACCGCGCTGCCGGAGAAATGGATCTCCCCATCACAGTAGCTCCATACCAAACTTGTGGCCTGCATGGGAGCACATTGCAGAGCGAGAATTGTGATTTTCGGTGATTTCAGTGTAATTACAGCCTTTGAATAAAAAGTGTCTTTTTTATTCGTTGTTCGTCTCGTTTGGTATACCTTTCAGTTAGCTTCTATATCACATTGTAGCAATTCTTTCTGTGTATGGTCCAAGTTCCATAGAGCTGCGTTACTTGGTGAACCGTGTCGATTTCCTTCTTTCAAATCCTCCGCCGTTCACACAAGAGAACTGGTGATTCACCGCCAAAGAGAGAGCTTTGAAACTAGGAGGCGCGGCCTTGCGCCGCTAGCGGCCTAGCGGTTGCTCTTAGCGGTAATGGGGTTTTCGGCATCAAGTCGGACGCGGCTCGGCTGGGAGTGATGTGCTTTCTAGGGCTCGAGTTGGGTCACGTTGGCCGTTAGTATTTGGTACGAGGGCTTTTGACAGAGCGGTTCTCCGACTTTATTCCTGAGTACGCATTATTGAAGATATGTTGGCCCTATGTGTTCCTTGAGCGCCAAAATTTATTTCATTTGTACGTTCAAGTCATTTTTGCCTCATTTGGGGATTCAGCTCATGTGAACTAATGTACGGAGAGTCTGGTGTTTTGGAAACTCTGATCCGTTAGGTGCTTTCGCGTCGGGATCAACGGATTACCGTGCTGTCCGTCGGCCCAGTGAGCTCGGAGCATGTTAAACGCGCTGTCAAGAAAAGGCGATATTGATGGTGTCTGTGTTTCTTTCCTGTCCTGGTGTCTTGCCGCACTGTACTGGTCAGAATCAACGGGCCGCAGTGCCTAAGACGTGGTTCTAGTGTTCGTATTGTTAGTTGTCGCGTTCAGCATCAAATGTGATGACTCATGCGCAGAGCTGTCAAGTTTTACGGTGGGTAGTGCCTGCTAAGGGAGTCTTATCCTGACTGAACACCCTATTACGGGAGACTGTGAAAGGGGCTAGTGGTGCCGCAACTTAGACGCTCCCATAGTTTTTTTCAGTCTTACGGCTGTTGTGACGCAAGCATAGGACACCGAAAACCTGTTAACACCTTAGCTCTCTTGGTGACGGGCCGCCTGCGGACACCAGCTGCCGACTTTGTCTTCGCCGAGCTTGCCGCCGTCTGCATCACCTCTCGCTGCAGAGAACTGTTACGTAACCTTGTTACGTGGTTCTGCCGCAAAAATTTTGATATTTTGGTTTTATTTTTAAAAAGAGATATTATCCATTTCGTGTTTTAATTAACGTATGCCTGAAGGATCTCACTACGTTGGATTAACGTTTTGGAGGGCTGTGAACTGCGGTTATTCGTGTTGCTTAATTTCCTTACATTTTATCGTCTACCGCTGGCCGCGCGTTCTGAGGCGCCTTGTCACGGTCCGCGCGGCTCCCCCCATCAGAGGTTCCAGTCCTCCTTACCACAAATTCTCCTAAATTAAAATTTTTGGAGACCCTTGACTGGCCGTTTTTCAATTTGTTGGATTTTTTAACGTTTTATTATCTAACACTGGCGAGTGTTTTCTAATTTAAAGGGGCTTTTATATGTAGAGGCAATAAATTAATGGGATACATTTATAAGCAGTTGTCCTTATTACCCCCCATGTACTCGGTTTCCTATTAGTCGAGATCTCGTTTGTAAATCTGAATTGCCGTACAAGATCCTAGAAGGCCAGGTGTTCCTCTATATCGGGATAACTCCGCCATTTATGCTTTTTTCTCTTTTTTCCTAAATTTGTAAATTCAATATTAGAGAGTGTGTGTGTGTGTGTGTGTGTGTGTGTGTGTGTGTGTGTGTGTGTGTGTGTTTGTGTGTCGCAATTACAATGTCGACATCAGATGCTTGAGAACCCACATAAATTTGTTCACGTGTCACAATCGACTAGTGAAAATTCCTGCTCGATATTGGCACGCCATTCATGAGGAACAGAAAAAAATGTTAACCAACCACGAGAAGAAAGCGTTTTTCGTTTTCATTGTTCCTTTTCTCTGCATTTCCAGGGTATTCACAGATATTCTTTTCTTATTATGAATAAGTTGAAGAACAGGACGCTGCACTGGTTGTCGCCGTAGCTCCGCCGCCACCAGAACCAGTGAGACTCACGTTGAAAAGTGGCGTAGTGGTTAAAGATACACTGAAATTGTATTCGACAGGAACAGAGATAAAATCTCCTTTGGTTATCCTTTTCAATCAGTTGTGGAAAATATCGATATAGTTTATTCACAATGGTTGCCGCTGAATCCTCGGTGAACCACGTTTGTGCTCTGTCGTTATCATCTATGGGATATTAAACCATTATATATCTCCCTTCCGTTCTTGCAATAACGTCTGGTGGGTAGGAAAGATATCCCACCAAAAACGTGATTGATTTTTTCTTTCGAAACATTACGCTAATCGCATTTTAATCTGATATCAACATTATGCCCCATTATTATTGTTAAGGGGAGGGGGGGTATAGCGCATTGAGAAGGTTCTTTAGTGAATGGGCAATCACTTTGCAAACGAGTCATCTTACACATTTCTTAGATCACCGTTGATCTATTTGTAATGTCATGGTGTAGTGCTTCTAAACCGAGTGTGGGTAGCTTCGTGTGGTATCAACGTTCGATACCACAGTTGTTAGGGGTTGCAGTTATCGACCGCGGTCCGTACTGGTATCGCTGGACCCGCGGGTCGAGACTAACGCCGCTCCGCGGCTTGCAACGAGTCTCTAGCGTGCGCTCGGCCCCTCTTGCTCGGGACGTCAAATAGGAAAGTAGTGTACCCTTCAGCTGATAGGAAGCAACCTCTAACAAAGCGCTTAGTTAAAGTATGGCTTATGTGATGCCTCTATAGATCTCTGTTTGCAATTATATTCCTCCTGACTATGAAGACTCTGTACCACCAGTGAAGTACAATATATTGCTTTTTTTCCAACGACTTCTAATTATTTTAGTCGTTCTAGACCCAGACCATGCAGGCAGCTCCTTATAGACTACACCGACAAACCTGCTGTATATGCAAAGAACAGATTTGTATGTTTCTACACTCCTGGAAATGGAAAAAAGAACACATTGACACCGGTGTGTCAGACCCACCATACTTGCTCCGGACACTGCGAGAGGGCTGTACAAGCAATGATCACACGCACGGCACAGCGGACACACCAGGAACCGCGGTGTTGGCCGTCGAATGGCGCTAGCTGCGCAGCATTTGTGCACCGCCGCCGTCAGTGTCAGCCAGTTTGCCGTGGCATACGGAGCTCCATCGCAGTCTTTAACACTGGTAGCATGCCGCGACAGCGTGGACGTGAACCGTATGTGCAGTTGACGGACTTTGAGCGAGGGCGTATAGTGGGCATGTGGGAGGCCGGGTGGACGTACCGCCGAATTGCTCAACACGTGGGGCGTGAGGTCTCCACAGTACATCGATGTTGTCGCCAGTGGTCGGCGGAAGGTGCACGTTCCCGTCGACCTGGGACCGGACCGCAGCGACGCACGGATGCACGCCAAGACCGTAGGATCCTACACAGTGCCGTAGGGGACCGCACCGCCACTTCCCAGCAAATTAGGGACACTGTTGCTCCTGGGGTATCGGCGAGGACCATTCGCAACCGTCTCCATGAAGCTGGGCTACGGTCCCGCACACCGTTAGGCCGTCTTCCGCTCACGCCCCAACATCGTGCAGCCCGCCTCCAGTGGTGTCGCGACAGGCGTGAATGGAGGGACGAATGGAGACGTGTCGTCTTCAGCGATGAGAGTCGCTTCTGCCTTGGTGCCAATGATGGTCGTATGCGTGTTTGGTGCCGTGCAGGTGAGCGCCACAATCAGGACTGCATACGACCGAGGCACACAGGTCCAACACCCGGCATCATGGTGTGGGGAGCGATCTCCTACACTGGCCGTCCACCACTGGTGATCGTCGAGGGGACACTGAATAGTGCACGGTACATCCAAACCGTCATCGAACCCATCGTTCTACCATTCCTAGACCGGCAAGGGAACTTGCTGTTCCAACAGGACAATGCACGTCCGCATGTATCCCGTGCCACCTAACGTGCTCTAGAAGGTGTAAGTCAACTACCCTGGCCAGCAAGATCTCTGGATCTGTCCCCCATTGAGCATGTTTGGGACTGGATGAAGCGTCGTCTCACGCGGTCTGCACGTCCAGCACGAACGCTGGTCCAACTGAGGCGCCAGGTGGAAATGGCATGGCAAGCCGTTCCACAGGACTACATCCAGCATCTCTACAATGTCTCCATGGGAGAATAGCAGCCTGCATTGCTGCGAAAGGTGGATATACACTGTACTAGTGCCGACATTGTGCATGCTCTGTTGCCTGTGTCTATGTGCCTGTGGTTCTGTCAGTGTGATCATGTGATGTATCTGACCCCAGGAATGTGTCAATAAAGTTTCCCCTTCCTGGGACAATGAATTCACGGTGTTCTTATTTCAATTTCCAGGAGTGTATTTAGCACTGGCGACGATTCGTTCGTCGTCATGATAACACATCGTGTTGGTGTAAATGGTCTCTGCTCGTGTATTCTGATATGTCATAGTGCGGTCGACAGCATATGTACTGCCAATGACAGTTAAATACCAAAGCACTGCGTTCGCAGTGTAAATCAGAGAACGAGAAGGCTGGTGCTTTCTGTCCCACTTAATATTACAGCGTGGACACTGTAACATAGCATAGTAACAGCATAAACAAATGAGAATTTAGGCCGCTGGTGGTGTGAAGAGCGCAGAGGGCAAGTCCCGCCCCTAACCGAAGGGGCGCAATTTCGATTCCCGGCCGGGACGGAGATTTTCTCCGCTCAGGATTTGGGTGTTGTATTGTCTTCATGGTCGTATAGACATAACTGACACGAAAACCGGGTGCATCGCGTCGCATGACAAGTTTGAGCCTACGTGACTTCTCATCCTAATTAGTGTACTGAACTGTCACAGCAAACGTCGTACCGTCTTCCCACAGTTGAGACGGTTGCAGGGCATGTGCTGAAAGCCAATAATTGCAAAGAAAAGGAAGCCCCGCCCACGTCTAACTAGGCTGGCAGCCTGAGTACGCATTCTGCGCTCCAGCGAAAGCAGAGCTGTCATAATGGCCACACCGATCGCAGAACCCTTCTGTGTTGTCAGGGTGTTATTGTAAAGCGACACGGAACAAGATTAGTCTCTTCAAGCATTTCAAAATAATAAAAGAAAACAAGCAACTCGCAACACAAAGCAACGAAGAGTATATAAATAATTCAGTTACGGCTGCATTCATCAAATGGCCTAATTGGTTTAGACCTTGATATCGGTCAGCCTATTCCTCTGTAACACTCCCAATAGTCCTGCAAACGCTTTAAGTACCTCCAAATAGCGTGTTGCGTTACGTAGCAGGTACAAAGAGTAGGCCTGCTTTCTTGCACCATGCGCCCACTCCTCTGTAGAGATTGACTTTTGAGAGTAATTCTGGCAACTTCGGCCGTTGCACATTTGCATTTAATGGACTCTGAGGTCCAATACAGTTGTCTGCACCAACACACCTGATGCAGGTGTTGTGTGTCTTTCCAAATTCATTACGATAAAGGTTTACTCGGATTGTGAGTAATTCTCATGACGTAGTTACTAGTAATGAAAATTCATCCCCAATTTTCAGAACCTAACACTTCTTTTTTTTTCAAAAATAAAGTCCAGTCATCGGTGTTAAATGTGTTTTTCCGTCGGGATAGTACTAAATAAATTAACTTCATCCGATCTTCTCTTTAACGGTAATGAGACTATCCTCTGCCTCTTCTGTCCCAGATTCGCCGTACTTCAGTTTATGGTTCGAATGTATAGAAGAATATTATGCGAAATCTGTAATGTCCACAAAATAAGACCTCTATAAATATGACCATAGTATGTGTCCCATTATTAATAATATATGGAGAACGGACAATTTCCGTGGATGGGAACACATTGAACAAAGTCTTTTTTTGTAAAGAATATCCATCTAGTGACGAATGCGACGTATTTATACCTGGTAAAAACATTAAACACGAAATAATCACACACTACGACAGACGTCGCAGTACAGTAATGTTGGGCTGATGTGGGTAGGATTCGTAACTGCTCGCCGGAATATATGTACTGCAACTGTAATAAACTCTTCACGTAAAAAAACGTTTACGAAATCAAGTGGTCGAAGCTAACTTGTGCTTAATACTAGCTTAAAATAGTGTACCATATGGCAGAGACACTTATTGGAAAAACGTCACTATCGCACCTCCATCTGCAGGAGAGGAATAATAGTTCCTGTTGAATTTCCCAATGTACAAATATGTAAATTTAAAATGCACGAAAACAGTAACAGTTGTTAGCTATAAATGTCGTAACTGTAGTCAACTACCAATTCTCGTTTAAAGTAAACTTATTATGAAGGCGTTCCGTTTGTGTGTCTGTACGGTATTTTTTCTATTGGTAAAGCAATAAGAAACAAAGCATGCAAGAATTAACTGATATACCATTTCAGTGAGTGTCCAAATACAAGCTTCTACAATTTGGCATTTTTTCACTAGTTTGGCAATGAACGTGAGCGCACCTTTGGTTCTACTGATTTAGGAATTCATGGCCCCCGAAAGTGAAACATGGACAATAAATGGTTTGGACAAGAAGAGAATAGAAGCTTTCGAAATGTGGTGCTACAGAAGAATGCTGAAGATTAGGTGGGTAGATCACGTAACTAATGAGGAGGTATTGAATAGGATTAGGGAGAAGAGAAGTTTGTGGCACAACTTGACTAGAAGAAGGGATCGGTTGGTAGGACATGTCCTGAGGCATCAAGGGATCACAATTTTAGCATTGGAGGGCAGCGTGGAGGGTAAAAATCGTAGAGGGAGACCAAGAGATGAATACACTAAGCAGATTCAGAAGGATGTAGGTTTCAGTAGGTACGGGGAGATGAAGGAGCTTGCACAGGATAGATTAGCATGGAGAGCTGCATCAAACCAGTCTCGGGACTGAAGACCACAACAACAACGGCCCCTGAAAATTTTGCCAATTTGACAAATATGAGCAAAATTCTCATTACTAGCACTGGAGAGGCAAAAAACTGAAATACGTGTGATGTGTGGGTGAAAGAGGTGCTATAAATGTTTGGTTCTCGTGTCACATTCCGGAAATTTCGCATCTGTCCACTATATATCTTACACAGTTGTATGTGCAGTCTGTGGTCATCACTTCTCATTACCGATAAGCGAATTTAGTCCAGTTAAGTAGAGCAAAGTTGGCTGAACGTTGTAATCAGATAGAGCAATATCAGTCAGTTCCGCCAAATAGTATAAGATTACCCGCATATATCGTTCTGCAAATCCGCCTCTGATTTATGTTTACGACAGTCAACCCTATAATACCTAAGCAGGTAAAAACGTTCTAACAGTGTTGCGTAGTACGAACTGCATGACATATTTAATTGTTAGACAAATAAAGCGTCTAAATAGTGAAATACAGTGCAGTTAAACATCGGTAATGGGTCTGCAGATCCTTCCCATCACCAACGATTTGTACTCCACATATATGTATCCTGTCTCTGCTTTCAGTGTTCGTTATTTCTCACATTATTCCAATGCAGAAGTTAAACAGCTATATCATAAAAGCTTTACGTATCTCCTCCTCTGCCTAACAACACGCAGCAGGAAAAGACTAGAGTGTCCCCTGTATATACCTGGTGTTATTACGCAAAACACTTAAATTTTATGTGACTAGATCCTGAGAGCTAAACGTACCCCGGAACATTCTATATTTCAGAAAGCCTCTGACCACAAATTCTGCTGCCCTTTTAAAATGTCTCCTCTCTCAGTCTTTCAAAATTCTTGATTTGCTTATCTCTACATATACACGATTTCTCTGCAGTTCACAATTAGGGCCTGTCAGAGGGTTCATTGAACTATCTTCTAGCTATTTCGTCCACTCTTGAAGAGCGCGCGGGAAGAACGAACACTTCAATATTTCCATGCGTGCTCTGATATCTTTTATTTTATTTCCATTATCATTTCTCCCTATGTAGATGGGTGTGAATAAACTGTTTTCACACTCTGAGGAGAAAGTTGGTGAATAAAACTTCATGAGAAGACCCTGCTGCAATGAAAAATGCCTTTTTTAAAATGGTAGCCACCCCATTTTGTATATCATATCCGTGGTACTCTACCTCCTGCTCCCCGATAGTACAAAACGAGCTGCCATTCTTTGACATTTTTCGATATCCTCCGTCAATCACATCTGATGCCGATTCAACACCGCTCAGCAACCCTCCAGAAGAGGACAGACAAGTGTAGTGTAAGCAGTCCCTTTGGAAGGCCTGTTGCAATTTCTGAGTGTTTTGCCAATAAATCCTAGTCTTTGGTTTGCTTTCCCCAGAACATTATATATGTGACCGTTCAAATTTAAGATATTCGTATTTACAATCCCTAAGTATTTCGTTGAATTTACATTTGTATGATTTATCGCCTAACGGAAATTTAGTGGATTGCGTTCGATACTCATGTGGATGACATCACACTTTTCATTATGTAGGGTTAACTGCCGCTTTTCGCACCATACAGATATCTGATCATGAATTTTTATGGAGTATGACTTAATCACATTGCAATAGACAGCGGCCCAATGTTCACAAACTAATGTATTTTGTTTCAGTGCCTACTTTATACTCTGTACCTTCAAATTACCAGAAGAGAACGTGATTTTTGTCTTTGGAAAACATTTTATGTTAGTAAAATGATATCGTGATCTGTCTTGTTGGGGACGCTTCAGTGACGTGACTGTAAGTCTGTGGAGCAATGGCAGACCATTATTCCCAAAGAGCCGGAACCAAAAAAAGGGAGTGTTGATGAACGCTGGGGTCTGGTTCCAACTCGTCTCAAAAAAAGGAATTGTTGATGAATGTTGGGGTCTGTTTCTAACTCACCCCAAAGGTATACCAGTGGGATTAGGTTGGGACTAGCATTGTCTCACAGATGTTGGTTTATGACAGGGAGCATTGTCATGCTGGTACAGTCAGTCATCATGTACGAATTTTTCCTCTACTCTACGCAGTACACAATGCTACAAAATGTGATCCTAAACTTACGCATTTAGCGATTTCCTAAGCGCAATAAGAGGACACACCCTAACGACGAAAAACCCCTCAAACAGTAACACCACCCACTCCGGACTTCATTGTTGGCACTAGACATGGCAGGTAAGGTTCTCCAGGCATCCGCCTAATCCAAACCTTCCATCGGGTTGCCGTAGTTTCTTATCGCGATTCTTTATTCAAAATCACTCGCCTACAGTCATCCATTGTCCAGTGGTGTCGTTCTTTACACAAACTCAATCATCGCTTAGTATTGAATACAGGAATATGTGGCTTATGAGAAGCTGCTAGACCACTGTGTCACATTCTTTACAACCCTCGACGGACATTTTGCCACCTGGACTTCGGAATTCACGTATCATTTCTCCGGCAGATTTCATGAGATTTTGTACAAGGATCCTCCACAATGTTCGGCAGAGCCTATTCGTCAGGGCATGAGGTCTGTCTTGCCTTGACTTAGATGTGGTTGGTTCCTTCACGTTTCCATTTCATAATCACACCAGCAACAGTCGACCTGTGCAGTTTTAGTGGGCTGAAATGTCCTTCGTGGATTTTTTATTCAAGTGATATCCAATGACCAGTCCACGTTCGAAGTTATTGAACTCTACCACCCGATTCATTCTGAATATTTTCTGAATCTGTGTTGGCTATTTATCAATAAATCTTTTCCTTGGGGTGATTCATAATGTTCGAAGACAATGTAAGTTCCAAAATCCTACTGTAAATCGAAGTTAGTGACATGGATCTGTAATTAGGCAAATTACTCCTACTTCTCTTCTTGGGTATTGGTGCGATTTGTGCAACCTTCCAGTCTTTGGCTACGGATCTTTCTACGAACTAGCGGTTATATATGATTGCCAGGGTTGGAGCTGTTGCTTTAGCATATTCTGAAACGAACCCGACCAGTATACAATCTGGGACCTTTCTTAATGTTTTAAGCTGCTTTACTACACCGAGGGTGTCTACTTACTCATATTGGCAGTTGTTCTTGATTCGAATTCTGGAATATTTGCTTCCCCTTCTTTTGTGAAGGAATTTCGGAAAACCGTGTTCAGAAACTTTGATTTAGTGCCACTATAGTCGCTAGCACAAGCATTATTATCACGCAGTGAAGGTGTCGATTGCGTCTTGCCACTAATATACTTTACTTTTGACCAGAAACTATTTTGGTTTTCTGCACTTACAAAAGTATATTTTGGCACATATAGTTCAGGAGATATGACATCACAGACTGATATACGTGAAAAACGTCCGCATTGTGCATAACGTTTGAATTTATTACTTCTTTTCTCCTATCTCAATAAATGTTGCAGACAGCATTCACATATGCCGATGCATGTACCTACAAAATTATATCATAGTGTGACGCGTAGATGAGGAGATATGACGTCATGGACACTGAGATGCGTGAAAAATTGCCGCATCATGCGTGAAGTTTTAGTACAGTTTTCTTTACTGTTAAGACACTCGTACAGTCGAATGAAATTAAAGGAATATCCGACACCTGGTAGCGCCTTTGGCAGATTTGACACCTTGTTTCTTAATTTGGATACTGTTATTGGGCATCTGTACGTGTGCAAAAATCGTTGTACAGCTGTTTCATAATTTCAAAGGTGTTTTCACATACATGGTAATGTAATTTTTTCGGTACATCGCTACAAACACAGTATATTTTTTTTCTCGTTTATAATAAATTGGCATAAAAAATGATTGGGCAATGGCAGGTTTTGTCAACTAGTAATTTTACACACCAAACGCAAAAATTTTTAAAAAGCAGAACTAAATGATGGGTTCTAATTATAAGTGTTGACCACATTAAATAAAGCAGCCGAAGTCCAATAGCTGTGGGACATACGAACGTTAGCCTGAGTCGGATAGTATACCACGATTTCCTTTCCTGAGATATTCCCTACTCGTATATATCAGAGTGACACTTCTTTAATTAGGCTACTTCTCTTTTTCTAAAGAAGTCGATATCGGCGTGAAGTCTGGCTTTTGTCTCTAGTTTCTAAATCAGCGAGGATCACAAGATGAATACTGGATCCGCGTATACAACGATATTCTGCGGATAATGTGTCAGAACGTGTCAGCGTCTCCAGTGGTACAGCGACCAATTTAATAATTCGATAGCACCTCTCCGGTCGGGGTTATTCCAGTGCACGGCTGTGGTCAGCACTCCACTCATACATCGTCCAATAAATAATTCTGAAGTTCCTATCCGGACGAGTTTATTGCGGTGCATCGCTGTGATCTGTTCTCCATGCTTCATAACCAGACTCTGATTATTATTGACACGGTATTGGCAGCCTCAGCGGAGGGCCTCCAGTGGTGCAGTCCGAGGTGTCACGCGGGGGAATGTCACGCGAGAAGAGCAGGCGCAAAGGCGCAGCCGAGCGGTGGCAGCCGGCAGACGGCGCTAAACTCGAAGCGACTGTAAAATATTTACGAGACGGCAAGTGCGCGGTATTTCCCCAGCGTACGGCGCGGGTCGGGCACTAACATCTCGCGAAAGACGCCTCCGCTGTGCGCTGCGATGCGGCCGCGCGGCGGCTTTCGCGAGCGCACTAAACCAATTTGGGGCAGCCAGCCCCAGCCCGCTGTCGCCGGGAGTCGCAAGGCGACGGACGGCGCACCGGCAACGGTCGACCAGCGACGCAACTCTCTGCTGCGCGTCGGGGTTGGAAACCAGTGCCGAAGTTGACAGAAGCCGTATTCAAGGGACTGGTTCGTGAACATGAAGAAAAATCTTGAAAAAGATGTGAATTTTATAAATAGTGTAGCAGAAAGAATAGGAGTCGTAAGCCCGTGTAATGCCTACCATCTTTTGGGAGCAATCTGATGTACGAACTGCGGCATATGGTTTTACACTTTTTTTCTAAATTGTACTTTGTGTTGCAAGTGAAGCAAAGGATGGCTCAAATGGCTCTGAGCACTATGGGACTCAACTTCTGAGGTCATCAGTCCCCTAGACTTAGAACTACTTAACCCTAACTAACCTAAGGACATCACAGACATCCATACCCGAGACAGGATTCGAACCTGCGACTGTAGCGATCGCGTGGTTCCAGAGTGTATTGCCTAGAACCACTCTGCCACCCCCGGCCGGCCACGAAAAGCATGTTAAGTACACACACTGAGGTAACAAAAGTCATGGGGTGCCTCCTAATATAGTGTTGGACCTCCTATTGACAGGCGTACTGCAGCAAATTGACGTGGCATGGACTCAACAAGTCGTTGGAAATTCCCTGCAGAAACACTGAACTGTGCTGCCTCAGTAGCCGTCCATAACAGCGAAAAGTGTTGCCGGTGCAGGATTTTGTGCACGAACTGACCTCTCGATTATGTCCTATAATTGTTCGATGGCACTCATGTCGGAGGATCTGGGTGTCCAAACCACTCGATCGAATTGTCCAGAGCCGGCCGCGGTGACCGAGCGGTTCTAGGCGCTTCAGTCCGGAACCGCGCGACTGCTACGGTCGCAGGTTCGAATCGTGCCTCGGGCATGGGTGTGTGTGATGTCCTTAGGTTAGTTAGGTTTAAGTAGTTCTAAGTTCTAGGGGACTGATGACCTCAGATGTCAAGTCCCAGAGCTCTCAGAGACATTTTCTGAATTGTCCAGAATGTTCCTCTTCGAACCAATTGCGAACAATTTTGGCCCAGCGACGAGGCGCTTTGCCATCCATCAAAATTCGACCCTTGTTTGAGAACATGACTTCCACGAATGGCTGCAAATAGTCTCCAAGTTACCGAACATCCAGAGGTCACAATGTATTGCATGTACCCACAGCCCACACCATTATGTAGCCACCACCAGCTTCCTCAGTTATTTTGAACTGCGAGCAACAGTAGCCAAACTTCGACATTTTGAAAGAAATTTCTATTGGCTGCAGAATACTATCCACCGAATGTCAGGACGTTTTCCCGTCGCTATAAAATGCATCCTCAGATGATAAAGATTCTTTATCACTTCAGCAAGCGTCTTCTAGTGGCGCGAAACCGGCCGTGACTTTTAATAAAAAGTATTTGACAACTTGCACAGTTCCTTCTTGACAACATGGGTCCATGGCATAGTGGGGTCTGCGCCACACTCGAACGCTATCATCAGCTCTTACCAACTGAAATCGGGACTCATCTGACAAGGCCACGGTTTTCCAGTCGTCTAGGGTCCAATCGTTAAGGTCACGAACCCAGGAGAGGCGCTGCAGTCTATGTGCTGTTGGCAAAGGCACTCGCGTCGGTCGTCTGCTGCAATAGATCATTAATACCAAATTTCGCCACGCTGTCCTAACTAATACGATCGTCATACGTCTCACATTGGTTTCCGCGTTTACTTAACGCAGTGCTACTTGTCTGTTAGGATTGACTGCTCTAAAGAAATGCCACAGCTCTCGGTTGTTAAGAGACAGCCGTTGGCCAATGCGCTGTCCGTGACAGGAGGTAATTCCTGAAACATGGTATTCCCGGCACACTCCTGAGTTTGTGTATCTCGGCATATTGAATTGCCTAATGATTTCCGAAATGGAACGTCCCATGTGTCTTCTGAACTAATCTGAACTAATCATGCCCATATATACATACATAATAGTATTTATTTCAAACGTTCTGAATGTGTATTTTTGTTGGACTTAATTGTGTCAATTTTTGCTATTACTTTTTTTATTCTGTTGTGTAGCTAGGAAATGTGACATCATAGAAAAACTGATTTTACCATTGTATTCAGCATCCCAAAATTAGGTAAATCCACCCATTTACTAACCAGATGCAGAAAAAAAGTTTAAATTTGTTAACTAGTGTAAACGTATATCACTAACACTTTAGACTAAAAAGTCAATAGAAGCAAACAAGTGAGAACAATGTTGTGCCTGCGTGATATGGGGGCGTCGTCATGTGCGCAGACGCTTTTAAATTCCTCAGATTTTGGGGCTTTCTTCGGTACAACTTCCTTGAAGTAAACTTTTTCTAGTTCATAAATCTATGAACAATTTTTAATGAATTTTATTCGTAGTGGATGCTGTCGAACTCCGTGACTGTTCCTTTATTGGGTGTAGAAAAATATCCGCTACCAGTCACAATAAAAGGTTATTTATTGGTCACACGATTGGGTTTCGGACTTGCGTCCATCTTCAGGTGTTTTTAAGATAAAAATTAAAGAATTATTTTTTGACACTTATTCACGTACTAGTCTCCTTAAACTAGGCTACGTTTGCACGAGGCATGGATACGTGCATGTGTCACGTTTTATTTCTAGATTTCTCACATTGGCGGGCGTCACCACACTAGTCATGGGTCGTGGGTGGTTCACAGGGACTGAAGTAACTAGAAGACGTGGTTCAGCTGATCGCCGAAAACCGATTGTGAACGAGAAACAGCCAGCCGGGGTGGCCAAGCGGTTCTAGACGCTACAGTCTGGAACCGCGCGACCGCTACGGTCGCAGCTTCGAATACTGCCTCGGGTATGGATGTGTGTGATGTCCTTAGGTTAGTTACGTTCAAGTAGTTCTAAGTTCTAGGGGACTGATAACCTCAGACGTTAAGTCCCGTAGTTCTCAGAGCCATTCGAACCATTCGAACGAGAAACAGGTTATCAAGAAACAGGTTATCACTCAATAGTATGTAGACAATTTGAACAATATACTAGGATTATCTCATGACCAATTTAATTAACTTGTCGGCTGCTTTTCACTGCTGAATTAGATACTGATTCGACTCACGTAGGGCCCTCAACCAAGTCCACAAACATTTTGATGAAATATGTTGCGCAATCAAGTTTCACACACATCGTCACTCACATTACATTAAAGAAGAATGATTGTTGTTCAAAGTCCCTTCTACGACTGCGAGATTGGGCAAATAGCTCGCGGGCTTGCGTGTAAGGAAGGTGGCATTGTGATGTGTGCGTCTAAAAGGTAGGAATCTTAGTGACTGGTAATATGATTATTGTGCAAAGTGTCTTCTACGACGTCACGATTAGACACGGAGCTCGTGGTTGAGTTAGTGAACCTGCGGAAAATGTGAATCAGGTTTCTGGAAAGGGGATTTGCAAACCGCTACAGCCGTATGCGTACGTTTCATTTACGTTCCGTTAATGCAACTACCGACAAACCTGCAGTTTACCATGTTGGAGCTATGCATTATAATGCAGAATAATGGTCGAAAGATAGCTCCAGATAAAAATTGTTTGTCGGACTGCGACTCGAACAGGAACAGTGCATTTACAGGTATCAGCCACGATTCGCTCGCTGCTTCAATTATGCCAGTACGTGTGCGCTGCTAGATAGTTTCACAGCTCTCCATATCTTGTTGTACCGGCACTCCTGGATGAACGGATGTTGTGAAGAAGCTCAGCCACAGCCTAGGGGCTTTTTTTTTCATTTAGAGAATACGAGTAGGTATATGCAAAACACATCCTTTTGTGGATGGTTCAGGGGTCTAGATCTACTGACTGCAGCCATTTGAGAACTGAAAGTGTTCGATGATGCCTCCGTAGGGGCAGGCAGAGTACATTACTCATCCATTCGGAATCTGCGCTTGAGCTCTGTCTCTAGTGACCCCGCCGTCGAAGGGACGTTAAATCCTAATCTTCCTTCCTTTTAGTTTGGGTCACATGTAAAGAAACACCTGACGTGTATAGCAGGACGAGCGTCGGAAAGTTTAGAAAATTCTCAAGGTCATTTAGTGAAACCCAAGTTATTTCAGGTCTACGTAAAGGAAGCGTTTAGCTCTCTGCTGTTTCTAATCTATATAGGCGATCTAGGAGACAATCTGAGCAGCCTTCTTGTACTCATATTGTTTGTAGATGATGCTGTCGTTTACCTGCTAGTAAAGTTTTGGAATTCTGTAGGACATTTTCTCTGAGGATATACTTCGGCCAAGCATTGAAAAGGCGGAATAGTAAAACGTGCCCAAAGTTCCACATCAAGACACCAAAACTGGCAAGACCTCTCTTCAGTAAATTGATTGGGAATAGAGGAATCCACTCTTCATGAGATTTTTTTATGACGTTGTTGTGTGCAATAAGATTTTGAACAGCGCTTTGAAAATGCTGTTTCTTATGTTATGATGCGATCTAAGAAATTGTCACGGTAATTTGTGTTAAGGGACCATTTAACCCTTCTGTGACAGACGTTCTATCGACTAGCTATTCTGTTGTTTACATGGAGTACATTTACTTCTTCCTCGAGAGGATTTTCACCAAATTTCCACTTCTTTTAGTGCAAACTTAAGGTTTACTCGATAGGGGATTCAAGCGATATTCTATCATCAGACTATCGGAATTTTGACGCTGATGTAATCGAAGACATTACTTGTCTATAATCTGAGAAATAGAGTAGCGTGCACAAAATCTTGGAACTCGTTATTTGCCATTAATTTGCTAATACGTAGAGGGGAAAGTCTTCACAAATCGCGATACTAGACCACAGATGGTGTACCGTTATTTTGTAAGTGCACCGCTCATCTTAACCAGAGGTAGTGTGCCCTTTCATACGCCACTGGTTCTCTTTGAACTGCAACACGGCGGATGTAGATGATATGTATTGTGTGGATGAACAGTGTGGAGTTTGCCGAGTTTGAGTCCGGAATATGGTAGTGAGGTGTGTGGTTCCATTATGGACAGGTAACAGCGGACAGATGAAATTATTTCGCGAGCGACTTACGCAGAGCGTATCTTACGTTCATTACTTCGCATAACTGGAAGAATTATCTTCGTTATTGGACTTGCGTGTATGAAAGATTGGATTATGGTTTCAACAGTTTGCACATAAAAGCTAGAAATCTTAGTGACTGATATCTGACAAGAAATTCTAAATGTGTTGAGAAACTTGATTGTCCACCTGAGGACGGCGGGCGACTGCCGAAACCGGTCGCTGTGAAATCTTAAACCTACTTAAGTGTCGTATTTTCCAACAAGTACTCTTGTTGAGAGTCCACACAACCTAGTCACATCAAGCAGCCAGCAAGCAATATTCGTCCATGGTTCATTGTGAGTTTGCTAGCAGTCATGTTGAAGCCATCATGGTCGTTATACACACTGCACCACACACTAACATTTTGTAGTACTGTTCTTTTGCTTTGTTCCACTGCTAGCCTTTTCTCAGCACAAGGAGCAGTGCAGTACGGTTATTCTCCCTCACTATTATACTTTAACAAACGAACGAGTCGAAAGTTTTCTGTCTTGGATTCGCTCTTTTAATCTAAACTTTTTGTACACAAAAACAAGGTTGCTTTGGATGTTTCGTAAATTAAATAAAATTTTGAATATTTGTTATTATACTTTAAGATTATTTTCTCTTTTGCTTATATGTAACAAAAGTGTGCTGGATCGGGTTCGAATTTGGATCCCATCGTATTACTGCCAATGGGCTACCAATCATACCACCTTTTAGCGTGATGTGGCAAACGAGAAAAATATACAAGTATATCCTAAGAGATATAGAATGTTGGAACCCGATTTTTCTTTTGTACTTGTTTCTATCTTTAATGGTCGTTTTAAAATTGATATTCCACGTACAAGCGAAGGCACAGCAATTCAAATCTCACAATCCGCAACCCTTAGTAATAAAGTTACAAAGCGACTCACCAAACCAACGGGAAATTTAAAGGTGTTAAATTTCTTTAAAACGTGAGTCGAGTGTCTTAATGTATTCGACATCTCGCTCAGTGAGTCTTTGTAAGACGACGTGAAGATAATCTACCGTGACCACATCTACAGTGGCGCAGAAAGGAATGAAGATTTACAAAATAACGCTATAAATCAAGGCAAGATACGGTGCAGAAAGTTAATGAGCCTAAATTTTTCTCGGTCCTGTATGTGGTGAACTATAGGTCTTCTAAAAGCAGTTACTGTCCCGATGTACAATGTTTTGCCACCATATCGCCTCACTAACGAGGATTAAAACGCAAGTGCCATAACCTGATTTTTCAGAAACTTCGCTAGGTTGAAGAGGATTCAAAATAAGCAAACACGTGTCTCGGCTCATCCGTAGATACGGGACAATTTCTGAGAGCACTCGAGGTACTTGATGCTCCTCGTAGTGAGTAATTAGCAGAAACTTCGCTAGGTTGAAGAGGATTCAAAATAAGCAAACACGTGTCTCGGCTCATCCGTAGATACGGGACAATTTCTGAGAGCACTCGAGGTACTTGATGTTCCTTGTAGTGAGTAATTAGTTCAAGAGAAGCGTTAGCTCAGTCGCTAGCATGGCTGTTTCTAACTCTGGCAGCCCGTGTTAGAAACTCAATTAATATTTTTGTTTTTTATTTATCTACCCCTGACGGTTGAAGATTACTACAAGAAAGTTTTTCAATTTATATTGAAATGACGTTCTCCTTATTCGTCTAGTAACATTTGTCTGGTGAATGAATTAAAAAAGTAGAAGAAAAGAATGAGAAATTTCGGTGAAATTCCTGAAGAGTTTGTTGAATCATAATCAGTTGCAAGCGCCAGTTTTCGATCAAATGATCCGTTATGAGTGGTCTGCTGGTAAATTATTGCCAACGTGTGAAATCTTCAGTAACTTTAACGACGTATCTTTCCCGAGTGAGACTCAAACCGAGAAACGTCATTGTGGCAAATCTACCTTCGCGCGATGCTAGTGGCATTCGACTGGTATCGTGCAAGAGGTTGCATCAAATATTCCTAAAGAATAAACGTAATAATAAAATGCAAGAATCATCGTAAAAATGAAATATAAGAATATGATAATTTTAAATTATATACTACGTAATAAATATGTGATTAAAGTTCAAATCTTCTCGGTAGTTAGGCCGCGTCATATTCCCTTCTAAAATGATAGCTGTTTCGACCCCTCTGCTGGAATCTTCTTCAGGATGTTGCGGTGCCCACTATTGCTGGAACACTGTCAGAGACCAGTGCTGCGTTCTCTTATAAAAGGGACTTATCCCGCGATTTTGCTGGATAAGTCAAAATATCGGTTAAAATTCTCGTGGATACCATTGGTAGGCCATCGTCATAGGCTAATATTCCCACGCTGATGCAGAAGAAGGGGAGTTAATGGCTGAACTCACATGGATACTATTGGCGGCCCATCGTCATGGGAGAGAGAGGCACTATTCTGCACCTATGATGGAGAAGGATAATTGGTTGAAATTCCTCCTGTTGCTGTTGGTTGGCCATCATCATTGGCTACATGCGGAACGAACAAAGCAACAGAGCGAGAATGTTTGCCCAAAGTATTATTGTCCGACGAGGTGAACTTGCAGAGCGTCGTTTGTATTGCTCGCACACCGCTGTAGTATATTTACTTCCTTGAAAGCGGGAAGTCACGATGGCGGAAGCCTATAGCCATCCTCTCTATTGAAATTATAAGCATTCTTGAAAATTTCAACCGCTTCTCGGACCTTTCTTCTATAAATGTTGGTTTCTTTAGCCAGTACACGTACGTTAATAAAATCGATGTCTGAGCCACAGTTCTCATGATGATCCGCTACTGCCGATTTTACACTTTGCTTTAGCCGCCTGTGCCGTTCGTGTTCCATAACGCGTTCTTTAACAGTTCTTCTCGTTTCGCCTATACACACTGTGCCACAGCCACATCTCACTTGATGGTCGCCTGCATTGTGGAGGCAATCAGGTGCATCCGTTTTCCATCGGAAAAAATCTCTTATTTTGTTTTGACTAAAGGAAGGTGTCTGGATACCATTTTTCTTTAAAATTCTGCTTATGCGTTAAGTGACCCTGGAAACGAACGATAACCTGACGGAGTGAGAAGGCGGTTATTAGTGTGACTAATATTCCGCTTAAAGCCCTTTCGACTGAATATCTATCATAGCCATTGGTCTACATTGTCCTCTTTAAAAAAAATCCCACTCCAGATTGTCGTCATCGCCGATACGGGAGGCACGTGAAGACAGTGTTGCTTCTGGGCTGTGTGGTGGTGCGAAGTGGCATCTAAATAGCTGTTTGTGTTGATCGGCTTTCTGTACACTTTGTGGCCTAGAGCGTTATCAGATCTTCTGTATACTTACACATCTAGGAACGGGATACCGACCTCACGCTCAGTCTCCAAAGTAAAATTGATTTTGGCGTGAATTCCATTTAAGCAATTGTGGAACGCATGAAGTTCGTCTTCGCCGTGTGGCCCTGTAAGAAATGTGTCTGCCATCCACATAGCGGAGCCAACAAGAAGGCTTCAAAGGAGCATTACTTAATGGCTGTTGCTCAAAATATTCCTTAAAAATGTCAGCTGCAACTGGCTATATGGGTGACCCTACAGCACGACCGTCAGCCTGCTCATAGAACTCACCATTGTATTAAAAATAGCTGGAACGAAGACATAACTTAATTAAGCCACAGACATCTGAAGCAACTTTCTCCGCTATGATCTCCATTGTATCTGATACTGGGACTTAAGTAAATAACGGTCATATCGAAGCTAACAAGAATGTCACCTGCAGATATCTTCACTGTGCGTATAATTTCTAAAAAAAATGTTTTGAATCTTTGACAAAAGTATTTGTTTTACCAACTAGATGTCTCAGTTCTCCAGATAAATGAGGTACTACAAAGCAGGTTGGCGAGTTAATCACATTGACGATAGGCCTCAAAGGAACCGATTCTCTTTATGTATCTTGGGTAGTCCATACGTTCTTGGTGTGACAGGTATTCGAGGTATTAGATTCTTTGCAATACAGTTGTCCAATCTGGAGTCTAATATTAGGTTTCTCACTTTCCGAACAATTCTGTTCTTCGGATCGCTTTTTAACTTGCGATACACAGGATCAGCTAGTAGTTGTTCCATCTTCCTGTGATAATCACAGCGTCCAAAACAACGGTAGCATTCCCCTTACCCGGTTTCTTTACAACGATGCTTTCGTATCCCCTGAGTTCATTAAGAGATTTCTTTCCAGCGCCGATATGTTGCGTTTGACAGGTTTCGATTTCTGTAGAACTCTCGACACATCTTCTCTTACTCCTTCGACCTACACCTTCGGAAAATGAAACAAGGATACTTCGATGGCACTTACCACTTATTCAACAGGTATTCTCTTCGGTGCAGCTGAGAAATTCAGACCTTTGTCCAGAAATGAAACAGCTGCTTCACTGAGTGCTTCTGACGAGATGTTGTCCACTACTCGTTTCGGATCCGCAGAGGCGTCTTCCTTCTGCACTCTAACGGCTAGCTTCTAGAACTTATCTTTTTGTTTCATAGCAGTAAATCAGAAAACGTTATTCCGCCCACTTTATCTCCGTCCTGGGATTAAAATGTTGCTGCCAGTGAAAAAACCGAGATAACATAATTCAAGTCTCTTTGTATCTGCTGGATTCTTTCTCGAAGTAGTGCTTGGCTCGCCCTTTGGTAGATCATCCTGGTTTTCACTGTCTGTACATGGTTGCTAATTCTGGCAAGTTGGAATAACATCAATATCACGACACCGGGAGAGAAAAGTCGGATCACTTAGTAATTTACCTTTTACCTTGTACTGAAGAGGATGGCTATGGGGTTCCGGCATCGTGACTCCCCGCCGTCAAGGAAGTGAATATGCGGCCGCGGTGTGCGAGCAATATAAACAACGCGCTGCAAGTCACCTCGGCGGGCAACAATATTTTCGGAAACTTTCCCGCTCTCTTGTTCTTTCCGTTTCGCACCTAGCCAATGATGATGCCCAGCCAACAGCAACAGGAGGAATTTCAACCAATAACCCTTCTGCAGCGTAAGTGTGGAATAGTGGTTGTCTATCCAGTGCCGATGGGCCACCAACAGTATCCATAAGAGTTCAGCGATTAACGCCCCTCCTTCTGCATCAACGCGGGAATTTTAGCTTATGACGATGGCCCACCAATGGTAGCCACGAGAATTTTAACCGATACTCCCCCTTCTGCAGCACAAACGTGGGAAAATTCCCCTTTATAAGAGGACGCGGCACTGGTCTCTGACAGTTCTAGTTGTAGTGGACAACGCAACGTAGTGAAGAAGATCCCAGCACAGGGGTCGAAACGTCGATTATTTTAGAAGGAAATACGACGCGGCGTAACAACCTGGAAGATTTTAACTTTAGTGACAACGATCACGAAAACCTGCAGACTTGCATAAATGTGTGATTCTTATTGCGAAAATCAGTTGTCATTTTAGAATTAATACAACGCCCTTCTATCCCCTAACTTCATAAGAAACATTCATGTAGTAAGTTTGTACGGACGTGTGTAGTTAAATGAAAAAAGGAAATAAGTAAAATAAAACTTTGAATAGTGGACGTTACATTCCAGATGTGTTACGACCCGTGGCTCTACCCTTCAAAAAATGGCTCTGAGCACTATGGAACTTAACAGCTGAGTTCATCAGTCCCCTATAACTTAGAACTACTTAAACCTAACTATCCTAAGGACATCACACACATCCATGCCCGAGGCAGGATTCGAACCTGCGACGGTTGCGTTCGCGCAGTTCCAGACTGAAGCGCCTAGAACTGCACGGCCACATCGGCCGGCTCTCTACCCTTCATTCGATCCCTGCGCAACCCTACATTTCAGCAGGATAACGCACGACAGCATGTTGCAAGTCCTGTACGGGCCTTTCTGGATACAGGAAATGTTCGACTGCTACCCTGGCCAGCACATTCTCCGGATATCTCACCAACTTAAAACGTCTGTTCAATGGTGGACGAGCAACTGGCTCGTCACAATACGCCAGTCACTACTCTTGATGAACTGTGGTAACGTGCTGAAGCTGCATGGGCAGCTGTACCTGTACACGCCATCCAAGCTCTGTTTGACTCAATGCCCCTGCGCATCAATAATGGCTCTGAGCACTATGGGACTTAACTTCTAAGGTCATCAGTCCCCTAGAACTTAGAACTACTTAAACCTAACTAACCTAAGGCCATCACATACATCCATACCCGAGGCTGGATTCAAACCTGCGACCGTAGCGGTCGCGCGGTTCCAGACTGTAGCGCCTTTAACCGCTTGGCCACCACGGCCGGCGCATGCGCATCAAGGCTGCTATTACGGCCAGAGGTGGTTGTTCTGGATACTGATTTCTCCGGATCTAGGCATCCAAATTGCGTGAAAATGTAATCACATGTCAGTTCTAGTATAATATATTTGTCCAATGAATAGCTTTTCTTCTTGGTGTAGCAATTTTAATGGGCAGTAGTGTATTATGTGACATATATCCACATTTAATGAGAGCTGTCATTCATTGCACCAAAATGTCCAAGTCACTCTGCAATCCCTTACGATTGTCCATGAACGATGCTGTCCTACACAAAACAGCTTCCTAGTCGAGCAATCACACAGTGTTGTTAATTCTGTCTGATGAATCACTTATGTATAATGAATACATTAGAAGTGATGTTACGCTACCTTGGGGCACACCCGATGTTATTTTCGTTTATTTGGAGCATTCGTCTTCCGGAATAACGTATTGGGCTCTCGGAAGTTAGTCTAATAGAGAGTGTTTCCAGATTGTTATTACAGAATATTGTCCTCCAGAATAACGTGTAATCGTATGTTTTTTGCTGTATGGTGTGGTGCCCAACGCGTGTCGGAAACCTAGGAAGACGGAATGTAACTGTTCACCTGCGCCCGTTGTTTGCGAGCTGTTGCGTATGAATAATGCAAACCTGAAGTTACGAAGGAGAACACCGCAAGTGCCATAACCCTATTTCCCGGCAACTTTGTTCAGTGGAAGAGGAATCAAAATAAGCGAACACGTGTCCGGCTTATCCGTAGATGCTCGAACGTTACTGAAAAAATGATAGTCAGGGTTTAGTGGCCTTTTAGTGCACGATAATCACAGCTGAAATAACGGTGCAGAGGCTGGCGTCATGACTTGTCACTTTTTGTGTCTCGACTTCTGTTTACAGCATCATGATGGTCGCATCCGTGTTTGGCGACATCGCGGTGAACGCACATTGGAAGCGTGTATTCGTCATCGCCATACTGGCGTATTCACTGGCGTGATGGTATGGGGTGCCATTGGTTACACGTCTCGGTCACCTCTTGTTCGCATTGACGGCACTTTGAACAGTGGACATTACATTTCAGATGTGTTACGATCCGTGGCTCTACCCTTCATACGATCCCTGTGAAACCCTACATTTCAGCAGGATAATGCACGACCGCATGTTGCAGGTCTTGCACGGGCCTTTCTGGATACAGTCGTTTGCATTTAGTGAGAGATCTCGAGGTGCTGGCCAGGGCAGCAGTCAAACATTTTCTGGATACAGAAAATGACCTGCTGCCCTGGCCAGCACATTCTCCAGATCTCTCACTAGGTGCAAACTTCTAGTCAAAGGTGGCCGAGAAACTGGCTCGTCACAATATGCCAGTCACTACTCTTGATGAACTGTGGTATCGTGGTGAAGCTGCACGGGCAGCTCTACCTGTACACGCCATCCAAGCTCTGTTTGACTCAATGCCCAGGCGTGTCAAAGCCGTTATTACGCCCAGAGGTGGTTGTTCAGGGTACTGATTTCTCAGGATCTATGCATCCAAATTGCGTGAAAATATGATCACACGTCAGTTCTAGTATAGTATATTTAACCAATGAATACCCGTTTATCATCCGCATTTCTTCTTGGTGTAGCAATTTTAATGGCCAGTAGTGTATGTCCCGCAGTGCAACACAGTTCCCCGGCGCCGGTTTCGGATAGCGCCAGTTTGCCATGCACGGTATACCTTAACCACGGCGGCAAGCGAACAGTTTACAGATTTGGCGTTTCCGTAAATGCTGCCACCTTTGGCCCGAAAGCCAATGATCATTAACTTTTGGACGCTAGATAAATCCTTCTGTTGCCGTGTTATGACACCGACTGGATTGTTTTCCGCGTCCACCCCCCCCCCTCCCCACCCCATAACGGAACATGTTATACACCCTCCTCCGCTAGTGCTGCCACCTGTCGAGCCTAGGTGGTGGTCACATTAATGTGACTGGACCCTGTATTTGTAGGGAAGGAACGTGAGACGAAAGTAATCTGTTGCTTTTACATCGATAAGTAGCTTAGCAACGAATAAATGTTTATAGTATGGCGTTATAAACGAAGGTGATGTACAGTGGTCAATACAGAGGATACACCAGGTGCACAGTAGTCAATGGCAAAGACAAATTAGCTACATTCTTCCTCGACATTCTGCGTAGTGAACTGGACGACCTGCTAAATGCAATTTATACATCGCTGGAGAATGCTGCAACCCGTTACTCCTTCCTCGAAAACTAGCATAATCGCTGCCAGAATGTTTGAGTCAGTAAATGTAGCTGAGTTCCTGACAAACTGTTCCGCCAGAACGAGCCGTCGTAAACGCCGGAGTACGTGCGACACGCCTCGGGCACGCGGCGGCCAAATAGCGGCACAAAATATCTGCTCGGGATCGGAGCGTCGCGTCTCGTCGCAATAACGAACTTGGCTGCAGCGTTCGGCAATTAGGATTCCGGAGACTTTACGGCGCAGCGGCCGTTAAGCGCGCCGGAGCCGACCTGAACCTGGCGCGCCCTAATCAGGGCGAGTGGCGGCGTAGCGGGCTGCCTATCTGCCGTCCCCTGCCCTCCATCAGCTGCCAGTCACGTGCTGCGCGCACTTCTTCCGGGGCGACCAACTCCGGAGCGCCACCCAAAGCTGCCGTCACCGATCGCGCGTGAAACTTCACTGGAATCTTCGTACATGATAGCGTCTGACGTAAGATTACCTTCAGATACTGCGCTCAAGGTTCGTTTCTGTTTTATACTCTCTCTCTCTCTCTCTCTCTCTCTCTCTCTGTCTCTCTCTCTCCCTCTCTCTCTCTCTCTCTCTCTCTCTCTCTCTCTTTCTCGCACACACACACACACACACACACACACACACACACACATAGTGTCATCGTCGTGCTTGAGTATGTCTATTCTCAAGACATTAATAACCATTTGAAAATGGATTAAAAATAGTCTTGATCGCGATAAAATATTTATATGCTGTGGTAACCGGTTTCGGTCATAATGTGACCGTCTTAATACCCATTTTTATTGAAATGTGTATAAATTACGCATGTTTTGGGAGATATAATGTTGTATTTTTTGATATTAGAAACCAAGATCATTTATGTGAAACGGTTTATTTCATGAACAATTTCGACAGTAACTAGCTGTCATCTTGGAGATTCTCAGATTTTCCAGAAATATAATTACACATCAGTATAGTCGACGTACTGAGAGCATGCTTCAGTTATAGTGTGTTCGGAAATTCCCGTTATCCATGTCCGGAAACGTACCATTTCCGTTCTGCGACGGTTTCAGTTCACATGTGTTACGTGTCCACGTCTGCTGAGAAAAAAAGAATAGTCTCTGAGTTGCTTGTCGTGGTATGCAATAGGGTAGATAGGATGATTGTACCACTTCTTGTGGGGTCGTATGCAAAGTTTAATTTACGAGACTCCAGTAGAGACAGGAGACATACAATATGCTGCGTTTTTTTTTTTTTTTTTCTCCTTCCCAATAATGTATAGACGTAATGTTCAAGTGTTACTACAAAGATATTTGCTTAAGTGATAGGCGGAAACTTCGTTATGTTTTCTTTCGCATTATTACCTAGTAATTGTACGGCGTCATGTCTAATTCAGTTCCTCAAGCAGAAGTAGATGAGTGAAACATCGGAACTGAAACCGTCGTGGAAAAGAAACGGTACGTCTGCATACATTGGTTCCTATCGAAGTATTATGAATTCGCTCCCATCTACAAGTCCCAGAAGTTTGTAACGGGGATTTCCGAACACCCTATGTGTTTCTTGGGCAATTCGATTGAAAAAATGTAGGATATAGTTTCATGAAATTCCGAGAGCTGGTGGTGTTACACGTAGCGTTCAAAACGACGTTTGTAGCGGAGGTGCGTCCCAGGCAGGGAGCTGTCATTGAGCTGCTTTCGGCGGAAAATCAGAGCATCACAGATATTCATAGACACTTGCAGAATGTCTACGTAGACCTGATAGCGAACAAAAGCACGGTGAGTCGTTGGGTGAGGCATCTGTCTTCATTGCAACAAGATCGCACAAACTTGTCTCGTCTCTCGCTTAAGGGCCGGCCACACACACAGCTCATGCAGTGTTGGTACGTGCAGTCACTCTCATTCAAGGTGATCGACGGATCACATTCAAACAACTCGTTGCTCAACTAGACGTCTCTGTTGGAAGTGCTGAACACTCGTCCACCAGCTGGGGCAGTCAAAGGTGTGTGCCCGCTGAGTTCGTCGCCGCCTAATAGAAGACAATAAAGGGCAACGAAGGACCATTTGTGCGGAACTGCTTGCACTTTACGAGGCTGATCGTGACAGTTTTTTTGTCGAATATTGTCATGGGCCATGAAACATCGGTTCATCAATTCGAACCGGAAAAAACCAATCTATGTAGTGGCGCCGCACCACCAACGAGGAAAAAGTTCAAAGACGCACCCTCGACCGATAAAGTCAGAGCGACGGTTTTCTGGAACTCTGAAGAGGTTATTATGTTCGATGTCACCCCTCAACGGTACTCTCAGGAAATTAGAGAAACGTCTTTAGGATGTAGTCGCCACAAAAATGCAAACGAGTTTATTCTCGCCCACGTCACCGAAAGGCCTCACGTAAGTCTGCGCATCTCAGAGGAGCTCAGAAAAATTCACTGTACTGTTCTTCCTCATCCACCCTACAGCTTTCGCACCTTCCGACTTCCATCTGGTTTGCCCAATGAAGGATGCACTCCGCAGGAAGCGGGACGTGGATGATGACGTCATTGATGCAGTAAGACGTTGGTTCCCACGCTCAGCAGTAGAATGTTTCCTCGCTGGCATACAGAACGTCCCAATAAGGCCGTCACATTGAAAAATAGATTTTTGTGGCCAAAAGAGTGGTGAATAATATTGTTTGATGGAATCATGAATAATCCAAACCACTTTCAGAAGGAAGTGTATTGTAATCTTTACTGAACGCCTCTCGTAGAAACAACTGAATATTAATCTACGTGTAATTCGTGTGTATGTTCCATGAGAGATGGAAAATTATTTACTGCCTGCATATCTTAGTAGTTCGACAAAAACTTTCATATCATAAAGATAAGAGGCAATTAAAAAGTTTCCGTTCGGAGGCAGCGCAGTACAGAAAGTGTGAGCCAGTCAGGCAATATCAATATGATCGTTGAGGAAGTCATCCCACCGTTGCACCAGGTTGAAGATAGCCGTTTAGTAAAACACCTTGTCCTGCTGCTCGAATAAATCCGTAACTCTCTGCTACACGTCTTCGTTGATCATCCAAAACCTTTCTTAAGGGATCAAAGGGGTGCCAATAGTATGGGGAGAGATTACACGAGTACTCGAATGACTTCCACTTTAGTTGCCGCGACTCCTGCATTACGGTATTTGTGATAGTGAGACGTATGCTTTAATGAACCAGCAGCATCCTTTGTCACAGTTTTCACGCATTTCGCCTTAATTTCACCTCGTAATTACACAGTCTTCGTTCTCGGATGGATGACTAGCGGTGTTCGTTCTTCAGCAGCCAAGGAGAGACGCATTTGGTAATAACGTCGCCACAGTTCGTACTTGGAAATGGCCGGGTGATACGGGAAGATTTCAGTTAGATTACATCACGGTCAGACAGCGATTCTAAAATCAGATACCGGCTTATAAGGCGTACCCAGGAGCAGATATAGACTCAGATCACAATATAGCAGTGATGAAGAGTAGGCTGAAGTTTAAGACATTGATCATGGTAAACCATTGCGTAAAGAAGTGAAGTACGGAAGTACTAAGGAATGACAAGATACGCTTGAAGTTCTCTAAGGCTATAGATAGAGCAGTAAAGAATAGCTCGTTGGGCAATACAGTTGAAGAAGAATGGACATCTCTAAAAATGGCCATCACTGAAGTTGGAAAGAAAAACATAGGTACAAAGAAGGTAACTGCGAAGAAACCATGGGTTATTAGAAGAAATACTTCAGTTAGTCGATGAAAGAAGGAAGTACAAAAATATTCACGGAAATTCAGGAATACATAAATACAAGTCACTAAGTAATTAAATAAATAGGAAGTGCAGGGAAGCTAAGACGAAATGGCTGCATGAAAAATGTGAAGAAATCGAAAATGTAATGATCGTCGTAAGGACAGATTCAGCACACAGGAAAGTGAAAACAGCCTTCGGTGACATTAAAGGCAAGTGTGGTAACATTAAGAGTGCCACGGAAATTCCACTGTTAAATGCAGAGTGGACAGGTGGGAAGAGTACATTGAAAGCCTCTATGAGGGGAAGATTTGACTGATGTGATAGAAGAAGGAACAGGAGTCGATGTAGAAGAGATAGGTGATCCAGTATTAGAATTTAAGAGAGCTTTGGAGGACTGAAGATCAAATAAGGCAGAAAGGATAGATAACATTACATCAGAATTTCTAAAATCATTGGGGGGAAGTGACAAGAAACGACTCTTCGCGCTGGTCTGTAGAATGTATGAATCTGGCGACGTATCATCTGACTTTCGGAAATGTATCATCCATACAGTTCAAAAGACTGCAACAGCTGACAAGTGCGAGGATCACCGCACAAGCAGCTTATCAGCTCATGCATATAAATTGCTGAGAAGAATAATATACAGAAGAATGGAAAAGAAAATTGAGGATGTGCTAGATGACGATTAGTTTGGCTTTAGAAAAGGTAAAGGCACGAGAGAGGCAGTCTGACATTGCGGCTGACACTAGAAGCAAGACTAAAGAAAAATGAAGACACGTTCGTAGGGTTTGTCGACCTGAAAAAACGATTTCGACAATGTGTAATGGTGCAAGATTTTCGAAATTCTGAGAAAAGCTGAGGTAAACTATAGGAAGACGCGAGTAATACACAATATTTACTACAGCCAATAGAGAATAATACGAGTGGACGCCTAAAGACGAAGTGCTCGAATTAAGAAGGGTGTAAGACAGGGATGCAATCTTTCGCCCCTACTGTTCAATCTGCACATCGAAGAAGCAATGATGGAAATCAAGGTGAAAAAATATCAATGACACGATTCGCTGATGACGTTGCTATCCTGAGTGAAAGTGAAGAAATATTACATGATCTGCTGAATAAGATGAACAAATAAACTGCAAAAAACAGACATTTTGTGGTACACTGACGTACTTCTACAAACGTAGTGATTGTAGTAGTCATTTAAAGTAGAGCTCACGTCAACATTCCGTTACGTGCCTGCAGGAGATTGTGAACTGCTCTTTTTTTTTTTTTTTGTAGTGTTCATATTAGGACTAGCCCGTACATGAAAGTAATTATACCTAAAGTTATTGTAAAGTAAATTTGTCTTTGTACTAGTGCTTGTATGAATGGTTTCGAACCACTGTAGCAGTATGTACTTTTATGCACTTTTGATGTAAATTTAATATACTTTAGGTCCATTTTTTTCTTGTTATTTATCACAATAATTTGTTTTAGGCATTATAAAGTTTCCAGTTATGGGATTGTGTCTAGGAAAGGTGCGAAACTGGTTTCACATATATCAGATGAAATTACGTGTGGTTGAAAACTGTATGTCCCTATCCTTAAAACAATTGATTGTTTACTTTTTGACAATTTTTTCTTGTTTTCGTTGCTCATTATGACAGTACAAGTTAATTTCCTGTAAAATTTTAAATTAATTTCTGTTTTCAAATTGTTTAGGACTCGAAGGGTTAACTTACACCGTACAACTGCAATGGCTAATCATTCTTGAAATTTTCCAGTTTGGCATAACATGGAACACTTAACGAGTACCGTATCTGAGAGCCTACTGAATCTGTCACTTCCATAGCACAAATAGTATAGTATGGGGGGCAATATGAAATTGTTGGTTTTGGGATACAGAGTGTACAAACTACAGATGAAGTGTTTTGCTATAGAGAGCCATCAGTAAGCACTAGAATAATGTATGGCCAATATGGTTTCATGTAAGCGCTGAAAGTTGTATTTATTGTTCCGAATCCATTTTCGTTACAAACCACGGTAGTTAACGCCTTTCAAGGCGACGTCACACTTTTAAACATCCGTCACTGGCTTTCACTTCTAAACACAACTTTGTGCCGTTTAGTACGGTGAGGAAGCGCAAAAAAAGACGTGGGGAACAGGAGCCTCCCTCGTAGCCCAGGTTTCGACAGACGATTCAGTTATTTTTGTGCATTGGACGTGGTATCGCCCGATACAGCATGTCATGAATTTGTATGCAGCTGTTTCCCGGGATCATGCTGACGGCAGTGTGATTGGATCCATCGTATGAACTAATAAATAATCCCCTACAAATTGTTGAAGACAGAAGCTATGACATACTTCTGTGAATCATGGCCAGCCGCTGTGGCCAAGCGGTTCCAGGCGCTTCAGTCCGGAACCATGCTGCTGCTTCGATCGCAGGCTCGAATCCTGCCTCGGGCATGGAGGTGTGTGATGTCCTTAAGTTAGTTAGATTTAAGTAGTTCTAAGTTCTAGGGGACTGAAGACCTCAGATGTTAAGTTCCATAGTGCTTAGAGCCATTTGAACCATTTCTGAATCACGTCAAGATCTTCGACAGGCGTTCCAGGAGCCTTGATAGTATTTCTCCTCCACTACACTCAAAACGAAGTACCTGATTTAGGTTTCCCGATTCCCCAGGCCAATGCCGGGATGGTTTTTTTAAAAGAACACGCCGATTTCTTTTGCCATCCTTGACACCATCCGAGCTTGTGCTCCATCTCTCCCGATTAACGGGACGTTAAACTTTTTATTTATTTATTTATTTACGTGGCAACTGCCTTGTGAATTCGGAAGCGATCGAAGAGAAATGGAAGGGAGGCTGCAGCGCATCACTGATGTAAGGATATCCATACGGACTCGTATATAAGCACGGTTCGGATCCATCTGTTCCATCAATCGACTGCTGACTGCTCGCCCTGACCTCTACTTGAAAAATCCGCATTCCAACCGTGCGCCACCATGTGACTGGGCGGACAGCAGGCAGACTTTGCCAGATGGTCGCCTTTGGCCACACGGAGTGAATGAGTGCGTGGGCAAGTACGGCGTACCTGACCATGTGTCAATGGGCGTCTTTTAGACAGGTAGACGGCGTAACACGCCTACCGTAACTTGTGAGTTTTTACCAATGCGAAAATGCCAGAGGCCGAAGACCTTCACATGGTAACGGCCAGGTGGTGATCCCAGGATTGTATCTGCAAAGCGTTGTAGGAAAGATTGTCGCCAGTAGTCCGAGGCAAGCAATTCGGTGATTATACGATAGAAAGTGGGAATCAAGTGATTGCTCATCGAAAGAGAAAAAAGTATCGGGAGAGGGACTTGGATGACAGATCAAAAGTAGTAGCTAACAGGTGGCGAGAGAGGAAAAGCACTGGAGAAGTGATGAACAAGGTTGGGCCGTAAGCAGCCAGCCGATCGACATAAAGGTGAAGTGCGAGCAGTTAGACTGCATTAGACGACCGTGGATGGGTGGAAAACAAGCATTCTAACGTGGACTTACTAACAGATACTTGAACGGCAGAGTTTCCTATCGCTGACTGGCGATGGGCGTGTTAAAACCGAAATACGTTTCCAGAGTTGGAGTGACATTTGTAAGCGTGGGAGAAACTTGGTTTTGCTCAGTGGACGTGGAACTACTTTGTTAAATAATGATTATTTTGCAGTACTATTACCGTTGATGTGATTCCTTCATTATGGTCAACCTATCCTTTGGATTCTCTTCAGTGATGGTATATTTTTTATTGTGACTGAGCTTGTACGTAAATAATCTTCTTGTATTTTCCCGACCCAACGAACGGCTGGAGATATCCGTCACTGAATTAGTCAGAGAGCTTAATAAATTTTTGGAGCTTCATAGTCCTAGTTTCACGGTATTTCTAAGGAAAAGTGTGGCTGGCAACCCGTAATATAGAATTTATGAGAAATACAAAGAGCCAAACAACTAAATAGGATGACTGACTTAATGAGTTGTGTCTCCAGAGAAGCTGGTATTGGAAAGATTTACTTGCGGAAACAAAATTGCATTACACTTTCTATCAGAAACAACAGATATTTCACTTCAAAATAGGTTTATGTGGCACCATTCTAACTTTTATATACATCTGTCTCTTCATGTCCAATATCTGGGGCAACTGTACCAAGAATTTCTACTACTGCAGCGGGTACAATCTTCAGAAGAAGAAAAATCTAATATTCTCGATACGAGGATAAAAACTGATGAAACTTCGTATTTTAGGCCTAAAAACGTCTAGGGATTCACCGGAAAGACTAACCAGAGGCCCTAACCAGACGCAACAAACCCGAAATAGAGCCTCGCTGAATTTCAGTCAGTTATACGAATTACGTTCATTGAAAGCGATTATTTTTTGCATCCTGAGCGATTCTGTGGCCACCAGATGTTAATCCATGGAGATCATTGATAACAATTAAAGCTAAACGAACCAGCAAATAAAGACTTTTCAGACCAAGTGTATGAAACTTGTTTTGCTAGTTATTTAGCTAAATACAAGTCACATCTAAAGTATTGCCCTGGAAAAAGACTCGGGAGTAGGTGAAATATTCTGAATTGCACCAATACGTGAGATACACCAGTTACATACGCTTATAGGCGTTTCGGGTAAGAGACGCAAGATGGAAACAAATATTCACTGCAAATGACTTTCTGTTTATTTTTCTCCATATGAGGAGAGATTCAATATAGATGAACACTGAAGGAGACTGTGAGCTGAGCAAATACGTGGTTTCACGTACACCGATTGTATTGCTCGTCTCCCTGGAATTTAATATTGCTATCTGTGCCAAGGGGACAGAAATAAACTAAAATTGTTCACGGATCAGGTGTATGTGTGCAGATGTCTCAATATGATCATATTCACGATAAAGCTATTAACACAATAGAAAGAGAATAACAGAAAGAGAAACTCAATTTGTTTCTTTCCTCACCCCCAACCCTCCACAGACTCTCTGCACCCAAATGCAGCTTGTAACTGCAAGAACTCGTCGTAACGGATATCCTTCCTAGCGCCTGACGTTATGCCACATGTAAACTTCTTTTCAACTGCCATGACTGTAGTCTTTTGGTAGACAGCGTCTATCAGGTGTATCTTCTTACATAGACAGAATCTTGTAAATCTGCTGAATCACACGTTGTACAAACGTAACAAAGGTATCAAAGAACGTCTGTTACAAGATTCTGAGCATGTTTCACATCAGCTGGCCATTCATTCTATTTTTACAGGCTTTTTCAATAATTCGACCCGCGGATATAATCACGTGGGGGATGTCACAATCTGTCACCATTAACATGACGAAGATGCTTTATCTAAATGTAAACTGTAAGTCTTGGGTCAGCTTTTGCGGATGGAGAAGGTTAACGCCATGACAGTCACTGTGAAATTGCAGTTTGTGGAGAAAGCAAAGTGGATGCAGGCTGCACCTGGAAGTAATGATTTGTGTTTCAGAAAGGACCAACCGCTGCTGAGAGATGAGACGTCTCAGGGAAAAACAACAGGCCACATTCTCAGGACACATTCTTTCACCTCTTTTTAGCGTTCCTTATCTCAATCGGTAAAAAGTGAACCCTTATAGGATCAATTGCTTTCTGTCTATCTATCTGTCTGGCCGCATATCCATCCGACTGTTACAAACCCTTTTTTTCTGAGGAAAAGGTAAAGACAGGAAGTTGAAATTTATGACTGGTAGCCGGCCGGAGTGGCCGAGCGGTTCTAGGCGCTACACTCTGGAACCGCGAGAGCGCTACGCTCGCAGGTTCGAATCCTGCGCCGGCCGGAGTGGCCGTGCGGTTCTAGGCGCTACAGTCTGGAACCGAGAGACTGCTACGGTCGCAGGTTCGAATCCTGCCTCGGGCATGGATGTATGTGATGTCCTTAAGTTAGTTAGGTTTAATTAGTGCTAAGTTCTATGCGACTGATTACCTCAGAAGTTAAGTCGCATAGTGCTCAGAGCCATTTTTAGAATCCTGCCTCGGACATGGATGTGTGTGATGTCCTTAGGTTAGTTAGGTTTAAGTAGTTCTAAGTTCTAGGGGACTGGTGACCTCAGAAGTTAAGTCCCATAGTGCTCAGAGCCATTTGAACCATTTATGACTGGTACTGGGGTCTCCGGTTCCTTGTTAATGCAAAACGTTTAAGCTTATAACGTAATACAATCAAAATGCGCGAGCATTTATGTCACATATATTGATACTCGCAAACTCACTTCCCCTTGACCTAGAATAATATAAAAAATGAAATGAAATGTCGTATTGCTAGGGTCTCCCGTCGAGTAGACTGGTCACCTGGTGCAAGTCTTTAGTTGACGCCACTCCCACGAATTGCTTGTCGATGGAGATGAGGTGATGATAAGGACAACACAACACCCAGTCGCTGAGAGGAGAAAATCTCCAACCCAGTCGGGAATCGAACCCGGCTCCTTAGCATGGCATTCCGTTGCGCTGACCACTCAGCTATCGAGGCGAAAAGAATCATGTAATTTGGTAAGAAGCTGGGTTTCTCAGTATAAATAAAGCAAAAATTCCTAAAATTGTTAATTTGTAATTATAGCAAATAATTATTTATTTATTTATCTTTCTTTTGCATTTACTGCCTGTTGGCCCGTATATTAATACCCCGTTTTCATATTAACGGGTAGAGGTATCAAAGTTTAATTTATGTCGAATAATAACGTCTACTGTCACTTAGCGGTGTAAGTCAATGCAACAAAAAGGTTGAATTAATGTTATTATCTATATACATCATTAAATTTGGACGGAACTCTCACAGCGTGAATATTACTCTCGCTTTCAATCTTCCTTCATTTCTGCCTTTTATTTTATTTTATTTTCTTAAGAGATGAAGCACATCTTCCTTGTTAACGATTGTCTTGCGGATGCAAAAGTTGATGAGTTCCCACGTAAACTACAGTACAGTTAAGACAGACACCGAAGCACTAAGCCACCTATGAGAAAATTTCAATAAAAATGAAGCAAGTAATGTGTATTTCAGTTTTTAATACTGTGAGAAAGAAAACTGGCCTTTCGTACCTCAGCAAGGCGCTTTGTAATGGTTCCGCGCCGCCGAATCTGGGAGCAAGAGCTCCGTCATGCCGCATGCGCCCAGTGCCACCATTACGTCACTTCCATTGCGCAATCGTTCTAAAGTAATAATAATTAGCTGTACAATAATTTTACTACTTGTGTGTTAATTTATACGAAAAGAGATAACATTTGACAAATTTTCAAATATATGAAGTAAATATTTTATGCAGTTATTTCATGTTACTTCGTTACTTCTCAGCGGCAGGAAAGTCCAAATAAGGCGTAAAGCAACAATTTTACATACAGTATGCTTGCAGTTTTATGTTTCTATTTTTCCTATACTAAATGAATAATTTCGGTGAAATCTAATGCCATACAGAATCGATACAGTCTCTGAAAGATTATCTTTATCTGGGTATTACGCTTTTGAAACAAAGAGATGTGGTGTGGCCTTTGACTATTGTAGCATTAATATTTCAGCCGATATCCATATTTTCAGGTTGTTTTCAGAGCACATTGGCATTCGTGTCATGTCTTTGAAAATGTCTGTTGTTTTGTTTTGCAAGTGACGATGATACCTCTTACTGGACTCCACACAGGAAAAAGTCCTCTTCCAGTGGAGAACTGTTAGGTCCCTTCTTTTCTTCTTGTAGTGTTCAACCCTGTGGTTGGTTAGTAGCAGAGCGCCATTCCTCTCTTCTGTATGCCTTCCTCTTCATTTCAATGTATGTGTTACTTCCAGCATCATTCAAAATCTGGTGCGTGCATGATATCTGTGATCGCCCCCGCCAATTCCTCCCTCAATAGCTGGAAACAAATATTCACTGCAGATGATTTTATGTTTATGTTTCTTCATATAGGTCACTGGAAAGTTCCAAATGGGTAGGAGATGACCAATTCAGAATGGGTGTGCAGTCCGTTTAAATACCGCGTGGAATTATGTACTTGTGCAGAACTAATTTATACTCTTACGACAATTTTTTAAAAATACACTTCAGGGCAAGAAATTATGGTAGAATTTTTAAAATAGAAAATTACCAGGCAAATCTCCCGATTTCCTTAAAAAGTGACGCCAGAGAGCTCTGAAAGATACGTTTCAGGAAAGAACTTTCGTATTGTTTCAATTTTCCGTGATTGTAAAAGAACCTGATGGGCGCAATCTCACTGGATCGTTTTCAGAGTATAACCCATCTTACTAAAGAAGTGTAGCAAAGCATTTGGTTTTCAAATTATAACCCACATCACTAATGGAGTACAGTAAAGCATTTGGGAGATAGTACGCTTTCTTTCCATTAATGAACTTACAGAGCTGCCGGTAAGGGAGAAATTTGCAATTTTCAGGTAAGAGGAGTCTACAATAAGAAGTCATAAGGAGACTTTTTCCTGTATTTTCTAGGTTGCATCTCCAACCACATCTGCTGCCACTATAGAGTGGTGAGCTTTAGAGTGTTCCTAGCTCAAGTAGCAGCTCTCTAGTTGCAAACAGGAAGAGAGTCATGTAAACCAATATGTTAGATAACTGAAAATTGTCTGTTTCGTAATTACCAATTTCTTCGATAAAACCCAACCTTCCCGCTGTTTCATGCATAACCGCAGGTCCTAAAATGTTCTTAAAACCACAACTTCCCGAATAGCACTATCAGATATATGTAACCGTTTAAAATATGAGTAAAACAATAATCAAATGGAATGAAAAGGAATATTGGAATAAGCGGTGTGCTATATGCTACTAAATGGAAAGGTAAATATATGATAAATGAAAAGCACCAGTTTGCTTTTGTTCTACAATATTGCTTTTATTGTTAACCGGTTTTCGCCTTACAAGGCCATCTTCAGACATTTACTGAGTATTATCACCAAAGAAGTTAAATGTTAGCAGACAACATTGGAAGAGAAGTAACACATCTAGACTGATGTGTTACTTCTCTTCCAATGTTGTCTGCTAACATTTAACTTCTTTGGTGATAATACTCAGTAAATGTCTGAAGATGGCCTTGTAAGCCGAAAACCGGTTAACAATAAAAGCAATATTGTAGAACAAAAGCAAACTGGTGCTTTTCATTTAGTATAATGTTGTTCTACCAATAACCGACGGAAGATTGTGTAAATATATGAAATCTCAGTGTTCGTTCGACGGCGATTAGAGAAGTAGGGGCGGGGGAATGGTGCGCGATCCAGAAGAAGGAAGACCGTCCTTTAGAAAGAAACCTTCCCGGAATGTCCTTTAATCGATTTAGTGAACTACTAAGAACGTTAATCTGTATAGATTGAATGTCTCGCAATTGCGAATAATGACAACCATAAGCTGTAGGAATGGAATGACGACAGTGAAAATTTGTGCCGGGCTGGGACCCGAATTGCCGCGCGGGGTAGCCATGCGCTCAAGGGCGTCTTGAAACGGTTCTCGCGGCTTCCCCCGTAGGAGGTTCGAGTCGTCCCTTGGACATGGGTGTGCGTGTTGTCCTTAGCGTAAGTTAGTTTAAGTTAGATTAAGTGGTGTGTAAGCTTAGGGACCGATGACCACAGCAGTTTCGGTCCCGTACAACTTACCATAAATTTCCATTTTTTTGTGGTGGGAGGGGGAGGGGGGGGGCTTCGAATCCGGATTCCTCGTTTATCGCCAGCAGTCGCCTTACCATTTAGCTATCAATGCATGACTCACCGTCAGACCCAAACTTCCATAGGTCGTCAACCATGCGTTTACGACCTGGACTCGGACTTCCATTACGTATATTACCGTAAAGATCAGGCTTTGTTCTTTGAAAGTCGCTTGCCCGGTATCGGCAGAGACGCATGTTTGATGACATGTGGAAGTTTTGGTGTGGCAGTCACTCGTGCTTGGATAGCCGAATGGTAAGGCGACCGTTTGCGATAAGCGGTAAATCCGGGTTCGATTCCCGACCAGGCACAAATTTTCACTGTCGTCTTTCGATGCATGCATGTCCAAAAGGACTTTGTATCGTATTCAGAATAACACAGACACTGCAATATCGTATTAAGTCTGTATGACTGTAATTTGAATCACTGTCCTCCCAAATGTGAATCCAGGGGTGACGTGGTCATCAAGTTTCCCTCAGATACGTCACATTCGGACGCTCAGAAAGAAATAATTGCTGTCAATATAAGTTACCTTCGTGGTTACCTGAATTTGTGGTACTTATCTATGAAAAGTAACTGTTCCTTTCACTATTTAGATATGCGTCTCAAGCAGAAGTAATTATTCGCCATTAGTGTTACTAATTAATTAGTGTTAGTAATGAATAAATGTATAAAAGAAACAGGAGAAACATGTGAGCCAAGGTTTCGGCCTTGGAGCAAAATGTGAACAAATAAGATTAAATTACAGTCACGTAACAATTGGGGTTCGGTGTGGGCGACATGTGCAGTACGCTATGCCTCATCGATATATCCGTAATCTATATCAGAGATTAACACAAACGCTTATTTTTAATTGTACGAGGATGTCCCAAAATTATGTAGGTGGTAGAGGCGTACGTAGTCCTGACAGTGCAATGTGTGCGGGTCACAGGTAACAGCCGCATCAACCTTGGTGACGCTAATTTGAAAAATAATACATAATTTTCTGAGTTGTCAGCGGTGTGTTTAGTTACTGTTTACTCTCCAGAAATGGTTGTCGAAGGCTGCATTACTTGTAACAGAATCTTATAGGCTTGTGTTTAATGTATAGTACAATAGAATACTGTACCCGAAAGGCAAACCGGATATACACTCAGGAAATTTTGCTGTTCGTTTACGGTTGGTGTATGAAACGCTATTGGAAACTGCTGGAAGCTGCTTTGTATGATCCTAGCTGCCTGTCTCGTTGTATAATAGTCACGGACAGTAGCAAAATTTTACGCGCAGTTGTAATGCATGCATAGTAACTAATAAAACTTTCAACTGTTGCTAAGACCGTATGTTGTTCCTAAAAGGATAAGAAACTTTCCAGTGGTTCCTTATCTCAAAGCACTTAGTTTAGAATTCTCATCAATGTGCATAGTTTTGGTACTAATAGCTTGCAACCCCTTTACAAATTATCGATTTCTTATAATTCTTCTGTAGGATTTGTCCATGTCTGTAAATGCTAATTGCGATAACTTTAAGCTTCATTCGTATGATAGACATCTGTTTCTAAATTATACGTTCTCGTGGTGGATTTTCCGGCTGCGGTGAGTTCCTTAAAATGTCCATGGCATTACTCACTTCCGTAGTTATGAATTGAGTTCATTTATTTTGGCTCGTAGAAATTAATGGAGCATTACAGAAGAAACACTAACCTGGGAAAGAAGACAACGTAATTATCACGAAATGATTCTCCCAGCAGCAGGAATCGAACTGCATGCCGTAGAGTCGAGCACTACTACATAGGGAAGCATTAGAGCCCTCGGCTAGGGAACAGATTATTTTTTCCGGAGCTCTATGTACACAGCCAATAAAAAGTAATTCTAAAATTTTTGATCGTAAGAATAAGAATAAAACCGTGGATGCCTGTTAACTGGTAACAGCCATCGCTAGATCACTAACACAGATTCATGGCTATTTCAAGATTATTGTTATCGTTTGAGTCCGGTTATTAGGACCGTGAAACAAGTGAAACTTTTCTGAAGACCCTTTTTTATTTTTTATTTTTCAGGATGAGGTGGCACCATTATAAACTAAATAAATTAGTTTTCGGAAGGAACGGGATTCATATCTCTAACCACTTAGGTTTAGATTTTCTTTGGTTTCCCTAAATCAGTTAACGCGAATATTTCCTCTAAATACGGCGTGAACAGTTTCGTTTCCCAGGCTCATCTAAGACGAATTTCAACTGCGTCCGTAACTATCTGCTCTTCGATGGGTCGTTAAATCTCAATAATCCTTCGTTCTTCGTATTTACTCAAGCATGCGGGCACTTAAAATACGCTAGAAACACACGACTCGGTTCAGGACTGCGGAATACTTATTTTTTACGTTACCTGGTACAGTAAACATTAGTATGTCGCCATGTGTGTTGTGTGTGTGTTTGTGTACGTGTGTGGAGCTGGAAGGTGTTGTGCGGTCTACAGGTCGCAACTGTTTTGCGGCTTTATTTGCTTTTCATTTTCCATGCCCGGAGCGCTCATAGCCCGAAGAGCAGTAAATAACACTCGTTATTTAAAGTTCAGCGCATCTGGAAAATAAATGTATATGCCGCGCATTTTAATTAAAACATTTGCTTCACCATTCAAGGGGCACTTGGGAGCCTTTCGCAGAAGTGCGTTAGATATACTGAACTTAAAGCGATAGATTTCTGAATGGAAATACATTGAGGTGACTTGGAGGTAGCGACGTGAACATATAAAGAAGGCAGTAGCATCACGTTCACAAGGTATCGAAGGGCAGTTCATAGGCATAACACAGCCAAGTGGGTGCAACAAGAGTTAACTTGACCTGGTAAGAGGAAACAGGCACTAGAGGTGGCGACAGACCTTAATGCCGCCTTCGGTGCATGTTACCTCGTACAGCCCTTAGCGATGTATAGTGTGCTACGACAAGTAGCCATAATTTTTACTGACAAGTACCATTATTATGTCAGCTCCAATACGTGTACTTTTTTTATGGTTTTAAATTTGATTTTAAAAAGTCATTTTATGTGACAAGAGCGTTTTGTATCGACTGGTTTTGCCTGATCAAAACGTCTACATTCCGTGTCTAAACCAGGTCGAGTTAAATCTTGTTCCACCAGGTTCACTGTATTACATAAATAATGTTTGCTATTGATTTGGAGAATATTCTGGACAGCTAGAGTGAATGTTTCGACAACCCAGATCTCCCAGGATGAATCCCATCGAACTGGTCTGTTCGTGCACAATCTGTTGCATCGGAAACACTTTCGCAGCGAGGCTCAGAATGTCTGCAGGAGATTCCGGCTTGTTGAGTCCATGCCTCATCGGGTTGCTGCACCACGATGAGGAAAAGGAGGTCCGATACGATATTAGGAGGTATCACACCGCTTTTGTCACCTCGGTGATAATGTCGGACAACTTTGCTCTTTTTGTGCAGCCTTAAAGCATCGACTGCTCAACGACCAGCCCAGCGCCGCCAAACGGCATCAGGAAGGCGGTGACCCCCTCGCCATTGGAAAGAGCGGCCAGCTCCACGCCTGCAGGAGGACAGAGTTCAGGGCGCCTTGTAAATGCTGACTTAACCAACTGCGCTTCGCTCGTCGGCCATAGTTCCATCGCTGTCTTCGAGAGCCTCAATAATGAGTAACAGGAAACCGATACTTAGCCTGCGTTCTGCGAGTAGTAATAGTGAAAAGTTCTTACACGTAGTAGGCACAGGAAGTTAAGTATTGTTTTTCCCTTTTTATAAATAAAGTACCATATTAATCAGCACATGATATGTACAAATGATGCTGGATTCCTGCCGCTGGCTATCGCTACTTCTCTCCCTCCTTGTTTGTGTCGGTGCTGATTCCCACAGAAGCCGACACAACACTTTTCATGCGTCAAAGCTCTAATATCATGGTACGACCGCCTGAAATGAGAGCTGCAAATCTTCTGATAGCGCCATGCAAACCCTTGGCTATCCCAAACGTTAAAGTGCTGTCGTCTTCTCTACGGGATCAAATCCGTAGAGAGGCATGCCAGAGTGGCATGCGTTTTTATTCAGTTCAAGTTTTCGGCCTGTCATAATGTCTCCCATATGTTTCCAAACACAATACAGCGTATTTCAGCACTTTTTGCGTTGGTACGGCTTTCAAATTTTGGATATCTTAAAACCTAGAAGTGACGTCAACTAGATATAAGGTCTGAAAACCGAGCCAGAGGGGCATGGGTTTTTTCTGTTCAAGTTTTCGGTCTGCCATAATGTCTCCCACATGTTTCCAAACACCATACAGCGTATTTCATCACGTTTTGCGTTAGTACGGTGTTCTTAAGGCGGTGTTTCTACATTGAATTAATATGAAGGATACATTTCAGAGAAAAACTTCGTGATTCAGCCCGAGTCCACCACAGAAATGCTGAAGCGTCTGCCGTGAGAGACCCAACTGAATGAAGATTAGATTTGGGTTTTCGTTCGACAATCGTTTGAAATTCTTGAGAATAGATTTCTTTTAAACAGTTAGTGGAGGTCACCACGTAGGATCATGTGTACTTCAAGTATTTGTTATGACTACTTGACGTGCTATTGTGTGTGCCGGCCGTTGTGGCCGTGCGGTTCTAGGCGCTACAGTCTGGAGCCGAGCGACCGCTACGGTCGCAGGTTCGAATCCTGCCTCGGGCATGGATGTGTGTGATGTCCTTAGGTTAGTTAGGTTTAATTAGTTCGAATTTCTAGGCGACTGATGACCTCAGAGGTTAAGTCGCATAGTGCTCAGAGCCATTTGCACCATTTGAACGTGCTATTGTGCTCTAATCGTTATTTTACTATTTGACATGCTCATCACACTGTTCTCGCACTCGTGACAATTAAGTGGTCTCTTTATATACAGGTCCATTACGCCAGTAATTGCACATACTCTGACGGAGAAAAAGACCCCAGCACCGAGGAGTTGTGCAAGACGAACGAAAGTTGGCAGGTGTGTTTTTATATCTGAAAGATGACGTCTACTCGTATTTCGCGCCAGTCACATAAGAGAGGGGCTTGTGGTACCACTAAAAGAATGCAAAACAGATTTCCTTAAAATAGGCGCTGTAACTGCCGTGAGCGTGAGTTACCTTTGAGACTGGACATATTGAGTTGAAGTGGGTCAAGAATGTCTTTAAGACGACGAAGACGCGATTATAAAGAGCTCACTGATTTTGAATGAAGTCGTGTAAGAGGGCTACCAGAAGCTGGATGTTCCTTATGCGATATTGCAGAAAGAATTGGCAGAAATGTAACCACTGTACACGATTGTCGGAAGAAACAGTTGCAAGGAGATCGAGCTCCAAACGGCCACGTGGCACGTCCAAGAGAGTAGACCGTCCATTTCGACGTGTGGCTGAGACGCTTCGTAGAGCGTCTGCAACAGCAGTTGCACCAACAGTTGGCACCACTGTGACACAATGCGCTGTTATAAAACGGTCACTTCAAGGACAGCTCCGAGTCAGACGCCCCTTATCGTGCATTCCCCAAACCACCTCCGTTAGCGATTTCAGTGGTGAGAAGCGAGAACTCTATGGAAGACGGAGGTCCTTGCGTTTTCTAATGAAAGACGGTTCTGCCTCGGTGCCAGTGATAGCCGTGTGATGGTTAGAAAGAGGCCAGATGAGCGCCTGCATATAACCTGTCTGTAGCCTTGAAACACTGGACGTACGCTTGGAATCATGGACTGGGGCGCGATTTCGTATGACAGCAGCAGCAGTCTCGGGGGCATGCCACGCACCTTGACTGCAAATGTATACGTCAGTCTGGTGATTCGATCCGTTCTGCTGCCATTCACAAACAGAATTCAGGGTGACGTTTTCCAACAAAATATCGCTCGCAGCATACTACTGGTGAAACCCAACATGCTTTGCAGATTGTCGACATGTTGCCTTGGCTTGCTTGATCACCAGATCCGTCTGCAGTCTCGCACGTATGGGGCATCATCGAACAGACAGCTCCAGCGTCGTCCGCAAACAGCATTAACTGTAACTGTATTGACAGGTCGAGGGCAACAGGAATCGAGCTAGATCCCGCAAACTGAAATCGGACACCTCTACAACACAATGCACGCACGTGTTCATGCTTGCATTTAACATTCTGGCGGTTAAACCCGTTATTAATGTACTAGCATTCCGCATCTGCAATGGCTTTTCTCGCGATTTCATTGCAGTGAATTTGCAACGATAATCACTTAAATATGTTACCTGTTACACTCCCGAAATTTCGTTACTCTACATTGATTATTTCCTGGTACTGGTATTTTCTTTCTGTAAATGTGAATCAGTCGCCGCCAATCGCGAGCCTGAAATCGGCAGCAATCTGGTAAACTGCATATGTGGAGTAGTTGCCGACTTTTCTCTGTACACACACACACACACACACACACACACACACACAATAAGCTTTAATATTTTCTGTGTGAGACAAAATGGACCAGAATCAAAATAAAAATATCTCATCCTCTGGTATTTCTTATTGTAACTCCTTCTGCCTCCTTACCAGCTCGGCTGTTATTTCGGTGAAAAGACCCCGTATGGGTGGGGTCTCGAACACCCTAAGCGCCTTTAGAATGGAGAACAGAAAGTAATGACTGAAAAAGATATATTCCGTGATTGTTTACTTATTTCGGTAACTGTCGGCAGCTATTGGTCCTCCCTCTACATCCTGGGATCGAGGTTCGATTCCCGGCCGCGTTAGCGTCTTTATCTCCTCGGGGGATGGTTATCTGTGTTGGTCCCAACGTTTCAAATCATCACTGTCCCACGAGGTGCCGATGTGACGTCAAACAGAAACACTTACACTAGACGACCGAACTAGCCCAGACGGTGTTGATCAGGCCTCAGAAGGTCCACCAGTACCGACCGACGGCCATATCTTCAGTCAAAAGATGGCTTCGGAGGCGGATATGGAGGGTCATGTGGCCAGCACACCGCTTTCGCACCCGTTGTCGGTTTTCATGACAGAAGCCGCTACGTCTCAATCAAGAAGCTCCTCAATTGGCCTTACAAGGGCTGAGATGAGTGCACCTCGCTTTTCAACAGCGCTTGCCAGACTCGAACGGTCACCCATCCAAGCCCGGTGATCTGGCGGGAAGCGGTGTAACCATCGTGGCAAGGCCGTTGACCACCGAATGTCTCTTGACCAATAATATCATGTCATTTTTCTACATCTGCATAGATACTCCACAAACCACAGCACGGCGCGTGGTGGAAGGTACCCTGCAATACTATCAGTCATTTCCTTTGCTGTTCGACTTGCAAATAGAGAGAGAGAAAACGACTGTCTATGTGCATCCGTATGAGCCCTAATTTCTCGTATCTTATCTTCGTGATGCTTACGCTCAATGAATGTTGACAGCAAAAGAATAGTTCGGCAGTCAGCTTCAAATATCGATACTAAATTTTCTTGAAAGTGTTCCTCGGAAAGAACGTTGCCTTCCCTCCAGGGATTCCCATTTGAGGTCTCGAATCATTTTGTTCGAACCCACCCGTAAAAAAGCTAGCAGGCCGCCTCTGAATTGCTTAGAGGTCTACCTTCAATCCAATCTAGTACGGATCCCAAACATTCGAGCAATATTCAACAATAGGTGCGGCCTCCTTTATGGGTGAATAACTCCTTCCTAAAATTCTCCCAATAAACCGAAGTCGACCATTCGCCTGTCCTACCACAGTTCTCACATGCTCGTTCTATCTCATATCGCTTTGCACGTTACGCCCAGATATTTAAACGACTTGAATGTGTCAAGAAGTACAGGGCTATTACAAATGATTGAAGCGATTTCATAAATTCACTGTAGCTCCATTCATTGACATATGGTCACGAGACACTACAGATACGTAGAAAAACTCATAAAGTTTTGTTCGACTGAAGCCGCACTTCAGGTTTCTGCCGCTAGAGCGCTCGAGAGCACAGTGAGACAAAATGGCGTCAGAGCCGAGAAAGCGTATGTCGTGATTGAAATGCACTCACATCAGTTAGTCATAACAGTGCAACGACATTTCAGGACGAAGTTCAACAAAGATCCACCAACTGCTAACTCCATTCGGCGATGGTATGCGCAGTTTAAAGCTTCTGGATGCCTCTGTAAGGGGAAATCAACGGGTCGGCCTGCAGTGAGCGAAGAAACGGTTGAACGAGTGCGGGCAAGTTTCACGCATAGTGATGTGAATGATTCAGTGTTTAAACCTCCTCTACCAAGAAAGGTCCAGAACTGCGAGCTCGCATCAACAATGCTTTCGAACTCATTGATGGGGACATGCTGCGCCGAGTGTGAGAGGAACTTGATTATCGGCTTGATGTCTGCCGAATCACTAAAGGGGCACATATCGAACATTTGTGAATGCCTAAAAAAACTTTTTGAGTTTTTGTATGTGTGTGCAAAGCATTGTGAAAATATCTCAAATAATAAAGTTATTGTAGAGCTGTGAAATCGCTTCAATCATTTGTAATAACCCTGTACAGTACTAGTACTGTATCCGAACATTACAGCTCTATTCTTCCTACTCATCGGCATTAATTTAAATTTTTCCACATTTAGAGTTAGCTGTCATTTATCACACCAACTTGAAATTTTGTCTATGTTGGCTTGTATGTTTCTGCAGTCACTGAATTTCAGCACCTTACCGTAGACCACAGCATCATCAGCAAACAACCGCAGATTTCTGCCCATTCTACCCGCCAAATAATTTATGTATACAGAGAACAACAGCGGTCATACCACACTTCCCTGAGCCACTCCTAATGATGCCCTTGTCTCTGATGAACACTCGCCGTCGAGGACAGCATAGCGCGTTCTGTTACTTAAGAAGTCTTGGAGCAACTCACATATCTGTGAATTTATTCCATATGCTCGTACCTTCGTTTATGATGGTAACTGCTGCTTGGGCATAATCTAATAAAACTATGTAAGTTTATTTTAGTTTATAAACTGCCGACTATTGTGATCCTTTGTTAATTTCGTAGTACCCAAGTGTATGGGCAGTATTGGTTTTTGGTAGGTCCGCTTGGAAATGTGCTTGTAGCAAAAAAGAGCCTGCCATCATACACTATTCCCTTCAAATAAGCTGTCTTGGGGGAAATAATGCCTCGTTTCTTTTCCTGCCTGAGCAATTAACGACAAATAAAAATTAAAAATTTCCTCCTACACACATCTCGCTTCACTATCATGTCAGCAGAAGTAGAGAAAATTAAGTTTATATCAAGGTGTACAGTTCCCAGTGCGCCATCAGAGGAGACGTCAGGAGTAGTGTGAAACTATACTTGTGCCCTGTGTACTAACCACAACACACCATAGGTTGCCTTGTAAAGTAGAAACGTAACGGCAGATATGTATGTTTTATTACTGACTTGAGCTGTAGTGGAAGATTTAGAGGCAGTGTTGGAGGTACATGCAGAAGTACAACAAATGGCTCTGAGCACTATGGGACTTAACTTCTGAGGTCATCAGTCCCCTAGAACTTAGAACTACTTAAACCTGACTAACCAAAGGACATCACGCACATCCACGCCCGAGGCAGGAATCGAACTTGCGACCGTAGCGGTCGCGCGGTTCCAGACTGTAGCGCCTAGAACCGCTCGGCCAGCACACAGAGCTGGACTGTGTGAGGTCACAGTAGAGCTCAGCCAATACCTCGTATTGGAGTCTCATTCCCGTACGTATGTTTAAATGGTAGTAAGTTTACACTAAGGTGACAAAGGGCGTGGGATAGGGATAAACACACACACGTACAGATGGCGGTAGTATCGCGAACATCAGGTATAAAACAGAGCAACGGGGAAGCTATCATTTGTTATACTCAGTTGATTCAAGACACGATTCCCGACTCGATTATAGGCGCAAGACGGGAAATATAGACTTTGAACGTGGAATAGTACTTTGAACGTGGAATAGTACTTATAGCTAGATGCATGGGACATTCCATTCCTGAAATATTTAGCGAATTCTGTATTCCAAGACCCTTAGTGTCAACAGTGTACAGAGAATACCACGTTTCAGTTATTACCTCTCATGACGTACAACGCGGTGGCCGACGGCCTTCACTTAACGATCGAGAGCAGAGGCATATGAGTAGAGTTTGCAGCGTTAACAGGAAAGCAACACTGCATGAAATAACCGCGGAAATCAGTGTGGGACGTACGACGACGAACGTATCTTTTAGGACAGTGCGGCGAAATCTGGCGTTAGTGGTCTATGGCAGTGTTGTGAAATCATATGGGACTTAACTGCTAAGGTCATCGGTCCCTAAGCTTACACACTACGTAACCTAAATTATCCTAAGGACAAACACACACAGCCATGCCCGAGGGAGGACTCGAACCTCCGCCGGGACCAGCCGCACAGTCCATGACTGCAGCGCCCCTAGACCGCTCGGCTAATCCCGCGCGGTCCTATGGCAGCAGACACCCAACGCGAGTGAATTTGCCAACAGCACGACGTCGCCTGCAGCGTCTCTTCTGGACTCGTGACAATATCGGTTGGAACACAGACTACTGGGAAACGTGGCCTGGCCTGATGAGTCACAATTTCAGATGGTGAGAGCTGATGGCAGGGTTCGTGTGCTGTGCACACCCCACGGAGTCATAGACCCAAGTCGTCAACAAGGCACTGTGCAAGCTCCACACTGGTGTGGGCTGTGTTTACATGGAGTGGAATGGGTCCTTTGGACCAACTGAACCAATCATTGACTGGAAATGGTTATGTTCGACTACTTAGAGATCAGATGGCTCTGAGCACTATGGGACTCAACTGCTGTGGTCATAAGTCCCCTAGAACTTAGAACTACTTAAACCTAACTAAACTAAGGATATCACACACATCCATGCCCGAGGCAGGATTCGAACCTGCGACCGGAGCGGTCGTGCGGTTCCAGACTGTAGCGCCTTTAACCGCTCGGCCACTCCGGCCGGCACTTAGAGATCATTTTCAGGTATTCGTGGAGTTCACATTCTCAAGTAACGATTGAATTTTTGTCAATAACAATGCGTCATGTCACCCGGCCACAATTCTTGACGATTGGTTTGAAGAACATTCTGGAAATTCCAGCGAATGATTTAGCCACCCACATCACCCGTCATGAACTCTATGGAACATTTCTGGGACTCAATAGAGATGTCAGTTCGTGTACAAAATCCTTCACCCGTAACAGTTTCGCAGTTATGGGCCTCTATAGAGGCAGCATGACACAGTATTTCTGCAGCGGACTTCTGACGATTTGTTGAGTCCATGCAATGTGTAGCTGCTGCACTACGCCGAAATTATATTAGGAGGTAACCCATGACGTTTGTCATCTCAGTGTAGTTAAAGTTTACTCCGTCGCAGAGGGAGAGATCGATTGTGTGAAGCACTTACTGTTGTGTTGTTGTACACAAAAATTCATGAAGTTGTTATGTAAGCATTTTAGAACAACGACTAAACGTAAGGAAATAGGATCCCCCAGGAAACATCACAACAGAATCAAGTGTGGTCACGTATACGGGCTTAGAGATCATACTTTCCTACTTAGCGGCACAGACTGCAAACTGACTGAGCATACTTAATCACAAGCTATAAGAAACACTCAGCCGGAAACCTAGCGCTGAGGAAAGCCTACGATATATTACACAGGAACCCCATAGTAAAGCTCAGCAACCTATGCACTAGATAACAAGCCTATAGGACACAAATTTAATGAAACTCAGAACACATCGCGCTGATATCGTGTAACACCGCCTCGGTCCTTGATAATGCTCTCAGATGAGAATCCACAAGTTTCTCTAGACCGTGGAGCCACCAGACTGTAGGGAATTTATTTACTGCTTTCCATCTGCTGTTCCAAGTAGTCCGACTCTTTCCATAGGATTAAGATGGAGTGACTCAGAGGGCCAGTCGAGGTGCGATAAAATGTCTGAGTGTTCATCAAACCAGGAATATTCACTAGTAGCTCCACGAATACGGCAGTTGGAAGACGGGATTGACTACCATGAAGATATAACAGGAAAGGCAATACATGGTCACTGTGCATCCTGCTTCACGCCACGGTAACATGCAAGAGTTGGGCTCACGTCGTGGTATGGGTAACACCCCCACATTATCATGGAACAGCCTAAGACCTGATTTACAATGATCCGTGGTAAACATTGCTGTTTTGAACAGCACGCCGCAGCGCGTAGTGTGAAGCAGTCGCCCTCCGTTTCTGGCGGTGGCGCCATTGTGTCAGTCGCAGCTCTGGTGTCTCCCTCTGGTGGGAAAGGGGAAAGGTTGCCTGTTCACGTGCATTTAAGGAGAGCTATGAGCTCGGCAAAAGTCAGTCCCCCACCCTCACCTACCTTGGCCTCACCATTGACCGTCACCTCACCTGGATACCTCATCTCCGCTCCATCCAATCCAAAGCCCACAACCGCCTCTGACTCCTCAAACTCCTCTCTCGCCGGACATGGGGGTTGCACCCCTCTACCATCCTCCACACCTACAAATCCTTAATCCGTCCCATCCTCTGTTATGCCAGTCCTGCCTGGATATCTGCCACCCCCAAATTCTATCAGTCCCTCCAGATCCTTGAGCGTCACGCACTCCGCCTCGCCTTCCATATCCGCCTCCCGTCCCCCACGCGGATCCTCTATGATCTCATTCCTTTCCCCCATCTGCTCCTATTCCTCGAACATATCCGCATCCTCTACACCTCCCGCCGTCTTGAACCCCCTCACCCCCTGGTTGCTCCTCTCCTCTCCCATCCCTGCCCCCTGCCACGTCTTCACCGTTGTGTCCCCCCTACCCTCCATCTCTACACCCTCCATCTCCTTTCCCAAGGTGGCTTCCGTCAACTCCCCCTCCCGGATGATGCCCTCTCTCCCTCCATTTATCCTTCCTATCCACTCTGATCCTCCCTCCCCCTCCTTTCCTCTGTCCTTTCCCTGGGCTCCCTCTTCCCCCCCCCTTCCGTCCTGTTTCCTCCCCACTACACCTCTCCCTACCTCCCTTCTCCCCCCCAGTCCTTTTGTATTCCCCTCCTCTGCCTCCCCCCTCCCTGTCGCGTCTGCCCCCCACCCCTCTTATGGGTCCTCATCCTCCATCAGCTCCTTTCCCGATTCCCCCCCCCCTTCGCTTTTACTCTCCTTTCCCCCCTTTTTGTTTTCCCCTCTTCTGTCCAGTTTCCCCCCACCTGCTCTCGACTGTGGTGTCACTTTTGCCGACTTTTTCGTGCAGTGTTCTAGTGACTATTCAGTGTTGTTTGTCTTTCACGTGTTGCGAACAGAAACCATGCTGTCGCTGGGTGTGAATTTTATATCCTTTGCGAACAGAATCCAGACTGTCGCCGTGTTTTTTTAATTGTCTATTGTTTTCCCTGTCTGCTCCGTATGTATTTTTATTCGCTTCATCATCCCTCTGTTGTTTGTTTTAAGTTCCCCGTTTTCTTTTCGCCTTGTTACTCACTAAGTCCCCGTTTTTATCGCCTGTTTTTATTATTATTTATTCTCCTGCTCTTTGTCAGAAAATCTGTAGGCTGAAGAGCGGCATACTAAGCTGCTGCCAGCCCGCCCCCTTCGGGGGGAATTGAAATTCAATAAAGGAAAAAAAAAAGAAAAAACAAAAGTCAGTCGGAGTCTGTCAGTCTCGGCGAGTGTGGTCGGTTGGTCAGCCGGGTCAGTATGGGGCAGTCAGGGTGTGTCTGTCGTCCGGAGTGCTAGTATGTGCTAGGCCGCCAATCTGCTTGAGTTTGTTCAGGCAATGGTCCTCCGCGGTTGAATCGATCGGTTGGTCGGTCGCGCATTGAGACACAAGATGACTTGTCCGTCTTGAGCGTCGGCGCATGTGAGGTCCCCACGTCAGTCCAGTGGGCCGCGCCGTATAGCGAGGGGTAGTGGCTTCGCGGCCGATACGAGAGCAACAGGAGTCAACCCAGGACATCGGCCTGGCCGGCGCGAGCTGCGACGCCGTCGGGAGATCGGCGCGCCTTCCTGCCTCCGTTGAAGCGGCTGGCAGCGGACGGTACGGGAGAGTGTTTGGGGGTGCTGCGTCAGATCTTCGCCAGACATCGCAGTTTATTAGAAGTTAAGTGATTGGTGATGTGTTGTCTCATTCACGTGTTAAATTCTACTTGTTTTCTTGCTCAGTCTCTCGTCCCCAGCTTGCTCTTTGTCTCTCGTCCGCATTTGTTAGGCAGTTAGTGTCTGTCTGTCCGTCTGCTGTAGTTAATAGCTGCCTCTGTCATGTGTGTCGGATTCGGTGTTAACGAATTTATTTCTTGAGGTGTAAAGGCCGAATTCCGGTTATATGTATTTATCTTGCCTATCATCTTGAGAGGCGGTATATGTGTAATGTAGAGCATGTTTGTACATTTTATGTAAGACTGCATTTTATGGTTTTTTTATTTAAATGGTCATTTTAGAATAGAAAGTTGCCATCCTTCCACCGTAAGAGCTCTTTAAAAAACAAGTTGCACTTTCGATGGCAAATTATTTTAATGTGAGTGTTTTGTACCATTTCCATCCCTCTTACGGGGTGCATAGTTTATGTGTTTGTGTGAGTTCTTAAATTTTTTTGTTTAAAGTAATCTGGTGTGTTGCAGATTTGCACCAGTGTATTCTTTCAGAGTTTGTTTTGACCGGTCGTGACTACGGCGGTGTTAAAAGGGAGCGGCAAGGTTCTCAGCCGAATGATCATACCAAAAAAAAAAAAAATGTTATTTCTGCCTCTGTATAAATTGTAACTTTATATTTGTAGGGTGCTTTCTGATTATAATTTTAAATCTGTTTCAAAAGGAAGGGGGTTTTTAGGAATAAAATTTCCATTTGTTGAAATTTAATTTTTGTTTCCATCAATTACTCCTTGGCAACTACTTCCACGCTCACATAGTGTGATTAAATGTGTTTATGTTCTTGATGATTCGCTAGTAAAGAAAGTAAATTCTTTAAGAAAAGGTTTTTGAAAGTAAATTCACGGTTCATACACCCTCCACACACTGCGGGTTAAGCGTATGCCACCGCACCTGAACTGACTGCCACAGTTTTCGTATCCAAGGCGACCTGAATGAAAAGGCCTTACTCCAGTAAGCGGATGAGATAAATATTGATAGGTCACCTAGGTTTCGTGTAATTATTTTCAAAATGGCTCAAATGACTGTGAGCACTATGGGACTCAACATCAGAGGGCATCAGTCCCCTAGAACTTAGAACTACTTAAACCTAACTAACCTAAGGACATCACACACATCCATGCCCGAGGCAGGATTAGAACCTGCAACCGTAGCAGTCGCGCGGTTCCAGACTGAAGCGCCTAGAACCGCTCGGTCACCCCGGCCGGCTGTAATTATTTTAGCAAGTATCAGAATGTGAGAAGGCATGGACTACGACCCTACTTTCAGGGATCATTGATTTGAATGGATACTAGATGAAGGAGGTAGGTCAGATTGCGTTGTAAAACGTATTATTTCAGGGAAGAATTTGTATAGCTTCCACCCAACGTGTGCTTTGCCAATCAAACACCATTTCTATTCTGATTTGTGTTTGTCATTTTTGTGTAAGATTTACCAGCTAGTTTTAATTGTAAAAGATTAATAAAACATGTCATTATTTTGTAACTTAAATACGCCACTGTTCTCATGCTCCCTCTACTATTCACTGTTTTTATTTTATTCCGGTGGTACAAGGGCTCACCAGTAATTTAACGTTCAATCTTATTAAATTAGCGAATTTGATTATTAATTTGATTTCTGAAAGTGACCTCAGGCATAGACAACGGAAGTGCCATGAATAAATTCACTAATTCATGTATAAAAATTAAGGGTGCTGCTCGCGATTTGAAGTTATTGGAAAGCTAATACTTTTCTCAGGCATATATTTTTGATTAAAGCAAACGACGGCTTGCAAGTGTATGGGCTGCAATCCACTAAGATAAGCGACTTCGACGAAGGGCAGGTTATTATTACGCAGAGCCTGTATCACGAAAAAAGCGGCGCTTCTCGAATGTTCATGTGCTACATACGTGAGCATCTACGGTAAGAGGTAGGACAGTGAAGCTACCACTTGGTGCTAAATGGTTGGACGTTCACAACTCTTCACAGAACTTAGGATTCGGAGCCCAGTCTGAAATAGAATAAATGGTAGTGTGGCATCTCTGCCGAAAGAGCAGAATGCTTGTTCACGCAACATGTGTTTCGGAACACACCATTGTTGAACAGAGCTCCGCAACAGCCCCCCCCCCCCTTACGTGTTAACATGGTGACCAACTACATCGTACATCGTCAATTACAATGCAATGTGTACATCATCGGAATTCGACGGTCGATCAATGGAAACGTGTCGGCTCTTCGGCTGAATCACATTTTTGCTACACTGGGTCGATGATCGTCTCCACAGACGCCGTCATCGCGGCGAACGGCGGCGGGAAGCGTGCAGCTCGCCGCAGTTGCGGGCTGGTGGGAGCGGTATTATAGTATCGGAGACATTCTTCTGCGCTTGCATGGGACTTGTGGTAGTAATCGACGACACGATGACAACTGCGAACCACATGCATCCCTTCATGCTTGATAGCCTCCCCGAGGGCAATATCACCTTTCAGCTGTATAATTGTCCATGTCTTGGAGCCAGAGCCGTGCTACAGTACACAACTCGCTCTGATGTGTAGGCGATCAAATTCGCTTGATGTAAATCTTATGGGACCCATCTGGGTCGCTATCGGGCGCAAATCAGCAGCCCTTTTAAGCGAATGAAATGACCTGTGCGAATACATCTAATGCTACATTCCTCCTCAAATCTACCAACGAATCGTCGGTGCCCTGATACGCAGAATCAGTGATGTATTTCGTTCCAAAGACGACAAACAAGTTATTAAGCAGGTGGCATAATGCTTTGGCTCATCTGTTATACAGCCGACTCACAAGTGACCACAGGGTTCAAGTCCGTTAATCATTGCTGGCCGGAAAACGGACCGGGCAGCTATAGCTTCTTCTTGGTGTTTCTTCTTCTCTCTTAACAGACGGTTTGATATGTTATATACCATTGTAAATTGATCTATTTAGTGGTGTAAAATACATTCGATTTCCTTCGATATTTTCGAGCTATAAGCAATCGTTTCCAGATTTTGTTATATTTATCCTCCCCAGTCTGCTCAAGAAAACACCCTCCAGAAATTGTGTAGCGTGCAAAGCAAGGAAGAAGTAAAGTGATCCACAGTATGAGTTTGAGAAATGCCTAGCGACGTTGCACACACCTGTATTTTTTGGAGTATATCACATAGACAAAACTTCTAAAACAATTTTATCTTCACTTCCCATCACTTGAATAAATCGTAAGGATAGAATTATAAAGAATTCCTACGAACAAAATTATATAATTTTGAGAAATATGTTTAAGAGAAATTGTGCTAAATTAAATGCGGTTAAATTTAAACATTCAGTTTAGGATCGACAATAGTGAAAAAATATTACTGAGTCAATGGATTAATAAAAGACTCTCGAATGCTATATAGGAGTACAAGGTTTATTTCTAGGTGCCGCAGTAATTCGCATTCTATGATTTGCTTATAACCTTTTTTTCCGTATATTACACGAACCTTCAATGGCTGGAGTGAATAGTATTTGAAAGTTAACGAGCCCGGTGTGTTTTCGCCACGCAATGAACTGAAACTGGCAAATTATTTTACGCATAAATTGCCGTAGCAAAACATCAGGAATAATTCATTTGAATCCCCGAGGTAGCAGTCCTGGAAATCTCGCTGTCTAAAAGGGCAGTGGTTGGCGCAGAATGGCTTTAAGCGGCTGATGGACGAGCGGCGTTGCTGTTGACCGGACAGCGTGGCGCCTGATGAAGGGCTTAATGAACTCCGCGGTGAGAGCAAGTTGCGGGGGCGCGCAGGAATGCGGCACAAACTTTGGCACCGCGCGGCGCCGCGCGGCTGCTGGCAAAAAGCCGCCGGCAGCCGCTCTACTCTCTCTCTGCCCTGCTCTGCTCTGCCGCCGCATTCCACGGGAATCTGCCGCCGCGCCGGGTGACTGCTTCATTTTACCCGAATCGTCTCGCCTTACATGAAATCCAAGGATAACCGGTAAACTATTCCTTGCCAAAGTTAGCTGGCATCTCTGTTAGATGCTTTATCTGAACAAAAGAAAAAGGAAAAGAAAAACAGAAGAGGATTCCATATCTGCGTTTACACACTGCGAACCACTGTGCATTGCATGGCGGAGGCTGAATCGTACCAGTACTATAGATATTCAGTCCTGTTCCACTCGCGTTTTGAGCCAGTGAAACATTTATTCATTAATATTTTCATATTTTTGAGACACAGTCATATAATAATGTTTGAATGATGTTTCCGCCTAGTCAGGTATTTCGGGAGGTTCTTCGATTTCAACGTACGAAGATCAGACTTGTAAAAACTAACGAACAAACAAACAAAATTGTTCCAAATTACACCCGGCTAAAAGCGAAGTCTGCCACAGGGCCAGCAAATCGGGCATTAAAATGCTGTAGTTTATAACGACTTAAGGCCGAAATCATGATGGTAAAGTAAAGAAGTTTGTACAGTGAAATGGTGCAAATATTATTCAAACATTGCCGAGCGGTTCTAGGCGCTACAGTCTGGAACCGCGTGACCGCTACGGTCGCAGGTTCGAATTCTGCCTCGGGCATGGATGTGTGTGACGTCCTTAGGTTAGTTAGGTTTAAATAGTTCTAAGTTCTAGGGACTGATGACCTCCGAAGTTAAGTCCCATAGTGCCCAGAGCCATTTTATTCATCCACAGGCCGTATAACAATGACATAACATTTATCATCGTAATACGAAGGTAACAGATAGCTCATATACACAAACACACATAGTACATCACTACTTCTATGCGTGCGTAGGACAGGTGATCTGTCGTGCCCTTGCTGACAAGGGAAACTCCATCGCACTCCTCTCAGATTTAGTGGTAGAATGGCCCAGCGGATATCCCGTCAGAACTGATCACAGATCAAGCATGGAAACAGGAATAAGGTGTTCTGACTGCAAAAAAAAGAAGCAAGATCGAAACAGTGAACGACCCAAGTTGAAGATGTGCAACATCAAGCGAGTTCGAATTGCCACGGCGTCGTGGTTCTGTGGCCATGCTGTTGGGGTACGAAGGGGAAGATCCATGTTCAATTCTCTCTTGAACCTATACTTTTTTCCTCACAATATTACGAACTGTCCATTCGGTCACTGACGTGTCTGTTCATTGTGTTTCAATTTGTGTATGTGTCGTGGGGTAAGGTCCGTTTTTATCAGCGAGGTGTAAAGAAGGAAATTCCAGAGTTACGTACCTCCGTTCTACACAAGTATCACAAGTTATGAGTCTTGCGTTCTGTTTTGGAAATTTTGACTCTTGAATTTCTTTGTTGGAACATAATTCGCCCGCTTATTTCGTGTTTTCATTTCTGTGAGAGGTTTATGCGGCATCTCGCCTGCTGTCACTATTCATCACATTTACTTGCGACGGTAATACATTCTTACGACATGACTTATATTTTCGAACCAATGTATAGTATGACAATTTCCAAGACTACAGAAGGAGAGCAGATAATCAATGGTCGTACGGAAAGTTCATAATTATATGAAAAAAATTGGAAGGAGAGACGGTTAGTACAGAACCTACATTCATGACAGGAAGTAACAACAAGAACTGGAAATGTCCGAAGGAAGGGGTCTCTCCCTTTCATTATTGATCTTATACCTGGAAGAGATTATTACCAAAGGCTCAGATAGAAAAAGCGGAGTCTGTATTTTTGGAAAGAGTAGAACGTACACGAACTCCTGATGACATGCTATTAGTGGCAGGAATTGAACGAACTGTGAATAAAATGCTAAAAGATCTGAATGATGCTTGTGTGGAATATGGAACGAGAATCAGTATGTAAAAACAAAGAATTCGGCAAAGGGAGGAGATCTGCACATATTAAGATAGCACTCCGTCTTCAGGCCACAAGTGGCCCGTCGGCACCATCCGACCGCCGTCTCGTCCTCAGGTGAGGATGCGGATAGGAGTGGTGTGTGGTCAGCACACCGCTCTCCCGGTCGTTATGATGGTTTTCTATGACCGGAGCCGATACTATTCGGTCAAGTAGCTCCTCAATCGGCATCACGAGACTGATTGCACCCCGAAAAATGGCAACAGCGCATGGCGGACTGGATGGTCACCCATCCAAGCGCTTAACTTCGCTGATCTCACGGGAACCGGTGTATCCAATGCGGCAAGGCCGTTGCCCATATTAAGATAGGATAAGTTGTTATTAGTCAAGCTAGAGAATTTAAATATCTTGGAAGTACGATCGAAGGAGAATGGAGGGGATCAGCTGAATGGGAAGAGCAAGTAACGAAAGAGTGTTGCAAAGTGTTGGTGAGAGGAGACGCCTGCTGCAAGTTATAAGAGAAAGGAAGAAAAACTGGATGGCACATTCGATGAGACGGGAGTGTCTGCCAACAGACGCTCTGGAAGGTCTAGTTCGAGGGAGGAAATTAAAATGAAGGAGGAAATACAAGATGACAGACGACGCAAAAGGAAGTTGAAATTAAGCGGACCTGAAGAGGATGGCTGAGGACAAGAGAGCATGGAGACTTACCACGTGAAAACCTGCCCTTGTGTACCAGAACACTGATGATGATCTTTAAGTAACATTTTGTCTGTGTATATGAACGCCAGGTGATGAGGAAATCTGCTTGAAACGTATTGCAATATGCCAAGTTACACATAAAATAAATAACTGTGGCTGGTAGCAGAAAAATATAAATAATTATTCCATACTGTCACGGTTCCTAAACTTAACGAGCAAGGCCATAATTAATTTATTCTAACTAATCTTCATTGTGTGGTATGCATAATTTATGGAGTTAGTAATAGCTGCCTTTTTAAACATGTATATTAGTAATATTTTTTATCTCCTTGGGCAACTAATTATACAATTTTATTCCATGATAGAAACGGAGGTTTTGAGTGTTTGTTTTTTCTTGGTAAACAGATTGGTCGATGTACTCACAGTAAGCATATCCAGTTTCTCTAGAATGAGCCAAACAAGTACTTATTCTTAAATTTCTTTCCTTTGGTCTGCTAAATATATCCATTTTTTGTGCTTTTGCTTCCCAAAAAAATATCTCATATACAAGAATTCAATGTACATGGGAATAGTATGTCACTGCAAGATAGTGGCTGTTGCAAGGAAGTGAGGAAATAATTGCTAAGGGTTAGAAAGGCAGGGAAAGGAACTGGCAGCGGGCAGAAAGAAGAGAAGATAGAGGACGAGGCCTGAGAATTGCGCTGTGCGCACGGACGACATGTTTCTGCAGCTATCAAAGTTAAGTGGAGAGCTGCCTCGGAAGTGGGTGTAGGAAATAACGCAGCAGTCTCCAGTAGCGATGAGGAAGTCTGTATTAGGGAAAAGGAAGTATGGCTGCTAGGAAGTAACTATGGGCGAGATGTGGGCCCTCAGTTGCAGGAAATGGTAGGTCCAGGATATCAGTTGCTAGCATTTTTAAACCTAGTGCGGAACGGAGTCAAGTGACAGAGGGCTTACGGTCGTTATCTAGGCATCTCAGCAAAGCTGAAGCAGTAATAGTGGACTGGCAGGAAACACTTTACATAGAGACTCACCAAATGATACGTGTGCAGACCTGAATGAGGGAGTTTCCCAGACACGTGCACAAGCGTGAACTTTATTGAGATGTTCTGGCTCCAAAACTGACCTAGCTTCGGTAGTGCTGGATAGAGTATTAATGCTGGCACGAGATTGAATCTTCTGAGGCTGACTTTTTGCATGTTTCATTGGTACCAGTTGGGGTTATTGCCATCTGGGTCTTCACAAGCCTGGGCTTCCGACTGAAATGGACTGAGAACGGCGATTTAGTTGAACTAATTAGGGCAGCATAACGCCAGGGTCTTCGACCACACACGGTCATTCGTAGGAGAACTAGGACCTATTTAGGAGAAACCCAGACAACAGAAGCCATTGTGCGAAATATGCCCCCATTGCAGTAAAACCTTCCCCAATCAGCTCACAAAAGAACAGATTCAGTCAGCAATTACCTTGCTCATTAGGCATCAGAAACAGAAAGAAGCATAGTGCCTGGAATTTATAAAGGTCTAACTACATTTCATCACAATAACTAGTCAATAATGACATAAAATACAGCAATTTTAACTTGAATTTCGATATTTAAACTGTACAGTCGGTTGTATCATAGAACACTTCTGTAGAAATAAGAAAAATTCAGTTCGGCAATCGATGAACTGAACGATACTGCGTCTTATTCACCAGCGTATTATGACGATATGTATTATCCAGATATTTGGGAACTATAGTGTGGGTTTCACTAAAGACACTCTTCTTGGGTATCCCAATGCGGAACGTAGGTGGTACGCCATCCTGCAATATCCAAAACATAAAAAAGCCTAGATAGCCATTGCCATCGATAATGTAAACATAGTTCGTACAAACACGTACATTGCCATTTCTCTTTCTCGTTTCTCAACTTGAGAACAAGTCTATATTTGTTTTTACTCTGAGAAGGAGACCTCACTGGACGTGAGGCCATTTTCTAGGATGGCCTACGGCTGTGTGTCTGAGAAGGACTGGGTGGAAAACTATAGAGGCTCTAATACGTGTACCATAGAGGCCTATAACGTCCTTGCCTAAAGTCGTAATAACGATGAGCACACCTTATACCATTAGGCATGAAAACAAACTCTCTGTATGCATCCCTAAATTGTGCAATGATTTCTTGCAAATTAGGCTTGTAATACCACAATTCTTCTAGAACAATAATAGCAGCAGAATAATTAATTTTGTTTCCATAAAATGTTAAAGCTAAATCGTCGATTCGTTGCTGAGAAGTAGGAACCAGGAAGGCCAGGCGCAGGTCGTCAGGATAGTTTCTGATATGGTCCCAGTTTCCATAAAAAAATTCCAACGCAGACATTAGCTGTAAACAATAATCTTTATTTAAAATGTAACCGTACCTTTTCGTTTACAAAACGTCATATACACTCTGTTCCTCACTACAAATGTTACATATTTTACTTCACTCTGAATAACATCATTCTTAGCAGGCTCATCTCCAGCTATCTCCAATCCCAAATAAAATGGATTGACACCTTGAAACAATTTGTTCTTACATTTACATTGATTCTCCAAATCAGTCCATGACTTTACTTTAGTTATATCAGCACTTGTCTCAGGCTTACAATAGGTAACAAATTTAAAACGACTACGTCTACTATATTTCCGCCAAGGAACACCTGAAGAACGTTCAGGCCTTAAACTAAACGCACCTAACTTATTACTACAAGCATGCCTTACTTTCTCCAATGCACCTTGATCCTCAAATATTTTCTTATTTGCCCTGTCATCAAGTGTTAGTCTCTCTACTCTTACATTAATCCTATACACATATGTTACAATTTTATTAATAATTACAGAAGCATATTTATTCGCAAAGAAATTAAACTCATCTGTAATGTCATAATGCTTAGATGTCGTAAAGTTCAAATCGTTTTCATCATATTTCTCTGTAGCACCCATTTTCCCATATTCAAATCGAAGACCGTCGGACTGAGTATACTCCGTACGACATTTACACATTCTCCCGAAATATGGCCTAGTCAGAATGTTCCGTCGGCGTATCCAACGCCTCGGACGTGTACGGCGATACCGGCTCATCGTCTTCATCCGACGATATGCAAATAGTCTCCGCTTCGGCCTCCACGTCCGACGTGTCCGACGCCATTTCCTCCTTAACATTTAAACAATGGATTATATGACAATCGGCATGTACAACATTCAGACGTGTAATGAGAGCTTCGTCACCGATAATAAAGTCATTGGACACAAATATGACAAGTACTCTACCCGTCGTGATGAACAAACCAAAACCAACGAACATAACACAAATACTAGTGCAGAGACAGATGGGAATGTCGAAGAAACTTCACAACCTGAGTTTGACAACGGATGGGAGGTGCCGCTGTCGCGCTTGCCAGCGCACGTACTCGGAGTTGGAGAATCATCCGCTGCGAGTGCGCCCCCACTGGGGGCCCCTTTAGAAAGCGACTCGAGCCCACCTAGTCACTATGTACTAACCATAGAGAATCAATTTTTAGTATTAATCAACAGTTTTCGCTATTTAACAGCATAGGTAAGACGCGCTATGACTGGTACTATATGCCATCTCTAGACATACGTAACAGTTTGATAGAGGCTGGTTTTTAGGATTCCGTGTCTCAATCGGTTAAAACGGAACCCTTGCTGGATCGCTTTGTTTTCCACCTGTCCTTTTTCTGAGGGAATTCTTAGGGAATTTATTTCACATACTGAGGTCTACGGTCTCTTGGCGGTGTAAGAGATTCAAGCTTCTAAGTCAATGCAATGAAAAGGTACGGAGATTTATGTCAAATATTTTAATACTCGCAAACACACTCATCAAAACTTCTACGGTACCTCCAGTTATACCGTAATCAATAAATTTGGTAGGAAACAAGATTTAGAAGTACAACCAAAGGAAAAAAATCCAAAAACTCTAAATTTGTAATTACATAACACGAAAATTATTGGATTGTCCATCGGTCTGTCCGTCTGTTAAAATACCTTTTTCTCAGTATCAGGCAGGCTCATCACTTTGAAAGATATGTCACCTATTAAGGTCTACGGTCCCTTGGCGGTGTAAAACATTGAAGCTTCTCAGACAATGTAATCAAAAGATACGGCTATTTATCTCACAAATTTTGATACTCGTAAACTCGCTCATCGTAACCTGTAGGGTACTTCTCGTTGGGCTAGAATGATGAAATTTGGTAAAAAGTAAGGTTTTATAGTCCAACCATAGGAAAAAATCTGATAACTGTAAAACTGTAATTATATCACACGAAAACAGTTGTTTTGGTCGTTTCTTATCTGACTCTGTCCGTTCGTCCATCTGTTAAGACCTCTTTTTCTTACGAACGGGTAGACATATTAAGTTCAAATTTATGTCATTAGATACTAAGGCCTAGATCACTTAGCTGTTTAAAAAATTGAAGCTTCTAAGTCAATGCAGTCAAAAGATACGGCTATTTATGTCACATACTTGGACACTCGCAACTCATTCATCACAACTATAGGATACTTCTCGGTGACCTAGAGTCATGGAATTTGGTACGAAACATGGTTTCACAGTAGAAGCAAAGAGAAAAATCCAGAAATTGGTACTTTGTATTTATATTGATGAAAAAATATTTTTTTTTCTCGTTTGTTACCCGAAGTCACACTTTAAATTAATAAATCCTGCATTCAGGCTGACTGGATTGTAATGACAAAAGTCAGGCATCAGGTCAGGAATGACTGTATCGCTTATATGACGCGTTTCGGAATTTATCCATCATCAGATATGCAGGAGCCGTTACTGCACATTTCACACTATATGCGAAATATACAATCGCAGACTAGTGTGCGAACCCGGCCATTTAACTGTCAGTTTTCCATATAAAGGTCGTAGAATTTATTGTTGATGACGAGTCAGTCTACGATAACTCTCTTGACAGAAAAAAATAAACAGAATAGTAAAAATTGTCTGAAGTGCTCTCAATAAACCAAAGAAGTTTCACAGATGAAAGGGTCACTAGATTTGATTCACGGGAATGAAACATGGACTTTCAATGCGAAAACCATTCAGGATCTGAGGATTGCTCTGAGACCAATGGTGAGGAGCATGTTGGTAACTGCTAAGCAAGAAAGCAAAACCAAACAAACGGATCAGGGGACAGACTGGAGTGGAAGGCGTTATTATTACTGTAATCAGAATAAAATGGAGGAGCGGGGAACAAGTATCCAGATTGGTGGATGGTAGTTGGACCAGAGATGTTCCTTACCAGATTCCAAGAAGTATCAAAAGACCGCGATGGTGGGAGATGGGTGGCTAACCTCAGGAAGCAGCAGCAGCAGCATGGATCAGTTTACATGATGCCTCTATTTAACAATGGATGTCAAATTCCTGATGCAGCTGTTGGTGATGATTAAACGTAGACTTACTGAAATAGCAGTAATTGAGAGTACTACTGTGTTCAACAGTAATTCAGATTCACCGCTACCCTTATTATTGATACGGAGTCTAAGATACCGCCATCAGCAAGTAAAACCAGCTTCAAGCGGCTCTGCAGGCGGCGGATGCAGTGGATACAACGAACGTGCAGTCCGGTGGAGTTACTCGCTTACATACGCGCTAGATGTCACGTATTTCCACTTGCTTGTTATCTCTCAAATCCATTTGATACGGTGTTCGACTAGTGCCTGTTTACGGTTGTCTCTCGTTTGGTATTTTATTCTGGACCAGTTCTGTACGTTTACGAAGACCTTGCTGTGTTTTGGAGTCATTTTCTAGCCAGCCGGGACTGCAATTTCTTACATCGATCTGTACGTGCGAGTGATACCGCCATTTTGCTGTCTACGCCTAGTAGGACACTAAAGTGGTGATACCATTGTTCCTGACACTAAAAATAATTCTTAAAAGATATTTAGAGATTGTTGTGTAAATTGTAGCCCTGGACTGGGGCACAGTTATGTAGATAAATACATAATCTACAAACACAACCCACAAATTGCTCTACATAACTGACAGCATAGCACTAAAATGCTACGATTCTCTTCTTCCCAGTCTAATCCGTTACTATAAAGCGATGCCAAATGGCTTGCAAAATTTGTAACTCTCTGAATGCCTGTTTCGTTGTGTTGCACTCCAGATAGAATTCGAGGAAGGTCTCAAAATTTCGTAAGTTTTTTTCTCTTTGCTGGAGAGGAAAATGACATTTTATGACGATTACACTTAGGTTCACAAAGCAGAGATGATCACACCTAATCCATAAAACGATGGTGTTCTTCAGGGTCTACCAAATTCGCTCTTCTGCTTAAAACTGTAGCTTCACAAGCTAAAGTAGGTCTTGTTTACGCGTGAAGGAGTGATTAACCTGTGCAGAGGGAAGAGTAGCTGTGCCTTTTTCGAAAATGGGTACAGATGACGGCGTGTGTACCGCGCTGTTAAGGGAGAACTCGAGTGGTCGGGAATTTGCGACGTCCTTCGTTCCTCAGATTGTTGGAAGGCCCGGAGATTATGTCGGCTCTCGCTGTTCGCTGAAGATCTGCGTCAGCTGTGATTGCAGTTAAGTATAGAAACAACCTCTTTGACAAGGAAATGGCATAATTTCTGCTGGGCATCATGACAGATAAAGTTACGTTGTATTGTGACTGCTAAAACCACTGTACCTCCAGCCGCGTTTTACAACGCTAAACCTACGGTTTAGTGGAATACACACAATACTTTCTGTAACTGTGTCAGAATTCTGTAATAATTTAAAAGTCTGTACCCCAGATTACAGAAGGCATGCCCCTCCCACCTCCCCCTTGACCGCCCTGCGACGCCTATGCCTATGTCGTATGTAACAGTGACTACGCATGACGTCACTAACTTGAAACCAGCGTATCCATCCGCTCACTGGTGGCTGCATCCACTTACAGACGACTTCTGGAATACCGTTCACTTTATCTTAACTGTAGTATTTTGAGTAAGGTTTTATTATTATTTTAGTGACAACGTGTGCAGCATTTAGCTGTGTCGAAAGATATATAAAAGAATGTAATATTTCACTGCACAGATAAAGTTTTTTAAAAAAAAAAAAAAACACAAAAGCTGGCCGGAGTGGCCGAGCGGTTCTAGACGCTTCAGTCTGGAACCGCGACCGCTACGGTCGCAGGTTCGAATCGTGCCTCGGGCAAGGATGTGTGTGATGTCCTTAGGTTAGTTAGGTTTAAGTAGTTCTAAGTTCTAGGGGACTGATGACCTCAGATGTTAAGTCCCATAGTGCTCAGAGCCATTTAAAACACAAAAACAGTTGCGAACACTTTTTCGAGATTAAATAGTGAATTCACTGGCTCAAGCTAAGGGTGATATCATTACCAAGTAGATGCGAGCCGTCTTGCGTATAAGAGTTTCATTTGTGGCAAATCTTACGACAGTGTCTTGTATGAATATGTACACAGCCACTGGAAATTTCTTGTGGTAAACCATTTTCCTTGTTAAGCTGCTTTTATTTTTGAAATAATCACTTTATTTCACATTATAGACTGTAGCTGATTTCGCCGTCTTGGGCTTTTACAAGCTACCTCTGTTACTCGCATCAGTGAACAATTGTAATCATTTATATATTATATTCCACACATCAGTGCGGAAGAAGGTTTCTTAAGGGCATATCTATATAAGACATGAATTAGGTGAAATACGCAAGCAAAAATAAATAAATTGCCATCCTTGTAAGAATTTTGTCACAGTGCCAATTTCCAACACATTAAAATAATACGCAAAATGATCAAAGTTCTTACTGTAATGTAAGTAACAGAGATAGCTTGCAACGCCGAGGGGGTGAAATCGGCTAATACATAAAACATGAAATAAAGTGATTATTTGAAAAATAAGAACAACCTCGTAGGAAAATGACTTCTCTCAATAAATATTACGGATTGAATGACAAGGATCTGATTACCCATTTTATCTGAATATTGCTTCAGTATCTATAGTGAAGTGGGAAGAGGTCATAAGCCTTAAAATCATAATAAAACACCATACACATATTATTGGCGAATCATTAGGAAACTGAGTGCTTCCGTCCAAAAACCGATATTTTGTCTTCTACTCCTGAGGAAGCAGTGAACAAAAGGAATAACACGCTAGAAAAACAGGATTTCACAGAAGAACTGAGATCCGTCGCTTGCGAAATGAAAAAAGTGTGGGTGCCGTGTTTCAAACATATTTTGTTTCCCTTTCACATGGACAAATCAAAAAGATAACCATCTCATTAATAATAGGAATTTTGGAGAACTTATGTTAATAATAACATGTGCAATACTAATGCAACAAGTCATTTATTGTTAAACTTGAAACATATTTGGCTGAGTAGGTATACTTCCATTTCTGTAATAATTTATACCAATATTTATTAAATCTCTGAATTATACGGTACACGTGATCACATATAAATAATTATTTCATTCAGAATGTTTTGTAACTAATGAAAGAATTTAATTTGAGCTAACGCCAAGCACAACATGTGTGATTTAAAATATGGTAATACAGATTAGTTATTACAGCATTTATTTTAAAATAAACTAACTAATTAAAGTAAATGGAGAAACTAATGATCCAAAACTGCTTTATTTTTTATGTCATATTCCAAAAGCGGTCGAAATTTTATTAAAGATATTTCTCATTAAACTTTATTACTGTGTACGTAGTTATGTTTGATGATTGCAATAGTTTAACTAGTGTTATCAATACTTTTTATTTAAAGAAATATGATGAAATCGCTATTTCCCCATAGTAAGAACTGCACAAAATTTCTACAGAGAGAAACGTTAATTTCATTAGCATTGGCATACCTTAACTCAAACCTCCTTTTCTCCAGTTTTCAAAGAACAATTTTCTTTTTCCAAAAACGTTTTTGACAAGTTTTGATTTATCAAAACATTCTAGTATATTCTTCTGTAAGATTGAAAACGATCTGAATAATCAGCATTATAGTCTCGTAACACAAATTCTCAGATCTTTCAAAAATATATACTTTTGTCAAAATTGATGTGCTAATTATAAAATTATTAAATTAAAATTTATCGTTTCGAGAAAATTCTCGAGGGAAATGTAAAATTATGGTTATTTGCCAATTCGGAGAGTCTGCCTTTAGCTTATGACCTGTGAAGATAATATCCCAGTCAGTTTTTTGTTTAGCTTTCCACTTGTGAAGACACTGTGCATTACTCTGAAGATGTCTGTCGTTTGGTATCACCTATGCATAGAAGTTGTGTTATAGTAACTACCGAAAAAGGTGAAGAACTCCATTTCAATCAAGTGATGAACCAGACCTTGGACAACGAGCTGAAAGCAAGAGAGAAAGATAACTAAATCATTTTGTGTTCGGAATCATTCCTTCCCAATGTTACTCAATTAGTTAAAAACTGGTGAACACCTATAGCTACTTATATGTTGGTTTCAAACTTCAACACGTTAGGGATAGGGCCGTGCACGGCTTATATCTAAGGACTAAGCCAAGAGTGCGTAGCCTAGCGTCACTCACTGGGTGTTGTATGAGGCGCCCAGACTGTCTTGAACCGTTGGTGTACAATTCTGTCTCTGCAGTAATTTCTCTCGAGTATGCTCTTACGCTGGCTTACCAGTTACTGTACACAGGTACGAGGGCAAATGGCGACCCTGTTAAGATGTGAGTTGTCCAGCAGTTGCCTGTCCACGCCGCGCTTCGCCACGCCGTGGCTGGGGGCACGCAACCGGCTGTTATGTCTGCAAACAGCGGCCGCGCAATAACAGGGGGCGCCGCTGTTTGTCGTGCGGCAGCCGGGCCGGCCTCCTCACGCCGAAATCAGGCCGCAGAGCCGACGCCGCCCCACCGCCAGTGGAAGCCGCCGGCCGCTGGCTGCTGTGTTTTTGTGCCGTGTTATTGCTGCCCGCGCGCATGCGCTGTCCGCGGACTGCTGCGGATAACAAATGGCTGCAGGGCGGCATGCCGGAAAACATCGGCGCATCGCAGGGCCGAGCCGCGCTGTCGCTTTCTTCTGACGCAGCGTGTTGACATCGCAGCTGTCAGCTGCAGTCGGCATAAGCAGCCTAAGAGCTGCCCAACTTGACCACCGCAACGTGTTGTGTCCTTAAAGAGTGCAGCAGAATCTCGATTAACCGTCACTTTTGTGACCAGAGGGTGGTCGGAACGCTAAAAACGCCGTATAATCAGAGAAGAATGTTGAAAATTAGGTGTACTGAACAGGTAAGGAAAGAGGCGGTTCTGCTCAGAATCGGAGTGGAATGGGCTCTATGGAAAAACTGATAAAAAGGAGGGACAGGATGATAAGACATCTGTTAAGACATCAGGGAGTAACTTCCGTAGTACGAGAGGGAGCTGTAGCGGATAAAAACTCTAGAGAAAGACAGAGATTAGAATAAATCCAGCAAGTAGGTTGCAAGTGCTACTCTGAGATGAAGAGGACGCACAGGAGAGGAATTCGTGGCGGGCATCATCAAACCTGTTGGAAGACTGATGACCCAGAAACAAAATCAGAGGAGACTCAAACAAATCATTTACAGAACCAAAAAACGTAGTAAATCAAAATGTGGTTTGTGTACCGTAAGACCTTCGATACACACACCATCAGATTATTTGATTCGTCGCTCTAACGAAGTAGGCGAGTGTCAGCAATATGTCTCGTGGTCTTATCGTGGCGTGTTTATCTTCTGCCGTTAGGTCAGATGATAGAAATGCCACTTGCACGCTTAGAGTAGCAGATTGACGGTGACCAACTTTAAACAGAACTTGATTAATTTTCACACAGATTTATTAAAATAATAATAGACATTATGTAACTTGATTCTGGATGCTATTCAAAATTGACAATTCCTTTGGTCTTAGTACGTTAATCTTATTCTCATATATCTCTGATACTTGACAGTGTCTATACATTTATCTTCATGGCTATGTACAGGAATATGATAATCTTCTTAGGTGCAGACTGAAACTTGACTATAGACTGGTACACTCTAATGCAGACTGGTACGGACTAATGCGGACTGACTAATCGGAGGTCTGTACACTCGTTATAATACCTCGTGAGTTCAGGTATCACTGCGCGAGTGTGATCCGCGAGGAGAAAAGGTTCTACATTAGCAGCAATCTCATTGGCTGTGTTACATATTTATACGCGCATCAGTGGAAGCAGAATTTGGTCCGTCTCTAAGGCAGTGCCATCTTGTAGTGCGGAGACGGACGAGCGCTGCGCCTGCGCTGTTGTGCTTAGCGGGGCGCGCTCTAGTGGGAAAGTTGTGTATGTGCTGACTATGTGGAACTATGTACACAGCACAAAACTAACAAAAAATTACAGAAAATTTTTAGACAGTGAAAATCTGTTTAAAATAGTGCAAAAGTCTTCTGTTTCAATTTCTTAAGCTTTGCCTTTGCGGGTGTATCACACCACTTCTTTGTACGCATTATGCTCATAACTACAGTGGTTGGCTATTGTTCCAAATACTCTTAGAGGATAGTCTCGAACACGTCCTTTGCTACAGAGTGGCTGATAGTTTCGGCTTCTTCCTTTTATTCATCATCTGACTCCTCTTGCTCAAAACTGTACTGTAGAAAAAAATCTATGATCTGATCATCTTTAAGTTCTTCATTCGTGACAGCAGCATTGTCACTTCCCGCTGGCCATTCCTCCATATCAGCAGGCTGAATATCATTCTGAATAGTTCGCAAATCAGTGAGTACATCTGCATTGTTTGACTCATTGGTTCCTGGGAGTTCTTGCATTTGGTTTTGGCTAGAACAAAACTTCTTTCATTATTTTTGCAGAACTGTTTTTTTACGTTCTTCCCAAACTTGAGGAGTTATGTGAACTGCATCTTTTACGTTGAGTTTTCTCATGTCTTCAAATAGATCTTAACCCTCTTCTGGGTTCTGTAACAATGCTCCCACTCATTTCTTCCTACAATGTCATTTTAACGACTCAGTAACATCTTGGGCTACACATTGGGGGAAGGGGAATGGGAAAGGGGAAAAACATAGCTGTTATATCTCCTTGTGGAAGTTCAGACTCAGACAGGTGCCTTGGGACTTGTCTAGCAAATCAGTCGCTCGGGGTGGCATATTTGTCGAGTAAAATACATCGATAGCGCTGGCACACTATTCAGTGCGGAGCACAGACGGATGGTTGAACACGTGATTGGACAATCCGAGGAGATTCTACTGCAGTTTTCTCGATCTACGATCTTTCATTTGTCCCAATATCCAACCTGTACAGACCAGTAATAAGTACATTTGGCAATACTAGCAAATGGTATATAAATACGTGGAATAAGTGAGTAGCAATCAAATGTTTTACATCTCCCACTACTAAAACAACAAAAATTTTTTTAAAAATTTTAAGACCCCATTTCAGCAATGCCTTTTCTAAGCTTCAATACCCTTAAAATTAAAAATACTTTTAAATAAAATACAATTTCCAGAAGTTTCAAAATCTTAAAAAAATATATAAGAAACTCTTCGTTAAGAAAATTTCAGAGAAATTTCAAAGCGCAAAGAAATTATCAAAATCCTTTAAAACAGATACCCCTTTAAGAAAATTTCAAACTCTTAAAATATTTTAAGAGCCCTCTGACAAAAGCAGCGAAAACAAAAACCATTTGTAAAATTCGGGAATAAACGGCGTCATCGCCAAATCAATCAATATTTCATGGGAAGGAAGCTTTCAAGAAAGTCAATCCACTCCAATAATTTGAGAAAACACTCAAATAATACTAAACATATACCCCCCCCCCCCCCCAACGACCACGTTGGCCCCACCTTACGCTCCCACTGGGCATTCACGAAACATACGGACCGGCGCGCCTCAGAGCAGGGTGCATATCAAGAGGAAAATAAAAGCTTTCTAAAACAGAGTCAGCTTTAAGCTTATGGCCCTCTGAGAAACCACAAGACACAACCAAATACACTCTTCAATTTACTAACAGCAAGTACCTTGCTTTTTAATATAGCGTGATCATAACTTAAAGAAAACAGTCTTTGATTGTGAGGCAGAGAATTGTTGTACGGTTAAATTTACTAAGAACGAAAGCGGTCGTCGTAACGCTTGCAACTTTCTGGCATTCGGAATACAGGTTTGGACTGGATTCTACCAGCCCTTGACTGACGAAGTATTCTTCAGTGTAACGCAGCACAAATACAGCTAGCCACCTGATGTTGCAGCACCAAAGAACCGTAAACACACCATGGTACAAGGTGACTCACCATTTTCTAAGTCCCTACTGATATAGAAGGCCAGCCGACGAGCACCAGTAATGAGGCAGACTGTCTCCCCTCTGCACTGCCCTCAGTACTCCCCGTGACTAACTGTCCACCTTGTCCTCATCCAGCATACCACCTCCTCTCTCCGTGCACACACGCCACCCCTTATCACAAGTACCAGATCCTCCTTGTGCCATCTGTTGTTTAGCGTTCTCTGGAAACAGTAACTCAGCGCAACTTCAGTACAAACACTAGCCATGTGCATCGTAGGACGTGAACTATTCAAGACACAAACCTGGGTGAATTATAACTTACACATAGAAGCTAAATGTTTACTTTATAGTCGGTTGTAAGTTGGCTGTTCATGCAATACCCGTCAGGGAGCCAGCCAGTGGAGTTCGTTCATTGTACAACATGTGTCGAGTCTTGATGGCGATAGCACAGTAACAAATGGCGTTTTTCGTTTCACCTATTGCAATTTAGTTACAACTGTTCTGCGTGATTTTTGTCGAGATTACGGAATTGCATTTCACAAGTTGACATAGGGGCAACTCCCTGCTAAGCTAGAGTCCTGTGCACCAACCTCACTGACAACAGACTCAGTGTAAAAGACATTTTGAAATTTTGTCAGACCTGCTACCCAAAATGTTGGGGAAGAGAAGTCAGTGAGATCTGAATGGATGGATCGGATGCCGCTTTTCTTAAGCAGCCAAAAACCAACATGTAGCTTTTCATAAAGATCTTTCTCCCAAACGGCTACAGGATTTTAACACATATGAACGATTTATAGTCAACATGGGAGCAATCTGCAGTCTTATAAACACTGGATAAATTTTCAGCTGCCGAGATCACTAAAATAATTTATTCACATAGATTACCGGTTTCGGCAATTCTCTTTTGGCATCTTCGGATCTATGTATACATCATCACAAAATCTCCTCCTTCAGTGCAGCAGACGGTGCTATTCGTGTATACCAATATGGACATACATTGTATAGCACTACTCGCCGTATTGAAGGAGAAGATTGTGTAGCGATGTAATCATAGATCCGAAGAAAGCAACAGAGAATTGCCGGAACCGGTAATTATATGAATAAATGGTTTTAACGATATTGGCAGTCTAAAATGTATTCAATGTTCATCCTGATTAATTGATACAGCCATAAATACTGAAGGAATCTGCTAGTATGTGATCCTGGGGAGTCCTCACGTGATTTCGCTTGTGAAAAGAGGGATTAGTCAAACAAAAGAGTGTGTATGTTGATAGTAATGGCGCTGATGACCATGCTGCTGAACGCCCTAAATTCATCATCATCGTCATCCAACAGCTCGACGATGGCACCAGCCATTAGTTTTTCATGTTTGTTTGTTCGAGACGCAGACAGAATTCACCAGAGTTTTGCACATTGTCAATGCAAGTACACTCATCATGCCAGCCGAAAGTTAGTCATTTTTTTGTGTCCGTCCGCTCTGTTTTGCGGTGGCGTGTGTGGTCCAAACGGTACAGAATGCAACTGCTATAAGCCCTTCAAGATTTTGATAAATAGCGCATGAAGACTTGCTAATTAACTCTGGACGTAGAGATGGAAGAAAACGCTTTCGCATTTGATAATTCGCTTCAAGTCTTGCTCTTGGATAAGATGCTCTGTTGGCGGTGTTTGTGGAGCTGCTGGTGCCTATCCGAGCTTGAATATGGCAGTGCGAGATGTAGACTAAGACGTCTTGGGCTGACCAGCATTAAGCCGGAGTCGTGGATCACCAGCAGACAGCCGGAGAGCAGTCGGGCCTTGAACTGCGAGCGGCTGCACGCGGTGGTCTTCGGGGGGCGAAGGATGGGGCTGCCCGGAGTTGCCTTGTGGACAGCAGGGTATGTTACTAATGCCAATCGTGCTGTAAAAAGGTACGTTCAAGAGTTCAGTGGTTTCTCACAGTGGCCGTGAGCTGGAGGAGAGCTAAGAATGGTAAGCTTCTCCGAGCTAGTACACCAAGAAAGTGCCTACAGGATCTCACTAACGGTCAGTGCGGAGCATGACTGCTGTGCGGACACAAACAATCCAGTGAAGTACTTGGAGTTTATTCCTAGACGACAGGACGGCGATTCCAGTGGAGACCCAGACAGTGGCTTCCGCATTACAAGAAGAGCACTAACTGGTGCTTTATTGGCCGACAGCAGTATTTCGGTTGGTCGAGTGATGGATCGTGGTGTCCAGGGAAGAGTGTACAATGAGTGTATCAGGGTGATCAGTAATATTGCATACGGCTGGTACCCCGAGTACAGTGCGGCGGTTATGACTGTGCACGGTGGGAATGCGGATGTATTCTCTAAGTGAAAGGTAAATCGATTTGGTTATTTGTACGTTGTGACTGTTACTAATTTGGTACGTGCCACTGTACAAAAGATGATCTCTTTATTACGCTGTGGGCATGACTGATTTTGTTTATATCATATTAATGAAAGTTATCTTGCCATTTCAATCTGTGAGAGTGATGTGGTCTGTATGTTACATTGTGCAGAAACTTTTATTGCGGAATCTGCGTAGGTAATGCTGTAGGTAGTTGACAGTACAGTTCGTTTAGTCGCTAGTTGGAGACTTGAGTGGTCGTAGATCTAGATTTAGCTGAGTGCTAATGTAAGTATCAGTAATAAAGTCAGATAGTTATCTTGTAGCTTGTAGTTGTGCGGTTAATTGCAAATGGCAGTGTATTATAACTAAACTGTCCTTACACTTACGTTAATGTGTCCACCAGTCAAAAACCTGATTAACCACCAGCTGTGAGACGTGCAGGAAGAGAGTGAGGCTCTGGGAGGCACCAACAGTGATGTGGAGGCATACCAACTCCAGTCCCGTGACCAGCAGCGCTAGGTTTCTCGGTTGAGGGCCCACGGAGCGAACAGCCCGGTCTGGGTGGTCCCACAGATTCTCGGTGGGTTTTAATCCTTGCGGTCTGGTGGCCAGGGGAGTACGCTAATCTCATAATTGTGCTCTTCGAACAGCGCATGTACACTGCGACTGTGTAACACATCGCTATTTTAAAAACCTTTCAACAGCCAATATCACAAAAAATATTTTCTTATTTAAGACAATAGGTTTCAACAGACTGTGCTGTCATCTTCAGGTCTTAAAATCTTTTGTTGTAAAACATCACCTGAAGCTGACAGCATAGTCTACTAAAACCGATTGTCTTAAATAAAAAAAAAGAAATATGTGATGTTGCCTGTGGAAAGGATTTTAGCAATTAAACAGATCGCCCTTCAGTTCTCCCAAAACGAGAAAATTTACTCACTTTGCTATGTTCTGCTGGTAATGCTACAAATATAGCACCATTCTTATCCATCATCTATCAGAGATCATTGAAACAGCGGAAAGTTCCACGGGACTGGAAGAAGGGCCAGATCATAGCAATCTATAAAAAGGGTAGAAAATCGGATGCACATAATTAACGGCCAATTTCACTGACATCGATTTGTTGTAGAATCATGGAACATATTTTGTGTACGGACATAATGAACTTTCTAGACTCAGAGAAGCTCATCTGCAGAAACCAGCACGGTTTTAGGAAACAGCGGTCATGCGAGACACAGCTGGCCCTCTTTTTACATGATATACAACAGTCTCTAGGTACCGGCTCCCAGGTTGACGCCATATTTCTCGACTTTCGAAAGGCGTTCGACTCAGTTCCGCACTGTCGCTTGCTCCAAAACGTGCGCGTTTACGGTCTATTCGATGACATATGCGGTTCGATAGAAAGTTTTCTAACGGACAGAGAGCAGTATGTCGTCCTGATTGAGCTGACTTCAACAGAAACAAGCGTAACTTCAGGTGTGCCCCAGGGCAGCGTGTTAGGTCCTCTGCTTTTTACGATTTACATAAACGATCTGGTTGATGGTATTGACAGTGGCATTAGACTGTTTGCCGATGATGTTGTAGTCTACAGGAAAGTAGTATCACACGAAAGATGTGAACGAATCAACGAGGATTTGCAGAAAATAAATCCGTGGTGTAATGACTGGCAGTTATCTCTCAATATTAGTAAGTGTAACTCCCTGTGTATAACAAGACGAAAATCCCCATTAATGTAAGAGTACAAAATAAATGCCCAGTCTTTGGAAGCGGTAACATCCGTCAAGTATCTGGGTGTGACATTTCGAATTGGTCTCAAATGGAATGATCGGATTACACAAGTAACAGGTAACTCTAGATTGCGGTTTATTGGTAGAATCCTGAAGCGATGCAGTCCTTCAACAAAGGAAATTGCTTACAATATCTTAGTTCGTCCAGTATTAGAGTGTTGTTCTTCTGTATGGGACACTTACCAGTTGGGTCCCATTCAAGAGATTCAGAAGATCCAAAGAACAGTGGCAAGATTCGTGACTGGTACATTTAGCCATCGCGAGAGCGTTACAAATCTCATAGAAAGTTTGAAATGGGACACACTTGCAGATAGACGACACGCTAAACGGAAGGGGCAGCTCACTAAACTCCGAAATCCGATCTTCGCCCAGAATGCAGAACCTATGTTATTACCACCAACTTTCAAATCGCGTAATGGTCACCATTCGAAGATTAGGGAAATTAGAGCTCGTACTGAGGCGTTCAGACAATCGTTTTTCCCTCGCGCGATCCGCGTGTGGAACATGGGGGGGGGCGGGGGGTATGACTTTGACTTTGGCACAAATTGTGCCCCCGCCACACACCGCTTAGTGGCTTGCGGAGTATACAGGGTGTTACAAAAAGGTACGGCCAAACTTTTAGGAAACATTCCTCACACACAAATAAAGAAAAGATGTTATGTGGACATATGTCCGGAAACGCTTAATTTCCATGTTAGAGCTCATTTTAGTTTCGTCAGTATGTACCGTACTTCCTCGATTCACCGCCAGTTGGCCCAATTGAAGGAAGGTAATGTTGACTTCGGTGCTTGTGTTGACATGCGACTCATTGCTCTACAGTACTAGCATCAAGCACATCAGTACGTAGCATCAACAGGTTAGTGTTCATCACGAACGTGGTTTTGCAGTCAGTGCAATGTTTACAAATGCGGAGTTGGCAGATGCCCATTTGATATATGGATTAGCACGGGGCAATAGCCGTGGCGCGGTACGTTTGTATCGAAACAGATTTCCGGAACGAAGGTGTCCCGACAGGAAGACGTTCGAAGCAATTGATCGGCGTCTTAGGGAGCACGGAACATTCCAGCCTATTACTCGCGACTGGGGAAGACCTAGAACGACGAGGACACCTGCAATGGACGAGGCAATTCTTCGTACAGTTGACGATAACCCTAATGTCAGCGTCAGAGAAGTTGCTGCTGTACAAGGTAACGTTGACCACGTCACTGTATGGAGAGTGCTACGGGAGAACCAGTTGTTTCCGTATCATGTACAGCGTGTGCAGGCACTATCAGCAGCTGATTGGCCTCCACGGGTACACTTCCGCGAATGGTTCATCCAACAATGTGTCAATCCTCATTTCAGTGCAAATGTTTTCTTTACGGATGAGGCTTCATTGCAACGTGATCAAATTGTAAATTTTCACAATCAACATGTGTGGGCTGACGAGAACCCGCACGCAATTGTGCAATCACGTCATCAACACAGATTTTCTGTGAACGTTTGGGCAGGCATTGTTGGTGATGTCTTGATTGGGCCCCATGTTCTTCCACCTACGATCAATGGAGCACGTTATCATGATTTCATACGGGATACTCTACCTGTACTGCTAGAACATGTGCCTTTACAAGTACGACACAACATTCATGCACGATGGAGCTCCTGCACATTTCAGTCGAAGTGTTCGTACGCTTCTCAACAACAGATTCTGTGATTGGTAGAGGCGGACCAATTCCATGGCCTCCACGCTCTCCTGACCTCAACCCTCTTGACTTTCATTTATGGGGGCATTTGAAAGCCCTTGTCTACGCAACCCCGGTACCAATTGTGGAGACTCTTCGTGCTCGTATTGTGGACGGCTGTGATACAATACGCCATTCTCCAGGGCTGCATCAGCGCATCAGGGATTCCATGCTACGGAGGGTGGATACATGTATCCTCGCTAACGGAGGACATTTTGAACATTTCCTGTAACAAAGTGTTTGAAGTCACGCTGGTACGTTCTGTTGCAGTGTGTTTCCATTCCATGATTAATGTGATTTGAAGAGAAGTAATAAAATGAGCTCTAACATGAAAAGTAAGCGTTTCCGGACGCATGTCCACATAACATATTTTCTTTCTTTGTGTGTGAGGAATGTTTCCTGAACGTTTGGCCGTACCTTTTTGTAACACCCTGTATATGTAGATGTAGATGTAGATAATGCACATTTTGCCGAGAAAAAACAAATTCCATATAGAGGTGGACATAGTCCCCAAGGATAGATGCATAGTTCTGTTGATCCATTGTGCCTTTCAGAATGGCGAGATAATCCAGGGAATGCCACGACTACATTTCCCAGACCATAACGCTGCCTCATCCGGCCTGGATCCTTCCGACGATTTCTGCGTGGCGGTACATGGCACGGCCAGCTGTCCGATGGTGCATGAAACATGATTCATCTGAAAATGCCTCCTGTCGCCACTCAGTGGTGGACGTCCAGTTGCAGTATTGGTGTGCAAATTCCAGCCTCGCCACTGATGAACAGCAGTTAGCATGGGTGCATGAACCAGGCACCTGTTGCAGGAGCCCATACACGGCAAAGTTCGCTCAACGAGACACAGTTGGTAGCTCCTCGGTTCGTCTGGGCAGTCAGTTCCTCAACAGCTGAACGTCTATTTGCAGCCGTCGTTTACCCCTGTCATCTAGGGCCCGCACTGGATCCCATCTGCCTTGGCCATGGTTTTGGATAGCGCCATTTTGTCGCGGACGGTATACTTCGACCGCAGCGCCATGCAGACAGTTTACAGTCTTAGCCGTTTCGGAAATACTTCCATCCTTCACTCGGATGCCAATGATTACGCCTTTTTTGGCGTCGGATAACTTGCTCCGTTTCCTCATTACGACAGCGACCGCACTGTTTTCCGCATCACCCGACCCGCTTTATAGACCCTTCACTACTAGTGCTTCCATCTGCTGTCTCTGCGTATTTATCGCACGATGACATCTAACATAGGAAATGGTCACATTAATGTGGCTGGATTATGTACTAATTTTGTTGGGCCGATTCTGTCTTCTAGAGCGAAGTATCCTTGATTTTTCTTTCTTGCAGTATATGTTATTATTGTGTTGGGCTACAAATTATGTTCCGTTTACTTCTTCCTCTATTTTAAAATACCCGTATTTTAGCTCTCACAATCACAAGTCAGTACATTAGCGACCAGCCACAATTTTTCAACTCCTTCTTAATCCACGTCCCTTGGCCGGTCAGAGACCTTACAAGCCAACACACATATTTAGATCTCATATTCAAAATACAGTATTTCACGATTTTTCAGCTCAATCTAAGCCCATGCCTCTTAGCAAATCAGAGTGTTTCCAATTCAAACGACATATATTTTGCTCTCCTCTAGTCAGAGCCCAGTATTTGACCAATCATTGAAATGAACAATCCAATCATATCCTAGTATTTTACTGGCCATTAAAACGAAGCAGCTAGTCCTCACCTTCGTTCTCTGTAGCTACCACTTACAAGAAGTAGTGTTGGATAATAGTACTTTAAACGAACGAAAATTTGTTTAAGTATGAAAAAACATAAAGATTAGTTCTATAACAAAACACACGTGGCTCACTTAAGGGACTAACGGTGAACGCTTACTGTCAACGTTATTTCCATGTCTAAAACGTTTGTCAAAAATACTTGAAGGGTGTAAGTTACAGTATGTCCACATCCGTATTACTTATAAAACATACGTTAACATACACAAACACACACACACACACACACAATTCTGAGATGTCAATGTTATTTCCAAGTCTAAAATGTCGTCAAAAATATGTAAAGATACCGACAACATTGGTGTAGTACACAGTATTTCCACCTTTAAGTGCCTGCATTATTCATCAGAAGTATATCAGCAACACGGACACAATGGATATGTTAATGTTAGTTCAACATCTAAAATATATCAAAAATACGTAAACATGTTGACAATATTGGCGAGAATTACAGTATTTCGACGACTAGCTGTGTTCTACTGGAGTACGTAAACTAACTGTTGGAGATTTACTGATCGGAACTAAGATACCAAGGCTATCTAAAAAAGTTAACATAGTATATGTCCATTATCAACTACTAAATAATGCCATGTTTATCCATGGACGTCACTTTTTCTTACAATTAATCACAACAAATCCTAAAAAAATTGTGTGTTTTGATGAGGTCTTTATTGCACTGTATCATTTAAACTGCTATTTTCGAAATGCGCAACTTCTAAATGCACCAGATGCGGTGAGTTAGCATTACACACTTGTTTATGTCAGAGACGGTGATGGGAAAGGTTGCACACAGAGGGAAGTTTATGTGTCTCAAAAATTCTATATGTGCACTAAATTAAACTTGTCTGTATTATTTATCAAAATACTTAAATATTTTTCAGATAATAGAACAAAACACCCTAGAGTTATTTATCGTAATACTCCAAAACGCCTCGGAAGGCCCAACGTTACCGACCGACCTCCGTGTCATCCTCAGCCGATAGGCGTCGCTGGACACCGCTCTCTCGGGCGCTGTCAGTTTTTGTGATCTGAGCCGCTACTTCTCAATCAAGTAGCTCCTCAATTGGTCTCGCAAGATCTGAGTGCACCCCGCTTGCCCACAACGCTCAGCAGACTTGGATGGTCACCCATCCAATTGCTAGCCAATCCCCATCTCGGTAAACTTCTATCATTTGACGACAACCGTTGTTCCCACTGCGGGAAACCCGTTGGCCTATCATTATACGCAATAATATTAATCACAATTGACGGAAGATTTTTTTCACGTACTTAATTCCCTAGTACTGTATTTGGGCAGGCTGTTGTAGAACCTTATTCGTTCCAGCCAAATATCTCAGTCAGCTGGAAGTGGGGCAGTGGGGGCAGTTGAGGTATTTGCAACAGGTATCCAATTCCTTCATTCACCTGATAGTCAAAAGAAGATAGTAACGGCGTTTGACGGTACATTAACTGGCTGCGAGACCCCGAAGGCTCACTGTAGATGACTTCGATAAATCACTGTAGATCCTAGTACTGAATTTGACGTCTTGGTGACGATGAGGGAATAGGAAAGATGAAACGTGGAATCGTCACAACGCCTGTTCTTCTGATAGCCTGGTGATCAAAATCTGCACCGCGTACCTGTCATGCCACTGTCACTGATACACTAACCGAGCTATTTCCGCGTTGGACGCTCTGATTAATGTTAGCGGATTACTTTATGAGATAATAAATCCCCAACTTGCCTTCATATTTTATGAGATAATAAATCCCCAACTTGCGTTCACCCCTTGTGGAAGTTTTTTCCCTAAACAAATTCTTTTAAACCGTAATCTTCTAGGAATAATGCAGTGTACTTCCTTATTTTTCTTTTCTTTTTTTTCCAGAATATCACGCATACATTCTTTGTGAAAGATAGACACAATTTATTCCGTAAATGGAATGCTATCTTCGCTAACGTTAAACTAACGGGCTGATAGTGTACCGTCGGCTCAAGTCCGAAGTGAATGACAGGCTCTTAATCCGTGAGTGCCGGCGATAGCAGCTCACTGTGGCTTCACGTCGTACGGAATCGGCAACGCGAGAGAGCACCGTTGTACACGGAAATAAAGCGTCAGCGAGCAGACGCGCGAGGAGATGACATAAAGAACATATGTCTAAATGTCCATCTGGATCCGTACTTTGAACCGGAAACGACTTAAGTCAAAACCACGTATTTCTGTTCATTGCTGTATTTTAACTTATAAATTTTTGCATGTTTTTACTTTTCAAATGTTGTTGTTGTTGTGGTCTTCAGTCCTGAGACTGGTTTTATGCAGCTCTCCATGCTACTCTATCCTGTACAAGCTTCTTCATCTCCCAGTACCTACTGCACCCTACATCCTTCTGAATCTGCTTAGTGTATTCATCTCTTGGTCTCCCTTTACAATTTTTACCCTCCACGCTGCCCTCCAGTACTAAATTGGTGATCCCTTGATGCCTCAGAACATGTCCTACCAACCGATCCCAACTTTTCACATGAAATACAGAATTAATTTTGCGTTACAAATTCAAATATATTTCAGTACACCTCCATCCTGAAAAGGAAGATCCAGCAATACTCAACATGAAAAGCTGCTTTTCCATATTATGCAGTGGCTGTTAGAGACGGTATCGTTTTCTGCATTATTATTGATACTCAGTTTCAATACTGGTTGCTCCGAAAGTATTAGCTCAAATTAATACAAGAAGCAGAGAAAATCCAAACGGTACGCTTGGTCCCTGACGGCAATTTCTGATGCCATTGGTGATCTACACAGAAGGTAGTTTAGCATACTAATTGCAGCAGTGGCATTCACGAGAACTGCTCGAATGTGTGACCATTGACCTGTATGCACGCAGTGCAGCGTCGGATCATTGTCACGAAGATTCCTGGCACGCCTGCAATGCTACCAGCACCGACGGCAATTTAGTGACGAGGTCTCGAGGTCTTCTTCTGTTTCCATGACGGTTTCGTACGCCAGGTGCTTCAAATGCCCCCCACCCCACCCCCCACCCGAGGAAGAAACTCACAGGTGAGGTCACGTGACCTGGGTGGCCAGGCCACAGGGCCACTTCGGCCAATCCATCGATTCCTCGCAGCAGTACTGAAACAGGCCGTCGCCCCACCGTGCTGACAATATAACCTTTTGCTAACACTCAAAGCTACATCGTTCAGCAGCTCAGTCAACACATGTTCCATAGTTCTGAATATCCGTAGAGCACACATTCCCAGTCAGTGGTCCTACACAACAACTTACGTCTGTACCACTAACAAAATGTTCCCTAACATTACAAGTTGACGTCAGAGACCATATGTTTCTTATCGACGTATGTTTGTATTGATGTTCTCTACTTCCTTTTTTTCAGAACACACTGAATATGAGATGAGTGAATGGTTCCAGATATCGGAACGAGATTTTCGGCAAATGGTAGCATACTGAGGGGCACGTAATATTTTCTTTGGATAATTCTGTGAAATCAACCGAGATATTGAACCGTTTCGCAAAAGAACCCGAGAAACGTACTGGAATTGGAAAGCACTGCGGCCAGAGTTCAAATGTTCAAATGTGTGTGAAATCCTATGGGACTTAACTGCTAAGGTCATCAGGCCCTAAGCTTACACACCACTTAACCTAAATTACCCTAAGGACAAACACACACACCCATGCCTGAGGGAGAACTCGAACCTCCGCCGGGACCAGCCGCAGAGTCCGTGACTGCAGCGTCTTACACAGCTCGGCTAATCCCGCGCGGCGGCCAGAATAGGCTACTGCGATTAAATAACGCCAAGCATAACTCTCGTGCCAGACTCCGTCGTTATATCCAGCAAGGCAGACTTATGCTACTAGAATAACAGCTCATTTCTCATACGACGCAGATACAGAATCAGCTATGATTTTTGTACTTGGAACTACGGCACACGCTAGCTTCTATCGCATCAGGCGGAGCTTGGGAAAACTAATTCACGTAACTATACGTTTCTAGTATATGGAAACAACTACGCTTTTGTAAGGCAGTTTTAGATTTAAACCTCCCCATTGTTGCTTACATGTCAAAGCCGAAAAAGAAACGTCGGTCTTTCATCATGATGATAAAAAGCCTTATTCAAGTGAAAAGAAACTACTGCATTAACTAAAGTTGATCTAAATAAGCCCTCTGTTACAATTTTTAGTCTTTTTCACCAGGTTTCAACACTTCTATGAGTGCCTTCATCAGAAATTAAATATTTAATGTGGCCTACAACATAAGTACAAATGTACGGTAATTTTTTTTTTTACGCAAAAGTGTAAGCACTGCCTAACAGTACAAGAAAGAGACATACTTACATGTCACGTTTAGAACAAATATCAAGCCAGAAAGGCTTGTCACAAAAATTTTAAAAAGAGCACGTGCAATGCGAGCCACTATGGGCTGCTCATACCTATAAAGCCATAGGTAGCAGCAGACTGAGGCGCCCGCATTAGCAAGTGCGGGCAGGTGAACATTACACCAAGAGTGCCATCTAGTAGCCGTAAATTTAAGTAGGCTACTCATCGTTTAAAATATAGACAGCTTATTGTTAAAATGAACAGTATTTAGCACATGAACTCACAGGCAAAGTTTTATTTGACAACAGCAGACATGGTAACATTTTGCTTATTTAAAAGCATAGAAATACGGTTTGAAAACTGAAAACTTACTAACAATACAAAAGACGCAGTACTTACACATCACGTATAAAATAAATACTAAACGAAGAAGCTTTAGTCACAGTTTTAAAGTAGAATGCGTGGAAAGCAAGCAACTACAGGCTGCTCGCGTATGTCGAGCTACAGGTAGCATCAGACTGAGGCGCCCGCGTTAACAACTTCAGGCAGGTGAACATTACACCGAGAGTGCCATCTAGTAGCCGCAAGTACAACCTGGCTGTTTAACATTCAAATAAACAGACGAATATTATGATGAACATTATTCAGTACATGATGTAAAAGGCAATATTTTGTTTAACAACGGCAGATAACGTAACAGATTGTCTACATCAGAGCTTAGAGGAACAGTTTAAAGTATGAAGTGTGTGTGTTGGGGTTTATGGTTAAAGTATGAAAATATCATTATGCAAATTTATGCTTTTGTTATAGGCCACTTTAAATATTTAATTTCTGATGAAGGCACTCACAGAAGTGTTGAAACCTGCTGAAAAAGACTAAAAATTGTGGCCGAGGTCTTATTTAGAACAACTTTAATTCATAAACGCTCACTGAACCAAACAACCATCTTTAAAACTCTGAAAAAAAATACTGCATTAACTTTCTTAGATATGGAAAACAGAAGTAACTGGCCTGTCTTTACCTGGAGGCGCCTGAATGCTTCTTAAAGTAAATCGTGTGCGGACGGACAAATATTTCTAAACATACTACTCGAAATTGTAATTGGACGTATTAAATTTTAAATAAACTTATCAGTTTATTCAGAATGACTTATCACATGCCACTCACAAAATAATTTCTTTTCTTAACGAAACTTACTTTTACCCTTCACTTAAGCATGAGCCCAGGTTATTTACCAGCGACTGAAACGCATATTTGCAATTGGCGTTCGAGAGACAGATGAACACATGCAATCACATTGGATGATTGCCACAGTATGCTCTGGCGCTTCAGCGCCGTATATCGTCTGTGACTTCACGATAGACTGCATCTGTCAGATCTCCCCAAAGAAAGAAATAAAGAGTAGTCAAATCAAGGAACCTGGCCGACCATTGTACTGCAACATTCCGTTCACGCTGAATCTGCCTGTTCGCACTAGTGCCCTAATAATTCTGGCAAGTGACTGGCGGGATGGATAGTGGCGATCAGTATAGAAATACCTATACCGCAGTACCGTTTAGACAGCATTTCTTTGAAATTCGCTTAATAAAACAACCTCGCCTAACTTCTCGTTGATGCACATGTCTGCATACAAGGAATACTGAAGCAGAAATGACCTACCAGAAGACGACACAGACCTGCTAGTTCCGCAGTGCAGACAGATAAACAGTCGAAAGGCTTGCTACAACAACGAGGCCTGGCATGAGCCTTTTCACAACACGATAGCCGATTTTCCTTTCAGTTTCAGAATATTTCTCGTATTCTTTGCGAAGAACTTCAACCTCGAAATTAACAATCGTTGTATCACTGTACTCGTCTTTTCAAGTGCATTTCATTAAAAAGTGTATCATCCTTGACTCATTATCTACATCAACACAATAGTTCACACTATTTATCAATTAACAAAAGTATGTGCCCCTCAGCACGCTATCCTTTGCCGAATACTTCGTTTCGATATCTGGAACCGTTCATGAAATAAAAGGGATATTACAGTTTAAGTGTCTCACTTTGTATTTATACAGTGTGATTCAGCTGCTCCCCCCCCCCCCCACCTGTGGGTTTTTTGCATCCTGGAATCCCTTAGAAAACCATGCATGAGATTTTCGTGTTCTCTCTGTTGCTACGCACAAACTATTGCTCCCAGAGAAAGAATGAACGGACAGTTTTTGTAGGGAAGTTAATGTAGTTAACTTTTATACTGGGGCACTTTTTCGCTGGAGGACACGGCTTTCGACTTATGTAAGAAAACCACATTTGAAGGTAACTTTTATACATTTTTCCTGAATAGGTCGAAAACTATGTATTATAGCGAAGACATATTTCAATAGAAAATTTAACTACATTGAATTTCCTAGAAAAATGTCCTGTTTTTTTTTAATTTTTTTTTTATTTTACGACTAATAGCGCATAGTAAGCGAGAGAATATGAAAATCTTGTGCCTCCTCTAAGAAAACGTTGCGGGTTGCATAAAATCCGTAGGCAGGGGCACCTGACTTGCTGTGTATGCCAGGTGTGTCTGGTATGGTTGTCAGCGCATGCAGATCTTTGCAATTTCTTTTTTGCAAAATGTAGCAGCAGTCGGCCCAAACAAATACTGCTCGTTACGTCTTTCGTGAAACGCCAAGCGTAGTCAGAAGGGATTGGTTTGTTTCCAGATTGTTTTAAGGAAAAAAAGTGGAATTATACGTGACTAATTGATAGAGGGGTTCCAAATTAGTCTAGTGCGTTACTCATTCAATCGATGTGTTACAAGAACTGTAAAAGAGACGGACAATAATTACTACCCCAGCAGCAACTGAGCAGCGCTTTTGCACAGTGGTAGCAGGTAGCGTGGGTCAGGGTGGTGCTGTTGCTGCTGGAGCATTCGATATTTATCATGTATTACTGTTCCTGATCATACATATCGATAAAATGAATAACGCACTAGACTAATCTGGGCTCTATCCAATGGTCACGAAAAATTCCAGCCTACGCTTTTCATCGATACAGGACGTCGCACGTTGCCAATATCTGCTCAACTGTTGAAACACCAGAAAAAATCCGCTCTATTCGTGTTATAAAATAATTATTGGCCGAAAGAACTGATAAGTCGCATAGTACTCGGAGCCAGTTTTTTGAAAGAACTGAAACATAAGAAAAAGGAAAAGAAAAAAGAAACAGAAATACACTATGTGATCAAAAGAATCCGGACACTTTGCTGAAAATGACTTAAAAGTTCGTGGCGAATTCCATCGGTAAAGCTGGAATTCAATATGGTTTTGGCCCCACCTTGGCCTTGATGAAGCTTCCACTCTCGCAGGCGTACGTTCCATCAGGTGCTGGAAGCTTTCTTGGGGAATGGCAGCCTATTCTTCACGGAGTGCTGCACTGAGGAGAGGTATCTATGTCGGTCGGTGAGGCTTGGCACGAGGATGGCGTTCCAAAACACCTCAAAGGTGTTCTGTAGGATTCAGGTCAGAGCTCTGTGCAGACCAGCCCGTTACAAGGATGTTATTGTCATGTAACCACTCCGCCACAGGCCATGCATTATGAACAGGTGCTCGACCGTGTTGAAAGATGCAGCCGCCATCCCCGAATTGCTCTTCAACAGTGGGAAGCAAGAAGGTGCTTAAAACATCAATGTAGGCCTCTGTTGTGATAGTGCCACGCAAAACAACAAGGGGTGCAAGCCCCCTCCATGAAAAACACGAACGCACCATAACACTACAGCCTCCGAATTTTACTGTTGGCAGTATCCACGCTGACAGATGACATTCAACCGGCATTCGCCATACCCGCACCCTGCCGTCGGATCGCCACATTGTGTACCGTGATTCGTCACTCTGCACAACGCTTTCCCATTGTTCGATCGTCGAATGTTCACGCTCCTTACACCGAGCGAGGTGTCGTTTGGCATTTATCGGCGTGATATGTGGCTTCTGAGCAGCCACTGGATCATGAAATTCAAATAATCTTATGTCCCCCCTAACTGTCATAGTACTTACAGTGGATCCTGATGCAGTTTGGAATTCCTGTGTGATGGTCTGTATAGATGTCTGCCTATTACACATAACGACCCTCTTCAACTGTCGTCGGTCTCTGTCAGTCAACAACAAGCCGGCCTGTACCCTTTTGTGCTGTACGTGTCTTTTCGCGTTTCCACTTCACTATCACCTCGGAAACAGTGGACCTAGGGATGTTTAGGAGTGTGGAAATCTCGCATACAGACGTATAACACAAGTGACAGCCAAGCACCTGACCACGTTCGAAGTCCTTGAGGTCCGCGGAGCGCCCCATTCTGCTGTCTCACGATGTCTACTAAGGTCGCTGATATGGAGTACCTGGCAGTAGGTGGCAGCGCAATGCACCTAATATGAAAATCGTATGTTTTTGGGGGTGTCCGGATACTTTTGATCACATAGCGTATGACATTTCAATAAATGGTGGTTTATACACATCACTCAAGGCATATCGTCAGCAAATGAAGAAATGAATGAGGATGTAAAACCTTTATTGGCTGCGTTTCGTGTTATAACTTGCAATGGTTATGCTGAAAAAAAATAAAAGTTTTGTTTCGTGTGGTAGTGAGTGGTCTGTCATATGAGGGGCTACTGTGTCAAACGGTTAAGATACAGTACTTAGGACAGGAGTCTCAAGAAAAGACAAACTATTCAAGATATTATCATGTTTGAAGGATTCCATCAAGTATTCCTTAATAAATATTGAATTATATTGTTGTACCTAACCACTTTTATTTCATTGAAGAGATACATCCAAGTTTCTAACAAGAATAATACGAAACAAAGGTAATCACAGTACGCATGTACAGGGACGAGACAGTCAGTTATAACGTTCTACTTGATAATGGAACCAGTTGAAGATCTGTTCGTATGGCTGTAGGAAATCAATTTCTTAGGATTTATTGACATAGAAAAGCGTTCGACAGTGTACAAACGGTATAAGGTGTTCCAAATTCTGAGAAAAATAGGAGCGACCTGAAGGGGAAGCCAGGTAATGTAAAATGTGTGCAAGAACCAATAGGGAACACTAAGAATGGAACACTAACAAAGAAGCACATGAGGCAGGGAACCTATCTTTCTCTCTGACTGTGCAATCTATATATCGTAGAAGAAGTTACGCAAAGAAAAGAAAAATTCAGAATGGAATAAAGGTTCAGGGTGAAAGAGTATCAATTATAAGTTTTAATTGGGTCAGTGCTATACTCAGTGAAGGAGAGTGACAGGATCTGTTGGAATGAACGGTCTAAAGTGTGCAGAAAATGGATTGAAAACAAACCGTAGAAAGACGAAAGTAAAAAGAAGTAGCAGAAATGGTATTAGCGATAAACTTATAAAAATTTATAATAACGAAGTTTTTGAAATAAAATAATATCAGACGAAACTGAAATTTCGACTTTAGCCGTAATCGTGCCTTGAAATTAATTCAATGGTGAAAAGTGAGAATTTGTGCCAGGCATGTCCTAAATGACAGATATCACTTATATAAATAATTGCGCCCTGACGGTAATTAATTATCATTGAATACAGACGCACTCTTCGTCCGACCTTTTGCGGGAATCAGCGAGAGGCTGCGAGCAATAAGAGTAATGCACACGGGACGCTACGTCAGTAGTATGCGACACGCTGGGAATTTGTGTTGGCCCTGAAGGCTTCTCGGATAGCCGAACAATTAATGCGCCGCTCGCCTATAGAGGGGAACCCGGGTTCCCGTCCCAATCAGGCACAAATTTTCACTTTTAGTCTTCGAATTCTTTTTAGTGCCTGATTGCGGCTAAGGTCCGAATTTCAATTTCGTCGTGCATATATGCGGCAGAGGTAATATAAAGTGGTGTCTGTTCTTTCGGACAAGTCCCAAAGAACAGGACACAGCACATACAAAGGTAACGCACTATGGAATAAGCGCGGAGGACATAAAATGCAGACTACTACAGGTAAAAAGCGCGTTCCTGGCCAAAAGAAGATATTGGTGTCAAACACCTGCCTTAATTTGAGGAAGAAATTTCTAAGAATGTACGACTGGAACACCGCATCGTATGGAAGTGAATCAGGGTCTGTTTCAAAGGCTGAGCACTAGAGAAATGAAGGGTTTGAGATGTGGTGCCACAGACGGTTGTTGAAAATTAGGTTTACTGAAAAGTAACGAGGAAGGTCTCCACATAACCGATGAGGAAAGAAGCACATGGAGAATACGTGTTAAAATATCAAGGGTTAACTTTAATGGTACTTGAGGCAGCTGTAGCAGGTATAAATCATAGGGAAAGACTGAGGTTTGAATACGTAGAATAAACAGTTGAGGTCATAGGTTGTAAGAAAGGGTTTGACATAAGAGGGAAATTCATGGCGGGCTGCATCGAACCATTCAGAAGATAGATGACCTCAGAAAGCGAATGCTCCATAGATACATAAGCTGTTGTTATATAACGACTGTTATAGTGATGCTGCATGAGAGACAGTGATTGAGCTGGTTCCGATGCGAAAGTGTTACTTAATAATGGAGCTGGTGGCGTCCTTCGGGTATTTAAGTGAGAACGTTTCTGAGAGGCTTAACTGTTTCGCAGTTACTCTCGGGTGGTGAAGCTGCTCTCTTGGCCCAGGAATAATCATTGTGTTCCGGAGGAAGCGGAGGCTTTGCCGCGCAGATTGCGCTCCCCACCACCTTCACCGGCAGCAGGCGCCAGTAATAACTTGGACCCTAATCAGGCTCCCCGCTAAACTTCCGAAGGGACTCCAAATAGGCGGTCTCCGGCCGCGGCGGCGAGCAGCGGTCTGGCAGCGGTGTCTGCTCCACCTCGCAGCCTGCCCCCCTCCCCCCTCCCTTCTGCTCATAACTGTGCATCGCAGCACTAAAAGTGAGTAAATAACAGAATGATGCCCATAAATTGTTATAAATTAAGGATATGAACCTACTGTACCTACAGAGAGTATGCAACTCGCCGCTCTTTTTTGTAAATCAACGATCGATTGCCGCTGCTCGGTGTATTACAAGTCGACTGATTCAGACAAATACTTCTTTGTAAACTACGAGGATAATCCCAAAAGTAAGGTCTCCTTTTTTCTATAGGTACAGAACTCTGTGTGGAAGTTGTTCACACTGCTATGAACAGTGCTTAACATGCTGTGTGTAAACATGCGCACGCCGTGCTCAGGCAATCTGTCTTGGCTTGGCAGCCGTTGAGAATGGAGCTCCCGTTGGATGTTAGCGACAAGGGCGAATAATTCTGTTTTTGAACACAAACGGCACTGCGCCGATTGAAATCCATCGCCAGTTGACGGAAGTGTATGGGAAGTCGTGCATGGATGTTAAAAATGTTCGTAAGTGGTGTAGAGAGTTTGCAAGTGGTCGGACCGAAATTCACGACGAACAGAGGAGCGAGAGACCGTCAATTTCTGAGGAGACAGTGTTGAAGGTTGAGCAAAGCATGCGTGAAGATCGACGGATCACCCTGGATGATCTCCGCACGTTGGTTCCTGAGGTTTTCCGAAGCACCGCTCACGGAATTTTAATGGAAACATTGAATTACCGGAAGGTGTGCACAAGATGGGTGCCACACATGCTGACTGAAGACCACATGCGGCAACGAGTTGATGCTTCCCGCTCATTTCTTCACTGCCTTGCATCCAAACAGGAAAACTTCTGGATTGGTTAAAACAACATTTGGCCGGAAAGCGATTCAGCTCCGACGACGAGGTGAAAGAAGAGTTTCATAACTTTCTGAACAGCATTGCAGCGAGCTGGTTTGACATGGGCATACAAAAACTGCCACAGCGTCTACAAATATGCATCGACAGAAATGGTGATTACGTCGAAAAATAGGTAAATATTCAAGCTGTAAACTGATGTAAACCATTGTAGAAATAAACAGGTCTACGTGATTATAAAAAGATAGACTTTACTTTTGGGATTACCCTCGTACAACCTAAAGCTCTATGTAAGGATTCTGATATAACGTAACACACAATTTCGGCCACTGCATTAATGCTTTATATTACCCATATCTTTCTAAAATGCCGAAGGAAATTAGCACACCCTTTTATAGATACACAATTCATTCATTATTTATTATAGCAACAGTGGATATGGAGTACGTTAGGTAATTACTTTACAGATGAGTAGCATAAGATCGGTAGCATTAGTACGTGGTGTAGTCTCCATGGGTGGAAATGCAGCCACGACTGTGCACATCCAATTGATCGTACAGATGGCCAATACTGGCTTGGGAAATTCTATGCCACGATATAGATCATATCTTGTACAAACGTAAGGGTGAAGATAGTAATATTTGGCGGGTATGCTGGCCCACCAAATACGTCACGGAAATAATAGACTACTACCATTTGGCGTATGATCACTGTGGACCAAAGAAATGTACGGAAAAGCTGAGTGAGGTAGTGCATTTTAACAACAAGTTAAAACGCGTAACTGACAGAGAGAAAACTTGCGATTTATGTCAGAAGGTGAAGGTTACCAACTGTACGAGTCGTGGTCCTATGCAAAGTATAAGGCCTAACGACACCTTTGAATTACTGTGCGTGGACTTGTATGGACCTTTGCCCAAGTCATCAGGAAACGTTGCCTACATTTTAGTAGTGCTAGAAGCTTTTTCCAAGTTCATCAAACTATACCCGATTAGGAAAGCTACAGCCAAAGTGGTCTATAGCAAGCTTGTGAACGATTATTTTGTTCATATTGGTAAGCCCAAGGCGATTCTATGAGACAATGGGGCACAATTTACTTCTAAGATGTGGAATGAAGGCATGGAAAGTAATGGGGTCGATGTGATCCATATTTCAGCTTACTGTCCGGCTGGAAATCCCTCTGAGAGGTATATGCGCGAGCTGGGCTGACTTTGCCGTACCTATTACCACCATAGGGCATGGGGCAAATATGTAGCAGAATTTGAGAGAATTATGAACACCTTGAGACATGAATCTACGGGATTTTCTCCAGAGGAAATCCTGTTGGATGACAGAAGTAAAAGTTTAGTGGAAGAGATAATCAAATTCCCTCCACGGATTGACATTAGTATTGGTGTGAAAAAAGATCGTTTGCGAGAAGTAATGAAGCTAAAAGCCGATGCTTGCATACGTCGTCATGACGCTAAAGCGCGTTTTGCTAAGTTTGCAATCGGAGACTTAGTACTTGTAAAAGCTCGTGAGAAATCAAGCGAGATAGACAATGAAATCTCTAAATTTAAGTTTGTTTATAATGGACCATATAAAGTCATTGGTATACCTCACACAAATGCTTATTGCTTAGAGTATCCGAGCTCTGGAAAACTATTAGGTATACGGAACATTGTAGACTTGAAATTGTACCAACTTAGGATCGATTAATACCACACAATGGGTAATCTGTACAGTATGTAAATATAGAGTGTAAGATTTAAGGTTTGCTAGATTTCCATGCTTTTGCCTGACCAAGAGGACATTAAAGAAGTTATAATTAATAAGTAATTAATTTTGACTAAATGATTTAAGAGTAACTGATTGTTAATCAATTGAAAAATCCAAGCTGCTATTTTAAGTTTTCAGCTGAGTCACAGTAGATTAAGGAATGTGAATATGATTCTGTAATTAGCTGTAAGATTTCATGAATATGTGTTTAATAGTCATTGCCGATGTACTTAGACGCTGTTTTAAGTTTCAAGCTAGTACATGCTTGTGATGATGGACAGTGTTGAGTTATCCACTGTGATAGTGTTAATGGACTCCTTGAGATTACTCGGGAGTGAGTTTTCCGAAAGCATTCAGTGAAACGGACGTTCTGGAAATGCGGTTCCACAGGCGAGTGAGATCAAGCGTGCCGCACAGGCGGGCGCAACAGTACTGGTGAGGCGGAGCCGCTGTCGGCTCTTGTGCCAGTCGGCATTCTTTGTCTTGCGGGTACAGAAGGCGGAGCTGTTTTTCTTCCCGGACAGCTGATGTGAAAGAATTCTGTTGTCAATATGTATGTTTTTTTTTCGATCTGCTGTATATTATTTTCTTGTTTAGCGTTAAGTGGACTTCATGCCGAAAATATTAATTATGAGAACGTTATATAAAAATGTGTATTCTATGTAATTAATTATTAATTTGCGTATTTTGATCTACCTGTTTTTATGACCATGCACTCTGATTAATTTTGTAAATAGCATTCCATTTCTTGATACTGTTAGGAATTTTGATGATTTTAGAATAGCTAAACCATTTTCTATGTTTTCTATGAATTTTAATATGTTGTCAACATGTTTTCTTTTGTGTAAGATGACAGAGTGGAATAAGGTTAAGAGTGTCTCCACTCAGTTACTATGGTCCAAAAATTAGTTTATGGTTAATTAGCCTAATGCTAAATTTTCTTGATATTTTGAGCATATGCATTTCCGTTGCTTTTTTACCTTTTTGGGACATTTTCTGAGTCTGTTTGGGTTAAACGAACATCCTCAGACAATGTGGGGCAAGTGTAACGCCGTAAATGCATATCTTCATATTTCCATCTATTGTACTATAATTTTTTTCCTTGTTTTGTTACCTCAAGATATGACATTTCTGTGTCTTTATATATTGTAATTGTTTTGCTATTTGTATATATATATTTATGCATTTATGTGGATGTATAATTGGTTTGTTTTGTAAATATTATTTGTATTTTTACGCTGGGTCTTGCCTAGGGAAAACTATGCTATCGAACGAACACATCTATAGGTCGCGTGGCGAACCAAAGTGTTTAGGATCTTTGGTAGTGTGAACTCGGCCGCGTGGAGCGCGGGCAGAGAGAGTCTGGCCGAAGTAGTGCGGTTGAGCAGGTGTGTTGTGTGACGCTCACGCGAGTTGCCGCGCTTTCGGGGTTTGGCAGCATGTAATTGCGCTCGACTTGCTATGATAGTTTCTGACACAGTGTCGCGGATGGGAAGCATTAGCTGGCGCACATCAAGAGCCCGTTTTGCCTGGTGACAGTGTCGAGAAGAAGGCGCGCCAACATCCAGCTTCTGCAACAGCGACAGCCGACAATGAGTGACTGTCGCCACCTCCTCGACGGACGACTTCAAACCTACAATCAACCAACAAGGAAGACTGGAAGCACGTAAAGTTTCAGAACTGTATGGCAGATCTCAGCTTTTAAAATTGTTGCATCACAAAATTACAGCATCTTAGCATGAAGCTTTGTTGCTCATTGTCCCAATTGCATTACCAAGCAGGGTCCCTTCCTTTTCCGAAATGAACCCGAGTGTCGTTGAAATTCAGATGCCAGCATTAAAGTAATATCATTCTCTTTCACTGCTTTAATTTCAAAGTTCAGTTAAGGTATTCATAGCTGGCTACAATATTTAGATTGCACAAGCAGAAATTAAGAGTGCCAGTTTTGTTATCATATTTTAGCTTACCTGTGATTGCAGCTCAGCTTGGTACGTACTAAATGTTACTATTATTAATTGTTCAGAATCATTTAATTCAGGTTCAAAGTTAAATCTCTTATTTCTAAATTGCGTAGATTCAAGTAGCTTTTTAAATGATTGTTGAGGTAGCCCAAGACTAACCTTGTTTTATTGAATTTCGTAGTGCTTCAGAAACAAAGTTCACTATTAATTTCAGTCACTAAATTAACTTTCAATTTTCTGGTTTTATTAATTCTTTTGCTAAATTAAGTCAGAGTGTAGCGAAATTTATTACTTCTGACAAACATTCTGTTTTCACGCTACACGTGTCTACCTTCAGTTGCTACACTTTCAGTGCTAATTATATGTGCAATAACCTTTCTTTTTCAGTTATTAGAGTAGTTGTCCATAGGACTGGCGACCGTAATTTTCCCCAAATCTCAAATATCTAATTAATTGTTAACGTGGTGACCGCACATTTACTTTCTCTATTAATTTTACCCCTTTCTCAAAATTAATTTCCACCAATTTCATTTGCATTTTTCCTTTCGTTTAGATGTAACCCTTTTCTCCCTCTTTACCGACAGATTAACTTCGGTGACTATTGATTTTCCCAAATTTCCATTAGGTACACACGGTTTAATTTTTCACTATCATTAAGGTTGATAAGTGAGGGGGAGGTTACTCCTCTTGGAAAAACACATCACCTTTCTATTGCAAGAATGGCAAAATAATGGGTCTAACAACATTCCACACTTACAGAGTTTTGGTTAGTATCCCCTCCAGAAGCATTAAAGGTGAACGAGGGTTGTTGCTTATCGCACAAGAACATAAGGCCTGGGTTGGGGCTAGTATGACTTCGATTAATGCACTTTACAAGGCAGCACCCACCAGGTCTACGTCGTATGCGCATAGGACCATCATCTGGGTGCAGGCATAATCTATTTTCACGGCTGAGACCTGCGCTATTCCATCTTCCAAGTGATGCTCTGACGCCAGCAGTCGAGAAATGCACGTCTATGCTGTAGCGTGTGTGGAATACGGGCTAGAGATGTGCGTGCCCGTAGACCCACAGCTAATAAACGGTTCAGTGCCGTGGTAGCTGCAAGATCTGCCACTGCTGTCTGTGCAATATGACAGGCCTAGCGAGCGTTTGTGATGCGTGAACGTCCGAGTATGATGTAGATGTAGAATGAGCGAGCGATTTTTTGTGTGTGTTTGTGTGTAGCGTCTTTGCTAAGCCAGTCTGAATTAAATGTGATTAAGATATGTAGAATTTAATAAAGCATAAGCTAGAACCTGACGTATTATTGCTCTTACTCTGTGTCACTTTCACCCATACTCGCGCCGAATGTTGCTGGCTGCTAACACCGAGGTCCTGGTCTCGATTTCTGGTAACCACCTCATATATTGCTGTGATGGAAAGGTCTAGTGAGATCCAGTAAGAAGATTTTTCGAAAGATATAAGCAATAACTTTGACTTGTAAGCTGCAAAAGTGGCTTGGTGTTGAATGGTCTTTAGCACGTTTGGAGTGATGTTTCGTTTGATTATACACAGACCAGTCACAGTAGTTTGGCCGTAGTAGTTTCGACGTCAAAGTGCAATAACTACTCACAGACATCAGATGGCAGCACTAGCAGTGAGGGTATATGAAACGTGTCGGTGGTAAGCGGAAAAGAGTGAAGTCGTTGTCGTAATGCGGAAACTGGGCGTTTTACCTGATGTCGAAAAGATCATGGTCATTGACTTTCTGGCCAAGGGTCGAAGCGTTTCCGAAATGGCTAAATTCGTAAACTGTTCGTATGCTGCCATGGTTAAAGAATACCATGGGTGGCAAAATGGTGTAATCCAAAACCGGCACTGAGTTAGCTGTGGTGCACCGTGAACCATCGATATCAGCGGAATAGACGTGCTACTGTCGAGAAACTGATCACCCAGAGGAACCACGTGGCTCGCACGAGTGTCTTCTCATTTACCGTTCAGCGATCATTGTCGCACACAGGCCTCCGCAGCAGGTGTCTGGATCATGCACCCATGCCGAATTCTGTTCGTCGGTGAGAAAGTTGGAATTTTCACTCTAATACCGCAGCTGGATGTCCATTGAGAGGCGACGGATAGCCTTTTCAGATGGTGCTCCATCGGACAGATGGCCGTTGGCGTGTATGGCGTGAAACGTCTGAAAGCAAACATCTTCTGAAGGGTCCAGACTGGAACAGGGAGCATTACGGTCTGGGGAATGTTTTAGTGACGTTCTGCAGGTGATCTCGTCATTCTGGAAGGCTCAGTGAACAACTTACGCATGAAACTGTCCTTGGGGGCAATAGTCAGGCTTTTGACTGGTTGTAACTTCATTGTGAGTGGACAGCGTACAATGCATGCTTTTACGGCCAGTATTTGAGTCGTCGGCGAATTTTGTTTTATGGGCGTCAGGTATGCATCTATTCTTGGGGACAATATTCAGACTTTTGACAGGTGGTCATTTTAATGTTACTCGACAGTGTGCAGTGCATGCTCCTACAGCCGGTATTTACGTCGTTGGGGAATTTTGTTCTACGGACGTCAAGCTGTGGTATATTTCTGTGCTTAACTATTCGTCTCCAAACGCAAAATAACACACATCGGCTTCACTCCGGGGTCTCGGGGAGTGACCTGATCCCAATGTGTGTAAACAGTCCCCCCCCCCCCCCCTCCCGTGATGGCTTTTTAAAATTTGCGATCTGAGTCTTCTTAGCCTGTGATAATCTCTCCTGCATTATGAGAGCAGATGTTAGACCCACACGTATACCCTAAACCGTAGCCTAATGGCCATGAAATTGTGCCGTGATTATGTGACGCAGTTAAAGTCCCATTCCGCTAAGCAGTAGTCGCGAAGGGTAGTGACGTCTTCCGCCGCGGCAGTGTGTGTGCGAGACATCGAAACGGTCAAGAGTATCACCACCGCGAATTGGTAAGCGCCAAAGCAGGGAACGTTACTGTGTGTGTACGGGACTCAAAACCAGCGTTGGGACTGTGCGCAGCAGCCGACCGTCAACACATCACGTGGGGCACTGGGTATATGGGGAGCAGTAGCGTCCAGTGTGACTGTTCCGGGGTGTGTGGGGTGGGGGATTAAAATTTCTGTTATTGCTGCATGAGGTACTCTTTGTTCCCACTGCATTTATAATGCGTTTTTGCACTGCTGTTTACAAAAGCCTGAATATTACTCGTGCATAGAGAAGCCTGCAGTCCATGATCTCCATATCACAAATCCACAATCCAGCTCGCATCGTTGGACTACAATGCTCTAACTTACCGTTTATAATGAAAAGGACTCGGGGCGATAATTGAAGGTTTACTGTTATAACAAATCAGTGTACTCAAGAAAAGTTCACTCGACCAAATTAATACCTCTGAAATTCATTAATGTTTTCCTATCGTAACCAGCACTCGATACGGTTCAGAGACGACCTCTACCCGAAATTCCAAGAATTACTAATTATCTGTCCATCTAAGGACAATCAATTGCTCGCCTTAAAAGTGGTCACTACTTATAAGATACACCACTTGATGCGAGGTTTTACTGCAGCACTACGAACGTCACACGAAATGAAAACATGATAACAAAAACACATGCTTTCCAGTAAATTGTAAATCCACGAAAGTTCACCTCTACGTATTTGCACAAAATGCGCGATAAATAATTCAGTCGATAAACACACAGGGCAGTCGTCTTCAGTGCCATCCGTAGTGGCCGCGGTCAGCAGCACGGAACATCCTGAGGTATAGCGAGATACACCGTGGGTGACTGAAGACGATCTAATGCCTCAATATGTACCGCTACGTGGTCCTTTTAGAGTGTCTGTGCGACTTCGCCCCTGACGGCAAACAGAACAACTGTACAAAGAACGCCTTAAGCATCTGCAGAAGTGTTCAAATGGCAACCTTTCTGATTAAAAGATTTTACATATCGTTGTTAGTTGAAGACTAACAAGTTCCTCAATTTTTTCCGTGAGCAATACTTAACTGTACTTATGATCCATAAAAATATCAGTTGGATAGCTCTTAAATTCTGACTACTGGAACTTTCTTAAGTAAATTGAGGGAGATTGAGACCTTTGAAATGAGCCTGTTCTGCCATGTATTCTCTTGTTACGCTTGTTTCTTTGTAAGTTTGCGCGTGTGCATTTTGTCGAGTTGCTGGTTTGCCGTTTCCACACGATATCTGCGTGCTTTCCAACTCATTATACTCGTTGAAGTCATTTATTTGATTTGATTTTTGCCCGTTTACAGCTGGCGACCGTCTCATTCTGCCATCTAAATTTATGCAGACTAAATTCTGTCATTCAAACTTTTTGCTAACTATAATGAAACTTCGATATATCATCACTTTTTACAAATCGATCGTTATTATACGTTGTAACAAACATTCGTGCGATAACATTCAGGTTGTAACTACCTATATTCTGTCGGTAAGCACTGATCGGATTCGATGCCTTCTTTCCACTAACAGCGGAACATTACGAAGAAGTCTCGCAGTAAAACCTTACATACACCGCAGAATATAGCTACTTTATATCTGGGTAAACCATATGACAGGACATAATATTTCAGAGATATCGGCGCTATATCGCAGTTTGTACCTAAGAGCCGTGGTGTTCGTTCAACATGACTTTTACATCGCGAACCGAGCCTTCACCTACTAGGGAGTTGCACATCTTTGCCCAGCCTGTGCAGTGATGGACTATATTTTGGATTTCTGGGGAGTTCCTGCTCCCTTGGCTGGTGGATATGGCCACATACACTGTCCATGATTTTCTCTAGCCTGATACAGGAACGACCGTGAGCACCATTTGTAGTGGGCGTTACGTGTTGATCATGATACATCCTTATGCAGTCAACTCTGAGGGTCGTTTATTATTTGACAGTAAACTGATTCCGATCTTTCTACTGGCTGTGTTTGGCCGATGCCTTTATGTGGTTCAGCATCCTGACGATAAGAAATTGTCTAAATGGAATTATTACAGAAGGCATTCAATAAGTAAAACTTTTTTTCCGAAAGTAAGTTGGTTTTATTTAGTATTCCAATACACCATATTATTTCCCGTTCTTTTGGCTACAAAGCCCTATTTTTCAACACAATTTCTAGTCCATGCTACGGCCCTACGGCACCTTTCTGGGAGGACCTGCATGATGATGGCAACGTGGTCGATTGCCGAAATATTGTGTCCTATGCGCACTCATACCAGACTCTTACCCTCCCCCCTCCCCCCCCCCAGATTTATTTCGTCATAAAATACGCCTGGAAAAATTGAAGAACATTTGGTCTTTCGTTGCTCCTTACGGTCTTCTGTTAGGCGGCTTGGAGCCCAGCGGGCACAAACCTTTGAGTACCCCAACGTTTGGACGAGTGTGTCAGCACTACTGACAGAGACGTCCAGTTGAGCAGCAGGGTGTTTGGTTGTGATCCGTCGATCACCTCGATTGAGAGTGTCCGCACGTTCCAATATTGCTGGAGTCACAGCTGTATGCAGCCGATGTGCACGCGGGCGAAAGGACAGGTTTCCGAGGCCATGTCGCAATGATGACAGACGCTTCGCCCAACCATTAACTGTGCTCTTATTCAGTGTTGAATTTCCGTAGATATTCTGCAAGCGCCTATAAGTATCTGCAGTGCTCTGTTTTCACACCAAGAGAAACTCAATGACAGCTCTATGCTTGGGACACACCTCCGTTGCAGATGTCATTATGAAGGCTATATATAGGCCCGCCCGTTGTCGAAACTTCATTAAATCATAGGAAGTGAAGAGGGAATATTCCACTATGTCCCCCAAAAATGCGCCAGTGGAAATTTGCCGAGAAAGAAATGTGCTGCATTACTAACTGAACGCTCCTCATAGTGATACGGTATAATTCTTAGAAAACATGTGTTTCCCAAATTATCACTTCATACCGGCCATGGTCTGTATTTTGTCCGTAGTTTGTTGTTTTTGGTACTAGGGTGCCAAGTGTATTTCGAAGTATGACCTCGTGTTCCTGTTGTGATTTGGGGTCCGGGTAATGCCTGCCATACACTTACTGTGAAAATTTTATTTTTAACTTATTTCTATTATGTGTGTATGTGTTAGAATTTGTCGAGAAACTGTCTGAAATGACGGCCGAAATTGAGGCGTTAGTATATTGATCCCTAATGCTGATTGAGATTTTGTTGCTCGTAAGGTTGGTTGGCCTTATCTGCTTCTGAGATGTACCTGCCAGGGTAGCCGAGAACGCTGACGCGCTTCTTCCTGGACTCGGGCAGGCGCACTGGCCCCGGATCGAATCCTCCCGGCGGATAACGACGAGGGCTGGTGTGCCGGCCAGTCTGGATGTGGTTTTTAGGCGGTTTTCCACATCCCGCTAGGTGAATATCGGGCTGGTCCACACGTTCCGCCTCAGTTACACGACTCGCAGACATCTGCACTCGTTCGCACTATTCCATGAATTACACTAGACGCTGGGGTCCACAAATTCCGTCCCAGGGGGTACGGGGTGGCAACAGTAAGGACATCTGGCCACCCTTTCCACTAACCTTGCCAAATCCGTTCCTAACAATGCCAACCCTGCGTCTGTGCAGGACATGGCACCAGTGAATGAAAGAAAGTCTGCTTCTGAGATGTGTAAATTGTTTCAAATTTTTTGTTTTCTAAGACTGCACCTTTTAGTCAAATACCAATTATCTTTGGCTGCTTCACAGTTGTACATGTAAAGTTAAAAAAAATTACTACTAATTTTCTAATCTATGTGACATATTTGTTGATGCAAAAGTCTCTTACACCGAATTCGGTATTTCAAACTTACTGCTTCTCGTGATTGTACACACTTGTGAGAAAACAGTCGCCTATGGTTGCTTCGCAGCTGTGCAGGGAATTTTCTTTTTAATTTTGCTAATAATTTCATCCATACGTTATGGTAATTATCGATGTTGCAGAATGCCCTGGCTGCTTTAAAGATGTGTATATTATTTCAAGTATTGTATATTACAGAAATTGTCGTTAAAATGAGTAAATAATTTCTGTAGATTTTTCTACTGTTGACATTAGAGGGATATCATTCTCCCTGGTTGCTTCATGGCCGTGTATGGAACTTTACTACTATTAATTCGTTCACATATGTGTTTCGATATTTGTTGGTGCCACAGTCTATTCTGTCTGCCATTGACGCATGTATTATTTCCAATGTCAGCAATCTGCCGATGTTTAGTACAAAAACCTTTGTTTGAAAAAATGTTTATTCAACTTGGGTGGAACAAGTATTACTTGCTTTTGCAAATTAAAAACCTGCCTTTATGGTAGATAAATAAACAAATAATTTTCTTTCAGAATTTATTTTGTTTTCGCTCAGCACCTTACTACTCCCATATCTTAGCTCCCTTACAGTACAGCTATGGATTTCGCGACTTACAGCTGTGTACGAGTGTAGTCCTGTTTGTTGTATTTTGAACCTGTACAGATGATTGCTCACTGTGAACTACAGATGACTGCGGACGTAATACCTTTAGCAGGGTCACCTTGCCTTAGGGCAGATTTCTGTTTGTACTGATAAAATATTGCTCTTAAAGTCTCAAGTTTTCGAGTTTGGTATCATGATTTCTTTCAGGATTGATGTTTATTTATGTGAAGCGGTCGTCAGCCAGTTAGAATCTGATTTTATTCGTGTTCTCGGATTACGTGTTGTATGTAAGAAAGGTTTACAGTTTGTGTAATGTCTTGGCTTAAGCCAGCAATGCGGTGTACATGGTTGATTATGTTGCATTTGTACTGTCTAATTTACGTTTCCGTTGTAGATTAATTTTATGACTCTTGGGTTCGGGTTTTGGTGTTAACCTGATCATTATTCTCTCACTGAGTTTTCGAGTATTACTGAGTTAAAACTGCTTGTGAATTTTTTCTCTGGACACTTCTGTATATCCTGTCAAGAATTATATTAATTGATTTTGAACCAGTAAGATTTTGTGTATATTTTGTGCTCTTTTCAAATAGTTTTTTTTAGGAGTACTTTATTTAGTAGTTTAGTAGTCGTGTTCAATAGCAGTGTTGTTAACAAATTGTATCACTCCTAACTTATCTTACACTTCCCCTTGCCACTTCCAGTCCACAGCCTACGTTGCTGCTAACGCTAACTTCTCTATACCAAAATAGAATTCACCAAGGACGTGTCACGTTTCACTACTCACATTCTCTACTAATGCCGGCTTCTGTGGCAGATCGGTTCTAGGCGCTTCAATCCGGACCCGCGCTGCTTCTACGGTCGCAGATTTGAATCCTGCCTCGGGCATGGATGTGTGTGATGTCCTTAGGTTAGTTAGGTTTAAGTAGTTCTAAGCCTAGGGGACTGATGATCTCAGATGTTAAGACCCATAGTGCTTAGAGCCATTTGAACAATTTTCTCTACTAATTATAAGTAAGACATTCTAAAAACTCATGAAAATGATGCGGTGTGCGCTAAAACAACCCATAAAACTGTGGCTGTCAGAACACCTGCAAAACCGCTACGTGAATTAATCACGCTGGCCATACATTAACATTTCTCCCATCATAATTCAGGAAGCAAGTCAGTAATCTTGCAAGGTCTTAATAGTCGTGGTCTTAACAGTCGTGTGTCATTCTTTTCTTGGTCTGCTAAACAGATAACGGAATATTTACATTTCCTATTCTCTTCAAGTGTTAATACGTCTTGTGAGACGCTTCTCTCAAGGCACTCAAATATTACAGCTGTTTGTGGGATCAAGTGGCCAGGGCGGAATAACTGGCCACTGCATATCTTTTGCCTTGGACAGTGCTGCTACCTACCAAGAAGTGTTCAAACTAGTTTTAATGCACACCATCCTTATTGTATGTAAGTTTGACAGGGTGAGCTTATTCCGTTGTTATTAAGTAAAAACTTTTCTCATTTTCGGTCTTCTGGTGTAAAGTAACTCATTACATTGTTTTTGTTAACTTATTTATACGTACAGTGTTACTTTCTTACAATATCAATGTTGAAACAGCAGATTATGGTGTACAAATGTAATGCCTTATTCTTTTCTTGCGGTCTGATAGTTTCATCTGTGGGCCTCTAATGTCGGCAGGACACCTGATCGTAAAAAGTGTATACGATTTCCACTTTTCCCATCAGTATATTTTTAACCTGTTTGTCAAATTGAGATATAAACAGATAGAGAAGTCTGAGGAGGACTATAACCAGAACAACAGTAAACATTTTTACAGGACAATGAATAGTTATAGAAAACAAGGCAGAAAACAATCAGAACGTACAACCATTAGTCAAAGAACCAACTCTGATGGAGGTGAAGGAGGCAATAAAAAGACAAAAAATGAGAAGGCTCCTGGAATAAACGTGATATGAGCAGAGCTCGTCAAAGAATGGGGAGAGAAGATGCATGAATGGTTATCCGAACTGATAAAAGATGTATGGAGAAAAGAAATAATGCCGGAGGAATGGAAAACTGCTGCTGTATGTTCAATATACAAGGAAGGAAACAAAATGCTGACAGAACTACAGAAGGATATCTCTCCTATGCACAAGCTATAAAGTAATATCAAGAATTATACTGAACAGGCTCAACCCATACATTGAGGAAATATTAGACACAGCACAAGCAGGGTTCAGAAAAGGTAAATCAATTGACCAAATATTCACACTAAGACAAATATTAGATAAGAACTGGGAGCACAATCATGATACCTCTTGTCTATTTATAGATTTCAACAAAGCATATGACAGCATAGTAAGAGAGAGAATGTGGAGGATAATGGCAGAGAATGGAATATCTGACAATCTGATAAAGCTATCTAAAAATGTGTATGATGGAACCAACGTATAGACTGAAAGTACAGGGTGAGTTCTCAGAAACATTTGAAGTAAAAATAGGAGTGAGACAGGGAGATATTCCATCACCAACACTGTTCAATTTGGCCCTCAACAACACCCTGAGGAGAGTAACATGTGAAAGTGGAGGAGTCACCATAGGAAAAAAGATAAATGTCCTGGCTTTTGCAGATGATATTGTGCTGATAGGAAAGAACATGGAATACCCAAGGAAAATGGGGACTGTGCTAATGGAAGAAACTAAGAAATGTATAAATGAAAGTAAAAAAAAGTTCATGGTAGAAGGAAGAAGAGCTCGTTTAGGACCAAACCATCTAAACATCGGAAATCTAACAATACAGAAGACAGACACATTCGCGTACATCGGTGTCAATATCAACCAACAAAATCTCATAGAACAAGATATAGTAACAAGAATTCAAGCTGGGGAAAGATATCCAGGAGCTATGCACAACATCATAAGGTCGAAGTTACTATCTAGGAGAGCAAAAATAATAATATATCAGACCATCACTTTTGAAAATAAAGTACTGAGAAAAATATATGGAGCAGTGAAAGAAAATGAGAAGAAGGAAAAATAAGTGGAGAAGAAGGAAAAACAAAGAACTCAGACAATTATACACACTGCCTGACGTCGTAGCAAGCGTGAAAATTAAGAGACTAACATGGTACGAACAAGTGAGGAGGAGAGGGGAGAACACGGTAATAAAGGTTGTAATGGATGGAGAAGCTAAAGGAAAGAGACCACTATGAGGGCCGAGAATGAGATGGAAGGATAATACCATGGGGGACATGCAGACACTGGTTCTGGGAGATGAAGATGCAGATGGCAGAAAAGTGTGGAAGGTTGGACTGACTGAGGCCAAGGACCGGCTGCAGTTTTTATCTGGCCAGTGTAAGAAAGTGAAGTTGCCACAATGAAAGTTAATTGCTACCAGAGTCACAATAATAGTGCAGGTTCACTTGTAATTCCTTTTATACATGGTGGTCAAAAAGAGCCTTAAAAGCTAGTATGGGTGTTGCAGGGTAGGCGTGTCGAGAAATAATTGTTAATAAAACAATTCGATACGTTGCGCCGAGTTGATTAGCACGGAACTATCCAAAAGGTCGTTGCGCGCGCAAATTCAAGCGGCCGGGCAGAGACGGTTTCTCCAAATGTGAGCTACATTTGGTTTCCTAAGACCGAACAATAGAGCGATACAAAAACTGGATCGGGGACAGTAGTAAGGATCGAACCAGAGCCAAATGCTTAGCAGTCTCGTGCAGTATCATCTACGCTATGAGGACAACTGACAAGCGCAAAAGGACCTGATTGGCTAATTTCAATTCTAATTAACTCGAAAACGGCGCGACGCATTGAACTTTTTCTTAAAAATTGTTTCTCAGCACAACATATGCAACGCCCTTACAAGCTTTTCAGAATGTTTCTGATAACTGTAAATGGAGCTGTCATCCGTGATTCTGTGCCTTTGCGACGATTTTGAATTAATTCATTTCAAATCATCTCTGTTCTGTTATATATGGCGTAGTTCAAAACTCCGTTTGAAAACCGTCTTCTGCTGCCGCTTGGTACTACTTTAGATTTCTATGGCATCAACTTGCCTTGAACATACCAGGCACTGCAATGTATTTTTCCGGCAATATCAGTCATCGTCTTTCAGTTAAAATGTCTTTTTTTATACAGAAATAACATAATGTGTACAGGCTGTGACGGAAAAACGGCGACATGATGGGTGTGGCCGTGAATCGTGCACGGCTAGCTAGAGCGGTTAAGGCGACAGCTCGCGTAAAGCGAGAAATGCGGGTTCGAGTCACGGTCCGGCACAAATTTACACAGCTGATGGTTATTCGTATTCGCAACTGCGACTGTTGGCCTATTTCGTACCTTGAAGATATGTCAAAGAATCAGAATCCTGTTGCGATGGAAAATGCGACTGAGGCGGTAAAGAACGATAAGACGCCTTTTTCAACAGCAGAAAATCAAATTAATGCTTCACATAACACGCTGAGAAAAAGAATTCCAGGGGAAAATGGAAAAGCAGTACTTGGTAAAAAGATCCTGGAAAGATTGAAAAGTGTGTTCAATGGAGAAGAAGAACAATAAATCCTTCATCATTATTTTTTTAAATCGGAAAGCGACTTTATGGATTTACAGTTAATGACCTACGGATTAGGATTACAGTTGGCTACCACAAAATTTTTGGTGTTTTGTACCTTAGTCGGTAAAAATAGAACCCCTGTACAATTACTTCGTTGTTTTTTTCTTCTGTTAAGACCCCGTAGGTTACGTCAAACATTAAGGTCTCCTCCCTCGGCGGTGTAAAAAATTTAAGCTTCGAAGACAATGTAATCAAAAGATACAGACACTTAAGTTACATATTTCAATACTCGCACTCACTCATCAAAATCTATAGCGTAGTTCCCCTTGACCTTGAATCATGAATTTTGGCAAGACGCGATATTTCAGTGTATAAGTAAAGTAAAAGTTCGAAAACTGTTAATTTGTAAATGTTACACAAAAAAAAATATTTTTTGACATTTGTTGTCCGTGTGTCTGTCCTGCTAAGACCCACTTTTTGTCTGTAAAGGGTACGTACCAAGTTGAAATTTATGTCAAATACTAAGGTCTAGGAGCCTTGGTGCAGTTAAAGTTAAGCTTCTCAGTTAATGCAATCAAAAGGTATGGCCATTTATGCTCGCACACTCACTCGTCAATAGCTATAGATGAAATATCTATATACGTAATTGAGGGGACACGTAAGCGAGAGCGACGAAAATTGTGAATTGTTTTTATTTGCTCTTCATTTGGTGTGATAAAAGTAATAATTTGCAAAAGCTTCCACGGGGTCATGATCAATTCTCGTTCTGTATTTCCTCATTTTGTTTATTGCTGCGGCGTTTTCTTCTAGTTTTATGCCATCACAATGCAGAACATGTTCTGTGCGTGTTTGGGTGCATGCAAAAGCTCAAAATCCTAATGAAATTTACAACTACTGATATGGGAACAGTGCGCCAAGGAACCATTTATTTCCACAACTGCTGTTGTATTACAAACTTACGATGCTTGTTTAGATTTTAATTGTGGTAATCTTGGTAGACTATGAACTCTACAGAGCCTAGGATTTCATCCCAGAACTTTCACACTGTCGATATTGAAGGAAATCTATAACAGGAGAACTGCTCCAGCTGACATTATTGCAACTCAGTTTGGAAATCGGGGTACCCACAGCAGACAGGCGAAGAATAGACTGCATAAGGATGAAGAGGAGTATGCATATCGTTTGTAGTAATTCGCCAAGGTAATGTAAGGGCTAATACAAACACTGTCAAATCTATGATTCAGGTTCCCCATAAATTACATTTGGGAAAGTTTATGCACCTTTTCCTCACAAACCAGTGACGTCCGAGTGCTTACATTTGGCGTGCAATTAGCCAATTCGTTCTGTGGAAGTAAGTTTCATTTAATACGATAGTAAGACGATAGCAAGACGTTTATGAATCTGTACAGAACCCTCGGAGTTCGAGTCCTACTCACATACGGTACATTAATTAGTAAGCTATACGGAAAGATGTTCAGGCAGGCCGTATTTTGCCGTTAAGTAGGGAAAATTGGACACTACGCAGTATAAATCCTCACAAAAATGCAGATAGTTCCTTTACATTATTTTATTTTCCCCTTTAAAAATATTTGGTGTTATTCGGAGTTCGAGTCCTACTCACATACGGTACATTAATTAGTAAGCTATACGGAAAGATGTTCAGGCAGGCCGTATTTTGCCGTTAAGTAGGGAAAATTGGACACTACGCAGTATAAATCCTCACAAAAATGCAGATAGTTCCTTTACATTATTTTATTTTCCCCTTTAAAAATATTTGGTGTTATTCCTTACTCAAAATGTATCATCGACAAGCTTCTATCAGCAACCGTGGTATCGTGAAATTTCAGTTTGTCCTGGAGTGAAAACTTTACCTCACTTCCTCCTACACTGGCTGCTAACGTGTCAATAAGATTGTGGCAACAGTGTAATAAGAGCTCGTATGAGAACTAGAAAGCATCTCACACACACATTACATTGTCAGGTGACCGAGAGACGCGATGAGAGTTAACACGTTGTGTTTACCCAAAAGGAGTAAATAAATTTGTTTAGCATCGGTCACACATTTTACTAAACGTCAGGAATTTGATCGAATAAACTTTTCCGCGCAGCTTCTTTTCAAACAACATTTCCGCTGGCATACGTCTGCACCCTGTCCGCCGAACACGGGCTGCGCAAGCGTCAGAAGCTAAGCCGCCCCTCGCTGAAGCGCGTAATCACGTTACAGGAGGCGTCCTCTGAAAGGAGAGCGCTTTTTGCAGGCCTGGCGCGGGACGTGCCGCTAACCACCTTTCCTCAGATCGCCTAATTACACTGACGCGCGCAGCGCCGCCTTCGAGAGGAGCCATGTGTCACGTAGATCCGCCCTAAATTACATTTCCCTCGCCGCCTGCAATGACGGCGGACGCCGCCGCAGCCCGCCCCCGCCAGCGGCAGCCTCACTTCGTCGCAGAAGGGACGCCTTATCTGCTTTTAATAGCGGCTGCGGCGGCTGCGAGATGAGTGCAAAGTAGGAAATAATGGCGCCAGTCTTATCGGGCACGACATTACGGGCCGCCGTATGCGATGAGCTCTGAAATACGCCGCCAAGGTCGGTGCCGGTCTTATCTCAGATTCGTCCTCTCCCTGCTCCGCCGCTCCACATCCGCATTGCTTGATGGCAATGTTTATGACATTTGGAGAGCCGGTTTTTGCCAGGAAGTGGCGCCAGAGCTGGTTCGAGAGATTGTGGCCGTTCGCCGGGACTGTGCCGAATTGAAGGGGCTGTGGAGAGCGTTTTGGGCGTGTGTGGGTGGAGGGGAGAGAGTGTTGAGGAGACGGCGGGAGGCGGTGGGACGGAGCTTTGGGAAGGAAGGCGCAGCGTTGCTCGCTCGGCCACCCTAACGAGATCGGACGCCGCCCCGGGGACGCTTAGGAAATCCACTGTGCGTGTCGCTACCTTCGGCACCCTTTCAGCACGAGCGAAATGACGGCAGCGATCAGCAGGATCAGTTGCCGGTGGGAAATGTTTTCTCTTTCACACAAAGTAGTTACATATAACGACCTGACAAGGGAACGTGTACGAGTATAGAGACAGTGATTTCTATTTATAAAACAGTATTTTTTGTTCTAATATGCACTAGAAATAGGGTAGTCACAATGAAATGGAACTTCAGTTAAAACGGTATGTGATGTAACTTGTTGTTCAAACAATTTTATACTGACACGCTTTGAAAGCAACTCATCTTCAGAATGTCAGACAAATTCTCTTCATAGAAGGTAAGACGTCACATACGTACGTCCGTACCACCAAGGTCAGGAGACATTAGCGTGACGCCATAGTTCATATGAAGAAAATCTTCATGACATTCTGAAGATGGCCTGCACCCGAAAATCGTCAGTATAAAATTGTGATGGTTTGTGGTTCTCCACAGCTATGAACTGGAGATGGTTGCTTACCCCATTTGTGCAAAAAAAAAAAAAAAAAATCTATCATGTTGAGCTGTAATTCTGTTTGGCATGCATCATGTTTTGCACGGAAAGTCACAACACAATGCATTTTGGCGTGTTATTGTTTTGTTCTCCAGTAATTACATGAGACTATTTGTTGGTAAGGTTGATCTTCTTTGCTGCTTTTGTTGGTTGCCATTTAGAGCGAAGTCTGTTATGGTTGGTGTCATCTATATTTTTGCGGACTTGTAGGTTTCTATTATCCACGATTTTTTCTCGTTACTGGGAGCATTCATGCCTCATTATTGAAGGGATGCAATGTGGCTTAACACTTACAGACATGATGCTTTTGTGCGTGCGCGTGGTGATGCGAAAGTGGGGCAAAAATCTGGGAAGACAATACCCAGCGAAGAAGAATGCAAGGTTGATGCTGATGCTCCCCACGTTGTACCATATAGCTTTTGAATGGACATGTTTACTGTTTTCAGCACATTTACTGTTCTATTAAGTGTCTCTCTGAAGATAATTGTCAATGATTATCCCAAGGCCGGCCGGTGTGGCCGTGCGGTTCTAGGCGCTTCAGTCTGGAACCGCGTGACCGCTACGGTCGCAGGTTCGAATCCTGCCTCGGGCATGGATGTGTGTGATGTCCTTAGGTTAGTTAGGTTTAAGTAGTTCTAAGTTCTAGGGGACTGATGACCACAGATGTTAAGTCCCATAGTGCTCAGAGCCATTTGAGCCATTTTTGATTATCCCAAGTACTTTGGGGTTCATTACAGGTATAGTGTTTTGAAACTTTCCACTGAATTTTCTTCCAGCAGGTATATTATTTAAGTGAATGCAGAAAACCTCGGTTTTTGTGGCGTTTGATTTAAGTGTTCCTCACAAATAGATCCACCGCAAAGGTTTATTTTAATTTTGTAATGGACAACCTATTTGTTGCAAGTATTCTGTCAGATTAAAAAGAGTTTCTTAGTCTGCCTGCAGTGTACAGGCCGATGGGAACTGGAGCAACGACTAACTTTTGTGGTTGACTATTCTTTGCAAAAAAGAAAAAAAAAGGTTCAAATGGCTCTGAGCACTATGCGACTTAACTTCTGAGGTCATCAGTCGCCTAGAACTTAGAACGAATTAAACCTAACTAACCTAAGGACATCACACACATCCATGCCCGAGGCAGGATTCGAACCTGCGACCGTAGCGGTCGCTCGGCTCCAGACTGTGGCACCTAGAACCGTACGGCCACTCCGGCCGGCCTATTCTTTTGCACAGCTGTGTCCTGAACCGTAACTACTCGGAACACTCTGTTGTTTAGCATACTGCAGATAGTCAGGCGGTTGGCTGGCTGTCAATTACATGAAGAAGCTTGTGTATCATGCGTTCTCTCCTCACGGTATTATAGGCTGCTGATAGGTTAATGAAACTGGCTATAGTTTTTAGTTTTCGTTGATATCCTGTCTCGATGAAACTTTCTGGCAGATTAAAGTTGTGTGGCGGACTGAGACACGAACTCGGAACCTTTGCCTTTCTCGGTCAAGTGCTCTACCATTTGAGTTACCCAAGTACGACTCACGACCCGTCCTCACAGCTTTAATTCCGGCGGTACCTCGTCACCTACCTTCCAAATTTTACAGAAGCTCTCCTGCGAACCTTGCAGAATTAGCACTCCTGAAAGAAAGGATATTGCGGAGACATGGCTTAGCCACAGCCTGGAGGATGTTTCCAGAATGAAATTTTCAGTCTTCAGCTGAGTTTGCGCTGATATGAAACTTCCTAGCAGATTAAAACTGTTTGCCGAACCGAGAATCGACCTCGGGACCTCTGCAAAAGGTATCGAGTTCGAGTCTCTGTCCGGCACACAGTTTTAATCTTCCAGGAAGTTTCATATCAGCGCACACTCCGCTGCAGAGTGAAAATCTCATTCTGGTTATAAAATATTTAGAGTTTCAAACAGAAAATTGATATTAGTGTGTTAGAAGACACTAAATTAATCAAAACTGTTCTAAAGAAAAAGATTTTCATATTCCCTCTAACCTATATTCGAACACTACAGTAGTTACTTGAAAAAACACTAGTTACGTGAAGAAATACAGCAACCAGCCTCCTTGTCGTGTTGTTTCATTTTATTGAACACTGTGTTTTAGACTTTCATCCACCTTCTGCTTGCGTAATACACTCAGATCTTCGTCGGTATAACGTTTTTATCGACTACATTTTTAATTCTACAGTTACCTTTGGCTCTTTTTTCCCCCTTTATATGGATAGCACAAACATTTTTGGTTCACTGTTGCACTAATGTTATGCAACATTTGTCAAGTGGCCAACTAATGCTTCCCGATATGCAGGGTGTAACAGGTATAGTGCAGATGTTTTTATTGATGACTGAGGACAGTGTGCTAAGCATCATTACATCAGTATTTACTTCAGTTTCATGTTAATAATTATAGCTATTAGGAGAAATATGTTTTTAGATTGATGAGCACCTCCAAGTACATGTGTCAATTCGCATTTTCCCCTGGACAGTTGGTCAGGTGTTGAAGTGTGGACGTATTTCCGCAAAATGGTTAGCCTACACTGCCAGGCATAGCCCACTTAGTTGTGCAGTTACACCCATACAGAAAACATCTAGTAGTGAACTATGTGACGCGTTTCTGGGCAGACTGTTTGACACAGACAAAAAACGACCAACACGCTAATGTGTACACAAATTAAGGTGCCACATACAAAAATATCTGCATTTGTACCTGTTGCACACTGTATGTAACTGGCGACTCATCAAATGTCTAGGCAGGCCAGTCAAGGATCCATACATTACACAAGGCGTTTGTCATGTGAACTGCAGTGCTGAGGCTTACATTATCTTACCAGAATATGCCATTTGTCACCCTCGTTATAAAGGGCTTGATAAAAAGGCTCTATCATTATTTCCACATTCTAGCGAAAATGATCCCTCCTTATCAAATCAGTCCTGTTGTCCAACGGCTCACCACATCATGATTCCAGGAGTTTTTGAGTCATAGGTCGTGGCATCCTTTGAACATTCAGGAGGTCTTTAACGGACAAGCTGGCATCCATATGACTGGTAAAAAAGTAAGACTCATTACTTTCCACTAAAGTATATCACTCAATGTCTCAGTTGACTGAAGGTCTGCATCAGCTGAGTCTCTGTTGTCTACGGTACTGCTTGGGAACTGAATACAAGAAGCTAGTACAACCTATTATAGAGCAATAGCAATGCTTTTGGATATGTGCAGATTGGCTCAAAATAGGTCTGGACAACCCAAATGAAAGTTTACTGAAGATTTTGTGAATATTAAGCTCTAATCTTTGGAAACAAGATAACATTGTACTCTAGATCCCCTGCTGGCTGAAATTTGAGGAAGGCTACACCAAATCTGCAGTCTCCATCGAAGAGGATAGTAAGGTAAAGGTAAAGTCTGTGGCTCAGGCTGTTGGTATGCCTGTGAATAGAGTGTACCCTCCTTCCAATGCAGCGCTAGAAGGGGGCAAGGTGCGAACGTAGCCCCCCGGGCCGCCTATTACCACGGCGAAAGATCCTCGGCTCTATTAAACATATAATAAAAACACTCTAAGCCACGTGAAATATTATATTTTACATACGGAGACCGGATTCGAAAATGTTTGATCATGGATAGACCGTTACTCTGTAAATGGAGCAACATGAGAGTTATTAGAAAACATAAGAAAATAAGCACAACGGCAGAAAATGATGTCAAGTACAACCTTAAGTAGAAGGAAAGAAGCCCATGTTCATTGGTGAAGCTGGTGGCATGGAGCACGAAATGTTCTAGGCTGGCGTGAAGAGAAACTGCTATATCACGTGCAGTTGTCGTCGCATACATAGCGAGAGCTCCATTCACCGTCTCCCGAATTAGGTCACCGATAGCTAATGGCCATGAAATACGAATAAAATCAGTAAAAATATAATCGTGGAATGAAATATTTAGATCACGACCAGAGTCATGTAAATACAAGAAAGACCTGCACACGTTATGATAAAAAAACCTGTACATGAAGCATAATAAAGAAATAAACCATTAACATTCGAACTAGATCCAACATGCCCTCGGTGGAGACTTTTGCACAACGCATGTAGACCACAGATAGTACCAGTAACCATAGTAATTGTGTGAAGATCGATATGTTCCGCTTTCATGTCAAAGATACACAAGTAAGACCTACAATTTTTGACTGGGAATGTATTCATAATTATACACAGAAGAGGTAATTGGTAAATTGTATACAATAGGTTCAACACCAATGGCGCTAAAAATATAAGGAAACTACCACAGAATTATAATGCAATAAACATTTGACACCGGAATTAAACACGAAGTGCCCTCTCTGGGGATTTGCACGTAACATATTATATAGACCAAGGTGGCTTAAAAGGACGCCACTAGTATCTATAGTAGCAATATGATGATCAATGTGTTCCGATTTCAAATCAGAGATTCACAAGTATCGCTCACAATTTTTGACTCGAAAAGTAATCATAATTATATACGGAAGAGGTAACAAATACACTTAATAAAATAGGAACATTACCAAAGACGCCAAAAATATGAAGGAGCTACCAAAGAACAATAAAGCAACAAACCATTTACATTAAAATTAGACTGATTGTGCCCTCTATGAGGAAATACACGTACATGTGTAGAACAAAGATAGCTTCAAAGCACACCACCAGTTACCATAGTAACGGGATGAAGATCAATGTGTTCAGAGTTCAAGCAAAAGATACAAAAGTATGGCTTTCAATGTTTTTACTCGTTTTTTACTGTTGCATTTACCTTGATGTACCCTCTAACGACTTTCACGTTACTCCATTTACAGAGAAACGGCCTGGGGATGATCAAACATGGAACGAGAGTGGTCACCGTTTTTTAAATAAAATATTTTATGCGCTGTAGACTGTTTTATTACATTTTCAGTAGTACTTTATGACCGCTGGTGTTTCCAAACTCTATGTTTCAAAAAACTGTACGTCCCCGGTTCGCATTTGACAACAGTCTGAGAGGACCTGGGAGCGTCCTGGAGGGATTGGAGGGAGAAGAAGACCCCGCCCCTATCTGGGATTACTGAAGCCAGACCTCCAGGGTCGGAGTCCAGCGCTCTACCCGCCAGACCATCACAACTACTGTTTAGCATAGTGACCACGTAACAAAAGAAATTAGTGTACCTCTCGTGGCGTATATGTTGTCATTACGGATTTAAAAATAGTCGTTATAGTTGGCATTACGTATGCGGATTTCGATTAATCAGAAAAGTTACGTCCACATCTGATGACGGGATTGTATAATCCATAAATCGAGCACTAATACCTTTAAGATAAAACAACTACATGGAAATTTACCCAGTATAAGGTTAAGAAAATACAGCACGAAACCCCACTAATCGAGCTGCTGCAGTGTTTTTGCTAGACACCAGGCCTTACGCACGAGAAGGTATGCGCATAGGACTAGGTGTGAAATTCACAAACACTTAATAGCGAACAACATAAGATATTAATGCAAGTCGACAATTTTTATTTTTCTTTTCGGTAGGTTGACAAGACTGAAAACTAAATTCCTTAACCATGCTGTTGTTCTTGCCCGTTATCTGAGTTTGTTCAATGGACTTTTCCATTTGTCGTGATTTCCGAGAATTTTACTGTGAATACCCAGCTGTGCATGTGCAAAAAGTAAGAAATAAGAGGAGTTATTCGTTTTCTGTAACCTGGACTAAAGCTGCAGGGATTATTCGCAATATGCAGTTGCAATAAGGCGATAGAAGTATCTCTCTGCGGCGAAGAGCGTTAGAATATGCCATCCACTTTGAAAACGGACAGGAAAGTAGAAAACGTTGAGCCACAATTGATGGTACTGCACGTGAGTTGAACATTAACCAGGGATCAGCAGTTTCTATCGTCGATGAAGTTCTAAACGATTCAAAGCTTGTTCTCGTCGGGTTCCAGATCAATTGACAACAGAAGCAGGTGAGTTTGGAAATGTCAGTTTAGGGAGAGAAATTTCTTTGATGATACATGGGTTCATTTCCATGAACCAAGGAGTAAGCCGCAGAGCATAGTGTGTAAACATCCATCTGTACCTATGGGGTAAGTTGCTGTTGAGAGTTTTTTGTGATATCAAAGGTCAACTGCGGATTTATTATACAACTAAAAGTCAAAAGGTGAATAGTTATAGCTGCTGTGATTTACTTCAAGATCTGGAACCCCAGTATAACAAGTCACATTAAAGAAAGACATCGAAGCACTTCAGTGGTGTACTGCTAGATTTGTGACCAATCGGTTCGATCAATACATAATGCGGAAATCCTAAGTGAACTCATTGGGGTATACCTGAAGGATATTCACACGAACCACTGTTGAGAAAGTTCAGAGAACTGGCATTAACGACAGACAGTTGAACCAGTCTACTGCCACCAACGTACATTTTCCACAAGAACAGCTATGAGAAGATAAGAGAAATCAGGACTCGTATGGTGGCTTTCGGAATATAACGTATGGACACGTATGAAAACGGAGCAGGAAGCGTTACTTCTGGATTACCATCATAAAAATGGGAAACAGTTAACTGCATTTGAGCTGTGTCAACAGCCACCATAAAGTCCGCTCCAAGTGACTTTCATCAGTTTTGTCTTACGAAGGAGCACCTGTGTGAATGCAAGTCCCCGTCGGATGAAGAGACTGTGGAGGCGGTGCAAGAATGGATCTGCTCAACGCCACATATCGTCTTCAGGGACAAAATTTGGAAGCTTGTCAGATGCATCGAGTGCAGGAAAGTTGGAGGAAATTGTGCAGAAAATGATGTTAACTGCAATATTTTTACTCCAGTAAAAATTTCTTTTTAAACAATTGCTTGTCCTTTTTTAAATTTACCTTGTTAAAATAAAATAAAATCAGTGGTTAACGGCCCCATGTAGGGATACAGTTTCATGTTTGACAGATAGCGCACTTCTTAAAACAGAAAGTACACCCAATTCCCGTAGTGGCAGCAGGGATCTGGAATCGTGCCTCTGCAGCGGCGGGAGGTAAGAGTTAGTTCACTAGCCAACAAGACGTCCTGTTGCTCACGTTGGTCTTAACCGTTCGCAGCTTACAAGAGCCTCTAATGTGCTTGCAAGTCCAGAAAGTCTCCATTGTTCACATCCATACCCAGACGTCTACAAAAAAAAAAATCTTATCGAATTTTGAATTGTGGGTATCTACAGGCGTAGAATCGTACCATGATGAATAAAACTGCTTCAGCTGTATGACACATTTTTATTTCTGATCCAATTACTTTCGCGTCGTTAGAGCCACACATTCAGGGATATAGGTTTATAATTTATTCCAAATGATAAGCAGTAGATGGCCCAATACTCTTTGAGCAATCGTTAAAAAATTAATTGTTAAGAGGCCGGTAGTCCAATTTAAAATAAAGCAGAATATAGGGAACATCATCCCGATGCGGGAAAACTGAGGCTTAACATCCTCGTGACGAGATGAGGTTCGGCACCAAATTTTGATGTTCAATCGCGAGAGGTAGCGTTCCCTCTACTTCGTGTGAAAACACCTGGTTATGCCCAGTGGCGTCCAGTCTCCACTTAGAGGGACAGCCGAATGCATCCTCTTCAGAGGAGTAGCCCTTCTGATAGTCCATTAAACATATTCGCAATTGCGAATATGGACAACAATCAGCTGTAGAATAGAATGATGACAGTCAAAATCTGTGCCAGACTGGGACTCGAACCCGGATTTCCCGCTTATCGCCAGTGCTCGGCTTGCCAGTTGGCTATCCGTGCACACCTTACGGGCAGACGCAGACTTTGTATACTTTTATCTTCTGTGGAATAACACAGGCACAGTGATATCGTATACTCTGTGCAATGAGTCAGCAATGAGTCCCCCTGTTCAATCGGGGGAGATGTAGTACCTTTACAATGACAATTGAAATGACTGAAAAAACAACAGCAATATTGTCCAGTAAGGTGCAAGTAAGTGAAGATCTGCTTCTTTTCCTGTTCATGGTTAAGAAATAATCAAAGAAATGAGTTATCGTACGCTGTTTTTCTAAGTAAATCACTTGCGAAAATGAACGCGTGAAATGTTATATACTTACCTTTTCCAATATTTCACCAGAATTTCGAAACATAATTTCCAGTATCTTGTAAATACCATTATTCAAAGAATTTTTCATAAGCCTACCAGTATGGAAGACACAACCCACACGTTTCTTGCTACGAATGTTTCACGCACTTCTAATTGATATGTTCCGTGATTCATAAGTTTACACATCTTGGTGGAAGTACTCAAGGAATCCACTGAGCTAAATTTATCTACATCGATGTGTATACTCTCCAAATCACACATCATATTATTTATGTCTCGAACAGCGCGCGGAAAAAACGAATACCTATATATTTCCGTGCGAGATATGACTTCCATTATTTTATTATGATGATTGTTTCTCCCTATGTAAGTCGGTACCAACAAAATATTTCCGCTTTCAGAGAAGAAAGTTGGTGATTGAAATTTCGTGAGAAGATCCCGCCGCAACGAAAAACGCGTTTATTTTATGATATCTACCCCCTAACTCTGTACTATGTCCGTGATACTCTCCCCCCTATTTCGTGATTATGCAGAACGTGCTGCCTTTCTTTGAACTTTCTCGATGTACTCCGTTAATCGTATCCGGTAAAGTTCCCATGCCGCCTATCAGTACTCCAAAAGAGGACGGACAAGCGTAGTGTACGCAGTCCCTTTAGTAGATCTGTTGCATCTGCAAAGTGTTCTGCTAATAAAACGCAGTCTTTGGTTAGCCTTTCTCACAGCATTTTCTGTGTGTTCTTTCCAATTTAAGCTGTTCGGAATTGTAATTCCTTGGTATTTAGTTGTATTTACGACATTTACATTTGATTGATTTATTGTTTAACCACATTTTAACGGATTTTTTTAGCATTCATGTAGGTGACATCACATTTTTCATTATTTAGGGTCAACTGTCAATTTTCGCACCGTACAGATATCTTTTCTAAATAGTTTTGCAATTTGTTTTGATCTTCTGATGACTGCACTAGACGGTAAACGACGCCATCATCCGCGAACGACCTAAGATGGCTGCTCAGATTGTGACCTAATCGTTTATATAGATAAGGAACAGCAGAAGGCCTATGACACTACCTTGGGAACGCCAGAAACTACGCCTATTTTACTCCATGACTTTCTGTTAGTTACTAAGAACTGTAACCTCCCATACAGGAAATCACGAGTCCAGTCGCATATTTGAGACAATATTCGACTAGCACGAAGTTTGATAACAAGGCATTTGTGAGGTACTGTGCCAAAAGCCTTCTGAAAATCTAAAAAACGCGGAATCAATTTGAAATCTCTTCTCGATAGCGAGCACTTCGTGTGAGTAAAGAGCTAGTTGTGTTTCACAACAACGACGTTTTCTAAATCCATGTTGACTGTGCATCAATAAACCGTTCTTTTCGAAGTAATTCATGTTCGAACATAATACGTTCCAAAATTCTGCTGCATATCGACGTTAATGATATGGGTCTGTCATTTAGTGGATTACTCCTTTTGCCTTTCTTCAGTACTGTTGTGACCTGTGCAAGTTTCCAGTCTTTGGGTACGGATCATTCTTCGAGCGAGCGGTTGTGTATGATTGTTAAATGTGCAACTATTGCATCACCATACTCTGAAAGGAACCTAATTGGACCGGACCGGAAGACTTGCTTTCATTAAGTGACTAAGTTGCTTCACTTTTCGAGGGTAGCCGCTTCTAAGTTAGCTGTTCTTGATTCGAATTCTGGAATATTTACTTCGTCTTCTTTGGCGAAGGAATTTTGGAGGGCTGTTTTAAGTAACTCTGCTTTAGCAGCACTGTCTTCAATAGTATTTCGGTTGCTGTCGCACAGAGAAGGCATTGATTGTGTCTTTTCGCTAACATACTTGACAAATGACCTGTATCTCTTTGGATTTTCTGCTAAGCTTCGAGGCAAAGTTCCACGTGGAAACTGTTGTAACAATCTTCCGCGCTAAATTTCGAGCTTCTGTAAAAGATCTTCATTTGCTTTTGTTTAAATTTGGCATGCTTTTCTCGTTGTTTCTGCAACAGCGCTCTGACCCGTTTTGTGACCGTTTGGGATCAGTTCCTTTAGCTGCTGATAAACCTTTCGGGATGTGAGGTCGTGGTCCAAGAAACTCTTCTGTTCCTGACGATTCGTCAAGGACTGGGCTGTTTCGTCCGGTCGTGAAATCCTTCATTCTATGATCAGCTCCGTTGTTTGTTAATTTATTTGGTATAAATCTCTCAATCGCAGTTCATACTATTTCTTTGAATTCAAGTCACATATGGTCTACTTTTGAATTGTTAAATTTGGAAGGAGTGGAGATTTTCTCTGGACGGCTTTTCTGAATACATGTATTTTTCGTTTATTTTTCGAGGATTTGGGAGTAATGGTATTCAGACTCGCTACGACAACCCTGTGTTCACTAACCCTGTCTCCATTTTGATACTCTTATTAGCTCTGGATTATTTGTTGCTAAGAGGTCGGGTATGTTTTCACAACCGTTTATTATTCTAGTGCACTCATGAAATATCTGCTAGAAATAATTTTCAGAGAATGCGTTTAGCACAATGTCGGATGAAGTTTTATGTGTACCTCAGGATTTTAAACACATATTTTCGCCAAACTATCCAGGGTAAATTGAAGTCACCACCGCCTGTAATTGTGTGAGTCTGGTATGTGCTTGAAATTTTATTCAAGTTTTCTTCGAACCTTTCAGAAATTGCATCATCTGAGTTGGAAGGTCGGTAAAAGGACTGAATTATTTTTTTATCCCGATTGCTAAGAATGACCTCGACCCATACTAACTCGCAACAACTATCTACTTCAATTTGGTACAAGATAAACTACTTCTACCGGCAACGAACACGCCACTGACAACTGTATTTAGCCTGTCTTTCTGAACACCGTTAGATCCTTTGCAAAAATTTCGTCATACGTTATTTGCAAATTTTAAAGTTTTGTTCCGAAAGATATTAGTAGTATTACGGGTATGTGCTTTGCATCCGTTCATTGCGTTAACGGCGACTGCTGTTGTAACATGAAAGAGTGGACTGCCTGGCACAGATTATGTATTGATGATGTATTTACATTACGATGTGACAACGGTGACATATTCGTGGTTTATTGTCTGACGTCTAAGATTTTATATTCACCTAATATGAAGCTGTAAATGTTTTTAAGAACCTGATGATAGCCAGTCGACAGAAACTGCTTGCTAAATTAAGAATTTTATCAGCACCTTGAGGCTGTATTATATTTTTTTTTTCAAGTACTTACGAGCTGTGGGTTACCACATCATAAAAATATATCAGTTTCACTTATTATGGACCAGCTTGCCTCAGGTAAGAAGAATAGCTAAATTAAGGAAAGGCAAAATTATGTTTATAGCATTTGTAGACTTAGAGTAAGCTTTTCACAATGTTGACTGGAATACTCTCTTTGAAATTCGGAAGATAGCAGGAAGCGAAAGGTTATTTAAAACTTGTAAAAAAATATACGGTTGTTATAAAAGTTGAAGTGCACGAATCAGTGGTTGAGAAGGTAGTAAGACAGTGTTGTGCATTTCCTGATGTTCTTCAGTCTGTATATTGAGCAAGCAGTAAAGTAAACCAAAGGAAAATTTGGAGAAGCACTTCAGGGAGAAGAGATAAAAGCTTTCAGATTTTCTGATGAGATTTTAATTCTGTCAGAGATAGCAAAGGTCATAGAAGAGCAGTTGAAAGGTATGAACAGTGTCTTGAAAGGAGGATGTAAGGAGAACATCAACAATAGCAAAAAAAGAATAATGTAATGTAGTCGAATAAAATCATATGATGCTGAGGGAATTACATTAGGAAACAAGCCATACGAAGCAGTAGAAAAGTTTTGCTATTTGAGCGGCGAAATAACTGGTGATGCCCGAATTAGAGAGAATATAAAATGTAGATTGGCAATGGCAAGAAAATCATTTCTGAATAAGAAAAATTTGTTAACATCGAAAAGTATTTTCTGAAAATAATTGTATGGAGTGTAGTTTCGTATGAATGTGAAACATGGACGATAAATAATTTAGACAAGAAGAGAATAGAAGTTTTGATATGTGATGACACAGACGAATGCTGAATGCTTTGATGGGTAGATCACGTAACCAATGAGGAGGTACTGAATAGAACTGAGGAGAGAAAAATTTGTGGAACAACCTTACTAGAAGAAGGGATAGGTTAATAGGACACGTTCTGATATCATTTAGTACTGGAGGGAAGTTTGGTTGGTAAAAATTGTGGAGGGATGCCAAGAGATGAATGCAGTATGAAAATTCAGAATGATGTAGGTTGTAGTAGTTATTCGGAGATGAAGAGGCTTGCACAGGATAGAGTACCATGGAGAACTGCATCAAACCAGTCTTCTGACTGAACTCCACAACAACAAATATTAAGACGCCACGTAAACGCTCCGATATCATTTGCTCGAAAATATTCATTACGCAGTATTGGAAGGATCCCCATTCTTTCTTCGGTGACATCCCTAGACGTGTAGATCTACAACGAAGATAACTGAGTGTCTTTCTAGTGCGAATAGAAAAAGAGAATGCCGGAGTACAAAAATTATAACGGTCCAAAGCAGTAGAAATACTAATGACCTCTCATAACACATATTCGTGCGGAACTTAAGCTGTTCTAACAGTGAATCTGTCTTAAAGAAAGGGACTTTTGTGCCTAAGAGATTTAAACGAAGTTCTTCTTACCGTCGAACTCTGTCTTCTATTGTTCTAGTAAAGAGAAGTGTATGTGCGGCGTGTGGCAGTTCCTTGTCAGTAGATTGCGACCTCTTGGGGAGGATGTTAACTTCAGGTGAGGACGGAGCGTGAACACTGGGAGTGGCTAGATAGTGGCTCACAGACAATGGGTCTAGTCCGGAGGGGACAAGGGCGCCGGCAGACAGATAGAGCACCCCTGCAGACGGCGATCCGCGCTCGTTAGCCGCCGGCAGTGCCCGAGAGCAATCACTGCCAGAGTGGGCCCGCCTTTGATCCCCGCCGGCGCCTTTGCCGCCTGTGTCTTGACCTTTAATCAGCAGGATGGCTGCCCTGCCATGCCCTGCAGACTGCTTTCGGGCGCGGAGCGGCACCCTCTCCGACAATAGGGACGGCCCTCAGGGTCAGCCAGAAAGCCTGTCGGCGCTATCGGGCATCTTGTCTGTCTCTACCCAACGCTGATCTCTCTCTCTCTCTCTCTCTCTCTCTCTCTCTCTCTTCCGCTCCCCGCTTCTCTCTCTTCACCCTCTGCAACTCTGCCTCGCTCTGTCTTCACCTTTTATGGTCTCGGTTTCCGTTCTGAAAAGCTCGTGAGAAGCGGGTCTGGGACGAATATCAGTGGCTTTTCCTGTTAAAAGCAGCCACACTGGGAAATCCTATATCGATCTCCTACCAAGATGAACACCAAAGGTTTAACTTTTTTCATTTACAGCTTCAGTGCTGAGAGGCCTAGTGCGATTTATAAAGCTATTGACGTACTCTTCAAAACTAGAAGAAAAGTTCCTGCTGGGATATGGGCCGATCTGCCCTCTCATTCCCATGACTTACGCAGAAGTAGAACGTACTGACAATTCTGCGTGTGGCCACCACGAATCCAGACACATCAATCTTTTTCGCAGTGAATCACGCACTCTTTCGAATACAATAGGCTCCATTCATATACATTGGTCACAAGCTCCTTCAACGTCTGCACATTGTCGACGGGTGGGCCATACACCAATGACTTTACATGTCTTCACAGCCAGAGGAGTCCGTGCCACCGGACCTCCTCGAACAGTCCATCGCGCATATCGTGGTGAGGTACTCCCGCACGATCCATAGAAAATGAGGTGGTGACACCTCGTGCACAAACCATATTCGTCGTCTTTCTTCATGGGTATCGGTCCCCAATAGTGCAGATTGTTGTCATTCGTCACGCAGAAGTCGATGATACACAGCACTTGTTAATCGGTTTTGTATGAACTAGTTACTGTTTGTATGAACCTGTCACCGACAATTCCTGCTTGTACAGTGATAGTGAAGCCATTCTTCATGTCTCCCATCGATGCTCGTTTGAGGGTTTGCATCTACCTACTTGTGCGTATTATGGTAATTTTTTATGCAGTCTCTTGTGACCGAACACTACACATTACTCGTCGCAAGTAAAACGTCCACATTTCAACTGGTGTTGATTTCCGAACGTATAATGACAGTAATTTTTCTTTTAAGTTTGACCAGGTCCTGTAGGAACATGTGACACTTCTTTTAAACATCATGTGCACGATCACAGCTTCTCACTCAGGAAGTTTTAGCTGAAGTAAGGACGGTCTTTGAAAGCCTACATAATACTGTTACAGGTTTAACCTTTCTTCCCAAAAACTGCTGCCACACAAAAAATCTTATTTGAAGTACAGGACCTAATACAATATTTTAAATTTTATCTTGTCTTTGGACTAGTCTGATGCTGCCCTCCAAGTTTTTCTCTCTAGGGATAATACAGGTTGCGGCAACGTTCATAGCAGGATATTAAAAGCACGCCATCAGGCAGTAACTGTAATTTATTTATTACCTCTTATGTCAATTAATAGTTAAATGTATACCATTTACTAATTTGTAACTCATTGTCCATTGCGTGGATTACCTTTTGAATATGACTCCTGTCAAATGATGCCTCCTCTGCAAAACACATTCATCTAGGTGGCGTTGGAAGATTTCCATGACTCGGCGTAACGTACTCCCTGGGACATTGCTGACGGCAGTTCTGATGCGATCCTTCAACTCAGGAATGGTGGCCAGAATTTGCATGGATTTCTTGTGACATACATTTCGCGGAAATTTCCCGTTTTGGTGACATTTCCTGGCCGCCTCGCTCACCTGACTTTTCATGTGCAGACTTTTTCCTTTGGAGCTACCTGAAGCAAGAAGTGTTCCGAACACGTTGTGCTACAATTCCTGAGTTAGAGGATCGCACAGAACTGCCGTCGGCAATGTCCCAGGGAGTACGTTACGCCGAGTTATGGAAAAGTTCCAACGCCGCCTAGATGAATGTGATGTGCAGAGGGGGGATCATTTGACAGGAGTCATATTCAAAAAGTAATCCACGCAATGGACAATCATTTACACATTAGTAAATGGCATACCTTTAACTATTAATTGACGTAAGAGGTAATAAATAAATTACAGTTATTGCCTGATGGTGTGCTTTTAATATCCTACTATGAACATTGCCGCACCCTGTATTTGAATCTGTACATAAATACACTCCTGGAAATTGAAATAAGAACACCGTGAATTCATTGTCCCAGGAAGGGGAAACTTTATTGACACATTCCTGGGGTCAGATACATCACATGATCACACTGACAGAACCACAGGCACATAGACACAGGCAACAGAGCATGCACAATGTCGGCACTAGTACAGTGTATATCCACCTTTCGCAGCAATGCAGGCTGCTATTCTCCCATGGAGACGATCGTAGAGATGCTGGATGTAGTCCTGTGGAACGGCTTGCCATGCCATTTCCACCTGGAGCCTCAGTTGGACCACGCGTTCGTGCTGGACGTGCAGACCGCGTGAGACGACGCTTCATCCAGTCCCAAACATGCTCAATGGGGGACAGATCCGGAGATCTTGCTGGCCAGGGTAGTTGACTTACACCTTCTAGAGCACGTTGGGTGGCACGGGATACATGCGGACGTGCATTGTCCTGTTGGAACAGCAAGTTCCCTTGCCGGTCTAGGAATGGTAGAACGATGGGTTCGATGACGGTTTGGATGTACCGTGCACTATTCAGTGTCCCCTCGACGATCACCAGTGGTGTACGGCCAGTGTAGGAGATCGCTCCCCACACCATGATGCCGGGTGCTGGCCCTGTGTGCCTCAGTCGTATGCAGTCCTGATTGTGGCGCTCACCTGCACGGCGCCAAACACGCATACGACCATCATTGGCACCAAGGCAGAAGCGACTCTTATCGCTGAAGACGGCACGTCTCCATTCGTCCCTCCATTCACGCCTGTCGCGACACCACTGGAGGCGGGCTGCACGATGTTGGGGCGTGAGCGGAAGACGGCCTAACGGTGTGCGGGACCGTAGCCCAGCTTCATGGAGACGGTTGCGAATGGTCCTCGCCGATACCCCAGGAGCAACAGTGTCCCTAATTTGCTGGGAAGTGGCGGTGCGGTCCCCTATGGCACTGCGTAGGATCCTACGGTCCCAGGTCGACGGGCACGTGCACCTTCCGCCGACCACTGGCGACAACATCGATGTACTGTGGAGACCTCACGCCCCACGTGTTGAGCAATTCGGCGGTACGTCCACCCGGCCTCCCGCATGCCCACTATACGCCCTCGCTCAATGTCCGTCAACTGCACATACGGTTCACGTCCACGCTGTCGCAGCATGCTACCAGTGTTAAAGACTGCGATGGAGCTCCGTATGCCACGGCAAACTGGCTGACACTGACGGCGGCGGTGCACAAATGCTGCGCAGCTAGCGCCATTCGACGGCCAACACCGCGGTTCCTGGTGTGTCCGCTGTGCCCTGCGTGTGATCATTGCTTGTACAGCCCTCTCGCAGTGTCCGGAGCAAGTATGGTGGGTCTGTCACACCGGTGTCAATGTGTTCTTTTTTCCATTTCCAGGAGTGTATTTGAGACCAACATCCTTGGTTTCTAGTCTTGGTCTGCTTCCACAGTTTTTTTCCCCTGTTCCTTACATTGCCCGGATATTCCTGAGTGCCATAGCAGATCTCACTGAGCTGCCCCTTCACCGTCATCAGTCGGTTCGTGGTGAAGTGTAGCTTTGGTAGCACAATTTTTTGGCTGGTTTTCTGCACCATTCAAGAACAGTAAGCGGGAAGAATACCTCTCGATAAACAATCATATGAGCTTTAATTGCTTGGATTTTCTCTTCGTCGTCATTTTGTGAGTCGTATGTGATAGGAGGTAATTCGTTGAATGACTTTTTTTTTCAAATATATAATTTCAAATTCAATAGGAAATCTCTCCGTAGTGCGTAACCCCTCTCTTGCAGCCTCTACCACTGGAATTTGTTGAGAACCTTTATACTGCTCTCGCGCCGACTCAACGATCTTATGACAAAACGCATCAAATCTTCGTTCGATCTTCTTCATCTCTTCAATTAGTCTAAGTTTATATTGGTTCCAGGCTGATGAATAAAAGAATCTATGAAATAAATTCCTTGTAAGTTGCCGGCTGGTGTGGCCGAGCGGTTCTAGGCGCTTCAGTCTGGAACCGGGAGACCGCTACGGTCGCAGGTTAGAATCCTGCCTCGGGCATGGATGTGTGTGATGTCCTTAGGTTAGTCAGGTTTAAGTAGTTCTAAGTTCTAGGGGACTGATGACGTCAGAAGTTAAGTCCCATAGTGCTCAGAGCCATTTGAACCAGAGCCTTGAAGCTGCTCCTTTTGTAGATTAATAACATTTCCTTAAGATTCTCCCAATCAATCAGCCTGGAAACTGCTTTCCTTACTATTTCTTGCACGTCGTCAACCCACGTTAAGTCGTTCTAGTTGGTTACTACTCTATATTTCTCGATAGTTATTGTTTCGCAAGATCTCTGTTTGTGGAATTCATGCTGAAATGAAATTAACTGATCGTATGGCATTGATTTCCGGGAATCACCACCTGTGCGAGTTCCGCCACCCAGTTGCAAGTCTTTTCAGTTGACACTACACTGGGTGACTTGCGAGTCATTGATGATGAAATAATGATGAGGACAACACAACACCCAGCCTCCGAGCGGAATAAGTCTCTAACCCGGCATGGATTCCAACCAGGGCCCGCTGCGTGTCAGTCAGACGTGCTGACCACTCAATTGGGGGGCCAGGCATCCATGTCGATTTGTGTAGAAGAAATTTTTGCTAACCAAAAATCGTCATTTGCTTCTATTGACACAGAAACTCCCTCCAGCCATGGCAAGTCTTTCTCGATGGAAATCCTTACAACGAGACTGGATGGAACCTCGAATACACCTTCCGACCGCTCACAAAGACGATTGGTGAGTTTGGAGGTACTTTTACCGCTTAAGAACTTGTGTCGGTAGCGCGAAGTCCGTACTTGAACTATGGAGCTTCACATCGGAAAATAGTAAGTGTGGGCGTAGAGAAGAATAAGGTATGGGACCACCTTTGCCGGTGCCCTATCTTCATCGTTTACGTGTTCGACGCAGGACCTTATGCTTGCAACCGATTGTACCCTAGGAGTGGCTCAGATTTGGAATAATGTCATTTAACATGCATATTCGGGAGATTATATTTCTACCTGTTCTCTTTTTTGTAAATCTTAGCCTTGATGACTGCTTTCACTCATGCAGGCATACGTTCAATCAGGTGCTGGAAGGTTTCTTGGGGAATGGCAGCCCATTCTTCACAGAGTACTGCACTGAAGAGAAGTATCGATGTCGGTCAGTGAGGGCTGGCACGAAGATGGCGTTCCAAAACATCCCAAAGGTGTTCTGGTCAGGACTCTGTGCAGGCCACTCCATTATAAGGACGTTATTGTCGTGTAACCACTCCGCCACATGCCGTGCATTACGAACAGGTGCTCGATCGTGTTGGAAGATGCAATTGCCATCCCCGAATTGCTCTTGAATAGTGGGAAGCAAGAAGGTGCTTAAAACATCAATGTAGGCGTGTTCTGTGATAGTGCCGCGCAAAACAACAAGGGGTGCAAGCCCCCTCCATGAAAAATACGACTACACCATAACACCACTGCCTTCGAATTTTACGGTTGGCGCTGCCCACGCTGGCAGATGTTCACTGGGCATTCGCCGTACCCACACCCTACCATCGGACCGCCACATTGTGTACTGTAATTCGACACTCCGCACAACTTTTTTCCACTGTTTAATAGTCCAATGTTTACCTCCCTTACACCATGCGAAGCGTCGTTTGGGATTTACCGGCGTGATGTGTGGCTTATGAGCTGCCGCTCGACCATGAAATCCAAGTTTTCTCACCTCCTGCCTAACTGTCATAGTACATCCAGTGGATCCTGATGCAGTTTGGAATTCCTGTGTGATGGTCTGGATAGATGTCTACCTATTACACATTACGACCCCTCTTCAACAGTCGGCGGTCTCTGTCAGTCAACAGACGAGGTCGGCCAGTACGCTTTTGTGCTGCACTTGTCTCTTCACGTTTCCACTTCACTGTCACATCGGAAACAGTGGGCCTGGGGATGTTTGGGAGTGTGGAAATCTCGCGTACAGACGTATGACACAAGTGACACCCAATCACTTGACCACGTTCGAAGTCCGTGAGTTCCGCTCTCTCGCGATGTCTAATGACAACTGAGGTCGCTGATATGGAATACCTGGCAGTAGTTGGCAGTACAATGTACCTAATATGATTACGTATGTTTTTGGGGGTGTCCGGATACTTTTGATCACATAGTGTATATACTCTGCGTCACTTCATACTGTAAACATTATGCTTGTGACACTAGAGAACAAATAAAAGCCGGTCGGTGTGGCCGAGCGGTTCTAGGCGCTACTGACTGGAACCGCGCGACCGCTACGGTCGCAGGTTCGAATCCTGCCTCGGGCATGGATGTGTGTGATGTCCTTAGGTTAGTTAGGTTTAAGTAGTTCTAAGTTCTAGGCGACTGATGACCTCAGAAATTACGTCACATAGTGCTCAGAGCCATTTGAACCATTTGAACATTTGCTAACACCCTAAATGTGCAACGGGAATTCAACAGTTAAAAGCAGAGGAGAGAACGTGTAGGTGGAAAGAGTACACTGAAGGCATCTGTGAGGGGGAGGAATTGTCTGATGACGTGACAGAAGGAATTGAAGTCGCTTTGTCAGAGAAAGGAGATCCAGTATTACAGACTGAATTTAAAACATCTTTGGAGCACTTAAGATCAAGTAGGGTAGAAAGGATAGACAGCGTTCCGTCTGAATTTCTAAAATTATTAGGGGCAAGAAAACAACTGTTCATGTCGGCCTATAGAAAGTGTGATACTGGCGATATGCCATCAGACTGTCGGAAAAAAAACATCCACATAACTGCAAGAATGCAAGGTGCGACTGGTGCAAGAACTTCCGGATAGTCAGCTTAAGAGCTCATGGTCTCGAGGTGTTGACAAGAATAATCTACAAGAGAACAGATCGAGAAATTGAGGTTGTGTTAGAAAATAAAATTATGCAAGGTGCTCTAAATGTTTAGACAAATATGAGTGAGGTATAGGGAAAGAAGGATAATATGCAATATGTACAAAACTAGGAGGGAACAATAAGACTGGAAGACGGAGAACGAAGTATATGCATTAAAAATGGTGTGAGACAGAGGTGCAGTTTTACGCACCTACTTTTCAATATGTACATCGAAAAATTCATGGCGGAAATAAAAGGACGGTTCAAGAGTGAAATGGTATCGATGTTAAGATTCGCTAGTAACATTGGTATGGTTGGATGGAACGAACAGTTTAATGAGTGCGTAATATAGAGTGAGAGTAAATGTAAGGGAAACGATAGTAATGAGAATCAGCAGAAATGATAATAGCGAGGAACTTAACACCAAAATTGGTGATCATAAAATAGAAAAAGTTAAGGAATTCTTGAAGCAAAATGATCCATGACGGACGAAACAAGAAGGACATATAAAGCAGTGTTTCCTGGCCAAGATACGTCTAATGGTATCAAACATAGACGTTAACTGGAGGACGAAATTTCTGAGAATGTACGTTTAGCACACCATTGTATGGTAGAGAATCATGGACTGTGACAAAACCGTAACGGGAGACAATCGAAGCATTAGAGGTGAGGTACTACAGAAGAATATTGAAAGTTAGGTGTACTATAAGACAAGGAACGAGGAGGTTCTCCACAGAGTCGTGAAGAAAGGAGCGTATGGAAAACACTGACAAGAAGAAAGGACAGAATATAGGACATTTGTAACTTCCATGACACTTGAAGGGGCTGTAAGGGGTAAAAACTGTAGAGGAAGGCAGAGACTGGAATTTATCCAACAGTTAATTGAGGACGTAGGGTGGAAGTATCACTCGGAGCTCTGAGAAGAAGAGATTAGCACAGGAGAGGAATTCGTGACGCGCCACATCAAACAAGTCATAAAACTACAAACGACCAAAAACATTCACTGTGACGTTGACATCAGAGCTTTCTCCTGCTGCATTCGCGTATGGAGCGCTGGGAGAACGGTTGCTTTAATGTTTCTGTGAGCAGGTTAATATTATCTGCGATATTTCTATGGGCGCTCCTATAGAAACATCGCAGATAATATACATAGATAGTGCACTGCTGTATTCCTCACTTAATACTGGTTCACGAAACTTTATGAGTAAGCGTTCACAAGATAGTTGGTGTCCGTCTTCAAGAATCTTCCACTTTAGGTCTTTAAGCACCTCCGTAATGCACTCGCGTGGTTGAAAACGAACTCTACGACAATTCAAGCTACATTTCCTTGCATACGTTCCACATCATCTGTTAATCCTATCTGATATGTATTACACATACTTCAGCAATATTCTAGAGTACGCCGCAAGGGCGCTCTGTGAGGTATCTCTTCCGAGTGCATTTTTACAGTACGACTGAATCAATGTTACTGAATAGTCACATACTCATATCCTACAAATGCTTACAAAAGTTGTTTATAATGAGCTGATTCATTCAGATCATGGCTCATTGATAATATTGCTCTAGAATACTACGTCTTTGTGTTCTGTGAAGTGCACATTTTTAGATTTCTAATTTAACTTGAGTTGTTGTCACATGTGTGAAATGCACACATGCTCATGAAGTTCAGATATCTACGGAACCAAATACGACTATTGGGGCCTTGTCTTATACGTGTAGGAGTGCTACCTGGTGTCATCTGTGCGACGGACCTGCATATGACGTGATTGGAACACTGAAACTGGCTGCCTAATAAAACGATTCCAAAATAACGGATGCTGATGCAGTATTATCAAATTTCATCGACCACCGGTGTCCCACGTTCCTGAGGCCACGATGGAGTTATATTTACTATCCTCTTCCGTTCTCCCATGAGAAACAAAGCTCCTGATTCGACTCGTGTTCCACCACAAAGTAATTTTTTAAGGGAATTTCATTACAAACCTTAAGGAGAATGGTTGTAGTTAAATATTAAATGCATCATCTGACAGCGTTAGAGACATTTATCTTTTGATGTGAGAGGTAAGTTATGGACCTTTTGGTATCTCGGAATCTGGCTCTTGCGGTCACTGTTTGTAGGATGTCCCAGTCTCCAGATTAGACCTTGACTCTCACAATCAGAACAGTTATTAAACTACTGGGTGAACATAGACGAGATCAAGCTTGGCAGGCTGTAGATTCTGCCAAACGTTTGCTCTTGTTGCCCCTAAATATGGATTTTTGGCCAAATCCTGTTTCCACAATGTTCTTGTGGCTCACGTAAAAGGATCCAGTATTTGAATGAAGGTTACTAACTCTAATAAAATCACTGCAAATTCTTGTAAGTTATTGCCTCTTTTTTTAATGTGTCATCACTGGTTTGATGCGGCCCACAACGAATTCCTCTCCTGCGACAACCACTGCATCTCGGAATAGCTCTTGCGCCCAACGTCGTCAGTTATTTGTTGCATGTTCCTCAATCTCTGTTTTCCTCTATAGTTTTATGCTCTTCAGCTCACTCCAGTACCATGTAAGTTATTCCCTGATGTCTCAACACATCTCCTATCATCCTGTTCCTTCTTCTTGTTTTCACCTTCCATAAGGTTTCTTTTCCTCCGAATCCGCAGAGAACCTTCTCATTCCTTACCTCATCAGCCCACCTAATTCTCAACATTCTTGGTAGTGGTAGGATGAGTGTGCAAGGATGTGAAATTCCAAAATGGCGGTGCTACTTTGCACTTGGAAATATGGGAATTAGAAAGACAATTGCTGTTGACGTAAGGTTCAATTTGAACGTTAATCTTGTTCTTGGCTTGAGTGAACCATGTTAATCAAGAGCGAAAAGTGTTCAGAATTAGTGTTTGTAATTAATTATTTAATGTACTTGTCTATGTGAGCAATGGACGTAATACTGTCCCAAAATTCTTCGGGAGTAACATGTACATTAAACGGTATTTCCACGTCGGGCAACACGTTTATCTATAAATCAGCTTGTATTTGTAACAAACAAAAGAAGAGTACATAACAATAGGCTTACAAAATTTTTCTGTTAGGTCCTGAAACTGAAAAGTAGAGCTAGACTGCGTGATATCTGTCCATTGTCGTTACAAAACCGCTACGTATTTCTTTCTTGCTCTGCGGAAACTGGCAGCGTAGCTTAATTAATATTTTTATGAAGTGGCTTTAAGCGGCAATTTGTTTACCTATAATTTAACGTGTGTTTCCGTTGCATCATTTTATTTTTCAATCGCCAAATTTAATTAAAACTACTACATACTGCTCCATTTTCAGGCAGATACAAAAAAGTAAATTCCACCGATATTTCATTGAGGAATACTGGATGTGTGACAGCTGTAACTAGAAGTCAGCATTACGGAAAAAAGCTTTGAAACCTGGCAGTTGGAACTGCGTCGACCTACGGCAAATAATTTTTATGTGAACACAGAATTCACGATACCATAGATCGGAGTATTTTTATTGCAGGCAGGATCTCGTTGCAGCTGTCGTGTATTATTGTCTAACTGTATATAATCTCACGATTAACTGAAATTTTACAAAGATATAGAGTCGTGAACTACCCACGATGAAATGACATCCGAAAAGCAAGAATTCTTCGTGGCAATGTGCAGAGTATGTTTTTATTACAAAAAGGGCCCCAGATTGTAAAAGGAGACGGATGGAAAATGGTCAGCACAGCGTTTAAGCTATTTTGGGAAATTTATTTATTTCCCCTCCAATACAGCCTATCACCTAATATTTAAGAATAGGCCGTACTTATTGTCTACAATTTAATTCTTGCATTCAGTTTAAAATAATAACGGCTATACATTTAACTGTATAACAAAAGTTATTATCAATATTACTGTCTTATTAGTACTGCTAAAACTACCACCATGACCATCTTGAAACCCCTGCTCCGTTCCACAACCAATACTTCAGTGAAGGACACTTCAGCGAAGGACATGTAAACGACATCCAAATATAACACCTAAGTCAAGGACCCGAAGCAACAACCAACTAGGGCAATTAAGCCACATAGCAATTAGCGCTCTGCAAGGCTTAAGTTTGTGTAGGCGTTTCGCAACGTATTTAGTAATGCGATCCTGCTCGGCTTCATATAATCTGCCTTATATGAAGACTAACAATTAAACACAGCAAGTGAACGGTTTCACCGACGTAAGATATATCGGGCATTAGCTTCACTGCAATTCAGACTTGTCTTAAGGCCCTGAAACAAGAACTGCAAATAACAACCACTGACAAGTCACGACAATACAAATACTTCAAGAGACTACCTAGAGGTGAGTACCCCAGTGACTACTCAACAAATACCAGTCAAACGCAGATAAATCTAATCTGAAAACCCAGTGAAGCACGAAAAACTACTCAAACTTATTGATAAAACAATAAATCTGAGCACCATCGTCTAGCGACGTGTTAAAAAATTTGGTGAACTAAGGTCACTGAATTCCGGATCCGCTGCAAATATAACCACGAGCGACGCTACCCTATTACTGTTTAGAGAAATACTTGCAACAAAGGGAAAAGCCCTTCAACAGATACACTCATGCGAGATTCGAACGCGCTCATCATGACTATTACGAACACCGAAGGACTTATACACGGCAAAATGACAATGACTTATCATCACAACACCAGGCTCAGTAGGTGCCCAGCTAATAGGAGCAGCATTTAAAACAACATAATCATTCACGAGTCAACTAGAGCAAAGCTAACCAAGCTTAACAAACGTCAATCAAATTCTTCTCAAGGAAAAGTACGCAAATACAATAACATATCAAAAAGCGTGATAAATTCTTAGTCCCTGCTCGTATTCTGTTAACATCAGCCAACACGAACAGGAAAACACATAATTGAACTTGCAAACTTGCCGAAGCTAATCGAAGTAACCAACAATAGAAACACGCAGGTCTTCAAAGGATGTCGACCAAAAAAAAGAAAAAAAGCATCAGGAAGCAAAACCACTCGTGGCAGCTCTTAGCAAAGGGCATTGCCCGATTACCAATCAAGCAACAGTCTGAGACAGCAGATCTTTAAAATTAGATCACGGCCGGCTCCATGGTGCACTGCAGAAGACTTTATGGAGGAATCTGAAATATTCCTCCATTTTACACTGAAGAGAAAAAGGAACTGTTACATCTGCCTAATATCGTGTAGGGCTTCCGCGAGCACGCAGAAGTGCCGCAACACGACATGGCATGGACTCGCTAATGCTGAAGTAGTACTGGAGGGAACTGACACCATGAATCCTGCAGGGCTGTCCATAACTCCGTAAGAGCGCGAGGGGCTGGAGATCTGAACAAGACATTGCACGGCATTCCAGATTTGCTCAATAATATTCTCGTCTGGAGAGTTTGGTAGCCAGCAGAAGTGTTTCAACTCAGAAGAGTGTTCCTGGAGCCACTCTGTAACAAATCTCAATGTGTAGGGTGTCGCGTTGTCCTACTGAAATTACCCAAGTCCGACGGAATGCACAATGGATATAAATGGATGCAGGTGATCAGACAGGATGCTTACGTACGTGTCACCTGTCAGATTCGTATGTAGACGTATCAGGGCTCCCATATTATTCCAGATGCTCAGGCCCCGCAGAATTACAGAGCCCCCACCAGTTTGAAAAATCCCCTGCTAACATGAATGGTCCATGGATTCCCGAGGTTGTCTCCATACCCGTACACGTCCATCAGCTCGATACAATTTGAAACGAGACTTGTCCGACCAGGCAACATGTTTCCAGCCATCAACAGTCCAATGTCGGTGTTGAAAGGCCCCAGGCGAGGTGTACAACTTTGTAACGTGGAATTTTCTAGGGTACGTGAGTGGTCCTTCGGCTCGGTAAGCCCATATCGATGATATTTCGTTGAATGGTTCGCACGCTGTCACTTGTTGTTGCTCCAACGCTGAAATCTGCAGCAATTCGCTTAAGAGTTGCACTTTATCACGTTGAACGGTTCTCTTCATTCGTCGTTGGTCCCGTTCCTGCACGATCTTTTTCCGGCCACAGTGATGTCGGAGATTTGTTGTTTAACAGTATTCCTGATATTAACGAGACACTCGTGAAATGATGGTACGGGAAAATCTCCGCTTCATCACTACCTCGAAGATGCTGTGTCACATCGCTCGTGCGCCGACTATAACACCACGCTCAATCTCACTTAAATCTTAATAACCTACCGTTGTACCGACCTAACAACTGCGCCAGGCACTTGTCTTATAGAGGCGTTGCCGATCGCAGCGTCTTACTCTGCCTGTTTACATATCTCTGTATTTGAATACTCATGCCTGTATCCGATTCTTTGGCGCTTCAGTGTTGTACGGCCGCCAGTCTACCGCGATCTGGATGCGGATTGCATGATATCCCAGCCTGGCACTGCGCCGATTACGAAGGTTACGTGAGAAGAAATGATGTACTGTCACAGCAGGGTGGGGGCAAGCTACCATAAATACTACGCGATACCGCTATGCAGGATCAGTCATCGTCTGCAACTAGCTCCGATACTCTACAACGGTCTTCGGGCTGACACGGGCTGAACGTTTGCCTTGCAGCTGGTGCCCAACAGCCGACTGACTTTAGCCGATTTCAGGGTGCCTAGCTGGAAAACATAATTGAGGATATGCTAAATAATAATCGTCGCTGTTAATAATGGTAGCAAAACTGAAGGAAAATCAGGACGTTCATAGGATTTGTCGACCTATGATTGTTACAATGGTTGTCATGTTGTGTTCTATAAGTGATTGTATGACAATTCATTTTGGTAGGAATCCAAGAAATGGACGTACACCTCCAATGTCAAAAGGTGCAAGATGTTAGAAATTCTGAGAAATACACAATATGTACAAGAACCAAGAGCGAACAACAAGAGTCGAAGACCAGGAACGAAGTGCACGGATTAAAAAGTGTGTAAGACAGTGATGTAGTCTTTTGCCCCTGCTGTTCAATCCCTACATTGACGAAGCAGTGAAAGAAATAAAAGAATGGCCCAGGAGAGGGGTTAAAGCACAAGGTGAAAGGATGTCAATGTTAAGATTTGCTGATGGCATTGCTTTCCTCAGTGAAAGTGAAGAAAAGTAACAGAACCTTTTCAATGGAATAGACAGTCTAAAGAGTACAGAATACAGCAATGAGAATAAATCGAGGAAAGGCGAAGGTAATGAGAAGCAGCAGAAATGAGAACAGCGAGAAGAAGTGATGACCACGAATTAGATGAAATTCAGTAATTTTGATACCTAGGCAGCAAAATAGCCCCTGACGGACGGAGCAAGAAGGGCATAAAAAACAGACTAGTAGTGGAAAAATGGGCATTCCTGGCCAAGAGAAGTCAACTACTATCAGAGATAGATCCTAATTTGAGAAAAAATTCTGAGAATGCACGTTTAGAGTACAGCATCGTATGGTAGTGAAACATGGACTGTGAGAAAACTGGAACAGGAGCAGGTCGATTATATGTTGCTAGAGAATGACAAAAAATTGTGTGGACTGATAAAGAAGGAAACGAGGAGTTTCTCCGCAGAATCTCGGATAGCCAAATGGTAAGGTGATCGCTCGCGATAAACGGGAAATCCGAGTTCGAATCCCAGTCCGACACAAATTTTCATTGTCGTCATTCCACTACATTACTGATGGTTGTTCATATCCGCAACTGCCAATATGTTTCATGCATTACATTTAAGGATCACTTACGTTAAGCAGTTTTCCTTTCCTCTTCTCATATAGGCGTAAGTGATCAGGCCTAATTGATCACTTTACTTTCAGTAACATATAACATCTGAAAGGCATATCCCGATGCTGGTCTGTGGGGGAAATAGACTGGTAAATAGGTCTTGTTGGGCTTTCCATATGGGGGCGTCTCCTACTTTGCATCTGTTCGGTAACTGAAATGTTTTTTCGGTAACTATAGAAGCTGAAATACTGAATTAAAATTTATACCAAGGCTAGGACTTGAATCCATATCTGCTGCTTAGTGGGCAGATGTGTTGTCCATTACACTACACCAGCCTAGCATTGTGGTTAACACAGCTCCACATACTTCCCTACTTCAGTCCCCTCTGTAACACACACTTTAATTCACGCCTCAGACCATTCTGATCCCCCCCCCCCCCCTTTCTCAAATCGCCAGTATTGCCTAGTAAGCAGCAGATCCGTGATCAAGTCCCGACCTTGGCACAAATTTTAACTCGTTACTTCGGTTTCTACCCTAATCGTAGATGAAATTGAGACTCAATATCTCTCCAGGAAAATGTAATTCCACCAGATGAAAAATTTTCAATTAGGAAAATCTACATACATTTTACCATCGTTGCTATTATCTCTGTATGAGCAACTACGGTAATTCGTTTAGCTGCAAACACGTGTGATGAAATTCGCTAATATTCTGAGATTTACATTACTGGCCTTATATCTCTTGTCACTGAACAGGTCGGTAAATCGACGGTACGTTTTTAAATGAGATACGCACAGGCAAAGTGTACAACCGACTTTTAAGTTCCTTTCCGTCATTCGCGGCTAGTGTGTGCCAATGCACCCGTCGCATAGCCCAAGTACTGTTCTGTCATTTCCAAGAAGTATTTAAATTGCAAGCAAGGTATGTCTGGCGGAAAATAGTCGCCTCTGACAGCGTGTGTCCACAATTTACGAAATAAATCGTTTATTTCAGTCGTTCGTAAGAAGCGATAGTGCAACAACTGACCGATAGGTTTCCCTTTGTGTAAAAGCTCAGCTTTCTTTAGAGTTTCCATTTCCGAAACTCATTAAATTTCTCATCTCTTCTTTTGTTCCTGGAAATAATGAAAAATCCGTTTGCACGGACGATGAAAAGCGAATGCAAGGACTTGTAAGCCTTGAACAACACACAGCAATTCAGAATTAGATTGCAGATATTTTTCTATGTCCACGAGAACACAGAAATTTTGTACGTCCCTAGACCGCTCGCGCGGAAAGAAACACTTTTAGAAGAGATTGACTAGTTGCACATCCACCAGTATAAATGCAAAATAGGGACAAGATCAGATCTGTGCCTGCCACAGTTCACTGCCTAATCTAGCTTTGATAACAGGCTGGCACGACCAATATGGCAGTTCAAATGGCTCTGAGGGACTTAACATCTGAGGTCATCAGTCCCCTAGAACTTAGAACTACATAAACCTAACTAACCTAAAGACATCGCACACATCCATGCCCGAGGCAGGATTCGAGCCTGCGACCGTAGCTGTTATATGACTTCCGTGTACACGCTGATTCTTTTGACTTGTAACGGCAGGTCCTTTGTACTGAAATTATGAGATATCTTAGATATGAGATGCATTCAAGTTCTAAGGCCTCCGATTTTTTTTTCTCCGGACTGGAAAGAGATAAAAACATGCGCATTGTTTTAAAATGAGGCCGCGTTCATTGTCAATACGTCCCAGAGATGGCAGCACCGTACGGCAGATGGAATTTTACCGCCAGCGGCGAGAATGAGAACTGTTTTAAAAACTTAAAATGGCGACGTTTTCCTTACTTGAACAGCGTGCAATCATTCGTTTTCTGAATTTGCGTGGTGTGAAACCAATTGAAATTCATCGACAGTTGAAGGAGACATGTGGTGATGGAGTTATGGATGTGTCGAAACTGCGTTCGTGGGTGCGACAGTTTAATGAAGGCAGAACATCGTATGACAACAAACCGAAACAACCTCGGGCTCGCATAAGCCGGTCTGACGACATGATCGAGAAAGTGGAGAGAATTGTTTTGGGGGATCGCCGAATGACTGTTGAACAGATCGCCTCCAGAGTTCTGTGCACACAATCCTGCATGACGACCTGAAAATGCGGAAAGTGTCATCCAGGTGGGTGCCACGAATGCTAACGGACGACCACATGGCTGCCCGTGTTGCGAACGTTAGGTCACTCTTCTCCTTCTTCTTCACATGGTGGCTGAACTTAATGGTATATTTTGGAGTTGGAAAACGGTTTGATTCAGTTCAACAATACTTGTTTCGTTCAGAACTGTAATTCAATACAGTATTTCACGATTACATTTTTTTGTTGTTTTCTTTATTCAGATGTTCAAATGTGTGTTAAATCTTATGGGACTTAACTGCTAAGGTCATCAGTCCCTAACCTTACACATTACTTAGCCTAAATTATCCTAAGGGCAAACACACACACCCATGCCCGAGGGAGGACTCGAACCTCCGCCGGTAGTAGCCGCACAGTCCATGGCTGCAGCGCCTCAGACCGCTCGGCTAATCCCGAGCGACTTTTCTTTACTATTTACGTGCAGAGCGCAATATAGCGTGATGGGTGACAAGCCCGTGAATTTGCAGTTCACTGGGTTTACTTTCTTGTATGCGTTGCTTCATTCACAGTTCTTAGAGCGTATCTTTTCACGAATGTTTCGAAGATTTTTCTTTCAGTACTCACGCCGTTTTTAACGGATTAAACCGTAGTTTGGGCCTTCATCCTTTGTCTGTGAGTCTGCCATGTGGTACCATAGTCTAAATTCGTTCTGAGTAGGTTAAATGTAAGGACTACCGTCTTTAGCGATCTAATTTAGTTATTTACCGCCCCTCTTCTTTCGAATATTTAATGCACGTTAACGAGATATCTTTCAATGAGGAGCATAGATGTAGTGTGCAGACTACACTATGTGTGCTTTATGTTGTATCCATCAAGTAACTCTGTGTTCGATGTTGTAATACATACCGTTCCACGTAGAACGAGTACCAACATGCATAAGGAATTGGCTCTGAGCACTAAGGGACTGAACTTTTGAGATCATCAGTCCCCTAGAACTTAGAACTACTTAAACCTAACTAACTTAAGGACATCACACACATCCATGCCCGAGGCAGGATTCGAACCTGCGACCGTAGCGGTCGCGGGTTCCAGACTGTAGCGCCCAGAACCGCTCTACCACTCCGGCCGGCCATAAAACAGTTCTTTCTTATTTCAATTAATTTAATAAATTTTTGTCACTATGGTACCAGGCCAGTAAAACGCCTATGTTCTCCCTGCTCTTATTGCAATACGTTTAAGTGCAATTGTTTACCACTCATAGCATCCTAGCACGTTACTGTCTGAAAATTTTTTTCCTTGTTCCATACTGTGCGCTCCAAGACTGCAACTCACATGAGTCTCACCATGTCTGTAATAACTTTTCCATACCCAGCATTTTGAGTTACTAAAGGAGTTAAGGGACCATTTAAATAAGACTATATTATCATCCTTTCATGGTGTGGGTTCCTGTAGTCATGTCCTAGTTCATGAACCACGGCCAACGAATGAGTGGCCAAGTAAGTGGTCCCGACAGTCCTTTGGAATAAGGCTGGGCATCTCGGATATATTCTGAGTCGTGGTCACCTTTGTGCTCATACGGCAAAGACTACCAAATCCAACGGTTAGTCCCTCAGCCGTTAGGGGTAAAACCCAATGGGACTCGGGGCAAGTAAGGCTAGCAACCTGCTTCCCTGGCACTTTAAATATGATGCTGGCAACAATCAGAGCAAAATGCCTCGGACCTTTGGAGGTGACGGAGTCCCACCTCTAACTGACAAACCAGGGACTCCTAAGATACGACTTGGCAAACAAATGGTAATGAGATGGGGAGCTATTAATATCAATGCGGGCTACTCTGGGAAGAAGGCAGAGCTGGCAGAGGCTGCAAGTAAGATGGGGCTGGACGTTTTAGCTGTTAGTGACATTCGGGTAAGGGGTGAGAAAGAAGAGGAAGTGGGAGAATACAAGGTCTACCTGTCGGGAGTCAAAGCAGGAACAGCACAATGGGGTGTAGGGCTTTACATCAGGAAAGAAATGGAACCCAGCGTAGTTGCAATAAGGTATGTAAACGAACGACTGATGTGGATAGATTTGACAGTGTCTAGCAAGAAAATTAGGATTGTGTCAGTATATTCGCATTGTGAAGGGACAGATCAAGATAAGATGGATAGTTTTTATGAGGCACTCAGTGATGTAGTTGTTAGAGTAAAGGACAGTGTTCTGCTCATGGGTGATTTTAACGCCAGGATTGGAAATCGAACAGAAGGGTATGAAAAGGTTATGGGTAAATTTGGAGAGGATATGGAGGCCAACAGGAACGGGAAACAACTCTTGGATTTCTGTGCCAGTATGAGCTTAGTAATCACAAACTCCTTTTTTAAACATAAGAACATTCACCGGTATACTTGGAAAGGCAGGGGAACCAGATCTGTCATTGACTATATAATAACAGATTAGGAATTCAGGAAGGCTGTGAGGGATACACGTGTATTCAGGGGATTCTTTGATGACACTGATCATTATTTAATCTGCAGTGAAATTGGGATTGCGAGGCCGAAAGTGCAGGAGGTCAGGTCCATATGTAGGAGGATAAGAGTGGAGAAACTTCAGGATAAGTAAATAAGGCACAAGTACATAACAGCGATCTCAGAAAGGTACCAGTTAGTTGAATGTAGTCATTGGAAAAGGAATGGAATAGGTACAGGGACACAGTACTAGAAGTGGCTAAAGAATGTCTCGGAACAGTAGTGTGTAAAAGTAGGATGAAGCAAACAGCTTGGTGGAATGATACAGTCAAGGCGGCCTGTAAAAGGAAAAAGAAGGCGTATCAAAAATGGCTACATACCAGAACCCAGGTAGACAGAGAAAGTTATGTTGAAGAAAGAAACAAAGCCAAACAGATAATTGCAGCATCCAAGAAGAAATTGTGGGAAGACTTTGGAAACAGGTTGGAGACTGTGGGTCAAGCTGCTGAAAAACCATTCTGGAGTGTAATTAGCAGTCTTCGAAAGGGGGGTAAGAAGGAAATGACAAGTATTTTGGACAGGTCAGGAAAACTGCTGGTGAATCCTGTGGATGCCTTGGGCAGATGGAGGGAGTATTTTGAAGAGTTGCTCAATGTAGGTGAAAATGCGATCAGTAATGTTTCAGATTTCGAGGTAGAATGGGATAGGAATGATGATGGAAATAGGATCACATTTGAGGAAGTGGAAAAATGGTGAATAGATTGCAGTGCAATAAAGCGGCTGGGGTGGATGAAATTAAGTCGGAACTCATCAAATACAGTGGAATGTCAGGTCTTAAATGGCTACACAGGATAATTGAAATGGCCTGGGAGTCAGGACAGGTTCCATCAGACTGACAAAAGCAATAATCACACCAATCTTTAAACATGGAAACAGAAAAGAGTGTAACAGCTACAGAGGTATCTCTTTAATCAGCGTTGTGGGTAAAATCTTCTCAGGTATTGTTGAAAGGAAAGTGCGAGTATTAGTTGAGGACCAATTGGATGAAAATCAGTGTGGGTTTAGGCCTCTTAGAGGTTGTCAGGACCAGATCTTTAGCTTACGGCAAATAATGGAGAAGTGTTACGAGTGGAACAAGGAATTGTATCTATGCTTTATAGATCTAGAAAAGGCATATGACCGGGTTCCTAGGAGGAAGTTATTGTCTGTTCTACAAGATTATGGAATACGAGGCAAACTTTTGCAAGCAATTAAATGTCTTTACATGTATAGTCAGGCAGCAGTTAGAGTTGACGGTAAATTGAGTTCATAGTTCACAGTAGTTTCAGGGGTAAGACAAGGCTGCAACCTGTCTCCACTGTTGTTCATATTATTTATGGATCATATGTTGAAAACAATAGACTGGCTGGGTGAGATTAAGATATGTGAACACAAAATATGCAGTCTTGCATATGCGGATGACTTAGTTGTGATGGCAGATTCGATTGAATGTTTGCAAAGTAATATTTCAGAGCTAGATCAGAAATGTAAGGACTATGGTATGAAGATTAGCATCTCCAAAACGAAAGTAATGTCAGTAGGAAAGAAATATAAACGAATTGAGTGCCAAATAGGAGGAACAAAGTTAGAACAGGTGGACGATTTCAAGTACTTAGGATGCATATTCTCACAGGATGGCAACATAGTGAAAGAACTGGAAGCGAGGTGTAGCAACGCTAATGCAGTGAGCGCTCAGCTACGATCTACTCTTTTCTGCAAGAAGGAAGTCAGTACCAAGACTAAGTTATCTGTGCACCGTTCAATCTTTCGACCAACTTTGTTGTATGGGAGCGAAAGCTGGGTGGATTCAGGTTACCTTATCAACAAGGTTGAGGTTACGGATATGAAAGTAGCTAGGATGATTGCAGGTACTGGTAGATGGGAACAATGGCAGGAGGGTGTCCACAATGAGGAAATCAAAGAAAAACTGGGAATGAACTCTATAGATGTAGCAGTCAGGGCGAACAGGCTTAGATGGTGGGGTCATGTTACACGCATGGGAGAAGCAAGGTTACCCAAGAGACTCATGGATTCAGCAGTAGAGGGTAGGAGGAGTTGGGGAAGACCGAGGAGAAGGTACCTGGATTCGGTTAAGAATGATTTTGAACTAATAGGTTTAACATCAGAAGAGGCACCAATGTTAGCACTGAATAGGGGATCATGGAGGAACTGTATAAGGGGGGCTATGCTCCAGACTGAACGCTGAAAGGCATAATCAGTCTTAAATGATGATGATGATGATGATGATATCATCCTTTCTTAACTGTGTGTTTGTATGCTAAAGATTTCCATCTGTCATTTGTGAATATTCATGAATGTCTCATATTTCAATAGCAAATAAACTGACATGCTTTATAATTACTGACATCCTATTTTTAAATGACGCAACGTATGAATCGAAACTTGGTTCTTTCACTTGTGTTTAACCTGCTCCAGTGACGTGATGAATGTTTCAGAAAGGCCTTGTGGTTGATTAATCGTAATGCATACCACGCCATCTCATGCGTTATTATGTATCACTGAGTTCGCATGTTTACACCGAAGCCGGCTGGAGTGGCCGAGCGGTTCTAGGCGCTACAGTCTGGAGCCGCGCCACCGCTACGGTCGCAGGTTCGAATCCTGTCTCGGGCATGGATGTGTGTGATGTCCTTAGGTTAGTTCTAAGTTCTAGGGGACTGATGACCTCAGAAGTTAAGTCCCATAGTGCTCAGAGCCATTTGAACCATTTTTTTACACCAAAATAATCCACTACATGTGCAATCAACATTAATGCTTTTACTGGGCCGATACATTTTTGTAGTGACAGACAATCCACATCAGACCAGTAGGCCGTGAACACAACGTAACCAACATGATAAAATTTGTTCTTTGCAATACAAACCCTTGAAGTTTGGAAGGTAGGGGACGATATACTGGCAGAAGTAAAGCTGTGAGTTTTGCTTGGGTACCTCTCATGGTAGAGCACTTGCACGCGAAAGGCAAAGGTCCCGAGTTCGAGTCTCGGTTCGACACACAGTTTTAATCTACCAGAAAGTTTCATACAAACCCTGTTTGGTCAATATTACGATATCTAAATTTATGTTCTCTTTGAAATATCTCCTTTATACATTTTCTTCAAGCCTAGGTTTCTTTCTATCATTACGTAATATTCGTAACAGTGGAACACACTTTTACCGAGTCATCTGCTGGGCAACCAGACAAGCTTGAGGCGTGCTAGAGAATTGTTATTTCAATAGCAAAGCTCATTTCCTAACACTAAAGTTACGTAATCAAGTCGGTAGAGTAATAGCAGAAATGATAGTGGAACATATCGCTAGTATGAGCTCTGTTTAGTTTAATATTGACTGCTACAAACCTCGTCTTAATCCCACTTTTATATCGGTAGACATTTTAATTTGAATTGAGAGCACGCATCAGAATTCGATGGCGCGCTCAACGGCCTGGATCCTACCATTTAACCCTGAGAGACGCAGAGAGCCCGGTAAAAACACAAGTCACCCACGGCAGGGCTGGAGCGAGCGTGCTCGAGTCTTCACGCAGGGATATTACCGGTTTGCTAGGGCAGACATACCTTAGCAGCAGGTATCCGGCGTTGTCACAAGCCCTGAAGGGTGGGAAAAGCAAAAGTTGTCCATCCCAAAAAAGTACGTTTTCGAGGAGACAGAAGCTAACATTAGGAGGCAAAAGTCATGGGATACATCCTAATACCGTGTCGTACCTCTTTTTTACGGCGTAATGTAGCAGCCAGACTTGTCATGGACTGAAAAAGCCGTTGGATGTTCCCTGCAGGAACACTGAGCCCCTCTGCCTCTTCAGCCGTCCACAATTGCGAATACGTAGCCGGTGCACGATTTTGTGCACGAACTGACCTCCCGATCATGCCCTATAAATTTTCGATGGGATTCATGTTGGACAATCTGGATGACAAATCATTCGCTCGAATTGGCCAGAAGGTTTTTCAAACAAGTCGTGAACAATTGTGGCCCAGTAACATGAAGTCCATGAATGACTGCAAATGATCTTCAAGTAACATAAAGCCCATGAACGGCTGCAAATGATCTTCATGTAGTTGAACATAATTACTTCCACTCAATGATCGGTTCAGTTGGAGCAGAGGACTATGCCAAATCGTGTAAACACAGCCCACATCATTATGGAGCCACCATCAAGTTGTACAGTGTCTTGTTGGCATACCCCACACTCGAACCCAACCATCCGTTCTCACAAACTGAAATCGGGACTCATCTGAGCAAGCCATGGTTTTCCAGTCGTCTAGGGTCCAACTGATACGGTCAAAAGAAGTGCTGCAGGCTGTTAGCAAAGCCACTAACGTCTGTCGCCTGCTACCATATCAAATTAACCAGATTGATTTCTGCGGTTATTTCACCCATTGTTCTTTACCTTTTAGCACTGACAACTGTACGCAAACTCCCCTGTTCTCGCTCGTTAAGTGAAGGCCGTCGGGACTACTGTGTTGTCCGTGCTGAATGGTAATACCTGAAATTTAATATTCTCGGCACTCTCTTTACATTGGCTCTCGGAATACTGAATTCCCTAACAATATCCAAAATGGAATGTCCTCTGCGTCTAGCTCAGCGACCATTCCGTGTGTACAGTCTGTTAATTACGGTTATGTGGCCATAATCGTGTCAGAAACCTTTCCAAATCAATCACCTGAGAACAAATGACAGCTCCGCTAATGTAGTGCCCTTTTATACCTTATGGACGTGATACTCCCTCCATCTATATATGCTCATATCGCTATCCCATGACTTTTGGCAGAATTGGTAGTCTATGAACCAGGATGTAGCGTTATCATATCAAAATTGCATATATCAAGGAACGTGGCGTGTCTGACGTTTGGATAAACAGTGATAAACAGGAGTATCAGGTGCTTGTCCGAAGCAAAATGCGATATGTGTTGACTGAGGACGGATATGTAGCTAATGGTAGTTTCACTCCAGTGACACAAAAAGCCTTTTGATCGTTCATCTAGGCAAAGTCAAAATATGAACGGTCGCGTAGTGAACGACTTTAATTGGTGTTTTGAAGTTATATTTGTGACTATGACGACACCTACAGCATTAGACGTTGATAGGTTATGGTGAACCAAGCTTAGATCACGTGGTTGTGTCGTGTCTCATCTTGACGACGGTAAAGCCATCCTCACAGTGGGGGGGGGGGTCAGGTAACCATTACATAGCTGTACGCGTTTTTTGACGTCACGTCGTGTTATTTTACTTTGAGGAGCCACTGACTCGCTTGAAACACAAAATAAGTTCTAAGATATTCGTATTTCGCCAACGTGCAACGAAACTTGAACCAATGAAACTTGAATCAATACTAGGCAAGAACACTCTCTATATCACAAGCAGAGCTTTGGAGATGCCGTACTGAATTTTTCGTTTCCAGGTGAGGCCTGCATTTCATGGGCTCTGAACACTGTGGGACTTAACATCGGAGGTCATCAGTCCCCTAGAACTTAGATCTACTTAAACCTAACTACCCAAAGGACATCACACACATCCATGCCCGAGGCAGGATTCGAACCTGCGACCGTTGCGGTCACGCGGTTCCATACTGTAGCGCCTAGAACCGCTCGGCCACCCCGGCCGGCTTTTGTTGTAATAAAATAAAGGATTTGTTGTAATAAAATCATGGCAAACGTCATTTTGGTAGTCAAAGAATTTTCATATTTAGTTTTTTTCGTGCTGTAACTCGAGTGTTATGGAAGTTTGCCGTTTCGAGGCAACGGCACATTGGAGATTAATGAAAAATGTGTCTTTCTTGGTAGAATTTGTTATAATTAAATGTCAGTTGGTACACATCGGACATTAAAGCCTTCCGAAGATCGTAACATATAATACAAAGTGAGCTGTTGAAGTTAAGAGTTGCTTGGTTGGTAGAGGTGCTGGATTATGAAGACAAGTGTAGTGTGTTCACGTTTTTGTGTATTACAACCTTTTCTTTCATCTTCTCATTTTGTAAAAGATTGTGGGACTTTGTTATTAAATTAATAGAAATATATTCCTTAATATTCTATGTTATGAAAATGTAAGTGCGGTGTCTCTGAGGAGTGAGTTTGTCCGGTTTCTGTGAAGTTTTATACGCTGATGCCCTTACTGACTGGACATGGAACTGCTCCTTCTTACATGTTCACGGGTATTGCAGTTTTTATTTGTGTGTCCTACACGTAGAACAACATGACTAGCGTATGGACAAGGGAGGAAATGCGCGTTTTAACAGAGCTAACGTAGGAATTTTAAGTGCGCCCATTTTCGGAAGCAAACTGCGTCGTTTTCGAGCCGACTCCAGCCGCTGGAGGGCGCCACCACCGTAAATTGCTTTCAGTAGCACGTCCCATGTGAAGCGGGCGATGTTAGTCTGGAGGCTGGATTTCTCGTCTGCTTCCATTGAAAGTTAACTGCCTCGTCCCATGTGAGGGCTGCTGAAGTAGGAAAGTGCTTTCTATCTTGTTGTGAATTTTCTCAGTTTCTTTTTACTTTTCTGCTTTTGGTCGCAACTGGGGTGTCAGTTTTTATCGTCTTGAATAAGGCAGTGCTTAGTTGCCAAGCACATTCAGAACTGTCCCAGTGTTCCCCTTTCAAACCTTGACGTGGCTGCATTACTACTGTGATCTGAAACGGGAGTCGCTACTGAGTTAAATTTAAAAGTGTTTCTTGTCAGTCGGAATTAGCGGCTACTATTTAGGCTCTGCAAATCCTGGTTCGTGGCGATGGTATTTTTTCATTTGTCTTGTTACTTCTCTGTATACCACTGCATACCAAAGTAGTCGGAGGTCTTATGGCCTCAGCAATGCAGTGTGTCTTACCAGAGTAGTGTCTTATTTATGGAATGGTTACGAATCTCTTGGCTAGTTCTGTTGGTTAACGCAATGAGTAGCTATGTCACAAGAGCTGAAGCACAGTATAAGAACGACTGTAAGAATGGGTAGGTTTTATCAGGTAGAGGATGTGCGGATGGAGTACGCAAAACCAGAAGGTAGGTCTGTTATCCGCAGACCAGCTCGTTTTTGGTGTACTCTTCCTATCCATTGTAAATTGATGCATTAATTGTTCTTGGCTGTCTATTCAAAGTAGAGCAGTTTTAAATCAGCGCACTGAGAAAGGAGGTTTGAAGTTTTACACTGACCGTTCTGCAACGAAGGTCTACATCAAATTATGTTTACTTCACTTGGTTCCAGTCACTGGTATCAATATTCAAATTTTATTTACTTAATTACAAATCTGATATTGTAATACGTCCCAGTACCGTCAGCGTACATTCTCTCAATCTTCTAAGGTGTATCGAATTATTGAAGAACATAAATAGGTTTGTATCTCTCATTCCCGCCTATTTCGTAACGTTGCGTTATTGTAGTTTTATTCATGCCGCAGTCATTAAGTAAATGGCGCACAGCTCCACTTCCCGACTTTACAGCCTCCTCGCCGTGGACCTGCTGTAGCAGCCACTCAAGGTAAATTACACACGCAGTAGTCCTCCCGGACAACTCCGGTTACTCTGTGAACCGTGAACCCTGCCAATAGCAGTGGCTCCGTTGTGGTCTGCTGAGATCCGACAGTCCACCACGCCACATCTTCGAGAACAAGGCTCGCCTGCGGCCCGATCTATGCCGTCTGTCTGAGGCCCAATGCATTCAGCAACACCGGATATGTGGCGGAGTGTGGCGGCGACTTGGCGCCGTTGCCAGTCATCCCCATCTAAACACACTCAACAATATTCCCGTACGCCATAAGGGCGCTCATGTGTCGGCCGTGTGCACAGCGATTGGCATTAGCTTTTCCATTCGCTGAAATGTGTTTTATCCCATGCTACATCACTGGCGTCGCAGCCGAGGTAGTTCTTATTTTGTCCACTAAATGAAACAGGAGTTGATTTACAAGTGCGCCTTTACTGAACATGTTCTACTCGTACAAACATCAGACACTAGCTGTCGGAACTGTGAAGAACGGAAAGGCCTTGGAACAAGCTTCAAAAAAGGAGACTGAGGCAACTTGACTTTTATTTTATTTTATTTATTTATTTTTTGAGGGTCCTATGTCAGCTCTCAAATGGAAAAAATAAAAGTGATGTATATTGCCTATGCACAAAACATCACACAACCATTAAAGAGGTTATTATAACATAAATAAAAATGGTGTAACCGCTTTACAGCTACTAGGACTAACCAATCGCAAACAAAACAATGAAAATGGTGGAAAAACTTTTCTTTCACACTTTTCTGATGCTTACTGTGTATGGCTTTCTCGCGTCAAGGCCGGCACCAAGCTAAAGATGTCACTAGTGAAATTCATAAGAAAAGTTAAAGTGGACCACGTAGCTGCAGATGGAGACATTCAGTCGTTGGAACCAACACCAGCCACTTGCCTAGATAGACATTTTGACGCCATTTTTCGGAAAAATGGTCACAGCTATCAACGTAAACGCCACATGCTACTGTACAATTTGCTCTGACAGTTGAAATAAACAGACTGGCTAGCAGCTAAGGAACGAAGACTGGTGGGGCTACAAAGACTGCGATACTGGACTTCTGTATCACTATGATTTCAAAACTACCATTTAATTACAAATTACAATTATGTGTAAATTACATGTAATATTTTTTTGTCATGAAATACGAAATAAATTATACTGATGACGTAATTTCTGTATTTTTATTTCTACTTGAAATCTTTGTGAGAAAATTTAATACTTTTCCCGGTGGAGGGCGGCGGGAATTCGTGTTTTTGGCAACGCTAATACACCAATAATGATACGAACATATCTATAAGTAATCAAATTTCCTAATCTACAAAGTATGGTGTTCAAAATTATCTTGGATGTGTGCCACCACTAAGAGGCTTGAATATCGAGTAATTATTCTTTAAACGTGCTAGAAAATCACCAGTTCGCTTTCGCTAACGAAGAGGAGAGATGGCAGTGTTGAATGTGTGAACAAATGGAACAACGTACGCAGAAGTCGCATGATGGCGACACGACCATCCCTTGTCCAAGACTCGAGTCCCAAAATGGTGCTTGGCGGAGAAGTGGAGCGCTGCTACTGTTTTCATGGTAGAGTCAAATGCTGTGCCATGCTTTTTGACTAATAACGAGACTGAATGATATCTACCACTTGAGAAAGCTGAAACCACAAAACAGGTTTACCTGATAAAATCAGATTAGCACTTGTCGTAAGAGAAGCATCTAAACCATCGTCTACAATACTGTTGTAAATAAAATTCTATACGTATGACTTGTGACTGCAATGGCTATTCTGAAATTAAATGGGTGGCCGTTTGAGGAAGTATGTGGGAAGACATTTTTAAATAAATGTCTGTGATTGTAACTAATTACTTGCTTTTTTTTTATTTGAGGTCTGGAGACTGTCCCCGCACTCATCGGAGTATTGTTGTGTAAAATGTAAATAATCTGAGTGGTAAAGTCGACTTTCAAAGGACTGCAACACAATTCTCAATCATGAGTTCCAATTTCTTTTCTTTTTCCACCGTACCAAATTCGTCGCTCGTTTGTAAACAGAACCCATAAGATTGATTTAATTATCTTTCTGCCAAGGGGGAACGTTGCATTTGTCACGAAACAGAAAAGAACGTTACACTTACATCTGGTAATGGAACAGATTATGGAATATTAAGGATTTACTGTCGTTAAGCTCCTACTGCTACGAAGTGCTCATCCATCGATGAAGAGTTAGATACATCTCTATTGCATATCCATGGTATCCCCATCCTTTTGGGTCAGATTGAAACAGGTGAGAGTGGGCCCACAACTGTTGACATTGAGATTGGTAACCAATGGTCGAAAATGAGTACTTTTTGTGTTGTTAAGCAGCGTAAGAACGTAGCAATTGTATCTGTTCAAACTGACGACCTCCAGTCTCAGTGCATGCATAGCAACGGCGTATGAAGTTTGTTGTGACTTGGCAAGACAACCAAGCCACTATGATTGGTAGCCGAAAAGCACGCGTTTAGCGCACGCAGGCTGGCGTGAGGTCTGGAACAGGACTAGGTAATTAATATAGCCAATAATGTACGTTGCTGCTGGAATACTTAACTTTAATCCACAATTGGTGAACATCTCTCTTGACGGTACATGCATCACAAGATAAACAGCAATTGATAAAGGCGCCTTGCTAGGTCGTAGCAAATGACGTAGCTGAAGGCTATACTAACTATCGTCTCGGCAAATGAGAGCGTAATTTGTCAGTGAACCATCTCTAGCAAAGTCGGCTGTACAACTGGGGCGAGTGCTAGGAAGTGTCTCTAGACCTGCCGTGTGGCGGCGCTCGGTCTGCAATCACTGACAGTGGCGACACGCGGGTCCGACGTATACTAACGGACCGCGGCCGACTTAAAGGCTACCACCTAGCAAGTGTGGTGTCTGGCGGTGACACCAAAAAGTTCTGCTGCACTCTTTCAAAGATCGCTGGTGTCAGTTGAACCAGGAAGCAGGCAGCTTGGATCCTAGCCAGCAGGTCTTTTCCCGTTTCTACGGGGGTTTCATACACCAACATATTGTCGTAACCTCAGAGGAAAAAGTCCAAAGGTGTTCTTTATGACAGGGGTGTAATAACTCCTCAGCCAGTACTCCCCATATTGTAACCTTCGAAATGAGCATTTTACGGCATAGCTGACGGGTGCTTATTGCTGAGTGGTCGGCTAAACAACCCAACACCACCACCTCAAAGTCTCGTGTTCACGCATACCTTGACCGGCTCTCTGTGGTGTGAACGACTCCGTCTCTCGTAAGTTGGTATCCACGGAGATGAACTTCTTCCCAATTAGGATAAAATCTGCTAGGAAAGCGTTCTCCGCACACTCGAGCTGCTTTGCGAGCACCACATCCTGCCGCACCGTACGATAAATGTACGTCTGCCAACTCTCGTAACGAATAACGTTCCGTCATTGACTATGCTGCATGCACTGTACACAGTGACATACCACACCATAGACATCGTCGTAAGCTCTCTGATTCTATAGACAACTGACGCCTAGGATAGCGGTGTGCAACCGGCACAGGTTTATCTATCTTGAAAACATATAAGTATTTCGTGATAAAGGATAGACTACTCAAAGAAGTGTAGATTGGTTTGACACCTGTAACGAAAAATTTGGTCGCTGACGAATTCGCGTTTTGTCTGATCAAGTATAAGCTTCCAGCGAGAAGGTTGTTAACAGAGTTATAAAATTAATTTTGGTATCGTTTGAGATATCGTTATTGTATTGGGTCATTTATGAACGTGATTCATTTCAGGGAGACTCTGTGAGTGGCAACGCGCGAGGACTAGCATACCTCCGTCTTAACAGAACCCCAACACTATTCCCTACCTGCTGTCACAGACTCTTCATCATTGCATCTTATCACCCAAAGCACAGATGTACGCTATCCAAAAGCCTACAGGAAACGGTTGTTTCTTAGTACCACAGAAGGGTAAACTTGAATAACGAGCGTAATTCTACGGATGACGTGTGAAGTGAGACTTTCAGAAACAATTCTGTGAATACTTACTAAAAGCTCTTTGAAGCCTAGAATTTCATTTTTTTAAATCTCTGTAGCTCGTAAGAACCGCATATAGTACACCCTTTAAGGAAAAAGTACATGCAATAAGACAGCAATCAACAGTAGTTAAATGTAGAATGTTGTTTAAGATTTTATACGTGCATAAATTTGTGTGCCCTTGCTACTGATTCACGTTCACCGTCAGTGTTTTCACTCATTCGTATTAAAATTGATAATACTGTGGCATCCCTATCGCTCTGCTTTGCACAACACTTCCAGTTGATTTGTGTATTTAGCCCAATCTCCTTTCGCAACATAACCCAGAGCTTCATGTGCAAGGTGCTGAATATCGGCGAGCTTGAAAGGTTGGTCCCTTTCTCCTGCATCTCGTTTTAATAGGATAACACTGGCAGCAGTATGACGGAAGTTGCACAGCTCCATGTCCCATTTCATGTGCAACGTAGTCCAATTCATAGATCTTCTTAGCACCCTTAATGCTTTGCTTGGATAAAAGGTCATCCTCAGTTTCAGTAGAACGTGAATGCCCTTCTTCTGGAAACAAGTCACGACGTTTGCTTCAAGCCATCTAGACGATGATGGCCCGTCGACTTTAACGAAGTGATAGCTTTCATCATCCAGTACGGTGTATAGCTTTAGTCGAATGAGCGCAACATAAAAATGAACCAATTTTTGAAGAAACCCTGTTCTTCACTGAATCAACCAAATTCGACGGAATTCTTATGGCCACAATATGCAAGTTCTGCTCCTGGTACAAAACTAATATTTTCGGATCCAGTCTGAGCAACAATAAAGCCTATAACTACTTTTAGGACACCATTTCCTTTGTAGTTGTGCCAAAAATTTATAGTTTTGCGAAAACCAGTTTCGTACATCAAAAAACTATTGTCCTCCAAAGGCAGTAAAAAAAGTAGTCCGCAAAAATAAATCCTTTCGTTTCACAAGAAATTTGCGTCCATCGTTACATCTAAACTTGAAACCTGCGTCATTTATATGGCGAAGAATGGACGTTTCCGAGCCCTCATATTCAATGCTGTGTTGTACAGATAGTAAAAAATCTGAATAAAAATGAAGCACTGGAAAGTCTATGCAGATTTTAGATGTTCAGACTTTATGTGAGTAATGGACTTCCTAATGTGAACGTTCTTAAATAAATGTAACGTCTACATGCAAAACCCAACCAGATTCAAAGCACCGATCTTGAACCACTATACAATATGAGACATGGGATTTAGGGATTGCAGGATAGGTATGCACGGAGCCTAATCAGTTACCGTTGGTTGCACAGAAAACACATACACTTTATTTTTAGAAAAACTAAACTCTCAACAATAATTTTTAAAAGATTTTTCTACACTGGCAGCTGAAAGCCTTATTAGGAGAATTGCAGGTTATTGTCGGCTGAAGGCCGCAAGCACTGTTACACACAATCAACGGCTGAAGGGCTGATTAAGAAGGTTGAGAATTATTCGTGGGCTGAAGGCCACAAGCAATTTCAGAATACACAACGGCTGAAGGCCTGAATTACAAATAAGGTGGACAATTACACTTTAAAAATACTAAAAGCCTTTATAATAATCTTAATAACTTGTAACAAACTATAGTGACGACTGCAGGCCTTATTAAGAGAAAACTGAAAATAATTTGTCGGCTGAAGGCCACAAGCAGTGTTACAAACGATTAACGGCTGAAGGCCGAAATTACAACAAGTGGGGAAAGCAATAACATGTTAAAACATTAGAGTAAATTTTTAAAAATTATGACAACTTCTCCAGATGAGAGGGAGTGATGCACAGACAGTGCTGCCAGGATCGACGTGAGGAAGGAGACTACAGCTGTGTAAGCGGTGAGACAAGCAGCCAAGAGTTTCACTCACGTAACAGGATAGCATCTCACACTAGGGGTAGCTTAAGAGGCGGCCGACCGACTCACCAATCCGCCTAACGTCCGATCACCGGTACAACGATGGAATATTTTTAGGCAAGGGCGAAGAGACGGACAGCACTACGTCTTCAGAAAAACACCCAAGGCTGAAGGAAACACTAGAAACAACGTAGAGGTCTCAAAAAAATATGCACAGCATAATTCAAGAGGCTGTCGAACTACACACCATGTCGGACAGCATCAATATGACGAGGAAAGGTATACTGCCAGGAAAGTGCGCTAATCTCCAGGGCAGGTAACTGGGGCGTTAGCAGCCACAAGGCAGAAAATACCGCTGGTTGCACTCCACTAATAAGAATAATACTAAATCCACTAACATCAATGAGTAAAAGGCAGCTGATAGCTTCCGCCAACCTGACAGGCTCCACTTGCTGCGGTTGGTCTCACTGCCTCTGAGAGCAGCAACATGCAAACAACAGCGAGATCTCAAACAGTGGAGGTTTCAGTACTGGATACGGTTCAATCAACTCCAAACGTCCTGGGTTCGGTCGTCGGCTACAGCCCCTCGGTCTGACAGTGCCTGCGCGCTGCCATCGGTCCCGGCCTGCCCTTGCACTGTGGACCTCCTCACTGCTCTGTCTGAAGCCGAACTGATCCGTTCACAGCTCCTCACTCCAAATGAAGTACGCAGGCAGCATTAAAATAACTGCTCATTCAAAAGCACAAGATACACACGGATACGGGAAAACAATTCCACGAACAACTCACAATACTGAAACCAGTCACCTTAAGACAACACAGACAAATTATAATTCGGCGCAAACACAGAGAAGCCAGAAGAGGTCTAAAGACAAAACACACGTCGTCCGCGGCGATGACCGACCGAACGACCAACCAACGGTCTTCCCCACCCGAATCAAGCACGGGAAAGATCCCAGTATAAATCGTCAACTGACAACTTATTGCCTTGAGGTCACTTCGATTGTTGGACACACACACACAAGTGAAATTTGCAGTACTCGAATCTCATGGTCCATTCATCTAATACTCGCTGAATCCGGTCCTTGACGTGCACTCTCACGACCACATCCTTCCGTCGGACAGTGCATGAGTGTCGCCACTCGCCAGCGGTCGGGCGAGTACTGGCTGTCCGGTCCTCACTGCTGCTCCGTCCCAACTCAACTATCTCGACACACGATGACCCGGAAATACTAGAGGACGCTCCAAAGATGGTACCGCAGTACGTGCTATCGATAAGCGCTGCTGCTGCCACTCACGAACTTCCAAGGCGAGCAAACGTATTGGCGCCAGTGACATGAACATTGCAGTGGACTGGTGTACAGTCGATAAAAACAAGTCATTTCGTGGAGAACAAGCAATACAGTCTCCAAGAACTGTGGCAGCACATCTCGCAGGAACACCAGGTTACGTGGACCTGGACAATGCCCACCCACACGTTGAGAGAGAATCGTTGCCGATGGTCATCGATATAGGAGTCGTCGGGATTGTCCTCACTCCATAAATGGCTGTTGCGGCTGTTAAAAGCACCATCACAGGTGAATGAGGCCTCATCTGTGAACAATAAAAAAAAGTACGAATTTCAGTACTGCAGCACTGCGTTGGATAATAACCACACGGGTCTCAAAATCCGTTAGTCCCAGTGCTTGCACACGTTCCCTATTTTGGTAGTGTAATACCTGTTCCATCAGTACTCTCCACACGGCATCCTTCGAAGTGTGCGTTTCAAGAGCAGGTAGACTACTTATTGCTGGGTGGTCGGCTACAATATCTCCTCAACGTGGACACACACACACACACATAGGAGTAGTCGGGATTGTCGTCTCTCCAGAAATGCACATGTCTTTGGAGGGAACCTCGGCCGGCTGTCTGTGGCTTGAAAGACCCCGTGTCTCGTAAATTGGCAATCTCGTAAATTGGCAACCATGGAGATAACGTTCTTTCAATTACGATTAAGCCTGTCGGGAAAGCGTGCTTTACGATCACTACATCCTGCTGCAAAGTACATCAAATTCATGTCTACCAATTCTCGTGAAGAATAACGTTCCATCTGCGACTACACCTCCTACACTGAACACCGCAACACATCTAAATCTACGTGATTACTCTGCTATTCTTAATAAAGTGCCTGGCAGAGGGTTCAGTGAACCACCTTCATGTTGTCTCTCTAGCGTTCCACTCTCGAACGGCACGCGGGAGAAACGAGCACTTAATTTTTTCTGTGCGAGCCCTGATTTCTCTTATTTTATCGTGATGATCATTTCTCCCTATGTAGGTGGGTGCCAACAGAATGTTTCCGCAATCGGAGGAGAAAACTGGTGATGGAAATTTCATGAGAAGATCCCATCGCAATGAAAAACGCATTTGTTTTAATGATTGCAACTCCAATTCATGTATCATGTCTGTGGCAGTATCTCCCCTATTTCGCGATAATACAAATCGAGCGGCCCTTCTTTGTACTTTTCCGATGTCATCCGTCAGTCCCACCTGATGCGGATCCCACACCGCACAGCAATACTCCAGAATAAGGCGGACAAGCGTAGTGTAAGCAGTCACTTTGGTAGACCTGTTGCACCTTCTAAGTGTTCTGCCAAGGAATCGCAGTCTTTGGTTTGCTCTACCCACAATATTATCTATGTGATCGTTCCAATTTACGTTATTTGTAATTGCAATCCCTAAGCATTTAGCTGAATTTGCAGGCCTAAGATTTGTGTGACTTACCGCGTAATCGAAATGTAGCTGATTTCCTTTAGTACTCATGTGAATAACTTCACACTTTTCTTTATTCAGGATCAATTGCCACATTTCGTACCATACAGATATCTTATCTAAATCATTTTGCAAGTCGTTTTGATCATCTGGTGATTTTACGAGACGGTAAATGACAGCATCATCTGCAAACAATCTTAGACGGCTACTCAGATTGTCTCCTATGTCGTTAATATAGATCAGGACAATAGAGGGCCTATAACACTTCTTTGGGGAACGCCGGATATTACTTCTGTTTTACTCGATGACTTTCCGTCTATTACTACGAACTGTGACCTTTCTGACAGGAAATCACAAATCCAGTCGCACAACTGAGGCGATACTCCGTAGACACGCAGTTTGGTTAGAAGACCCTTGTGAGGGACTGTGTCGAAAGCCTTCTGGAAATTACACCTCACTATATGCACATCACAAGCTGTCTGATGCAATGGAGCACTGACATTATGGATAGGAGTGCACCTGCAGCACAGGTTAATGCGCCAGTGGAATGCATGCGGTCACCAAATGACACACGTCCTATGAGCTAATTTATGCACAGTGTGCTCTCGGGGGTGTACGCTGTTTATCACTCACAGTCTGCTTGAGTGTGGGACAGACACAGGGATCTTTGTAACAGTGCAGCAAAACAGTATGCTCTGCTGCATACACGCAATGAGTTTTGAGCATTTACTATGAGCTACATTGTTGTCACGTGGCATATGCTGTGTACGTCCGTAACACAGTAAATATGCGTTTCTAATCATCGTTTACCTGCCTCAATATAATCGCTTGTGGAGCCACTATCTCCTGTTTCAACCTGACCCAAAAGGTTTGAGAGGCTCTGTATACTCCACAAGCCATCGTATGATTGGGCAAATGGTTAATTGAAAACGGCTGTCATGTTCCCTTTTCTAGTGTAGTTCCGAATGATCCGCAGGAAAAACAATTGTTGGTAAGTCTCTAGAGTTGTATGAGATACTCCACGATGCTTCAGCACTACCTAAATGGATCTGTGAGGAAATTCACTGGTTTTCCTTGGGTATTTTCTATTTCCTGTATCAGTTTTATGTTGTACAGGCCCCAGACATGGAGCGATATTCGTACTGGGACTGTATCTAACGGTTACTGCTTGTGTAGTTGCTCTTCCAAACAGCACGTCATACGAGCAAACAATTTGCGCCTTTACCCGTGGCAACTCATACCCTAGCTATTCGGATAATGCATGGTTCTGCTTGAAAAGAAATGCCATGCATGTCTTGCCCCACAGCTAATTCACTGCAAATAATAGCTAGTAGCTGTGACCCTGCAGTCAAACAGTCTATGCATTGGCTACAGTTGCGAGTTAACTAAATACACAGAAACACAAAATAAAAGCTATATGAATAATTTAATAACAATGGTTCCGTTTGAAAGTATGTAATGATGTAAATGACAGAATAACGTTCATTTCAAATAAACGGGAAGTGATCCTACGGTATTCAATTAAAAAAAGAAAGAAAATACCCTTATCAAATGCAGTAGAGTTGCGTTGAGTGTGTTACGAGAATGGTGGAAAAATCCCCAAACTAATCAGTCATCAAAAATAAACGAAAACTAAGCTCATTTCATAAGCACAGTTCGCCAAATATTCACCAGCTCAAAAATTAACACAAGCAAGATGACGAGTAGAAATTCATACTCTGTGTCCTCAGTTCCGTAATACGAGCGTAAAAAGTTAGATTTCTTCTCGAGAGCACATCCAAAAACTCGGAATATGAACTGTTTTTAAAAAGTAGAGTACTGTAGCGGCCGTTCACTGACCAGAGTCAATCACCGACATGACTGAATATCGCACATTACTTCTTCCACTAGATTTCCACACAAAGTGTATTCAAAATTTAAAATCTCATAGTGGTCATTCACCACCCAATCTGTCACTCACTCGATCAAACATCACCTGACACCACAGACGAGTCTGCCTTCTTCGAGAACGAACGATCATGTTTCCAGAATCGTTCCCTTGAGCTCTTCATTCGAAAATTCCCAGTGTCCACTTGACGAACGTAGTGTTTCTCTACTGTCTGCTTTTCCATTGGCTGAAGGCCACCCCCACCAAAAATACATTTTTCTTCAGTTCTGCAGAAATGATATAATTCAACTTTACCATTTTCAGGACTAAACAAATATACTACAACAATGTTTAAATAAAAAAAATATTGTAAATATTCTGTCGCATTCAAATCATTCACAATATTTACAAATAAACGATTGTTCATTAATAAGTCACTGTTATCCTTGAACAGCGTGCTCTTGTTCAATGACAACGAATTGTCCTTAAATACTGTTTAAACAATTATTTATTCCTTCTTCACAGAAGTGTCTTTTGGTTCTCTTTTCAGTTGTGGTATCCACTAACACATGCAACTGACAACTTTTAAATTAGCACTGTTTTTCAATATCATTTGCAATCAACATTTAAATGAAGTTACAGACAAAATAATAAACTGTTCAGTAAATAACTACATAAGTATTTCAAGATATATTGTATTCATGCTTCCATCACATGCTGTGTGGAGAATATGATGTTCTGAAAACATTTATATAATAAATAAGATGAAACGACGTCATAAGCCATTAAATGAAGTAGATACAAATGAAAAGCTTTCTGGGATGATAGCTGTCATGAAGTACTGTCATCTCAGATATCGTTTGCTGAAATCATATGGCGTATTTAAAATTTGTTAATTCGAAGTCTCAAATTTAAAAATGTTTATTCACTGCAAAATATTATGTTATGCAGTTTTAATGATATTAAAAATATTGTTTGTGTCATTGAATTTTGCCTCATTTTCCTGACATCATAAACGTATTCAGATTTGCTTGAATACATGCCTCTAAAATATTAAGAGCTGCAAGAAGCCATCTTTCAGCTTGTCTGACACTCTGCCATTTCTGGTACATCTCCTGCACAAATATCATGCGAGCAACACCTGTCCAGATTCCCAGCTTTTGGATTTACATTTTTCCAGTGACACTGCTCGTCTTTGTACCTGGACTCGCTTTGATTGAAGGAGGGTTTTGTGAGCTACCACATTCGTGGAAGGACTACACTTCCTGAGGATTCTTCCAATGATCCTCGGTCGGCTTTAAATGCTGCCAGATTTATGCATGCCGGCACGGTAGCTCAGCGTGTTCGGTCAGAGAGCTGGTAGCCCTCTGTAATAAAAAACTGAGTGAAACGATTTTACAAAGAACTTGAACGGATGTCATGTGACGTCCGCAACGACCAAACACAACGATCAACAACCAACAAAATGCAAAAAGAAAGGGGGTAGCGTCTTTGATTCATAATCAAAATACCTTTGGTCCCAGATTTGAAATCCGCCGCTGCTTAAATTTTGATTAATGATCAGCATTGGTAGCGGAAGACTTCCGGCATAAGAAGTCACCCTCATTCTACCAACGGCCTTGTCAAAGAGAGCGGAGGAGCGAACAGAGATTCAAGGCAATCTCTTGTCCTAGGGGTGGGAAACTGCCCCTGAAGGTGGAAGAATCAGAAATGGTCAACGGCATGAGGATGCAGAAACCACTGCATTAAAGACATGTAATGTGTATCCACAGGACATGGGGCCTGTAACTGAAGAAGTATCATTACGATCTCTCCATTGGCTAAAGATTCCGGAATAGTCTCCCGTTCGCCGGGAGGGGAACTGCCAAGGGGGAGGTTACCATGAGAAAAACATTGAATAACCATCGAAAGCATAACGTTCTACGAGTCGGGGCGTGGAATGTCAGAAGCTTGAACGTGGTAGGGAAACTAGAAAAACTGAAAAGGGAAATGCAAATAGATATCGTGGGGGTCAGTGAAGTGAAGTGGAAGGAAGAAAAGGATTTCCGGTCAGATGAGTATAGGGTAATACCAGCAGCAGCAGGAAATGGTATAAGGGGAGTACGCTTCGTTATTAATGGTTGTTTTTATCAGAATCGAGAGCAAACCAACACCGACAACGATAGTTCAGGTATACATGCCGATGTCGCAAGCTGTAGATGAAGCGATAGAGAAAGTATATGAAGATATTGAATGGGTAATGCAGTATATAAAGGGGGATGAAAATCTAATAGTCATGGGGACCTCGAATGCAGTTATAGGGGAAGGAGTCGAAGTTAAAGTTACAGGAGAATATGAGCATGGGACAAGGAATGAGAGAGGAGAATAAATAATTGAGTTCTGTACAGATTTAAGTGTCAGGAAGTCGTTTCTGAAAGTATTTGTATGGAGTGTAGCCATGTATGGAAGTAAACGTGGACGATAAATAGTTTGGACAAGAAGAGAATAGAAGCTTTCGAAATGTGGTGCTACAGAAGAATGCTGAAGATTAGGTGGGTAGATCACGTAACTAATGAGGAGGTATTGAATAGAATTGGGGAGAAGAGGAGATGGTGGCACAACTTGACTAGAAGAAGGGATCGGTTGGTAGGACATGTTCTGAGACATCGAGGGATCACGAATTTAGTATTGGAGGGCAGCGTGGAGGGTAAAAATCGTAGAGTGAGACCAAGAGATGAATACACTAAGCAGATTCAGAACGATGTAGGCTGCAGTACGTATGGGATATGAAGCAGCTTGCACAGGATAGAGTAGCATGGAGAGCTGCACCAAACCAGTCTTTGGACTGAATACCACAACGACAACGAGTTTCAACTAGTAATAATAAATACTCTGTTGAAGAATTACAAATGGTTCAAATGGCTCTGAGCACTATGGGACTTTACATCTGAGGTCATCAGTCCGCTAGACTTAGAACTACTTAAACCTGACTAACCTAAGCACACACATCCACGCCCGAGGCAGGATTCGAACCTGTGACCGTAGCAGCAGCGCGTGAAGAATTACAGGAGGAGGAGGTATACTTGGGAAAGGCCAGGTGATACGGGAAGATTTCAGTTAGATTACATCAGACAGAGATTCCGAAATTAGATACTGGATTGTAAGGTGTACCCAGCAGCAGATATAGTCTCAGATCACAGTATAGTATTGATGAGTAGGCTGAAGTCAGGAAGAATCAGTACGCAAAGAAGTGGGATACGGAAGTACTAAGGAACTACGAGATACGGTTGAAGTTCTCTAAGGCTATAGATGCAGCAATGAGGAATAGCTCAGTAGGCAGTACAGTTGAAGAGGAATGGACATCTCTAAAAAGGGCCATCATAGAAGTCGGGATGGAAAACATAGGTACAAAGAAGGTAACTGCAAATAAACCATGGGTAACAGAAGACATACTTCAGTTGATCAATGAAAAGGAAGAGGTACAAAAATGTTCAGGGAAACTCAGAAATATAGAAATACAAGTCGCTGAGGAATTAAATAAATAGGAAGTGCATGGAAGCTAAGACGAAATCGCCGCAGGAAAAATGTGAAGACATCGAAAAAGAAATGATTGTCGGGAGGACAGGCTCAGCATACAAGAAAGTCAAAAGAACCTTCGGTCATATTAAAAACAGGGATGATAACATTAAGAGTGCAACGCGAATTCCACTGTTAAATGCAGAGGAGAGAGCGAATAGGTGGAAGAATACATGGAAAGCCTCTATGAAGGGGAAGATTTGCTTGATGTGATAGAAGAAGAAACGCGAGTCGATTTAGAAGAGATAGGGGATCCAGTATTAGAATCAGAATTTAAAAGAGTTTTGGAGGACTTAATATCAAATAAGAAAGTAGGGATAGATAACATTCCATCAGAATTTCTAAAATCATTGGGAGAAGTGACAACAAAACGAGTATTCACGTTCATGTGTACATTGTATGAGTCTGGCGATGTACCATCTGACTCTCGGAAAAGCATCATCTACACGATTCCGAAGACGGCAAGAGCTCACAAGTGTGAGAAATATCGCACAATCAGCTTAACAGCTCATGCATCCAAGTTGCGTACAAGAATAGTATATAGAAGAATGGAAAAGGAAATTGAGGATGCGCTAGATGACGATCAGTTTGGCTTTAGGAAAGGTAAAGACACGAGAGAGGCAATTCTGACGTTTCGGTTGATAATGGAGCAAGACTAAAGAAGAATCAAAACACGTTCGTAGGATTTGTCGACCTGGAAAAAGTGTTCGACAATGGGGAATTGTGCATTATGTTCGAAATTCTGAAAAAAAGTAGGGGTAAACTATAGAGAGAGACAGGTCATATACAATATGTGCAACATCCAAGAGGGAATAATAAGAGTGGGCGACCAAGAACGAATTGCTCGTATTATAAAGGGCGTAAGACAAGGATGTAGCCTTTCGCCCCTACTGTTCAATCTGTACATCGAGGAAGCAATGATAAAAACAAAAGAAAAGTTCAGGAGTGGAATTAAAATTCAAGGTGAAAGAATATCAATAATACGATTCGCTGATAACATTCCTATCTTGAGTGAAAGTGAAGAAGAATTATATGATCTGCTAAACGGAATGAACAATTTAATGAGTACAGAGTTGGATTACGAGTAAATCGAAGAAAGACGAAGGTCATGAAAAGTATTAGAAATGAGAACAGCGAGAAACTTAACATCAGGATTCATGGTCACGAATTAGATGAAGTTAAGGAATTCTGCTACCTAGGCAGTAAAATTATCAATGACGGACGTGCAAGGAGGACATCAAAAGCAGACTAGCAATATCAAAAAGGGCATCCTGGCCAAGAGAAGTCTACTAACATCAAATATCGGCCTTAATCTGAGGAAGAAATTTTTGAGAATGTACGTCTGGAGTACAGCACTGAGTGGCAGTGAAACATAGACTGTGGAAAATCGGAACATCAGAGAATCTAAGCATTTGAGATGTGGTGCTACAGACGGATGCTGAAAATTATGTGAACTGATAAGATAAGGAATGAGGATGTTCTGTGCAGAATCGGAGAGGAAAGGAGCATGTGGAAAACGCTGATAAAGGGAAGGGACAGATTGATAGGACATCTGTTGAGACACGAGGGAATGACTTCCACGGTACTAGAGGCAGCTGTAGAGGGCAAAAACTGTAGAGGAAGACAGAGATTGGAATATATCTAGCGTATAATTGAGGACGTAGATTGCAAGTGCTACTCTGAGATGAAGAGGTTAGCACAGGAAAGGAATTCGTGGCGGTCCGCATCAAACCAGTCAGAAGACTGGACGTATACTTCCAGCCACTTAAGAAATGTGACTGCTTTCAGTGATTATGACTCGTTTAATCACACAATAATGGGTCTTTTTGCCTATTTATGCACAGTGAGTTACATTTTTCATGTTGACCGTGAACAACCGAGTTAGAAAACTGCTACGGAAGCAAAGGGAACTTCACAGCAAACATAAACATAGCCAAGGCCTTGCAGGCAAACAAAAATTACACGAAGCGAAATGTAGTGTGAGGAGGGCTATGCGAGAGGCGTCCAATGACTTCGCAAGTAATGTTCTATGTATTGACTTGGCAGAAAATACTAAGAAATTTTGGTTCTATGTCAAAGCGGTAGGTGGATCAAAACAAAATATCCAGACACTCTGTGACCAAAATGGTACTGAAACAGAGGATGACAGACTAAAGGCCGAAATACTAAATGTCTTTTTCCAAAGCCGTTTCACAGAGGAAGACTGCGCTGTAATTCCTTCTCTAGATTTTTGCACAGATGACAAAATGGTAGATATCGAAATAGATGACAGAGGGATACAAAAACAATTAAAATCGCTCAAAAGCGGAATGTCCGCTGGACCTGATGGGATACCAGTTCGATTTTACACAGAGTACCCATTCTTGCAGCGGTGTACCGTAGGTCTCTATAAGAGCGTAGCGATCCAAAAGATTGGAAAAGGGCACAGGTCATCCCCGTTTTCTAGATGGGACGTCGAACAGATGTGCAGAACTATAGACCTATATCTCTAACGTCGATCAGTTGTAGAATTTTGGAACACGTATTATGGTCGAGTATAATGACTTTTCTGGAGACTAGAAATCTACTCTGTAGGAATCAGCATGGGTTTCGAAAAGACGATCGTGTGAAACCCAGCTCGCGCTATTCGTCCACGAGACTCAGAGGGCCATAGGCACGGGTTCCCAGATAGATGCCGTGTTTCTTGACTTCCGCAAGGCGTTCGATACAGTTCCCCACAGTCGTTTAATGAACAAAGTAAGAGCATTTGGACTATCAGACCGATTGTGTGAGCAACATGTCTTTCTCAATGGTGAGAAGTCTTCCGAAATAAGTTTTCAGGTGTGCCGCAGGGAGTGTCGTAGGACCGTTGCTATTCACAAAATATATAAATGACCTTGTGAATAACAACGGAAGTTCACTGAGGCTCTTTGCGGATGATGCTGTAGTATATCGAGAGGTTGTAACAATGGAAAATTGTACTGAAATGCAGGAGGATCTACAGCGAATTGACGCATGGTGCAGGGAATGGCAATTGAATCTCAATGTAGACAAGTATAATGTGCTGCGAATACATAGAAAGAAAGATCATTTATCATTTAGCTACAATATAGCAGGTCAGCAACTGGAAGCAGTTAATTCCATAAATTATCTGGGAGTAGGCATTACGAGTGATTGAAAATGGAATGACCATATAAAATTAATCGTCGGTAAAGCAGATACCAGACTGAGATTCATTGCAAGAATCCTAAGGAAATGCAAACAAAGGAAGTAGGTTACAGTACACTTATTCGCCCACTGCTTGAATACTGCTCACGGGTGTGGGATCCGTACCAGATAGGGTTGATGGAAGAGATAGAGAAGATCCAACGGAGAGCAGGGCGCTTCGTTACAGGATTATTTAGTAATCGCGAAAGCGTTACGGAGATGATAGATAAACTCCAGTGGAAGACTCTGCAAGAGAGACGCTCAGTAGCTCGCTACGGGCTTTTTTTGTAGTTTCGAGAACATACCTTCACCGGGGAGTCAAGCAGTATATTGCTCCCTCCTACGTATATTCCGCGAAGAGACCATGAGGATAAAATCAGAGAGATAGAGCCCACACAGAGGCGTACTGACAATCTCTCTTTCCAAGAACAATACGAGACTGGAATAGAAGGGAGAACCGATAGAGGTACTCAAAGTACCCTCCGCCACACACCTTCAGGTGGCTTGCGGAGTATGTATGTAGATGTAGATGTAGAAATTCCAGTCGCTAAACAAAGCGTCGTTGCCTTACATGTCTCCCCGCATTTCGTTACAATTTTCTAGTGTTGTGACTTTTCTGTATACGATAGAATCATCCGCAAGAAGCCATATGGAACTTCCCGCCTTGTGCACTGGGTCGTCTACATATATTGTGAAAATTAATTGTAGTACGAAACTACTTTGGCGTACACACGAATTGACTTCTGCCTTCTCTGTTGGGCAGGCGGGAGTGTCCGAGCGGTTCTAGGCACTACAGTCTGGAACCGCGCGACCGCTACGGTCGCAGGTTCGAATCCTGCCTCGGGCATGGATGTGTGAGATGTCCTTAGGTTAGTTAGGTTTAAGTAGTTCTAGGTTCTATGGGACTGATGACCTCAGCAGTTAAGTCCCATAGTGCTCAGAGCCATTTTAACCGACCTTCTCTGTTGGCCCTGGTTTGCGAGGTCTCGATCGAAGCGATCGATGATTTCCACCTTCATTCGACTCTGCTTTAACCATAAATCTTTCCCTCTACATTTACACAGAATTAACATTTCCAATTATCGTGCATGTGAGTTTGATTCTGAGCCAGAGTGCGATGTAAACCCCATCTTGTTTACGTGTCCCAAATTTGATTGTGAATGATCGGAACTATTCAAGACATTGATGAATATAGGCTATCACCGCTCTGAGTCAGCATCTTCTATTTGTTAAATACTTTATTTGTAAATGGCCGCTTTAAACACGTGTGTTGCACAACTCACAATTACCGGTTTCGGCTTACTTCCATGATCACACCTTCAAAAGGTAATTAACTGGCAATTGTGAGTTGTATAATATATGCGATCCAGGCTGACACGAAAAGTGACTAAAATGATCGCGGGCTCGTTTACAGATTTCATATCTTCATGGATTTATTTATCCTTAAGAATATAGGATAAAATATGTAGTTTCAATGGTATTCACATATTTACTTCTCTTCTTTAGTCCTTTATTTGACGAATACTGTGAATTGAAAACATCAAAATGTGTAATTTACTCATCACATGATTCTATAAAAATTTGATATGGGAAAGATTGTTAAGGTTTGAGCTTTTAACTCTGTGAATATTCATTTATGTTTCTTAACCATACAATTAAGTATAAACACGTGATTTAGGTACAAACTCAGGTAGGAAAATAAAACAAACAAAGAAAGAATGAAATTTTATGTTAGTCCCTTCCGCTCTGTTGGTCCGATATTGGTTCTTGAATGTTTTTTTTTTTAGGTTTTCCTTCAATACTATTTTTGTTTATTTTTGTCTTCATCCTAAGTTAACGGTTGGCTAGGCTCCTATAAAAACATAAAATTAGTTATGAATCTTGTTTTCTGTATATAAACTGCTTTTCATCTTTTGCACAAGGAATTGCCCTCTGACATTTGCTTGAAATCTTTAGAGATCTGCTGTAGCTGATAAACAACTTACGACCAAAGTCAAAACAGAGAGCAGTAGTTAGTGGGGACCTCATTAAATACCGCCACTCAACGGAATATGTGTGTGTGTGTGTGTTTGTGTGTGTGTGTGTGTGTGTGTACGCCTTCCTTTTGCAATCCTGCGACCCACCTTCACGAACCTGAAGATCCACGATAGCTGGCAATATGGAAGCTTACAAGATCTCTGTTCCCTCCATGCACTACCAGAAATTTTTCTATTTCTGTCCTTTTCTCATTCCCCAGCCATCTGCTGCCGGTTAAAAACGACCAGAGCGAATAATTTTAGAATTCGCCGTAGCAGAGAAACGCGGCACAGCTCGAGCGCACGCCGCGCCGAAGGCTGAAGCAGTCAGTTCCGCGTGTCCGGTACAGGCCATCGCCGATATTTGTGGATTTTAATTAATTTTTTGCCAAAGAATCGGTTTCATTGGGAGAACAGCGTGCCACGTGAGCGGATGGAGAGAATATTGGGTCCTCGCTTCAAACGTACGAATTTATGTCAGAGTACTCCGTACCTCGGACGTGCTCTAACTGTCGCCCACTTCCAAGATTTTAGAAATACAGTGTATTATATACCATGTGCTCTAGAGAATATTCCTGCGTTCGAAATATACTGGTGCAATAGTGACTACAGTGAAAAAAAAATGAACGCAGAGATTTTCGTGTACCGGTTGCATTCCCAGGGATTTTTTAAACATTCAGTTCGCGGCAAACACATTGCCGTTAGGTCTGTCAAATACCCTAACAAGTAGAGCTGTGGACAGTGCAGTACATAACCGAAGCAGGACGTCATCGAATTCGCGAGCGGATGTAAAGTGTATCCGATGGCATTTTTTCGCAGATGAATAGACCCAGACTCGTACTTTTTTTATGCCTCAGGCAGTCAACAAAAACCAACAGATTATAACGACTTCGCAGCCACACAACGAACACACAGTTTTACTTGACTTGTATTCCGTACTCTGAGAAGAAGAGCGATGGAGTTTGGAAGTATTTCCTGCTTTCATTTCAAATTTCAGTTCCCTGTACCGCATTCAAGGGTGTGGGAATCGAGGTAATTCTGCATGATAATTGTGTTCCTTACACACCTGTCGTCTGCCTCTGCAGCTGATTGTTCAGCGCAACAATCCCTCATGTGGGAGACCTGGCTTCGATTCCTGGCACTGCCAGAGATTTCTCATTGGCGGGAGGACTGGACCAGGATGCACTCATCCCAGTGATTCCAACTGAGGAGCTACCTGTTTGAGAGGTAGCAACAACCAGGCCAGAATGTCCACAGCCACTAGGAGTGTGGTGTGCTGATCCCATGCCTCTTCATACTGCATCCGACGATGAATGGCTGACAAGAAATCTGTCTTGTCCGTCATGTCGAAACCTACCCTGACTTTCTTTAAACGGAAAGAATACACTGAAAGAAACACAATGTCAAAATTTTAACTGTTAAGACATATTGCAAATGTGCAGCCATGTAGCTAGAGATGTCTACACGGCTGTCATAGCTGCAGCAGCTAGCGCAACGCAGTGGGTACATATCCTTGATTGATGGCACATCGATAAACACCATATGTAGCATGGCACAACGCGATCGTAACTTGTATAGCGAATTTCAGCTTCCGTTAATAGTTTCTCTGACATAACTGTTCACAGTTATTATTCGCTCCAATTTGCAATTCATTTAATGTACAAAATAATTAAAAGTTGCCTTTGTAGGATTACAAACTGTTAACAGTGGGCCGGCCGGGGTGGCCGAGCGGTTCTAGACGCTACAGTCTGGAACAGCGCGACCGCTACGGTCGCAGGTTCGAATCCTGCCTAGGGCATGGATGCGTGTGATGTCCTTAAGGTAGTTAGGTTTAAGCAGTTCTAAGTTCTGGGGGACTGATGACCTCAGAAGTTCAGTCCCATAGAGCTCAGAGCCATTTGAACATTTTTTTTTTTTTGTTAACAGTGTGGATAAAACTGAATTAATTTTATTTGTGATTTCTTGGCACGTGCTTTCTAATAGCATCTGTCTTTATTCAGGTCCCAGCGTTTCACAGTAACGTGAAATCCAATTAATATTTTCAACATTGCAAAGATAAAATCTAAAGAACATGGTATGCGAGAAAAATAATCTTCTACTGCTGGAGACCTACGTATATCTTATTTATTACTTAATTACTTGTTTATTCATTCAAATGGTGTCGATATTTCGTTAGAAATTATGGTAGCATTAGGAGAAACAGGAAATAACTCGGACAGTTCCGTGAAAAGTGATTCAGACTATGGCTATTCTACTAATTAAATCCTAGAACAAAATTAGAGTACCTTCCAATCCCAAATGAAACATGTACAGTAACACCTTGCAGTGAGAAAGAAATGGCTGTAAATTCTTTGGTTAAACGAAGGAGGAAGAAAACGCTTTAGCAGTGTGCAAAGCCGGTTTCGTGTCATAAATTCTGAGCATGAAATATATAAGTAGAAGAAAGATTAACATGAAGTACGAAATATGCGTCAAAATGAAATCCATAAAAGTGTGACAGAGAAACTATTCAAAATATTAAGAACCGCTCGAGGTAGTCAAGGCACCGTTACCGAGGGAGACGTACGAGACTGGGCGTTCTGAATTTCAAATTAGGTGAAAACTATTGGTTTCCAGGCTCCTTCTACCTGGTTGAACATTTCAGGAAATTGTATGACTAAGGTAGTCGCAAAATTACGAAATTTGCCTCAAGTAATCACGTGGAGGAGATGTCATTAGTAGCACATACTACACAGAAATTCGTAGCTGACGTGAAGACGATGTTTCTTGTTACACCTTAAAAGCTGCGTACAAAGTCAGTCAGTCAGGTCAGATGCAGACCGCACTTGGTCGTTTCGAGCGAAAGAAAGACAAAGTCTGCTGTACAATCGATGGAAACTATGACACATTCGTATACGACAATGCCAGTAATACACATCAGTGAATTACTATTGCCGCAACTTTATCTCTATCCTCAGAAACATCAAGGAAAATTACGATCAAAAATTTAAAAAAAAAAAGGACTCGTTCCTTGTAAAAGTCTTGCAACTGACGTAGTAAAATCTGCAAAAATGGGCAAGAATAATTTTCACCTTTACAGCCGAAACGTCTTCTTACCGTTTGCAGGGAATAATTCATTGCTCTTGTTGGACTCCTTGGACATAACTACAGCTCCGTCTTCAGAAGGATGACGAGAGATAATATAATTCGGATTCCAGCCAGAACTAATAGTGTAATTCAGCCTCTCGAGAAAAACATTTTGCAACGTTGTAAAGCACTTTCAGGGAATTGTCAGATAGCAAAATTTGCGATTGCAAATGTCAGGTTTGTCGACAAAACAGTGTTGTTAAACTTCAGTCATTTCTGCATTCCAGAATGAGATTTTCACTCTGCAGCGGAGTGTGCGCTGATATGAAACTTCCTGGCAGATTAAAACTGTGTGCCGGGCCGAGACTCGAACTCAGCACCTTTGCCTTTCACCTTCAAGTGCTCTACCAACTGAGCTAGCCAAGCACGACTCACGCCCCGTACGCACAGATTACTGGCAGAAGTAAAGCCAGGAAGTTTCATTTCTGCCTTGTCAGTTAGCACCACCACATTTTACCAATTTGATAAAGTATGCCTGTCACGCAGCACAATATGCGAAATAACGGCCACGACGTTTCTTGTTCCGTTCCAGTAAAACTACTAATTATTATGAAGTGTCTGAGTGCATTAACATTTCTTCGCATTTTTTGACGGCTACAGGGAATAAACAATGAACGGTTTGATTATTAACAAAACATTCATTATTCAAAAATTATCATAAGAATTCTACTACAGGATTTGTTGTAAAGTATTTAAAGTCAACAAATTAAAATCCCAGTTCATGAAAGACTTCTGTAATGTAACATGATACACTGCCTTGATTTTTTTTCTCTGCTAATCACTTTTGTAGGAATTACCTCTGCAACGGTTTAGCTGTCTGTATGAAATGAAAGTTATTCAAAAAATTATTAAAAGAAAAGTGTGCTTAAAATTCAGGTGTGTGCAGTTTGGACACCGCGCTGTGCGGAGCTACATCTTCTTTTCACGGCTACTTCTGGTTATTCGCCGCTTCAGGCACTAAAGAGGAAGGGCTGTAGAAACCACAGTTATAAGCGGTTCTTCGTGCGGCAAAAGCTTTAACGTTCCTCTAAATACTTGCAATGTACCTTAGCAGCTAAAATTTTCACAGTGCATTTCTTTCGGTGTATTCCGCCTGCGTGAAAAATTTCAGAGTAGGTTTCCACAGGTCGGATTGGACCATTCCATTGTGAAGCCGACACGGTTATCAGTCTACAGGGCCTCATAACTGGGTTCCCTTAGTTTTCTTTATATAGGCCTTTTTAGGTGTGGCTAAGAACTAGGCAAAAAGGGATAAGAGAGATGAGAAACTGTAATGAATTTCAGCTAATAAGAGCAAATTCGGTGTTGAAAAGTCACAAAAGAAGAGAATACACGTGATAAAATTCAGGGGATACACGAATATCTCTGGAGAATCACATTATAGTGAGAGAGGTTCCGAAACCAGACATTTGATTGTATAGCGTACCCAGGAGCAGATTAGACGTGCGTAACAATTTAGCAATAGTGAAGAGAGAGTCGAAGTTTCGAAGTTTTAAGTTTCGAAGTTTCAAGTCAAGTGTCAGGAAGAACTAACGTGGACGCAAGTTGGTGCTGAAGTACTACCAAATGATGACGCGCATTTGAAGCCGGTGAGACACAGCAATAATAACGACAACGGCAGTATGTAGTTCAGCTGAGGGAGAATGGGCATCCCTACAAATAATACAACATGGACAGACAAATATTACGTACATTAAACTTAACTGCGAAGAAGTTGAGCGTAACATAGGAGATACTTCAACCAATCGGCTTGAGAAGGACAACATTAAAAGTTATTAAGCTTGTGATATGGTTTCGTAATAGATTATCGGTTACCGAATAAAGTCGATCGCGACAAGTAACGACAAACGCCTTGCCCCTAACCAAAATTTATAAAGAGGATTCCATTGTTTCTTATACATGAGATATATTCATGGCAAAAGCAAATTACTGATTGCTTTCTGTGTCCATTGCTACCACGCAATTCGTCCATCACTATATTTTAGGATTCTATAGGAATCTATATTTCGTATGATGCAACCGCTTTAATATACAGGGTGATTCAAAAAGAATACCACAACTTTAGGAATTTAAAACTCTGCAACGACAAAAGGCAGAGCTAAGCACTATCTGTCGGCGAATTAAGGGAGCTATAAAGTTTCATTTAGTTGTACATTTGTTCGCTTGAGGCGCTGCTGACTAGGCGTCAGCGTCAGTTGATGCTAAGATGGCGACCGCTCGACAGAAAGCTTTTTGTGTTATTGAGTACGGCAGAAGTGAATCGACGACAGTTGATCAGCGTGCATTTCGAACGAAGTATGGTGTTAAACCTCCTGATAGGTGGTGTATTAAACGTTGATATAAACAGTTTACAGAGAATGGGTGTTTGTGCAAAGGGAAAAGTTCTGGACGGCCGAGAACGAGTGATGAAAATGTAGCACGCATCCAGCAAGCATTTGTTCGCAGCCCAGGAAAATCGACTCGCAGAGCTAGCAGAGAGCTGCAAATTCCACAATCAACTGTATGGAGAGTCCTATGAAAAAGGTTAGTAATGAAACCTGAACGTCAACTACCCGAGGCGATGGATCGGTCCCCAGGCAGCCCGTGACAGAGCACTTCATCACTGGCCTCCAAGAAGCCCTGATTTTACCCCCTGCGATTTTTTCTTATGGGGGTATGTTAAGGATATGGTGTTTCGGCCACCTCTCCCAGCCACCATTGATGATTTGAAACGAGAAATAACAGCAGCTATCCAAACTGTTACGCCTGATACGCTTCAGAGAGTGTGGAACAAGTTGGAGTATCGGGTTGATATTGCTCGAGTGTCTGGAGGGGAGCATATTGAACATCTCTGAACTTGTTTTTGAGTGAAAAAAAACTTTTTAAATACTCTTTGTAATGATGTATAACAGAAGGTTATATTATGTTTCTTTCATTAAATACACGTTTTTAAAGTTGTGGTATTCTTTTTGAATCACCCTGTATTATCCCAAATTCCCCAGCATGAATTGAGGATCGATGACAACTAAAGACGTCATTGTGACAATAGGTTTCATCTGGGGCCTATTTATATGGTTAATTTCTAAATTGTATCACTTACTAATAACGAAGCTGTTGTGCAATAGTAAAATTCCATTAAATGACAGTTTTTAAAAGTAACATTTTTGCAGTGGATACTGTAGGACAAGGAATCGTTTTACACATTCAACTCTAATCAAACACGCCAGCTGAATTAATATTACAAAAACATAAATCATAATGTTAAATCCTCCCTACCTTCTGGAATATTACAAACTCACAAAATCTAAGACTAGTTTCTATATCCGCAGTAAAATTCCCGTAAGATGAGACATTTACCCAAAAATTTCCAGTCATTTCAAATCTAGTAAGAATTTTACTTATGTTGATTTGCTGAGATGGCAGTTACGTTTGTGGAAAAAATACACAATCTAACAAATTTAATAAGCAGCAGCAAAACTCTTTTACGTTAATACTAACATAAATTAAAATACTGTTGCCTTCAGGCAGCTTAACTCAGATTATCAAGTAAATGTTCATACTTCGTTTCGTGACATTGCATCCATTTAACTGATGGAACGAAGAATGTTTTTAAATTGATTTCAAAGTGAAGTAATGTTATGGTCTATCTTGTAGACCTACAGTACCATTAATTATTGTGAATGCCAGCCAGGTGTAGGTTGGCAACAACGCAGTAACATATATGATGTCAGTTGTGACGTCAGCGTCTTTTGTGAGTTGTTTACGAAATAAATGAAGAGGCAATGGGAAAAATGATGGGTGCCATTTGGAGAGAGAGAGAGAGATTCAAATTCGATTACATACTAAGCAGTGGTTCTCTTTCTACAGCATTTTGAGACTGGAACATTAATTAAGAAAATCCTGTACTTTGTGGTTTCATTTCCGCCTGTGATCGGCCAAAATACAGTTAGAACCCCAATTTAAATATTCCACAAATCAAACGTGTGGATTTCATCAACGTAATGTAATTAATTTAATGGCGGCAGTTGATTAAAAGTTTTTGGTCCCAAAGTTCATTTATGCTATCAGGTTTTTGTTACTACATGCAATGTAAGTATCGATAAATCAAAACGTATCTTCACAGTACTGTATTTGAAGAGGCAAAAATGATGGATGCCACATTTTTGTCGAAAATGAGTTAGGAGTAGCAATACGTAGGTGAAGACATGCAGAATGCCCATACAGTGCTATACGGCATGTATACTGTTAGTCGTTGTGTAGTAATGATCTGAAAATTAGCTTGAGAGGAAACAATGCTAGATTTCAATTGTGACGTAGAGAAAGAGCATGACTGTCATTCCCACATGTTTCCGAATCTGTTTCTTTTATTATGTATTCCTTGCAACCTCTGTTGGCAACCCTGCCTTTATTGTTCTCAGCCTTTAGTTTTCATAATTATTATTCTGTGGATGTTGTTTATTTGAAAGACGATAACATGGAAAATGTGGAAGATGACTTAGATGACATTCAAAATGTATCTAACACAGATAAGTCTTCTAAGAAGAGAAAAAGCTAGGCAGAATGTTAGAGGTAATGAAGACACTGCATATATCATGTCACGAGGCCGGCCCAGACTGTAGGTGTAACAGAATTAAATGTTTTGAAAATATGTTTGCTGAACAGGAATCAAAAATTCTTAAAGAATTTAATAAAATGAGGAGGTATGATGAGCTGAATTCCTACTTATTTGGATTGATGTCTTATAAACCCGACGAAACAGCGTTGGCCTTAACATAATTCGGGCCACGCTGGATTCCATGCCAAAGTGTATTCTTATAAAGTGCTTACCTCAGATGGTCAAAATATGACCGAGATATCTATCTGTGTTAAAGCCTTTATTACTATTCATGGTATCACGTTCTCTTTCATGCCTTGCGCACCTCCGCTGTCCGGCGGCATAGTAATTTCCATATATGGTGCTTATCTGTGGAATATATTTTGATTCTAAATCTTTAAAGTTTCTTTCGAGGAAGAATTTTTAGCTCTTTCATTGTCCTGCGACAATTTCCATTATTGTGTTTAATCTGTACAGTTTTATGATTGTATATTATTCTGTTTCCTAGTAGTTAATACCACTGGAAATGTTCTTTCAGTTTGATGAATCTTAGCATGTTATGTTAAAATAAAGAGGAAGTTCACAACACGAATCATGTTCGCTCTCCTTCAATCTCCTTTCTCTTTGTCCTTCCTACCACGGACAGCCCCACGCGGGTATCTTGTGCCATTGTTGTTAATATGAATATGAATGCCACATTTTTTTTTATTCAGTGGTCTGTACATCTTCAGTACATCTTCATACGATTAAAACCAGAATATCCAACGAGCTAAGAAATAAACTAGACAGCATTTCACACTTTTTTTCCCTCTCTTCTAACTCCGATTTTTTAAACATGTTTCTGGGATTAAGTATAGATGTACATTCCCACAATGTACTAAGGCTGTGTTCTTCCGAGTGCACGACAATAGCTCTGTTCTGTGCACCAGAATAAAGAATCTACAAGCCCTCACCACTTATCGTTTCTCACAGATAACTTGAAAACTGCTGTTGTGATTATGCCATGGTTCAAGGGGACGGGCATTCTCATGGGAATTCGGGACGCACGACCGGTACGTACTCCACAGTACTGCGATGTCTGTGTGCTGGATATCGATGACAGAATCAGTGCGCCAGAGCGTTACACCGGATCCTTCCTGCAGATCTGTCGGAGACAATGATCGCTAGAAATGCGAGAGAATGCTGTAATGAATAGGAGGGCTGTAGTTAGATCCCTGGAGGTGGACGTGTCTCCTGTTACCCCTTTTTGCTTACGCTTATGTTTCCAGTTCTTTCTCCTTCATTTTGAGTTTCGTGAATGAGTTGCCTGAGAAGGATGTATAACCAAATGGAAGAAACGTAAAATACTGGTTCATTTATTTATAAATAAGCCACAGCCTGGTCCCTTATAATCACTGTTCTGTACCTGCAGTGCCATGACTGCATTTCCGGAAACATTGCTTCGTTACCGGCCACTTTAATCTTTGTCATTAAACCGGAATTTCGCTAGATGAAACACACATTTAAATCCCTTGATATTTTTTCTGCAAAAAAGGAAGCGCGCATACAGCGCGTTCATTAGGACCGTCCATTAATTTAAAAACGATCGCTTAGTTTAATTTCATGTACATTTTGAAACATTCCATTAATATTTAATCTGCCACGAATTACGTTTCACCCTACATTCGTTTGATTAAAATGAGCATCCGCCAACAAATGCGCGAAGGTTAAACAGGTAGCCTATTTGTTGTCGTGCAGATAAAGGAATGACAATGGCAAGATTACGAAAACTGAACATTTTTCCTTAAAAAGCAAACTGCAGTGGATACGTGTGTAAGAAACCTCCTGCGTAGATATGAAACCAAATAACAACACAGGAAAAGCAACATTATTTCCGAACACAGGGATTACGCTAAACACGACGCTTGCTCTTCACAGATGATGTCCTAAGAGCGAGGAACTTACTTATGGAAGTGGATGTGGTGCTCTTCAACGTTCTAAACGCGTTGATTCAGTACTGCACTGATGCACTATAAATTTTTTCAACGGTATATTTATTATTCTTTGTGATTTGACCGAGAAAGGTCTAGAATCAATTTAGGGTGAATCCAGAAGACTGTTGATAGAGAAATTTCTGCTGAAGGTATTCATAGTCGGAAAACCTTAGTATCACAGTCTCTCGGTAGATGAAGCGGGAATCTATGAATAAATATTACTTTACGAAGGGCGCAGTAATATAAAGCTATACACTGGAGTGCAAAACTTAAGGCCTTAAGGAACTTTCGCATGATGTGTCGCTGCTAAGTAACACTGCTCGACGAAGTTTGGACCATACAAAGAAAGAAAGCTACAATACAAAACAGTACAGTATAGAATGTAATTGAAAGAAATACGCAGTGTTTTATTCAAAGACAATAATTGCACAAGTCACGACAGTCCTTAATGGTTCCATGTACATTACAAACGTCGGGACGTGTGTGATAACCATCGACAAAGAATGGATGCTCTGTAACATGCTCCCCTGTTGGCCACAACGTTGGTAAGCTGTTAGTATGGTAGGGCGTTCCACTCCTTCATCAGAGTGATTGAGAGAGCTGGATGGTCGTTGCTGCATTTGGACGTGCTCCGGTACACATGCATCGAGTACAGATTTAAGTGCCAAGAAGTCTTTTCTGCAAGTATTTGTATAGAGTGTAGCCATGTGTGGAAGTGTAACATGGACAATAAATAGTTTAGACAAGAAGAGAATAGAAGCTTTAGAAATGTGGGGCTACAGAAAAATGCTGAAGAAGGGTAGATCACGTAGCTAATGAGAAGGTACTGAACAGAATTTGGGAGAAGAGGAACTTGTGGCAAAACTTGCCTAGAGGAATGGATCGGTTGGTAGGACATGTTCTGAGGCATCAAGGGATCACCAGTTTAGTATTGGAGGGCAGCGAGGAGGGTAAAAATCGTAGATGGAGACCAAGAGATGAATACACTAAGAATACTCAGAAAGATTTATGTTGAAATAATTACTTGGAGATGAAGAAGCTTGCACAGGGTATAGGAGCGTGGAGAGCTGCATCAAACCAGTCACTGGACTGAAGATCACAACAACAACAAGGTTTAACAATATTGCAGCTTTAAATATTTTTAGAATTAAAACTAACTGAGAAACGGAATTCCATGGATCATTGCATCAATAATCATAGCGATGTGGAACGAGTCATTTTGAGTTCACATTGCACATTCATATGTAAATACAGTTACATACTGAAAACTTACGACCGCTTTTTTTAATGCAGGTGTGAGGACTAATTCACACCCATTACCTCTTACACATTAAAAAAATTGAAATTATTCTGCGGGATAGCGTGCTGAGGGTGATCAAACAGTAGATTACCTCTAATGATTGTACCATGAACTTAATAATGAGAGCGACGCACTAGAGAAGAGTTTACAGAAAAGAGAGGCAGGTGACTCGTCGATAAACCAGCTTTAGTAAAATTACACATGAAGGAATTTCACAAATTTTGTGATGTAATAACCTTTCCCAGTACATGAATAATTAGGTTACTGAAGGTAAAAGAATGTTATTCCATCTGAAAATCTTATGTAGATCATAAAGAAGTTTACTTCTGCGAATAGTGTACAAAAATTAAACCTAAACATGTAGTATTACAAATATTGTAATAGGTCATATTTCAAGTAAAGGAAAACAGGAGTTGTTAAGGATAAGCTTTTTCAATTTGTTTTCAAATTTAACTTTGTTGTTTGTCGGACATTTTGTATAATTGGCCAAGTGAATACAAATTTTGGGGTCAGCGTTGTGCACACTTTTTTGTGCTAAAGATAACCTATACTTGGAGAAAGAAATGTCTTCTTTCTTGATGTTTTGTGATTACGCACATCACCATTTCTTTTGAAATGCAGTGGTTTTCTTATAACAAACTTCATGAGGGAATAAATATACTGTGAGGCAGCAGTGAAAATGCCTAATTTCTTAAATAGATGCACACAAAACGATAGTGGGTGAGCATGACATATTATTCTTACTGGATTGTCAATCCACTAGATTTTCAATCATTCGAAGTGCAAATGTGGCTGAACGAAATACCTGTAGGAGTTACAAAAGTGTTCGTTGCAGTTTAAATTCTCATCAATGTGGACATCTAACAATTTCGAAGTTTCCATCCCACTTATTATTTCTCACCATGTGTTACAGCAATTATTTTAACAATATTATTCACCATTTCTTCTGCCACTGTTTGTGTGTGTGGATTGACTATAATACTAGTGACAACCGCGAAAAGAACTAGTTCTGCTTCTTGTATATTAGTCGGACTTCCTACTTTCTTTTGGTTAGATATGACGGCCATTGATTGGGCATACCATCAATTCCATAAAACCTTAGTTTGTCCAGGAGGATGTTGTGATTCACAATTAAAGGGTTTACATAGATCACATAAATTGTCATTTAGTGCTATTTTGTTATTTAGATCTCGTAAAATGGCAAACTGTACATGGTGTACTCAGCTGAGCAACTCTTCTGAAATCCATACTGTGATTTTCTGAGAACTCTTCTCATTAATATTGGAAAATCACGTCAGTGGCGAAGTGGGTGGTTAGATACTGACATCTTTCGTATCACATTTCGTACAGAGAGGTTTAAGAAAGTCATATTCCAGTCTCTCTGGAAAAATGCCTGAGTTATGCGTTTCCTTTTTTAGAAAAGACAGTGCTTATTATGTGGAAACACAAATTCAAATGGGTTTTAATTTTTGAGAGAATATATATTTTTTTTAATTTCAGGAGGAAAAATGTATGAGACGTCTGCTGGAAGAAGTTGCTTGTTCAACATACTTTGAATTGTTTGTCCCTAACTTTTTTGCTACGTTTGATAAATATCTACTTACTGTGATATCATTTATAACCCTTCAGTTTAAATTAAAAATGACGTTATCTTGTTTTGTACTTTGTTGACCTGTATCTCATTTTACTACATGCCACATAGCCATAACACGATTGTTGGAATTACTGATTCCTGACATAATGTAGCTGTTTGTTGATTTCGTAATAACTTGTGCAACAACTGGAGGATCTTTCCTTGTTTTTCTCAACACATACATTTTCCTTTCCCTTTCACAAGATACTTTAATCTGTCTAGTGAGGTACGGTATTTTACACGGCTGTTTAACATCCTGTGTGATTAGTTCATGCGGAAACCTGTTTTCAAATAATAATACGATTTTATCATGGAATTGATTGAATTTCAGGTCAGAATTGTGTTAAATACGAATTTCATCCTAAGTCATCTCTTGTAAACTATTGCGAAAAATGTTTGGCCTGGAATCACGATTTATTCTGGTTTCCAATGAGGAATATTTATACTGTAAGGTACTGCCATATTCATCCTACCTGTTGATTATGATCCGAGAGAGCATTTGTTGCTGGGTACTGCTTTGAGATTCATCAAAGTAAAAGACTGTTAATTAGGGTTCTGCTGTGTTTATACGCCCTTGTTGGAAAGTTATTAACTGAAATCGAATTGTAGGATCCGAATAAAGTTTCCACATCATTTTACCTATCATAATCCTTTAGAAATTCTACATTGAAATCACCACAGACTATTTACTGTTTGTCGGTGTCCGACAGATAGGATAGTAAGGAATCTATAATCCTCATGAGAAGTTCAAAATTTCAATACACAGTTACAATTAAAAGTGAACTATCTTTCAGTATTAATCAAACAATGAAGATCCAGGATGGAATGTAACAATACCAGAGAAGGAAAAGTTACTACTCACCATATAGCGGAGATGCTGATCCGCGATAGGCACAACAAAAAGATTCACACAATTGTGTGAATCTATTTTTCAGTATTAATTCAAAAGCACACACTTCTATGTGCTGATCACTACAAAATCGTTTCAACATTTTCTAACTTGTGTTCTTCTTTAATATACATAGCACATCCCTTTTCCAGATTACATGGGCTGAGAAAGAAAGTGAAGCACGCAGAAAGAGAGAAGGAAATTGAATGTATCTTCACGATTTGAGGTGGTATCTCATGTTACTGTATTGATTACAAAAACGAGTAAAATTTACAAAGAATGGTAGTATGACGTTACACGCCCCTTCCCTTTCTCTGATCTAGATGTATAGACTGCTTCGTTTGTTAAGGGTTATAAAGTCGTATCATCTCCTGAGTCTAGGCGGCACACAGCTGTTGTAACTGCTCCTTGGTGTTCTGGTTAGTGACACAGGGACGGGCTGGACGTCAGAGCTGGTCCCTCGCATGTTCTGTCGGGGAAACATCTCGGGCTCTTCCTGTTCACAGGAGGTGGTCGACAGCACGCAGACTGTTCATAGGGACACGTGCCATACATGGACGACAACTGTTCGGTAGAAAGGCGGCACAGTCACACCCTAAATTGTAACATAAGTGGACACAAGATGTCCGTGACGCACCTTTCTGTCTTTAGAGTTCTCTTAATCACAACCAGCAGTTTCCTGAAGTCATACCCGATCCCTTCCGGCACCATCACGCCAACACATCGCTGTGCCTCTCCAAATGAATGGTCACCATGTCACAGACATACTCGTCGTCAATGGTCATCAGGGGTAGCGCGGAAACAAGGTTCATCTTTGAACACATTCCAGCGCCATTCATCAGCAGCCCATGCTTCCCGGTCGTGGCACCACTTCGAACACAGCAGTTTGTCAGTACAACGAAAAAACCAGTCCAAAGTTGCAAATTTCACTTTTGTTTATTCATTCGATGACTAGTTTCGGGTCGGGATCCATTTTCAAATCATCGTAACATAATCAAAAACGGTATTTCCAAAAATGCAAACACATGACAAAAATGTGCAAACCAACGGTTACAGCATGCTGGAATTTCGCAACCCTTTGCATTTTGGTATTAACGGCAGTCTACGCAGGAGACGGTAGTTCTACATTCCGTCAGCCGTTAGTCTCCGACCATTGGCGAGGGATGCCATAGCATGTAGCAAAGAGTTCATTATTTGTTCTCGGATTGCAAGCGCAGATGCGAAAGAGTTACAACACGCTTGGTGTAGCGTAAGCCTAGCAAACTGATAACAACTATAAACACGAACAGCAAGAATACACTTTTGGTGGTCTTTCTACATGTCATAGAGAATTGCAATACTAATCATTTACACACCTGTCGGTGGTGTTGCCTGTACGAAGTCAGACATGCAATGGCTGAAAGCAAGGGGAAACTACGGCCGTAATTTTTCCCGAGGACATGCAGCTTTACTGTACGATTAAATGATGATGGCATCCTCTTGCGTAAAATATTCTGGAGGTAAAATAGTCCCCCATTCGGATCACCGGGCGGGGACTACTCAAGAGGACGTTGTTATCAGGAGAAAGAAAACTGGCGTTCTACGGATCGAAGGGTGGAATGTCAGATCCCTTAATCGGGCAGGTAGGTTAGAAAATTTAAAAAGGGAAATCGATAGGTTTATAGTGGGAATTAGTGAAGTTCGGTGGCAGGAGGAACAAGACTTTTGGTCAGGTGAATACAGGGTTATAAATACAACATCAACTAGGGGTAATGCAGGAGTAGGTTTAATAATGAGTAAAAAATTAGCAGTTCGGGTAAGCTACTACAAACAGCACAGTGAACGCATTATTGTGGCCAAGACCACGCCTACTACAGTAGTACAAGTTTATATGCCAACTAGCTCTGCAGATGACGAAGAAATTGATGAAATGTATGATGAGATAAAAGAAATTATTCAGGTAGTGAAGGGAGACGAAAATTTAATAGTCATGGGTGACTGGAATTCCAGAGTAGGAAAAGGGAGAGAAGGAAACATAGTAGGTGAATATGGATTGGGGCTAAGAAATGAAAGAGGAAGCCGCCTGGTAGAATTTTGCTCAGAGCATAGCTTAACCATGGCGTGGTTTAAGACTCATGAAAGAAGGTTGTATACATGGGAGAACCCTGGAAATACTAAAAGATATCAGATAGATTATACAGGGTGTTACAAAAAGGTACGGCCAAACTTTCAGGAAACATTCCTCATACACAAACAAAGAAAAGATGTTATGTGGACATGTGTCCGGAAGCGCTTAATTTCCATGTTAGAGCTCATTTTAGTTTCGGCAGTATGTACTGTACTTCCTCGATTCACCGTCAGTTGGCCCAAATGAAGGAAGGTAATGTTGACTTCGGTGCTTGTGTTGACATACGACTCATTGCTCTACAGTACTAGCATCAAGCACATCAGTACGTAGCATCAACAGGTTAGTGTTAATCACGAACGTGGTTTTGCAGTCAGTGCAATGTTTACAAATGCGGAGTTGGCAGATACCCATTTGACGTATGGATTAGCACGGGCCAATAGCCGTGGCGCGGTACGTTTGTATCAAACAGATTTCCAGAACGAAGGTGTCCCGACAGGAAGACGTTCGAAGCAATTGATCAGCGTCTTAGGGAGCACGGAATATTCCAGCCTATGACTCGCGACTGGGGAAGACCTAGAACGACGAGGACACCTGCAATGGACGAGGCAATTCTTCGTGCAGTTGACGATAACCCTAATGTCAGCGTCAGAGACGTTGCTGCTGTACAATGTAACGTTGACCACGTCACTGTATGGAGAGTGCTACGGGAGAACCAGTTGCTTCCGTACCATGTACAGCATGTGCAGGCACTATCAGCAACTGATTGGCCTCCACGGGTACACTTCTGCGAATGGTTCATCCAACAATGTGTCAATCCTCATTTCAGTGCAAGTGTTCTCTTTACGGATGAGGCTCCCTTCCAACGTGATCAAATTGTAAATTTTCACAATCAACATGTGTGGGCTGACGAGAATCCGCACGGAATTGTGCAATCACGTCATCAACACAGATTTTCTGTGAACGTTTGGGCAGGCATTGTTGGTGCGGTCTTGATTGGGCCCCATGTTCTTCCACTTACGCTCAATGGAGCACGTTATCATGATTTCTTACGGGATACTCTACCTGTGCTGCTAGACAATGTGCCTTTACAAGTACGACACAACATGTGGCTCATGCACGATGGAGCTCCTGCCCATTTCAGTCGTAGTGTTCGTACGCTTCTCAACAACAGATTCGGTGACCGATGGATTGGTAGAGGCGGACAAATTCCATGGTCTCCACGCTCTCCTGACCTCAAACCTCTTGACTTTCATTTATGGGGGCATTTGAACGCCCTTGTCTACGCAACCCCGGTACCAAATGTAAAGACTCTTCGTGCTCGTATTGTGGACGGCTGTGATACAATACGCCATTCTCCAGGGCTGCATCAGCGCATCAGGGATTCCATGCGACGTAGGGTGGATGCATGTATCCTCGCTAACGGAGGACATTTTGAACATTTCCTGTAACAAAGTGTTTGAAGTCACGCTGGTACGTTATGTTGCTGTGTGTTTCCATTCCATGATTAATGTGATTTGAAGAGAAGTAATAAAATGAGCTCTAACATGGACAGTAAGCGTTTCCGGACACATGTCCACATAACATATTTTCTTTTTTTGTGTATGAGGAATGTTTCCTGAAAGTTTGGCCGTACATTTTTGTAACACCCTGTATAATGGTAAGACAGAGATTTAGGAACCAGGTTTTAAATTGTAAGACATTTACAGGGGCAGATGTGGACTCTAACCACAATCTATTAGTTATAAACTATAGATTAAAACTGAAGAAACTGCAAAAAGGTGTGAATTTAAGGAGATGGGGCCTGGATAAACTGACTAAACCAGAGGTTGTACAGAGTTTCAGGGAGAGCATAAGGGAACAATTAACAGGAATGGGGGAAAGAAATACAGTAGAAGAAGAATGGGTAGCTTTGAAGGATGAAATAGTGAAGGCAGCAGAGGATCAAATAGGTAAAAGGATGAGGGCTAGTAGAAACCCTTGGGTAAATGACGAAAGGAGAAAGTATAAAAATGCAGTAAATGAAGCAGGCAAAAAGGAATACGAACGTCTTAAAAATGATTTCGACAGGCAGTGCAAAATGGCTAAGCAGGGATGGCTAGAGGACAAATGTAAGGATTTAGAGGCTTATCTCACTAGAGGTAAGATAGATACTGCCTACAGAAAAATTAAAGAGACCTTTGGAGAAAGGAGAACCACTTGCATGAATATCAAGAGCTTTGATGGAAACCCAATTCTAAGCAAAGAAGGGAAAACAGAAAGGTGGAAGGAGTATATAGAGGGTATATACAAGGGCGATGTACATGAGGACAATATTATGGAAATGGAAAAGGATGTAGATGAAGATGAAATTGGAGATATGATACTGCGTGAAGAGTTTGACAGAGCACTGAAAGACCTGAGTGGAAACAAGGCCTCCGGAGTAGACAACATTCCATTAGGACTACTGACAGCCTTGGGAGAGCCAGTCCTGACAAATCTCTGCCATCTGGTGAGCGAGATGTATGAGACAGGCGAAATAACCTCAGACATCAAGAAGAATATAATAATTCCAATCCCAAAGAAATCAGGTGTTGACAGATGTGAAAATTACCGAACTATCAGTTTAATAAGTCGCAACTGCAAAAGACTAACGCGAGTTCTTTACAGACGAATGAAAAAACTATTAGAAGCCGACCACGGGGAAAACAGTTTGAATTCCGTTGAAATGTTGGAACACGTGATGCAATACTGACCCAACGACTTATCTTAGAAAATAGATTAAGGAAAGGTAAACCTACGTTTCTAGCATTTGTAGACTTAGAAAAAGCTTTTGACAATGTTGACTGGAATACTCTCTTTCAAATTCTGAAGGTGGCAGGGGTAAAATACAGGGAGCGAAAGGCTATTTACAATTTGTACAGAAACCAGATGGCAATTATAAGAGTCGAGGGGTATGAAAGGGAAGCAGTGGTTGAGAAGGGAGTGAGACAGGGTTGTAGTCTCTCCCCGATGCTACTCAATCTGTATATTGAGCAAGCGGTAAAGGAAACAAAAGAAAAGTTTTGAGTAGGTTTTAAAATCCATGGAGAAGAAATAAAAACTTTGAGGTTCGCCGATCACATTGTAATTCTGTCAGAGACAGCAAATGACTTGGAAGAGCAGTTGAACGGAATGGACAGTGTCTTGAAAGGAGGGTATAAGATGAACATCAACAAAAGCAAAACGAGGATAATGGAATGTAGTCGAATTATGTCGGGTGATGCTGAGGGAATTAGATTAGGAAATGAGACGCTTAAAGTAGTAAAGGAGTTTTGCTATTTGGGGAGCAAAATAACTGATGATGGTTGAAGTAGAGAGGATATAAAATGTAGACTGGCAATGGCAAGGAAAGTCTTTCTGAAGAAGAGAAATTTGTTAACATGAAGTATAGATTTAAGTGTCAGGAAGTCGTTTCTAAAAGTTTTTGTATGGAGTGTAGCCATGTATGGAAGTGAAACGTGGACGATAAGTAGTTTAGACAAGAAGAGAATAGAAGCTTTCGAAATGTGGTGCTACAGAAGAATGCTGAAGATTAGGTGGGTAGATCATGTAACTAATGAGGAGGTATTAAATAGAATTGGGGAGAAGAGGAGATGGTGGCACAACTTGACTAGAAGAAGGGATCGATTGGTAGGACATGTTCTGAGACATCGAGGGATCACCAATTTAGTATTGGAGGGCAGCGTGGAGGGTAAAAATCGTAGAGGGAGACCAAGAGATGAATACACTAAGCAAATTCAGAAGGATGTAGGCTGCAGTAGGTACTGGGAGATGAAGAAGCTTGCACAGGATAGAGTAGCATGGAGAGCTGCATCAAACCAGTCTCACGACTGAAGACAACAACAACAACAACAACAACAACATGGCATCTGAATGCGGGCAGTATGCTACCCCTAGCCGTCTGTGCACTGTGGACGGACAACGTGAGCCTATTAACATTTCTCCGCAAACGTTGCATTCTCCACTCAGCCCTTGTGCGCATTCTACTGCTGATCTTGTGTGGTCGGCCTGTGCAGTAACGTTGTCGACAGCAATGCAATATGTATCAGTACCCAGGTGCCGAAATTACCGACATGGTGCTTGCGTACGGCAAAGGAAATTGCAATGGGAGAGCTGCTGCAAGCTTTTATACGGAAAATTTTCCAAACAGGTATACCTCACATCATTACCCGTTCTTGTTCATGTAGAGACACCTCAGAGAAGCCGGAAAGTTGCCTGCCTGAGGTTTGTACGTTGTACAATAACGTAATAGCACTTCGTGCTTGGTTCTTGCAAAGACTATTCCCAGTCTATTGCTTATCCACTTGTAGGCGCCTAAAGGTGATTCGTATAGTCCGCGCTCGGCTCTGACACAGGTGCAGCAAACGGCTAAAAGTGCCGCGTAGCGTGTTGTCCCTGAACATCGGCTCCATCCATATCGTCTGCAGGAACTCCATGCATTACGAGCGGAGGACTGCCCACGACGGGTACAGTTTGTGCAGTGCTATTTACAGTAATGGACACTCCGCCACAATTCCCAAGCTTGGTGTTACTCATGCATAAATGCGCATTTACAAGTGACAGCATATTAAACTCGCATGACATGCACGTTTGGACGGACGAAAACCCACGTGCCCAGCTGATTCAAAATAATCAACTCAGGGTCGATATTAACAGCTGGGTCGGAATAATTGGTAATCCTATCATTGGGCCATATCCACTGCCAAACAGATTAACAGAACCAATCCAGCTCCTCACATTTATTAGAGATGTTTTGCCTAAACTGCTTGATGTAGTGACTGCAAGACCGCAAAGCTCCAGCACACGTTGATGCCGATGTGCGGAATATCTCGGTATATCTCAATCGATGGATTGGTAAAGTCGGACCAGTTCCACTGCCAGCACGCTCGCCAGATCTGACACTTCTCGACTATTTTCTGTGGGGTAGTCTGAAGAGTGTGATGAATGGCGCACACGTGTAACGTCAGCGGAGGATCTTATTTCTCGAGTTCACGGAGAGACTGAAATACTTTAAAGACAATCGCACGTATTGGCTCATGTGCCTCAGGCTCAGCAGCACCGATGTAGATTATGTATTGACGTAGGAGGTATGCAGTTCGAAGGCAGTTTGTAATGTAGACAATGCGATGAGCTACTTATGTGGAGTTTACGTCCCTCTCCAGCGCACAAGCCGTGTGTTTCCGGGTATGGGTTCCTTCTTGAAAACTGGTCAGAGTGGCTTCCAGGGAAACATACTAAGCGTTGTCGGTGTTTCATTTTTTTTCTTTTTTTTTTGGGGGGGGGGGGGGGAGAGAGGGGGGACGGGCACCCTTTATATACCTTTTATAGCTTGTTCTGCGGGATACCTCATTTCAGCAACTTTAAGTCCATATCATAAAGGCTTTGATTCTTTTGTTTTCTGGTTTTTACGAAGTTCCTAGTTCACTTCCATACAATATTGCACATCGAATATAGTGTCTCGGAAATTTCTCTATCAATTTAAGACCTATGTTTGTTACAGGTAGAATTCTTTTTGTGAGGAATGTAGTCATTTCCTAAGTTAACCTGTTTCTTACACACAGCTTCCATAGTACATCACGTACGTCATGCATTACGTTGGTTCCAACACAGTCGAGCTCTTTCACTTTATCTGCTTCTTAAGTCTTCCCCATTTTTGTTCTTAAGAGTATTGTTAACCTAATTTCTGTTACTCCTAAAAACGTTGGTCTTTGTTGGTTTACTTTGAACCCCTAATCTGTGTTCAGTACCCTGTTCAATTTGTCATCTAAAAATTCACAGAAGATAACATTATTATCAGTGAATCTTATCAGTGATTTCCTTCTCCCTGAATTTTAATCCCACTCCTGAGTGTTTGTTTTATTTCCATCATTGCATCTTCGATGGACCTCTTGCAGTTTTTAATTCAAGCGTTTCTCTTGGTCTTTCTCTCAGTTCTTGTAGCGATTGCTTATTACTTGTCTTTCTCTATAGCGAATACAGTTTTAGAAAGGATTCTATACATCTAGTACCAATTTATATTGTCGAATGGATATTCTAGGCCAACACATCGTAATAAAGTGTGCTCATTTTTCTTAAGCCTTGTTTCCATTATTATCCTCAGAATCCGAGTTGTCCCTTGGTGATTTTATCTTTTCTAAAACCAAACTGATCGTCATCGACAAGGTCCTCATTTTCTTTTCCAATTGTCTACATATCATTCTGGTGAGAAACTTGGATGCACGAACTGTCAAGCAGATTGTGCGATAATTATCTCAGTAAGATGTTTAGACATTTCTGTTCTATCTGATAGCAAGTCTTCTCTGTCAAGCTCAAACTCTAACGATTTCCTGTGTTCTCCAAATTGACGCCCGTTTCAGCTCTGAAAATCACATCACCTGAGCAGTTCCTTCGCCTCGTAAAAGTTCGAAACATACCTTTTTGCACCTAACTGCTCTTTTCTCTGCATAAGGGTAGAATTCCTTCTGTACTCTTAATTTAGAAGCTCTTGCATTTTAACTCTTCAAGAGTTGTTTTGATTGTTCTGTACACTACATCTGTCCTGGTGACAATTTTTACACTTCAATTTCAGATTTTTTCTGCAGTGGAGACTACTGAAATCAAATCCGTAAGTGAATGGCAATCTTGTTACTTCCATGATGCAGGATAAAGGGGGCTTCAGCTCTAAAATCCTTTGGTTTTGGAGCACTTCTCAGGCTACTTTCTTACTAACATTTCGTTGTGCAACGTTTGTTGTTTGCCTTATTTGCAACTAATTTCGAAGCCGCTCATGGGTTCGTTTTCAATTATTGAACTGTAATAATCCCTCAAGTATATCTTGTTGTTGTGCCACATCATGATCTAATCGATTAGCGGATGCTGCGGTCAAGTACCTGAGGACGAAGGCGTAAAAAGCTTCGACATCTATTACCAAAAGTGGAAGACAAACGTAGCTGAGCAAAATTAGTTTGAAAATAGCCCTTGGTGATCCAAAATAAAATTTGTGACTTTGTTTTCAGTTCATTTCTTTAAAACATTGCTTGGTAGTTGACATAACACATTACGTGAGCGACAGCAGCACAAGTTGAATAGCGTCGCCATGACGACCGCTGGCATCCTACTTCGTATACTTTTTGCCCCTGCGGAAAGAAGCAATTTCCAGCGAACATTACTAGGGCAACATAAACACAACATAATAGTTCGCCCAAATACATGAAAGGTGGCTTTCTTTAAGCATTCTGGTTGTCAGTTTTATCTGTTTTGAATGGGTACAAAAGGCAACACGAAAACAGCAGGTGGTAATCAATATCGCATTTGGCCTTTTAATGGTTATGCATACAGAAAGCGTGGGGAACGGTGGGCGGATCCACGTTATACTAACTCCAAGCTCTCACTGGCTAGTCAGTAGTTACTGTTGACAATGTTTTGGTTGTGTACAGCTGGCTCATCATTTGACTGTAAGGGCGCGGCGGTACTGATTTACTGCAACACTGCAACTGGCATTTGACCTCGCAGTATCGCCTGGACGTGGCCCGCCCGGTTGGCCGTGCGGTCTAACGCACGGCTTTCCGGGTGGGAAGGAGCGCCTGGTCCCCGGCACGAATCCGCCTGGCGGACTTGTGTCGAGGTCCGGTGAACCGGCCAGTCTGTGGATGGCTTTTAGGCGGTTTTTCGTCTGCCTCGGTGAATGCGGGCTGGTTCCCCTTATTCCGCCTCAGTTACACTATGTCGGTGATTGCTGCGCAAACAAGTTCTCCACGTACACGTACACCACCATTACTCTACCACGTAAACATAGGGGTTACACTCGTCTGGTGTGAGACGTTCCCTGGGGGGTACACCGGGGGCCGAACCGCACAATAACCATGGGTTCTGTGTGGGGCGGTGGAGGGATGACGTGGACTACGGTAGTCATCGTGGGGTTGTGGACCACTAAGGCTGTGGCGGGGACGGAGCCTCTCCGTCGCTCCTAGCTCCCTTGGACGTGTTATACCGAGGCAAACGGTGTACAAAAGGCTTCAGCAGACTGACCTTTTTTGTTGGAGACCTGCTATCTGTTTACCTCTGGCGTGTCTTCACAGAAGGGAACGTCTAGAGTGGAGCCATGAACATGCCACCTGGTCTGTCGATCGGTGGGCCAATGTTCCTTTCACAGATGAGTCCTGATTTGGTCTGGAGAGTGATTCTCAATAGATTCGCATTTGGAGGGCACGTGGAACACGATTTCTGGACCCAAACATCGTGGAAAGAGACCGTTATCGAGGTGGATTCCTAATGGTGGTGGTAGGGGTTATATTGATCATTCGAATATCGCTTCATGGAACTGTTCTTGTGAATAATCAAGACTGAACTGCTGTCAGGTACCATGAGAAGATCTTGGAATGTCATGCGCGGTTGTTGATGGAGGATAATTTTCGACCTCATTAGATGTTGATGTTTTTTGGATACGGAAGATATTACACCCATGGCGTGGCCTACTCGTTCTTCCGATTTGAATCCCACAGAGCATGTCTGGGACGCAAGAGGGGGACAGGTTGCCTCACGTCAGCATCCATCAACCATTATCCAAGACTTGTGAGCAGCTCTGCAGGAAGAATGAGCGTTATTGCCTCAACATGAGATTGATGACATCATTCACAGCATGTCCCGTCGTCGTCAGGCCTGTATTAGTGCCAGAGGTGGTCACACCCCTTACTGAGCACATTAACCAGTTGTCAGAATTTGTGTGCAACACCTACAAGTTAGAAAAAAGCGAAGGACATTTTAGTCAACCGTTACGCATGTTTCAGTTCTCTATTCTTTACATTGTTTCTGCTTTACAATCAACTGTTTATACTGTTTTGTGACAAAATAAACGCAACCTTCCAAAATTTCCGTTCGTTGCTTTAATTTTGGGCATCAGTGTATTTTAGCCTGGGTGCCGCTGAACACAATCTTTGAGGGTGCTGCATTTTCTTCAGGCAGTCTATTTGGGAACAATAATAGATTACTCCGGAACATATGACAATTATTTCCAGAATAGCAACGGGAAAGAGGGCTGCTATGTTCGGCAGGATTTTACGAAAAGAATATTTTACAATGTGGTGGGAGACATATGGAGCTAAGATGTGGCCTCAAGCAAGGAAAATTGGAGAGGTAATTAGAATAGTGCAAATGGACTGGATGAGAAGATGTTTGTAGGACGCAAAATGAGGAAGCGAGGAGGCGACTGTAACAAAATCTTTTTTGAAGAATAGAATGCTCCAGTGCTACAGGCACGTACAGAGAATGCTTAAGCATAGGCGTCCTAGGAAGATTTTAAATTGGGAGCCCCCGGAGTAAGGAGAGGAAGGCCAGCGCTAACGAGGAGAACACCGTAAGTGCCATAACGGTAAGTGTCATAACCCGATTATGCAGATACTTTGCTCAGTGGAAGTCGAGTAAAAATAAGCGAACACGTGTCTCAGCTTATCAGTAAATACTCGACCGTTTCTGAGAAAACGACGGTCAAAGTTTTCGACGAAACTTAGATTCCTTTCAGAGCACAATACTCTCAGCCGAAGTAGTGGCACAGTGGCTAGCATCGCGGCCTCTCCCGCGTGCGAAAGCCGATTATTGCTTTTTATTTCTTTTATGTTAAGTTTTATTTTTTCATTTATCTACTCGTGTACTTAGGAGGTTACTACACGAACGTTTCTTATCAAATTAGGGAATACAATGACGTTACATTAATATTTAATATAAAACAACTATGTTTCACAATATCATATATTTAATATCTAAATATACGTATTTTCATGGGTTACACTCTTTTTGAATTCTCATTCTTATACAAATTCTTATATTTTATTCTTATGTTTATCGTTCAGGAAGATTTGGTCCACGCGGCTGCTACAGTCGCAGGTTTGAATCCTGTCTCGGGCATGGATGTGTGTGATGTCCTTACGTTAGTAAGGTTTCAGTAGTTCTAAATCTAGGAGACTGATGACATCAAATGTTAAAGTCCCATAGTGTTTAGAGCCATTTGAAAAATTTTAAGATTTGGTATATTCTCTTGGTTGATACCAATCGTAGAAACATTCGAAGATCATAGAAGCATTCGAATCATACACTACTGACCATTACAATTCCTACACCTAGAAGAAATGCAGATGATAAACGGGTATTCATTGGACAAATACATTATACTAGAACTGACATGTGATTACATTTTCACGCAATTTGGGTGCATAGATCCTGAGAAATCAGTACCCAGAACAACCACCTCTGGCCGTAATAACGGCCTTGATACGCCTGCGCATTGAGTCAAACAGAGCTTGGATCGCGTGCACAGGTACGGCTGCCCATGCAGCTTCAACACGATACCACAGTTCAACAAGAGTAGTGACTGGTATTGTGACGAGCCGGTTGCTCGGCCACATTTTCAATTGGTGGGAGAGCTGGAGAACATTTTCTGTATCCAGAAAGGCCCGTACTGGACCTGCAACATGCGGTCGTGCATTATCCTGCTGAAATGTAAAGTTTCGAAGGGATCGAATGAAGGCAGAGCCACGGGTCGTAACACATCTGAAATGTAACGTCCAATGTTCAAAGTGCCGTCAATGCGAACAAGGGGTGACCGAGACGTGTAACCAGTGGCACCCCATACCATCACGCCGGGTAATACGCCAGTATGGCGATGACGAATACACGCTTCCAATTTGCGTCCACCGCGATGTCGCCAAACACGGATGCGACCATCATTATGCTGTAAATAGAATCTGGATTCATCCGAAAAAATGACGTTTTGCCATTCGTGCACCCAGGTTCGTCGTTGAGTACACCATCGCAGGCGCTCCTGTCTGTGATGCAGCATCAAGGGTAACCGCAGCCATGGTCTCCCAGCTGATAGTCCTACTGCTGCAAATGTCGTCGAACTGTTCGTGCGGTTGGTTGTTGTCTTGCAAACGTCCCCATCTGTTGACTCAGGGATCGAGACGTGGCTGCACGATCCGTTACAGTCATGCGGATAAGATGCCTGTCATCTCCACTGCTACTGATACGAGGCCGTTGGGATCCAGCACGGCGTTGCGTATTACCCTCCTGAACCCACCGATTCCATACTCTGCTAACAGTCATTGGATCTCGACCAATGCGAGCAGCATCGTCGCGATACGATAAACCGCAATCGCGATAGGCTACAATCCGACCTTTATCAAAGTCGGAAACATGATGGTACGCATTTCTCCTCCTTACACGAGGGCATCACAACAACGTTTCACCAGGCAACGCCGGTCAACTGCTGTTTGTGTATGAGAAATCGGTTGGCAACTTTCCTCAAGCCAGCGCGTTGTAGGTGTCGTCACCGGCGCCAACCTTGCGTGAATCCTCTGAAAAGCTAGTCATTTGCATATCACAGCATCTTCTTCCTGTCGATTAAATTTCGCGTCTGTAGCACGTCATCTTCGTGGTGCAGCAATTTTAATGGCCAGTAGTGTAGAAGTTCCGAACACCACAAACATTTTGCGAAGGCAAGTGACATTGCTTCGTATGAATCTAACTCGGGAAAGAAACGTCATTAACACTACTGAAGATTTCACGCATTGGCCACAATTTGCATTTGGTCATGATTCAAGATACACTACAGAAATTTAATCATTTCAAATGATTTACTCATAATTTTTTGAAATTCATGCACCGATATACAATTAGTAGCCCAATAAAGACAACCTTATTTCAGTATTCAATGGAAAAAGTGCTTGTAGGGACATACGTAGATAAATAAGAACCAAAAATAAAAGTAATAATCGGGTTCAGACTCGGAACGCGAAAGTGTGAAGCCGCTACGCCAGCCACTGTGTCACCGCGGCAGATCAACTATTTATTCGCAATGAGGTACATAATGTAGCTCAGAAACTTTGAGCTTCACTTTCTAAGAAACAGTCGAGTAATTACGTGTAAGCCTAGACACGTGTTCGCTTATTCTGACCCCTCTTCTAGTGAGCGAATTTTATGGGGAATCTGGTTTAGCACTTGCCGTGTTCTCCTCGTAAGGTGGAAAAAAATACATAAAGGACTAAATAGAAGACAGAAACCTAGAGCCGGATAAATGGAGGTCGACGAGGGCTGATTGCTACAGGGATAAGCCGGAGAGTAATAAAAAGAGAAAAGACAATAGTCGTTGTTCCAAAATGTTGCCATCATTCCTTAAATTTTCCGTAACTATAGTCGGATAAAGATTTCTTGCATCACACAATGAAGCTGTTTTCCTCCAATCAGAGTGCTCAATGTCACGCCCAAACCATCAGCCGTTGACAGACTGTCACAATTGATCAATTCACTTCCAGTTCCTTGCCCGGCTTTCCTTCTTGATGTTTTTGGATCCCGAAACATGGATCTGGCACTTTGACTTCATATTTTATCGCACATGATAAGCACACGAAAAAACACACACACACACGCAACGATGCTAATGAAAGACACATGTTTCATACACAGCACTAACCAAACATTACTGCATACTTCCGCACAAGACGCGATTCAGCGTCACATGTGCAGTTGTATTCACAGAAATTGCCTTACATTAGATACACTTCGTGCGACATCGGTTGAAGCGGAATTTTTGAAGGCTGGAGTTCATCGTTGCGACTGGATCACCTCAGTTACAAGTGTAACTACGTAGCCCAGTAATCTGTCGTAGCGCAACGGCTAGCGTACCAACGTGTTGTGTAGAATGCCGTTGCTTCGAATGTAGTCAAATGGAGAGAATTCTTTTTTGTTTCTAAGTCTAATCAAAAGAGTTTCTTGTTTTTATTCAATTAATTGGTTTAAATGCATTTTTTTTATTTCTAGTACTTCACCAGATCATTTTTAGCTTTGTGTTGACTTTTTTATTTGCCCATATTTGCTTTATTTTCTTCCTATCATTATTTTTGTGTTTGGAATCTGCCTTAACGCCTATAATCTTCCAGAAAGTGCCAACAAGGTGTGCTTATCGGTTGGCAACTCGACAGCTCATGTAGCCAATTACAGCAAAATATTAGAGGTTGCTTTTAGCTCTGAAACCGAATTTTTTCTGTCTTGAGTTTGCTGGTAGAGGTTAGCTTTATCGCCGTGAGCAAAGCGATCGTGATTCTAGTTCTGCCACAGATTTATGACCGCTGTTATCTCTGGTACTTTGCACATAACAAGGTTAGGACATTAGTTTAAATTCAGGGCTGCAAAACGGGTCGCCTTCCACAGTTCGCTCATTGGTCTCTTAAAATCGGCTGTCGATAGAGGATCTCGCATTTCAGACATACCTCAAGGCGGCCACTTCCAACATTGCTCTGCGTTAGAGATTAACAGAAGTTTTAAAGTGATCCGCCTAGTTTGTATGTCACCTATAACCGGGTGGTAGCTGGCACCCGATGTTGCAACACTTTAGCAGCAAGTGACAGAGGTCAACTATCAAGTAATTTTAATCGGACTGCCAGCCAGTGTGGACGAGCGGTTCTAGGCGCTTTAGCCCGAAATCGCGCGACCGCTACGGTCACAGGTTCGAATCCTGCCTCGGGCATGGATGTGTGTGATGTCCTTAGGTTAGTTAGGTTTAAGTGGTTGTAAGTTCTAGGGGAGTGATGACCTCAGATGTTAAGTCCTATGGTGCTCAGAGCTATTTGAACCATTTTTGTAGTCGGACTTCAGTTAAATTGCATGGTTCTCCTTCAGAAATAGAAGGAGCCGGTAGTAGGTTCGGAACGTCGAGACCAAGTACAGTGTACGAGCGCTGCAACTAGTGGGTACAGTGGGAACGTACGCGCTGTTTAATATCCGTGGCTAAGTCCTCATCGCCCGCACCTGAGACTAGGCGCGGCGGGGGGTGTGGCACGGCGCTGAAATTTGTGATGGGCGCGGTAGGGGGGGTTTTGGGTGGGTGGGGGGTTGGGAGGGGTGGAGGTTGAGAGATGAGGAGCGGCGCAGAGTGGCTGCGGCCAATAAGGCGGCGTGGAGTCAATCACGCGGCACGCGCTCTGGGCTGGGCTGGATGGGCAGGGCAGGCGCCGCGCTGAACCGCCGATATTGCTGCCGCCGCTGCTGCTGGCACGTAGCTGCCGGCACAGCACGGCACAGCACAGGCCGCCCTGCAAACCGACGCCAAGCACAGCTGCTGCAGCTCACTGGATACCGCTACCGATCTGCTCACAGCCGAAGCATTACTTTGCTTCAGCATTCGAGGTTAGAGCTGTACGGTGCTGACACCAGCGGTACAGTCTAGTGAATACATGAGATACTTTTAGTAACCTGTGGGCCCGATTCAAATACTGGCACTAAATCACTACAGGGGGGAAAACGTAACGTTACTACTAAACCACTGAAAACTCTACCACTCCAAATTTTATTCAAAGTAAGACCAATTTACACGTTATGCACAAGTTAATTATAATTGTAAGCGAACTTGCAGCATTATACAGGTCAAAAATAGATCCGTAAAATCTTTTGTAATTTAAATAAATGGCTTTAGCTCCGCCATAACTTGTATTAAGAAGTATCCTTCTACATTGGTGACTAGTTTCGGACAACTGTGTCCATTTTCAAACCACCCTATAAAGAAAAATATAGTTGACATGACAATGTTATACAAACAAGGTGTACATATTTGCAATACAATTATGTTCAGTCCAAACACTGACTTGATGCAGCTCTGCATGCTACTCTATCCTGTACCAGCCTCTTCATCTCCGAGTAACTACTGCAACCTACATCCTTCTGGACCTGCTTATGGTGTTCACCTCTTGATCTCCATTCAGTAATTCAAAACTACCCTCCAAAGTTGTGTGTTCAATTAATGACTCAACAATTACAAGTTTCAGACAAAATCTTCAGCAGTTAGACTGGGATGAGGTGTACAAGGAACCTGATGCTAATTTAAAATATAACTTATTTCATGATAAACTTGTCAGAGAATTTGAAAACTGTTTCCCCAAGAAAGAAGTTAAATCTAATTATAAGAAACTATGTTAAAAACCTTGGCTTACTAAAGGAATAAAAATGTCCTGTAACCACAGAATGGAACTGTATCTAACAAAAAGAAAGAGTAATGACCCAGAAACAGCCAAATATTACAAAAACTACTGTTCTACATTAAGAAAGGTTGTTAAAAAGTCAAGAAGCATGTGCATCATGTCTGAGATTAATACCTCTGATAACAAAATCAAAACAATTTGGAATATTATTATAATAGGGAGACAGGACAACCAAGAGTACAGGATGATGGCATCACCATCAAAGTGAATGGAAACTTGATAAACAACAAGACGGAAGTCGAAAACATTTTGAATAATCATTTTTTAAATGTTGTAGAGAAAATAGGACCTAAATGTTTATTAGAAGAAGCAAGGCAGTTAATGGAAGAGGCCTCACCCACACAATTTGATACAATTGAAATTCCACCCACCTCTCCATCTGAAATTAGGAAGACAATAAACTCTCTCAAGAATAAAAGCTCACATAGAATTAATGGCATTTCCAGCAGGATAATAAAAGCTTGTTCCCAACAAATAAGTGGGATTCTTAGCCATATATCTAATAGCTCTCTGAAGCAGGGTATTTTCCCAGATAGACTAAAGTGGTCATCGTTATATCACTGCATAAAAAATGGGATACGTCTGATGTCAACAACTACCGCCCAGTCTCTCTTCTGACTGCCTTATCCAAAATTCTTGAAAAAGTAATTTATTCTAGAGTAGCTTCACACCTTTGTAAAAATAAAGTTTTAACAAAATGTCAGTTTGGTTTCCAGAAGGGTTTTTCAACGGAAAATGTTATATATACTTTCACTAACGAAATATTAAATGCTCTGAGTAACCGTAAGTCACCCGTTGGGATTTTTTGTGATCTATAAAAGGCTTTTGATTGTGTAAATCATGGAATACTTCTAGATAGCTCACATACTGTGGTATGAATGGGACAGTGCTCAAATGGTTTACATCATACCTCACTGGAAGAGTGCAGAAAGTTGAAATAAACAGTTCTCATAATTTTGCAAAAAACTGGTGATTTCTCAAACTGGGGAACAATAAAAAATGGGGTGCCGCAAGGTTCAGTCTTGGGTCCTCTGCTGTTCTTAATGTATATTGATGACTTGCCATTCTCTATTCAAGAATATGCAAAGCTGGTACTTTTTGTCGATGATACATGTATAGCTATCACACCCGACAGACAAGAATTAACTGGTGAAATTGTAAATGATGTTTTTCAGAAAATCATTAAGTGGTTCTCTGCAAATGGGCTCTCATTAAACTTTGACAAAAAACAGTATATACAGTTCCACACAGTAAATGGAATGACCCCATTAATAAATATAGACTTCGATCAGAAATCGGTAGCTAAGGTGGAATATTCAAAATTTCTAGGTGTATGCATTGATGAGGGGTTGAACTGGAAAGAACACTGAGGATCTGCTGAAACGTTTGAGTTCAGCTACTTATGCTATTAGGGTCATTGCAAATTTTGGCGATATACATCTGAGTAAATTAGCTTACCACGCCTATTTTCATTCTCTGCTTTCGTATGGCATCATATTCTGGGGTAACTCATCATTGAGTAAGAGAGTGTTCATTGCACAAAAGCGTGTAATCAGAATAATTGCTGGAGCTCATCCAAGATCATCCTGCAGAAATCTCCACTGTATCCTCACTATATATATATATATATATATATATATATATATATATATATATATATATAGTAAGGCTCCAGTGAAGATTTCTAGCTCTTTAAATAAGTGTCTGCAGGATATATATATATATATATATATATATATATATATATATATTCACTTATGAAATTTGTTATTAACAACCCGAACGAATTCAAAAGTAACAGCAGTGTACATGGTTACAACACTAGGAGAAAGGATGATCTTCACTATTCAAAGTTAAATCTAACTTTGGCTCAGAAGGCGGTAACTTATGCTGCCACAAACGTCTTTGGTCACTTACCTAATAGCATCAAAGGTCTAGGAGATAGCCATATAGCATTTAAAAGGAAATTAAAAGAATTTCTTAATGGCAACTCCTTCTACTCATTAGATGAATTTTTTGATATAGTAAGTGGGTAATTTCCCAACCTCCACAAAAAAAATATTGTGTGTCATGTAATATTTTGTCTAATGTAATATCTTGTGTAGACACCTTTTATTAACCTGACACGTTCCACATCAGTACAAAGTGTCGTATTCATGATCTATGGAACAAGTACAAATGTAATCTAATCTACCTCTACGATTTTAGTCCCCCCCCTCCCCCCCATGCTTCCCTCCAGTACTGAATTGGTGATCCCTTGATGTCTCAGAATGTGTCCTACCAAGTGAACACTTCTTCTAGTCAAGTTGTGCCACAACTTCCTCTTGTCCCCAATTATGTTCAGTACCTCCTCATTAATTACATGATCTACCCATCTAATCTGTAGTATTCTTCTCTAGCACCACATTTCAAAAGCTTCTATTCTCTTCTTCTCTAAACTGTTCACTACCATACACTCCACTGTTTCACTACCATACACTCCACACAAATACTTTCAGGAAGGACTTCATGACACTTAAATCCACACTCACTGTTAAGAAATTTCTTTTCTTTTCTTGATAAACATTTTCCTTGCCATTGTCAATCTACATTTTACATCCTCCCTACTTTGGCCATTATCAGTTACTTTGCTTCCCAAATAGCAAAAATCGTCTACTACTTTAAGTCCTAATCTGGTTCTCTCACCATCACCTGATTTAATTCGACCACATTCCATTATCCTCGTTTTACTTTTGTTGATGTTCATCTCATATCCTCCTCTCAAGACACTGTCCATTCAGTTCAACAGCTCTTTCAATTCCTTTGCTGTCTCTGACAGAATTACTTCATGGGCAGGCCTCAAAGTTTTTGTTTCTTCTCCCCGGACTTAAATCCTTACTCCAAATTTTTCTTTTGTTTCCTTCACTGCTTGCTCAATATACAGATTGAATAGCATCAGGGAGAGACTACAACCCTGTCTCACTCCCTTCTCAACTACTGCTTCCCTTTCGTTCCCCTCGACTCTTATAACTGTCGTCTGATATCAGTGCAAACTGTAAATAGCCGTTCACTCCCTGTATTTTACCCCTGTCACCTTCAGAATTTGAAAGAGTATTCCAGTCAGCACTGACATATATATGTAAGATATACAAATTTGTCATTCTCATATAGTTTTAAGACTTACCTTACTATTGTACACCCTATCGTAAGTGCGACAATATCAAAATATACACATATACGAATATAAATATAAATATAAATATATATATATATATATATATATATATATATATATATATATATATTACCCCTGAAGTGACGACCAAAGTGGCAATACTGCTGACTCACCAAGAGTAAACAGACCACATAAGACAGACATTGGAGAAGTGGTGTGTAGAGACACAGGTGGTTACCAGACAGCTAAAACCTGAGTGGCCGCTGACAGCAGCGCCCGTCCAAGATAAAATGTTTACTGACTAAACAATACATTCTTTTTCATTTTATTAACTTGATAGAGACTTCAAAGCCTTACAGTGTCAACGAAGTTTTTGCTAAGAACATCCATTGGTCTCCAGTAGGCCTAATTACACCGAACTATCATCTGTTATGTCATGACATGACATCACCTGCAGAAGATACTATACTTCCATGAGCTACGCCCAATTCTTATACTGTTGTGCTTTACACATAATTTATGTCCATTCCCTAAAAAGTTACATGTCTTAACTACAACTCAAAAAGTGTGGCAACCCGCACTTCGCAAATAAATTAACCTGTCAATTTACACGGAGACCGCACCCTAATCCAATGGGTGGTGCTTGTGGTTCCAATATAAGACGTGCTGCCACATTACTTGTGCTAAGGATTTAATTTGTAACAAAAGGAAACGTAATTTTTACTCTTTAGGGCACAGTACGTAAAACTATGTAAGTCTTTTGTAAATGGCTTGTCTGATTTACTGTATGCTGATTGTTTCATTTTACATATTTATTAGTGTAATGTAACGGTATTGGAAATATGTATCCCTCGAATGTATAAAATTGTCATGCCAACTGTGTCTTTCTTTGCAGCGTGGTTTGAAAGTGCTCATAGGTTACCAAAAGTTGTCACTGTTAAAACATAAGAAAGACACTTCTTAATGCAACTTATAACGTAGCTACAATCATTTATTTCAGTTATAATTATTAGCTCTCCAATGGTATGTTGCATACAAGAAAGTACAAAATATCCTGTTTTGTACCATATAATGACAATTTTACTGCTCAAAATGTCCTCGGAAAACAAGTCATAATTTATGCTGTGTCTGTTTACAAATTATTACAGTTATTATGACTCCAAGGGTATTTTAAGCACAAAAAGAGTATAGAGTCTTCTGTTTCCTTCAACCGTCACTCAGGGATTCTTCATTTGCTGCTTCAACACATCACTGTCATCTGTACACACAACAATATCTTCCTGAAGAAAATCTTCATCTTCACTTTTCTCCTTTGTCTGTGTCTTTATTAGCTTCTTGAAGCAAATCAACTAGTATGTTTGTGTCAAAATCAAATTCAGCATCAGCCATATTGCGCTAAATTCAGTAGCAAAAGACGAGATTAGCACCGAAGAGGGCCAGTGTGACATACTATCAAGTTAACACTCTTCCAACTGTTACTGCTTGATATTTCACCTACGATGGCACTCTAATGTAAATTATAAGCTATAAAACAAGTATGCCGACCATTACTAAACATTCGTAATATTTACGACGAGGGAATCTGTACCAGCAAACGGCTGGAGTCAGGCAATAAATAATTCAGTCATTGTTAACAACCGTATTTTCCATACAGTCACTCAAGAGTACCTCTCGCTAATGTGTCCAAATTGGCGCGAACCACGGCTTCCCTGTTCACTAATTGTTTCACTGTCTACGCCATTATTTGCCGCCCGCACCATTCCCATATGCACAATTGCCAAATTACTACTTTGAATGTCTGTTAATTCATTACACAGTGGTGCTGATAAACTACGCTCGTCGTCACTATTATTTCTCAGTTTACTTTGGAGCCTAGTGTTACGTTTTTCACACGCTATTATTGACACAATATTTCACACGATAACACTAAATAGCACAATTTGAAGAGCAAAATAAGAAAACACATTAACGTAGCACTGAAAATAATATCTCGTTAATTGCAAGCGCAGCTGCGAAATACTTGGTGCAAATCTACATGCATGCCACAATTGTTTTACTGTACAACAATGAAAGACTGCAACTACAAAGTAAATTCTCTCTACAATTACGGGCTGGCAATAAACAATAGCTACGCTAATTACACAAACTACAAGAAAAAATCAGAAGATTCGAGTGAGGTATCCTCGGCTAAGGGTCGACATATGAAACGTGCCCTTAGAAAAATTAATGAATTACTGTGCTGATAAACCTCTAAGTTATTTGATTTTCAAACAGCTGGTCAAAACTGAACGTACTCAAACGTTCACTAAAGTGACACACAAAATTTTTAGCGCAATGCAATGTGACTTTCAAAAATCCCTACTAAAGAATGGCTCTGACTAACATTAACCTATACCTTTCACAAATCACTTACCTCACCAAAAATCTTCGTTACTCTAACTACTGCAATACAGCGAGCGCCACTACTGCCAGCTAAATAAAAGATTCAAACTACTGAAGGCACTAACTACTGATAGGCATAGTTAGCAAATGAAAGATTTTGATAGAGAACAAACAATGCATTTACCTTAATAGTGTTGAAAAATCATAATATACATAGCAGTTCATGACATCCAGTCTTACAAATTTCAAAACTCCGCCATTTCTCTCCCCACATCCACCACTGCTGGCGGCTCACCTCCAACTGCGCAACGCTACGCGCTGTTCACATCCAGCTGCCCAACACTACAATGGCAGACAACAATGCAAACTATCCGCAGACTGCACACAGCACATCCAGTGATTTTCATACAGAGCGCTACGTAACGTTGCCAATATAAAAACCTAAACAGCCTACTTACAACGCTAATAGCAGAACTGGGGCCTTACTATGTCTGGAGGACAATGTAGCCGTGCAGAGGCCTGAATACAACCGTCTGCATCCTACCACCGTGCCAACACTTCTGTCTACCTCTGCCACCTTCAGTTGTGTTAATTCTGGTGGGTAAGCTGTTTTCTCATTCAGGATCGTTCTTGTACGATTAACTCTTGGGTGGCCCTTTACTATTTCCGCGTCGAGCTGTTGTACCGCAAATGTGCTGTCGCGTTTTGTGTGTGAGAGTTCCTCAACCTGTAGGTGCCGTTTTGCTTACAAGTTCTACCTGTGTCTATTACGTAATTTACTGGGTCCAACCTATGAAAAGTGTGCAAATTGTTCAAACTGTATCGAGCTTGCGGTCGGGAAATTTTGCTGGAGCAATATCCGTTTATTTAAGGCCAAATATCTGGAAAGTTCTATAGGCGTGGCTGTCGTAAAGTCTGTTATTTTGTTTGAAGTATGTTGTACTGAATAGCAGCGTGTTTAGTATTAACTGTGAGTCACTGAAATTATTGGTAACGGTTGCTCTTGCAGTACTTGATTACTTACTGCTTACCTCTACTCAACTGCGGTGTCCGCCGCTCGTGGTCTCGCGGTAGCGTTCTCGCTTCCTGAGCACGGGGTCCCGGGTTCGATTCCCGGCGGGGTCAGGGATTTTCACCTGCCTCGAGATGACTGGGTGTTTGTGTTGTCCTCCTCATTTCATCATCATCCAGGAAAGTGGCGAAATTGGACTGAGCAAAGATTGAGTAATTGTACGGGCGCTGATAACCACGCAGTTGAGCGCCCCACAAACCAAACATCATCATCATCATTACTCAACTGCGGGCGCAAGCACCTCAAATTATGCTATGCCGTTTTAGTTGCTATTTTAAATGTTTAATTTTATCTTAATCCTATAATGAGATACGCTTTTACTGTTCTGCGCGCTGCTAAGGTATTTCAATCAGGTGATGATTAAAGCAGCATGAAAATGTCTTACGTGCTTTAAACTATTGCCATTTGCTTTAGGAACTTCGGGCTTATTGACGGCTTGCAAGGTTGTACGTTAAAATATGATATAAAATCTTGCATGCAAAATGTTGGCTGGGTTCATAGTTGGCGTACAACGCTGCATGTTCTAATAGTTTATTTGGTGTGTTATAGAAAGAACTTGCCGTTTTGTAAGACGACTAGGCTGCGCCTTGGGCACTGCCCCGTGACCAGTACAAGTAGTTCGGTCTACGACCGCAGTAGGAGGCTACGTTTCAGCAGTACTGTAACTGATGCATGTATTCAATCTTAATTTTTTTCTGATTTAAAACTGTAGTTTGTAAATAATGTTTTTAGTGTTTCGAACTGTTCAAAAGACCTCAGATCCTTTCGGAGTCACCAGCTTGTTAGTCCTGCGTCAAATAATATTGTCTAAAGTATTGGCAATGAACAGGTACAATATCTGAAAGTCTTTTCTTAAAACTTCATGTAAGAAATTTGCAACTAAGTTTTCTCACAAGCAAAAGCGTAAGATCTAAGTTTTCTTCTTTTTTTAAAGGAAAAGATTCTTTTATTGAAGACTGTCACTGCCATTTGTCTTAAATTAAAATTCGTATTCTTCAACGTAATGGTTGTTACTTTGCAAGTGTTTTCTGAATTTTTGACTTTATGTATTACTTGAACAAATAATAAGTTGTGTATCTGTCCTATTACCAGCGTTGGCCGGCCGCGGTGGTCTAGTGGTTCTGGCGCTGCAGTCCGGAACCGCGGGACTGCTACGGTCGCAGGTTCGAATCCTGCCTCGGGCATGGGTGTGTGTGATGTCCTTAGGTTAGTTAGGTTTAAGTAGTTCTAAGTTCTAGGGGACTTATGACCTAAGATGTTGAGTCCCATTGTGCTCAGAGCCATTTGAGCCAACCAGCGTTGGTTGTTTCGTTGTCTGGTCAATTAGGTTTGTTGTTGAGAATCCCCTGTGGACTTGGTCCTTTCACTCCCCGCGGCCTTGAAATCTGCTACCAACATACCAACAACATTCACTACACGTAAATAAATGTAAACATTTGGAGATGGAATGCAAAGCTTCATCATGGAAAAATAAGTCTGTAACACGAACTGCTTGCGGCTAATTCATTACAAAATGCCTTCAGTTTCAGCAGTTCAAACTTAATAATACGTCCACAACGGATAATAATTATTTATCAACGTTTTTACCCGAAAGAATAGAAAAACAAACTACGGAAATATCCGAAAATCCTTCCCGGAGTACAATGCGAATGCTTCTCTCTCTCTCTCTCTCTCTCTCTCTCTCTCTCTCTCTCTCTCTCTCACGAATTCCCTCCGCGGGCCGGGTTGCCGGGTTGATACCAACCAGTCAGCGGGCCGCCGGTTGCCCACCCGTGGTCTAGTGTGTTGCTGATACGGTTTTATACAGCCGACCGCGACAGATAAGAGCGGAAATCGAGAGCGTTTTACGTGCCACCTTTTTCCGGAAATAATTTTTCTGTACTGTTGTGTTCTCGTACTCTGTTGTACGTCCCTCGACTTCATCCACTGTCAAATCATGCAGAATTGTTTCATTCAGTAGTAGAAAGTACATGGCCTTTGTGCCAAGCAGTGCTTCGGTGATGAGTTCCAAATGCCATTTTAATGGGTACAACTGACTTCTTTGACTTTATAGGTGCTGCTGAAACATTATCTATTCAGGCATGGATTACCTCCAAAAGCGGTATCACCTAAATGTCTCATACTCATCCACATCAAATAGCGACTAAAATTTCTTACTCCGGAGTAGAAGAATGGAAAAATGTCGGTGTATTCAAAAGAGTGAAGACGATGGCAGATGTAGGACGCACCGTACTTCATCTGAAAGACCAGCCATGGTCATCACTTGCAGAAGAGAAAGACCTGTTGACGATTTTATCATCCCTACCTTAACGGCACAGGGAGTTGTACAGCAAATTTTGCAACAGTGGATCCCATGAATGGAGCTGTATAAGATACAGAAATCACTACTGAGAGATTTTTTCGCTGAATTTTGTTATTTTATCATAAGAAAATTTTTAAAAAAAGAGAAAAAGTTTTTGTTGACTACAGTTCTGCTAGTTGAAATATTTCTCCTGTATTTCTTTATTTGTACTATCACAAGTAAAACGCAATGCCTCTGTTTTAATGTCATTTAGAGGAAAAACTTTCCTCTTGGCACTTAGGCGCAGCCAATTTTGATAGTAAGGCGCTTGGAACGGTCCTCAAAAAATTTTTTTTCTGTCTCACTATTTTTTGAAGTGATAAGGTGGACAAGTTATGTCTTTGATACCTGAACGCATTATCACTTTTTCGTATACAAAGGCCTCGGGCATGGATGTGTGTGATGTCCTTAGGTTAGTTAGGTTTAAGTAGTTCTAAGTTCTAGGGGACTGATGACCACAGATGTTAAGTCCTATAGTGCTCAGAGCCTCGTATACAAACAAACTTCCAAAAGGAGAGACATTGTTTTACGATTCTCCCGATAAATATGACATTTGGCACTTAGAAAGTTTTCCACTTCCACTCTGCAAACGGAATCAGTATCCTAAGGTCGATCCATCACACAGATTTCGAAGTTTTTAACGCGAATATTTTTGACCATGACACGTATACATGTTTGCGGATTTCAAAGTCTGACATATGCTTAGGCAAAATCTTTCGCAGTAACGCTTGAAAACTGCGCAAAAGGCCGAAATTGCCATCGTGAAATAAATAATTCCTACGCTCATCGGCGAATATGATGCCCTTTAAAAAATCCTACACGACAGTGAACCCCAACAACGAGAAGTTAATCATTTACGAGAATTATTTGTAAAACAAGAAAAGAAAACTCCTGGCACAGTGACGAATGAATCAGACGTTAATATACTCCGTAGAGTATCCTTACGCCGCGTGATAAAGCATATATTGTTTCCATTATCAGCACCTCTTCCCCTGGTATAATATCGGGAGAAAGTAACCTGGGAGCATGTATAGAGGATGATTTAGCTGTACAGGGGCAAACCGCAGGAACCTACCCACGAGAGAATAGTGTGCAAAGAAGGTCATATAGACATACGGCAGGAAATGCGTTCCTTGGGAGCTGCACCTACTTGAAGGTGGAGATATCTTCAATGATTGAAATTGCATGTGAGAGCACGCTAGGCAAGTGGGAATGTTCTGCTGTATTAGTGTTTTAGCTCTACAATCCAGAGAACAGTGAGCTAGAGCACCATCATACAGTAGCCAGATTACCCTACGTGCCAACAAAGGAAGGTCTTGTAGCAGGGATGGACTGTCAGCCACAGGAAGAGCAGATATCCCTCACCTGTGAGTCTTTCTAGAGGGATGAATGGTCCCATTAGACTGTCACCAACAATCCCCGCCCACACGTTGAGGCTGGACCGGAACCGATCGTTCCCGGCCACCATACCTCGGGAATTCTCCGTAACCGACAGGTGGGTGTTGTGAAGGTTGACGATGCCGCCCCTCGTAGGGGAAGCCTCATAGGTGAGTGGGGTGGATGACGGATGTCTGTGAGACGAGCCAGCGAGAAACGTCACCGCAAAGGCATGCCCTTTGGTAATAGATCCTCCACGCATTGTAAGTGATACAGATAGTGACTGTTGTCTTGGATAATGTTCCACACGATCATCGGGCTTTCCCCTGTCTAGTGGTGTTACCGGAGTCACTGTCAAAGATCTCTTACCTAGACCTTTAAGTGGGTGTACCCCCATTGGGATGCATTTCCGGCCACATATCCATATGATCTTCTTTGCCCATTATCCTTTCTGGGATTGTTTCCCGCAGTTCGTCTCCACTCCACAAGTTCTCTCTTTATAATGCACAGCGTGTCTCAAAATTTCTATTACAGGTTTCTAGGGTCTGTAGAGGGGACTTAGTAGATAAAGTTTTGATATGTAACCCATGTCCGAAACCGTACATTTTGGATAACCTCTGGCGTGCCACAGGGGAGTGTTATGGGACCATTGCTTTTCACAATATATATAAATGACCTAGTAGATAGTGTCGGAAGTTCCATGCGGCTTTTCGCGGATGATGCTGTAGTATACAGAGAAGTTGCAGCATTAGAAAATTGTAGCGAAATGCAGGAAGATCTGCAGCGGATAGGCACTTGGTGCAGGGAGTGGCAACTGACCCTTAACATAGACAAATGTAATGTATTGAGAATACATAGAAAGAAGGATCCTTTATTGTATGATTATATGATAGCGGAACAAACACTGGTAGCAGTTACTTCTGTAAAATATCTGGGAGTATGCGTGCGGAACGATTTGAAGTGGAATGATCATATAAAATTAATTGTTGGTAAGGCGGGTACCAGGTTGAGATTCATTGGGAGAGTCCTTAGAAAATGTAGTCCATCAACAAAGGAGGTGGCTTACAAAACACTCGTTCGACCTATACTTGAGTATTGCTCATCAGTGTGGGATCCGTACCAGATCGGGTTGACGGAGGAGATAGAGAAGATCCAAAGAAGAGCGGCGCGTTTCGTCACAGGGTTATTTGGTAACCGTGATAGCGTTACGGAGATGTTTAACAAACTCAAGTGGCAGACTCTGCAAGAGAGGCGCTCTGCATCGTGGTGTAGCTTGCTCGCCAGGTTTCGAGAGGGTGCGTTTCTGGATGAGGTATCGAATATATTGCTTCCCCCTACTTATACCTCCCGAGGAGATCACGAATGTAAAATTAGATAGATTAGAGCGCGCACAGAGGCTTTCAGACAGTCGTTCTTCCCGCGAACCATACGCGACTGGAACAGGAAAGGAAAATAATGACAATGGCACGTAAAGTGCCCTCCGCCACACACCGTTGGGTGGCTTGCGGAGTATAAATGTAGAATGTAGATGTAGATGTAAGTCTGAAAATCGGGCCACCTTCAAATCCCCCGCTTTACGGAACGCACATAACAGAGACAATGAGTTGTGACCTGTGTGCTGTAGGGCATGGGCGATGTTTCGTTTACTTGTGCTAAGGTTCTTCTACGTGACGAAGGACGTCCTTTTCAGAGACGAAAATCCACCTCGTCCATGGAGCACCACAGCCAACCCTCCAAGTTTCGAACATATCAACTCATCGCAGCCGTTGTTGTAATCGGACGGAAGTGTTATGTGACGTCATATTCTGAACAGTTACTTACGATGACGCGACCGCGCCCTCTCCTCACCTTGTGTGCCTACCTTGAAGCGGAAGATATGTAAGTGATCCGATCTTCAAACTGACTTTATATTCAAACGGTACATTTACGGACATGTTTTCCGCGTTAAAACTTCATCTACTATGTCTCCTCTCTACATCCCCTAGAAGCTTGTAATAGGAATTTTGAATCATCCTGTATAAAACTCATAATCCAGATTATCGGTTTCATTTGCTTACACGATCGTCTCCATATTTAGGAAGATGAAAGAGGAAATATCTACTCGTAACCTTTCGTAAATGCAGAACATAAAAGGAAAGAAAATAAATGTACTGGAGTCAGTAGGCAGGACGCCTTAAAAATATACTGTATACATACGCCGTGTTACTAAGGTGAACGTACCTTTCTCTAGCAAATGTTTTAACAGGTCATTCAGAGGACGCAAAGATGCTCACAGCTACTATACTGGATTAATTGTATGGTAAAGTTATGCCTGTAATAGAGGAAGAATATTGTGAACAGATAAATGAAGACAACTAAAGGAGTCAGAACTTTCAGAATACAAAACTAGAGAAGAGTGTTAGGGAGAGAGGACAGGATATAACGCTGTTTAAATGAACAAGTCGGCACATTTGTTTGCTAGATAAAACAACTGCAGTCTCTCTTTCCTTGCGCTTATTCAGGGAATATGCCGTTTTTAAGATTTCGTAAATTTGTTTTATTTTAGCTTTGCGACCGATTGCTCCTGTCAACACAGTCGTCAGTCACTAAGAGAGGGAAGCCGTGTGCGCCGTCCGTCTGTGAATCGTGTAAACACTGCTCTGAGTGCTGCCGTATTTTAACTGCTTATCATCTTTTCAGAGGCAGAGATTGGAGACAATCCCAGAAATTGCCTAAACGTTCTTGGAAAATCGCTTAAGAACCACACGTGGGCAGTTTACCAGACCAGCAGTCGTTAATCCGCTGCACGGATTCAATGCCACACTGCCTCACCTCCCTATGCCGCAAGGTGGAGCGCTGGGATGGGTTTCTGGGAAGCCCGTGCATAACCACGCATGTACTGTCCTGGCGATCCTCTGTTTATTTTTTTCTCCAGCGTATACACCGTCCGAACAGTGTATGAGGCAGGGTAAGATCTCCAAATAAGGCGGTATTTTTCGGTGGGTACGAACAAGTTAGAAGAACGCTAAGCCCTCCCACCTATCCAACACCACCTCAAAAAAAAAGTCTCACCATCATTCACATTGTAATAAACGTAACGCGATCTGTTTGTTTTAATTATTATTTTATTGTCTATGTCATTACTCCCTCATGACTTTCGCGTTTCGGCAGCAGAAATATTGTCACTCTTCAGCCATAGTTGCGAACATTTCTTGTAAAATAGTGACATTTTGATAAAATGAAAGGTCATTCTATTTGATGTTGCCTGTGGTAAGGGTCCCTGGTCGGGAAACGACCAAATCGAAAGCGAAAACCTTACTGATACCTCTGACATTGGATATCACCCAGGCTTGCCCGCATCTCGTGGTCGTGCGGTAGCGTTCTCGCTTCCCACGCCCGGGTTCCCTGGTTCGATTCCCGGCGGGGTCAGGGATTTTCTCTGCCTCGTGATGGCTGGGTGTTGTGTGCTGTCCTTAGGTTAGTTCGGTTTAAGTAGTTCTAAGTTCTAGGGGACTGATGACCATAGATGTTAAGTCCCATAGTGCTCAGAGCCATTTGAACCATTTTTCACCCAGGCTTCTGAAATGTATCCCGCTTGTTATTCGTCAGTAATGTTGTCCCAACAAGATGGAACCCCACGTCACTTTGACTAATGGTTTGTCACCGCCTGGATCACATACTCCCTGAAAAATACACTGGCAGAGGAGCACGTTCACCGTACCTAGCCCAATCGATTTCTTCCTGCAGGGTCATGTAAAAAGTGTTGTGTACGAGACGCCCGTCGAGATTGAAGAGGATTTCTTGGCAAGAGCTATCGTTGGCTGAGATATTATTCAAATGACACCGGAGTATTAGAACGGGTACGACAGAACTGTGTGTGATGATGATATGTCTCCATTAATGACGACGGAAGCCAGTTTGATCAACAACGAAAGAAACGTACTGTCGAAATTTTACCTGCAAGTATCTAAAAAATAGCTGAAAACTGCCAAAGTCCTAGCGCGCCAAGCGGCGGTAGAAATGTATACCACTACAGGCGCTGTAGCAACTGCACATGCGCAACTAGGCCCACACACAGCCGAGGTCACCGGTACATTTATAAACAGGAAACACCACATAACCCGATCGTAATTTGTAAAGGACGGTTCAGGTTACCGTTCGTTGACAGTTTTTCTGACACTGCAGTATGCGTTTACTATTCTCTCGAATTAGACACTCAAGGAACATCTATTGCAAATTATCAATTGCTTTTTGGTGTATTGGTATGTACTTACAATACAGAGAAAACTGAAATAAATATTTATTGTGCTTTCGTAAGGCATACCTGCTAATAACACTTTTTTTTTCTTCCACTTTCACAGTAATGTGGCATCCAATTACTGTTCCCAGTTTAGCAATGATGAAATACGAAGAACGTGGTTCCCAGCCTAAATCGCCCACGTCTCCTGAGGGCGTACGAATGTGTCATTTGTTAGCTGATTTCCTTGACATTCATTCGAATGATATCGAAATTTCGTTTGAAACTGTGGTTACATTAGAAGAGATAGGAAATGACTGTGATGATTCCACAGTGAAATATTGGTTAAACGAAGGAGGAAAAAAACGCTTGAAGTTAAGCAGTGTGCAAAGGCGTTTTCGTTTCGAAAAATCGGAGCGTTAACTGTAAAAATGGAAGAATGAATTACACGAAGTACGAAATATGCGCCAAACGGAAACCCGAAATCGTCTGGATGGAAAAATGTTCGAAAGATTTAGAACTGCTTGTGAAAGACTATGCACCGTTGCCGATGGAGATCTAAGAGACTGGGCCCTCAGAACTGCATCTGACGCGAACATTACTAATTTTCAGACTTCGACGACCTGGCTACGCAGGTTCAAGAAATCGCACAGAGTAGGAAGTCGCAAAATTACCGAGTTTACTTCACTTAAACGTGTAGACCACCTGCTAGAGATAGACAATGCTATAGAGAAATTCATACCTGACGTAAAGACGAAACTTGCTGTTATCCTCGCAACTGCTGTTTATAATGCTGATCAGTCAGGTTTAGTGAAAGAACTGCGTGCACTCCGCACTTTATCATTTCACTGTTGGTGCTGCGCGAGGGTAAGGCGGAACTTGAGTCGAGTTTCGCTTACACCAAACGACTCAGTCGTTTCCGGACTAGGGTCCCTTACCTAAAATTAATACTTTTACCTCCTCGATCCGCCCTGAAAGTTTGTAAGACAATCATCCAGTGTAGTGTGATTGATGCTAAAACATATAAGCTGTCTGTTGCAAGTCCATGGAGTTCTGATCTCAGCCTGTGCCTTACTAGTACAGAAGGAGGACGAACAGATGAGAGCGATATGGATGGATCACAACGGCTGGGACGAAACGGAGGGAGGTGAAGGATCCTGAAGGACTGGGAATGGTTGGAGCTAGAGTAAAGTTATTATATTCAGGCGGTCAGGATGCTAGAACAACTTTTTCCTTATTTGTCTTACTGGGTTTAATGCGAATTCCACTTCTGTGACAACCTTTTCATGTCAGAGTAGCACTTATTCCCTGAATTCTTAATAAATTTCATATCATCCTGTCCCTTCCTCTTGTCAGTGTTTTCCACGTTTTCCTTCCCTCGCCGATATTGCGAAAAATCTCCACATCAAGTAAATAAAATTACCTTCATTAGACAAATTACATAAGATAAAATTAAACTAATTCCCTTAGTATAAAAAGCTAATGTGCATCTTAATGTTATCAGTCCACCTAAATATCAATGTTCTTAAATAGCACCACATTTCAAATATACATTACTGTCCATTAAAATTACTACACCATGACGATGACGTGCTACAGACGCGAAATTTAACCGACAGGATGCTGTGATATGCAAATGATTAGCTTTTCACAGAATTCACACGAGGTTGGCGCCGGTGGCGACACCAACGACGTGCTGACATGAGCAAAGTCTCCAACCGATTTCTCGTACACAAACAGCAGTTGCCCCCCGTTGCCTTGTGAAGTTGTTGTGATGCGTCGGGTAAGGAGGAGAAATGCGTAACATACGTTTCCGACTTTGTTAAAGGTCGGATTGTAGCCTATCGCGATTGTGGTTTATCGTATCGCGACATTGCTGTTAGCGAAGGTCGAGATCCAATGACTGTTAGCAGATATGGAATCGGTGGGTTCAGAAGGATAATGCGGAACGCCGTGCTGGGTCCCAACGGCCTAGTATCACTAGCAGTCGAGATGACAGGCATCTTATCCGCATGGCTGTAACGGATCGTGCAGCCACGTCTCGATCCCTGAGTCACCAGATGGGGGCATTTGCAAGACAACAACCATGTGCACGAACAGTTCGACGACGTTTGCAGCAGCATGGACTATCACCTCGGAGACTATGGCTGCGGTTACCCTTGACGCTGCATCACAGACAGGAGCGCATGCGATGGTGTACTCAACGAAGAACGTGGGTGCACGAATGGCAAAACTCATTTGTTCGGATGAATCCAGGTTCTGCTTACATGGTCGCATCCGTGTTCGGCGACATCGAAGTGAACGCACATTGGAAGCGTGTATTCGTCATAGCCATGCTGGCGTATCACCCGGCGTAATGGTTTGGGGTGCCATTGGTTACACGTCTCACTCACCTCTTGTTCGCGTTGACGGCACTTTGAACAGTGGACGTTACATTTCAGATGTGTTACGACCCGTGGCTCTACCCTTCATTCGATACACGCGAAACCCTACATTTCAGCAGGATAATGTACGACCACATGTTGTAGGTCCTGTACGGGCCTTTCTGGATACAGAAACTGTTCGACTGCAGCCCTGGCCAGCACATTCTCCAGACCTCTCACCAACTGAAAAGTCTGGTCAATGGTGGCCGAGCAACTGGCTCGTCACAATACGCCAGTCACTATTCTTGATGAACTGTGGTATCGTGTTGAAGCTGCTTGGGCAGCTATACCTGTACATGCCATCCAAGCTCTGAGTCAATGCCCAGGCGTATCAAGGCCGTTATTACGGCCAGAGGTGGTTGTTCTGGGTATTGATTTCGCTGGATCTATGCACCCTTATTGAGTGAAAATGTAATCACAAGTCAGTTCTGGTATAATACACTCCCGGAAATGGAAAAAAGAACACATTGACACCGGTGTGTCAGACCCACCATACTTGCTCCGGACACTGCGAGAGGGCTGTACAAGCAATGATCACACGCACGGCACAGCGGACACACCAGGAACCGCGGTGTTGGCCGTCGAATGGCGCTAGCTGCGCAGCATTTGTGCACCGCCGCCGTCAGTGTCAGCCAGTTTGCCGTGGCATACGGAGCTCCATCGCAGTCTTTAACACTGGTAGCATGCCGCGACAGCGTGGACGTGAACCGTATGTGCAGTTGACGGACTTTGAGCGAGGGCGTATAGTGGGCATGCGGGAGGCCGGGTGGACGTACCGCCGAATTGCTCAACACGTGGGGCGTGAGGTCTCCACAGTACATCGATGTTGTCGCCAGTGGTCGGCGGAAGGTGCAAGTGCCCGTCGACCTGGGACCGGACCGCAGCGACGCACGGATGCACGCCAAGACTGTAGGATCCTACGCAGTGCCGTAGGGGACCGCACCGCCACTTCCCAGCAAATTAGGGACACTGTTGCTCCTGGGGTATCGGCGAGGACCATTCGCAACCGTCTCCATGAAGCTGGGCTACGGTCCCGCACACCGTTAGGCCGTCTTCCGCTCACGCCCCAACATCGTGCAGCCCGCCTCCAGTGGTGTCGCGACAGGCGTGAATGGAGGGGCGAATGGAGACGTGTCGTCTTCAGCGATGAGAGTCGCTTCTGCCTTGGTGCCAATGATGGTCGTATGCGTGTTTGGCGCCGTGCAGGTGAGCGCCACAATCAGGACTGCATACGACCGAGGCACACAGGGCGAACACCCGGCATCATGGTGTGGGGAGCGATCTCCTACACTGGCCGTACACCACTGGTGATCGTCGAGGGGACACTGAATAGTGCACGGTACATCCAAACCGTCATCGAACCCATCGTTCTACCATTCCTAGACCGGCAAGGGAACTTGCTGTTCCAACAGCACAATGCACGTCCGCATGTATCCCGTGCCACCCAACGTGCTCTAGAAGGTGTAAGTCAACTACCCTGGCCAGCAAGATCTCCGGATCTGTCCCCCATTGAGCATGTTTGGGACTGGATGAAGCGTCGTCTCACGCGGTCTGCACGTCCAGCACGAACGCTGGTCCAACTGAGGCGCCAGGTGGAAATGGCATGGCAAGCCGTTCCACAGGACTACATCCAGCATCTCTACGATCGTCTCCATGGGAGAATAGCAGCCTGCATTGCTGCGAAAGGTGAATATACACTGTACTAGTGCCGACATTGTGCATGCTCTGTTGCTTGTGTCTATGTGCCTGTGGTTCTGTCAGTGTGATCATGTGATGTATCTGACCCCAGGAATGTGTCAATAAAGTTTCCCCTTCCTGGGACAATGAATTCACGGTATCTTATTTCAATTTCCAGGAGTGTATATTTGTCCAATGAATGCCCGTTTATCATCTGCACTTCATCTTGGTGTAGCAATTTTAATGGCCATTAGAGTATTCATTCCCGTGACTCAAGTTGTCGTGTAAGTAGGGCTTCTTGTGAGTAGCCGTTCAGGCGAGGGACTGCCGTAACCTCTGAGTGGGCCAGTCAGCGTAATTTGGCGTGTTGGCGCGCCCGGGCGCAGACTTTGTTTCCTCTCGGCGGGTGCGCCTGGGAAGCGGCCCGAGTTGACACTCCTTTCACGCAGCGACTCCTTGGCGGGGCGCCGGGAGGGGTTTATTCAGTTAGGGCGGTGCGGCCTGGTCCCTGCTCCTCCATGCCTGCACCCAAGTGGCAGCCCTTCTACCCCTCCTACCCTTCCCTTCCCTACCCTTCCCTTCCCTTCCCGTCGTTTCCCTTCTGCCGGACCACACGAAGGCGTCCGGTCAGACAAGGACTGCTTTCTGGCGGCAGAAATTCTGCAGTTTCCTCACAGCTTGTAAGTCACTCCGTCTTATCAGCGCTTGTCGTGCTCTGCTTTCACCAACCGAGAGCGAGAAAAGAGCCTACCAAGTCCATATTTCTTTTCAAAGTCGTGCCTGTTAGCGGAGTCGACAACTTCCGCCTGCGTCTGTCACTTCTGAAAGTGAGCAGAGTTATTTACGATAGGGGAAAACGAATGAATACCCAAAAAATCGACATACTTTCCGCATTCCGATACATTTGCGTCGTCGGAGTATCCGGGCTACAGTTCGGAAGATAATTTCGTGATCATTGATTACTATGTTTGCCGGACTTTGCTATGCTTGCAGTGTTGAGCTGGAACTGCACAAGAGTAGGAGTATTACTTTACTGGCAGCCAAATGCGGATGGAGGGATTTTTCTCCTCGTCAGAGAATACTCTGCGCAACAAAGTGTTCCCTCTTTCCTAAATACGGAAGCATGAACTTTCTTTTCAACAACTTTGACTCGTAACTGACAGCCCAACAACTCGCTGTGATCTTCTCCGCTGTGATACCAGACTTAAAAGGGAAAAACACTTTGCAGTAATTTGACTGCTAACGTCCAGTTACCATACATATAGCACATTAAACTAGACTAGAATTTTCCCACCTTTTTAGTGCTATCTTAGATTCTGCTGGCTATAATAATTTAAAAATATTCACTGTTTTTCAGTGTGATATTTACTACATGCTAATTACTAACAAATAATTCCAAACATGGTAAAGTGTACACATTTATAGAAATATATCTTAGTCTAGTATGTCATACTGCTGTTATGCTTATTAATTTACTGGCTATTTCCGGTGAAAATGACCGTTTTATGTAACGGAATACACGTTATAGCTTGTAAGTAAAATATTGTTATAGGTACAACAATTCTATTAGCATGTTTCGATAGAGGTCTTCAAGCGCTATCCGCCGAGACGTAGTTTATGACAATCGCGTAAAGGGTTATTAGTTTTTAAATTTTCTGAATCATTATAAATTTTTCATCTTGGAGAACTTAAAACCTAATGGCCTTATTAAGAGCGCGTCTGGACACATATACTCTTTTGAGTTTTCTCTTTGATTTGATATAAGTGCTCATTTCCTGTCTGTATTAGTTCAGGTTTTATTGCGTTTTGGTCCGTTCAAGGAATATTACAGTCTTTCTTTCCTGTCATAGACGTCCTCTTAACCATCAAACGGTTAAGCTTTTACAGCGACAGTGCCGGGGGCGGTATATCTTCCTTGCTACCTGCTTGCCTCCTGATAGCCTTCCCAACAGCAGAGTTTTAATCCGTCGTCTGCAGCCACTGAACCAAGTGACCAAAGCCTCGCTATCTCCTGGCTACCGACGCTTCCAGTATCCGACCTGGAACAACCATGGACCCTAACTGCCGTAACAAGACGCGCTTACAGTTGTTGCTTCTGTCTGCTACCTTATATGCTAGTAGTCGTGAAACATTGTCTCAAAACAGGGGTCAACTTGCAGTTGGGATGGCAAGTACAGTATGAAAGTATAGTCCTAGGAAAAACTGTTATTTGTTAGAAAAACAAATGGTTAGGGGCCACCAATATCAATAACAGGGAAAACATTACTTACAAGGGGAATTCCCCATTGAACTACCTACCACACCCACGGCTAGATTTAGTGGTGAAATGGTCCAGTGGATATCCTGTCAAAAACTGAACATAAATCTAAATGTCTTTACTTAAAGCAATCACGAAAACAGGGTGTGGCCGAGCGGTTCTCGGCGCTACAGTCTAGAACCGCGCGACCGCTACGGTCGCAGGTTCGAATCCTCCCTCGGGCATGGGTGTGTGTGATGCCCTTAGGTTAGTTTTGTTTAAGTAGTTCTAATTCTAGGGGACTGATGACCTCAGAAGTTAAGTCCCATTGTGTTCAGAGCCATTTGAACCATTTGAACGAAAACAGGAAGATGTATTGAACAGTGAAAAAAGAAGCAAAATGGAAAGTGGAAAGTGAACGGTCCACCTTCAAGATCTGCAACCTCGAGGGAGCTGAAAGGAGGACGTATCGTGGTTGTGTGGTCACGGTGTTGGGCCCCTTTCTTTGGCAATTACCATAATATACATTCGTTATAGAATATGAGTCATTTGGTAAGAATATATTACCGTTGCAAGTGAATGTGATGAATGGTGAGAGAAGGCAAGATGCTCCATAGACCTCTCACAGAAATGAAAACAACAAATAACGGGTGGGAACTATGTTGCAACACAGTAATTCGAGGGTCAAAACTCCCAAAACGGAACGCAAGAGTCATAAGAGGTCGTACTCGTGTGGAAGAAATAGGAGGTACGTATGTCTGGAGGTCCTTCCTTACACCTCGCTGTTCCAAACGGACGTTACACCTCGACAAAGACGCGAATTTGAATACAGGAAACAGACACGTCAATGACTGGAGGAACAGTTTATAATTTTGTGAGTAAAAAAACGAGAGAACATAGATCTCCCGCTTCGCATTCCAACACGGTGACCACACGACCGCTTCACTAGAGGTTGTACATCATGAGCTTCGACCATTCACTGTCTCTATTTTGCTTCTCTTTTCACACCTTCTTCCTGTTTTCATTCTTGATCTGTGATCAGTTTTTGGCCGGCTATCGACTGGATCATCTCACCACTAAATCTGAGGGTGTGCGAAGGGGAATTTCCCCTGTTAGTACAGTGTTTAAATAATGTTTACGGTCACATTATATTCACTTTTGCAGTGGCTCATAATATGATGTCCAATGGCAGCTTTGAACTTCGAAAATATCTTGGAGCGGGTGGGGGCTTCTAAAAATTAAAAAAAATGTCTTTGTTGATACAAAAACTGCTTCAGCACTTCAGGGAAATTCTGCTTGAAGATGGCACACGTGTTATCTGTTCCTTTCTCATTTTGTGGTTTCAAACAGGATGAGGCTGAGGCTGGTATCACTTTCCTGCAGTCACAGAATGGGGTTGGATTGATTCCCACACGCTGAATGTAAGCCGGAAAGCATTCAATGTATCAATCCATCCCGGTGATACTACTGTGACCACATTCCAGCACCCGTAATTAACATCGTTTGCTGCAAGCAAGTCCCTTTGATAAGTCTGCCGCAGGAATTTGCTGAGCATTTTTGCACTGACCTACCACTTACTTAACTAACCCGTGACGAAACGCACTGCTCTTCGTTGAATCCGTTCTCTGTCTTCTGTTAATGCTACCTGACAATGATCCCAAACTGACGATAAATACTGAAATATCAGTCTAACGAGTGTTTTGTTTGAAACTTCCTGGCAGATTAAAACTGTGTGCCCGACCGAGACTCGAACTCGGGACCTTTGCCTTTCGCGGGCAGGTGCTCTACCAACTGAGCTACCAAAGCACGACTCACGCCCGCTACTCACAGCTTTACTTCTGCCAGTACCTCGTCTCCTACCTTCCAAACTTTACAGAAGCTCTCCTGCGAACCTTGCAGAACTAGCACTCCTGAAAGAAAGGATATTGCGGAGACATGGCTGTGGCTAAGCCATGTGGCTAAGCCATGTCTCCGCAATATCCTTTCTTTCAGGAGTGCTAGTTCTGCAAGGTTCGCAGGAGAGCTTCTGTAAAGTTTGGAAGGTAGGAGACGAGGTACTGGCAGAAGTAAAGCTGTGAGTAGCGGGCGTGAGTCGTGCTTCGGTAGCTCAGTTGGTAGAGCACCTGCCCGCGAAAGGCAAAGGTCCCGAGTTCGAGTCTCGGTCGGGCACACAGTTTTAATCTGCCAGGAAGTTTCATATCAGCGCACACTCCGCTGCAGAGTGAAAATCTCATTCTGAGTGTTTTGTTTGACACATCCTTCGTGGAAGAATTATATTCTTTCATCATGCACCTCAGCCAGGCATTTGCTTTTGGTACAACTAGTTTTATGTATCATTTCATTACAAGTCCTTGCGCAAGTTTACTTTAGGTATTTTACGGTTGTTACTGTTTCCAATGTTTTATCACCAAAAGTATAATCGAGCATCAATGGATTCCGACGCCTATTAACGTGCAATACCGGTACATTGCATTTATTTAGGTTCAGGTCGAACTACCATTCTCTCAAACTTCGATCATCTGCAGCTCTTTCTGCGTTTCCGTAAAGTCATCTGATGTTGCAGACATCGTCGTCGACGAATAGGTTTACGATGTATTGACAGCGCCCAGAAGATCATTTATGTATATTATAAACAATAGCAGATTTGTAGCAGTTGAGTACTCCCCATGTTACTTTTAACATATCTACTTCAATCCGTTGCAACAACGTGTTGAAGTCCATCAACTGGTAAGATCCGAAACGAGCCACAAATCTGTTCCTATATTCGCGAAGCTCGTATTTGAACTCACTAAACCAAACTGTGGAACTGTATAGAGAGCCTTCTGGAAGAAAGGACACTACATCAACCCACTGCCAGTGTCTACTACACTCTGAATCTCTCGGACGAACAGGGCGAGCTGTTTCTCAAGATCTCAGTTTACGCAGTGCCTGCAGATTATTAAACATGGGATCTCCGTGCTCCAGAATTATCATAAAATGTGGTTTGTAATTGTACTACAGAGTGTCGTCAGCGCATGCTGATTTGTATTCGTGTGACGGCCCTTAGTAAAAACGGGAATGACGGGCTCTTATTACTTACTTACTTAATACCCTCCGTTGTTCAATTGACTGCCAGTCAGAAGTTCGTTCGCATACTCTGTTCAGAATCGTACAAATATATTCGTAGCTCTTATACCTTTCTCTGTACTGTTTTTCGTAAGGTCTTCGGATGTTTAAGTGAGGATAGATAATGGCACTTAGTCGAATAAAATAAGTCGATGCTTCGGGTTTTAGATTAGGAAATGAGACGGGAAAGGAATAAAAGCGTTTTGCTACTTGGGCCGAAATAGAGAAGATTAAAATATGTGTGGTAAATTGCCAAGTAACCCCGTAGTTCGGAATCCACGTTAAATTTTGTATCCCCTTTAACTAAGTAAGTTCAAAGATGCTAGAATGGCAAGGGTATAACGCAACCAAAAGGACCTTGTCAACTGCTTTGTTCGGATAAACCTTCGGTAGAGGACAGCTATACCTCACTGCTGTACGGACACCCATAACGAATAATCAGAAGGCCTGTACTAGAGTTGACCTGCTCCTATTCGAACTTACTATGGAATATGCAATGATAGAAATTCAGTTGTTCGATTTAGTAACATGTTAATATATTCTGAGTGGTCGCCTGACAATCAGCCTGAGATATAAATGTAAACTTATGATAAAAAGCACGTTGCTTAAACTTATGCATGTTTTGAATTTTTTCAGTCATTTTAAGACTGTAATGTATTTAATTACATTCATTTATACAAGTTGAAACACTGTCTATAAACAAGTCTCTCTCTCACTCTCCAAAATACAGTCTAAAACGAAGTGTACATCAGGCTATTCACCGGAGATTTTGGATAACAGAAGTAACCATTCTCTGTGACTTTTCTTTTGTAAAAACTGAGTGTGATTTCACCGACTTAAAAGCTGCTTTGCCTTCAACGATGAATTTTTGCAGAATGAGATTTTCACTCTGCAGCGGAGTGTGCGCTGATATGAAACTTCCTGGCAGATTAAAACTGTGTGTCCGACCGAGACTCGAACTCGGGACCTTTGCCTTTCGCGGGCAAGTGCTCTACCATTTGAGCTACCGAAGCACGACTCACGCCCGGTCCTCACAGCTTTTCTTCTGCCAGTATCTCGTCTCCTACCTTCCAAACTTTACAGAAGCTCTCCTTCGAACCATGCAGAACTAGCACTCCTGAAAGAAAGGATATTGCAGAGACATGGCTTAGCCACAGCCTGGGGGATGTTTCCAGAATGAGATTTTCACTCTGCAGCGGAGTGTGCGCTTTACAAAAAATACAAGAGCGGAAGCAGCAACGAAATTTCTCTCTCTCGCCTAACCATTACTTCGTGAAAAGTTCCTTTTATATCGAGTCTTCCAATGTAGAGGGAAGATCAGAACTTACGCCATTAGCGCCGTGCGTCGCCATATGGCAAAGCACACACTTTTTTAAATTCGTTGTTTCAGCGACATCAAGGAAGCGAGAATATTGGCAGCCGTTGCTTCAGTTTCGCAGGACTGTAAAGATCACTACAATGATACAGTTTTAACAATACATTTAAAAGTTGCGACTATGAAGTGTTGGAATTCATTTGCTGAATGGGAAAGAAAAATGGAGTATAATACCGAGTAAGTATGATTTACAGAATAATATATGAAATATATTGTTTTTAGCATGGCTGTGCTTTATATACTCAAATATATATTTTTTAAAGTTATTGCTTATTGTGAAATAAATTACATTGAGTTAGACCGTTTGAACTTCGGTGTTTCTATATGGAAACCCTAGGGACTTTTACTCATGAAAGTGACAAATTTCCCTTTTTTCTTCTAGAAGAGGTTTGTCGCTTGCTGAGGCGATGGAGATTCTTTCAAATGTTCAAATGTATGTGAAATCTTATGGGACTTAACTGCTAAGGTCATCAGTCCCTAAGCTTACACACTACTTAACCTAAATTCTCATAAGGACAAACACACACCCATCCCCGAGGGAGGCCGGTACCAGCCGCACAGTCCATTACTGCAGCGCCCAGACCGCTCGGCTAATCCCGCGCCGGAGATTCTTTATAACGATGATACTGAATTGATGCGCTTGTTGAGCTTCCAGATCTGAATGCAGACAGAAACGAAGATTTACGAATCGAAGATGTTGGTGGGTAAGTAGAACTATCACTGGTTTGTTTTGCATTGTCTGTTTGCTGATACTGACTACTTTATGATTCTTTTATTCCACACCATATTGTTAAAAATTAGTAGACAACCTGTCCTCTAGTCAGTTACGAGCTAATGCTGAAATAAGGTTGCCAAGTAACGAAAGGATCGGTGGTGATTATGAGGATGGCAGAATCAGTGAATGCTGCGCAAGACCCAACGGTTGTGAACCAGCTGCACCACGTCCAAGTTTACTAGAGCCACCTGTATCAGGCGTAAGATCTACCTTATTATCGGACAATATTGTGAACTAGTATTCTGACAGATGTGGGAGGCGGCGGGAGAAAGGAGCTGACTTAGACATTCAAAACCCCTATCCATTTCCGAGGCCTGTCTAGTCGAGGTATGAAAACATGTCGATCAGTGATAGAGTTGAACATTTTATTGATGATGAATTTTTGAACATTTGGTGAAAAACACAAGGCTTTAATCATTATTTCTCAATTTTCAGGAGCAAAAATTAAGGTAGACGAGATGCGGTGTTGCATCTCAATTTTTTTTATGTTAGAAGCTACAATAGGATAACACCTAGAAGGAACTATTGGGACTCAAACGATGACATGAAAAACTTGGCTGTGTCTCGGTCTGTGGTCTGTGAGAAGAGACAGATTTCTACATATATGTAGGTTTCTACACTGTGCAGATAACACTAATATCAATCAAAATGACAAGGAATGGTAAATTCGTCCTATTATGGAGATTCTAAAGAATCACTGATTTTAGAATTTCATACCCGAGGAACACCTGTCATATGATAAATGTATGGTGAAGTACATCGGCCGCCACGGACGCAAACAATTCATCCGAGGTAAGCCTGTTAGTTTCGGCTACAATATTTGGAGCCTCAACAACAAAGGTAGATATTTGGTAAATTAGGAACTGTATCAGAGAAACTAACAAAGCGACAAGTCCCTTATATGTTTTATAAGATGAAATTTCTGAAGACAGACGCATCTCTGTTTCCATTTCTCAAGTACTGTGAGTACTCTGCCTTGGGTACCATCAGAGAAAATAGGTTTCCAAAAGAATGTCCAATGGAAAACAAAATAATCATTTTCCAAGAAATATCGTGGACATTTTGAGATAGAAATAAAGAAGAATGATGGGTGATGGTATGTGCGTTGGCTGGACAACTCAGTTGTCACAAAGATCTCTTCTTCCTGCGGTGTTCAAGAAGTTGGCCAAGTCAAGAGATTTTCGCAACTAAAAAAAGCAAAATATAATGATTCCCAGAGCAAAACTGGTACTCAAATATATCATATATGTGTGGGAGGTAATGATCCGTTGGATAAGAATCTAGCATGCTACCATAATGGGATGAGAAGCATGGAATTGTACTGGACTATCTTTACATGGACGTTAGATGTCGCCATACAAAACAGTTGGACTTTGTACAATAAAGGAAGAAACCAAAATATTTTTCTGGTGGAATTCAAGAGTGGTGTAGCAGCGTTGTAGTTGCAGAGACACTAAGTTTTACGCAAAGAAGACGGAAGATCTTCTACATCAAAGACATCTTCTGATAGTCGCATATTAGATTCAATTACGTTTCATAAAAACGACCACCTCGTCCGACATACAGCAGGAAAGGTGAAAAAGAGGTGTACGCACAGGGATACTCACAGGGACTGTAAATCTATTTTGTGAAGAATGTGTTCCTGATGGTATGTGAGATTGTGTATAGATTACTTTATTCCGTTTCATGTACAGTAAAGTTGAGCCGAAGTATTTGATTCTTTTAGCCATTTCCCATTATCAGTTGTATTCTGTTATAAAATAACAATTGTATTATGAAGAGTTTATAATAAATTTACTTGCAATAACATATTTGCTTTGTTGAAGTAGTAATCCATATAAATTTAGGTAGTGAAAGCGCCTAGCTTTGCCATATGGCAACATCAAGTATCTTGCTAAAGGCGGTAGTGACTTTTGTAAAAACAATAATGTTGTGTAATTTATGCCTTGTAGAGACATGTTAACGCAAGAAAATATAAATTTTAAAGGAAAATAAATTCAGGCACTAATGGATTAAGTAATGCTTGTTGGCAACCTTCTTCTCCCTGAATGTATAAAAATGACACAACAATATATTAGAATTTTTGAAAATGACAGTACTTTCAGGACGCTTTTTAATCTGCTGAGTTTACGAGTAACAATCTTCAATAAAAATTGATTACGTATGTCGGCTTCAGTGTTGTGTTTATTAATATTTACGAAACTTTTGTATGAACTGAACTGTGGACAAAGCCCGACCAACAGGCATTACATGTATTGACCAAAAATGATAGTGAATTGAGAATGGCTAGTTACTAGCTGAAATCTAGATCTGCCAATAAAAATTCCAAAGGACGACTGATAGCTGAAATCTATTTTTTACAAATCAAAATAACGGTCGCTGCGTGCAACAGCCTCTAAATGGAGGGTAACGTGATGAAAGTTTCAGTTTCACAAATTTGAACAGAATATTTTAGACATAGGGAAAAATCATAAAAAAATAAACAAAGAAAAATGAAACAAAAATTTGCTCAATAGATGGCGTTGTAAGCGTCAGAAAATAGCTGCCCGCAAGTAGACCTGCAGATGTTTCGGACAATCGAGGCTATGAGGAAAGGCACTGATCCGAAATATGCTAAGGAACGGGAGAAAACGATTAAGAAATTCGAGAAGACAGATGGTTTTAAAGTGCAACGTGGAAGAGAGAGGAAAAAAGTTCTCGAATGGTGGTGTGCAAACATGCAGTGCACAGGGAATTTCCTGAAGACTGGAAGTGCCTGAGAGCGCGGTGTATAAAATCCTACAAAACATCCTGCGCTGCTGGCAACACAAAATCACGCGTGTTCAGGAGTTGCTATCTGCTGACGCGCCAACAGGACAAAAGTTCGTTCTGAAATTTCTTGCTAGCATGTAAATAGACAATGAATGGCCATGGAACAATATGTGGACATACGAAGCCCATTTTCATATCCACGGACTTGTCAATATGCAGAACTACGGAATCAGGGCAACGGAAAATTCGCACGCTCATCAACCGGTATCACTTCTTACTGCAAAGGTGAAGGTGATGTGGGTTGACTACATCGTTTATCAAAGTGCCGCCTTTTTTCGAGGAGGTGTGTCCTGCAGGTCCTATTACCAGTGTCGTCACTGGCTTACGCTAAAAGAGTCTTTTACGTACCAACGTCATTCCAACCATCAACAGCGTGGATATGTGGATGGATCATTTACATGCAAGATGGTGGTCCTCCGCACATTGCACCGACAGTGAAGCAGCTGCGACAGAAACATTTCGGAAAAGCTAGAATTATCAGCCATAGTTACCCTACATTTGTCCTCCAGATCGCCTAATCTTAATCCGTGTGACATCTGGCTGTGGGTGATGATGATGATGTTTGGTTTCTAGTGCGCTAAACTGTGCGGTCATCAGCGCCCGTAGAAAGTCCCAATTTTTTCACAGTCCAATTTTTTCCGCAGTCCAATCTAGCCAGTCACGAATGATGAGGATGATGATCAAATGACGAGAATAGCACAAACATCCAGACCCCTGGCAGAGAAAATCCTCAACCCGGTTGGGAATCTAATCCGGGACCCCGTGATCCAGAGATAGCAACACTACCCACTAGACCACGAGCTGCGGACTCTGTCTGTGGGGTTGCCTGAAAAATGTTGTGTTCAGTGCTCCAATTACTAAGTAGTGGAGCTGAAGGCACGCATTGCGTAACGTATTCTGAACGTGACCCCCGACACACTCTGATTTGTTGTGGAGCATGCTGTTTCTCGATTTCAACTTCTGGCAACAAACGGTGGACAGCATACTGAACATACCTTGCGCCAGTATTACGACAGCTAGAACTCGGTGTTATTCGGCGGCCCAGGACAATTAAAACACATGTTATTTTGCTTTTTATGCTATATTTGGTTCAGGGACAATCAAAAATCTAAGGCATTTTGCTTTTTATACGGATTTGGCCTCAGGACACTCAAAATTCGATACTTCCCGTCCGCTGTGGTATGACCTTGCATCGTGGATGAGCTTTCCTAACAGTGCCACAGTTGACTACTGAACTTGTGCAGTCATGCACTTTTAACAGTACGGATAGTGTAATCTGTAACTCACACCATAGCCAATGTATTGCGATTCATCTATTATTTGTAGCCGATCCCTGCTACGTTAACATGCTTACAGCACCATCTATTGGTAAACATTCCTTCTTTTTTTTCATGAAGTTTCCTCCATGTTAGTAATATGTTGTTCAAATTTGGCTTGACCCTGAGCAGTGGTTCTCTTTCTACAGCGTTTTGAAAGTGGAATTTTAACCATGGGCACCCTGTGTATGGCAATAAGTCATTCATACACGAAGTCAATAGCAATTGCAAGGAAGCTAAAGCGAAATGTCTCAACAAAATTTTAGATGCAATCGGAAAAAATGGTCGTGAGAAAGACAGACTGAGGACAAGAGGAAGTCAAAATAACTGTCGTGAAATTTAAATGCAAAGACGTCAGTATTTTGGGTTCATCAGGAATCTCACTGTCAAACACAGTGGAGATAGTAGTAAGGTAAAGAGTAGACTGAGGGCTATTGCAGAAACTGCCTGCTGACGTGGTAGAAGTAGAAATGAGCATCGATTTGGATGAGACAAGGGATCGTTGCCCTTGAGATTAAAGCAAGTCAGAAAGTAGCAACCAAATGATTATTCTGCCAATGATCTGCAAACGTATGCACACAATACCGGACTTTCGAAAGTATTTCATCCACAAAATTTCCAAGATAATGAGAGCAGATAAATGCGAGAACTGTCGCACACATCTCATGCACGAAGTTTATTGAAAATAATAATACAGCGTACATCATAACAAATGATGTAAACGCATACAGCTGAAAGTACTAGATACTAGAAGCAAAAAGTCTTAGTAGACATGAGGTCTAAAACGCATAGCTTAAGAGCTATGAGCACTTCTTCAACGTCCATACTGTGAAACAAATCTCTTATACTGCATGTTCGTTGCTTTCCGTATTTTGAGAGATGATAGTATGGACACACCAAGAAAACAACGTCCTGTAAACAAGGGGCCTATAGACCATACCTTAAGAACTATGAGCACTCTTGTCATCTTCGCTACTGTGAAACACATTTCCTCTACTGAACCGCTGCTCGTAGCTCGTATGGCATGCTCTTTAGAGCCCATGTTTACCGGTCTTTTTTCCTTGTTTTTATCCATAGCACCTCCGCCAAAATCTGGAAAGCAAAGAGCTTGCAGTAGAACAGATTTGTTTCACAGTATGAAAGATGAAGAGGTGCTTGTAACTCATAAGGTACTTTTACTGAGACTGCTTTGGTCCCTGTACGGTGTTCTTATAATTATATGCGTTTACCCCATTAATTATGACATACACTGTATGCATAACAGTGGAAAAGTAAATTGATGGTTCAAATGGTTCAAATGGCTCTGAGCACTATGGGACTTAACATCTGTGGTCATCAGTCCCCTAGAACTTAGAACTACTTAAACCTAACTAACCTAAGGACATCACACACATCCATGCCCGAGGCAGGATTCGAACCTGCGACTGTAGCAGTCCCGCGGTTCCGGACTGAGCGCCTAGAACCGCTAGACCACCGCGGCCGGCGAAAAGTAAATTGACAATGCAGTGTTTAATTTGTGAAGTTGTTTTTGGCTTTACGTAATTAAATTTCTCGAATGTGATTGTGACTGTGATCCGTTGACCATTTCACTGTGCATTTTAAGGATACTGCACCTATTTACAAACGTCAAGTATGACGATGTGGTATTCGTGATTCGTAATGAAAATGGTACTGCTGCGGCTTGTAGAGAACAGGGTACATGATTTGTAGAGATCGCAGAGTACTAGATCCAATAGGACTCACTCGTATTTTCACCAGAATGCGTGAGAATGCGGAACTTCTCAGAAGACATATTTCATCTCAACGTGCGAATGAACAGTGTATGGATCAAGTAAGACATTAGTCATTTGATAGAACGTAGTGCTTCAATAACAGCACTGATAATTTATACACATATAGATGTTATACTTCAACAATTTGGCGGACTTGACATACGCACAGTATCTATACCTGTCATTTACAACGGACTCAACATCCTAGAGAAAGAGAGGGAGGTAGACGATTGGAATTTTGTCGTTGGCTAACCGCAAATCGACAGTAATCTCATTAATACTGTTTACTGCTGTGCCATGAATTTGTAATTCGCGGCACGTCTTGTTTACTGCCCCGCCCAGCTACCTACTTTAACATTGCTGTCGTCCTTACGCTTCGATAGAGGGCGAGGTTAGCGCTTTTGTTCTGCTACTGGCACTGTTCCGAACGTGGATGGGGCAATGCGAGATGGGAGGAAGAGTCTTGAGCCGACCAGCACTCAAGCCAGGATCTTGATCTGACCAGAGGACGAGCCGGACAGGGTAGTCGGGCCCTGAATTGCGAGTGGCTGCGTGCAGTGGAATTCATTCCGCTAGCGGCAAGTGGCGACCATCCAGAGTGGTCTTGCGGAGAGCAGAGGCTGTCTTTCATGCTGTGTGTGCTGTAATCTGGGTCGTCCTTGCAGTACGCTGGATGCCCTCAGAGCAGTTCGACGCAACTGGTAGAGAGGCAAGAAAGGGTAGGCTTCTCCAAGCTGTAAACCAAGGAACTGTCTACGGGAACTCACTAACGGTCAACAAGGAGCGTTGGCCGCTGCGTGAACACAAACAACACAGTGGGGCGGTTGGTTCCCGGTCGAGAGGACAACGATTCCATTGTAGATAATTTTAGAAATGGGGCAGCCACAGCTAAAGTAATTATACTTATTGTACTTAATTCATTTACCAATTCATACAGTATGACAGGTTTTTTAAATACGAGTGTTAAAACCATTAAAACATAAAATTGAGTGGAACGTCCAATGATCCGCAATAGGTGTTTTTATTGAAGTCGATTAGAGACTCACACAGCCTATTTGGTAAGCTTTGCATCTTCAGTGTTCTGTCACAAGCTATAGAGAGCTATTATACACTCCTGGAAATGGAAAAAAGAACACATTGACACCGGTGTGTCAGACCCACCATACTTGCTCCGGACACTGCGAGAGGGCTGTACAAGCAATGATCACACGCACGGCACAGCGGACACACCAGGAACTGCGGTGTTGGCCGTCGAATGGCGCTAGCTGCGCAGCATTTGTGCACCGCCGCCGTCAGTGTCAGCCAGTTTGCCGTGGCATACGGAGCTCCATCGCAGTCTTTAACACTGGTAGCATGCCGCGACAGCGTGGACGTGAACCGTATGTGCAGTTGACGGACTTTGAGCGAGGGCGTATAGTGGGCACGCGGGAGGCCGGGTGGACGTACCGCCGAATTGCTCAACACGTGGGGCGTGAGGTCTCCACAGTACATCGATGTTGTCGCCAGTGGTCGGCGGAAGGTGCACGTGCCCGTCGACCTGGGACCGGACCGCAGCGACGCACGGATGCACGCCAAGACCGTAGGATCCTACGCAGTGCCGTAGGGGACCGCACCGCCACTTCCCAGCAAATTAGGGACACTGTTGCTCCTGGGGTATCGGCGAGGACCTTTCGCAACCGTCTCCATGAAGCTGGGCTACGGTCCCGCACACCGTTAGGCCGTCTTCCGCTCACGCCCCAACATCGTGCAGCCCGCCTCCAGTGGTATCGCGACAGGCGTGAATGGAGGGACGAATGGAGACGTGTCGTCTTCAGCGATGAGAGTCGCTTCTGCCTTGGTGCCAATGATGGTCGTATGCATGTTTGGCGCCGTGAAGGTGAGCGCCACAATCAGGACTGCATACGACCGAGGCACACAGGGCCAACACCCGGCATCATGGTGTGGGGAGCGATCTCCTACACTGGCCGTACACCACTTGTGATCGTCGAGGGGACACTGAATAGTGCACGGTACATCCAAACCGTCATCGAACCCATCGTTCTACCATTCCTAGACCGGCAAGGGAACTTGCTGTTCCAACAGGACAATGCACGTCCGCATGTATCCCGTGCCACCCAACGTGCTCTAGAAGGTGTAAGTCAACTACCCTGGCCAGCAAGATCTCCGGATCTGTCCCCCATTGAGCATGTTTGGGACTGGATGAAGCGTCGTCTCATGCGGTCTGCACGTCCAGCACGAACGCTGGTCCAACTGAGGCGCCAGGTGGAAATGGCATGGCAAGCCGTTCCACAGGACTACATCCAGCATCTCTACGATCGTCTCCATGGGAGAATAGCAGCCTGCATTGCTGCGAAAGGTGGATATACACTGTACTAGTGCCGACATTGTGCATGCTCTGTTGCCTGCGTCTATGTGCCTGTGGTTCTGTCTGTGTGATCATGTGATGTATCTGACCCCAGGAATGTGTCAATAAAGTTTCCCCTTCCTGGGACAATGAATTCACGGTGTTCTTATTTCAATTTCCAGGAGTGTACAATGAAGAGCCATAGAAACTGGTACACCTGCTTAATATCGTGTAGGGCGCCCGTGAGCACGTAGAAGTGCCGCAACACGACGTGCCATGTACTCGACTAATGTCTGAAGTAGTGCTACACGGTATTGGCACCATGAACCCTGCAGGGCTGTCTATAAATCTGTAAGGGTACGAGGGGTTGGAGATCTCTGGTGCACAGCACGTTGCAAGGCATCCAAGATATGCTCAACAATGTTCCTGTCTCGGGAGCCTGGTGGCCAGAGGAAGTGTTTGAACTCAGAAGATTGTTCCTGGAGCTTCTCTGTACCAATTCTGGACGTGTGGGGTGTCGTATTGTCCTCCTGGAATTTCCCAAGTCCGTCGGAATCCACAATGGACATGAATGGATGCACGTGATCAGACAGATCACTCCAACTGCACACGCCCCACAAAATCACAAAGCCTCCACCAGCTTGAACAGTCCCCTGCTGACATGAAGGGTCCATGGATTCATTAGGTTATCTCCATACTCGTATACATGCATCCGCTCAATACAACTTGAAACGAGACTTGTGCGACCAGGCAACATGTTTTCAGTGATCAATAGTCCAATGTCGGTGTTGACGGGCCCAAGTGAGGCATAAAGCTTTGTGTTGTGGAGTCATCAAGGTTACACGAGTGGGCCTTCGGCTCTGAAAGCCCACATCGATGTGTTTCGTTGAATGGTTCGCACGCTGACACTTATTGACGGCTAGCATTGAAATCTGCAACAATTTGCGGAAGGTTTGCACTTCCGTCACTTAAACGGTTCTCTTCAGTCATCGTTGGTCCCCTTTTTATAGAACCTTTTCGCGACCGCAGCGATATCGAAGATTTGATGTTTTGCCAGATTCCTGATATTCACGGCACGCTTCATGGCTACCTTGGAGATGCTATGTCCCATCGCTCATGCGCCGACTGTAGCACCACGTTCGAACTCTCTTAAATCTTGATAACCCTACTATCTAACATCTGCGTCAGGTACACTTTGTAAGGTATGTGCTCAGGTCTGATCAGGGTAGCTCCAGAAAATAAAGTCGGTAGTTGCCAACCGCAAGGTAGGACGAGTATAATATCTTTGAGTAGGAGGTTCTTTGATGGTTAAGAGAGCCGGGCGCGCGCAGTAAAAAAACCGAAGAGTCTCAGGTAGGTGCCCGGAGGAAGCAGCTTTAAGGTAGGTCGCTCTTGCTTCCCCTGACCAAACTTTAGCACGTAAATGAGAGAAGATATATAACCATTTCAAATTGGTTTTCGTTAGATAATGTTCAGTGTTAGGATTTGAGTGTCCAAGGTTTGACGCAATAAGCGTTTTGTAAAATTTTTTGTAAGAGCGATATTTCTACTCAGTATCTTCGGGCGAAGTGTACCTCCAATTTCATGTCTACAGGAGGAAGACACAAAAAGTGCCTGTACTTAAACGCTAATAGCTGCCACTACAGAGCGCGAACCACATGCGACAAGGAAAGCGTGGCTTCCGAGTTACAGCATCTACGCGAAATGTTTCGCAAAAATGGCTCTTGGAGATACAAATAAGAAGCGTTCTCCAGCCGAACGAGAGGAAGGAAGAAGGAAGGGAGATCCCTCAGAACCAGGTCATTACAAACGTAGCCAAGCTCGAAATGCTTCAAGGATAGGGAAGGAAATCGGTAGTGTCCTTTCAGCGAGACCATCGCGGCATTTGCCTGGAGCGGCATAGAGAAATCACGGGAAATCTAAATCTTGTACCGAGCAAGAGGGAGAAAGAAAACGACCCAGAAGAATAAATCAAACACCTGGCGTTCTTGCCCTATCTAGGACCGCACTCATCCAAGATCACCAGGATAATGGAGAAACACAACATAAAAATCATTTTCTGCTCAACGGTTAAAATAATCGACAATATGCTTGGGCTAGTCGAAGACCATCTAGGGCTGCAAGCACTTGACGTCTACAGCACCAGTTGCGAGTGTGACACGCAGTACATTAGCCAGACGCAGCGATGCATCAAGCAGTGCTGTTCAGAACATGGGAGGAGCGTTTGCTTCGACTAATCGACAAAACTGCAGTGGCGGAGCACAGCATCAACGAAGGCCACGTATTTGTTTTTGAATCGACAAAGGGGCTGTGCCACACCACTATTCTGAGAGTCGGTCATCAAAGAGAAAGTGACTGTAAGAGAACATAAGGATGTTGTCAACTGGGACATCGTTTTCCAACTGAGCTCCTCATGGGATGTGCCGTTAACAAAAATACATGACACTTCGCCTGAAGATGAGGAGTAGGAAACTCGTCGAAACTTTGTAACAAGACGCCATGTGTGTGGAAGGAGTGGAGGGGGAGGGCATCTGAGTGTGGCTTGTTTTTGAATCTTTCTGATAGATTAAAACTGTGTGCCAGATCAGGAGTCGAACCCAGAACCTTCACTTTTATAGGCAATGATCTCGGGCTGGGCTCTTATTGTTGCTACCATACTTATTAAAGAACTAAAAACCCGCCTCGAATGCGAAAAAAAGCACCTAGTGTTAAGTGTTAACCCAGGTTTCGGCGTAGACAACTACACCTTCTTCAGAACAACAATAAAACGCACAAGTGCCTAAGAAGACCTTTGTCAATGATTAAAAGAACACCGTCGCTATACATTTATAAACGAGAAAAAAAAGGAAAACACAAACAGTACGTATGTACAAAGTTAAAACCACTACTATACTTAATGGAGTACACTCCACCTCACACCGGCTTATGTTCGATGGCCTATGACCCGCCATAAATTGCAGCTACAAACGGTCGCTCACTTACAAGCCTGAACCGCTAACTATGCACATGCGCAAGACAAGGGAAGTTAATTGAATGCGCATGGGCATACGAATACGAGAAAGTTTATACATGGGTCGGGGCTAAATGGCCCATATATTCCCAACCGTGGATCAACGTATATCAAAAAATGAAATGGATAGAACAAGAGACAGGCTAAATAGGAGCTGAAACCTAAAAATAACCGCACACGGTAGCTTATGGCAGTAAAGAAACTTATATATGAAGCTACCTATGAAAACAGGAGGAACTCTAAAAAATTATACCTAAAGCCAGTAGTTAGCCTGGGGGGGGCTGAGGGGACGTAATGTAAAGACGTCGTGGTAATAACACCCCACGGTTTATCCCTATATCTTTATGTAGCTATAAATAATCTGCAAAAAGCCTAAGCCTACAAGCAACTCGAACAATTTAGTAATTAATGTCACAGGTGTGGTGTTGTCCTTAAATTTTCTCTATTATTTAGTTTTACATTTTCCAGGAGGAACATGTTTGTAACCTACGAGTCTTCTTATTTATAGTGTTCTGATAGATACCTCTGCTTCAGTTTTATAGCGAGGCTGTGTGAAACACATGGTAGTGCGTCGTTCGTGCAGCTACAAATTAATGCAAATACGGACCGAGAAGCGAGTGCAAATTAACGACAGGTAACCAGCACGCCGGTGCCTACAGCCGGTGCAAAGTCAATATTTTATTACGCTAACAGTTGCGGACCGCAGCGGAATAGCTCCGGTTAATGGATGTAGTGCAGAAGTACGAATGAAATTAGCCATCTGGCGGCCGCGTGCGGCAATGGTTGAATTAACGCGCAACCGCTGGCAACACGTGCGGGCCAGCTCATTATGGTCGCTCCGACGCCCGTCCGCCAGCCACTCGGACGGTCGCTGACCAAAGCGTCCGTGGATTTTCACGTTGGTTGCAAATGTCAAGAAAGGAATACGTTGCAAAACATGTAACGTGACATTTGAGGACTGTTCCAATAATAACTAATAGAAAATGGAGAGTTATATGTAGATTTTGCATAAACTATTGCTGTATAGTACTTCAGATTGACCAGTGCTTTATGCTTGTAGGTTGATAGGCTACCTTTAGGCATAATAGGTGGACAGATTTGTGGTTAGACACACCACACTTTCTGACCTTCAGTAGCTCATTACTTCTGTGGGCCTGAACTACAAAATCCCAGTATCTTCAGCTTCAGGACAAAAAATAAATAGAAACTTAAGTAAAATTCCTCTGTGTTGACTCTTAAACAGCTTAGGCGGGCATAGAAATATCTCTGTGGCACAGAGATGGGCTCAACATCATGCCGGATGGACCGCTCAGGATTGGCATCACGTTCTCTTCACCGATGAGAGTCGCATATTCCTTCAACCAGACAATCGTCGGAATCGTGTTCGGAGGCAACCTTGTCAGGCTGAAAGCCTTAGACTAATTGTCCAGCGAGTGCAGCAAGGTGGAGGTTCCCTGCTGTTTTGGGGTGGCATTATGCTGGGCCGATGTACGCCGCTGGTGGTCATGGAAGGCGCCGTAGTGGCTGTAGGATAAGTGAATGCCATCCTCCGACCGATAGTGCAACCTTATCGTCAGCATATTGGCGAGGCATCCGTCTTCATGGGCGACAATTCGCACCCCCATCGTGCACATCTTGTGAATGACTTCCTTCAGGATAACGACTAGAGTGGCCAGCATGTTCTCCAGACATGAACCCTATCGAACATGCTGGGATAGATTGAAAAGGGTTGTTTATGGATGACGTGACCCACCAACCGCTCTGAGGGATCTACGCCGAATCGCCGTTGAGAAATGGGACAATCTGGACCAACAGTGCCTTGATGAATTTGTGGTTAGTATGCCACGACGAATGCGGGCATGCGTCAATGCAAGAGGACGTGATACTGGGTATTAGAGATACCGGAGTGTACATCAATCTGGACCACCACCTCTGAAGGTCTCGCTGTATGGTGGTACAACATACAATGTGTGCTTTTCGTGAGCAATAAAAAGGGTGGAAATGATGTTTATGTTGATTTCTATTCCAGTTTTCTATACAAGTTTCGGAACTCTCGGAAACGAGGTGATGCAAAACTTTTTTTGGTGTTTGTAATAACAGAAAGTATAGGATAATAAGCTCTCTCTCCACAACAATAATAAAGGCATTTGACTGTGTATTGCTGTATTTATCTTCTGTACTATCTACATTTCGGCTTTTTTGCGATTATCGATTAAAATGCTAAAAGTTTTGAGAGCTTTAACATGTTCTATCCGTTAAAGCAGTCCAAAGCAAGTAAACAAGACTAACACACGGCTTTAAGACGACAGTTACATCTTAAAAGCATTTGTTAGTCTTGTTTATCTGCTTTGGACTGTCTTAACAGATAATGACGTGTTAATAGTCTAAGATCTTTTAGCATAAAAGCCGAAATATAGATAAACACAGTATTACACAGTCAAGAGGCTGGCTATCCTTTCCTAAAATATTGCATGACTGTGGCTCAGCACCATCGAAAACTTTGTAATAGTAAAGCCTCAGGCGGCACCAATGAAAATACAATCATATAGTCTTAATCTAGTATAGATGTATCACCCAAAATAAATATGTCGTCCCACGGAGATTAACTTTACTGAAGGGGCACTCATCATAGTCTACAACAACACACACTGGTCAACAAGATAGCACAAGGACACCCCACAGCGACCAACACCTTAATCAAGCACACAGACAACACTGACAACATACACAATGCATAGTGACACAATAACCAAACATACGTGAGTTATCAAGGGACCTAGAAAGGTTGAAGTTTAATATCGTCATAACAAATAATTTCCCGTGCATGTAGCCAGGTGTGATAGTGGCACAATATCTCGGTGACTTTCATCCGAGAGGCACCAAATAGGCAGTTACCACGCTGCGCTTGATAATGGAAGAAAGAATTAAGAACAATCGTGACAACTTCGTAACATTTGTCATTCAAGAAAAAGCATTCGATAGTGTAAAATTGTGCAAGATACAAGAAATTCTAAAAAAAAGAAAGAAAAAGAGAGATAGGGAAATTCCGGTAACATGTAGTATGTAAAGGAATCAAGAGGACACAATAATACTATGAGTACAAGAACGAAGAGCGTGGATTAAAAAGGGTGTAAGAGAGGGCTGCAGTCTTTCACCTACACATCGAAAAAGCCTACTCCTATATTCAGAGCCGTCAGTTTTTATTCCATCTTTATACCACCGTTTACTTACCACATATTTGTCCACATGTCCGGACGTCAGTATCCAATGGGAACAATATCGTGGCAAGCGACCACGTTGTCATCAGCTGGTTCAAAAAAATGGCTCTGAGCACTATGGGACTTATCTTCTGAGGTCATCAGTCCCCTAGAACTTAGAACTACTTAAACCTAACTAACCTAAGGACACACACCCATGCCCGAGGCAGGATTCGAACCTGCGACCGTAGCGGTCTCGCGGTTCTGGACCGAAGCGCCTAGAACCGCTCGGCCACCGCGGCCGGCCATGGCGGTAACTTCACCGATGTTGGGCTTCGATAAACAAAACCCGTAAGCTGAGAAAATGGTCGATTGGATGTTCCTGTGTCGAAAGAATGCGGTCGGTCAAGAACGAGGAGTCCATTTATTAAAGTAATCAAAATTATTAGTAAAATAAATAGCAGTTGTAGGCGTCAGTAGCTATAGGGTAAGAATGAAAATGTAACTCACCAACAAGCGGGAAAAGCGCTCACTAGAATTCGCACAGCAACGCATACAGTTATTTGGGCAGTAATGAGTGTACAAAATTCGATAATGACTTCGTCTGCTGGATGAGTAGAGCAGTTTGTGAGAATACCGAAAGCAGTAACATACTATGTAACTAGAACCCGACACACTGACGACAACTGACAAAATAACACAACATAACAACCAGACCTGAAACCACAATCAAAGAAGTGCACAGATTAGATGACGAGCATTCAGTTCTAGGATCTTCAAACAGCTAGATATGTTGGAGTAAATTTTATATACAGCTGAGACACACCACTAAGTATGACAATAAGCTGGCGATGAACCATTTATCAACTTGAATCGACAGGAAATGGAGAAATTTAAAAATGTTTGTGTAAAACTTACCTCAAAATTTTGTGAATTTGTACAGCGCAAAATTAATAGTTAAATCGTTGTACTTATCTGGGCTACTTATTAAGATAATGTGCTTGTAATGATTAAGCACAGATCGGTTAGTTGGACAGCCGGAGGCTGTTAACGAAAATACGAGCATATGGAATAAGTTCACAGATATGTGAATGGCTCGAAGACTTCTTAAGTGAAAGACCCCAGTGTGTTGTCCACGACTGTGAGTGATCGTCAGAAACAAGAGTCTCGTCATGAGCGCCCAGGGAAGTGTGATATGACCGCAGTTGTTCTCTATATGCATAAATGATATCGCGGACAGGGTGGGCAGCAGGCTGCGGCTGTTTGCTGATGTTGCTGTGGTGTAAGGTAAGGAGACGATGTTGAGTGATTGTAGGAAGACACAAGACGATTTACACAAAATTTCCCGTTGGTGTGATGAATGTCATCTAGCTCTGAATATGGAAAAATGTCAGTTAATGCAGATGAGTACGAAAAACCACTTGTAATGTTCGGATACAGTATTAATAGTGCGCTGCTTGATTAAGTCACGTTGTTTAAATATCTGGGCGTAACGTTGCAAAACGATAAGAAATGGAACGAGCATGAGAGGATTGTGATAGGGAAGGCGAACGGTCGACTTCGGTTTACTGGGAAAATCTTCGGAAAGAGTGGTTCATCTGTAAAGGAGGCCGCGTATAGGACGCTAGTGCGACCTATTCTAGAATACTGCTAGAGTGTTTGGGATCCGTACCAGGTCAGATAGAAGAAATACATTGAAGCAATTCAGAGGCGAGCAGCTAGATTTGCTACCGTCATGTTAAACTGACTGCCGAACGTTTATACTGCCTCACCATACATTGCGCGTAAGGACCACGAAGATAAGATACGAGAAATTAGGCCTCATACGGAGGTGTACAGATAGTCATTTTTCCTCCTCTCTATTTGCAAGTGGAACAGAAAAGGGAACGAATAGCAGTGGTACAGGATACGCTCTGCCAGGCCTTGTAAGGTGGCTTAAGGAGTATCTATGTAGGTGTAGATGTAGATGTAGAATTATTGTAAAGCTACTTACTTTGTGCATAACGTTTACAGAGGATTTTGTTTTTCACTACCCTCACGGGAAGTTTAAATTATTAAAAAAGTGTAAATGTCGTGTGACTAGGGCCTCCCCTCGGGTAGACCGTTCGCCGGGTGCAAGTCTTTCGATTTGAGGCCACTTCGGCGACTTGCGCGTCGATGGGGATGAAATGATGGTGATTAGGACAACACAACACCCAGTCCCTGAGCGGAGAAAATCTCCGACCCAGCTGGGAATCGAACCCGGGCCCTTAGGATTGACATTGTGTCGCGCTGACCACAACTTTTCTTTTTTCGTGGAATTTGTTCAGGGAGGATGTCCGATGACACCCGTTCAGGTTCTTCGTTGATTCGTTCATTCAGTTTTTTTTATTACAGAGGGTAGCTAATCCTCTGACCGAACACGCTGAGCTACCGTGCCGGCTCACTCAGCTATCAGGGGTGGACGTTTAAATTAATAATGTTAACGAAATAAAAGTTTTCAAAAATCTGACCGACAAAGCCTGTGACATAATAGGGTGAAAGGAAGTTAAAAATCTCTTGCGGCGTGCATGCGATATACCTTGTGTGGCGTTTGTTGGCCAGCATAAGATTGTTTCCCTACCTGGAGCACAAATGTCTCGTATCAAACCGTTCGTCTTCTCTTACACCACTGTGGTAAGTTGTAAACGGTTGATAAAATCTTTTGAGGCTGACAGTCGTCCTCCGGCAACGTTTCAGCAAGAACGCCTGAAGATGGCAAGTAAGAAACTTGCTGAAACGTTGCCGGAGGAAGACGCCTTGACTCGGCTGTCAACCCGAGAAGATTTTATCATCTTTGTAAACAGTTATCGTTTACACCCAGTAGAAATAAAATTTTCTTTATTCTCTATAAATTCCATCAGAAAGTGTAATGAGACGGAACTGTGTCTACATTTTGATTATACCATATGCCAAGTACTTTAGTGTATTTTTTAGTTCTCACTTGTAGATTTATTTTTATGGGGCGTCGTACTCCTCCACAACTCTAAGTTTACCAAGTTCTTTACCCCAATCGATTACAAAAACTTTCCAAACTTTCTGCTTTCAATCGAACGAGATTCACTCTTAAAATTTTTGTATTACACTCGAAACCTTAGAAAATCATCAAGCAAGCATTATAGAACTACCACATTCTCAACATAACGTATAAAACTACAGTAGACCCAGAAGAAGGCCGCTGCAACAGGGGCCGAAACGTTGGCTTTTCTTCAGCAGCAGTAGTTTTATACATTATGGCGTGGTACCACACCCAGAAAATATTTATGTCGACTGACTTAACGCGGAAGCCTACGCAGCTATACTACCACAATCTCATTTATGAATATGCGAAACTCCCATCGTGTGTTTGCTGCGATGTTCCATATAGTATCTAAGTGGCAGATTATTTCGTTGCTCCATTTTTAAAGTAATGAATGTCATTTTTGTAATTTTTGATGTACGTAATCCCTGTTGCTTTGGAAATAATGAGTCGCAGTATCTGATACGGAAAGTTTATAATGATGGATACATTAATATGTAGGCACAATCGAAAAAGTGACTATTGATACATGAGAGTATGCATTCGATGATTCAACGTTTTTCATTATTCGGGAAGTGCGCTCCAACCACAGAGGAGGTAGCTTACAGAACCCTTGTTCGACAAATTCTTAAAGAATGGTCATCAGTCAGGAATCTCTACCAGATAGGACTGATAGAGGAAGTAGAGAAGACCCAAACAAGAACAGCACATTTCTTTACAAGTTCGTTTAGTAAGGGTGAAAGCGTCACGGAGATGTTCAGTCAACTCCGCTGCCAGACGCTGAAAGAGATCTGACGGCATCATGATGTGGTTTACTTTCTTCGGAGATGATGATGTTTAGTTTGAGGGGCGCTAAACTGCGCGGTCATCAGCGTTCGTACAAAACCCAATTTTTAAACACTCCAATTTTTAACTCAATCCAATGTAACAACTGTCACGAATGATGATGATGAGATGATGAGGACAACACAAACAACAGTCCCCGGGCAGAGAAAATCCCCAACCCGGCCGGGAATCGAACTCGGGGCCCCACGATCCAGAAGAAGCAACGCTAACCACTAGACCACGAGCTGCGGACGAAGTTCCGAGAGTGTACGTTCCCAGAAGGGTCAACCTCCTACACATATCTCGCGAAAAAACCAAGAAGATAAAATTAGACAAATTCGAGCCCACGCGGAAGCCTACCAAGAATCGTTTTTCAGGTGAAATATGCCCTACTGGATGAGTAAATTGGGCAAGTTTCAATGGTACACAACCCCTGCTGCACAACGTAAGGTGGCTTGCGGAATGTAGACTGGTCAAAACAGCAAAGTAATTTTAATAAAACAACTACATAGGCCAGATATTCAGAAATTTAAGGGAGTAGGAACTCAAGCGGGCCGACTTGGAGCAGGGGCACCACAGGACATTTTAATTTCCATTGTCTATACTTTTACAAATCATAGGACTTCGTCAGCATGACCAGAAGGAATTCGGGATTCACACTCATAGCAGTGAAAGTTCAAAAACATAACAAAATAAATTTTTTTACATGTGAAAGTTCAACATTTTTTTCACTTACTATTGACTGCATTTGTTGCTATAGGTACAGTTTTCTTCATAAGTAAGAGAGATTCTTCGATGAATTTTGCACACCATACAAACCATACTTACAGGTGTATGAAAATCTAGAATTTTCCTAATCTATTAAAAACTGTGGTAAAAATTGAGATAATTAACTATAAAATTAGAGTTTAAAATCTACCAGCTCATTCATTTGTTTATAAAATACATAAATTCTAGATTTTCATACACCTGTAAGTATGGTTTGTATGCTGTGCAAAATTCATCGAAGAATCTCTCTTACTTATGAAGAACAGTGTCTCTATAGCAATAAGTGCAGCCAATACTAAGGGAGGAAAATAAAGAAATTTCACATGTAAAAAAAATTGTGATGTTTTTGAGCTTCAACTTCTATAAGTGTAAATTCTGAATCCTTCCTGGTCATGCTGACAATGTCTTATGAACTTATTTGTAGAATTATAGACAATGGAAATTAAAATCTCCTGTGATGCCTCTCCTGCTCTAAGTCGGCCCGTTTCACGTCCTATCCCCCTTAGAGGCTTTCCATTGTTTACGGAAAGTTTCACCGGTAATTTTGAAACGTGTACATCGCTAGATACTTATTTTCGCACGTTAACGAATAATATTGAAATGTGTATCTCGTTCCATTACGAACAATATTGTAGCTTTGTTGTCTCTGAAGATAAAACCGCTAATGTGCAGATCCACGTCCACCCTTTGAGTATCATTTGACGGAAACCTTATGTCTATGTTCTGAATGGTTTATGATTTATTACGAACATCCCACTCTAGTACACAAATTAACACATACGTCATTCGAGAGAGAAAAGTGTCCCTTTATGCCTGGAAGTAAGAACTCGTTATGAAGTCTCAGAAATAGACATTTCTGGATATTAAGAAAAAAAAAGAAAATATGTTTACCTACAAGACAAGATTATGGTATGTTCTTTATATTTATACAAATTTATATTAGCACCAGAAAGTAATTCGTGTGTTATTAACGACATCGTCAAGCTGTTTGCAGTACCGTTTTAGAGAAAACAACACGAAAGTATTTCTGTACACTTTGAGGCAAATAATTACTTAATAAATATTAATTTTGAATAAGTAGACTTATGTAATTAGCACCAAAGCTAATACCCGATCTTGTTAGAACCACCTGTGTTGGCAATAATAATTTCACATCCTATAACATCAAGTTCTATTGACGCAGCTGTTACAGTAATATTGTTTCTTAATCTGCCGCATGATGAACTATAAACTTCACATGGACGTTCGTCTCCCTTTACAACTGCATGCTTTAGGACTTAACGTATTTAGAACAACACTTTAAGTAAGAATAACTCTGGTTCATAAATTATGTATGGATAGTCCTCGGTTGAATAATGTTTGCACAGAATACACGTGCTCCATTTAGCGTATGATCTATTCATATGGGCTTTGGTTTCATTCGCAGATACGAAGATATTACACTGGGACAATGGAATAATTGCGCAATAGCTCCCAAAACATTACACACAATAAACAACGCCTGCATATCATGTATGCATTCCAGTTCTTTAAGAGAACTAAAACGGATTCCTTTACTGGTGACAGAGCGCTTTAATGTCTAAAATAAAAGCTCTCGGAAACAATTATAACAAAGAATTTTCCGTATCAACTGTATTAAATCGAAATACCATACTGTTACTGCACTGAGACTCCAAAGCAATAAGAAAGTAACATACACTTCGAAGCATTCCGCTAGCGATACACACTGATTCCGTCTGCATTCTACAGAAGAACGGGGCAGCACTTTTGAAAGTGCGAATAATCTTCGAAGCACTTAATGAAATAAAACACGTTTAATTTCAGTTCTTAAAAGTAGAGCATATTATAATTGAACTAAATAATGTACCCAACCAACATGGATAATTATGGAAATAACGTCACGAGGGCGTTAGAATATACCATAATGAAATACCATAATGAAAATATACCATAATGAAAAGTACAAAGCGTTCTTTTCTCAGAACGCTTCATCTTGGTTCAGTTTTTGTATGTGCAGTCCCAATAATCACTGCTAATTCTACACTACAGCATATATTATGGTATAATGACTCATTTAAAGAAACGGCTAGAACTCAATTTGTTCTTTCTATATATTTCCTGGATGTATCTCGTAGGAGTCGTCAGGTTATTTCATCTGCACTTTCGGTAGATGTCTAAGACTTCCGTCATTGTCATGTGTACATGGAATCAGCTAAATAAATATTGCTCATTACAACTATTATGCGACGTCCAGTTTCAACAAGAAAGTTTTCTTTCTTGTCACAAATCAAATGCTTTTTAAACATAGAATTTAGTGTAACAGTTTGGTGGGTTTGTCGCAAAGTAATATATTGGTATATTCGATTTAGCAACATATATTAACAGCGACAGCAAATCAGGAAGGTAACAGCTACTCCAGAAGCCACTGAGTATCGTTGATGCATGGTAGTAGCAGACATCACAGATCGTAGAAGGAAGACGAAGCTGAGAAATATTTATCGATATTACAATGCTAGAGAATGTAGCGCCCTACACTCTTTTATGACGGTTCTATCGAACGATCACATAAAATTTCACAATAAAAAACTTTTGCTTGAAACGCGAGTCTAACCGGCGCTTCCAGTTAACACTGTATGTCCCATGAAACAAAGTGATGATTAGCTCTTATATGGGTTAGATTCATCTACACATTGACAAAAGCTGCAAGGAACTGCCGAAAAGCTAAATTAAATGGGTCTGCCGTCTTTTAATGTGGACAAACACAAACGAGCAGTAGCGTAGGTTCACAGCCAGCATATAGTGACAATGAGCCGACAACGGCCCTACGCTACAGTTTATTTGTATTTACCACAATTTTATTAAGTTGTTACATCTCTTGACGGATGTCCATGTAATTCAGGCACATTGGTGTATCTTATGATTAGGACAAAAATCGAAACCAATCACAGAACAAAAGAAAAATTTGCAAACAAAGGCTGTTTTGAAATCGACAAATCTTTATACTTCACTGTGACTATGTGTAACTTCAACAGTTCTCAAAAATTTCTTCCAGAAACTAAGGCCAATGTTTGATACTAGTAGACTTATTTTGACCAGTAATGCCGTCTTCGTTTGTGCTAATCTGCTTTTTATGTCTTCCTTGCTTCATCCGGTATGCCTTATTTTGTTTCCAAGGTACCAGAATTCCTTCACCTAGTGCACTTCGTGGTCACCAATTTTGCTTAAGTTTACGCCAATTCTTTTTCTGCTACTTCTCCTGACATTCCTCCTTTGATATACTTTCTAGTTATAGTGCTTGCTCATTAGACTGTTGATCTATTTAACAGATCCTGTTATTCTTCTTCACTTTCATTGCCTTGTTACCAGCACGTCTTATCGCTGATGTTCACAAAACTGAATTTCAATCCCACACTTGAACCACTCCTTTATTTCCACCGTTGTGTCTTCTATGTATACGCTGAGGAGTAGGGGCGAAAGACTGCATATGTGTTTTAGACACTTTCCAGTTAGAGACGTTTGAGCTTCGTCTTAAATGTTTAATTTTCTCTCTTGGTTCTTGTATATGTTATTCATTACCGCAGCTTGATCCTACTTTCCTCAAAATATTGAACATTTTATACCATTTTACATTGTCGAACGCTTTTTCTACGTCTACAAATCGGATGAAACGTTTGTTGAATTGTCTTGCATCAGTTACCAAGCGAAGAGTCCGCACTGACTCACTTGCACCTGTACGTTTCCTACAGCGAATCTGATCGTCATGTAACAGATCCTCAATTTACTTTTCCATTTTTCTGTACATGATCCTTATCAGCAACATCGATGAAGGAGCCGTTAAGTTAATTGTGTGATCGGTATACACTATGTGATCAGACGTATCCGAACACCTGGCTGAAAATAACTTACAAGTAAGTGGCGACCTCCATCATCAATGCTGGAATTCAGTATGGTGTTGGGGCACCCTTAGCGTTGATGACAGTTCCCACTCTCGCAGGCTTACGTTCAATCAGGTGCTGGAGGGTTTCTTGGGGAAAGGAGCCCATTCTCCACGGAATGCTGCAAAGAGGAGAGGTGTCGATGTCGGTCTGTGAGGCCTGGCACGAAGTCGGCAATCCAAAACATCCCAAAGATGATCTACAGGATTCCGGTCAGGACCCTGTGCAGGCCAGTCCATTACAGGGATGTTATTGTCGTGTAACCACTCTGCCACAAGCCGCGCATTATGAACAGGTGATCCATCGTGTTGCAAGATGCAAACGCCATCCCTGAATTGCTCTTCAACAGTGGGTAACAAGAAGGTGGCTAAAATATCAAAGTAGGCCTGTGCTGTGATAGTGCCACGCAAAACAACAAGGGCTGCCAGCCCCTCCATGAAAAACACGACCACACCATAACACCACCGCCACCGAATTTTACTGTTGGCATTACAAACGCTGGCAGATGACGTACGCAGACCCTGCCATCGCATCTCCACATTGTGTACGGTGATTCGGCACTCCAAACAACGTTTTTCCAGTGTTCAATCGTCCATTGTTTACGCTCCTTACTCCAAGCGAGTCGTCGTTTGGTATTTACCGGCGTGATGTGTGGCTTATGAGCAGCCGCTCGACCATGAACTCCAAGTTTCCTCACCTCCAACCTAACTGTCATAGTGCTAGCAGTGGATCCTGATGCAGTTTGGAATTCCTGTGTGATAGTCTGTATAGATGTCTGCCTATTACACATTACGACCCTCTTCAACTGTCGGCACTCGCTGTCAGTCAACAGACGAGGTCGGCCTGTACGTTTTTGTGCTGTACGTGTCCCTTCACGTTTCCACGTCACTATCACGTCGGAAACAGTGGACCTAGGGGTGTTTAGGAGTGTGGAAATGTCGCGTACAGACGTATGACTCAAGCAGCACCCAGTCATCTGACCACGTTCAAAGTCCATGAGTTCCGCGGAGCGCCCCATTCTGCTCTCTCTCTCTCGATGTCTAATGACTACTGAGGTCGCTGATATGCAGTACCTGGCAGTAAGTGGCAGCACAATGCACCTAATATGAGAAACGTATGTTTTACGTGGTTTCCGGATACGTTTGATCACATTTTGTATCAAGTTCTTGTTTATTCAAGTGCTTCATGACTTTGTGTGCCTCGTTTTGTCTTCCATGAAAATCACGTTGTGTTTCACTTGAATATCATATTCTGTTTCACTCACATGTCGAACCCAACTTTCCCCATTAATTTTTCGTATTTCTGTCTTTACTAAGATACTTTTATAATCCTCTCTGTAAATCACATTATTAGGTTTTCTGCTACAATAACATCTTGTGTGTGTGTGCTGTGGTCATCGGTCCCTAGACTTACACACTACTTAAACTAACATAAACTAACTTATGCTAAGAACAACACACCCACCCACACCCACACACACACACACACACACACACACACACACACACACACATGCCCGAGGGAGTACTGGAACCTTCGGCGGGAGGGGCCGTGCAGTCCGTGACATGGCGCCTCAAACCGCGCGGCCACTCCGTGCAGCTAACAAATTTCATGAGTGCCCCTGAGGCTGTGTGATCTTTCTGTCTTTGTTTTGGTCTCAGTCTTTTTGACAGTGTTTGTCACAGTTGACATGTTTATGAGTGCTAAACGACATTTTAAAAAGTGTTTTATTTTAACAGTTCAATGGCCATGGGTCAATCAACAATTTTTCGAGCATGTTTTGTTTGTTTTGTTTTGTTTGATGTACGCCAATTATGTGGACCACTATGATGAATATGCTACAATTTGCCATAATGACGTTTGGTTTGAACCTCCTGTTGCTTGTGGACTGAGAAACACTGGTTTTCCTATGACCCACATTTCAGTTCGGTACAATACTGTGTTTCTCAAGAACCGTTTCAGAATGTTCTTTCTCAGCTGTCTAACAATTTTTGTTGCCAGAATATCGCTATGCGTTAAACGTAATCTGTCACGTGTATTTCTTTGACTCGGTGTGAATAAATATAGTTACCCAAAACATATACGCTTTCTTTATTTCTGCTGTTGGCTGTCGCCGGATTTAATGATATTAAGTCATTAGTCTTCTATCTACAACTGCTCATTGTTTTAACCTCAAAAGAGAGATCAACTGCAGCACAGTCATACACTCCCGTTAACAGGTACTTTCTTGATGTCCCCCTTCTACTACCACCAATTTAATTTTTTTAGGCGGTGTAGATTAATTTCTTTAATTAGCTGTCATTCACTTCTGGATTACGAAACAGAACATTCCACCTTACTCTGATTTTTACTGATATCTTCCTTTCATTACTAAACACGATCAGAACTGTTGCAGCGGTACATTTACGTTTCGTAAAGAGTTCCAGAATATCATTATAATATTTTTCTGTGTATTCTTCTAGTTAGATTTTAGCTCTTCTATACGCTAGACTGCTCTTCTTGTAACTTTCGTATTTCCTCATCTTTCCTTCTTCTGGAGTAATTACAATAAGAATTTCTGCAAATGTGGTGCTGGTTCTCCCATTTCATAGAATAAAAAGCATTAATACAAAGCCTGAACCTCTACTCACACTCTGCCGTAGAAGACAAGACAAACAGTCTCCTTTTCATGAACTGTTATCAAGTTGGCACACTAATAAACTTCTCGTACTCCAGTTTGTTAAGAAGCTGTATCTGTTTTCTGAGTACTCAATAAAACGTAACTTCAATCCTCAAAGGCACTCCCTTTTCTGAGTCAAACTGTACGTTACTTTACTCTTAAAGTGCAGATAGCGAAAACAGTTTTTTCTGCGAAGTGTTCTTTTGAGAATAGCTTTAAAACCAAGAACATCGATCAGCAGATGTTCTACTAATCTGGCGCACTCTGCCTCCACGTTGCAATGCCTCTCCGCCGCTATTCCGTATCGAAAAGGGAGTATAGTACAGAATGTCTAGTAGACAGAATAATTCTAGAATGATCCAGCTACGTCGGCTGATTACGATATTGTGTATCGATGCAGTAATCGCTGTGATATCTCCGACTTCGATGGTCCTGATTAATGAACCGTCCGAGGTAATCTCTCGCTCAAACGCACAGTTTAATCGCTGACAGCCATTTCTCGGCGATTCCACACTCATCAGAATCCGATCTGAATGCGTTGATGGATCAACATTAATGCAAGAGATCATATTGCAGGCAATGTATACATACTGCTTGCAACTAAAACTTGTTGTGTAACATGAACGGGGAAACAATGAGCGTATATGTTTACTTGTCTGCTTGTAATGGATATTACATTTCACATTCAAGTGGCAGACTTTGTCTGCTTTTCTACTCTCCACACTTACTGTAATCTTCATCCTTTCTCTCTCTCTCTCTCTCTCTCTCTCTCTCCCTGTCTCTCTCTCTAGCTCTCTCTCTCTCTCTCTCTGTCTCTCTCTCTCTATGATGCATGTGAAATACACGAAACAGAACCTTAGTTCACTTTGAACTGTACAGGGTGAACCCGAACTACACGGACAAAACTTGGAAGGTTATTCAGTGATATTTTCTGAGCATGTTGGTATACGTCGTCAGTATAGGTGAACAAAGCTCTCCTTATGTTTTTTAGCCCGAACTAAATTTGTTTCTGTGAAAATACTTCCGCCAAAAAAAAGTGTGTGAGGGAATTTCTTAACAAGTGATTGCCGTCGCTGAGGGAACAGCTCAGCATAGATCGTTGCACCGCTCTTCCATTGCATTCAGTGAAGCCATACATTAGGTGCACATCAGCCAACCTTAATCAGCAAACTTTTGTGTATTGCCGTATATATTTCGTAGTGAATACAACCCGCAATGGCTTCGAAAACCATGTGAGAGGTTTTCATTTTCTGACGTTCACTATGCGAAAACTATAAGGCCTTCAGAAAAATGAACAGGACTTTTGTATGAAATTTAAGGCAGTTAAATTTTGTATTGGGATACATTTTTTCAAGAGGCCGTAGTTTTCGAATCATTCAAGAAAATCGTACAAAAGTATCACAGTACAAAATTTTACTTCATTGAACTTCCTACAGAAAGGTCCTGTTCATTTTCTCTGTGAGGCAGGTAGTTTGCTCGTAGGGAATATAATTTCAAATGACATTATATTTGCAATTGAGATAGAAGATCTTAAAGTATTAGTTAACGAACTTGCATTAGTGTGCTCTGAAGTTAGACTAAAAAAGACATTGATAAAACCAAGATAATGATCAATGAATGGACACCTGAGGGAAGTATATCAGTTGGAAATACACAACTCCAAAGAGTCACAAAATATATCTATCTTGGTTAACTGATAAATATGAAACGTGATTTAAAACCAGAAATATTACAACGAATTAAATTGGGCTGGCAAGTTTATGGGAGGAACTCTTCAATTTTTAAACCTAAGATGTCGGTTGAACTGAAGAGATCTATTTATGACCAACGTATATTGCCAGTAATAAATTATGGCTGCGAAACATGGACATTGAATGAGTCCTTTGTTATGAAGCTAACAGTAGCCCAAAGAGGAATGGAAAGATGAATGTTGGGTTACACGTAGAAAGACAGGAAGAGAGCAGCTGAAATAAGTCGAAAAACGTGGGTCACAGACATAATGGAAAGTGTGAATACATTGACATGGCAGGGGGCTGGTCATGTTGCTCGAACAAAAGAAGGTAGATGGTCTAAACAAGTCCTAGACTGGAGCCTCATTTACCAAAGAAGACCTAGAGGAAGACCACTAGGCAGATGGGACACAGATGTAAGGAAGACAGTGGGATTCAATTGGTAACAGGAAGCTCAGGATCGAAAGACATGGAAGATCTTACTGGGATGCTTTGTTACATGCCGACTCAAAGGGGCCACATCATTAAGTGATAGAACTGGATGATTTTGAGATGACAAAAGCCATGGGATACCTTCTAACATCCGTTCGGACCTCCTTTTGCCCAACGTAGTGTAGCAGCTAGACATGGCATGGACTCAACAAGTCGTTCGAAGTCCTCTGCAGAAATGTTGTGCATGTTGCCTCTGTAGCCATCCATAATTGTGAAAGCGTTGCTAGTAAAGGATTTTGTACACGAAGTGACCTTTCGATTACGTCCCATAGATACTCGATGGGATTCATGTCAGTCAATCTGGGTGACCAAACCACTTGCACGAATTGTCCAGACTGCTCTGCAGACTAGTAACGAAAAATTGTGGCACTATGACATCCACCAAAATTTCATCGTTTTTTCGGAACATGAAGACCATCAATGTCTGCAAATGATCTCCAAGTATCCGAACATACGGAGGACCAAGTCGATTCCATTCAAATACAGCCCACAGCATTATGGATCCACCATCATCATGCACAGAGCATTGTTGGCAATTAGGATACATGGCTGCGCAACACACGAAACTTACCGTCAGTTCTTACCAACTGAAATCGAGATTCATCTGACGAGGCCACTATTTTCCAGTCGTCTATGGACCAATTGGCATTGTCGCTAGTCCAGGAGAGGAGCTGCTTGTCGTGTTGCTAGCAAAGGCACGCAAGTCGGCCGCCTGCTGCTACAGCCCACTGACGCCAGATTTCGCTTGTACTGTCCTAACGGACACGTTCGTAGTGCATCCCACATTAATTCTGCGATTATTGCACTCAGTGGTACTTCTCTGTTAACACTAACACCTCTACGGGAACGCCACTGCTCTCGGTCGTTAAGAGAAGGCCGTAGGTCACTGCATTGTTCGTGGTGAGAGTTAATGCCTGATGATTGGTATTCTCGGCACACTATTGACACTGAGGATCTCGGAATATTGAATTCCCTAACGTTTTGAAATGCTATGTCTCACCCGGGTAGCTTCCACTACCATTCAGCGTCCAGAGTTTGTTAATTTCCGTCATGTGAGCCATATTCACGTCGGAAGCATTTCTACATGAATCGCCTGAATACAAATGACAGCATTATATAGTGTACGCGATACTACCGCAATCTGTATATGTGCATATCGATATCCAATGGCTTTTGTCATCATGTGTGTGTAAAAATGTCTTGCAGTCATATCAACGGGGTCCATCCAGCGTGTCTATAGGAAATGGTCTATAACATGCGGTCATGTAATACACTACTGGCCATTAAAATTGCCAAGAAGAAATGCAGATGATAAACGGGTATTCATTGGACAAATATATTATGCTAGAACTGACATGTGATTACATTTTCACGCAATTTGGGTACATAGATCCTCAGAAATCAATACCCAGAACAACCACCTCTGGCTGTAATAACGGCCTTGATACGCCTGGGCATTGAATCAAACAGAGCTTGGATGGCGTGTACAGGTACAGCCGCCCATGCAGCTTCAACGCGATACCACAATTCATCAAGAGTAGTGACTGGCGTATTGTGACTAGCCAGTTGCGCGGCCACCATTGACCAGACGTTTTCAGCTGGTGAGAGATCTGGAGAATGTGCTGGCCAAAGCAGCAGGTGAACATTTTCTGTATCCTTTGTGAACATTTTCTGTATCTGCAACATGCGTTAGTGGATTACCCTGCTGAAATGAAGGGTTTCGCAGGGATCGAATGAAAGGTAGAGCCACGGGTCGTAACACAAGTGAAATGTAACGTCCACTGTTCAAAGTGCCGTCAATGCGAACAAGAGGTCACCGAGACGTGTAACCAATTGCACCCCATACAATCACGCCAGGTGATACGCCAGTATGGCGATGACGAATACACGTTACCAATGTGCGTTCACCGCGATGTCGCCAAACACTGATGCGACCATCGTGATGCTGTAAACAGAACATGGATTCATCCGAAAAAATGACATTTTGCCATTCGTGCACCCAGGTTCGTCGTTGAGTACACCATCGCAGGCGCTCCTGTCTGTGATGCAGCGTCAAGGGTAACCGCAGCCATGGTCTCTGAGCTGATAGTCCATGCTGCTGTAAACGTCGTCGAACTGTCCGTGCTGATGTTTGTTGTCTTGCAAACGTCCCCATCTGTTGACTCAGGGATCGAGACGTGGATGCACGATCCATTAGAGTGCTAGTGATACGAGGCCGTCGGGATCCAGCACGGCGTTCCGTATTACCCTCCTGAACCCACCGGTTCCATATTCTGCTGACAGTCATTGGATCTCGACCAACGCTAGCAGCAATGTCGCGATACGATAAACCGCAATCGCCATAGGCTACAATTCGACCTTTATCAAAGTCGGAAACGTGATGGTACGCATTTATTCTCCTTACACGAGGCATCACAACAACGTTTCACCAGGCAACGCTGCTCAACGGCTGTTTGTGTACGAGAAATCGTGTAGCAATTTTAATGGCGAGTAGTGTATAACGTAATAACAGTGATCGTAAATATATCCTCGTCGTCAAGGACTGAAGACGAGTGTCAAATTGTCGGTGACAATTGGTCACCTGCTGTAAGTGAATGCAGAAATATCTCCAGCATTTTCCGGATGAACATTGCGAAGGGAACTACAAGGAATCGACATCTGAAATCGGTTACCTCGCATAAGGCCACAGCGGACAGCGGTACATAAGGCTGTGCCGTACAGCACAGAAACTAGATAGTAGTTCAGTGGAGGCAAGTAGAGTGGTACACCGCGTCACATTGTTGTCATTTTACAAATGATGCAAGGCATCTAGAGAATCGCTAGGTCAATTATACGCTTCACCTGTCTCCGCGGTGGCCGAGCGGTTCTAGGCGCTTCATTCCGGAACCTCGCTGCTGCTACGGTCGCAGGTTCGAATCCTGCCTCGGCCATGGATGTGTGTGATGTCCTTAGGTTAGTTAGGTTTAAGTAGTTCTAACTCTAGGAGATTGATGACTTCTGATGGTTCAGATGGCTCTGAGCACTATGGGACTCAACTGCTGAGGTCATAAGTCCCCTTTTGACGAAAGTCACAAAAGCAGATTGCTATCTAAGCTTCACGGAAACTCATTTTCAAGACTAAGTATTCACACTCGTGCGCCACACAGAAATTACATATGGATGGAACATTAAGATGCGCGAGACGGCTCGGCAGACACGCAAACAACGCAGGCTACTTGGACGTAAAAGTCGAAAAAGTAACTGAGGAGGGTACACTGTTGGTCTGGAAAGGAATCTTTCGTCGTTTCGCTGTTTGTGCTCGTGTAAAATCCTTTCTCGTGTATACTGGCCAATAGTGTACAGAGACTTTCCTTACAGAAATTACCCACTCGTCCTAAAGTCCGATGATTAGTTACGTGCCCTGCGTATAGTACAAAGCTCATCATTCATATGACGTGCAAATTGGAGAATTTCTTGTAAGAAAGGAAGAGGAGACGTTGATAAGCTATTTTATTTAACTGCAGAAGTGTCCGTAGAAAGACACCACGCAGTATTAGATGCCTGTAGCAGAAGTGAGTAGAAACAAAATATTAAATTCCATATGGAATGTGTGTAGTTAGGATAACCTATACGTCAATGATACCAGCTTACTTATTGTTATAAGCAACTTGTTTTAAGTGAGGTGCCCGCATCTCGTGGTCGTGCGGTAGCGTTCTCGCTTCCCACGCCCGGGTTCCCGGGTTCGATTCCCGGCGGAGTTAGGGATTTTCTCTGCCTCGTGATGGCTGGGTGTTGTGTGCTGTCCTTAGGTTAGTTAGGTTTAAGTAGTTCTAAGTTCTAGGGGACTGATGACCATAGATGTTAAGTCCCATAGTGCTCAGAGCCATTTGAACCATTTAAGTGAGGTTATTATATATGCCCAATGCATAACAATTTGACTTAAGGTAAGCATCAAAGGTGATTCAAATGACAGTGAAATGCCTTAACAGACGAGCTGTAGTGGTAGACGCTGTGAGAGTGTCACGCCCGCATTTCCTCATCATTATGTGAAAATGGAAAGGGTTTATAATTTGTAGCTGTAGCCTAGAGACATTCGCGTGATCAGTATAGGTGGAAAATGTAGACTGTTGGACTAGACATCTTATCCGAAAATTGTCTTTAGCAACTGCAGACCCGAGTCGTGAGGGTTCTATCATAGATTTCATAATGGTAAGACTCCCGAAGGTTTTGATTTTGTTAACGCACAGGAGGCAGTCAGGGATTCTTTTAACTCCCGTTGTCATTATACTATAAAAGGGAAGGAATGGACGGCAGGAAAGCACGTTTTATTTTCTTGATAAGTTCGAAAAGGAACAGTTTGTAGTGTATATGAGCGATCAGCACCACACATTCATTTCCGTGGACGAATTTGTGGAATATGAATGGATTAAATTGAACACTATTGCACACCACTCCTTTTACTTGTATGACGAATGGAACAGATCCTACAAAGACAATACACATCTAGTAAGGTTTTATGTCTGTTTTGTTGATGGTCTAATACCGTTACTACAGTTTATTGTATTTATTGATTTTATTTTAATGTCGTAGCATTATTGCTTTATTGTTTATCTGCGTAAATTGTATCAGTAGAAATATGCCGTAATTACATCAAAGAAATTGTAATTATCAAAGACAGTTTGTAATCTCACCCTGGTTAGGCAGTTATTATGTAGATCTTTGGATGGATCCGGAGGCGTGAAATTGTTGAATCCCCTTTGAGGTAGAAGCACGCTGCATATAGGCGTGCGCGCAATAGCCTTAGTTCTTAAAATAGTTCGTGGTAATGTTTGCTCCTGGAAAGACAGTTGTTTTATGCTAGGTGTAAAGCAGCATGAAATCTTAGAGCAAACAAAATGAGGCTGCATTCTCCTCAAGATGATGATGATTATTATTAACCTCGGATCGATATACTGTAATAAGTACAGCTGTTGAAGTAATAACTGCACGTAAAGAAGCACGCAAGACAAAAGTAAATGCAAGTGGTATATGAGCCGTACAATACTCGGAATACGTTTGAACACCAAAGAACTGAGTGTAAATCTCGCTATCATCGACCGCAAAATGCAAGAGCTATTTTTTCAATTAATTGTTGTAAGAGGATGACGATAGTGTATTAGATGTATTTGGTATATATTGCGTACCAAGTTCAACGTGTTGCACTGAGTACAAACTACGCTCTTAGGTAAGTATATTCCGTATCCTATTGTATGTGAACAAATTTTATTTAGCATTTCTCATTAACAGCACAGAGAGATGCAAAATTACCAGTGCTGCTTCACAGTTATGAAGTATAGTGCACATTGCAGACTTTGCTAACTTTTATTGTTCGTCGTGAGTGAATGATATCGACTGAGTATTATTACGCTCTTTCAGCCATCCATTGTTCTTGTATCTTACTTAAATTCAAATAAATGCAGGGAATCGGTTCCAATACCCATGATTAAAGCTTTGTAACAGTCAGATTCAAAACAGCTTCAACTTTTCAATAGTGAGTTCCTGTATTATTTTCAAAAACATAAAACTTCCAGATGTATTGCCTAGTGGCAAGCTCTCGCTTTCATCTAAGTGTGTACTGCACAGCTACAAAACTGTGACGATGTTAAAGGACGCTAAGCAGGTAGGAACTGATATAAAAATTTTATGGACATTTTGCAGTGTGTCACTGCGTCTTCCACACCTACATATCCGTAGATATTCTGCAAGCCATCGTATGGTGCGTGGCAGAGGGTACACTGAACCGCTACTAGTCATTTTCTTTCCTGTTCTGCTCACATATTGGGAGAAGGGAAAACGTCTGTCTATGTGCCTCCGTATGAGCCCTAATTTCTTATCTTCTTTATCCTTACGTGCATTGTATGTTAGTGGCAGTAGAATCATTCGGCAGTCAACTTTACTAGCCGGTTCTCTAAATTTTCTCGAAAAGAACGTCACCTGCCCTCCAGGAATTCCCGTTTGAGTTCCGAAGCATCTGCGTAACACTTACGTGTTGATAGAATCTACCGGTAACGAATCTAGCACCCGCCTCTGAACTGCTTCGACGTCCTCCTACAATCCGACCAGGTACGTATTCCGAACATTCGAGCAGTATTCAAGAATAGTTCGTGCCGGCGTCCTATATGCGGTCTCCTTTACAGATGAATCACACTTTGCTAAAATTTTTCCAATAAACCAAATTCGACTATTCACCTTCACTGCCACAGTCCTCACAAGCTCGTTCCATTTCATATCGCTTTGCAACGTTACGCCATAGATATTTAAACGAAATAACTATTTCAAGCAGTACGCTATTAACGCTGTATTCAAACATTACAAGTTTGTTTTTCCTAATCATCCGCATGAACTTACATTCTCACACATTTAGAGTTAATTGCCACAACTAGAAATTTTGGCTAAGTCATCCTGTATCTTCCTATAGTCACTCAACTTCGACACCTTACCATGCACCACAGCATCATCAGCGAACAACCGCAGGTTGCTGTCCATTCCATCCGCCAAATCATTTATGTATATATAAAAATAAGAGCGGTCCTATGACACTCCCCTGGGACACTCCTGACGAATTCACTTGGCTTACCATTGACTTACGAATTCTGTATAGGTGGCATTTTAGACATTTTGTAACTATTCCAATAGCAAACGTATTAGATATTACGATAAAGTGGGGGTAGATTGCAAGTAAGTGGCTTCACATGTAATGTAAATATTCTAAAAATCAAATTAGGTAACCACATAAATGAAATCACTAAATTAAATACAAATAATTCCGCAATTCTAACAATGTAGAAGGTTCGGATAATAATCCTAACCCATTTGATGTGAGAAAATGAAAATAAAAAAGTTTAAAGATTAACAGGGTCTCTTACAACCCGCTTTGGCTCAAAAGCTATTTTAACTTTACCACAAAATGAAACAGAGCATCCCACAGATTTTAGTGAAAAGTCTTGTTGCCGTGCCTTGTACGAAGCGGTAACGAATTACAGAATATTAATGCGAGAAGCGTCCAATAACTTGTAAAATAAATTATGTTTGCCGATATAATGAACATTTTAAGGAAATTCTGATTGTACATTTATTCAGTAAAAGGACTAGTCAGCTTTTCAGTAGCTTAATAACAAAGCTTGCAGCAAAACTGGGTTCGAGACAGATCAGGTGAAAGTCTGTGTTTACACTTCCGAAATTGTTTTACTGTATGAGAGTGTATTAAGGTTGTCCCTTCGAAAGAAATGCGAATGTCGAAATCGAAGGTAGTGATAGCCCAAACGTCACAACAAAAGTTGTGGGACCCGCAGCGATACCTTACAGGCCTATATTAACTATTAGCAACCAGCCCTAGCTACGCTCTGGTACCACTAACTACCTACGGCCGGACCACTTGTCTGACGCAGTGATTATAAATGCTGATGAATCAGTCTATTAGTGAAAATCGTATCAAAATTCAATCAGCAGACAGACAGAAAAACCCGATGGAGGACTTTAATGTGTATAGACTCAGCGTATAACAGTCGGTTCCTTAAGTAACGTAGCGTTCGGAGCAATTGGAAAAGCACGGAAGTCATTCCCGTTCTCAAGATGTCAGAAGGTCAAAACTGTAGGTTACTACTGTCGACGTCCATCGATCGTAGAGTTAAAGAACACGTTTTATGCACACGTTCTACGCTCAGTTCTGAGAGTCAAAAAATTGCTCCTAATAATCAACGTGAATTAGTCAGACAGCGATCTTGTGAATGTCAGACGCACTCTTCGTTTATTAGAGCCAGAACGCAACAAATGCGCCCCCGTGTTCAGGCCGTCTTCTTGACATCCGGAAGGTATTCATTACACAACCGCCTGCCGCGCTGTGAATCTAACTGAAGCTTGTGGAATATCGAACCACCTGGTAATTGTATTGAAAGCTTGCTAGCCAATGGCTGGAATTCAAATCAGTATGTTTCATTTGGTCGAATCTGGCGAGGTTCCTACATGCTATATATGGATTGTTAGACACTTACTAGTTTAGTACAAGCCGTTTGTGGCACCCTTACGATGAGAAATATCTATAAAGGCTATATCTTCGAACTATGATATGTAATAGTGCATAGCAAGTTTTTGACGGTGAAGTCACCGAAAATTCATAAACAGTAACTGTACTACGTCAAGCTGAAAACTCACACGGTATAACATATTACTTTGATTCGGTCGAACAAGGAGTATCTTTTTCCTGCATTATAAAATCATTTGTGAAGTGTATTTCGATATTTTAACAGTTAATTTGTTTTCATTTCATTTTCGAGATCTTCAAAATTATTTCTTATTAAGTATGAAATTTATGTTAACCATAGATAAATTAAAATTACACGCTTACATTCAACATACTGCCTAAATAAAAAGATGCAGAAATGTTTGCGAGTAAATTCAGTTAAAAAATTGTTCCCTGCTAATAATATTACTTCACTAAACTCACTAAGTGGTACGCTGCTGCAGTAGGAGTTAATGAATAAAGAAGGTTTATGCTTATGACTTGGCTGTCTTCCATTGCAATATGTTTTGTGAAGTTGCACTGTATTCCAGTGGCACCATAAATCACCTCGAGTATGTAATAGAAAGTTTCTCTCTTTCTTCTCGCAGGTTCGTAATACTTGTCTGGTTGTTCCGATGAATGAGAAAAAGAGTATATGGTATTCGTCTTGTTGTTCTCGAGACAGATAATAACATATTCACTTGCATTCGGAGCCTCGTTAAAGAAAAAAAACTATTGAGGAGAATGTGGACAAGACACGTAAAAGAGTGAATTACTGGTATAAAACAAATAAAAATTTAGTACGTGTAAGACAAGTGAAGCATGACGCACACGAAATGATGAGAGTGTGGAAAGTGGCTGGGGGGTTATCTGGGTGTAAATATGAAACAACTAAATTCACAATTGTTAACAGTAGAGTTTAATAAATCGGACTTCATAAGTAAAAGTAAAACACTAGGAAAATAAGCAGCACTCAGTCCATACATACATATTAAGTAATTATCTAACATAAAGTAACAGACGCTGAAATTCTTGCCGTTCAAAATAATTTTAGCTTTGCAGTAACAAGGAGGGCACGAAACAGTAGACTTCCGTAGCACTAATAACTATACAAGCTGGAAGGAACGCCAAGAAAGAAACAATAGTAAGGTTCTAGCTCATAACGCAATATCCAAAATTAAAACGAGCTAGAGCTGGCACTCCAGACCCCAAAACTAAAACAAATACAACTGATGAGCGAGAGGAACAGTAAGTAGATAATTAAGACACACTGAACGAGGTTAGGCAGTCCTGACCACAGGACAAAATAAATTAGTAATTGAACCAACGCTAGCAGTCTCGAAATCAGGAAGATATAAGCGTTAAGCACAGTTGACGATAACATAAGGTGCACTCCAGATAGCACCACTAGGCCTGCAGCTGTCCCGCCGTTATGGCAATATAATAAAATGGCTCTGAGCACTATGGGACTTAACATCTGAGGTCATCAGTCCCCTAGAACTTAGAACTACTGAAACCTAACTAACCTATGGACGTCACACACATCCATGCCCTAGGCAAGATTCGAACCTGCGACCGTAGCGGTCGCGTGGTTCCAGACTGAAGCGCCTAGAACCGCTCGGCCACAGAATGAATGTTGGTTGCAGTAGTTATTCACAGATGAAAAGTATTGCACAGGACAGGGTAGCGTCGGGCCACATCAGACCAGACTTTGGAGTCAAAAGCACAACAACAACACGGGTAAAGAAACTCTATAGTGTCTTTCGGAAAGAGTATTTGCTTATGACGTGAGAAAATTTACTGTGTACCCGGGAAAGAACATCCCATTTTTTTTTTGTCCCGTTCACCTGTGTAATAAGCTGTACCTGTAGAATTTGTGCAAAATTTAGTTGCGGGTTTTACCTGTGATGTACGTTTTTATTTGCAATGAATAGCTAACGGAAATTAATAATACGCCGGTATTCTCCTCTCACTCACGACTTATAATGACCGTGCCTAAGGAAATTTGCTGCCTTAAAGCCGAAGAAGTTTCAAAACCAAGTTTTATAAAACGACTTCGTTTTCAGAGGAGTTCTTGGTGATTATCGGATAGAGAACGCAAAAAGGTGGAGCTCCGAGGGAGAAAATCTAGAAGATACTAAATACCTGTATCTGCCTTGATACGGTCATGAGGGCGTACATAATCGTACTGAAGCAATGCACAATACATTTGTTTAGGCCTTTTCTTTAAAATTGTGATCGTCATGAACCTGATATGTCGACAATAAACGTCAACACATCTTGAAAGCATTTGGAGTCAAGGATTTTTTCAACGGAATGTACAGCTTACTACATGCCTGTCAGGTTATAGTTCGTAACATCTCTCAAATTTTTGAAAGAACTAAGTTTCTTGTATCGTCTGTCCATCTTAGTTTTGAGTACTGCAACATCTCGGCAGTGTGGTCATTCTCAAATAAATGGATACAAACCATAATTAGAATACAAATTGCAACCGTTGGTTATAGTGATCAGAATAAAATAAGACTAAAATCCGAATTAAAAAGAAATTACAATGTTTAACCCAGTTGAATACATATAGGGAGAAATTGTCATCACGATAAAATAAGAGAAATCAGGGCTCGCACAGAAAACTTTAAGTGCTCGTTTTTCCCGCGCGCCGTTCGTGAGTTGAACGGTAGAGAGACAGCTCGAAGGTGGTTTATTGAACCCCTGCTAGCCACTTTATTGTGAATAGCACAGTAATCACGTAGATGTGGATGTTTTTGGTTGCAGTCACATATTTTTTTATGTTCTGTCAGTGGTTGGTCTGACATACTATAAAGTGAAATAAAGAATATAGAAGTACAGGCAAAAACAGTAAATAGGTAGCAGCTGAAAATGTCATATAATAAATTGCTTTACCACACTGCTGAGCTTTCATTGCACGTGTTTTCAACTGTTGCCGGTCTGCTATATTTATTTCTACTTCCATAGTGTTTAACTTTTATTTCATTTTGTGGTGTATCAGGCCAACGACGGAGTGCCCTTGAAAAATTATACAACTGTAAGGAAAAGCATATGAAGTTAACGGGAACACTCTAAGTGCATTTTTATTCTGGAGACTATAACCAATGGTTGCTTTGTAATTTGCACTCTAGTTGTGGGTTTTCTGACAGGTATTCAGTTATTTGAGAACTTCATACTACACTAAATAAAAATACGAGGTGCATTCAAGTTCTAAGGCCTCCGATTTTTTTTCTCCGGACTGGAAAGAGATAGAAAAATGCGCATTGTTTTAAAATGAGGCCGAGTTCATTGTCAATACGTCCCCGAGATGGCAGCGCCGTATGGCAGATGGAATTTTACCGCCAGCGGCGAGAATGAGAACTGTTTTAAATACTTAAAATGGCGACGTTTTCCTTACTTGAACAGCGTGCAATCATTCGTTTTCTGAATTTGCGTGGTGTAACCAATTGAAATTCATCGACAGTTGGAGGATACATGTGGTGATGGAGTTATGGATGTGTCGAAAGTGCGTTCGTGGGTGCGACAGTTTAATGAAGGCAGAACATCGTGTGCCAACAAACCGAAACAACCTCGGGCTCGCACAAGCCGGTCTGACGACACGATCGAGAAAGTGGAGAGAGTTGTTTTAGGGGATCGCCGAATGACTGTTGAACAGATCGCCTCCAGAGTTGGCATTTCTGTGGGTTCTGTGCACACAATCCTGCATGACAACCTGAAAATGCGAAAAGTGTCATCCAGGTGGGTGCCACGAATGCTGACTGACGACCACATGGCTGCCCGTGTGGCATGTTGCCAAACAATGTTGATGCACAATGACAGCATGAATGGGACTTTCTTTTCGTCGGTTGTGACAATGGATGAGACGTGGATGCCATTTTTCAATCCAGAAACAAAGCGCCTGTCAGCTCAATGGAAGCACACAGATTCACCGCCACCAAAAAAATTTCGGGTAACCGCCAGTGCTGAAAAAATGATGGTGTCCATGTTCTGGGACAGCGAGGGCGTAATCCTTACCCATTGCGTTCCAAAGGGCACTACGGTAACAGGTGCATCCTACGAAAATGTTTTGAAGAACAAATTCCTTCCTGCGCTGCAACAAAAACGTCCGGGAAGGGCTGCGCGTGTGCTGTTTCACCAAGACAACGCACCCGCACATCGAGCTAACGTTACGCAACAGTTTCTTCGTGATAACAACTTTGAAGTGATTCCTCATGCTCCCTGCTCACCTGACCTGGCTCCTAATGACTTTTGGCTTTTTCCAACAATGAAATACACTCTCCGTGGACGCACATTCACCAGCCGTGCTGCTATTGCCTCAGCGATTTTCCAGTGGTCAAAACAGACTCCTAAAGAAGCCTTCGCCGCTGCCATGGAATCATGGCGTCAGCGTTGTGAAAAATGTGTACGTCTGCAGGGCGATTACGTCGAGAAGTAACGCCAGTTTCATCGATTTCGGGTGAGTAGTTAATTAGAAAAAAAATCGGAAGCCTTAGAACTTGAATGCGCCTCGTAAAATGGACCTGAATGACAACCATATGCAGTGAACTTATTTCTTTCAGAAGCTACTGTCTAAAAAGGTACGCAGAAGGCATTATAAAAAGTTGCTGCAGCCAACGTGACTCAGGTTAAAGGCTATCTTTGAAACAAAATTAGACAAACCTACATTTATAGATTTAAATAGTGTTTATGGCAATGTCCATTGGAATGCACTGTCATATTCTAAAGGTAGCATGAATAAAGTGCAAGAAGCTTTATTCAATGGAACTATCTCCTCCACTGAATATTTTAGGCGGCTCCTTAAACAAAAATAGGGATGAGTTTAAAAGTACATCACGATCATCACTTCCTAGCAGTGTCTTATTATGACAAGAAATGAAATCAACACTAACATATGCACTGAGATAGCACAGCGTAGCAGATAATCCACAAGAGAGCCAGAGAAGCGACTCTAGATGCTTATATTTTTGTCCTGACCACTCGTGTGTCCTTACCGACACGTGTGCCTGAACACCAGATGCTACCCAGAGACAGTTCCCGAATTTCACGTGGCTCGTGTTGCTCTGATCGGACTCATAGCTGCAGTATTTAGATTTCCGCGGAAGTGCTTCAGGAAATGCAAATACTGACCATTGAAATGCAACGCTACTTGTTTGCCTATGCAAATTCTCAAACCAAAAAATGTTTCAACGATAACAAAATAAATGTTTACTGTGCTAACCGAGAGCAGATTTCGTTCAGTTTGGATTGAGATCTGTGTAGAATTTTCCAGATACGTCGACGTGACGGGTTTCCGCTATATTCTTTTCACACAAAACTGGGATCTTGTTTGCGAATATAATGCGTATAACAGACCTTTCCTTTACGGGTGACTGTGTACAAAATAAATTTAATTTTGCTACGAACTGAGCAAATGAGACAGGTGCAGAATTTATCTCTGTCACCTGACGAGATCATGATTCCTTGATAATTATTCTTTACCGAAAGGTTATCTACAGCTTGTACGGAATCGTAGAACGTGACAAAGGGGGGGGGGGGGGGGGGGGATACAGTAGTTCAGAAGGCAGTGACGCAGAATTGTAGCGTATCTCTGATGTTATTCGATCTGTGCACCGAGCAACGAATAAAGGAAATTCAAAACAAATGCAGAAAAGGAAGTAAAATTGGAAGAGAAGAAATAAAAACTTTGAGATTTGCCAATGACATTGTAGTTCTATCCGTGGATTAGATCGGTTATAAGATTAAAATCTGGCTCTGAGCACTATGGGACATCTGAGGCCATCAGTCCCCTAGAACTTAGAACTAGTTGAACCTAACTAACCTAAGGATATCATACACATCCATGCCCGAGGCAGGATTCGAACCTGCGACCGTAGCGGTCTCGCGGTTTCAGACTGAAGCGCCTACAACCGCTCGGCCATTCCGGCCGGCGGAAGTATACGGGTATGCAGACAACCTTATGAATCCATGGACGCTGCATGTCAGAGGCGACTGTTCAAGCTGGAGGAAGCTCTGTAATGGTGTGGTGCTTGTGCAGTTGGTGTGATATGGGACTCCTGACACGTCTAGATACGGCAGTAACATGTGACACCTACTTAAGCATCCTGTCTGATCACCTGTATGAATTCATATCCATTGTGCATTCCGACGGGCTTGGGAAATTCCAGTAGAGCAATGCGACACACCGCACAACCAGAATTGCTACAGAGAAGCTCCAGGAACACTCTTCTGAGTTCAAACACTTTCGCTGATATGAACATTATTGAGCATATCTAGGATGCCTCGCAACGTGCTGTTCGGAAGAGATCTCCATCCCCTCGTACTCTTACGGATTTATGGACAGTCCTGCAGGATTCACGGTGTCAGTTTCCTCCAGCACTACTTCAGATATTATTCGAGTCCATGCTACGTCCTGTTGCGGCACTTCTGCGTATTCGCGGTGGTCCTACACGATACCGCAGGTGTACCAGTTTCTTTAGCTCTTCGGTGTACAAAGTATCGGAGAATGGTGCGCACGATAAATCAGTGTTCGTTCATTGTCGAGTGTTATGCATGACGTGTTCAGGACTATTGTCCGTAGAGTTTAAAACTGGAAGGCGTTTGGAAAAGCCTCCAACAAAGTCACGATGAAAAACTTAGTAAGAAAATGGCGTGAAACAGGCTTTGTACGGAATTAAAACCTTAAATATCCTAAAAGAGTTAGAATACCAGAAATAACTGCTCGAGTGAAAGAAAGTCTGAATAGCAATGAAATCTCAGCGCCATTCATCTGTGAAAGTGAGAATTAAGAGATTTCCCTGTCGAAACATCATCAAAAAGGACCTGCACCCTTAAAAATCTACTGCTTTGTCGGAGTTAAAGCGTCCAGAAAACGTTCAGTTGTTGAGCTCTGCCGGTGACTTCTGATTGAAGTAGAACCAGTCTGTCAGGATTTACACTCCTGGAAATGGAAAAAAGAACACATTGACACCGGTGTGTCAGACCCACCATACTTGCTCCGGACACTGCGAGAGGGCTGTACAAGCAATGATCACACGCACGGCACAGCGGACACACCAGGAACCGCGGTGTTGGCCGTCGAATGGCGCTAGCTGCGCAGCATTTGTGCACCGTCACCGTCAGTGTCAGCCAGTTTGCCGTGGCATACGGAGCTCCATCGCAGTCTTTAACACTGGTAGCATGCCGCGACAGCGTGGACGTGAACCGTATGTGCAGTTGACGGACTTTGAGCGAGGGCGTATAGTGGGCATGCGGGAGGCCGGGTGGACGTACCGCCGAATTGCTCAACACGTGGGGCGTGAGGTCTCCACAGTACATCGATGTTGTCGCCAGTGGTCGGCGGAAGGTGCACGTGCCCGTCGACCTGGGACCGGACCGCAGCGACGCACGGATGCACGCCAAGACCGTAGGATCCTACGCAGTGCCGTAGGGGACCGCACCGCCACTTCCCAGCAAATTAGGGACACTGTTGCTCCTGGGGTATCGGCGAGGACCATTCGCAACCGTCTTCATGAAGCTGGGCTACGGTCCCGCACACCGTTAGGCCGTCTACCGCTCACGCCCCAATATCGTGCAGCCCGCCTCCAGTGGTGTCGCGACAGGCGTGAATGGAGGGACGAATGGAGACGTGTCGTCTTCAGCGATGAGAGTCGCTTCTGCCTTGGTGCCAATGATGGTCGTATGCGTGTTTGGCGCCGTGCAGGTGAGCGCCACAATCAGGACTGCATACGACCGAGGCACACAGGGCCAACACCCGGCATCATGGTGTGGGGAGCGATCTCCTACACTGGCCGTACACCACTGGTGATCGTCGAGGGGACACTGAATAGTGCACGGTACATCCAAACCGTCATCGAACCCATCGTTCTACCATTCCTAGACCGGCAAGGGAACTTGCTGTTCCAACAGGACAATGCACGTCCGCATGTATCCCGTGCCACCCAACGTGCTCTAGAAGGTGTAAGTCAACTACCCTGGCCAGCAAGATCTCCGGATCTGTCCCCCATTGAGCATGTTTGGGACTGGATGAAGCGTCGTCTCACGCGGTCTGCACGTCCAGCACGAACGCTGGTCCAACTGAGGCGCCAGGTGGAAATGGCATGGCAAGCCGTTCCACAGGACTACATCCAGCATCTCTACGATCGTCTCCATGGGAGAATAGCAGCCTGCATTGTTGCGAAAGGTGGATATACACTGTACTAGTGCCGACATTGTGCATGCTCTGTTGCCTGTGTCTATGTGCCTGTGGTTCTGTCAGTGTGATCATGTGATGTATCTGACCCCAGGAATGTGTCAATAAAGTTTCCCCTTCCTGGGACAATGAATTCACGGTGTTCTTATTTCAATTTCCAGGAGTGTATGAAGCCATAGAACATTCATTATGCGTCAGATAACTCTCATCCGTGCACTGAAAAGTCGTCCCGTAATCTCAAGGTTGGTGTCGCAATGTCTGGTGTAACACGATTCTTTCACAGAACTGTTAATGCTATCTAGTACGTCCAGAAATTGTTTAATGCATATGTGGATAAACTAACACTGGAAGAGCGCTTGTATGGATATTTTCAGTGAGACGGAGCAACAGCACCTACTGCCTTGACAACGTTGTCACGAGTGTGAGGAGAGGACAGTCGGCAGAGGCACTGCAAGCTTCTGGCCACTTCGAGCGCCTGATCTCTCTCCCCGTAATTTCTACCTGAGAGACATACTGAAGGGAGAGAGCTACAGCAGAACACTGAAAGCGCTATTGCCGCTATCCCTCAGGCGGAGCCGCGACGTGTGTCACACATTTCTATCAAACGAGCACAGCGCTACAGCGACGTCAACGGTGACAGTTCCTAACACCTTGTATGATGTTAATTGACGAGAGTCGATTCTGCGTCAGGATTATTGCAGATATTTTCTGCACCAGTTTCGTAATGCTCACTCTGTACAAAACCTTAAGAGTAGTAGGTCCTACGACAACCGTGTTGCTGGGAGTCTATCAAAATATAAGTGCAGTGTATCGCCTAGGCGAGGCTGTTACCAATGCTGTAAACTCGGATTCGCGACTATCAAATGCGTGGATGAGTGCTTTAAGGTACAGTCGACAAAAAAAAAACTATTCACACGTCTTGATACGCTCGGGAACCTTTGGATATGTACAACTCGCACTAACGATAATGTAACACACTTTGGCAACAGCGACAGCACCACATGTGATACACTTTTACTACTGCATTTGTTCTGTATTTGTTCCCTTCTTATTATAACGATTTCACTTAAAAACTTTTCGATTTTCTGTTGTGCATAATTACCGCATTTTGGCAAACGGCCTTGTCGCAGTGGTAGACCGGTTCCCGTCAGATCACCGAAGTTAAACGCTGTCGTGTTAGGCTAGCAGTTGGGTGTGTGACTATCCGGTCTGTCGAGCGTGGTGCACTCAGCTCTTGCGAAGCAAACTGTGGAGCTACTTGATTGAGAAGTAGTGGCTCCGGTCTCGTAAACTGACATACGGCGGGGAGAGTGGTGTGCTGACTACATGGCCCTTCACATCCGCATCCAATGATGACACGGCGGCCGGTCGGTACCACTGGGTCCTCATACCCTGTTCGGATGGAGTTGAGTTTAGTTTTTTAGTTTTGTGAGTGTATATACTGGACGGTTAGACTTCAAAACTGCAGCAACTCACGAGGCGCAGTATGGTCCATAATCATCGTAGGGCATCGATATGGTACACATTCTAATGCTTTAATGCGGGACCAATTTACGCTGGAAAAATTTCGTTCCAATTTTGACCACTAGGTGCAAATCTGGCGCTGGGAATACTTGAAAGGCGTTTATAAATGTTTCCATATGTGATGGATAACCAAAAGGACAAGTGCAATAAAGGACAAACAAGCGAGGAAGGCATAATGCTTATGTTATTACTAACTGCTGCTTACAGAATCTGTGCAATATGGGCACCAGGGATGTCGACAAGATGCTGTAAAGTGCAAAATTTGCACCTGGTGGCAGAAATTGGAACTAAATCAGTTACACATTAATTCGTTAGAATATCTACCACGTTTCGCTGCCAACTAAAATTATAAACCAGAATGGATCTCTGTACTTTAATTATGACCACCCGGTACATTATAACAATTACTTTTGTTTGAAACGCTGACAAGCTGTTGCTTCGATTAAACAAATAGAGGAAAGCTTCACACTTATGTGGTAGCCGCGCAACACGTTTCAACCCCTGGAATTCCATTCAAGTATGACAGGGTTCGCTTCCTCAAGATACCATGTATTTTTTATATTCTTTTGTTTGTTGGTGTGTTGCAGTCGTAACACAAATACAGCCGAGTTATGACGAACACCGTCCTGGAAGTCGTCCAGTACAATGGTTTCAGCGCAGTATGAAGCGGCAGCCTGTTTACCTATTCAACTTAGCTGTGACAATAAATGGGTAGAGTGGTGGCGCGAAATCAGGGTAAGTGGCCCCTTTGAGGGTCGCACTCAAGAAAAGGTGTCGACACCTCAGCAAGGCAATGTGTTAATTGTCACCTGTATGGAACGCCCGTTTTTAATCGTCGCCCAATTAAAGAGTGGGACTAATTTCCCACGTTGCTTGCAGACCACTCACAACTGCTTACAGGGTGCTGGCCTTAAAGACCATAAGGTTACTAATAAAGGGGCCTCCTATGATGAATGTGATGATCAGAAACTGTATAGGCTGGACTTCACTGATCTGACCGTAGACTGTGACTTGGTACCACGTCATCGTTACAGATAAGTCAATATTTAGCTCAGCGAATGAGGATCCGGTGATGGTCTCCAGGCCACGAGGAGCACGTTACGACCCCTGCAGTACGTGGCGCAACATACTCGCGTTGGCCGCATCATACTGGATGTGGATGTGGATGACATCAGATGGGGCAGGGATACTTCATCGAGTTTACTGTCATCACGCCGCAGATCAGTGTGTGCACATCATGAAACATACAACGGCGCAAGTCTGAGGATGCCCTGTTCCAGGAGAGGAATTTACTTCCAGCAGAACCACACGCCAGTTAAACTAGTCTACTCGCTCAGCAACAGTTTTCGCAACAAGCTGACGTCGACCTGATCGACTGGCCTCTTCGAGCGACAGAGTTGAATTCCTTTGAAAAATTATCGACAAAATTGAAGTGTCACATCAACCTGCATTTTCCGACACACGCCTCACCATCTGTGGGACCTAATGTTGGATACATGGGAGCGTCTAATGGATTGTGGGACTAATTCTCAGAGGCAGATAACTGATACCAATGATGAGGGACAGTAGTGGAACAAGGGCAGCGTGGCTGTATACGAGTCGGACGCAGGCTGTCACGCAACTGATGCATCCTGAGAGAATAGTGGAAAAATTATCCTGCAGCAACTTCTCCCTCTCTAGAATGCTTCATCAGTTTACCATTAAATCGTACCTCATTACAGTTCCATCTCAATCGATCATCCCATCCACTCTCTGTTATCCTTTAACGCATATGCATTTAAGTTTAGAGGCAGATAGTTCTCTGTATTCCTGAAAAGCGTCAAATACAGTAGTCAACTCGCGTGTATCACTAATGCCTCAATAGACGTACAGTATAATGCTGCCTCGACGGAAAAAAATTGACTGCTTCTCTGATTCCCTTCACTTCCATGCCGACGTTTTCTCGGATTCCTCTTGGTGCCACATACTTGCTCCCATGTACAAATTGTTCTGAGCCAACCAGAAGACACGCAAGTACTTGCTCAATTTTTCCACATTTCGGTGTACATTTCGGTGTACATTTGGTCAATTTATACCTATTCCCCGTCATTTTTCGCAATTCTGTCGATTTTATGTCAGTTCTAACCATGAAATCATGACAGAACCTCTCGTTCTGTGTTCTAAAATTGCTTGTAAATGTAGTACAGCTGCCAACACCTTGCCCAAATGCACTGATCGCGAGGCATAGTCTAGCACAATACTCAGGTGTATCCAGTCACCTCCACATTTGGAGAGCATTTGCTCTGTTTTCTGTGTGTCTGTGTATATGCATGTGTCGCGGATGGCTCCCAGGACCCAGTCCCCCCGCTGGTGGACCAAACTTCTAACATAGGAGCAAAAATGTTTGTGTAATTAGGGCGGATTTTGCGATTAATTATGTAATTAGGATGGATAATTGAGCCACTTTGCCGAGAAAAATAAATAACGTACACTAACATTACCTTCCTCTCCCACATCTGGACAGTTTCCATGTGTTAGGGGGTGCACTTAGGCTTTCCATCCAGTAGAATCAGGTTTCGAGTCGCTGTTAAGTTGCATTTTTTTAAGTGAACAGAGTGTTTGTGCACTGAATTATTTTCGGGTGTTTAAGTGTTGTGAGCGTGTTTGCAAGTATAATTTTGGTGATCTACAAGTAGTTTGCATGTCTGTATGGTGTGTATTGGATTATTTCGGTAATTTACGAGTTGTCTTCGTCTCTGCACAACAGCGTAATGCATTATTTACGAGTAGTTTCCAGGGTCTGTAAACTGTATACTGTGAGTGTTTTGCATCAGCGTAATAAATAATTAAGGTGAAATCCGTGGCTAAACAAATTGTTCAAAAAATAAAGAAAGTACACTCCTTCCTCTCTCCAGCAGCCCAGAACAGTCTGATTCCATTTCCCGGCAGCTTTTCCCCTCCAGACCGCCGGGGTGATGAGGAGGCAGGGGGAGACTTGCAGCTGAGAAAAACACGTGACATCACCATGCTACTATGGACTGAACTGCACGATCACGCGACCTACCGAGGCGCCCTGTAGTGGACGACTCGTGAACTGGATCAGTTCTTTGGTCTGGTGGATCGGAGGTAGTTGTCACTTGTGTGGTGGGAGCTTATAAGTAGGTTTTAGCAATGACAGACAATTCCAGCAGATTTAGATGTTTCTATACATTGTGTAATGCATGTTTAACGCAAAGCATTGATTTGCAGGACCGTATTCTTCCTCTTGATATGTTCAAGCATTAATGCTCGCTTCGATTCTTCATGCAGTCAGCTGTGGATGCACTCCTAGTGAATGTAATATAGCTATTAAAACCCCCCTGTCTGGCACCAACATCTAGCTAATTGTACACTGACAGCTCAACAAGCACTGTTATCTCAGCCTATTGTGGTGGTAACACGACACTAATGCTGTAGGTAAATAATAAATTTAAACAAGCTTAAAGAAATTTAAACAAATTATATTCGAATTGAATAACATCATGAGCAGCCTCTAGTGGGGGCAGCACCATACTAACTCCCCTCAGCTGCAGGAGTAAACTCTTGGAGCAAACTTCGAAATTCTCTCCCATTTTCCAAGAGGATGACGCGCCAGGACCCCATCGTGAACGCCCTTCCTTTCCCGCGATTTTCTTAGGTTAGCAGAGGTAGGCCAATTGACCTATCTTCGGTGCAAAATTCAAACTTCACGCCAAAAGCCGCCATCTGGGGTAACAATACTCGCGTCATCAGCTGACGTCATGGTAGCCATCTTGAATGACGTCAATCGCGTCATCAGCTGAAGTCACGTGACATCACGCACTTGCGTCATCAGTTGACGTCACGGCCGTCATCTTGGATAACGGTAGTTTGGGGTGACGCCGCCCTTGTTCCACTACTGTGAACCTCACACTAGCATCATCCCTGATGTGTAACTTTCCTCATCACCCCAGCTTATATTACAACGTTCGATGCAGCTACACGTTATTAATTGGAAACCTACGTGAAATCATTGTACTTTAAAATTTGTATGCAACTTTAAGGTGGAGAGGGGGAGGGGGAGGGGGGAAGGAGGGACAAGGGACTATTGACGTTAGCTGCATCAGGACTTTACGCGGAATCAGCGGCGATGTATGAAAATGACTGCCGCACCGGGATTCGAACTAAAGATCTACTGCTTAATGGACAGTTGCGTTAACCACCGCAAAACCTAGACACAATATTTAGCGGAACTGCGCCGACTATCTCGGCACGCCTCTCTCCCGACCCACACTCCTACCTAGCACCACTTATATTTTTCAATTCATTTTACTTAACACTTAACACACGTAAATTTTGAAAAAAGTACAAACTACTCAATTTACATTGAAATACAAATGGTATCCTAATGTGAGGCTGAGTAAACACTTTATACTAAGATGGTATCTGTTCTTTCGGACAGATACCATCGTTGACCATGCAGCTCGTTAGAAGGAAATTACAATGAAGTGATCACCCTTATCTGCTTACAGGCGTTGACATACGTCAAGGGGGACAGATGAAAATGTGTGCCCCGACCGGGACTCGAACCCGGGATCTCCTGCTTACATGGCAGACGCTCTATCCATCTCAGACACCGAGGACTCAGAGGATAGCGCGACTGCAGGGATTTATCTCTTGCACGCCTCCCGCGAAACCCACACACTCAACCTATTGTCCCGCACTACATTCGTAGTGCCCCCGCCCATTATACTCATTACTCGCGGCGCGTTGCCGATTCCCGTAAGAGTTCGGGCAGTGTTTGTGCATTCGCACAGAAGAAGAAGATGGTCAAGTGGCTGGTGGGCCTTAACTATATATACTAAGATGGTATCTGTTCTTTCGGACATGTTATTTACTCATCAGGTCTCTGTTTCTTGAGAATAAATAGTTTATAATTCCACACATGTCGCTGCATTTTGTGCTTGGAATGAGGTGGTAAAGAGATGGCGTGGACGTCATCTCTTCCTTTGTCTGTTACACAAGCGTGATAAGATGCCCGTCAAGTACTAGCAAAACTGGATCAAAGTTCATAAAATTGTCAAACCACGTAGCAGAAAAACCAGCTGCTGTTTGGCAAACTGAAGTTATTCGGATGTGAGGCAGCGTGTCCTAATATACATGTCCTACTAATATGCGATAACCGAGCGGGGTGGCGCAGTGGTTAGACACTGGACTCGCATTCGGGAGGACGACGGTTCAATCCCGCGTCCGGCCATCCTGATTTAGGTTTTCCGTGATTTCCCTAAATCACTCCAGGCAAATGCCGAGATGGTTCCTCTGAAAGGGCACGGCCGACTTCCTTCCCAGTCCTTTCCTAATCCGATGAGACCGATGACCACGCTGTCTGGTCTCCTTCCCCCAACCAACCAATAATATGCGATAGTATGCACATAGTTACGATGTTCGGCTTCAAGGACAATTCATTACTGCGAATGAAAGAGTACTTTGTGAAGACTGTAATCATATGAATATTGTCCCAACAGCTACTCAGCTTCAGACATTAAAGCCCTAGGAACACGAACACTCAAGAAAATTGTAATTCCCCACGTATAAAAACAATGATTTTCGATAATGTCCAGCTTCGTAATGGTTTTCTGTGCGCCTCATGTGCTGTGAGAACTAAGTTCTGATACTCCCCGACAGACGTGAGCAGTTTCTTTAGTCGGAACCTGGCTGTCTCGCATTAACGAACTCTCCCATAATGGACATGTTTCCTCTATATACAAAATCATTTTCAGCAATGACATTATCTTTTGGGTAATTTATAAACAGCGTCAGATCGGAAGATAAAAAGTCGTCTTCTGAAGTTCTGCAATAAGGCAAAGTGTAGTGCATTTCGTCGTCTGGCGTCTGTAGTTTCGTACCAGAAGACGACCGAAGTTATTCAGCTTTTTTTTTTTTTTTAACTGGGAAAAAACGAACCGTAACTTCCCCTAGAAAACCATATTCTTCACTTGTCGTGCAATGGGAAGATCGTTAAATTTCGTACCTTTCGGATTGTTATACACGTTAAAACAGATTTTAATAAATATTGTCTGACAGAATTTGAACGTCTTATTCAGACCCATTATGCTGAATAGTTGAACTTTTCTTACCCAGCTTATTTGTAATGTTACTTCGAGACCAAAATTTATGAGCTCGCCGTTAACCACTAGCTTCCTCTTACTCAATATCATCTTAATGATTTCCTCTGCTACATCTACTTTCCCGTTCTGTCTGCTGGTTCTGCGAGTAGTTTTATGCCATAATCGTATAGACAAAACTTTCTCTTCGGAAACTTAATATTGAACCGATTGTTTTCGCTGCTGGAAGTGATTGTCAATTTTAGTGTTCCCGAATAAAAATGCAAAATGGTTCCTGTTGAGGCTGGCACTTACATTGGAATGCGGAATTCGAACGCAATTATATTATTACCGGTTTCACTTGTGGCAAAGAACTGAATAATTATACTGTCAGTACCCTCTCCTAATTTTGAAATTGTCTTTCGAAATAGGCAACATTTTGCTAGAAGTGTTGTAGTCATCAAGGCAAGAGAAGCTACCACAAAAAGGCCGTTGGAATCTACCACGAATGGTACATAAAAATGTTATGTGTAAAATAAAACACCTGCAGCCGTCGTCTTGATGTTATTTTATTATACTGCAACTAGTTTCGGGGACTTAATGGATCATCTTCAGGCCTTAGCTGACGTTGACGGGGTGGACTCCAAACGAATGCACGATCCCACCAGTAGCATCTATGAACTGGCTTCCGTAGAATACTGTAAATGTGACGTGTCTGTAACCATCAACTACCAACTGACCTCTACGGTTTGCACCTCATGACATATAGTAAGAATTATTTTTCTTTTTAGTAACTTTATATTGATCCTTATTTTGATGAATCTGTCCTTCTGCTAATTGTACACACATGCATGTATGCTGTTCATCCTGAACATTATCTTGGGTTTCGTATATTCTGTGTATGGTATGACAATGGTGTTTTTCTACATTTCGTTCTTTTGGCACTTTCTTGGACGTACATTTTAGGCGTATGGTATTAATATGCCCTACACAGTTTTCGTCTCAGTGTTATATAACTTCTACGTGGCATATACATATATTTACACTGACATTTTGATAGCTTTACCTATAGTGACAGATATTGTTGATGCTGTCCTTCTGCACATAAATGCATATTTCTTTGGTTTACTTATTCCTTATGTTGCTGCAGTTTCTTTCATACATCTATCATTTTGTACAGCTGTTTTTGTTGTTTGGTAGGTTACTTCAGAATTCTTCTGTTTAGTGTATCATCTGACTGCCCTATATTTAATCGTGGAATATTTACTTAATGATTTTATTCATGAATAACACATTTTTACAATATATAGAATGGAAATTCGCTATGGTATACTATATATAATTCAATCCGGGTAAATGACAATCGATGTATCTGTTGGTTTTTATAAAATGATTACCATAAATTCACTTATGTAATAATGTCCTTGACGTTTACTCTGTTTTAATCTGTCTTTGTATCTGCGTAGTTTGTAAGTTGATGATGCTATCATTACTGTTTATGCATACGGGACTGAAGATGATCTACCGAGTTACGGAAATTGGTTCAGTCGGTTGGTATTCGATGATTGTCGAGGCAACATCGCTTTTACAGTATCCGAAATTCATAGACGTGCCCCCCCCCCCCCTATGGGATCGTGTACAAGATTGTAGTTCACCCTCTTAACGTCAGTTAAGGCCTGAAGATTAACTGGTTCAGTCGATTGGTATTCGATGGTTGTAGAGGCAACATCACTTTTACAGTATCCTAAGTTCATAGACATGATCCCATATGGGATCGTATACACGATTGCAGTTCACCCTTTTAACGTCTGTTAAGACCTGAAGATAGTGTATTGAGTCACTGAAACTGGTTGCTATATAACAAAATCGCATCAACATTGACGGCTGCAGGTGTATTTTATTACATAAACGAGCGGCCGAAGTCCCGCAGACCGTCAATAACAAGAATGGACATACAAAAACTAAAAAAATTTCGGCCACATGGCGAAATCGAACTCTTGGTTCAAATGGCTCTGAGCACTATGGGACTTAACATCTATGGTCATCAGTCCCCTAGAACTTAGAACTACTTAAACCTAACTAACCTAAGGACATCACACAACACCCAGCCATCACGAGGCAGAGAAAATCCCTGACCCCGCCGGGAATCGAACCCGGGAACCCGGGCGTGGGAAGCGAGAACGCTACCACACGACCACGAGATGCGGGCAATCGAACTCTTGTTTAATGAGTGACGCCCAGGTACGTTAACTGTGAACTACGTGCTCAGCGACGCTGCTACCTCCTTCGGCGCGCATCTAGGGCTGCCGATGAAATCGTTACATATTTCGTGACCATCCGATACTTGTTAGCAGTGTTAGCGTCATGATTTGCCGTTAGGTGCCACTACTGGTACGGTGACGTAGAGCTGAAACATAAGCATCAACGTGCATTTTACCGCAGACAGTCAACATTGATCTGAACAAGGTGAGACGGGCGTCTCTCGTAAAGCCTTTTTATGGAAACAACAGCAATAGTGCTGTTGCTCGACGCATTAAAGGTATACGGAGAGGTCCTCTTTACACACGAGGGTTGAAGAGCCCTCTTTCCGCGCTGGGGTTCAAGAATATCATTCGGAATGGCTCCTGGGAGAGGCCGACGGCCAATTGTGCCACAAATGTGTTGCTGAAGATGCTGTGACCGTGTCTGAGAATGCTGGACGCAATATGCAAGCTTCAAGCAGCGCAAGAGCTGTCTCGACAGCTGAACATTCCATGGGCCACCGATCGAAAAGTGCTGCAGACAGTTATTGTAAAATGCTCTCCGCCGGCCAGAGTGGCCGAGCGGTTAAAGGCGCTACAGTCTGGGACCGCACGACCGCTACGGTCGCACGTTCGAATCCTGCCTCGGGCATGGATGTGTGTGATGTCTTTACGTTAGTTAGGTATAAGTAGTTCTAAGTTCTAGGGGACTTATGACCACAGCAGTTGAGTCCCATAGTGCTCAGAGCCATTTGAACCATTTTTGAAATGCTCTCCCTACAAACTTCCAGGCTATCGTGGATACAGATGGTAGTCAGATTGAGCAACGTTTGCAACCTGGAGCGTAAACACTGTACGCAGTTAACAAATGTTACCTTCTAATGTAGGAATTAAAATGTGTTTCTATCAATGGTTTATTCGTTATTTCTCTTCCGCGTGTTCTTATGTTTCCACAGTGTTTCACTGTTCTACGGCCGGCCGGAGTGGCCGTGCGGTTCTAGGCGCTACAGTCTGGAGCCACGAGACCGCTACGGTCGCAGGTTCGAATCCTGCCTCGGCATGGCCGTGTGTGATGTCCCTAGGTTAGTTAGGTTTAAGTAGTTCTAAGTTCTAGGGAACTGATGACCTCAGAAGTTGAGTCCCATAGTGCTCAGAGCCATTTGAACTATTTTTGAACTGTTCTACGATCACTTGTTGTTCATAGGGGATCCTCTCAGATAGCGAAAATTTAACTGTAGCCACCCAGTACATGCACTGCGTGCTTCTGTTGTAGTGACAGCATAACGTTGACACGTGAATGACAGAGTCCTGGGTGGCTGTGTCAGTGTCTAGCGCGTTTCACAGAGGTACTGAAATACCACGTGGGAAACGTCAGCATTGTGTGAATAATTGCGTGCAGGATACTGTTGCACTTAGCTTGTAACGACGTGGGCGGCGGGCATCCGTCTGCCAGAATTTCGAACAAAGGCTTTCATGCCTGACCTTTTGCTGTGCTAACTTTTATTTGATAGGTGCTCTCTGCAAACTAGACAAGACGTCACCGAGCTTTGATGTACCATGTACGCTCACAGGCGTGGGGTCTAATAGGGCGTTATGTCCTGCATCAGTCGGTATGCGCGTAACAGCATGCTTATCTAATATGTTCCGAAACGCCACTCATAAAAACGGGGCTTTTGGCGCTCATACATTGAGTTCTGTTGGTGATAACAAGGTAGGGGCAAGTGTTTTGGATAGACCTTGGGCGACGGACCATTTGAATACCCAACAGAAGGATCGCTTAGTGTAACTATCCTACACTACAGGGCCAAATTATGAATATTACACAGTACCTCCTGCTTAGCAAATCGGTTGGTTTTTTTTTGCATTTGATGTAGTCTACGATGGACTTAATGCGACTTATGGAGGCACCATTATTATTTAACGGGCGGTTCCTCGGAAAACCGAACAAAATAAATTTTTTACAGTATTTTCGGCGTCACCAGCGGACCAAATCCTTGCAGAGAATTCAAAGACACCTACCCGCAGCAGACGGCTGAAATTTTTACTATATTTTCCTAATATTCCGGTCCTGAAGTTTTTCTTGATATCTTTATCCATTTTCAAGATACAGAGGTTCAAAGTTACCCTACTTCTACGCGTAATATCCGGTGTGGGGCGAAATCTAAAAAATAACCGCAGAAAATTCCTCAAATTTTAAGTGTATTTATCTAGAAGAGTCATCCGCCCGTTTCCAAAACTCTTTATTCGGTATCGAGAAACACATCAAAAACGAGGTTTTTGGGTGCCAAAATCCAGCCGCGGATTCCGAGACGACTATTCACAGCAAACGGCTGTAATTTTTACGATGCCTTTCGCTATGATACTGATCTCGATCAACCTTGAAAATGTTCCTCATATCTTCATCCATTTCCGAGAAACAGAGGTTCAAAATTACCCTACTTGTAGACGTATAATAGGCACGTAAAGGCCGATGTGAGTCGATAACGTAATTTGTAAAGTGACGTTGCATGGAGAAATATGCTGTAAAGTGTCTGTTATCATCTGGGAACCTCATGTTTTAGTACCGAAGCACATGCACAATTTTTTAGCATGTAAAATTCGGTCTGTGGAGTAAAATTTGTTTCGTAATATTTCAGTTTCACCTAAGTAAACAATGTAAATTTTACTGAGCAATACATATCTTTTCATATGCATTACTTGCTACGCTGCAGCATGGAAATTAAGGAAACCAGCGGAAAAATACTCCTCTAGCAGCACAAAAAATGCCAATGTTTGAAAAGTGTGGTACCAGCTGCCTCATGCCACCTTCCTCGACAGCTTTAAAAATTTTTCCAAAAATTTTAGAATGTGAACATATTCGTGTTTTTTATGCTGAGGGAGAAGACAGTGCCATTGTCAAAGATACCAAAAAGTAATAAATACTGGAAATAATAGACATTGACTGTGTAGTAGAAAGAGTGAAGGATACAATAGCAGCTGGTCGCTGTGCCCGAGCGATTCTAGGCGCTTCAGTCTGGAACCGCGCTGCTGCTACGGTCGCAGGTTCGAATCCTGCCTCGGGCATGGATGGGTGTGATGTCCTTAGGTTAGTTAGGTTTAAGTAGTTCTAAGTGTAGGGGACTGATGACCTCAATGACCTCAAATGTAAAGTCCCTGCCCGCATCTCGTGGTCGTGCGGTAGCGTTCTCGCTTCCCACGCCCGGGTTCCCGGGTTCGATTCCCGGCGGGGTCAGGGATTTTCTCTGCCTCGTGATGGCTGGGTGTTGTGTGCTGTCCTTAGGTTAGTTAGGTTTAAGTAGTTCTAAGTTCTAGGGGACTGATGACCATAGATGTTAAGTCCCATAGTGCTCAGAGCCATTTTTTTTGTAAAGTCCCATTGTGCTTTGAGCCATTTGAACCATTTGATACAATAGCAGCATGAGAGAGAGGGACACAGTGGCAGTGGGACATAGCAGTGACAGAGCAGTGCTGGGAAAAAGTGAAGGAGACAGTGTCAGGGAGGGAGGGAGGGGGGGGGGAGGAATAAAGAGAAAGAGGAAGTGCAAGTTGGAGAGGCAGTGGTAATGAGGACAGAGTATGTGAGAATGGAAACGAGGAAGAGAGATATAGGGGCAGCGAGAAGAAGGAAGAAATGAAATACCAGAAGTAAGAGAGAAAAAGAGGGAGACAGCGACAGAGAGAGGGAATTGCAGTAGTAGGATACAACGAAGAGGACTGTGGCTGTGCCAATGACGGAGACACAAAGACAATGAGTTGGGCTGCATGAGTGAGTGAAAAGGTTAACTGGAAATGGATGGATATGAGCAGCGTATAGCCTTGGACAGTGAGTGAGTTACAGTTAGGACAGCTTGTGCGAGTTTGAGCTGAGTTGCATGTTAAAAGTGAGACTATGTTCGCATGCCAAAATTTTTTGAAACATATTTGAAGGAGTTGATGGTAGAATGAGACAGCTGGCACCCCACATTTCAGTCAGAGGGTTTTAATTAACAGGGACATATTCACAATTTTCGTGCTCCGATAGGATAATTTTTTCGCTGGTTGTTTATTTACTGCAGTAAAACAATCTTATTATTCATACTCTTAGATATGTAAATGATTACCATTTCGTTATAATCGCACAAAGTAGATAGGAGTAACAGCATTTACATTATTAATACACTAGTGGCCATTAAAATTGCTACACCAAGAAGAAATGGAGGTTATAAACGCGTATTCAATGGAGAAATATATTATACTAGAACTGACGTGTGATTACATTTTCACGCAATTTGGGTGCATAGATCCTGAGAAATCAGTACCCAAACAACCACCTCGGGCCGTAACAACAGCCTTGATACGCCTGGGCATTGAGGCAAACAGAGCTAGGATGGCGTGTACAGCTGCCCATGCAGCTTCAACACGATACCACAGTTCATCAAGAGTAGTGACTGGCGTATTGTGACGAGCCAGTTGCTCGGCCACCATTGACCAGACGTTTACAATTGGTGAGAGATCTGGAGAATGTGCTGGCCAGGGCAACAATCGAACATTTTCTGTATCCACAAAGGCCCGAACATGACCTGCAACATGAAGTCATGCATTATCCTGCTGAAATGTAGAGTTTCGCAGGGATCGAATGAAGGGTAGAGCCACTGGTCGTAACACATCTGAAATGTAACGTCCACTGTTCAAAGTGCCGTCAGTGCGAACAAGAAGTGACCGAGACGTGTAACCAATGGCACCCCATACCATCACGCCGGGTGTTACGACAGTATAGCGATGACGAATACACGCTTCCAATGTGCGTTCACCGCGATGTCGCCAAACACGGATGCGACCATCATGATGCACTAAACATAACCTGGATTCATCTGAAAAAAATGACATTTTGCCGTTCGTGCACCCAGGTTCGTCGTTCAGTACATCATCGCAGGCGCTCCTGTCTGTGATGCAGAGTCTAGGGTAACCGCAGCCATGGTCTCCAAGTTGATAGTCCATGCTGCTTCAAACGTCGTCTAACTGTTCGTGCAGATGGTTGTTGTCTTGCAAACGTCCCCATCTGTTGACTTAGGGATCTAAACGTGGCTGCACGATCAGTTACAGCCGGGCGGATAAGATACCTGTCATCTCGACTGCTAGTGATACGAGGCCGTTGGGATCCAGCACGGCGTTCCGTATTACCCTATTGAACCCTCCGATTCCATATTCTGCTAACAGTCATTGGACCTTGACCAACGCGAGTAGCAATGTCGCGATACGATAAACCGCAATCGCGATAGGCTACAATCCGACCTTTATCAAAGTCGGAAACCTGATGGTACGCTTTTCTCCTCCTTACAAGAGGCATCACAACAACGTTTCACCAGGCAACGCCGGTCAACTGCTGTTTGTGTATGAGAAATCGGTTGGAAACTTTCCTCATGTCAGCACGTTGTAGGTGTCACCACCTGCTCCAACCTTGTGTGAATGCTCTGAAAAGCTAATCATTTGCATATCACAGCATCTTCTTGCTGTCGGTTAAATTTCGCGTCTGTAGCACGTCATCGTCGTGGTGTAGCAATTTTAATGACCAGTAGTGTATAAGTTTACACAGAGGGTTCCTCATTCAGAGATCACATTTTGTTGTTGTTTGTTTGTGAGAATATCGTGTTATGCCTCGAGCAAGTACGAGAAACGTCTAACAGCAGCAGGATCCAGGCCTGTCCACACTCCAGTTAATTATTTCGCAGTGCTGCTGCTCACGTTCATCGGTAGCACGTGAATGTCACGCGAATATGGAATCTACTGCATCGGAAGGGTCAAGCTCAGCGCCATTTAGCATCTCAGAATGTCTGACAAGAGGATCAACAGACTTGTTAACAACGGATTTTGGTGAGTCTCAGGTACGTTGTAGAGGGAACTGACATGAGTCCCTGTCTTGAGGCGTTTCTCGCGGCGGCCTCTGGTTTCCGAGAGAACCGATTATGAGGTTTCATGTGTACCATCTATGGGTGTAGTGTTGGTCTTGTTTCGAGGAAGCGAGCTAGCGCAGCGGCTGACGTTTAAGCCGTCGGCACATGCATCGTGCATTCGAACGTCGAGCGTTGAGAGTGCCTAGTTTCTGGCGTCATTGCGTGAAAAATGCACGCTGGGGAGTCTTTTCGAACGTGAAGAGCAATATCTAGCGTTCCAGGTATTCTGAACGTATTCTTCAGTACAGAGACGCCACTGGCTTTCCGTTTAGGCACCAGAAAATTGAGCGTCTCTCTAAAACCCGTTGCTAGTTGTATGTCTTGTTGTAATAAAACGACGGGAAACGTCATATTGGTGGTTAAGGAATCATTGTAACTTGCATATTATCAAATTACGCCATTTCAAGGCAACAAAAGCGCATTGTTGTATGTACAATTTCTTATAAGTAAACGTCAGCGTAATTGAAAGTTTTCAGCAGCTGATAGATGCAAAGTTCAATGAGAAATCTTTTATGGTCGGTGTAGCGTAAAGAGTAGAGATGCAGAATTGTAAGATAACAGCTGATTTATTTATTTAATTTATTTACACGTCAAGTTCCGTAGGACCACATGAACTTACCACATAAAAGTAGTGACAGATAAAAATAAATGTTCATGAACCAGAAAAATGTCAGTCCATAAGTTTAAGTAAACGCTATCAGCAATACAATAAGAATCAGCTTAATTTTTCAAGGAACTCCTCGACAGAATAAAAGGAGTGACCCATGAGGAAACTCTTCAGTTTCGATTTGAAAGCGCGTGGATTACTGCTGAGATTTTTGAATTCGAGTGGCAGCTTATTGAAAATGGATGCAGCAGTATACTGCACACCTTTTTGCACAAGAGTTAAGGAAGTCCGATCCAAATGTTAGTTTGATTTCTGCCGAGTATTAACCGAATGAAAGCTGCTTATTCTTGGGAATAAAATAATATTGGTATCAAGAAACGGCAATAAGGAATATACATATTGAGAGGCCAATGTCAAAATACCCAGACTCGTGAACAGAGGTCGACAAGAGGTTCGTGAACTCACTCCACTAATTGCCCAAACCATCCATTTCTGAGCCAAAAATATCCTTGTAGAATGGGAAGAGTTACCCCAAAATGTAATACCATAGGACATAAGTGAATGAAAATAAGCAAAGTAGGCTAATTTACGTGTCGAAGTATCACTCACTTTTGATACCGTTCGAATAGTAAAAGTGGCAGTATTAAGTCTTTGAACAAGATCCTGAACGTGAGCTTTCCACGACAGCTTACTATCTATCTGAACACCTAGAAATTGGAACTGTTCAGTTTCACTAATCATATGCCCTTTCTGTGCAATTAAAACGTCAGGTTTTGTTAAATTGTGTGTTAGAAACTGTAAAAACTGAGTCTTACTGCGATTTAACGTTAATTTTCTACAAGTATTGAACTGAGGTCATTGAAACCGAATCAATGTTGCACACAACATCCTTTACTACCAAGCTAGTGTCATCAGCAAACAGAAATATTTTAGAGCTACCCATAATACTAGAGGCCATATCATTTATATAAATAAGGAACAGGAGCAGTCCCAACACTGATCCCTGGGGCGCTCCCCACTTGACAGTACCCCACTCAGATCCCACATCACTTCCGTTATCAACATTGTGAATAATGACCTTTAGCTGCCTGTTGCTAAAGTAAGAGGTGAACCAATTGCAAGCTATTCCCAGTATTCCGTAATGGTCAACTTCTGGAGCAGTATTTTGTGATCAACACAATCAAATGCCCTAGTTAAATCAAAAATACGACAAGCGTTCGAAACTTTTTGTTTAGCCTATCCAGTACCTCACAGAGAAAAGAGAATATAGCATTTCCAGTTGTTGAACGACTTCTAAAGCCGAACTGTACATTTGATAGCAAATCGTATGATACAAAATGATCGATTATATCCTTACATACACAGCCTTTTCAATACATTTTGCAAACACTGATGGCACAGAAAGGGGTCTAAAATTGTCTTCATTATCCCTTTCTCCCTTTTAATAAAGCGGCTTTACTACTGAGTACTTTAATCGCTGAGGAAACTGACCATTGCTAAAGGAAAAATTACAAATATGGCTAAATACAGGGCTAACATGTGCAGCACAGTACTTTAATATTCTGATAGACACTCCATCATAACCATGAGAGACCTTAGTCTTCAGTGATTTAATTATGGACTCAATCTCCCTCTTGTCTGTATCACAGAGGAATATTTCAGACATCAATATCGGAAAGGCATTTGCCAAGAAAGTTATGATTTCCTGCAGAAACTAAATTTTTATTAAATTCACCAGCGATGCTCAGAAAATGATTGTTAAATACTGTACATATATCTGATTTATCAGTAACAGAAATATTTTTACTGTGAACTGACTTTATATCGTCAACCTTGTGCTGCTGACCAGACACTTCCTTCACAACTGACCATATGGTTTTAATTTTATCCTGTGAATCAGCTATTCTATTTGCATACCACATACTCTTTGTCTTCCTTATAACATTTTTAAGCACCTTACAATACTGTTAGTAACGAGCTACTGTTGCTTGATTGTGACTACTTCTAACATTTGATATAATTCCCGCTTTGTTCTACATGATATCCTTATCCCACTAGTCAGCCACATGAGCTGTCCATTACTGCTAGTAACCCGTTTAGAATGTTCTAATGGAAAGGAACTCTCAAAGAGCAAGAGAAATGTGTTATGTAAAGCATTGTATTTATCATCTATATTATCGGCACTATAAACATCTTGCCACTCTTGTTCCTTGTCAAGTTTCAAAAAATTCCCTATTGCTGTTGGATTATCTTTCCGACATACTTAGTAATTAAATATGACATTGGTTTGAGTACAAAAGCCTTTTAGTGTTGAAATTTGTGCATCATGGTCTGAAAGGCCATTCACGCTTTTACTAACAGAATGCCCATCTAGTAATGAAGAATGAATAAAAATATTGTCTATGACTGTGCTACTGTTCCCCTGCACCCTAGTTGGAAAAAACACAGTTTGCATCAAATCGTACGAATCTAGGAGATCTACCAACATCATTTTTCTTACACAATCATACACAAAATTAATATTGAAGTCGCCACATATAACTAGTTTCTGGTACTTCCTAGAAAGTGAAGCAAGAACCCTCTAGAGCTCAAGCAAAAATGCTCTGAAGTGGGAGTTAGGGGACCTATAAACAACAACAATTAGAAGTTTAGTTTCACTAAATTCAACTAACGCTGCACAACTTTCAAATATCTGTTCCGTGCAGTGTCGTGATACGTCAATGGACTCAAATGGAATACTGTTTTTTACGTACTGAGCCACTCCCCCATCCTGCAAGGAACTCTACATCTACACCTACATGATTACTCTGCAATTCACATTTAAGTGCTTGGCAGAGGGTTCATCGAACCACAATCATACTATCTCCCTACCATTCCACTCCCGAACAGCGCGCGGGAAAAACGAACACCTAAACCTTTCTGTTAGAGCTCTGATTTCTCTTATTTTATTTTGATGATCATTCCTACCTATGTAGGTTGGGCTCAACAAAATATTTTCGCATTCGGAAGAGAAAGTTGGTGACTGAAATTTCATAAATACACTCCTGGAAATGGAAAAAAGAACACATTGACACCGATGTGTCAGACCCACCATACTTGCTCCGGACACTGCGAGAGGGCTGTACAAGCAATGATCACACGCACGGCACAGCGGACACACCAGGAACCGCGGTGTTGGCCGTCGAATGGCGCTAGCTGCGCAGCATTTGTGCACCGCCGCCGTCAGTGTCAGCCAGTTTGCCATACGGAGCTCCATCGCAGTCTTTAACACTGGTAGCATGCCGCGACAGCGTGGACGTGAACCGTATGTGCAGTTGACGGACTTTGAGCGAGGGCGTATAGTGGGCATGCGGGAGGCCGGGTGGACGTACCGCCGAATTGCTCAACACGTGGGGCGTGAGGTCTCCACAGTACATCGATGTTGTCGCCAGTGGTTGGCGGAAGGTGCACGTGCCCGTCGACCTGGGACCGGACCGCAGCGACGCACGGATGCACGCCAAGACCGTAGGATCCTTCGCAGTGCCGTCGGGGACCGCACCGCCACTTCCCAGCAAATTAGGGACACTGTTGCTCCTGGGGTATCGGCGAGGACCATTCGCAACCGTCTCCATGAAGCTGGGCTACGGTCCCGCACACCGTTAGGCCGTCTTCCGCTCACGCCCCAACATCGTGCAGCCCGCCTCCAGTTGTGTCGCGACAGGCGTGAATGGAGGGACGAATGGAGACGTGTCGTCTTCAGCGATGAGAGTCGCTTCTGCCTTGGTGCCAATGATGGTCGTATGCGTGTTTGGCGCCGTGCAGGTGAGCGCCACAATCAGGACTGCATACGACCGAGGCACACAGGGCCAACACACGGCATCATGGTGTGGGGAGAGATCTCCTACACTGGCCGTACACCACTGGTGATCGTCGAGGGGACACTGAATAGTGCACGGTACATCCAAACCGTCATCTACATCTACATCTACATCTATACTCCGCGAGCCACCTTACGGTGTGTGGCGGAGGGTACTTATTGTACCACTATCTGATTCCCCCTTCCCTGTTCCATTCACGAATTGTGCGTGGGAAGAACGACTGCTTGTAAGTCTCCGTATTTGCTCTAATTTCTCGGATCTTTTCGTTGTGATCATTACGCGATCCCGGAATGTGCTCTCTCGTAATTTCGATAATAAACCTCTCCGTATTGGGTAACGCCTTTCTTGAAGTGTACGCCACTGGAGCTTGTTCAGCATCTCCGTAACGCTCTCGCGCTGACTAAATGTCCCCATGACGAATCGCGCTGCTTTTCGCTGGATCATGTCTATCTCTTCTATTAATCCAACCTGGTAAGGGTCCCATACTGATGAGCAATACTCAAGAATCGGACGAACAAGCGTTTTGTAAGCTACTTCTTTCGTCGATGAGTCACATTTTCTTAGAATTCTTCCTATGAATCTCAACCTGGCGCCTGCTTTTCCCACTATTTGTTTTATGTGATCATTCCACTTCAGATCGCTCCGGATAGTAACTCCTAAGTATTTTACGGTCGTTACCGCTTCCAATGATTTACCACCTATGGCATAATCGTACTGGAATGGATTTCTGCCCCTATGTATGCGCATTATATTACATTTATCTACGTTTAGGGAAAGCTGCCAGCTGTCGCACCATGCATTAATCCTCTGCAGGTCTTCCTGGAGTACGTACGAGTCTTCTGATGTTGCTACTTTCTTGTAGACAACCGTGTCATCTGCAAATAGCCTCACGGAGCTACCGATGTTGTCAACTAAGTCATTTATGTATATTGTAAACAATAAAGGTCCTATCACGCTTCCTTGCGGTACTCCCGAAATTACCTCTACATCTGCAGATTTTGAACCGTTAAGAATGACATGTTGTGTTCTTTCTTCTAGGAAATCCTGAATCCAATCACAAACCTGGTCCGATATTCCGTAAGCTCGTATTTTTTTCATTAAACGTAAGTGCGGAACCGTATCAAATGCCTTCCTGAAGTCCAGGAATACGGCATCAATCTGCTCGCCAGTGTCTACGGCACTGTGAATTTCTTGGGCAAATAGGGCGAGCTGAGTTTCACATGATCTCTGTTTGCGGAATCCATGTTGGTTATGATGAAGGAGATTTGTATTATCTAAGAACGTCATAATACGAGAACACAAAACATGTTCCATTATTCTACAACAGATTGACGTAAGCGAAATAGGCCTATAATTATTCGCATCTGATTTATGACCCTTCTTGAAAATGGGAACGACCTGCGCTTTCTTCCAGTCGCTAGGTACTTTACGTTCTTCCAGCGATCTACGATAAATTGCTGATAGAAAGGGGGCAAGTTCTTTAGCATAATCACTGTAGAATCTTAAGGGTATCTCGTCTGGTCCGGATGCTTTTCCGCTACTAAGTGATAGCAGTTGTTTTTCAATTCCGATATCGTTTATTTCAATATTTTCCATTTTGGCGTCCGTGCGACGGCTGAAGTCAGGGACCGTGTTACGATTTTCCGCAGTGAAACAGTTTCGGAACACTGAATTCAGTATTTCTGCCTTTCTTCGGTCGTCCTCTGTTTCGGTGCCATCGTGGTCAACGAGTGACTGAATAGGGGATTTAGATCCGCTTACCGATTTTGCATATGACCAAAACTTTTTAGGGTTCTTGTTTAGATTGTTTGCCAATGTTTTATGTTCGAATTCGTTGAATGCTTCTCTCATTGCTCTCTTTACGCTCTTTTTCGCTTCGTTCAGCTTTTCCTTATCAGCTATGATTCGACTACTCTTAAACCTATGATGAAGCTTTCTTTGTTTCCGTAGTACCTTTCGTACATGATTGTTATACCACGGTGGATCTTTCCCCTCGCTTTGGACCTTAGTCGGTACTAACTTATCTAAGGCGTACTGGACGATGTTTCTGAATTTTTTCCATTTTTGTTCATCGAACCCATCGTTCTACCATTCCTAGACCGGCAATGGAACTTGCTGTTCCAACAGGACAATGCACGTCCGCATGTATCCCGTGCCACCCAACGTGCTCTAGAAGGTGTAAGTCAACTACCCTGGCCAGCACGATCTCCGGATCTGTCCCCCATTGAGCATGTTTGGGACTGGATGAAGCGTCGTCTCACGCGGTCTGCACGTCCAGCACGAACGCTGGTCCAACTGAGGCGCCAGGTGGAAATGGCATGGCAAGCCGTTCCACAGGACTACATCCAGCATCTCTACGATCGTCTCCATGGGAGAACAGCAGCCTGCATTGCTGCGAAAGGTGGATATACACTGTACTAGTGCCGACATTGTGCATGCTCTGTTGCCTGTGTCTATGTGCCTGTGGTTCTGTCAGTGTGATCATGTGATGTATCTGACCCCAGGAATGTGTCAATAAAGTTTCCCCTTCCTGGGACAATGAATTCACGGTGTTCTTATTTCAATTTCCAGGAGTGTAGATCTCGCCGCGACGAAAAACTTCTTTGCTTTAATGACTTCCAACTCGCGTATCATATCTGCCACACTCTCTCCCCTATTAAGTGATAATACAGAACGAGCTGCCCTTTTTTGCATCCTTTCGATGTCCTCCTTCAATCCCACCTGGTAAGGATCCCACATCGCGCAGCAATATTCTAACAGAGGACGAACGAGTGTAGTGTAAGTTGTCTCTTTAGTGGACTTGCTGCATCTTCTAAGTGTCCTGCCAATGAAACGCAACCTTTGGCTCGCCTTCCCCACAATACTCGTATTATCTATGTGGTCGCACAACTGAGACGATACCCCATAGGCCCGCAGCTTGATTAGAAGTCGCTTGTGAGGAACGGTGTCAAAAACTTTCCGGAAATCTAGAAATACGGAATCAACTTGAGATCACTGTCGATAGCGGCCATTACTTCGTTCGAATAAAGAGCTAGCTGCGTTGCACAAGAACGATGTTTTCTGAAACCATGCTGATTACGTATCAATAGATCGTTCCCTTCGAGGTGATTCGTAATGTTTGAATACAGTATATGCTCCAAAACCCTACTGCAAACCGACGTCAATGATATAAGTCTGTAATTCGATGGATTACTCCTTCTACCCTTCTTAAATACTGGTGCGACCTGCGTAATTTTCCAATCTCCTTGAGAAACAGCCGGCTAATCTGTAGCCTGGTAAAGGAAGCCTCTGAATTATGAAATTATTTAAGTGGTGCTCTGATATACCAATAATTTCAGAGTTAACATCTATTAGCAGTTCACTAACTTTATCTCTAATACCTCTCATATTTCGATGAAATATACTAATTCCTTTTCTACTTGGAAACATTACATCGTCTGAAGGTGAGCCCTTAGTTAGAGGGACTTGCTTTAAGCAGGCATACCTATCAGCTGACTTCAATCTAACCAGTGATGTCTCACTGGTTCGCGTTTCGAAAGACCCAAACGTGTTTTTAGTAACTTTGGCGTTTTCTAATAGATTCAGATACGTTCTAATTACTTTAAATGGAGTATATTCTATAATTATGTTATGTAAATATAAGTGCGCTGTTTCTGACGAGTGAGTTTCTTCGATTGGATTTAACTACAAAACGGGTTGCTCTACTTGCAGTAAGACATTTTACACTCTCTTCTTTCAAGTTTTGTATTTCTCACGTTGTAAAGATTCTGCTGCTGAACAGCAACAGCAATCAGGTAAAAATGAACTTGGGGTTTTTACTAGAAAGTGGGAATAATGAAATAATTTCTATCTTACGTGGAGAAATAGTGTAAAATTGTCTCGGACTGTTTGTAATGGAACTTTTCTAAGCCGATGTCCTTATTGACTGGACATGGTACTTCCCTTTTTGCCTTATAACATGTTCACGGATATTGAAGCTTTTATTTATTTATACTACGGACAGAACATGAAAGGACAAGAGATAAAACGTACATTTTAATAGAACTAACGTAGAAGTTTTACTCCCGTCCATTACATAAACAGTGTGATTTGCGAGAGAGATACAGCATACAACTGTTGCTGGAGCGCAGTGCGATCGCGCTTACCACGTAACACACGCACGTCGTTGCTGAGCGTTCAGCAGCACGGTGTACCCGGCACGCTCAACGTTGACCTTGGAAAGAACGGTCTGTGTGCAGACGGCTTTTCGTCTACCATGCGTGCGCTACCGGCTCGTTTTCTGACAGTGTGTTACTATTTTTTTTCAATTTCATCGTACAGAACATCATTAAATAGTATATGTAATGCAAAACTATTCAAAAATTATCGTTTTCGCCACAGTAATTTCAGTTAAGAACCAATCATTTAAGCAAACGTTCTCCAAATGTGCGTTACGCTTGTGATTCGTAGTTAAACCTCCAAATATGTGGGCAACGTTTCCTACATGTAACCTCGCCTCCTGTTGTCCACCGTAACTGAATTTCCACGCCCTTTAAACAGCTAACTGGCAGTTGTAGTATCAGTTGTTCACTGCGCATCGTCAGTGCAGTGAGTGTCAAAAAGAGTACAGTCAAAAGAAGATGCACCGGAAGTAATGAAGTATGATGAGCAATCCATGGGAAAACGCACTAACGCCATCATATTCACTGAATGATTTGAACCTTCTCACAGATACACCTCCTAGCTCGATTTCTGCTAGTTCCATTGCCATTGGAAATGCCATATCCAGCTCAATATAAGATCTGTTGGCTGAAAGACGAATCATCGTGGATGATTTCATAGATTTGATGAGACGGAGAAACTGTAAGAATATGAGACCGCGAGTTTTACCTTTGTGCGTTATCCTTTTTTTTCCCCCTCCAGCCTTAATCAAATAAAACTACATGATTCCAGAGACCTTTTCAAGCCCCAAATATCAGTAACATTTACATCCTGACTGAAGGAACGAATTAAATTTTGTACCAAGGTTGGGATTCAAACCCAGGTCTTCTGCTCACTAGGCAGATACGCTAACAACTATGCCACTTTTATCCATTTTTTTAACTGTTTTTGGCATTTTGTCTGGGCAGACTTTGCATGACACCCTTTAATTTCATCGGTAAATACTTCACTCAGTTTTCTTATTACAGAGGGCAGTCAGTCCTCTGACCAAATATGCTTAGCTATCGTGCCGCCACCGCAATTGGAGAATGATACCTATAACATAATGTTAACACTAGGTCTGCTAGTCTAGAGTCAGATATCCACCTAACAGTTCTGTGTTTAATATCTGCCGAATAACAAATTAAACGTTACCTACAGTATGCAAATGAAAATCTTCCACGCTGTTTCTCTGCGTCATTTTACCTCTCCACATCGTCCCAACTATTGGCTTCGTAATAAAATAGTAACAACTATGAACTTGGCATGAAACCGAGTGCTACTGAAACTATTTTCATGTCTACCAAAAAACTCCACAACGTCCTAAGCTCCTGTCATCTGAAAATGTTCAGTGAACGAGTATTTACGGTAAACATATAATAATTTTACAGCAGGAAAAAGCATTCTGGGCTGCGAAAAATAACATATGCTTTATTGACGCGTTTCGCTTTTTTGAGACATCTTCGGAAATTGTACAGGAACTGCATTACTCGCAAAGCCACTCTGTTTTTCTAACCTAGACTGTTTTCTCGTTCTGAAAATATATCACGGTTACTGCACCATGTCCTTAGAGAAGGAGGATTTTTATAATAATAATGGCATCAGATCGTACAGTCCGAATTTACTGATCAGTGAAGTTACCTTTTATAAGCGGAATGGCGCAGATAGTGTTTCAAATTTTCTTAAGTTAAGTATACGCCACTATATATACGAATATATCATTCTGACCCGAGTTTAATTTGTTCAGTGTAAACAGAGCAGAAATCTGTTATTACGATAAAATTTTTGTTAAGTAGGGAGGTTGCAATACACTACAGCGCACCCACTCATTCTTCCCACCCAACAGGGTAATAACAAACACACCGAACAAAATGTTGGTCTACCGCTTAGATGAGTAGATTGTCCACTTTGTTGCGATACAGACTGTATAGAACTGGTGCCAGGTGGTCATGAAAACCTCAACCGCTGAAGTAAGTAACGGTGGTAATCATGATTGTTGACATTGTCAATACTGAAGACAATCAATCTGTCCTAATTTTTATATTAATGGCTGACATCCTCGAAATCAAGATCGCAAATAATTTCTCTTTTCATTACTAATTTCAGCAACACACGAGCCATTTTCAGATCATACAAAATTTCTTGATTAGTGTAAGTGCCATGTCGGCTCAACACATCGTTAAAATCCTTTTTTTTTTTTTTCGTAACAGCATCAATACAGAACTTACGGCTAAAATAACTTTACATCGTTAATAACCAAACAAGTAGAACAAAGGTCATAAAACTAAGGCGTTATGCCGTTAAAACTTAAAACTGAAACAGTTTAATCAGTGTTTGTAGTATCTCACAGCAGAGGTCATTATGCCCGCGTTATTACAACGTGGTATAAGAGAATAATATTGCAGTTGATGACCATTACATCATTACCAAATTTTTAACGGCATAACGCTTTAGTTTTATGACTTTCGTTCTACTTGTTTCGTTATGGCCGATGCAAAGATATTTTAATTGAAAGCTCTCTATGGATGATGTCGTCAGTTAGAAAAAAACGAAAATAAAATAAAACATAATAAACGTTGTGTTGAGCTGTCATGTCAACCACACTAATCAAAAATGGCTCTGAGCACTATGGGACTCAACTGCTGTGGTCATAAGTCCCCTAGAACTTAGAACTACTTAAACCTAACTAACCTAAGGACAGCACACAACACCCAGCCATCACGAGGCAGAGAAAATCCCTGACCCCGCCGGGAATCGAACCCGGGAACCCGGGCGTGGGAAGCGAGAACGCTACCGCACGACCACGAGATGCGGGCCAACCACACTAATCAAGAATGTTTTTTTTGATCTGAAGATAGATCGCATGTAGCTGGAACTAGTAACCACTTCTTTATTATTTTTTTTCGATCTTGACCTCGAGGATTTTCAACCTTTAATATAATAATAGTAGTGGACTATGTTGTATATAACATTGGAATGAATGGAATCAACGAAGAAATATGGTTCTACGCGGATTCGTGACAAGATGGCAGAAAGTAGCTATTGTGTTTCGACGTACCCATGAACACACCGTGAATGCGGTTGCCTGGTTTTTTGGTGTATCAACGCGAACTGTGCAACTGATCTACAAGGAATGGTGTTCCACTCACAGCCCTGTAAAAAGATCCTAACCAAAAGGGATGGGGGATACGTTTCACTCCTTGTGAACGAGAAGCCTTTCCAAACCTGACAAGAGTTATTGCTGTCACTAAATGCAGGTCAATCTCAATCAGTTTACGAGCGAACAGTATGAAGGAAAGTACATATGACTGGCCCGCCCGGCTAGCCGAACGGTCTAACGCGCTGCTTCCCGAGCGGGAAGGCGTGCCGGACACCGGCATGGATCCAGCCATCCTATGAATGGTTTTTAAGGCGGTTTCCTATCTGCCTCGGCGAATGCAGGCTGGTTCCCCTTATACCCCTCAGTTACACTATGAAGGCGATTACTGCGCAAACACTGTCTCCACGTTCCACGTACCCGTACACCACTGATATTCCCGGGAGGAGAGGGGGAGGGGGAGTTCACTGGGGACCGAACCACACAATAATCCTGGGGTCGGTGTGGGGCGGCGGTGGGGTGGGTGGACTGCTGTGGCCTGTTGTGGGGTTGTGAACCACTGAGGGCTACGGCGAGACGAAGCCTCTCCGTCGTTTCTAGGTCCCCAGTTTAATACACAACACACACACACAGACACGTGACTGATATCTGTAGTCAGGTACTTCGGGAGAGAACGTTTCTCCCAGTTGCAAATAAAGGAGCACGCCTTCAAAGAGCCAAACAACACAGAAATTGGACAGTACCTGTCTGGAGGCGCGTAATGGGGTACGATGAGTCGCGATTTTGCATGTGTTAGAATTACGCAGGGCATCGAGAGCATCAAAAATTCAGTACGGTGCACACCTTTCGCTGCTACAGACGAGCTATTTGCATTACGTGCCGAGACGACTTTTGTTATGGCTGTGCTGCTCGCCAGATGCTGGGTGCCTGTGCTGTCTTTCCGGCCAATATGAAATACTTATACTATTTTTCGAAAGCTATTAGGTTAAAAAATTAGATTTCTGCATATCTTATAATCTGATATCTCCACTCTTAAAGGACTAATTTTATTTTCCTTATATGCCATAGTTACAGTGCTGCATTTCATTAATTGAAACATTGAGCGCAGTTTTAAAGATTTAGCATGTGGTTGATTTTAGCTCATACATTGCAATGAATGAAATGTAGACAAGATAACGAAATTATATTTAAAATTGAGGGCAGAAAATTGTCTTATTTCGTTCTCGAGTTATTGGGTTTTATATTCGAAGGACGGTGGCACGCGACCCGCCCTTTAACGTCCTTGCGCATGGCGAATCATGTTGTCATAAAAATCATATCTCCTGAACGATTCTAGATATCTAAAAGAGGGATTTTGCAAATAGTAGCACAGAATGAGGCGCATATGTTGCATGATTAATACTCGAAACTTTTTTATTCTCCGAGATAAGGAAGTAACTCGCCCGCAGCAGTGAGAGGGCGGTGGCTCAAGACGCATTCAGACATCCGCAGGACTGTAGGAAAACAAAGCGACGAGCGTGTACACGGCAATAGTACCTGAGGAAATGGCGTAACAGGCCCTGTGTACACGCGCTCCCAGCAGCAAAAGAGTTAAAGAGCAGTGTGTGGAAGATGTAGCTCTGGCGAGAAGTGCCTTCCGTTATGTTTTGATGGTGTGTTTCGTAACATTACCTATTCAGATTACCGTAAATACGAACCAGGAAATTTATTTGAGTATTTTCGATGACCGAGTGATGTCCTTTCCTCTACACCTTTATGATGAGCTTGCTGCAGACACCCATGTCTTGCAAGACTGCAGCAGCGGTGTTTACAGGGCTGCACCATCACGTTCCTCAGGTCCCCTAACTCACCTCGTGTGGCCCGCTAAATCATCCGACGTTAATCCCATAGAAAATGTCTGGGACTGGAACAATGAGGAACTGCAACAATAAACATCCGCTGCACGGGATCTAATCATCGGTGAGTGACTTCATATGGATACGACATACCAGAAGTGTGTACCACAATGCGGTCTTTGATTTCATAACTGGCTTCGCAGCACTTGTAAGAACATTTCGGCTCCAATTGGAGAACTGCAGATTCATCGGTGGACGAGAGTAGAGAAGTGCGCTCCTTACGGGTAATGGGGCCTCCAGTGCAACCCCTGTCGAAGTTACGCTGGTAATACTGAGGATGCTCTCCATTGACACTCAAGTACGATACTGATTAGTGTTCTACTGATTCAGTCGAGGCAGACTTGAGCGAGTGCAAGTGATTACAACAGGAAAACTCGGACTTTGAGCCTGTAGAACAGATGGATTCCAGGGAGAGTGAAACGACAGTACGACCGGCAGGCACGTGTATAATCTTTTCCCAAGTGTCAAATACATATCACGATCGCGCCTTGGTGGCCCAAGTAAGGGAATGGTACACTTCGTTAATGGACATAGTCGATGGCGCGTGTAGTACACAGAATAGAGAAATGGGCAGCAGCTCTCGGCGATTACGGAGGAGGTGGTACACCTGAACATGTGGTGCTTGATTGTAACTGACAACAAATAGAAAGGAGAAATGGACTGTGTGATTTTAACTTGTTCAGAATTGATCAAGAGAGTTCAAAAATGGTTCAAATGGTTCTGAGCACTATGGGACTTAACATCTGAGGTCATCAGTCCCCTAGAACTTAGAACTACTTAAACCTAACTAACCTAAGGACAGCACACACATCCATGCCCGAGGCAGGATTCTAACCTGCGACCGTAGCAGTCGCGCGGTTCCGGACTGCAGCGCCTAAACCGCGCGGCCACCACGGTCGGCTCAGGAGAGTTCACTCTGCCGCAGTAGAGCATCAAGAGCATTGATGTATCAGTTTTAAGAGCGCAATAGGGAACCTCGGACGATCATGCCGAAGTATGGGACAACATACTTCGTAATCAGATGCGACTAGGTCATGTAGGTTTGGAGCCTATGCTCTGTCTAGAAGAAGTTCAACAAGAAAACGCTAAAGACGGAAGCTCATCGCACGTTCTAAGTTCGGATACCATTAATAACAAAGATGATGATGATGAATCAGAATCAGATACGGATTATTACTGCTGTAATGTGTTGAGTTCGATACGGAACTGCTTAAGATGCACGCAAGTCAGACCGAAGAACTCCAATAGTAATGGAAAAGCTTGGGCTCCGCCAAGCCACACAGAATCATTTGCCAGTGCAGCGGTAGAGAACAGCGTGTTCAGTCATCTTCAGCAATTCCAAAATTGCTCTCTACCGTTGTTGGTTGGGTTGTTTTAGGGGAAGAGACCAAACAGCGAGGTCATCGGTCTCATCGGATTAGGGAAGGACGGGGAAGTAAGTCGGCCGTGCCCTTTTAGGGGAACCATTCCGGCATTCGCCTGGAGCGATGTAGTAAAATCACGGAAAACCTAAATCAGGACGGCCGGACGCGGGATTGAACCGTCGTCCTCCCGAACGCGAGTCCAGTGTGCTAACCACTGCGCCACCTCGCTCGGTCTACCGTTGCGACAGAATGGGGCAGAGGGTCTTGTAGTGGTGGACTTTTGTTTCACTTCTACGATGGGTGTTCAGTAAGTAATGCAGCACGGTTCCCACAGGTGTTGGCACTATACGTAGCCTTCTAAATGGCGTATGTTACGGAGGCGCGTTCTAATCAGAAAGTAGTCATCGAGTTCCTTTTAGCGAAAAACTAAAGCATGACATATTTGCATAGAAGCTTGCAGAATGTCTTCGGAGACCTGGCAGCGAACAAAGGCGCGATCAGTCTTCATCGCAACGAGATCGCACACACCTGTCCGATCTCCAGCGTGCAACCCGGCCACACGCAGCTGTGTCTCCTACAGTGTCTTCGCCGCCTAAAAATGCAACGCCTCGCACAAGTCTGCGTACCCGAGAAAAACTCACGAAAATTCACTGGACTGTTCTTCTCCATGTTCTCTACAGCACAGATCTCCCACATTCCATCTGTATAACCCATTGAAGAACGCACTCAGCGGGAATCAGATGTGGATGGTGGGGAGGGTACTGAGGCAGCAAGACGTTGGCTTCGACGTCGACCATTAGTGTGGTATCATGCGGGCATGCATCCCTTCCAGTAAGGTGACGTAAGGCCGTCGCATTTAAGTGAGATTATATTGAAAAGTAGGGTTTTGTAGCCAAAAGCTGACGAATAATGAATAATATAGTGTATTGGAACCCTGAATAAAACCAACGTTCTTTCAGAAAAAAATATCTTGCCTTACTTATTGAACGCCCCTCGTAGTTCACTCTTTCTGTTTCCTTCCATTTCTTCAGTTTTCTGTTAAGAAAGCTTTAGAATTTAACTGTAGATGTGAAAGTATCTAACCAAAATTGTATCCTTTTTTATTTGTGAAAGTATCAACGATAAGATTCTTCTAAATTAATTATTCAGAAAACCTGCATCTGACTGCGTCTGTGAACTTGTTCTTAGCACTCCTCAATTTTGCCAGAAATGCACATGTATTTGACTCAGCTATCAAGTTTAAGAGAATAATGCCGTTTGTGCAATGGTATTAAGATGGTACTGAAAAATTAACTTTTGGCCCTGATGTTTACTTAATGAAATTATATCTTGACTTGAATAATGCCAGTTGTGCAATGGCACAAAATTAGTTATTTGAAATAACTTTGCTCTGATAACGTTAGTTATACCAAAATCGATTTCAAACATGAACTGCACGTATATATTGCATAGAGGCCTCACTTTCTTTACGTTCTTTCATTGGTGGGTAACTACTTTACTACTCATTTTCATATTCAATAGAAGCAAAGGCTGTGAATTACGATTAAAGCTGTTAGATTTAGACACAGTATTGATCTCAATATATATATTGTTAAAATTTTAAAGTCATACACGAAACCTACCATTTCCAACAATTTTGTAGCACGAATCACTCTTACAAAAAATTTTACAAAACGCTTACTGTGTCGAACCTTGGACATACAAATCCTAACTCTGAACATTATCTAATAAAAACCAATTTGAAATCATTATATATCTTCTCTCATTTACGTGCTAAAGTTTGGTCAGGCGCAGCCAGCGCGACCTACGTTAAAGGTGTCACCACATGTCTGCTTCCTCCGCACACCTACCTGCGACTCTCCGGTTTTTTCCTGCGCGCGCCCGGCTCTCGTAAGGGGGGGGGGGGGGGGGGTAGGACGTCAAACGGGCCGACTTGGAGCAGGAGAGGCACCACACGAAATTTTAATTTCCACTGTCTATACTTTTACAAATAAATTCATAAAACTTTGTCAACACGACCAGGATGGATTCAAGAATTTATTTAATTAATGAAAAAATGAATGAGCTGTTACATTTTCAACTTCATGTTTAGAAAAAAAACTCAAATTTTTTGGTTAATTATCTCAATTTTTAGCACAGTTTTTAATAGATTTGGAAGATTCGAGAGTTTCATACACCTGTAAGTATGGTTTGTATGCTGTGCAAAATTCATCGAAGAATCTCCCTTACTTATGAAGAAAAGTGTACCTATAGCAACAAATGCAGATAATAGTAAGTGAAAAAATGATGACATTTCACATGTCAAAAAAAATATTTTGTTATATTTTTGAACTTCCACTGCTATAAGCATGAATTCTGAACCATTCCTGGTCATGCTGACAAAGTTTTATGAATTTATTTGTAAAAGTATAGACAGTGGAAATTAAAATGTCCTGTAGTTCCTCTCCTGCTAAAAGTCGGCCAGTTTGACGTACTACCCCCCTAAACCATCAAAGATCCTCCTACTCAAAGATATTATACTCGTTCCACCTTGCGGTTGGCAACTACCGACTTTATTTTCTGGAACGCACAGAACTTAACGACTCGCTTTAGAATTCCAGGACGGCGGAGTCAGTTGTAACAGCAATAAAATTACAGTAAAAAAAAAAACAGCAGGAACGTGGACCCCATTCTCACTGAACTGAGGCCAAACTGGAGGCGGCGTTACTCACAAGGGAACCTCCCCATCGCACCCCCCCCTCAGATTTAGTTATAAGTTGGCACAGTGGATAGGCCTTGAAAAACAGAACACAGATCAATCGAGAAAACAGGAAGAAATTGTGTGGAACTATGAAAAAAAATAATCAAAATATACAAACTGAGTAGTCCATGTGCAAGATAGGTGGCATCAAGGAGGGTCTGAGCTTCTTGGTTCAAGTCTTCCCTCGAGTAAAAATTTTACTTTCTTTATTTTCAGACAATTCATTTGTTGCAGTTTATGTGACAAACTCTTATGTTTTCATCACTTTTTTGGGAGTGATTATCACATCCACAAGAAAACCTAAATCGGGCAAGGTATAAGAATCTTTTCACCCATTCACCAAGTGTACAAGTTAGGTGGGTCGACAACATATTCCTGTCATGTGACGCACGTGCCGTATAGAATATATAAGACTTGTTTTCCTGTGGAGCAATCGGTTGACCTACGACCTTGCGATCAAATGTTTTCGGTTCCCTTTGGAGAGGCACGTCCTTTCGTCTACTAATCGTACGGTTTTACGGTGCGGTCGCAAAACACAGACACTAAACTTTTACAGTGAACAGAGACGTCAATCAACGAACGGACAGATCATAACTTTGCGAAAATAAAGAAAGTAAACTTTTCACTCGAGGCAATACTTGAACCAAGGACCTTTCGTTTCGCATCTGCTCACGCTAACCACTGGACCACGGCGGTCCTGAGCTTAGACTATCCTTTATGCTGCCTATCTTGCGCATGGACTACTCAGTTTGTATATTTTGCTTATTTTTTCATAGTTCCACACAACTTCTTCCTGTTTTCTCGGTTGATCTGTGTTCAGTTTTTCAAGGCCTATCCACTGTGCCAACTTATAACTAAATCTGAGGGGGATGCGAAGGGGAGGTTCCCTTGTCAGTAGAAGCGTACTTTTTCCCCGGGGAGAGGGTGGAGTGGTACTACTTTTTTTTTGACAATGCCCTCATTCTGTCGTAGTCATATACTCTAGTGTTCCAACCGTGCGCTGGCTTCCAGAATGGAGACCCAGATGCAGATGAAATGAAGGCTTGTGGAGTAGCGGGACAGCCTCCCTGCGGACCGTGGCCTCCCAGCATTAATTGGGCAGCGGGCCAGCGGGCTGGAGCGCCCGGTTCGCGTCCCGCGGGCCCGCCAGCACAGTACAGTGGACCGGCGTGCAGCGGCCGCGCCGCGCCGCGCCGACGCTGACAAACTGCTCTCGCGTGCTGCGCCGACGCGACGCCACGCGAGGCGACGCCGTGGCACGGCAGGGCCGGCCGCACGTCCCCCGGCGCCGCCGCTGATAACGGCCTGACAAATGGCCAACGCCGACACCGACGCCGCCTCGGCCTCCGGTCGATGGCGCGATCCTCGGCGACACCTGTATCTTTGGCTTGGCGGCCGCTAATGAATGACGCCGCTTGCTATGTCCGGCTCTTATCTTTCAAGTAAAAGTGAGATTACTGGAAGAGATGTAGCTAATGCTTGTTACTTCCTTACTTTGATATCTACATTTACATCTACATCTACATCCATACCCCGCAAGCCACCTGACAGTGTGTGGCGGAGGGTACTTTGAGCCTCGTGATGACTGGGTGTTGTGTGATGTCCTTAGGTTAGTTATGTTTAAGGAGTTCTAAGTTGTAGGGGACTGATGACCATAGATGTTAAGTCCCATAGTGCTCAGAGCCATTTGAACCATTTTTGGTACTTTGAGTACCTCTATCTGTTCTCCCTTCTATTCCAGTCTCGTATTGTTCGTGGAAAGAAAGATTGTCGGTATCCCTCTGTGTGGGCTCTGATCTCTCTGATTTTATCCTCATGCTCTCTTCGCGAGATATACGTAGGAGGGAGCAATATACTGCTTGACTCCACGGTGAAGGTATGTTCTCGAAACGTCAACAAAAGCCCGTACCGAGCTACTGAGCGTCTCTCCAGCAAAGTCTTCCACTGGAGTTTATCATCTCCGTAACGCTTTCGCGGTTACTAAATGATCCTGTAACGAAGCGCGCTGCTCTCCGTTGGATCTTCTCTATCTCTTCTAACAGCCCTATCTGGTACGGATCCCACACTGGTGAGCAATATTCAAGAAACTTCCTGGCAGATTAAAACTGTGTGCCGGACCGAGAGTCTCAGTTTTAATCTGCCAGGAACTTTCATATCAGCGCACACTCCGCTGCAGAGTGAAAATCTCATTCTGAAAACATCCCACAGGCTGTGGCTAAGCCATGTCTCCGCAATATCCTTTCTTTCAGGACTGCTAGTTCTGCAGGGTTCGCAGGAGAGCTTCTGTAAAGTTTGGAAGGTAGGAGACGAGATACTGGCAGAAGTAAAGCTGGGAGGACGTGCCGTGAGTCGTGCTTGGGTAGCTCAGCTGGTGCCGGCACGGTAGCTCAGCGTGTTTTTAGATTTTTTAGATTAGATTTACTTTCATTCCAATTGATCCGTAGTGAGGAGGTCCTCCAGGATGTGGAACATGTCAGAAAAACAACAATACATGATAACTATTTACAACTAAAACAAATAAGCTAATGTACCATTCCACAGGTCCCAAGTGGAATGATCGTCATTTTTTAATGAACACTAAGAGTCATTTTACAAATACTAATGCACTGAAAGTAAAATAAAAAAGTTTATTTATTTATAAGGTAATAAACATGTAATACAACTACTGTAATACTTATTTACAATGAACACATTACTGCACTGAAATGGTGCAGAAGTTAGATTATTCTTACACACACACACACACACACACACACACACACACACACACACACACACAATTTTCAGTGAACACATTACTGCACTGAAATTGTGCAGAAGTTATGTTGTACTTATATACAAATCAGTTGGTTTTACTAAGAAATTCATCAATGGAGTAGAAGGAGTTGGCCACCAATAAATCCTTTAGGCTTCTCTTAAACTGAATTTCATTGGTTGTTAAGCTTTTTATGGCTGCTGGCAAGTTATTGAAAATGTGTGTTCCTGAATAATGCACACCTTTTTGTACAAGACTAAGTGACTTTAAATCCTTGTGAAGATTATTCTTATTTCTAGTATTGATTCCATGAATTGAGCTGTTGGTTTGAAAAAGTGATATATTTTTAATGACAAATTTCATTAAGGAATAAATATATTGGGAAGCTGTAGTTAGTATCCCTAGTTCCCTAAACAGGCTTCTGCAGGATGTTATTGAGTTCACACCACATATAATTCTTACTGCACGTTTTTGTGCCCGGAGAACTTTAGCTTGGCTTGATGAATTACCCCAAAAAATAATCCCATATGACATTATGGAATGAAAGTAAGCATAGTATGCCAGCTTTTTCATTTTTATATCCCCTATGTCTGACAAAATTCGCATTGCAAACAGAGATTTGTTAAGACGCTTCAGCAGTTCTGTGGTGTGCTCCTCCCAGTTGAATTTATTATCAAGCTGTAATCCCAAGAATTTAACACTGTCCACTTCTTCTATCTTCTTGTCATCGTATGTTAGACATATACTCTTGGGACACCCCTTACAAGTTCTGAACTGCATGTAGTGTGTTTTTTCAAAGTTTAGTGACAAAGAATTGGCTAGGAACCAGTGATTAATGTCCACAAATATTTTATTGGCTGATCTTTCTAAGACTACACTTGATTTGCTATTTATTGCAATGTTTGTATCATCGGCAAACAAAACAAACTTGGCATCTGGTAATGTTACTGATGAAAGGTCATTGATATTTCGGTCAGAGAGCCGGTTGCCCTCTGTAATAAAAAACTGACTGCAAGGATCAACCATCGAACTTGAACAGGATGTCTTGAGACGTCCGCAACGACCAAACACAACGATCAATAACGAAAAAAAAAAAAGTTGGTAGAGCACTTGCCCGTGAAATGGTCCCAAGTTCGAGTCTCGGTCCGGCACACAGTTTTAATCTGCCAGGAAGGTTCATATCAGCGCACACTCCGCTGCAGAGTGAAAATCTCATTCTGGAATAGTGAAGAAGTGGGCGAACAAGTGTACTGTAACCTACTTCCTTTGTTTTCGGATTGCATTTCCTTAGGATACTTCCAATGAATCTTAGTCTGGCATATGCTTTACCGACGATCAACTTTATATGATCATTCCATTTTAAATCACTCCTAATGCCTACTCTCAGATAATTTATGGAATTAACTGCTTTCAGTTGCTGACCTGCTATATTGTAGCTAAATGGTAAAGGATCTTTCTTCTATGTATTCGCAGCACATTACACTTGTCTACATTGAGATTAAATTGCCATTCCCTACACCATGCGTCAATTCGTTGCAGATTCTCCTGCATTTCAGTACAATTTTCCATGGTTACAACCTCTCGATACACCACAGCATCATCCGCAAAAAGCCTCAGTGAACTTCCGATGTTATCCACAAGGTCATTTATGCATATTGTGAATAGCAACGGTCCTACGACACTCCCCAGCGGCACACTTGAAATCACTCTTATTTCGGAAGACTTCCCGCCATTGAGAATGACATGCTGCGTCCGCAGCTCGTGGTCGTGCGGTAGCGTTCTCGTTTCCCACGCCCGGGTTCCCGGGTGCGATTCCCGGCGGGGTCAGGGATTTACTCTGCCTCGTGATGACTGGGTGTTGTGTGCTGTCCTTAGGTTAGTTAGGTTTAAGTAGTTCTAAGTTCTAGGGGACTGATGACCATAGATGTTAAGTCCCATAGTGCTCAGAGCCATTTGAACCATTTGGAATGCTGCGTTCTGTTATCTAGGAACTCTTCAATCCAATCACACAATTGGTCTGATAGTTCATATGCTCTTACTTTGTTCATTAAACGACTGTGGGGAACTGTATCGAACGCCTTGCGGAAGTCACGCAACATGGCATCTACCTGGAAACCCGTGTCTTTGGCCCTCTGAGTATCGTGGACGAATAGCGCGAGCACACAGTATCATGTGGTGGCTTGTTTCCGTTCACGACCTTATATGCAAGGACCAAGCAGGGTAGCATTGTGGTTAGTACACTGGATTTGTATTCGGAAGGTCGACGGTTCAGACCCGCGTCCAGCCATCCTCATTTAGGTTTCCTGTGATTTTCCTAAATAGCTTAAGGCAAATACCCGGATGGTTCCTTCAAAAGGGCACGGCCTGTTTCCTTCCGTAATCTGAGCTTGTGTTCCGTCTCCCGTCGTCAATGGGACGTAAAACGCTAATCTCCTCCTACTTGTTTTATGTAAGCGTTCAAAATCAGGACAGAGATCTTTTTTAATTTAGTTATCTTCTTTTATCAGTTTTTCGACTGCTTTGATGCGGCCCGCCACCAATTCCTCGCGCTTTGATGCGGCCCGCCACCAATTCCTCGCGTGTGCCAGGTAGAGTTACGCTCTAGCAAAATTACGATTCCCCAGTTTTTGTAGAATACATAAAAGTTGTAGTAACTGCGAGGATTACCGGTAGTATTGGTAGGGAAAGAAAAATGAATGTGTAAGATGGAAAGATTGTTTGTTTCGCACATAATTAGGACCGCACACCATACAGTTTCCGGCCATGTGTATTTCATATCTTTATAGAATACAAATTGCATTTTATGAGTAATAAAAATTAATTATCGCGTAATTTTTGCGCATTTTATGTAATCACAGCAATTACTTTTGATGTAAGTAGAGTTTACACGTACAAAATATATATGGAGCTGGTGTAAAACACATTTGCTGTATTGAACAAGTGCTCAAAGCTCTTAAAGTGTGCATTTTAGAGCCCATGTTTACCAGACATTTTTTCTTGTCTTGGTCCATACTACGACCTCTGAAAGTTGTGTACTCTACATTCTTAGCAACAACTCTACCAGTACATGTATTCCACTGCCAGAGGCATAGGAATGATATTCGCTTACAACTTTCGACTCGTTCGTTTCCTAACCGAGGACCATTACCTCAAATAGATACATTTATTCGTCTGCATCGTCCTTGAAAGTCGTGACTTTATTACGGAATCACCCTGTATACATTTACAGGAGCCGACGCCTATAACTTTGACGCTCTGTAGCATTCTTAGATGACTCTGTAAAACTTGATCTACTAATGCCCCTCTGCAGCTTGTAGAGATCTGTAACATGAGCTGGGGAACACCCTGTATATGTGTTGTTTGTTGTTGTGGTCTTCAGTCAACAGACTGGTTTGATGCAGCTCTCCACGCTACTCTATCCTGTGCAAGCTTCTTCATCTCCCAGTACCTTCTGCAACCTATATCCTTTTGAATCTTCTTAGTGTACTCATCTTGTGGTCTCCCTCTACGATTTTTACCCTCCACGCTGCCCTCCAACACTAAATTGGTGATGCCTTGATACATCAGAACATGTCCTACCAACCGATCCCTTCTTCTAGTCAAGTTATGCCACAAATTTCTCTTCTCTCCAATTCTATTCAATACCTCCTCATTAGTTATGTGGTCTACCCATTTAATATTCAGCATTCTTCTGTAGCACCACATTTCAAAAGCTTCTATTCCCTTCTTGTTTAAACTATTTATCATCCATGTTTCACTTCCATACATGGCTACACTCCACACAAATACATTCAGGAACGACATACAGACATTTAAATCTATACTCGATGTTAACAAATTTCTCTTCTTCAGAAATGCTATCTTTGCCATTGCCAGTCTACATTTTATATCCTCTCTACTTCGACCATCATCAGTTTTTTGCTCCCCAAATAACAAAATTCATTTACTTCTTTGTCTCATTTCCTAATCTAATTCCCTCAGGATCACCTGATTTAATTCGATTACATTCCATTATCTTCGTTTTACTTTTGTTGAAGTTCATCTTATATCCTCCTTTCAAGACTGTCCATTCCGTTCAACTGCTCTTCCAGGTCCTTTGCTGTCTCTGACAGAATTACAATATCATCGGCGAGCCTCAAAGTTTTTATTTCTTCTCCATAGATTTTAATTCCTACTCCTAATTTTTCTTTTGTTTCCGCTACTGCTTGCTCAATATACAGAATGAATAACTTCGGGGATACGCTACAATCCTGTCTCACTCCCTTCCCAACCACTGCTTTCCTTTCATGCCCCTCGACTCTGATAACTACCATCTGGTTTCTGTACAGTGGTAGAGTGGTCATATAGCGTTATTAATTACTCTCGCGTCAATATTTCGCGTAAAAGGGCAATATTTTCACAGAGATTTGTTGAAGTCACATATATGATGTAAGGAGTTTAGTTCAAGAGAAAACGTTGGGTGCTTTCAAATTACATACATGCAAATTTAGGTATATTTCAGGAACGGAGAAAGTAGTCTTTGTTGTTTGCTAAAATTTAGAAGATTTTTCGCACGAAACAATTAAAATGTGATGATTAAATAGTTTTGGTTGTAAGTAACAACTGCCTTCACATCATGCATATTTTAAATGTGGGTTGAACACGAACTGGATGTATGAGTGATAACCATCAAGCGTTTGTGTAGAAAGTTACACGAATAAAAATTTGTTGTTTACAGCAACCAAAACTGAGCCAGGTTGTATATCACACTTGTGTGAGCCGCAGTTTGTATCAGCAAAATCGTTTCAGTCATTAATTTCGCTAAACTTGCCTTTCATAGAATTGCCATTTAATGATTGGTTTGATTTCATTGATATCCAGCATTAAGAGATTTTTGTAATTTTTCTGAAATTTTAATCAATCATTTATGAGTTTTATAGATATATGAGAAGCGTTCAAAAAACAATGCAGCACATTTTTTTCTGGAGCGCATTGGTTTTATTCAGGTTCCAGTACACCGTTTTATCTCCACTCTTTTGGCTACAAAACACTATTTTTCAACATAATCTCCGTAAAATGCGAAGGCCTTGCCCAACCTTACAGGAAGAACCTGCCTGCTCGCATGGTACCACTCAACTGGTCGACGTCGGAGCCAACAGCTTCCTGCGTCAGTAACATCCCAATCGTCCACGTGCTGCTTCCTGCGGAGTGCATCTTTCATTGGGCCAAACACACGGAAACCGGAAGGTACGAGACCTGCCCTGTAGGATGGATGAGGAACAGTCCAATGAAGTTTTGTGAGCACTACCAAAATAGACGTCCACTTGTGCTGCGAGGTGTTTCACTGTGATTTATCGATCACCTGGAATGAGAGTGTCTGCACTGTCCAACACTGCAGCAGTCACAGCTGTGTGCGGCCAGCTGGCATGCGAGAGATCAGAGACGTTTGCGCAACCTAGCTGCAATTGTGACCGACACCTCACCCTAAGACCCGCCATGCTTTTGTTTAGTACAAGACATTCTGCAAGCGCCCATGATTTTCCGCTAAAACAAACTCAATGACAGCTCTCTGCTTGGAACGAACCACCGTTACAGACGCAATTTTGAATTCCACGCGTAGCGCCGCCACCTATCAGAACTTCATGAAACTATAGCTGCTGAAGCGGAAATACATCACGACCTCTCTCAACAAATTTCGCATTTTTTCAACCGAAATTGGCCGAGGAAAAAAAGCATTGCTTTGACTATTGAACGTCCCTGGTAGGGAAACTATGAATAAGTGACAAAAGGAAATTTTGTCAAAAGCGTATACAGGGTGATCCATTGATCTTGACTGGGCCAAATTTCTCACGAAATAAGCGACAAACGAAAAAACTACAAAGAACGTAACTCGTCTAGCTTGAAGGGAAAACCACATGGAGCTATGGTTGGCTCGCTAGATGGCGCTGCCATAAGTCAAACGGATATCAACTACGTTTTTTAAAACAGGAACCCTGTTTTATATTACATATTCGTTTAGTACGTAAAGAAATATGAATGTTTTAGTTGGACCAAGTTTTTTGCTTTGTGATAGATGGCGCTGTAATAGTCACAAACATTTGCTCACAATTGTAGACGAACAGTTGGTAACAGGTAGGTTTTTTAAATTAAAATACAGAACGTAGGTACGTTTGAACATTTTATTTCGGTTGTTCCAATGTGATACATGTACTTTTGTGAACTTATCATTTCTTAGAACGCATGCTGTTACAGCGTAATTACTTGCAAATACCACATTAATGCAATAAATGTTCAAAATTATGTCCGTCAACCTCAGTGCATTTGGCAATACGTATAACAACATTCCTCTCAACAGTGAGTAGTTCGCCTTCCGTAATGTTTGCACATGCATTGACAATGGGCTGACGCAAGTTGCCAGAAATTGTCGGTGGATCACGACAGCAAATATCCTTCAACTTTCCCCACAGATAGAAATCCGGGGACATCAGATCCGGTGAACGTGCAGGCCATGATATGGTGCTTCAACGACCAATCCACCTGTCATGAAATATGCTATTCAATACCGCTTCAACCGCACGCGAGCTATGTGCCATCATGTTGGAAGTACATCGCCATTCTGTCATGCAGTGAAACATCTTGTAGTTACATCGGTAGAACATTACGTAGGAAATCAGCACACACTGCACCACTTAGATTGCCACGAAAAAAAAAAGGGAGCCAATTATCCTTCCTCCCATAATGCCGCACCAAACATTAACCCACCAAGGTCACTGATGTTCCATTTGTCGCAACCATCGTGGACTTTCCGTTGCCCAATAGTGCGTATTATGCCGGCTTACGTTACCGCTGTTGGTGAATGACGCTTCTTCGCTAAATAGAACGCGTGCAAAAAATTTGTCATCATCCCGTAATTTCTCTTGTGCCCAGTGGTAGAACTGTACACGACGTTCAAAGTGGTCGCCATGCAATTCCTGGTGCATAGAAATATGGTACGGGTGCAATCGATGTTGATGTAGCATTCTCAACACCGACGTTTTTGAGATTCCCACTTCTCGCGCAATTTGTCTGCTACTGATTCGCGGATTAGCCGTGAAAACAGCTAAAACATTTGTTGCAGGTCGTGGTTGACATTTTACATGTGGCTGAACACTTCCTGTTTTCTTAAATAAAGTAACTATCCGGCGAACGGTCCGGACACTTGGATGATGTCGTTCAGGATACCGAGCAGCATACGTAGCACACGCCCGTTGGTCATTTTGGTCACAATAGCCATACATCAACACGATATCGACCTTTTCCGCAATTGGTAAACGGTCCATTTTAACACGGGTAATGTATCACGAAGCAAATACCATTCGCACTGGCGGAATGTTACGTGATACCACCTACTTACACGTTTGTGACTATTACAGCGCCATCAGTCACAAAGCGAAAAAAGTGGTCCAACTAAAACATTCATATTTCCTTACGTACTACACGAATATGTAATAAAAAATGGGCGTTCCTATTTTTAAAAAAACGCAGTTGATATCCGTTTGAGGTATGGCAGCGCCATCTAGCGGGCCAACAATAGCGCCATCTGGTTTCCCCCTTCAAGCTAGACGAGTTTCGTTCCTTGTAGTTTTTCCGTTTGATGTTTATTTCGTGAGATATTTGGCCCGGTCACTATCAATGGACCACCCTGTACAAACTGGAGGACTTCAAACATCTTTACATTGGTGAACGCCTTTTCTAGGTCAACAGATCGTACTATCTTTCATGGAATGGAGCCCTGAGCCACCTCGGGTACTCGAGAACACTCTGATTCCTGTCCAAAGGTCTTGTACGCCTCGACCCGTCGCGCCTGCGTCGGTTTGCACGTTAACGCAATCCGCGTGCTTCCACCGCCCGACCGGGGATCTGCGTGCTGTCCTCGGCAGGCGCTATCGCCACTGAGTAAACAGTGTCACAGAGAGAGCGGTTGGGGACGGGGCCTGGACACGGCGATATTGCCGCCCCCGGCGCGGCTCATCCCACCCCGCCGGGCTAATGCCGCCGGCGACATGGCGCACCGCAGTCATCCTCGCCCGCACGGCGTCGGAATCGGCGTCCGCCCCGTCCGCTCGTGGAAACGCAACCCGCAGCACAGGCGGGGACGAGCGCGTGCAATCAACTCCCCTCGTGGCCTCGTCTGCCCACTCCGGGCTACCGCGTCCTCTGGCGAGCGGACCGTGACGAAGTCATGGCACAGAACGAACGGCAAGCACTCTCTGACCGTTATTACGCGACTGTCCAGTCCGCAGAGATGAGTCAGTGGCGCGTAACTCAAGTCGACTGTAAAACGACTCCGCTATAAAACGCAGCTTGCACTAGAACCGTACCATTGGCGCAGGGATAGGATTAGCCCTAAAGCCGTCGTTACTTTGACGAGGGACTCTACGAGTTATGTGACGTCACTTCCCGTTATTTCACGTTAAGGAGCCATTTCGCCATGTGAAACGCAAAATAAGTTCTACTCTAGTTTGACACTTGCCACGTAACGTAGAACCAATAAAATGGGAGAACTCTCTTTTCGTCCTAAGTAGACAAGCGAGACGGCGTATGGTATTTGTCGTGTACAGTTGAAGCCCACACTTTGTGGGATTTACGTTAACTTACGCCGTACGAATATACGCTGTTTTTAAGAACCAGTACACTAAATCTATCGACAACTCGCATTATTGGTACGGTTTGTTGCAATGGACTGATGGGAAGCGTCTTGTTGGTGGTTAAAGAATTTTCTTACTTGGTTATTACCGTTTTGAAAGTAATCTGTTCTTAAGGCAGTGGACACTGAAGGTTCATCAAAAACGTGTCGTTCTAGGTAGGATTTCTTATAATTAAATGTCGATTAATAACTTAGCGGCGAGGATAAAACTTTCAGAAGAGCGTCACATAAAATACAAGGTCGCTAATACAGCAATGACGGTTTGGCGAAGCTGGTAGGGGCGCCACGTCATGGAGCAGTGGACAGCACGTTCGTGTTTTGCAGTACCCGTCTTTCTTTTATTCTTCATTTTTATTTATTTTAATCGTCGCGTTTTCTATAAGATTGTGAGACTTTCTTATTAAATTAATAGAAATAACTTCTATAATATTCGATGTTAGGTAAATATAACTGCGCCGCCTAACAGGAGTGAGTTTGCTCGATTTTGTGAACTTGTAGAAGCTAACGTCGTAACTGACTAGACACGTATTATACATGTACATACACATTTAAGTTATTATTTATATATACTTCAGACACAGCAACATGAAAAACGTGCGTTTTTAGAGAGTTACCGTATGAATTCTACGCGCATCCATTTTCGTAAACGAACTGTTTGGTTTGCGAGCCAAATAAAGCAGACAAGTGCCGCTGGAGAGAGCTGAGAGCGCAAAAATCACGTTAACCACAACTTCCCGTGAACTTACGGCGCTGTCTCTCATGGCGTCGGATTTTCCGTCTGCGTCCATGCAATGTTAGCTGCCTCGTTCCATGTTACGACGGCTTAGCTGCCCCATGGCTTACTAGATTGAAACGACAGCGCAACGCGTCGAGCGTGTTACCTCTTCATTGTTGTCCATCCTATCCGCTTCTACACTGATTAGCCAAAAACGTATCACCACTTGCTTAACAGCGTCTTGATCCACCGATTCTACTTGCCATGGATTTGGTTAGAAACGTCATCCATCTGAGCAAGTGACACGTTTTTCACTGTCCCACGGTCCAGTCTCCATGATTACGTGCCAATTGCAATCGTAATTGACGGTACTTTGGAGCAACAATGTGCGCTGAATGGTGTGCATCGAAACACTTGTACCTACAACAGCATTTCAGTCAGCCGTTAAATCTGTCCCGCTTTAGAGAGTGGGCAGCCTCCACATTCTGTGATAAGGCTGAACGCCTTATCACATCCTTCTGGCTTCACTGTTCTTCTGTACTGAAAAGCTCTTAGAGCTTCTCACATGTCTGTGAACCTACTCCAAATGCTCGTACCTTCTTTAACAGCCTGAAATGGGGCACCGTGTCGAATGCTTTCCGGAAGTCTAAAAATATATCATCTGCCTGTTGCCCTTCATACATAGTTCGCAGTATACCATATAACAAAAGGACAAGCTGACTTTCGCACAAGCGATGCTTTCTAAAGCCGTGCTGATTCGTGAACATAAGCTTCTCTTCCTCAAAAAAATTTATTTTATTCGAACTAAGAATATGTTCAAGGATTCTGCAGCAAACCGACATTAGGGATTTTGGTCTGTGATTTTGTGGGTCCTTTCGTTTGCCCTTCTTATGCACAGGAGTTACGCTTTTTCCCCGTCGCTTGCGACTTTGCGCTGAACGTGTTTTTCTATAAATGCAAGCTATGTAAGGGAGCCAATGCCGTAGAGTACTACCTGAAAAACCAAATTGGCGTTCCATCCGGACCAGATGACTTATTTGTTTTCAGCTGTTTCTCTACGCCAAGGATGCTTATTACTACGTCGTCCATACAGGAGTCTGTTTGATGGTCAAATAACGGCTTGGTTGTGCTGTTCTCTTGCGTCAACAATTTCTTGAACGTGAAATTTAAAACTTCCGCTTTCGTTTTGTTAATCTTCAACTGCCACACCAGATTGGTGAACAGGTGACTGGATGGAAATCTTAGACCAACTTATCGATTTTTACATAGGACCAGAATTTTCTTGGAATTCCTGCAGGATTTTTAGCTAAGGTACGGCGATGGTATTTCCATAGATGCTCACGACACTAGCACGCAAACACATGAACAGATCTGCTGTTTCCGAGACTCGTTCCCAGACGCCAGGCCGTAAAATCTACCCTCTGTCAAAGTCGTTTTGTCAGTGGATTTCTCATTTACGGATCATACATTGATATAATGATTCCCCATCGGTCTGTGACCCGCTTGAACCGCGGGACTGCTACGGTCGCATGTTCGAATCCTGCCTCGGGCATGGATGTGTGTGATGTCCTTAGGTTGGTTAGGTTTAAGTAGTTCTAAGTTCTTGGGGACTGATGACCACAGAAGTTAAGTCCCATAGTGCTCAGAGCCATTTTTTGTGACCCGCTTGTATACTTCCCTTACCGCATCACGTGTGGGCAAGGTCACCAGGCGGATGTCAGCTTCTCGATGGGCAGTGGTATCAACAAAAATACCTCAGTCGGGAAAATATCAGATATAGCATCTGAAGGTCCATGATTCAATCTTGGGTTTCGGCACGCCTTCGCTTTTTCGCCCCCGCAGCTCAACGGTCCGTTTGTCTCACAGCTACGCTGAAGTCCCAGATTCTATGTCAACGAGCGACGTTTGCTGCCGATCGTTATGGTTCGTATGGCATAGCTTTCTTCCGCTTTTGCTTCATGCTCGTGTCGTAAATTGTGTTAACCTTGCTTGCTGGGCGTGAGCTAGTGTCCTTCTTAAACTGTGTAAGTCAGTTCCGTGATCTGTATGAATCAGGGGGCCTGTTATACAGTGTCAAGTTTCATTCCCGTTCGTTCCCTTATGTGAAAATTAGTGTTCAGTTTGAGGCTGTCGTTTGGTTTTCTACATCTGTAACCTAGTGTTTTAAGTGGTGGAAAGGACTAATATTTAATTGAGATGTTAAGTCGTGGTACTCCCCGCGTCCCAGTACCTTTAAACATTTATTGCACTTGTAGCGCTGAGGTTGTCTACCAGATGACTCGGTGTACATTGTCGATCTCAGGTTGCCACTATTTGATTTTATAAAGTTTAGTGCACTATTTGCGATAGCGTTATGTAAAGATTTCGACGCGTGGTAATTCAGTTGATGTCCATTCCCAGTATGTTCTTTTGGTGTAGAGTTTTTCAGTGAACATTCGTTTTAAAGTATTCATTGATTCCTGGTAAATGTCTTTCACGAATCACATGTTGCTGTTATTGTTTATTTAAATATTCGTTATAATATTTCTATGCTAACATTGGTCATTAGCACTCACTTTTAGTGAATCACTGTGACTTAATACTACATGTAGGCTTAAGTTTTGTTAGTAGTTTTTTGTAATCTGCACGAGAGATTACAGCCGCGTAGTTTGATACGGGCTGTAAGATCAATGAGTTATTGTCTTATAGCCAAATATGATAACATACATTTCGGGGATCAAACTGTTACGATCAGCCAAGGTGAAATCGTTCTTCCAGCGATGTGAAAAGTTCAGAGTTGACTGCTATTAATAAATGATGAATTGAAATTTGTCTCGTATCTTCCACTATCCACGCCCACACTCCCTGCCGTTTCAATACCGTTGGGTAAAACAACTGTTTACTCTCTTTATTTTGGAATGAATTCCAAACAGAACTATTTTATGACATTCATTAATTGCTATCAACTGGGAAACTCTGATGGCTTCATCATCAGACACATACCGTGGCAATTAAATTTATGCGCACCTGCAAAGTACATATTGGCATAACCATGTAGCACTTCCACGTATAGTTACTTCAACGGGAAACATAACCCATACTGTCAAGTCGCACACTGATTATCATGGAAACTAATATACAGAACATGCACGTACGCATGTGGCAGCTTCACCTAGCTGGCAAGCTTAACCAAAAAATTATGTTAATTTTGCAAGTTAAGTTGGAGCTAGATTTGTATATGTGTATATATTATTGTCTATTGTATTTTCACTTAACTGTGGAGTGTGCATGGATTTGAAGCTTCCTGTCAGATTAAAATTTTGAACCAAAGCGGGCGTCTAACCTTTTCCTTTTGCAGGCATGTGCTCTACCAACTGAGTTATCGAACACGACTCACGATGCACCCTCACCCTTTGTTCACGAACAGCATAGGTCTGAGGTTCATTCCCGTCCAGTACAAAGTTGCAATTTGCCAGAAAGTTTCATTAAGGTGTTGTCTGCAGTCAAAGATGTTTAACGATACGCAAAGTAAAAGAAAAGAAAAAGGGTGGAGGAACAGGGGGGGCGGGGTTCAGTATGACTAGGGTCATGTAAGTAGAGGGTGGGGGTATGCCATAAGGTTCTGTTCTGGGACCGATGCATTTCTTGGAATGTAATAATGGTCTGTCTTAAAAACGACAGGTGACACAAAAACATTAGTCTTTGCAGGTTATACAAGTATTACTGTGGAAGACTGGAAAGTAATATAAATCATGCAGCTAATAAGATAGTCAATAACATCAGCGCGTGGATTTCAGAGAACAGAAGACGGAATGAATATTTTCTGACACTGACCTCTTGTACATTTTAGTGTACCAAGGTGGACAAACAGTTAAAATTGACTATTTTAACTTCTTAGGATTGAGGGCTGATGGAGGGATTCTTGGAATATTACGAGAGATCATGTGCAGAAACTGGATTCTGTTGTTCTCACAACAAGAATGACCTCCACTGGCTCTGATACTGAAAGGAGAAGGCCTTTTACTTTCTTTAAATTCAATCTATTCCGGCGCAACTCTGTGCACTCATCAAAAATATTCCTCCCATGAAAAGGGCGATCAGACTGATCCGCGGTGTTATTTCATGAACTTGGTATTATCTGTTGTTTAGGTGACTCGGAAATGTAACTCTGCTATCTCCATATATGTATTATTTCATACAGTTTGTCGTTGACAATACCGACTCATTCAAAAGAAACTGCAACATTTATTCAGTGAATACCAGAATAAAAACCCGATGTGTACTTGGATAGCACTTCCATAAGTATTATACAGAAAGGTGTGCATTATTCAGCAGATTTCACTTCCAATAAGCTTCCAGGATAACAAAAAAATTGAATGATAAACCTCAAGTATTCAAATCCAAGGTGAAAGATTATCTTGTGGCACACACTTTCTACACTGTCCAGCATTTCCTCGCAGTAGTTGAAACCTTTTTTCTGTAATACGTTATTTATTCGTATAGTCTTTCACAATGTTTTCGTTCTTTATTGATTTCTTTGTTTGTGCATAGTCTCATCAGAATCTGTCAACTATATACTGATTCATTCTATGACTAAGTAGCTTTGGCTCGCAACGACTCGATAAATAAATAGAAATAAAGAAAGAAAGAAAGTTCTCCAGTGTGCCCTTCGGAGATGTTGGGCAGAACTGGAGAAACCGAACGTCGGTCCAAAAGAAGAGACATCCTTGGCGATGAGCCCCACTAGCCTGTGTTGTGGACTCCGACCGGGATGAACCCCAGAGTGGCACGTTGGAAGGCCAACTATCAAGGGTGTGGCCTTGTCCCGGATGGCGGATGGAGAAAGTGTTCTGTGCGAATGTGTCGAAGTGAAAGATCTGAGCCCCCTTCAGCAGTGCCGACTGCTGGATGAACCTTACACGTTAGAACATCCTTGTAAAGCCAATAACAATATCATTTCCATCTTAATTTTCTGAAAAATACGTATTCATAAAGTGAACATTAATAAAACTGACGAACTGCAGGGATGGATTCCGGGCTGTAAATGCAAGAAAAAAGGTTTCATGACCCTATGTCTCGAAATGCATCGTTGCTGCTTTACATGGTGTTGACGAATGGAAGTTCCTCTGACCACGTGCCGTGTGTTCCTTGTGTGTTGCAGGCTGCGTGATTGCGCGCCGTACTGTAAGCAACAGAATAGTCCCGTATTTATGTCGGAGACAAGCTGAGATTGTGTTTCTGCGCGGTCAAGGCAGCGAGGCTATACCAAAACAATTACCCTCACAGACACTAATCACGTCACACAACGTTTCAAGCTCTTTTTGGGCATTTGTGTGATCATGGGTCCTTCCAGACAGACAAATGTGTAGGGAGGCGGCCGACTGTGCGTAGTACAAGCCCCAGGCAAGTGGCCCGCCAACACGATGTACGTCAAAGTACGACTATGTGTATCCTGCATTCCAACCGCTGCTATCTGTCACCTGCTGTCTCATGGAGCCCGTTATGAACATTTGTTGTGAGTGTATGCGATGCAGCTCTGTACTGTATTCCGGTATAATTTGTTGTCAGTGCATGCACCTCGTCCATTTCCGGAAACACTTTCATAGGAACTTTTCTCCTCCATTTCCAATTAGGAATCTGTCCCTGAAGCTTGTCGGTTTTATTAATATTCACCCTGTACATGTCTTCCAAGCCTCCATATTGCCTATGGCGGAGGGTACCTTGTACCACTACCAGATACTCCCTTCATTGTTCCACTCGCAAATGGTGCGTGGGGCAAACCACTACCTATATGCTTTCGTAGAAGCCCTTCTTTCTGTTAACTTCTCTTCACGGCTATTACGCGAGGTGTATGTTGGTGGCAGTAGGATCGTTCTGCAGCCTTTCGCAAATGGCGGTTCTCTATATTTTATCACTAGTGTGTCTCAAAAATAACGTCGTCTTCCTTTCATGGATTCCGGTTTGATCCTACGAAATATTTCCTTAACAACTCTGAATTGCTTCGATGTTTTCCTATAATCAGACCTTTGGCTATGACAAACATACGAGCAGTATCCGATAAGGGGTCGTAAATACATTCTGTGCGCAGTCTCCTTTACGCTGCACTTTCCTAGAATTCTCCCAATGAACCGAGGTCGACCGTTTGCCTTCCCTACAACCGACCTTACGTGCTCGTTCCACTTCATATCTGTTTGCATCGTTATGCCTAGATATGTAATCGAGGTGACTGTGACAAGCGGCACACCACTAATACTGCATTACAAGACTAGTTTTCCTACTCATTTCATAAACTTACGTTTTTGCATATTTAGAGCTAGCTGCCCTATCAAACCAATTAGGAGTTATATCCCAGTCATCGTGTATCAGTCTACATTGGCTTACAAACAATACTTTTCCGTGCGCTACACTATCGTTAATAATTGCTGCTCATCCTACTCGTCAGATTGTTTATATTCATCGAGAACAAGAGTGGTCCTATCACATTTCCTTGATCCTCCGACGAACACTCGCCGTCCAATACAGCGTAGTGGGTTTTATGGCTTAAAAAGTCTTCGATTCACTCACACACCTGAGAACCTATTCCATGCACTCGGACATTCCCTAACACGTTATAGTATGGCACTGTGACACACGCTTTCCGGATATCTAGAACCGCCGAATTTGCCTGTTACTCTTCATCCGTAACTCGCAAGATATTGTGCGGGGAAAGAGCAAGCTGAGTTATGCATGAGTGATACTTTTTAAATCCACATTGACTTGTGGGAAGAAGCCTTTCACTCTCGAGGAAATTTATTATATTCCGTCTTCGAATATACTCGAGTATATTTGAAATACGTCCTTTTTGCCTTGCTAGGCAATTGGTCACATACAGCTTTATAATATGGGCAGCCACAGCCGTCGAAACTCATCGTAAATTGAACCTGAATAAACCGCAAACAGCTATTAATCTATGTTTTATTAACTATGTTAATAAACCATCATTTAATAACTGTTTCTACATCTACATCTACATATATACTCCGCTAGCCACCAAGCGGTGTGTGGCGGAGGGCATAATTCGCGCCCAAGTCATATTCCCCCCCCTCCCCCCCCCCCTCTCTGTTCCACTCGCGGATCCCGCGAGGGAAAAACGACTGTCTGAACGTTTCAGTACGAGCTGTTATTTAACTTATCTTCGAATGATGATGATGATCAATGCGCGATTTGAAAGTTGGTTGTAATAATATATGCTCTACATCCTTGGTGAAGATCGGATTTCGGAATTTAGTGAGCAGCCCCTTCCGTTTAGCGCGTCGTCTATCTGCAAGTGTGCCCCACTTCAAACTTTCTATGAGATTTGTAACGCTCTCGTGATGGCTAAATGTACCAGTCGCGAATCTTGCCGCTCTTCTTTGGACCTTCTCAATCTCTTGAATCAGACCCAACTGGTAAGGGTCCAATACAGACGAACAATAAGACTGGACAAACTAACGTATTGTAAGCTATTTCCTTTGTTGAAGGACTGCATCGCTTCACGATTCTACCAATAAACCGCAATCTAGAGTTCGCCTTACCCGTTACTTGTTTAATCTGATCATTCCATTTGAGATCATTTCGAATGCCAGTCATTACACCAGGCATTTATTTATTTATTTTCTGCAAATCCTCATTGATTTGTTCACAAATTTCGTGTGATACTACTTTCCTGTAGAATACACCATCATCGGCAAACACTCTAAGGCCGCCGTCAATACCATCAACCAGATCGTTTATGTTAATCGTAAAAAGCAGAGGACCTATTATTCTGCACACCTGAAGCTACTCTTGTTTCTGTTGAAGTTACACCCTGTCTGTTAGAAAACTTTCTATCCAACTACATATGTCATTGGACAGACCGTAAGCGTGCACTTTTTGTAGCAAGCGACAGTGCGAAATTGAGTCGAACGCCTTCCGAAAGTGGAGAAATATGGCATCAACCTGGGAGCCGGTATCTAGAGCCTGTTGTATATCGTGCACAAAGAGGACCAACTGTGTATCGCATGACCGCTGTTTCCTAAAACCGTGCTAGTTTCTGCAGATGAGCTTCTCAGAGTCTAGAAAGGTCACTATGTCTGAACATAAAATATGTTCCATGATGTCAGTGAAATTGACCGGTAATTATGTGCATCCGATTTTCAACCCTTTTTATAGATTGCTATGACCTGGGCCTTCTTCCAGTCCCGTGGAACTTCCCGCCGTTCCAATGATCTCTGATAGATGACGGATAAGAATGGTGCTATATTTGTGGCATAGTCAACATAAAATCTTACGGGGATACCGTCTGGGCCAGATGCCTTTCTGGCCTCTAAGGATCTTAACTGTTTCACAATCCCAGATACACTAAACAATATGTCAGCCATCTTTTCGTTTGTTAGGTAATTGAGAGGGAGAATGGTGCTGCAGTCCTCTATCGTAAATAAGTTTTTGAAAGCTGGGTTTAGAATTTCGGCCTTCTGTTTATCATCATCAGTTACATTACCCGTACTGTCAGCAAGAGAAGGTATTGAATTATTTGTTTGCGGTTTGCAGTTTGCGCTTTATTCAAGTGAAATTTACTGTTCTCAAGAGTACTTGTTTAAACTAACGCATAAATAAATATTAGTGTCATACAAAAAATTGTACAGAATATCAAGTAATAGTAAAGTCTCTCGTAGGAGATGGCCGCTGCTACGAGAGCGTCAGTTACCTGCAGCGGGGCCTGCCTTCCCTGGCAGAGCGACCACCCGCCACGCACGCCAGGCCAGCGTGGCGAGGGCCGCATTAGCGCAGATTAGCGGCCGGGAAGCGTCGCTTCGTCAGCGCCGCGCTGTGCCATCTCTTATTTCCAGCCAATTACTTTGGAGTCGCCGACCTCTCTCTGCGCCGCGTGGCCGCCTCTCTCTGGCCACCTAACGCGGGCCTGAGAGGGTTAGAGAAGGGCGTGAAAAAAAGACAGGGAGGAAAAAAAAAGAGAACGACCGGATGGCGACACAAGACTAGAGACCCGCACTCGGCTCTCTCACTGGGCGAAGGAATTTATGAAGCGTCCCTCCGCTCCACGCTACTGCCGTTTCGCGTCAGATGTGGACTCCTGCATTCGTGGTCTGCATACTGAGAAAAAATTGAAAAGGCTCTGCAACACAGGTCTGCTTCCCTTCTCAGTGAAAAGCAGTGCATCCTCAAGAGCTGACCCGGTGAGAAACAGTAGAGAGCCCTAGAAGGAAATTATTAGTTTCGCAAACTGAATTAACATCATGTTCCAATACAGAGAAAGACGAGTATTCGGTGAACGTTATCGAATTAAGTCACACAAAGTTAAGTGGATCAAGGTCATATAACCTCCCTCCAGCATCGCCAATTAGTGATAATTTCAAGTGTTAGCAAAAATTCCGAAAAATATATTAGACATATCATTTTTAGTCTGAATATCATGAGGGCTGCGATTGTTGATAAATAGAAATAAAACAGTTTCTGCGTCAGTCACTCCTTTATTTTGTCCCTACGCGTTTCGATGATTCACACAGTCATCTTCAGGCGGAGAATTATTTATTTACATGGCTGGTTGGTGAAGAGTACATACATCTTATCACAGTCGCAGTCCGAGGCCTGTGTAGGTCACTAAGCATCTTCTGCTAATGATAAATATTGCTTATTTAGAAAAGGCACTCTAGAGGTTTACTGTTCACTAACTCCACCCACGTAAATAAACAATTCTCCTCCTGAAGATGATGGTGCCAACCATTCCAAGAAGTTTTGAAGACAAATATTTTATTTCAACTTGTACAAAAAGCCACAACCACTAATACATTTGAGTTGAATAAATGTATTGACATTCTTAAATTTCATACACAAAGTGCTAAATATTTTATTCATAAAACAAAAACGTATTCTGCGATAAAAAGTAAAACACCATAAGAGGTGTGACACTGTTTCGCATGTATAATGAAAAACGTCGTCACTGACTAATTTGGTTTCTGTTAGACTTCGTGGAAACTTCCATCGAGAAAAATATTAATAACATTATAAAATTAAAAACTTCCGATACATCACTTTTGTATCGCGTCACCTATGAATGCTATTTGTTTACAAGAAACTATGTACCCAGGAGCACATGAGAACTTGCATGCTCCCTTCAGGGTCCTAGTTCCTCGGGCACGCCTTAATAGGACCGAGAATATTTGTTACCTCCTCAAACGATTATACTTGTAAACCTTAGATATACTTCATCATTCCACTTACCATCCAAATTACCGATATACGCTAGACGAACAAGTGTAGGAAACTGCATTACTTGTAGGTAATTTCATGCCTCCATTACCCTTGGTGAAATGACAAAAAAATTTGGTACTTACAGTTTTTTGAAATCCGAATTTCGTCAAATGCAGTTCTCGAGGCGGGAATATTCTTACGTTCCGCATAAAACTTTAGTCCATTGTTACTTTTTCTGAGTATAACCTTCATCTTTTAGAAGGTGAAGAACGGATTTTTCCGAGACCTCATACTCGGTTTTGTGTTGCAGTTGCGTACGGACGTCACTGGCCATAGCATGCTCTACATTATTTTAGTATTCTAAGACAGTCCTGCTACCCACTTCTTGTTAAAACTGTGTGAGTGAATCTGCTTTCCCATTATATCCCTTCCATGGCGAATGGAACAGAGTACCCGTACCTATAACCTCTACAGAAGTTACGGCACCGTTAAAGCCTTGCAGTATACCTTACGCCACATGGTTCTTCCGTCTTTCTTCCTGATGATAAGCTTTAAGACGTTAGATACTGTATTACATTTTTAGATATTTAGTTTCTTCTCTAATGTCCATTCGATCATGGCATACTAGAAGAACAAGAAGACATGTACTAACATTTACTTTGCGCGCACAACATTTCTCTTCAACAACACTCACGGAAAAATATGGAAACCTATCAAATGGAAGAGGCAAACTGAAACGACCGGCGGGCATCTGAGAAGGCGACACTGCAGGGTCAGGAGTGAAGCGGGCTGAGGGATCAGGGGCTGAACGTGCGACCTTGAGTCATCTGTTTTTGTGGTGAAGACGATAGTAGCGAGTATACCCACAGCCATATGATGTGCAATTTCAAAACAATTCCGACATTCAGTGTTATTCTACTCGCTACAGAAAATCCCAGATGCTTTTGAATCTGTAAGCCTCCATTAGCATTGTACTTTCAGATGCATTGTTTTTCTACTGTTGCCAGCAACTACAATTTGAACACAGAAACTGATCACAGGTGTCCGAATGCTGCCCATGCCTGGTTGCAGAATAACACACAGCTCTGCAAATCTCAAGGACGAGATACCTGAAACTCGTAATAACAATTCGCTGGAGAAGAATGAAATGGGGCAGTATGTAGGTCTCTCAGTCGTGCACAGTAAAATGGACCTCACATGCCGTGAGTTAGCCGTGACTATAGCGCCACATAAGACTAGCCCCACAAAAAGAATAGAAGGAACGGGAAATCAGCGATCAGCTACTGTCCCCTGTGGTGGTATTGTTCTTCATTACAATATGGCCCGGAGACAAAATTTGGGAGACTTCACACAGAGAGAAACCATCGGGAAACTGAAAGAAGGACGAGTGTAGTTTGGAGGGGGGGGGGGGGGGGGGGGTACCACTCACAGCTTGTTTCACGTGCAAGGAGAACATTCAAAACCACAGCCACTGTTGTTCGAAGAAGAGGAGGTGGCCGACCACGCTCAGCTACAGCAGCTGATGAACGTTACATTGTGCAACAGGCGAGAAAGGGCCCACGTCAAACGTCGTGTGCAGTTTCTTCCACATTTCATAGGACTGTACTACATACTTTCTTGTAACGTTAAATAACGTTCTTCATTACTAAAATGATACTGTAATGGAACACTGTGTGAGGACTGTGGAAACATAGAGCTATAATTTTCCACCCCTTTGCTAACATAAATTTGCGTCTAGCGCTAACTAACTCTGTCACGACGAGTCATGGAAGTCTCATTTGCATCTCACAATTAATAACTATAATATGCTGCCAATCAAAATCTGTGAAAGTTACAAGTTACCTTAAAATCCCAGGGCTGTTCCTGCTGAATACAGCACTCTCCAAGTACTACGTTACTCAGGGAAATAATATAAACAGACATATGCTTAATAAATAGCAGTCCATTATTACCAGTGTGTGGAATGTTTGCCTCAGAGATAGTAGTGACTATTTTAACTGTTAGACCATATTGCTCATCCCGTGACACTTTAAAATAATACTGCTTTTAATAGCGTTACAGCACCATCACCGTTTTTCCATAAATTAATAAAAAAATTACAATGTATTATCTCTGTTAACTAATTCTGAGACAGTTACATTTGTAATTCAACGTTTCCGACTTTACAAATGTATCTTTCTGACAAATAATCGACAGAGATAACATTTGTCGTGCTAGTCGAGAACTGACACATTAAGCAGCTGACATGCTTGGTTGCCATTTTGAAATCAGATGTGTACTGCGTAATGCGCATACAACCTGAAACCTAGGCCGTATAAAAATAATACAATATTGTGACATAAGGTACAAAAGTGATTCGTTTAATTCATTAAATAAGCACTATCTGTTCTACAGAATATCAAGTACTCTTGGAAAATTAAAGCAACGGGTACTGGAAGGTTACGTACAATATATGAATGTCCTGGAGCAGTTTTACGAAGGCAAGAGACCGCGAACATAATATGTGTACTAATCTGCACAGGACCGCACGCCCAACTGTTGCCAGGTAACTTTCGTGTTAGAGCATAAAGTAATTGCGGCTATCCGTATGGAAGTGGAACCTGACAGTGAAGGCTTAGGAGTTGGATTGAGCTTAGTACGGTTCTCTTTCAATGAACAGACTCCATCACAGAGCGTAATTCTCGTCAAACCCAGTGATATCACACTCTCCTTACTACTATTCTACTCCATTTCTCGTGGGCAAACGTCGTACAGGTCCATGATGCACAGGAGGAGGAAAATATAAAGACTAACAGGATAAAAGTAAAAACAAGCTGTGGTCCTAAGGACTATTATGGTTAAGAAAATACTTGCTAAAAACAAAACGAAAGCCGTGCAAATATAGGAAGGTACACATACTATCACAAATGAGAATATCTCCGTACGGGTGATATGTTCCATCTGTAAACTTCTAATTTACGAAAACCACACCCAATCCAAATCGCTTTCTCCAAAATCATCAAATATAAAGGAAAAATCTCACTCCTGCCTTAAATAATATGTCAGATAATGGAAAGATTTTAGGTACATGTCATTCAAAATGAAATAGTTGACCATTTTTTATTTACAGCACTGTTTATATGAGGATTCATGCCACTGTAATGCATACATACGGCACACCAGAAGTCATTTAAATATTTAAAACAGACCTCTTACACAGGTACAGCAATGATTTCTTCAGATACTCCACTGTCTTGATAATATTAATTTTTGTATTTACATAAGCCACCTGTAATCTCATGTCATATTTATTAATGACGTATTCTACAACGAACCACCGAACTTTCTCAAACGCAATAAACAATTGTTTATAATATAATTATTTCTGTAGTACACTCTCGCAAAAGCATTTTTGGAACATACTTGATAGACGCAAATGTCTTTGTCCATAAATGTGCTGACATGATATTCCTTGTTTTCTGTTGATTATACTTATTTACGTGAGTGATTGTGGTAACTGGTGTAGTGCTTAGGTAAGGATCATGTATTCAGGTATCACTTCACACACAGGAGTTTACAGTACTACATAACGTCCACATCAAGGATCCGAGATATGTAACACCAGCTCTATTGCACGAAATTGTTCGAGAAACCATCTCATTATTCTTCTATAGTGATTTAGTAAAATCAACATAATCTAAATCTGAATCTGAACCAACCTCCTTCCTTGTAGGAACTCTGTTACTCGAGCAATTCCCACTTCATTTGGTGGGTGATTTCACTTCTCAATCGATAAAACTGCCTTTATGTATCTTTGTATTGTCTCTTCTTCTTCTGTTGCAAAAAGGAAACGATGCAGCAAAGCACATATACCTCACTGCTATGAAAAAAATTGCTAAAAATATTTGAGAGTCAAACGTATCGTCCACCAGTCAGAAGTGAAGTAACTGTGAGCAGTAGTCTGGCACTTGTTCCAGTCAAAACTGTACCTCGATTTTTACCTGTCATAACATTGGCGTAGCTCTCGACACAGTCACATAAACATACATCCCTCATTCTCAAGTAACTGAAGCACTTCTTTTATTTCCAAACCCCTATTTCAAGGAAAAAAGAATACTTCATCCCTTGGTGCCCATATCTGTAGCTCAAATAAATTTATGCTTCCGTGCTATCGTGCATTATAACATTAGCGCATTGTCCTTTTTAGTACATCATATAATTCAGTTTTAGCTGACACACAAAATCGTTTGTGACTTGCCAGCAGTGTAATATCGGAGCATTCATTTCCATTTAATGGAGTGTTATTGATATAAAACATTACTTCTCGCTCTCACAACCATGTAAAGAGAAACAGCAAGCGTCTGATTACCAGCGCCATTAAACGCTTACTAAGAGCAATTCTGACAGATATGCCGTACTAAGTAATTATCGTCCACCAATAACGAACATAGGACTCGTATCATTAGTTAAGAACGCCTGGAATAGAGTGTAATCAAACACAAACTGAAACCAAGCAGTTTTATTTCCAAGTGCATTCAATACTGCTATTCTAGCGTCATGATGCTATTTGCAGATACCAGCAATGTTTGTTAAGAACTCAAGCTATTTACATTTACGAAGACTGAGTGATGTATCACGACAAGCGCAATGTTTTGGTGGGGAATGGGTAGATTTAACAGCGAAATGCTATCAATTTACCCATCACTTCAAACCGGTAATAAAGTACAGTTCGACTATAATAAATGTTATCAGGGAATGTTCGAGTAACAAATGAATAAGATGTGTACAGCTGTTAAAGTGAATTTAATTCCCGAGGCTATTCCGTTACCATCGTAACCTGAAAGTAGCTATAAAAATGACCACCTTTCTACACTACTGGCCATTAAAATTGCTACGCGACGAAGATGACGTGCTACAGACGCGAAATTTAACCGACAGGAGAAGATGCTGTGATTTGCAAGTGATTAGCCTTTCAGAGCATTCACACAAGGTTGGCACCGGTGGTGACACCTACAACGTGCTGACATGATGAAAGCTTCCAACAGATTTCTCATACACAAACAGCAGTTGACCGACGTTGCCTGGTGAAACGTTGTTCTGATGTCTCGTGTAAGGAGGAAAATTGCGTACCACCACGTTTCCGACTTTGATAAAGGTCGAATTGTAGCCTATCGCGATTGCGGTTTATCGTATCGCGACATAGCTGCTCGCGTTGTCGAGATCTAATGACAGATAGCAGAATACGGAATCGGTGGGTTCAGGAGGGTAATACGGAACGCCGTGCTGGATCCCAACGGCCTCGTATCACTAGTAGTCGAGATGACAGGCATCTTATGACAGAAGCGACTGCGATGGTGTACTCAACGACGAACCTGGATGCACGAATGGCAAAACGTCATCTTTTTTGGATGAATCCAGGATCTGTTTACAGCATCATGATGATCGCATCCGTGTTTGGCGACATCGCGGTAAACGCTCATTGGAAGCGTGTGTTCGTCATCGCTATACTGGCGTATCACCCGGCTTGATGGTATGGGGTGCCATTGATTACACGTCTCGGTCACCTCTTGTTCGCATTGACGGCACTTTGAATAGTGGACGTTACATTTCAGATGTGTTACGGCCCGTGGCGCTACCCTTCATTCGATCCCTGCGAAACTCTACATTTCAGCAGGATAATGTACGACCGCATGTTGCAGGTTCTGCACAGGCCTTTCTGGATACAGAAAATGTTCGACTCCTGCCCTGGCCAGCACATTCTCCAGACCTCTCACCAACTGAAAAGTCTGGTCAATGGTGGCCGAGCAACTGGCTCGTCACAATACGCCAGTCACTACTCTTGATGAATTGTGGTATCGTGTTGAAGCTGCATGGGCAACTGTACCTGTACACGCCATCCAAGCTCTGTGTGACTCAATGCACAGGCGTATCAAGGTCGTTATTACGGCCCGAGGTGGTTGTACTGGGTACTGATTTCTCAGGACCTATGCATCCAAATTGCGTGAAAATGTAATCACATGTCAGTTCTAGTATAATATATTTGTCCATTGAATACCCGTTTATCATCTGCATTTCTTCTTGGTGTAGCAATTTTGATGCCCTGTAGTATATTTCTTCGCTGGCAGCTTTCAGAAGTATGCAGAGCTTCTTTTCTTATTATTGTAAGCAAAATAGCCATTTAAAATGTTTCTGATGGCTCTAAATTTGTGACTTCAGAGAATGTTACATATATTCTCTTTCGGAGAACAGTTCATTCATGCTTCGTCCTTAATATCTCCGTACATATCACGGTATACAGGATGATTCAAGAGCCTATGCTTTTGTTTATTATGCAACCTGTAATGCCTTTGAAAACTACATGCGAGTTTCTCCTATTCCCTCCCTCGCTACGTGCAAACTAACAGTCCTACAGGAAAAAAAATGTACAGGAGCCTTTTGTAAGAAGTTTAATGTAATTAATTTATACACGTTGATACGTTTCTACTGGAGGCCACAGATTCGAATTACTCAAGAAAAACGTGTTTGAAGGTGAATTTTGTACTCTTCCTTAAATAATTCATAAACTATGTTCTCTAGTGAAAACGTATACCGGTATAAGGTTTAACTAAATTAAATTTCCCAGAAAAAGGTCCTGCTTATTTTTCTGTATGACTAATAGTTTAGCCACGTAGAGAATATGAAAATCTTACATGGGGTATTTTACGGTTTTGCGGATAGCATAAAACGCATAGGCAGAGGCATACATACCTCAAGTTCTATCTCAAGAAAATCACGATGTTCAATCTGGTATAATAATAAACGGAATTTGTCAAACTAGGCGACAGTGTTTTACTGATCTGCAGTCCAGTCTCGATGATTCCGAGCAAACTGCAATCGTAGTTGACAATATCGATGAGTAAACGAGGGAACACATAGGGGTCGTCTCCTGCGGAGCACATAGTTCAATAAGGCAAAGCGCGCTGAACTGTGTGCTTTGAAACTTTTTCTCTACACCAGCATTATACTCGAAATTAGAATTATATTAATACCTTCAGCTGCTGACGGGCGTGATATATATCAACGGGGACAGGTGAAAATGTGTGCCCCAACCTGGACTCGAACCCGGGATCTCCTGCTTACACGGCAGACTCTCTATCCATCTGAGCCACCGAGGGCACAGAGGATAGTGCGACTGCAAGGACCATCTTGCGCACGCCTCCTGCGAGACCCACATTCTCACCTTGTATGTCCACACATTATAACCATAGTGTCCCACCCCAACACACTCATTAGTCGTGGAAGACATTCTTACCACATGTCCGAAAGAACAGACACCATATCCATATAAACGTTCTACTCTGTCGTCAGATATGCCACGGATCGTCGCCTACCCTGCTTTACTGAGCGGGCAAGCTTCTCAACTCCAAGTTCTTTGATGAGACGTGGACGTCCGACACCTTGTCGCCTACTAGTGATTTCATCGTCCTTCAACCATTTTCCACAGACGCGCCCAATAGTAGCTTGCAAACAGCCTACCAGCTACATTGTTTCTGATTTTTCGCTCCCAGGCGCTGGTTCAGAACGATCTGTCCAACGTCGGATGCGCTTACTTCAGCAGATTTACCTATTTGCGGCCCGTATAGTCGCTAGAATTATTCCCCATTCGCATTATTTCGCTTATACGCTTTTCTTACCGCTTCACGCGCCCGTCAACGCCAGCAGGCAAAATTCAGTCTCGCGGTGGGCAGCGATCACAACGTTTTTGCTCATCGGTCTCATTAAAATCTCTGACGTTCGCAATTGCTCCAAAAATATAACTGCAATTAAAAGATTTAATCTAAAACTGACTAAGGCCGTTTTACAGAAGACACACGAGAATAACTAACACATTTTAGTGAGCTGCAAAGTTAAACGCAGTTAATGTTCGATACAACAGGTACAACAGCTTATGCGATAGGCTGAAAGTATCTAAAGTGCACAATATTATATCTACGTGGTGTAACGTACATCACGAATGGTTCAAATGGCTCTGAGCACTATGAGACTTAACATCTGAGGTCATCAGCCCCCTACAACTATTTAAACCTAACTAACCTAGGGCACCACACACATCCATGCCCGAGGTAGGATTCGAACCTGCGACCGTAGCAGTCGCGTGGTTCCGGACTGAAGCGCCTAGAACCACTCGGCCACCACGGCCGGCCGTAGATCACACCTCATTTTACGGCGAACAGCTCTATAAAGATCAAGCAACCTCACTTCGCTAGCCATTTAAAACGCAACACCAGGAAAAATAACCAATAACAAAATAACAGGAACAACATGTGATTCACTGGGAGTATACAGGGTGCGAAATATAGTTCTCAGAGCTGCCATTATTTTCAGCCTCGATGGCTCTAGCCTAACTGGACATCAAGTCGAAGAGCACTTGGATGGTAAAGATAAAGCTCATAGTGCAAGCTTGTGTCCAGACTATCGGCCTGATTGCAAGTACAGTGCAGTCCTTCTAGCACCGCTGCACTAGGAGGGGGAGGGCGGCCGGCCGCCTTTAAATCACGTGGAAAAATCCCCATTAACCATTTTGACAGTAGACTGAATGGACTTAAAGCCATCCTGGAGGGATTGGAACAGGAAAACCTCCACACTTCCATCCGGTACTGAACCTGGAAACTCCATGGTCGGTGTCTAGAGCTCTATCCGATAAATCACCATGGCCATTTAGTTAGTAGATACAGTGCGTACGTCATAGATATATCTTTGGTTTGCTTGTCTGTCTTGTTGTGAGAGTTGGGTTTTGTAAGCTACTTCCTTTGCGGGTACACTAAATTCTTTTACGCTTCTTAAGTAGTCTTGGTACAATCTCAGAGTAATGTCTACCTTTCATATTATTTGTTTCACGGGGTCGTTCCACTTAAAACATTCACAGTAATGTGCCTACTTCATTCACCTTGGGCGTACCAGATGTGACATCAGTATCTGTAGATGAGTCTCCTTCCAGAACGACGTGCTGCTGCCGATGAGAGAGTTTTCAATGCAGTCATAAACCTGGCTAGATATACGAGGGTCACTCCAAAAGAAATGCACACTATTTTTGTAAAAATTCAGTTTTGATTCTGCGTGTGTGAAAGTTTTACAGTGTGTAGATACATCCTTCCCGCTTGTTTTCAAACTAGTTCAACCTGTTCCCGTGAGTGGTGTCGTCACATCATGTCTTCAAGACGGCTGCTACACTTGACGTTCGTCAGAAGCAACATTCTGTCATAGAATTCCTGTGATGTGAAAACGAGACAGTGCGAAACATCCACAAGATGTTGAAAAAGGTGTATGGAGATGCTACTGTCGATCGCAGTACAGTTACTCGGTGGGCAAGAAGGTTACGTGATGAAAGCGGGCACGGCAATATTGAGGATTGTCCTCGCAGCGGCAGGCCTTGTACTGCACATGCTCCAGACACTGTGCAGAGAGTTAACGAATTGGTGAATGCTGACAGACGCATCACAGTGAACGAATTGTCACGCTACGTTGGGGTAGTGGAAGGAAGTGTTTGCAGAATACTGAAAGTGTTGGCGTTGAAAAAGGTTTGTGCCAGGTGAGTTCCCAGGATGTTGACAGTGGCTCACAAAGAAACAAGAAAAACGGTATGCAGCAAATTTTTGGACCAGTACGAGATGGTGGAGATGGATTTCTTGTAAGAATTGTGACAGATGATGAAACATGGCTGCATCATTTTTCACCAGAGACGAAGAGGTAATCAGTGGAGTGGCATCATGAAAATTCACCCAAGAAACAAAGATTCAAAACCACACCTTCTGCTGGAAAAGTTATGGCTACGGTGTTTTTCGATTCCGAATGACTCTTGCTTGTGGACATCATGCCAAGTGGAACCACCATAAACTCTGATGCATGTGTGACGACACTGAAGAAATTTCAAGCTCGACTGAGTCGTGTTCGACCACATCGGCAAAAGCAAGATGTTTTGCCACATGTCAGTCAAAAAACCATGGAAGCGTTCACTATACTCGAATGGACAACACTGAAACACCCGCCTTACAGTCCTGACCTGGCTCCATGTGACTATCATCTCTTTGGGAAACTGAAAGACTCTCTTCATGGAACAAGGTTTGAAGATGAAGACTCCCTTGTGCACGCTGCCAAACCGTGGCTCGAACAGGTTTACCGCGTGGGTATACAGGGGCTGGTTCCAAGATGGTGTAAGGCAGTTGAGAGGGATGGAAATTATGTGGAGAAATGAAAATATTGTTCCTAAAGTATGTATCTACACACTGTAAAACTTTCAAACATGTAGAACAAAAGATGGATTTTAAAAAATATAGTGTGTATTTCTTTTGGAGTGACCCTCGTTCTACACGAGAATATTTTGTTTAGAAACGGAAATTGGCTGTGACTGCCCCACACCTTCCACAGAAAAGTCAGCGCACCCCCGGCTGTAGAAGTGTTGACGCCCGGGCTACGTTGGCCACGCTCTCGGAGGATCCCCCCCAATTCCGTTAATTAGTCCGGCTGGAAGTCGAAAGCCATTATAGTACCGGTGTGTAAGCCGAATTAAAATTTTGCACCGCTCGGCGCTTCTCCGCGTGTTCAGCGAGCGTATTTCCTGGAGTACTACTTTATCATCGGAAAACGGCGAAACCTCCCGGACTGGATACAGCGACCCGATACGGGAGACACGCAACCACTGCGGCGCGGCGGCACCAATTAGCGGAGTGGCCGCGCCTTGCCTACGCACGCGGGAACAGATGAGCCATGCTGCGCTCGCGTCGCGCCCGCCGTTAATTAAAGCAGCGCGGGCCCGCACAAAGACACGTGGCCCGTCTTGCGTGGCTCTTTGTCCCGCCGATGTGTTTCCACATTCATTAGTTTATGCCTTCTCTCGTACAAGTTGCGTGCTGACGCAGGAAAACTGTATTGCCGTTATTTACCCTCGAGATACTATCCCTCATGGAAAACATGAATTCGCACCCGGTTAACAGAAAAAACCGATGAGTGTATCGATGATAATTGCCGTATTTTTGTAAGATTATATACAAACATCCGAATAGTTATTTTAGTGTCAGTTTCATTCACTATGGTAACGGCCTTGCCGCAGTGGATACGCCGGTTTCCATCAGATTACCGAAGTTAAGCGCTGTCGGGCGTGGCCGGCACTTGGATGGGTGACCATCCGGGCCGCCACGTGGTGTTGCCATTTTTCGGGGTGCACTCAGCCTCATGATGCTAACTGAGGAGCTACTCGACCGAATAGTAGCGGCTCCGGTCAAAGAAAACCATCGTAACGACCGGGACAGCGGTGTGCTGACCACACGCCCCTCTTATCCGCATCCTCGGCTGAGGATGACACAGCTTTCGAATGGTCCCGATGGGCCACTTGTGGCCTGATGACGGAATGCTTCATTCACTATGGACTGAGTTGTGAGGTCTACAACTGCTACTTAAACGTATACAAACGTAAAATTCCGCACGTCACAATACGATAAAAAAGAACATAATATTCTATGACTGCAACATCAGTAATTGGCAATTACTAGGGTTGGATATAAAGTAATGGCAGCACTGCTCGATAATGAAGAACATACATGAAATGGCATGACCGCTGTCTCTATCTGACAGCATAAGATCAGATGAAGTAGTGCAGTGAGAGGCGCCAGCTGTCTTTTGAGTCAGTTACAGTGTTTACTGTCTGAAAGTGCGGGAGGCCAGTTCAAGCTTCCTAATCGAAGGTCACTGAGCCGTGGCTGACTCGAGTCATGCACGTCTTGGGTTAAACCTCGGTTGCAGTCCTGTGGTTTTATTTCTCCAGCGGTTATCGCGATAGAGTTGCTGTCCTCTCCGTGAGTGAGGGCAGCAGCGTGTATCAAAAATGTTCAAATGTGTGTGAAATCTTATGCGACTTAACTGGTAAGGTCATCAGTCCCTGAGCTTACACACTACTTAACCTGAATCCTAAGGACAAACACACACACCCATGCCCAAGGGAGGATTCGAACCTCCGCCGGGACCAGCCGCACAATCCGCGACTGCAGCGCCCTTGACCACTCGGCTAATCCCGCGCGGCAGCAGAGTGTATCGATACTAGTACTGCTGTACTATCTTTGGTGTGGCAGATATAGTTTCCGGCTGGGCGGTGTGTGACCAGTCGGTCGGTTGGCATGGAGCAGGAAGTAAGTCTCCGTCGCGCGTACTCTGGCCGGGGCCGCTGGCGGTGTGCACGCGCGGTTGGAGTGTGAGGTGCTGCTTGCGAGTGCTACGAAGTTCGTCGCACACCGATCTTGGACATGAAAATTGACTCCTCACTTAAACTACTACCGAGCCTCAACTGTTTACATTTCTTGTTTAACCCTGGTTGTCGCTTTTGGGACATTCCCGCGAGCAACAACGTGTGCGTATTCAAATCTGCTAAGATTCCAGCCGTCTTCCTGTGGAGTTTAACTTAAATTATTCCCATTTATTGAAGTTGACCAGCGGTATCTTCTGTGCTGTGGCCGTTGGCGTTCCGTTTACCCGCCCTGGTCGTTGACGTAATCTTCGGCAGTGTATTTTCCTCGTCGTGTTGTTGCTGTCCAGGGCGGCGTGTAGTTCGACAGCTGAGGTGTCGTTGGTCGTTGTGGGCGCCAATACTCTGTGTGTCGTTGTATTGAAATCTTGTGGTCGTTTTGCTGTTTGCGTGGAGCAGAACTGATTTTGTTGATTGGTCGGTCGGCTGTCTGTCGGTTGGGTTGCCTTCAGATTAAGAAGTCGTTGGACAGGGTGCATGTCTCACCTAAACAGGCTTTAGTTTTACAATCCCAGGCCGACCCTTGGAAACGTCTGAGCGCCGTTCCTTGTGTCTTACACAGTAATTTCTCTGTTTGGGTATTAGTTATTTGGTTGATGTGTGGCCTTCTGCCGAGTATCAATATCACTTAAATTAATGTTCTTGTCTTGCCCTTAAAGCATAAGTTTGTTAAGCTTTTGTATGGGGCCTTCAGCCGAATTTTGCATGAAATGTTTTAGATAAGGTCTTTTGCCTTTTGATTGAAACTCTTCTTATTGCTTAATATGCGACCTCCAGCCACGTTCCATTAAAATTAAATTGCTAAGAGCTTCAGCCTGTTTAGATTGAAGATTTGCAAAATATTCTTGGGTGAAACCTCCATAAGAACCTTGTATTTCAGTTTCTTGCTAAGGGCTTGTGTCTTGGATTTTGAGTGTGGCCTTCAGCCGACCTAAAGTTAATCAAAGGAGGTCGATTAAAGCTTTGAGTGTTTTACATCCTTGTTGTAATATTTTGTGTTGATGAATAAAGTTTGTATGTTTAGTGCAACTGAGGGTAACTTATTTTGGCCCCTTTCCACAACCCAATCCGCTCCGTCCTGCTAGCCCAAGCATTTCAGTCACTGCTACGATTTCTTGCGACATCACCTTCGTCCTTCAGTAGAACGAAAGCGACGGCTCCTTTTGGCACCACATTCCATCATCCTTCATAAGAATGCAATATGCAACACGGCGAACCACGTGCAGGTTACGTGGGGGTGGGTGGTACTGGAACATCCACCGTATTCACCTGACATGAGACCGTGCGATTATGATATGTTCGTCAATATGAAGGAACCTCTTCGTGGCGCGCGCTACGACACAGGATAAGGCATCGTCCGTGCCATAGGGTTGTACTTGCGAGACATCGACAGAGATGGACGAGCTGACGGTGAGTGAGGAAACGTGATCGAGAAGCAGGGCGATTATGTTGAGAGCATTCAATGCATGGAACGTCAGTCAGTAACGTCTAATAGGAATTATAAGTGTTGCCGCTACTTCTTATCCAACCCATGTACAATTAGGCAGCTCGTACAACAATTTGTAGGAATAGCGAATGAAATGACCAAACAAGCTCAGTCGTAAGTAAGATAGGTGGCTAATTTCTGTTACTGGCAAGATACTGTGAAAATGCAGTCAGTTTATACAGAAGCCTTTATGCAGGAGTTTGTGTTACGCGACCATTTTTCTGGAAGTAGTCACATAAGGTACCAAAATTCATAATAAAATACCAACTGAAGAATTTGTATCAGCGCCAGGATTCGAACATAGGTCTGCTGCTCACTAGGCAGATGCGCTAACCACTATGCCACCGTGGCATAGAGGCTTTCCGCAACTGCGTGAACTGCCCTAACAAACCGCCTTCCTGAAACTCAGGCAAAGTTGCTTTAATCAAATGTAGCCGTACAGTTCCAGAGATCTTTTCAAGTCTCAAAAATCTTTAATGTGTATATTTAGGGGAGCAGCAAGTGGGATGAGGCGTGAATGGTAATTAGGATTGAGGATTGAGGACGTGGGTATGCTAGGATAGTCGATGGATTGTGTAAAGCCACTGTGACAGGGTGGCGTAGTGGTTAGGGTATCTGCCTAGTGAGCAGAAGACCCGGGTTCGAAACCTGGACTTTGTACAAATTTTCATTTGTCACTCCAGTCTGCTTACATACATAATTGATTTTTTAGATTTGAAAGGGAAGGTCTCAGGAATCTATGTTTTCATTTGATAAACCACAGTACTTGTGACTGTCAGTAATTGACTAATGTAACTTTACTCTTCATTTACTCTTGATTCAGATTTGTGTGCCCTATAGAAGTGATAGAACGTTGAAAGCTTTCTCGATGGTGTAAACACAGTAATGGTTGGCCACCAACCTTAGAGAAATTTCGCAGAAGGCCTCCCAAGGCAGAGGTGAGAGTCAGTAGATCAAAGCGAGGCAGTTTTTTGTAACACTGCCCTGTGACGCGTAAAGCTTTGTGGGTGCATAGATAGGACCTTCTGTGCCATGTGTTCCCACTACCAACATTTCACAACCGATAAAGAGAGAAACGTTTCAACAGAAAGCACTATTGTGCACAAACGAGGGCCGAACGGCACCGGACACCACAGATAAACATCTCGATAATGGAAAGGCGACTCGCAGTTTTGAGCCTTTGACGACGTTGCTGGATTTGTTGACTCCATAAAAAAGCAAATTTTTACGCGAGTTTAGAATTGCACGGATTGGTTCTCATAAAATGCCTTGCATGACAGATGTGTTACACTGGGTTTGAAGTGCTGCAGAGACTACTATTTGCTTCCTTTCTGCTTAATGCCTGAAGTGACACATCTTAAAACACCTTCCTCGAGATCTCTTGTGACGTTCATATGGGTCTATGATGCGGACAAAGCGCACCGAGGTAGTTTCGTCTCCAACCGCTATTATGGAGAGCCGTGTCACACCAAGTAACATTGTTGCTTTCATTGTCTTCATTTTATTGCAGTGTGTTGGAATATTTTAATATATTATTTAATGTTTCCATGCCACAAATAGTGAATATTGTTTGGTAATGGAAAAACTATTCTGTACTGTGCTGTAATAGGGGTTGAAAAGGCATGTTACAAATACGTTACGTGGGGCAATGAGCAATAAAGTTGTCGCTGAATCCCAAATTATTTCATCTTATGAAACAATGGAACTCTTGATAAAATTAAAGTGACAGGGATTCTTTATCGCTTTTGTAGGTATCCATTGAAGATACACTTTCTATTCTGGACGATCTGACGTCAGCGACATAGAACACTTGTATTCAGAGGATGTTGATCATGACACTGATGAAACAATTGCATTTAAGACAAGAGACATGTCAGCACGTCGACAAGTATCCCCTAATATTCCTTTTTCTGCTGAAAATTATTCTGAAGGTTGTTTGGCTAAAGAAGTTGAAGAGTCCATACAGGGGATGAGGTTTCAGAAATGTTTGATAGACTACAGTGAAAGAAGGGAGACTTTGCACCAGTCACTGGACCGTTAGTTCCTCTTCCTGTATCAGCTCCTGCTGGACTAATGAGTCCTCTCAAACATTTCAGAAATCTGGTGATGGGTGATGTGCTTCACAACTTGGCAGACCAATTAAATCAGTAAAGCGTACAAAACACTGAAACAACAGTAAACACAATTAAACCGGAGCTGGTTCAAATTTTAGGCGTGTACCCGTGAATGGAACTTTCTCAAATGCCTAGCATTCGCTGCTACTGGGAGACCCGCATGGCCCACCCATTGGTTTGTAACGAATTAGATTTGAAAAACTGTTGAGTGTCTTCCACTTCGAAAATAATTTATTAGCAGCTGATTAAACTGAAACTAATGATGTTCTGGAAAATTCGTCCATGGCTGAATCAATTCAGAAAAAAATTGTTTAAAAGAAATTGCAGAAGAACACCGCAGAGTGGATGAAGCAATGAATGCTTTTAAAGACAGAAGCTCTTAGAAACAAACAAGGGGATTCAACGTTGGGTGCGGCAGGAGCTTCTGGTTACTTACATGACTTTCACATTTATCAGATTTCAGCAGGAAAACATGTAAAAAAGAAAGAGAGAAGAGGAAATGGGCTAGCATATGAAGTGGTCGTAAAATTAACAGACACGTTGCAAGGAAACCACAATTTCAAGGAATACGCCAATAAGTTTTTTATGAGCGATATTCGTACTTGTTCAGTCTCTGTTGAACAGATGTATCTATCTGCAACAGTAAGAGCAAATAGGCTGAAAGATTGGGACCTTCATAACGAAAAAGATACGAAGGCCCAGTACGCCACAAAGGGGAACTCATAGTAGTGAGATGATATGACAACAAACCTATCACTCTGCTGTCAACATTCATTAGTGTTGAACCCCAGGGTAATGCAAACAGATGGGACAAATCACAAAGAGCATTTGTGTAAGTCCCAAGGCCATCTGTTATCCCAGCTTACAATAGCTGTATAGGTGACACTGATGTGATGGACATGTTATCATCACTATACAAATACCACGTAAAATCAAGGAGGTGGTATTTTTACATCTTCTGGCACACAATTCCAGTTGCGGTAGTCAACAGTTGGTTCAAATACAAGTTTCTTCCATTCTTCTGTGCTAATTCCAAGCGTTAACTGCGGGTGGACTAGTATTGGCAGGAAAAACAGACCAAAGTAACGACACCCAAGTAAAGATGACATGTCAAAAAAAGACAAAGATGATGTCATACATATGGAGTGAAAAATATGAAGTATTTTTGTGCTTAAATAAAGAGATAAATTGTTTCAGAAGATTTCACACATAAAAACTTACAAACTGAGTTAACTAATAATTTCAGTTGCTTTTTTCTATTATATTGTGAAAGGCACTAACAATTTTGCACAATGTACAGGGCTATTACAAATGATTGAAGCGATTTCATAAATTCACTGTAGCTCCATTCATTGACTTATGGTCACGACACACTACAGATACGTAGAAAAACTCATAAAGTTTTGTTCGGCTGAAGCCGCACTTCAGGTTTCTGCCGCCAGAGCGCTCGAGAGCGCAGTGAGACAAAATGGCGACAGGAGCCGAGAAAGCGTATGTCGTGCTTGAAATGCACTCACATCAGTCAGTCATAACAGTGCAACGACACTTCAGGACGAAGTTCAACAAAGATCCATCAACTGCTAACTCCATTCGGCGATGGTATGCGCAGTTTAAAGCTTCTGGATGCCTCTGTAAGGGGAAATCAACGGGTCGGCCTGCAGTGAGTGAAGAAACGGTTGAACGCGTGCGGGCAAGTTTCACGCCTAGCCCGCGGAAGTCGACGAATAAAGCAAGCAGGGAGCTAAACGTACCACAGCTGACGGTTTGGAAAATCTTACGGAAAAGGCTAAAGCAGAACCATTTCTTAAACAGGAGATTGGAAAACCGATGGATCGGTCGTGGTGCAGATCATGATCAACAATTCATGTCATGGCCTCCACGCTCTCCCGACTTAACCCCATGCGATTTCTTTCTGTGGGGTTATGTGAAAGATTCAGTGTTTAAACCTCCTCTACCAAGAAACGTGCCAGAACTGCGAACTCGCATCAACGATGCTTTCGAACTCATTGATGGGGACATGCTGCGTCGAGTGTGGGAGGAACTTGATTATCGGCTTGATGTCTGCCGAATCACTAAAGGGGCACACATCGAACATTTGTGAATGCCTAAAAAAACTTTTTGAGTTTTTGTATGTGTGTGCAAAGCATTGTGAAAATATCTCAAATAATAAAGTTATTGTTGAGCTGTGAAATCGCTTCAATCATTTGTAATAACCCTGTACTCTTCAGTGAATCAGATGCTCTTTTACAGCATATAACAACCAGGACGTGCAGAAGTGACGTACACATATTCATTCGTCAACGCAGAATATTCCATGAAAATGAGAATAAAAGAGACTTTGGATCTAGAACCTATAAATTAAATTAAATTATAATATTAACAACATGTCCTGCCATGCAGTATTTTATACTGTCTATTGTCCGGTGTGACAAATATGTCCCATTAAAATTTTGGCCTGTAAAATGTTAAGAGAGCTATAATTGCACAAAACGTAATGAAAAGAATCAATAATAAGAGCTTTCGGTGATACAAAAATTTTTGGGTCTATGCGGAATGGGTTATTATATGGTCAAATAAACTTCAGGTCAGAAGGAAAAGTTCGGCTATGCTGACGACGACTGCCTCATGGGTACAGAAAGGGATATAGACTGAAGCAACTTTCACCTGTGTAAGATGGTAGGGCGAATATTGTTGGTTAACCAGACAGAGGAGAGTCCAGGGAAGGGGACTAGCGTGTTCTAAGGTACATTTTTATTGGTTGGCAGTCAGAAGATTTGGAAGCCAACCAATCCGAATTCAGTAAGAGCCACAAAACATGGCAATGCGAGGTTTCCTTGTAGTAAAAATTCGAACAGAAGTCACTTATTCTTCATCTTGAACTACTATGTCCACTTCAACCCAGTCGCCAGGTCATCGAGCCTCTGGTCTTCCACCGTCAGAGCTGATATATCGAGGGACTTAAAGGACTTTAGGACTGATTGGTACTTTACCACCTACGAGGGCCGTTAATTTCGCCAGCGATTGATTTTACAACTACTTCAGCCTCCACTTACAACACTACGGTGAGATGGAGCAGCAACCATGAGAAACTAAAGTCATTTTGCAACGTATTGGTCACCCCAGGCTTCACTTTGAGGATTTGTAGTTCGCTTCAGTGAAAACCTGTTTTCAGTTCCACCAACAGATACTATAGTATTATCTGCATTCAATTAACATCATGACAAAGATTGGGCACTTCGCGATTGCAGTTAATTCAGTTCCACGATTGTCAGTATCTTTCCCCCTAACCCCTTTGTCAGATATGCAAAGGCCTTATTACATTAATGTTGTCATTGTTTGTCATTTGTTTCGTCAATAATTTTATCGGGCTAAATCACCGTAATTGTCATACATGTCTCATTTAGTAGTCATAAGTTTCCTCATTAATTATTTTGAAGGGGACTCTTAATTTCTACGACGCCTGCCAGGCTTGCAACTCATTTAAACCACGGTCACCTTGCAGTGGGTTACAAATAGCTTGTGCATCCATCAAACTATTGCTCAAGTGTTAGAGACCCATACCAAATAGGATTAACAGGATATAAAAAGAAGGGGGGGAGGGGTTGTGAATGGTCCAGATTTGCTTGATTCACGTGAGAGCGTCATGGAAATGTTAAAATGTGGCAGGCTCTTGAAGATGTACACCAATTTCACCGCAAATCCACCTGATGGAATTTCAAGAATCGGTGTTAAGACTATAACTGTAAATATTCTCAACTCCCATAGGGGGTGTAAAGACAGGATTAGACAAATTACACCAAGCGTATACGTATTCTTCCATTGTTCCATACACGAATGAAATGGGTTCTAACATGTAGTAGTACCACAATAAGTGCCCTCTGCAGTGCTCTTCAAAGTGCTTTTCACAATATGTATGTTGCTGTAAAAAGATATAGAACATTTATCTGAGGCAAGCTTAAAGTTTTAATTATCACCTCGAAAAAATAAATCCATGTAAAATAAATTTTAATTTCCAGAATGAGATTTTCACTCTGCAGCGGAGTGTGTGCTAATATGAAACTTCCTGGCAGATTAAAACTGTGTGCCCGACCGAGACTCGAACTCGGGACCTTTGCCCTTCGCGGGCAAGTGCTCTACCAACTGAGCTACCGAAGCACGACTCACGCCCGGTACTCACAGCTTTACTTCTGCCAGTACCTCGTCTCCTACCTTCCAAACTTTACAGAAGCTCTCCTGCGAACCTTGCAGAACTAGCACTCCTGAAAGAAAGGATATTGCGGAGACATGGCTTAGCCACAGCCTGGGGGATGTTTCCAGAATGAGATTTTCACTCTGCAGCGGAGTGTGCGCTGATATGAAACTTCCTGGCAGATTAAAACTGTGTGCCCGACCGAGACTCGAACTCGGGACCTTTGCCCTTCGCAGGCAAGTGCTCTACCAACTGAGCTACCGAAGCACGACTCACGCCCGGTACTCACAGCTTTACTTCTGCCAGTACCTCGTCTCCTACCTTCCAAACTTTACAGAAGCTCTCCTGCGAACCTTGCAGAACTAGCACTCCTGAAAGAAAGGATATTGCGGAGACATGGCTTAGCCACAGCCTGGGGGATGTTTCCAGAATGAGATTTTCACTCTGCAGCGGAGTGTGCGCTGATATGAAACTTCCTGGCAGATTAAAACTGTGTGCCCGACCGAGACTCGAACTCGGGACCTTTGCCCTTCGCAGGCAAGTGCTCTACCAACTGAGCTACCGAAGCACGACTCACGCCCGGTACTCACAGCTTTACTTCTGCCAGTACCTCGTCTCCTACCTTCCAAACTTTACAGAAGCTCTCCTGCGAACCTTGCAGAACTAGCACTCCTGAAAGAAAGGATATTGCGGAGACATGGCTTAGCCACAGCCTGGGGGATGTTTCCAGAATGAGATTTTCACTCTGCAGCGGAGTGTGCGCTGATATGAAACTTCCTGGCAGATTAAAACTGTGTGCCCGACCGAGACTCGAACTCGGGACCTTTGCCCTTCGCGGGCAAGTGCTCTACCAACTGAGCTACCGAAGCACGACTCACGCCCGGTACTCACAGCTTTACTTCTGCCAGTACCTCGTCTCCTACCTTCCAAACTTTACAGAAGCTCTCCTGCGAACCTTGCAGAACTAGCACTCCTGAAAGAAAGGATATTGCGGAGACATGGCTTAGCCACAGCCTGGGGGATGTTTCCAGAATGAGATTTTCACTCTGCAGCGGAGTGTGCGCTGATATGAAACTTCCTGGCAGATTAAAACTGTGTGCCCGACCGAGACTCGAACTCGGGACCTTTGCCCTTCGCGGGCAAGTGCTCTACCAACTGAGCTACCGAAGCACGACTCACGCCCGGTACTCACAGCTTTACTTCTGCCAGTACCTCGTCTCCTACCTTCCAAACTTTACAGAAGCTCTCCTGCGAACCTTGCAGAACTAGCACTCCTCATTCTGGAAACATCCCCCAGGCTGTGGCTAAGCCATGTCTCCGCAATATCCTTTCTTTCAGGAGTGCTAGTTCTGCAAGGTTCGCAGGAGAGCTTCTGTAAAGTTTGGAAGGTAGGAGACGAGGTACTGGCAGAAGTAAAGCTGTGAGTACCGGGTGTGAGTCGTGCTTCGGTAGCTCAGTTGGTAGAGCACTTGCCCGTGAAGGGCAAAGGTACCGAGTTCGAGTCTCGGTCGGGCACACAGTTTTAATCTGCCAGGAAGTTTCATATCAGCGCACACTCCGCTGCAGGGTGAAAATCTCATTCTGGAAACATCCCCCAGGCTGTGGCTAAGCCATGTCTCCGCAATATCCTTTCTTTCAGGAGTGCTAGTTCTGCAAGGTTCGCAGGAGAGCTTCTGTAAAGTTTGGAAGGTAGGAGACGAGGTACTGGCAGAAGTAAAGCTGTGAGTACCGGGCGTGAGTCGTGCTTCGGTAGCTCAGTTGGTAGAGCACTTGCCCGCGAAGGGCAAAGGTCCCGAGTTCGAGTCTCGGTCGGGCACACAGTTTTAATCTGCCAGGAAGTTTCATATCAGCGCACACTCCGCTGCAGAGTGAAAATCTCATTCTGGAAACATCCCCCAGGCTGTGGCTAAGCCATGTCTCCGCAATATCCTTTCTTTCAGGAGTGGTAGTTCTGCAAGGTTCGCAGGAGAGCTTCTGTAAAGTTTGGAAGGTAGGAGACGAGGTACTGGCAGAAGTAAAGCTGTGAGTACCGGGCGTGAGTCGTGCTTCGGTAGCTCAGTTGGTAGAGCACTTGCCCGCGAAGGGCAAAGGTCCCGAGTTCGAGTCTCGGTCGGGCACACAGTTTTAATCTGCCAGGAAGTTTCAAATTTTAATTTGTTTGCTAGTATACGTCTTCAGCCCTGGGATCGCAGCACGCCGCTAGAGGAGCCAAACGGCAGCGCTTGATAAGGCGTGTTATCACGCAGTAATTCGTTTCCATCATCTGAAGGGGAACAAAGCTGCAAAGTCCATGCTCAAGTTTTGGATGTCTATAGTAACAATGCACCAGCGTTTTCGCAGTGGTAGGTAGCTCAGATTCTTCCACTATGGAAGTCTTTGTCTTCTTCTTCTGCACTTTTCATGTTAGGCAAACAGCGGCCTGTTATGATTCCCATTGTTTCCTAAGTCTGGAAGTATCTCTCCTCTCTTTTGGTTGAAAGATCTTAGTCTGATATGGTAGTCTCTGTGGATCCATAATTTGTAGATGTTCATTCTTTTTATTCCTGTTTCCGCCCAGTTTTTCTTTCACACCCCAAATTTTCAACTCCTTTCAGATATCTTCATTCCTGTCCAAATGATGAAGAAAGACATGAGAGCTAGTCTCTTTATACAGAACTGGGAATCACAAGGAAAGTGGAGGATGAGGTGTCTGAAGACCAGACTGTCACAATCGAGATGACAGTGGAAAAGGTGACAATCAGTTGTGGATCACTTTCCAATATCTTGTGCAACATTTTCAATGTGACAAAAGTCGCTGCACGCTTTCAGAAAGCTCACAGAACTGAGGCACCATAGGAGATGTTGCCAGTCCTGATGACCCTCCACCTAACCACCATGAACAGCTGCCTTATCAATATAGGCAGCTGCCTAATCACCATGAGCAGCTGCCTAATCATCTTGTGTAGCTACCTAAGCAACATCGGCAGCTGCCCAATTATCATGGGCAGTTGCCTAACCATCTTGAGGAGCTGACTACCCATCAATGGTAGTTGCCTAAGCACTATGAGCAGCTGCCTAATCACCTGATCACCACAGGCAGCTGCCTCATCACTATGGGCAGCTGCTTAATCAGCACGGGCAGCTGCCTAATCATCTTGTGTAGCTGCCTGAGCAACATGGGCAGCTGCCTAATTAACATGGGCAGTTGACTAACCATCTTAAGAAGCTGACTACTCATCAATGGTAGCTGCCTAATCACCATGAGCAGCTGCCTAATCACCTGATCACCACAGGCAGCTGCCTCATCACTATGGGCAGCTGCCTAATCATTGTGGGTAGCTGCCTAAACACACAGGCAGCTGCGAAATCATTATGGGCAGTTGCCTAATCATCACAGGTGCCTAATTACCATGGGCAACCATCTAATCACCATAGTATTAATAATTGTAGAGAGCTGCCTAATGATCATGAACAGCTGCTAATCACCATGAACAAGTTCTGCGTGTATCAGTATGATCCCAAGAAAAAGGAGGAAGGCAAACAGCGGGAAAAGACCAAGACACATCTATCGTTGATAAAGGTGAAGATAGGCGTTTTTGGGATAGTCATAGCGTTGTGCTAACAGATTACGATCGTAAGGGACGAAGCATTACAAGAGCAGCCTGCAGTTCACAATTAGACTGCTCAGAAGCAAGAAGCGAACTCTGTCGACCGACCGACCACACTGTCATTCTAAGCCCAGTGGCGTCACCAGATGCGGATATGGAGAAGCATGTACTCAGCACACTGCTCTCCCGGCCATTGTCAGTTTTTGTGAATGTGACTGCTCAGGAAGAGCAGTCTAGGTGCGGACTTCTCCAACCGCGTCTCCATCAACAATCGTTGAGATAAATGGGGCGCTTTGCAGTGTGATTTTGTCTCGGTGATAATCAAATCATTGTGGCAACACCTCTTTTATCATAACCATTCAAAACGGCTTCATTTCACCCACAACTCATTTCAACTTTTGTAAAAACAATTTTCTTTGAAGAATCTATAAGGTGGCAAATATTGTCAAATTATTGTCAGTACAGAAAATTGAAATCAGGAAGGACATCCGGCCCCCAACCGTCACTAGCATAGCCACGACCCATGTAACAACTCCATAGAGAAACAGGAAAAGGCAAGAAGGAAGAAGAAGAAAAAAAGGAAAAAGAAGAAGACTGTCGACAAAGAAAATGAATACCAGAGTAATCAACTTTGCACACTTTATAGAGTTTACCGTCTTGCTATCCTGAATGTACTTGGCTCAAATGGCTCTGAGCACTGTGGGACTTACCATCTGAGGTCATCAGTCCCCTAGACTTAGAACTACGTAAACCTATCGAACCTAAGGACATCATACACATCCATACCCTATGCAGGATTCGAACCTGCAACCATAGCAGCAGCGCGGTTCCGGACTGAAGCGCCTAGAACCGCTCGTCCACAACGGCCGGCCCTGGATGAACTGTTACAATAAATTTCTATAAGGAATCATTTTAGGAATGGCATCATGCACAAGGAATTCTTACAGATTATTCATCGACAATTCTAGAGAACGCTGAAGAACAATATTGGCAAATTTATAAACACGTTACGCCAATATGTTGCCAGGCGTGGCGCAAAACCAATTCACCAGACAAGATGCGTTTGTGTTAGCTGGACCACGCACATTATGACGCTATTCAGGGATGTAAGTAACCCACGAGGGAGCAACTGCTGAGGCACCATTGCCGTTTGCAGCGGTGAGTCCTGCCGGGGGCTGCATCCACAATGAAACTTGTATGGTCGTCCGTGAACTGTGCTCCAGTTTCTTAGTTTCTTGGCGCATACTCTTCATTATCTTTTCATAGGATGCGGCAGTTGCACTTCAGCTCTCAAGGTTCCTTTGAACAAGTCCGGGAGAAACAGTGCGTCATTTCCAAAAAAACAGTCCCTTTCTCTACCGTCACAATTGAATTCTTCAGTTTCAGAGTCGACAGTGCTTTATCGCACTTGCAACGAAGGTCATTTGTTTGTTAATTTAATCGTCTTATGGAACCTTTTAACACATTCAGTTTCTCTGCGTACTTCTTGCCTCAGAATCTGAGAGGCTGAAACGAAAATTCTGCAGGTAACATGCTTGGGTACGTTCAATTTTATATCTATGCGCTGATGCATACAGACAACCATTTTATCTCTGCTGGCAGAACATTTGCATGACTGCTTAGAATTTAAATGACTAAAAAAATACAAACGATGATTATTTAACAAAATGTACAATATATACAGGGCGAGGCAGCTAAAACAGGTTATAGCGGCCAATATGTTTCTTTGCCTGATGTTCGTAAGTAATTTTTATGGTTTGTAGTCGCCAAATCACGGTACCGACTTCGTTCTTTTTTTAATGTAACTCTATACTTTTTTGTGACAGTTGAAAAAGATCCTCTAGACTAGATGAACGACGTAACACTTACGGGACTTGATCAAACGGTTTCAAGGTAACAGTGCCACAAACCACTGTCCCGTCATCAAGAGAAGAGGTTCCGCAAACGTATGCGCTGTTGTACCAACTGTAAGCAAACACGTGAGTTAGGTATGGTTCTTGTGCTTACCTGTGTGCGTGAAGGCCATCAGCTCTGTTATACCGTGTTATGCTTTCTCTTAAAGCTATTGAGACAATCACAGTGCACACGATAGTCGAAAAAGTAAATATCGTTTTCGGCTAATGTCACCAAACTATTACAGCAGCGGTGCAATTCTGTGCCCAAGAGTACCAAATCGTGCCAAGCACTCACGATCAGTCTTTGCGAACATTATTACAAAAAGTTTCAGAAACTGGGAAATGTGGAGAATAAAATACACCAAGGAGAATGAAGAGCAACTGATGAAGAAAATGAAATTAACATTTTAACAACAGTAACACACAATGGAAAAATCGCTAAGAGAAATCTCGGAAGTACGAGAGCGATCGATCAAACGAGTGTTCTGGCCACCTTACGTTCCATTGCACTTCATCCTCATCACATTCCGCTACGTCTCCGAATGTTATCTATGAAAAGTGTAAAGTAATGTGGCGTATCTATGCAAAAATTTACTTGGGAAAGAAGCATCGTTTACAAACCATGGAAAAGTGAATCAAATGAATATGCTCTAATCGTCACTTGAAAATTCACAATGACTCAAAGAAGGGGCTGAAAACATCGATTTTGGTCTGTCAGTGTTTAGTGATTTTCAAGACCTGCATCACTGATCACTGCTCTATTGACGGGAATTCACAGGATGACAATTACTGCACTATATGGAATAAAATCGTCATAACTTCTGAACGGTTTGTGCTAGGACGTTCAAACTGTACGGTTGACCGAGGGGTATGATGGGAATTAGTATGCGCATGCATGATTTGGTTTAGCGATGAAGCACTTTCATTTGGATGGGCTCGTCAGTGTGCAGAATTGGTGCTTTTGGGGGTGGACTGAGAATCCGTATATCACGATCGAGACGTCTCTTCAACCTCAACGAGTGACTGTGTGGCGTGCAATGCCCAGTCACGGAATAATGGATGCAATATTCCTTGATGGCACGGTGACTATCTAACGGTAAGTGAAAGATTTGGAAGGTTATTTCACCCCACTATCCAAAGTGACCCTGAGTTCGACATGATGTGGTTCATGCAAGACGAAGCTCGACCTCGTCAAAGCACTGGCGAAGCAATCTGGGGACTGCATTCTGGCTCTGAGGTACTCCGAGGCTACTGGCTTGGGCCTCGATTCTCCGGATCTGAATACATGCTACTCCTTTTTACGAGGCTGCATTAAAGACATAGTACACAGCAGTAACTCCAAAACCATTGCTGAGCTGAAAATTGTCTTTCAGGAAATCATCGACAGCATCACGTTCCAACACTTCAGCGGCTTATGCAAAATTTCGCTATTCGTCTGCGCCACATCATCGCCAATGATGGCAGTCATATCTTACATGTAATAACCTCAATCCGAATATCTGTAGTGACGTTTATATGTTGAATAAATGTGTGCACGCCCTATTTCCTACCTAATTTACTTTTTTTTTCATATAGCCCAATAATTTTCACCCTGTATATACACACAGCTATCTCCAGTTCCTGAGATAGTCGTATACTGCTGCCTCAGTTATTGGAAGACATCCAATGGACATAAGGCAGTCAATACGACACCAACATATATAATGTCCCTTCCATCCTGGACATGTAATGATAAACCCTTTGGAACATTTGGAGAGCTTTGGAACGGTCGTTCAAGAACACATAATGGTCTACAAACTCACCAAACTTAACACTTCTTTTACTTGTGACGAAAATGAAAACAAGAGGCCTGTTAGTAAACACCGACAACTGTCGAAGGCATGAAACGCCTTATAACACGAACCTGTGCTGCCATTAACATCAGATGAAATTCAACGTTTAGTTTTGTTTCTCCATAATCACTTTATTTCGTGTAGCAATGCTCAAGATCAACATTTTGCATACTTGGTGTGACAGCAGTGATAATAAACATATGAACCATACCTGTGCTACGTGTTTGCTTACATCTGGTATAACAGGGCAGATGTTTGTGGAGCCTCTTCTTCTGTCTGCGGGACAATGGTTTGCAGCGCTGTTACCTTGATACTATTTGATCAATCATACATGTTATGTCGCTGAATGTCTTAGAAGCTTCTTTCAAATGCCACCGATCAAATTATTTAGTTCTACTGGAATAGTCGGTGTTGCAATATTATCCGTTTTAATTATGTGAAAACCGCACCCCTATATATTTATTCATTCTGGTTAAATGAGGGGTTGCCTATCTTAGCTGTCTCATCCTGTATACGGCGAAGATTCTACTGATCTTTTCACCTCAAATATTTCTAGGGCCGTTTAAGATACTACAGTTCTGTTTTCACCCATATCAATAGTGAGAAAATCCCTTTTCTAATGCAATTATAATAACTTCTGTTGCAAGTACTGCAGCTCTAAACGAGACGAATTCAACAGCATTTAACTCTTTAATACCCGATTACCACTTTCGGAGTGATTACAATATTTCCGATGGGTGTTCAGTAAATAACGCCACGCATAATTTCTCTAAAATGGGGTAGGTTTTATTCAGGATTTCAATGCGCCGTATTATTCCTCAACGTAGTTTTCGTCATAATCTCCTTTCAATGTGACGGCCTTTAGATTAGACGCATTTCGTGATAATGTCACCATAGTTCACATTCCCACATTTACGTCACGCACGATTGCCACACTAATCCTTTACTTCCATGTCGATGCTTACATAACCGCGTCAGAGACGAGGTAAGTTGCATATAAGCTGTACAACGCCCTCAAACGAAAACTTTTTTATCGCCTCCCTTATATTAACCGCACTTAGGGTAGCATGACAAGAATTCATTAGGAATTACTACATCAAGTGCTACGTCTGTTTATATAGATGACGAGTGTTTCTGTCTTATCGTTCATTGGAAGTATGTAAAGGTTGTTCATACTAGGAGAGTGTCTTCTTAAGATGAACATTTATGCAATGACGCCCCTCATAATGCACTTGGGAATGGAATAATAGCCGTAACAGCAACTATCACTAAATACATTTAATAACAGTCCAGACGCAGAATTGTCCTGATTTGCAGAAGACGTGCTCTTTTCATGTGCGTGTTGCTCAGAGTAATGGGACACAACAACGTACAAGCGACGCTACCACCAATACTGCCGCGTTTAGTAATCGCATACAGGTCGTGAGTGACAATAGGAGACACCGCCGGTTTACGACCACTCCCGCCGGCGGGCTCGGCGCCTGAGACGTAGACCGTCCCGTCACGCGCCACCGCGTCTCAGGGGGTTCCCCGTCCGCGCTGCTCCGCCAGAGGTAAATCCGCCGGCCACTTAATATGGGCGAGCAGAGCCGTGTCCAATTGCCAAAGGAATTGAGGAAAGCTCTCGGCGGCGCTCATAAAAATTCCGGAGTGCAGAATAAACCCCAGGAGGGGGAGCGGCGACGGAATGGTTGTTACGTGGCAGCTCTGTCGGCAGGAGTACAAGCGACGGGTGCTCCGCCATGATGGTCGACAACTTGGGAGAATGTTTGTTCCCACTCCGAGGACCGCCATTTCCTGAACTGGCGGATTTCATATCAAGACGGTAAAGTCCCGTAGTAGCCAGTTCGACACGCGAGCTACGAAGTGGAAAGCTAGCTGGACGCCCCAGGACTTTACTGTTATTCGCGTTCGAAGTGTTTCCTCAAAACGATACCACTGCCTGCTTCTGTGCGCCGCTCTTCAGCTCTTCTCTCATTGCATGTTGGTTTCGTGTACAGAGGAGTCCTATCACTCCTCTCTGTAGATCACAGTCAACATTAAAGAAATGTTATTCAATGAATACTCCTTTAGATGCACATTAGTTGAAGTTCCCATCATTGTTGAAAGCAACCTTTATATTCACGTTCAAATTATATTCCACTGAAGAAACCAGTCCGCCCCGAAACGTTACACTTATTTTATATTTTGATGCTCATCTTTTCCGAATTGTTAAAGGAAGCCATTTTCCTGCGTATGCAGTTATTTTTATTTTCAAAGAAAATTTGTTTCATTATTTGGAAAATATTTGCGCCCCCTGGGGCATTATCATGGTACATCAGAATTAAAATTGCCGTTATTACACCACTTTGCATTCCGCTCTGCAGGATGGTAAAAATGAAACATTTTATGTTGTCACTAATGGGAGTTTTTTATAATCACAGTAGTTATGGACATGACTACCACAGATGCGAAGCCCATATGCAACCTTTTTGTCAGATTTAACACACAGACTACACATATGTGGTAATCTTGTCCGCACATGTTGTGGCTGTAAGAAACTCTTACTAAGAGAGGCCATCATATATTGCTTTTCTTACCACACTGATGTGGAGAATATAACATGCCATAAGCATAACAATTTTAATTGTGATGTACCTTCATAATATCCAAGGCGGCATAATTAACTAACTGCTATAAAATTAAATAGAATATTAAAAAATTAATAAAAGACTATGCAGGAAAATGATTCTGTTAAAAGGTTTTTGATGCTTGCGGACACATACGTAAAAGAGGCTATTTCATGTTTTCGTCAGACACTAGTATCCAAAAGAAGTGTGGTAATAAAACATAGACTATGCTACAAGCAACATTTTTGTTTATACTCTCTCCACAGAAATAGCTCCTACACGTATTCTATTAACCGTCATTTAGTAGATTAACACTACGTAATTCGTTCCGTACATTATTTATGATTTGTCGCAAAAATTCGTGCTGTCAAAAAGACGGAAATCTCGTTATTAATAAGCATCCCTGTTGTTGGTAAGGCGTAAGAGGTTGAATGAAGATTGTTCATTTATTTCTCCTGGTAAGACTACGCTCATAAGAGCCTCTTCTTCATCGAAATTGGTAGGCATCATATTTTACATTACATTCATTTGCTGCTTTCACCTAGCAATAATGCATAATGTGTCTAGTCCGACAAAATAGGGGGCGTCAGTCAAAGAGGCCTCATCAATGAGTAAAACGTCAGTACTTTGACAAACGGATCTACGTACAATTCTATATGAGCATGAAACTGCATGGTCTTTCATGTCTGCACGTTCGGAAGGTAGTGTGTGACCCGTGCCCATAGCATTTGTCACGGTGACTCGCCTGCTTAAAGACAATTTCCCAAATCTAACTATCACGGCTTCCACAGCGTCTCAGACACGTCCATCACCAGCAACGAACTCTAGTCGAAGATTTGCTGTTGATCGAATGAGTCAGCAAAGTGCAGAAATACTACTGTACACTATCTGATCCAAAATGTCCGGACACCTCTACTTAATGCGCAACTTACCACTAGATGTCACGAGAATCTGATTCGCCAGTATAAAAGGAGGTGAGGAGCATCGTGTTGTCAGTCTGCCAACGAAATAAAACTTTATATAGAAACGGTACAACCCTACCTGCTATACGGCTCCACGTCTTGGGGAACAAGATGTGACTCTAATACACGCAGTTTGCAACCACTGCAAAATAGGTGTTTGAAGTGGAGCCTAGACGCCCCAAGGTGGGCCAGGACGATACGAGCTGACTGGAGAAAAATACATCGCTGAGAAGATAAAAGACCAGGCAACTCGTCTTTTCACAAATTAGACGAATACGGGAAAATGTCCTCCAACTTGTGAATGTAGGCCAGGCCCTGCCACGACATTGGTACAAATACAAGGTGCCTCGAGCCATTATTGCACCCTCAAAGGACCATCAAAGACGATGTAATCTTCAGTTATTCGGTATTTTATATGTAAATAGTTACTGTCGCTCACTCGTACAACTACCTAACCAACACTTCAAAGGACTCAAGGACCCACAGAGAGCCCAAATCCCTCTCGCGCTGTCAGTAGAGAAACAGTAAAAGCAAAATAGTCCGGTCGGGAGAGCTCAGTGACTTCGAACATGGACAAGTCATCGGATGTCACCCGGATAACAAATCCACAAGGAGCGTTTCAACCCTTCTAAAACTGCCCATTTCGGCTGTTGGAGAAGTGAATGAGAAATGTAAACGTGAAGGAACAACCGTAATTAAATCAAGACCAAGCAGACCTCATGTACTGACGGTCGAGCATTGTGGAGTGTGATTGTAAAAATTACCATGAAGTCGGTGGAAGGAATCACTCGTGAGGTCGAAAGTGCCACCAGCAGTGCAGTTATCAGAATGACTGTGCGTAGGCAGTTAAAGAGAATGGGATGCAATTTCTGAGCAGTTCGTCATAAGCCACGTATTTTTGTAGCTAGTGCTAAGTGACTCTTGAGTAGGTGTAAAGAACGGTCCCACAGCGTAGTGAAAGACTGGAAGCAAATGATTTGGAGTGATGTGTCACGGTATATCCTGTGGCAATCCTATGGGTTTGGTGAATTTCTGGAACACACTACCTGGAATAATGTGTAGTGCGAACAGAGTGGTGTTGTCACGATATGGGGCTGTATTTCGTCTTAGGGTGTGGTCCCTTTATTGCGATTGGGAAAACGGTAAACGCAGATGGATATGAACCTTTTTTACAATGTTGTGTACTGTATACTTCTGAGAAACAGTTCAGAGACGATGTTTGTTTGTATCAGTATGACGATGCACCCTGTAATAAAGCATCAGCTGCGAGGCAATGATTTATGGAAACTTACATCCTTGAAATGGACTGGCCTGAACAGACTGGACCTCAGTTTCAACAACACCAACTTCTCTGGTTTCGGCTCATGAGGAAGAATGGGCTGCCATTCTTATAGACTTTCAGGCGTGTCATTGAAAGTGTCCCCAGTAGTATTCAAGCCATCATAAAGGCGAAGGGCGTGCACCCCGATAGTAATGTCCACCATAGGAGTCTAGATACTTTTGATCATATATCTCCAGGTAGAAAACCGATCTTAGCACACACGACGAGCTTCTCATCCATTACTCCTGCCCCACCTTCACGGGCTGTATTGTTCGCGTCTTTTCGTTTCACCGCAGGAAATCGCTATGTACAGCATCCTGTGTAACAACGGCAAAAGTAACCCGTATGCTCAGTATACTGAACATCTATTCGTGAACGGGGCAGTGCGCCTTGTCCACGCTTCCAGTTGGACACCATGTCTCAGAGTATCATTATTTTGAAGCTCAGTTCAGCACTGCAAGTCGCCCACAGAACTGATATGCGTTCAGTGAAGTCTTTCAAACATTTAGCCGCTGTCATAAAATACAAAGCTTTGATGATCTGCCTCGCAGTGGTCACCAGCGGTTACCAATCCTAGACGGGGCCGTTACCTACAAATTGTGGTTCGGAGGTACCCGAGCAGAAGGGCTCAGAATTAAACGCATTCTCTTTGCAGGCCACTGTCAAAGACCTCGGACGCTATAATATAAATTGCTCATCCTAAAACCAGTACTATGACCCATTTGCATACGAAAATTCTCTTCTTACTATAAGGAACGTCTGAATGATTGACTTTTAAATGTCTAAGAGATAAACTTCAGCAACGCGAAGAAACAAAATATCGATATAAAAGAACGAAGAACACAGTTATTTCAATGTAGAGACTTGCAGCTATGTTGCTCCTCTGCTTAAAATAATTACTCTATCGAACAAAGTATACATCCGTGGTCTATAGGGACACAGTCTCGGACTACTAATCAAAACGCCCTGCGTCCTGGGTTCAGACCCCGCTACTGCTTAAATGATCAACGGCATGGGCATGCAAAAAGCAATAGAAACTTCGGCGTTAAAGATTAAAGAACATGTGACTCGACGTTGAAGAAGTGCCATGATGATCTGTCCACTGGCAAAACAGTCTGGATTAGTCCTCTATTGGATCTACGAAAGGGATTCCCATGGGAGAGGTGACCACGAGAAAAATATTGAATAACCAACATAAAGGTAACACACGCCCGTTGAAGCGTGGAATATCAGTAGTTTGAACGTGACAGTGAAAATGTAAAGGCTCAATCTAGATATAGAGGGGGTCAGTGAAGATAAGGATATCTGGTCAGACGAATATAGGGTAATATCAACAGCAGCATAAAATGCTATAACGAGAATAGGACTGGTAATGAATAGGAACATGGGGTGGAGAATGAGTTACTGGGAACGTTCAGTGATAGGATTGATCGCATCAGTTGACAGCAAACCAACACCGACAACAGTAGTTCAGGTATACATTCAAGTCACTATGTAAAGGAAGACGAAAATTTAATAGTCGTCAGGGAACGGAATGCGGTTTTAGATGAAGGAGTAGAAGAAAAGCTTACGGGAGAGTATGGGCTTGTAAGAATGAGAGAAGAGAAAGACTAGTCCCGTTTTGCAATAAACTTCAGTTAGTAATAGCGAACATTCTGTTCTAGAGTCATAGGAGGATGAAGTGTACTTGGAAAAGGCCTCGAGGTACGGTCACATCATGGACCAAAATCAGATACTGGATTGTAAAGGCGTACCCAGGAGCAGATACAGACTTGGATCACAATTTAGTCATGATGAAGAGTAGGCTGAAGCTTAAGAGGCACGTCCGACAAGAAGTGGGATGCTGAATTACTCAGGAATGATGAGATGCGCTTGAAGTTCCCTGAAGTACTGTAACAAGGAATGACACAATAGGTAGTTCTGTTGAATAGTAATAGATAGCTCTAAAAAGTGCTAATCACACAAGTTGCACGGACAAACGTAGGTACAAGATAGGTACCAGCAAAGAAAACTTGGGTAACAGAGAAAATACTTCAACTGATCGATGAAAGAAGAAGGTACAACATTGTCTAGAGCAATACGGAATAAGTCACTGAGGAATGAAATAAATAGTAAATACAGAGAATCCAAAGCGAAATGGCTGCAGGAAAAATGTGAAGAGATCGAAAAAGACGTGGTTGTCAGAAGGACTGATTCTACATATATGTTCTATGAAATTAAAGGCAACGGAGGAGGAGGGGGTGGTCTTGCCTTGTTACCTGACTGAGGGAGAAATGTGAGTCGATAGGGAAGAAATAGGAGTTACAGTTTTCAAGTTAGAGTTTAATAGAGTTTTGGAAAACTTGCGATCAAATAAGGCAGAAGGGTTACGAGACATTTCTTCGTAATTTCTCAAATATATGGGGAAAGTGGTAACCAAGCGACTATTCAAGTTGGTGTGTAGAATCTATGAGTCTGGAAACATATAATCAAATTTTCGGGAAAATGCCTTCCACACAATCCCAAAGGTAGCAAGGGCAGATATGTACGAGAATTATCGCATAATCCTCCTAATGGCCCATACACTCATGTTGTTGACAAAAATAATGTACGCAAGAATGGAAAATAAAATTGTGGATCTGTTAATGACGGTCAGTTTGGCTTTAGGAAAGGTAAAGACTGCAGAGAAGCAGTTCTGGCGTTTCAACTGACAATGGAAGCAATACAAGAAAAAGTAATACACGTCAGTTGGATTTGTCGCCCTGTAAATAGAGTTCGACTGTGTAAAATGGTGGAAGATATTTGATATTCTGAGAAAAATAGGAGTAAGCTGTAGGGAAAGACGGATAATAGACAACATGTAGAAGAACCAAGGGAACAATAAGAGTGAAAGACCATGAACGTAGTGCTCGGAATTAAATGAGTGTAATACAGAGATGCAGTCTTTCGTCTCTACTGTTCAGTCTATACATCGAAGCAGAAATGACGAAATTAAAAGGGTTAAAGAATGGGAAAGGGTTATCAGTGATTAAATTCGCTGATGACATTGCTGTCCTCAGTGAGGCATTCGTAGTGACACGCGAGCGATGATATTGGTACGACGAAGTCATAACCTGTGTAATGAGGCATGTACTACGATGCAGAAAGTTGATTTGCAGCCCAGAATGAAGTCTCATGATCAAATGACGGTCACATAACTTTTACTAGTGGTTTTTTCATACTGAAGCCTTACAAAATCAACAGTCCTTCTATGTAGCGCTTAACCTGTGTAAAAAAGGACACATAAAAAGGCTAGCAATATATTGCTATATTCAGTGCCAATATCTTGAGCGTAATACCCTTGTTAGCAAAACTTTAATCCAATAAAGAGCTATCATTCCGCCGTCTTGCCATCATCGAACGTCAAAAATGATTCAAATGGCTCTGAGCACTATGGGACTTAACATCTGTGGTCATCAGTCCCCTACAACTTAGAACTTCTTAAATCTAACTAACCTAAGGACATCACACACATCCATGCCCGAGGCAGGATTCGAACCTGCGACCGTAGCGGTCGCGCGGTTCCAGACTGAAGCGCCTAGAACCGATCGGCTACATAGGCCGGCCATCTAACGCCGCTTGGTATATATCGCTACATACGTTAGATAGAAATATGTACCCTTAAATAAGCAAATAATGATCCACATCATTAATAAAAATTCGCTCTGCACAAAAAATTGTATCTCATATTATGTAGACGATGGATAGCGTTATCTCTATATGTAAAAATATCTTTCTAATTGTCTCGTTTTCGTACGTCTCCTGTTTTAATTGTGTTCTGCCCTCAGAAAAACTGTGTTTGATGCCTAACAAGTGTGAAATTTGCACAGGTGGACCACAAAAAATCGTGAGTAGAAGTTTTTCCAAATTTGCGTTAACTCTCTATGAAGATCCATCAAAACTAAAATATTCTGCGTCTTTTGTGTATTACAGTAAAGACAACTGTGGTAATGGAAGTCGATACCGATACCGCCCCCCCCCCCCCCACACGTAGTAAATTTGGTAATAGAGTGGCAATTTTCTGTCTGACGCCGCCTGCGGTCGCTAAGGATCTGGTGGACCGAGTGGTGTGCATCTGCTGAGCCATACCTCTAGCAGCTCTGTACTACGAGTGCCCTCTGCTGCTGCAATACAGACAGCGGAGTGGCAGCCACTCAGCCCACTTGCACTTGGAATATCGACGCTACGACGCCGTAATTCATGCTTATTCCAGGGAGCCTCATCATTGTTGATTGTGACAGTTAGACTCCGTCTCATGCTGCATTATTTTAAAAGAGATGCTTGGAGAAATACAAGTTCTACAAATCCTCAGTTTGTTGTGCTATCTTGTTCAGTAATAATTTTTCCTCCTGTCCAGATTTTCTACAACGATAGTTGATGCACCACTATATGCCCCCCTCCCTGCTCCGCATGGAGTCATGGAGTCATACACAACAACAACAAAACAATGCAGCACCTAACACATTGAAAACGCCACGAATAAATGAAATGACACATGCACTAGAACGTGCAGAATATATACTGATGTGACAAAACGCGGAATGGCCGTGCGGTTCTAGGCGCTACAGTCTGGAGCCGAGCGACCGCTACAGTCGCAGGTTCGAACCTGCCTCGGACATGGATGTGTGTGATGTCCTTAGGTTAGTTAGGTTTAATTAGTTCTAAGTTCTAGGCGACTAATGACCTCAGAAGTTAAGTCGCATAGTGCTCAGAGCCATTTTTGACAAAACGCGCGGAAGACCCCATAATATCTTGTCGAACCTCCTCTTACCTGGCGTAGTGCCGCATCTCGATGTGGCATGCGCTCAACAAGTCGGTGGAAACCCTCTACAGAAATATTGAGCCATGCTGCCTCTATAATCACCCATAATTACGAAAGTGTTGCCAAAGCAACATTTTGTGCACGAATTGACATCTCGCTTATGACCGATAAATGTTCGATTGGATAAATGTTGGGCGATCTGGGTGTCAAAACAGTCACCCGAAGTCTTCATAATGTTCTTCAAACCAGTCGTGAACAACTGGCACGGTGGCAAGGCGCATTGAAATATATAAAAATTCCATCATTGTTTTGGAACATGATGTCCATGAACGGCTGCAAATAGTCTCCAACCAGGTGAATATCCAGAGGACCCAGTCCATTCCATGTAAACACAGCCCACACCGTTGTGGAGCCACCAGAAGCGTGCATAGTACCTCGCTGACAACTTGGGTCCATGGACTTCGTGAGGTCGGCGCTACACTCGAACTCCACCATCATCTATTGGCACTTGAAATCGAGACTCATCTGACCAGGGCATGGTTTTCAAGTCGTTTAGGCGGAAGAAGACCAGAAGAGGCGCTGCAAGTGATGTCCCGTGCTGCTAGCAAAGGCACTCGCGTCGGTCGTCTGCTGCCATAGCCCATTAATGACAAATATTCCACTGACCTAACGGATACGTCCGTCGTACGTCCCATATTTATCACTGTGGTTATCTCACGCTAGTGTCTTGTCTGACAACACTAACAACTCTACGTAAACGTTACGGCTCTTGGTCGTTAAGGCTGTCGGCCATTTCGATGTCCTTGGTGAGAATTAATGCCTCAAATTTGGCATACTCTTTGGACACTGTGAATCTCGGAATATGGAATTCCCTAACGGTTTCCGAAACAGAATGACCCATATGTATTGCTCCAACTATCATTTAGCGACCAAAGTCTATTAATTCCCGCCGCGTAGCCATAATCACCTTCCCACGCCCGGGTTCCCGGGTTCCATTCCCGGCGGGGTCAGGGATTTTCTCTGCCTCGTGATGGCTGGGTGTTGTGTGCTGTCCTTAGGTTAGTTAGGTTTAAGTAGTTCTAAGTTCTAGGGGACTGATGACCATAGATGTTAAGTCCCATAGTGCTCAGAACCATTTGAACCATTTGAACCATAATCACCTTTCCACATTAATCACCTGAGTTCAAATGACAGCTCGCCAATCCACTTCCCTTTCGTATCTTGTGTACGCGATACTACCGTCATAGGTAATGTGTACATCGCTAACTCACGACTTCTGTCACATCAGCGTAAGTTTAAAAAATTGCTGTCAGTAAAAGAAAACCACCCTGAAAAAAAGGTAAAAAAATTCGTTAATAGTTGTTGACTTATATGCATATTAACATCATCTTAAAAAGAGATACCGATGTGCAAGCAGGATTTAAAAAAAAAAATTTAATTTGTGGTAAGGTCTTAACGGACCAAATTGCTGAAGTCATCGTTCCCTAAGCTTAGGCACTACTTAATCTAGCTTAAATTGACTTCCGCTAAGGATAAAAAAAAATGGTTCAAATGGCTCTGAGCACTATGGGACTTAACTTCTGCGGTCATCAGTCCCCTAGAACTTAGAACTACTTAAACCTAACTAACCTAACGACATCACACACATCCATGCCCGAGGCAGGATTCGAACCTGCGACCGTAGTGGTCACGCGGCTCCAGACTGTAGCGCCTAGAACCGCCCGGCCACTCCGGCCGGCCCGCTAAGGATAAGACACACTCCCATGCCCGAGGGAAGGCTCTAACCTCCGATGGGGTGAGGTGGGGGGGTGGAGAGCCACGCGGACCACATGGCTACCCCCACCCCACCCCACCCCGCGGCATGGTTCAGAAACTGAGAGTACCTTTCAGCACACTGTTAGCAATATCAATGCACTTTCAATAACGTGTACTACCAAGCTCTGTGGGTACTTAATGACCACCACAAAAAACATTAAAAATGTAGATTTCGTTGATTGTTGACTTTTACCCACAACATACTTTTGAAAGTGGTATTGATGAGTAAGTAAGGTCCTGAAAGTGAAAAAATTGAATGTGACATACATTGTGGAATGTCACATCTACTAGTAAGAATTAAATTTTTGGATTTACCTGAAAAATTTGAGATGTTAATGGAATTTGACAGAAGAATTAATTAAAACAATTGCTGGCTGGTCCTGGCGGAGGTTCGAGGCCTCCCTCAGGCATGGGCGTGTGTGTTTGTTCTTAGGATAATTTAGGTTAAGTAGTGTGTAAGCTTAGGGACTGATGGCCTTAGCAGTTAAGTCCCATAAGATTTCACACACATTTGAACATTTTTTATTTATTTATTTATTTATTTTTTGTTAAAGGTTTCAACGCTGTCTGCTAACAGATAGCATAGTGGCATAGCTACCAGAGTGTCGTCTGTGTCCACCCTTTAATAGCGAATGCCCACAGACAGAAGGCTCAGTGTGGTGCAAGCAGCCAGCCATGACATGGAGGCGCACTTATATTTCCTACAGCCAAATGTGTGAGTTTGAAAGGGCTGGCGTTCTAAGTGGCAGGATGGTCCTTTTGGGGAATCGACACGCAAGGAGGATGTGCTGCGTCAATTGTGCAACGATGCTGGTATCAGTGGTCACGTGGACGTCCAAGCAGCACAGACGCCTGCCAGGACCGTCGTATTGTAAGATTGTAAGGGCAGCAGTGGCAGATCATACAACTACCAAAGCACAGATAAGAGAGCTTTTGAGCCCAGACGAGTCAACAAGAACTACTGTGAACCGGTTATTAGCCGGCCGGACCGGCCGAGCGGTTCTGGGCGCTACAGTCTGGAACCGCGCGACCGCTACGGTCGCAGGTTTGAATCCTGCCTCTGGCATCGATATATGTGATGTCGTTAGTTAGTTAGGTTCAAGTAGTTCTAAGTTTTAGGGGACTGATGACCTTAGATGTTAAGTCCCATAGGCTCAGAGCCATTTGAACCATTTGAACCGGTATTAGCAGTAGGACTAAGAGCACGCTCACCTCTAGCTCGTCTTCCACTCACGCCACAACGTCGACGTGCACAACTCGATTGGTCCCGTCGGATGACAACTTGGGAGATAGATGGTCTTCAGCGATGAAAGCAGATTCTGCCTGCACGCAAGTGATGGTCGTTTACGGGTACGAAGTATACCTGGTTAGCATTGTCTTGTAGATTAGCATTGTCTTGTAGAGTACGTTAGTGCAAGATACACTAGCCCGAGGCCTTATGGTCTATGATGCGATCAGTTACAACTCTTTTCAAGTCTAGTGTTTCTGGACGGGACTCTAACCAACTCTCGGTTCGTGCAGAATGTTCTTAGACACGTTCTTTTGCCGTTCTTGCAGTGGAAGGTGATTTGTTGTTGCAACAGGATAATTCTCATCCATACACTGCCCGTGTAGCTCAGCGTTCTCATCAAGACGTGCAGCAACTTCCCTTGCCAGCACCGCCTCCGGACTTGTCGACAAACGAGCACGTGTGGGATATGAGGGGACGAGAAGTGACTCATGTGACTCACCAACGAACAACTCTTACAGACCTACGTGAATAGTTCGAACAAGTGTAGAGTAACGTATTTCAGGACCGTTTCGCCATCTGTACGATCGACTTAATGGCAGAGTCAACGTCAGCATTACCGCCTGTGGAACCTACACCAGTTACTAATGTGGGTGTTTCTGCAGGGGTCGAAGCCTGGTACCTCAGAAAGGTTTGCGCTACTGATTTGTAAGTGTAATCATTTCATGTATTTCATATGCACTGTTGCAATAATAAATCTTGAGAGAACTGGAAACCTCTAAAAGAGTGCATTACTTTTTCTGGCAGTGTATAAAGTAATTAGCTAGATTACATTTTCAGAAGGTGGGCATAATTTACCGCCCCCTCTCCCCCGTCCCCGTTGGTACTGCGGGTGTTATAGGATAAAAACTAAAAATTTAGCACTATCGTCAGCTCTGCTACAAGGCCACAGTGATAGTGCGGCAGTTCGAGTTATCTGGCGTCGTGGCGCTTTCTGTACCGTCGTCGAACACAAAAGGACCCAGCAGTGGCTAAATAGGGGAGTCAGAAGAGCGGCGGAGAAGGTAGGGTGAGGGCAGGGGGCAAGCTACTGTGTCACAGGGACGGTCCGGGCCTCCAGTCGCTCGTGACGAGCCCTGCACGGTCGGTGTAGCGTTACGCACGACGCGCTCGCTTCGTCCTACTTTACGGCACCGGCCGCGAAACGATGCGGAAGGCTCCGAGCTGCCGCTTCTTACACGTTTTCCAGCTTAGCCTCTTCCTGTAGCTCGCTGAAAACCTGTACATCTCAACATTGCCTTTCGTTAAAAATCATTGTTGAAGAAAGCAACCGTGTGGCCGGTTGCGCTCTCCAGCAATAATTTTTGATCGAATAACGGCCACGTAGTTCAGCAAGATCCAGCGTGGACAAAATAACGCCGAGTTTCGCTGTGTACAGCATCGTTCCATGGCCCTACCCGGTTTTTTTCCATAAATAAACAACGCGAAAATAAAGCTGTTACTCGGCAAAGCGAAGTGCTAATCTCCACACGTCGCAGCACCTTGGTGTTTGTTCCCGAGAAACACGGATGCGGAAGTTATGAGTGCTGGCGTACACTCCATATTCCTAACGAGGAATGGTGTCACACGCCACCCATCATCGCCACGTTTGCAAGCGACAGCATTTTGCAGAAGAAGAAAATCTAATTTCGGAATCTGAATATAATGTTCGATGTCGTGTTGACAGGTTAGGACTGAACCTATTTTGCTAACCCGATTAAATATCGTTTTCCTAGCGTCACGAGTAGGTTATGTAAATCTGTTATTCCGATTTCAGTAGTTCTGTAAAGCGAGATTATCAGCACCTCCATAGCTTTTTTTTTAATTTAACAGAGAGAGGAGGTTGTTCAAGAAGAGGTGTTTAAAAATCTTACCCATATGACATTGTTTCTGTGGTGTCACCGCCAGACACCACACTTGCTAGGTGGTAGCCTTTAAATCGGCCGCGGTCCGTTAGCATACGTCGGACCCGCGTGTCGCCACTATCAGTGATTGCGAACGAGCGCCGCCACAAGGCAGGTCTAGAGAGAGACTCACTAGCACTCGCCCCAGTTGTACAGCCGACTTTGCTAGCGATGGTTCACTGACTACATACGTTCTCATTAGCAGAGACGACAGTATAGCATAGCCTTCAGCTACGTCATTTGCTACGACCTAGCAAGGCGCCATATTCAGTTACTATTGATATTAATATTGTGAATCATGTACCGTCAAGAGCAACGTTCATCATTAATGGATTAAAGTCAAGTATCAATTAATGACGTCCGATTTCTGAATTCTAATTCCTTGTCTTGTTCCAGACCTCACGTCAGTATAGTTCTTCCCTCCTCACGCCAGCCTGCGTGAGCTAAAACGCGTGCATTTCAGCCTCCTCTAGTAACACGGTGTTGGCACTTCTGCCAACACAACAGTTTCATTACACGTGGCAAATCACGTACGTTACGGGTAATAATTGTGTAGTGATCACTGGTTGAACATTATTATAATCAAACATTTTGGATCCTTACAATGGCTAGGAATATTCTAAACGGATAAAGACACCACGATAAATCAACAAAAGGAATTTCATGTGAAGCGCTAAAGAACTGAAATTAAATTTGTTCACCTTTGCCGTAGCGTAGTATAGATGGTTATGACGTATTCATGGTAAACAAAAAATAGTAGGTCAAAAACCGTTCACGTGCTAAGAGATTATAATTTTCATGTCTTTATCAAAATGGCTTTAATCATTATTCTTATTCACTTAATTGTTTCTATTTTATTCCCAATCATTTTTAAATCGTCATATTAACGATCGCTCCCTTCCCCTTCCCTCCCCCCTCGCCTCCCCGCCCTTCCCCACCCCTCCCCTTCCCTAGTGTGTTGCCGAATATTTTGTCATCGCATCTTATTACGGACCAGACCGTTTGCTAGTAAGACAAAGTGAATATAATAATTTACAAAATAGCCTGTTACGAAGAATAATACGGTTGTCGCCAATTAGTTTTGTTTTATTAATTAATCAAATATTTCAGCAATTGTGTACCTTGCTCCTTCAAAGGAACATTTTGTTTTTCTGCGTCATACTGGTACACGAGAAATGAACCCTTAATGAAACCCTCAACACAACCTGCATGCACAACAATTAATCGCCGAAGGGTACATTTATTCCAAAATACTCCTCACAGACTGTCACTTTGACAACGTTTATTTATGGTGTTATGTCCGTGAATCAACGTAGTAAACCTCTGGCCGCTTTGGTTCTGATGCTTCATTCTTCTGTAAAAAAACTAATGTAGTACACGCTTCTTTCACCTATGCCCTCTGTTTCGCACATGACAACATGTTTATTTTGGCTCTTTTTGAAACTAAATCCGATAGACAGAACAATTTTTAAGGCTTTCCTTGAAATTCAGTTCTATGCAACAACAACAAAATCTGTGTAACTTTCGAAAACTGGTATTTATGTATATTGTCCGTCATAGCGTAGAAACTGCTGTCTGATCTTACAGTTATCCATACAGTCAATACTTGTTGTGAGCATCTTGATTCTCGTTTTTTGTCGTACGAAATTGAATTCCCTCTACTCGGCTTCAGTAATTTTAAGGTCATTATCTGGCTCAACTTTAACATTTTCGCTGCACGGTCGTCGCCTTCTGCACCGGCACGACAAATCTATTTCTCATCGTAAACAAATTTAATCGTGTAAACAGCAAGCCGTCACGCTTGCCCTCGAAGACGTTTTGCGCGCTCATTTTCCATGCTTTCACTGCAACCTAGCAACGTGCACAACTTCTGTCGTAATGTGACTGTACCTAATCACAGGACCGAGTTGGTTCATGTTGGTGCCGCGTTACCATTTCGCATTGGTGTATAATAACTCGAAAATATGTCAAGAAGAATGTGAAGAAATTTAACCAAAGTTTATAGAAGATCGCCATCGCTATCACCATAGACATCATCCAACTTACTTTCAGTGCTTGATAAAAGCTCGTTCTAGAATTTCCCATTCATTGCATTCAGTGACATGCGCCCAGGCTACTCCAGCATGGATAAAAATGTGGAAACTCCACGAGAAACGCATGCTTCAACGTAAATGCAAGTTTCCGTGAATGGTAGATATCAGGCGCCGACGGCAGTACGCACAACTTATCCGTCATGCGGGTTGCAGTGAATTAGCCCCTCCAGTGCAGACGACATGGAACAACCCAACACCGTAACTCTTCCGCCAGTGCAGCAGAGGGCGTCAACAGCACCCGGCCGTGTCACCAGGCGGCGCACACGGCGACAGTAAAAGTCGTTGACAAAACGCATCTCTTCGTGCATCTGCCGTCGCAAGCGCAGAAAACAAACCCACACGTAACCATCCGCGAGGCGACTATCTAAGGCCGGTGCACGAACTCCGGACAGCAGTTCACTCACAGCCTGCAACCTGGAGAACTCCACTCCGCTGTGCCAAGCACTGGGTGGGCCCTCGACTTCTGGACAGCACGCTACCTCCTCAGCTGAGACACTAAGCGATCACCTACGTGTTCATTGGGACAGTTGTTCTTATAGCCGAAAGATAGTGTCAGAGTGGAAGTTCCTACGCTTGTGGTATTTCATTACTGTTGGCTCTCAATACTTCAGCGAAGTAAACCGTAACAGTTTTTAAGTGTATATTCTTCTTGACTGAAACTTATTTTTGGACTTTGCTTTTAAACTTGAAACGAGGAACTTATTTTTCCGTTTTAACCTAAATTTGTTAGGACTTCTGCAGAAATTTAATTCACTGTTTTTTAACGAGAAGCTTTTAAGACTTCAATATTGTGTTCACTGCAGCGTATGTGACTCTTTCAACTATCGGGGGAACTTATTTACTTTGTGATTCTGCAAGTCTAAGTCGCTCTGTTATTTACAAACCAACATTTATTTTGTTTTACTTATGAAAGGATAGCATCCAGTTTTGTTACACTTATTGAAGAACCTCCATTTCTCTTGTGTTATTGTGGAGAACATTTTTGTGGGAATTGTGTTCAATAAACTTTTGTTGGTTCCCCATACCTGGGCTGGTTATTTGTGACCTCCCCAGCCCCCCCTCCCCCTCACCGACGGTCACTTTGCAGACAGTAGCCAAGCCTGCAGGTCGCGCTGTAATATTTGATCACGAAAGCCACCTGTGCAATGTCCTCAACACACTGCAAGTTACTGTCGTGGTCATGACAGTGTTCTGTATAGTTATGAATGTGTTATGTCGTAGCTAAGCGAATTCCAACGTGTACAAATTGTTGGTGCTGGTACGGTTGCTGCTTCCGTGATGAACACAGCCAAAGTGTTTGTTGTTTCAAAAGGCACCGTATCAAATTTTTATACACATTATAGGGAAAGCGGAAAACAACATCCGCTAAGTTTCAAGATGGACTGAAGTTAGTCTTGAGTGATAGCTACAGATGATCAGACTATCATTCAAGAGGATTGTGACGAAAAATAAGGGGACAACAGCTGCAAAAGTCCCTTCAGAACTGATTGTCGCACTCGCGAACCCTGTCAGCACCAAAACATTACGAAAAGAGACTTGCAGGGCGAGCCTGAATTCCAAAACCATTCGTCAGTTAAACAGACGTCCGTAACAGGAGAACTTGGTACAGAAGCCATTATTCCTGGACTGTGGAGCAAGTGAACAAAGCCATTTGGTCATATGAGTCTTGTTTCACACCGTTCCCCTTTTTCTGTCCGTATTTACGTCCCATGATTGAAACATGGCGGGGGGAGGGGGGAGGGGCGGCAGGTTTCGGTGGTGATATAGGCAGCCGTATCATGGAATTCTATGGGCCCCATATTTGTTCTGAAAAATGAAATTACTGCCACAGATTACGTGACCATTTTGGGTGATTGGGTCCGTCCCATAGTGAATTGTTTGTTCCCTAATGGTAATGCTCTCTTCCAAGACCACAGGATATCTGTTCGCATAGATCGCATCGTCTAGAGCTGGTTATGTGAGTTGACGTAAATCCCTAGGCAATTACGAATGTCATATCTCAATATTATTGAGCCCTTGTAGTTTACTTTGAAGAGAACGGCGTGTGATCGTTACGTTACTCAGCTCTAACACCGTTAACTGAAACTGCCACTATTTTTCAGGAATAATGTCCCTTGAAAACAATACATGACTGTGTTTCTCCATTCCGAGACGACTGGAACCTCTTTTGAGTGGCAATGATCCTCATACACCGTATTGGACGTGGTAAAGTGTTGTGTTCTTAGTGTTTCCATATTTTTGTCCTCCCTGTATTCTAACGTCATCTATCCACTTTCTATTAGGTCGTTCCTACCAAACAGTTTCTTAGATCCATCCATTCATTTGACTACGCATCCCGACCGCCTTCATTTAACTTCATTGCAACACAAAAGTTATATATTTTTATACCAAGTAGAATGACAAAAAGCGTTTTACATTCCTCGTTGTCAAATTCAATCACTAATAACCACAATCGGGAAAATGTTCCCATCCGCCCGACCAACGTGGGCAGATCCGTTGCTTTCCCTCCAAAAACTGGTGTACCCAATATAATTGAGATGCCCTGCCACCATGCTTGGCGCGAGAGAGCTGACCAGTCCACAGAACACTGCTTCATCACAGTACCAAGCTCTCATTCCTTAAAGTGCATTTTGAACACCAAGAGGGAGAATTTTCTGTCTTGTTTCCCCATTTTTTCATAAAATAAGGGATATTCTTATCCGTTACATTGGCAACAGAAATGAGTCTCTCCTTTCATACAGCTTTTTTAAGTAAAGAGTTGTGGGGAGGATCACTCGTCCCCTGGCCACAGTCTCGTGCTGATGGGCACACAGCTGCTGATCTGGGGGATGTGTCACAACTGCAGTAGTAGGACACATATTCCGAGCACCTCTCGCTACTTGCCTACTTCGGCACGCAACTCGTGATGTGCGACCGATGACCTCTCTGTTTCATCCCCTCCCCCAAACCAACCAATCAACTCGTGACGGTTATTTTCGTTATAATTTGTGGCATCTTGTTGTATTAACTCGGATTTTGTTAGCTGCCAAGATGAACAGACCTGGTTGCATTGTTTACATACAGTTTCACACACTTTTTCGTACTTCCTCACAGTATTAGCGTCGTCTTGTGGTTTGATTTGAGTTCAGAGGACTTAGTTCCCTGTTAATATTTATTGTGATTTTTGTCAGTTATTAGAGTAAATATCTGTCGATCTCAGTCTTGCGTTAGACTACAAGATTCTTTACATTGCCCTACAACTTTTCCATGATTAGGGGAGTAGTAATAAATATAACTGGGTGCACATGGAAGCTTGTTGTTCTCACTTTCACGACGTTGTAGTTTTGCCGTCGTCAAACTCAATGATCAGTTATATTAAGAATTCAGAGAAAATAATGAGCATTGTATTGACTCGTCTTGTATGATAAAAGATTTGTCTTATAACGAGCATTGCACTTACGCTCCTCGAATCTGATCAAGAGCAGGGTGTCACCTTTGACCATATTATCACTAGGTATTGTGATCTTTCTGGGGACCGAAAATCTCTTCTATATAAATCAACGTGCATCTCCCAAACAATAATGTTTTGAAACTCAGCTCGCTCTTTTCCTGCACGAAACACACCAGATAGCAGATATCCCTGACGGTATTGTGTGTTCACTGTCTTTCGGAAGACATTCATTTCCGTTCCGCATTGTCAGCCAGTGAAGAAAATAGAGCGTACGAAATACCATATCAGATTTTTGATTGAACTGAAGAGCTCTATTGATATTTGAGTATTTCTCCTCTGTCTGACAGGTAAAGAATTCCAAAGGAATAATGGGCTTTATAGCTCAGGTTCGTTTAGTAAACGCTAAAGTTTCACGGAGATGGTCGTTCAACTCCAGAGGAAAACGTTACAATAGGAGCATCGTACATCACGGTGTGGTTTACAGCAAAAATTCAGAGAGCGCAGTTTCATAGAAGAGTGAACTAAGATATTACTTCCTTCTAAAAATATCTGGCGAAAGGCCACGAAGCTAGATCTAGAGAGAACCGGCCTCAAACGAAGACACACCAATAGTTATTCGTCTCGTCCACCATCGAGTCTGCAGTAGTAAAGAGGTGAAGGGACAGTTGTATAAGAAGTGCCCTCCGCTAGACACTAGAAGGTGATATGGAGCAAAGACGTGGAAGTAAGTTTGGATGCAGATGCAAAGCCATACCAAGTGCAACATCAGTCGAGGAGTATTGTGGGCAGCAAAGCACTTCGCAAATATACACTGTGTGGTTCTAGTAGGGAAACCTAGCTGTACAATCAGTGCACAACGATATTTGGTTACAATAGCCCTGCGTAGGAGCTCCATATCGCAGAGTTTTCTCGACTTGCTCTATAAAAACACTTTTTTTTTTGTAACAGACTCGAATGCACATAACGAACAAAGTCCGTTATATCTCTGGGCCGATTTAAAAAAAGTTACACCATGTATACAGAGACTACCTTGTTCGAAACGTACCTTACGAATAGTTGTTTGGTGATAATGAGATCTGTATTTTCTCATAGCAAACACTCTTCGCTGTAACGAGTGGTGAGTGGTACGCACATTGCACATCGCTTCGTATTGAGACCACTTTCATGAAGTCTTCAGCACAGTCTACTTGATGATATAATTCATCCGGTGGTAATGCTTCTGCGCATGTCGTAATTCATGCCATACCCGCCAGCATTCCACGCATGACGAACGGTAGAAAACAACAGCAAAAGGATGAACGTTTTATTTTCTGAGGCTGGGTGTTGTGTGCTGTCCTTAGGTTAGTTAGGTTTAAGTAGTTCTAAGTTCTAGGGGACTTATGACCACAGCAGTTGAGTCCCATAGTGCTCAGAGCCATTTGAACCATTTTTGAACTTCTGAGTTTGATCTGCCTCTTTCGCGCCAACGGCAATATGTTCGGTAATCAGTGCTTCAATGCCAATGAATAAATCTGTTTTCTTTCACTCACACAGCATTAGCTGATGTAAAATTCGAGTTACCTGTTCACAGATGATGCAGTCAGATTGTAGCGCTGATTAATAACCTCACCAAACAGAATATTAATCATCCCCTTAAAACACCACACTTTTCGCTTTCTACCGCTGTATAATATACAGGAGATAGGAAACGAAAGCTGAAGATCTGTTAGATGGGGGTCAATTTTTAGGAGACGGTCAATTTGGCGTTAGGAAAGGTAAAGGCACCAGAGAGACAGTTCTGACGCTGCGTCTGTCAAGCATATCCCATATTTACATAATGGGGTTTAGATAGGGACTCACCACCCACCAATCCATTACTTCAATGTCCGGACTTCACAAGACATCCCTGCTGACGCCCGGCACACCTGCCTTAGCATTAGAAGGAATCCGGGGCCACCACCTATGCAGCAGCCACCACATGACCAGACAGTGTCTATACGAGGTACTGCTTGACGGTAAAGCGAACATGGACAACGACAAGATCCCTACGATTGTCAGCACTGAAGCCTCCCCAAATCATCACAGAACCTTGCAAGTCTATCAGTTTCCTGGACAGCATTTTAGCAGGTACCGCTCACAGCGAGTCTCCGCACACGAACACAGCCATCATCTTGGGTCAGAAGATGTCGACTGTGAATAACACATTTCGTTCGTGATGAAGTTGCCAGCTCACATTGGGACGTCAGAACTGTTGCGCCAGGCGGGCAGTCGAACAGGCCGTCTAGATCGTCAGATCCTTTCTTGTAACCTATTCATAACAGTGGCCCTTCTGAGATCGTCATGCAGTGCTCTGGCGGTATTCGTACGACGACGCAACACAGAGATAGCCAGGTATCGGTCTTCACGTGGGCTTGTAATGCGTCGGCGACCTTCCAACACGTCTTGTATGCAGCTATCCACAACCTTTGGATTACACATGGAGAGGCATTACCATCTGCAGCAACAGGATCAAAGTCTATCCCTGTTGGGTCAGACAGACAGCCCTTGCAACTTGCACTGCATTACGATGTCGCACTGCATGTACTTCGCTGAATACAACGTCGTCAAATGCCATCTGTGTATCTCATTGAAAGCACTGGGACGCCTGCATTCACTTCCTTCTGAAGGATCACTTGAAACTGTAATGCACAACATAGCTAGTAGTTGACGAATGATTTTAATTGTTGCCTACATCGAAAGACAAGATTTCAAGCCATAGAATAAGACCATCGGTAGCTCCTGTATTAAAATATATTTAACATACCAGATGTATGTGTTCTCCTAATTCTTTTAGTGTAGAATTGAAATCCTAGCCGTGTACCCAAAAAGTCTGCCATTTATCACGCTTGGTAATTTGATCACATTAAAATGACAGATTACTGTACTGCTTGGTTCAGCTGTAAGTGCGAGTGCCTGGGAAGAGAGACGAAATTGCAGGGAATCTGCGAGACGGAAAACAACGTAATGTAGATGGTCATTAAGCGTACATGTCCCGGAAAATTTGCGGGCGAATCTTGTCTCAAGAGGAGCGGCAAACGCCCCTGTTGCAGTGGCTGTGTGCACATCGGCCTCTCCTCGTAGCCTCCTCCTCCTGCTCTTCCTCCACATCCTGCCTCCTCCCCCCACCCTCCCACCCTCCTCCTCCGCCCTCACGCCACGACAACTTGTGCGGAGGACGGGGTTCTGGCTGCTTGCTGGGACAGCCAGTACGTCTTGCAGTCGGCGCCCACACCACACAGCCTCAAGTTGTACCGGGATAGCCCGGGGCTCCGTCACCACCGGCAAACAAACGGATCCGCCCGCACTTGCTCGTAAACAGGGATCAGGTGGCGAAGACTTGCAAGGCCTCGTCTGGGGACGACAACCGAGCTCCCAGCCGCAGGTCGCGTGTGCTCCGCCGATTCTTACCCAGCTGTCTGCCGCTCCTTATAACGGACTGACTTTTAATAAAGCCTGATAATAATACCGTGGAGTAATGCACAACATACGCGTCACTTTCTCCTGAGTAACGACACGTTAACTGAAAACAGAACAAACGTAAAGAATTGTAGATGAGAGGAGAAAAACGATACACCGAGAAGAAATTAACAGCACATTACAAGACCTTAATCAAAACAAAGCACCTACAGAAGATCCTTGGGAGAAGACATCATGGCAAAACTATTCCACCTACACTACTGGCCATTACAATTGCTACACCAAGGAGAAATGCAGATGATAAACGGGTATTCATTAGACAAATATATTATACTAGAACTGACATGTGATTACATTTACACGCTATTTGGGTACATAGATCCTGAGAAATCAGTACCCAGCACAACCACCTCTGGCCGTAATAACGACCTTCATACGCCTGGGCATTGAGTCAAAGCTTGGATGGCGTGTACAGGTACAGCTGCCCATGCAGCTTCAACACGATACCACAGTTCATCGAGAGTAGTGATGGCGTATTGTGACGAGCCAGTTGCTCGGCCACCATTGACCAGGCGTTTTCAATTGGTGAGAGATCTGGAGAATGTGCTGGCCAGGACAGCAGTCGAACGTTTTCTGTATCCAGAAAGGCCCGTACAGGACCTGCAACATGCGGTCGTACATTATCCTACTGAAATGTAGGGATTCGCAGGGATCGAAACACATCTGAAATGTAACGTACACTGTTCAAAGTGCCGTCAATGTAACCAGAGGTGACCGAGACGTGTAACCAATGGCACCCCATACCATCACGCCGGGTGACAAGCCAGTATGGCGATGACGAATACACGCTTCCAATGTGCGTTCACCGCGATGTAGCCAAACACGGATGCGACCATCATGATGCTGTAAACAGAACCTGGATTCGTTCAAAAAAAATGACGTTTTGCCATTCGCGCACCCAGGTACGTCGTTGAGTACACCATCGCAGGCGCTCCTGTCTGTGATGCAGCGTCAAGGGTAAACGCAGATGTGATCTCCGAGCTGATAGTCCATGCTGCTGCAAACGTCGTCGAACTGTTCGTGCAGATGGTTGTTGTCTTGTAAACGTCCCTATCTGTTGACTCATGGATCGAGACGTGGCTGCACGATTCGTTACAGCCATGCGGATAAGATACCTGCCATCTCCATTGCTAGTGATATGAGGCCGATGGGATCCAGCACGGCGTTCCGTATTACCCTCATGAACCCACCGATTTCATATTCTGCTAACAGGCATTGGATCTCGATCAACGCCAGCAGCAATGTCGCGATACGATAAACCGCAATCGCGATCGGCTACAATCCGACCTTTATCAAAGTCGGAAACGTAATGGTACGCATTTCTCCTCCTTACACGAGGCATCACAACAACGCCGGTCAACTGCTGTTTGTATATGAGAAATCGGTTGGAAACTTTCCTCATGTCAGCATGGTTTTAGGTGTCGCCACAGGCGCCAACCTTGTGTGAATGCTCTGAAAAGCTAATCATTTGCATATCACAGCATCGTCTTCCTGTCGGTTAAATTTCGCGTCTGTAGCGCGTCATCTTCGTGGTGTAGCAATGTTAATGGCCAGTAGTGTAGTACGCAAACACACGAGACAAATTAAAAAAGAAAATTAATTTCCTGCAGGAGTTCGCGATCTTTGTGAATACTTTGTGAATAAAACAGTCTAGATCACTTTTTAAAATTTATTTATTTATTACGACGTTTCGGCTACTGCGGTGACCACATATCAAAAAGCTTAGAACTTACAAGAGAAAGTACTACAACCCATGCCTAACATAGGCGTGAACCACCTAAGATACTTCTTGTCTAGTGTATGGAACATTCTGTAGTCGATTTCGCAACTGTGATAATTGTTTTGAAGAAAGTGTCTGCACCGTCTGCATTTTTGGTTTTAGGTACATCCATGACCGGTTTCGTTCGCGAGGTCATTTTCTAGTGGCATAATCAGGCGTCCTGACAGTGTACAGCCGTCCTCTCAGATTGCAAAAGTGCAACTTGTGTGAACGTTTCTTCAAAACTTCATAACTGAGTTGGCTGATGCCACGATTAGGCATGAGTTTTAGTACTGACAGAGAACCTTCTTTTGTAAGTACTGAGCTTTTTGATATCTAACGATAACAGTACCCAAAACTTCGTAATAAATAAAGAAATTTTTATAAGACACTAGGCATTTTTACTGACAAAATACACATGAGCCATCCTAAATACCCTCAGACCGCCAAAAGAACGTAATAATTCTATTTTAAATAAGGCAGGTGCTGACAGCTATAAATACAACCGAACGCTCAGTTTAGTAACAAAGACACTAATTACTTGCGGAAGAACGGAACGACCGACAGAACTCAAATAGCGGAAGATCAGTTTTGGTTTCGGAGATAAAACGGAAGGCAACACTGGCCTCACAACTTAAAGGAAAGTCTCAAGAAACGCAGTTTATACCATTTGTAGATTTAGAGAAAGTTGACTGCGATACGCTGTTTCAAATTTTGGAGATAGCAAGGACAAAATACAAAGAACGAGAACTTTTTCCACTTTTACAGGAAACCACGCTGCAGTCGTAAGAAATGAATGACCTAGAAGGGAAGCAATAATTGAGAAGGGAGCGAGACAGGTTTGTATCCTATCTCGGACTACGTTCAGTCTGTATATTGAGAGAGCGGTAAAAGAAACCAAGAACAAAAAACTTCGAGGAGAAGAACTTAAGAGCTTTGAGATTTTCCGATTATATTATAGTTCTCTAGGAGGCATTTGAGGACTTGGAAGATCAGCTGAACGGTCAGGCCATGGTGAGAGAATTAGATAAGAAACTCAGTAGATTTGTTACGTTGTTGAAAACTACCTGAAAATAGTCGAGATAGAAAGCATATAAAATGCAGGCGCAATAGCAAGACAAGCATTTTCCAAAAAGAGGCATGTACGAATGTCGAATATAGATTTAAGTGTTAAAATGTGTTTCATGAAACTATTTATCTGTAGTATAGCGTTGTACGGAAATGAAGCGCGGGTGGAAACAGTTAAGAGAAGAGGAAAATAGAAGGTTCTCAAATGTGCTACTGCAACAGTAAAGATTAGGTGGGTAGATAAGGTAATTGATGGAGAGGTACTGAATCGTATTGGAGCGAAGAGATATTTATAGCACAACATGACTGAAATAAGCGAGCGGTTAATGGAGTGCATCTTGAGGCGTCAAAGGATCATCACTTTGCTAATGGGAGAAAGTTTGGGAGGGTGGTGTGCAAGTTGTGGTTACGATGGCTCAACTACACTAACAAGGTTCGAAGGAAGTTCCAGTAGTTATACAGAACTGAAGAAGGTAGAATAACATCGTTTCTAGAATTTTCAAAAATTCTTTGCATTGTCTCGTTCTGTAACCACATCGTACGCATTTACACGGCAATCGAGGTGCGCAGGTAGAACAACATCTGTTTTAAAACAGTGTTTGTCAATAGCTGCTAACGACGACAGCAAACATGGTAAACGTGAACATTCTACACAATCACAAAAGGTAGAAAGCGTAAGAGAAGGCGACTTTCACGCGGTTTATGGCTGTGATAATTAGCTCAGTGGTGACTCGCCGCTTCATGAAAGATAAGCTTTGACACTGTAACTTGCGAAGAGTATATAGACAAAGTGTACCTAGCACGTCTGAATGTGGCGAAGGGAACTGAGAGTAAGCATGCTGTGTACGTTCCACAGTCAAGCGAACAGAAAGCTGCCAGCACGTAAAATGGAGTCGTCCTTTGGTGACGTGGTCGTGCTTATGGCAGCAATTTAAATCCTCCTGCCAATCAATAACAACCCCACATTTCTCCGACGACATCTGTGCGTTACGTCAGTGACAGCGTCAGCATGTCTGTACACGAAGACAATCTTCAGCGCACGATGAGGAGACCCAAATTACACTGTCCATGCTGACCTGAGTTGATGAACAGCGGCCTACTCGGATCATGTGAATGAAGATTACGTGCAAATTAGATGCAGAGTTCCCGAATGCAGTAGTGACCAACATTATAAAAATCTTTTCAAATATCCAGAAAGTAAGTTCACCGAATTCCAAACATCCAGAAAGTAAGCTCACCGGATAAAATGTTAGTCGCCGCTCGAAAGACCACACTTATCACTTTTGAGCGCTGGGATTTGCAGGTGGGAAATGTGAAGATAGTTGGTAACTTTAAATACTTGGACTAATGCTTCAACTGGAGGAATAATTTCCAGCTAGTAGTAAGCCAACGAATCGTTAATGTTTATAAAGTACCTGTTAGTTTCTAAACACTTTTTATTTCGTTTGAATTCCAAATTTTCATTTTATGTCGCGATTGCAGGTATCAGAAGAATTCAGTGAGCTCAAGGAGTACTGCATAAGCAGGGCGTCAGGTTTCGGGCCTCGCGCCAGCTGAAGTAATCGCTGGACCATCTGGCGCTGTCAGTAGACGGTGTGGTGAGGCAGGTGCACCTGCGCACGCTACGTGGGAAAACCGCAGCCATTGTGGGGCGAAACAAGTGATTTTGTTTCATTAATATTTATTAATAACAGTCACTTTTCCCACTACAGGTATCAGGAGAAGCGTACCAGACATAAGAAATTTCTTACACTAGTATTACTACACAGTAAATCAGTCGTTTCAATAATCAAATAAATCATGTCGAAGCTAAGGAAGTTTTAACGGCTACGATGTTTCACGATTGTAAGTACGAGATGTCTTCTGCGTGCCTTACTCGTCAGTCGCCGACAGGGTGCCTTCTGAGTGAGTTCTGTCGTAACATCATGCTCTACAGAAGTGCTACTTTTTGAGTTAATAAGTGACATATGGTATCATTATTATTAGTGTAAGGCGTTTTGGCAAATAAAAACAACATAATGGCAATCACAGACGTTTTTGAAGTTATCTAGCTACCTACATCATCACTTACAATTACATATTGTAGAACTGCACTTTCTAGAGAATTCAATGGCGCTGCGACGGTAATCAATCATGAGAGCTTCACGGCAAAACAGGTAGGCGGAAATCCTTTGCAACGACTCAATAAGATAATTCAGGGACGCTTTGTCTTGATCTCTGAAAAACCCGAAACGCCAGATATACTGTACGTCTCTTATACCATCTTCTACGGCCTCACTACACTGAGACACTTCAGGAGTTTCAGTGAAGGGAGGGGAACTTAAATGCTTCCAAATCACATAACAGCCTAAAATCAGTAATGAAATCTAGGGTAATTTCAATGAAAATTTTAAATGAAAGCATATAATACAATAACTGCCCCCCCCCCTCCCCCGTGGTTATATAGATGGCATAGAAACCACCAAGAGCGACAGAGAGAAGCTGATAGTGTTTGAGAGAAAGATTTTTGGGCCCGTGAAGGAAGAAAAATGGTGAAGGAGACTGAAAAATGAAGAAATATACGCTATGGCGGATCCACCTCCACAGGTGAGTGGATTACTGCCATGAGAGGGACCTGAGCTCGATTCCCGGTACTGACAGGAGTTTCCTTCATGCGAACGATTGGTAATGGGTGTGCTCAGCCTCATAAGACCAGATGAGGCGTTGCTCGACCGATTAGTAGCGGTTCCAACATCAAGAAACGCAACAACGTCTCGTCTAGGGCCAGAAGGCGGAACTTTACCTTTTTTATCCGTACCATAAGCTGAATCAGCCAAATATAGCACAAAAAGCAAAGGTCAACCGACTACAATGGGCGGAACATGTTTCAAGAATGACAGATGATGCTATTCCAAAAGTATCTTTGGTAGGAACGCCAGAGGGAAATTGCCCCGGGGAAGACGAAGAACAAGATTAGAAGAGGGAACACGGAGAAACTTGCAACAATTAGGATTCACAGGAAACTGCATAGGACAGTATCTGATAGCTGCAGTCTGTGAGATAGGTGCATGATCTGCAAGGTTCCTCATCGCCTGTTAAAGAAGTAAGTAAGTACAGTGCGGTCAAAAACAGTCTGAAGAGCTTGTAAGCATGCCACAGGGTAGGTTTTCCTGAGAAATAATTGTTGAGAAAAAATTCGATACGTTGCTCCATGTGCGTGTTATTTAACATTGAAATTAGCTAATGAGATAGTCTCACGCGCAAATTCAAGAAGCCTGCCACATGCGGTGTCGCCAAACGTGTCCTTCGTTTGGTTTCGTCAAACCGAAGAAACGTAGCTTTTCCTCAACTAGCTTAAATATATAGTTTTCGAAAAAGGAAAATTTTAACTAGTAATGAGCATTTCAAGAACAGGTAAGTTAAGGATTCAAAGATGTATGCGTATTACCGCATTTTAGCGCGTGCAAGGTATTGAATTTGCAGGCACAACGTCATGATTGGCTAACGTTAATGCTAAATAACTCGGAAATGGCGTAACGTAACGAATTTGTTCCTTAATAATTATTTCTCAGGACAAACTCCCTTGCAACACACTTACAAGATTTTTAGACTGTTTCTGACAACCGTGTGTAGTGCAGTACCTGCACCAGGTGGTCATGTGACCGCTGGTGTAAATATCAGCAGTGACCGGGACGTACGAGTATGTGCCTGTCTGTAGTATGGAATCAGCGTACTGAGATGTGGCAACTTGTGGACGTAGCACAGTGCCAGAAATGAGCTACTGTGTTTGACCCTGCCCACGCCTTACGGTGAATGCAGCAACCCGACTTCTTGGTGTATCAACAAGGACTACTCAAAGTGTCTGCAAAGAAACATTCGTAGCCACGCAACACGGCGTAAGAGCAGTGCACGTAAAAGATTCTAACCGATGGACCCAGAAATAGTGTTCCACCTCATCAATAACAATCGATGTCAGACTCTTACATATAATTTTAAAACAGATAATTTTAAAACTGGGGCAACCACAGCTAAAGTAGCCATATATGACTGATTGTCAATTCATTCAGTAAACAGTTGTTTAAAACTATTAAAATATAAAACTGACGCAGAGTACCAGTTGGCGTGGCTAGTGAATGTTCTCAGCCTTCCTAAGTTCATAAAAACCATCATCATGTCTGATGAAAACACGAACTCTCGGCATTTTACGGATTAAAACATTTTCCTGTCGGTCTATGTCAAACCAGACAGGAATTGCTACTGTCACTAGAAACTATCGATCTGGCCCAATTTCCGAGCGAATAAGACGAAATAAACTGCGTTCAACGGACATTTGACGCGGAGTACTTCGGATAGGCCGGTTCTCACAGTGGCAGATAAATCTGTAAGTCTTCAACTGGTCAAACAACACAGGTAGTGGGCTGCAGTTGACGGGAGGCGTGTAGAGTGATCCTCTATCCAAATGATGCAGGGCATCGAGTGCATCGACGTCCTAATGAGACGTTTAACGAGCAGTGTGCTAAAGGTGTAGTCTACGGGGAAGTGGTTCTGTGATGGTTTGGCGATTTTTCTTAGCATCACGACTTAATCTTACTCATTCGAATTACCGTAACAGCACAAAACTACAGGCGAACTTGAAGGAGAATTCGGAGACTGGAACAGTAGCGAGGCCATACATTGGAATCAGCAAGCGTCGACTTAAGTGAACGTCTACAACTTCCGCGTCACTGTCGTCTGTGTGACGAAACCTGGCCGGTAACCAGAAAGAACTGTAGCTCGTCCCATTGTGAATTACGCCAAACCCCGGTCAATGCCTTGTTCCAGATGGTCTCGCAATGACTCACAAACGCAGCCCTTCCGCGAATTCAGCTCCGAGAACCAACATTTAAACGCATGTAGGGCCACGCATAGTGCCTGCTGTGTGGCAGTCGTCGATAAGAGTCTGCTGATGCGGCCTTGAAGTATTCGCTGTAGCTCTGTCGTCGCCAGGCAACGAATCGCGGACCTCCGCCTTACTGACTAGCCGGGGAGCTAGAATTGCGCCAGCTTCACACAACTGCTTTCCAGTCGTCGGTCCAGACTTCGGCTCCGGACAGCGCCATCGCCACGCCGCTGGGACGCTGCGTCCTATCGCACAATACGAGACGTCACTGCCTTGCTACGGACCCCAACCACACCGAGCCTCGTGAGGCATCTGCGTCACCGTCGCCGAATCATAGCGCCGTGTCAGCGCGCCACTGTGTCAGCAAGTCATTTGTCTGCTCCACTGTCAGTGACTATGCGTATTGCTAATCGCAGAATATTACGTGAATAAGGAAATAGACTGTACTAGACCGATGGAATAATTAAAGACTTGTTCATGTTCATGGAGGAATCAAGTTCAATGATTGAGCAAAGGACTGTGTATATGTCCACCGCTAGTTTGTCTGCAGTCTTTCCACAAGTCATCATATCTCCTAAACCATCTACGGATCCTACTACACCCACAGGAAGTTACTAAGCCATCCAGACAAGCAAGACTGCTCATGTTTAACTCTGGTTTCTCCACAGATATCCCTGACGTACTACATTGTCATGAAAATGGACGAGGATGCTAAAATCTCTTAAGTTGTTAGGTCGAGTCATGTTCCTCTTCAAGGTGAAGGTAACAAGGAACACCACAAGCTCCTGCAGAAGGTTCCAGGAGCGGGGTCGAAAGTTCGATTGTGTAAGAGAATTTGGAGGGGAGCGAGACCTAGAAGATATTACTTTCTGTGGCATCATTGACGAAAGCCTGCAGATTTACGGCAACCAGGTTTAATTCAACATTATGCTGTACACTTCTGAGATGACAAGAGCCGTGTACAGAAGGTGTACTCTACCTGTAGTTCTACAGGATCAGTGAGATGCTTCAGATGAGTGTGGCCTACCTGTAGAAACATGTGGACTTAGCAGACTCACTTACAGGCAGAAGTGAGGATAGATGCGATGTTATGCGGAATTATCGTGAGATCCCGTGGGGGTAACTAACGTATTGCGCGATATATTTGCATAATGTATCACCAAGCGCCCCAATAAGGAGGTGAAAAATAAAAAAAATCTGATCGCATTGCAAAGGAAAATACACTGACGAAAAGAAATCGCAGCATCAGAAAAATAATTAAAGCAGAGTAATGAAATTTCGGGAATACGTCTGTCTGCGTAACATATTTAATTGGTTCACTTTGCAAGATCACAGGTTTATGTAAGCGCAAGATAATCCACAGCAAAAGTGAAATGCTGGTACATTAATAACCGATCAAACCATACATGTTTTGTGTTGTAAGGGTTCCGAATGTCAGTTTGTGGGACAAAGTTCCATGCCCCTGGCACATAGTCGGTGAATATACATTAGGTATGGTTAATGCTTTTTGTGGATGACGCTAGTTTTGTCACCCGAAGATGTTCTACACGTGGTCCATTGGGGACAGATCTGGTGATAGAGCAGGCCAAGGCAACATGTCAGCACCTTGTAAAGCATGCTGGGGTACAACAGCGGTATAAGGACGAACGTTATCCTCTTGGAAAATACCCCCTGGTATGCTGTTAATGAACGCCAGCACAACAGGTCAAATCACCATACTGACCGACATTTTTGCAGTCAGGGTTGCCGGGTCATCAAAAGACTGCTCCTGCTATCATATGAAATCACATCCTAGACCATAACTCCAGGTGAAGGTCCAGTGTACCTAGCAAGCCATCATTGGCACCGAGGCAGAACCAGCTTTCATCAGAAAACACAACATACATCCACCCTGCTCTCCAACGAGCTCTCGCTTGTCACCCCTGAAGCCGCAAATCGCGGTGGTTTGGGTTCCGTGGAATGCAGAATGCACACCACGTGGCGTCAGGCTCGGAGCTGTCCTTGAAATAACCGATTTGTAGCTGTTCGTTGTGTCACTGTGGTACCAACTGCTGCTCAGATTGCTGCTGTAGATGCAGTACAATGCACCGAGCCATACGCCGAAAACGATGGCCTTCTCTCTCGGCAGTGCCACGTGGCTGTCCGGAACCCGACCTTCTTGTGGCCGTACATTCTCGTGAGCAGCGCTGTCAGTAGTCATGTACAGTGGCTACACTCCTGCCAAGTCTTTCTCAATACCGCAGAAGGATCTTCCAGCTCTTAGTACTGTTTTTACATGACCTCGTTCAAACACAGTGAGATGTTGATAATTGCGTCTTTCTTACCTTGAATGCATTCTTGACTGACAACAACTCACCACATCCTATCTGAAAGGTAACTAACGCTCATGTCCGTTCTAGCATGTAGTTAAATCAAATCTGATTTGCATCCTACAGCGGCGCTACTAGCGTCACTCTTGTGCGACTGGCACGAAATTCGAATAGGTGCCATCTTTCAGATGTTAAAACACACCTACCGACTTCGTTCATTTCGCACAGCTCCTTCTTGATGCTGCGATTTTTTTTCTATCACTGTATACGAGGGCGTGCTGAGAAGTAATCCCTCCCATTTTTGTACGTGAAACCTCTTTAAGCTTTTTAAGTAAGACAATCATTAGTAAGGTCCTATATCTTATCTTCATGTCTACTTAAATGCAGCTATTTGCCGCTAGAGGACTCCTATTTGCAGCGAATGACACTGCAGTGCGCAATGTAAATATGTCTATGCGTGAGAAACAGCGTGCTGTAGTCTTCAAATTCGAAGAGTTCGTCCACACATAGAGCGCCTTCTCCTTACGCAAGGCAATGACAGACCACACACGAGCGCTGCGACATTTGCAACAATCCAATGCTTTTGTTTCTCTGTCATCGATCATCCTCCATTCAGTCCCAACTTGGCCTCATCAGATTTTCGTCTGTTTTCAAAACTTAAAGAGCACCTTCGAGGACTTCACTTCGATATTTATTAAGCAGTGCAAGAAGAGGTGACGTTGTGGCTCCGTCAACAAAGTCAAACATTCTACTGAGGTGCAAATAAACTGACAGGGTGACAATATGAGAAATAAATATGTAGATATGAAAGAGATCACGTCCTCTTACAACGTATATGTGATGTGTTAATAAAGCCTATTACTAACAAGAAAATAGAGGATACCAATAGCAAGACAAATCTTCGAAATTTGTTTTAAAGATTCCTTGGTCATAATCCATCTCTGACATGATTCACAGACCATGTTGTGGATATCTTTCCTGTAAGAATCTAATCCCCCAAAGCAGCTCCTAGTCGACGGGAATTGCCATCCTTGAAGAGGGAAACTGAACCTGTTGCATCACTGCAAAGACAGCCCTTACCTTATCACTGTGTCTATGGGCGTTCGCAGTATCCATACGATCAACAAATATGCTCCTTGCGCACATGCCACGTGATGCCTTCATTGGCTAATGTCACACCGCCACCGAATGGGCCACTTTCCAAGAACATCCGGAGACTATGGCGGCAAGTACTTTCCCTGCACACGAATGTGCAAAGGGAATCGGGATTTGTCTGTGATGAGTAAATTCCTCCCTTCATTCATGGTCCAATCTCGACATTGCTGACTCAGAAGTAAAAGCGTTCATCTCAGCTCTGCCGTCAATTTGGAACACCCTGTCACATGCCTGGTCTATTGACCTTCTGCTCTGAGTCTTCGTTACGCAGTTCGTTGAAACTGCCTTGTAGACATCGCAGGATTTCGTCGTCCAGCTAATCCCAGGCCTCCGTGCTATTTCGGGGTTGACTGACACTGGACCCGCTTGCGTATATTTCCTTCTCTCAGAAACATAAACACAGCCTGGAAATAATTATGACTGGTTGGATGGAGATTTGAATGCCGTTCTTCCAGAACACGAGTCGTTTCTTAATCGTTCCTTCTCAGTACGTTGTTAGATAAAAAACTTACTAGCGCAGACTTGAGAAAACCACACAGGGAAATAAACTACATCATTTGTAATTAATATGTCTTTTTATTCTTTCTGGTTTAGGCTATAGAACTCACGCTGAAGTGAAAATGCCTGCGTTAATGAAGTGTGCATATGACCTGACGAGGATTGGCGAGTTTTATATGACATGAGGATATTTAAGGCATGAATTGGTTCTTGAAATTTTACTTGGAGGTGGACTGTAACCTCGAAATTATTAGTGAATAATGAGGTACACACTAATCACATGTGATTTCGATATTGTCTAGCGTGATTCCCTGCTTCTCATGTAGTACTAACAATGTATAAATCATTGATACATTTTAATAAAACAACGAAGAGTGTCTTGTAGTGCATTTGCTCATTCAGGTGCATTAGAATGTAACGTCGCTTGAGCTGTTCCCTTCAATGCTACAATCAACAGAATACCTCTAGGAGTACGTCACTATTAAATTGTGTAGCATGTTTTACAGTTTAGAAACAAGTTCGAACATGTATTTTCATTCTATTAGATACATATTTTCTGATTTTGAACAACGGAAAATATGGTGCAAATGGCTCTGAGCACTATGGGACTCAACATCTTAGGTCATAAGTCCCCTAGAACTTAGAACTACTTAAACCTAACTAACCTAAGGACATCACACACACCCATGCCCGAGGCAGGATTCGAACCTGCGACCGTAGCAGTCCCGCGGCTCCGGACTGCAGCGCCAGAACCGCTAGACCACCGCGGCCGGCGGAAAATATGAAAGCTGGAGGTCCTCTCTAGAGGTTTTTGACATCAATATGGAACTTCCATCACTGATAATCTCATATAGTATGCTTATTTGAGTTTTTAAAGAAAGTAATGATTCATGAAAACGTACACGACTTCAAAAACGACATACCTGAATCGACCTTAAACATTTTTGTAGGGTTAATAGTTCTTCACGGGAGTTTACACGAAAAATATCGAAAATTTTAACATCTTAGAAACAGGTCATCCTTTTCTTCGCTAAATGATGTATAACTTACCTTTATGTGACGTTTAGAAATATTTTAATTTTAATTTTATTACATTACTTGCGTTATCTACGAAACTACCAAAATTCTGAGATGTATACATTTATATGCGGTTCTAAAGTCCATAAGAGTGTAGTTGAATCAAATATGTATGAAAATGTGGAGGTAAAGAAACAGGAATGCAATGGACACATACAAAAGAGGAAGAGCACACGCCTCGTAAAAGTAAAACAAGCTCTTCGCACCACCACATTGCAGATGGCAAGCCACTGAGGATTCATCTGAGTGATAAAACAATAGATCATCTTCAGCACTATTATGGAATGGCTATCGAGGATAACATAAATAATTTCGAAAGTGTGAAGAAAGCAGTTTTGGTGTCATATATCTACACATCTCAACTGACAGAAAATCGATAATTCACTTTGCCCACCTAGACCTGAATCATAATGCAAATTATGAGGCTGAAGTGTCAGGAGTATATTATGAACATAAGAACTTTATTCTTGAAGTGGTTATGGAAGCGATGAAGTGAAGTTTTAGGAACATACTTAGACGTCCGCCGAAAGTGTTTACGTAGGTAGACTCAGAATCCACTGCATGTTTCAATGATATTATCTGGGCAAGAATGCCCATACATGTGTTTGTAGGGTTAAATACACTGAAATGTGAGTTGGTGATGCTGAATTAACACTTAATGATGACAATATTGGGAGAATAAGTGTTCTAACCAATCTTAACATTACCCCAGGCTGTCATACTGTAAACGGGTTGAAATTATTAAACGAGCCGAGACATGCTGAGGCACAGCATGCAGACAAGTTCACCACCAAACAAGTAAGGTCAGCCAGAGGGAAAAAGCTTTTAGAGAAGGCAAAAGAGGGTGTCAAAGATGATGATGCTGACTATGATCCTGGGTGCTTTTGAGCCTTAATTTTAAAATATGGGAAACGCGATTTTCTCAAAAGACCTTTTTTTATACTTTATGTACTTCCACATCAAGAACTACTTGTGATACATACATAAAACTGTGTGACATGTTTTATTATAACATACTGTACCTACTGATTCACAATCATAGTAGCTGTTTGATAGTTATGTTTCTAGGGACTTACATATACAAGTATTCACAATAAAAAATGCCATAAGTAGAAAAATTATATCTCCGGTTTTGTTTTTTTTTTTTTTTTTTTTTGTATCTCATCCCTTGATTCCTTTTTAGTAGACACAAATAATATGGATAAGTGATTTGTGAAAATTTTAGATTGTTATCCTGATTCGTTCCATAGTTAAAGGTTCATAAACTTGACTTACTTAACATTGACAGTATAGGCTCATCAAACTGACCTTAACATCTTTCTGCACTAAATGTAACAGTGGTATGATGCTACTGTTCGCTTACAAAAATTTAAATTGTGTTAAACACGTTTCTGCTCAGTCAGTAGCATATTTCAGCAAAAATACTAGCTTATGTACATATTTGCATTTGAGACTGCTATAGAATTAATTCTGCACGACATTCATCTATGTTCAAATGGTTCAAATGGCTCTGAGCACTATGGGACTTAACTCCTGAGGTCATCAGTCCCCAAGAACTTAGAACTACTTAAACCTAACTAACCTAAGGACATCACACACATCCATTCCCGAGGCAGGATTCGAACCAGCGGCCGTAGCGGTCGCGCGGTTCCAGACTGTAGCGCCTAGAACCGCTGGCCACACCTGCCGGCATAGCATTCATCTATGCTACATTTCTGAGTTTTATGACGTTGTGTTACAGAGTAGAAACAACAGGAACAAGTAAAATACTAAGTAATATAACAGACAACGTTGTAGGAAGAGAATTTCTGTGAATTAATAAATATTTTCGCATAGAATTTATCATTATGAAAAAGTTATGTAGTTCTGTTTGTGCGATTATAACTGAGAAGTACGTTATCATTCATAAACAGGACCACAGCATGTTAAAGTGCTGACTGCAATTTGTGATCACGGCTGTCGAATAATTAAAAAATTCTCTATGTTAACAGGAAAAGAAAGGACTGGAAACCATTTCGCATCATTTGCTTCTGTTGATACTTCCATTCTAAACGTGATATACGTGACATCAGATTTGGAAATACCGCGAATGTTATTTATGATTTAACAATGTTTCCTGTAAGACTTGTCTGTGATCGTGAATTATTCTCTCGAATATAGATCCTGTCGTTAATCACTTTCATCTCACATTCCGTTTAGGAGTGTCCACTTCACCTTCATACTATACAGATATATCTTCTTTTCCAGAGCGATAGTTGTTTTGATTTCTTTCTGAGAAATTACGTACTTCGTAAATATGCTAGCTGACAACGACAGACATTGTTATGAATAAAATAATAAGAATATCTATTTACAGTTACTATATATATATATATATATATATATATATATATATATATATATATATGTGTGTGTGTGTGTGTGTGTGTGTGTGTGTGTGTGTGTGTGTGTGTGTCGTGTACGCCAAATAAACCAAACAGACGATCGTATCCTATCACTACAGAGTGTGTACTCTGGGTCTCGAAATTACAACATTAGGTGGAGAGTACTCATATCATCCAACAGCCATTTTCGGAACAAGTGAAGTATTTCTACTCTGCAGTTCGTCATTATTATACGTATAAAATACATAAATAACAGAATATATTCCTCTTTTTCAGCTAACTACAAACAATAACTAGGCTAAAGTGAAGTTCAGCATTAATATTCATAAAGAAATAACGGAATTTGGGAAAAATGTATCACTAATTACTATTGATATGGCAATAGTGTCAAATGTAAATGTTAGTTACAAACTACGATGTTATTTAAACCAGGAATGAAATCTATGTGATATTTAATATTCAAGAACTTGCTAGCAGTGTTTCCAAGCGCGTATTGTTCATTACAGCATAATGGTTGACCCTAACAGTGAACCATCTGATGGAGTTTCAGGCACGAGATGTTATTTGCAAGTGAATGCTCTTTAGTAGTAGAGTAAGGCATATTAAAGATGATTTGCGACTGCGATTTCATTCAATGAAAGTCACAGGCTAAACTGAATTAATCATAGCACTGATTTCTGCACGGACCAACTCTAAGAAACGTACCGTGCGATATACCCTTGTTTTGGATTTAGAAACATTGTCAGTGAACGACGACATGCTAGCATTTTATATTATGTTTGTACACTTTCCTTTCAATATTAATTAGGCTATACGAAAGTTCAGCATTAATATTCCTAGAGATGTATAAAAAGAATTATACAAAAATATATCCTCAACTATTACTGATGTGACGATGGCGTCAAATGTAAATTCCCTTGAACATTACATTGTTGGTAGTTCTTATTCTTCTAGTTTCAGAGAGTAAGCGATCCTTTTCTATCGCTTGTAGAAGAGGTTGATACCAAGGTTCACTTACTTACATAATGTCTCTTCCATAAATTGGTTTACATAATAAGTATTCCTTATTCTTGCAATCCTCGTTCTGGTATCAGACACATCATCCTTTAGTCTCTTTGATTCCGTCTTCTTTTGAAGATTTGTAGAGCTATCACTTTAAAAAATTTAATTCTTGTTCTTTCCTTGTTTTCACAAATAACATTCTTGAGATTTGTCCTCATATAGCTTGCTATTAGACATCCAGGTCAATATCACAAATTATACAGCAGGAAGTGTGAGACTTGCTCGACAAGTTTAACATATAATTTTTGCTCGGACTGGATACTTAAAATCTAATTTTTGCTCAGACTGGATACTTGCCTCTAAAGGCCACAGCTTTGTCTTTTTTCTGAACATCTTCATTTTATATCCTGAATTGATGTTTTGAACTTAATATACAAATCTCTGGAGTTTATCCTGAGAAATAATTTGGAAACCAGTGAGCTTACATGTTATTCTTATATCATTATCATAAACATAAAATGGTATAGGGTATAAATATATATCTTAAATACTTATTGGTTAATGTATTATACTTTGTATAGTAACTTTTAACTATTTTATGTTTAACTCCCTGTGCGAGCGTTTTTTGTCTGTAATTTACATGCCGCTATGGTTTTGTGAGTTTTCCTCATGAAGAGTATATTAGTCCCTATTCTTTCAGCAAGTTTTATGTGTGTTCTCCCATGTTACGTGCCTATCAATAACAACGCCCAACAATTGATAGCAGTCTACAAAATTTATCATTGTGTCGTCACACTTAAGAAATATGTTATTTGATTTAGGTGATTTTCTTGCGCTAAACTGCTGTATCTCGTGTTACTAATGCGCTGTTTTCACTTATATATGCGTTTGCATGACTTAAGTATTCTCTCTTCCACGACCTCTTGAATCGACGGTTCCCATAACAGAAGTTGCACTTGGATACATGATCAACTTTTCACTAACAGTTCAAGGCTTTTATTTACATATAATACACATAGCAGTGGCTCCAACACTGAACCCGGCAGAATACTGTGGCTCATTAGCTCAAAATTGGAGCACATAATTATGTCTATTCTGTCAGTTCTGTTTTATCACATATTATTTTATAACGACAGCGTTTTTTCACACATCACGTAAAGTTTCCTTAAGCTTCATTACTGATCCTGTGAAAAAATATGAGCGATAGTAGTGATAATCTCCAGAAATAGTCTCTCAGAGTTTTTTAATGAATAAGTAATGCGCTGTCTTGTCAGGCGGAATTATGAACGGCTAACTTTCCCTCGGCCATCGAAGGGGTGGAAGCGTTTATTACAGTTCTGAAATTATAGAGGCCGACGCATTTCCCAAACAATACTCTACCCGAAAGGTAAGGTTCTACGTTTAGAGCCTCACGTCAAACTCTTCACGTTTTCTGGAGACGAAAATAAACTGGAGTAGCAGAATAGCATTGTCAGTACATTAAATCGAGAACAATGTTCATTTTATAAACCATTAATTATCTACAAATTCTTTGCTGTTGTTTTTAATGTTAAAGTTACATTATTACAACAGTGTCGTAAAAACAAATAATCATATGCACAAGTAGTATAGTACTAAAAGTTTGCTTATTGAGAAAGGGGACATTCACTGGCCTAAGTCGTGTGCCTATTGCCCCTTCTTTTTATGTTCATTGAGAAACATATGAAATTACTCGTACAGAATATGAACTGACTCGTGTTGTATACTCCTGCTGGCAACAAAACAGTAACATAGAATCTACACGGACCTTTATTCTTTTACTCGTCCTTTATCCCATTCATTCTTAAAATGTGGATATCATTGCGCAACGTTAAGTGTCAAATTAAAGACAGTCGTCATATCTGAGTTAAAACAATACTTTGTCCTATCCATCTATAATATTGCCTATTCATGGTTGTATGTCTGAGTTGCCTGAAGATGATACTGCTCGCAGAAAATGACACTCAAGAATAGTGACATCGAATAACCCAGAAATAAACGTTTGATCATAAATTTCGCAAAGCACATTCGGATCACATGCAGTTTGAAACGAACTGTATTCGCTAAAACTTATTTTAAACGCATAAGTAATACTTATCCCTTGTATGATCAACCAAAAACACCGACTCACAGTAACTTAATCATATAAACTAACGAAAATTCTTCGTATTTTCATAATAATCAATATCGTCAGCCATTTGAAAATTCATTGCTTTCTAAAATTCTCTTCTGCATTTTTCCATGCATTGCGGTGATCAACTGTATACGTTCATGGTGCTTCTGCCTGTTTCCTCACTCCATCTGTCCAAATTGCACCAGATGTAGAAAGGTCTTTGTTTATCTCTTGGAATCCAGCAAAGAACTTCCTTCTTCCATCTACCATTTACCCGCTTCCTTAAATGTCACAATTACTTCTTTCCCCCCAATCTTTTCCCAATCATGCTTGTGTTTACTTGTGTCTCCCACTAACTCCCAACATGCATGAAGCCACTGCTGAGCAATCCACTATTTTAGATTGATTTTCGCATTATAATTCTTCGTTGCACTACCACAAGCCAAAACTTGCAATACACATTGCAGACTTTCACATACAGACACAATGGAATCCACTATTGAAATGCATATTTCGGTCACCGAAATCTCTTGGGAATATAATTACTCTAACATTTATTTCTGCTCCTACCGATCGAGTCATTGTTTGCAGTTGCGCTAACGAACAAAATCGCTGCAACTACGTCCATGCTTTCGTTATCAACTTGATCTATTTTCTTAACATTACTTTAGCTTCATTATAATTGATTTTCAAGTTAATTTTCACCTTTTTTTATATTTGGTTTTTCCTGTTGCTGTGGAAATGTATCTGCACATAACAGTACAGTGTGTATCAAAAAGAATAATCCGATTTAAAAGAACCGTAACTTTTGTAATAAGATCTTATGGGAACAAACAGCTTAGGTCATCGGTCAAAAGAATCGTAACTATTATGTTATCTGAGATATGTGCGTGAACAGCCTACTACTGGACAGAGCAAACTCTCGAGTTTTACATGGTTCCCGTTAGGTAGCAGCAGTATATGCTCACTTCAGGTCTAGTAAAAATTAAAGTCAGGGCAAGAGAAAGCGTTTTGTGTTCTACGTTTTCCGCAGTGCGGGTCAGTAATACTTGTTCAGCATGACTTTCGTACTAGGTATGGTGTGGATCCTCCTACATAACACAGCATTTGACATGCTCGCTGCAGTGTGGGAACAATTTGAATACCGCACTGACATACGCCGTGCCTTGAAGGGGACCATACTGAACAGCTATGAAAAGGTATGAAAAGAAACTTTTTGAGTTCCCCGTTCATCAAAAAAGAAAATTCATTGTATATTGCATTGATTGATATTATTTTTCTTTATTTTCTTTACTTAAATATAAGCTATATGTAAACTGAACGAGGTATAAGCCGAAGACATGGCCAAAAGTAAATTAACGAATTGTTTTGTGGCAAGGGTAATGTTTTGACACATCGTTAAATCTCTGTAAGAAACAAAGTAAGAAATATGCTCTTCAGTTTATTAAGTCACATATCTTCACCCTTTTGTTCGGGAATTGGTGGCGTACGGACGTATGCTTGGATCCGTCGTACCAGCATTGTTAAAAACGTGTATTTTAACCATTCATAACAGTATCATAAAAAGTTATTAGAAGAGGAATATTTACCCTCAAGGTTCATCATTTCAATCGCTGGCGAGGTCCTGCATCAAGACGTCCGGTGCAGACAAGAAAAATTAACGTCTGGAGGAGCGTTCCTGCGCCGACATTGTCACACTCAAGATTAAACAAAATTGAATTAATATGAAGGTAATGACTCAGACGTGATAGGCACCTATTGAACTTGGTTTACTTATACTAAAGATACTGTGTTTCATGTGTTTACGAACTTATACACAGATCGATAATTTCAATGGTGCAGTGATCATTAGGTACCGCACACTACTGGAAGCAGCAGTAAGTAATGCAAATCATGTATACTGACCTTAAATGCAATGATATTCATGGTCTGTTGATATTGGTATCATTTAAAGTTCACCCAAGACTGTGCACAGATTCATAAATTACCTTCAAAATTTTCTCAACTATTCTTTCCAATTATTCAACCAATTATTAATCCATTTCCACGTACAAATGCCTATTCAATATGTTTATTAGTTTGAGAAATATAGACGTGCCAAATACGATTATTCTTTTTGATATACCTTGTACTATATTTTTATAATATTTGCCGTACCATTCATTCTGACAAATAAAGACAATCAGCCTTAAAAATACATGACATAGAAATAACAAAAACAACTAAAATTGAAAGCATTTAGGATTACTCCTAGATGCTATACAATAGAAATGTTACGACTTCCTGTATAATTTATTTCAGCAAGAATATTGCATTAAATTAACATTTTGCGTTAAAAAGTGGTTGTGCGTCAGTGTAACAATTATTTTTCCTAGATTTGTCTTGTAGCTATATTTTCTAAATACTTTTTTATTTCCTGATGTTCAGGTAAACTTTTTTTTTAGATTCATAAGTCGTATGGCTTGTTTGATGCGGCCCATCACAAATTCCCCTACTGCGCCAACCTCTTCATCTCAGAGTATCACTTACATCCTACGTTCTCAGTTATATCTGCGTCTGCATGACTACCCTGCAGTTCACAATTAATTGCTTGTCAGAGGCGTCACTGAACCACTTTCAATCTATTTCTCTGTTGTTCATTTTTAAACAGCGAGTGGTAAAACAGAACATAAATCTTTCCATGTGAGCTCTGATTTTTAATACTTTCTCTGATCTTTTTCGATGATATTACCCCTCTTTCCCTATAGCTTATCTCTTTTTTTCTCAGAATTTAGAATATCATGCACCATTTTACACTGTCAAACGCTTTTTCTAGGTCGAAACATCCTGTGAGCGTATCTTTATTTTCCTTCAATCTTTCTTCCGTTATCAAATGACTCTCTGGCGCCATTATCCTTCCTAAAGCCTAACTGATAATCATCTAACAGATCGTCAAATTTCTTTTCCAATCTTATGTATATTATTCCTGTCAACAGCTTGGATGCATCAGCTGTTAAGCTGATTGTGCGATGGTTTTCGCACGTATCTGTCCTTGCTCTCTTCGGAATTGTGGGAATGATGTTTTTCCGAAAGTCTGAAGGCACATCAAGAGTCTCATACTTTATACACGTTCTAAACATTTCATGTTGAGAAACAGTAGTTATCGGAACGTAACATGTTCTTTAAGGTTTCACGTAAATCGAATGAGTGAATCTACACAGTGAAGCACTTCCTTCTTTGCGATAAAGAGATTTGCAAGAGACGTAGGTTACATAAACAGGTGGTCGGAGAAACTGGCATCGTGAAATGGTGACGCATCAGTAGAAGTCACGTTTGGTTATTGATTTCTTGTAAATTATTCAAATTCTTATATCACTCATTTGTACAGGAATACGATTTTTACAGATTCGTCAGTTCTTCGGTAATCAGCAAGCTTCGCGCTTTCTCCTTCATCAGTTATATTGCTACTAAATTATTCTATTGCTCTTTTGCGGAGTACTACGTCATCAGTATCAAAATTAAATATGCGTCACAAAATTATTGTTATGTTTAGTGTTTATTGCAGTTTTCTTCCATTAAGACATCGAGAAGCATTTCGATTTCAACAAATAGCGAATATGAGTTTTAATCGTCACCTCTAAAAAATTAAATTAGGTAATTAATTTTTTGTTTGGTTGCAGTTAAATGTCTGTAGTTCTGGTAAAAACTGATATCCCCAAGCTGCAGTACCGTAGCACGCCACTAGAGGTGAGAAAACAAAATAGCACAGCCCATCTCCGCTACAGTGAGGTGAAAAAAGTCATGGGATAGCGACATGCACATATACAGATGGTGGCTGTATCGCTTATACAAGTTACAATAGGGTATTGCACTGGGCGACCTTTCATTTGGACTTAGGTGATTCATGTGAACAGTTGTCCCACGTGACAATTACCACTCGGCGGGAATTAACAGACATTGAACACGGAGTGGTAGTTGCAACTAGACGTGTGGGATATTCCATTTCGAAAATCGTTAGGGAATTCAATATTCCGAGATCCACAGCGTCAGGAGTGTGCCGAGACTACCAGATTTCAGGTATTACTTCTCGTCTCGCAAACGCACTGGCCGACGGTCTTTACCTACCGACCGGGAGCAGTAACGTTTGCGTAGAGTTGTCAGTGCTAACAGACAAGAGACACAGCGTGAAATAACAGCAGAAATGAAAGTGGGACGTAAGACGAACCTATCCGTTAGGACAATGCAACGAAATTTGGCGTAAATGGGCTATAGCAGCTGACGCCGTTGCGAACAGCAATAAATCATCTTCAGCGTTTCTCCAGGACTCGTGTCGAGCGAGGTAAAGCTGTGGCAGCATACTGGGCTCACATTCGAGAGGACGACGGTTCAAACCCTCGTCCGGTCATCCTGGTTTAGGTTCCTTTGGAAGAGCATGGCCGATTTCCTTTTCCATCCTTCCCTAACCCGAGCCCGTGCTCCATCTCCAGTGATCTTGTAGTCGAAGGGACCTTAAACTCTAACCCCCTCCTCCTTTAGAGCTCGCGACCGTATCGGCTGGACCCTACACAGCTGGAAAACCTTTCCCTTATCAGATGATTTCAGTTGGTAAGAGCCGATGGTAGGGTTCGAGTATGGCGCAGACCCAATGAAGCCATGGACCCAAGTTGTCAACTAGGTACTGTGCGAGCTGTTGGTGGCTTCCTTATAGTGTAGGCTGCGCCTACATGGAATGCACTGGGTCCACTGCTCAAACTGAACCGATAATTGGCTGGAAATGGTTATGTTCGGCTACTTGGAGACCATTTTGTGGCGTGCTAAGGGACTGCAGCTTGGGGATATCATTGTTTACCAGGACTGCAGACATTTGCCTAAAGACAAACAAAAACGAAATTACCTTTTTTTTCCCTCTTGGGATGATTTAAGCTTTGTCTAGCCCACCTAAGTTTCCGCAATGACCTTTTTGTAGTATCCGGATTTCTTGTTGGTCTTCCTTCTTGAACTCTGGTTTCTTCACTTGCAAGGTCTACGTTACTGGTTTGAAACCATTACTAAAATTTCTGCTCTATTTACTTTGCCGCTGTTTCTGACCAATTAATTGCTCCTTAACTTTTGCACTTGTTACAAATATCACAAATACTTGTTGATATGTGCCAAATGTCATTTTTTCTATTCCACTAGATGATAATGTTATTGCAGACGCTGCCATGTGTTGATCAAAAAATCCAATTTTTTCAGACACCTCGATAAATTGTTACCACCGCATGCAACGAGCTAGGTGTATAGTTTTATAGGGACGTGTCACCATATTAGATACGTCCCCAATAAAATACTGTGATTACATCTACATCTTCATACATACTCCGCAATCCACCATACGGTGCGTGGCGGAGGGTACCTCGTACCACAACTAGCATCTTCTCTCCCTGTTCCATTCCCAAACAGAACGAGGGAAAAATGACTGCCTATATGCCTCTGTACGAGACCTAATCTCTCTTATCTTATCTTTGTGGTCTTTCCGCGAAATGTAAGTTGGCGGCAGTAAAATTGCTCTAGAGTCAGCCTCAAATGTTGCTTCTCTAAATATCCTCAGTAGCGATTCACGAAAAGAACGCATCCTTTCCTCTAGAGACTCCCACCCGAGTTCCTGAAGCATTTCCGTAACACTCACGTGATGATCAAACCTACTAGTAACAAATCTAGCAGCCCGCCTCTGAATTGCTGCTATGTCCTCCCTCAATCCGACCTGATAGGGATCCTAAACGCTCGAGCAGTACTCAAGAATAGGTCGTATTAGTGTTTTATAAGCGGTCTCCTTTACAGATGAACCACATCTTCCCGAAATTCTACCAATGAACCGAAGACGACTATCCGACTTCCCACAACTGCCATTACATGCTTGTCCCACTTCATATCGCTCTGCAATGTTACGCCCAAATATTTAATCGACGTAACTGTGTCAAGCGCTACACTACTAATGGAGTATTCAAACATTACGGGATTCTTTTTCCTATTCATCTGCATTAATTTACATTTATCTATATTTAGAGTTAGCCGCCATTCTTTACACCAATGACAAATCCTATCCAAGTCATCTTGGATCCTCCTACAGTCACTCAACGATGACACCTTCCTGTACACAAATCTGAGGCCAATCTTCGTTGTACTGATTACTTTCTGTTTATTAGCTGTTTTGTCTCTTTTCTAAACAACACCTTTTCCTTTTTTATCGGCAATTGCTCATACGATTCTGCCAGCACCTTACATTATTAGTACATTTAATGTCTACGATAGCAGTGTATATTACATACATCTAAAATACGTTGTGAACTAACCTCAAAGTTCTGTTCATTATACATGCCATTTGCTAGTAAAACGCAAAAACTGCCTGCAGTACTGTTGGTAAAATATAATAGCGTTATCAAAACTGAGTTTTTGATGTGCTTGAAAATAAAAAGTTTACGATCAGTATTCAGCAGGAGTTTTTACTCATGGCAATGAGACAGGGACTCTTAATGTGAAAATCAAAAACGGATGGTTAGTTACCTAACAAAGGAGAAATGCCAGTTGGGAGTTCCTAGAAAGGAGAGGAGTACCAGCAATTGAATTAGGGGACAGAATGCATCGGAGGACGTAACTCTGCAGTGCAAATTAGCTAGGTATGGAAGGAACTCGTATTGAGGCGAATGGATGATTCATGTGCTAAGACAGTTCTTAGCTGGATTCCAATACAGCAGAATTATCTATGGAGTGAGTGCTTTTTGAAGCCAGCGTTCATTACCTCCAAAGTCAAGTGACTATGTTTGGCGTAAGATTTGCCCATAGGCTCCATAAAGATTCTGAACGCTGTTATACCACTTGAACAGTATTCATTCAAATAGATCGTGGCATATATACACGCAGTTCATAGGTACATTAACAATTTGTATTCTATATCTGCAATGAAATGAGCTTAACACTTTGAAGAGATAAATACAAGGGCATTTCGCCTGTTTGTGATAACAGTCGCAGATTTCTCATTTATTTCATTTCTTCATTTATTTATTTTATTAGAGAAATAGAAAACATAACCACCACTATTTTTTAGGTTTTTACAGCGCTATATAACATTTTTTAAAGATCTTTTGCTTCAGCGGCATTGCGAAATAGCTCTCTACTACGTCCTAGTGAAAGCATCCCGAAAGTCTTCGAGTTCCGAGTTACAACACGCAGCAAATTAGCGATTGAGATGTTTCTAAGGAACTAAATTTTATGACCAAACGAAACTACAATCGTCTGGCCGTAACTCTTTGATTGTATTTGGCACAGGACTCATCGAACTACAACGAATGAAATGTTAGTTCACTGTATTACATGAATGATACAACACTTTGCCACAAAAATGGGTGATAATGTATAACTGTCATTGACGATTAAAATATGACTTCATGCACTAATTAAACTGTTCTTTTGAAGTGCAATTTCCAACATTTACCGAAGTAGATTCCCGGTTTTCGGTCCACAGACCCAAAACTGAGATGATTATCGATGGTGTGGAACAAATCAGAAAACATAACATAAAAAACATAAAACATCTGTATATAATACTCAATACCCTGACCATTTGGAGATCAGATTTGTCAAAATCTGCCGGCCGGAGTGGCCGAACGGTTCTAGGCGCTTCAGTCTGGAACCGCGCGACCGCTACGGCCGCAGGTTCGAATCCTGCCACGGGAATGCATGTGTGTGATGTCCTTAGGTTAGTTAGGTTTAAGTAGTTCTAAGTTCTAGGGGACTGATGACCTCAGATGTTAAGTCCCATAGTGCTCAGAGCCATTTTTTTGTCAAAATCTGTGAATACATTACAGTAAACTGGAACTGCTAATATTTACAGAATTAATGCACTGTCAGAATGAAACATAGTTATGCACTTTTAATAAGTTTATCATACTCAAAAAACCTAATCTAGACTGATATGACAAAGTGTTGTCAAAATTGCAATCTCTCAGACATTTTTACTAATGCTGTTCTAACAGCCTCTCTTAAGAAATTCATCTATAGAGTAGAAGGAGTTGCCCATCAAAAAGTCTTTCAAACTCTGTTTAAACTATGCTTTATCTGAAACCAAGTTTTTAATAATTGCTGGGAATTTATTGAAAATTTGTGTTCCTAAATAGTGGACCCCTTATTGGACCAATGTAAGTTATTTTAGGTCTTTATGCAGATTGTTCTTATTCCTAGTACTGATACTATGTATTGGGCTATTGGTTGAACAAATTTCACCAACGAATAAATATAGTGAGAACAAGTGGTTGGAACACAAAGTTTGTTGAATAGGTTTTTACATGATGTTCCTGAATTTACATCACCAGTGAGTTTTATTACACGTTTTTGCACACTAAAAAATTTTGGTCGTTTTGACGGTTTACCCCAGAATATGATACTATATGATATAATAGAATGAAAGTAAGCAAAGTATGTAAAACGCCTGTTGTCCCTTGCACTCAACATACAAACTTTATTTGTCTACACACCATATTACACAAGAATGCGAAACACTCAAAACCTTAATCGACCTCCTTTAACTAAGTTTAGATCGGCTGAAGGCCACACTCAAAATGCAAGACTTAAGGCCTAAGCAAAAAATTAAAATACAAGATTCTTCTGGAGGATTGACCCAAAATATTTTATAAATCTTTAATCTAAACAGGCTGAAGGCCTTAGCACTTTAATTTAAACGGAACTCGGCTAGAGGCTGCATGTTACGCAATTAGAAGTGTTTCAGTCAAACGGCAGAAGGCCTTATCTTCAAACATTTCAAGCAAATTCGGCTGAAGGCCTCATAGCAAAGCATCACAATCTTAGAAACATCAATTTAAGAGATATTAAACTCTGCTGAAGGCCACACATTAACACAATAATTTAACGGCTTAAATCCTTAAAATATTTCATGCAAAATTCAGGAGAAAACCCCATATAAAAAATAACAAACTTATGCCTTAAGGGAAAGACAAGAACATAAATTCAGGATACACAAAAATCAACCAAATAACTAAAACTCAAAGAGGGAAGTTACTATGTAACAGACACGGAACGGCGCTCAGAAGTTTCAGCGGTCGGCCTGGAATTGTAACACTAACGCCCGTTTAGGCGAGACAGGCAGCCTGACCAACTATCTCTAAATCAGAAGGCAACCCAACCGACAGACAGCATTTAAAGCATTGCTCAGTCGAACTGACACAGGGTACACAGCGTTCCACGAAACACTGCCACAAGAAAATCAAACACTCGTAAAACGAATCCATGATGAACAGCTAGAACAATTCACAGGCGGACACACACACAAAACCGAAAGACGGTCGGTGACGAAACACACGTCGTCTGACCAGACGTCCGACCAACAACCAACCAAGGGCGTTGCCACTCAAACCATGTGTGCCAGCAACGGTCGGGTGAGTCTTGACTATCCGGAGCTCACTGCAACTGCAACCCGACTCACCCCGATATCCGTCCGGAACTGGGAGACACGGCGATCCGGGCACACTGGCTCGGACCCAATCACGCAGAGGTAACTCTTGCCCATTGGCCACGACGTCTCCGTACAAGATGATGATGATGATGATGATGATTGGTTTGTGGGGCGCTCAACAGCGCGGTTATCAGCGCCCGTACAATTTCCCAACCTTTGCGCAGTCCAATTTCGCCACTTTCCTGGATGATGATGAAATGATGAGGACAACACAAACACCCAGTCATCTCGAGGCAGGTGAAAATCCCTGACCCCGCCGGGAATCGAACCCGGGACCCCGTGCTCAGGAAGCGAGAACGCTACCGCGAGACCACAAGCGGCGGACTCCGTACAAGAAGAAACCGAGCCACGTCCAGCAAGGTGATCCAGTGACGAGGCCCAGAAACGGTCAAAAGGCCAAACACACGTCGCCCAAAGAGGTGATGGGCATCAAAAAAATATTTTAGCCTTCGAAGAAGAAATTTGGTGATTGAATTTTCGTGAAAATATCTTGCTGCCAACAAAAATGCTTTTGTTTTGATGATTGCCACCCCGATTAGGGTATCATATCCATAACTTTTTCGCGGTAATACAAAAAGAGATGTCCTCCTTTGAACTTTTTCGATGTCTACCGTCAATCGTATATGGCAACTATCCGAAACCGCTACAGTCTGGAGCCGAGCGACCGCTACGGTCGCAGGTTCGAATCCTGCCTCGGGCATGGATGTGTGTGATGTCCTTAGGTTAGTTAGGTTTAATTAGTTCTAAGTTCTAGGCGACTGATGACCTCAGAAGTTAAGTCGCATAGTACTCAGAGCCATTTGACCATTTTGACCGCTTGGGCAGTAAGCTACCAGACCATGGACAAGCGTAGTGTAGGCATTCTCTGTATAAAATCTGGTGCTTCTTCTAAGAGATTTTCCAATGAAACAATGCGTATTTTTCTTCCGTCGTTACAACTACAAGAAAATGCATGTTTTTGTCGGCAGAAGCGTTTCGCTTTATTGAAATAAAGCATCATCAGTGATCCGTAATGAAAGACATTTACAATTTGATTTGTTTTATAGATCGAGAAACAGTTCGTTAACAGATTGTTGATTTTTACGTACTGTAATTACTGCTTGATTTTTCGCCTATTTCAGGAAATGTCTTTTGCTAGCACGTCTTTCGTTTCTTTCTTCGTTAGGCACATTGGTTCGTCTTCCTCTCAACTTTTTCTGTGTGATCGTTCCAGTTTAAGTTGTTCTTTATTGTAATCCCTAGTATAAATGTAATTTATAGCGTTCAAACGCAGTATATGTTCCAAAATCCTGAAAATCGACGTCAGTGATATGGGTCTGTAGTTCAGAAGGGTACTCCCCTTCCCTTTCTTGAGTACTGGTATGACCTGTGCAATTTTCCATTCTTCAGGTGGTGATCATTCGTCGATTAAGCAGTTGTATGTGATTGCAGAGTATGGAGCTATTATATTAGCCTTCTGTGAAAGGAGATTCTGGACTAGACGAGTTGTCTTTACTAAGTGGTTTAGCCGGCCGGTATGGCCCAGCGGTTCTAGGCGCTTCATTCTGGAACCGCGCGACCGCTACGGTATCAGATTCGAATCCTGCCTCTGGCATCGATATATGTGATGTCGTTAGTTAGGTTTAAGTAGTTCTAAGTTTTAGGAGACTGATGACCTCAGATGTTAAGTCCCATAGTACTCAGAGCCATTTGAACCATTTCAACTAAGTGGTTTAAGTTGCCTCCCTACGTCGAGGATATCGACTTCTAAGTTTCTCATGTTTGTAGCTGTTCTTGATTAAAATTCTGCGATATATACTTCTTAATGTGTGAAGGAGTATAGTAACTACGCTCTAGTGAGACTGTTCTGTATCTGAATGTTTGTTTGTGTATTTTCAAAGAATGGCTCTAAGCACTATGGGACTTAACATCTGAGGCCATCAGTCCCCTAGACTTAGAACTACATAAACCTAACTAACCTAAGTCCATCACACACATCCATGCCCGAGGCAGGATTCGAATCTGTGACCGTAGCAGCAGCGCGGTTCCGGACTGAAGCACCTAGAACCGCTCGGCCACAGCGGCCGGCGTTTGTGTATTTTGCATTGGATTGTTTCGGGGGAAGAGACCAAACAGCGAGGTCACGGTCTCATCGGATTAGGGAAGGACGGGGAAGGAAGTCGGCCGTGCCCTTTCAAAGGAACCATCCCGGCATTTGCCTGGAGCGATTTAGGAAAATCACGGAAAGTCTAAATCAGGATGGCCGGACGCTGGATTGAACCGTCGTCCTTCCGAATGCGGGTCCAGTGTGCTCACTACTGCACCATCTCGCTCGGTTGTGACACTTCTGCCACTCAATGTAACTGGGTTTTCTCTTTTGATGCTGTCAATTGGCAGGATGAGCATTCTAAAGCATTCTGTCAGGGTGAAAATATTAAATAAATTAACTTTTCTCTCTTAACAACATGTGGGCAGGGTGGGTTCTTCCTTGGCTCGGGTATGAGGTCGAATGAAACATCATTTTTACATAAGATAACTTTTATTGAAGATTTGTACAACTGTATCTTACGGGATGTTCTGGTTCGGAGAGCGGCAGCTGTGTCGTTTGCGTCGACCAGCGGAGCGGCGCGGCGGGGGAAGGCCAGTGTCCCGGACTCGAACCACGGACTCCCGCTTGCCAGTCTTCGGCTGTCAGGTCTTCATCCCAGCTCACAGGTGACTGCTGATGTGAGGCCGTCTCCTTCCCGTCCTCACGAGTCACCCGGGTGCGTAAAAATCAGACTTCAAATACCTTTTAACTTCTGTCTTCTGGCGCTGAGGCTGCTGCTTGCTATTCCATTACAGCGGCGGACTTGGTGCGTCTGTGCATGATGTAGTCTCTTCTTGCATGACGGTCTTCAGCACCGAAACTGACTTAAAACAACTGCTACGCTTCTTCACTTCTTCGTTTCTTCGTCGCTCGTCTCCGTCTTCGTCTCCGTCTCCGTCTACGTCTTCCGTCCTCGTCTTCATCTGTCGGGCCCACTGCGTCTCGCGTATTTATTCACTTCAGTTTACTGGAGGTGAACGACTTCACGGCCATTGCCTCTTCTGTCACGTTGAAAAGATTCTCGAAGATTCTTCTTAACGTCGGTCATTGGCTCTTGGAATGTAGGCGAGGGCCTTTGCTCACATGCGACAACTGAGAAACACGTGAGCCGGTCATTGCCTCTTCTGTCACGTTGAAAAGCTTCTCGAAGAATCTTCTTAACGTCGGTCATTGGCTCTTGGGATGTAGGCGAGGGCCTTTGCTCACATGCGACAACTGAGAAACACGTGAGCCGGTCGGGCGATGCCCTGACGGCTGAATCGACAGCGCCCGCTTATGTGGAACTTGCTGACTTCACGGTCATTGTCTCTTCTGCTCTGCTGTTGTGCACGCTGTGTGCCAGTATGTAACTCTCCAAACTAAAGCAAGTTTTCCATTTATATTCTAATTTCTAGTTCACTTTGATTTCACTAATTTATTTACTTATGTACCACTCAACATATGAAACCAGTTTTAGGCAGAAGTAAAGATTTACACCGTAAGGGTAGTTTTTATCAATAGTTTTGAAGAAAGGAGGCACTAATCTTTGATTTTGTAGCGGAATATACGATGTAGGAGAGGTGCTGTACGAACGTTGATCGAGAACGGATAATTCAGGTCGTAAAACTACTTCCCACAGAAGGAAAGGATCCAGATTCGCCTGCCGGAGTGGCCGAGCCGTTCTGGGCGATACAGCCTGGAAACGCGCGACCAATACGGTCGCAGGTTCGAATCCTGCCTCGGCCATGGATGTGTGTGATGTCGTTAGGTTAGTTAGGTTTAAGTAGTTGTAAGTTCTAGGAGACTGATGGCCTCAGCAGTTAAGTCCCATAGTGCTCAGAGCCATTTGAACCATTTGATCCAGATTCAATTCCCTCTGCGGTACAAGTTTAAATCTGTGATTCTTGAGTTTCTCCCAGCGTATTTGATATTCAAAATATCCACGGGTGTACTGCCGGTCACAGTGTCCAACGGGCACTATGCTTTGTTAATTTTTTCAAATTGTTGCATCCTTGCGCCCCCGATTACCAGATGTACATCTAGCGGTTCTCGGCTAACGCCCCCGGTTACAGGAGTCAAGGATAACACTTTATTAATAATTGTAATACAAAGTAATATCACCAGTTACAGTTACATTCTCAGCAAGTACACCAAGTCCTTTCATCCATACATATATTTTCTCATCATTAGAAACTTTTCTACATGAACGTGTATACAAAGTAAAAGGCATATTACTGTAGACCGGCAGTACACCCGTGGATATTTTGATTAAGTTTAAATCTGTCTATATGCTGCATCTGCACTACAGAAATCATTCTGTGGTGTGTGGCAAAGAGTACATAGTGCGGCAGTGTCATCTTCCTCCCTTCCTATTCTACAGGGTGCCGATTACTGCACTATATGGAATAAAATCGTCATTACTTCTGAACGGTTTGCGTTAGGACGTGCAAACTGCCCTGTTGGCCGCGGGGCATGATGGGAATTAGTAAGTGCATGCACACGTGCCTCGTTGTTGTCGACCATTTGCACGTGAAAATATCACGGTGCAGCGTGCGTGAGCGTACAGCGCTTGTGGAGGCCTACTAAGAGAGCAATAACAGTACAACTGCGGCTCAGAGGAAGTTTGCAACCGATTTCAAGCTGAAGACAACCGCCCCTGTTGCGCTAACACTCAATAATAATTTGATTCGCAAGTCTGAGAGAACGAGTAGTGTTCGTGATGACAGTGTTGACAATCTCGGGCGTCCAAAAAGGGTGAAAACGCCTGAAAACATCGAGAAGACACGCGCTGTGTTTCAAACAAGCCGCAGGAAATCGATCACACGAGCTGCACAATAGGTGAGAATCAACCAGGAGACACTGTGACAAATTATTGTTGAAGACCTGCGTCTCTACCAATACAAGAATCAAACCCATCAGCCGTTAAGCTTCAGGGCCATGGAACAGTGGTTGTGTTTCGCCAACACTATTGTTCACTGAATTGACGAACAGGACTCTGATGTGAATATGGTTTGGTTTAACAACGAAGCCCACCATTTGGATGGATTCGTCAATAAGCAAAACTGGCGCATTTGGGGAACTGAGAATCCAAATTTCGCGATCGAGAAGTCTGTTCGCCCTAAACAGGTGACTGTATGGTGTGCAATGTCCAGTCACGGAAAAATCTGTGCGATATTCCTTGATGTCACGGTGACAACCGAACGGCACGTGAATGTTCTGGAAGATGATTTCGTCCCCACTATCCAAAGTGACCCTTATTTCGACAAGATGTGGTTCATGCAAGACGAAGCTCGACCCCATAGAAGCTGGAGAGTGTTTGATGTCCTGGAGGAGCGCTTTGGGGACCGCATCTGACTCTGGGTACCCAGAGGCCACTACCATGGGCCTCGATTGGTCGCCGTATTCTACGAATCTGAACACATGCGACTCTTCTTTTGTGGGGCTATATTAAAGACAAGGCGTACATCAATAACCCCAAAACCATTTCTGAGCTGCAAACAGCCATTCAGGAGGCCATCGGCAGCATCGATGTTCCGATACTTCAGGAGGTCATGCACAATTTCACTATTCGTCTGCGCCAAATCATTGCCAATGATGGCAGACATATCGCATGTGTCATAACCTAAATCCGAATATCGTTAGTGACGTTTACATGTTGAATAAAGTGTGTGCACACCGTAGTATGTACCTAATTTACGTTTTTCTTCCATACAGTGCAATAACTGTCATCCTGTATCTATGGATCGCAAGCGAGAAGAAACCCTGGACAAATATCTTCCGTGAGCCCAAATGTCTCTAATCCTAGCGTCGTGGTCACTTCATGTTGGAGAAAGTTGTATATTTCTTGATATGGTACCAGTAAATCCCCGACTCTATGAAGAATCGAACTCGATTGTACAAAATAGCTTTCAACGTCTGATTACCTCACAAACGAGTTAATGCGTAAAATGTTTCACTTCAAGGGTGTAAGCAAAAAGAAGTTTAAGAAAGGTTTGAAATTATGCTTAAAGTTTGTTGGGAGTCGCTAAACGCTCTTATTACGAACCACTGGATGAATTTATCTGGATTATTTACGCTCCGTTTTAAGCAAACCCTAGTTGTTAAGACATATCAATGCTTATGCCCTCATATTTCCTGAACTACGTGTTGTACAATGATATAATTTTGTAGGTACATTCAGTGATACCCGTAGATATTGTCTGTTATCAGTGCTGCAATAAAGTAGGTAGTATAGAAGTAATAAATGGAAACATCATGCCTGAAGCTAAAGTTTGACTGTATCAGCAGTGAAAACGCATTAATCTATATACTTTTATCCTTTTATTATTTTGTAGGGGATATCAATAAGAAAAGTTTCGCAAAAATTTGAAATTGTTGAAAGTTAGTTGGAAGCCGTTAAGAGCTGTCATTCTCAACTACTGGTTGAATACAGTTCGGGTCTTACGGCGTCATCGGTTTCGCTGCCTCATGACAAACACACAGTTTCTAATTGTAATACGTGTCTTGCATAACATTATACCTCTTAATGAACATATTATGGCAGTGTTTTGAATTTTTAAATTCTGTCGATAATTGCGTGAAATATTGAAAATCAAATTTTTGTTGCCCCTGGAAGCCGTCAGATAGACAGCCTGCAACTGGTACTGGGTTCCGGTATAGCGATTTAGTAATACTCAGCGTGTCCCATAAGGAATGATCAATATTCAGTGATATAACATGACCAATCGTTCGAAATTCTAGTAAACATGGGCTCTAAAATGCTTACCTTAAGAGCTATGAGCGCTTCCTCATCTACGATATTGTGACACAAATCTCTTCAACTGCAAGCTTTTTGCTTTTCATAGTTTGAGAGGCCTTTAAGTATTATCGGATTTGATACATTTTTTTAATATTCCCACCGCTTTTTCATTTCAGTGTCCCCCTTATATCTTGGTATCATGGTGTCATTGACGTGATATGAGTCACTTTTTGACTTCTGGAGTCACACTTTTCACGTTTTATCTTCCTTTATTTAATTTAAACGTATGTATGGACTGTGATCCCTTGTTATCTCTCTTTCACCTTTTGTATATAAGACAGCTGAAAATAGACTCACTGGAGGTGTTGAGGACGGTGTGATTCAGTTACGAGTAATGCCGTACATTAAGGCATTAACGTACAACGTGAATAGTAATGGACCTGTGAATTTTAAAATTTTCCCAGCGAATTGACTGTTCAAACAAATTTCGGGCTTGCAACCGGTCGTCGTTCAATACGTCGCACGATATTTTCGAAAGTCTGCGACGGCTCACCTGAAGATGACTGGCAGGTGCCCAGTTGAAATATGGGCTGCAAGTCCGAAATTTGTTTGAACAGTAATGGTCCTATTAGGCTTCGCCGCACCACAGGAGATACTACTTAAGAGATTTTTTTTTTTGGTGTTTAGCTGTCGACTGCCATGTGTTTGCCATACTGTCCCGATAACTAAACCTCACGGGAAAAGTCAATGGTTGGCATAGGCTGTCCAGCAAACCCAATACACTGGCTACGTCGATTGTAGCCTTTACAAAAACGCACCGGAATTAACTTTCCGGCACAGATAAAATGCTATATATCTCGTCCAAGATGAATGATTTATGCCTGACAGGCACGTCGTAATTTTTATTCCCCTTTGTGGAAGGCCGGGTGCGATGCCACACGTCACAACTGGCACAGCGTCCAGGCAGTCGATGTGTGCGTGCTTTCGAGCATGTGTGTGTGTGTGTGTGTGTGTGTGTGTGTGTATGTGTGTGTGTGTGCGTGCGTGTTTGTGCGTGCGTGCGTGTGGCGCGCGCCAAGTAGCGGGAGGCGCCATGCAAACAGTCTGAGTGTGCGTATCTGTGGACACATGTATCACTGTATTAAGTGAGTGTACACACGCGGGTGCTAGAACACGGCTGTGTATTTCTGTTTCATTACGGAACTGTAATTTACTCTCTTGTTCCTAGGGACGAATGTGTGTTGTTGGAAGCTGGAAAATCCATGCGTTTACTCTAGTTCACTACGACACTTCTATAGGATAGCAATCTAGGTAACAGGTACAAAAGCAACTTCGTAATGAGTTGTACGGGTGAACGCACATACGTTTAAAACACGATATTTGTTCGGGTATTTAATATATTCTCTACCAGACAAACTACACTCCTTCCCGAAAAACATGAACTTAACTCATCACCGCACTTTCGAAAATCGTGTGATTAAAGATATCCTTCAGACTGTCAACTCTATTTACTAAATCAGTTGCTAATGTTAAGCCGGCCGGAGTGGCCGTGCGGTTCTGGGGGCTACAGTCTGGAGCCGAGCGACAGCTACGGTCGCAGGTTCGAATCCTGCCTCGGGCGTGGAGTGTGTGATGTCCTTAAGTTAGTTAGGTTTAATTAGTTCTAAGTCGTAGGCGACTGATGACCTCAGCAGTTAAGTCGCGTAGTGCTCAGAGCTATTTGAACCATTTGCTAATGTTAAATAATCTTGTCTTCAGTTTCACCATGAGTAGGTTGCCTATCTATTTGCAGAATTAAGTTACAATTTTTGGTTTTGAAATAACGCTGTTAATCAGTTCATGCTGTAGACTTACGATCACAGTTATGTGTTTCAATAACGTATTTTGTTCGATAGCTTGTTAGTAATGACACCTGAAGAAATCATTAAAAATCTTAATTTTTCGTTCTGTAAAATGAATTTTAGTTTTTTAATGTACAAAACCCCTGATGTGTCCTTACCTCTTAACTGCTGGGTACGTCTCGACTAATAGCAATCACCGCTGTTGTGAAGTTTGATCTTCACCCATAATTTATAACCACAACATAATGAATTAATTTCAATTTTGACTGGCATGTAACGTAAAATATATCACCAGATGATGACTAAATAGGATGAATAAGATTTAATTTTCGAACAGCGTGCGTTGAGTGATTTCACAGAAACTGAAATGGACTAATTTGGTGGGGGTGTGTTAGACACACAATCTTGCTGCAGCTGTGACATAAATCTGAGACTAACAATTAGTAATTCAGCTTCTCATTATGTCCGCATAAAGCAAGTGTCAGAGTCGAAAACAAACAAATTATATAAAGAATGCAATTAATGTCAAGGAAAATACACAAAACGCTCCTTTTAAGTGTCAAATCTGTGCTGTTATTCTATGGAATTGTTTCTATAAATCAGTTGCTTTAAATGCTCACTGCCGAACCCTTAACAAAACGTGAATGCTTAAGGGAATATGATGATATCGTGCTCATACCACCCCCCCCCCCCCCTTGCAATGAGTATCCTATAAACTAGCTGCAAATCTTTTCTAAATTTCTTTAAATATTCTACGATCTGTTTCGGATTTGAGGAGCACATCTTCAGATGTTTAGCACAACAAAAGTTCTAAATCCGCTCTAAGACAAAGAAACGGCGTACCATGAAGGAGTCATGCAAAATGGATACAAAATTCTGTTCATACAGGTACGACGAAAAACGTAAAATTGTAAATTTTGGCCCCAGATGGATGAATGTGTGACGCCACAGAGAAATTTCACAGCGCAGCTTGCGTGGATAGTAAACAGGGGACAAGTCGATAACACACATAAAGTTTTTTGCGAATTCTGCATCCTTATATTTGCCCTCTAGCCATTCCCACTTAACCATTTTGCATTTCCTCTCGATCTCATTCTTGAGAAGTTTTTATTCATTTTCGCCTGCTTCATTTAGTGTATTTTTTTATTTTCTACTTTCATCATATAAATTCAATATCACTTGTGTTAAACTAAGATTTCTACTATCCCTCGTCTTTTTACCTGCTTGATACTCTGCTACCTTCACTATTTCATTTCTCAAAGCTACTCATTCTTCTTTTAATGTATTCCTTTCCCCTGGCCGGCCGCAGTGGCCGTGCGGTTCTGGGCGCTACAGTCTGGAGCCGAGCGACCGCAACGGTCGCAGGTTCGAATCCTGCCTCGGGCATGGATGTGTGTGATGTCCTTAGGTTAGTTAGGTTTAATTAGTTCTAAGTTCTAGGCGACTAATGACCTTAGAAGTTAAGTCGCATAGTGCTCAGAGCCATTTGAACCACTTGAACCTTTCCCCTGTTCTTGTCAACCGTTCCCTAATACTCCCTCTGAAACTCCCAAAACCTAGTTCTTTCAGTTTACCCGGGTCCCATCTCCTTTAATTTCTACCTTTTTGTAGTTTCTTCAGTTTTAGTCAACAGTTCGTGATCAATAAATTGAGGTCCACCCCTAGATATGTCTCACAATTTAAAATTTGCTTCCTCAATCTCTGTCTTAGTATTATACAATCAATCTGAAACCTTCCAGTGTCTCCAGGTCTCTTTCACGTATACAACCTACTTTCATGATTCTTAACCCAAGTGTTAGCTATGATCACGTTATGCTCTGTGCAAAATTCTATCAGGTGGCTTCCTCTTTCATTTCTTATCCTCAGCCCATATTCACATACTACTTTTCCTGCTCTTCCTTTTCCCACCATCGAATTCCAGTCCCACATGACAATTAAATTTTCATCTCCCTTAACTATCTGAATAATTTCTTTCCCTTATCGTACATTTCTTCAATCCCCTCGTCTGCAGAGCTAGTTGGCATATGAACTTGTACTACTGTAGTAGGGCGGACTTCGTGTCTACCTTGGCTACAGTAATGCATTCACTATGCTGTTCGTAGTGGCTTATCCGCGTTCCTATTTTTTAAATTAATTATTAAACCTACTCCTGCCTTACCCTTACTTGATTTTGTATTTACAACCCTGCATTCACCCGACCAGAAGTCCTGTTCCAGTCCTGTTCCTCCTGCCACCGAACGTCTCTAATCCCCAATATATCTAACTTTAACCTATCCATTTTCCTTTTAAAATTTTGTAACCTACCTGCCCGATTAAGGGATCAGCCATTCCACTCTCCGATCGGTAGAACGTCAGTTTTCTTTCTCATGATGACGACGTCCTATTGAGCAGCCCCGCCCAGAGACCCGAATGGGGGACTACTTTACCTCCGGAATATTTAACCCAAGAGAACTCCATCATCATTCAGCCATATAGTAAAGCTGCATGCCCTCATGCAGCAAAGCTGTTTTGGTTGATGTATTACGGCCAGATCAGTCAATTATGCAGACTATTGCCCCTGCAACTAGTGAAAAGGCTGCTACCCCTGTTCAGGAACCTCACGTTGTCTGACCTCTCAACAGATACCCTTCGTCGTGGTTGCACCTACGGCACAGCTGTCTGTACCACTGAGGCACGCAAGCCTCCCCACCAATGGTAAAGTCCATGGTTCCAGGGTGGTGGGGGGAGTGGGGGGAGTGGGGGGAGGGAGGCTGGCGCACATTACCTTGCTGAAATGTAAGCTCAAGATGGTTTGCCTTGGAGGGCAACAAAACGGGACGTAGAATATGCTGTAAGGGTGTCGTGGATGACGACCAAAGGGGTCCAACTATGAAATGAAATGACACCCCAGACAATCACTCCCTGTTGTCGGGTGGTACGGTGGGCAACTTTCAGGTTGGTATGGCACCACTGTCCGGGGCATCTACAGACGCGTCTTCGCTGGTCATCAGGACTCAGGTCTACTTAATGTGCCCGGAACCACTGCAAAAGTGTTTTTTGATGTACTGACGTCGATGGTAGTCGACGTAAGGTGCGCCGTGAGCTCAACCATCCTCCTGTGAGCTGTCTATTAATGGCCCTTGTGATCACTGAAGCTCCAGTTGCACTTCAGATCGATAATAATGATGCATCCGGTGGCCTGAGTGCCTGTCTAACGACTTCTCGGTCCTCTCGTCTCTCTTGGACGACCGCTTCCTTTTTTACCCTGAGTTCTGTCATGGTACTCATTTGTGAAAATATTGTCGAATAGTGACATATCGCCTACTTGAATGTCGAACGATTCGCCTATTACTCCAATCGGCTTGAGCTCAACCACACATCTGCGTATACTGGTCACGTGCCTGTCTGCGAGGCATATTTACTGTGCAACTGAGTGCACGGAGTGAAATTCGCAAACAAAATTTTATGCGTGTTATCGACAGGTCCCCTGTTTACTATCCACGCAAGCTGCGCTGTGAAATGCTCTTCGGCGTCACACATTCGTCCATCTGGGGCCAAAGTTCACAATTTTTCGTTTTCCATCGTACCTGTGTGAACAGAAGTTTGTGTCCATTTTGCGTGACTCCTTCATGGTGCGCCGTTTCTTTGTGCAGAAGCATATATCACTTGTGGAAGATAGATGTCACCTGCAGGAAAATTGAAGAGACCTTTGGAGAAAAGAGGACGACCTCTATGAATATCAAGAGCTCAGATGGAAACCCAGTCTTAAGAAAAGAAGGGGGAGCAGAAAGGTGGAAGGAGTACAAGTACGATGTACTTTAGAGTAATATAATGGAACTTAAAGAAGACGTAGGTGAAGATGAGATAGGAGGTATGATACTACGTGAAGAATTTGACAGAGCACTGAAAGACCTAAGTCGAAACAAGGCCCCGGGAGCAGACAACATTCCGTTAGAACTACAGAAAGCCTTTGGAGAGCCAGCCATGACAAAATTCTTCCATCTCGTGAGCAAGATGTAAGACAGGCGAAATACCCTCGGGTTTCAAGGAGAATATAATATTTCAATTCCAAAGAGATCAGGTGCTGATCTGTGCGAAAATTACCGAACTATCAAATTAATAAGTCAAAGTTGCAGAATACTAACACTAATTCTTTACAGACTAATGGAAAAACTGGTAAAACCCGACCTCTTGGAAGACCAGTTTGGATTTGGTAGAAGTGTAGGAGCACGTGAGGCAATACTGGCCCTACGACTTATCTTAGGTTAAGAAAGGCAAACCTACGTTTGTGGCATTTTTAGACTTAGAGTAAGCTTTTGGCAATTTCGATTGGAATACTCTCTTTCAAATTCTGAAGGTGATACGGTTAAAATACAGGGAGCGAAAGGTTATTTACAATTTGTACACAATCCAGATGGTAGTTATAAGAATGGAGGGGCACGAAAGTGGTTCCTGAGAAGGGAGTGAGCCAGGGTCGTAGCCTATCCCCAACATTATTCAATATGTATAGTGAGCATGTAGTAAAGGAAATAAAAGCAAAAATTGGAGTAGGAATTAAAATCCAGGCAGAAGAAATAAAAACCTTGAGGTTTTCCATGAGATGTAATTCTCTCAGATACAGCAAAGGATTTGGAGAAACTGCTGAACGGAATGGACAGTGTTTTGAAAGCAGGATATAAGATGAGCATCAACAAAATTAAATTAAATGTAGTAATATTTGATACTAAGGGAATTAGATTAGGAAATGAGACAGTCAAGGTAGCAGAGTTTTGCTATTTGGGCAGTAAAATAACTGATGAAGTAGAGAGGATATAAAATATAGACTGGCGATGACAAGGTAAGCGTTTCTGAAGAAGAGAAATTTGTTAACATCGAGTACACATTTAAGTGTCAGGAAGTCTCTTCTGAAAGTATTTGGAAGGAGTGTAGCCTTGAGTCGAAGCGAAACCTGGACGTAACCAATTCAGACAAGAAGAGAACAGAAGCTCTCAAAATGTGGTGCTGCAGAATAATGCTGAAGATTAGATGGGTAACTTGTTTAGGAGAAGGAATCGGTTGGTAGGACACGTTCTGAGGCATCAAGCGATCACCAATTTAGTACTTGAGGGAAGCGTCGAGAGTAATATTCGTAACGGGAGATCAAAAGATGAATACACTAAGCAGATTCAGAAGGATGTAACTTGCAGTAGTTACTCGGAGGTAAAGAGGCTTGCACAGGATAGAGCAGCATGGAGAGCTGCATTAAACCAGTCTTGGGACTAAAGGCCACAACAGCAATAATGTCATCCAGCCTACGTCAGGAGTTTCTGCTGCTTATCTTCGTGCTTGTCAAAACCTACCTTGCCCAGCAAGGTCGCCAGATCTCTCCCCAATCAAGAACGATTCGAGTATTAAGGACAGATACCTCCAATTAGAGATGAACCAGCGCGTTGCGTACTTGCTCAATTTGCGAAGCTCTTTCCCTTGAATAAATCATCCAAGTTTTCTGAAAGAGTAATTTACTTGTTTGTACATGCATATCACATCCACCGACTTCCGTCCAATTCAGATAATTCTTTCGTAGTGCTTAGAGATGAACCAGCGCGTTGCGTACTTGCTCAATTTGCGAAGCTCTTTCCCTTGAATAAATCATCCAAGTTTTCTGAAAGAGTAATTTACTTGTTTGTACATGCATATCACATCCACCGACTTCCGTCCCATTCAGATAATTCTTTCGTAGTGCTTTTATATATATTCCTTAGAGTGTATTTGGTCATTCTTCAACATATTCTTCTAAGTTATAAATTACAGTATTAATTTCAGCACACCACACCAAACAGGAGGAAATAAGAAGCACTGTCAGGTAGGTTATACACTGCTCCAGGGATGACCAAACGTATATGATTCGTACATTGAATAAGTCTAGCAGGGTACGATATCATCGCATAAATGTGGCCTTCTTCTTGAAACAGCTTCAAAATACTTCAAATAAGTCGTGTTTTTAGGCCAGTATCAAACCTACACTACTGGCCATTAAAATTGCTACACCACGAAGATGACGTGCTACAGACGCGAAATGTAACCGACATGAAGAAGATGCTGTGATAAGCAAATGATTAGCTTTTCAGAGCACTCACACAAGGTTGGCGCCAATGGCGACAATTGCAACGTGCTGACATGAGAAAAGTTTCCAACCGATTGCTCATACACAAACAGCAGTTGACTGACGTTGCCTGGTGAAAAGTTGTTGTGATGCCTCGTGTAAGGAGGAGAAATGCGTATCATCACGTTTCCGACTTTGATAAAGGTCGGATTGTAGCCTATCGCGATTGCTGATCGCGTTGGTCGAGATCCGATGACTGTTAGCAGAATATGGAATCGGTGGGTTCAGGAAACTAATACGGAACGCCGTGCTGGATCCCATCGGCCTCGTATCACTAGCAGTCGAGATGACAGGAATCTTAACCGCATGGCTGTAACAGATCGTGAAACCACGTCTCGATCCCTGAGTCAGCAGATAGGGACGTTTGCAAGACTACAACCATCTGCACGAACAGTTCGACGACGTTTGCAGCAGCATGGAGTATTAGCTCAGAGACCATGGCTGCGGTTACCCTTGACGCTGCATCACAGACAGGAGCGCCTGCGATGGTGCACTCAACGATGAACCAGGGTGCCCGAATAGCAAAACATCTTTTTTTTTTTTTTTGACGAACCCAGGTTCTGTTTACAGCATCATGATGGTCGCATCCGTGTATCGCGTCATCGCGGTGAACGCACATTGGAAACGTGTATTCGTCATCGCCATACTGGCGTATCATCCGGCGTGATGGTATGGGGTGCCATTGGTTACACGTCTTGGTCACCTCTTGTTCGCACTGAAGGCAGTTTGAACAGTGGACGTTACATTTCAGATGTGTTATGACCCGTGGCTCTATCCTTCATTCGATCCCTGCGAAACCCTACATTTCAGCAGGATAATTCACGACCGCATGTTGCAGGTCCTGTACTGGCCTTTCTGTATACAGAAAATGTTCGACTGCTGTCCTGGCCAACACATTCTCCAGATCTCTCACCAATTGAAAACGTCTGGTCAATGGTGGTCGAGCAACTAGCTCGTCACAAGACGCCAGTCACTACTCTTGATGAACTGTGGTATTGTGTTGAAGCTGCATGGGCTGCTGTACCTGTACACGCGATCCAAGCTCTGTTTGACTCAATGCCCAGGCGTATCAAGGCCGTCATTACGGCCAGAGGTGGTTGTTCTGGGTACTGATTTCTCAGGATCTATGCACACAAATTGCGTGAAAATGAAATCATATCTCAGTTCTAGTACAATATATTTGTCCAATGAATACTCGTTTATCATTTCTTCTTGGTGTAGCAATTTTAATGAGCAGTAGTGTATATTCCTTAGAGCGTATTTGGTCATTCAACAACATATTCTACTTTGAGTTACAAATTACAGCATTAATTTCAGCACACCACACCAAATAGGCGGAAATAAGAAGCACTGCCAGCTAGGTTATACTCTGTTCCATGGATGACAAAAAATACATGATTCTTACATTGAATAAGTCTAGCAGGGCAGGGTACGATATCATCGCATAAATGTGGACTTCTTCTTGAAACAGATTCAAAAGAACAAATAAGTCGTGTTTCTTATGCCAGTATCAAATTTAGCTATTCTGTGCTATTAACACAGAAATCAGTCTCATTTAGGTTACTTCCTTTTCAGCGGCCGCCTAATACTATTTTCTAGGTTATGTTGCAATCATCCAATGAAAATAACTAATTTGAGATTTTTCAACAATGTGCGTGGAATTTCATGGTCTGCCAGCCTTCGCAAGAAGATAGGTAAGCAAACATTAAACAGTACCACAAATGTGTTCCTGGAAACTCTGCTAGTATTTCTGTTCTTTAACCATGAAATGTACGAGTGCATTATTGCGTGAAACAGTTCACCCGCGGTAAATAAGGCGAGGAGCGTTGGGTTTACATAATACCAGTGAAAATTTCCACAGAATTCGAATTCGGTAAATTTATTACGAACTAAAATTCGAAAATACACTTGCCTGAGCAGTTTTTAGAAAAAATTCGCGTTTCTCACTATGAGTAAATCGGCCTCTGAAAGCTTCGACACAAGCCACTAAAAGGCTTGCAGCCGGCAGCACAACTTTTTGTAAAATGTGTAATTCAGTACGAATTTTGTCTCAGTCGAGATATTACTCGCCGAGTTGTGAAAGAGCCTGTTAAAAGGGAACCGCAATTTAAGTGGCTTACAGTGTAAGCGCCGTGTTGGTTGGCGGTGTGGGGGATACACAGAGACGGCCTGCGCTACAACTTGACAGAGAAAATCAGCTGCCAGAAAAGTTGGTGTGTTTCGCTTTACGCCCGTTGTATCGGCCGGTTCTTTATGACCACGGCCGAGTTATGTGGATTGCCGCTGTGTTTTAGTAATGAGAACGGCAGATCTGATGCAATACTACAGCGACTGGGGCCGCAGATTGAAATGTGTAGTTGTTACAATTCCAACATTCGTATTCCATCAATTCGGCACTTCGGCGCGGTATAGGCCTGCGAATATTTACATGTGAGTTGGGCGAGTAAAATACCTACTGTTCGTTTTATTGGTCGGCGGTATTATCTGAGGGAATACCATAATTCGAAAGTGAAAAAAATTAGTCATATATTCTACTTCTATCGCTGAAAACAGGTAGTGTAAAAAAGGAAGCTTTGGATGACTGTACAACGTTTCTATGTTTCAAAAGCCTAAAGCGAGGGGTCATCACAGAGTTACCTGTTCCTGTAGCTAATAGTGGCAGAGAGACAGCTGATTTATTACTTTTATTCACCAAAAATAACGTATTCATTTTGGCCGCCTAAAAAAATCAGAGAGATGTTGCAGCCTGTGAATGACAATCATCACAGAGTTCCAAGTGTTTACAATATTCCATTTGAGTGTGACAGTAGTTAAATGGGACAGTGACACTGCAAAGGTTTTTTTTAAAATAGATTTCATTACTTACGGTCTATTGGAGTAACAACCCATGAAGAGTCAGAGACTTTTCAGCCAAATACCAGGAGAGATGCTAGCAGTGCAGATGGAATCTCAATTGGGAGTGGATTTTCGATTCCGACATTTGCCTCACAATCCTGGTCAGAATCGGGGCATGTCACATCTTTTTAATTTTATTATAGGACGATGTATCCTGGACAAAAGTATAAAGTTCAGTATATGTTAATGTGTATTTGTTTAAACTTGAAACACTATTATCGATATTATTTATGATGGCCGTATCTATCTTCTTTGGCTGTTTTTAATTAATGTGATTTCTATTTAACTAAGCTCTTTGATGTATTATGCATGTAAATGTTTTATTCATCAGTTATGATAATGTATATAATTGTAATTAATCTATGGGTGTTCAGAAATGTTCAAATGTGTGTGAAATCTTATGGGACTTAACTGCTAAGGTCATCAGTCCCTAAGCTTTCACACTACTTAACCTAAATTAGCCTAAGGACAAAAACACACACCCATGCGAAAGGGAGGACTCGAACCTCCGCCGGGACCAGCCGCACAGTCCACGACTGCAGTGCCATTGACCGCTCGGCTAATCCTGTGCGGCAATCTATGGGTGTAATGTCAAAATTAATGTGCTGTAAAAGAATGACAATGCTTTATTTTACTGGTTCATGCATAGGGAAAGTAGTATGGTAATAATGTAGAACTTGGAGGGAAGCCCTTCCACAACGGAACTGGCTAGGCGGAAATAGAAAATGTTGATCTGGCGGTCGAACAGCAAAGCTCCTTTGTGGCATGAGTCAGTCGGTGGCTAGCAGGCAAAGGGTGCGCATCTTGTGAACCGAAAGAGGCGAGAAGAAAAGCAGGATTATATAATACAGCCTCGGGCATGGAGGTTTTGCGGCTTATTATTCATGGCCTACTTTGGTTACCTCTGTACTATGAAACTCCGACCGTAAGAAGAGAATTTTCAGAGCCAGGGATACTTTTGCCGCCAGTTTTTGAACAGCACGGGAGATCGACGCTGCCACCACCTTCAACTCAGATTATCAGCTGAATACCGTATCATTGCAAGGACCAGTTATGTGGTTTCATTTTCAATAAAAATTTTGCGTTCTGTAAACTTTGTGTTGAGCCACCGTATTTTGTCCTCAGTCATTTACCTAGACGGCATCCCATACTTCGTGGAGTTTTAAAGTACATAATTATTTACTGAGCATAAATTTTGAAGTACTCCACGTAGTTTTCAAAAATGGACAGTTAAATTGTTCAATTGAAAGATTTTTCTTATTGATGTAATAATGTTTACATTTTCATGTGTTATGTGGTGAACTGTGTTTCCCATATTGTGTTGTGATTGAAGTGTTCAGTCATGATCTGAATCTATCGTTAAATTAATTTCTGGAGCCCCATGCTAATAGTTGAGCCAGATTTAAATGTCGTATTGCAATAACAGCATTCAAGAATAAACAACTGGCCACAAATATTCAAGCTATACTAGGATATAAACGAAAAATTCAACAACTTCATAACTACTTCAACAGCAGTAATTTCCTATAATTAAAGTAACAAAGGAATCTGTCGTCCAAGAGAGTAGGACTCCATTATAAATAAATATTTTAGCTGTAACTGATGTGTTGTCAGAATAGCCAACACCGTGTTGCTAGAGGAGGCCAAAATGCACGCGTTTACGCTCACGCAGACTGGCGTGAGGTCTGGAACAGGACAAATGTAATTAATATAGCCAATAAGGTACGTTGCTGCTGGAATACTTAACTTTAATCCATAATTGGTGTACATCGCTCTTGACGGTACATTAATAACAATCTCAATATAAACTGGTAATGGCGCCTTGCTAGGTCGTAGCAAATGACGTAGCTGAAGGCTATGCTAACTATCGTCTCGGCAAATGAGAGCGTATTTGTCAGTGTAGCATCGCTAGCAAAGTCGGCTGTACAACTGGGGCGAGTGCTAGGACGTCTCTCTAGACCTGCCGTGTGGCGGCGCTCGGTCTGCAATCACTGACAGTGGCGACACGCGGGTCCGACGTATACTAGCGGACCGCGGCCGATTTAAAGGCTACCACCTAGCAAGTGTGGTGTCTGGCGGTGACACCACAGTAACTATCATTATCTTCCTGCTGTAATGTACAGATTGTAAGTCTTATTGAGAGACAGTTGCTGTCTAAACGCATTAATACTCCTAGAGTGTAGTACTGGCTACACCTTTCCCTAATTTGGCGACCGTTTCTTACTCCATAATTACAGTTTACTTGGTTACTAACAGTATATTGGTTCGATTCTCATTTACCTTGCTACTGCTTTCTTTCAATAGAAACCCTTAGGGAAACAAATTTCGTCCGGCAACTTTCTATTATACACATTCACGGTCACAAAGTAAAATTTCACTTACAGGTGTAACATTATCGGTATACAACTATTTTTATACACTGAGGTGACAAAACTCATGGAATAGCAACATGCGCATATACAGATGGCGGCAGTATCGAGTACACAAAGTATAAAAGGACAGTGGTCTGGTGGGGCTGTCGTTTGTACACAGGTGATTCATATGGAAAGGTTGCCGACGTGATTAAGGCCGCACGATGGGAATTAACGTCCGCAACTCGTGGTCTTGCGATAGTGTTCTCACTTACCGCGCACGAGGTCCCGGGTCCGATTCCCGGCGGGGTAAGGAATTTTTCCTGCCTCGAGATGACTGGGTGTTCGTCTTCATCATCATCATTAATCTCCATTACGGTCGGAGGAAGGCAATGGCAAACCACCTCCACTAGGACCTTGCCTAGTACAGCGGTGCGGGTCTCCCGCATCGTCCCCTACGCTCCTCTGAGTATGGGACCTCATCATCATCATCATGGGAATTAACAGGCTTTGAATTCGGAATGGCAGTTGCAGCTAGATGCATGGGACATTATATTTCGGGAATAGTTAGAGAATTCAGTATACCGAGCCCCACAGCGCCACTGGTGTGCCGAGAACACCATATTTTAGGCATTTCCTCCCACCATGGACAACGCAGTGGACAACAGCCTTCACTTAAGGCTCGAGAGCAGCGGCATTTGTGTAGAATTGTCAGTGCTAACAGACAAGCAATACTGCGTGAAATAGCTGCATAAATCAATGTGGGAGTAAGACGAACATATCCGCTAGGACAGTGCGGCGAACTTTGGCTTTAATGGCAGCAAATGACCCGGCGCCTGTGCTAACAGCACGAGCTCGCCTGCAGCGCCCCTCCAGGACCCGTGACCATAAATTTTGTATTCTAGACGACCGGAAAACCGTGACCGGGACAGATGAGTCCCGATTTCAGTCGGTAGGAGCTGATAGTAGGGCTCGAGTGTGGCGCAGACCCAAGCTGTCAACAAGTCGCTGTGCAAGCTGGTGGTGCCTCCATAACGCTGTGGACTGTGTTTACATAGAATAAACTGGGTCATCTGGTCCAATGGAACAGATCATTAACTGTAAATGGTTATGCTCGGCTACTTGGAGACCGTTTTCATCCATTCATAGATTTCATGTTCCCGAACAAAGATGGAATTTTTATGGATGACAATGAGCCGCGTCACCGTTCATGATTGGTTTGATGAACACTCTGCACAGTTCGAGCGAACGATTTGGCCACCCATATCGTCCCACACGAATCCTATCGAACATTTATGGGACATAATCGAGAGGTAAGTTCGTGTAGAAACTTCTGCACCGAAAACACTATCGCAATTATGGACGGCTATAGAGGCAACGTGGCTCAATATTTCTGCGGGGGACTACCAACGACTTGTTGACACCACGCTACGTCGAGTTGCTGCAATACAGCGGCAAAAGGAGGTCCGACATGATATTAGAATGTATCCTGTGACTTTTATCAAAGAATATATGATTACAGAATAAAGTGAATAACATTCTCCATACGTGCTATGTACCACTGGCGGTGCATTGGAACTTTACAACACGGATTTTGTCAAATACATAGGGTGCATATCGTGGTGGAAACAAAGACACTGCGAAGGTCATTTCATCGTTGATGCCAATTTAATCTCGGATCGCAGTGGGCACTACGGCATCAGTTACGCCCAAAGAGAGAGAATATACCGGATGGTTATATTTCAATTGACAGTGTTCTGAGTGCTGCATTGTGAGGTGTATACATCGTAGGACGCCTAGACGTCGTAGGTATGTTCATTAATCGGTGTGCTCACGGAATATGCTGAAAAAATAATAGACCCACTTTCCGCCACAAGGTGAAAATATAGCGCTGCAAGCAGTCATTTATACGGTGTGGGTGCAGGAAATGGGGAGGAACGATCAAACACTTGACAACGGTTGTGCTGGCACGTTTATTACGATATGGTCCCACGTTACAATAGGTGTTCATATGGTCTCCCGACTCAGCAACATGCTGCATCTGTAACACAGCATGGTCGATATTTGTTGGCAGCTTATACCTTGTAATAAGAGCGATATGTCATAATATGCTATCCTTCACATCAAGAAGACACGATCTTTCAGATATGCCCACAGCGAGAAGTCACATGGATTTAGGTGGGTGATCTTGAAATTGACTAGAGGTTATGATGTCAGTACTGAAAGCTTTTGGAAGCAAATGTTTCACCTGGAAAGCGACATCTGGCGTCGCCGATTCTGTATGAAAAGAGTGGTGTGGACACAGTTGCGTTCTTGCAAAGCTGTAATAAGGTGTTGCAGGCGGAGGTTCTTACAACGTGCGGATGTCACTGTACATGTAACATGCCCGTGACATGTCATCTCCTAGAATAAAAACGGACGAGATGGAAGGAGCCTGTGGAACGATACCACGCAGTAACATGAACTGAATGCAATGTGTGCTCCTGCTCCAAAGACTGATGAGCCAAAACATTATGACCACCTGCTTAATAGTCTGTTTGCCTGTCTTTGGAACGAAATACATCACTGATTTTGCGTATCATGGATCCGACAGTTTGTTTAGTGGGTTTGTGGAGGTATGTGGCATTAGATGTTCATGCACAGGTCATGAAATTCGCGTAAATAATGGGCCGCTGATTTGCGTACGCGGTGATGGCACCCTATAGCGACCCTGATGGATTCCATAGGATTTACATCCGGAGAATTTGGTGGCAAGACTTCAACGTGAGTTCTCTATGGTGCTCCTGATACCACTAGTACGGTGCTACCTCCGAGACACGGACAATTACACTGCTGAAAGATGACATCGCCGTCGCGGAAGACGTCAAGCATGAAGAGACGTAGGTGGTTCGCAACTGTCAGCATGTCTTCGTGTACTGCCACAGGCAAGCCCAAGGGAATGTCTCCCGTAGCATAACACTGCTCGCACCAGCCTGCGTCGGTGGCGTGGTGCAAGTTTCTAAGCGCCGTTCACATCGATGACGGCGTTTGTGGAGACGACCGTCGACTTGGTTTAGCAAAAATGTGATTCACCCGGAGTCAGTTGGTTTACATTGATCCGCGGTCGAATCCCTATGGTCCCGTCGACACTGACGATGCCCTTGTTTCGACATGTGAACACGTGTGGGTGGTTGGCTACGGATCCCCATGTTCAACAATGGACGATGAACGGTGTGCTCCGAAACACTTTTGCGTGCACCAACACTGCACTCTCTCTGCAATGATGCCATGTATCACCATGTAACCAAATTTACAGAGCAGACAAGTCTCTAAACCCCATGTTCTGTGAAGAGTCCTGGACGTCCGGCCATTTAGCGCCTAGTAGTAGTTTCACTGTCCTTCTACCTCTATCCGTAGATGCTCACGACAGCAGCACGTGTTCGACCAGCTTTGGCGTTTTCGAAATACTCTGCCTAATAATAATCTGCTCTTTGTCAAAATCGATTATCTTGATGGATTTCCCCATTTTCATCCCATATCTCTGCTAGCGTGATCCCCCGTCCGTGTCTGCTCCACTTACATACGTTTTTTACCGCGTCACGTGCCCGCAAAGCCACCTGGCGGCACCATCGTCACGATGGCCAGCGGTCATAATATTTTGGTTTATCAGTATCTGTGGCAGAGCATAACCACAAATGCGACAGTTCCGTGCATTCACGGTACCGTGCAGAGTAAAATGTGCCTCGTCCACCCAAAGCGTATTCTCCCTCCACATGTCATCCATTCCCACGCATGCCAAAAAACGAAGGGCAAGATCACGTTGTAGTAGCCTGTACACATTCTAAATCTCGCCTGTGTAAAATGGGCCTGAAAATCTTTTGAAATGCTGGTCAGGAACAGATAACTCCCGCGGCACAGCTCGAGCACTGAGTGCAAAATTTCAGGAACGTGGTGCACGGTCAGCTATAGCTACAGCAACTTCATCAACAACTGCCATGGGAATGGGTCACACCCTCACGCTGCTGCACCACCTAATTCACCTGTTTCTTCAAATTTGTTTGTCATGTTTTTTAGCCCATTTATTGACATGGGGCCTCTTTGCAGCTGTTTGTTGACGAAATTCTCGCAATGCAGCGCTGCAATTGCTGTCTTTCAGATAAAACAACATTATCAGCAGCGAACGGTCTTTCTTCTCAACAGCCATTACGCTTCGTACGGAAAACTCCGACCTTCTTAACGCTTTAAACCATCAGTTACTTCACAAAAGATATCAACATGCATCGCCAAGTGAAAAGGAAAAAAAAAATCAGCATATTAACGTCAGGGCAGTAAACATAGTTTGTAACATAAGAAACTGCTGAATTTCTTTTCGAAATCATGTCCACCGATTGCACCTTGCAGAAGTGCACGAACAGAAGCAACAAAACTACTAATAGGCCTATGTCTTATTTCAAGCTAATACAGTTTTAAAATATTATATGTTAGTGGTTTTGTACGTTTGTGTTATGCAGCGGACCAGGAAGAACTTCCACATTTTAACTCTACACTGAATATGTGAATTTATTATTTACTCTAGGTTTCCATTGTAAAACCGCACTGTTCTTCACATTTTGAAGCCAAATTTATGTCTGAAGTGAATGAAAAAAAGATGACGTTATAACAGTTCTGTGCCTGATGTTATCAACTTTCCAAGTCATCTTAGTAAAAGTAATGTGCAGAGACGGCCACCGACATACGGAACGTCGAACGAAAGGCGTTCAAAGTAAACTCACTCCAGTGTCAATACATCAGAAGCATTGTCGAAGCATTGACCCCTGAGCCTTCGGTCGTTCATATATTTACATATTGTTCTAGATATTACCCTATACTACATTTTCCAGACCGCGCCTACCACTTGTGAATACTCTGCTGCTGACCGTCTCGAGTTACAGTATTTTTATGAAAGCTACCGTCACTGTTGACAGACGATTTAAGTAAAGTATTAGTCTGCTATACTCATAGATAACACTGTTCCCGTTAGTAATGGATAACCACAACAGTTGAAAGTTATTTCGTAATTTCCTTACGCACTATCATGTATCACACCCCTTTGCTTTGTCTTCACAAAACATGGCGAACGGTTGTTCAATTTGTTTCACTCTAATCGCGGTGTTGTTTCCGTACGGTCTTCTGTCGCTTAGGTTACATCTGCGTGATTCAATTGCTCCATCGACAGTTATTTTACAGACAATGACAATGGTGGGTATTTTCAAAAGCTCGGATTTTCATCGAGAATAAACGCGACATGTCCACAGAGCTTATTTAATTCTACGTACTCATTTAACTGCTATATCATATAAAACTGAGTTGAACTGAATGAACCCCAAAACCTAAAAGCGAGATATGCCAGTCTAATCATCATCGTCATCGCCAGCGGCGGACACGTAAGAGCCTCCAAGGAGAGTGTGTGTTACGTGTTTACATACACTCGAGCGTCCTCTGGGTAACTGTCATAATTACCCTGAACCGGCTACAGAAGCGTTGCGATGTGCGATAGGAAAAGCGCAGGGTCTTTCTCAGGACCAAAATTGATGATAATGACCACAAACATTAGAGGATTAACAGCCAACAAATAAGAACTTCTACAAACTATGTGTCAAGATATAAATTGTTATTTTTGTGCATGCAAGAAATGCACAGAGATGTTACTCAACGAAAACCAAAAATAGCAGGCATGCAGATTGCCATTGAGCGACAAGACAGGCTGTATGGTAGCGCCATATTTGTAAGACACGGTGCAGCAGTGCTCTCAAACAGGAGAGAACGATATTGAAATTTTTTAACAGTTCAGATGAGCAGTTGTACAATAACATCCGTCTACAAGCCTCCTGGTGAAAAATTTAACTTTAGCCCCCCCCCCCCCCACCAGTGAATTTTCAAAATCAGGACACTCCCTTCGTTGTGAGTGTCTTAACAGCTACAGTAGCGTATGGGGTTACCAGGATAAAGATGTAAACGGAGAGGAGGTACTGAAGTGGGCTGACTGCAAAAGATTAACTCTCTTATATGACGGAAAGCTACCACCTTCATTTAACAGCAGCCGCTGGAAAAGGGGATATAACCCCGACCTGCTTTTCGTCAGGTTTTCCACCACTGTGTGAAGACTATATCATTACCTGTACCTGTCACCCAACATGGGCCAATCTACTGTTACTTGTTTGCATCCATCAAACCACAAAAGATCCCAAAATAACTACCTGAAACTGAGTCTGGCTAAAATTCAAGAATGTGCTTTTCATCTACGAAACAAAGACGCCAACAGAAAATTAAAAGTCGTATGGGATGACATGGAGCCGGAGCACTGTCATAATCCAAAATATCTGGCGGTCACTGCTGGACTGTGCACTCACATTTAGGAAGCACTGCATAAACGCAAAACAAAAAGTAACCGCCCGCAATAACATTATCAGAAAGCTCACAAGAGCGGATGGGGTGCCCAACCGACAGTACTCAGAACATCGGAACTTGCATTATGTTACTCTGTCGCTGAATGTGCTTGCCCTGTTTGGTACACTTCTGTTCATGCCAGGCGTGTGGATGTTGCTCTCAGCTACGCATGTAGAATAACATCAGGATGCTTGAGAGCAACGTCTGCATACAAACCCTACAGTATGGTGGAGATAACCACACCAGATATAAGCTGGAAGCTGCCGCGAACATAGAGAGAAGCAAAGTGGAATTAAACGCTGCTAACCGCCTGCATGGACAACAACCCCCCCAAAGTTGGCTGAAATCTGGGAAGAGCTTTCTAAGAATTTCCGTCAAAGATAGTACATTACCGTCAATGATACGACAAAACCTGCGGACACCAGAAACGAGTATTTTGCTTCATGGATCCCACCTTCGGAGGCCCTCCCCCTTCCCGCCCCCCCCCCCCCCCACCACCACCACCAGGCGAAACCTGCAGCGGAAAACGTGGAAGTCCCTCAACAGACTAAGAAGTGGTGCGGATACTCAGTGCCCAGTTTTCTGCACACTGGACGACCTGTTGTGGGCCACGGACAATGCCATCGCGGTCGCTGATTTTTGTTGTGATGATATTTAGTGTTTGTAATGTTTTCATATTTAACTACACACGTCAACAAAAGTTTTGCATCACCTCGGTTCCGAGAGTTCGAGAACCTGTAAAGGAAATTGGAATAGAAATCGACACAAACACCATTCCCGCCCTTTTTATTGCTCATGAAAACCACACATTGCACGCTGTAACACCAAACAGCGAGACCTTCACAGGTGCTAGTCCTGCTTGCTGTACACACCGGTACATCTAATACCCAGTAGTACGTCCTCTTGCATTGATGCATGCCTGTATTCGCCGTGGCATACTATTCACAAGTTCAACAACGCACTGTGGGTCCAGATCGTTCCACTCCTCAACGGGATTCAGCGTAGATCCCTCGGAGTGGTTTGTGGGTCACGTCGTCCATAAAAAGCCCTTTTCAATCTATCCCAGACATGTTCGATAGGGTTCATGTTTGGAGAATATGCTGGCCACTCTTGACGAGCGATGTCGTTATCCTGAAGGAAGTCATTCACAAGATGTGTATGATGGGGGCGCGAATTGTCGTCTATGAAGATGAAAGGCTCGTCTATATGCTGCCAATATGGTTGCACTAGCGGTCGGAGGATGGCATTCACGTACCGTCCAGCCGTTACGGCGTCTTCCATGACCACCAGCGGCGTACGTATGACCCACATAATGCCACCTCAAAACAGCAGGGAACCTCCACCTTGTTGCACTCGCTGGACAGTATGTCTAAGGTGTTCAGCCTGACCGGGTTGCCTCCAAACATGTCTCTCACGATTGTCTGGCTGAAGGCATATGTGACACTCATCATGAAGATAACATGATGCCAATCCTGAGCGGTCCATTCGGCATGTTGTTGGGCCCATCTGTACCATGCTGCATGGTGTCATGGTTGCAGAGATCGACCTCGCCATGGACGTCGGAAGTGAAGTTGCTCATCATGCGGCCTATTCCACAGAGTTTGAGTCGTAACACGACGTCCTCCGAGCTATAATCAATAGGTAGCGATCATCCACTGCAGTAGTAGCCCTCGGGCGGCCTGAGTGAGGCATGTCATCGACATTTCCTGTCTCTCTGTATCTCCTCCATGTCCGAAGAACATCGCTTTGGTTCACTCCGAGACGCCTGGTCACTTCCCCTATTTAGAGCCCATCCTGGCACAAAGTAACAATGCGGACGCGGTCGAACCGCGGTATTGACCGTCTAGGCATAGTTGAACTACAGACAACACGAGCCGTGTAGCTCCTCCCTGGTTGAATGACTGGAACTGATCGGTTGTCGGACCCCCTCCGTGTAATAGGTGCGGCTCATGCACGGTTGTTTACATCTTTGGTCGGGTTTAGTGACATCTCTGAACAGTCAAAGGGACTGAGTCTGTGATACAATATCCATAAGCAACATCTATCTTTAGGAGATCTGGGAACCGGAGTAACGCAAAAGTTTTTTTTGATGTGTGTATTATTATTTGACTCTCTTTGACTCACGTTGTATCTTTATTTCCTTTGTATGGATTAATTAGCCTGCTTTTCCCTTTTTGTCTATTTTGTATGCAACGCTTTTTACACAAATAAATACATAAAAATCATCATCATTAGCAGCAGCATTACCAGCGGCGGCGTTATCTACAAGGTATCAACTGGTAGGTAAAGGACTCCACCCGACTTCTCCATGCTATGCTTCAGTTCTTCTATGCTATTAATGCACATGTGTTTATGTCTTCCATTAAAAAACAGCTCTGAGCACTATGGGACTTAACAGCTGTGGTCATCAGTCCCCTAGAACTTAGAACTACTTAAACCTAACTAACCTAAGGACATCACACACATCCATGCCCGAGGCAGGATTCGAACCTGCGACCGTAGCAGTCGCGCGGTTCCGGACTGCGCGCCTAGAACCGCGAGACCACCGCGGCCGGCCTGTCTTCCATTATGTCGACGTCAGGAACTTTCCTTATGTATTGGAAATCACATACTGTAATAATATCTATGGAGATAACGTAGTGTACTGCGCATGTCACCAAGATGAAACTTTAATATTACGCTTGTACACCCTTTTTTCACATTTATTAATTAGTAACAGATGTTGTAACTGTTGCTGATTTGGATGTAAATCAAAATACGCCACAGCAAGACGAGTTCCTTCTCAAAATTGAGTACCATAAACGCCTAAGTATGGTTGTCATACTAATAAGAAGCGCTTTATGTGTTGAAAAAGACCGAAACGTACTTTAATAAAGAGTTACCAGCGCAGGCTAAATTATATGACTGCATAGTCACACATTTAGGAAACAAGTGCCAGATAAATTTAGTAGCATGGAAGTGTACTACCAGTCAATCCGTTAAATGTGTGCGCGCTTTGAGCAGTTTTAACCTGCAAATAAGCAAATGACTGAGTCATTTTTTTCCTTTCTATACAAATCTCTAACTCATATTAACAGAATATTCCGTCCGTTCTTGGTAGAACAACTTTATAATAATAAATGAAAAGCACCATATTGTAGCACAATATTGTAGAACAAAATCTCTAACTATTATGCTAGTTTAAAGTAGTTATAATAGTAAACTGTACTACTAGTAACTATGGAGTTAAAAACGATTATGTGAACCTGAGTTGTTACAAGAAGTACAAACGTTTCTGCTATTACATAAAAAGGAAATATGGTTCTGCCTTGAACAGACACATTTTTTCTTGTTTTAAAATCCATACATGTTTCGGAGAAGTTTCTCCATCTTCAGTGGGTTTTATATTGTTCAACAGATAGTAAATAAAACCCACTGAATGTGGAGCAACTTCTCCGAAACATGTATGGGTAGTAAAAAAAAAAAAAAAGGGTTTGCTCAAAGCAGAACCACATTTCCTTATTACATGTTAGGAAGTAAATGCGGACAAGGAAAGAGCTTCGAGTACAAAATGTTTCTGCTATTCGTAAATAACTCCTGAAAAATGAAGCCACATAAAATAGCTGATGCTAAATTACGAGTAAAAGTTTCGTGATGCTAAAGAGACCAACTGTAATCTCCGAGTAAGAAGAGGTTAACAGAAAACAAGTCCTATGCAATATTAATAGTGCTGCGGTAAAACTTATAAACACATTATTATTGACCAGCGAGAATATTAAATTACAAGTACATGTTTCGTGATGCAAAAGAGCCCGATGGTATTCTCCGAATACGAAGAGGTAAACAGAAAACAAGTCCTACGGAATATTAATAGCGCTGCGGTAAAGTTTAGAAGCACATTATTATTGACCAGCGTGAACGTGTTTCTCGGAAAGAAGAGCTATGCAGGCAAAATGAGAGAAAAACTGGAAACAGATTACAGCAAACAAGCACGTCGGAGCAGACGCGGCGCAGTCAGCAGCTGCGGGGAAGCGCCGCTGTCGGCAGAATAGAGCTCATCTCCCCCATTTACAAACGTGTTCGCTTGCCCATGAAATAGCTGTTTCCTCGGAAATTTAGTGGAAAAAGTTGCACAATCGACGGCAGGCCGTTAAAACGCCGCAGGCCGCATGTTCGACTGCGTGGGCGCAAGTACATCCACATGCCGGAAATTCAGCAATCGGTCGGAAACCACAGCGCTGCATTACTAGCTTTGAACCAGTCTGTCAGGCGGTTCTTTATTTGTATATGCTAGATTTACTTGTAGCTACATTATATTTTTTTTATTTCCGCAAAGCAGCGCTGACGCGTTATACGTCGAGATCGTGTCTACGTTAATAAAAGAGGCTACTCGATTTTAAATGAGCAGATGTTCACAATCTCTATGGACCACTTTGACGGCACGGGGATTATTTGTACTACTGGTACTGCTTCGATCCACTAATTCTCGTCACACCAACTAAAAACATCGCCGCAATACAGAATCAGCTAAATCTGAAGTGAATCATAGGGGCACTCACAAGTGAACAGTTACGGGAAATAATCGAGTGACAGAACACTATTTTTGGAGTCATTGCAGCATATAACTTCATCGATTACTGTGTGGTGTGTCACATTGACTATGAATAAACAGCAAAGAGTCTTCTTTTGGGGCAGCGACAAAATTAATTGTGAACGCTAAAGAAACAGTATGAGTGGTACGTTTAGCGAAACACAGTTATTTTTTTCTGCGAGCGCGAGTAGTTATTCTGTGCAACACTAGTTACTCTTTGCTGCTGTGTGACTCGGGGTAGTGAGACCTGGCGGAGTGGTGTCGACTTTGCGATTTGAGGGAGATAAATAAATACCATTGTCGTTGCTCAACCACCTTCAATTTTTGTGAAGTTACGAAATGGAGTTGGAATCACAAGCCAGAAGGAAAAGCAAATGCAATCAGAAACATAAGCAAAACGCTGTAGTTAATCTGGGAAATATATTCAAAATCAGATTACCTGAACATTATTTATATTAACATATGAAGGTTATATATTAAGAGTTTTTTCTTGCACAAATGAAGCGGACGGATGTGAATTCGGTGTAGGGATACGAATTTGCAAATTTTACATAATCAGTCTTTTATTAAATGAACTTTCCAAAAAAAGAAAACGATATACAAGTTATTTGAAGAAATTTGGTCTCATGTATACACTACCCACTGAAAAAAACTATTATTGCACTGAAAAAGTCTCCGTGTAGTTTTTGAATGACTATTTTAAGACCTAGCAAAGAAATTTCTGACGCTCTGAACAACAGATCGCCGTACAGAATATGCCGACGATTGTACAGATCTTCGACAATTTAAAGCAACAATGCTTTTTTCTATAGATTCTTGATCCTATTTTCGCTGAAGGATTATCAGATGAAAAATCTATAGCAGTTCAAGAAATAACTTTAACCATTTTTATCATAAGAAGTTCAAAGACTAATACAGACAATTTGCAGAGGTTCCTTGTCTTATGCAACAACTGGAAAAAGATAAGGTTAAACACAAGTGCAAAACTTAAACTCAGTGGTGGATTTATTAGTGTTTTTCTCACATTAATTTCCCCAGGTATTTAAAGCACGATCCATTAAGAGCAAAAGACAATTACAGACATTTATTCACCTTTCTTCATTTCAAACTGTCAAAATTACATTAGAACTGTAAGTAGCTTTGTGACGATCTGATACATAACATCGGGACACCAGTGACGTCGCAGATAATCACAATTCTGTCGTTAAAATTTTGACAATGGTTGACAAATGCAATTATATACCAAAGCAGTTTCTTCATATGTATACAAAAGCATCTAACTCAGAAGCTACCGTACTCGTGAGAGCTTCCAAATCATCACGTTGCTGTTGTTATTCCCAAAGACTGGTTTGATTCAGTTGCGCTTGGCGTCTTTTGTTGGATGCGTTGATGCACTTGATCTAGAGAAAGTTGATCAAAGTAGTTGTAGTTCAAACACATCCTATATTATGTGTCTGTAAGATAAACGTTTTAGTCTTTCCAAGTAGCCTTCATACATGTGAAAATGCTTACTGTAGTCAAGCGAGGGTCTCCCTGTACAATTTCTGCTATCCCTCCCCACGTACACACACACACGCATACGTATTCACACTTCCCTCCACAACTATGGCTATTCCTTAACTTCTCACGATGTGTCCTATCAACAAATTCCCATATTTAATCAAGCTTTGCCATAAATTTCTTTTATCGCGAATTAGATTCACTGCCTCTATTTAGTTACTTGATCCATCCAACTAATTTTCAGCATTCTTCTGTATCGCCACATTTCAAAAGAGTCCTCTCTATACTCTATTTCGTCTTATCTGTACTGTATTTCGACATAAGACTACAGGCAAGTAGTTTCAGAAAGACGCCCCAACACTTAAATTCAATAAATTTTCAGGAAAGTTTGTTTTCTTTCTTCATAATTTCTCTTTACACTCAAATCTAATCATCCTCATGAAAAAAACAAGCTGCACTAAAACACTCACAGTAAATAGGACACCACTTGTCAGGATAAATTATGAAAGAGAACTACAGATAGTAAAACAAACAGCAATGAACAATGTTTACGACATACGGACAGTAAAAAAACTGAATTAAAAAAAATTAAAGCTGAAATACATAAAGCGCACCCCCCCCCCCCGCCCCCCCCCCACACACACACACGTACGCACACACAGACACAATATAGGAAAATATAATATCCAACAGCCCACCAAAAGAGACACGTACACAAGCTGATCACACCACACAAAAGAAAAGGACTTGATACATAACTACATATATGCACAAACACACAAACTTGCAAACATTCTAAAAACACTGTAATACCCATTTCGACGCGGGTAATTTTTATTTACTGGAATATTATTAAAAGTTATTTTCGTTGCGAAATTATATCTATTTAATTATTATTGCGAGTCTTCGCGGCAGATATTACATCACAGGTGACAATCCACAGCCCATTGATTGTTTTAAATTCAGTTATCAGTACCCTGGATGATCTAGACAGAGCAGTGCGAATTCTGGCTGCTACTCTCGAAATTACTGTTTTATTGTACCGAACAACGTCGGATTCTGGATCATTGACTCAATACTAGACCTTTGAAACATATTTAAACTGCAGTATCTTGCCACGATAGTAAAACAAATGTAGAAGGTTAATATTGTTTCTTTCACTGTTCAGTTAATTGATTTCCACAAACTAAACGAGAACTGTAGCTGCGAGTGGAGTGCTGCATATTTTATGAAGTTAGTTGCATATTCATCCTTGCATGTAGGGAGACATGGTTGTGGATATACGTATGTATTAAAGGATATTAAGTCCTATGAGCCATTCAAACCTAGAGAATTTCAATCAAACATTTAGTCATTTTCCTTCGATTGTCCAGATCCATTTAAATTGTTAGTAAATATATATCATTTTTCTATTAAAGACATCACAAAACCAGGCGTATATATAGCACACAAAACACCAAATACCTTTCAGACATATTTCAACACCTTAACACCAAGAGAGAGATAAGTACCAGCAATCAGGTATATACCAGTTCAAATGCCAAAGCTCTAATACCGAGTTATATTGGAACGATAAGCAGGAATTTTAGCACAAGACATAAAGAGGGTATCAGTTATTGGAAGCATGACACTAATCACTCCAAGTTTACAAAACACTTGAAACAATATATTCTTCTCCCCACAAATATAGAGCAAGATAAAAATTATCAAAATAAATATTCACAATAATTATCTCATCACAATAAAAGAAAATTGTCACGCTCAAAGTGCCCATAAGAGGAGAAAGCAACTGATAAATGACCAGACACATTCAAAAGCTCACTTCTAAACCTAGTCACAGAGCTGACACACACACACACACACACACACACACACACACACACACACTACTCATATAACGCACACAAATATAAGCTTTGACCACAGACAGCACAAGTTACATTCCACAGTTGGCAATACTTCATAACATAAAGAAGTTAATACTGTATGATGAAAGAACGAGCTTTCAGTTTGCGTACTATGCTGAAAACTATGTTTTGTGTTAGGGGCAGAACGTCAGCTTCACCAGTAGTTTAGCAAGAACACATGCAGAGCAGCGTTAACACACATAGTAAGCAATTAAAAAACATTGAACAAAAGGTGCCTATGTGAGAACTGCTTGTAACTTACATATATCGTAACATAACATGTAAGCTGAAACTGCTGCTTACAAATGGAAATGTATCTGTGTGTATTTCAGGACGCTGATGGTGCCCTAATGAACTGTGGCGAAATCCGTGTGGCAAAACAAACATGGCTTCTTTCGACTGAAAACAGACGGTGATGACATAAAAATTACTAATTTAATATTAATAGGAACTGACAGTTGGCAAATCAACAACATTAAAGATTCTTCTTATTTTATTTTCTGCTAAAGATGCTGCTAGTGTTTCATCAACAATGGCAGTTATGTGGAGAAAATTTGTGATGAGCACGGTGTTACTATCCTTCACTAAGGCTCATATTAGATCACCAATTCGTAGGGAAATTTTCCGTTTTTACTTAAAGGCTACCCATATAACTCTATTATATTCACTGCGTACATGCTGTTTTTTGTATATTTATTATCTGTCACTCCCGGTATAATATTTACTTATATTTAAGTTGCGGCTTAGAATCAGTGGACAATGAAAGCAGCCGATAGCAATCATTCATAAATAAATTAATTGTGAGTAACCGTTACTGTTAATTTTTTGTTTAAATACAAACTCCTCACTGCCTGTTCAGCTACTGTTGCCTTAAAATGTCTTCGTAACAACTAGTTTCAGCCCCCCGCAGGACGGTGAAGACAATTGTACTCACCTGGTTGAGGGTGTTTCAGCTAAAGCTACTTCGATAAACTGCTCTGGATACCAGCTCACCAATATAGTCCACAAAATGAAATTTATGTTCCTCGAAAAGGGCGCAAAGCAATACTGGCTATTGCTTAACGCCGATTTTAGTGCATCTGGTCACATCCCTGAACATAAAGTGATGTCCTGCGCTTGGAGAAAGAAGGGTGAGAAGAGTCACGAAACTACACGCAATTTCTCGCTGTGGAGAAGAGTTACCACGCCCGTTTGTTCAGGGAAGACACTGAAGTTTACAAATACGGCAATTTTAACAAGAAAGAAGAAAGCCTCAAGACAAAGGGACCCTAGATTTGCATGGTGATAAGAACGACATTTGCAGTTAACGAACGAAAAACCATAGTGGTAATCACCAGGATAAAACCCTCAGATGATGGCGCGACAAGTAGATATAATCTCCGGCCGCGGACTCGACTCCAGTCAGTCACCAGAAAAGGAAGATGAATCTTTGACAATGCGAGACACTCGTGATCACCAAATGTCAGAGAAATCATTAAACTAACGTCGGCCGAAGATCTCGAAACGGAAACCAATTTCGAATAATAAGAAGAAAATAGTCTTGGTTTCGATGTTGAAATTAGCGTTTATTTGTCAATGACGGGCGTTTCGGCTAATTCAAGACGCCTTCAGACTGGCCGATAAGTGTTGAAAAGCAAGTTTTATCAGTAATATAAAAGGCCGCACTTATTTAAAAGTTTTTTAGAATGTCGACCAGATTCTTTGTAAAACGTAAAACTATTGTTGCACCAATCTTATGCACACTGATATTAGAGTCATTTATTGCAATTTTCAAGCAAATATGTGAGGGAGTTGAAAAATAAGTTTCCCTGTTGAATGTGGTCAGTTGTGTGTGTGAAAGGAAAAAAAAGAGAATGGGACATTAAAGATAAGACATATCTTTATTTTAATACGTAATTTCCAAGTACGTTGAGTCATTTTTCAATCCGCTTTATAAGCTTCAAAGAACCTTCCAGGAAAATATCAGGGCGTTGCATACAGAAGAAACGTTGAACGGCTTGTTTGACGTCAGCAGTGCTGCGAAAGCGCCTTCCACCGCAAGTCTTCTTCAAAGCAGGAAACAGATGGAAGTCACATGGTGCGAGATCCGGACTATAAGGCGGATGGTGTAGGCGCTCCCAACCAAAAGTTGCAATATGGTTTTGCGTTGCCGTCGCCGCGTGTGGTCTCGCATTGTCATCCAACATCAGAACGCCAGATCTGAGAAGGCCAGGCCGCTTTTTCCGAATCACCTCTTTCAATTTCAACTGAGTGGGACAGCACTGCGCAGCACTGATGGTTGCATCCTCCAGAAAGTCCAGCAGCAAAACTCCTTTGGCGCCCTAGAAAACGGTGAGTAGCACTTTACTTGCAGACGGAGTGCTTTTGAACTTCTTTCGGACAGGTGATGACGGATGTTTCCACTATATGGATGCGGCCTTCGATTCGGGCGTGTAATGGTGGACGCACGTTTCATCCTCCGTCACAATCCGAAACAGAAGGTCATTGCAGGGATTCATAGTAACGCACGAGCTGTTCCAGGCTGAACGTCATGCGTTGTTCCATGTGTGTCGGGGTCAGTTGGCGGGGCACCCATCCTGCTGACACCTTCCTGTATCTAAGACTGTCGTGGATGATCTTGTGAGCTCGCTCTTGTCCGATTCCAAGTTCTGCCGCTACTCCGTCGATGGTGATACGCCGGTTCGCTTTGATCATGTCATCCACCTTCCTGACATTTGCATCTGTAGCCTTCACGAGCGGTAGAAGAGACGACGTCGTGGCAGTTGGATTCCTACTAGCGTATGTGAGGTTGCGGCAGTTGGGTTGGCAGTCGGCTCTTTGACTGTCAGCTCACTTTTAATAAGAGTTCCCGATATAACCCACAATCATACCAGTGAAATTTTATGGATATGTTGCAGTGTGTTCTTCGCAGTAAAGCAGAGGTGTACCTTGGCTCTAAGTGTCCATCAGAGGTTGGGCAGAGCGTGGAAGTAAACACTAGATTCCAGCCCGGTGGGTGCGGCTTGGTAAAGTGCTTTTCTATACTGTTGGAACCACAAGATCCCCGCGGTACGGAAGCAGGTGCTTCTATTTCAAATTTCCACCTGGCTTCGCGGCGGATGGAAAGTTATGTGTTAACAAAACCCACGAGTTCTTACATATTTAAATTTTAAGGTGAGCATCCGTTCTTGTAATCTCACGGAAAGGAATGGGTGATGCCTGTTTACTAGTAACTTTCAATGGGGCCTTTAGAGCGGGTTGATTAAATAGCGAGAACTGAGTTTTGTAATTCGAGTGCATTTTTTAAGGAGGTGTTGTTTTTGTTCTTGTAAATTGGCTTTTAGCAAAAGCACTATAATGTCCAGCTATGGACTTTCAGATCTATTACTTAGAACTTAAGGCTTGAAGCGATATTTTGCTGTATGTTCATTTTTAATAGTTCATTTGTCCCTTTGGACTTCATTTTAACTAAGTATTTTTATTATTTTAATAAACACTGGCCGCGATAAATTCCCCATTTTTTTTTTAATTTTTGTGTTGGTTGGTAAAACAAAATAAACGTCATAAAGTTCGCTCCAGCTTAACCTCGTTTAAGCAAGTGATATTTTGTATATTCAAAAGTGTAAATGCCATCTTGTTTGTGTTTTAGACTAATTTGCTGTTTTAAGGCTGTGTAAGTGTTACCTGCACGAGGGGCAGCCGCTGTCGGCGTCGCATTTGTGGAGCTTATGGTACCCGCTTGTGTATAATGTGAATACTGATTTGAATTGTAGAATATATTGATTATTTGTCGTAAATCTTTAATTATAATAAAATGTTTATTTGTAAAACTTAAGGCCTCGGGGGATCAGTTAGCTTCTACACTTCAACGTAAATTGTCCTTCTTACTGTCCTTTTATTATTTCCCGCTCTTCGTTAATGCATGCTTGTGATGTTTACTTATGAGAGTTTAAATTCTAAAGTTTGTGCTAGTAGAGTCGCACTGTTCAGTAACGATCCCAGGGTATATATTTCGTTGGTTCTTACTATCATATTCAGACGGGAAAATTACGTACTTCCATTCTTGGTATAAGTGCAGAGAATCTTTTTACAGCAGGACACCTGATGCTGTGAAAATACCTCTGCGTCATCTGTCCATACCAGATAACTCCCAGGAGACTATGAGAATTCAGCAGACAGCCATTTACTTGTATGGCGCCAAGCTATCTGTTTCAGGTCGAACTAAGAACGAGGATCATCAGAAAACTGAGTGCAAGTGAAACCCTCAAAGCCCAATCGGTCCTGGTAGTTCATACTAGGCTCATTAGCCCGAACTATATCGAGTACCTACTTCTTTAAAACTAAACGGAACAAATATCAACGCCTCTCCCTCCACAAAGAATTTAGGAAGAATAATAGATGAAAAGCGAAACTGGCCTGAGCACAAAGCTGCAATTTTCAGGCCCTAAAAATATATAAAATGCTCTTCAAAATGGTTCAAATGGATCTGAGCACTATGGGACTTAACATCTATGGTCATCAGTCCCCTAGAACTTAGAACTACTTAAACCTAACTAACCTAAGGACAGCACACAACACCCAGTCATCACGAGGCAGAGATAAAATGCTCTTCCCTTTCGATCTGGAAAAGAAACTTTTACAAATGTTTGTACTTCAGTTGTATATTACAGCGATATTATCCTGTAACGTCTTTCTCAGAAAGCTCAAGGTGCCTGGAACAGATGAAGACTTTTGATGTATCTGTTACGTTCTACTCTTTTATCGTATTTCGTCTCCACCGCTTTCCTGGCTACGAAAACATTAATGAGGTTCAACGGCAATGGCGAAATTAGTATCAAACAGAGCCACTGACACGTTTAACGATTCGTCGCATTCGAGACAAATTTGAAGCCGTAGAGGTGCTGTGGAGTCTCCACCACGTTCCCCGGACCTAACTCCTCTGGTCTTTTACCTGAGGGGAACACTAAAAGCCCGCATCTCGTGGTCATGCGGTAGCGTTCTCGCTTCCCACGCCCGGGTTCCCGGGTTCGATTCCCGGCGGGGTCAGGGATTTTCTCTGCCTCGTGATGGCTGGGTGTTGTGTGCTGTTCTTAGGTTAGTTAGGTTTAAGTAGTTCTAAGTTCTAGGGGACTGATGACCATAGATGTTAAGTCCCATAGTGCTCAGAGCCATTTGAACCATTTGAACACTAAAGGACGTCGTTTATCGACAAAAGCCACGCACATTGGATGAACTTCGAGAATCCATCGTACATTCATGTGCAAATATCCAATTGAACACGTTGCAGTCAGCAGTTCGTGCTGCAGTTCGGAGGCATCGTTTGTGTGTGTATGTTAATGGTGACCATTAAGCTACACTTTCACCAAAACTGACACAACTCCGTCAATTAGTTTGCAAGTTATGGACTTTTAAACAGTGGATACTTTTTTGGACCCCTCTGTATTTGAGGAAAGATTACATAGCCTGATAAGTCACAGAACACATTTATACAGATCAATGCAGATCTCACGTCGAAACCCACATGAGGCGATGTGAGAACTGTCCGATCATGTGTTTAGTACACTGCACAAGCGACCTGTACTTTCAACAACCTTATTCACCTTCCCGTCACTGCCACATTATGTGAGAATGGACTGAGGAACAGTCCTCGGACATAACAGTACTTGTGCCACGCCTGCCCCTCCACCTGCTGCGGTATCCCCGCCCCGTCGGAGAGACAGGATGAAGGTGCTACCCCCAACATAGATGGCTTCCATACTCCAGTGGAACTTGCAAGGGTTCAGGACGCATGTGGAGGAACTTCGTCTACTCTCTCAGGGTAGACCACTGTGTCTCAGTCTCCAGGAGACGTATTTCCATCCATCATACTCCCCTGAAATACGAGGCTACACACTCCACAAAAAAGACGACCTGTGTGGAGAGAGAGCTAGAGGAGGCGTAGGTATTTTCGTCAGGACGGACTACCACTCCTCGCCTCTCTCACTTACGACGACTTTACAGGCCATCGCTGTGTCCGTGCACGTGCGTCATCCATTGACTGTATGTTCACTTTACTTGCCCCCAAATGATGCTCTTGATGAAGCGGCCCTCACTGACCTTCTTACCCAGCTCCCCCAGCCATTCATTATTTGTGGTGATTTTAATGCCCACAATGTGCTTTGGGGCTCTGCAATTACCTGCCCCAGGGGTAGAGCAATTGAGAGGCTTCTCCTGTCATCCTGTGCCTACTTGCTTAATGGAGGACAGAGTACTCATTTCTCCACAGCGACTGGGTCGTTCTCTGCCATTGATCTCTCGCTTTGCTCTCCAGCTCTTGCCGCCAGTGCTCACTGGGAAGTGGTCGCTGACTTGCACGGCAGTGATCATTTCCCAATCTGGATTCACCTGCCAGATGGCGTGGGCCCCGAAAGGAGACCACCACGATGGGTGCTCAGTGGAGCTGACTGGACACTTTATAGCCAATTGGCCCAATTCGAACACTGTGCGAATGTTGAGGTGTGGGTGGATCACATCACCAAAATGGTCCACCACGCCGCTGCAGCATCCATTCCACAGTCCACAGGCCACCGGAAGAGGCCACCTGTGCCTTGGTGGAGTGCCGAATGCCGCTCTGCAATCAGGACGAGGCGTGCAGCTCTGCGTCGGTTCAAGTGTCGGCCGACTGCTGAGAATCTTGCAGCCTTTAGGGTGGCGAGGGCAAGATGTCGCCGCGTTATTCGTGAGAGCAAGAAGAGGTCGTGGCAACAGTTTCTGAACACCATTAATCGTTCCACCAAAAGTTCCATTGTGTGGGACACCATCAGGAGAATTTCTGGCAGAGGAGGGAGGTGTCCCATAGCTGCTGTAATGAATAATGGCACTCTCCATACGGATCCGCGAGACATTGCCCAGACTATGGCAGCGTATTTCGCCACAGTTACTGCAACAACCAGTCAGGATCCAGGTTTCCAGCTCCATAGAGCCGTTGCTGAGAGATGTAGTCTGGACTTCCATTCCACCTCTCATGAAGTTTACAACTGCAAATTTTCTATGTGGGAGCTGGATTCTGCGTTGTCTGGAGCTCGTGACACATCCCCTGGCCACGACAGGATCCATTACAGTATGCTATGGCACCTCACATTGCGCAACAAATAAATCCTCCTCGCACTTTTTAATGCCATTTGGGCGTCGGGTCACTTTCCTGACGCGTGGCGTGAGGCAGTTTTAATCCCTTTTTTAAAACCTGGGAAAGACCGCACAAGCCCAAGTAGCTACCGTAGTATTGCCCTCACTAGTTGCATAGGGAAGACCTTGGAGCGGATGGTCAATCGCCGCCTTGTCTGGATGTTAGAATCCCGGCAACTCCTTAGTCGCTTTCAGTGTGGGTTCAGGAGGTTTCGTTCCACCTTCGATAACCTTGCCCTCCTGGAGGCGGCTATACAACAGGCTTTCCTACGCCGTCACCACCTTCTAGGTGTATTTTTCGACATCGAGAAGGCCTACGATACTACTTGGAGGCGTCTCATCCTGGAGCAGCTTCACGAATGGGGTTTTCGTGGTTGTCTTCCTCTTTTTATTCAGTCTTTCCTCTCGCCACGATATTTTAGATACCGGATTGGTGACGTCCTGTCTGATCGCTTTGAGCAGGAGAACGGTGTCCTTCAGGGTAGCGTTTTAAGTGTGACTCTCTTTGCCATCGCTATTAATAGCATTACGTCCATAGTGAAAAGTCCTGTCCAGTGTTCTTTGTTTGTGGACGATTTCTCTTTGTCTTGCTCTTCTTCAAGCCTTGCAACGACAACTCGTCAGTTGCAACTTACGATTAGGCGTTTGGATGACTGGGCGCAGTGGTTTTAAGTTTTCCACCGAGAAGTCTGTATGTTTTCTGTTTAACCGTTCTCGTTCGATTTTAACCTTTCCTGAGTTGCGCTTGAGGGACACTATTCTTACTTTTAAAGACACGGTGAGATTTCTGGGGCTCATTTTTGACTCGAGGCTCACGTGGTTACCTCATCTTAAAGACCTGAAACGACGGTCGCTTCAGGCTTTAAGTATTTTAAAATGTCTTAGCCACAGTACATGGGGAGCTGACAGGACTTGTCTGCTCCAGTTTTACAGGGCGTTTGTGCGGTCTCGGCTCGATTATGGGTGCACGGTGTATGGGTCTGCGAGGCCTTCTTACTTAAAAATGTTGGACGTTGTGCACCATGAAGGGCTTCGGTTGGCCACTGGGGCATTCCGAACTAGCCCCATACCAAGCCTCTGTGCAGAGGCTGGTGAACCGCCACTTCATATGCGGCGACGGCTACTTACAGTGCGCCAGGCGTATAAAACTTTGTCCACACCCTACACCCCTGCATACCATACCGTTGCTCAGCCTCCTCTGGCACGATTGTTTCATAACAGGCAACGTGCGACGCAGCCCTATGGGATTCGCGCACAGGATTGCCTCGGTGCGATGTCTATGGCTGGTCTTCGTGTTTTACGTCGCGGTTGGAGCAGATCTCCACCTTGGCTCCTCCAGAGACCCAAACTTATTTTAGATTTGACTAATTTTAAGAAAGATGGCACACCAGATTTTACGTTCCAATCTCTGTTTTTTAACATTTTAGATGTGCATCACGGTTTCACTGTCGTTTATACTGATGGCTCCAAACAGGAGACTTTCCTTGGCTGTTCTGTGGTGTTCCCTGATCATGTTACCCGGATTCGCCTCCCTGCTGAATATACCGTTTTCGCAGCGGAGCTCCACGCGATCCTGACGGCACTGGAGCAGATGCATCGTGTTCGGGGCGATCGATTTCTTCTCTGCTGCGATTCTCTTAGTGCCTTACAGTCATTGCAGAACCTGTACCCGACTGAAGAGATGGTCCAGCTGATACATGACCAACTGTACTTGCTCCAACGGCGGGGTAAAGAGGTATCCTTCTGCTGGGTGCCTGGTCATGTCGGCATATGGGGCAATGAACAGGCTGATCGGGCTGCCAAGGAGGCCTGCAGAGAGCAGGATGTGGTCCAGTGTCCCATCCCCTTGCAGTCAGTCATCGCTGCACTCCACAGGAAGTGCATGGAGTTGTGGGAGGACGAATGGCTGGCGGTGACGGCCAATAAACTGCGGTCGGTAAAGTCAACCACTCGGCCGTGGCGTTCCTCCTGCCGGCTGCTCAGGCGGGAAGAGGTGGCCCTCACACGTCTTCGGATCGGGCACTGTCCTCTGACACATAGCTATTTATTACGGCGGGAGGATCCTCCGTTTTGTGTTGCTTGTGGTGTGCACATCTCTGTCCGGCACATTTTAACAGACTGCATTTTATACCGTGATGCAAGGGCAGAAGCACAAGTTGATGGGGATCTGCCCTATGTTTTAGCTAACGATGAGACGTTTGTGTCTAGGGTTTTTAAGTTTTGTGATGCGTCTGGACTCTGGCCTAAACTTTTAGGCTGGAGGTTTTAGTGTATTGCAGAGTAGCTGACTCCTCCCTTTTTTACTTGCGGTCAGCCAGCCACCTCCATCTGCTACATTGTTTTAGCACCCTCTACCTTTTTCTTCCCGTGTTGTCCATGTTTTACTGTTGACGCCCTGCTTCATCCCACGCTTCGGTGTGGGTGAGCACAAGTTTTTCAATGATTGTTCCCCGTGTTTTCTGTTCCGTTATATGTAAATGTTCTGAGTTTTTTCTTGACACCCGTCTCACTATGCTACTGAACGGGCGCTGAAGACCTTGCTGTCGTGCACCCACACAACCCTTCTACTACTACTACTACTACATTCGGAATGCTATCAGGAGAGACATGCAGCCTTTGGACGCAGAGTCAATCATTCTTCGGGTGTAGTGGTCCACGTATGAGCGGTCAGAATTGCATCCCAAAGCTTACGGTCTCTTGCGAAATCCAGCTCACGCAGTAGTTACGACGAAAATAGATGTTACGCGCTACTAGATAGGTGTCTCTATCTTAAGCTGAGATATCACATCCTGCAGGAGGCCTGCGCCTGTTATGTCAGTAATTAGCCCACCTTTTTTTTAGCGCTTTATTGGATCGCTAACAACAACAGTTCACTTGTTGTTAAAAAAATTTACTTATTTACGTTTCGGGCATGGAGCTTAACACGTAGGGTTGTGTGACATGCATGCAAAGTGACAACAATAGCATGTATTAAGTTATTTTATACGATGTTTTGATAAAACGGGTAAACAAATAAAGATTCTCAAGACTGAATTTTCACGTGCAAGTGCTCCTTGTTTCTTCCATGCGTGCTACTTTCTCAACTTCTGCAGAAGCTCTTCTGAGGGGTTTTGAAGGCAGGATATGATGTACTGGCGGAAGTACAGCAGTGAGGACGAATCGTGAGTCGTGCTCGTCTACCTCAACTGGATGCCCAGCACGAAAGACTGTTATCGCCTTTACCAAAAGCAGCAACCTATGAATACGGTCGCACACCGGCTCCCCGAAGTAGGGTGGGACACGGTGTGGCGAGCAGTATATACGCCTTTTCTACCTACAACGGTGCGTTCATTGCGGTACGTGGTTGTGAACGAGAAGTTCGCTACTCGTCGGAGGTTACATTCCATTCATCTGACGGACGACCCCTTGTGTCCCACATGCTCAGGCGTTGATTGGGTTGCGCACCGCCTCACTTGTGCCGCGACCAATGACTAATGGCTTCTCGCGCAGCGCTTACCGGCATTATTCCTGCGACGATTTCGGGAGTCTACCTCCACTGATGATATATTGCACCCCGACGGCGTATACTTTCCACCAGCCAGGACGAACGCCGTTAACTGGGTGAGGGGCACGGCCGTTTCACTACATATTTCGTGATGGACAACACAAAGGCAGACTCGACTTTCGGTCCCTTCTGATGACGACATATGCAGCTTTCAGCCGTCACTACCTATTTAGGTTCATTATCTGCGGACCCTCCTACTCCGGGTATGAGACGCTGTATCTGAAGAAGAGTCCTGGAGCATATTGATTGGTCTCTTACGGACGGAATAGGAGGGAACGCCTACCAACAAACAAGAAGACGACTTGGACGCTCGCTCCACTCTAAAAAAATCAATAGGTACAAAAATTAAAACAGGTAAAATAAAAAATAAACATAGGCAAATCCGGTAAATTCTCTCCCTCATCCTTTGATCCTAGAACACGTTGTGTGGGCACGGCGACGGGATGTCCAGGCCTCGGATGTCGACCGCTGCCTTACCCGTCTCCCTGCCCCAACAGCGGTTCGTTAGAGAAAAAAAAAAAAAAAAAAAAAAAAAAAAACTGTGTCAATCTGCGAGGAAATTTCAACGTTTCAACAAGTACGCTTTTGTTGTTAGAGACCAAAAATATGGTGAAAGACAGACGTGGTCAATTACGTGTTTTTAATTCAACTTCTCATGAAAGTCTGTGACCCAAATATGTGTAGAATGTCCCAACAACACGAAACTTGAAACTTCAGACCTCCAGCCGTAATGTCAGTTCGGTTACGCTTCTATTTCAAGCAGAAAAAATTTATCGCTGTAAAAGTACAGTATATTACACAGGAAAATGTGGGATGATGAACGCAGTCGCTTCTACTGGAAGTCCATTTTTCGAAATCAGGAATTCCGCGCTGACAAGCCGTTCCCTGTGCAGAATCGTAAAACATAGTCTGCAAGGCAGTTTCAGATCCTGAAACACAAATGACGCTGAAAAGGAAAAAAAAAATAGGCTTATTCAACGTTACCCGTACGGAGAATTCCCGAAATTATTTGGGTGCGGCGGTCGGCCTATATTTCATGCAGTTAGAACGGTGACCGGGCGCCGACCTGACGCGCAATATTCCTGAGTAGCAGTCGTGCTGATTCATTGCTGCCGCCGGTGGCCGCTCACGCTGTATTTATGGGCCGGCGCGCAGTAAGATATTACCAGGTCGCCCCCTGCTCGTCTCTCCTTGGACTTCCCTCATCTCGACAGGCGGACCGAACGACTCTTGACTCCCCTCTCTCTTTGCTCACGGAACAAGCGAAACGTTCTGCGTCAACCATGTTTCCGTCGCTGTGTGATGAACGATTAATGGCTGATATTCGACAGATAAAATTAAACACTTTGGCCTAGCAACAAAGAAACAGCTCTTCCAGCTCTCCAACAACTGTATGAGCAGATATCAAAGATATGGCGGAAGAGCCGAGTAGTTGCTATGATAAATCCTGACAAAGAAGGCGACCGAGTAGCTGCCATGCTAAACCTTGGCAAAGGAGACGACAATCCGAAGAAGTCAACACCAATTGCACAACTGTGTCATCTTCTGATCTTAAATCGCCTTGCGCCTGTAATTAATCCCCTTGCTTACATCTCTGCATGTTAGATTTCGTCCTGGCAATAGTTGTACTGGACAACTTAAGAATCTCACGCATCCCAAGAAGAAGTTTCCGAAGCTCTTAAGGTGACTAGCGTGATATTTGTGGACTTATCGTCAGCATATTACATCGTCAATCATCGGCTATTGCTAACTAATCTCCACAACCTAACCAAGAACTTCGCCCTAACCAGTTTCATTGCCATTCTTCTGCACAAACGTTAACTTCCAAGAACAACGCAGCCGTTGGAGATTACAGAAGAACGATCGCTTTCAAGGAAGCGTATTGGCATTAATCCTGTTCAGTATATCATGGTCTTAATGCAAAAACCCATTAACCTCAGGAAGTATTGAGAAAACAGAATTTTTAGTTTCTTCTTTAAACCAAAAGTAATTGAGTCATCACAGGGATTGTTCCACTGCAATGATTAACTAATGATGTTCTGTAGAGGGCTTAATGCATAAATGACTAGGTAACGGATTTTTGTAATAATTAACACAAAATACAAATATTGCTGCACTTATATGCTGTTGGCAGACATCATTCAAATTATTTATCAACTTGAGTAAAGTTATATTAAAAACACATCACTAAATAACAGGAATCAGTACAACCAGTCATTTTACTAGATCAGTAAATGATTATAAAACACTGAAGAAGTTATTTTTTCATGTGCTTAATATATCTGCGTCGATACTGTCACTGACCTGAACCGGTTTCTGGAACTTTGTCGGTGGCTGCACCTGAAGGAGGAAGACACTTATACCAGGCGCGAAATTCCTCGGGAATGGGTCCCTTTTTGCATAATTGTAGCAGGAACTTCTTTTTGTTACCATTTATTGGCAGAATCTCAGGATGAAGATCCTGTAAGTCAATATTTTCATATTTGAATGATGTCCTTTATCAAATGTATGTATTTCATTATCATCTGATGAGTGATTTTATCTGTACTCTATCACTCTTGACTTGCATTTTTGGTAGCGAAAACATTTCGCGTTCAGCCAGCTAGCTTTATTTCCCAGACTGTCAGTACTTCTGTTTTTAATGATAAATGGAGAATGTTTAGATAAATCCTTGAATTCTGCATGTTTCAATTCGTCTACTCTATAAGGTGAACGTTTCTTGTTTAGAACAGTTTTCGATCTTGCTACTCTGAATATGTGTAGCCAAACGTGGAAGGAGGTAAACAGATATGTGTTTCTTCACACATTCATTTGTGCTATGCATACTGTGCACTTCCATGAATGTGTGGCCAGATCCAAGAAACTTGTGTTCAATAATGTCTAAATCTGTTGTGTGAGCCAAGTACGGAAATAACACAGCTATCTTGATTCCTGTTCTGACCCCCAGCGGTCTCAGAGATGAATGAAATGTGTTCTATATCTAGTTGAATCTGTTTAATGTTTTTCATGATGCAGGTACCTAATTCTGAGCAACCTCTCTTTCCGTTTACCTCAGTTCACGCTTAGCGGAATGCATCATTTTGCTTAGAAAGCTCATAGATAGTGAAATTGTGTGCACAGATTGTCAGACGATAGTACATTTGACTGCCTTCACTTGAAGGTATTTGCAAGACAGATTGTAAATCAAGTGTGGAACACATAAGTGTCTCGTCAGCTTTAAATTTATCTTAATCAGCAGCTTTTGCTTGATTGCATTGATTTCTCTTTGCAATATGCTCATTATACTCCAGTTCCAATGCTTTCTTTTCTTCACAACTCTTTGTTTTCCCTAAATCATCAATTTTTGTGCTTGTTCCTTTTTAGGTGTGTAGAAGACGAGATTTTAGTGCTGAAAAAATATTCCTCTATGATTATTTCGTTGATTCCTTTGAAATCCTTGCATTATTCCTTGTACAGTCTGTATGTTTTAGATGTAATTAATATGGGGTCTAAGTACATTCGTTTTGTGGATATTCTCCAGTAGTGAGAGTCCAGTGTCGGAAATATTTCTGTGTGTTCTTTAACTCTCTGCACATCATTTGGTTTAAAACTTCCTGGCAGATTAAAACTGTGTGCCGGACCGAGACTCGAACTCGGGACCTTTGCCTTTCGCGGGCAAGTGCTCTACCAACTGAGCTACCCAAGCACGACTCACGGCCCGTCCTCACAGCTTTACTTCTGCCAGTATCTCGTCTCCTATAATGAGCTGTGAGGAGGGGGCGTGAGTCGTGCTTGGGTAGCTTAGTTGGTGGAGGACTTGCCCGCGAAAGGCAAAGGTCCCGAGTTCGAGTCTCGGTCGGGCACACAGTTTTAATCTGCCAGGAAGTTTCATATCAGCGCACACTCCACTGCAGAGTGAAAATCTCATTCTGGTATCATTTGGTTTAGTTTTGTTATGTAAAATTCTTTTGCCTCTCTTATCACTTCCTTCGAAAAGTCCACTTTCACCTTTCCTGTTATGTGTAGTATCGACGACAGCAGTCCTTCTTTCTGGATGTTGTTTTACGGTGTCGCACTCTTCACAGCAGTCAAGCATATTCACACAGCGATGCAAAACAGTAAAAGAACGAAATATAATCAAACAATAGCCGAGGCCCTTGGGATTGGGAATTACTGTAGCTATAGCTCTCTCAGTTTATCACCAATAACAGCGACAGCCGTTTGAACAAGTCCAATAATCCCAGGGAACACAAGCTAACTACGTGCTAACTTGTCCTTAACGGAACAGGTAGATGCGCATTACGCACAGCCGTCAGTGACTGGTTCGCAGAGATAGGCAGTACCTGGAAACACAGCGGGACGCCCCGACAACGCTTCGGGCTTAACCGTAGTTAACGGAAACCTCTAAACGTCGCTGCCAACTTAGTTCCACGTCTCCAGTTCCGGCTGAAACCCAAGCGCCTACCTCGTTCCTCAGCTCGCTTGTGCACTCAAGGCGAGATTCAGGCTACAGCTAATGCCATGTCTCTCCTTCCACGACCACAAATCTCGTAACCAGTTTCTCACTGTGCAAGGCCGGTAGACAGTGAATACATGTATGAAATTTCTGAAACAAGAGGTGGTAATCCAACTTACTAATCCGAAACCGCAAACGTCTGGCACTCGGTTTAGGAGATTGTCCTCAGGCGTTATTTAAAATTCTTTCTGGAGAAACATAATCGAGTCAGGCGCTATTAATACCTTCGATGAAATAGAGTATTCTGTAACAGGAAGCAGTTAAACATATTACTGCACATAATTTCAGAACATCAGTTTAGCTGGGAGTTGAAAGGGTGCAGTAAAGGGCTCAACTCCGGAATTATGTCCGAAATACTGATTGGGGGAAAATATTACACTCATATCTGTACCGTATCAGTTGTTCGATAAGATCATACTAAATTCATTTAATTTTAGACATTTTTATTAGCATTATAGTTTTTGTCTGAAGTCTCCAAAGATACTATTCCAGAAGAGAGCCTCATAAATTCCCGTTATTTGCACTCCACCAAATTAGAATTCCTTCAGTATGCTAACAGCCATTCAATGGATGTGGCCACCCTTGCCTAATTAAGCTGCTGCCCCTGCTGTAACAATCTCGATGTCAATGGACCATTGATCTATATCCTTCGTTCCTTTTAATCCTATAACTCTCTGCGTCATCACTAGTATTTAATCTTTTCGAAACAACTTTTTTGTTTCAGAAAATTCTTTTTCTAATTTTCTGTACGAGAAAATACTAATTGTGAAGCATTGATATCAAGAAAAGCACTAGAAGTTATTAAATACTAATTTTTTAATTTATGTAGACCTTATTCAGCAAGCACTAAAATGCATTTATTTATTCGTTGCTTATAGCTTCCACTTTTAAGAACAACATGAGACGTAAGATAGGTTATACCTCATACTGCAGTGTAACACAGAAACGAACGTAACTAACAATGCCAGCCTAAAACGAGATTTTTTGCTGAGATTCGTTTTTTATTCTGGTAAGGACCCTCATTTTTCTTCCAGCTTATTTTTAGCAAGCAGTTTACCCTGCATCCACAGAACATTCGACATTCCCTAATAATGAGTCCCTCGTTTTCTCAATATACTACCCTAGAATGACAAATGTCAAAGAGCAGCACATTTTCTTGTCTTTCTCTCTCTCTCTCTCTCTCTCTCTCTCTCTCTCTCTCTCTCTCTCTCTGTCTATCTCTCTCCCTCTCTCTTTCCCTCTCCTTCTCTGTCTCTCTCTCTTCCGTGAATAAATGATTCGTTTATTTTCTCAAGATAAGTTTGTTTTGCAGCTGCAGGTCACAGTGCTGTTTCTTTTTGTGTTATATTCTCTGGGTCGTCCACATATAATGACCATTTCCTATGATAGTTCATAATAAGATCTCTGTTAGTAGCAGGAGTAGTAGTAGTAGTTTTATTCATAAGTAAATCTCTTAAAAAATAAAATTGGACGTATCACGGTATTACAATTAAAAAAAATACAAATATAGTAATTCACAAAGACAGGTATTTGCATACTTACAGGTATAGTACGACGAGGATGGAACAGGTGGTTGACCATGGCCTTATTGTGGGAACAATGGCAGTATTTACCTCGAGTAAATTAGGAAAACCATGGAAAACCTAAATCAGGGTGGCTGGATGAAGAGTGAAGCCTCCACCCTCCCGAATATAAGGCCATTCTGTTTAAAACGGTGCTGTCTCATTTGGTTAATCCCCAGTGAGCAATACTGCTTTACAAATAAATTGTTCAGTAGGGTAAAAGTTTAACGTTACACTGTTCATTCATTTCCCAATCCCAGTCACTACATATACTACATTGATTATACATACGTTGTTTACTAACACTACATACGTTATTAGTTGACGTCAGGACCATATTGTGTACTGTAACTTCCCATTTGCTTGTGTGAAAAACTGAGCCAACATTCCTGTATAACGAATGAGATGGTGACCGCAGAAAGAGGATGAGGTGTTAGTATTACACGTTGCACAAATTTTGGCGCAAGTTTTTCCAGGCAAGAAAAAAAAATTAGCTATAAATATAGGATGAAAATGTTATTTGGAGCCAGCCGGTGTGGCCGAGCGGTTCTAGGCGCTTCAGTCTGGAACCGCGCGACCGCTCTAAGTTCTAGGGAACTGATGACCTCAGATGTTAAGTCCCATAGTGCTCAGAGCCATTTGAACCATGTTTTTGTTATTTGGAATGATAGCTTTTTATTATCACTATTAGTATTTTTTGTGTTACATTTCTTACCGAATCTCCCGTCCCCCTTCTACTCTGTATTATCTAAGTAATCCTTCAATGTATGGAATGTATTGCTTAACAAGTACTTCTTAACTGCTGTTTAAAATAAGTTTGTTTCAGCAATTTCTTGAACCTTCTTTGGCGATTTATTCTACAGATTTATTCCTTAGTAAAAAATGCAATTTTGAGTCTTATGTTTACTCTTTCTTGACAAATGTAAGGTCTGTAGAGATTTTGTTTCATGCTCATGGACAGAGCTGCTTGTGCAGCTATTACCAATGTTATTTGTGACGTGTTCATCTGATTGATAAATGTACTTAAATGGTGCTGTTAAAATTCCCAGTGTTTTGAACAGATCTTTACAATGAGCTCAACTACTATTTTTTGCTATTATTTTTTGGTTCCTTTTTCAGTTTGAAAAGTGTGTTCATTTTTTGTCCATTTGTTCACAAGAAAAGAATGACATAGCTAAAAACTGAGTGCACAAATTAATAGTGTATAACTAAAAGAACCTGCCTGTTATACACTGATAACAGGACCCTAACGGCTTAACTTGCTGATGACATTCCGTCTGCAAGTATCTTTATGTGTTCACATCACTTCAACTGATAATCAGTACTTATTCCGAGACATTTTGCGTTTTAGGTGCCAACTACTTTTTTTAACACTGTCATTTCTCCTCCTCAAACAGAAATGCATGGCACTAGTTTCGTTTATGTTCAGTGTCACTTTATTGCTTATTGAGCAAATCTGAACTTACTTGTGGGTTTCTCTGGGAGAAGGTCTCTTGTTTTTTCAGTGACTATAATATTGCTCTCATCAGCAAAGAGAATTTTTTTCCATATGACTAACATTACTGGAAAAGTTAGTGATGTATTTTAGTAATGGTAGTGGTCCAAATATGCTACCCTGAGGAAATTCTATATTAATTTATTTTGGATCTGATAAGTGCTGAACTAAGGCATTATATGTACCGTATCTACTAGGTATGACCAGAAAGTACCATTAGCTACCCTTACCCCTAATGCTTCTGCTTGTTTACTAGAAGCTTTTGGTCAACAGTATGAGAAGGCTTAGAAAGATCTAAAAATATACTCATCTTTGTCAAGAGCATCAGGTACACCTTTTACGAATTTTATTATGGCTGATTCTGTACTTGCACCATATTGGAAACCAAACTGTAATTCACTTAAAAGTTTGTATTTATTCAACTAATTCATTAATTTATCTTACATAATTGGTTGCATTATTTCTGTGAATGGTTACAGTAGGGAAATTCGCCAGTAGTTTTCTAAGTAGTTTGCATTCCCTTTTTTACCTGTTTTAAGTACTCTGGAAATTTCCCTTATCAAAGGATTCATTATTATATTTGTTAAGAGAGTTTGTATATTCTCTATGCATTGTTTCAGTACACACATTGGTACTTCAGCTAAGTATTTCATGTAAGCCCACTGACTTTTTATTTTTTAGGTTTTGTACAGTTTTACCGACTTCATGCTCTGTGGTTGGGAGTAATATAGTGTATTTAGTGCATAGTCACTTACAGGTGTTGTACTTGTTTTTGGGAATTTTTGTTGTAATTTCAGTGCAGCACTGGAAGAAAGGGCATTCACATAGTTTGCCAGGTGGTGTGTATCATATATTACTTTGTCAGTCTCCTTTGCTGGTATGGTATTATGCCTTCCCTTCTCTCTCTTCGTTTCCTTTTGTATGACATCCCAGATCACACTGCGTTTATTCTTTGTCTGTCTCATTATGACTCATTTTCATGGAACTGAGATAATTAAAGGTTTCGAAAGAGTTCCTGTTATTCATTTGTCTTTGTGAGACATTGATGAAGGTAGTTTTGGAAATGTATGTTTGAAGTTCAGTTTAAATAATTTTGAGAATTTAAAGATTTACTAATTTACATTGGTTTCTCTACACACTTCATCTCAGCTATGTTTTCGCTAACTCTTTTGAAAAAACTTGTATTTTCATTTTTGACAAATGTCTTTTGTAGGCCTGCAGTATAGCGAATTTTTCTATACTCGATTATACTGTTGCAATTTAGCAGATATTGCCTGATGGTCCAAGAGCTATTACAGCTACGTCACACCTTTTTTGTCCATATTTGTGGTCACTTGGTCAGTTACTAATACAGACATTGTAGCAACTCCTTTTGCATTGCTGACAAACAAGGTCATTCCAAAACTCTCATCTGTACATATCCATTCCAAAACAGTTTCCTATATGCCGTGACACATATGCCATTAAACCGTAATTGTAACAATGATAGCTTCCCTACTCACTTCTTTGTAGGGAGCGATTGGAAACAGCTAGATGCCTAAAACAATCTCTCAAGAAGGTATGAAGTTGAAATGTTGAAATGCTCAGAAGAGCATAACAAGAGAGACCCAAGGTCTCAGCTTGATGGTTTTGGCAGCCTCTTACGGTCATCAAGTGACCAAAATAGAACCTTTATGACTGAACAGGATGAGGAATTCCGCCTTGTGCAAGACATCTTTGCATTTTTGTTTTCCCCATACATGTTTCAGCATATTTCTGCCACCTCTATTGGGCTACTTTATTTCCTTTCTGTAAAACTGCTATTACATGTTAACCTTTAGAGAAAACTTTTGGTTCAAAATAATTATACTTGTGAATGAAGTGATCATTATCAGATATTATATATGGTTTGTTTACAGTCCACGGTTGAGATGTGTATTACTGGGCTGATGCATTGTATGTTCTTTATTACAATATGTCCAAAGTTCTGGTTTTATAGCTTATTTGGAAAGAGGGTGGATGTATGCATTACTTTAGATACTTTACATGGAGTTACTGAATATGTTTGTAGCTGCAAGTCTGCTACACAGACTACAACTGGTAATTTGCAAACAGCGAAACGACATTTTCATTTTTATTATGCATCTGCAAGCACCGAAAATTAATTTTTATTCTTGTTTATTATGCATAATAAATGAAAATAAAATTACGTTTCGCTGTTTGCAGATGACAAATTGTAGATTGCATAGCAGACTTACAGCTACCAACGTAAACATTCAATAGCTTCATATAAGGTATGCAAACTAACGCATACATCAACCCTTTTTTCAAATAAGCTATAAAACCAGAACTTTAGACACATTGTAATAAACAACATACAACGCATCAGCCCAGTCACACATATCTCAACTGTAAACTGTAAACAGACCATGTATAATGCTTGATGACAATCACTTCATTCACAAATGTAAATATTTTGATATAAATGTTATCTTTAAACGTTAATATGTAATAACAGTAAATAAAGTAATGCACTGAAGACAGCACAAAAGTGCTGAAACATTTCTGAGTAAAACAAAAGCCCAAATGTGTCTTTTATAAGGTGAAATTGCTCAACCAATTTTATTAGCAACCAGGAAAATAAGAAGAACTGCAACACCACAAGATGATTATTTATGAGTGACGTTACCAGAAGTTATCCAAGGGTATAGTCAGTGATGTCAGATAGCAATGCCTTATACAGCAGTCTTGAAACTGGCACATGTATCTATCTGAAACAGTATTAGCCTGTGTCCAGAAATTAAGAATTAAACCTTTTTTAAAAAAAGTTTCTCCAAGACATTATCCCATCCTATATTTCTGTCGTTAATTTTAAACAGAAGATGCTGCTTTCCCTACTTAACACCACGAAGGCTATCGCTTCAGGTTAACAAGTTTCAAATTAAGCTTATCACAAATAGGCATATTTAACTGCAAAATATTGTGTAAATTATTAACATTATCTTCCCCTTTGAACTGAAACCAATCAGGTCGTCAGTACTATCATTTACAGCAACACTTAATCAGAGTTTAGCTGGTTAAAAATGCTGTTGCATTAATAAATGATAAAATTCACACATGACCTAAATTTACAAACACTGATAAATTCTCTCACTACAATATTTAGTTCATGCTGATAAACTACTATGAAGCTCCAAAGAAAATGGTAAAGGCATGTGTATTCAAATACAGGGACATTTACACAGCCAGAATACGGCGTTGTGGTCAGCAACACCTATATAAAACAACAAGTGTTTGGTGCAGTTTTAGATCAATTACCACTGCATGTTATCAAGATTTAAGTGAGTTTGAACTTGGTGATATAGTCGGCACACGAGCGATGGGACACAGCATCTCCGAGGTAGCGATGAAGTGGGGATTTTCCGTACGACGATTTCACAAGTGTACCGTGAATATCAGGAATCCGGTAAAACATCAGATCTCCGAATGGCTGCGGCCGGAGAAAGATCCAGCAAAAATGGGACCAACAACAACTGAAAATAATCGTTCAACGTGACAGAAGTGCAACCCTTCCGCAAATTGCTGCAGATTTCAATGCTGCGCCATCAACAAGTGTCAGCGTGCAAACCATTCGTCGATATGATCCTTCGGAGCCGAAGTCCCACTCGTGTACCCTTGATGACTGCACGACACAAAACTTTACGCCTCGCCTGGGCCCTCAACATCAGCATTGGACTGTTGACGACTGGAAACATGTTGCCTGGTCGGACGAGTCTCGTTTCAAATTGTATCGAGCGGATGGATGTGACGTGTACGGACATGGACACAACCTCATGAATCCATGGACCATGCATGTCAGCAGGGGACTGTTCAAGCTGGTGGAGGCTCTGTAACGGTGTAGGCCTGTGCAGTTAGAGTGATATGGGGCCCCTGATATTGCTAGATACGACTCTGACAGGTGACATGTACGTAAGCATCCTATCTGATCACCTGCATCCATTCATGTCCAATCCAGCAGGACAATGCGTCACCCCACACGACCAGAATTGCTACAGAGTGGCTCCAGGAGCACTCTTCTGAGTTCAAACACTTCCGCTGGCCACCAAACTCCTAGACATAAAATATCTAGGATGCCTCGCAACGTGGTGTTCAGAAGAGATCTCCACCCCCTCGTACTCTTACGGATTTATGGAGAGCCCTGCAGGATTCATGGTGTCATTCCCATCCAGCACTACTTCAGACATTAGTCGAGTCCATGCCACGCCGTGTTGCGGCACTTCTGCGTGCTCGCGGGGGCCCTACACCATATTAGACAGGTATATCAGTTTTTGGGGCTCTTCAGTACAGTTTACCTCACTGCCATCATTCAGTAGCGTTGTTGCCTACTCATGAGGTAAATTTACAAATAATCAAAATAATACACACCCACAATAGTACAGTACGAAACACACGTTACTCAATAAAATCATTAGATATTCTTTAAAACGCATGGAATTTTATCTATGTGTGATGTACTGACAACTATGAACATAAGTCAGTCAGTTATAATTAAGTGTACGTCTAAAATTTTCTGTACAATTTAAAAGCTGTTATTCTTTTCCGTATACTTTCGAAGCGAGTTCTTCGTTGAACGCTACAGCTATTACTGAACACATGTGAAATGAAGTCCTCTCATCTCTGTTTTCGTAAGTCAAAGAACGGACCTTAGTAATATACTTCGCACTACCGTTAACCAGGAAAGGTTACAGTTACTACGATTAGCCCACATGCTTTAGGCACAGGACAGACGGCGACACATCCGTTACGCACTGTTTCGACTACTGCCATTATCAGGTCGAACTTCAGAACTCGTATAAAAAAGGTTTAGTGTGATTTAGAATAAAATTTATGCCTCAGTGGGGCGTCAATCCCTAGGCACAGGTTTTATTGCCACTCACACTGAACTTTGTTTCACGAGTTGTAAGTTTTGATCTGATGATAGCAGTAGTTCATCACGGAAGGCATGACGTCTCAGGGCTCCATGACAACTTTTAATCTAAGAAAATCATGTGTGGCATGTGTCACTTTTTATGTTTATTCTCATTATCCAGTAACAAAGGTCCAAATCGGTAAACCGAATAAATATAGAAAGTGACCCAGACGGTGTCTCCTTTTCTTCAGCAGCCGAATACCTTAAAAAGCGTATGTTGACCAGTACAGCATTTCGGCAGGGTGCTTTTCGTGAACGCAGTTTCACGTGTTCATTGACATGGCAGGTCGTCTGTGTGTATTGTTTTTAGTGCAGCCACATTAATAATCTTACCCGCAATAGTATACGTGTTAAATAATCAAGATACCAGTGCTTGAACCAAAATAATTGAGCCGTTCCGCGGTCGACTTTGCTTCAGTGGTTATCTTTCTTCGATATATCACACTAAATTGAAGCTCTAATTACTAGAGGAACTCTGCCTAGTTTTAAAATGCCAAGTAGGGTGGCGCTGAAAAGAGAATCAGACCGGAGAGCAAGTACTTCCTTATGGAGAGAAGAAGTGTAGCCAACGTGCAACTAGCCGTACACCGCGGACTGTGTGTTGCGTCCTGTGCGGACGGGCGGTCGTATGTGCCGGCGCTGGCTTCGGACATACAGAACGAAGAACACAGTGTCTCCCTGTCTGCAGTCGGCGCGTGATAGCTTGGCCTAGTGCCAAGTGTGGATCGCGCTTTCGGCAAATACAGTTGTTGTTTGTTTCCTTTTGAAGGCACCATTCCAAATAAAGCTTCTGGAACAAGTTATTGTTGATAGTGCGTGGAACGCAGTCAAACCTCAGCGTGGCTAGCCTATATAGGAATGGAATTCCCGCACTAGCGATGAAGGATCCAGTGAGTTTATTTACTGGTAAGCAATACCCTGCTCTACGTACAAGTGTAGGCAAACGGGGGCTCTGTTCGAAATAAGGCACCCGATTACCACATGCTGTGAAAGGAATGGGACTACTTGCCATTCCATTGGTTAAATTTCAAAAGACTTAAATATGCAGATAAATTTTGAATATTTTTTTTAACTCAGACGTTTTTAAAATTTATGAAATCTTTGAAAGTTGAAAGTTTTGAATGTTTAGTACTTTTTTATTTGATATAAAGGTAATTTAAAAATTATGGATATTCGTTTCATTGCAAACTTTACTTAAATCCATATTCAAAGTGTCATGGTTTGGTAATAACAGTAAACGAACGCATTGCTTAAAGTACGAGAGGTTTCAGCAAGCCGTCATTTTGAAATTACCGGTCTCCAAGATTTAGTACAATAAATTAATTCTTGTAAAACAGAAGATAAACATTTATTGTCCCGGCAGTAGTTCTGCAGCTCTCAAGCATGTGCAGTGTTTCCAGGCGGATAAAAATACTTCATTTCTTAATTCCCTTGAGCATTGTGTGGTCTGAAAAAAATAGTATCAACCATAAAAAAATATTCCTCCTGATTATCGGAGAACAATCATGTCCAGTAAATAAAGAGAGACTGTAATTAACTGTTTATACCAGGAAAGAAAGCTGCTTCAGGCATATTATCATTACATCTTAATATGATGTGTAATACGCTTTTCTTGCATACTGAAAAATGACCTGTTGCAATTTATATCCTCTTATAATACTGCCGTGATTTAATTCAGTTTCTTAAACGCATGGAGAAGGAACAGATTAAATCCTCACCCAGCCTCCGGTAAAGTATTTCAACAGGACAGTGTCAGTCCCAATTAACGCAACATTGCCTTAGTAAAAAGACTACATTGTCATTCTAACTTCATAAATATACAGGGTGTTACAAAAAGGTACGGCCAAACTTTCAGGAAACATTCCTCACACACAAAGAAAGAAAATATGTTTTGTGGACATGTGTCCGGAAACGCTTACTTTCCATGTTAGAGCTCATTTTATTACTTCTCTTCAAATCACATTAATCATGGAATGGAAACACACAGCAACAGAACGTACCAGCGTGACTTCAAACACTTTGTTACAGGAAATGTTCAAAATGTCCTCCGTTAGCGAGGATACATGCATCCACTCTCCGTCGCATGGAATCCCTGATGCGCTGATGCAGCCCTGGAGAATGGCGTATTGTATCACAGCCGTCCACAATACGAGCACGAAGAGTCTCTACATTTGGTACTGGGGTTGCGTAGACAAGAGCTTTCAAATGCCCCCATAAATGAAAGTCAAGAGAGTTGAGGTCAGGAGAGCGTGGAGGCCATGGAATTGGTCCGCCTCTACCGATTCATCGGTCGCCGAATCTGTTGTTGAGAAGCGTACGAACACTTCGACTGAAATGTGTAGGAGCTCCATCGTGCATGAATCACATGTTGTGTCGTACTTGTAAAGGCACATGTTCTAGCAGCACAGGTAGAGTATCCAATTTGAAATCATGATAACGTGCTCCATTGAGCGTAGGTGGAAGAACATGGGGCCCAATCAAGACATCACCAACAATGCCTGTCCAAACGTTCACAGAAAATCTGTGTTGATGACGTGATTGCACAATTGCGTGCGGATTCTCGTCTGCCCACGCATGTTGATTGTGAAAATTTACAATTTGATTACGTTGGAATGAAGCCTCATCCGTAAAGAGAACATTTGCACTGAAATGAGTATTGTCACCTTGTTGGATGAACCATTCGCAGAAGTGTACCCGTGGAGGCCAATCAGCTGCTGATAGTGCCTGCACACGCTGCACATGGTACGGAAACAACTGGTTCTCCCGTAGCATTCTCCATACAGTGACGTGGTCAATGTTACCTTGTACAGCAGCAACTTCTCTGATGCTGACATTAGGGTTATCGTCAACTGCACGAAGAATTGCCTCGTCCATTGCAGGTGTCCTCGTCGTTCTAGGTCTTCCCTAGTCGCGAGTCATAGGCTGGAATGTTCCGTGCTCCCTAAGGCGCCGATCAATTGCTTCGAACGTCTTCCTGTCGGGACACGTTCGTTCTGGAAATCTGTCTCGATACAAACGTACCGCGCCACGGCTATTGCCCCGTGCTAATCCATACATCAAATGGGCATTTGCCAACTCCGCATTTGTAAACATTGCACTGACTGCAAAACCGCGTTCGTGAAGAACACTAACCAGTTGATGTGCTTGACGCTAGTACTGTAGAGCAATGAGTCGCATGTCAACACAAGCACCGAAGTCAACATTACTTTCCTTCAATTGGGACAACTGGCGGTGAATACTGACGAAACTAAAATGAGCTCTAACATAGAAACTAAGCGTTTCCGGACACATGTCCACATAACATCTTTTCTTTATTTGTGTGTGAGAAATGTTTCCTGAAAGTTTGGCCGTACCTTTTTGTAACACCCTGTATAAACTGTCGAACTGAAAATAGCGAAGGAGATGAACTGGTTTTCAGCTTCCTTAAGACAACACAATAAAGCCTGAAAAAACATAAAGCATTCGTTACACACATGAGACAATAGTTAAAAACTCGGATCTAATGACTTCGCTTTCGGCTCGTTCTAACAACGCAAAAAAATGTTCAAATGTGTGTGAATTCCTAAGGTTCAAATGGTTCAAATGGCTCTGAGCACTGTGGGACTTAACATCTGAGGTCATCAGTCCCCTAGAACTTAGAACTACTTAAACCTAACTAATCTAAGGACATCACACACATCCATGCCCGACGCAGGATTCGAACCTGCGACCGTATCAGTCGCGAGGGTTCCGGATTGAAGCGCCTAGAACCGTAGGGCCAATTCCTAAGGGACCAAACTGTTGAGGTCATCGGTCCCTAGACTTACACACTACTTAAGCTAACTTACGCTAAGAACAACACATACACATACACACACACACACACACACACACACACACACACACACACACACATACACACACATGCCCGAGGGAGGACTCGAACCTCCGGCGGGAGGGGCCACGCAGTCCGTGACATGGCGTCTCAAACCACACGGCTCTAACAACGCATTTGAAAAGTATTCTCTCTGGTGCGTATGTGTGCATCAGATGCCGTGAACTACGTGGATTACGTATTATTATAGTTTTTTATTGCCGTAATATTATTTCCCAAGTAATTTTTTTATATTTTTCATATGAATGTTTAAACATTACGCTAGTTCCGTAATTTACAATCATTAATAGCTTTACTTAGAGTTCGAGACAACCAATGAATAAGTAACTTATTAATCACTTCAAAGCAAATATATATCGCACGTTTTTGATCCACATACAAAAGCCAAGCAAATATTCGTCGTACTGAAAACTCGCCTGTTAAACTGTACCTACTTTTACGTAATCACTGGCAGTTTGATCTCTCGCAGTTACATTTAAAACCCTCCGGACGTGTTTATGACACAATTACGGACATTTACTGTTTTTTTCGTCGCACTTTATCATTGTTCACGTATAATTTAAAAACTTATTGACGTGCTCCATCAGCTGTGATAATATCATTGCTTTGACTGTTTTTTTTTCTGAAATGAACGATGTGACGGGGGTGAGGCAACGCTACATTTCACGAGTTAATCCACATCACAACAAATGCGCTCGCAAAAGCGATAATCGACGCAACGCGCCTGTGTTGTTTCGCGATGATCCTGCCACGAGCAAAGTGATTAACAACTACAAACTGTGTGTTCAGCTGTTTGTGTATACCCCAAATTACGTTTCTGAAAGACAGTTCTCAAATCTGCAGGATTTCCTACATTACCTGATAACACCGTCAATCAGTGGAATGAGACAGTCCTTAAATATCTGAAGCTGATAGATCACGTAAATGTATTTTCAGGATAGAAAATGTTACAAATTATCAGTGATAGAGTCCAAAGGATAGGTAATTGATCTATGAAGAATTCTGCCTTTAGGACCCTCCCAACACTAAATTTTTATTGCTGCTCATAGGCCAGCACTTTTCACAAAGTGCCGGCCGGTGTGGCCGAGCGGTTCTAGGCGCGTCAGTCTGGAACCGCGCGACCGCTACGGTCGCAGGTTCGAATCCTACCTCGGGCATGGATGTCTGTGATGTCCTTAGATTACTTAGGTTTAAGTAGTTCTAAGTTCTAGGGGACTGATGTCTTCAGAAGTTAAGTCCCATAGTGCTCAGAGCCATTTGAACCTTTTTTTTTCACAAAGGGAGTCCAATTAAGACCTCCGCAATTTTTCAGAGGCGTATTTAGTGAGCAAGACGGTGTCACAGCAGACGTACAAAATGGTTCAAATGGCTCTGAGCACTACGGGACTTAACTTCTGAGGTCATCAGCCGCCTAGAACTTAGAACTACTTAAACCTAACTAACTTAAGGAAATCACACACATCCATGCCTGAGGCAGGATTCGAACCTGCGACCGTAGCGGTCGTGCGGTTCCAGACTGCATCGCCTGGAACCGCCCGGCCACTCAGGCAGGCCAGCAGACGTTCCAAGACGTGTCAACAGAAATATTACTTCCATACACAACTTGTGTAATAACTGTTGCGGTAAAATCAAGGAATTACGGACTCACACGCAGATGTAATCGCCAATCGTCCATCGTGTTTATCATTCCCGAATGGAATGGGGAAACGGAAAATTGATAGTTGTATACTGAGAAGCCACCGATACAAATTGTTCACCTACTAGCAAGACATAAATATAGATGAGTTTTTCGAAGAAATGTTGAGCTACGACGTGACTTACGTCTGATTGCTTTTGATGGATGTTGTAATAGCAGCTGCAGCAGGAGCAGTAACAGTAGTAGTATAAGCATTAGCAGTAATAGTACTTCTATTTATCAGTGGACACTGGATATGTTGTGATATTACACCTTAAGGTCGTTTCTACTGGTAAATTTGTGTCAGTGTCAGTTGTGCAACAAAGCGCACGTTCCATTACACCAACCCCTTAAATGTTCTTCTCATTCCATTTGCGGACAGAATGTGGTCGGAAGTAGCAATACTTGCGTCACAGCAAGGGCAGCGTTAAGACTTACACCGCATTTGTTACTCCATAGTGAACAATATTTAGATTCCTCGCGGAATGCCAGTCCCTTAAAACCCGTAATTAAATGATACTTTCAGGAGTGCTAGTTCTGCAAGGTTCGCAGGAGAGTTTCTGTAGAGTTTGGAAGGTAGGAGACGAGATACTGGCAGAAGTAAAGCTGTGAGTACCGGGCGTGAGTCGTGCTTCGGTAGCTCAGATGGTAGAGCACTTGCCCGCGAGAGGCAAAGGTCCCGAGTTCGAGTCTCGGTCGGGCACACAGTTTTAATCTGCCAGGAAGTTTCATATCAGCGCACACTCCGCTGCAGAGTGAAAATCTCATTCTGGAAACATCACCCAGGCTGTGGCCAAGCCATGTCTCCGCAGTATCCTTTCTTTCAGGAGTGCTAGTTCTGCACGGTTCGCAGGAGAGCTTCTGTAAAGTTTGGAAGGTAGGAGACGAGATACTGGCAGAAGTAAAGCATCCGTTACACTCACCCACACTCCAAAAATACACATATTACATAAATCTGTTATATGAAAAAGGAAAGAAGCCAGTGTCCACTAAGAAAGAACATCCGTTCCGACTAGGCGGCTGAACCCACCTCTTGGGATATCGCAGTCAAGAATATCGTAGGACATTTAACTTAATTTAACGGAAAACTGATAGGTTTGAAGTACGAATTGTTGGAACATTCACCCTATTCGCCAGATTTGAAAATCTCTGGTTTACACTTATTCTCACATCTAACTAAAATTGTAGCTTATGAGTGTTTTGATTCCACCAGGGTTGCAGTAGTCGCAATGTAACATTCTATAGATCTTTATGAAACGCAGTTCACTTTTGTGTTAAAGAAAACAGATGTTTCTCAACCAGACTGAAACTTTTCTCGTGTGTTCGCTCACGAAACTGTTCGCCTCAAGTATTCCCGGAACCGTTTATGAAAGCCGTAATATTATTTTCATCCAGATGAGCTGTAAGAAAGGTATCACAAAATGACGTATACACTATCTGATTGAAAGGATGCGAACACCCCTATGTAGTGCGGTATTAATCATTACATTTGATGACAGGCGGTACCGCCATTATAAAAGGAAGCGAGAAGCAGCAGTAGTAGAACGGGTCGATCAGGATATCTCAATGGTTTAGAAAGTGGAAAATTCAATGGACTACTGATCTCATGTCACCTCACTAGCAAATGCATCAGGGGCATTTCAGCTCTTCTAAAGACGCCCTGCTCGACTGTTAGTGATATGACCGTGAAACGGAAACGCTTAGGAACAGCCGCAGCTAAATGAAGACCAGATAGGCCTCATATACTGACAGACAGGGACCGTACATCACTGCAGAGAGTGGTTGCAAAAAATTACAAGAAGTCTGCGGGAAGAAATCGCGCGTGGGTTCCAAAGTATTAATAGCAGTCGCGCTAGCACAAAAACTGTAGGCAGAGAACTGTAAAGGATGGGATACAATGCTCTAGCAAAATCTACATCTACATTTACATCCATACTCCGCAAGCTACCTGACGGTGCGTGGCGGAGGGTACATTGAGTACCTCTATCGGTTCTTCCTTCTATCCCAGTCTCGTATTCTTCGTGGAAAGAAAGATTGTCGGCATGCCTCTGTGTGGGCTCTAATCTCTCTGATTTTATCCTCGTGGTCTCTTCGCGAGATACACGTAGGAGGGAGCAATATACTGCTTGACTCCTCGGTGAAGGTATGTTCTCGAAACTTCAACAAAAGCCCGTAACCGAGCTACTGAGCGTCTCTCTTGCAGAGTTTTCCACTGGAGGTTATCTATCATCTCCGTAACGCTTTCGCGATTACTAAAGGACCCTGTAACGAAGCGCGCTGCTCTCCGTTGGATCTTCTCTATCTCTTCTAACAACCCTATCTGGTACGGATCCCACACCGGTGAGCAGTATTCAAGCAGTGGGGGAACAAGTGTACTGTAATCTACTTCCTTTGTTTTCGGACTGCATTTCATTAGGATTCATCCAATGAATCTCAGTCTGGCACCTGCTTTACCGACGATTAAGTTTATATGGTCATTCCATTTTAAATCACTCCTAATGCCTACTCCCAGATAATTTATGGAATTAACTGCTTCCAGATGCTGACCTGCTATACTGTGGCTAAATGATAAAGCATCTTTCTTTCTATGTATTCGCAGCACACTGCTTAGACTACAATACTGTAGCCTAAGCAAAGAGACGCTTGAAATGGTGTAAAGAGCAACGTCAATGAGCACTGGATGACTGGCAACGAGGGATTTGGTGTGATGAATCAAGTTATTCCCAGTGACAGCCCGATCCAGGGATCTGGGTTTGTGAATACTTGGGGAACGTTACCTGCCGTCACGTGTAGCGCCCACAGGGAGGTACGGACTAGTTGGTGTTACGGTGTGGGGGTATTTAGAGTATCTTCCCTTACTGCGCTTAAGAAAACGCTTAATGTGGAAGGAAATGAACACTGTGTACTGCCAATAGTAGAGAAAGAGTTTGCAACCTATGATAGTTTGTATCAGCACGAGACTACACCCTTTCATAAAACAGCATCTGTGGGACAATGGCCTGTGGAAAATAAAAATCCTGAAATTGACTTGAAAACAGTGAGACACCTTTGGGATGAGTTGGAAAGTCGAATTTTCTTCAATACCCAGCGACCAACATCACTACCTTCTCTGGTTTAGACCTTTGAGAGAGAATGGCTGCCATTACTCCACAGACATTCAGACAACTCATTAGTGTCCGCAGCAGCGTTCACGCCGTCATAAAAGCTAAGGATGTATCCGTACCATATTAATTCCCATTAATAGGTGTATTTGTTACAGATATGTTAGGATAAATTTCACCTATTCTGACGGATCTTAAAGAGATGAGCTGAACCACCTTTCACTCTCCGATTTCCGATCAGTAGCCTCAAAGAAACTGTAGTACATATAATTTAGGATCTATCCGGTTTTCCTTTGTATGATGACAATTGGTGTTTTTATTTGGATGTTCGTGAATACATACGCTAAAAAGGAAATATGTTATGTCGGATAATGAGAAAAGAGTGATACTTGTGTAAAACGGACAGTGAGGAAATGTATGTTTCTGTTGTGTCTGTATGGTTTATGCATATCGACTGCAGGTTACTATGAAAAAAACGTTTTTCACGTACCAAAAGAATAAAGGCATTCTACTTCCTTATGGAGAATGCAGCTCGAATCTTATTGATTACAAGGTAAGCACCATTTCTTAGCGAAGTGTTCTTGTCGATGGATGTCCGTCTCGCTAATTACTTGTGGCTAACAAAGCACTCACCCATTTCCGGGTAGCTGTACAAGACATGAAATCGTTGTTAGCCTGCATCTATTCCTGTTTCAACACCAATGGATCCTTTTCTTCGGGGTAAGTTTTAAAACGAAGACCATCCTTAGGTTCTGACGATCCTCGAGAATTATAAACACTGAATTGTTGCAGCATCCACGACGATATCGAAGAAATCTCTTGCACCGCAGACTACAAACGTGTATCGCAGTAGTCTCTGGGCATCTAGAACATTTTATGTCATAGACTGGATTTTACATAAGCGTTTAAGAACACTTTCCCTTGTGATTTCGCTTCTACTCCACCACTACAGCGATATGGACATACTCATAGAGAGTGACAGCGGTATTATTTGTTGTCATTTAAAAAGATTCTGGCTTTGCTCGTCGTACTGATCACAGCTCACTCTCCTTGCACTCGTATTGTTCGCTGTGTGTTGTGTTTTCGGCCATCTAAGATCTTCCTATCCACACTCTACGTTGTTTGTGGCAGTGGCTCCCTAGTTATAGTCAGGCTGCGACACAAAAATTTCCTTTTTTTCTGATGTAATTTCAGAGTATATGTACTCATCTAGAAATTACTCATTTTAAGTACTTTCTGCATACAACATTTATTTCTCAATTTCCTATACAAAAATCTATTCGCTATAATCACTAGTGACATTCAACTTTTTTTTCTAGGCTCTGGCAGAAACAATTGGAGATCTGATAGAAATTAACTGCCGAATCGTACTGAAGAATTATATCCCTTACCTTGCTGCTGGTGTCTCGATCGAGCCAAGTTTTATATTTAACTTTTCTCATCTATTGTGGATTTGTAATGAGACTCTCTGAGCTGCGTCAAACATGGCCGTCCCATCAGCAGGACTCGACTCGTATAAGTCGGATACCGCATAATGTGATAAATGGTTTTCTATAGAAAACAGATGAATCTTACTTTCTAAATATTATAATACAAAAGTCAGTTGAGAATTTCCTATAAAAAGGTGATTCTGTTATACCTTGAGTTAGAACTACCATGAAATGGACTATATGATATATAGTGACGACTTTGTGGAAGCAGAGTTATGGCACCTTAAACTGTTTTGGAAATATTTACGGTATCACTCTGTATACGTTAAGGCTTTGATGGCAAAAAAAGAGAAAAAAAGACAAGAAAGAGAAAGATCCGTTGGACGAGCCTCTTGATATGAACGATACAACAATTACCACTGCCGTTACAAAATAAATTTACATAATTTAATGACTGTAACTGGACAGTGGTTTAATACATATATCATGCTTTGTGATGAATCCAATTTAAAAATGGAACTCGACCGCAGGCAGCCACAAACACTGCAGTCTACGCCGAACTAGCAGAAATACCAGCAGCCCGGCATCCAGGAAAAGCAGACGTGACCAGCACTTTGGGCAACCACGAGTGACCGCGACGGCTTCCACAGAACTCTCGAAAATGAATCGGTCTGGTCGATGTTGGATGAGAGGCTAATCTGACCAAAGTGCTCTCATGCGAGAGCTTTGTTCATCAGGTAACAACAAAAAAGAAGTTGCTACATCGCAGTCGATGCTGCTAGATAACCCACGTTTAAATTCAGTCAGTCGTTGCGAAGTAACAAGATGACTGTCTTCCTAGTTGCCTTTCATCCCATCATTACCCGTCCTCACGCCGTGTTGTTAATTTGCTGAGCATTGCTAACAGTAGTAATAATCAGTAAACATATTTGATGATGCAAGCGAGTAACGACAAGAATTAAGGCAACTAATTTCAATTTATTTATTGCACTGCTTTGCACAAAGCAAATCAATCTTTAAATAACGCACATATCCTTATGCAATAAAGACATGCACGTAACAACAACAATGTAAATGAAGAACACATGCAAAGGAAATTAGGTAGATCGATACTTTTCTGATTACTGCTTTTGGGACCAAAAGGGGATATTCAGCGTATACAAAGAAAGGCAGCACAAGTGGTCGCAGGTCTTTTTGACTCACGAGAGAAAGTTAGAGGAATGCTGAAATGTCTGAACTAGAAAAGCACTTTAAGATAGACATCTTTCTCGGCAAAGTCGACTTACAAAGTTTGAAGATCTACACTCCTGGAAATGGAAAAAAGAACACATTGACACCGGTGTGTCAGACCCACCATACTTGCTCCGGACACTGCGAGAGGGCTGTACAAGCAATGATCACACGCACGGCACAGCGGACATACCAGGAACCGCGGTGTTGGCCGTCGAATGGCGCTAGCTGCGCAGCATTTGTGCACCGCCGCCGTCAGTGTCAGCCAGTTTGCCGTGGCATACGGAGCTCCATCGCAGTCTTTAACACTGGTAGCATGCCGCGACAGCGTGGACGTGAACCGTATGTGCAGTTGACGGACTTTGAGCGAGGGCGTATAGTGGGCATGCGGGAGGCCGGGTGGACGTACCGCCGAATTGCTCAACACGTGGGGCGTGAGGTCTCCACAGTACATCGAAGTTGTCGCCAGTGGTCGGCGGAAGGTGCACGTGCCCGTCGACCTGGGACCGGACCGCAGCGACGCACGGATGCACGCCAAGACCGTAGGATCCTACGCAGTGCCGTAGGGGACCGCACCGCCACTTCCCAGCAAATTAGGGACACTGTTGCTCCTGGGGTATCGGCGAGGACCATTCGCAACCGTCTCCATGAAGCTGGGCTACGGTCCCGCACACCGTTAGGCCGTCTTCCGCTCACGCCCCAACATCGTGCAGCCCGCCTCCAGTGGTGTCGCGACAGGCGTGAATGGAGGGACGAATGGAGACGTGTCGTCTTCAGCGATGAGAGTCGCTTCTGCCTTGGTGCCAATGATGGTCGTATGCGTGTTTGGCGCCGTGCAGGTGAGCGCCACAATCAGGACTGCATACGACCGAAGCACACAGGGCCAACACCCGGCATCATGGTGTGGGGAGCGATCTCCTACACTGGCCGTACACCACTGGTGATCGTCGAGGGGACACTGAATAGTGCACGGTACATCCAAACCGTCATCGAACCCATCGTTCTACCATTCCTAGACCGGCAAGGGAACTTGCTGTTCCAACAGGACAATGCACGTCCGCATGTATCCCGTGCCACCCAACGTGCTCTAGAAGGTGTAAGTCAACTACCCTGGCCAGCAAGATATCCGGATCTGTCCCCCATTGAGCATGTTTGGGACTGGATGAAGCGTCGTCTCACGCGGTCTGCACGTCCAGCACGAACGCTGGTCCAACTGAGGCGCCAGGTGGAAATGGCATGGCAAGCCGTTCCACAGGACTACATCCAACATCTCTACGATCGTCTCCATGGGAGAATAGCAGCCTGCATTGCTGCGAAAGGTGGATATACACTGTACTAGTGCCGACATTGTGCATGGTCTGTTGCCTGTGTCTATGTGCCTGTGGTTCTGTCAGTGTGATCATGTGATGTATCTGACCCCAGGAATGTGTCAATAAAGTTTCCCCTTCCTGGGACAATGAATTCACGGTGTTCTTATTTCAATTTCCAGGAGTGTATTTTGAAATAAGTAATATAGGAAGAGATGACAGGCTCCCGTGTATCGCACCCACAGGACCTACAGAAGCAAGATTACGCTAATTACAGCACGTACACACACACACATTTAAGTAGTTCAAATGGTTCAAATGGCTCTGAGCACTATGCGACTTAACTTCTGAGGTCATCAGTCGCCTAGAACTTAGAACTAATTAAACCTAACTAACCTAAGGACATCACACACAGCCATGCCCGAGGCAGGATTCGAACCTGCGACCGTAGTGGTCACGCGGATTTAAGTAGTCATTCTTCCCACGTTGTGTACTCAATGGAACGGAGGAAACTGAGAAAGCTTACAACGGGAAGTACCCTCTACCATGCACTTCACAGTGGTTTGCACAGTATGGACGAAGATTTCGATGCAGATTTTCCTCCATGACTAATATTCTCATATCTTGACACAATGTTTTTGGTTACTACAGGATGTGTGTTGGTTGACAACGTCCGTAGATATTTTGTTATAATACCCGAATGGATATTAAGATTTACACCAACTTTGCTAAAAAAAAAAAAAAAACATGCGGGCTGATAGCAATACGATAAGAAATCAGGTAGTGAAAGGAACTCCAGATGCTTGTAACTCTTACTTGTGCGTAGTTCTAAAGAGCAGTGCAGTAATCTTATATACGTTACTGGCTTCACCAGGCCCAGTTATTTCAGAAAAATAATCAGCTGGGTATCGTATTTAAGCAGCTGACTTGTTAGGTACGTTTGCGTGATCAGATGTTGGCATACTCTGTAATAGAAGAGATTCAAGGTAGGTCGGAGTATTAGCGAAGGAGCGAAGTAATTTGTTGCACATTACTAGCGCCACAACTTCGCTACACTTCGCGTCGCTAAACAATCGGCATCGTCATATAACTGGTACGCTTCTTTCTCTAATACATACCTACTGGACTTATTCATTCCACCATTTCTTAGCGATACACTGCATTGTTTGGGTATTCTCCCAGAATATTTCAGGCTTCCATTTAGCCTGCCTGAAACCAGTATCACTTTTTCGATGGAATTCACATTTGACGACGCGTTACGACTACATATTTTATTAATCTGCCACATTTGGCCATAAAAAATGCACCAAAATAACCACAGGGATATTTCTTAGTGTTTTCTCACATTATTTTGCATCTGAAATGAGTTGCAGTACACTAAATACAGTCTTCAAACGATTATTCTTCCAACTTAAGAGCAGTATGGTTGCCGAATATTCTGAACGTTGAATCGATTATTTAATTATATTGAGAATACCTGCGCTGCTGCCAGGCTTCCTTGTATCGCAGAAGTTCTAATGAAAACTGATCGTCCGGAATTACGAACACTAATCGGATTGCAGTCTTCAGTAATTCCACGAACCAACTCCAGACTTCGCAAGATTCTCCTGGTGCTTTATAACCAGTCAATATCATATTTAGGCGACCTGAGAAGGCGGAAGAACTCCTGATATGATGTAAGTACTGTAATCAGTAAATAGCACAGTCTAACTCAACGACAATATTGCCCTCAATAACAGGGACAACTTCTGTTATCCACTTGATAGGTTTCCTCTCTATAACCCGTCTTTCAGGTCTGCCCATCGGACGGGCCAAATCGTGTGTACGCTAGAGGGGCAGATTTTCATTATTTATCCGCTGTCCCACGACTGTGGTACACGCTCGACAGACCAGAAGCTACAGACGTCGGACTTCAGGACTTGCGATTGTGTCTCACCGAAAGTATACTGACAACAATAGGAAGAAAATTGTGGTAGTCGCCGGTGATTCGTACGCCTTGGGGTGTACTCATATATTTATTGAAACCAAAATGGCGCAAAATTCTTTTTATTGGCACTCACCACAGTGCAGGTGCATACAATTCGTCTTCCACCTTGCCACTTTTATCAGAGCTTTTTTCTGAAGCTACATCTCAAATTTTGTTACTTAATTTTTGTTACATATTGGTCCACAATTTGAATATTGTCTTGAAACGTATCAGCCACCCCTTCCTACGCGCTAGTTTTTTTTTTTTCTACACTCTTGTTCGTTTGTGTTTGTGTTCATTGGTTAATTACCTGAAAGAGGCCTTTCGCGGCAAAACCGTGTGAAAGTTCTCTCGACGTGGTCGTGGGGCCATTGTTTCCCCATACTCGATGCAGTTAAATCTTTCCATCACGTGAAAACCACAAGAAAACCTATGGATCTTCTGAGAGTGACCCTTCGCGGAAATCCGCTAGTGCTACGCCAGCTGGGGAGGTGACACTGCTGGCTGGAAGAGTTGCGGGTAACGACCTGCGCCTTATCCAGAATCCGTTGCAAACATCTGTGGTCCGTCGCTGAACTCAACTCTCGAGCCTCTCAAACAAAGCCACGCTACTCTTCCTTTTCTTCTCTAATCGTATAAACGTCTCTGTTATCAAATACTTCATAATTTTTTTTTATTTGGTTAATTTAATTCAAATTATACAAACTAAGTTTTAGAAATCAGGAAAATATCCCCGAATGAGTGGGAAATATTAACAAACGATGTCAGTATTCGTAGGCCATATTCTTGTAACGTTTTGCTCGAGAGGTTGAAACTGGCAGTCACATGATGTTCGCGTGATTATTGCCGTAGAAGGAGGTGATACAGAGTTTCCTGCCGTTATTAAATAGTTTCATTTGAAGGATTGGGCAGGTGTGCACATGGTAATCGCATTGGACGAAACTGCCGCATTCGTGACAAAAACTACAAACACCTACAGCCGACCTTATGATTTTATTTTGTTTTGAGGCTACCAGTTTCGACGCTTCATTGCGTCATCTTCAGGCTGTTTTCATGCGGTACAGGTTGATACGATCCCCATGCATAGCCCATCAGTTGCCAGCATTACTGGATTCGCAGATAATGTGTCAGCACTCCATCCATCAACTGTCAACGACGTCCTGCTAAAAGGATGGACATACAGAAACTACCGCAGGTTGTTCGTCGGCGTTGTGAACATCACACAAGTAACACTGAAAAAGTTTCTGAATGACAATGATGGATCATAGAGAAAAGTACACCAGATCAATTATACTTGGACATGTCCTCTAACTGGTTACACTACAACCTAGCTGAAAAACAGGAAAACTAAAAGTGGAGTACGTACTGGGTATCACGGATTCCTACTTTACGTCAAAAACGAATGCAAAAGAAGATTTCAGCGCAAGACACTGGCAGTCTTTAAGTGTTATCATTAGGTTGTTTTATACATAGGTACGTGACCATGTATAAAAGCTGGATCCATACTCTACGAATCCAAGTAAGTAATAATCAAAACAGCGAACGCAGAGTTATTGGATTACTCTTGAAGAAGCAAAGTCCGTTTTGTCGAGTATGTGATTTCTATATAATAGATGCAGCCATTGAAAGAATTGTAACTTAACCTTAATCTACTTAATTAATTTTATAATCTGAAATGGAGTTGACCGGAAACTTCTAAAACGTGCCCACAACAAGGAAGTGCTCTTTCATAAGGGCAACGTCCCGGCCCACTTGTCAGCGGGACTATTGACCAAAGACCATTCACCGGGATTCGAATTTGCTCCTCACCCTCATCATACTTCTCGAGCGATTGATTGATATTCTCTACCTTGGAAAATTGATTTGAACAGAATAGATTTTCATCACTCGAGGAAATAGTAAACTCCATAATCGGTAATTTTGTATACTTTGAAAGTAGCCGGTAAAATTTATCAGTTTCCATTTTCTCATGTTTCCTGCGTCTGCTAACTCGTGAGCAGTTTTGCTGTAGTAATCTGTGTCCACTGACCGGTATCTATAGTGTAGACAGTCCATCCTCATTTGTCATAGGTAGTCTCTATGATGCTCTTTAGTGATTGGTATTGCTCAGTCAATAGGAAAACAACGCTGTTACTGCTGAGTGCTATGAATGGTGTATGAAGAGGAAACAAAGGTTCTCATCTACTCTGTTCTGAGGCGTGGCTGGTCTGACGCATGTAGAAGGACAGGGATTATCTGGCGGCGGCAGCTTGGGTTTGTATGTGAAAGCTTACAATGAAAATTGACTACTGCATTCTCTTGCCATAAGCTACTGATAGTAAGACAACACATTGCGATGGGCAGTTTAGCGTGCTATATTGATGAAAAGTGATCACATCTGTGCTGAGCCGTTATGGGTGATGCTTTCGAAATTACATCTACCGTGGGGCAGCCAGATTCGATAGTGTGCGCCACATAAAGTTTTCGCTAATTTATGCCTTTGAATTGTGGGCGAACAACATAAATCCGTTATTTATTCATCTATTACTAGTATTTTAGTTGTTTTCACAAGCGGAGTCTCTCTTATACATTGTACAGACGCCATGTGGTTCTTGTAATTCTGATAATGTTGTTCCATGTAATATGAGCAATTTTTTAATTGAAACAATTATTGATACATAGTTTTTCCGGAATTACTCACGCTCTTACTCATCATAAAATTGAGAGCATTTGTATAACGATTCTTATAACAAGCGATGTAGTCATGGACTTATACATTACACGATAGTGGAGCTCCTACTACGATCATTTGCTTTCAGTAATAGTATTTATTCAGTGAGGATTGTTTTGCGCAGACTGCACTTATTCATTCTGCGTAAGATTAGTAGCAGTATTTTTCGTACGATTCTTTCAGGGTCCAGAAGGCAAGTCTTCGTCGAGGCCTTGTGAGCAGCGACTGATTTACCAAGTTCCACTCAGTGCTATTCCATTATTGAGGACTTTCAGTCTCTTTGTAAGCCAAGCATATTCAGTGGACATGCTTCGTCCACGAGTTGGAGCGTTCTAAACATTTCGTAAGTCAAGCTACCGTCTCATTGAAAAGTGTGTTTAAATCTTCTCTGAAGCCCATTGATTAACCGTTGCGCACAGTAAGCGGTAGCTGTGTTAACTTATCCGTGAAATGAAGTCACATCACGTTAAAATGATACACTCATGCGTCGATATTAACAGGTGTAAAGGGCATACTAATCAGAGAAATTTTATGTAGTCATTATTATACGCACTCAGGGTGTAAACAAAACACAGGTCGCTTACAACCTTCATCAAAATTAAACTTTCTTTTGGAGTGAAAAACTGAAAATGAAGATTCCTGGATCAAGTGAACAGCCGACAAATGAGAGTATGCCTTGAAATAAACATTTCTTCTTTTGCAAATAATACACTACTGGCCATTAAAATTGCTACGCCAAGAAGAAATGCAAATGATAAACGGGTATTCATTGGACAAATATAGTATACTAGAACTGACATATGATTACATTTTCACGCAATTTGGGTGCATAGATCCTGAGAAATCAGTACCCAGAACAACCATCTCTGGCCGTAATAACGGCCTTGATACGCCTGGGCATTGAGTCAAACAGAGCTTGGATGACGTGTACCGCTACAGCTGCCCATGCAGCTTCAACACGATACCACAGTTCATCAAGTGTAGTGACTGGCGTATTGTGAGGAGCCAGCTGCTCGGCCACCATTGACCAGCCATTTTCAATTGAGCAGCAATCTGGAGAATGTGCTGGCCAGGGCAGCAGTCGAACATTTTCTGTATCCAGAAAGGTCCGTACAGGACCTGCAACATGCGGTCGTGCATTATCCTGCTGAAATGTAGGGTTTCGCAGGGATCGAATCGTGTAACCAATCGCACCCCATACCATCACGCCGGGTGATACGCCAGTATGGTGATGACGAATACACGCTTCCAATGTGCGTTCACCGCGATGTCGCCAAACACGGATGCGACCATCATGATGCTGTAAACATAACCTGGATTCATCCGAAAAAATGACGTTTCGCCACTCGTGCACCCAGGTTCGTCGTTGAGTACACCATCGCAGGCGCTCCTGTCTGTGATGCAGCGTCAAGGGTTGATAGTCCATGCTGCTGCAAACGTCGTCGAACTGTTCATGCAGATGGTTGTTGTCTTGCAAACGTCCCCATCTGTTGACTCAGGGATCCGTTGCAGCCATGCGGATAAGATGCCTGTCATCTCGACTGCTAGTGATACGAGGCCGTTGGGATCCAGCACGGCGTTCCGTATTATGCTCCTGAACCCACCGATTCCATATTCTGCTAACAGTCATAGGATCTCGACCAACGCGAGCAGCAATGACGAAATACGATACACCGCAATCACGATAGGCTACAATCCGACCTTTATCGAAGTCGGAAACGTGTATGAGAAATCGGTTGGAAACTTTACTCATGTCAGCATGTTGCAGGTGTCGCCACCGGCGCCAAACTTGTGTGAATGCTCTGAAAAGCTAATCATTTGCATAACACAGCATCTTCTTCCTGTCGATTTAATTTCGCGTCTGTAGCGCGTCATCGTCGTGGTGTAGCAATTTTAAAGGGCCAGTAGTATAGTACTTTATTATCAGCTGTAACTATGCACGTAAATAATAGTTGTATTCTATTTTTCCTGGGAGACAGGAGAATTGATACAGTGAAAGATCGAAATTTATCTTGGTATTTAGACGTCGTACTACAGAGGAGCTTTTATTGCAGATTGTAAAAAATATATAGCAACGAAGCGCTGCTTGTACTGGAGTGGCAGAGGAAATCGGCCGATGAAGAAATAGTCTCGGAATTCGTGTGAAGTGATTTCAGGAATCTATCAAAAATATCAATCAGCGTGGCAGGACTGGCAATGTAGCACTGACCCTCTAAAAGTTTTAGTCATTTTTATCATCGGATCAAATTATTTGGTTGTAAATGACGAGACGGTTAAAATAGCAACTTCCATTAGAAAATAATGCAAGTACAGATTTTTCTCACTGGACTCGCATTCGGGAGGACGACGGTTCAATCCCGTCTCCAGCCATCCTGATTTAGGTTTTCCGTGATTTCCCTAAATCGTTTCAGGCAAATGCCGGGATGGTTCCTTTGAAAGGGCACGGCCGATTTCCTTCCCCATCCTTCCCTAATCTGAGCTTGCGCTCCGTCTCTAATGACCTCGTTGTCGACGGTACGTTAAAACACACTAACCTAACCTAACCATATTTTTCTATTATACGTAACGTCAAATTTTGCTATCTAGTCATAAACTGAGAGAACAAATTCATCTATACTGGAGCAATGACAAATGTAGAAGCTTATCCAGTATTTACACGTGTTCCTGAAAACTGAAATGTGTTTAAATCATCTACAATATGTCATTACTTTGGTGGAAAAAACAATATCAAAAGTTTACTCATTATCGTAAATTCCGAGACGCTTCTCGCGATAACGTGGCGATTTCCGAACCCTCAAGGAAAAAGCAAGTCCTTTGAGTTTATAACAGCATTCATCTGCAGCTGTCTCTTCAAAATTTCTGTCTCCCCTCTTATGCAGAGAACAAAAAAGATAAAAATATTTGGTTGGAGACACTTCGAATGCAGTTCAGTGCGTACCGATACGACAGCAAGCGCAAATATTTACTTCTGGAAACCTACGCAGCCTACACCTCTATACCACTTTCAACAGAAAAGTTTAATGAGGAGATTAATTTACTTAAAACCATAGCAGTCAATAACGAATATACGTCTAACATAGTGGACGATATCCTTAAAAAGAAAACTGCAAGAACTACTACGCTCAATACCTCACGCGCTGAAGTTAGCCCAAAAAAACGTTTTTCTATTCCTTTCGTAGGACCCATTTCCTATCAGATTCAGCGCATGCTTCGCAACAAATACAACTGCAATGTTGCCTTCTCTACTAAAAATAATCTGAAGAGAAACTTCATTCATAATTTGAAATCCATTCGCTCCCCTACAGAAAGTTCTGGCGTTTATAAGATCATCTGTGATACCTGCTCCTCCGATTATATAGGGCAAACTGGACGTGCTTTCACCATCAGATATAAATAACATCTTTTGAGAAAAAAACGGCACCAGTCCCCTGAATTCATCCTTTGCCGATCATCTCTTAATTACTGGACACGTGCCTGAAGCCATTGGCGATAGCAATGTTCTGCATACCGAAAAGAATGGGCGTAGGTTAGATGTTTTAGAGGAAATGGAGATTTTCAAACATCTATCTCGTCATGATGGCCTTATTCTCAAAGAACAGCTGCAGCTGCGAAATAAAATCTTTTTAGACTGTATAAAGGCGTTGCTTGATCTTTGATTCAGATTTCCTCATGCAGTTTGCCGAAATGTTATTTTCCTGTTACGTCTTTGCTGTTTTCTTGCATGTCATAACTGACAATATCAAAAGTTTACTCATTATCGTAAATTCCGAGACGCTTCTCGCGATAACGTGGCGATTTCCGCAACACTCAAGGATAAAGCAAGTCCTTTGAGTTTATAACAACATTCATCTGCAGCTGTCTCTTCAAAACTTCTGTCTCCACTCTTATGCAGAGAACAAAAAAGATAAAAATATTTGGTTGGAGACACTTCGAATGCAGTTCAGTGCGTACCGATACGACAGCAAGCGCAAATATTTACTTCTGGAAACCTACGCAGCCGTGAGCTTCATCTTGCTGGAAACAAGGAACAAACGGCAGAAGTTTCGGTACACTTTCTCCTGAATATTGCGTGACTCGCACTCTACTATTGTGAATTTGTACTTCTCTGTATATTTTCCTACTCAAAACTACGAGAATACAGTATTATTCTAACTTTGCCAGTTCACGCAAGACAGATGCATATTGACTACAGAGAAGGGCGCGAGCTATGTCGCTCAAAGAGAATCTAGAACTTTTCTTTCTTAAGCTCAACGCTTCAGCTTTGTCGCATACAGAGAAAAAAAAGAGAACTTTGAATATAATAACAGTTCCTGCGTGATTACATCCAAACAGATCTTTTGAGAAGTTCCTATAATTTGTGAATGTAGTTTTAATTGCATGTAATCGGTAAGTCACCGCAGACGTTTGTTCATTGTAGACATGGTTCTCCTTTTTTCCCGTCACACTGTCACTCACTGTCTCAGAATGCTTCCATCAATCGATGAATTTCGAAAATAGAGATGTTCTCCTAAATGAGAAAACTGTCGATACACAGGCTGTGCAGTCACCCTGCTCACAAGGGAGCAATTTCGTAATTACACTTAGCACCTAGGATAACTAGCAACAGTTATGAAAAGTCAGAAATCAGAGATTCAGGGTACTGATGTGAAACGTTTCTGTAGAACAGAAATAGATTTAGCTGTTCCGCCAGTGAGCGTAACAACGCGGCAGTCCACCTAGCTCAGGCCACAAGTGGAATTTCGACAGGCTATTTAATATTTCGTGAATTTGACAATATACAATGATGCAGTTCACACACCGAGCTTTTTTCCTTAGATATTAAAAATCTTTATACCAATGTCCCAGTACATAGACGCTCATCATTGTGGAAGAAAATTAATGTCAGAAAAAATCTGTCAGATGAACAGATTACCGATTTTATGAATCTCATTAATGTCGTTGTCAAGCACAACTACTCTGAATTCAACGGACAACTGTACCAGAAATCTGATGGGCAACCCTTTAGCCGACATCCTCGCCGACATCGTTATCAATTCCTTGGGAAAAAAAGCTGTTTAATCGTTTCTCAGCCGCTTCACTAGATATCCTTTCTTACACAAGATACGTCCATGATATTCTAGTCATCTACAACGGACCCGCCGATAGCATTGATTATGTATTTAAACTTTTTAACGATCTCCATGAAAAAATTTCTTTTACTATTGAACTCGAAAACGAAAACCACCAATTACATTATTTAGACTTCACGCTTACAATAGAAGACAATAACATCACTTTCAGTATTTTTAGAAAAGAAAAGTATACTGACCGTAACGTGCCTGCTTCATCTTTTCATCCACAGTCTCAAAAAATGGCCTTTTTTCACTCTGCCATCCACCGAGCCACCTCTATACCACTTTCAACGGAAAAGTTTAATGAGGAGATTAATTTACTTAAAACCATAGCAGTCAATAACGAATATACGTCTAACATAGTGAACGATATCCTTAAAAAGAAAACTGCAAGAACTACTACGCTCAATACCTCACGCGCTGAAGTTAGCCCAAAAAAACGTTTTTCTATTCCTTTCGTAGGACCCATTTCCTATCAGATTCAGCGCATGCTTCGCAACAAATACAACTGCAATGTTGCCTTCTCTACTAAAAATAATCTGAAGAGAAACTTCATTCATAATTTGAAATCCATTCGCGCCCCTACAGAAAGTTCTGGCGTTTATAAGATCATCTGTGATACCTGCTCCTCCTATTACATAGGGCAAACTGCTTTCACCATCAGATATAAATAACATCTTTTGAGAAAAAAACGGCACCAGTCCCCTGAATTCATCCTTTGCCGATCATCTCTTAATTACTGGACACGTGCCTAAAGCCATTGGCGATAGCAATGTTCTGCATACCGAAAAGAATGGGCGTAGGTTAGATGTTTTAGAGGAAATGGAGATTTTCAAACATCTATCTCGTCATGATGGCCTCATTCTCAACGAACAGCTGCAGCTGCGAAATAAAATCTTTTTAGACTGTATAAAGGCGTTGCTTGATCTTTGATTCAGATTTCCTCATGCAGTTTGCCGAAATGTTATTTTCATGTTACGTCTTTGCTGTTTTCTTGCATGTCATAAATGACGTTTTTTTACGTTACAAAATGTATCTCTGTTTAAAGCAGATAAATATGTAACTTCATCTTATTATTATTAGTGCTTGCGTTTTGCCTGAATCAGCTTCATTACAATTTCATGTGCCTAATTTTTAATGTACAGTAGCCTAGTTGTTTCTGCGGCTACTAGATGGCGCTCGTAGCAACACCATGTTTACTTGCCCACACTTTCTAACGTGGGCACCTCAGTTTTGTTGCAACCCGTGTTCACTCAGGTACGAGCAGCCCTTAGCGGCTCGCCATCTTATTTATAACTTTTCATGATGTCGCCTTTCCGGCTTAGATTTTTTAGAATGTGACTTGTAAGTACTACATCTCTTTCCAGTCAGTACACACTTTAGTTTATTAATGTCTTATACACCTATTATGTTTTAGAACAGTTGGTTTAATTCTGAAGATGACACTCATAGTAGCGTCGAAACCTGGTCAATTTTGACTTAATATTTGTGACCGAGGGCTTATTTGTTCTAATATAGGAGTTATCGTGTTTTGACGCGCCCATGATCATTACGTAAATGTCCGATTTGTAGCTGATGTATCAGAGCGGACTCTCCAATGTGTCTACAAGCAGTGTTGTACCACTCGCGGCCACGTAACACAGTGTACGATAAGTGGTCGTAAAACGGTCATAATCGACAGGTACCGGAGATGACCCTCACGTCTAATCAGTGAGAGTTTCACCAACGACAGGTATTGTTGCTGTCACTAAATGCAGACTACTTCCACCAGTTCCTAGCGAATACTGTGCAGGAAGCTGTATTTGAAGTCGGGTACCTTGCAAAATGTATCATTTCACAGCAGCACATGAGACAAGCGATACAGAAACTAGACAGTATCTGCCTGGGACCATTTAGTGTGGTCTGACGAGAGCGAAGTTGCCTCTTTTCAAATTATACGAATTATGAGTGCATCGACTTCCAGTGAGCCTTTAAGCTGCAGTATATGGAGGATGTATTACGCAAGAAATGGATCTGTAACGCTTTTGTGGTGTTTTTCGTAGTAGATATTTATTTGCTCATTCGGCATTTACAAACTCATTCATCTTATAATGCATGAAATAATTTATACTGGCAGCTCTATACTGAGTTACAAAATACTGTACATATGTTCTTATAATACTATACAGTATTACAAATATTCTTCAACCACTCTATGGCTGAGCTGGAGAATCGGTGTACGTCCTTCAGATCACCCTCATAGCCATTCGATTTCCCCGCACTCACATTCAGGACTGTCCGAAAGTCCCATATGTTCTTTAACTGTTTACACCTCCCAACACTCGTCCTGACACGGTTCAAAGTTGTCCACAGTTTCCTCAGGACGTTGAATCCATCGATCTTCTTGCTGGGATCGTCCACAAAGGTTTCGGTTATTATGTCCTCTTTCAGTACATAGTACTTTCCAAGCTGTCTTCCAGGCGAATCCTTGCAGTTCTTCGCCAGTTTTCCATAAAGGTGACCTGGATTTAAATATATTTATAGGTGCTACATCTTAATGTATAGGGAGCGCTGTGCTATCTAGGATTTTTCTGTGTGATCTTCTGGCTAATTGTGATCGACTAATCTACGTTTGTTACTAGGGGAAGCCAGCACATGCGGTGGCCCGGATTATCCGCGTTGTCTCCCGGTCCATACGAAGGCAAACGGAGCAAACAAGCGATTCTAACATCAAGAGACTGAATGTATATCATTTCTTAGTATGATTTGGGCACACTCATTATGAATACCGGTAACTTGAACCAAGATGTTGATTTCAACATTTTCGGTGACAGAGTATTGTCGTTACTTCTAAATATTCATGATGAAAATGCTGTGGACAATCTCGTCTTACAGTATGAGAACAATCATATTCACCGCTTGTGTGGCTGGTTTGAAGGACACTCAAGACTCTCTCTCCCCCCCCTTTACCCCCTCCCCCCCACACTTCGACTCACCCGATCTTAATCTTATAGAAAACGATTGGGACTGTTTGGGACAGCAGGTGACACGTACCAGTTAGCATACCAGAAATTTGATAGCTCCACGGGATACAATCGGCAGTGACTGGCTTCACGTAAAAATCTTGTTCACACTCATCCTCGCGAAACTGTGGCCTTTGTCAAGGCAGTAGGAGGTTTTACGCCGTATTGGCGTAATTTCTCAGAGGTGCTAGCCAAATAGATGGATAAGAACTGCAAACCGCCGACGAACTGGTCTTAAAGAATATTTTACAAGTTTTCGATCATCGAGGCTACTCTGTTACTACTTTGGCTGATGTGCGACACTCACCGAACTGCAGCTCTGCGAGCGCGCGCGGCACCCCGACCTCGCTGACGAAAGCCGGCAGGCGCGGCCGACGACCTGCAACACAGCGAGTCTCTGTCAGGCTCCTGCTGTAAACACTGTGGCAGGCGGAGGTTACCGGCCATAGTTACAGGCATTGCTGAGAACGAGGGCGTTCGTCATTCACCCCACAAAGCTCAGTGTGTGTTAGACAGCTGTAACCAGTACTACGTAGGCAACGGGTGCTATGCGTGCACTGCTGCTTCCAGTACTGTGACTTCATTAATGAAATGGTATGAAAAAGTCAGCTGGCCATGCTTCAGTAGGGAATTTTTACAAAGATAAAAAGTTCGCTGCTACATTGCAACGTTCAACATTTAACTTGCTGGTTTTCCGTTTCAGTCACACTCTAAGAAAAACCACGCATCACGAAGGAATTATCCGAATGCAGCGTAAATGAGTAGATGTGAGGTACAAGTGCAGAAAACGAAATGATTACAATTTTAGAAAAATTGGATGACTTATTCAAGCGAAACAGCTTCAAAAATTGAGAAAGTCAACAACGCTTTGGTCCACTTCTGGCCCTTGTGCAAGCAGCTATTCGGCTTGACGTTGACAGACTGTTGGATATCTTCCTGAAGGTTTATCATGCCAAATTCTGTCCAACTGGCTCGTTAGATCATCGAAATCCCGAGCTGGTTTGAGGGCCCTGCCCATAATGCTTCAAATTTTCTCAGGATATATTCGACTACCTTACTGGCCAAGATAGGGTTTGGCAAGCACAAAGAAAGCAGTAGAAGCGAGCGGACATTGTCTCCCTGAAATGTAAGCGTAGTATGGTTGCCACGATGATCAACAAAACGGAGTGTAGAAAATCGTCAACATACCGCTGTGCTTTAAGGGTGTCGCGGATGACAACCGAAGCGATCCTGGTATGAAGAGAATTGGAACCCCAGATAATCATTCCTGGTTGTTGGGCCTAAAGCGGGCGACAGAGCGACTGGAATCGCACCACTATCCAGGGCGTTTCCAGACACGGCTTCGGCATGAAATCTCACTGAATGGGGTATAATTGTCTTCAGTGACAAATCCCGATTCGAAATGAGCCAATGAAGACGTGTCTGGAGATACCACAGACAACGGTAGAACACCAAACACACTTTTGTCCGCCATAGGCCAGACAGCCGGGAGCGGTGGTTTAAGGTGCCATTTCATTTTCTAGTAGGTCCCTTTTGATTGTCATCCACGACTCCATTATAGCACAACTGTACGTCGACGATATTGTACGCCTTGACTTTCATGGCAAGCCATCCTGGACTTACATTTCAGAAAGATAATTCCCGCCTGCTAACCACGAGAGTTTCTTCTGTCGTCTTCGTGCTTGCCGAACCCTACCTTGGCCAGCAAGGCTGCCGGATCTCTCCTAAATTGATAGCGTTGGGAGGATTATGGGTAGAGCCCTCCAACCATCTCGGGATTTTGAAGATCTGAGACGCCAGTTGAACAGAATTTGGCACAATAACTCTTTAGGAGGACATCCAATAACTTTGTCAGTCAATGCCAAACCGAATAACTGCTTGTGTGGGGGCCAGAGGTGGGCCAACGTGTTATTGACTTCCTCAATTTGTGAAGCTGTTTGTTTTGAGTGAGTCGTCCAACTCTCTTGATGTGTGAAATCTTGTGAAACTTAAGCTTATACACTACTTAACCTAAATTATCCTAAGGACAAACACACACACATCCATGGCCGAGGGAGGACTCGAACCTCCACCGGACCAGCCGCACAGTCCATGACTGCAGCGCCCTAGACCGCTCGGCTAATTCCACGCGGCTGAAACTCTCCTAAAATTGTCATCATTTGTTTGTATATGTACATCATATTTTTTCCGTCCCATTTGGATAATTCTTTCGTGGTGAGCCTACATTTTTTTCTTTTTTTTTTTCTTAGAGTGTATTAGGCGCTGCAGTGGTTGAAGGCCGTCTTTCTGTCATTTGCTCACAGCTGTACATGCAGTATGGCGTCGGAATAACTTGTGAGCAGATACCGGCAATTAATGTATTCTATGTGTCTCCTTTGTTCACTGCAGTTAACAGAGTACGGGCGGATGCTACGGAACTGCACTCAGTGAGTGCAGGCTCTCTGCCTGCCACCTTCTTACGACTGAGTACAATGTGTTTCACGCTGCGCTTGTCATATCTGAGTGCATCCAGAAGTGAAGGGATCATATCAGCATGGTTTGTGGCTGTGACTGCAAGAGGAAAAATTGCCACCAAGACAGTGATCGCCAGAGTGGTCATGGTATGTTTGTTGTTGTTCATTGAGAGGCTCTTCTGTTGGAGGCTATTTGTCTGTTTTCCTCCTCACTGCTGAGTGCTGGTGCTACAATGTGATATGTACCCAGAATGTGGTTTAACAATGTTTAAGCAATATTGTGTGCCAGTCATTGTGTCTTTCAGTTTTGATTGACATTGCATAGGAGGCACTATACTTCGTCGGTGTACGAGTGACATTCTTTTACTCGTAAGTTGTCTTGTCGTCTATTACGATGTTATCCTTGTTAGTAGTGTTGTTTTGATCATATTTTTATTCAGTATAGCGTTTCGTTAGTGTTTCCTTCTATTGTGGATTCGTATCTTGTTAAATTAAATACGCCAGTATAATTGTACCTACCCCATGTGTGGGGTTTGTTTACGATGACATCTGTCCCCGTCCGTCCCCCATTTTAATCAATATTAAGTTTGGTTCTCTTTTGTCATTATGTATGTCTTTAAGTAGTAATAGCAAATCAGATGTTTCTTGAGTTATGAAAGGAGACCCCATTTTTTAAAAGTTTTGTCCGCTGCTAGCGCCGAGGATGTGTACAGATGGTATCATGTGTACGAGAGAGCCCGCATGATTCAAAGTTTAGTTTGATTGGATTTGTAATGGTTCGACTGTGTTAAAGTTTGGAGGCTCCCAAACCTTTCCTATGACGGAGCACTTCTAGAATACTGGTACTTTGAGTGAACACTTTGCTTGCTTTGAAGGTAAGTAAAATTTGAAAAAACGAAAAATTGTTTTATTTAGTGGTACGCCAATTTTAAATCATAAGGTACAACACAGAAATTTCAATAGAATTTAAAAAAGAATGTCGAAAGGAAACACCATGTTATTAATAATTTTTCACGCAGGACTTATTCACTTCCCGCAGAACATAGTTTGGGAAACGCTGTACTTGGGCTGTGTGAAGCGCTTAAGATCTCTGAAATAATTTGTTACACGTTTTTATGTATTTTTAATATGTGTCGAAGAGTGTTTTTAAAGGCACAGAGAAGTAAGTTTTAAATGTTTCTTAGGATTGGTAGGGCCATAGATTTGTGGAAATTATTGCTTGAGGAGACCAAATGAAAATGCCTATTAAATCTGATCATGATTGATGTTTGTAAAATCGTCTTCCCGCCAAGTGTAATGTGATTATACCACGTTTATTAAGAAATGATAACTTGAAACTAAGTCCAGTAATATCCCCAGCACGTTCCACTCCCCAGCACCCACACTCCTACCCTGACAGTACGTAGGAGCTGGTCTTTGAGATCCGGCAGTGCCAACCAGTCAGCTCACAGCCTGCTTCGTTTAGAATTCTGCGGAATGGTACGAGTTTTGAGCGGCGTACTCTTGTGTTCTGCGTTCTCGAGGTCGATCATGTTTTGGAGTCTGATGTCACTGGTTGCTAAGGTGATGACACGCAGCGTGGCTGTATGCTAGCTGAGTACACTTTCAGTCCGAAATTGTTTATCATTCATAGCGGTCCCTTCAGGTGTACCTATTTTCTCGATATGCATCACGCAGTTACTGCAACTTTTATGGGTTGGAGACTCGATCTTGGTGGCCTTGTGAGGATAGCATATTTCGAAGCTAGGTACAGGATCTGCCTGCTATTAATTTATCTGAATGGTAGTATGATCAATTGTGCTACATTCCCTATCAGGGAACCTTTGTCAATGTTTCGCGAATGATAAGGACTATAAATATACTCTTACATATACCACGTGTTTTCTGAACACTTGTGTTACACGTACTGATTTGACAGAGCTACATTCTGGGAGTCAGTTATGTGGATATTCCTTCAAATATTCTTTCGTATTAATTTACCTTGATACTCATTTTCCTTGCTAAATAAATTAAGCCAACTTCCATTCAGCTCTTAGAATACGATAACTTGATATGAATAGTTTTACTTGCCTTCAGCCGCTGGTAAAATCTTTGAAGATGTCTCAGTACAGTTAACTTCATCAAGAACAGTAATCACTACGAATATTTCGCTTTTTATGTACTTTTCAGTAGAAAAGATAGGTGTAGGTGTTATCAGAGCTCAGCATTTGACGCTTTCTATCTGCGAGAGATTATAACAGATTTGATCCATATACCCGTTGTACTATAGAGGGCTATAAGCCACGTTATTTCACACGGCTTTGTACTTGGTGATGTAATTGGTGCCATTTTTCATATTCACGTAAGTTCTGTTTCCTTTTGCAACGCCCGTCGTACATTGTTGCGCTATAAAAGGTAAGTGTTCACTGTCTAGGTATTTTTCTACATCTAGCAGTCATTTAATAATTCTTTCATAAAGTGGGGCCACAGTCATAATATATTTCTTTAAAGTCAGTACCGCCATTTGACTTTAAAGAGGTCTAGCAGTCAGATGGCATTTCCAATTTGGTGCTTGGGTCTATGCAGGGCACCTAGTGGAATATTCAACTTACTTCACGATACTTTCGTACTTCCATTCATAAGTACTCCGTATCTAAAACCTAGCAGGAACCTTACAGGTTCTTGCTTTGTTACATACTGCGAGCATACATATCCATATGTCATGAAACAACATTGTCTGTAGACACTCATGTTCGTTAGCCAGTTGATTAGTGATGAGCTAACGAACATGAGTGTCTACAGACTATGTTGTTTCATGATATATGGATATGTATGCTCGCAGTATGTAACAGCGTCACGAATGTATTTAATTATAATGACAACAACATATAAATGTGTCAGCTCATTTTAAGTTGACATGGCATAAAGCCACAAAAATCTGCACTTGATAATGACCTAAGGCCGAAATTGCAAACGTGAAATAAAGAAAGTGTTACAGTCGCTGGCGTAAATATCATGTCTTTTACAAAGTTCTACATGGCCGTGAATACCAGGTATAAAAAGTTAACAGTCTATGGCGTTCTTCAGAAGAACAATTCACCGAATGTGGTTGAGGGGAAGCATCCCCATGTAGACTGGTGTGCCGTCTGGCGATCGATGAGTGCCCATTATCTTGCCACTGACTTGCAGTCTGCGTGGTGCCTTACGGTCAATGGAAACCAAGTATGCCAGTCACGCCTTCACGGGATTCAACTTGCAGACACCCCGTTATGTGACGTCTTTGATGTTTTGGACAAGGATGAGCATCGCCTGGTATGCCAATCGACGATAGGTGTCTGGCTATTGGTGAGGCAGATGCTGGCTTTTATTATGCTCCTCTTTCCAGACTAGGGATACTTCCCACAAACTTCCGTGAAATGGATATGTTTGCTGACGGCGAGGAAAATGTCCTCGATTTCTAATGAACGACAATGTACAGTTGTTGGCAATCCTAAATACATACAATTTTTCTCTAATTTTATTTGTAGTGTCTTTCTTAACCCTCCCCCGCTTTGGGGTGATACTACAATGAGGAGCTGATCCACTGATATACCACTCTTAATAATGGTTTTTCTCTGGTCATCGGACTGTTCTTCTCCTACGCGTCAATATTCCCACAAAGTGTGGCGACTTGCCGCTCCATCCTCCTTGCGACCTCGGTTTCCTGCTACACTAGATGGTAAAAGAAAAAAAAATTGTCTTCCTCATTATGTGCTTTCTACCTGTGCTTTCTACCTGTACTCTACACACGACCCATGCCCGATTTACCTCCACGCCTCTCTTCGGGCGCCTGGAACATTCCAGAAGCGGAAAAAAGTGGTAGAACCCGTGCCTGGTCGTGGGATCTAATTTCGCTCAGACCACTAATATTTCAGTCCTCGTTTTGATCCAGCCATCACCTCCCAGTGATGTGATGAGTTTCACAAACGACAAGTGGCTCGCATTCTACTTTATACTTTAGGTCCCCTTTCCGCGGTTTGATAACTGATGAAGATTAGGAACACTAAAGTCGCCGAAGTGCCGTCCAATTGACAGACTTGCACCAAGCCACTTAGCTATAAGAAATTATCACTATTTACAGAACACTTACAAGAAAGCTGTGAAATGAAGCTCCTGACAAACTTTAACCAGAATAACAGAATTATCATGGAATATTACTTGGACAATTACTGCTAAATTGAATTTCCGAGACCAAAGCGATGGCATCGTAGGAATCACTAAGTACAATGCTTAAGTATAGTTCATTTCAAAAGTTTAAGCACTACGTATGTTATATGTTTCACAAATCATAAAATAGCTGAAAGAGGAATGTGATTTCAACTGGAACTGCATCTTACCTACCACTGGCAAAAGTCCTTAATATAGTAAGTTATTGTATTGATTCGAATTTGTTGTTTTCTTGGTATAACGTTAACGTAAGGCATTCCACTGAGAAACGCAATAGTACTGAAAGCCTTTTAAAAATTTTAACAAACAGTAGCCATCCGACATCAAATCATCATGAGAACACTTTATCAGGACAATGGCAATTTGCTGCGAAGTGCACAAAAGACTATACAGTGTTATATGACTAAAGTTCTGTGCAGTACTGCGTAGAACTTATAAGATACGGAATAATCACTTTTCCATTATTGAGGAAAATATGTCGTACGACATGTACTCTTTGATAAAGTAAAAGAATTTGTTCGTTACTGGTAACACTTCGAAAATCATTTCAGCAGTTAGTGCCCAACATCTAGCAGAAGTTTATCGAATATCATGTTATGCCATCTTTATTACTGCTAACAGTTTTGATTTTAATTAATTATACTCGGGCATTAGAAGATTTTCAGTTATATTTTTTGTGTCGATTCACCCGATTCTACATGGCGTGAAAAAACGTGCACTGCACAACACGTACAGGTAGAAACCAAATACTGTTCAAAACATCCAATGCGTCAATAATATAATTGTACAACACACCTTTCTTCCGGAAAATGAAGGAAGTCAAATCAAAATATATTCAAACTACCAGCTACGTGTCTTTCTCTTGACTGGATATTGAGCAAAAGAGGCAAAACGTAAATTGTAATAGTGTCTCGACGTCTGCACATTTGTTAAATTTCTCAAGATTTTTCATATTTATCTGATATGAAAACTACAATGCACACTGAAAGAGATGGTGGAAGATAATTTAGTAGATGAACTGATTTTCTTCTCATCCTGTCTCCATCGTATTAAGGTGGACAGCCTGTACTAGGCAGCGCTGAAACGACCGGTTTTCCGTTATATAGGTTTTGTTTCACCACTACTTTAACCTGAAAGATTAAACCGCTCAAAAGAACCGCTTTCTGAAATAACTGATTTTCGGTTTTTTATTTCTATTATTTCCTGTGATAACACGGAAATCTAACAGAGACTGAAAAATCTTTACTCCCTCAGTTTCAATTTACGTAGAATCAAAACATTAAATTAATAGGCAAATAAAAGGCAAATTAGTCCGTTCGCTGCTTTTCTTATAAAGTGATAATTTGTTGAACACTAAAAAATTCACCAGCGTTCTCTTATTGATTCCAATTTTTTGAAACTTTGCTCAAACGTCGTGTTGTAATCGAGGATTACACCACTATTTGGGTATTACCAATAGTCACAGCTAAAGGCTGGAAACTAAGGTTGAAAAACTCTATTCTTCATATTATTTGTCCGTTTTCAAGGGCTACAAACACGTAAAGGCATATTATATAGATACAGGCAACCTATCATCTACTTTCTATTTTTAATTGTAAACTATGAATGAATTGTTAAGTTCTTAAGTTTTCTGCTTATATGACGACGCAAGTTTGTTGTGGCTCCTCGCGTTCTTAATCTAATAAAGCAACTAGGACATTGTACTTCACTGACACTGCACTTCGTAAATACTCAGAGGCTAGGAATGGTGCCATTCTGTAATACAATAATGTCCAACGACAACAGCGAATAACCACGACGAAGCACCTGGGGCAAGTCTCGCTCACTACGTCTACACGCGTGTCGTCCAACAGGCGACACCACATGGTAACAGGTACATTATTGTCACAGTAATGCCGAACCGGTACTTATACCATGTGTTAGTTGCTCTCCTCTGTCAGCTCTGTTATTAAAATAGCACTGATTACATTTCCTATTTTCGATAGTAACGCAATATTTCAAACCAATGGAAATTTTACGAACAAAAATAACATTTTTCCAAAAAAATATTAGCACTGGTGCTATGGCTAAATGATAGTCCTCTTTTTTACGCGATATTAATACAACGGAGACTAAACAAATGCCTAAAATTACCAGTTATTCAGAATTAAAATACCGGTATTTGTTTTAACCGATCGGTTTTGCAGTCCGTAGGCTGTACTCCTCTTGTGATACAAATAAGCTCCAAGACGCGGCTGTTATTCCAGTATTAGAGGAAAGCAATTTCCTGAAGACTGTAGGGTAATGGCTTGTTAATCGCTCCTCCTGCTGCGAGCAGTAATCTTTTCTCCCCCGATTCAAACCACAATTACAGAAAAGCTCCGAAGAAAAGTTCGATACCGCTCTGCCTCGCCGCAGCTTTCGCGGCCCATTGTTAGGTAATAAATCGGTAAGACCTGCTCGGGACGAGGCAGAAAATGCCTCCTGCGAAAGTAAGAACGGGCGTTTCCCTGCGGGCCAGTTTGTTTCTGGGGATGGCCGCTGCTTGGAATTCATTACTTGCGGTAATCCGGCGCGAGTAGTCGGATCGCCGGCAGGCAGACACTGGCGGAGCCGGCGGGGGCGTTGGGCGCTGGGTGGTGGGTGCTCGCCTTAATGCAGCCCGGGCCGAAACAAAGGGCGCCCCGGCAAGTAAGTAAGAGCCATCCCGCGGCAATTAATGTCCCCAACTCCGGGCCTGCGCCGGCTGCCTGCCTCGCGTTCCAGTCGGGGAAGCCGGTGCCAGTGTGCGGCCAAAGCCAGCGTCCAGCGCACAGCGGCGGGCCAAGGCTGGCCACTTCGTTTGCCAGCACAGTCTTGAACACGGGACTATTAATAAACAGCGAGCAGATTGGATTTTAATATTTATAATATTAGAAAGCCAGATCGCTTCATGTGAACTAGCAACTAGCTGTCATACAATTTTGTCATATAATGACATGGTTGGAGACCGTGGCTGTTATTTGAAAACAAATGTTGATGGTGTTGAGACAGCAACTAGCCACAAATTTATTTTAAGTTCCTTTATTCAAAAGACACCACTACCGGTTTCAGTTCAAATGGTTCTGAGCACTATGGGACTTAAAATCTGAGGTCATCAGTCCCCTAGACTTAGAACTACTTAAATCTAACTAACCTAAGGACATCACACACACACCCATGCCCGAGGCAGGATTCGAACCTGCGACCGTTGCAGCAGCGAGTTTCCGGACTGAAGCGCCTAGAACCGTTCGGCCACAGCGGCCGGTGGTTTCGAATCATTACAATTCATCGTCAGATGGCTTTCATGCATTCATTAAAACATGTGATGCGTTTTTTTATTGATTAGTTGCCGTGAAATGTCGGTGTAGAGTATTTGTTTTCATAGTTTTCGTCCAACAAATGATGTTCGTAGTTTTCACCACGTTCTTATCGCTGCACAGATAAATCTGTATCACTGAGCACTTTAGATTTGTCACAGGCGGATTTGTGTCGAGGTCCGGTGAGCCGGCCAGTCTGTGGGTGATTTTTAGGCGGTTTTCTATCTGCCTCGGAAAATGCGGGCTGGTTCCCCTTATTCTGCCTCAGCTACACTATGTCGGCGATTGCTGCGCAAACAAGTTCTCCACGTATGCGTACACCACCATTACTCTACCACACAAACATAGAGGTTACACTCGTCTGGTGTGAGACGTTCCCTGGGGGGTCCACCGAGGGTCGAACAGCACAATAACCCTGGTTCGGTGTGGGGCGGCGTAAGGGTGAAATGGACTGCGGTAGGCGTCGTGGGGTTGCGGACCACTGCGGCTGCGGCGGGGACGAAGCCTCTCCGTCGTTTCTAGGTCCCCGGTTAGCATAATATAACATAATCCTTATGCAGAGATGGCAGTAGACCTTTTTAGTTGGCCATCATGTCGGTGTGGGCGTCGAGGGGCTCCATCTCTATAAAAAAAAATTAGTGTAAGGTTCTGTGCGCTTTTATTGCAGCACCTGTCATTGGAATTTGAGAATTGTGACTCCCTCACGCTATCCATACTTCTTAGGATCTGCTGCATGGTCCAGTCACATTAATATGACCACCGCCTATCTTCGACATCAACGTGCAAGAAACACTCACCACAGACGGCAGGTGGCAGCACTAGCAGTGGAGGTTATATAAAGCGTGTCCAGGGGACGCTGAAAACAGCGCAGTAATTGTTGCAATCCAGAAATTGAGCGAATCCTTTGACGTACTGAAAGGACATGCTCATTGGCTGTCGAGCCAAGGGTGGAATCACTTCCGAAACAGCTAATTTCATATAAACTTTTCTCATGCCGCTGTGGTTAAAGTATACCGTGCATGGCTAACTGGCGCTATCCAAAACCAGCGCCGAGGCACTACGGAGCATAGATGACATGGTTGAACGGCGGCTGCGGAGAAGTGTACGTGTGATTAGACGTGCAACTGCTGAGCAACTGACCGGCCAGATGAACCAAGGAACTATCAGCAGTGTCTCTTCAACGACCGTTCACCGTATGGGCCCCCACGGCAAACATCTGGTTCACGCTCCCATGCTGAGTGTTGTTCATCGGCTCCATCGTACAAATGCTCGTTGGCATGTACGGTTTGAAACGCCTGGAAGCAAACACCCTGCATGCGTTATGGTCTGGGGAAAGTTTCGGTGTCATTCTCTGGGTGATCTCGTCATTCTGGAAGTCTCAATGGGTCAACACAAGTATGCATTTATTCTTGGAGACCATGACCGCAGTTTATTTTTCGTCAGAATGATGGCCTCCACCATCAGGATAATGCAACCCAGTAGGAGAATGCAAAATACAAATCACAAATCACAGTGGACGTCCCTGATTCAAAGAGTACCAGGATGAGTTTACCCTGGCCTACAAGCTCCCTAGATTTAAGCTCAATCGAGAATTCATGTGACCGACTTGACCAGGGCTGTTCGTGCGATGGATTCTCAGATGAGGAACCTAGGGCTGCTGACAACGGCAATGGAGTCGGTATGGTTCCACATCACAATCAGTACCTTCCAGTAACCCACTTAATATCTTCCTGCATGTCTTGCAGAGGTTCGTGCTGCAAAAGGTGTTTATTCTGGCTTTTGACAGTTGGTTACATTAATGTGGCTTGACAGTGAGTAATTAAAGCGCACAGAAACCGCACCGAAGATCACTACTCAAGGTCTGGTTGTACGGCAGTTCCCTAATCTCCTTTACAGTTGATTTTCACATTCTTAGGATTCATCAAATAACTTTTAACCTCATCTCTGATTTTCTCACTTCTAATGCAGTCGGACCATCTTGAAAGGTTCCGAAGGAATACTGGTACATATGTGACAGCTGTGACTGTTGTGCCGTGGCTACACAGCACAGTTAAAGTACCGCCGCGTTCGGCAGCTTGCTCCAGGGCTGTTGGTGTCCATCTACGTACACCGCAAGCCACCGTATGGTGCGTGGTGGAGAGTACCTTGTACCACTACCACTCTTTTCGGTTCCTGTTCCACTCGCAAATGGAGCGAGGGAAGAATGACTGTCTATATGACTTCTTACAAGACCTAATTTCTCTTATCTTCGTCGTCCTCGCGCGAAATTTGTGCTGGCCGTAACAGAATCGTTTAGCAGTAAATTACAAATACAAGCACCCTAAATTTTCTCAATAGTGTTCCTCGAAATGAACGTCGTTTCCCTGCAGGGATTCCCATTTCAGTTCCCGAAGCATATCTATAATACACTACTGGCCATTAAAATTGCTGCACCACGAAGATGACGTGCTACAGACGCGAAATTTAACAGACAGGAAGAAGATACTGTGATATGCAAATGATTAACTTTTCAGAGCATTCACACAATGCTGGCGCCGGTGGCAACACCGTTAACGTGTTGACATGAGGGAAGTTTCCAACCGATTTCTCATACACAAACAGCAGTTGACCGGCGTTGCCTGGTGAAACGTTTTTGTGATGTCTCGTGTAAGGAGGAGAAATGTGTACCATCACGTTTCCGACTTTGATAAAGATCGAATTGTAGCCTATCGCGATTGCGGTTTATCGTATCGCGACATTGCTGCTCGCATTGGTCGAGATCCAATGACTGTTAGGAGAATATGAAATTGATGGGTTCAGGAGGGTAATACGGAACGCCGTGCTGGATCCCAACGGCCTCATATCACTAGCAGTCGAGATGACAGCCATCTCATCCGCATGGCTGTAACGGATCGTGCAGCCACGTCTCGATCCCTGAGCCAACAGATGGGGACGTTTGCAAGACAATATCCATCTGTTCGAACAGTCTGACGACGTTTGCAGCAACATGGACTATCAGCTCGGAGACCATGGCTGCGGTTACCCTTGACGCTGCTTCACACACAGGAGCGCCTGCGATGATGTACTCAACGAAGAACCTGGGTGCACAAATGGCAAAACGTCATTTTTTCGGATGAATCAAGGTTCTGTTTACAGCATCATGATGGTCGCATCCGTGTTTGGCGACATCGCGGTGAACGCACATTGGAAGCGTGTATTCGTCATCACCATACTGGCGTATCACCCGGCGTGATGGTATGGGGTGCGATTGGCTACACGTCTCGGTCATCTCTTGTTCGCATTGACGGCACTTGGAACAGTGGACGTTGCAGTTCAGATGTCTTACGACCCGTGGCTCTACCTTTCATTCGATCCCTGCGAAACCCTACATTTCAGCAGGATAATGCACGACCGCATGTTGCAGGTCCTGTACGGGCCTTTCTGGATACAGAAAATGTTCGACTGCTGCCCTGACCAGCACATTCTCCAGATTGCTGCTCAACTGAAAATGGCTGGTCAATGGTGGCCGAGCAGCTGGCTCCTCACAATACGCCAGTCACTACACTTGATGAACTGTGGTATCGTGTTGAAGCTGCATGGGCAGCTGTACCGGTACACGTCATCCAAGCTCTGTTTGACTCAATGCCCAGGCGTATCAAGGCCGTTATTACGGCCAGAGATGGTTGTTCTGGGTACTGATTTCTCAGGATCTATGCACCCAAATTTCGTGAAACTGTCATCACATGTCAGTTCTAGTATAATATATTTGTCCAATGAATACCCGTTTATCATCTGCATTTCTTCCTGGTGTTCAATTTTAATGGCCAGTAGTGTACTTGCGGTAACAAATCTAGCAACCTGCTTTTGAACTGCTTCGGCTCTTTTCTTTAATATGACTTGGTGGGTATCCCAAACACTCGAGCATTACTCAAGAATGGGTCGCATTAGCGTTATATACACGATCTACTTTACAGATAAGCCACACGTACCTAAAATTCAGCCAACAAACCGAAGTCGACCATTCGCCTTTGTTACTACAGTCCTTATATGCTCGTTCCATTTCATATATCCTTGCAGCATTACGCCTGTATACTGAATCGAAGTGATTGTGTCAAGCAGAACACTACTAACGCTATATTCCAAAATTACAGGATTGTGTTTCCTACGCATCTGCATTAACTTGTATTTTTCTACATTTAGAACTAGTAGGCTTTCATGACACCCTCTTACAGTCAAGCAACGACGATACATTCTCGTACATCATCAATAAACAGCCGCAGATTGCTGCTCACCCTGTCCGTTAGATCAAAAGAATGGTTCAAATCGATCTGAGCACTATGGGAATTAACATCTGAGGTCATCAGTCCCCTAGAACGCAGAACTACTTAACCCTAACTATCCTAAGGTCATCACACACATCCATGCCTGAGGCAGGATTCGAACCTGCGACTGCAGCGGTTGCGCGGTTCCAGACTGAAGCACCTAGAACTGCTCGGCCACCCCGGCCGGCCTTCCGTTAGATCATTTACGTACGCAGAGAATAACAGAGGCCTTGTTGCACTTCCCTGGAACACTTCTGACGTTGCCCTTGTCTCTGAAGAACAGCCGCCACGCCAGAGAGCGCGCGGAGCATCAATGCAGTCGAGCACAGCACTACCTGATTTGACAAGCGGGCGAATGTGACAGCGTTGACGAGTCTGTTCTCGGACCGTGGAGGGATCGGAGCTTGATACCAGATCCTGGGAAGAGAAATGGCTTCTGCTGGCCGTCAACACAAGGATGGCGGCAACGAATGCTCCCGAAGTTCGGTGGTCTCTGATGTCTTGACGCCTAGGTGGTTGGTGCCTGGAGGCTTCCTGAAGACAATGGAACGGCTTGAGCATGGAGCCGGGGCTAGGGGCGGATGCTCGCTGACAGCACGGGGAGAGTGGCGCCGAGCGTGCGGGGACGAACCGTGTGGCTTTGTTTGGTTTCTTGAAGTCTGTTCTGCTATTTATTGGGCATCGGTGGCACAGCCTAGGCCAGAACCGTACTTCTGAAGAGCTGAGTGGCAGATGGGCGATTTTCGGCACCGTGACAGCGGCGCCAAACACATAAAAAGCGTCCCGGTCGGTGATTTTCTGGTTCCTGGGAAGGCTGTGGCTGCAGTGCATGGACGTGCCTGCGACTAGTGGCGTGTGCCCTGTGCACAGCTCAAGGAAGCTTGCAGGCCTTGGAGTGTTCAGTTAACAACTTCTGACACTTGTTATGGATTCTGTGGTGCGCCGCGGTGACATGGTTTCTTAAATTGCCAAGTTCTGGGTTTGGTACCAAGACATCTTTCCGGATTGATGTTTAATTGTGTTAAGAGTTTCTTATAAGCTTACTGTCTGATGCTATTCATGACGCTGAAGGCGCGTCTGTGTGTGAATAAGATATTTTCAATTAGTGTAATAACTTGTTGGTTCTACATGTTGTTTCACCACGACTCCATCAGGTACCATGAACCTCTCCTGCAACGACCTCATGCAGAGGGCGAGAGAGCGTCAGCTTGAACCTCCAACACTGTTTCACAAGAAGGAGTAGTCACAACGAAAGAGCGGTTATTCAGTAAGCTAACGAAGCAGAAAAAGTTAGGAAGCGCCTCTGAAGGATGAAGTAGGGCAGTACTACAGCTCAGGCTAGGCTCCTGCAGGACAGGCTGAATTAATGAAGTCATCGCCACCCAATGGCGACGCCTGACTGCTGCAGCATGTTGTCTCTTCCGGAGTACGGGTGCTTCTGACTCTCACTAATATACCCCCGCCCCACCCCCAAAAACAAATCAGTTCCTTGTTCTCATATGATCTCAGATGCACGGCAACGTCTTTTGTACACAACCGTAGATGGATGCGTACGTGGTGTCTGTGGTCTTCATCAGCTGTGAAGTTCGAGGTGGAGACCAGTGCAGTGACAGACCAAGCATCCAGTCACTCTCTCATCGCTTCATTTCTGGTACCTTTAGGCATCCACCTGTGCTGGGGGCTACATGTGGACAACTTGGCGCACTCATGCCACTGGGTCACCTACCAGGTGACTCTGTTGCTGTACACCGTTTCCTGTGAGCCTTCATTCTTGCTTATCACCGCAGGCAAATGCTTCCGACTTAGACATTTCGGCTGTGTTGGCCATTACCGGTTAAACGCCGCCCATCCCAGCGTGGTACGCAGTGACAACTAATTAGTCTGCCAGGAGCGGCGCACACCTTGGTGTCAGCTTCGCTGACGCCAATGCCGTCGCTGTTAACGCGAACTGTGTTCCGAGCCAGTAGCGACGCCCACGGGAAAGGCAGGCCCCGTAACGAACTTATGACGTCGCCCCAGTCGACATGTCTGCCACGCTTCGCGAACGCTAGACTCAGTCCCAGGTCCGCAGGAAATCAGTGTGTAATTGAAAAGATACCCACTAAAGGTCCTAACTATGCCGTGTGCTGTCGGGAACTTGCATGGATTTAAACGCGCAGTCAATAACTACTAAACTCGTCTGAAATACACTCCTGGAAATTGAAATAAGAACACCGTGAATTCATTGTCCCAGAAAGGGGAAACTTTATTGACACATACCTGGGGTCAGATACATCACATGATCACACTGACAGAACCACAGGCACATAGACACAGGCAACAGAGCATGCACAATGTCGGCACTAGTACAGTGTATATCCACCTTTCGCAGCAATGCAGGCTGCTATTCTCCCATGGAGACGATCGTAGAGATGCTGGATGTAGTCCTGTGGAACGGCTTGCCATGCCATTTCCACCTGGCGCCTCAGTTGGACCAGCGTTCGTGCTGGACGTGCAGACCGCGTGAGACGACGCTTCATCCAGTCCCAAACATGCTCAATGGGGGACAGATCCGGAGATCTTGCTGGCCAGGGTAGTTGACTTACACCTTCTAGAGCACGTTGGGTGGCACGGGATACATGCGGACGTGCATTGTCCTGTTGGAACAGCAAGTTCCCTTGCCGGTCTAGGAATGGTAGAACGATGGGTTCGATGACGGTTTGGATGTACCGTGCACTATTCAGTGTCCCCTCGACGATCACCAGTGGTGTACGGCCAGTGTAGGAGATCGCTCCCCACACCATGATGCCGGGTGTTGGCCCTGTGTGCCTCGGTCGTATGCAGTCCTGATTGTGGCGCTCTCCTGCACGGCGCCAAACACGCATACGACCATCATTGGCACCAAGGCAGAAGCGACTCTCATCGCTGAAGACGACACGTCTCCATTCGTCCCTCCATTCACGCCTGTCGCGACACCACTGGAGGCGGGCTGCACGATGTTGGGGCGTGAGCGGAAGACGGCCTAACGGTGTGCGGGACCGTAGCCCAGCTTCATGGAGACGGTTGCGAATGGTCCTCGCCGATACCCCAGGAGCAACAGTGTCCCTAATTTGCTGGGAAGTGGCGGTGCGGTCCCCTACGGCACTACGTAGGATCCTACGGTCTTGGCGTGCATCCGTGCGTCGCTGCGGTCCGGTCCCAGGTCGACGGGCACGTGCACCTTCCGCCGACCACTGGCGACAACATCGATGTACTGTGGAGACCTCACGCCCCACGTGTTGAGCAATTCGGCGGTACGTCCACCCGGCCTCCCGCATGCCCACTATACGCCCTCGCTCAAAGTCCGTCAACTGCACATACGGTTCACGTCCACGCTGTCGCGGCATGCTACCAGTGTTAAAGACTGCGATGGAGCTCCGTATGCCACGGCAAACTGGCTGACACTGACGGCGGCGGTGCACAAATGCTGCGCAGCTAGCGCCATTCGACGGCCAACACCGCGGTTCCTGGTGTGTCCGCTGTGCCGTGCGTGTGATCATTGCTTGTACAGCCCTCTCGCAGTGTCCGGAGCAAGTATGGTGGGTCTGACACACCGGTGTCAATGTGTTCTTTTTTCCATTTCCAGCAGTGTAGTTACTCGCTTTCTGCTGGTTACGGTTGCTGGTACTCGTAAGGTCAGCAGTCTGCTGTGACGTACGCACCATGGCCTATCTTTCTCGTGGGTCTCGAGCCAACATTTTCTGACCTCAGCACTCTGCACAAAGGCAGCAACCGACGTTATCGAGGAGCAGTAACCTCCCGCCTGTTGTAATCCCGTGTCTGTATGAAAATGAATAAGTACTATTGTAAATAGGAATGTTTCATTAACAGCTCGCTGAGAGGTTCCAGCCATCACCACCTCTATAACTCACGCCCACGCGAGGAAGCGTCACTTTCTCCTGTCCTACGAACGCCTGCCCTTTGTATTTTGTGTAATTTAAGTTTTAAGTGTGATGTTGTTTTATGGCTCGTAGGTAACGATTTCAGTGGTAACTTGTTGACTTATTCCCTAATTGAGAGTTCCTAGTTTCGCTGACCCAGAAAACAATTATGCGTTGTGATATTTAGTAAAAGAAGTTAAAGAGGGTTCCACAATTAGCGAACTATTGGTAATGCTATTTGTCGCACTGATTTTTTTATTTATCGTTTTCTTACTAAAGTTGCGCAACATTATGATTAATGAATGCTAACCAGTAAGTTATTTCTTATCTTATTTAAATAATGGTGTTTCGAAGGATTTTGCTTCATATTTTAATGATTGTATTTGGTAGTAGTGTTTTGAACAAATAGACCCAGGTCTAACTTATAATTACACTTTCACAAAACCTAGCCACTTCCACTCCACCGTCTAAGGTTCCTGCTAAATTCCACCGCACCACTGATTAGACGAACTGATCCCCAGTCAAGCAGTAAGGTAATATCAGTATTTTGTGCACTACATTACTTTTGTGTATGTGCGTTTTGTGACTTCCAACTAAAGCCGCACCTCCTTTCATACAACTACATAGTCTGCAAACAGCCTTAGGGAGCTGAAAACGGAGTCTGTCAGATCGTCAACAGACGTCGTGTACAGTAGCAGACTTTTTTCATACTCCTTCGTTGCACACCGGCCACTATTGTCATTTCTTAGAGTGTCTTCCCATTAAGGGCGACATCCATCGTTCTGTTGGTTACGAAGTTCACAGTCGCATTCTGTTTACGTATTCTATTTACAGGGTGACGATACGTGGCTTTCGAAGTCAAGAAACATAGCATCAACCTGGGCTCCGCTATCTACTGCTTTCTGAATCCCCAACTAACATAACAAGCTGAGTTTTTCATGATCATTGCCTTTGAAACTCTTGTTGGTCCCAGTAGAGAAGCTGTTCGGTCTTCAAAAGTCATCATGCGTGACAATAACAAATGTAGCGTAATTCTACAGCAAAGTGGCCGATAAATTTGGTCTTTAGTACTTTGAATTTGTTCTGCGGTACTTCCTAAATAGAGGAGCAATCTAAGCCTTTCTCCACTCATGTAGAATTATAACGACTAGGAGACCCGTCTGAAACTTTCGCACTTTTATAATTTTAAATAGTAACAGTATTTGGAATAAGTGTAGTCGTTGGGATAAGGGTAGTTGTGGGAATGAAAACATCTTGGAAAATGATCCGAATGACGTGAAATAATAATCACGAATTTATGATCAATACCTGTGTATACGTTTCCATGTGTCAAAAAATATCTTTTGCATTATGAAAGTTAAATGTTCAAATGTGTGTGAATTCCTAAGGGAACAAACTGCTGAGGTCATCGGTCCTAGACTTACACACTACTTAAATTAACTCATGCTAAGAACAACACGCACGTCCATGCCTGAGGGGTGAGTCGAACCTTCAGCGGGTGGTTCAGCGCAATCCGTGACATGGCGCCTCGAACCGCGCAGCCATTCAGCGCGGCTGGGAAAGTTAGTCCCGGCTTGTACGACGGGCAGTGATCAGGGACTGTCAGTATGGTCACATAACCTATAACTTTAGCCCGACAAAACATATTTTACAGTAAGCATGTTAGGCCGTAGTAGCAATAGGTAAATCACAATTCAAGGTGACAATCACTAATATGTATGTTGCTGAGGAAAGTACATCCGTTTAGGAAAATCAGCTTGTACAACGGGCAGAGATAATGGACAACCACAGTGGTCACGTCATATAAGACAATGCTGTATACAAATTATCCAGTACTGTAAAACAAATAAAATGGAATTTCTAATAATATCAGAAGGGAGTCTCTCAATCGTGATTTATAAGTTAGTTTCATAAAACATAGGTATGAAGCTAGGCATCCATGATGACCTTTTGCCTATAATCGTTAAGTCTCTTTTCTGTAAAAATTTTTCCAAAGATGGTAAGTTTTAGCGGAAAATTGGTGTGCAGTACAAGAAGCCGGTTATAAATCCTTTATAACGATACCTCATTCATACCTGTACGATTAGTATGTATTGAGAAATAAGATACATAATTAACAGGTTCAACAGTCAACCGCCTTCTTTTTACGGGAAAGCAGTAGTTCTGACCGAGCTTAGCCTGAGCACGGCTTCTTACGGTTTCAGCCTTACAGGGAATTGCAGCTCAGTGCTTCATTCCTTTCCGGCAGTGATAGCAATTCCCAGATACATATTCTGTTCGGAAGCCCTAATATTTGCGGCACACGAGTCTGCTCCAACCCAATAAATTATGTAAACTGGAACCGGAAGCAAGGCTGCGCAGAAAACTCGATTAGCTTAGGAGAGGAGCAGATGGCACAGCACCCTCGCTGTCGCCAACGGTGATGGATGCGCACTCCGGTCTCAGACACACGTCACCGTCGCGGTGTACATCTTTTATGCCGTTATGTACTCCCGGCCAAAAGAGGAGTACTGCGCAGCTGAAAAAGTGTTCAGTTGTAGTCCAGTTAGGTAGGATTTATGCTTACGTTATTCATGGAAACTGCCAGTATGCAGTTCAACATGCCACTCGTAAATTTTTACGATAACTTTCAATGTTTCTCGTGAGAGTACTGAAAATATTGATACAAGTATGGTAAATGTCGTGTGACTAGGGCCTCCCGTCGGACAGACCGTTCGCCGGGTGCAGGTCTTTCGATTTGACGCCACTTCGGCGACTTGCGCGTCGATGGGAATGAAATGATGATGATTAGGACAACACAACACCCAGCCCCTGAGGAGAGAAAATCTCCGACCCAGCCGGGAATCGGACCCGGGTCCTTAGGAGTGACATTCTGTCGCGCTGACCACTTTTTTTTAATCTCATTTTGTTCGTTTTCGTTCGTTGCATCTGCTCGGGGTGGACATCCGTTTAAGTTCGTCGTTGATCCATTAGCTCATTTTTTTTTTTATTACAGAGGGCAGCTAACCCTCTGACCGAACACGCTGAGCTACCGTGCCGGCACCACTCAGCTACCGGGGCGAACACAAGTATGATGTGACTACAACATAAGATTACTTCTAAACGCTGACAATGAAGGCAGTATTCCTGTTTGCCGTGGTTAATGCCCAATCCAAGCTCTTTAGTATGATAAGAGGCAGTCAAATGGAACCGAACAGCCACCGTGAGGGGACCATGGAATAGTTGTATTCGTAAGTAATCCCCACACACGTTAAACATTTATCCCACTGGGAGAAGAGACTAGCAATTCCTGTATCGTAGATAAAGGTCGGCTGCTAACGGATCCACAACTGCACCCACTCTTGCAACTCCTCGTCCGACTGAAACCGACGTCTGCGCATGTCTTTCTTCAGATCGCCAAAGTAGTGAAAATCACACGGTGAAAGATTCCGGCAATATGGAAGATGTTGCTCTGTTTCCCATCCAGATCGCTCAATCTAGCCTTGATTCGATCGGCAATGTGGGGGCGGACGTTATCGTACAACAGGATGATTCCGTCCGGCAGCATTCTGACTGCCCTAGGGCAAAAGGCAAAGCCAAGAGAGAAAACATCCCACATCGCCCACGCAAAAGAAGTCCAAAGCTGTTCACAGAAGTTCCAGTAAGGTCATGATGACCTCCTTCGACTGTAGGGGCCCTCTTCTCGTCGAGGTTCTCGAGCGTGGAACCACAATCAGTGCATAGCTTTATGAAAAGCTCTACGTCACAGCTACCGCCCATTTCTAATGCACCTGTTTCCACCAATGGCAAGAAATAATGTAAACACCACTCAAGCGCTTCTTTATCCACCAATAACAAGGAATAATGTAAACGCCAATAAAGAACGCCAAATACCCCTCCCCCTACACTTAAGTATCCTATCAAATCACGTAAACAGCTTCCTCCACTACTATGTAAGATCTAAAGTCTCTCTCATTCACCAGTCAGCTCAGCAAATCCATGAGGACGGCCACTTGCAATAGTGACCGAAATCTCTGACAATTTTATTTATTGACAAAGCGGTCAACAGCCCAGAAGAATGTTATTGACAGTTACAAAGGACTAGTCGAATACATGTCACGCTGAACTGCTTCTTTTCTGCATTCCTAATGTGGACCAACACGTTGTTAAGCAGTTCGTCATAATACTTTGGCTTGTACACTTTTACTTAAGAGAAGCATGCAGTCTAATTACAATGACTGGAATTCAAATTGGTTTGGTGCTTGTAAGTATTATACTAGGTCAGCTTCGAATAATTTTGTAAAAGATCATCAGTTAATTTAGTATCTGACTATAATAACAAAAATTTTGCTTGTTCGGTTATAAATTTTTATTTTTCATCGAATTATTATGAGAGGGTAATAGCATAAACGCAAACCTATGGAAGAAGAAACTGGCTGTTGTACATCATAGCAGTTAGTGCGATTAAATGGATCTGATTTGTCCTGACGTGTTAATATTAGCCGGATGTACAGAGCAAAGAGACAGTACTCCATATCTATAACACACGTATCATGCATCTTTTCGTAGATATTGAGATTCACTTTCCTGTAACCAATTCAGGCTTAGGAAGTGAGAAAACCGGTAGATTTTCCTTCAATATAAAAGTCACAAGTGTTCAGTGTCATGTATGCCGTTAATAAGTGTTATGACCACATTTTCTTGTTCATGAACTTTTGGCACGTGATCTGGTGTAAGAAAGTTATGACTACCGGTATTTTGATGTTGATCTGTGAAACGTGTAATGTCATTAAGTATAAATTTTCGTTTAAAAAAAATAAACCATCTACTCGTCGCGTTCTGATGGCTGTAATATGACAAGTATATCATGGAGTCACCAAAACTCACAAATCAAATTATGCAATGATCAGAAAATAGATGTGTACTTTTGTTACGGTACTCCTCAGCAGTTCTTCTGTTGCTCTACTGATCTGTTTCTTATAATAAAACTCTCCAAAATGTTCGCCGTCTTGATTGGACTGCTACACACCGTCTTGGATCCAAAAGATCGTGTTCAGTATTAGGGGTCTCTATCATCTTAGAAACCAAACCAGTTTTACTCGAGTGTACAATACTTGTTCTCCTAAGTGTTTTTCGTTTTATGTGGAAACATATTACTGACATGTTCGCTGGAATAACGCTACTTGTTGCTACAAATTACATATAATTTCGTAAAAGCAGCATTATGTACCACTGCTAATGATTTTCCTAGCTTCTTAGTAAACTTTCTCTGTGGAGTCGTAGGGAGCTCTTACGATGAGCCTGGAATTTTTTCAGCCTAAGTTCTGGAAAAAACAGACCTCGAAATACAACGCAATATTTACTGTTTATGGTAGAAGCTACGGCAAAAGGTACGCATAGAACCGTTATTGATAGATCTGTAAAATTTGCTAGGGCCAGACACAAAATACGAGTGGTCCGAGGTCTTCCAGCTGCTATCAGAACCAGGGAGCCAGGCGATCAGGGCAAGTTCGACGACCAGTACTGTAATGACACAGTCCCATTATATGACTCGAATGACAAGTCTGTCATTGTAATATGTATGAATGGCGGCAAGCTCAAAATGTAGAAAAAAGTACGTTAGTGCAGATGAATGGGAAAAACAGACCCGTAATGTTCGAATACAGCATTAGTAAGTTTTCTGCTTGACGGAGTCGAGCCGATTAAATATCTAATCGTAACGGTGGAAAGCGATATGAAATGGAACAAGCATGTCAGGATTGTAGTTGGGAAGGCGAATGGACGATTTTGGTTTCTTCTATAAAGGAGACCGCACATAGGCCACTAGTGCGACCCATTCTTGAGTACCGCTCGAGTGTTTGGGATCCACACCAGGTCGTATTGAAGGAAGACGTCGAAGTAATTCAGAGGCGGACTGCCAAATTTGTTACCGGTAGGCTCGAAAACACACAAGTATTCTCTGGAGGGAAGACAACGTTCTTTTCGGGGAACACTATTGATAAAATTTAGAGAACAGGCGTTTGAGGCTGACTGCAGGACTATTGTACTACCGCCAAGGCACATTTCGTGGAAGGAGCACGAAGATAAGATAAATTAGGGTTTTTGCGAAGGCATATACACTCCTGGAAATTGAAATAAGAACACCGTGAATTCATTGTCCCAGGAACGGGAAACTTTATTGACACATTCCTGGGGTCAGATACATCACATGATCACACTGACAGAACCACAGGCACATAGACACAGGCAACAGAGCGTGCACAATGTCGGCACTAGTACAGTGTATATCCACCTTTCGCAGCAATGCAGGCTGCTATTCTCCCATGGAGACGATCGTAGAGATGCTGGATGTAGTCCTGTGGAACGGCTTGCCATGCCATTTCCACCTGGCGCCTCTGTTGGACCAGCGTTCGTGCTGGACGTGCAGACCGCGTGAGACGACGCTTCATCCAGTCCCAAACATGCTCAATGGGGGACAGATCCGGAGATCTTGCTGGCCAGGGTAGTTGACTTACACCTTCTAGAGCACGTTGGGTGGCACGGGATACATGCGGACGTTCATTGTCCTGTTGGAACAGCAAGTTCCCTTGCCGGTCTAGGAATGGTAGAACGATGGGTTCGATGACGGTTTGGATGTACCGTGCACTATTCAGTGTCCCCTCGACGATCACCAGTGGTGTATGGCCAGTGTAGGAGATCGCTCCCCACACCATGATGCCGGGTGTTGGCCCTGTGTGCCTCGGTCGTATGCAGTCCTGATTGTGGCGCTCACCTGCACGGCGCCAAACACGCATACGACCATCATTGGCACCAAGGCAGAAGCGACTCTCATCGCTGAAGACGACACGTCTCCATTCGTCCCTCCATTCACGCCTGTCGCGACACCACAGGAGGCGGGCTGCACGATGTTGGGGCGTGAGCGGAAGACGGACTAACGGTGTGCGGGACCGTAGCCCAGCTTCATGGAGACGGTTGCGAATGGTCCTCGCCGATACCCCAGGAGCAACAGTGTCCCTAATTTGCTGGGAAGTGGCGGTGCGGTCCCCTACGGCACTGCGTAGGATCCTACGGTCTTGGCGTGCATCCGTGCGTCGCTGCGGTCCGGTCCCAGGTCGACGGGCACGTGCACCTTCCGCCGACCACTGGCGACAACATCGATGTACTGTGGAGACCTCACGCCCCACGTGTTGAGCAATTCGGCGGTACGTCCACCCGGCCTCCCGCATGCCCACTATACGCCCTCGCTCAAAGTCCGTCAACTGCACATACGGTTCACGTCCACGCTGTCGCGGCATGCTACCAGTGTTAAAGACTGCGATGGAGCTCCGTATGCCACGGCAAACTGGCTGACACTGACGGTGGCGGTGCACAAATGCAGCGCAGCTAGCGCCATTCGACGGCCAACACCGCGGTTCCTGGTGTGTCCGCTGTGCCGTGCGTGTGATCATTGCTTGTACAGCCCTCTCGCAGTGTCCGGAGCAAGTATGGTGGGTCTGACACACCGGTGTCAATGTGTTCTTTTTTCCATTTCCAGGAGTGTAGATAGTCATTTTTCCGCCGCTCTATTTGCGAGTGGTACAGTAATGTAAATGACTAGTAGTGGTACAGAATACCTTCCACTACGTACCATTCGGTGGCCTGCGGGTATGTACGTAGACGTAGATGTACGAGATCTAGTTGGCCATGTTATGGAACAGAACCATCACAAGTAGTCAATCTTTCGTTAAGTTTACTCTAAAATCAAGTGTTAAGTGTGTTCCTTCTTGACGAAAACTCTTAAGAGTACATCAGCTACACGCTTCGAGGAAGTACCATAGAACACGTTTTTAAAAATTTTTAGATTTCGAGAATTGCATTAAATCCAATCACAAAATTGCCTGCTAGGCCAGACACATTCATTGTATATTTGTTTGCAGGATCGTCCCAAAACAATGCAAGTTCTGTGGCGGTATGGACAGAATGACGCAAACGGAACTCCTCTTTATTCGGCTCAGTCTGGCTCCGGAAGACGCAATGGAAGAGTGCCACAACGAAGCAACGCAGAATTGATCGCGCTGCGACGGCAAACCCACCGCAGTACATTTACAAACGTTGACATGTGCGAAGGAATTATCCGATCTTTTCGGCTTGGTACGAGTCTGAAGATATCAGAAAATTCAGTTTTCAGTGTTACGTCACATTTTTATCAGATTTGAAGAGAATGAGTAAAATGCGTTTGGTGTTCTTACTGGCTCTAAAATTCAAGATGTTTCACAAGACTCGTGGACGCACTCTATGACTTTCAAGTAGAGTTCCATATAATGCAGTTGATAGAGCTCTGCGCTTAGTCATTCTATCTATTGGAATACACTCACTTACTCCATGAATTTTCTTAGAACCGCGGCCTGTCCAGAAGTGACGTATAAAGTAGATAAACCTTCAAAGGCAGTTTAAAAGACACACTGCACGAAACTAATGAGCAGAGTACATAAAACGTCCTGTTTCCTGCTGCAAAAGAGAGATGTAACGAAAGTTGCTGAACGAAGCAAGTTCTTTAATGAATGTATGTCCCATATTCTCATTTTAATAATACGCGAACTTCTTCCAAGTCCTCCTTAATCACACGGTTCTTGATGCAAAAACATTTATTTTCCCATAGTTTCTACCATTACGTTCACTCACATATCACATTCTCTCAATAGTAACCACCGAAGTATAGAACTCGCAACCTACTGTCTATAGAACGGCAACATTTAACAGCCAGTAAACATTTTTGAGAGTTCAGTGCTGATTATCAGTTGTGTTCACGAATGTACAGTAATCTGAAGTTCAGAATTATGTCTGTATAGCACGCCACGCGGAATTTTGAAGGCCCTTGGTAGAAAGTCACAAAATTCTTTAAAACTGTGGAAAAGTCCAGGAACGGTACTTACACCGGAACTCACGTTCATAGGCCACTCAGTTCCTTAATTAAGGTAAATTGCATTTTTACTTGAACACCGAATAGTTCGACACGCTGCGAAACCTGCCTTACGACTCCCCGAGACTCATGTGTGCAAATTTCTGTCTCATTCAGAACGCACGAACGTTCTCACAGCTCAATGGCTGAAAAACAGTGTAGCCAATAAATTTCTATGTTTTTAGTGGATATCACTGTAATTTCCTCTCCTTGAACAATCTCAATTCTAAATTCACTCAACTCACTTCCCGAAATCTGTATTTCCTGAAAAGTAAATAAATTGAATATTTTTTATTTATTTATTTATTTTTGAGCTTTTCCTCATTACAGAGGCTTATCTCCAACATAATAATTTACTTGGAAAATACAATACAAACAATAAACGTTCTTAAACTATACTCTCAAAATATTTCTCCAGGTGTTTCGATCTTGCGTGTCCTCTTCCTCTGTGCCCATTCTCCTCATTGTGTGCTGTACATTTTGGAGCCAGGTGGTCACAGGTCGTCCTCTTCTTCTTCTCCCCTCCGGTTCCCACTCCAGTATCAGTTTTGGTATTCTGGCTTCCTTCATTCGTCGTACATGCCCGTACCACTGTAATTTCTTCCTATCCATTACGTCATATATTCTTTCTTTTATTTCCATTCTCCTTATTACTTCGGTGTTCCGTATCTTTTCTTTCCTGGAGATTCTTGCCGATCTTCTCCAAAAGTCCATCTCTAGAGCTTGTAATTTTTTAATGTGCTTCATGTTAATTGTCCAAGTCTCCGTTCCATACAGAACCACACTCTCTAATATGGATTTGTATATTAATTTTTTAGTTCTGCTCATTACATTCCTGCTCCATAAGACTGAGTTAAGCATCCCAATGACCCTCCGTCCGCTACTAATTCTTTTATTGATTTCTGACTCTGATTTTCCCTCGATTTCTAAAATGGATCCCAAATAACAGAAAGTGTTTACCTTTTTGATTTTCTTTCCTTCAATGTATAGCTCATCTGAATCATTAGTCAAGTATTCTGTTTTTTGATAATTAATCTTCAAACCCCAAGTTTTGTATGCTACTGCTAGTTGATTGCACATATAGTTAGCATCCTCCCCATCTTGTGCTATGACTACTTGATCATCAGCAAATAATAAATGATGTAGGTAAACTCCATCTCTTATTTCTAATCCCATACTATTACATTTACGAGACCATGTTCTAAGGCTAATATCTATATAGATTTTAAATAATGATGGTGACATGGGACAGCCCTGTAAAAGGCCTTTGCTTGTTCTAAATTTCTGTGAAAGTTTATTACCAACTTTCACTTGGCAAATGTTATCTTTATACATCTGTTGTATTATTTTAATCAAGGAAGGGTTTATGTTTGCCATATGTAGTGCTCTCCAAAGTAATTTTCTTGGAACAGTATCATACGCTTTTTCTAGATCTATGAAAATTAATCCTATACTTTTTGATTTTTCCCTCTGTTTCTCCAAAATCTGTCGTAATGTGAAAATATGGTCTACACATGATCTCCCAGCTGTGAATCCACATTGTTCTTCTTGGGTTCTAAAATTTTTTTCCAGTTTGTTTTTAATTACTTTCGCAAAAATTCTCATTAACGTGTTTGTAACACAAATTCCTCGATAGTTTGAACAAATTTTGCGATCCCCTTTCTTAAATATTGTATTAATGTAACCTAGCTTCATCTCGTTGGGTATTGAATCTCCATGTATCATTTTGTTGAAGAGCTGTGTTATCAGTTTCACAATTTTGTCACCACCATATTTCAGACACTCCAGATTGATATTGCCTGGTCCTGATGATTTACCATTCTTTCCTGTTCTCAACGCCTGAAGTACTTCACTTTCTAAAATATGGATCTCATCATCTTCATGTCCTCTATCTTCCCCTGTTCCTTCTTTTAGATATTCTTCTCTGTCTTCATTTAATAATTTTTGGAAATACTCTTCCCATTCTTTTTGTGTTATCAGTTGGAGATTAGTTTTGCTTTTTGTATCCTGTCGAAGCCCTTTCAATACTGACCATGCTTCTTTTGCTCTCCCAAATCCTAATTTGCTATTCACCTTGGCACATGTTCTTTCCCATGCTTCATTTTTTGCCATCCTTATTTTTTTCATCACTTCATTCTTCTTTTCCTTGTATATTGACCTTGTTTCTTCTGATTTATCATTCAACCACTGAAGGAACGCATTTCGTTTTTCTCTAACGAGGACCTCTAGTTCCTCTGACCACCACTCTGCTGCACGGTTGTGGTTGCTATCTTTTTTACCCAACACCTCTGTTGCTATGATTTTCACATTAGCTTTTATATAGTCATATATTTCCTCTGTACTTCCTTCAAATGATTCAACCAGTTTCCTTTCCATCCTGGCCGCAAAGAGTGTTCTGATACTTTCGTCTTGTAGGCTGTCAATATTAAAAGGTAAATTTTCATCTTTCTCAGTCTGGTTCGTTTTATTTATGTTACTTGTGTCACTCCTTGCAATCTTCCATGGCCAGAAAGACTTCATTTTAACTAGATAGTGGTCTGATCCACACTGGGCTCCTCTATAAGATCTGACGTCTGCTGCCTTGAAACTACTTGTTTGCCTAATGATAATATAATCTATTATAGAACGAAGTTCTTTGGTGTTCTGTTGCCAAGTATATTTATGAATGTCCTTATGTTTGAAAAATGTGTTGGTAATTTTTAGATCAAATTGTTCACAAATTGCTATCAATCGTTCCCCATTGTCATTATATTCGTCCTCTCCATGTTTTCTTACTATTCTACAAGATTCTCTAATTCCTACCCTTCCATTCATATCTCCCATGATAATCAGTTCCTTTCTTCTTGGGATTTTTTCAATAGTCTCCCTGAGGGTGTCCCAAAATATATCTTTCTCCTTATCTTTTGTGTCGTTCGTGGGTGCATATACGCCAATAATCACAACTTCCCTAGCAAATAATGTCATTTCAACAGTTATTATACGTTGATTGATGAATGTCCAATTTGTGATTCTTTCTTTCCATGATTTCTTTATCATAATGGAGACTCCTGCTTTGGCTCTTACTGCTTTTGATACCCCACTCCAGATATGTACATAATTAAATTGAATATATTACCATATTTACTTGTCTTAAGCTGGCAACTGTACAATAAACATATTATATCATATTGGTTGGTTGATTTTGGGGAGGGGAGCAAACAGCGAGGTCATCGGCCCCATCGGATTAGGGAAGGATAGGAAAGCGGCCGTGCCCTTTCAAAGGAACCGACCCGGCAACTGCCTGGTGTGATATAGGAAAATAAATCATAATGGCCCGAGGCGGGTTTGAACTGTCGTCCTCTCGAACACGAGAGCAGTTCGCTAAGCACCACGCCACCTCGCTCGGTTTATGTCATGTATGTGACGCAGAGCTCAATTACATAAACGAATCACAAGCTCATTTCCTACATATTTCAGTAAATTTCAAGATTCATACTTCGCATACACGCTGCTGTCATTCTCGCAATTACTCTGACAGCATAACAAACGAAAATAATTGTATCAGACAACTAGAACAAGTCATAGACTATGTGAGAACTGAAACATTACATAATTTGCTTTGTTCTGTACAAAATATTGGTTAATTAATTACAGGGTGTACATAAAAACTGTCCCATCTATAAATTTTAATAGTATCAGCTGTAGAGGCTATAGTTCAAGCTCAATATTAACTCAAAGAGTTTTAGATAACCTCATGCGCTACTTGTACTTTACTGCTTTGTCACTTGCAGCGCCACGAATGCCACATACGCAAAATGGCGACTCCTGGGCGTAAAGTGTTTTGCGTTCTGCAGTTTACTAAGAGTGAATCTCTAATTTCAGTTCAATGTACGTTTCGCTTAAAGCTTAATTGTGATCTCTCATGTGGCAAAATCATCAGCCATTAGTAAAATCAATTCTAAACCACCGGCTGTGTGTGTAATGAGGAAAGCACGGGACGACCAAAAATGTCCGAAGAGTATGTAGAGTAAGAGCGTCTTGGTATTAGTGAGTTTGTTCGGGTAGCAATACTTGAACTTCAGTTGCCAAAGACGACAGTGTGGATGGATTTAAGTAAACATTTACACTTGCGTCCATACCGGTTACAGTTCGTACGTGCTTTAAAGTCAGATGACTGTGGTGGACGTCATAACTTTGCAAGTAAAGTGCTGCAGTGGGAAGATGACTTTTTCGATAGTGTGATCTTCAGCGATGAGGCAAGTAGAAAAGCAAATTCCCCACTTTTTGGAGTCAGAACATCCTCATGAACTTGTTCAACATCATAGAGTTATCCCAAAACTAAACGTTTCCTGCGCTGTGCCCCGCCTCAAATATACAAATCATTATTTTTTTCGCTGAAGCTACCGTAACATGGGTACCTCAACTGGATATGTTGATAGAATGAACGTGATGCTTTCGGTGCTTAGAAGATGAATCTAAAAACATTACTTGGCAACAAATATTATTGTCTCTTTGTTCGAGATTATAGGGCTGTTCAAAAAGATGGGATAGATTTCAGATATTTATTGCTTCCAAACTACATAAGATAGAAACACAATTCCAACACTCCTGGAAAGAGAAATGTCCAAATTTTTATGCATTCAATGTCAGCACCATGTGTTACACGACAAACATCAAAACGGTTGCTCATTTCCTGCTATACATGAAGCAACTGATCTCTCGTTATCGAATGCACAACTTCAACAATGCGATGTTGCAGACTTTCAAGAGCGTCAGGCATAGAGGTGTAAAAACGCAATCTTCTAGTTAAAATCCACAGATAAAAGTGACAAAGTGTGAGGCGTGGAGACCTGGGAGACAACCGGCGATGAAGTTCATCTACTGCTCCTCCGTTTCCAATTCGCCGTCCCAGACCTCACACTTGTGACTTTTATCTGTGGGGTTACGTAAAAGACCGCGTTTTTATCCCCCTACGCCTCATAAAAGTCGGCGACATCGCATTATGAAGCTGTGAAACCGATACGAGAGACCAGCTGCCTCGTGTGTGGCAGGAAATGAGCCACCGTTTTGATATTTGTCGTGTAACACATGGTGCTCACATTGAATGCATAAAAATTTGAACTTTTCTCATTCCAGGAAAGTTGGAATTGTGTTTCTATTTTTTATAGTTTGAAAGCAATAAATGTCTGAAATCTGTTCATTCTTTTTGAATAGCCCTGTGGTTGAACGTCAAGGTCCCTCACCGTTGGATTGGTCGTATTGGTCATCACGACAGAGCTCCTTGCCGCCGGTCTCCACGTTCACATGACCTCACGCCATAGTTTTTTTTTCATTTGGGACTTCATAAAAGATCGTGCCTACGTTCCGCCAGTACCCAATGATTTGCAACAGTTGACACAGAATTTAAGAGGCTGTTGCCTTCACTGCAGGGTATTCATAAATTAGTTATACAAAAGTAACCTTTAATTGTGAAACGGGTAAATAACTTACAGAAATGTTTGATACAGCACTGAATGCAGTACATCTTCAAGTTCTCGCCTAATACAGTTAGTTCCCGGCGTTCCTGCTAGGTGGAATTCGTGAATGGCCTATTCCAACTGTCATCATGGAGTCCTATAATGGTGCAGAGCATGTGCAGTATTGTTTAATGTTTCGTGAATCCAAATCTGTTGCTGTAGTTCACAGACAATTCAGGACAAAATATAGAAAGCCACCTCAAAGACAAACTGTAGGTAACTGGTACAATCGTTTTACCGAAACTGGCTGTGTATCACATAGGACACCGGGTCAGGGTTGGCCAGAAGTCTCTAATGCAGCAATTGAACAAGCTCGGCAGTCTTACATTCGTTGTCCATAAATAGCAAAGAGACGTGCCAGCTTAGAATTGATTATACTTAGTGTTACTGTGCGGAAGATATTACGGAAACGCTTGTCAATCAAACCCAACACGTTGGAACTATTTCAGTTTTTAAGAGAAAGTAACAAAGATAATCGCGGTTTTTGTGTAGAAATGTTTGACAAAATACAGAATGCAGACAATTTTTATATTAAAACTGTGTTCACTGACACCCGGTACCTTCCATAGCTGCGGTCAAGTGAATCGGCATAATGTTCGGGTATGGGGTGAGCAGAAGCCATGTCACGTAATCGAACATGTGCAGGCCTCGCCTAACAAAAACGTTTCTTGGACTGTAAGCTGTAACAAGATTTACACTCCTTTCTTTTTTGCCGAGTCAGCTGTAACTGGCAATCGCATCTAGGCGTGCTTGAACATTATCTGACGCCTCAATTACAAGATATCAGCACAGGATTTATTTTCCAGCAAGATAGCGCACCACCACATTACCATCGTGAAGTTCTAGTGTATCTTTGTAGGAATTTGCCCACCTGGATTGGACATGGTCGAGCAATATCCTAGCCACCACGACCACCTAATTTAAACCCAATGGATGTCTGAGTACGGGATTACATTAAAGTCGAGTGTTTCTTCCCCCGCTTCCGAAAAACGTCGACAAGCTGTGGCAACGGGTAATACAAGCAGTTGCCATCACACATCAAGACTTGCTTCTTGGGATTTGACAGGGAACTGATTACAGATGGGACATTCATCGTGTTACAGAAGACAGTCACTCATAATATTTGTATATCAAACTTTACGATGTACTGCATTCATCAATATATCAAACATTTCTGTAAGTTTTTTATCCTTTTCAAAACTAAATCATACTTTTTTATAACTGATTTATGTTGTAGTTTTTGTGGTCTTCAGTTCGTAGACTGGTTTGATACAACTCTCCAAGCTACTCTATCCCGTGCGAGCCTCTTCATCTTCGAAAAACTGACACAATCTACATCTTTCTGAATTGCTTATTTTATTCATTTCTTGATTTCCATATACGATTTTTACCTTCCACACTTCCCTCCAACCTTAAATTGGTGATCCCTTGATACCTTAGAATGCGTCCCGTCAACCGATTCCTTCTTTTGGTCAACTTGCACCAAAAATTCCTTGTCTCCTCAATTCCATTCAGAACTTCCTCATTAGTTACATGATCGACCCATGTAATCATCAGCATTCGTCTGTAGCACCACATTTCGAAAGCTTCTGTTCTCTTTTTATCTAAACTGTTTATCGTGCATGTTTCACTTTCATACTTGGCCACACTCCAGAAAATACTTTCATAAAGAATTCCTATTACTTAATCTGTATTAGCTGTTAACAAATTTCTCTTCTTCAGAAATGGTTTTCTTAACATTGCCATCTATATTTTATATCTTCTTTACTTCGGCCATCATCAGTTATTTTGCTGGCCAATTAGCAAAACTCATCTACTGCTTAAGTTCTCGTTTGCTAATCTGATTTCCTTAGCATCACCTGAATTAATTAGACTGCATTCCATTATCCTCGTTTTGCTTTTGTTGATGTTCATCTTATAGCATCATTTCAAGACACCGTCCAATCCGTTCAGCTGCTCCTCCTAACTCTTTGCTGTCTCTGACAGAATTACAATGTCGTCAGCAGATCTCAAAAGTTTTATTCCTTCTCCCTGAACTTTAATTGCTATTCCAGATTTTTCTTTGGTTTGCTTTACTGCTCGTTCAATGTATATATTTAATAACATCAGAGATAGGCTACAACCCTGTCTCACTCCCTTTTCAACCACCACTTCCGTTTCGTGCTCCTTGGCGCTTACAACTGCCATCTGGTTCCTGTACAAGTTCTAAATAGCCTTTCGCTCCCTATATTTTACTCTGCTACCTTCAGAATTTCAAAGAGAGTGTTCCAATCAGCATTCTTAAAAGCTCCAGAATGAGATTTTCACTCTGCAGAGGAGTGTGCGCTGACATGAATTTTCCTGAGAAATTAAAACTGTGTGCTAGACCGAGAGTCGAACTCGGGTCCTATGCCTTTCGCGGGCAAGTGCTCTACCGACTAAGCTACCCAAGCACGAATCACGACCCCTCCTCACAGCTTCAGTTCTGTCAATACCTCATCTCCTACCCTCTAAACTTCACAGAAGCTCTTCTGCGAACCTTGCAGAACTAGCACTCCTGGATGAAAGGATATTGCGGAGTCATGGCTTAGACACAGCCTGGAGGATGTTTCCAGCATGAGATTTTCACTCTGCAGTGATGTGTGTGAATTTGTGAAACTTCCTGACAGATTAAAACTGTGTGTCGAACCGAGACTCGAACTCTGGACCTTTGCCTTGCGATAGCAAGTGGTCGGCACGAGACGAGGTACTGGCAGAATTGAAGCTGTGAGGACGGGTCGTGAGTCATGCTTTGGTAGTCTGCCAGAAAGTTGTCAAAAGGTTTGTCTAAGTCTAAAAATTATATAAATGTAGGTTTGCCTTTCGTTAACCTGTCTTCTAAGATAAGTCGTAGGATCAGTATTGCCTCGCGTGTCCGTTTCTCCGCAATCCAAACTAATCTTCCCCGAGGTCGGATTCTACGAGTTTCTCCAGTCTTCTGTAAAGAATTCGTGTCACTGTTTTGCAACCATGACTTATTTAACTGATATCGATAATTTCCACATCTGTAAGCAGTTACTTTCTTTGGGATTGGAATTACTACATTCTTATTGAAGTCTAAGGGTATTTCGCCTGTCTCATATATCTTGCACAGCAGATTTCTCATAGCTGGCTCTCCCGATGGTATTAGTAGTTTTGACGGAATATCGTCTATCCCCGAGACCTTTTTTCGACTTAGACTTTTCAGAGCTTTGTGAATTTCTTCTCTCATCTTCATATCTCACATGTCATCATTATTAAAGTTCACATCCCTTTCTATATCATTGCTTTCAAGTTCATCTCCTTTGTATAGACGCTCAGTATACTCCTTCCATCTTTCAACCTGTCCTTCATTGCTTAGTTAGTGGTTTACGACCACCATACAGGTGGTCCTCTTGTCACCAAAGGTCTCCTTAAGTTTTCCGTAGGCTGCATCTATCTTCCCCCTAGTGATATATGCTTCTACATCCTTACATTCGGGCCGGCCGCGGTGGTCTGGCGGTTCTGGCGCTGCAGTCCGGAACCGCGGGACTGCTACGGTCGCAGGTTCGAATCCTGCCTCGGGCATGGGTGTGTGTGATGTCCTTAGGTTAGTTAGGTTTAAGTAGTTCTAAGTTCTAGGGGACTTATGACCTAAGATGTTGAGTCCCATAGTGCTCAGAGCCATTTGAACCATCCTTACATTCGTCCTCAACACGTTCCTACTTAGCAATTTTGCGCTTCCTATGAATATCATTTTTTAAAACGTTTGTATTTCCTTATACCTGCTTCATTATCTTCATTTTTAGATTTTTCACCTTTCATCATTAAATTTCAATATCTCTTGTGTTGTCAGAGGATTTCTATCAGGCCTTGTCATTTTACCGATTTGATCCTCTGCTGCCTCCACTGTTTCATCTCTTAAAACTACCCATTCATCTTCTACTGCATTCCTTTCCCCTGTTCTAGTCAGCCGTTGCCTAACGCTCCCCCTGATATTCCCATCTACCTCTGATTTTTTTTAACTTACCCAGGTTCCATCTCCTTAATTTCCTACCTTTCTCCAATTTCTTCAGTTGTAATATACAGTTCTTAACCAATAAATTGTGATCATACTCCACATTTACCCCTGTAAATGTCTTACGATTTCAGATCTGATTCCCAAATCTTTGTCTAACCATTACGTATTCAATCTCTACCCTTCCGGTATCTCCAGGTCTCTTCCACGCATACAACCTTCTTTCATGAGTTTTAAACTAAGTGTTAACGAAGATTAAATTATGCACTGTACAATATTCTACCCTCGGCTTCCGCTTCAATTTTCCCCAGTTCGTCTTCGCCTACTATTTTTCGTTCTCTTCCTTTTCCTACTATCGAATTACAGTCCCCCATTACAATTCAATTTTCATCTTCTTCCTCATCGTACATTCTTTCAATTTCTTCATCATCTGCGGAGCTATATGGCATGTAAACTTGTAATGCTGTGATAGGCGTGGGGTTCATGTCTACCTTGGCTATGGTAATGCATTCACTATGCTGTTCATAGAAGCTTACCCGCATTCCTGTTTTCTTATTCATCATTAAACCCATACCGTGTTACCCCTATTTGACCTGAAGTCCTGTTGCTCCTGCCACTCAACTTCACCGATTCCCACTATATCTAACTTCAACCTGTCCATTTCCTTTTTAAATTTTCTAACCTACCCGGCCGACTAATGGATGCAACATTCTACTGTCCGATCCGTAGAATGCCCGTTTTGTTTCTTCTGATGACGACGTCATCTTGAGTTTTCCCCGCTCAAGATCCGAATAGGGGACTATTTTACCTACGAAATATTTTGCCCAAGAGGACGCCATCGTCACTTAACCATGTATGGTTAGAGTAGAGCTGCACGTCATCGGGAAAATTTACGGCTGTTGTTTCCCTTTACTTTAAGCCGTTCGCAGTACCAGCACAGCAAGGCCGTTTTGAATGATGTTACAAGGCCATATCAGTCATCCAGACTGTTGCCCATGCAGCTACTTAAAAGACTGTTGCCCCTTTTTTCAGGAACGACACGTTTGTCTGGCCTTCCAACAGAAAGCCCTGAGTTGTGGTTGTACCTTCGGTACGGCTATCTGTATCGCTGACGCACGCAAGTCACCCCACCGACGGCGATGTCCATGTTCACTGGACGGGGGAGAGGAACTAATTTATAAACACCCTGTTTTCCGGACTTGTTAATCAAAATGTGTGAAGAATTGGTTTTTAGGATGGACAAATACTGTATAACCAAATGCGCAAATATTGAACACATGTAAGAACCATAGGTTACTTTACCTACAATTTGTTGAAAATAGACTAAATTAAATAAAATTGGGACATTCTTTTATGGACATTCTGTATTTTGGTTATCCTCTGATTTATTTACAAAAACATACTAAAGTGTTTGCATGTTGATTGCAATAGGAAGTTATGAATTTTAACTTTTATGTAATTTTAAATATCTCTGAAATTATTACAGGAGTGGAACTGAGACTCGTATAATTGTTGTCCTGAAAGTGTCTACAGAATTGCTTATCGATTGATCAATGGTAAATGAGTGTGTGTAATTTAGACTATCTGCAAAAGATCAAATGGCTCTGAGCACTATGGGACATAACATCTGAGGTCAACAGTCCCTTAGAACTTAGAACTACTTAAACCTAAGTATCCTAAGGACATCACACACATCCATGGCCGAGGCAGGATTCGAACCTGCTACCATAGCGGTTGCTCGGTTCCAGACTGAAGCGCCTAGAACCGCTCGGCCACCCCGGCTGGCTATATGCAAAGCGTTGACGCGTTACTAGGCTGCAACAAGCAAGTCAGCGCGAATGGCACGCTCCTCAGTGTGGGAACGTGAGCGGCAGACCATCTTAGCCACTCAGTGAGACGAATCCTGCCGCTTCCTAAACGCGAACGCATATCGCTACGCTATACGCCACACGGTGTCTGACAATCGTTACTCGCAGAAATGAGCAGAAAATACAGTTATACTGTTTCCGTAGCTCAAACAAACTGCCTAATATCGAATAAAACTGTATGTTTCCAGAGACCTTGAAGTCTCAAACATCTATGATGTATACATGCAGACTGAAGCGACGAATGAAAATCTGATTATCCTTACAGGACTCACTTCTCAATCCACATTTCCATTCATACCCACTTTTTACCGATTCCGTGACTGCTCCATTGTCCATTGCAAGAACAAATTCGGAAAAATTTCGCCTCTACCGCAAGACATCTTTAGATATCTCATTAGGTCAAATGAGCTTCGCAAATCTGTTTCCAGTGAATACTGGACCACATCGGAATTAAAGGCAACGTAGAAACTGACCAGCTTGCATTAACTCGCCCCCACTTCAATATCCATTCTGCACAATGGCTACAAGCAAAAGATTTCAATTAAGGCAAAAGCAAACGCACAACGCTTTGCTGCAAGAACAGAAACATCAAAGAAATTTAGTACTTTACTATCCATCAGCTCATATGTCATGGTTTCTTAATTCTGATCTCAAACTGATAGGGACTATCACCATTGATAGTTTAAGCACAGACTACATCACTACTAACAAATCACAGTTCATGTTAACATCTTCTCAGAATTGCCACTACCGTATAGTTCAAGAAGACATAGTGCATTTTAGTGAAATGTTTAACTAACACAAACAAATAGGAAAAATCACTAAACTCAGTTCTCAAAATATGACAAATGCTGACTCCGATTATTCTCAGCTCTTTGAACAGTCAATTCCGTATAAATATTAGAATACACACTGTCTGAAAAAAATCACAGCATCAAAAAATAATTAATGTAGAATAATGAAATTTCGGGAATACATTTGTCTAGGTAGCATATTGAAGTGATTATCTCTGCACTATCATAGCTTAATGTATCACTGGTACATTAATAAACGGTGATTGGCAGGTACTAAATTATCTGGGTCTCCTAGAAGGTAGGGGTTAATTAAACATAGTAAATTAATGATGATGTTATTAATACAAATGTGATAGAATCCTTGAAAGTAAAGTATGGGTGAAATGGAATTTTTTCGATATCTCCGTTTAGCCCTAACGCCATTATGTTGAATGAAAGCATGCAAACGTGCATGCATTGTTTTGTACAGGTGCCGGATGTCAGTTTGTGGGGCGGAGTACTATGCCAGTTGCACTTGGTCGGTCAGTACATGAATGATTAATGCTGGTTGTCGATGACGCTAGAGATGTCGTCCGATGATAACCCATTGTCAATAAGTCAACTGCAGGTATTACTGGTGATCGAGCAGGCCAAATCAATATGTCGGCGGTCTGTAGATCATGTTGGGCTACAAAAGCGGTATGTGGGCGAGCGTTATCCTGTTGGAAAACGTCCTCTGGAATACTGTTCATGAATGACAGTACCACAGGTCGAATCACCAGACTAACGCATAATTTTTCGGTCAGGATCCGTGGGAAAATCACGAGGGTCCTCTTGCTATCATACGAAATCACAGTCCAGACCATAGCTCCAGGTGTAAATCCAGTGTGTCTACGTCGGAGACAGATTGTGGGGAGACCCTCAACTGCCCTCCTTCTACCCAACAAACGGCCATCACTGGCACCGAGATAGAACCAGAATTCGTCGACAGGCCTCTACCCTGTCTCCACCGGGCTCTCGCTTGACCACTGAAGTCGCAAATGATGGATACAGGGCTTCTGGCTAGGATTTGCCCTTGAAGTAACCAACTTGTAACTGTTCGTTACGTCACTGTGATGTCAACTATTACTCAAATTGCTGCTGCATACGCAGTACGGTTCGCCACAGCCAATCGCCGAACATGATGGTCTTCCCTCTCGGTAGTTCCATGTAGCCGTCCAGAACCCTGTCTTCTTGCAACCGTAAATTCTCGGGACCACCGCTGCCAGGAGTGACGTACGGTGGCTACATGTTGGCAAGTCATTTAGGATACCCAAAAGGAATGTCCGTCTCCTCGTAGCCTATTGCACGACCTCGTTCCTGGGTTCCCGGGTTCGATTCCCGGCGGGGTCAGGGATTTTCTCTGCCTCGTGATGACCGGGTGTTGATTGATGTCCTTAGGTTAGTTAGGTTTAAGTAGTTCTAGGGGACTGATGACCATAGATGTTAAGTCCCATAGTGCTCAGAGCCATTTGAAGCATTCTGAACGACCTCGTTCAAACTCAGTGAAGTGCTGATAATGGGGTGTTTGTCGCCTTAAAGGCACTCTTGACTAACGTCAACTCACCACGTCCGATCTCAAAGGTAACTAACGCTCACGATAGGTACAGCGTGCATTTGAAGCAAAACCTGAACACCCTCTTCATAGTGGCGTTACTAGCGTCTCTCTTATGCGATTGGCCCAAAATCTGAATAGACATCATTTTTCAGATGTAGAAACACATCTACCAACTTTCGTTTATGTCATAAAACTCTTTCTTGGTGCTGAGATTTTTTTCCGTGCGTGCGTTTTTAAGTTTATTATACTTTGCGTAAACTATCTTCAATGCTAGTTTAAGTTTTTACTTCTTACGTGTTTTGTTTCTTTGTTTGATATGGTTATAATGAAAGCATAATTTCGAATCGCTCAATGCTTACTCCCTTTATATTCATAATAATAAAGTATATAGATATTATGTTTAAACATTTTCACTGTGTTCTGTGGGGTTTCTGCGATATAAGCTCCATTTAATCATGTACCGTTATTTCTAATTTTGTATTATTTTAAATGAGCCATTGACCGAAGAAATTTAAAATTAAAATAACTGCGTTGTGCGTAGCAAGTGTTACAAATCAACCAACACAGTTCGTTTGCAAACGCGATATACTCTCTCTAAACCAAGGACCTTTCTGACGGCTACAAGCTGTTTCTCCCAGGCAAAATGCCAGAAGTACACAAATTATATAGATCAAAAGCCGAATGAAAGAATAAACTCCCACCTAGCTATATTGATTCATTCTTAAGGAAAAAGAGTCTCTTTAGTGTATCCGTTTAGCCGGCCGGTGTGGCAGAACGGTTCTAGACGCTTCAGTCTGGAACCGCGCGACCGCAACGGTCGCAGGTTCGCATCCTGTCTCGGGCATGGATGTGTGTGATGTCCTTAGGTTAGTTAGGTTTACGTAGTTCTAAGTTCTAGGGGACTGATGACCTCAGATGTTAACTCCCATAGTGCTCAGAGCCCAATGGACCTCATAATTGATGTCCCTTTTAACAGTGATGACTTCCATCTACTCGACTTAAGATTAGACACGTGCAAATTTTCTCTGCTACCAGAGTAACATAGAGAATCCTGCATGGCCAGAAACGAGGTCAGCTTTAACGTTTGTGGCACTGTCCTGTTACCAGTCGTAACATATTTCCCGGTGTTACCTAACTGGGTGCCCCTCGGCGTGCAGCCAAATGGAATCCCGCGCAACTGCTACTTGGCTGCAGAGTTGGCCCATAATTATCACTGTGGGTTCCCATATGAGGCGACTGGAGGAGCTGCGACTTGCGGCGACCTCCCGGTTGCCAGATACGGCAAACTTTGCCCTCGCCGTGCCACGGTATGCGTTATTAAGAAGCCAGAAGCTCTGAACACTCCCATACTAGCCTCTCCTATCCTTGGTCGTAGTCTAGTTCCAACATTACTTATGTTCAGTGAAACACTGTTTCCCCTAAATCTACACGTATCTCTATGAGGTGTATATCAGTCGATAGTTTCAATAGCGTAATATATTAAGGTGTCTTCCCTTTCTCTTTACAGAAGAAGGAATGGTTGCTTGTACGGCGTTGTAAAACTGCTATTTTTTCCTCTTGACTGAGCCGGCCAGAGTGGCCGTGCGGTTCTAGGCGCTATAGTCTGGAACCGAGCGACCGCTACGGTCGCAGGTTCGAATCCTACCTCGGGCATGGATGTGTGTAATGTCCTTAGGTTAGTTAGGTTTAATTAGTTCCAAGTTCTAGGCGACTGATGACCTCAGAAGTTAAGTCGCATAGTGCTCAGAGCCATTTGAACCTCTTGATTGACTTCATCTTCCAAAACACTTTTTTTATAAATACCTGGAAATGTTGTAGTACAAAGAGTTGGGTCATGCGGTTTTGGGTCGTTTCACACGGGAGGCCATTCATCTGGACGCAGTGAACCGGTTCTTTATACGTCCATCGGTACACAGAGCCCAAGCTGCCCTCACTGTAGTTCACATGCCCCAATTTAACTGTACAACTGCCTTCGACATGCTGTAAAACTACTCAGAAACAAAACATCATCCACAGAGCATTTACTTGTGATTTCTACATCTGTTGACACCTTTAAGAAATGCAAAACAACTGAAAAATGAGAGAATTTGTGCCACGCAATGAGTACCTCACGATTAAGTTTGGAAGTTTCCCAGTGACCTCACAAGAGACTTAAAATAGTTCCTGAACTATTTTTCAATTTCATACGTCAGTGACTGACCCTGAAAAGAACTGAAACCATTCTTTCAATTGACGGACATCTACATGCGGAAGAATATGTGTGAATGAGAGCTTTCTGTGTCTCCGAAGTGAGTACAAAATAAATGTCGTCATTTTTTCCGTTTTCCGTCGTTCCTTAGTTGCTTCAAAATTCAAGGAGGTATGTTTCGTCTTTGCAACTAAATGAAAGGGAGTTTTATTTTTGTCCTATACCTTTCGCTTCTTTTATTTATGCAGCATTCTCAGTGGCTTGTAATGCATGCTTTTCATTGTGTGTCGAAAGTGTGTGTTTTTACAGTATGTAATGTTGCCAATTGTCGTCTTCAGTTTATCTTCCGCCTTTTGGTTATACTGTGTGTGTGGTTTGATATTCTTGTTTTGTGTATGTGTGTGTGTGTGTGTGTGTGTGTGTGTGTGTGTGTCTTTGTGTGAGTGTAAAACAGACAGACAGACACACACACACATACGCACACACACACACACACACACACACACACACACACACACACACACACAGAGAGAGAGAGAGAGAGAGAGAGAGAGAGAGAGAGAGAGAGAGAGAGAGGAGAAAGGGGGATTCATTATTTATTCTGGTTATGTGTCACATTTCTGTTTGTTATTGTTTTAGAGGCTACCATGATCAGTGAGTTGATTGATTTGGTCATTAATTACTTTCCTTTTCATTGCGGGGGCTGTTTGTATATGAATGTTTTTCTGTAACGCCAGGAGTTTTTTTGTGATTGTTAAGTCAAATAATTTTCATGTCCTGTTCCATGTGGGATACTTCATGTCCACGCTTTATCAGGTGTTCAGTAAAGGTAGAATGGTTGTTTTCGTACTTCCAGCTTCTTATGTGTTCTTTATACCTTGTTTTGAAATTCTTGTCTGTCACCCTCAGATAATCTGCTTCACATTCTTCATATTCTAACTGGTATATACCTGCTTACTGGTATTTAGTGGTTTGTCTGTTGTATGTAAATGTGTCTGGAGTGTAATTCTTGTTTTGTAAGCAATGCCCAATCCTTGTTTCTTTAGTATATTTGTTTTTCTGTGCGTTTATTTGTGTTTGTATGTTAAAATGTACCATTTGTTTCTGTTAGTCATGTCATGAGAGTTACTTTTTTGTGTTTCTGTGTATGCTCCAGAGTCTATATTGTTTGTGGGGTGTGTGGCGTTTGTATTCTCTGGTTGTTTTCATTTTTCTTTAGTAGAGTTTTGATTTTGTCGTTGAATCTTTGTACTGTTTGGGCGCTGTAACCAGCACTTTCACTTTGTAACGGAACATATTAAAGGCTTTACTTTACCGAAGTATGTGATACCCTCCAACTTCAACCAGTTTAACGAGTATTTATGATTATAGAAAAGTTATTCTGTATGTTAACAATGATTGCATAACATGTCTCCATAAACAGTCAACCCATTAAATTATACTGAATAACTGACCCACACAAAAATTAATATCACTTTATCACTGATACAGCAAATGTCATCATGTAAAAACACTAAGTTCATCTTAAATAATTAATATGAAGTACGAAAAATAGTGGCCAACTTAGTTATTTTGGATCTCCTTAAATAAAAATCACCCAGTGAAACCTATTTGTTCACTAGGAGCGTTTTCACTCAGTATTCATGTAATCAATCGTATTTTAGACGAAAACCAATGTAATTCTTAATAATTCATGTTATTTACTTATTTATGCAAATTAGAGAAGTCAATTGACAAACTTCTAAAAAACGGTCTTTTTGTAACAAAGAATTATTCTGTCAAGTCAACAAATCTGTCTGTCATTTTAATAACATGTTAAATTATGTCACTCGATGCAAATTAATAACTTTTCTGCACAAATTATGATAACAGATGTACATGTGACTTATAAACTATATCTCTTTTTAGTAGTTCTTTGACAATGTTATAAATACCAGCAGCAAGAAAGGTCGGGGGCGCAGACGGAATGTCACTTTGGTAAGGTGTGTTTGTGTGTTATTGTTTGAGGTGGATAAACAATGCAAAGAACATGTAAAGGAAGTACTACATTGTGTTGTGTCATGGTCTAGTGGAATTAAGATGGCCACCAAAGTAATAAATATTTGACGTTTACATATTTGTTGGTTTCGCTCGTTCTTTATCATCAAAAGCACATAAAAAACACGGGACCTCATGTTTTTAACCCTAGACAACCAGATTTAGAGCCAGCATCAGCATCGAGACACAGCAGCGATCCAGCAAGCAGCAGCGATTATCACAATGCATTTTAATGGTGCCAACCTAACATCAAGTGCTAACAAGCTCCGTAAATGGGAGTGAAATAGTGCGATTATAGCAATTAGGAATATCTACGACTAGGCGACCATTACAACTTACACCAAGTATATTCAAGTTTTCGTCCTGTGAAGAACCATGCCATCTCGCCATTAAGTGCGCTTCGTTTTGATGTACGAAATGCGTTCGTCTTTTGCTTTGTTTTGATAGTAGCAAGAGCATCTGCTATTGTTCTGTATGTGTGAGTGTTTCTGTTTTTCGTCTAGTGTGTGTGTGTGTGTGTGTGTGTGTGTGTGTGTTTGTGTGTGTGTGTGCATGTGTGGAAGGGGCGCTAATGTCCTAATTTCTGCTTTTGTAAATTATTGCTTTACTGTGGTACTGAAACATGGACTGTGGGAAAACCGAAACAGAAGAAAACCGAATCATTTGAGATGTGGTGCTACAGACGAATGTTGAAAATCAGGTGGACTGATAAGGTAAGAAATGAGGAAGTTCTGCGCAGAAAAGCAGAAGAAAGGAATATGAGGAAAAACTGAGAACGAGGAGGGATACGATGACAGGACGTCTGTTAAGGTATCATGGAATGGCTTCCATGGCCCTAGAGGGAGGTGTAGTGGGCACAAACTGTGGAGGAAGACAGAGATTGGAATACATCCACTAAACAAGGTAGGTTGCAAGAGCTACCGTGAGATTAATAGGTTGTCACGGGAGACGAATTCGTGGCGGACCACATCAAGCCAGTCAGAAGACTCGTAACTCGAAAAAAATTTTTTTTAAATGGCACAGCTGCATGCGATCTAGGGTGGGCGTATTGCCTAGTTTGCGTGTTACTATTTTGTGCTGTTTAGGGAGGTTGTTCTTTGTCTACTATATGTTGTATTAGTTTGAATACCATATGGTTGCTGATGCTTGTTTGCTGATTTATTGTGTGTTTCCTTTCTATTATTGCCTTTTGGATTCTGAAGTTCTCTTGTAGAGTTAACAGATGTCTCTTCTTACTGTATCTGACTACTTTCAAGTCTGTTTCTATTGTGGTAGGGTGATGATTTCCTTTTTGGAGGTGTTCTACAAATGTTGAATGACTGGTGCCAATTTCCATGCTCTTTTATGTTTTTTATACTTCAAAATGTCTGCTGGTGTGCCCTAAGTATACAGCATCACATCTGTTACATTTGAGTCGGTAAATGCCATATTATTGGTTCAAATGGCTCTGAGCACTATGGGACTTAACTGCTGTGGTCATCAGTCCCCTAGAACTTAGAACTACTTAAACCCAACTAACCTAAGGACATCACACACATCCATGCCCGAGGCAGGATTCGAACCAGCGACCGTAGCGGTCGCGCGGTTCCAGACTGTAGCGCCCAGAACCGCTCGGCCACTACGGTCGGCCATATTATTGGTGTATGTCGGTGTCATATCCCTTCTTTAGACACTTCCGTGTAAATTTATTCCTTTGGTAAGGTATATTTATTCCTTGTTTCTCGAGGAAGTTTCCAATTTTCTCTGTCAGTTTCTTTCCGTAAGTGAGTATGTACCAGCCTCTCTATTAAGTTTCTGTGTTGTGCCCTTGTTGTTTAGTGGTAGTGGTATTGATGTGTGTGTTCGTAGTGGTTGTTGTTGGTCTGTGGATTTGTATGGTTTTTTTTTAATTTCTATGTTTTTCTGGATTTTCTTATTCAATTTTGTAATTGGAGGCTCATGGTGTACTTTATTCTTTTGCTGTTTGAATTACTACGTACAGCTCCTTATTATAGTTGCGTTTGCCAAGTGTTATTGTGTTTAGTCTGTCGAGCATTTATCTCAGAGCTGATTTTTTTTCTTTTTTATTTGAGTCTGTGGCTGATTGGATGATTGAGGTGGTCTTATGTCTTTTGTGGTGTTTTTCCAATTAATTCTGAATGAGTGTTGATTTTTTTTTCTTTGGATGGATATGTCTAGGAGGTTTATTTTGCCTGATTGTTCTTTCTCTAAAGTAAACTTTATGTTTTTGTGTAACGTGTTTAAACCCTGTGTGTAGATTTTCTATTTTATTTTCCGATTCATCTTCCAAGCTTAGGATGTCATCTATGTGTCTCCACCAGTACAGAATATTGCATTGTAACGGTATTATTTTCGTACGATCGTGATAGCACTTGAAAAACTAAGGAGCCGCCAGTACCAGGCATAGGGGGCCAAAAAATCTGAGGATGGCTTTAACGTAAGCCGAAAACTTTCATAACAAACAAATGTGTTTGAGAACTTGACTGTTGTTTTTAACCAAACTTGTTCTATTATCTTCATTGTATCTTTGACTGGGATTTTTGAGTGAGTTTTTTTTCTACAGCAGCCAACATAGCTATACCTGTAATATATAAGCTTTTTATGTGGCTAATTATTTCTCCCGTGTATTTCACTGTTCTGTCAGTTTGTGTTGTGTACGTAGGTGTATGACTACATGACACTCGAACCCGGAGTCTCTTGCTTACATGACAAACGCTCTATCCGTCTGAGCCATCGACGACACAGAGGAAAATGCGACTACAGGGATTTATCTCTGACATGGGCCCCTTGAGACCCACATTTCCAACTTACTGTCTACACACTACATTGGCAGTGCCCCTGCCAACTATGCCAACTATACTCATTATTCGCGGCAGTCAGTCTACCGATTCCCGTAAGAGTTCGGGCAATATGAGTGCATCCACACTGAAGAAGATCATTGGATGGTAAGCCTTATCTACATGGAGATCTATATCTTCAGATTCATACATTTAAAATATGTCTTGTGAAGGTGTATGATGGTGCTTTCCTGTAATTTATAACTGGTCTCATAGGAGCATTTACTTTATGAGTCCTCGATTGGCTCCAGAGTTTTGGAGAATTAATTTTCATATGTGCCATTCAAGCTTTTCCCCTGTCATCAAGTACGTGTATTTTATAGTCTTTAGTACATTTTTCATTTTTGTGTGGAACGTGTTTGTTGGGTCTGACTTCAGTTTCGTTGGTTGGTTGTTTGGGGGAAGAGACGTAACAGCGAGGTCATCGGTCTCATCGGATTATGGAAGGACGGGGAAGGAGGTCGGCTGTACCCTTTCAAAGGAACCATCCCGGCATTTCCCTGGAGCGATTTAGGGAAATCACGGAAAACCTAAATCAGGATGGCCGGACGCGGGATTGACATCAGTTTCGTGATTTTATTCTGAGATTTGACTACTTGTATCTTGTTGCTGTATTCTCGTTTATCCATAAGGACCACTATGTTCCCCTTGTCCACCTTGCTTATAATTGTTTTTGCTCCGAGTAGTTTTTCTCTAAAGGTTTTCAGACTTTTAGCGTCTGTGGTTATCTCTTTCATTTTATTGTGTTCGTGTCTTGTACCTACGATGTTTTTAATATCTTTGCCTACTAATTCTCTTATTAGGCCTATTTCATAGCGCTCGTGTCCTGTCTCTGTTCTTGAGACAATGTCTCAAATTCTCATATACAAACACTCACTCTCACAGAGCAATAGCCGATGCTGCCACTACACCTAAGCTAGGCAAAAGATAAACGTATTCAGTACATCAAAACAAAGTTCTTGACAAAAAAATGGTTCAAATGGCTCTGAGCACTACGGGATTTAACATCTATGGTCATCAGTCCCCTAGAACTTAGAACTACTTAAACCTAACTAACCTAAGGACAGCACACAACACCCAGCCATCACGAGGCAGAGAAAATCCCTGACCCCGCCGGGAATCGAACCCGGGAACCCGGGCGTGGGAAGCGAGAACGCTACCGCACGACCACGAGATGCGGGTTCTTGACAAAAACGTGAATATACTTACAAGGGAAACTCCCCATCGCACCCCCTCAGATTTAGTGGTAAAATGGCCCACCAAAAACTGAACACAGATCAACATGAAAAAAGGAGAAAATATACTGAAATGTGAAAATAGAAGCAAAATAGAAACAGCGAAGAGTCTAAGATTAAGGCGTGGAATATCGAGCGACTTTCAAGAACAATTGTGTCGTGGTTGTGTGGTCACGGTGTTGGACTGCAAAGCGGGAGATCTGTGTTCAAATCTCCCTAGTGCCCCTTTTTTTCACAAATTTATGAACTATCCGTCTGGTCACTGACATGACAATTCTCTTTCTGTAGTCTTAGCAATTGTCATATTATACATTGGCTATAGAATAGTCATGTGGTAAGAATATATTGCCGTCGCAAGTAAATGTGAGGAATAGTGAGAGCAGGCGGGATGCCTCATAGACGTTTCACAGTAATGAAAATAAGAAAAACCCGGTGTGAACTATGTTACAACGAAGGAATCCAATAGTCAAACTTCCAAAACGGAACGCAAGAGGCATAACGTGTGGTACTTGCGTAGAACAAATAGCAGTATGTACCTCTACAAGTCCCTTCGTTACACGTTGCACCACGATACGGACACAAATTTGAAGACAGCGAACGGACGCGACAATGACCGGACAGTTCATAATTTTGTGAAAACAAGTGGAGCATGAGGGAGATTTGAACTCGGATCCGCCTTCTCGCGGTCCAAGACCGTGACCAATTGAAGACGACGTAACAGAACTTTAAAGTCGTTCAACGTTGCACATGTTGATCTTGGACAGCTCACTGTTTCAATTTTGCTTCTCTTTTCCACAGTCCAGTACACCTTCTTCCTGTTTTCGTGCTTGATCCATGTTCAGTTTTTGACGGGCTGTCAAATGGGCCATCTTACCACTAGATCTGAGGGGGATGCGATAGGGAGTTTCCCTTGCAAGTGTTAGTGAAAGTGCTGTGTGCAAAAATCCACCACATGTGCGTAGAAGGACGTGAAGGATGGCATAAAAAAACCGTGAGTATGCTTTAAAATAAGGCGAAACGTGCTTGGTCTCAATTTTACTTTATTACGGCAAAAGACGATGTTAAACCCATATAATTTGTATAACTGCGACTGCGAAAGAAAGAGCCCGAGAAGGAAAGAAGACAACATGAATAATTTTGTCATGGGTGGCTGCCCCAAGGGTATCAGTAGCTATGAAGGAATCTTATCTACTTCAGCGGCCCTGTTTCGACTTGGATCTTTCAGTGCTCTGTCAGATTCTTCTCGTGACGTCGTATCTCTCATCTCATCGTCATCTACTTCCGCTTCCCTTTCTATAGTATTGCCTTCAAGTTCATATCCCTTGCACACCTCCTCTATACACTCCTTCCACCTTTCAGCTTTCCCTTATTTGCTTAATACTGGTTTCCCGACTGAGCTCCCAAGTGATATTCATAGAGCTGCTTCTCTTTTCTCCAAAGGTCTCTTTAAAATGCATATACATCTGTATCCTTACAATTGTCCTCTAGCCATTCCTGCTTAGCCATTTTGTACTTCCTATCAGTCTCGTTTTTTTAGACGTATTTCCTTCACCATCTTTGTTTGCTGCATTTTTGCTTTTTCTTTCTTCATCAGTTAAATCCAATATGTCCTGTGATATCCAAGAATTTCTACTAGGGCTTGTCTTTTTACCTATGTGATCCTCTGCAGTCTCCACTATTTCATCCCTCAAAGCAGTACTGGCCTAATCCATTCTTCCACAGCGAAACTCACTATGTCGAATGCGGTCGCGGTTTTCTCCGTTGTAAGACGAGCACAGAAGACTTCTGTTATACTAATGCTCAACTGTGGGCAGTTGCTGACTTACAAGTGACGCGAAACGTGCGTGATGAGCGATTCGCGGCGACACAGAAGACGGAGGACAAGCCACCACTCATTTGTCGAGCTACAAACGGAAACAGCGAGCAAAAGAGAAGTGTTAAAGTATACTTAAGGTTTAATGTAAGGCGAATCACTGCGTCTAATGCACGACATCCCTTGTGAAAGGGTTTTTTATGATGGTTACATTTCATTATCAGTTTGATCTAAAGGGAGATGATTGGCACGTGGTCTCATGTGAAATATGTCTTGATCTTAGCTTCATCTTCTACAGATAGAAATATTGACCTTACGTACGCCGTTAAATACGTGGTAGATTGTCTGCTGAAGAACAAGGTGACGTATTGTAATTAGTAATGAAATATTTGCCGAGCATATATTACATCGTTTCGTTTAATTTTCACTGTAAAACAGACAAGAAATACTTGTACCATGACGTAGTAAAGCATATCAATTCTACACATGTTCATGTAAGTATTTAACTCCAGAGTTTTGCTTTTGTCAGCATTCGTATGATGTTAAACGTGGTTTTCATGAACATCTTTAGATTCTGTGAGATTTCTGGTTTTGTAAATGAGTAACGTATCGAGGTGCCGATAAAAAAAAATAATGGTGCAGCTCTATGAGTTTGTGAAGATAATGTCAGTCAATACACGTTTGTCAACTTCGAGGCTTAGTGCTCGGAATATCTGTTATTAGTCTGATTTTATTTTGACGATCTCTTTCGAGACTGGTGCGTAAAGAGCCGAATAAAAATCGTCGTTTCAATTCTGGAAGCTGGTTCTTGAAAATTTCCAAAGAAGTTTCCGCGAGTTTCACGGTGTCTTATTTGAGTGTCCGCCAATTAATATTTCTCAGCATTTCATTTAAAGTACCTCTCCATCTGGGAAAACCCGTGACATTTCACATCGTCTTTCTTGTGTAAGATCAACGTCCGTTTCCAGCCCATCTCAGCGCGAATTTCTCACACTTGAGCTGTGTTCAAGCGGTGGCCTTACAATTGTTTTGGAGATAAATCGCGGTTTCCCAGTATTCTACTGATTAATCGAAGCCTGGAATTTCTCTTACCTACATTACATCTTAATACAATGGTACTCCCAGAAATTTATGTGAAGTGAGTCATTCTAAAGGGTGCCTCGTTGATGGTGTAACCAACGGCTACAATATTTTTAAGTTTCTTGAAGAGCACAATTTCGTATTTATCTGCATTGAGAAGTAGTTACCTGCTTGCGTACCAGTCTATTTTGTCAAATCTAAGTGGATATTACAGGCATTATAATTTTATGGGATTAAACTACATCACTGATAACTGCATCATCTGTAGAAGTCGGAAACTGCAACTAATATTATGTGTTAAGTCATTGGTAACATGGGTAAGGCAGTTAAGAGAGGCCACCCAAAACACAAGTTGTAAAGATGTATGACCAAAGTTTCATGAAAAATTCCTCAGACACAGAGGAATAAAATGTGGTATACGGATATTGGTCCGGAAACACTTTATTTTCATGTTAGAGTTCATTTTCTATTTGTCTTCGTAACAGCATTAATCATGGGAAAAGCACAGAAACAGAACATATCAGCATTAGACGGAACAATTTCTTGTATGAAATGTTGCAAATAAACTCTTGGTTACATCTTGTTGGAATGTTTAGTAAATTGTAATTCTTAGGTTCACCGCCAGTGTTTGTTTTTCAAATGAATCAAAGGTAAAGTTGACATGCCACTCACTTCATTACATGTGTTGGCAAGCGATAACCTCATAGCAGCATCAAGCACGTCGAGTCAACCGTTTAATGTTCGGTGCTAGTACATTAGCATCAACTGTTCAGTGTTCTGGCGCACTTGGTTTCCGGCACAGCGCAGTGGAAGTGTACTCAAAGTGGAGTCGGCGGACGCCCATTTGCTGTACGGATTAGCAGATGATAATGGCCGTGGCTCTCAACGTCTGTATCCGGAGAGTTTTCCAGAATGACGGTACCTGACAGAAGAACGGTTGAATGAATTAGTCGTCATCTTAGAGAGCATGGACCTACTACCCTAGAGTGGGGGAGGCCTAGATGGACGAGGACGCCTCAGCTGGAGGAGAAACTTCTTCGTGTAGTTGACGACAACCCTAGTGTCGGCATAATGCAATTAGCAGCAACAAATAACGTTGACCACATGTACTACATGAGATCCTGCAATATCCGTATCATTTACAGGTGCACATCTATTATCAGCAGCTGACCTTCGTACACGGCTATTCATCTGCGTATAGTTCTTTCAGCAATGCATCAACCCTCACTGCAGTAGCCGGCCGAAGTGGTCGAGCGGTTCTAGGCGCTACAGTCTGGAACCGCGCGACCGCTACGATCGCAGGTTCGAATCCTGCCTCGGGCATGGATGTGTGTGATGTCCTTAGGTTAGTTAGGTTTAAGTAGTTCTAAGTTCTAGGGGACTGATGACCACAGCAGTCAAGTCACATAGTGCTCAGAGCCTCACTGTAGTGCAAATGTGCTGCTCACAGATGAGGCTTCGTTTCAATGTGATCACATTGGAAATTTTCACAGTTAGCACGTATGGGCTTTCGAAAATTATCGCGAATTTGCGTAATCATGTCATCAATAAAGATTTTCTCTCAGCGTCTAGGCCGACATTGTTGTTGTATGTTTCTTATGGGAGGGTCTCACTTTCTTCCATCCAGACCTTACGGAGAAACTTAGCACGCTTTCTCACAGAATACTCTGCATGGTCTGCTACAGTATGTACCTGTACGATTGCGATAAAACATGTGCTCCTCCTCTTGTGAGAGTTAATATTCGTAGCCTCCTAATTAACAGATTCCGTGACAGATGGTTAGGAAGACGATGAGTAATTCCTTGGCCTCCATCCTCTTCGGACCTAGATACAATAGACTTTTATTTGTGGAAAAATTTGAAGGCTCTTGTCTATGGGACTCTGGTACAACATGTACAGAGTACTCATGCCCGTACTGTGGAAGGCTGTGAAACAATACGCAGTTCTCCAGGGATACGTCACGCATCAAGGATTCAATGCGACGGAGAGATGATACATGTACCTTCGCTAACGAAGAACACTTTGAACTTTGATGTAGGAAGGTGTTTCAAACTGTTTTGATAGGTTCTTCTCTTGTATGTTTCCCACGATTAGAGTGTTGAAAAGTTGTAGAACTAGCTCTAACACGGAAATTAACAGTTTTCGGACCTGTGTCCGTACAACACATTTTCTTCCACGCCATATGAAGAACGTTTCCCGAAAGTTTTTGTTACACCCTGTATATCCTAACGAGTCTGAACCGGTCTGTTGTAGAATTTTGGTACATTTTTTTATGTATTATGACATTTCTGGAGACCAAAAATATCGAATGGTTCAAATGGCTCTAAGCACCATGGGACTAAACATCTGAGGTCATCAGTCCCCTACACTTAGAACTACTTAAACCTAACTAACCTAAGGACATCACACACATCCATGCCCGAGGCAGGATTCGAACCTGCGAACGTAGCAGCAGCGCGGTTCCGGACTGAATCGACTGGAACCGCTCGGCCACAGCGGCCCGCTGCAAAGATATCCTCACTAGAAATCAATATGCGTTTTGAAAACAGCGATCGTGTGAAACCTAGCTCGCTCTATCCTTCCACGAGAAGGAAACATCAGTAGGTAAAAGCACCCGGGTACATGCCGTGTTCCTTGATCTGCCGGAGGCGTTCGATGCAACTCCACACTGCCACTTAATGAGAAAAATACGGTATATGTGACAAACTGTGTGACGGGATCGAATAGTTTCTAGCAGTCAGGACACAGCATGTAATTCTAAACGGAGAGACGTCTTCAGATGTACAGGTAACTTCGAGTCTGCCCCAAAGGAGCGCTACAGGACGATTAGTTTTTACAACATAACGGCATAAATGACCTAGCAGATAACGTCCGACGTTCCATGAGGCTTTTCGCGGTTGACGCTTTGGTGAAGGGAATCCTTACAACGCTAGACATTGGTTGAAAAATGTAGGAAGATCTGTAGATAATCGACGCTTGGTACAGGGAGTGGCACTTGACCCCCAACAAAAACAAATGCAACATATTGCAAATAGACAGAAAGACTCTTTCCTGTACGATTACACAATTGTAGAACAATCACGGGAAGCAGTTACTTCCAAAAAATCTCGGAATATGAGTACGGAGCGATTTAAAGTGGAACCACCAAATAAATTTAATCGCGGAGAAGGCAGATGCCAGACATTCATTGGAAGAATCCTCATGAAATGTAGTCCATCGACAAAGAAAATAAGTGACAAAACACTCGTTCGACCAATACTCGAATATTGCTCGTCAGTATGGGATCTGTACCAAATAGAATCGATAGAGAAAACCGAGAATATCCAAAGAAGAGAAGCAAGTTTAGTTACATGTTCACCTAGTGTGTGCGAAAGCGCCACGGAGATGCTCAGTTGACTTCAGTGGCGGAAGCTGCAAGAGAGACGCTCTTTATGACACTATGACCAAGTGCTGAAATTCCGAGAGCTTGCGGTCCTGGAAGTGTCAACTAACATGTCACTACTGAGCCGTGCTACGGCTCGCGTTGCTGCTGTTTGTAGGTTTCCGCTCTCTGTTGGAGGCCAGGCGGTATCGTTTAGTTGACATGGTTGCGGTTGTTTGTCTTCTTCTCCTGTTGACTGGCGCCACTCGGTTTCGCAAGCGTTGCCTATCCGCTAGTGGCAGCAGCAGCGATTATCGATATGTAGAAACTGTTGCACTACCTTTGGGGCGATGTCGTTGTTTTTCCGGGTCGTGTGAGTGGCAGTTCGGTTGGGGACTCACGAGGAGCCAGGTCCGCGCAGGGCCAGAACACGCCGGAACCGCTGGCGGCACGCATGGACTGCCGGAAGGAAGGGCTGTGGTCACGATGGTGTACGACCTCGTCGTAAACCGGATCCAGCAAGCTTTAAGATGAGTGCCTTTCAATCCAAGTAGAGAAACCTCCACCATTGTGATATCTCGCGATTCTCCAGTGACCTGGGTTCGTGTTGCTGCTCGTAGTGTTGCCGAGGCGAAGAGCAGCGAGTGGAGTGCTTGGGGAAGGCGGATCTGATTAGCCTTCCTCGACTTCTTGTTACTATTTACTGCGTTCAACTTGTTACAATTTGTTCAACCAGTGGTAATTTTTCTTGCCTGGTGGCCGCTAACGCCTCAGTTACCTGCCCTCGGGGTTGGTGTATCTAACGGCGGCGTACGTTTCCACGTCTTGCCGCTGCTGTCCGGTAAGGCATGTAGATTTGACAGCTTTCTTGATTGTAGGCCGGTTGGAGATTCTTCTACTCTGGTGGTAGTGATTCCTTTCTCGTTCCGGGCGCTCTAAACACAGTATTCTGGGGACGTAGTGCAGACCTCCGGTTCCGGCTTTGGCGTATTGTTCCATCGTTGCATTTGGTTTATCGGACGTCAGGTAGCTTCAGCAAGACTATCATTAGTCATTCGTTAGACTGCCACTAGTCTGAGTTACCATCTTGTGAAGTGAATGCAACTCTTGGCTGCCTATTTCGTCGCTCGAGAAGGTGTTTGTTGCCGGACCTTCTCAGAGGTCGATTCCTGGAGCACTGTCTGTGGCCCCTTGGTTCTTGTAAGACATGTGTGTTCTAAAGGGAGGTCTGATGGCCAGTAGTGGAACTTATGTACTGGCCCTTGTGTTTCATTATTGTATTATTGATTACAATACCTTGAAATGCCTACATTAAAGGTTATATATGTCTAGTTAATAGCTCTGGTTGCCTTCTGGAATAAATCTAGCAGTGTAGTGTTCAGTGGATGTTAAGGGTTGTGTTACAAAGTTTACCATCATCTTATTTCACCCGCTTGGTGATCAGTTGCTTGTTTTTTAATTAACCTTTGCTGTTGTATTTGCTGTTTTACAGCAGGTTTCTAAATTTTTATATTATTGTCGTTCCTGGCGTGTAAGGCCTTCAGCCGTGATTGTGGTCACTTGCCTTAAAATTCTAATTTGGTGTTTGTATTTTAGCAGTTAGCCTTTAAAACCTTATTTACTGCCATTCCTGGCGACTGATGCCTTCTGCTGTGTTTGTGGTGACTTGCCTTGAATATTAAATATCAGCAATTTGTAAGTTGCAGCGAGTTTTAAACAATTCCTAATCTATTGCCATTCCTGGCATGTAAGGCCTTTTGCTCAGATCACAATGGCTTGCATTTAAAGTATTATCTGCTGTGTCTGTATTTAACGGTGGTTTGCTAAATTGTAACTCACTGAAAACACTATTATTTACACAGTTGTTTATTCCTTCATTAATAACGTGTGGTATTTTTATTTATTGTTGAGTCTGGAATTACTGGTTTAAAATAAATTGTAACTGTAAAAGGCAACCAATAGTAACTGATTACTGCCTCGTCCACGGTCGTAACCGAATCCTGCCTTCCCTTGACTATCAGGATTCAACTACCTCCTAGGTACGTGTCACAGAAAGACCATGGGGATAAAATAAGATACGTGTGAGGCCACACCGAACCTTACCGGAAACCGTTCTTCCAGCCGACCATATGCAACTGGAACAGGAAAAGGGGGAAGTGACTGTCATATACGAAGTACCCTCTGTCACACACCGAAACGTGGCTTTCAAAGTGTAGATGTAGAGTAAACATGTGAATTCGTGTTTTTTTGCTAAATTACAGCTGACAAAGTGGTGAATTTCCTTACGTAACGGGTAATTTTTAACGTTTCTAGCTACTGAATAACAGCCCGGGTAGCCACGCGTGTCAACTGACTGCTTCCGGGATGGAGAGATATATCAGCCATAGATCGAATCCAACTGGCACATTAACAACTAGGCGCCACTGTGCCGGCAAGCCTGGATGAGTTTTTAGGGGCTCCTCACACCCACTATTTAAGTACCTAGCTAGTTCCGGTATTCAGTCTCACTTACACACTACTCAAGCATTTGGAAAACTTTCTCACTTATTGTATACATTGGTCCTGTCCTGCCGGCGGTAAGGGGGGGGGGGGGGGGTGTACAGGAGACTGATGACCCTGAATGTGTTACAACCTTGAGAGGTGGGGTTGCGTTTTGAACAACAGAAGCTGAACACGTAGTGCACATGTCTGGTCCAGTTTACGCCTTGAGGAGTAAGTGAAACAGTGATATGTGCAATAACATTTATTTATCGTGTTGAGTTTACAGAGATATAAGCGTCTTCACAGCGGCGGTTTCCACCCAGGCACAAGCGCGCGTTCCACAAAGAAGTTCTGATGCCTCGACAGCCCGTCAGGGTCATTGCCGTGTGCTGTGCTGGCAGCAGCGTAAGGACGAGGAGGCGTCGCCCGCCATAAGATGCATGATGAAGTGCGGTTCCCACCTCAGCACTCTCACAGGCAGCCAGTTGTGCGCTCAGTTGGAGACTACCGGATGTGGTCAAGGTATTCGCTTGCCATGGAGACTAAGGCCCCGTCGTCCACCATGTTCCGACCGACATTGCAGCAGGAGCTGAAGAGACGGCCAGGAGGCTGCGCGAACGCACCACGTTTATCGGTGTTGAATCATCCACAATGACCCGTAGTGGAGAAGGGCTGGTCGTACAGCGTCTTCTCATCCGCGAATACCCAGTAGAGAGCAACGCGACACCACAGCTGTGGCATATATCAGATTTTCTGCATCTTGCTGCTAAGTCGGCTATCAGGTAGCAGGTAGACCATTATCGATCAGCTTCTCGTAGTTTCACTGAAACTCAGTCATTCTCTCTGGCTCTAGCGACACAGATAGAACGGCAGGATGGCAGCATGACTGAATGTACCTTTGAGCTTGGAAAAAGTCGTTTTTAAAAAAGACGAGCCTGAGGGCACGTCGCTGTGTCTCTGTGTGTAAGAGTACATTTGTCCTCGTCAATCGGTTCTGTCAGCACTCCTTGCCTCGTTGTGGTAATTCAGTAATTTGTATGAGTCGCTGAGCGTGGGTCTTTCTGCCTACGTTTGGCTTTGCAGTGGTGCCCTGGCACTGAAATTACGTACTGTTAATACACAGTGCCTAGTTATGTAGCACTGCAGTATTTGCGTTTCTGCCTTCCTTACTCTGAGGTTGTGTGACAATGCTCGCCTCTTGCTCTCACATCTGTTACGTCGGCGGTGTGCCACCTTGTTAACGTTAGCATACTGGTGCAGAGACAGCCTTCTCTCTTCTGAACTCGGCTCGCACAACCGTTTTAAAAAAATCTGAACGCGCAGAATAAAATTATTCTGCTGCACAACAGCTGTCTGATTTCCTTAAACACTTAACCAGCACAGCAGCTGTTGAATTATGAGACGTTATACATTTCCTGCCGATAAAAATGTTTTAGTTTAAATTTTCTGGACGAAAATTTCTACCAGTGATCTGTTTCTCGCACTGGTTCATCTACTCAATAACTTTTCAATATCTGGTTTACCAGTATTTAAATTCACCGTTTCGTGCAGCACCCTTGGAATCATAGTTGCTTTAAATTTAGCATTTATTGCAAGGTTACTGGAGATTAAGCGTGAAGTCATCTTTCTCATATTGAAATATGTTCTGCATGGACATGGATTAATAATGCTTTGTTTTATCTCGCGCTATAAGTTACGACTACTGAATGAGATGCGAAGGTACCTAAAATTGTCAACTTCACTGAGCCGTGACGGGGTTGCTGTCGTTGCCTTTCGAATTCCTGGCGCTACTAACTCCATCTGTCGTATGATGTCCCTCTGGTTTGAGACCACTAAGATCTTCGCTCCAGGTTCTTGATGGGGTACGAGGCGTATTGTGGCGTGGCGAGTTGGTGAGTGGTAACGGAGCGAGAAGGAGGGTGAGAGGACCGCCCGTCGAGTAAGGCGAGCACTTGCGCAATAGACTTCAGCACCGAGTACGGTGCAGTTCTGGGACGAGGTTCACCGATTAGAGAGTAGAAGCCAGTTCCGTTGTGCTGAATTCTGGGTCCCCGTTTGGAACCGGCAAGCTTAAACTTCGATTCGTGAAAATCAGTTAAATTTCGGATCTTGAGGTCATAACTGTTTTTTTTTCTTATTGATATCTAGAGGTCTGTTGCGATAAATGCGAGTTATTAGCTGATCTATTTCACCACCGGCTGGTTCTCTAATAGTGGCTGTTGTTTCCTTTTCCTGAGCCGATTCTGGCCTTGGTTGTCTGTTCACAGGATATCTTAAACTGTGTGAGCCGATGGTGTTCCCGCAACCGGAGCGATAACGTGTTTCTTCTACGCCGTGGCCGGACACCCCACCCCCATGTAGTCACGCCGTACCTAGATAGTTGGGTTCTAGGCGACCTCCCTGCCAAACGTCTGCGAACACCAGATAAGTACCTTTCTCCTTAACACGGGCGGATGCCAGTTTAGAGATACCTTCGGGCATTGCAGACGTCATCGCTCTGTTAATTGTATTGGCTTAGGGCGTGCCTGGGTCTCAAAATTTGAAATTTCTGATGCTATGTAATTGTGTTTGCAGCCTAGTTTTCTATCGGGCGTTTCGCCGTCGTTGTAGAGGAGGTATCTTGCAATGTAGCGGATATATTGTTTGGACAGTTATCGTTGCTTTCACGAATTTAACCTTGCTGCGTTATTATTTCTTTTGATAGTCTGTACCCAACGAAAAGGGCCTTGGAAGGCCGGTCCTCTCGTTGTACCCTTTCTTGGCCTTCCTATTTGGTATATTCTTGTGCTTCTTGCGTATAATCCTTCTGGTAAACCCCTTGTGAGGAGGCAATTCAAACTCTTGGTTACTCAACTGAAGCAGTTATTCATGAAGGCCTAACTGAAGCTGTTATTATTGAAGTCCTGCCTGTTGCTATTTGGTAATTTCACTTAACTGTAGCTCTTATCACTGAAGGCCGCCTGTTTTCTATTTCGTAATTTTACTTATTGAAGCTGTTATTATTGAAGACGTGCCTGTTCCCTTTTAATTAAATTAAGAGGTATTTCATAATTTGGGATAGCTGAAACTCTTATTAATCAAGGCGTGCCGGTTTTTATTGCCCTATTATTGATTATCTGATATCTTACTCAGTCTGTGTAATAATTTACTTAAATTGTGATTGCCAAAGGCTCACCTGTTTCAGAGGTATTTATGTCAATGAGGTGGTAACAGGAAATGATACATGTTGGGATATGGAGCCTAACCTTTAACCTTACACCCCTTTATGCATTATTATAGGTTTCACTCACATTATTCCAAAAAACGAACCGGCTCAGGGGGGCTCTGCTACGCACCATTGCAGAGCACCATCATTTCTTTCGACTTAGCTTTGATTGACAGGCCTGCTTTGCTCGTTATAAGTGGTACATGCTTACTTCCATCAACTCAGTTTCCATATCTGTCAAGACAAATATGACGTCTCGATATCCTAGGATAAGAGTTCTTCAATTTCTCCCATTCAGACTGGCATCTTACCAACATCTTTTGATATTTCCGATTACATTATTAAACACTTGTCGCAAATCTGTGGCAGGTTTGTTTTACTTAGCCAGCACTGTTAGGTATGTGTTTATAGGGACTCACTATCTTCGGCGAGTTTCGGTGTACGAGTCGGGTACTACAAGAAGGCAACTCCAGTGAAAGGCAACAGATACACTGATCAGCCACAACATTATGACCACCGACATACTATCGGTATAAACCCATTCAGGAGTTAGCAGCGTCACCTGGCGAGGAGTGACTGCTGGTCAGACACACGCACGGTGCACTTAGTGAGTGTGGTCTGTGTGTAGAATGGGGAAGGCACGGTCTATCTGAATTTGACCGAGGGTAGATTGTGATGACCCGGAGGAGCGGCATGAGCATTTCGGAAACTACACGACTTGTCGGCAGTTCAAGAAGTGCTGTGGTGAGTTTCTTCAAAACGTGACGAAACCACGTCCAGACGTCGGTGAACTGGACGGCCACCCCTCATTGCAAATGTTGGATGCCGCAGTCTGGGCAGACTGGTAAAACAGGACAGAGGGCGTATTGTGGAGGAACTAACATTACATTTTAATGTCGGGCAGAGTACAAGTGTGTCTAAACACACAATGCACCGAACACTAAGGTGGGCCTCGGCAACCCACGACCCATGCATGCGCCAGTGTTAACATCACGGCATCGGCAACTATGACTGAAATGGCACGTGACCATCGGCACTGGCAGAGCTTTGCATAGTCTGATGAATTCCGATACCTCTTACATCATTGGGCCGATGAAAGAAAGCGAATCCGTCGAGTTCTAGGGTAACAGCTCTTTGACACCTATGCTGTGGGACGGAGACAAGCTGGCGGCGGCTCCATTACGCCCTAGGGAGCATTCACGTGAGCATCTGTGGGTCCACGGAGCTCGTGGAAGGCACCTTGACGGCTAAGGAGTATCGTATACTGGTTAAGACCCTTCGTGACGATCATGCTTCCCGATGGCACTGACATTTTTCAACAATATAAAGCGCCATGTCACGAGGTTAACAGTGTAACGGAGTGGTTCGAGGAGCACAGCGTCGAGTTCCAGTTGATGTGTTGGCCCTCCCAACTCGCCGGATCTGTACGCGATCGAACACATCTGGAATGCGGCTGAACGTGGCGTCAGAGCTCTTCAACCCTCTCCCCAGAATATACTGGAAATGGGTGACGTGTGTGTGTGTGTGTGTGTGTGTGTGTGTGTGTGTTTGTGTGTGTGGGCGCGCGCGCGCGCGCGCAGGTGGGGTACCAAGGGAAGTGCTACATATCAAGGCTTCATTGCTTCCATGCCACAACGTGTCGTCGCTGTTATCCCTGCCAAAGGTGGACATACCAGCTAATAGGGAGGTGGTCATAATGTTTGGCTGGTAAGTGTAGATGATTAAGAATGAGGAAGACTACTTCATACTTTATTTCCAACAAAATTTCAGTAAGATACAGCCCATCTAAAACAGCAAGGCACACAGAATTTGACAAGAAAATGAAACGGAACTCATCTGTTTAGAGGGTATATGATGGTACTGCAGTGATTTCAAATTCAATTCAAATCTACAAAGAACATGGCAGTATGAACGCACTTATCAGTATTAAGTTTCACCCCTCTGTCCTAGACACAAGCAGTGATTCGACTGGAAAGGGTATCATAAAGGCTTGTATCTTCCGCCCCGCAACTGTTGAAACTGGTCCTTGATAAACTGGATGCTGGCACTGGAACGAAGTTGGCGTCCAACCTAGTCCCACACATGTCTTGGTTGGGACAGATCTGTGGTGTTGTTGGCTGTGATGATGACTCAACAAAACATAAAGGGTGAACATTAAAAAAACCGACAAACTGCAAGGGCGGATTCCTGACTAGAAATGGAGGAAAAAAGGCCCCATAAACAAGTGTCCAGACATGCTCCGTTGCCACGGTAGATGCTGCTGACGAATGACTGTTCCTCTAACCACTTGCTGTGGGTTCCACGTGTGTTACAGGCTGTGCGATTGACGCAGCGTACTGCAAGCAGCAGAATGGTCTGGTATTCATGACAGGAACGAGCCGCTATCGTGTTTGTGTACGGCCAAGCAGATAGAAATGGTTAAGAGGCAGCACAGCTATACCAAAACAAGTACCCTCACAGACACCAATCACATTACACAACATTTCAAATCTTTTCTGGGAGTCTGTGTGATCGTGGGTCCTTTCAGACAGACGAACGTGCAAGGAGGCGGCGGACTGTGCATACACCAGATTTGGAGGACCGGATTCTACGGGATACAGAGACTAACCCTAGGACAAGTTTCAGACAAGTGTCCCGCCAACATGGTGTACGTCAAAGTACAGTTATGTCTATCCTACACGACAACCGCTATTATCCCTACCACCTGGAATCCCACGGAGGCCACTTTTGAACGTCTGTTGTGACGTGGATGCGATACAGCTCTGTATTGTGTTCCGGGACGATTTGTTGTCGTTGCACATACACTGTCCGTTTCCGGATACATATTCTTCCTCCATTTCCAGTTAGGAACCCGCCTCTGCATTTCACCTGTTCGCGTGCCGTGCATGTGCGAGCATTATTCTGTTGAAATATGTCACCACAGTACTGCCACATGAGTGATATTATATGAGGACGTAGCATGTGTCGTTAGAATCGCTCAATCACCATCAGCCACGACTTGTAGTTATACACCTCTGTGTATCTCCAAAACATTGGAAGAATGGAAACTCTCCTCAAATCGCCACCATACTCGTCGGCAATGTTCATCCAGCTTATAAGAAAAAGGCGACTTATCGCTGAATACAATGCGACGCTCACCATTGGTAGTCCACGGTTTCCAATCACGATACCACTCCAAACGCACCCGTTTGCTTGTTGGTGTTAATGTCAGTCTACGCATTGGACCGTAATTCCTTAGCCCGGCAGCTCCTAGTGTATGACAAATAGTGCGATGTGTATTGTTCACATCATGGTGAACCTCCCTTGTGGTGGTCAGATTTGGCCAGCCGGAACCTTGACGAGTATGTCTGCCCTCAAATTCCGATGCTGCCCAGCATCCGGCCACTGTCACATTTCGAATGCCGCACAAAATCTCTGCTCAACACGAACAGACCCCCAAATGGTTTGACCCAGAACAAGACCCCTTGAGATTCCCCCGGGTGCTTATAAGTCCGTCTCAGACGAATACGCCATGCCTTCACATCCTCCTCAGTGATCACTCAAGATCTGACGCTGTTCACATCTCTTATATACTCTCCCAAGCCTGGTAACAACACGAATGCATTGTGGTAGTCTTCTCCCTTTCACAGAGAATTGCAACTCTAGCCATTTACTTACCCGCCGATGGCGAGCACATGTACAGGGGTGAAATTGTCGTTCGACTATACCTTCTGGCTGGCTAGTTTTCGTGTCAGGCAAAGTGTCATTTAAAGCAATAATAGTTCCATTTGATCTGTATGGACTGTCGCCTACAGTACCATAGAGTAGCAAATCTCAGTTCTCGAAAAAAATTAGAGATCAAATTCACGACTCAGCCTCCGTTTTGAACTTGGTGTAATCGTTACAAGACTCATAAACAAGAAACGAATACGTATCACACTCACAATCTAACAGATACCAAGAAATTTCCATCCTTGCTGACAGGAACGTTGGCCACGTGATATAAGGCGTGCACTCAGATGAAGTCAACTTCCGTACGTATAGATTCGAACCACACGTCTTGCAGCATTTTAGCTATCCATCTAGGCATCAACGCACACTGGTAATTTAGCTTATAGTAACCATTAGTGTGTATGTAAATGCAAATCATCTACACCGTCGGACGTGAGACAATTGCATTTTCTGAAGGGAACACTTTTAAATCATGTTTCCACCTGTTCCATTGCTATCACGTTACACACGACTTGCAAAAACGGAAAGAAGAGGGGAGAGGAAGTCCGTCAGTAACCTCTTGTTTCCTCGGTCATCAGTCGCCTGACTGATTTGACGCAGCCTACCACCAATCCCATTCCCGTACATCTCATTTTTTTTCTTTTTTTAGCACTTGCGCCCAATGTCTTCAGTTATTTTTTTTAATATATTTCAATTCCTGTATCCCCGTATTATTTCCCTCTGTGGCTCCCTCTAATACCAAGGACGTGATCTGAAATCTTGAGACATATCCTACCCTCTTCTCACTCTTCTTGTCAGTATTTTCCACATGTTCCTCTGTTCCCCGATTAAGTGAGAAATCTTATTTCTTATCTTGCGAGTCCACCTAATTTTCCACATCCTTCTATAGCACCACATCTAAAGCACTTCTATTCTGTTCTTCTTCGGTTTTTCTAATCCATGATTCACTTCAGTACAACACTGTACACGAAACGTATTTTTCAGAAATTTTTTCGTCGGAATAAGGCCGATGTTTGATACTACTAGTTTCCTTTGCTAGTGCTGGCGTGCTTTTTATCTCCTTCTCGCTTCGTCCGGCATGTGTTATTTTGCTTCGAAGGTAGGAGAATTTGTCTACTTCATGATCCCCAGTTTTGACAAGTTCATCGCTAAACTCATCTCCGCTACCCCTCATTAGTTTCGTCTGCCTTCGGCTTGATCCCAGTCGGATATTCTGTACTCATTAGAATATCCATTCCATTCGTCAGGTCCTGCAATCCTTCCGCACTTTCATTTTGAAAACTAGTCTCATCATTGAACTGTTCATACTGTATTTTAAATCCACTCCTGAATTTTCTTTAATTTCCATCATTGCTTCTTCGGTGTGTAGGTTGAACAGTATAAGGGAAACTGTGCATCTCCGTTTCACACCCTTTTTAATCAGAGCTTCCTGATCTTACGCTGTTGTTGTTTTTTCTTGGTTATTATACCATTATGAATTCCCTGTCTTTCCCTATAGATTGCTATTTTTCTGAGTAGTTAGAGTCTCTTGCAGCGTTCTATACTGTCGAACGCTTTTTCTCGGTGAATAAATCCTTTGAACGTGTCTTAAGAAAAATGAACTCTTATTTCCATTACCAAGTGTTTAGACACCTTTGTGGTGCCTTTACTTTTTCTAAAGACAAATTGATTGTTATGTGATAGCTTCTCGATTTGTTTTCTATTCTTCAGTATATTATTCACGTCAGTAACTTTGAGCCAAAACTGATTAGACGCGAGTTCTCACCCTATCTGTCTTTACTTAGTTCGGTACTGAGTGGACGTTTCTCGGAAAGCGTGATGGTATGTCTCGAAGCCCATGGATTCCACAATTACTTAACACGGAAAACACAAAAAACATAGTCTAACCCAAGGATCGGACATGTGTCGTCAAAGCTCGTAGAAACGTACGCGTTTCACTTTTCGTTGTACACAGTAAAATTTATGTTATATAAAACAACGATGTATAAACTTTCGATTTCTTTCACTCTCTTGACAAACATATCTTGCCGATACAGTGAAGAGAGAATTTGCTCCTCGAGCAGTTCTGCTGGATCAACATAAAGAAATGTTTCGTATTATCTGATACTAGTAGGTTACTCGCTCGATACATATAAAGATTTTGCCGATACAGTGAAGAGAGAATTTGCTCCTCGAGCAGTTCTGCTGGATCAACATAAAGAAATGTTTCGTATTATCTGATACTAGTAGGTTACTCGCTCGATACATATAAAGATTTTTATCTTCATTTAGTTTGAGAACTTCGTGGTTGTTTTTTTAATAGTCAGTGATGAAGAAAATTAAACTAGGCACTAGCTTCATGGCCTAAATACTTCCACAGGAGTTAGTTTTGAAGCGACCCTCGACACGGAAGCTGGGACTCGTCGAAATCGATGGGTCGCAAGGTCCGGCCTCTCATTGGTACAGTTGCCCAGATAAAAAGTAGCCTGTGTAAGTATAAACGAAATACAGTGGAATTAAAGCAACGAAGAGCAGAAATGGACTTACCATTTATTTACAATGAAAAATTCAGTGAAAAATATATTTTTGTTGAACGTGGCCCCCTGCATCATCATTACGTAGTTTTGCACGTCTAAGCATATTCAGTTACACCCGGCGTAAGTTTCGGATATCGATGGCGGCAACTCCACGCCTGATGTTGCCTTTCAGTTCCTGTATTGTGTGTGGATTTGTTCCGTAGATCTTGCTCTTCTAATGTCCCCACAGCAAAAAATGACTGTTGTTAGGTCCAAAGAACGTGTTGGCCATAAATGTTTGCTGACAGTTCGTTCCTTACTGAATACATCACGGACTCGTATCAGGGAAGCCTTAGACGTGTGGTATGTTGCCCAACTTACTGCAACAAGCAGTGTTGTCTTTCGCATCAAGTGAGTTGAGCAGAACATTTATCAAAAATGTCCATATAAGCAATCGTGTTGAGGGTAATATCAAAAAATATCAATCCTGTGATGCGAGCTCCTGTTACACAGCACCAAACGCCGATGTTTTCATGGTGGAGTGGCTACTGAGACACAATCTTAGGGTTTTCCGTTGGCCAGTGCCTTGTGTTCTGTGAATTCACACCAAGTTTCATCATGGAAAGGGTCTAACATACTATCGTTGATGTTATTCAAAAGCCACGTGCAGTAGTCTACACGTTTCTGTCATCATCCCGTAATTACTGCGCAACCGTCACACAATATGACTTCAAATTAAGATTTTTCAATATGCGCTGACAGCTCCTCCTACTTACATGTAACTGTTGCTCCAATTTACTTTTAGACTTCTTTAGGCTCTGACTAATTCTTCGGTGAATGTTTGCGATAACGTGTAGTGTGCCAACTGAAGGAATTCTTTGTCGTCTTACATTTCGCACAGATCCGTAGATGCACCGATTTACAGGTTCCGCACTGCTCTTCTTGCTAGTAATCCTCCATCCGGATACTTGACCCTGAAAATTTTGCGGGTTTCCTTAATCGATCCTGTTTTCACATATTCTTGCACACTTTCAATTCTTTGTTCTATCGAGAAAGTCATTTTTCAGACCGCAAACAGAAACGTCTATCTTCACTGATGAAATAAACTGAAATTCTGACAGTAATACTAACAATCTGTTATGGCATAAAACTGTCCATTGTTGTAGCTGTTTATTTCAGAAGTCGACATATTGGCTCTGGCTCTGAGCACTGTGGGACTTAACATCTGAGGCCATCAGTCCCCTAGAAATTAGAATTACTTAAACCTAACTAACCTAAGGACATCACACACATCCATGCCCCAGGCAGGATTCGAACCTGTGACCGTAGCGACACGCGGTTCCAGACTGAAGCGCCTAGAACCGCACGGCCACACCGGCCGGCTCGACATATTGCATTCGCATTCTAAGAGGAGGCTGGTTAGTTTTAACTACGCCGCCTAGTAAGCCCATAGTGTCTACATCTACAGCTACGTATATACTCCGCTAGCCACCAAGCGGTGTGTGGCGGAGGGCGCAATTCGCGCCAAAGTCATATTTTCCGCCCCTCTGTTCCACTCACGGATCGCCCGATGGAAAACCGACTGCGTGAACGCCTCAGTACGAGTTCTAATTTCCCTTATATTTTAATGGTGATCATTGCGCGATTTGAAAGTTGGTGGTAATAATATATGCTCTACATCCTCTGTGAAGATCGGATTTCGGAATTTAGTTAGCAGCCCCTTCCGTTTAGCGCGTCGTCTATCTGCAAGTGTGTCCCACTTCAAAATTTCTATGAGATTTGTAACGCTCTCGCAATGGCTAAATGTACCAGTCACGAATCTTGTCGTTCTTCTTTGGATCTTCTCAATCTCTTGAATCAGACCCAACTGATAATGGTCCCATACAGACAAACAATACTCTAAAACTGGATGAACTAACGTATTGTAAGCTATTTGCATTGCTGAAGGACTCCATCGCTTCAGGATTCTACCAATAAACCGCAATCTAGAGTTTGCCTTACCCGTTACTTGTGTAATCCGATCATTTCATTTGAGATCATTTCGAATAGTCACACCCAGGTACTTGACGAGTGTTACCGCTTCCAAAGTCTGGGCATTTATTTTGTACTCGTACATTAATGGGGATTTTCGCCTTGTTATACGCAGTAGGTAACACTTACTAATACTGAGAAATAACTGCAGTCATTAGACCACGCAAATCGTCATTGATTTGTTCACAACTTTCGTGTGATACTACTTTCCTCTAGACTACAGCATCATCGGCAAACAGTCTAATGCCGCTGTCAATACCATCAACCAGATCGTTTATGTAAATCGTAAAAAGCAGCGGACCTACTACGCTGCTCTGGGGCACACCTGAAGTTATGCTTGTTTCTGTTAAAGTCACTCCGTTCAGGACGACATACTGCTCCTTATCTGATAGGATACTTTCTATCCAACCACATATGTCATCCGATAGACCGTAAGCGCGCACTTTTTGGAGCAAGCGACAGAGCGGAACTGAGTCGAACGCCTTTCGAAAGTGGAGATTATGGAATCAACCTGAGAGCCGGTATCTAGAGCCTGTTGTATATCATGTACAAAGAGGGCCAGCTGTATCTTGCATGACCGCTGTTTCCTCAAACCGTGCCGGTTTCTGCAGATGAGTTTCTCAGAGTCTAGAAAGATCATCATGTCTGAACACAAAATATGTTCCATGATTTTACAAAAAATCGATGTCAGTGAAATTGGCCGGTAATTATGTGCATCCGATTTTCTACCCTTTTTACAGATTGTTATGACCTGGGCCTTCTTCCAGTCCTGATGAACTTTCCGCTATTCCAATGATCTTTGATAGATGACGGATAAGAATGGTGCTATATTTGTAGCATAGTCAACATATAATCTTACGGGGATAGCGTCTGGGCCAGATGTCTTCCTGGCGTCTAAGGATCTTAACTGTGTGCGTTTCAAAACGTTGGTTTCTGAGAAACATAGCACGTGGTCATAAAAAATGTTAGTCCGACGGCGTGTATGTAGACCGCTTCTGCGTTGAGACGAGTCTCCGCGTTGACAAAGTGGAGTGACAAGATGCTCGGGAGGCGTGAGCCGGCTCAGCTATCCGCCGCGAGCTCTGGGTGCTTTATTTATCTGACGGCTTCCCCCCTGACGTAATGTCGCCGGGGCCCGCGCATTTGCCGAATAATGGGGACAGGTAGACGCCGGCTAAAGCAAGACTAACGACGCAATATTCACAGGGGGCGGCGATACGCAGGCGTGGCGGCCGCGGTGCGAAAAAACGCCGGAGGGCTGCCGGCGCACAATGAGCGGCAATTTTCCCGCCGGCAAATTACTTGTATATTCTGATCCGCGCCGCCGCCTGCCGATGCGGTCCCATTAAAAAAGAGGACTGCCGCGTGTATCGGCGCCGCACAATAGACCTACGCCGAAAAAAAGGAAGGCGAGAACTGTCCCCTTTTTTTTTCGTCGGGTGCCACCACTAACGCCAGACGTGTTATTCTAGGCGCGAGGGATGAATGTGTGATGCCATACACGTTTGCGGTCGCGATGAATTTCCCTTCGCAGTAAGGACCGAGCGGCTAAAAAGGCCGATAACGGGAACAATGCCACTCCTCGAACGTGCGTGCATATGTTAGCCGCGACAAGCGCGATAGCGTAGCGGGAATTATGACGCGACCGGGAGCGCTGGCCACATCCGTTATGCCGCCCCGTCGTGGCGGGAGGGGATCGCATGCGATGCAGGGAGGCGGCAGGCGGGCGCAGGACCGATGCGGCTCTGACTCTGGAATCTGCGTTATTCAACGTAATATTGACATTATTTGTAAGAGGTGGGATTTCCGAATAAATGTTTTTCTGTGTCGTCTCCATCTTGTTCCCTCTTGTCCCTTCTTCTCCTTACAAGAGGCTCCTACGAACATACTGCCACCGATTTGATTCACACCGACGGGGTGTGTAGTGTGTAAGTCACAACTAAAACTTCAACGTATGTTACAGGGTACGCAACACTCAACCGTTTTAGCCGGCCGCTGTGACCGAACGGTTCTAGGCGCTTCAGTCTGGAACCGAGCGACCGCTACGGTCGCAGGTTCGAATCCTGCCACGGGCATGGATGTGTCTGGTGTCCTTAGGTTAGTTCTACGTACTAGGGAGCTGATGGCCTCAGATGTTAAGTCTCATAGTGCTCAGAGCCATTTGAACCATTTTGAACTCAACAGTTTTCGTGAAAACTGAATTTAAAAATTTTAGGTGTCCTTATGTACATTGCTTGAGGACAAGCATTCAACAAATCCGCAGCCGAGAGACTAAGTGCAAAGTTTTGTAACAGTGAGGTCTGTGGATCGAATCTCACTTCTTCTACTTCTTTCATTTATCTTAGTTGTAACAACAAAAATATGTGGTATGCGACGGAAGTGTGTGATAATGGAGAACCCTTTATGAATGCAAGGCACGCACTGAGAAAACTACGAACATGCAGAAATTCAGCATCCATTGCACACGCTCTACCTCTCAATAATTATTGCTTTCCATGTTTCTGTGATCAGTATCAACCTGATTATACAAAAATGTAGATACAATTATACAAACAAAATGGCTACACGCATTTGATTGTAAGTTTTGTACCTCCTGCTTTCTACCCAAAATCCTCAAGAAAAAATTTTTTCTCTTTTTTCGAATATAAAGATTGTGAAAACTATAAATGGATCACTAAATGGTTGTAATTTGCACAGTCATGCCACAATAAACCTGTAGTTACAATTACATGGGAGTGAAAGAATGTGCCGGCAGTAAGATTCGATTCATACGTCACTCGCATATGAAATTAAGCGCTTATTCGCTCTGCTGCTGACTCATTGATTGGTAGCGATCATTTAAAATGTATAAGGACGCCCAAAGTGCTCGGACTCGGTTTTCTCGAAAACCGTTGAGAGTTGTGTCTTCCTGTTTCCACATATGGAAGTCGTAGTTGTGCCCTTCATTGCCTGTCAATATGAATCAAATCAGTGAAGGGGAAGTTTCTACTGCCCCCTTGTTAACGTCAGTCCTCCCCTCCCCCCCCCCCCCTCAATGCGGGATCCGTTGTACTAAGGATTTTTTCGATTTTATTACTGGATTTAACCTTGTGACCGGATGCAGTTCATGTTGCCGCAGTCGTCATTGGCTAAAGCCGTCGGCAAACGGGACGAGATACCTAATGTTCACATGGCGCTGTAAGAGTTTTGTGACGTTACTTCCTGTTTCTAGTCAAGCAGCTATTTCGTCACGTGAAACATAAAAAAAGTTCTGGGATATTTTGCCGACGTGCCTCGAAAAGTAGAGCAAATAGCCTGCAAGAACGCTTCCTAAATCACAGGTAGAATGCCGGAGCCCACGATGAATACGGGCCTCGGAAAGAACTTGTGACGTCATTCTAAACGGCTCAGAGCCAACAAAATTTACAGGCCCTGAAACGAACTTGTAACGTCACATTAGTAGGCTTGTCCGCCACACTTCGGGAAAGCTCGGCTCCAAGCAGGGCGCATGCGAAATCAGTATTTACGTGAAAGGGAACCGACTGAAGATCTTAATTTTGTAGTGTGCTATTGAGGACTTGCATGCATCTGAACGCGCAGTAATGAATTATTGAACTCGTCTGAAATAGTTTCTCGCTCCCCGCCAAGGGCTGCTGCTGGCACTCGTAAGACCTGCAGTGTCACGTGCTGTGACGTACGCGCCACGACCTGTTTTTCTCGAGGGCCTCGCAGAAAGTTCCAGTCCCACAGTAGAGGTCCATATTCGATGGATTTTATGTTGATGGTTCCTAAGCAACAGCACATTAGATGTCTCGAAAAGAAAACGTTGTAGGTGCGATTTGTTGTAATAATAAGAGGGGAATCATAATATTCAAAAATGGTTCAAATGGCTCTAAGCACTATGGGACTTAAGATCTCAGGTCATCAGCCCCTAGGCTTAGAACTACTTAAACCTTACTAACCTCAGGACATCATACACGTCGATGCCCGAGGCAGGATTCGAACCTGTGACTGTAGCAGCAGTGCGGTTCCTGACTAAAGCGCCTAGAACTGCTCATCCACAGCGGCCGGCGGAATCATAGTATTGGTGGTCAAAGAATTCTCGTAATGAGATATTATCGCATAACGAAGCCTATAAAGGACTATAATACTGAAATCAAAATTACTTATAACGAATTTACAGCTTAGCGTAGTGGGCAGAGGTAGAACCTTTAACAACAGTAGTTAGGATCGGCAGAGGCTTCGAGTCCTACTGTATCTCATTTTTTCACGTACGAGTTATACAGATTGAGGGACTTGCTTACGAAATTAATATAAATAGTTTCTGTAATACTTGATGTGTGTAAGTATAAGTACGTTCTCTATCAGGGATGAGTTTGATTGATTTTGTGAACTTTTATAAGCTGACGACCTTACTCTGGACACATCTCTTTCCTTTTTGTCTTATTACACGTTGACGGCTAGTGCAGTTTTTATTTCTACATAAGACAGACAAAACAACACGACTAGCATGTCGACAAGGGAGTAAAAGTGCCTTTTTATAGAGCTAACGATGGAATTTTACGAGCGTCTATTGATTGCGGTCAAAGTAATGCCAACTGCCACTGAAGAGTGCTGAGACCGCAAAATCACGTTAACCAGATCGTCCCGTGTGCCGACGGCGCTGCTTCTCCCGTCTGCCTGAATGTCAACGTCCACGTGCTGACGGCTTCAGCGCGTCCCGTTTACTGTGAGGCCCACTGTACTCAAGATTTGGCGATTCTACCACTGAAGTCAGTGCACTCAGGGAGGGAAGTCTGTGGATTCTTCTTGTACAAAAGGGAATCAGCTAATCATTTGAAAACTGGCAGGTTTATTAAAACCCATTTACCATTGTTTTAAAGTTTAGAAAAACGTCTTCTTCAGAAGGAATTCAACTGGATTATATATCAACTAAACGCTTCAGTCAGATGTAAGATTTCACCTCCATAATAAATTAAAACACACATAATATGGTTGTTATCGTACGTTATTTCACCATCAATGTACACCTTATACACCCATGGTATTTCACCATCAATGTATAGCTAGTGCATACATCGTATTTCATCATCAATGTACAGCTAGTGCACTAGCTGTTCATTGGTGATGAAATACCTTATGATAAGAACCATGTTGTGCATGTTTTAATTTATTTTATATTTCACTGACGCCTTTCGGCTTTATTTTAAAGTATGTCTGCCACAACAAGTAGTCCAGTAGTCTATATCTTCTTCTGAAGAAGACTTTTATATAAACCTTGAAACCATGGTGAAGGGGCTTTAATAAATCTTCCATTTTGCAACTGAGTGACTTCAACTATTTCTACAAGAACATTTCATTCTGCAGTCGCTACTCCAGCCACGTACAAAATTTTAAAAGTATGTAGATTCTTTATCTTTTGTTCATGCTCCTTTACAATATTTGTAACACTATAAGTATATATTGTGTGTGTGGAGTCTAGTGTACTGCTATGTTGTATTATTATGATAAGAAGGGAGAGTGAGAGACCCCTACACCTCGTCAATAGCAGCAAGGGGGCGGTCAAGCTTGACATCCCCATCTGACAGACGGATCACCATCAACAGTTTCACATGCCCTCACTTCACGACACACTGCCGAGAGGTTTGGCATTTAAAACAGGACACTGCCTCAGAGTCTGGTGATCAGGACCCTCACACCACTTCATCTCCTCCACTTACCCGTCAAATACTTGCATTGAAATTTTTTGCCTCCACTAGGATTCGAAACGGTTTACCCAAGGGTGGAGCGCCACCGCACGCGCTTGCATTAAAGATCCTTTTTTCCATCGTTATCCTAGATATTAAGTCTTGACATCCCTTCATTAGAGATCCTTTTTTTCATCATTATCCTACTCATTAGGTCTTAACATCCCTTCAAGTTCATGGTTGAATATTCCGATCACTATTTTTTATTACAGAGGTCAGCCAGCCCTTCTGACCAAACACACTGAGCTACAGCGCAGGTGGAACTTCGGCCACGGAGGCGGGTTGCCTGTTAGTTGTATAAACTTTGTTCTGTGTGTGATCGTGTTTCAGCTATTTACGTGTCGTATTTGCCGAGGAGGAAACTGGGGACCAGCCCAGCATTTGCCTGAACGAGCGTGGGAAACCACCGTGAGATCTGCTGGCTCTTATCGATAATGCGCGTTATCTAGCAACGGCTCCGAGCGTGGCACCCAAAAGGGAGAAGTGGCTGGCTGCATAACTGGTGAAGGGACCGTCGGCTCGCGACCAAAAGAAGATTGGTGTACCCGTTACCACTCGGAACAGTCCCTGTTCAACCAAAAAGAAGTCAATCTGCTGAGCACATCCCAGAACATTTCCTGTTGCTGTCTGTCCCTTGGTTAGTTCCCCGCCCCGGATTCGAATGGATCTCTTCCGGGGTCCGAAAGCCTCCATCGCTCCAATAGTGTTCCTTTGATTGTTCAGAATGCTCTTACAGGAATTTCAGGTTGCTAAAGTTTCTTACTCTGATGACTCTAAATACACCGATAGTGTAGGACATGTGCCGGCCGCGGTGGTCTAGCGGTTCTAGGCGCTCAGTCCGGAACCGCGGGACTGCTACGGTCGCAGGTTCGAATCCTGCCTCGGGCATGGATGTGTGTGATGTCCTTAGGTTAGTTAGGTTTAAGTAGTTCTAAGTTCTAGGAGACTGATGACCACAGATGTTAAGTCCCATAGTGCTCAGAGCCATTTGAATCATTTTTTTGTAGGACATGCCTTCATTTCTTCTGTCTGAGCCGTGGCGACATCATTTCATCTTGTCCTCCCACTTCATTTGCTGGCGCCCCGCTAGGTGGTATGAATTACCCTTAGCTTCCTGTATGTTACCGTTGGCCCGGAGTCTTGAAAACACGCTGGAGCGTGTGGTGTTCGGAAGCATCTGGATACGTGACGAGAGGGCAACAAGGACAGCGGACGGCCTGTCGGCTGTGCGGGCCATTAGCTGTATTTATGTTGATTAGTTACGAGTGTACTGTTAGTGGCTGCATCGAAGTTTTCAACACGCCCTTCAGGATGGTTCAGGTGAATTGTCTGCCCTTATGTACAAGCTGTGCGCTTTTGGATGCTGGCGTTTTGCATTGAGCTGAAATTATGAAATAACAACGTCTTGATGTAGCAATGGTTGGTATCGCTCGCGCTGTGATATGCCTGCCTCTGGCACTCCCACTTTACAGATCTCAAAAAATTCTTCACCTGTTGTAAGTATTGTTAACCACAACCGCCTGAGTTCGATCGATTTATTGGTTACTGCTTGTCTCGCTCTTGCAACGGTGGCTGCTTGCCGTTCTTGATGTTACTTGATGTTTTGTCTTACTGTTACTTGTTTACGCCCCAAGCAGTCTGGTACTTCAAATCAGGTGGTTTTCAGATCAGTGTTATTTTCCGGTGAGATGTCAGGCTGTTTGTTGGTACCCTGGTGTTTAATGAAATTCGGTATTTAACGGTGTTATATTGTTCATAAGCTCGTTAGTAAACCTGGTTTATTAAGTGGTTGTTTTTAACGCCTTGAGATATTTTCTTCAAGTTATTACTTAATCTCTTAATTATTTTAAAGGAATTTGTCGAACTAATGTACGCTGTTCAGATTCTGTTTCAGATCGTTCTGAAACCTAAGGGCCATGGAAGATAGCCTTACTTGTAAATGCTAGCAGTTCAGTGACACCTTATAGAAGTAAGCTTCTGTTTCTCATAGAAATTTCAGAAATGGTTCAATTGGCTCGATGCACTATGGGACTTAATATCTGAGGTCATCAGTCTCCTAGACTTAGAACTACTTAAACCTAACTAATCTAGGGGCATCACACACATTCATGCCCGATGCAGGAATCTAACCTGCGACCGTAGCAGCAGCGCGGTTCCGGACTGAAGCGCCTAGAACCGCTCGACCACAGCGGCCGGCTAGAAATTTCAGTTTGGTGTACACAAGTCTCTGACTGTGTAGCCTAGGCAACTTAATGACTGTTTTTATATTTGAAGTAACTTTCTGAGATTGATTTCGACCTGTTCAGTAAAGTTGCTTTAGGGGAGGCATTTATTATGCCAACATTTTACCGTTTTATGTTATTAGTAGTGTCTGCACTGTGAAATTTTAAGTAGCATTTTACGTCATTAAGTTATAAAGGCGTTGGAGAATTACATTTTCTTAACTCCTATCCTTTAGCTCATGATACACTTGGGTTGGAGTGGTGTTTGTTAACAACTCTTAGCTTTACGAGTTGGAGGTGTACTGTTTAGGGCAGCGCTTGGTTGCAGGGACCTGTTGCTGTTGTGCACCGATATGGTGTTTTTCGGGAGTGTTTGTGGCTGCCCGACATTACCTTGATGGAGCTGTTCAGGCCAGCAGCGTATTTCGTAAGTTTTTTAACCTACTCTCTCATTTACAAGCTATTACGTTTAATAGTTCACGCCAAATATTTTACGTCTCTCCGGAAATGGGTAATATTATCCTATTTATCATCAACCTTCGGATTTTCTATATCAGATTATTTCAGCCTGTAGTTATTCTGTTGTTATTCGGGAACTCTGAGCTTACGTTCTCTAATCGTTAATGTCTGACATATTTTTCTAATTATTCTGTCATCACTTCCCTACTGCATTTGTTCCGTATATCTAAAAGAAAATCTTGCTGGATCGTAACTGTTGGCACGTAACTTTCATGGTTGGTCTGTTATGAAAATTGAATGTTTGGGCTTATGATTTGGTAATTAGTAATCGCAGCTCCAGGTATTCTTTTCAAAGGCTAGTCTGATTAACACTGAAATTAATTTAAATTTTAAAATACTTTTAAGAGCCATAAGTGGCGATTTGTTCTTAAAGTCTTGGGGGAGTAATCCTTTTAATTACAGCAAGGCCAAATTGCTTCGATTAAGAAATATCTTACCTTATTATCTTGCAGTTTTAAATTTATTACTGAGTTTTTGCTTGTAGTTTGGGGCCTTTAATAGGTCTCTTAAATTGATTATTTGGATAAAAAATCCCGTTGCTCATTCTTTACCATAGTTTATACTGTATTCGATTTGTCAGTGTAATGTGTTCTGTAAATAAATTTGAACTTTCAAAGAAAAAATGATGCGATTATCGTTGGTCTGCCCTTCCATGTGTCATTTCCTTTCTCATCTTATGCAAGCGGAATAAGTATTGAGAGCAAATCGAGGAAGGACGAAAGTAATGAGAAATAGCAGAAATAAGGACAACGAGAGACTTAACATCAGGATTGATGGTCACGAAGAAGATGACGGATGGAGCAAGGAGGACATCAAAATCAGACTAGCACTGGCAAAAAAGGCATTCATGGAGAAAAGAAGTCTACTGGTATCAAACATAGACCTTAATTTGAGGAGAACCTTTCTGAGAATGCACGTCTTGAGCACAGCATTGTATGATAGTGAAACATTGACTGTAGGAAAACCAGAACATCGAAGCATCATTTGAGATGTGGTGCTACATGTGAATATTGAAAATTAGGTGGGCTGATAAGGCAAGGAATGAGGAGGCTCTGCAGAGAATCGAAGAGGAAAGGAATATGTGGAAAACACTGACAAGGAGAACGTACAGGATGATAGGATATCTGTTGAGATATCAGCGAATGTCTTTCGGGAGCTGTAGAGGGCAAAAACTGTAGAGGAAGGCAGATTTTGGAATCCATCCAGGACATAGGTTGCTAGTGCTACCCTGGGATGAAGAGGTTGGCATAGGAGAGGAATTCGTGGTTTGTCGCATCAAACCAGAAGACTGATGACTCAGAAAAGAAGAAAAGAAAAGAAATACCCTCCTACCTTCCTTCTCTCGGCTGTTAGCACGTGAGGCCGGCCAGAGTGGCCGTGCGGTTCTGGGCGCTACAGTCTGGAACCGAGCGACCGCTACGGTCGCAGGTTCGAATCCTGCCTCGGGCATGGATGTGTGTGATGTCCTTAGGTTAATTAGGTTTAATTAGTTCTAAGTTCTAGGTGACTGATGAGCTCAGAAGTTAAGTCGCATAGTGCTCAGAGCCATTTGTTAGCACGTGACCCTCACATGCTTACATCTGTCCTCGGTTTTCTTCGCAAAAGTGGTTTGACCTCTCAGGTTTAATTCACTGAATTTTCTTCTGGAGTTTGAGTCCCTCAGAGTACACATAGGTTATGGAGGCCTTGTCGCCCCACCGATCAGCTTCTCCCCGCCTTTTTCGCTACGTTTTGTCTAGTCTGTTGTCCAGTTGTGTTTCCTCTTTCTTTGTATCTTCTTCCCCTGGTGGTGTCGCCTTTGTATCGTGAAATGCTGTGGCGTGGGTATCAAGACGGATCGAAGGTGGTGCTGGTGCTCCATCGCGCGTACCGTTTCTGAAGCATCCCCTCTCTTCTCTTCTTCACTCACTCCCCTCCTGTTCTTTCCTCTTCCTGCTGCGCAGACGTTTCTTCTCCCACTTTGTTTGCCTGTTATCCCTTCCCCTTGACTGATTTCTGCCATCTTAGATCATGGGACCTATGACCTCGCTGTTTCGTCCTCTTCCCCCCACTCAAATAACCAACCAACTGTTACTGTGCGCTTTCACCGCGGAGCCAACTTTAACATACAGTCCAGTCTATTCACTGCTGTTTGCCGGAACTTCGCTCCCTATTGGTCTTCAATCGGTCTTTTACTTCGCCGTTGTTACTGGAGCCACAGGCCTGAAAAGTGTTGATTATTTACTCTCTGGCATTAAACTGCTTCCACCCATTAATTTGTTCCTTTTATCGTGGGTGAGGATTAAATGGTGTTTGCCCTAGGTTCAAACTGGCCATTTAGTTGTTTGATTACCGAGGTTTATGGGGAGAAGAGATTTGAATGGTACAGCTGGTCTGAACGTTCTCAGTGAGTGCGTCCTGTTTTTAAATTTTTATTTTGTGAGTATTGTAACTGGACCTAGTCGCTGCTGTACCGTTTGCTTGATTCTATTCGATTAGACTACCGTCATCAGTACTGTTTCTTGCAAGTTTCATCTTAGCTGTACCGCACTTATACTACGTTTTTGCAGTACTTATTGTAGTTGGTGTATTATTAAAGAGTTAATAGCTGCTGGCGCTGGATACTAGCACTATTGTTTTAAATTACTCTTATTCATATTTGCTTAAATTATTTATTAACATTGTGAACGGTTATTTTAAATTTCTGGGAAAGGGGGAAGGGGGGGGGGGGGGGTAGGCAACGCAATAGGTAATCCTAGCCATTGGTACCTTGTTACTTAACGAGCGCAGTACTATTTTATTGAAATTGTTATTGTGCAAATAATGTTTATTTGACTGCCTAGCCCTACCAGTCCCGAAGCACCTAACTCAGTGGCCAGTTTATGTCTAAAAACCACACCTTGGGCTGGCCGGTGCATCAGCCATTGTCTTTAATCCGACGTGTAGATCCGATCCGGCTTTGGTTTACCTTCCCAACTGACGAGCTAGCACGCTGCGCTTTAAACTATCGAAAAACGGGACGAGTCAAGTAATGTTGGTGTGCATGTAGCGCCGTCAGCACACGGGGGTGAGCTGGTTAATGTGATTTTGCGCTCTGAGCTCTCTCCAGTGGAAGTTGGCGGCTTTATTTGGCTCATAAACAATAGTTTGTTCACAAAAATTGACGGGTGTAAAATTTCTATGTCAGCTCTATTAAGACGCACCTTCCATACATTGTCCATGTGCTATCATGTTGTTCTGTCTGCGGTATAGATAAAAAACTTTAATATCCGTGAACATGTAATAAGGCAAAATGGAAACACACATGTCCAGTCAGTAAGGACACCAGCTTATAAAACGTCACCAAACAGAATAAACTCACTCCTGTGAAAGAAAGCACTTATTTTTGCATAACATCAAGTATTACAGAAGTCATTTCCATTAATTTCGTAAGAAAGTCTCCGTCTACATCGCAAAATTGTGCATCAGCACACTATGCTAGGCTGAAGACTCTTTATCATCGACCTTGGATTTTATCTTGTAGTCTTCTATAGGCTTTAATCGCTGAAATGCTATTAATGTACATTTAATTGTAACAAATCCTGACAAGAACGACACGTGTTTCGTGAATCTTCAGTGTGCCTTTGCCTTAAACGGCTTATTCTGATAACACGCGACGTATACCACGATAATAACGGAACACGAAAATTCTTTAACCATCAATACGAAGTTTCCGTCGTTTTATTACAACAAAGCGTACCAATAACGGTTCGTTCTGCAATACGTAGAAGCGACAGGGAGACAGAATCGGATGGCTAGACGGATATCCATCAGTTTCCTTCCGTACACTCTAAGACAAAAAAAAGGCACCACGAGTAACGCAAATTTGTTACAAATCGATATTCATACATGTATCGACGGGAAACGCAAAACTGTAAACTTTACCGGCCGATGCGTAATGTGTGACGCTGCAGCGCAATTTCACCCCGCATCTGACAGGGATAGCAAACAGGGGACATGTCGAAACCAGGTCATAAAGTCTCTGCAAATTTCATTTCGTGTACTCATATGGACAGTGATATGCATCTCTGACATGGGCGTGAACGATGTACGCAGGTGTCATAATTTCAAAGAGGACGTGTAGTTGGGCTCAAAGAAACCGATTATAGCAATCGGCGAATGGCTCGACATTTGAATAGAAGCGATGCAGCTATTCGATGATGCTGGCAAGAATGGGTGAACCATGGCGGAACACAGCGTCGAGAAGGAAGCAGTCGATCTGGAGAGACGTCAGAACGTGAGGACCGAGCAGTAGTCAGAGTGGCACTAAGAGTCCCGGATTTATGATTATTATCGATCAGAGCAATTGAACGGAATGGACAGTGTCTTGAAAGGAGGGTATAAGATGAACATCAACAAAAGCAAAACGAGGATAATGGAATGTAGTCGAATTAAATCGGGTGATGTTGAGGGAATTAGATTAGGAAATGAGATGCTTAAAGTAATAAAGGAGTTTTGCTATTTGGAGAGCAAAATAACTGATGATGGTCGAAGTAGAGAGGATATAAAATGTAGACTGACAATGGCAAGGAAAGCATTTCTGAAGAAGAGAAATTTGCTAACATCGAGTACACATTTAAGTGTGAGGAAGTCTCTTCTGAAAGTATTTGGAAGGAGTGTAGCCTTGTGTCGAAGTGAAACATGTACGATAAATAGTTTAGGCAAGAAGAAAATAGAAGTTTGGAAATGTGGTGCTACAGAAGAATACTGAAGATTAGATGGGTAGATCACATAATTAATGAGGAGGTATTGAATAGAATTTGAGAGAAGAGAAATTTGTGGCACAACTTGACTAGTAGAAGGGATGAGTTGGTAGGACATATTCTGAGGCATCAAGGGATCACCAATTTAGTATTGGAGGGCAGCGTGAAGGGCAAAAATTGTAGAGGGAGAACAAGACATGAATTCACTAAGAAGATTCAGAAGGATGTAGGCTGCAGTACGTACTGGGAGATGAAGCAGCTTGCACAGGATAGAGTAGCATGGAGAGCTGCAGCAAACCAGTGTCGAGACTGAAGACCACAACAACAACAACAACAACAACAACAATTGACTGGAGCAGAATTATCTTCAGTAATGAGCGACTGAGCCCGATGACCAGCGAAGACGTGTCTGGAGACGCCACGGACTGTTGTCCGCCATTACAGCCTGACAACGAGAAGTGATGGTCTGAGGATTTCATTTCATGGCAGGACCCCCTTGATTATCATCCGCGACATCCTTACAGCACAGCAGTACGTCGATCATATTGTACGCTCCGTTTTGTTGTCCTTCGTGACAAGGCATCCTGGACATCCATTTCAGCAATATGTCAGCGTAAATGAATTCTTATCTTGAAGTAATTAAAGATAAATTCATATTTTGAATGCATCTTAAAGGCTAATTTTCAATATTTTATTTGAAAAATTCCGTTTCATTTTGGCACCTAAGGTGAGATTGATCAGGTTTTGTACTGTTACCAGAGGTATCAAGAATTAAGTATAGGTTGTCGAGGCCTGAAGTATCGAACAGTTCATTTATAGTTTGTCAGGACGCGGAATTTCTAGCAGTTCATGGTCTTAGAGAGATGAGGTACTGCATGTTTCAACTAGTCCGGCTCTGTCAATGTAAATCAGTTTTGTCACAATATAGATTTCCATAATAAATGTCGGGTACGTTTCCGAAGCTTTACATAATAATTCTACAAGTTTAAACTTCCACATTTTTACTCAAAAAATGTGTGTTTCGTGTGGATATTTACGGGCATCGTGCCAATAATTATCAAAAGACGCAGACGCTAGCCTCTCAGCGACCGCCGACGCGCGGCCGGAGGCGCGGACCGCGGAGAGAACGCCTCGCGGGGGAAGGAGATTTAGGACGGCCGCCCGCCCTCAGGAGCTCAGTTCGTCAGCGCACCTGATGATGGCGACATGTTGATCGCCGAAATCTTGTGCCCTTCGAACACTATGGACCGGCAGTACACCCGTGGACTGTTCGAGCATCAAAATTCTAATTTAAATTTGAAATATACCCCTTATCGAAGTATAATGAGAAAATTAAATGTAATTAAAAATTTAATCAACATGTACATAGAAAAAATACGAAGAAGGTAAAATTCAAGAAATCAGTTATTTGTATTAAGTTTCTTTTTTGTGCCGTCATTTTCAGTAGCATGATTGTTCAAAAAAAGGGTTCAAATGGCTCTGAGCACTATGGGACTCAACTTCTGAGGTCATTAGTCCCCTAGAACTAAGGAACTACTTAAACCTAACTAACCTAAGGACATCACACACATCCATGCCCGAGGCAGGATTCGAACCTGCGACCGTAGCGGTCTCGCGGTTCCAGACTGCAGCGCCTAGAACCGCTCGGCCACAGCGGCCGGCAGCATGTTTGTAAAGTTGACTTGTTCAACGATGTCACATTGCGAGCAGACGTTAGTGGTGTGACATGCATACGCATGTGGATATGAACAACGGTAAAAAAATATATTAATATGAAAAGGTATTCGAAGAAAGTTATTATATGCAATAGAAGCAACCTGCAAATCATTCTATTTAGCGCTCTGAGTCATGCAGAAAGCCATATTGCAATTTCAAGAATGAAAATTGATCTAGATGAATACACACAAATAAAGTACAGTACTTTTCAGTTAATACTGTACTTCCTAATATCACAGATATAATTTTTATGTGAGATGCGTAATATCCATTGAATTTTGGAATGGAGAATTACTTTGCCGCTGGCACCGTTTGTAGCGTTTGTTGGTAGTGTGGGAACTTACAATTTCATTTCTTTTCTTATTACGACAAAGTGTCTTTACAATAGTAGTAAATTATCAGGGTAATCATTATTATTGGCTTGTCTTATCTCCAGTGTCATGGTCCTGCAATAGCCATTACTACACAATTTTCACAAGTGTTGTTCCTTATGTCTGTACAATGTTCTCGTACTTCAACTCTGGAGACCATTGTGATTTAGCGAGTAATATAAATCCTTTATTTGTATTTGAAGGGAATGTTGATGAGCGTACCTGTCTATCAGGCTTTATAAATAACTTGCGTTTAATTGCAAAAGACACACGATTTTATTAGGAAAAGTCGTAAGTCAGCTATGTTACACAGCGCATAAACAGGAATTTTTCGTAAATGCAGTTTACTGTGAGAGAGGAATTTGAGCAGTTGCTGCAGTAAACGAATTATGCGTATTGTTCGTTTCTCCAAGATTGTGATTCAATGATAACTCGTGTCAGGTGGTGAATGTCTAGGATACGGTATATGACAAGAGGAAAGGGTGAAACTATGCTTTGCGACTGGCATGGACACGAACAGCACCCTCAGACATCAGTGAGAGATAAAAACTTGGGACTGAGTGGAATATGAATCTGAATCTCTTTGATCTTTCGAGCAGTAATAAACGAGTTAACTGAGAGCTGATTGAATGAGCGCTCTGCACACACGGGCTTATTAAGGTCGCAGTTCTGCAACAGCTCCCGTCGAAACAGCGCTCAATTACAACAGATCAGTTAGGATTAACTGTGTCTTTGCTGCTGAATGGAATATACCGTGATACTGGTCTTAATACGCAATATAAAATTTTCTCTGTATACCTCGCGCATAGCTTTTTAATTTTTGTTCCGTTAACAGTCGCAGTCATACTGGTCTACATTTTTATCTGCCAGAAACACAGTGTTCCAGTCAATCGATTGCATAAAAATTAATTATTGCTCAGCAAATTTTACCAAACAGCATTTTTTTTTTTTTTTTTTTTTTACAAAAGCTGGTCTATCATGTTTAGTGTTACCATTGAACTACATTATGAAATTTGTCTGTCTTAAACTCAATTCTTCCGATTCCATAATTGTAACCAATAATGGGTTCTCACGACTATAAATATGATTCGTGAGCAAAGTTCCACGTTTTGTTTAAATTCGTAAATCTCACACATCTTGAAATTCTAGTTTGAAACTAATACATTTATCGAAATCGAAATTTAGCAATGAAAACTGAGTGGAGGCTATGTTCCAAGCGTAAATTTTTGCGCCCAATACGGCAGTTGTCGATTGGATAGAGGGTGCCTTGTAAGCTGAACATAATCGCTCTTTTTAGTCTTAGAAAAGCTTTCTCCTCATTTTTTCCTATGCAAAGGCCGATTTGTGTAAATGTAGATGAATGATGGACTACTTGCAGGCTATTTCCGCTCATTTCTTGCGCTGTAAATCTTTTCTGCTCAGATCTTTATATAGCAAGGAAATATTTTAGGTGGTGTCCAGTATCACTGACCTCCTATGTTGCTGCGACAGAGGCATTAAAATAGTGTTTTACATTGAGTCGTCGCACGTCACCAATATCCTATGAAAGGTCGCGTCTGCAGCACGGTCCAGTTGAGTTAAAATAAGTCTTTTCATTAACTTTATTTTATTTACATTTTACAATTTTGACGGACGGTACAGTGGCCGATCAATTCATCTTTTTTGCTTGTACGGTAGGTTTACCATTCATTGAATTGTGGCCATCACCAGAAAGAAGGAATGATGTTCTTGCAGTTTCGCAAATTTTCTCAGTATTATTGTTTTCGATGAATTCTGTGTCGATCAAACGAATGGAATTTTATTGTGTGTGTTGGAGCTTTTTACGACACGACCAAAAGGAAGGGGAGCATTCGCCTTCCCGTCTGTTCATCTTGATTCAGGTTTTCTCGAGTTTTCCTAAATTACTTAACGTGAATCCCGAGAAGAGTCCTTCTCGGCTCTGCGTCCAGCTCAGTCAGTGCTCCGTCTCTGATGACTTCGCTTCTGCGGATCGAGCAGAGTGGTGTAGCTGCTGAGACAATGGACTAGTGTTCAGGACGAACACCCGACCCCCGAGTTAGATTCTCAGTGGTTTCCTCATATCGTTTACAGTAAATTCCATGATAGTTCTTGTGAAATTGACTAGCTCTATTTATTCAAATGCCAAATTTCTGAATTGCCATTTTGTGTTCCGTCCCACGCGAACTTGTCGTCAGCCAATCGTTAATACGCAATCTTCCTCCAATAATTTCGATAAGACATGATGCTTAGTGCTCACTTTACTCCTTCATCACAAGCTGGCGGTTTCGCTTTGCACTTGCCATCTCACCATCTTACACTAACTGCAATGTGTGTCAACTCTTTGGACCTTCCTATCTTCAACATATTCATTATATTTTTACTGTGTTTCAGAACTGTGGCAGTGTTAAAAAGGGTCTTCTTAAAACATATTTGTAATATACACATTTTTACACGGCACTGAAACAAAATGATAGAGGCAGACCACAATACAAAAACTATCAAAATAAACGAAACTGCAGCACCATGATTTTTCCCTTTTGAAACTGTGGTTCATTGCGTGTATTATATCTGATGATGCAATACTGTCATTGTACCATTGCAGACAACTTCACATGAAAGCATTCCAGTCTTTGTTAAGTCAGCACACAAGAACAATCGGAATCGAGAAATAAGAAGTGTCAAACTATCACATACAGCAGTAGAAAACAGGTGTCAGGATACTGAAACAGAGAACAGTAAGCCAAATACAAGATATTGAAGAACATAGTAGTTCCTGAACAGCTCATAGTCTGATACTATATTATCCCAGAATTGTCCTAAGACGGTATGAAGAGAACACTGAAAATTTATACACAATTTTTTGCTGTTTCTGTAATAATATTTCTCCGTAATACGTCACACTTTCTGTACGTTGTCTGATAGTCAAATAATGATTTTTTAAATTTGTATTTGCGTTTGTATATTTATTTGCTGTGTTTATTCCAATGTCCGTTTTCCTCTACAGTGTTACCCTCTACAGCTCCCTCTAGTACCATGGAAGTTATTGCCTGATGTCTTAACAGATGTTCTACCATCTTGTCTCTCCTTCTTTTCAGTGTTTTCTGTATATTCCTTTCCTCGCCGATTCTGCAGACAACCTCCTCATTACGTACCTTATCGCTTCACCTAACTGTGATCGTTCTTCTGTACTACACCACCGCAGATGCTTCTGTTCTGGTTTTCCCACAGTCCATGTTTCACTACTGCACAGTTTTGTGCTCGGAACTCACATTCTCACAAATTTCTTCCTCAAATTAAGGACTACGTTTGGTACTAAAGTGCGCATCATTTACGACGGCGGCCGAGTTTAGGTTCGTTCTGCGCATCTGACGTCACAAAACACAGTCAGCCAAAGAACAGAGAACGACGTTTCCAGAGCTCTACTGCAGTGTAGTGCACGAACGAGTGTCTTCAGTTTTAGAAACGTTCAGTCATAAATAAAGTAACTGAACAAAAGCAATGTCTTGATAGCAGACTTCCTTGTATAGAAAGTTTGGAAAAAGCATTCTTTATACCAATTGCTTCATATTCTATTAATTAATTAAACCAAACAAGCAATAAGCCTCCTAATTCAGGCGATAGCAAGTAAAGGTGTTTGTATCATTCTCACTAATCGCTTTTTCGCAATAAGGAACAGCGGTAATTGTTTATTTCCTATAGTACTTCGGGAAACGTGAGTAATTCATTATCATACCTATAGTGTTTGTCGGTATTTTGCGTGATATTTTAAAGTCGTCCAGAAATTCTGTCGAACGACGAGCTGCGTTAGCGTAATGGTTAAAGTGTTTGGCTGCTAAGCGAAAAGTTCTGAGTTCAAACCTTGTTCGTTGCTTAATATTTTCTTTATTTAAAAACAATATCGAAGTGTCTCACTACATGAATTTTATTCGTTTAAATGTAATTTTTTGAAATTTCTATTGGCAACTAAAATCGACCATACGGAAAGTATACGCTATGGACTTTTACCTCTGCAAACTCTTCAACATTTCGTGCAATGGTTTACTACATTTAATGCTGCACAATAACTGCGTTGAACATCGAAACAAAATTAAGTCATTTATGCGGGAAAGGTATCAGTCAAGGAGACGCGTAAAAATCAAATTTTTGGGCCAAATAGTTTTTGTGAAATCGAATGATTAGTGTGTCAAAGCAGTCGGAAACCATGTGTCTGCACAGGCGAGCAGTGCAGTGATGACAAAATCGCGCACAGCGCGGAATGCGGGGAGCACGTCTCTGTAGCATCGAAAGGGTTAATCCGGCCGTGGTGGCTTTACTTCATAAACTGCGCGCTCCCCCCCTAAACATAGTTTGCGAACTATACTATACTATGTTGGTGCTTCTCTTGGCGCATGCAGCTGGTAACGCAGCAATCTCCCGCGTCTGGGCGGGCATGCGCGAGCCGCCAAGATAAAAGAATTGAACTATAGTACACTTCTCTTGGCCAGAAATGTCATTTTTGCCTGTGCTAGTCTGCTTTTTAAGTCGTCCTTACTCCGTCCATTATGGCTTGTTTTGCTGCCTGCGTAGCAAAATTCCTTAATTTCCTCTACATCGTAATCCGCCGTTATGTCGTACAGTTTCTCGGTATTGTCATTTCTGCTACTCTGTATTATTTTTGATTCTCTTCGATTTACGCTCAATCCACATTCTGTCCTCGTTTTCTGTTCTTTTCATTCAACAAATCCTCTAATTCTCCTTCACTCTAACTAAGGATAGTAAATGTCATCAGTGAATCTGATCACTGATATCCTTTCACCTTGAATTTTAATCCCACTCTTGAAGCTTTTTTTTTTTTTACTTCCATCACTGCGTCTTTAGTGCACAGATTGAACAGCAAGGCCGAGAGACTACATCCCTGTCTTATACCCTTTTTAATCCGAGGCCTTCGTTTTTCGTCTTCCAGTCTTATTGTTCCCTCTTCGTGCTTTTACATATTGTATATTACCCGTCTTACCCCCATTTTTCTCAACATTTCAAACATCTTACACCATTTTACATTGTCAAACACTTTTTCCAAGTCGACATATCCTATGGATGTGTCTTTATTTTTATTCAGTCTTGCTTCCATTGTTAATGGCAACGCAGAACTGCATCTCTGGTGCCTTTACCTTTCCTAAAGACAAACTGATCGCCATCTAGCGTAATTTTCTGTTACATTCTTCTGTACATTGTTCTTGTCAGAAACTTGGACGCATGAGCTGATAAGCTGATTGTGCGATAATTCTCACACTTGTCGTCTCTTGCTATCTTCGAAATTGCGAGAATGATGTTTTTCCTAAAGTCTGGTGGTATATCGCCAATCTCGTACATTCTACACACCAACGTGAATAGTCGTTTTGTTGTCACTTCTCCCAATGATTTTAGAAATACCGATGTAACGTTATCTATCCCTTCCGTCTTATTTGATCCTAAATGGCCCAAAGATCTTTTAAATTCTGATTCTAAGACTCCAGTCCCTATCTCTTCCCTATCGACTCCTGTTTCTTCTTCCATAAATTTATCAGACAAATTTTCCCCCTCATAGAGGTCTTCAGTGTACTCTTTCCACCTATCTCTGTCTTCAGCAGCGAAATTCCCATTGCTCTTTTAATGTTACAGGCCTTCCTTTTACTTTCATCGAAGGTTGTTTTGCTAGTCCTTCCGACAATGATTCCTATTTCACATTTTTAATGCAGCCACTTCGACTCTACTTTCCTGTGCTTATTATTTAAATTACTTTTATTTCTGTGCTTCTGAATTTCCCTAGGCATATCGTACTTCCTTCTTCGCCGATAAGCTGAAGTATTTCTTCTGTTACCCATGCTTTCTTCGCAGTTACTTTCATTGTACTAACGTTTTTCTTTCCAATTCATGTGACTGTCCTTTCTAGACACTTACATTCCTCTTCAACTGAACTACCGACTCAGCTATTCATTATCACAGTATCTACTGCCTCAGAGAACTTCAAGCACATCTCCACATTCCTTAGCACTTCCGTAGTCCATTTATTTCCGCCTGATTCTTCCTGTCTGGTCTCTTAAATTTCAGCCTACTTTTCATCGTTACTAAACTGATTTCGGAATCTCTACCTGATCATAATGTAATCTAACTGAAATGTACCCGTATCTACCGGCCTTTTCCAAGTATATCTCTTCCTCTTGTGATTCTTTAACAGAGTACAGGAAATATATTGCAACACTCAATTAGTCTTTCTCCTCTCTCATTCCTACTACCAGTCTCACATTGTTCTGTATCGTTTCCTTCTACTCCTTCCCCTATAACCTTATTCCAGTGCCTCATGACTATTAGAAGTTCATCACCCTTTACGTACTGAATTACCAGTCTGTATCCTAATACACTTTCTCTCTCTCCTCATCTTCTGCTTACTTCGTCGATACATATACCTGAACAATTCTTGTCGATTTTGTTTTGCTACCGATTCTGAGGAAAACAACCTTGTGTGTGTGTTTGGAGTTTACGGGTGCTCGACGCCGAGGTTATTAACGCCCCAACTGTTCATAGTAACACACCCACTGATCTACCTTCCTATTCACAACTAATCTTTCTCCCACAACATCATTTTCTGCTACTGTTGATATTGCGATATGCTCATCTGACCTGAAATCCTTATTTTATTTCCATTTCTCTTCACTGACGCCCACTATATCTTGGTTGAGCCTTAGCGTTTCCCTTTTCAGATTTTCTAGCTTCCCTACCACATTTAAACATCTGATATTCCACGCTCCGACTAGCAGAACCTCAGCCCTTCGTTGGTTATTCAGAACCTCAGCCCTTCGTTGGTTATTCAATGTTTTCTCATGGTCACCTCCCGCTTGACAGTTCCCTCTCGGAGATCCGAATGGGGCACTAGTCCATAATCTTTGCAAGTAGAAAGCTCCTCATGGTACTTTTTTAATTACAGGCCACATGTGATGTGGATACACAGTATGTGTCTTTAATGCAGTGGTTTCAATTGCCTTCTGCATCCTCATGCCCTTGATCACTGCTGATTCTTCTGCTTTTAGGGGCAGTTTCCAACCCAAAGGGGAAAAAAAAGTACTCCTCCGCCCTTATGACAAGGCTGCATCGAACTTCTTACAAACCACAGCAATATAGTATTTATCCGCCGATAACAAGCTAGCGACTTTCAGTTACATATCTCCCCTCCTAGAGACTTTCGTTCAAATATCTCCCTTGCACGGGAATTATAGTAAGTGTACGAGTGCAAATTAATGACACATGGACGACGAAATATGGAAATTTGGGTTTGGGCGTGAAGCGTACACGGATAGTCGCAAACTTCCTTTCTGCAGTTTTTCTACCAACATGTAGACAATTTCATAGTGTTGTGAGTAGCTTTGATAAAAATTAAACATTACTGAAATATATAACTTAAACGAACTATACTGATGAAAAATGTATCACTTGGCAAATAAATTACAAATTATATAAACGTGACATCCTGCTTGCACTCGTGCTGTACCTTAGTTACTTTTTATCGTATTTTATTCGGTGAAACTGCATTCAGAAGGTGCTTCACTAACTGAGTTGTTAAGAATGTCCCCACAGCTGTTTCGAAGTTTGGGTAAAAATCTTCACAATGTCCAAATGGGAAGTCATACCAACGCTCATCATCAGTTCTTTATTATGCAATTTGAAAGTCACCATTTCGTTGTCCGCACCTCGTGGTCGTGCGGTAGCGTTCTCGCTACCCGCGCCCGGGTTCCCGGGTTCGATTCCCGGCGGGGCCATGGATTTTCTCTGCCAGGTGATGACTGGGTGTTGTGTGATGTTCTTAGGTTAGTTAGGTTTAAGTGGTTCTAAATTCTAGGGGACTGATGACCATAGATGTTAAGTCCCATGGTGCTCAGAGCCATTTGAGCCATTTCGTTAACTAGCTCAGTTGTATCAATATCTGTTTCATTTGGCTCTACAATGTTGAATGTTCAATGTAAGATACAGAGTTTCCGTTTAAGGAAACGGAAATTAAAGTTAGATAAACTGCTGTGATTTATTTAAGATCTGTTTTCCATTTCACTTATCGTTCTATACCTCGTAATTCTTTGAAGCTACTAGTTCAAATAGTCTCGCTCCACTATTCAATCTGAGAAGCATCCAGCCATTCCCGACCTAACATTTCTCATTTTTAATTTTAAAAAATCCAGTTAAACGTCGCTTAAAGTCATGTTTATATCTATTAAATTTTTCTAGAGTTACGCATTGTACAACAGTGATTATAAGGGTCAGACTATCTTTTAATTTCCTTCTCTATATTCTAACTGGATTTCCGTGCATGTGATGGTAGAGCAGAGGTCTTGAAAAGCCAGAAGTTAGAGCAGGGGATTCTATAATACCATAGTGAAGCAGCAACAAGAACTCCGTTGTGGAACATGAGTGAGCCGTATAGGCGGTAGCTGTGTAAAGCAATCGCACCACTGCCAAATAAACTATGTTAGCAATAGCTTTCTGTTCGGTAGTAGTTTCATTTTCATGCTAGTTCGGCGAAATGACACTGTGACAACAACAGTCTTTTCCTCTCGCAGGCAGAAAACACGAACATAAGGGGTAGGAGAATTGGCGCACATCACCCAATTGTTCTCCAAACAGATGTTTCCCCCCTTGGTTTCTTTCAATCAGTTTTTGCGCCCCCTCTGACCCCGCGCCCTTCGCGGGGACCTGTGTCGCTGCCCAGTAAGTACGATTCCGCATGGACCGTAACTTATCAGCTGAGTCGATCTTCTTCATACTTTGCAGGCCAGTTACGATTCCTGCGTCCACGCTAATGCTGTCTGGTCGACGTATAATGTTTCCCCAAGTGTTAGCGGATTTCGTGACTGTGTGTTTTCGTGCAGTAGCGCTGAGACGATTTTATCGCTGACAAAAGACACTGCGATTATCTATGTAATTTACGCAAACAAAGATTCGCAACTTTTTTGTTTTCGCTCTTCCTGGTCAGCCATTGTCTGGTGCGGTCATAAAATATATTTCTTGGGTTATGTTACGTAGAGTTTGTTGTGCTCATTTTGCGTAATAATACCTATTTAATATCACTGTGTTTGTTATTACAACTAATCATACCTTTTTTCCTCAGCTTTTTTCATAATTTTGTGTGGAGATGTCTGTTAGTGAATGATCGCGTATTAACGGCACCAATTAGTGTAATACGTTTGGTTTGCTTTCACAATAGAATCTGCATCTAAAATTTCACTTTTCACAAAACGAAGTCCGATAGCGTTTAGGCGTAAATCACGTCGTAAAATTATATTCGCCAACAGACAATCCCGGTAGAGGAGCCTAGCTAACAAATATGAATCATGATGGTGGTAATTAAATTCCAATTTCAATATTTAAAAAATATTTTATGTGGTTTTTCAAGTGCAAATTTTTTTGGATTTGATTGAAGACTCAATTAGCCAATGATAATTTTAATTTGATTTAGATTTGCATTTGAGTTCAAACATTTTAAAAGACAGATTAATATAAAATTAAATAATAACAATAAAAATAAAATTGTAATTTAAAAGCACTACTACAGACGGTTTAGTCAGTAATTAACATCAAAGATTTTCATTTATGGGACCGACTTTCTAAAACAGTCCTATAGCCCAACAGGAAGCCGAGCGTGGACGCTGGATTAAGATCCATACAAAGAAAAGTAGCCATGTTCATTCGACATCACCCAAATTGCACTTCCAGCCTTGTCTAGGGTAAGTATGGTGCTTGTAAAGTTTATGTTTTACAGTTTTAAATATGGCTGTCTCTCAGCAACGGTATATAAGTTTCAGCAGTGGAATCACATAGCCAACCGGTTGCAAATAACTGTTCTGTCCGCTGACCTACGTTTCGATACCTCCAAGCATGTCTTCATCAGAATGAAATTTTAAGAAACCCTAAAATTACGTTGCGAGAAAGCAGTGGTCAAAGTTTCGAGCAAATATGCTCAACTCAAAAATTAAAATTAAGCACATTCAAGCCTTTTCACGTATGCCTTGCTAGGAACCACTCAGACGGTTTCATAAAATTTCATTCTGATGAAGTCGTCTTTAGATGTGTCGAAACCTAGGTCAGTGTACCAAACAATTACTTGAAACTGGTTGGCTGTATGATTCCTATGCTAATGTTTATATTTTTTACGTCCACTGACAGAAAGTAACAGAAGTAGGAGAAACAGTTAAGTAGAACTCAATCGAACTGGTGTGTCATCCTCAGCAGACTGGCGTCATCGGATGCGGATATGGTGGGGCTTAGACTGAGCACATCGATCTCCCGACCGTTGTCAGTTTTCGTTACCTGGAGTCGCTGTTGCTCGGTCAAGCAGCTCCTCAATTCGTACTACGAGGCTCAGTGCAAAAATGGTTCAAATGGCTCTGAGCACTATGGAACTTAACTTCCGAGGTTATAAGTCCCCTAGAACTTAGAACTACTGAAAACTAACTAATCTAAGGACATCACACACATCCATGCCCGAGGCAGGATTCGAACCTGCGACCGTAGCTATCTCGCGGTTCCAGACAGTAGCGCCTAGAACCGTTCAGCCACCCCGGCCGGCGGCTCAGTGCACCCTGGAAGATCGACAGCGCATGGTGGCCCGGATGACACACCCATCCAAAAGACAGCCATGTCCGACAGTATTTAACTTCGTGAGGTCCGCAGAGGTAGAATATAATTCTTATATTTTTGATATCCACTGACACAAAATAGTATAAATATGAGAATCAATTAAATAGACGAATTTATAATCTCTTTATTGCATCTTTATGCGTTACAATGTTCTGTAATAACTGCTTTTTGAGTTTTCTACATGGGCTTCTCGCCATATTGGGGGTATACAGGTATTACGATTGCTACCAACCATGTTCTACTTTAATCAGCTTTGACCCCATGATACAGATGCAGCTAAATACAGCGACGGGAAAAATATCACAACACTAAAAAATAGTTAATGTAGAGTAACGAAATTTTGGGAATACATTTGCGTTGGTAACATACATAAGTGATTAACTCCGCAAAATCGCAGGTTAATGTAAGTGCGAGAAAAGCCATTGGAAATGTCAAATACTGGTACATCAATAACCTTTGGAACCGCAAGAATGTAGATTGCAAGCATGTAAACATACATTCATTGTGTTGTGCAGGATGGAGCTCCATGCCTGCTGCACTTGGTCAGTCAGTACAGGTACGGTTAATGATGGTTTGGATGATGCTGGAGTTGTCGTCCGATGATGAATCTGCTGGTCGAGCAGGCCAAGGTAACATGCCGACACTCTGCAGCGCATATTGGGCTACAACAGCGGTATGTGAGCGAGAGTTATCCTGTTGGAAAACACCCTATTCAATGCTGTTCATAAATGTCAGCAAAAACGACTCGAACCACCAGACTTACAGATTTGCAGTCAGGGTGTATTAGATCACCACGAAGGTGCTCCTGTCGTCTCACGAAATCGCATCGCAAATCATAGCTCCAGGTGTGATCGAGTGCGCCTAGCACGCAAACAGGTTTGAAGGCCTCAACTGGCCTCCTCCTAACCAGTACAATGTCAGTGGGTTGGGGTCAGTGGAATGCACCCTACAGGGGCGTCTGGCTCGGAGCTGTCATTGAAGTAACCGATTTGTAACAGTTAGTTATATCGCTGTGGTGCCAACTGCCGCTCAAATTGCTGCTGCAGATGCAGGGCGATGCGCCAGAGCCATACACCTAACACGAAGGTCTTTCCTCTCAGTAGCGCCACGTGGCCGTCTGAAGCGAAGTCTTCTTGCCACCGTACATTCTCGTGACCACCGCTGCTATCAATCATCTACAGTGGCTACGTTCCTGCCAGGAGTGTCTGTAGTACCGCAGAAGGAACATCCAGCTTCTCGTAGCCCTATTACACGACCTCGTTCAAACTCAATGAGGTGTTGACAATGGCGTCTTCGTGGACTTAAATGCATTCTTGACTAACATTAACTCACCACGTCCAGTCTCTAACGCAGCTAGCGCTCACGACCTTTACAGTGTGTATTTAAAACAAATCTGATCTGCATCCTCCTATGCGACTGGAGCGAAATATTAACAGACATCATCTTTCAGATGTAAAAACACGCCTACCAACTTCCCTTTACGTCGCACAACTCCTTCTTGGTGTTGCGACTTTTTTGTCGTCAGTGTATCATTGTAGATAGTTATTATTACATTTATTATCATATCTTTGTAATTAGCTTTTGCACTGAATTTTATTATATGAATCATCTTCTGCAACACTATTTTTTTTAATTTTCAGTTGTAAGCAACAACTTAAAACATCTTGACCACCTTACGTCGACAGCTCAGCTTCAATCGTAGCTAGCAGGAACTGTTGCTCAGCACTTTACCCTTGCTGGCTTTGAAAACACGGAGGCAGCTATTTCACTTCTTGTCGATATTCAGGTCATTAGGAATAAAAAATGAGCTCATAATGATGAGAACGGACGAAGGAATTGGTCATGACCTTGTTGAAGGAACATTCTCCGGCAGTAACTCATAGGAAACATGTAATAATCTGTCATAATGACTGGACAGATTTCAAACCTTCTCCCGAATGTCTGTCGAATATCATCACGAACTATTAATAGAGCGATATAACACTTGAGGTACGCCCGAAGTACTAACTATTTTTGCTGTTAGGAACGCCATACAAAACTCTGATTTCTATTGAAAACCTCCTGCGTACAGGGAAATTAATCGCCCGATACAAATTAATCTTGTTCACCCTTAATTTTTGTTCCAGTCCACTACGCCTTGCTCTCGCAGTTACCTCTCGCTCAAGCGCGTGCTCTTCACCAGCTTGTATGCCTATCAAGAGAAGAGTATGTAAGACATATGGTGACAACGGCCCAACAAATCAGTTATCAGAGATTTTTTTCTGACGCACAACGGATAATAACTCTCGGATTCAGCCGAACATGCGATGGGGATACAAGCAACGGATTAAAGATAACGTCGCAAGCAGTGCAGTCGGCAGTTTCAATTCTAAGAATGCTAAGTCTTTTTTTTAACACTCGTTCTTATTGCTCAAGATTATATTAGTCTTGATTTTGGAGCTCCTCAAAGTGACTGACAAGCGAAACGCAGTTTAGATACTTGATGTGTTTATCCCCATCAAAGTCAATTGATTTCAGTACTAATTTAGCAACCAACATTTATAAGCGTAGCCCTTCTACTGGTGTATAACCCACACGAAGCAATATTCCAAAAACAAATCGTAATTTCATGCACAAAAACTGGTCTGTTCAAATGGTTCTGAGCACTATGGGACTTAACATCTGAGGTCATCAGTCCCCTAGAACTTAGAACTACTTAAACCTAACTAACTAAGGACATCACCCACATCCCTACCCGAGGTAGGATTCGAACCTGCGACCGTAGCTGTCGCACGGTCCCAGACTGAAGCGTCTAGGTCCGCTCGGCCACTGCGGCCGGGAACTGGTCTCTTAATTAGCGTATTTCAAACCTACAATTATGGATAAAGCGATGTAAGGAGGGCCCATATATCATCAAGTGTCATTTCCCGTCGTAACCTTATTGGCATAAATACTTGTGAAACAGGCAGGCCCTTGGCAGTCGCATTTCAGTGAATTACAACACAGATTGAGTAAGTTATCCGGATGACTGGGTGTTGTGTGATGTCCTTAGGTTAGTTAGGTTTAAGTAGTTCTAAGTTCTAGGGGACTAATGATCATAGATGTTAAGTCCCATAGTGCTCAGAGCCATTTGAACCATTTTTTAAGATATCAGATCTCAATAATAAGGCAATAAAAACATGTAGGCGTTGATTAATAAGAGTTACAGCTAACACAAATTATGAAATAATTCTTAATTCAATTAAAACAAAAGGGCAGGCCTCGAATAAAAACAGCTTCAGTTAAGTAAAATTACCAAATAGAGAACACGCAGGCCTTCAATGATAACAAATTAAGTGACATCGTCTAATAGGAAACAGTCAGGCCTTTCTTAATAACAGCTTCAGTTAAGCAAAATAACCAAATTCAAATAGGCAGGCTTCAATAATAACAGCTTCAGTTAAGCAAAATAACCAAATGAGAAACAGGCAGGTCTTCAATGATAACAGGTTCAGTTAAATAGAATTACCAAATGAAAAAACGCAGGTGTTCTTTAAGAACAGTTTCAGTTAAGTGAAATTACAAAATAGAAAACAGGCAAGCCTTCTTTAATAGCAGCTTGAGTTAGATGAAATCATCAAATAGAAAACAGGCAGGCCTCCTTCAATAACAGTTTCAGTTATATAAAATTACTAAATGGGAAACAGGCAGGTCTACTTTAGTAACAGCTTCCATTAAGTAAAATTACAGAATAGAAAACAGGCATGCTTTCAATGATAAGAGCTATAGTTAAGTGAAATTACCAAATACCAACAGCAGGACTTCAATATTAACAGCTTCAGTTAGGCCTTCATGAATAACTGCTTCAGCAAGATTTTGAATTGCCTCCTCACAAGGGGTGTACCAGGAGGCTTATACGCAAGGAGCACAAGACTACACCAAATAGGAAAGCCAAGAAAGGGTACAACGAGAGGACCGGCCTTCCAAAGCCCTTTTCGTTGGCTACAGACCGGCAAAAGAAATAATGATGCAGCAAGGTTAATTACGTGAAAGCAACGATAACTATGTTATAAAAATGTTATATCCGCGATATTGCAAGGTACCGCCTCTACAACGACGGCGAAACGCCCGAAAGAAATATAGGCTGCAAACCCAATTACATAGCATGAGAAATTTCAAATTTTGATACCCAATTCACCTCCTAAGCCAATACAATTAACAGAGCGATGACGTCTGCAATGCCCGAAAGTATCTCGAAACCAACATCCGCCCGTGTTACAGGAGAAAGGAAGTTACCTGGTGTTCGAAGACGTTTGGCAGGGAGGTCGCCTAAAACCCATCTAGGTACGGCGAGACTACATGGGGAGGGGGGGGGGCGGATGTCCGGCCACAGCGTAGGAAAACAGACAACCAAGGCCTGAATCGGCTCAGGAAAAGGAAACAACTTCCACTATTATAGAATTAGCTGGTGATGAAATAGATTAGCTAAAAAATCGCAGTGATCGGAACAGACCTATAGATATCAATAACGAAATAACAGTTAAGACCTCAAGATCGGAGACTTAAATGAAGTTCACGAATCGAAACTGAAGCTTGCCGATTCCAAAGAGGGCCCGGATCTCAGGACATCGAAACTGGCTTCAACTCTCTCCTCGGAGTTCCACGTCCCAGAGCTGGTTGGCCAGATCACGCACGAAGACGCCATTGTAAGTCAGCCACGGTCTCCAATCGGCCCACGAATATGCTTCAGTCCAGAACCGATCGACTGCTACGGTCGCCGGTTCGAATCCTGAATCGGGTATGGATGTGTGTGTCGTCCTAAAGTTAATTAGGTTTAAGTAGTTCTAAGTTTTAGGGGTCTGATGAGCTCAAATGTTAAGTCCCTTAGTGCTCAGAGCCATTTGAACCAATATGCTCAGCAAGCACACGCCGGACTCTGCGCTCAAAACGCTTGCGCCTTCCTCAACGGGAGGACCTCTCAAACCGTCCTCCTCGCTCCGTTACCTCTCCGTGACTCGCCACGTCACAACACGCCCCGTCCCCATCAACAACCTAGTGGCCCCAAACCAGAGGGACATCACACGACAGATCGAGCTAATGGCGCCAGGCATTCGCAAGGCGACGCCATCAACCCCGCCACGGCTCAATATTCTCTTAAGGAACAGTGAAATTAGGTGGGTAAAACTTAATTTAGTACAGCCAGCTTTATGAGAATCTGAGGGACAAGACAGACGCTAGATGGCGTGCTCACATTCATACAAAATGCATCTTTTCCAGGCCGACTTACTGAACGCTCGATAGAAGCTAGAGAGCACAAGGTAGTACCGGAGAGGTTCTCCTAATTGGGTTGTTGTCATCAACCAGCAACACCTAGAAGGTTACAAAAATATAAAAATCGTTTACTGGCAGTAAGTTTCCACAAACTTACGTGACCATTTAGTTAGGTATAAATGAGCTCGAGGGACTGCTTGGATAGCATTCTAACAGGATAAGTATTCATCATATGACACTGTTCAGTAAGCGAAAAAATCGGTTACTATCCCTAAATTCTTAGGATGTGCATTAATCTACATTCGCCTATGCATTCTGGTACTGACTGAACTCACAATAGCCGGCCGCTGTAGCCGAGCGGTTGTCGGCGCTTTAGTCTGGAACCGCGCTGCTGCTATGGTCGCAGGTTCGAATCCTGCCTTGTGCATGGATGTGTGTGATGTCCTTAGGTTAGGTCTAAGTATTTCTAAGTCTAGGGGACTTAGAGCCATTTGAACCATCTGAACTCACAAGAGAGAGATCTATTCATCAACCAGGTTCAGGAAAGGTCAGCTCTAAGCTGACGGACGCGTAACGGGCAAGTACTCGGAAAAATTAGTCAATCTACGTAAACCAGGATGTCGGGAGATAATTCATGACATAACTGTGTCCGGATACGGATTGAACTTAGGGGAAAAAGATCTATGCATTAAACTCGTAAGCAAAGAGGTAGCTTTGAGGTAAGACACAGGTGGTGGGCTTTGCCTGAAAATCAGTTAAGTTTACACAAATAAATGAACACTAACATTTGGAGAGAATGAAGAGGTACGATGCAATGTGCGTATAATGAGACCATGCGAACTCTTCACAAGTAATCTATCTCATCTTTACACTACAAAGATTGCCACAAGACACCAGGTTTTAACGGTCACTCTTCCAAGACAAAGCACATTTCACGCGACTCTGCCAAAACCCGCAAATTTACCCCAGAAACTTAAAATTGCCAAAACTCGCGAGCCATATGCGTTATCACACGAGAAACTTCTCAAAGTTAATTGCAAACACAAACTGGCATGTTTTAATCAAACGCTTTGTCTATGGCGTCAGAACAAAGTAGCAAAGCGTATCTGCAACTTAACAGCTCCAAAAGAACAGTAAGAAACCCTCATCCAACGGCGCGCCACTAGCTAGGGTGAAAGGGGAGCTGTTACGAAATTCTCCACCTGCACTCAGCGTAACGATGTCTGACTGACCATTGTGTCTGGTTTCGCCTCAAGGGCTCGAAAAGTTAGGCTGACACTACGCGCCTACGACTCTACGAAACCTTCTGGATAGTTTGATCGTGTTTCAAGCCACGCATGTCCCCCCAATTACACATGTCCACAAACACACAAAGGGAATTTGAAGGAGAAAATCGGCTACATAACAGGGAAAAAAATTAATAAATACACACGCACTCTCCTTTACCAGAGGCGATGTGACTGATGCTACACCACTTTTAGAGCTGTCTTACCTGCCGTATTGCATCATTGAAAGACTAGCTAAGACACAGAGACCGTACAAAACCTTGCTCACTATTTAAATGCACACCCTTTCAATAACAAACACAATTGCATGCACATGTAATTTATTGCTTTGGGTTATCCTCTTCAGTTCGCGCGATATTCAAAGTTACAATATCCCAGATTACTGAGAACTGAGAGAGACATAGATAAAATAAGCACCTCCTGAGGGTATTTTCGTTCTGTCCTTGCAACTACAAGAAAATGTATGGTTTTTTTTCTCATCAGATGCGTTTCGCTATATTGAGGTAAAGCATCATCAATGATGTGTAATTAAAGATATTTATAATCTGACTTCTTTTTAAGACAGAAAAACAGTTCGTTAATAATATGATTTTCGCTTGGTCTCTCCCCTACATCGGAAAATGCCGTCTGTTAGCACATCTTTGGTGTTTTTCTTCATTAGATGCTGATACTTCTAGTCTCGCTTTGAGTTGTTCTGCAGAGCTGTTCATTTCTCATGTTTTACACGGCACACTTTTTCGGAAACCATTGTTTTCTGTTTATTTTTATACTTCTAAGTATCTGTTATGGTTCGTGTTTTATAGTGTTGCCAACGCACTGCCACTGGTTTGTCTTTGACCTACACTCCTTTTTCTTGTATTTCTGTTGACTGTATGTGTGCAATTCTTTTTAATTATGTTGCTGTGTATTTACATACTGTGTAGGGTAGTGAAGGAGTAGTGATTTTCTTTTCCTTGTGGGAGATGGAGAAGTCATGATGAGTGGGCATAACCGTTTAGTAGTGTGAGGGAGCGTGGACTGGAGGAGGTGAGAAGCAAGAAGTGAAACGATTTTGGGAGGGGAGGGGGGTTGGGTGGGAGAGGGTGAAGGAATGCGTTCAAGAATTGTATAGCAGCTACGGTCAATATGGCCACACAAATGAAGAAAATGAACAATGCTTTTATTCTTAACAATAAAACTTTTGCCAGCGCTAGTTAAGATTATATCTGTTTATGTAATGCTATATGCGTTTTTGGAAATAATTATCATTTTCAAATGCGTTTATTTATTACAGTACTGACTGCCGAGTTTCAATTCCTGCTGCATGCTGGAAACTACATTGCGATGCCCACACGTACAAACATTTTGTCTTTGTACTACAGATTTCACGAAATGTGAAAGTACTACTACCTGTTGTTGTTGTGGTCTTCAGTCCTGAGACTGGTTTGATGCAGCTCTCCATGCTAATCTATCCTGTGCAAGCTCCTTTATCTCCCAGTACCTACTGCAACCTACATCCTTCTGAATATGCTTAGTGTATTCATCTTTTGGTCTCCCTCTACGATTTTAACCCTCCGCGCTGCCCTCCAGTGCTAACTTTGTGATCCCTTAATGCCTCAGGACATGTCCTACCAACCGATCCCTTCTTCTAGTCAAGTTGTGCCACAAACTCCTCTTCTCCCCAATCCTATTCAATACCTCCTCATTAGTTACGTGATCTACCCACCTAATCTTCAACATTTTTCTGTAGCACCACATTTCGAAAGCTTCTATTCTCTTCTTGTCCAAACTATTTGTTGTCCATGTTTCACTTCCATACATGGCTACACTCCATACAAATACTTTCAGAAACGCCTTCCTGACACTTAAATCTATACTCGATGTTAACAAATTTCTCTTCTTCAGAAACGCTTTCTTTGCCATTGCCAGTCTACATTTTATATCCTCTCTACTTCGACCATCATCAGTTATTTTGCTCCCCAATTAGCAAAACTCCTTTACTACTTTAAGTGTCTCATTTCCTAATCTAATTCCCTCAGCATCACCCGATTTAATTCGACTACATTCCATTAACCTCGTTTTATTTTTGTTGATGTTCATCTTATATCCTCCTTTCAAGACACTGTCCATTCCGTTCAACTGCTCTCCCAAGTCCTTTGCTGTCTCTGACAGAATTACAATGTCATCGGCGAACCTCAACATTTTTATTTCTTCTCCATGGATGCCCACACGTACAAACATTTTGTCTTTGTACTACAGATTTCACGAAATGTGAAAGTACTACTACCTGTTGTTGTTGTGGTCTTCCGTCCTGAGACTGGTTTGATGCAGCTCTCCATGCTAATCTATCCTGTGCAAGCTCCTTTATCTCCCAGTACCTACTGCAACCTACATCCTTCTGAATCTGCTTAGTGTATTCATCTTTTGGTCTCCCTCTACGATTTTTACCCTCCGCGCTGCCCTCCAGTGCTAACTTTGTGATCCCTTAATGCCTCAGCACATGTCCTACCAACCAATCCCTTCTTCTAGTCAAGTTGTGCCACAAACTCCTCTTCTCCCCAATCCCAACCACTGCTTCCCTTTCATGCCCCTCGACTCTTATAACTGCCATCTGGTTTCTGTACAAATTGTAAATAGCCTTTCGCTCCCTGTATTTTACCCCTGCCACCTTAAATTCCCACCTATTTGCAGTTTCTTCAGTTTTAACCTTCAGTTCATAACCAATATATTGTGGTCAGAGTCGACATCTGCCCCTGGAGATGTCCTACAATTTAAAACCTGGTTCCTAAATCTCTGTCTTACCATTATATAATCTATCTGATAACTTTTAGTATCTCCAGGATTCTTCCATGTATACAACCTTCTTTTATGATTCTTGAACCAAGTGTTAGCTATGATTACTACTACCTATGTATTTTTATGTTCTACAATGCAGAAACCAAGACATGCTAACCATCACTTGTACAGTTAGTTTTTGCAAGGGAAAAGACGCAAATATAATCAGATAAGACACAGAGATATAAAGGTAAAGATTGGCTACAGATCTAATCAATTATTTGTACAGCCTCCAGTAATTTGTCCATTCTGGTACCCATTTGTATAAGTTTATCCTTCAAAGAAGAGAGATCCAGATAACTCTGGTACAGGAAGTGAGATAACGGGAATAATACGTTACTTCCGTATTTCCAGAGGAGCTGTCAAACTGTTTCCACTTGAAGGATACAAAACATTTTAGCGTCTGTGTTGAAGTCTGGAGATATTACATTGTTTATTCAGAGTTTTATGAATAGCAGAACAGGTGAATTTTGATGTTGTTTACGCCGTTGTAACTTTTATGTTCGCACCAGAACGAGAATGTGAAGTTACGACAGTATTCGAAAACATTTCTGTCTTGCTGAAACTGTAGATTCGCACATACGTCGCGGACCATAAAATTCGTGTAACTCATAAACTAATTCACAGTATTAGCCGAGAAAATTGCCATGGTACCTAGAGACCGAACGTTTTATGTAATCAAAAAGTTACAGTATTTTAGCTGAGCAGCAAATCGGAAAGGTAAAACTTAATCGAAAGGTCTTTGACAAGTCTCTTGAAAGGAAGCGATTGTAAGTTTGAAACCGAACACACAAACGTAACAAAATGGAAAATTTCTCCGACTACCAACCGACCTTTCATAGGGCAATCAATATAAATGGTACTTGGTTACAGCTAGCTGCCACACTTGCTTGACAGTGGCAAGCATGGACTTAATTTGATGAGTCACAGACTCCATGGACACATCGCCCATTTCATGATGAAAATTTATAGATGTTGGAGACAGGTTGGCTCGTTTTATCTCGCGCTATAGCATATTATCTAGAACAGAGATTCATTAACAGTTGTAGAAGTAACCTCAGGCGTGCCCTGGGGAAGTGCTTTGGGACCCTTGCTGTTCATGACGCATATTAATGGAAATAATGAGCTTACAGGCAATTCTAACAGTAATCACAGACTTTTTGCAGATGATGTAATTGTCTGTAATAAGGTACCGCCTGAAAAAAAATTGTACAAATATTTAGTCGAATCTTGATAATATTTCAAAATGGTGCAAGGATTGACAACTTACTTTAAAAATTCAGAAACGTAAAATCTTGCGCTTTACAAAAAGAAAAAACGTAGTATCCTGTGATTACAAAAACAATATCAATTAGTCACAGTTTGTATCGGTCAACTCTACAAATACCTGGGTGTAACAAATTGCAGAGATATGAAATGGAAGGATCAGACAGTCTCAGTCGTAGGTAAAACAAGTGGTAGACTGCTGTTCATTGGTAGGATACAGGAGAAATGCTGTCAGTTTACAAAGGAAATTTTATGCAAAACACTTGTGCGCTCCATCGTAGGATATTGCTCGTGAATGTGGGTCCGTGCCAGATGGGACTAACAGGGGATATTGAATATACACAATGAAGGGGCGGCACAAATGGTCACAGGTTTGTTGGACCACGGGGGAGTGACGTCACGGAGATGCTAAGAGAACTGCACTGACAGACGCACGAGGTAAATGCAAATATACTAGAAATTTTCTAGAACCAACTTTAAATGATGAATCTAGGAATATTTTACAACCCCTACGTATTGCCCCGTAGGGGTCGCGAAGACGAATGGTTCAAATGGCTCTGAGCACTATGGGACTTAACATCTGAGGTCATCAGTCCCCTAGAACTTAGTACCATTTAAACGTAACTAACCTAAGGGCATCACACACATCCATGCCCGAGGCAGGATTCGAACCTGCGACCGTAGCGGTCGCGAGGTTCCAGACTGAAGCGCCTAGAACCGCTCGGCCACACCGGCCAGCCGCGAAGACGAGATGAGACTAATTACAGCATTCCTGGAGGCCTTAAAGTACTCATTCTTCCTGCGCTTCGTACATGAATAGATCAGGAAAAAGTCCTAATAACTGGTACAATGGCAAGTACTCTTTACGGTGCACTTTACAGTGTGCTGGACCGAGAGTCCAACTCGTGACCTTCGCCATTTGCTCTACCGACTGAGCTACCCAACCACAACTCAAGACCCATTCTCACAGCTTTAATTCTCCCACTACCTTACCCGCTACCTTCTCAGTTTCACAGAAGCTCTCCTGCGAAACTTGCAAGATTAGTACTCCAGGAAGAAAGGATACTGCGAGCACATGACTTGTCCACAGCCTGGTGAACGTTTCCAGAATGAAGTTTTCGCTCTACATTGGAGCGTGTGCTGATATTAAGCTTCCTGAAAGATTAAAACTATGTGTTGGACCAAGACTCGAAATCAAGACCCTTGCTTTTCGCGAGCAAGTGCTCTACCGACTGAGCTAACCAAGCACGATTCACGATCAGTCCTCACAGCAGTAATTCCGCCAGTATCTCATCTCCTACCTTCCAAAGATCACAGGAGATCTTCTACAAAACTTGCAATATTAGCACTTCTGGAAGAAAGGATACTGCGAAGACATGGTTTAGCCACAGCCTATGGGATGTTTCCAGAACAGAGCACTTGCCAGCGAAAGGCAAAGGTCCTGTGTTCGAGTCTCGGTCGAGCACACAGTTTTTATCCGCCAGGAAGTCTCACATCAATGCACATCCCGCTGCCGAGGGAAATTTCATTCTGGAAACATGCCCCAGCTGTGGATAAGTCATGTATTCGCAATATCCTTTCTTCGAGAAGTGCTAGCCTTGTAAGTTTCACATGAGAGCTTCTGTAAAACTTGGAAGGTAGCAGGTAAGGTACTGGCAGAATTAAAGCTGTGAGAACAGGTCGTGAATTGTGCTTAGGTAGCGTGTGCGGTTAGAAGACTGACTGCCCTCTGTGATAAAAAGACTTAGTGAAGGAATCAACGATGAACTTTAACGAGTGTCATGTGGCGTCAGCCCAGACCAAAGCCCACGAACAATAACGAACAAAACGATGACGGGAAAAAAATTGCTAGAGCACTTGTCCGCGAACGGCGAACTTTCCGAGTTCGAGTCTTGGTCCGGCACACAGTCTTAACCTGCCAGAAATTTTCAAATCAGTTTACATTCCGCTGCAGATGGAAAATTTCATTCTGCATTTTACAGTTTGCAGAGCACAGATGCATATATAAATGTAGACGTAGATATACGATTCAGCCGGCCGCGGTGGCCGAGCGGTTCTAGGCGCTTCAGTCCGGCACCGCGCGACTGCTACGGTCGCAGGTTCGAATCCTGCCTTGGGCATGGATGTGTGTCATGTTCTTAGGTTAGTTAAGTTTAAGTAGTTATAAGTTCTAAGGGACTGATGACCTCAGATGTTAAGTCCCATAGTGTTCAGAGCCATTTTTTATACGATTCAGATTATAAATTTCGCCGCCCAGTCGATGTAGTGGATGTAGTGAATATCTGCGAGAAATTCATCCACATCAGCAGCTGTATGCGGACGAAACGGAACCTCAGTCGACTGCAAGGTCATGAGAGACGAAGCACAAGCTCGGATTGTTTCTGGGATAGGGATGGAAATCGACCGTGTCCTTTCAAAGGAAACGCGCCTCATTTTCCTTGAGCGATTTAGGGAAATCACGAAAAACCTTAACCGGCGTGATCTGACGCTGATTTGAAACGTTGACCTCCTAAATGCGAGTCCAGTGACACAACCACTGCGTCACCTCACTCCTTGGAGACGGACGAGCATTGTCCTCCGCGACGAGGACGTCTTCTCCCTAGAAATGTCAATCTATTCCCCGTACACGTACAATTTGAAATGAATTATCAAGAAAAATTAAAATTGCAAAGTCTAGTACAGATTCAGTAGGCGAGTAATAAATAGTACTTAAGCAAAATCGGATGAATATTAAATACAGCGTGAACCAAATATGATATGTTGCTGAACCAGGTCATATTATTTGTTACACGTGCAACTTTGGGGGAGGGTGATGGCAGCGTAGAAACAGGTAGAATTCCTCACAGTTACTCCCAGATTTACAAGCGACGGTTTCTCCAACGAATCGCGATAGTTGTGCCCGCGATGCCACAAACTAACTATTGTGGTCGCTTGAATCTCATGCTGGCTCCATGTTGACATCAAGTTATTACCAGAGACGTCACTGCTATGGTCTTCCTGTCCTGGAACTAGTTCCCTGTTCACATTTCTTCCACCGGCATACAAGACCCCTCACCCCTATAGCTGTCCGCCTGCTTAGCTGAGTGTAACGTGTTTCCATCACGTTCGAATCCCGGACGGGTTGACGTGTTGGAGATTTTCTCCTATTGTGGACTGGGTGTTGTCGTCCTCATCATCACCGACATGCAAGTCGTCCAGTGTGGAGTCACCTGCGAAAAGACTTGCAACTCGGCGGCCCAACTTCCCCAGACGTGGTCTCCCGGCCATCAATGCCACACGATCATTTCATTATTACCCCCATAGCTGGCACATTCAGGCAGCACTATGGTTAGTTGAAGTGTAGGTGGCAAGAGTGCTGTTGTCTGTTGGGACGGTTCCCGGAGGGCTATAAGTGGAAGCGTCGTTGGCGTTGTAACCAAAAGTGACAGCGATGTGTTGGTCTCGATCACGTGAGGTTGCCTTAGAACCTTTGGGAGGGCCAGCTGACCGGGTCATCAATCCCCTAGAACTCAGAACTACTTAAGCCTAACCAACCTAAGGACATCACACACATCCATGTCCGAGGCAGGATTCGAACCTGCGACCGTAGCGGTCGCGCGGTTCCACACTGAATCGCCTAGAACCGCTTGGCCACACCGGCCGGCAGACCCCAGAAGGGATGAAACACATTTATCGCCCATGACTTGCTGATCGTCACTGGCGCCTACACTCATCGCGGCCGAACGTGTGCGAAAAGGCTTCTGGGAGGAACCGCGGCTGCGATAAATCTTTACTGTGTCTTAGAGCCCTTTCTAAGGCCTTGAAATGCCTCTTCAACGCATCTTTAACGATTATCTTACTGTTCTGGTATTCCAAGGCGACCATGGAGTCCGCTGTGCAAAATAATATCCCAAGGGCACCTCTGTGTCTATGTTTTAAACATCAGCAAACCACACGGCTCAAAACAAAGGAACAATTCGACTGCGACTAGTCTAATGCAGTGCTTTCACTATATTTGAATTAGGTGCCTATTACAAAAATGTACCTTTAATATACTGAGTAGTACCTCAAATATGCGGAATATCCAGTTAAAACTGGTGGGGATTACTTGATGACATCTATAGCAACTGTTCACTTTTCTCTTTTCATCTTCATTTTTTATTTATTCCGACTTGGTATGTCTGACTGGATACCAGTGTTAAATTCACAACCAACCCCATGAGACTCACTAGTGAAATCCGATACTTGTATAGTTAGCTGCTGTTTTGTTGACCCCTTCAGTGGTGACGTTCATCTCTGGAGGGAGACGTTTACATAGAATGAAATACGACCCTTGTTATATTTTCCATCGCTCCTTACCAGCGAACGCTATGCAGTATCTACTTCCGGATCGCGTGCCTTTGTTCTTTCACCTCTAGCCTCCAGCAAGATGAATGTATTTTTAAACTACAGAAACAGTTCTATCACTCCAGAGTTGGTCGCTTCACTATGTGGACACGATGGTGCTTGTACGACTTCCAGGTCGTCTGTCCCAATCCTCTAGACTGCGTTTTGAGACACTCTCGTGTGAGATGTGTGTCCTGAGACCCAGCTAACACCAATGTGTGTTGTGAAGCTTCTAGTGTGTCTGAGTAACAGGAAGTTTCAGTCAGACTTACATTCAATTTCTAAAGCGCCCCTTCTCCATGGAGGGGCTAGCTGAAACAACGATCACGTTGTATGTATCAATATCTCTAGTAGACAACAGTATCTCACGTTCACTAGTTCGTCGTCACAGTAGCACTGTCCACGGCAGCTTTTATACTCCGTGCATCCTCTGCAACAGCGAGCAACCATTGCAACACCTGGAAACAAGATTTAAACTTGACAGGAGTTAAACTGTCCCACACAATGAAGGCACAGATGGAACTGCACGGGGAATCACGGCACAGTGCTGTATGTGTGACCTTTAACGCTACATGTATAATACTTTGCAACAGTTAATGTATGTGTAATACACTGACGGGAAAAATCGCAGCACCAAGAAGCAGCTGTGTGATACAAACGAAAGGTGTTTGACTTGTATCTACCTCTGAAAGATGATGTCTATTCACATTTCACGCCAATCGCTTAAGAGTGGCACTGATAGCGCCACTATGACGGTGCCAATAGGTTTCTTTTAAATACACGCTGTAACGGTCGTGAGCACTTGTTACGTATGAGACTGGATGTGGTGAGTTGATGTAAGACAAGAACGTCTTTAAGGGGCCATTATTAACCGCTCACTTAGTTTGAACCAGAACATATAATAGGGCTACGAGAAGCTGCATGTTCCTTCTGCGATGCTGCAGAAAGACTTGGCAGGAATGTACCCACTGTTCACGATTGCGAGAATGTACGGTCGCAAGGGGACCGGGTTCCGGACGACCACGTGGCATGCCGAGAGGGACGACCATAGTGTTCTAAATACGGGTCTGGCACATTGCACTGCATCTGCAGCAGCAATTATAGCAGCAGTTTGCACCACAGTGACACAACGAACTGTAACTAATCAGTTTCGTCAAGGACAGCTTCGAGCCAGAAGCCCTGTTGTATGCATTCCACTGACACCAAACCACCACCGTCTGCGTCTTCAGTGGTATCGAGTGAGAGCACTTTGGAGGGCATGGTGAAGGTCTGTTGTGTTTTCTGAGGAAATCCGGTTCCGTCTCGGTTCCAGTGATGGCCGTGTATTGGTTAGAAGAATGCCAGTTAAGGGCCTACATCCAATCTCTCCATAATCTAGGCACACTGGACTTCTGCCTGGAATTATGATCTCGGGCGCGACTTCGTATGACAGCAGGAGCGCTCTCGTGGTTATCCCTCGCACCTGACAGCAGAGTTGTACGTCAGTCTGGTGATTCGACTTGTTACGCTGCCAATTATGAACAGCATTCTAGTGTGTGTTTTCCAACACGCTAACTCTCGGCCACATGCTGTTGTTGTACCCCAACATGCTCTACAGAGTATCGACATGCCTTGGCCTGCTCAATCACCAGACCCGTAACCAATCGAGAACATTTGGAACATCATCGGACGACAGCGTCAGCCACAGTCAGCATTAGCCGTCCCCGTATTGACCGGATAAGTGCAATAGCCGTCCCTCAAACTGACATCCGGCACCTTTACAACACAATGCAGCCACGTTTGCAGTTTGTGACAGGTTTGTTCGCATCAGAATCGACAGAAAACCAACACAACAACAATATTTCTGATATACATGCCGACGTCGGAAGCTTAAGATAAAGAGATAGAGAAAGTACACTATGGCCATTAAAATTGCTACACCAAGAATAAATGCAGATGATAAACGGGTATTCATTGGACAAATATATTATACTAGAACTGACATGCGATTACATTTCCACGCAATTTGGGTGCATAGATACCGGGAAATCAGTACCCAGAACAACCACCTCTGGCCGTAATAACGGCCTTGATACGCCTGAGCATTGAGTCAAACAGAGCTTGGATGCCGTGTACAGGTACAGCTGCCCATGCAGCTTCAACACGATACCACAGTTCATCAACAGTAGTGACTGGTGTATTGTGACGAGCCAGTTGCTCGGCCACCATTGACCAGATGTTTTTAACTGGTGAGAGATCTGGAGAATGTGCTGGCCAGGGCAGCAGTCGAAAATTTTCTGTATCCAGAAAGGCCCGTACAGAACCTGCAAAATGCGGTCGTGCATTATCCTGCCTAAATGTAGGGTTTCGCAGGGATCGAATGAAGGGTAGAGCCACGGGTCGAAACACATCTGAAATGTAACGTCCACTGTTCAAAGTGCCGTCAATGCGAACAAGAGATGACCGAGACGTGTAATCAATGGCACCCCATACCATCACGCCGGGTGATATGCCAGTATGGCGATGACGAAAACAGGCTTCCTATGTGCGTTCACCGCGATGTCGCCAAACACGGATGCGACCATCGTGATGCTGTAAACAGAGCCTGGATTCATCCGAAAAAATAACGCTTTGTCATTCGTAGTCGAGTGCACCATCGCAGGCGTCCCTGTCTGTGATGCACCGTCAAGGGTAACCGCAGCCATGGTCTCCGAGCTGATAGCCCATGCTGCTGCAAACGTCGTCGAACTGTTCGTGCAGATGGTTGTTGTCTTGCAAACGTCCCCATCTGTTGACTCAGGGATCGAGACGTGGCTGCACGATCCGTTACAGCCATGCTGATAAGATGCCTGTCATCTCGACTACTAGTGATACGAGGCCGTTGGGATCCAGCACGGCGTTCCGTATTACCCTCCTGAACCCACCGATTCCATATTCTGCTAACAGCCATTGGATCTCGACCAACGCAAGCAGTAATGTCGCGATACGATAAACCGCAATCGCGATAGGCTACAATCCAACCTTTATCAAAGTCGGAAACGTGGTGGTACGCATTTCTCCTCTTTACACGAGGCATCACAACAAGGTTTCACCAGGCAACGCCGGTCAACTGCTATTTGTGTATGAGAAATCGGTTGGAAACTTTCCTCATGTCAGTACGTTGTAGGTGTCGCCACCGGCGCCAACCTTGTGTGAATGCTCTGAAAAGTTAATCATTTGCATATCACACCATCTTCTTCCTGTCGGTTAAATTTCGCGTCTGTAGCACGTCATCTTCGTGGTGTAGCAATTTTAATGGCCAGTAGTGTATATGAGGATATTGAAAGGGTAACAGTGTACATAAAGGATGAAGAAAATCTAACAGTCATGGGGGGACTGGAATGCAGTAGTAGGGGAAGGAGTAGAAGATTACAGGAGAATTTGGGCTTAGGACAAGGAATGAGAGCAAGACAGACTAACTGAGTTCTGTAAAAAATTTCAGCTAGTAATAGCAAATACTCTGTTCAAGAATCACAAGAGGAGGAGGTATACATGGAGAAGGCGGGGTGATACGGGAAGATTTCAATTAGATTGCGTAATCAGACACTGGATTGTAAGGCGTATCCAGGAGCGGGTACAGACTCAGATCACAATGTAGTAGTGATGAAAAGTAGGCTGAAGTTTAAGAGATTACGCAGGAAGAATCAATACGCAAAGAACTGGGATATGGAAGTACTAAGGAATGACGAGATACGCTTGAAGTTCTCTAAGGCCATAGATATAGCAATAAGGAATAGGTCAGTAGGTAGTACAGTTGAAGAGGAGCGGACATCTCTAAATAGGGCAATCACAGAAATTGGAAAGAAAAACGTAGGTACAAATAACGTAACCGTGAGGGACTATGAGTAAAAGAAGAAATAATTCAGTTCACCGATGAAAGAAGGAAGTAAAACTAAGTTCATGGAAATTCAGAAATACAGAAAAACAAGTCGTTGAAGAATGAAATAAATAGAAAGTGGAGAGAAGCTAAGAGGAAATGGCTTCATGAAAAATGTGAATAAATCGAAAAAGAAATGATTATCGGAAGGACTTACTCAGCGTATAGGAAAGTCAAGCTCCGGTGAAATTAAAAGCGACGGTGGTAACATTAAGAGGACAACGGGAATGGCACTGTTGAATGCAGAGGAGAGAGTGGATAGGTGGATAGAATGCATTGAAGGCCTCTATGAGAGGAAAGACTTGTGTGATGTGATAGAGGAAGAAACAGGAGTCAGTTTAGAAGAGATAGGGGATCCAGTGTTAGAATCAGAGTTTGAGAGAGCTTTGGAGGACTTAAGATCAAATAAGGCGGAAGGGATACATAATATTTCATCAGAATTTCTCAAATCATTGGAGAAGTGGCAACAAAACAACTATACATGTTGGTGTGTAGAATGCATTAGTCCGGTGACATACCATCTGGCTTTCGGAAAAATATTATTCACACAATTCCTCAGTGCGAAAGAACTGACAAGTACGAATTATCGCACTTTTAGATTAACAGCTCGTGTATAGAAGTTCCTAACAAGAATAATATACAGAAGAATGGAAAAGGAAATTGAGGACGTGTCTGGATTCAGGAAAGCTAAAGGCACACCAAAACAGCAATTCTGACTTTTCAGTTGATAATGGAAGCAAGACTAAATAAAAAATCAAGACACGTTCATAAGAATTGTCGACCTGGAAAAAGCATATGACAGTGTAAAATGCTGCGAAATGTTCGAAATTCTGAGAAAAATACGGGTAAACTATAGGGAGAGACGGGTAAAATACAATATGTACAAGAGCCAAGAGGGAATAATAAGAGTGGACGATCATTTACATCTACATCCATAATCCGCAAGCCACCTGACGGTGTGTGGTGGAGGGTACTTTGAATACCTCTATCGGTTCTCCCTTCTATTCCAGTCTCGTATTGTTCATGGAAAGAAAGATTGTCGGTATGCCTCTGTGTGGGCTCTAATCTCTCTGATTTTATCCTCATGGTCTCTTCGCGAGATATACGTAGGATGGAGCAATATACTGCTTGACTCCTCGGTGAGGGTATGTTCTCGAAACTTCTACAAAAGCCCGTACCGAGCTACTGAGTGTCTCTCCTGTAAAGTCTTCAACTGGAGTTTATCTATAATCTCCGTAACGCTTTCGTGATTACTAAATGATCCTGTAACGAAGCGCGCTGCTCTCCGTTGGATCTTCTCTATCTCTTCTATCAACCCTATCTGGTACGGATCGCACACCGGTGAGCAATATTCAAGCAGTGGGCGAACACGTGTACTGTAATCTACTTCCTTTGTTTTCGGATTGCATTTCCTTAGGATTCTTCCAATGAATCTCTGTCTGGCATCTGCTTTACCGACGATCAACTTTATATGATCATTCCATTTTAAATCACTCCTAAAGCGTACTCCCAGATAATTTATGGAATTAACTGCTTCCAGTTGCTGACCTGCTATATTGTAGCTAAATGATAAAGGATCTTTCTTTCTATGTATTTGCAGCAAATTACACTTGCCTACATTGAGATTCAATTGCCATTCCCTGCACCATGCGTCAATTCGTTGCAGATACTCCTGCATTTCAGTACAATTTTCCATTGTTACAATCTCTCGATATACCACAGCATCATCCGAAAAAAGCTTCAGTGAACTTCCGATGTTGTCCACAAGGTCATTTATGTATATTGTGAATAGCAACGGTCCTACGACACTCCCCTGCGGCACACCTGAAATCACTCTTACTTCGGAAGACTTCCCTCCATTGAGAATGATATGCTGCGTTCTGCTATCTAGGAACTCTTCAATCCAATCACACAATTGGTCTGATAGTCCATATTTTCTTATTTTGTTCATTAAAATACTGTGGGGAACTATATCAAACGACTTGCGGAAGTCAAGAAACATGGCTTCTACCTGGGACCCCGTATCTATGGCCCCCTGAGCCTCGTGGACGAATAGCGCGAGCCGGGTTTCACACGATCGTCTTTTTCGAAACCCATGCTGATTCCTACAGAGTAGATTTCTAGTCTCCAGAAAAGTTATTATACTCGAACATAAGACGTGTTCCAAAATTCTACATCTGATCGATGAGACGAAAGGGATATGTGGAAAACACTGTAAAGTAAAATTGACATGATGATAGGACATCTGTTAAGACATCATGAACGAAGTGCTCGGTTATAAAGGGAATGTAGTCTTTCATCCCACTGTTCAATCGGTACACCGAGGAAGCAATAATGGTTATAAAAGAAAAGTTCAGGAGTGGAATTAAAATTATTTGTGAAAGGATATCAGTGATACGATTCATTGATAACATTGCTATCTTGAGTGAAAGTGAAGAATTATATGATCTCTTCAATGGAATGAACAGTCTAATGAGTACAGAATATGGACTGAGAGTAAATCGAAGAAACACAAAAATAATGAGAAATTGCAAAAATGACAACAGCGAGAAACTTAACATCAGGAGCCGGCCGGTGTGGCCAAGTGGTTAAAGGCGCTTCAGTCTGGAACCGCGCGACCGCTACGGTCGCAGGTTCGAATCCTGCCTCGGGCATGGATGTGTGTGATGTCCTTAGGTTAGTTAGGTTTAAGTAGTTCTAAGTTCTAGGGGACTGATGACCTCAGAAGTTAAGTCCCATAGTGCTCAGAGCCATTTTTTTTTAACATCAGGATTGATGGTCACAAAGTAGATGAAGTTAAGGAATTCTGCTACCTAGGCAGCAAGGAGAACATCGAAAACAACCACTGGCAAAAAGGACTTTCCTGGCCAAGAGAAGCCTGCTAGTATCAAACAGCCCTTAATTCGAGAAAGAAATTTCTGAGAATGTACTTCTGTAGCACAGCGTTGTATGGTAGTGAAACATGGACTATGGAAAACCGGAACGGAAAAGAATCGAAGCATTTGCGATGTGATGCTACAGACAAATGTTGAAAATTAAGTGGGGTGATGAGGTAAGGAATGCGGAGATCCTGCGCAAAATCTGAGACGAAAGGGATATGTGGGAAACACTGTCAAGGAAAATGGACATGATGATAGGACATCTGTTAAGACATCAAGGAATGACTTGCATTGTCCTAGAGGGAGCTTTAGAGAGCTAAAAACTGTAGAGGAAGTCAGACACTGAAATACATCCATCAAATAATTGAGGACATATGTTGCAAGTGTTACTCTGAGATGAAGTGGTTGGCACAGTAGAGAAATTCGTGTTGGGCCGCATCAAATCAGTCAGAAGATTGATGGCTCAAAATACAAAAATTACACCCTTATTCTCGCAACCCACTGACTCCTTTCCGTCCCACCGTTTCATCACCTTTGCTGCAGTCACCATCAAATCGGCTGTCACCAGTATATATCGAATCAACCAAGCCATTACCAAGGATACTCTCAACACATCTACCATTATAGTCCCCGTCTCAAGTATCCTGTTAACACTACCATTTTTACTCAAAAGATCTCCTTCTACAAATATTTCCCTGTTATTAAGATTTCCAGTTAAGTCAATTTCAGCATAAAACTTTAACCGCCACAGAAACATCACCACCACCTTGCACTAGCATGGTGCAACCCACGTGATTCTCAATATTCATTCCATGTCACATAACTTATCTTATTCAGTAAATATGATACCATCAACAACCTGCGTCACACACTGTCATAAAGCAACAACTCCACTACCATCCCTCCCCCATCAAGTCGTCCGACAACAATCCAATAATGCAACGACAAATAATCGTCCAAACGACCCAACAAAGACCCTTTATCAAAAAAACACCAAAAAATTGTATACTAATCCCAATAACACTCATTATATGAGGCCAACACCCTCCCCTTTTCCTTACACAATCACAGACATGCGAAACAAAATCTCTTTCACCCAGAATCCAACTTGATTCATTACAAAGTCATTACTCCTTAAATTGAAAATGTTCCATATACGACCTGCTCTCATGAAAAGCCTAACCCCATAAAATCTTTAAATCCTTACCCCCACATACAAACGTATTTTTCCAGTTGGATGAATATGAATACGTTCTTCTGTTAATAACTAACTCAGACATACAAACGAAAAATGAAGCGTTGAAGACCCAACACAAGCAGGATGGATCACAGCTGAAGTTTTCTAATAGCAGTTCCTCACAAAAGCCCCAGATAATTTGAATCTAAATGAAATCTTTTTACAGAAAAGACTGGTGTTGTAAGGAGATTAACCACCGTAATTGGATCCTCATATCGGTAACGAGAAGCCGGAACTGCGCATTCCAAGAACGTTGAACAAAATCTCCGTTTAATTGCATCATGTCTGCTATATACGAATAGCTCTTGAAAAGAGATTTAAATGAGTTCCCTCAGAATGGGAAGAGCACTCGTTGAGCACTGGTAGTAAAGGTATGAATAAAGAGTCTCCCGGGCCGGAATGCTAATTTATTTATAAGTCGAGTGAATGAAACGTGTGTAGCTCAAACAAACCAATCATTGTTAGGGTATGACAGCTACTTGTATTAGATAAGAGAAGGAACCAACACATTAAAGATTTATTTATCATATATTATTGTCAAGTGTAAAAGATGTTGGGTAGGAATTACTAACATCCGTACATTTGATAGTAATAGCAATGATAACAATAACACAAAAAAAAGGTTTATTAAGCTCAGCTTGTAGCCATATTTACAAATTACTTTTCCAACGTGCATGCAAAATGTGTTGTTCCACATCATTACGATTTATCATTCAAATGATTCATGGAACATGAAACTAATAGATTATCTAACATGACAGAACCTAGAATCATTTATAAAATAAACACATAGGTTATTAAACTGAACTAAACTCAGTCCGAACAGACCTTCGAAGGCCCAACTCTACCGACCGATCGCTGTGTCACCCTCAGCCCACAAGCGTCATTGGAGGCGGATGTGGAGGGGCATGTGGTCACCACACTGCTCTCCTGGCCGAACGTCAGTTTAGAAGCCCGTAGCCGCAACTACTCAATCAAGTAGCTCCTCAGTTTGCCTCACAGGGGCTGAGTGCGACCCGCTTGCCAACAGCGCTCGGCAGACTGGATGAAACACGTAGGTTAACCAATTGAAAATGTGAAGCTTATATGAAATAGTGAATGGCAACGTGGAAAGGTATTAAAGAGTGCCACACCTGTGTAGTTTCGATGAGTCCATCTAAAGGTCCCAAACACAGTTTATAAGGACTGACAGTAGTCACTGTGGAAAGAAATAGAATATAAAATTTTAATTACTACTGCTACAAACTAACTTTAACCAACAATCCTGCCGACAGTAGACACTCAGAAAGAGAACAAGTAAATTCCACATGAAATAACGCGAATCGTGAACACCGCGTCAGTGACAAAATTATAAACGTACTGTTGAAGACAGTTATTGAAATGTTGGCCACGAACCAACGAATTCTTTATGAGGAACGTAAACTTTACGTATCCCTAAGTTACACTTCATAAAATGTTGAAGAAGTCTCAATGCTATTGCTACATCAGCAAATAAAGTTTGAGATTTTAATATTTAACAGAGTGAAAAATCTCGCGCGAACTTATCACTTACCTCATTTAGCTTGAAATACGATTAAAAATTTCTCACAAAATTTCAGGGATGTTAATCTGATTTGAAGCTAGAACTACCTCATTAAAACATATTCCTTAAATTTATTGTAATTCAGAGAGTTCATTTTTAGAGTTCCGTACCTCACTCGGTAAAAACGGAACCCTTGCGATCGCTTTATTGTGTCACGTTTTTGATACCCGCAAACTCATCGAAACCTATAGGGTACTTCCCGTTGACCTACAATCATGAAATATGGTAAGAGTCGTGGTTTCACAGTACAAGCAAGGAAATAATTCATAAATTGTTAATTTATTGTCAGATTATACGAAAAATATTTTCTGTCAATTGTTATCTGACTGTCTGTCTGTCCGTCGTTTAAAAACCCTTTTTCTTATAAACTGATGGACGTATAAAGTTGAAATTCATGTCACATATAGCTGTGAAAAAATTAAGGTTTTAAGTCAATGGCCATTTGTGTCACATTTTTTAATACTTGAAAATACGCTATCAAAACCTATAGTGTACTTCCAGTTGACCTAGAATCATGAAATTTCGCAGGAAGCAAGGTTTCACAGTACAACTAAAGGAAAAAATCCGAAAATTGTTAAACTGTAATTATATCACATAAATAATATCTTTTTTTCATTAGGGCATTGAAATCTGGTGGTTTCGCAGTACAGAGCGGATCAGGTTATGGTTGTGGAAAGGGGCCAAGATCAGTTACTGTTAGTCGCACAAAATTCACAAACTTTATTTTTCTAAAAACATTTAATCACACATGCCCTTAAAGGCATTCAAAATAGTACAGCTGAAAGCCTGAACACAAGTTATTAAAACTGCTTTAAGGAATACACACGGCTGAAGGCCTTGCTTAAAAATATTTGACATAAAAGATCGGCTGAATGCCACACACTGAACATAGATCAACTAAAGGCTTAAGGCCTGGATTACAAGGATTTACAATATTGCAAAATTCCCCCTTTTAAAAAAAAATTAGTTGAAACAAGAATCTTCAAAGTTTAACTTAAGATGACTGAAGGCCTTATTTTAAAATTAAAACAAAGTAAATTAATAGGCGGCTGAAGGCCTCGCACAGTAATTGAGACAAAAATCACAATCTAAAAACAACAGAACAATGGTGCTGAGAAGTGTTCCAAGGGTCGGCCAGAGGAGGTAACTCTAACGTAAGGTTAGGTGAGATAGGCAGCCTAGAATAAGATTAAGTAATCAGATGGCAACCCGACCCAGGGACGGCTGAAGGACCAACCAACAACCTAATCAGTCCCCTTCCGCCAACCAATGGCACGACAACGGAAAATATCAGCCAAGCACGAAGATACCAGCAGCAGTACGTCTTCAAAATTGGCGTCTAACAGTGAAGGCACAATAACCACTCTAAAATATGAACAACACCGAGGCTGTCGAACTACACGCTGTGCCGGACAGCATCAACACGGCGAGGAAAACACACTGCCGGAAAACTATGCTAACGACCAGGACAGGTAACCGGAATGTTAACGGCCACAAGGCAGACGATACCGCTGGTGCACTTCACTAATAAATTATAATCATTTCAGAAGTTAAACACCATACAGGAAGTCGGCTGCAAAATTTTGCCGACTCCAGCACTCCATCACGTTGCTGCTTGTGGGAACAGCCCAGGAAGCAACAAACAGTAATCAACGAAGAGATGTCACAGCAGTTGAGGTTTCATAAGAGGTTCACTGATTATGCAACTCCAGTATGCAGGTTCGGTGGGCGACGAACTTTGCAGCTCTCACAGCTAGTGCCACACAACTCCGAAAGCGCGTGCATGCCGCCAGCGGCTCCAGCCTGACCTCACGCCACAGAGACTTCCCCGCTACTCCGTCGCAACCGACCGACTGCCTCACACACACCATGACACGGAAATACAGCTGCCACACCAAAGAAGGTACAGCAGTACTAGTATCGATAAACGCTGCTGCTGCCGCCACTGACGCAAGCAAGTGAGCAACTCCTTCAGGTAGTAACTGAGGGAGCAATAAGACGCCATTCGATGCTGACAAAATGCCAAAAAAGAAAAACAGTATCAGCGCGAGCCGACCACGGTTCAAGCATTTATTGCAATCATCGTCGCCCAAAAGAATAATACACTCCTGGAAAATGAAATAAGAACACCGTGAATTCATTGTCCCAGGAAGGGGAAACTTTATTGACACATTCCTGGGGTCAGATACATCACATGATCACACTGACAGAACCACAGGCACATAGACACAGGCAACAGAGCATGCACAATGTCGGCACTAGTACAGTGTATATCCACCTTTCGCAACAATGCAGGCTGCTATTCTCCCATGGAGACGATCGTAGAGATTCTGGATGTAGTCCTGTGGAACGGCTTGCCATGCCATTTCCACCTGGCGCCTCAGTTGGACCAGCGTTCGTGATGGACGTGCAGACCGCGTGAGACGACGCTTCATCCAGTCCCAAACATGCTCAATGGGGGACAGATCCGGAGATCTTGCTGGCCAGGGTAGTTGACTTACACTTTCTAGAGCACGTTGGGTGGCACGGGATACATGCGGACGTGCATTGTCTTGTTGGAACAGCAAGTTCCCTTGCCGGTCTAGGAATGGTAGAACGATGGGTTCGATGACGGTTTGGATGTACCGTGCACTATTCAGTGTCCCCTCGACGATCACCAGTGGTGTACGGCCAGTGTAGGAGATCGCTCCCCACACCATGATGCCGGGTGTTGGCCCTGTGTGCCTCGGTCGTATGCAGTTCTGATTGTGGCGCTCACCTGCACGGCGCCAAACACGCATACGACCATCATTGGCACCAAGGCAGAAGCGACTCTCATCGCTGAAGACGAAACGTCTCCATTCGTCCCTCCATTCACGCCTGTCGCGACACCACTGGAGGCGGGCTGCACGATGTTGGGGCGTGAGCGGAAGACGGCCTAACGGTGTGCGGGACCGTAGCCCAGCTTCATGGAGACGGTTGCGAATGGTCCTCGCCGATACCCCAGGAGCAACAGTGTCCCTAATTTGCTGGGAAGTGGCGGTGCGGTCCCCTACGGCACTGCGTAGGATCCTACGGTCTTGGCGTGCATCCGTGCGTCGCTGCGGTCCGGTCCCAGGTCGACGGGCACGTGCACCTTCCGCCGACCACTGGCGACAACATCGATGTACTGTGGAGACCTCACGCCCCACGTGTTGAGCAATTCGGCGGTACGTCCACCCGGCCTCCCGCATGCCCACTATACGCCCTCGCTCAAAGTCCGTCAAGTGCACATACGGTTCACGTCCACGCTGTCGCGGCATGCTACCAGTGTTAAAGACTGCGATGGACCTCCGTATGCCACGGCAAACTGGCTGACACTGACGGCGGCGGTGCACAAATGCTGCGCAGCTAGCGCCATTCGACGGCCAACACCGCGGTTCCTGGTGTGTCCGCTGTGCCGTGCGTGTGATCATTGCTTGTACAGCCCTCTCGCAGTGTCCGGAGCAAGTATGGTGGGTCTGACACACCGGTGTCAATGTGTTCTTTTTTCCGTTTCCAGGAGTATATATATATATATATATATATATATATATATATATATATATATATATGCATTTATGTCGATGTGTAATTGGTTTGTTTTGTAAAAATTATTTGTATTTTTGCGCTGGGTCTGGCCTAGGGAAAACTATGCTATCGAACGAATACATCGATAGGTCGTGTGGAGAACCAAAGTGTTTAGGATCTTGGGTAGTGTTAACTCTGCCGCGTGGAGCGCGGGCAGAGCAGTCTGCCTGGAGGAGTGCGGTGGATCAGGTGTGATGTGTGACGCTCCCGCGAGTTGCCGCGCTTTCGGGGTTTGGCAGCATGTAATTGCGCTCGACTTGCTATGATAGTTTCTGACACGGTGTTGCGGTCGGGATGCATTAGCTGGTGCACATCAAGAGTCTGTTTCGCTTGGTGACCGTGTCGAGAAGAAGGCGCGCCAACATCCAGCTTCTGCAACAGCGACGGTCGACAATGGGTGACTGTCGCCACCTCCTCGACCGATGACTTCATACCTTCAATCAACCAACAAGGAAAACTGAAAGCACGTAAAGGTTTAGAACTGTATGGCAGACCTCAGCTTTTAAAATTGTTCCATTTGCCTCGCAAAATTACAGCAACTTAGCATGAACCTTTGTTGCTCATTGTCCCAATTGCATTACCAAGCAGGGTCCCTTCCTTTTCCGAAATGAACCCGAGTGTCGTTGAAATTCAGACGCCAGCATTAAAGTAATATCATTCCATTTCACTGCTTTAATTTCAAAGTTCAGTTAAGGTATTCATAGCTGGCTACAATATTTAGGTTACACAAGCACAAATTAAGAGTGCGAGTTTTGTTACCGTATTTTAGCTTACCTGTGACTGCAGCTCAGCTTGGTACGTACTAAATTTTACTATTGTCAATTGTTCAGAATCATTTAACTCAAGTTCAGAGTTAAATCTCTTATTTCTAAATTGCGTAGATTCAAGTAGATTTTGAAATGATTGTTGAGGTAGCCCAAGACTAACCTTATTTTATTGAATTTCATAGTGCTTCAGAAACAAAGTTCACTATTAATTTCAGTCACTAAATTAACTTTCAATTTTCCGGTTTTATTAATTCTTTTGCTAAATTAAGTCAGAGTGTAGCGAAATTTATTACTTCTGACAAACATTCAGTTTTCACACAACACGTGTCAACTTTCAGTTGCCACGCTTTTAGTGCTAAATATATGTGCATTAATCTTTCATTTTCAGTTATTATAGTAGTTGTCCATGGGACTGGCCACCGTAATTTTCCCCAAATCTCAAATATCTAATTAACGCCAATTAATTGTTAATGTAACGATCGCACATTTACTTTCTTTATTAACTTTACCCCTTTTCAAAATTAATTTCCACCAATTTCATTTGCATGTTTCTTTCATTTAGATGTAACCCTTTCCTCCCTCTTTATCGACAAATTAACTTCGGTGACGATTGCTTTTCCCAAATTTCCATTGGGTACACGCGGTTTAATTTTTCACTGTCATTAAGGTCGATAAGTGAAGGGGAGGTTACAAACTGACCTCTCGATTATGCCCCACAGATGTTCTGTGGGATTCATGTCGAGCGATCTGGGTGGCCAAATCATTCGCCAGAACTGTCCAGGAAATTTTTCAAACCAGTTGCGAACAACTGTGGCCCGGTGACATGACCCATTGTCATTCACAAATATTCCACCGTTGTTTGTGAACATGAAGTCCGTGAATAGCTGCAAATGGTCTCCAAGTATTCGAACTTAAGTATTCCCATCAACGATTGGTTCAGTTGGACCAGAGGACACAGTTCACTTCATGTAAACACATTGATTGCTGCGGTTATTTAACGCAGTGTTGCTTGGCCGTTAACACTGATAACTCTACGCAAACGCCGCTGCTCCCGGTCGTTAAGTGAAGGCCGTCCGCTACTCAATTGTGTGTGGTGGGAGGAATGCCTGACATCTGGTGTTGTCGGCACACTCTGGACACTGTGGATCTCGGAAAACTGAATTCCCTAATTATTTCCAAAATGGAATGTCCCATGCGTCTATCTCGAACTACCATTCCGCCTTCAGAGTCCGTTAATTCCCGTCGTACGGCCATAATCATGTCGGCAACTTTTCACATGAATCACGTGAGTACAAACGACAACTCCTGCAGTGCACAGCCCTTTTATACGTTGTGTACACATACTACTGCCCTTTGTATATTTGCTAATCACTATCCCACGACATTCCAAGTGACGGTGCAGTCAGAATCATCTCATGTAATGGCGTGATATATACGTATAACGAAACACATTTCTACTCGGGTCTGAATATGGTCATCACTGATCGAAATTAATTAACTAACTACAAAAAAAACACTGTGATTCATGACGGGAATTATAAAAAACAAAATATTTTCCTGGATCGCTGAAAACTTTTTCGTGACTATGTCTCAACTTGTTCAACACAGACGTTTCTTTTTAGTGCTTTAAAGGCTCGTATATCCTGTTTCCGCATATTTCGTCGTTCGTGTCGTCACATATTTATTCCATTCAATATCAGAGTGTAAAACATTGTAGTAAATCCCACAGAAATGTGCTTTTTGTTGATATCTATAACAGAATTATCTTTGTGTGTCATGCTTCCAAATACGAGTAAAGGAACTATTCGGTGCGGCGTCAGCACTGGGAAATTTTTGAAATCATACACAAAAATTGACGCGATTCATTTAACGGACAATATGAAGAGCAGAATAAATACCACTTCAAAAGAGAAGTAAACATTTCAGTATTTGGGCGACATGCGCAAATGTTTGCCGGCGTTATCGCCGCTGCGAATTTGAACAGTCATTTTTATTTAGCTTCGTTATTCATTCGCATCCGATGACACAGTCAAATCAAGAATAGTGCATGCGAAATTTAATCCCTTGAATGGTGATGCTTTTTAAAGTGCGAAACACATATACAGAAAAGTTTGTGCCTACTGTTAGGGACATAGCGGGGACACGTATATCCAGCGTGAGTTTCATAACGCTGTATGTACTGTAGAAACGTGACGGAAGCAACTGACATTATCTCTTCCCCCCCCCCCTACTTATCCCTTAGGTACAACGTAGTTTAATGACATCTAAATAGCAGCTGTAAGTTTAGAATATTAGAGTTATGAGAACTTCCTTAAGTTTCTAACGTCGGATCTTCTGACAGTATTAATGGTAACTGATAAAATGGTACTATTAACAAGGATTGTCAAGTTTTAATCTCATAGAACAACGTTTGGTAACATGCTTAAAATCAGATGTAACTAAATTGAGCTTCAAATGGCGGTTGATCAACAAAGACTGAGCGGCCTCTGATGACCGCGCAGTGAGCGCCCCACGAGCCAAACATCATCATCAAAAAAGACTGGGACCCATTTTTTTCAAAGATGTTTATTACTCTATTTCAGTGTTTACATTATTTCAAAGTACTCCCCTCCTACTCGAATGCACTTCATATAGCGTCTTTGCCAGTAGTCGAACACATGGTGCAGACCATTCTTTGTCAGGTCCCTGAGAATCCCCTCACTTTCCTTGAGCACAGCTTCAGAGCTCTCACATGGAATGCCCCGAAGCTTTGCCTTTAGTGATGGCAATAAAAAAATCACAGGGTGCAAGATCTTGGCTGTAAGGGGGATGTGCTACACAGGTAATGTTGAAATGAGCCAGAAACTGCATGAACTGATTTGTGACGTGAAGCCGTGCATTGTCTCGATGAAGTCGCCACCCAGTCCGAGAAAGTTCTGGTCTTTTTCTTGCAATGTGCTTCCACAGTTTAGTCAATACTGACGTGTAGAATACTGCTATAACAACAGTGTGAGAGGGAACTACAAGCTGGTAAACCATTCCATGACAGTCAAAAAATGTGATTATCATCACTTTCCCTGCAAATCGAATAATTTTCACCTTTTCTGGTGTTGGAGAACCTGGCGATTTCCACACTGTGCTAGCTCGTTTTCGTTCAGGATCATGACAATTCAGCCATGATTTATCATTGGTGATGGAACGCATACCCTCCATCATGAAGGAGACTCAGTACGTCACGGCTGTTCTCCATGCGCACAGCCTTATTATGTTCTGGAGTCAACAGACGTGACACTCAACGGACAAAAACAAGGACCATATGGATATGATCATGTATAACCGTAAAGACATTGCTATATGAAATTCTTAACACTTCACTGAGGCTACGTAATATCCTCCGATCCTGACGGACAATCACAGCAGCTGTGTTGACGTTGACTTCAGTCACAGCAGAAACCGTGAGAGCACGCCCACTTCGCTTAATATAGATAAGTTGAGTTTATATTGTTGTATTCTGCCCCCTCGTCTAACATGGGGTGCCTAGGAACGCTACAGCAGAGGGGCTGTAAGACGACGTCAGTCCTCTCTAGGAAGACAACGAGACAGGAGCGGCATCTAGGAGAAGAGAATATAAGCGCCGAGCTGCCTGGCAGCGGCCCTAGTTGAAGTCTAGGCAGTCTACGAATTCTACAGCAGTGACATAGGGACTATATTGTTTCGCTTGTGTGACAAATTGTATATACTGAAGAGATTGCTTATGTTTCACGTCGCCCTTCCCTTGCGACATCGCACTGTAAAATCCTCAAGTTAAGTATTGTCAATTATCTTACTGTAATAAAATCTATTAATACGATTTACTTTAATTGTTTTCTAGTGATCCGAGAAGCAGGTTTCCTAGGCACCCTGTATTAGACGAGCGGGTAGAACACAACATTGGTGACGAGGAGGTCAGCTGATTCCATGGTGACACCCCGGGGCCTATCTGCCAGAAATTTTCTTTTCTATTTTGCTGGTGCCTTAATTCTACGTTTGCTTTTCTTTGCAGGGCTGTTTACTTACTTTAACAGTCTCTTATAGTGTTTTTGTGAATCAGTACTTTCAGGTGGGCGTTTCAGAAATTTCTTTGCTTTTTTTACTTATTTTTATTGTTTGCCTTGTCTGTTTAACGCATTTGCTTCTCCCACGATGAGCAACCCACCTATCTCACCCCTGCACAGGCGCCTCAGCTGCAGATGCAACGCAGCTAACACAGATGTTTCAGTTTCAGACGCAACAGATTGCATCTCTACTCAGTATGGTACAACAGCTCCTAGCAAATCAAACAAATGCAGTTCAGCAGCTCCAAGTGCTATACGGCCTTCTCGCCAGTTTCATGAGCAAGAAGAGGAATAGCTCGAGTGGTTGCAACAGTTTGGAGCACACGTAATTGCTCACAACGTACCAGGAACTGTCAAGAGCCATTACTTTCTCTCGACCGTAGGAAGTGCAGTGTTTCGACTCATTCAAAAGTTATTTCCTAACGCCACTCCGAGTGAACTTCCATATTAACAGGTTGTAGATTCGCTAACTGACTATAATTACAAACAAGAAACTGTCAGAACACACTTATCGCGAGTGGGTAACAGATTTTCAGGGTATGACGAGGAAATGCAAATTGAAATGCGCTTGTGGTGCTCTATATTCAGATATTATGTTGCGTGATGCGACCGTGTACAATGTAACTGATGTCAGGCTTAAAGAACAGATTCTGAAATAGTTCAGTCCATCGTTTCGGCTAGGGAAGAGGTACCACTCACTCTTCGAAGAAGGCTTGTAAATTCCTCGCCACATTGTTCAGCTAAAATGATTCCTGTGGAGGTGCCTGAAGTGGGCTCTAACTTCAAAACTTCTGACTTCCAGATAAAACTCATGTAGTTGGTTCAATAATTTTATACATCCAAAGTGGACCTTTGCGCTCGCATCTGCAAGTTCTCCGATACTACCCATTGTTCAACCTGGTGATAGTTCCAAATAATAATAATAATATGAATTAAAAAAGTAACTTATTTTAGTTGTTGTTGCTTTAAATTTTCTTATTTCTCCAGTTCATTTAAGCAAATTTCTGGAAATACTCATTGTGTTTCTCTGCACGGTTGTTTTACTCTGAAACCTGCAAATGTCATTAAGTATTTCACACGCTGGCTGACTTCATCCCCCCACCACCACTGCAACTGCTACTACGCCTCATAGCACGTTGCTGATCAAATAACTTGTGGTACAAAAAATGCATTCGGCTATTTCACACTAAGTGATTTGCTATCAATTACAGTTATTCTCCACGATATTATTTTCATAGTAAAACAAATTATTACATTTAGTAATAGACTTGACTTTTTATTTTTGTAACCATATTTTGACGAATGTGTACCCTTGATGGATCTATCCATATAAATTTACGAATATCCTGAAATACTGATTACATCTGAAAAATGACAATTTTTGTCATAAACAATACCAAAGATCTTGTCGTCTGTAAAGGATGATCTTGGTTTTCGTAAGAAGGATATCTACTGTATCCGCTGCAGTTGTGGCATGTCATACATACGATGATCCGATATATACAGAAACAGTCTGAAAAGCTTTTAAGGGTGTTGTAGGGTAGGTTGAGCTGAGAAATAATCGTTACTAAAAAATAAAAACAGTAATGTACCAGAATGCTGCTATAATCGTTAACTTCTAGACTTTTACAGTAGCAATAGACCTATTTCGGCATTATCGCCATCTTCTAGCTTTCTGTAACCAAATACGCCTTGTTGAAAGTTGTGACGTTATAACTAAAAACAGTTTTATTGTTAGCAGGGTTCTCGGGTGTCCAGCCGGATACGATCGTCAACTGCCCACGATATTTCGACGAATAACTGCTCCGCCATCATCAGGTGGTGCTGATGCAATGGTCTGTCCGCTCTCTGCCGCTCCATCGCAGGTCCAGGTGCAATTCACTGCGGCGACGGCGCGCGGCGTGTCCTGTGGTGGGGGAAGCGGTAGGTGATGGTTTGGGAGGGGGGGCGGGTGGTCGCAGTATTTATTCAGCGGCCGTGGCGGAATGCTCTCGTGTCAGTACATTACCATCTTTTATTTTAGTATGTCATTACATTTACCATGCTGCGGGCCCAAGAGAAAATAAATTATTAAGAAAAAAAATTCGATACTCTGCCCCGTTTCCGAGTTAATTAGCATTGAAGTTAGTCAGTCAGGCCTTTTGGTGCGGGAATTCAAAGTCCCGCCATAGATGGTGTCGCCAAACGTGTGCTTCCTCTGATTTCCTAAAACAGAACTACAGAGCGACACAGAAATTGGATATTGGACGGTAGTAAGGATCGAACTCGAGCCAAAGGCTGAGAAGCCTCGTGCGCCATCATTCACGCTATGAGAAAACTGACACTAACTGTATCTCGTAGGCGGCTTGAATTTTCGCGCGCAACGGCCTGATTGGGTAACTTCGATGTTAATTCACTCGAAAATGATGCAAAGTATTGATTTTTTTTCTTATCAATTATTTCTCAGCACGATTACTCTGCACCATAGGTACAAACTTTTCTTCGGACTTGGAAGAATAGCCCTTACTATATGAGGTACAGATGATTTTAGGATCGTCCCTAGATAATTACATATTCAAATTTGTTACTACATTGCCTGGAACTACATAACTAATTATCCTGAAAGAATGTTTACAATTATATACCACTGTTGGTTTTAATTTAATAAGTCAAATACGGCCTCTTTTGAAAACTATCGTTCAGTTAAAAAGTGTATTAGGCAAATGGAGTACCACTGGAAATTCGATGTTGCACTTTAGATTAACATTATTGCTTTTGTTACGTAATTTGTTTTGCAGACTGAACCAGCTGTAGACATTTGTTGTTGTAAAAATATCTGGTTTCACTGATATGTGGTTCCACTTTTGTCTTACGATTGTTTTTAATGGAACTTTCATATTAAAGTTTCTCTATTTTTGTTGTTGTGTTACCTATGCAGTACAAATGTACTGTCTTTGATATAACTTGACTGCTAAAGGATTCTTCCAGTAATTTTTCGTTTTTTTTTTTTTTCCTGTGGTGTCTGCCCATTTGACATGAGATATGACTGTCAGTATTCTAAGGCAAGTGTTTGTACAATTTCACTGGATAATTTCGGTATTGTATAGCTTCATATAAATATGGGATGCTGTTAACTTATCTTTTGTACCCTGTAAGTATACAAATGGAATTTTGCACCCATATGTTTGCTGTGCTTTGCTATTTTTGTATGCATTGTACTTTCATAATTTTTTATGTTGATGGATATCCTGGATGATGGTTAATAATCGAAACCGGTAGATGGCTAACGGGATAAATAAATAGCTGATGGTTAAAATGCGTTTTATGAAATTACATGTGCGTTGGTAGAACATCGTTTTGGTTGCTGTCATCCGATGGAATACATCATCACTGAAAATTTGGCGTTCCGCTGCAGTTAGTGGGATAGTATAATTAAGTCAGCTGTTGACGATAAACAAGAAAGTGACCTCATGAGTAGAGACGGTGGTTTTTGCTTACATTATTTTTGGAATCCGATTCTCTCCCTGGATAAACAACAGAAGTAGAGACTTAGAGTTACTAGCTGACTCGTTGTTGGATATTATGGTCGCGTGATGATGCTAGTTGTTTGTTTGTTTGTTTATTTACGGATTTATTTCAGCTGATGGTCCTTCAGGTCATCACTTACAACTACCCAGATATCCGTAATTAGTCAACATTACAATTTTTATAGCACATAGTATCTTAATAATAATAATAATAATAATAATAAAATAATTAAAATACGTGTAATAATCAGTATATGGAATTTAAGGAATTTCAGTCTTGTCTACGTTGTATTAAGCAGTTTCCTCGCTATTTCTTCCTGAATGTAACGAAATTTAAAATAAACGCATGGCCATAATTCAGAAGAAGCTGATGTGGGGAAGTAGGTAAGCCATTGGTCAGAGTGAGAGCGAAAAATAACAGGGTGAGATTAGCAGATGAGACGGAAAAAATAAACAGAAATGGATGACAAAAGCGTGAATAGTCTGTATTGTGTCAGAGATACTGGTTTCCTGTTGGACAGATTGAAAACAGCTGGGATGTGCCGAGAGGTACGCTACGCTCATGAGAACAGATAAAGGTTTACCTCCTCTTGAAGGTAGAATTGTTTTGGATAATGTACAGAGTCATTTCATCCAAAGTCTCGTGTCTGAAATGGAGAAGCAGATGAAGATGGATTTCGTGTTATGCTGGATCTATCCTCTCTGGTATTGCAGTCATGGAATGATGATAGGTATTTGACGTGTGACGAGAGGTCTCGTGGACATTGGTGGCTAAGAAACCGCCGAGGTAAACAGGGTATGTGAAAATCACGTCAATTGTTTGGTCTATCCAATGCAACAGACTATACGAGGGACTTATATGGCATACAGCCGAATGTAGCACACATACCTCAAGCAAGGATAGCTAGCTCGTGTCGTTTGCAGTCCCCACGATTTCTGATGTGTTGAATTACATCACAGTAGCAAAGATTTGGCAAGACTAAAGACTGGACGAATATTTGTTTAATTTGTGATAGAAAATTATTCTAAATTTTTTGATTACATGTACGCAGGGGAGAGATTTCGTGTACGCTACTACACTCCGTTCCTAAACGAAGCAGAACATGATAGCAGTGCTGTAAATGGCCTGGCAGTGAACTTTGAATACGAGAAAATTATAACGCCAAAAACTCGTTTTTAATTCGAAATGCGATTTGTTCTTTATTGGTGGGCCTCTTAGTCTAGTAACAGCGTGCGTGCCTGGAAGCATAAACGTTCTGTGACCTTGAAAAGTAATGTATTCGATAAATCTCAGTCAAAAGCTGAGATTAATTTCTCATATTTGTGATTCACAGTCATGTAAAAATTTTTAAATGACATCGTGGTTACCTGCTGACTCCAAAATTATTTATTTGCAAAACCCATATTGCAGTTTCTACAGTGTGGCCATTATCAAGTGGAAATAATCTCTTTATAGTACATGTCAAAATCCAAAAATCATCTGGCTTAACATGACACAGAAGCTAGTCTCATGGTGTTGTGCTCCTGGTACGAGTTCTTGTGTTTACTGTACTCTTTGAACTGCATTGTATACTGAACGTATTCTGCTTGGTTTTTGTATGCATCCTTAATATTGTGTGCAGCGAATGATTCCATATTTCTTTTTTTTTCATGTAAAAGAGAAGCTTGTTTCGTTGCATGGTGTCCTGTGGACACGTATATATTGGTTCCTGCCTACGAATAACGTATGAACTGCTCGATTTAACTACGTTTTCTTTACTTTTGTTCGCGCCCGTTTTTCGCACATTCTCACAGTCAATGTTAGCATCTTTTGACAGAATTTGTCACTAACACTACAAAGCATACTCAGTGGAAGAAGCTACACCAGTCAAGCAGAATTATATACTCAGTCCGTGACAAGATGTAATAAAGCTAATTACCAGTTCTGTCAAAAACTGCTAATAAGGTGTTCTCCTTTAAATGCAAGGAAGTACGATGAAGGAATGGGAACAGAACTAATGTAGAACACGAGAAATACACTTACAACTAGTTCACATCTAGCAGTTCACGCACAGGTTCATAGGCAGGAGCAAATGTATGTAAGTGCACAAAACACGATGCGACGAAATCAACTTTTGTTTTACTTGAAACAAAAACAAATACGGAACATTTACTCCGCCAAATATTATGGACCCAAGCAAAAATCAGTCAGAATCCGACAAAATAATTAAAATGCAATTCAAAGAGTGCAATATTAGCTAGAAGCCACAATCAGGAACACAGGGCGATAAAACCAGCTTCTCTTTACTACGAGACGAAGGCGAATATGCATGACTTTAAATCACCCAACAAGAAAACGCTAGGAGTATAAACTTGCAGCGTTCCAAGTGGCCTGGCAACGAACCAGGGTCGTGTTACCGGAATTCCCTAAATGAATTTCGCTCACATCTATAGTGTCACGCCACTGCTGTCCGGTAATTTCCAAGAATGACTTCCTATCGAACGCGCTGCTCCCTAACGATATATGTCGAACGTGCCACTCTGTATCTAGTTTTTACATTTAAAAAAATCGGAAGAATTACTTTTCAGCTCTCCCTGGTATTAGACCAGGACTGAGGAACTAGGTAATATAACACCATGAATGTACTGTATAATAGCTATACCAGCATACATTTCTCTTACCTTTCTCGTACTTTTCAGCTCGCCCTGGTATTTCATTGACCAGGACTGAGGAACTAGGTAATATAATTAGCTATAACAGCGTACCTTTCTCTTACTCAGATCAGCATACATCAGAGACCAATACAGAGCAAGGCTCAGTGAGACGTAGACATTAGTGGTAATGTATTTTATTACTTCGCTATTACGAGCGAATGGAGCTGATATTACCACGGAACCCTAAATTCTCATTGCACTATACCTATTCTGGATTCATCTACTCTGAGCAGGGATACGTTTATTTCGCAAAGTGCGCATTCATGAAAGTGGTACTATACTGTGATTGATTATTTATGTAATTGGCTGTTCATAAAATTGTATAAAATTGTCATGAATTCACTAATTGTAATTATACGTGAATGTAAAAGACGTTGCAACTAAAAAAAGACACTCTTTCTTCAAAGTGGCCGTATGTATTTGTAATTTTATGTAAATTCGACCTAAGCCGGAACAATGCCCCGGGAGTAGACAACATTCCATTAGAACTATTGATAGCCTTGGGATAGCCAGCTCTGACAAAACTTTACCATCCGGTGAGCAAGATGTATGAGACAGGCGAAATACCCTCAAACTTCAAGAAGAATATAATAATTCCAATCCCAAAGAAAGCAGGTGTTTCCAGGTGTGAAAATTACCGAACTATCAGTTTAATAAGTCATGGCAGCAAAATCCTAACAGCAGTTCTTTACAGTCGAATGGAAAAACGGGCAGAAGCCGACCGTGGGAAAGAGCAGTTCGGATTCGGTAGAAATGTTGGAACACGTGAGGCAATAGTGACCCTACGACTTATTTTAGAAGATGGGTTAAGGAAAGGCATATCTACGTTTCTAGCACTTGTAGAAGCTTTTGATAGTGTTGTTTTCAATATTCTCTTTCAAATTCTGAAGGTGGCAGGAGTCAAATACAGGGAGCGAAAGGCTATTTACAATTTGTACAGAAACCAGATGGCAGTGATAAGAGTCGGGGGGCACGAAAGGGAAGCAGCGGTTGGGAAGAGAGGGAGACAGGGTTGTAGACTATCCCAGATGTTATTCAATCAGTGTACTGAGCAAGCAGTAAAGGAAACAAAGGAAAAATTCGGAGTAGGTATTAAAATCCATGGAGAAGAAATAAAAACTTTGAGGTTTGCCAATGACATTGTAATTCTGGCAGAGACAGCAAAGGACCTGGAAGAACAGTTTAACGGAATGGACAGTGTCTTGAAAGGAGGATGTAAGATGAACATCAACAAAAGCAAAACGAGGATAATGGAACGTAGTCTAATTAAATCGGGTGATGCTGAGGAAATTGGATTATGAAATGAGGCAAGGTATTAGCGAGTTCTGTTATTTGGGGAGCAAAATAACTAATGATTGTCAAAGTAGAGAGAATATAAAATATAGACTAGCAATGGCAAGAAAAGCATTTCAGAATAAGAGATATTTGTTAACATAGAGTATAAATTTAAGTGTCAGGAAGTACTTTCTAAAAGTATTTGTATATAGTGTAGCCATGTATGGATGTGAAACATGGGTGATATATATAGCTTAAACAAGAAGAGAATAGAAGATTTCGAAATGTGGTGCTACAGCAGAATGCTGAAGATGGGATGGGTAGATCACCTAACTAGTGAGGAGGAACTGAATAGAATTGGGGAGAAGAGAAATTTGTGGCACAACTTGACTAGAAGAAGGGATCGGTTGTTCTGAGGCATCAAGGGATCACCAATTTAGTATTGAAGGGCAGTTTGGAGGGTAAAGATCGTTGAGGGAGACCAAGAGATGAATACACTAGGCAGATTCAGAAGGATGTAGGTTGCAGCAGGTACTGGGAGATGAAGAAGCTTGCACAGGTTAGAGTAGCATGGAGAGCTGCATCAAACCAGTCCCTGGACTGAAGATCATAACACAACAATTTCTAGTCACATTGTAAGACAGGATGTAGCCACGCTTCATTACTTTTTTTGATGACTTGTTTAACATTGCGTGCTTTTTCCATGAAAGGTCACAAAATGACCTCAATAACTTTAACGGTATTTTAAAATCACAAATGTAGGTATGTGCAGTTAGTTTTAGATATGAATGATGTTTATTATTTAAGCACCTAACGTGGAGTCAGTCGTGTGTGATATCACAGACAGTCTTGAAGGACGAGCTGTAGGGCGTGCGTGGCTTTTTGCTCTTTTTCTGGTCAGTGGTCACTGTGCTTTCGCCAGTCGTTGGTGAATTTTTGGAGAGGACAGTGCGGCCGGATTCCATGTGTTCCACATTTTTACATTTCTATCTTTACCATTTAACTGGGCATAGATTATTTGGGTGCGATTCAAGTCACTGACTTTAAAAACATTAACTTTGTTTACAGGAGTTGAAGCAGATGTGAATTCTAATTATTTGCTCCATTTGATATTTATATTGCCGCATAATAGGTTTGTTGCATGTTTTAACAGTGATTAGTCAGAACAGCGACCTTCAGTTTACGTCGTTGCGTGTTTGCTCTTGATTTTCGTGAAATAATGTGCGGTTAAAAGAACTTTGCTCACAGTGTGTTTCTGTATTTGATGCTCTGCTCGCACTACATACATTGATTATTCTTTTAATATTTTCGATTTAAATTTGCAGTTTATGTGAGGCTAACATTCACATGTTGTATGAACATTATTGAGTGCACATTTATCTGGTTTAAACTTTAATTCTCTTATCTTCTGTTAAACCTTCCGGGATGTAAGGTCGTGGTCCATGAAACTCTTCAGCTCCTAACGTTTCGTCCAGAGCTGCGCTGGACATATTCAGAGGGGTGTTTCTCCCCCGGTGAGTCTTGCCGACTGACGGGTCGGACTTCTGAGAGCGTCTTATATATCGTAGAAAGTGGGCGTGACCAGAGTTACACATGATATGCAGAGATAATCTTTGTCAAAGATAAAACTTAACTATCGATCGTAATCTCGTCACGGATAAAACTGTCTAGCAATTCTGTAGTGCTACTGTCCAAATATCACTAAGTTTCATGGTCTCTTCTTTCCGATTAAAATTATCCCTATGTTTATATATTTCAATTGCTTCTCTACAAAGCCGTGGGTAATAGTTCGTCGTCGTAGATAAAATTTTTGTTTCGGAAAACCTCACTTGATGATTTCCTGACTGAAAAGCGTGTTCTGCTACAGCCGATTTATCTGTTTTTCCTAATCGGCAAAGGCTTCTGTGTTCTTTTAACCGTGTATTTACGCTTCTTTTTGTTGTTCCAATATAAACTTTTCCACATGTACACGGAATTTTATATATATATATATATATATATATATATATATATATATATATATATATATATATATATATTGGAACAACAAAAAGAAGCGTAAATACACGGTTAAAAGAACACAGAAGCCTTTGCCGATTAGGAAAAACAGATAAATCGGCTGTAGCAGAACACGCTTTTCAGTCAGGAAATCATCAAGTGAGGTTTTCCGAAACAAAAATTTTATCTACGACGACGAACTATTACCCACGGCTTTGTAGAGAAGCAATTGAAATATATAAACATAGGGATAATTTTAATCGGAAAGAAGGGACCATGAAACTTAGTGATATTTGGACAGTAGCACTACAGAATTGCTAGACAGTTTTATCCGTGACGAGATTACGATCGATAGTTAAGTTTTATCTTTGACAAAGATTATCTCTGCATATCATGTGTAACTCTGGTCACGCCCACTTTCTATGATATATAAGACGCTCTCAGACGTCCGACCTGTCAGTCGGCAAGACTCACCGGAGGAGAAACACCCCTCTGAAGATGTCCAGCGCAGCTCTGGACGAAACGTTAGGAGCTGAAGAGTTTCATGGACCACGACCTTACATCCCGGAAGGTTTACCGGAAGATATGTCATCCGGTCGTGAAAGCCTTCATACTTTAATGCTCTTGTTTCGTCAACGTCTTTAACTCTATGGTATTTATCCAGTCATTCCACATCTTTATATATTATTCGCTGACTTATCTGCTTACGAAAACAGGGGCTGAGTATCAATTCTGTATTAAATATGTGGGCCTTAGAACAACGGTGCATTTAAAATCCTAAGGAGTTAGTTTTAGAAACGAATGGATTCAGTAGTGTGTTATTTCACAGACAGTATTGAAGGGCGAGCAGTAGAGTCTTATACTCGTTTTCTAGTCTGTGGTCATTGTGCTTTCGTCGGCTAAAGAATGAGGTCGGGCACTGACTAGACTGAAAGCGCCAAATAAAAACACCCATTCACTTGTAGGTTGACTAATGCTTAGACCTGTGAACTTGTTTTCGCAACAGTACCCTGTTACTCCATGAAGCAACAGCGAACACGGGCATTAATTAGCACTCAGCCTCGCTGAAACACCCGGAGCAATTCCAAAGTCTAACTCAGAAAAACTGACACTAAGATGATAGGTCGGATTGTAAAAGAATTGCTTTGCAATGTTAAATATGGTGGACCTTAGATCGGCAAAAATGGAAGCATTTATGAAAACTATTTAATTCTGTAGTAATGCAGGGAATCAAGTCGCAGGGTCCCGAGTCCGAGTCTCGGTCCGGCACACAGTTTTAATCCGCCAGAACGTTTCAAGCCACAGTAATTTTAATCTGTCATCCTCCATAACGTTTCATGGTGACCTCAATAAAACTTGAATACTGATCATACCTACAGTAGTTTAGGGGTTACTGTTAAAGTGAAATTAACAAGTTTTGTAACAAACACCTGAATGCTATAATCTGAACACTTTGGTCGATCTTAACGATCGACATTTCAAATAGAAGCGCATCATTAAAATGACAAGCGTTGTAAATGTCAACTCTGTAACTTCATTTGTTTAAAAGATATAGTAAATTTAAATTATCAGTATTTTCAGTTAAGCATCAGATCATCATATCCTCCATACAAAACGCATTGAACGATGACAGCATGACATCTTATTGAATCATTGGGTAATAGAATATTTGTTGTAAAGTTTAGTGCATAGTAGTTACTTTTGTTCTTTATTTATCAGAATGCGCATTGGTGCAAGGCCACTGGCCGTGACATTCAAAGTTAAGAAGGCAATTGTATTGGTTTTATTTAAAAGAATTTAATGTTTATTATGTGATGGATATTATTGTTACTTTATTTAGAACGTGAAAGTGGTCAAGCTTTGATTATTTGAATATGTTAAAACGTAAAATAATGTAGAATAAGCTGTAGCCAATCAGATGGACGGCTTCCGGAAAGGGGACTGCCGTAGTCAGTTGAGCGAGAATGTTCGGCATGCGGGAAACGCAGCCGGGGACGGACAGTGCTGGTGCAGACGCGAAAGCGGACAGTTCGGCTGGAGACACCAAAGTCGACAGTTCGGATGCAGACGGTCGGTCTTTAGGCAGCTAGGAAGTGAAACGACTTAGAAAATTTCGCGTTATGTGGTATCTCGGGACTTAGTCTCTGAGCTGTGAGCAGCCGCGTGCCTGGTGTGAACTCTAACTTTTCTCGTAGATAACTTGTATTTCGCGATGAGAGTGTGAATGGTCGAACTGTATCAAATGGGTATGCGCTCGAGTGTAACAGTAACTCTAAGTACGACCACTTTCGCTGTTAGGTTTCTTTCTGAATAAACATTATTCTATGCATTTCGCAAACTTGCCATCAGCCAGACAATTTAACAAAATGGTCACAAATGTCTACTTTAAGGCGTGTAATGCGACTCGTGCGGTTCAACCCCAAGACAAGTTTGAACCAAGAGGAACCGCATGTGAGCCCGAACATCTTTGGGACGTTATCTCGCACAGTCTGCGAACATGAAACAGCTGGTTGGCGCAAGCAGGGTCCACCAGAAGTATATCCTCTGCTTAGAGGAACATATGGCAACTGCAGAAGGCGAGACACAGAGCAGTAATTTCTGAACGATTTGCTACCAGGAGACCATCGCATATGTTTTGATAAGATTCACGTACTGGATGCCACGAACGAATACTACCATAGGCTATAAAGAGAGGTGATATAGATTATTAAATACGACAGTAATTTTAATCAGACGTAGGAGGGTGTGAAATAATGGTATTCAGATTCCGACGCTGAAAAAGCTTAGGAACAGCAAACGATAACTATCAACAACTGCTAATTGTGCGCGGGGATTGAAAACATGTGACATCAAGCCTGTGCGTGGGAGCACGCGAAAGCAAAATTTTGTCTAAGTAAGCCAGAGTGTGCATCAGACCATCACAGGAAATAAAGCCTCATTGGAGTTCTTCTCCATAGAAGAGGAGAATACGTTGAGATTCTACAATAATTTCATAATATCCCGGAATAATATCTGTGTCAAGTTAGTTCACGCTAAGGTCGGATCTGTGGTTCACTTTGTCGGGTGATAATTAATAGATGTGCGTCTGATGATGGCAGAAAACCACCGAAACGCGTCATGATAAAGTAAATGTTGCTATTAAATGTGACTGAAGCGCTAAATTGTGTTATTTATATTGAAAAAAGACCAGAACGCTCTTCAAATATTTACAAACTATGGGGTGAAACTGGTACGTATTTACTTCATGTTGTTTCAATTACTATATTGTCTTGTTAAATTTGCAAAGGCTAACAGACAACATGTCTTGTCGTCTGATGGAGCAATGACTAATCACTTGGGAAAACAACGCTGGGGCGGCTTTCTTCATTTCGTTTCAATGTCGGCAATCTCTTTCCCTTCTGTACCATTCCCTGAATCTTTACGACATGTGAATGGACGAGTAAACAAGTTTGGACATGCCGGTGGTGGCCAGCGAGTTTCATTTCACCTTAGAAGGTGTACCAACATTGCTTGGGTTCCCATCACAGACAATCAGTACTGTAGCTTGATGTCCATTCAAAGTTTCGCGCTATTTCGCGTGCACCATTGATTAAACTCAGGACGCGGAACCTTTCCCCTTGCGTGACAACACTGCTGGACGCTCCAGAGAGCCACAGTTGGCCGGCTTTACGTTCTTGGTCCTACTGCTTAGACTGAGAACATCTCGAATGTTCTTTGTGAGACTTTATTGGTAGATACGTTTAGGGAACAAATTCTTTTATTTCAGCCACGTTGTAAGGAATAGTTTGGTTGAAATTTCGATGTTACTTCGGTAAAATCCAGACATGATGATGACTAAATATGTAACTGTGCTTTGTTTCTGTATCCAACACATTCATTAGTTAGCCTTTAACTTTTTCCTCTGATCTTGCTAACTAATGTACATCGCTTTGCGAAGTATAAAACCAGTGGAGTAATGGATTTTGTCGTAATTTTCCTATTTCAGTTTGGTTCATGGTCCACTTCGCGCTTTCGTCCATGTCTTATAAAGTTGTGAAAGATCCTAAATGGTCATTAATTCAATAGTCTTCAGCGATTTCCCTGCAACACTAGTACTTGTTTTGTATGAGTTTATGTCGGTTTCTTAGCTATTTCTTTTGTATATTGAATTTGTTCTTTGTATGAGCATGCAGCCATGTGATGTCAAGTCCACAAACTGCCAACAGAGATTATCTCCATTAAAAGATACAGAGCACTGTGAATATGCATGTGGTGAATTTCTGTCTATTAGCTATTTGCGGAATTTAATCAATTTTCACTTATGGCCATCCCATCGTATGAGTATTCAACCACATGCAGCCAAGTCAATGGTATACCAGTGGGAAACAGCTGCTTTCAATAGTATGAGTGATTTCAAGTGGAACGAACTTGTATTTGCATGGAGAAATTTTCATGAGTAAGAATTTACTGAATTTTTCAGTGGGACTTTGAATCTAACTATCACGACTATCACGCTGTGACCCCTCATCCATCCGTGGCCACTTAGAGATCTTATAGTGTTTAAGTGAGTAGAATGTCCTGTAGCTTTTGTGACGCCAATGATTAGAAGAATTATGATGTCGAATTATTCATTTCTTGGAAACTCGCAGTGTTTGTATCCTAAACTTCTAGTGGGGTGTTCCTGCTGTTGCATAGATGGAAGAACAGAAGGAACGAATTTTAGTAACGTCTTTGTGGAATATTTCAACTGTTTCGTGAAGTGGCCAATACATTGTGATGGTAATAAGTAGCCACCCTGTTCATACGTAATCTCTCGTTTGATCTCACCCTACGCGCATGTCGCCTATCATCATACTCCCCACAGATCAGCTTTGAAAGAAAGAATGTGTAAATCTCAGAAGAAATGATAAATGACTGCGACTGTTACATTTTATTTCCTTAGCACATGAATCATCACTGTATGGTCACAGCGAAATACGTTGTCCGATTTAAGCGAAGGTATTACCAACGCATTTTCCATGACGCGCATTATCGGGGGGGGGGGGGGGGGATACTTTCTGGCCACCCTACGAAAAATTTCCTCAATATTTTAAATAGTTAAATATATTGTGGAGTATTGGAGCTGTTTAATGAAGTGGCCAATAAAGTAATGTATTAAGTAGCCACCTTGTTCATGCGTAATCTCTGGTTTGAACATATTTATAATGTGTTAGTAGGGTACATGAAAATATCTTTTAGCACAATCTTAGCAACAGCAGCACATTTTCAGTAACGTGCACTACCAGGAAAGGGGTGCCTTACGCCCAGCTTAAAAAAATTTTAAAAAGTGCAAATTCCGTTTTTGTTGTTGACTTTTACCCATAAGACAGTTTTTAAAGAAGTTCTGATGAGTAAGAAGGTCCTGAGCCTGAAAACATTGAATACAACGTCCATTGTGGAACCGGGTATCTGCTAATAAGACTTAACGTTTTGAGTTAAGTTAAATTAAAAAGTTTAAAGCATTTATGGAATCTGGTAGAAGGATTCATGAGAAACTATAAAGATGCTTTCAGAATTGTGAAATATAAAGTAAGTGACTAGATTATAATATCTTCAAAAGGTGGGCACAAAATACACCTCCTCCGCCACCCTTAGTATTGCAAGGGTTAATAAGCCAAATAGAATAAGGATTCGGTGGCCATTGACCCTGTCGTGGCCAAAGGATAATCCCTTAATAGATAATCTTTCTCTTACTAGAACATATTTCTCTTAGGGGCACCGTCAATATAAAATTTTTTTGACAGTTTTCTGCTCCTCAGTAAGTGCTTTATCTATACATATTATTAATTAAAATTCCTTTCAGCGTTTTCCTGTCTGCAGATGGAAGGTAATCTCAGGAACTGCTGTAAGGATTTTGGAACTGTGTTCACCTACAGGTATACTGACTCACGGACTCACGAGGAAAATTTGTGTGTATAATTTATAAATACTTCTTCACGTGGACTGAACTATTATGAATTAAAGTCCTACCCCCGCCCCCCCCCCCCTCATTTTTCTGCCTATCCGTCAAGGCTGATCTCAGAAACTACTGCAGGGATTTTTATACGATTTTACCTAACCGACAGACTGATTCACGAGGACGGTTTGGGTAAATAATTTATTACCGCTACGCTGGTCATCCGGACGTAGAACTGGTGTGGCCCGTTCGAAGTCGGGGCGGATCGCTAGCTTCGTATGATTTGCGGGTCTATGCACGTTTCGCAAATATCGCCGCCTCGAAGGCTCATTCAGATGGAACGTAGAGACTGATTGCCCCTACCACCGCGATGTGCGGCTCCGAGTAACACTCTAACGCCAGGTTGGTGGCCTACCCGGCAGGGGCAGCTATTAGCGCGGAGCGGGCGCCGACCAATTTGTAAGGGCAGCCGGTGATGAATGGGTGGCGAGCACCTGGGCCGGGTTATTAATGGAGCCGCACCCATCACCGCCTGCCAGCGGCGCACTGCCTGCCGACGCTCCCGCCAATAACCCGCACACGGCTTTTTCATTTGTGGCCTTCCCGATGGCCGCACATGTATGACACTGTGCAATTTCCGAAAATATTGCTTATCTCACCGATGAAATAGCAGTACCTATCCAGGCTGAGAAATTGAACCATATTATATCATCCTGCGCCCCCCCCCCCCACCCGCTTCGCCCCATCGTAGATTCCTCACTTGTAGATTACTGTACTCTCGCTTCCCTTCTATTTCTTAAAGAAGTGAATCTGACTCACTCGAGAGTCTCGAGAAATACGGATAAATTCTACGGACTCTCGTAAGGTATCTCGAGAAGTACCGATCTCTGCTATCTTCTCTTGAATGGATATGCAAGTCAGCGTACTGTAAAGCCGTCTCAACGTTGACGAGGACGCTGACGGGAAATCCAGCCTCTCGAGAATAGTGCCCGCGTCACATTGAACGTGCTGGTTAATATGATTTGTGACCGTAGCTCTTTCCAGAGGCAGCTCTAGGCTGTATCTGTCTCGCAGACCTCACAGTTTGTTTACGAATACAGACTCACTCAAAATTGCTGCATTATCTCTATTAAAATACACATTTCCTCCCTTGTCCCTATGGTGGTCATGTTGGTCTGTCTGTGGCATACATAATAAAAACGTCAGTGTCCATGAATGTGTTGTACGGCAAAAACGAGAGTTTCTTTTCTAGTCATTAAGGGCATCAGCTTATAAAACTTGGTAAGATCGTACAAACTCACCCCTGGGGGAGATTTCACTTATATTTCCGTAACATCGAATATTACAGGAATTATTTCTATTAATAAGAAAGTTCCACAAACTTTCAGAAAGTGCGAATGTGAAAAAAATTTTGGAAACAGCTAGACACAAACCCGCTACAAATCGTTTCGTAACTCGGCACCTAAACCAATAACGCTTCGCCAAATTTCTGCAATGATTGACGTATTTTATGTTATGATATTGTGAAGGCTTTAATCACCGATTTGTTATTAACTAGCATTTGATTATGATAAATCCTACCCAGAACGACACCTTATTGATGAATATTTAATGGGACGTTACCTTAAGCCGGCGTACTTTCATAACAAGAGAGTTATAACACAAAATTAACTTAACACTAAAATTCTCTAACAACCAAAATGGCTTGTCCCGTCATTTTATTACAGCAAAGCGTAGTAGAAACGACGCTTTTTCTAGAGATTCTCGGTGTGCTCGTGCTAAGAAATATACGAGTATATATTCCTAAGATGTAAGTTATAATATAAAACCCACTAATTATGGTTTCAATTGAAACCGGCGACTACAATACGACGTCTCCCAAGTTGTGCTTCTGACACAGAAAGCGTCCTTGCTTCTTATTGGTTCTACTTTATGTTGCAGGCAGCCGAAGCAACGGAGAGCTTATCCTGTGTTTCCCGTGACGAAATGGTTACACGTGAAAAGCAGGAAGTGACGTCACAAAACTACAACATGTCCAGGTCGATGTTAGCTAACTCTTCCCCTGAGAGGATTAGCTGTCTCGGTGTTAAATAAATATGACATTTCATTTTATTTTTAGGGATACCCGAGAAAAATTCGCAAGCCCACTATTTTGTCTTCGCTGCCGTCAGAACGTCGATAAAAATAGAAAATGTCTGGAAAGGCTTGTAAAGCATCTCGAAAAGTGTCGAACTGTGTTTCACCCTGTTCAGCAGGTATGCAAATCTATGTACTGTAGTATCAGATTTACTCCCTCTCTTTGCTATGCCAAGTAAATGTTACAGCTCTAATGAGTTAACTGAATTTTCCTCGTTTGTTGCTAGCCTACCAGATCGAACGCATGCTATTCACTGTCATTTGAATACCACGCCTCTGTTTATGACTCAGTCCTAACAATGTTACAGTGCTGCGACATCCCCAAGAGTATAATGAGGCAGACATTCGAAACTCCTCAAAATGTGCCGTCTCGTTTCCAATCTTTACTACTCGTCGATTCCTTCCACGCTGTCAGTGTAGTGATCTTTACGGTATTTGGCTTTTGTGCAAATAATAAGCATAATATGACGCTCTGTCCGCTGCCGAAGCTTAGCCTACTACTGCTGAATAACACCACTAAGTGAAAAACCGATCTTAACATTGTGCGAATATCAAAATGCCAAACTTCGAAATAAGTGACCACGGAAAAGAAAATCATCTAAAACCCTTCAGCAGAGAGTATGCGATATAACTTTATCCTCTTCTAACGGGAGCCTACAATAAGTCGCTGGAGGAACGATACGTTCTTAGTGACTGGAAAAATGGATAGGTCATAGCCGTTCTCAAGAGAGCTTATCGCGAAAAAATGCAGTGTTATAAAGCTGTAGCGAAAAGCAGGAAGACCTGCAGAGGATCGACTTTTGTTGCAGGGAATGGCCGTTGGGCCTCAACATAAACAAACTGAGATTATGAATGGTGGGCTCCATGTGGTTTCCAACTCAGTTGGAAACCACATGGAGCCCATAAGCCTGCAGAAGGAATCTTTAGTGTAGGATTACACAAGCGTTGAACAACCACTGGAAGCAGTCACATCCGTTAAATGTCCGAAGTATGCGTACGGAGAGTATTGAAAGTGGAAAGACCACATAAAGTTAATCACAGGAAAGTCAGATATCAGACTGATTCATTGGAAGAATCCTCGGTACTGTAGCCAACAAACAAAGGAGGTAGGTACCATAACTGTCGTTCGACCTATACTTCAGTTGCTCGCCACTCTGCAACGCTTGCCGGATGGGTTTAATAAAGAAAGAGAAAAAATCCAAAGGCGAGCAGCGCGTTGCGTTTCGTCCCATGTTAGTTTAGCAATAGCGAAAGCGTCAAGGAAACGTTCATCCAACCACAGTGCCATAATTATTAATAAAGTAAATAGATTTCCTGTTTCGATATCATTGTGAATATTTTGTGAATAAAACCGTCTAGATCTCGTATTTGTGAATAAAACCGTCTAGATCGCATATTTTTGAATAAAACCATCTAGATCGCATATCCCCCACCCCCCCTGAACCACGGACCTTGCCGTTGGCGCGGAAGCTTGCGCGCCTCAGCGATACAGATGTCCGTACCGTAGGTGCAACCACAACGGAGGGGTATCTGTTGAGAGGCCAGACAAACGTGTAGTCCCTAAGAGGAGCAGCAGCCTTTTCAGTAGTAGCAGGGGCAACAGTCTGGATGATTGACTGATCTGGCCTTGTAACACTAACCAAAACGGCCTTGCTGTTGTGGAACTGCGAACGGCAGAAAGCAAGGGGAAACTACAGCCGTAATTTTTCCCGAGGGCATGCAGCATTACTGTATGGTTAAATGATGATGGCGTCCTCTTGGGTAAAATATGCCGGAGGTAAAATAGTCCCCCATTCGGATCTCCGGGCGGGGACTACTCAGGAGGACGTCGTTATCAGGAGAAAGAAAACTGGCGTTCTACGGATCGGAGCGTGGAATGTCAGATCCCTTAATCGGGCAGGTAGGTTAGAAAATTTAAAAAGGGAAATGGATAAGTTAAAGTTAGATACAGTGGGAATTAGTGAAGTTCGGTGGCAGGAGGAACAAGACTTTTGGTCAGGTGAATACGGGGTTATAAATACAAAATCAAATAGGGGTACCGCGGGAGTATGTTTAATAATGAATAAAAAAAAATAGGAGTGCGGGTAAGCTACTACCAACAGCATAGTGAACGCATTATTGTGGCCAAGATAGACACGAAGCCCACGCCTACTACAGTAGTACAAGTTTATATGCCAACTAGCTCTGCAGATGACGAAGAAATTGATGAAATGTATGATGAGATAAAAGAAATTATTCAGGTAGTGAAGGGAGACGAAAATTTAATAGTCATGGGTGACTGGAATTCGAGAGTAAAAAAGGAAGAGAAGGAAACATAGTAGGTGAATATGGATTGGGGGTAAGAAATGAAAGAGGAAGCCGTCTGGTAGAATTTTGCACAGAGCATAAATTAATCATAGCTAACACTTGGTTCAAGAATCATAAAAGAAGGTTGTATATATGGAAGAACGCTGGAGATACTAAAAGTTATAAGATACATATATAGTGGTACGAAAGAGATTTAGGAACCAGGTTTGAAACTGTAAGACATTTCCAGGGGCAGATATGGACTCCGACTACAATCTACTGGTTATGAACTGTAGATTAAAACGGAAGAAACTGCAAAAAGGTGGAAATTTAAGGAGATAGGACCTTGATAAACTGACTAAACCAGAGGTTGTAGAGAGTTTCAGGGAGAGCATAAGGGAACAATTGACAGGAATTGGGGAAAGAAATACAGTAGAAGAAGAATGGGTAGCTCTGAGGGATGAAGTACTGAAGGCAGCAGACAATCAAGTAGGTAAAAAGACGAGGGCTTGTAGAAATCCTTGGGTAACAGAAGAAGTATTGAATTTAATTGATGAAAGAAGAAAATATAAAAATGCAGTAAATGAAGCAGGCAAAAAGGAATACAAACGTCTCAAAAATGAGATCGACAGGAAGTGCAAAATGGCTAAGCAGGGATGGCTAGAGGACAAATTTAAGGATGTAGAGGGGCATATCAGTAGGGGTAAGATAGATACTGCCTACAGGAAAATTAAAGAGACCTTTGGAGAAAGAGAACCACCTGTATGAATATCAAGAGCTCAGATGGAAACCCAGTTCTAAGCAAAGAAGGGAAAGCAGAAAGGTGGAAGGAGTATATAAAGGGTCTATACAGGGGCAATGTACTTGAGGACAATATTATGGAAGTGGAAGAGGATGTAGATGAAGATGAAATGGGAGATACGATACTGAGTGAAGAGTTTGACAGAGCACTGAAAGATCTGAGTCGAAACAAGGCCCTGGGAGTAGACAACATTCCATTAGAACTATTGATGGCCTTGGGAGAGCCAGTCATGAAAAAACTCTACCATCTGGTGAGCAAGATGTATGAGACAGGCGAAATACCCTCAGACGTCAAGAAGAATATAATAATTCCAATCCCAAAGAAAGCAGGTGTCGACAGATGTGAAAATTACCGAACTATCAGTTTAATAAGTCACAGCTGCAAAATACTAACGCGAATTCTTTACAGACGAATGGAAAAACTGGTTGAAGCCGACCTCGGGGAAGATCAGTTTGGATTCCGTAGAAATGCTGGAACACGTGAGGCGATACTGACCTTACGCCCTATCTTAGAAGAAAGATTAAGGAAAGGCAAACCTACGTTTCTACCATTTGTAGACTTAGAGAAAGCTTTTGACAATGTTGACTGGAATACTGTCTTTCAAATTCTAAAGGTGGTAGGGGTAAAATACAGGGAGCGAAAGGCTATCTACAATTTGTACAGAAACCAGATGGCAGTAATAAGAGTCGAGTGGCATGAAAGGGAAGCAGTGGTTGGGAAGGGAGAGAGACAGGGTTGTAGCCTCTCCCCGATGTTATTCAATCTGTATATTGAGCAAGCAGTATAGGAAACAAAAGAAAAATTTGGAGTAGGTATTAAAATCCATGGAGAAGAAATAAAAACTTTGAGGTTCGCCGATGACACTGTAATTCTGTCAGAGACAGCAAAGGACTTGGAAGAGCAGTTGAACGGAATGGACAGTGTCTTGAAAGGAGGATATAAGATGAACATCAACAAAAGCAAAACGAGGATAATAGAATGTAGTCGAATTAAGGCGGGTGATGCTGAGGGAATTAGATTAGGAAATGAGACACTTAAAGTAGTAAAGGAATTTTGCTATTTGGGGAGCAAAATAACTGATGATGGTCGAAGTAGAAAGGATATAAAATGTAGACAAGCAATGGCAAGGAAAGCGTTTCTGAAGAAGAGAAATTTGTTAACATCGAGTATAGATTCAAGTGTCAGGAAGTCGTTTCTGAAATTATTTGTATGGAGTGTAGCCATGTATGGAAGGGAAACATGGACGGTAAATAGTTTGGACAAGAAGAGAATAGAAGCTTTCGAAATGTGGTGCTACAGAAGAATGCTGAAGATTAGATGGGTAGATCATATAACTAATGAGGAGGTATCGAATAGGATTGGGGAGAAGAGGAGTTTGTGGCACAACTTGAAAAGAAGAAGGGGCCGGTTGGTAGGACACGTTCTGAGGCATCAAGGGATCACAAATTTAGCATTGGAGGCCAACGTGGAGGGTAAAAATCGTAGAGGGAGACCAAGAGATGAATACACTAAGCAGATTCAGAAGGATGTAGGTTGCAGTAAGTACTGGGAGATGAAGAAGCTTGCACAGGATAGAGTAGTATGGAGAGCTGCATCAAACCAGTCTAAGGACTGAAGACCACAACAACTACAACAGATCGCATATCACTTTTTTTTATTATTAAGTCGTTTTGACTGCTGCCATAATCAGGTATCAAATATACGTAGAGTTTCACGTATTAAGCATAGGTTTATAATACCGACCCTAAAGCTTGTTTTGTAAAGTCTAAGATTTTTAAACTGTATCTGATGATGGCAGTAAGTGAAACGGAGTAATAATAAAGAAATTTACCAAGCGACGTAGACGGTTTCATTCACAAAATATCCAGTGGCAGACGCTACAACAGAACCTTATGCATCACGTTGTGGTTAACAGTTAAATTTCCGAGAGCATAAGTTCGTGGAGCAATCGATCCGTATATTTCTTCCTACGAAGAATATGTGGTAAAAACTCCATCAGAGATATGACGCTCACATGGAAGTTAACCAAAAAACGCTATTCCTGTACACGGTTCGTTTCTGGAAGAGGGAAATGGAAAGTGGCAGTGATATACAAGGTACCCTCCGCCACACGCTGCAAGGTTGCTTGCAGTGTATAGACGTAGATGTAGAAAGAAGGAGATGTAGAACGTCCCTCCGCCATACGCTGCAAGGTTGCTTGCAGTGTATAGACGTAGATGTAGAAAGAAGGAGATGTAGAACGTCCCCATACAATGGACGGATCGCTGTCGACGGTGTCGCAGAGAGAGTGTGGAGGATATTGGAATTTAATTCAGAACATTGCATGAAGTCTGGTGCTCAGTATCATTACGTCACCACCTCCCCCTTTCCGTTGTTGGGTAAATATTGGCGATGAAAATTTCTTACACTGCCAGGATTCGAACCAGCTACCTCTCAGTGGAGTGTCACTGTGCAGGTGTGCATTACCGAACTCGGCTGCATATGTGCGCATTGGAACTTAAATTACTCACTATATAGGTTGATTCAGCTGCCCCTGCCGATGTAGTTGTATGCAACCCACAGCGTTACATCTGGCTTTCAAAAACCACACACGAGATTTTCATCATCTCTCGCTCACTACGCGCAAACTATTAGTCCTACAGAAAACAATGAGTAAGATCTCTTTGTAGTAATTTAATGTAGTTAAATTTTATACTAGGATACATTTTCGCTAGAGGCCGTTGTTTTCGGGTTATTCAAGGCAAAAGTACAAAAGTGACCTCCAAACACCCCCTGCCCCCCACAACTCATACATTCAGCCCATACCGGTCAGGAATTCTAGTATGTTGGTCGTAGCACTCCCTCATACAATTGCACAAAAATTTGTTACTGCACGAATTATTTCCCACATTCAACGTTTTTTGGTCTTTACTGACTGGCTTTACCACGGCACCGGCTTAATAGAGCACTTACAAATAGTAAAATTGACATTTGTGTAAATTTGACGTAGTATTTTTGTGAATTTTAACAGCATAAAATAAATAAATACGTTGTTGCATTCGACCGGTATTCTGACTACGAAATTAATGTGCTTGTAAGAGTTAAGTTTGAATCGAACCGTCAAAGTAATTAGTTTCATCTTAAGGTTTACAAAAGTCGTTTTCATTTAATTTTCCTCAAGGGCACATTTAAATTAATAACACACGAAATAGCCTGTTACGCTGATGGCGTAATAGCCCAATCAACAAAGAGGTCGAGTATCGAGAATATTTCATGCAGTCGGAAATTTTGGTATAGTGGTAGGAGGGAGTGCTACGAACAACATACTAGAAATCGTGACTGGTAAAGGATGAGTACGGTGTGTAGGTGCGTTTGAAGGTCATCTTTGTACATTTTTTTTAATAACTCAGTAACCGGTGTCTCCAGCGAAAACTTATTCAGTCAAAATTTAACAACTTTAAATTTTCTATAAAAAGCTACTACACATTTTTTTCTGTAGTACTATTAGTTTGCTTATAGCGATTAAGAAAATATGAAAATGTTTCTCGTGGTTTTTGACGACATTCGCAGGGACAGCTGAATAACTCTGTACAGGTATCATGTCTAAAACGTGGTTCTTGCTTTGTATTTACTCAATCGGCAGTCATTCAGTATATGCGCCTAGTTTTTTTCCTTCCTTCCGAATATAAAGCGGTAAAGCCAATTGTTAAAGCCACAGTTGTTCGAATACAAAGACTTTTTTGACATTACAATCTTTGGTTCTTACAATCTTTGGTTCTTTCTTCAGAAAATATCTGCTGGCTGTGGAGGTTGCTGCATCGTATTCTGAGCTCGTTCTGCGTGGCCTCCGTCGTATTCTCATTTTTCCGGGTACTCAGCCCTTTGGTATGCGATCCAGGGCGACGGGCCTGTCAGCTAATGCTATGAAACATATTTTCCCCTTTTTCTCCTTCAGCAAGGGAATCTTTTTTTTAGTTTTAAATTGATATTTTAAGGAGAATAAAGAAGCGTACATAACGACCGTTATACAGGAGAAAATGGAAATGTGTCAGTAGTGCCCTGCGCCATACACTCTATGGTGACCTGCAGATTGTAAATGTAATAGTGTGATATATTTGGGTTTATTTTTAAAGCAAGTTATATATCTTGTCATAAATTCACTGACTACTATCGTTACGAGTTTATATCCCTTTATGTTAGCAACTACGTCTGAACAGTTGACTGAAAATGGCAGAAAATCCTCTAAATTATAACTTTATTACTCCTATGAACATTGCACAAATAGTTTATTAGAATGCTAATTTACGAGATAGCGCTCATGCTCTAAAGGATAGTTTTGTCTGTGATTATAGTTACTTTTGTGCACAACACCTTCGCGACAAAGGACCGCAGTGACAGACGAAAAAGTTTTGGAACAAGTCTTCTCATTGATCTGCAGATGATGTTTAATAGATTCCCTACAAGATCGCTTTGCGAGAATGTTCGTAATGCAGCAAGAGGTATTCTCACAATAATACTTCTGAAGATGATATTCAAGTAGCATCGGACTGTGGAAGAACCACGAGATCAGGGGAAAAGGGGAGCAGGCAACGGCATAGTGCTTGGAAGCAGAAGTAGCGCAAAGTAATTCCGTCTTACGAGCTCAAATTCTCCACGGCACGAAGCTCGCGGAAGCCACTCGGTGCTTTGAAAGTGCTGTTGCTACAGCCTATTTTCTGCATTGCTGCAACGTAGAGTTCATCCTTCCGTCTCGATATTATTAGGCGACGTTTGCTTTGCACGTAGGCGAAAGAAATGTAGTGTGTTTTCTTCAATTTGGTATATGGTTGAGGTCACCCTAAAATGAGGCGCTGCAAGGACGGACGAAACGCCAGTTTTGCTTTATACCTTTTTTAGTGTTACAAAACGGCGCAGCCTGATACCTAAAATGATTTTATTCGAAGTCTGAGTTCTCGGGCAGAGTTTGTTCACATACGCTCAATCTCTCCTACTAGCCCGTCTTAATAGGTACCCTACGAACACCAATGGCATTGTCGTACGGGTTGTACACGCGTTATGCGAACGATGCGCCTTACAAACTGAATACATATTCCAGATATCCTAATAATCAATCAAAAAGTGTCTATTACCTACATTACCTACCGTTGGGATTACGTGATAGTTTCATCTCGTGTCTGTACAGGTGTTTACGTTTCTTGTAGTGTGCAGATTTACATTGCATTGTTTTGCGCCAACCTAATATAATGTCAAGATCTCGCTAGCTTCTGTTCGAAAAGTTCGCCGCCCAAAAGTCTGTGGTAATGTATGTAACCTCCTACTGAACCTTATGTATGCCAATAAAATCGAATATTTCGCGTTTCCTAGAAAAATTGTCGAAAACTGGTGTTACAGCTGAATGTTCACTTATGTGATTATATCTTTCAGTAGTTCATTAATTGTAGGTAATTGTCAATTAGTTTCTTTGGGACCTCAGCTTTTATTAGCCAGTCATATCATGTTCACATGAAGAACTCCATCTTCGGTCGAGTTTTCATCAAATACAACACTTGCTTGATCTTTTGCATGCTTTGCTTTCCCGCCACTCTGCAACCACTCTTACATTCAGCTCTCCTCTATCAAGACGATTCCACATCAGACTTCACAAAGACATGCATTCGTCAAAGATAGTGTTACAACAAATATGTTAGATATCTGGGATTTGTTTAAAAACGCTAAATATTTAGCTTTACCACAACAAAAACACTTTTAATTTTAATATGGCTATTTTAAAATTTTGAAACGTTGTAAAATAAATTAGTACAAATTCTCGTTTGATTTTTAATAAAATTATGCGACACAACCACTCACAAGTAAATAGTGCAAAACGTACCTCTCTAAAATATAAATGAACGAACTGACAGTGTACAACTCCAAATTAGAAAATGAACAGGCCGATCTTACGTGTCGAAAATAAGTTGATATACCGAATACCGCGCCACGAAACCCAAGACCGTATATTTTATGAAAATTATAGCAACTGTCTATCTTCCTATCGATTTTGTATTTAATGGAATGTGGGAGGACTGAAGAAAATACTGTGATTGTGATAGGTACATTTTATTCAATGCGATAAAAAAATTTTGAGGAATAAATCATAACGAGGCTAACGATCAAGGCAACTTGTTTATTTTTTTGAATCTCAACATTTAACTGTTGGAGGCGACATTCCACATAGCGACGAAATATTAGTAATAATCAGTCAGATGTTTATTTAGTGTCCCAGTGACGTATGTGGTGTTGAGATAACTAGTTTCTTCAAGCAATTTTTTGTAAAAACCTTTAAAATATGTGGTTCTCGTAAACATAATAATAGAGACAGCTCCAAATTTTATGTTGAACATGAGCGCTTGCGATCAGTGCTAATCATTCTTTTGCGAACGGTCCGCAACGTGTACAACTGCTGGTCAACTTCCGCCCAAGGTCCAGTTGCTTTCACTCTCACGTCGTAATCATTTCGCTGGTTTTGTCTGAGAAGAAATAACATGTGGTGTAAATCCACAAGCAACGTACGCTTTCGGAATTGTGACACTAAAGCTCACCGTGATACACAACGCCTCTCTTGAACCGTCTGACATTGGATTCTTATGAGCGTCTCATTGACCATTCGCACTTGATCCTACAATGAACGAAAGTGCTCACAGTGTAAAGTTATAGCTCTAGGAAGCCTACATAAATATTTTTTCACATGTTGCTTTATTCATTACATTAGCAGTAAATATAAATACATTCATATAATATATCTACCATAACGTAGACGTTTCAATGTATCTGTACGTTTCTTTGCTGTGAGAGAATCTGTTTCCGAGAAACCAGGCTGATCAATCGACTGGGTACGGCTGTGACGAGTGGCAGACGTGGTCTGTTGTCGCTGCGCCAAAGCTGATGTGCTGGTTTTCGTGCGCTAAGTCACGGATAAAAGATTTAAATTTATGTGTGCAGCTGCAGAAAGACTAATTAATGTTTAATGAACTGTAGAGAGTGCATTGTGCTTTTATTCGTGGATGAACTCAGACCGTTCTCGTGCATGGAAATACGTCAGCGCCGCGTATTTCAAATTGTGCACACTCCGGAAGTGCAATCCCATGACATCAAGCTCACGGCGATAGCTGCGGTAGTACAGAAATGTTGTCATTACCTGCAAAAGATGTACGAGGGCTCTTCAAAAAAATGGTTCAAATGGCTCTGAGCACTATGCGAGTTAACTTCTGAGGTCATCAGTCGCCTAGAACTTAGAACTAATTAAACCTAACTAACCTAAGGACATCACACACATCAATGTCCGAGGCAGGATTCGAACCTGCGACCGTAGCCTAGAACCGCACGGCCACTCCGGCCGGCCGAGAGCTCTTCAATAAAGAATGAGAATAACTCTCTTTTTTGACAACATACCTTTACTCATCCTCATAATTTTGATGGTCCTTCCCAAAGTAGTCTCCCATGAAAGCGACGCACTTGTCCCAGCGTTTCTGCCGGTCTTCAGATACATGCTGGAAACCACTTTTTGAGAGGTCCTTCAAATTCGCCTCCGCATTCTTCACCACTGCTCCTGATGATCGATAATGCCTCCCACGAAGGAGTTTTTTCGTGTTAGGGAGTAGAAAAAAGTCACATGGGATTATATCCCGGCTATAGGGACGGTGAGGTATCAACTTCACATTGACTTTTGCAAGATGTTGAGCAACATTGGCAATATGCGGCCGCGCATTATTGTGGTGCAGCATCCAGCCTGCTTCACGGAAATGTGGCCTTTTGCACTTGATATGGATTTGCAATGCTTTCAGGACATCCCTGTAGTATTGTGTAGTTACTGATATGTATGCAGGTACAAAATGTTGATAAATCATTCCATGAATATCAAAGAATGAGATGACCATAACTTTCTCAGCAGAAGCAACCACTTTTAATTTTTCTGGGGTTGGTGATGAAAGAGATTTCCACACTGAGCTTTGATGTTTGCTCTCAGGATCAAAATGATGTAGCCAAGTTTCATCAGCAATGATTACATTTGAAAGATACTCCGGATCTTCGTCTAACATCAACTGTAACTGCATGCAGACCTGCACGCGAATGCCCTTTTGTTCGGGAATCAACAGTCTTGGAACCCATTGCGTACAAACTCGTGTCATTTGGAATTTTTCTGTCACAAACGTGTGGGTGGCACCCAATGAAATGTTCAGTATTTCAGAAAGTGATCTTAAGGTAATTCGTCGAACCTCTCTCACCATGACAGCAGTAATGTTGATGTTTTCTTCCTTAAGAACAGTAACTGGAGCACCGGGTCCGCCTTCCATTGAAATTGTCTCACCTCTTCAAACATTTTAAACCACCTTCAAACTGTGCTGTAGGGAAGAACAGACTCTCCATATGCCTCCTGTAACACTGTGTAGGCCTCAGCTGAAGATCTGTTGAGACGAAAGCAGAATCTCAAAGTCGCACATTGTTTCTCGCATGTTACCTCCGTTTTTATTGAACAGCCCTCGTATAACAGGGCAGATGACATTATTTTCGTCGCAAGTTCGCCAAAGACCAGCATAGCGCGCCCCGCCCTATCTCAAATCCTTGTAAAGAGGCGAGGTGCAGCACACGCGGAAATTTTTGTAAAAAACTGGCAAATAAAATCAGGTTCTAAATTGCAAAAGTGATGTAGTACTTGTTTCTTCTTTAAAATAAAATGTTGTTTAGGTCGTAATCTTGTAATTTGTCGATCTACAACAACAGTGTCATTGCTACAGTGCGGACCTTCAAATGAAGTATTTCCTCCACATCCCACCTTACAATTTTTTTTTGTTATTTGAAATGACAAAAGACGCACAATCTTCCATTCATTACATGCATTTGCTATTTCCGTAGATTCTGAATTGTTACGTGGCAAATAAATAACTTTCTGAGATACGCAAATTTTCAGCGACGCGCGCATGGACCTATCATAGCTGCGCTTTGTTACGATTGGCCGAGAACAGAAGCCGTGTGAGATTCGAGTTCGACAGTTGGTGTACATGGGTCTGGACTGGTTTGTTTACAGTTTTACGTAAAATTTATGGGTTGGGTACGTCAGTGTATTCCGAGAACTGAGTGCACTTCTGAGTGCACGCATACTTATTATTCAATAACAATTCCATATGCCATATACAGCTCTTTCAGTGTAACGTAATGAGATCAGATCTTCACTTGATTACACGGTCATTAAAATTAGATCCACCATACCGTTGTGTTGTAACACTCTTACGAGGAGGAGACTATCAGAGACGTCTCAACTCCGCCAGTTTTTTTAGAAAAATTAACGACTATAAATCCAACATTTCTTGGGTCAGCATTATGATTGTTGTGATGTGGCCCGCCATGAATCCCTCGCCTGTGTCATTTTCTTCATTTCAAAGAAGCACTTGAACTCAAGGTCTTTAATTATTCCAGAAAATTCTTTAATTATTTGTTGGATAGATTCCAGGTCTCTGTCTACCCTACAGTTTTCACTCTTTCAGCTCCCTCAAGTGGCACAGAATTCATTCCTTTTGTGTCTTGACACATTCTTATCATCCTGTTCGTTCTTACTGTCAGTGTTCCACAAGTTCCTCTCCTCATTTCTTCTGCGAATAACCACTTCATTTCTTACAAGTCCACCTACTTTTCAACATCCTTCAAATACACCATGTCTCACAAGCTTCGATTTTCCAGTTTTTCCGCAGTACATGATTCACTTCCACAGAACACTGTGTTCCAAACATATAGGGAACAATGATATATCTGGCGGATAGTGTAGCTAGGAACACATGATGTTTGCTGGATGATGTTTCAATCCAGTGAGTGGGTTTAGAACCACAGGAAGAATCACGCACTAGGAACCGCTGTAAGCAGTTGCCGACATTTCTATTATTTTGCGTTTTGTGAGACACGCGTTTGTGTTTTGTGCAACGTATCCAAATATTAGGAGGGCTACTTATTTAAGTGCTGTACAATATATTTAAGCTATTTTTAGGATACTGTTAATTTTTCAGTTACAGATTTTTATGATGAGTAAAATGCTCTATATTTTTAGTTACATCACATGTGGCCAGTTAAACCATACTTCATCAGTCATGTACGATCGTGTGCCTTGACACAGAAGGTCTTTTTAATATGAAACATGTGATATTTGCAAATGAACTGAGCTTCCTTAATATGTCAACAATTATTCTGTCTCGAAAATGGTAATTTGTATTATTTGTCAGATTCTTCTCTATCAAAACATTTTCAACTTGTAACTGGTTTTTGATAACGCTTCTTCTTAATTTGATATCACTTATTGGTGTCTAGTAGAGTAATAATGTAACACATAGACTATTAAATAGAGTATTTACAAAATTTTCCCGACTGCAACTCTTTTAAATGAGGAATAGAATGTGTGTTCCTAGGTATATGACCATGTTGTATCTTGGAATAGTTTTTCACGTATAGAAAAACCTTGCTTTTGAGTAATATTTGTATTTTCAGAAACAGACTGCAGCACATATAACCTGAATGCTATCATTTCAGAATGGAATAAAAATGTATTAAACTCCTATTAAACTTCTATTACATATCTGGCTAGAGACGAAAGTATGAAAAATATTCCGAGGTACAACACTCGTCCCTATTCTCAAAACGTCTTCCTCAAATTACGGCCTATTTTTGATACTGGTAGACTTCTCTTAGCCAGGAATGCCAATTCTGTCACAGCTAATCTGTTTTTAAGTCCCTTTTTTTGCTTCGTCCGTCATGTGTTATTTTGCTCCTAAGGTGGCAGAATTCCTGAACTCTTTGCACTTTTTGGTCGCCAGTTTTGATGTTAAGTTCATCATTGATCTCATTACTACTTCGAATTATTTACGTATTTCTTTTGTTAACTTCAGTCCATATTCTGTATTCATTGGACTGTTCGTTCTTTTTCCATACGTCTTGTGATTCTTCTTAACTTTCTGTGAGGATAGTAATGTCGTCAGAGTATCTTTACATTGATATCTTTTCTCCCTGAATTTTAATTCCACTCTTCAATCTTTCTTCTACTTACGTTACTGCTTTTTCAGTGTATTGACTGAAATGTGCGAGTGAACGACTATGTCTTTCTCTTATACCATTTTTAATCCGAATACTTCGTTCTTTGTCTTACTTCCTTATTGCTCCTCCTTGGTTCTTGTAAATCTCTGTCGTAAAAGGAAATGTCCTGACTGACTGACTGACTGACTGACTCATCATCGCCCAGCCCAAATCGCTAAGGGTAGACTCTCGAAATTTGGAGAGGGTACGTATCTTATGCTGTAGGAATCGTTTAAAAATTGAAAATCTAAATTCCACTTCTAAGGTTCTCAAATAGAATATGAAAGGACCTACTAAAATTGGTATTCGGTTTCTCGGTCAGAAATAAAGAGATACGTGTTTTAGCACTTTCGGAAATTTAAGCCTTATATGGATGAAATAGTATGTGGCAGTCTTTTTGAAAACAAATCTTTATCAGGGAAGTACTAAAGCATTTTAAAGCTACATGAAAATTGGTATTTGACTTCTCGGTCGGAAATTTTAAAAAATTCAGACCCTATGGGGATGAAATAGGGGATGAAATGTTTTATGAAAATATTTCATTATGAAAACATTTTCAAAGCTATCTCATACAGTAGCCATCATTTGCAAAAAGTTGTTCGAAGTTACTCCACTAAGGGGCTGAAGTAGGGAATAAATCGTTCTTTGAAAATTCGTGTTTTTCCATTCAGAATTAAAAATTGCGTAATTCAGCATGTTTCGAAATTTTATCTCTATGTGGGTGAAATAGTACACGAATTTTTTATCTAAATAAATTGTTATTAATGTACTACTAAAGAATTTTTTAGAGCTACATCTGAGAAAATTGGTATTTGACTTCTAAGTTAGAAACTGTTTTTGGAAATTCAACCCCTAAGTAAGTGAAATAGAGGACGGAAGATATATCATTATGAAAGTATTTTTAAAGCTAAATCTAAGAAAATTTTATTTGGTTTCTTCGTCAGAAAAAAAAGTACATGCTTCATTGTATTTGGAAATTCAAACTCAAAGGGGGTTAAACAGGGGATGATGTTTTTAGTAATATTTCATTCCAAAAGCATTTTTGAAAAGAACTCTCTAAAAATTTGTGTTTGGCTTCTCAGTTAGAAATTTAAAAAATACATGTTTCAGTGTTTGGTAATTCAGTCCCTTAGGGCGTGAAATAGGGGATAAAAAATTTTAGTGTTATATTTCTTTAAATTACAACATTTTTAATGTTAAATCTATGAAAACTGATATTTGAATTCCAAAGAAATATGTGCTCGGAGATAAGTTTCCGCAGGAATATCTCCACAAATATTCGAAAGACATTATTGACGAAGAGCTCCGACTTCAACTACCAGAATCGCTTTCAGGTCAGACGCACATTCGGAAAAGACCTTGGTTCTATGGTCTTAATTAGCGCGAAAAGTTTAAATGATATTGCAATTCGTGAACAACATAAGAATTCCATTAAAGAAAAACAAAACAAAAAAACTGTCCAGACTATACAGTCTATGCGAGTGAAACAGCTGTCGCCAAACTATTGTTTTATATTTTCAGTCTTTCCCAATAGCTTATTACTTTTCACAAAATTTCAAAGGTCTGGCACCATTTTACATTTTCGAACGCTTTTTCTAGGTCTAGTGATACCATGAGCATGCTCTCATTTTTCTCAAATCTTGCTTCCGGTATCAATCGCAATGTTATGACTGCCTCTCTGGTGCCTTTATCTTTCGGAAAGCCAAATTATTTATCATCTGATAGATCCTCCATTTTCTTTACATATGTTCCAGCAACTTCGATCATGAGGTGATAAGATGAATAGGCGATAGTTCTGACTTTTATCTACCCTTGCTATGTTCGGGTATGTGTGAATGATATTCTTCTTAAAGTGTGACGGAATGTTTCCAGATTTATAGATTCCGCAAATTTTCATGAATAGTCGTTGCCTTTTCCCCAAATGATTTTAGAAGTTCTGAAAGGATATTTTCCATGGTTTCTGCTTTATTTGGTCGCAGTTCCTCCAAGGCTCCATTATACTTTGACTGTAATACTTCATCCTCTTTTTTCTTCCTTTACTTCTTCTATTATATGATCTGACAAAGCATCCCCCTCATAGCCTTCTATGCATTTTTACATCTATTGGCTTTCATCTCTGCGTTAAACAGCGCACTCTTTATGCTTCCATACTAACTTCTGATGTCACCGAAATTTTTTTTTTTTACTTTTACATACGCTGAGTTTGTCCATCTGACGATGATTTCTTTATTTAATTTCTTCTCTTTTTTTCTGCAATCATTTCGTCTTGTCTTCCCTGCACTTCCTACGTATTTTATTCCTAAGTGACTTATATTGCTGTAATCCTGTCTCCTGATGAACATCTTTGTATATCTTTCAGCAATCATTTGAAGTATTTCTTCCGTTACTCCAGGCATCTTAGCAGTTATCATAAGGTGAAGTATAAGATTTTAATGCGAAAGTAGGACAAAGCCGAGAAACGATTCTTCTGCATCTACATCAAACGTCTATATTCTGCAAGCCACCATATGGTGCACAGGGAATGGGTACTTCGTGTACCACTTTCACTGCCACCGTTTCCTTCTCCAGTCGCGAATACTGCACGGGAAGAACGAGTGTTGGTAAATCTTCGTATTAATTTTTATTTCTCTAATTTTACCTTCGTAGTCGTTCCGCATTATATTCTTAGGAGGATGCAACACATTGGTTGACTCTTCTAGGAAAGTGTACTCACGAAAGTTTTACAGTAAACCAGACCGCGATGTGCAACGCATCTCTTCTAACGTCTGCCACCAGAGATGTATTAGTCTCTCCGTGACATTTTCACGTTTAAAAAACAAGTCTTTGACGAAACGCGTTGCTCTTATTTATATCGTCTATTTCCTCTGCCAACCCTTTCGGGTACGGGTTACAGGTTGGCGAGGGATATTCAAGGGGGAACGAGAGTTTTGTAAGCCTGCTCCTTCCTGAAGGATATTACAGCTGGCAAGAATTCTTCCAGTGACCAGCCTGGCGTCAACCATTCTTTCAATTAGTATTATGTAATTGTTGTAATTTACATTGCTCCATATACAGTACATACTCTATTATACTTAATGAATATATCTTCCAGTGATTGTTGGAATCGTCCAATCATTTATAGAAAACGGGTCATGGCCTCTATATTCTGTTCAAAATTACTTTAGGAACACACGTCGGTAGGAGCACATGGAGGCACGGAGAAAAATTGTCGCTTCGTGAAAGGAACACAGGTGGAAGCCCACATTTCATTCAACTCGTTCTGACTCAAAAACTATCCAATGAACAGAGACAGAACAGGCATCAGTGTGTTCTGGAAGAACTGCACATTGTATTCCTTTTAGTTTCAATTACCGTCAGAAATTTGTAACAAAAATTGTTTTTTGCATTAACTGGAACTCTTTCACAAACCTGCAGCACTATATGATTTTAGTTAAATGTGACACATAATGTTCCACTCGCGTGGGAAGGACATTATACTGGTGACTATATACACTAAGGTGACATATAAAGATGGCCCTTAGTATCGTGTACACAAGGTATAAAAGGGCAGTGGATTGGCAGAGCTGTCATTTGTATCTAAGTGATTCCTGTCAAACGATTTCAGACGTGATTATGGCCGCACGACGGGAATTAATAGGCTTTGAACGCGGAATGGTTGGAGCTAGATGCAAGGGACATTTCATTTCAGAATTCTTTACGGAATTCAGTATTTCTACATCCACAGTGTCCATAGAGTGCCAAGAACAAAAAATTTCAGGCAATACCTCTCACCATGGACAACGCAGTAGCCGACAGCCTTCACTTAACGACCGAGAGCAGTGGTGTTTGCGTAGTGATGTCAGTGCTAACAGACAAGCAACACTGTGTGAAATAACAGCAAAAATGAATTTGGGACGTACGACGAACTTATCTGTTGGGAAGGTGCAGCAAAATTTGTTGTTAACGAACTATGGCAGCAGACGGCCGACGGTGAGTGCCTTTGTTACTAGCACAACATCGCCTGTCCCCGTGACCATGTCGACTGGACCCTGGACGACTAAAAAACCGTACCCTGTTCACATGAGTCACGATTTCAGCTGATAAGAGCTGATGGTACGGTTCGAGTGTGGCCCAGATCCCATGACGCCCTGGACACAAGTTATCAACAAAGCACTGTGCAAGCTGGTGATGGCTCCGTAATGGTGCTGGCTCTGTTTACATGGAATGGACTATGTTGCTTGTTTATAAGCAACCGATCATTGACTGGAAATGATTATGTCCAGCTACTGGAGGGCTATTTGCAGCCTAACTACGATGTAATTTTTATGGATGACAATGCGACATGTCACTGGGCCACAATTGTTCGCTATTGATTTGAAGAAAATTCTGGATTACTCGAGCGAATGATTTGGCCAATGAAATTCCATCGAACATTTATGGGACATAATCGAGAGGCCAGTTCATGCACAAAATCCTGCATGGCAACATTCGCATTATGGACAGCTATAGAGGTAGCATGACTCAATATATCTGCAGGGGACTTCCAACGACCTCTTCAGTCCTTACCACGTCGAGTGGCTGCACTACGCTGGGCAAGAGGATATCCGACACGATATTAGCAGGTATCCCATGTCTTTTGTCACCTAAGTGTAATGTATTTTAATACTGACGGCAATGAAGGAAGAGACTTTTGTTTTATTTTGAAGCCGCTGTAAGAAATTTGCTTTGTTCGGTGTTCCAAATACTTTTATAATATCTGAAGATGAACGGATGATCGAAACCGCTTGTTAATAAAACATTGCTTCATCTCTTAGAAAGGACAAAATTTATATATTCAGCACGATTTCGGTCTTTTTTTAAGCCAGTTTCACTTGATGGCTCTCTTTGAAGTGCGTCAACGTATTGTTCTCTTGAGAGGAAACTGTTCTCGTGTCATCCATTTTTTTAACATTCCATGCAAATAGTGAGACAGAAGTCATCATTTATATAAAAGAACGTAACAATTCATATTATAACTACTATCACATCACGTCATCTGCACACATAACTTACACCTTGCGTAAACCACGGGTGACATTTGACGGCTAAGTTGTCTAATGTCTCATATGTTGTACGGTGCAAATTATGTGCGCAAACGATATGGATTCGATTGCAGTTATTACAAGAAGTGCTACATTCTCTTATATAAATAACAAAAACGTATTCTTCACTATACACATAGAATCTTAAACATGGATGACACGAGGACATTGTCCTCCTAAAACGAACGATGCACTGACGCACTTCAAAAAGTGGGCTAACACATGAAAATGGCTTAACAGGCCAAAAATCTCTATCGTGGAATATAAATACCAACCCTTCATTGCTCAAGCGAGTAACACTTGTCATCCACATGATTTCCCACTCTATTTTATTTGAATGGGCTAGCATGACTTTGAGCCATTTTCTGTACCTTTCTGTTGAGTCTGCATCTCTTTGCTTCAGCCATTATTGTCTTTCACTTATTGTTTGTAAAACATATTTAGAACTTGGAGGACACAGGTGACATGCGCGAGTTCAACTGCTACAGACTGAAACAAAGTAAGTGGATGTTGTTTTGCTAGATTCAAGCCAACTTTCATGTACGTAATTTTAGCCCAGTTACAGTTGAATTTTGCTTCTTACCCCGAATACTTACCTAAGAAAGGTAAATTTTGTCTTTACTTAGCAGAGATCCTCATGTATGGCTGGAATTGTTCCATGATCTGAGTGATGTAGTTCCTGACAGTAATATTGCTGCTTCGGAGAACGAGGATTTTGTGAAGATGAAAGCGGTCGTGATTCAGAAACGGAAGAAGATGTATCTGAAAACGATGAATTTGAAACATAGGCGAAGTAATTCAATGTGACTTTTTTCAAAATTTAGAATAATTAAGAGTTGGGGGTGGGGGGTGGGAGGGAAAGTAAGTACCTACCAATGTTAGAAGAATATCTTGTAATATTATTAAGTATTAACTTGTATCCAAAAGTGAAGCTTTTATAACAACGAAAAAGTATATATTGTTAATATTTACGTAGGTTAAGTTTTTGATATCTTTTCTAGGGAAAGAGATGCTAAAGAAACATATATCATAGAGATCATAGCTTTCATTGGTCTGTTACATTTGTATGGCTCTCTGAGACGTTCTAGTAAGAATTTAAGGAAGTCGTGGGATAACTCAAAGAACAACGGATTTGAATCGTGTTATTATTCACGTGTAAAAACCGATTCAAGTATCTCCTGAGGTCTCTAAGGTTTGCTAATTTCCTTGTTAGAGGAGTTCACAGTGAGAATTACAATTTTGCTGTTATCAGAGAGGTACTGGAGCTATTTATCAACAACTGCCAAAACTATTTTTCACCTAGTGTATGCCTTACTGATGTAGAACAGTTTTTCGTACTGAGAGGAAGCTGGTCATTTAGAGAATATATTCCTAGAAAACCTGCAAAATATGTGTCACATATACCGTTCAAAGTATCGAAATAAATCGTTTATGTTGTGGATGACACCCATCTTCCGCTCGAGTGACTGTGTCACTCATTATCAAGCGAGTAACGGAGGTTTAAACAGTCCAGGAGTAAAGGTTGTCCTTTCTAAAAATATTGCAGGACTCTGGACACAAGTAAATAGAAAAGGTATTTCATCAGTAGCTTCTGAGAGTCCTTAAATACTTTTTTTTCACTACAGTGCTTATTACAGTCCATGATGGGCTGATTGGTACAGCAACCAGTTCCATGATTATGTAGAGAGACAGTCTAGGTTGCAAAGTTATATTATTACAAACAAAAAAATGGCAAAAAATTTAACTCACTTCTAGACGTGGAAATATCTTTACATTTAACTGGTAGTAATGGTGACCTTATGGATGATCAGTTGGCCAGTAAGAACCAGACATTTTACGACATTATAACATCTGTCTAATTTTCTCCTAGTTTTTTCCTTATTTTGAACAATGTTGTATTACGATCTTAATATTCTAATCGATTACTTTCTTCCTTATAGTTATTTTCGTTATATTTTATGCACACTCATTTGCAACCTCTAGGGTTCGCTTGCTTTTATGGTAATATTTGTTATGTTATATTTCTTAATTTCTCATTGATTACTTTCTTCCTTACAGTTATTTTGGTTATATTTTATGCACACCCATTTGTAACCTCTTTGGATCGATTGCTTTTATCGTAATATTTGTTATATTTCTTAATTTTAATTTCTTTTAATTTTCCAGCATCTTGAAATTTTATCTTCCGAGCTATCATGTATTTTATTTAAGGTGCTACCTAGTTATTTGTACTTATTGCCTGTATTTGCTTCATCTTATGGTCTTACGCCTAGATTAGTCTAAATTTTACTGACACCAGTGCCTCCTGTTAGAGTACCGCCCTACTAGCGGGTTTTTCTCTGCACACTAGATTCAATGTGGAGATCTATTACAACGTTCAGTCACCTGATACCTAGGCCATTCGATGCACGTGTGGCTCTACGCTGTGCTTCATCTGGCGTCTCTGACTATTTTAAGTTATCTTCCGTTACTCTGATTGTCTGTGACCCTTAGTCCCTTTTACGTTGCCTTCAAGTATATACACTTGGTTTTTTCCAGTGTATTTTGTTCGACGGTTCTTCCTTTAAACTGTTACCATCGTTCTGACAAACCATCCTACCAGCCAGTGATGAGCAATGCATTAAAAGGTTTTCGTGAGTGTTAATTTTGTTTTTAAATTTTTTAAAGTAATTTCAAAAGTTCAGCGCAGCTTAGAACCATGTCCCTTAACTTATAGTTTTGTATAATTACATCCATGCTTTTCCTTTTCTTTTAGAAAATCTGAGGAAGCCTTAACAAGGCGAAATGCGTTATTTGTAATAAAAATAACTTTGCAAACGAGAGTGCCTCTTTAAATATTGTTTTCATATACATTTGAGCTGTGGAACACAACCTACACAAGATATGTTGAGATAAAGCTGCTCAGTGAATGACTTCGACGACGTCACAAATGGAGCTACACAAGGGTAGCGCCATGGACAGAAGCAGAGAGCTAGTAGTCGGGACAAAGTAGGCCAGTCGAGCCTGGATAGCGGCTGCGGTAGCAGAAGCGCCAGGTCCCCAGCGGGCGATCCGCCGCGTGCGGCGTGCGCTGCGGGCTGCCGCGGCTGCAGCCTAAGGCGCAGATAAGGGCGCCTAACGGCCCCACGGGCACAAGACGGCGGCGGCGGCGATCTCAGCCTTGCGCCGTCGCGCCCTCTGCCTCGTCCACCTCCCGCTCGCTTCTCTGCCAGCAGCGCTCCTACGCAGTCGCTCAATATCGCAGACAAGTGATTAAACAAACATTCTCAGTTAGAACAGAAAAACTGATGTGTCCTAAAACTGGATAATGGGGGACTTCCAGTACTGAGCCTGCTTTATGCGAATAAAAAATCATCACTATCCTCATTGTACCTCTCTATCGGCTTGTAACAACATCTTCAGCAACCAATGTTCTTATCTTTCTTCCTTTTCCCCGCCAATCTTCTAAATGGTTTGATGCACCCTACGACGAATCCTACCCCGAGCCAGCGTATTCTTCTCAGCACAGCACTTGAATTAGCCAGCCGCTGTGGCCGAGCGGTTCTAGACTTTTCAGTCTGGAACCGCGCGACCGCTACGGTCGCAGGTTCGAATCCTGCCTCGGGCATGGATTTGTATGATGTCCTTAGGTTAGTTAGGTTTAAGTAGTTCTAAGTCTAGGGAACTGATGACCTCAGGTCATAGTGCTCATAGCCATTTGAACCATTTTGGGCACTTGAACTTATTTTTTGGTTGTACGGGGTGATTCAGCTGCCCCTTCCGATCGGTTTTATGTAACCCCCAACGCCTTCAGAAGCAGTGCACGAGATTTTCGTTATCTCTGGCTCGCTACTTCAAAAGTATTAATCCTACAGAAAAATTAACGGGACTTTTTTGTAGGAAATTTAATGTAGTCTTTGCTGGCAGCCACAGTTTTCAAATTATTCAAGAAAAACGCGTTTGAAGATTCTTTTCCACATTTTTCTTCAGTAATTCGAAAACTACGGACTCTATCGAAAACGTATACCAACACATAATTTAAGTACATTAAATTTCCTACACAACGGTCTTTTTCGTTTTTATATTTTCTAGGACTAATAGTGTAGCGAGCGAGGGAATATGAAAATCTTACCCTTAGTATTTGAAGTATCTGAAGCCTACCCAGTGGTAGGGGCTACTGTATTACCCTGTATACCAATAGCTGTCTACTCTTGAAGCTTTTACCTTCCACAGCTTCCTCAAGTACCACGTGATCTGTCCCCTGATATCTTAATACATCCTATGTTTTCCACATGTATATCTCCTCACGATTCTGTATAGAAACTCCTGATTTATTGTCTTATCAGTCCACAAAATTTCAACATCTTTCTATACCACCTCATCTCAAGTACTTTCTTTTACGGTTTTTCTGGCAGCTCGAAATTCGCTTCCATGCAAGGCATTTTCTTCCTCAAATTAAGGTCTATGAGTGTAATATACTTATTTTGACCAGCAATTTCATCCTTCCCTGTGACAATAAGATTTTTATGTCCTCCTTGCTTCGTCCGACAACTGTTATTTTGCTTCCACGATATCAGAATTCTTTCACTTCGTCTTTTCTGCGAGCCCCAGATTTAATGTTAAGATAATTGCTAAAATTATTTCTGCTAGCCCTCAGTAATTTCTCAAATTTACTCTCAATCCGTAGACTGTTCATCCCATTCAACTGGTCTTGCAATGTCATCATCAGATGTTATCATGATATACTTCCCCTGTATATTAATCCTACTACTAGATTAAACAGTAGGCCTTATACCATTTCTTAATCGAGAACTTCGTTCTTGGTCTCAATTCTTATTTTTTCCCATCGGATTTTTCCGTATCAGAGCATCCAATGACGGTGCTTCCGCGTGCATGTTGAATCTGCGCAGAGATGGAAATGTCGTACAGAGAGTTCTGCGTCCCATACTGATGAACTGATTCTACCTCTTCATCTGCACACGTGTGTCCGCAAATCATTGTAAATTTCCCTGCAGAGAGTGCTACCCGTTCTACCAAGTATCAAGGCTTCTGCCCGTTCCATCCAAATATGAAGCGTGGGAAGAATTTTTGCTTAAACACCTCTGTGCGCGCTGTAATTAGTCTAATCTTGTCGTGATCCGTGCAGGAGCAGCACATTGTAGGTTACAGAATATTTTTGATTCGTCATTTAAAGATGGTTGTTGAAACATTCTAAGTAGGGTTTCGAGAGATAGCCTGCACCTATCTTCAGCCGTTTTGTATTTCAGTTTCTCGAGCATCTACGTCTCTCCCAAGGGGCAAACAAACATGTCGCCATTTACGTTTCTCTTCTTAGTATACACTCCTGGAAATGGAAAAAAGAACACATTGACACCGGTGTGTCAGACCCACCATACTTGCTCCGGACACTGCGAGAGGACTGTACAAGCAATGATCACACGCACGGCACAGCGGACACACCAGGAACCGCGGTGTTGGCCGTCGAATGGCGCTAGCTGCGCAGCATTTGTGCACCGCCGCCGTCAGTGTCAGCCAGTTTGCCGTGGCATACGGAGCTCCATCGCAGTCTTTAACACTGGTAGCATGCCGCAACAGCGTGCACGTGAACCGTATGTGCAGTTGACGGACTTTGAGCGAAGGCGTATAGTGGGCATGCGGGAGGCCGGGTGGACGTACCGCCGAATTGCTCAACACGTGGGGCGTGAGGTCTCCACAGTACATCGATGTTGTCGCCAGTGGTCGGCGGAAGGTGCACGTGCCCGTCGACCTGGGACCGGACCGCAGCGACGCACGGATGCACGCCAAGACCGTAGGATCCTACGCAGTGCCGTAGGGGACCGCACCGCCACTTCCCAGCAAATTAGGGACACTGTTGCTCCTGGGGTATCGGCGAGGACCATTCGCAACCGTCTCCATGAAGCTGGGCTACGGTCCCGCACACCGTTAGGCCGTCTTCCGCTCACGCCCCAACATCGTGCAGCCCGCCTCCAGTGGTGTCGCGACAGGCGTGAATGGAGGGACGAATGGAGACGTGTCGTCTTCAGCGATGAGAGTCGCTTCTGCCTTGGTGCCAATGATGGTCGTATGCGTGTTTGGCGCCGTGCAGGTGAGCGCCACAATCAGGACTGCATACGACCGAGGCACACAGGGCCAACACCCGGCATCATGGTGTGGGGAGCGATCTCCTACACTGGCCGTACACCACTGGTGATCGTCGAGGGGACACTGAATAGCGCACGGTACATCCAAACCGTCATCGAACCCATCGTTCTACCATTCCTAGACCGGCAAGGGAACTTGCTGTTCCAACAGGACAATGCACGTCCGCATGTATCCCGTGCCACCCAACGTGCTCTAGAAGGTGTAAGTCAACTACCCTGGCCAGCAAGATCTCCGGATCTGTCCCCCATTGAGCATGTTTGGGACTGGATGAAGCGTCGTCTCACGCGGTCTGCACGTCCAGCACGAACGCTGGTCCAACTGAGGCGCCAGGTGGAAATGGCATGGCAAGCCGTTCCACAGGACTACATCCAGCATCTCTACGATCGTCTCCATGGGAGAATAGCAGCCTGCATTGCTGCGAAAGGTGGATATACACTGTACTAGTGCCGACATTGTGCATGCTCTGTTGCCTGTGTCTATGTGCCTGTGGTTCTGTCAGTGTGATCATGTGATGTATCTGACCCCAGGAATGTGTCAATAAAGTTTCCCCTTCCTGGGACAATGAATTCACGGTGTTCTTATTTCAATTTCCAGGAGTGTATATTAGTCTAGACATGCTCACCGATCTGTTGGCGCGGCCCGGCTCGCGCTCACGCCTCAGCAGCAAGCAGCAGGCCGGTGCACGGCGAACAATGGTGGGGAAAGGGAAGGGGTGGGGAAAGGAGCTGTGGGGATGAGAAGGGAGGAGAGAGGCGGTGAGGGGAGGAGAAATCGGAACAATGCAAATCGGTACAAGAAGCTATTGTTAACGAGTCTATTCTAGGGCCGCTAATGTTAGTTCTACGAAGATGTATCGCTTCGCAATGACTGATGTCTTTTGTGGGTAGCAGATTTGTTTCCTAAAATTGCTGCATTGATGACGAATGACAAAGAAATGAAACTTACATTCCTTTTAATTGATGAGGCGAATAACACAGGGCAGCTAAGTATGAAACTTGATAATGCTCAAGAATGGTGTAGTCTTATGACGAATGCAATTTCCAAGTGAAGTTTAAATTGACATCAACTTGTCCTTCGGGCCTATTTCATTCACACGTTAATATAAAAACACTGGGTGCCAATGATTACTGCTTATTTTACTTTTCACTAAAGTATCAATGTCTGGTATCACTTTCTGGGAACTCTTGGAAATTTATGTTGAGGGAAATCTTTATACGAGTGTACAAGACTTGTTTTATTACGAAACTTACTAAGCAACTGGCTGTGACACTATAGGTCTTAAAGTTCTAACTGTAGTTAGGCATCCTGCATTGACATCTCGTAAATTGATGGTGGTGTGTCTGTCCTTCTCTTTTAAGTACATAACTTGACCACACTGGTAATGCTGCTTTCCATCGATTTAAAAATAGCTACTCCCCACTACAAACATTGCGCCATTAAATATACAGTATACGCTTACATCTTAGGGTACGGTGAACTTAACGCTAAGTCATTCCTCTGAAGGGTTCCGCTGAATAGGTCAGGAGTTCACTACACTCAGCTGACGGCTACACGGATAGCGGAGGCTGTGTGGCGTGGACTGGGCGGTTTTTTAGGTTAGAAGGCCTCAGGAAAGTACGAGGTGGGCTGCAATCTCAAAGGGTGCATGGCAAATACAGGACGTGCTTGGATCAAGGAACAGTCGGAATTGTAGTTGTAAATTGTTGTAGTTGTGCTGGGAAAGTCCCTGAGCTTCAAGCGCTAATAGAAAGCACAGACGCTGAAATCGTTATAGGTACAGAAAGCTGGCTAAAGCATGAAATAAGTTCTGCGGAAATTTTTACAAAGTCTCAGACGGTGTTCAGGAAAGATAGATTAGGCAGAATTGGTGGTGGAGTGTTTGTGCCTGTCAGTAGTGGTTTATCTTGTAGTGATGTCGAAGTAGATACTCGGTGCGAATTGCTACGGGTGGAGGTTATAGTTAATATCCGAACTAAGTTAATAATTGGCTCCTTCTACCGACCCCCAGACTCCGATGATTTAGTTGCTGAACAGTTCAGAGAAAATTTGAGTCTCGTAACAAATAAATACCCCACTCATTCGGTTGTAGTTGGTGGGGACTTCAACCTTCCCTCGATATGTTGGCAAAATATACTTGTTCAAAGCCGGTGGTAGGAAGAAAACATCTTCCGAGATTGTCCTAAATGCTTTCTCCAAAAATTATTTCGAGCAGTTAGTCCACGAACCCACGCGAATTGTAAATGGTTGCGGAAACACACTTGACCTCTTAGCCACAAATAATCCAGAGCTAATAGAGAACATCATGACTGATACAGTGATTAGTGATCACAAGGTCGTTATAGCTAGGCTCACTATCGTTTCTTCCAAATCCACCAGAAACAAACGCAAAATAATTTTATTTAAAAAAGCCTTCCTAAGAGACAATCTCCATTCCTTCCTAACTGACTACGCAAATGTAGACGACATCTGGCTCAAATTCAAAGATATAGTAACAACAGCAATTGAGAGATTCATACCTCATAAATTGGTAAGAGATGGAACTGATCCCCCATGGTACACAAAACAGGTCCGAACGCTGTTGTAGAGGCAACGGAAAAGGCAAGCGAAGTTCAGGAGAACGCGAAATCCCGAAGATTGGCTAAAATTTACAGACGTGCGAAATTTGGCACGGACTTTAATGCGAGATGCCTTTAATAGGTTCCACAACGAAACATTGTCTCGAAATTTGGTAGAAATTCCGAAGAAATTCTGGTCGTATGTAAAGTACACAAGCGGCAAGACGCAGTCAATACCTTCGCTGCGCAGTGCCGATGGTACTGTTACTGACGACTGTGCCGCTAAACCGGAGTTATTGAAATCAGTTTTCCGAAATTCCTTCACCAGGGAAGACGAATGGAATATTCCAGAATTTGAAACACGAACAGCTGCTAGCATGAGTTTCTTAGAAGTAGATACCTTAGGGGTTGCGAAGCAACTCAAATCGCTTGATACGGGCAAGTCTTCAGGTCCAGATTGTATGCCGATTAGATTCCTTTCAGATTACGCTGATACAATAGCTCCCTACTTAGCAATCATATACAACCGCTCGATCACCGATAGATCTGTACCTACAGATTGGAAAATTGCGCAGGTCGCACCAATGTTTAAGAAGGGTAGTAGGAGTAATCCATCGAACTACAGACCTATATCATCGACGTCAGTTTGCAGTAGGGTTTTGGGGCATGTACTGTATTCAAACATAATGAATCACCTCGAAGCGAACGATCTATTGATACGTAATCAGCATGGTTTCAGAAAACATCGTTCTTGTGCAACGCAGCTAGCTCTTTATTCGCACGAAGTAATGGCCGCTATCGACAGGGGATCTCAAGTTGATTCCGTATTTCTAGATTTCCGGAAAGCTTTTGACACCGTTCCTCACAAGCGACTTCTAATCAAGCTGCGGGCCTATGGGGGATCATCTCAGTTGTGCGACTGGATTCGTGATTTCCTGTCAGGAAGGTCGCAGTTCGTAGTAATAGACGGCAAATCATCGAGTAAAAGTGAAGTGATATCAGGTGTTCCCAGGGAAGCGTCCTGGGACCTCTGCTGTTCCTGATCTATATAAATAACCTGAGTGACAATCTGAGCAGTTCTCTTAGGTTGTTCGCAGATGATGCTGTAATTTACCGTCTAGTAAGGTCATCCGAAGACCAGTATCAGTTGCAAAGCGATTTAGAAAAGATTGCTGTATGGTGTGGCAGGTGGCAGTTGAAGCTAAATAACGAAAAGTCTAAGGTGATCCACATGAGTTCCAAAAGAAATCCGTTGGAATTCGATTACTCGATAAATAGTACAATTCTCAAGGCTGTCAATTCAACTAAGTACCTGGGTGTTAAAATTACGAACAACTTCAGTTGGAAAGACCACATAGATAATTTTGTAAACTCGAATTTGTGAAACTTTAAAAAATACCTAAGTGCATACGTGATTTTTGCATAGCAAACTCTGTATGGAGTTATGTTAAATACTTTCGTGGGACACTGGGTAGATAGCGACAAATGTGAGTTGTCGCCCAATAGACGAAACGTAGCCAAACATGTCAAGCCGAACATCATCTGAAGTATTGTAATGTGTAGGTAAATCTTTTCTTGCAGTAGTGCGTGGGGGCTCAGAGCTGATATAGAATTTGTGAACAGTTTAGAATGTCGATTTTCGGTGAGTTTATGACAGAGATTGCATTTAATTTCGTCATCCACTCCACATTCACATTCCCGTTCCCATAAAACTCGTACGATCGTACTGTTACCAACTCTCAAGACAATATTTCACTTTCCTCAGTACACAAACGAGGAAGACATATAGAGCCGTTATAACAAATTTCTTAACAATATGGAACATAAAATACAACGCTCCGTTTTTCTTTCTCATATGGTGAAACGCAAGGTTAAGTCGGCCACAGCAGTGCTTTAGTATGGATTGTCCTGTTTAAGATTTTATGTCCTACCTTTTGTTCGACATTCCAATTGTTTGGAGTAGAAACAGCTTTAACCCAGTTTCTTGGTTCAAAGAGATGTTGGCAGCCGTTATGAAGAGGGTTTTGTAAGTGTATCAGTAGCGACTACTAACGCGGAGACCGACGATAAACGTTTCCTTGCGAATCGACGGCTCAGTACGTCGTGTAATTGTCTCGCGCTCCGAACATCGGTTAAAGCGCCTGGATTCCGGCCGAGGCCATGTGTCAGACTTCGCGCGACGCCGGGAAAGCTCCGGAGACGAGATGGAAGAAGCGTTTCAATTTACCTATTGACTACCTCCTGTCTTGCCTCCAGCTGTTCTCATTCGTGCAACGATTGCCGCCTTGGTAGGGTTCACAAACAAGTACAAAATCGAAGAACGTCCCACGACAACGGGGTCCTCAGAGGCGAATTACAAGCTAGAACTGGACGCGGATAGAATAAGAAATTGGCTGTAGACTTTCTAAAGAAACATCCCGATCGATTCCAGTGCAGTGTCTTAAAAACTGTGTCACCTCTGTCGGTGCCGCACCTCAAGTGCACTTAATTCGATCTGGATTTGGATTTCATTCCCGTCGCTGGAGGCTCTTCCTAAGCCACGTTAACTTTTATTTTCTTGCGACAACATTCACAAAAACATTTCAAAATGTACACTCAAAGACATAAGAAAACCAGTACACACGAAGGAATTATTCTAATGGGACGGAAATTGCTAGAAGTCTTGTACATGTACAGAAAAACAAATGATTACAATTTCAGAAAAGATTGAATGAATTACCCAAGAAGAAAGAGCTTCACAAATTGAAGAAGTCGATAACGCCACCCCCGGCCCTTGTACAAGGAATTATTCAGATCGGCATGGATTGATAAAGTTGTTGAATTTATTCCTGAGAGACATCGTGCCAAATTCTGTGCAACTAGCCCATTAGATCATCATGCCCATAATGTTCCAAACATTCTAAACTGGGGAGATTTGCGGCGACCTTGCTTGCCAATGTAGGGTTTAGCAAGCACAAGGACCGTGTGTGGGTCGGCATCATCTTGCTGAATTGTAAGCCCAGGATGACTTGACATGAAGGGCAACAAAACGGGGCGTAGAATATCGTCGACGTACCTCTGTGATGTAAGAGTGCCGCGGATGATAAAGAAAATAAATGTCACCGTAGACCAGTGGTTCCCAACAGGTGGTCCGCTGACGCCCAGGGGTCCGTGAGCTATGCCAGAGGGGTCCGCAAGATACTATTAGAATAAAAAAATATATTAAATATGTTTCGTATGATAACAGATTTTTTGTTTTGGCCGCTTCCTGCATGAGCAGTTTTAAGCTCAATATTTTTTCCATAATGAATATATCAATGATTTTCTAAGTACCAAAAATAGAAAACGTATAAAAAGACTCTTAATTTGGCTCTTTTAGGTACTTGATACTGTGATATGACAAGGTACCAATCATGCTCGATGAGGGCGTCCTCGAGAAAATTTTGTTGGGAACCCCTGCACTAGACTATCACTCCTGGTTGTTGCGCCGTATGGTGGCCGACAGTGAGGTTGGTATCCCACCGTTTTACGGGGCGTCTGCAGACACATCTTGTCTGGAGACCCATCTGACAGTGACAGGATACCAACTTGATTGTCGCCCAACATGCAACCCAACAACCAGGACTGATTGTCTGGGGTGCCATTACTTTTCATAACAGGGCCCCATTGGTTGTCATCCGTGTCACCCTCACAGTACAGCGATACGTTGGCGATATTCTACACCCCGTCTTGTTGCCTTTTATGGCAACTCATCCTGGGCTTACATTGCAGTAAGATAACACCCGCCCGCAAAGGACGAGAGTTCCTATGCGTGTCTTCGTGCTTGCCAAACCCTACCTTGGGCAGCAAAGTCGCCGAATCTCTCCCAAATTGAGAACCTTTGGAGCACTATAGGCAGAGCCGATCAACTAGTTCGAGATTCTGGCCCTCTAATGCACATATTGGACAGGAGTTGGCACGATATTCCTCAGGATGACATTCAACAAGTCTGTTAATCAATGCCATGCCGGATAACTGCCTATATGGCGAAAAATGGACCAACCCATTACTTACTTGCTCAATTTGTGAAGCTCTTTCTCTTGCACATATCATCCAATTTTTTTGTCTGTACATACACATGTACATCATATCTAACGAGTTCCGTCCCATTCGCATAATTCCTTCCTTGGTCGTAGCTTTTTTTAAGAGTGCAGTTTTAGAGTGTAGTTATCGGTTTCAACGAGACAGTGATCATTATCGCACTGTCTAAACACAGATTATACTGTACAGATCGCCTAGCTAATCTGAAATATATTCTGAATTTTTCATAGAAATATTTTTCTTGTAATTTTAAAGTATAATTAAATATGGTTTACTTTCCATGTAAGGTCATCCTTTATCAGAGGTTGTTTCTCCCGAGGATCTTGTACTGCTGACGGTCTGCCAACAGTACTCTCACCGTGTGCAACCAATAGGAATCGTAGGAGCAAAATCACTTGTTGACTGTTGATCATCTCCCAAGAGCTTAGCACCAAGCCAAAAGCTCTCTATGACACAGGTTCATAGCTAGTTAAGACGTGTTTCCTTCCTGACTCCTTTCCGGACTTAAGCTCCACAATGTTTAACGTACGTTTGTAACGTATCATCTCTCGACCCCGCCATGACTGGCTAGCGCCTTGAAAACTAACCTGGGTGCACGCAGATCTACTCCCAGTAAGCAATAAAAGCGTCCTAAAGATGTTCTAACTTTTACTATCCTGACCAGGCTCACTCCGCACCTGCACGCTGTAAGCGATGACGTAAGTGTTCTGTCACATTGTCAACATACAAGGTATCCAGCGAAGAAATCCCTGATTTTAGAATTAAATATTTAGGAAACTAATACCGTTAGACGAGTGCAACAGAAAGTATGTTTATTGTGAAAGCTGTAAGAACTTTATACAGAAGTTGTACAGAAGTTTCCAAATAGTTAGAAAATCTGCTAACAAACGCCGCTGTAAGCTGTGCAGCTCGTACAGTATCACAGTACATAATAAAACTCGTCCTCTGCAAACAAGGTTTGCAATCACATCAAAGACTTTTCGAAATGTCAACAATTCGCAGTACAGAGGTGGAGCAAACGAATAGTGAAACTTGTCATCACATTCTCTTATGGCCGGCTAGAGTGGCGCTTCAGTCTGGAACCGCACCACCGCTACGGTCGCAGGTTCGAATCCTGCCTCGGGCATGGATGTGTGTGACGTCCTTAGGTTAGTTAGGTTTAAGTACCTCTAAGTTCTAGGGGACTGATGACCTCAGATGTTAAGAACCATAGTGCTCAGAACCATTTGAACAGACCAGTTTTTGTTCATGAAATTACGATTTATTTTTGGAATATTGCTTCGTGTGGGTTATACACCAGTAGAAGGGCTACGCTTATAAATGTTGTCCCATAGTGTTTAGAGCCATTTGAACCATTTTTGGAGTCCACCCTAGAACTGTTCTCACGTGCCTGGGATCCATGCCAACAGGACTAGCATCAGATATTTAAGTATGCAAAGAAGAACAGCACGAACAGTCACAGGCTTTTTGGAGCACGAAAGAGCTTCACGGATTATAACTCTGCACTGGCGACATTGAAAGATACATGCCAACTATTCAGATGGAACCTAACTACAAAGTATCAAGAACTAGCATTAAGTAAGAAGTCTAGATATACACTAAGATGACACAAGTAATGGGATAGCTCTTATTATCTTATCGGACCTCCTTTTGCCCGGCGAAAGCAGCAGCAAGACGTGGCCCAGACTCAACAAGTCGCTGGAAGTCCTCTGCAGAAGTTTCCAGCTAAGAATGGGTCCGTAGTGCTCAGAGCCATTTTTTTGAACATTCTGTAATGTCTCAATGGAAGTGAATTCAGATGCCACACAGATTGCCACTTCAGACCCGGCCAGCATGGTTGGATATTTCTGGTGAAGTGTGTCTTTCAACGTGACCCACAAAAAGTATTCACGAGTAGCCAGATCGAGCGAATATGGAGGCCAATCCATCCCTGCGCCAGTGCATTTGCAATAATCCAACGTAATGACTTTATTCCTGACGTATTCATCAAGAAAGCAGAACACCTGTTCGCTGCGATTTGGTCTGGCTCCATCTTGCATAAACCACTCGGTCCCTGTTCGATTCTCCAGGGCTAGCTGTGTTGCGACAAACTTTTCCAAATTTACAACATAACGTCGACTAGTTATCGTTTCTCGGCAATAACGCCTCTGCTGCATATCGCAACCTAAACAGTAACTTTTGGAGAATACTGTGGATTCGCTTCACACAAATTGAATTTTCGGAACCCCAAAATCGCCAGTTTAGTTTATTCACGAGGTCATTCGGATGGACGAGTGCTTCATCTGAGAACCAGATGCAGCCAACATCCAATCCTTCATTATCAATCATTGTGAGAATCTGGTTCGCAAAGCCGGCACATCTCGTACAGGTATCGTCTGGTGGCTTTGGATTTTGAACTGAAACATGTATAGGCTCTGTCTCAGTATTTCCTGCGTGCCTGAACACTTTAAAGCAGTCTGTGCCGCAATTCTTCGACGGATCTCCTTGGATTTTGCTGAAATATTGAAAAAACCATGACGATATTTTCAGTAGTAACTACAGTTTGGCTGCGGCAAACATTCCCCGCTAGATTATTAGCCACGTTGTCTGTTGGAATCTGGCGACGAGCTTTCGAGTGGTTTTCGCATCGGGTCCTTTTCAAACAGTATCGTGTTTCAGACCTGCACCTTGTTGCCATGGAACTGTGTTTTAACCTGTAGTGTCGCAGTACCAAAAAAATACGCTCTGCGATGTGGCGTACTCTATTTATAGGCACTATATATTGCGATTACAGCTCCATCTGTTAGCAGCTTTTCGAACTATTTCCTGTATAGCTGTATAAAATTCTTACAGTTTTCATAGCTGCATACCGTTCGTTGCACTCGTCTATTGATCTTAGTTTTCAAGATATTTGATTTTGAAATCAGGGACTCCTTCACTGGACACTCTGATATAAGTGCACCGGATAAAAAAAATTAGTCATCTCCAGGATGCGGCCACATTCCCCGCTAATATTGCGCATCTAGCCCTGGTAACGGCCAGAGTCCAGTGTGGAAGAGAGTCTATAACTTTCTTTAACTATGCCGTAACTAGCTGACGCCACTCGTTGATAATTAGACCCAACAGATCTACCAAAACAGTAGAATGTTGATTTCACCCTCTGTTCCAAACAATCCCGGACATTGTCTATGGGATTAACTTCGTATGATTTAGCAGGCTTTTCGTGTTTGTGATCGGGTGCCTGAATATTGGTCAAACGAGGAGCATATGCGCACAGCCCTGTTAAACAATTCTGCTATTGTGGGAGGCGGGAATGTCCACAGCACACTCATCATGAATGTGTATGCGAAAGAAGAATACTTGATCACCGAGAATTTTGAACTAAAAGTCCGGTTCATTATCAAGTTAATCTGAATGAGTGCTTCCAAATCATGATACAAAAATAGCCACAGAAGCACCTCCAGTCTGAACTACATCCTTCACGAACTGGGGGCTGGACGCCTCACTAGGCAGTAGATGTGCTTGACCATTCACATCACCTGAAAATCTGTAAAATCGTTACATGCCTCCAGCCAGCTACTGTTCAGTTTCTATGCAGCCCATAGTACCCCTGTGAGAAGGGCGTTTTACGACATACCAAGCTCCTTCGTAATGTCCCCTCAGAATCTGGTTGAGATGGGCCTGCATCTGTCTACAGCAGCAATTGTTGTCGTGTTTCAATCCGATTGTCATAATATCGGTCAGGATATTTTACGAGGATTGTTCTTATGTCGTGTTACGTAGCTGAAAATGGTACACAGTTCTCTGAATACACTTTGGACAGACGATGCTGATACACAAAGAAATCCGTCAATTTCATTCACATTGTGATTACAAACACAATAGCTCGTTTCACTACACTGTCGCGTCTCCACTCGATCCATTTATTCCATTCAACAGACTGGCGCGCGCTCCATCACACATACACACAAACACACACGCAAGCACGCACACACACACACAAGCGCACACACACACACACACACACACACAACTTATTGGAACATCCAGCGGTGAAGAGTCACAAAATCGCCTGGTTCCGTCTACCGCGCTCCAAATCAACCCGTTTGCTCTTTTAGGGTGGTGCCTATAAGGCACCTTAAGACAAAAGAAAAAGATGTCTCTGATTCTTAAGTAAGCGTTTATTTGGTTTTTCATTAACTGACACTGTTATTGGACATCCTCCTGGCGGATATCGTGCCAAATTCTGTCCAATTGGCTCGTTTAATCGTCAAACTGCCGAGCTGGTTGGAGGGCCCGCTCATAATGCTCCAGCCGTTCTCAGTTGGGGAGAGATCCGGAGACCTTGTTAGTCAGATAGTTTTGTATATGTTCTTTGTCTCTCAAGTTTCGTGCTTTATTTTTCCACTTAATTTAAATATTCTTCTACAACATACAAATGTTTCGGTTTCTTCTCTTCAAGATCGCTCTTGGTGTACGTTTCACTTCCACTTTGCTGTAGACGTATCTCTTTCTCAGTTCTGTATCTCTTATGTCGAAGGAAGACTTAGTCACCTGTGTAATTGTTTTTCTTGTCTTCGTTGTCTACCAACCTATTTCACGTTTTCTATTAACGCGTCTTCCCCAGTTTTGTCTTCAAGCAGGTCACTATTCTCCTCTCGTCTTCGTTGGATGACTTTCATCTCACCTTTATCACTGTATCACAATACTCAAGCTATATTACTAATACTTTCGCACTATTTCTTTGTTTCCTAATTCGAATTACATGAAAGAGCAGTTAGCCAGACCTTAAGACGAAAATCATGATAAAGAATGATCAAGCCCTATCCATCCCTGTGATAGGAAGATGTCAGCCTTAATTACTACAAGCGAGACATCATTCGTTCGCGTTACCGGGAAAGACGAGTCGAGTGGAAAGTAGAACGCGGCACACCAGATTCCCTTCAGCAACACTGGAGTCGCCTGAGTGACTCTGTACTGGATTCCTCAGCTATATATTCCACTTTGTTCGGTGTAAAAGATTTAGAAACTAATAATACACAACGAGAATATGATCGGATGGGTAAATAAATAGTTTATGTTTCGGGGTATGATTAAGATGCTGTAATGCTTAATACATATGAATGTTGAAACGAATGTAACAGCACCAAATCAATGTGAAAATGCGTAGGGTAAACTAGGAAAAACACTTCTGGTTAGTAACATCTCGATAAAACATCATAAAATTGTAGCCAGATATGAAGTCAATAACTTCCTTGCCACAGCCGCGCGGTGTATCCGCGTGGTCTTAGGCGCCTTGCCACAGTTCGCTCAGATTACCCTGTCGGAGGTTTGAATCCTCCCTCGGGCATGGGTGTGTGTGTGTTGTCCTTAGCGTAAGTTAGTTTAAGTAAGATTCAGCAGTGTGTAAGCCTAGGGACCGGTGACCTCAGCAGTCTATTACCATAAATTTCCAAAAATTTCCTTGCCACAAATATAAATACAAAGAGACGTATTCACCCCTACTGAACGTATGGCTGCAGGTATATCCAGTGATGTTCACTTATTGCTAGTGTATCTCTACACTGATAATGTAAGATTTATTTGCAATTTTGCTTTCAGGTGGTTTTTTTTTTCAGGTAACTCTGTCATGAACCCGAAGATTAGTTGAACACCGCAGTGCTTACTAAGAATGATATGATTTTGCTTTTTCTACGTATAAACTGGCGAATCCAGCTAGTTATGGGGAAGATAGGGGGAGAATAATGGGGGTGGAACTCTCCAGTTTAATGTGGACTCGGAACCACGAAACCCTGCCATTTTAACATTATTTGAGAGAAATAGTCTTATGACACACTGAGGAGAGAACTCCGGTCCTTTAACTTTGTAGTCAGACATCCACTTAGCCCCTGAGTCAGATGCATATCTTTTTGATGCCTCACAACCAACCCGAAATCAAACCAAAGGTATACGTGTGTGATGGGGGCGGGGGGAGTAAACATGTGAGGGGTTCAGATGGCGTCTCCCGACTGCCCCTTAGGGAAACAAGTTAGGGCCGTGCGGCGTGACTGCAGGCAAAGTTAATCCATTTTCCAGCATCCTTACCCCCGGGCCTCCTTAGCAATATTGTTCCCATGTGTTGTAGGTCCCCGCCATAAAACTTATGAACAAATGTGTGAAGTCCGGACAGTGACATCGTTATTATCGAAACCCCGTAGCGCCCATAAGTATGTTCTACATCTCCAGCTATACTCCGCATGTCACTTTATAGTGAGTAGTGAAGGGTAGTTTGTGTATCCCCGTCACTTCCCCAATTCCTGTTAAAGTCGCGAATGGTGCTCCTCCATGACAACCCATATCCCGCAATTTTAAGAATTCTACGATCATGGTCTATTAGATATACTCAGCAGGAAGAAATATGCCGGGTGAAATTTCTAGGCACGTAGACTGTCGGAATTTCTACAGTAAACCACACCTTGGTTTCAAACCTGTACGGAACGCACTGCTCTTCTTTAGCTCTTCTCTGTTTCGCCTATCAGTCATAACTGGTAGGTATCTAAGATGAGCAAAACCTAATTATCGGCCGTACAGAGTGGTGAACTACACTTCCTGAGGATTCTTTCAATGAATCTCGCATCTGCCTTTCTTACGATTTGTTTATGTAGTAGTTCCATTTTAAATCGCTCCTTATGCACAATCTCAAATATTTAATGAATGTGACTGCTTCCACAGATTGTTCCACAATCGTATAATCATACAATAATCGATCTGTCCGCATACACGCACATAAAAAAAAATTTTCGGCACTCCGGTTCCCAGAACTCCTGAAGATAGACGTTGACTGTGGATATTGTATCACAGACACAGTCCCTTTGACCGTTCAGAGTTGTCACTTAACCCGCCTAAAGATGTAAACAACCATGCGTGAGCAGCGCCTAATAGATGGAGGGGTTCCGACAGCCGATCAGTTCCACTCACTCCACAAGGAATGAGGTACAAGGCTCGTGCTGTCTGTAGTTCAACCATGCCTAGACTGTCGATACCGCGGTTCATCGCGTCCGCATTGTTACTTCGTGCCAGGAAGGGCTCTGAAGAAGGAAAGTGTCCAGGCGTCTCGCAGTGAACCAAAGCGATGTTGTTCGGACATCGAGCAGATACAGAGAGACAGGAACTGTCGATGACATGCCTCGCTCAGGGCGCCCAAGGCCTACTGTTGTAGTTGATCACCGCTACCTATGCATTATGCCTCGGAGGAACTCTGACGGCAACGCCACCATGTTGAATAATGCTTTTCGTGCAGCCACAGGACGTCGTGTTATGACTCAAACTAGGCGCAATAGGCTGTGGGATGGCGAGGTCCACATTTGCAACCACGACACCATTCAGCGCGGTACAGATGGGCCCAACCACATGCCGAATGGACCACTCAGGATTGGCTTCACGTTCTCTTAACCAATGAGTGTCACATATGCCTTCAACCAGACAATCGTCGGAGCCGAGTTTGGAGACAACCCGGTCAGGCTGAACGCCTTAGACACACTTTCCAGCGAGTACAGCAAGGCGGAGGTTCCCTGCTGTTTTGGGGTGGCATCATATGGGGCCGAAGTACGCCGCTGGTGGTCATGGAAGGCGCCGTAACGGCTGTACGATACGTGAGTGCCATCCTCCGACCTATAGCGCAACCATATCGGCAGCATATTGGTGAGTCATTTGTCTTCATGGACGACAATTCGCGCCCCCATGGTACACATCTTGTGAATGACTTCCTTCAGGATAACGACATCGCTCGACTAGAGTCGCCAGCATGTTCTCCAGACATGAACCCTACCGAACGTGTCTGGAACAAATTGAAAAGGGTGACCCACCAATCATTCTGAGGCATCTACGCCGAATCGCCGTTGAGAAGTGGGACCATCTTGACCAACAGTGTCTTGATGAACTTGTGTATAGTATGCCACGATGAATACAGGTATGCATCAATGCAAGAGGACGTTCTACTGGGTGTCAGAGGTACCGGACTACCACCTCGGAAGATCTCGCAGTATGGTTGTACAACATGCAATATGTGGTTTTCATGAGCAACAAGAAAAGGTGGAAATGATGTTTATGCTGATCTATATTCCAGTTTTCTGTACAGGTTCCGGAACTAACGGAACCGAGGTGATACAAAACTTTTTTTGATGTGTATAAATTACCAAAGACTTCACCTTTGGGCGATAAGAGGTCCGCACGAACAATCAGCTGGGCTTCACCTCGTCATACAGGAAACAGAACTGGCCACATTGTCAGCATGAACTCTCTTCGTACTGTGATGTGCTGTAGTATTTACCTCACTGACCACTGACGCTGTACACTCGTGACCGGACTGCATATTTGCTCTCATCTCTACACCTACATCTACATTTATACTCCGCTAGCCACCCAACGGTGTGTAGCGGAGGGCACTTTACGTGCCACTGTCATTATCTCCCTTTCCTGTTCCAGTCGCGTATGGTTCGCAGGAAGAACGACTGTCTGAAAGCCTCTGTGCGCGCTCTAATCTCTCTAATTTTACATTCGTGATCTCCTCGGGAGGTATAAGTAGGGGGAAGCAATATATTCGATACTTCATCCAGAAACGCACCCTCTCGAAACCTGGCGAGCAAGCTACACCGCGATGCAGAGCGCCTCTCTTGCAGAGTCTGCCACTTGAGTTTGTTAAACATCTCCGTAACGCTATCACGGTTACCAAATAACCCTGTGACGAAACGCGCCGCTCTTCTTTGGATCTTCTCTATCTCCTCAGTCAACCCGATCTGGTACGGATCCCACACTGATGAGCAATACTCAAGTATAGGTCGAACGAGTGTTTTGTAAGCCACCTCCTTTGTTGATGGACTACATTTTCTAAGGACTCTCCCAATGAATCTCAACCTGGTACCCGCCTTACCAACAATTAATTTTATATGATCATTCCACTTCAAATCGTTCCGCACGCATACTCCCAGATATTTTACAGAAGTAACTGCTACCAGTGTTTGTTCCGCTATCATATAATCATACAATAAAGGATCCTTCTTTCTATGTATTCGCAATACATTACATTTGTCTATATTAAGGGTCAGTTGCCACTCCCTGCACCAAATGCCTATCCGCTGCAGATCTTCCTGCATTTCGCTACAATTTTCTAATGCTGCAACTTCTCTGTAGACTACAGCATCATCCGCGAAAAGCCGCATGGAACTTCCGACACTATCTTCTAGGTCATTTATATATATTGTGAAAAGCAATGGTCCCATAACACTCCCCTGTGGCACGCCAGAGGTTACTTTAATATCTGTAGACGTCTCTCCGTTGATAACAACATGCTGTGTTCTGTTTGCTAAAAACTCTTCAATCCAGCCACACAGTTGGTCTGATATTCCGTAGGCTCTTACTTTGTTTATCAGGCGACAGTGCGGAACTGTATCGAACGCCTTCCGGAAGTCAAGAAAAATAGCATCTACCTGGGAGCCCGTATCTAATATTTTCTGGGTCTCATGAACAAATAAAGCGAGTTGGGTTTCACACGATCGCTGTTTCCGGAATCCATGTTGATTCCTACATAGTAGATTCTGAGTTTCCAAAAACGACATGATACTCGAGCAAAATACATGTTCTAAAATTCTACAACAGATCGACGTCAGAGATATAGGTCTATAGTTTTGCGCATCTGCTCGACGACCCTTCTTTAAGACTGGGACTACCTGTGCTCTTTTCCAATCATTTGGAACCTTCTGTTCCTCTAGAGACTTGCGGTACACGGCTGTTAGAAGAGGGGCAAGTTCTTTCGCGTACTCTGTGTAGACTCTCGACAACTCTTTGGATTGTAAACGCACGGCTGGTGACGGACTAGCCAGATCACGGATTCTTCTCTTAGTATGTATCTGCAAGCTTACGACGACTTAGTGCAGATTGGTTTTGTGAACTGCCAAGTTATGATTGTGTATCCATCCTTGCAGGTAATAAAGTGTGTTTTTTGCTCTTTAACATTTGTAGTATTGCAGTATCTTCTTCCTCATTTCCATATCAAAATATGACACTACTAAAGCTCTCATATTGAAGAAATCTTTCTTTGCCTGCAACCAATCAACTTCTGATATCAATCTGGGATAGGTAAAACTGTAAAATTTGCTTTTTAGAAAGGAGACTTCTTTCACCTGTGTCTTGTTTACAGTTCTGACGTTAAGTAAGTCGTTATTCTCCTTCCTACTATTCTCCATCACCTTCGTCTTTGCTTTGTTTATCCGTAAGTCGAATGCTGTCCATTCCTTTCTACGATCACCCTAATTCTTCCTTGCACCCAGCCAGAAGGCTATATGTATAAGAATGGAAACATAATTCGACATTTGGTGTACCTTGGTTCGAAATTACGGAAGAGATGAAAACAAATGTATAAAAAGAAACAATCAATGCCCGCTACAAGTGATTCCTGCCTGAGGTCACTTTTCTGACAACCCTTGGCGGAAATCCCACAAGCCGATTCGATCTATAGGCTACACTAAAGATCACGATACGTATCCCCCTACGCAGTCGTTTACGCTTACAGCACCTGCGTTATTCATTAGCAGCTCTACAGCTCCCACAGAGAATCCGCGCCAGACAGTGCTTCGAACTGGGTCACGTGAGATAGTAAACTGCGGACGTGCCTTTGCACTCAGGCACGCTCAGGGTCGCGCTAGCAACAGCCACCGCAACGCAACAGCAACAAGCTCGTCCGGAGAACAACGTGTCGCTGCGCTGTTAACAACGATGGACGCTCCCCGCCTGACAGAGTGAGTAAAGCAAGTCACTAGCACCGCTGACCGCCAGACGCTGGGCAGGTTCTGCATAGTACACCACAGACAGTTCATAGGAAAGGCCGAGACTTATTCCAGATTCCAGCACGGATCCAGTAACAGTTACAGTCCGTCAGGAAGTCTCATTCTGGAAACAGTCCGAAGGCTGATAACCCATCATCAGGATCTGTCATACAAGAAAGGAACAACTCGTAAGTAGAATGAGATTTTCACTCTGCAGCGGAGTGTGCGCTGATATGAAACTTCCTGGCAGATTAAAACTGTGTGCCCGACCGAGACTCGAACTCGGGACCTATGCCTTTCGCGGGCAAGTGCTCTACCATCTGAGCTACCGAAGCACGACTCACGCCCGGTACTCACAGCTTTACTTCTGCCAGTATCTCGTCTCCTACCTTCCAAACTTTACAGAAGCTCTCCTGCGAACCTTGCAGAACTAGCACTCCTGAAAGAAAGGATACTGCGGAGAAATGGCTTAGCCACAGCCTGGGGGATGTTTCCAGAATGATATTTTCGCTTTGCAGCGGAGTGTGCGCTGATATGAAACTTCCTTCAGGAGTGCTACTTCTGCAAGGTTCGCAGGAGAGCTTCTGTAAAGTTTGGAAGGTAGGAGACGAGATACTGGCAGAAGTAAAGCTGAGAGTAGCGGCGTGAGTCGTGCTTCGGTAGCTCAGATGGTAGAGCACTTGCCCGCGAAAGGCAAAGGTCCCGAGTTCGAGTCTCAGTCGGGCACACAGTTTTAATCTGCCAGGAAGTTTCAACTCGTAAGTAGTTTAATACGTAGCACAGCAAAGGGGGACATTTCCGTTCGTGTTTTGTATTAATGATTTTTTAGAGAATACTACTTGCAACCTCAGACTTTCGCAATTGAAGCAGTTATCCATAGAGTGACAACGCATGAAAAAACTTGTACAAACCGTCAGGTCTTGATAAGATTTCAAAGGCGCGCAAAGCTTGATAATTTACTTTAAATTCCAGCAGCGTAAAACCATACACTTCACACAACGAAAAAAGGGAGAGTTGTGCGGCTACAGCGTCAGGAAGAGACAGCTGAAATTCAAATCATAGTAATATCTGAGTGCAGTAATTTCTGGGGATTTGCAATGGAGTAATTACATAAGTTCAGTAAGACAAGGCACGTGACAGACTTTTCTTTACTGGTAGCCTGTTGTGAAAATGCAATACGTCTACTAAAAACTTGTGGAGTCCACCCTGCCGGCCGTTGTGACCGAGCGGTTCTAAGCGCTTCAGTCCGGAACCGCAGTGCTGCTACGGTCGCAGGTTCGGATCTTGCCTGGGGCATGGATGTGTGTGATGTCCGTAGGTTAGTTACGTTTAAGTAGTTCTAAGTCTAATGGACTGATGACCTCAGTTGTTAAGTTCCATAGTGCTTAGAACCATTTGAACCATTTTTGGAGTCCACCCTTGAACTGTTCTCACGTGCCTGGGACCCATGCCAACAGGACTAGCATCGGATATTTAAGTATGCAAAGAAGAACAGCACGAACAGTCACAGGCTTTTTGGAGCACGAAAGAGCTTCACGGATTATAACCCTGCACTGGCGACATTGAAAGATACATGCCAACTATTCAGATGGAACCTAACTACAAAGTATAAAGAACTAGCATTAAGTAAGAAGTCTAGATATACTCGAAGCTGATTCAAGTAATGGGATAGCTTCTAATATCATATCGTACCTCCTTATTCCCGGCGAAAGCAGCAGCAAGACGTGGCCCGGACTCAACAAGTCTCTGGAAGTCCTCTCCAGAAGTTTCCAGGTATGCTGCCTCTATAACCGCCCATAACTCAGAAAGAGTTTCCGGTGCAGAATTTTGTGCAACAACTTACCTTTCGATTATGACCCATAAATTTTCGACGGGATTCTGTGTGTCCAAATCGTTCACTCGAACTGTCCAGAATGTTCTTCAAACCAATGGCGATTAGTCGTGCCCCAGTGACATGGCGCATTGTCATCCATAAAAATTCCATCGTTGTCTGCGGATGTGAAGTCTATGAATTGCTTCGGATGGTTTCCAAGTAACCGAACATAAGCATTTCCAGAAGACCCAATCCATTCCATGTAAACACAGCCCGTATCATTATGGAGCCACTGTCAACTTGCACAGTGCCTTGTTGACAACTGGGGTCCATGGCTTCGTGGTGATCTACCATCAGCTCTTACCAACTGAAATCGGGACTCATCTGACCAGATCACGGTTTTACAGTCGTCAACGTCCATCGGATGTGGTCACGAGCCCAGGAGGGACGCTGCCGGCGATGCCGTGCTGTTAGCAAAATCTGTTGCCACAGCCGGTTAATGCCAATCCATTCCATGTAAACACAGCCCGTATCATTATGGAGCCACCGCTAACTTGCACAGTGCCTTGTCGACAACTGGGGTCCATGGCTTCGTGGTGATCTACCATCAGCTCATACCAACTGAAATCGGGACTCATCTGACCAGATCACGGTTTTACAGTCGTCAACGTCCATCGGATGTGGTCACGAGCCCAGGAGGGACGCTGCCGGCGATGCCGTGCTGTTAGCAAAATCTGTTGCCACAGCCGGTTAATGCCAATCCATTCCATGTAAACACAGCCCGTATCATTATGGAGCCACCGCCAACTTGTACAGTGCCTTGTCGACAACTGGGATCCATGGCTTCGTGGTGATCTACCATCAGCTCATACCAACTGAAATCGGGACTCATCTGACCAGATCACGGTTTTACAGTCGTCAACGTCCATCGAATGTGGTCACGAGCCCAGGAGGGACGCTGAAGGCGATGCCATGCTGTTAGCAAAATCTGTTGCCACAGCCGGTTAATGCCAATCCATTCCATGTAAACACAGCCCGTATCATTATGGAGCCACCGCCAACTTGCACAGTGCCTTGTCGACAACTGGGGTCCATGGCTTCGTGGTGATCTACCATCAGCTCATACCAACTGAAATCGGGACTCATCTGACCAGATCACGGTTTTACAGTCGTCAACGTCCATCAGATGTGGTCACGAGCCCAGGAGGGACGCTGCCGGCGATGCCGTGCTGCTAGCAAAATCTGTTGCCACAGCCGGTTAATGCCAATCCATTCCATGTAAACACAGCCCATATCATTATGGAGCCACCGCCAACTTGCACAGTGCCTTGTCGACAACTGGGATCCATGGCTTCGTGGTGATCTACCATCAGCTCATACCAACTGAAATCGGGACTCATCTGACCAGATCATGGTTTTACAGTCGTCAACGTCCATCGGATGTGGTCACGAGCCCAGGAGGGACGCTGCCGGCGATGCCGTGCTGTTAGCAAAATCTGTTGCCACAGCCGGTTAATGCCAATCCATTCCATGTAAACACAGCCCGTATCATTATGGAGCCACCGCCAACTTGCACAGTGCCTTGTCGACAACTGGGGTCCATGGCTTCGTGGTGATCCACCATCAGCTCATACCAACTGAAATCGGGACTCATCTGACCAGATCACGGTTTTACAGTCGTCAACGTCCATTGGATGTGGTCACGAGCCCAGGAGGGACGCTGCCGGCGATGCCGTCCTGCTAGCAAAATCTGTTGCCACAGCCGGTTAATGCCAATCCATTCCATGTAAACACAGCCCGTATCATTATGGAGCCACCGCCAACTTGCACAGTGCCTTGTCGACAACTGGATCCATGGCTTCGTGGTGATCTACCATCAGCTCATACCAACTGAAATTGGGACTCATCTGACCAGATCACGGTTTTACAGTCGTCAACGTCCATCAGATGTGGTCACGAGCCCAGGAGGGACGCTGCCGGCGATGCCGTCCTGCTAGCAAAATCTGTTGCCACAGCCGGTTAATGCCAATCCATTCCATGTAAACACAGCCCGTATCATTATGGAGCCACCGCCAACTTGCACAGTGCCTTGTCGACAACTGGGATCCATGGCTTCGTGGTGATCTACCATCAGCTCATACCAACTGAAATCGGGACTCATCTGACCAGATCACGGTTTTACAGTCGTCAACGTCCATTGGATGTGGTCACAAGCCCAGGAGGGACGCTGCCGGTGATGCCGTGCTGCTAGCAAAATCTGTTGCCACAGCCGGTTAATGCCAATCCATTCCATGTAAACACAGCCCGTATCATTATGGAGCCACCGCCAACTTGCACAGTGCCTTGTCGACAACTGGGGTCCATGGCTTCGTGGTGATCTACCATCAGCTCATACCAACTGAAATCGGGACTCATCTGACCAGATCACGGTTTTGCAGTCGTCAACGTCCATCAGATGTGGTCACGAGCCCAGGAGGGACGCTGACGGCGATGCCGTCCTGCTAGCAAAATCTGTTGCCACAGCCGGTTAATGCCAATCCATTACATGTAAACACAGCCCGTATCATTATGGAGCCACCGCCAACTTGCACAGTGCCTTGTCGACAACTGGGGTCCATGGCTTCGTGGTGATCTACCATCAGCTCATACCAACTGAAATCGGGACTCATCTGACCAGATCACGGTTTTACAGTCGTCAACGTCCATCAGATGTGGTCACGAGCCCGGGAGGGACGCTGCCAGCGATGCCGTCCTGCTAGCAAAATCTGTTGCCACACCCGGTTAATGCCAATCCATTCCATGTAAACACAGCCCATATCATTATGGAGCCACCACCAACTTGCACAGTGCCTTGTCGACAACTGGGATCCATGGCTTCGTGGTGATCTACCATCAGCTCATACCAACTGAAATCGGGACTCATCTGACCAGATCACGGTTTTACAGTCGTCAACGTCCATTGGATGTGGTCACGAGCCCAGGAGGGACGCTGCCGGCGATGCCGTGCTGCTAGCAAAATCTGTTGCCACAGCCGGTTAATGCCAATCCATTCCATGTAAACACAGCCCGTATCATTATGGAGCCACCGCCAACTTGCACAGTGCCTTGTCGACAACTGGGATCCATGGCTTCGTTGTGATCTACCATCAGCTCATACCAACTGAAATCGGGACTCATCTGACCAGATCACGGTTTTACAGTCGTCAACGTCCATTGGATGTGGTCACGAGCCCAGGAGGGACGCTGCCGGCGATGCCGTGCTGCTAGCAAAATCTGTTGCCACAGCCGGTTAATGCCAATCCATTCCATGTAAACACAGCCCGTATCATTATGGAGCCACCGCCAACTTGCACAGTGCCTTGTCGACAACTGGGGTCCATGGCTTCGTGGTGAATAACCATCAGCTCATACCAACTGAAATCGGGACTCATCTGACCAGATCACGGTTTTACAGTCGTCAACGTCCATCAGATGTGGTCACGAGCCGAGGAGGGACGCTGCCGGCGATGCCGTCCTGCTAGCAAAATCTGTTGCCACAGCCGGTTAATGCCAATCCATTCCATGTAAACACAGCCCATATCATTATGGAGCCACCGGCAACTTGCACAGTGCCTTGTCGACAACTGGGATCCATGGCTTCGTGGTGATCTACCATCAGCTCATACCAACTGAAATCGGGACTCATCTGACCAGATCACGGTTTTACAGTCGTCAACGTCCATTGGATGTGGTCACGAGCCCAGGAGGGACGCTGCCGGCGATGCCGTGCTGCTAGCAAAATCTGTTGCCACAGCCGGTTAATGCCAATCCATTCCATGTAAACACAGCCCATATCATTATGGAGCCACCGCCAACTTGCACAGTGCCTTGTCGACAACTGGGATCCATGGCTTCGTGGTGATCTACCATCAGCTCATACCAACTGAAATCGGGACTCATCTGACCAGATCACGGTTTTACAGTCGTCAACGTCCATTGGATGTGGTCACGAGCCCAGGAGGGACGCTGCCGGCGATGCCGTCCTGCTAGCAAAATCTGTTGCCACAGCCGGTTAATGCCAATCCATTCCATGTAAACACAGCCCGTATCATTATGGAGCCACCGCCAACTTGCACAGTGCCTTGTCGACAACTGGGATCCATGGCTTCGTGGTGATCTACCATCAGCTCATACCAACTGAAATCGGGACTCATCTGACCAGATCACGGTTTTACAGTCGTCAACGTCCATTGGATGTGGTCACGAGCCCAGGAGGGACGCTGCCGGCGATGCCGTGCTGCTAGTAAAATCTGTTGCCACAGCCGGTTAATGCCAATCCATTCCATGTAAACACAGCCCGTATCATTATGGAGCCACCGCCAACTTGCACAGTGCCTTGTCGACAACTAGGGTCCATGGCTTCGTGGTGATCTACCATCAGCTCATACCAACTGAAATCGGGACTCATCTGACCAGATCACCGTTTTACAGTCGTCAACGTCCATCAGATGTGGTCACGAGCCCAGGAGGGACGCTGCCGGCGATGCCGTCCTGCTAGCAAAATCTGTTGCCACAGCCGGTTAATGCCAATCCATTCCATGTAAACACAGCCCGTATCATTATGGAGCCACCGCCAACTTGCACAGTGCCTTGTCGACAACTGGGGTCCATGGCTTCGTGGTGATCTACCATCAGCTCATACCAACTGAAATCGGGACTCATCTGACCAGATCACGGTTTTACAGTCGTCAACGTCCATCGGATGTGGTCACGAGCCCAGGAGGGACGCTGCCGGCGATGCCGTCCTGCTAGCAAAATCTGTTGCCACAGCCGGTTAATGCCAATCCATTCCATGTAAACACAGCCCGTATCATTATGGAGCCACCGCCAACTTGCACAGTGCCTTGTCGACAACTGGGGTCCATGGCTTCGTGGTGATCTACCATCAGCTCATACCAACTGAAATCGGGACTCATCTGACCAGATCACGGTTTTACAGTCGTCAACGTCCATCAGATGTGGTCACGAGCCCAGGAGGGACGCTGCCGGCGATGCCGTCCTGCTAGCAGAATCTGTTGCCACAGCCGGTTAATGCCAATCCATTCCATTTAAACACAGCCCGTATCATTATGGAGCCACCGCCAACTTGCACAGTGCCTTGTCGACAACTGGGGTCCATGGCTTCGTGGTGATCTACCATCAGCTCATACCAACTGAAATCGGGACTCATCTGACCAGATCACGGTTTTACAGTCGTCAACGTCCATTGGATGTGGTCACGAGCCCAGGAGGGACGCTGCCGGCGATGTCGTGCTGCTAGCAAAATCTGTTGCCACAGCCGGTTAATGCCAATCCATTCCATGTAAACACAGCCCGTATCATTATGGAGCCACCGCCAACTTGCACAGTGCCTTGTCGACAACTGGGGTCCATGGCTTCGTGGTGATCTACCATCAGCTCATACCAACTGAAATCGGGACTCATCTGACCAGATCACGGTTTTACAGTCGTCAACGTTCATCAGATGTGGTCACGAGCCCAGGAGGGACGCTGCCGGCGATGCCGTCCTGCTAGCAAAATCTGTTGCCACAGCCGGTTAATGCCAATCCATTCCATGTAAACACAGCCCATATCATTATGGAGCCACCGCCAACTTGCACAGTGCCTTGTCGACAACTGGGATCCATGGCTTCGTGGTGATCTACCATCAGCTCATACCAACTGAAATCGGGACTTATCTGACCAGATCACGGTTTTACAGTCGTCAACGTCCATCGGATGTGGTCACGAGCCCAGGAGGGACGCTGCCGGCGATGCCGTGCTGTTAGCAAAATCTGTTGCCACAGCCGGTTAATGCCAATCCATTCCATGTAAACACAGCCCGTATCATTATGGAGCCACCGCCAACTTGCACAGTGCCTTGTCGACAACTGGGGTCCATGGCTTCGTGGTGATCTACCATCAGCTCATACCAACTGAAATTGGGACTCATCTGACCAGATCACGGTTTTACAGTCGTCAACGTCCATTGGATGTGGTCACGAGCCCAGGAGGGACGCTGCCGACGATGCCGTCCTGCTAGCAAAATCTGTTGCCACAGCCGGTTAATGCCAATCCATTCCATGTAAACACAGCCCGTATCATTATGGAGCCACCGCCAACTTGCACAGTGCCTTGTCGACAACTGGATCCATGGCTTCGTGGTGATCTACCATCAGCTCATACCAACTGAAATCGGGACTCATCTGACCAGATCACGGTTTTACAGTCGTCAACGTCCATCAGATGTGGTCACGAGCCCAGGAGGGACGCTGCCGGCGATGCCGTCCTGCTAGCAAAATCTGTTGCCACAGCCGGTTAATGCCAATCCATTCCATGTAAACACAGCCCGTATCATTATGGAGCCACCGCCAACTTGCACAGTGCCTTGTCGACAACTGGGATCCATGGCTTCGTGGTGATCTACCATCAGCTCATACCAACTGAAATCGGGACTCATCTGACCAGATCACGGTTTTACAGTCGTCAACGTCCATCAGATGTGGTCACGAGCCCAGGAGGGACGCTGCCGGCGATGCCGTCCTGCTAGCAAAATCTGTTGCCACAGCCGGTTAATGCCAATCCATTCCATGTAAACACAGCCCATATCATTATGGAGCCACCGCCAACTTGCACAGTGCCTTGTCGACAACTGGGATCCATGGCTTCGTGGTGATCTACCATCAGCTCATACCAACTGAAATCGGGACTCATCTGACCAGATCACGGTTTTACAGTCGTCAACGTCCATCGGATGTGGTCACGAGCCCAGGAGGGACGCTGCCGGCGATGCCGTGCTGTTAGCAAAATCTGTTGCCACAGCCGGTTAATGCCAATCCATTCCATGTAAACACAGCCCGTATCATTATGGAGCCACCGGCAACTTGCACAGTGCCTTGTCGACAACTGGGGTCCATGGATTCGTGGTGATCTACCATCAGCTCATACCAACTGAAATCGGGACTCATCTGACCAGATCACGGTTTTACAGTCGTCAACGTCCATTGGATGTGGTCACGAGCCCAGGAGGGACGCTGCCAGCGATGCCGTGCTGCTAGCAAAATCTGTTGTCACAGCCGGTTAATGCCAAATTCCGCAGCACTGTCCTAAGAGACACGTTCGTCGTCGCCCTACATTGTTTTCTGTGGTTACTGCACAGAGTGTTGCTTGTCTGTCAGCCCTGACAACTCTCCGCAAACGCCGCCGCTCTCGGTCGTTAATTGAAGGCGTCGATCACTGTGTAATCCGCGGCGTGAAGAAATGCCAGAAATTTGGTATTCTAGGCGTACTCTTGCACTGCGGATTTCCGAATATTGAACGCCCCTAACGATTTCCGAAATGGAACGTTCCATACTGTAGCTCCAACTACCATTCAGCATTCAAAGTCCATTAATTCCCATCGTTCGTCAACAATAATGTCGGAAACCTTTTGATATGAATCACCTGAGTACAAATGACAACTCCGTCAGTACGTTCCCCTTTAATACCTTGTGTATGCGATACTACCGCCCTCTGTGTTTGTGCACATCGCTATCAAAAATGGCTCTGAGCACTATGGGACCTAACTGCTGTGGTCATCAGTCCCCTAGAACTTAGAACTACTTAAACCTAACTAACGTAAGGACATCACACACATCCATGCCCGAGGCAGGATTCGAACCCGCGACCGTAGCGGTCACGCGGTTCCAGACTGTAGCGCCTAGAACCGCACATCGCTATCCCATGACTTTTGTCACCTCAGTGTATGTTAGAGCACTCTAGCTCCCGTAGGGGGCAATCGTGCTATTCCGGCGCTCCATGCAAGAATGGAACGGGAAGAAATAACTGGTTCAGTGGGAAGTATCTTCTGCCGTGCACTTCACATCGATTTGCGGAGTACAGGTGTAGATGCAATTACAGATCCAGAAATATCATAAAATAGATAGATCTCAAGCTCACAGCTGTGACGGTATGCGTTTGAGCGTTACAAATCTGTTACAAATTTGTTACAAATTTGTTTGAAAGCGCCTTTAATTAAAGGAATTTTTTCTTACTCTCTCTCTCTCTCTGACCGTTGCAAACATCTGGTACATTTTGATTTCAATATTATATATATATATATATATATATATATATATATATATATATATATATATATATACAGGGTTATTACAAATGATCGAAGCGAATTCACAGCTCTACAATAACTTTATTATTTGAGATATTATCACAATGTTTTGCACACACATACTAAAACTCAAAAAGTTTTTTTAGGCATTCACAAATGTTCGATATGTGCCCCTTTAGTGATTCGGCAGACATCAAGCCGATAATCAAGTTCCTCCCACACTCGGCGCAGCATGTCCCCATCAATGAGTTCGAAAGCATCGTTGATGCGAGCTCGCAGTTCTGGCACGTTTCTTGGTAGAGGAGGTTTAAACACTGAATCTTTCACATAACCCCACAGAAAGAAATCGCATGGGGTTAAGTCGGGAGAGCGTGGAGGACATGACATGAATTGCTGATCATGATCTCCACCACGACCGATCCATCGGTTTTCCAACCTCCTGTTTAAGAAATGCCGAACATCATGATGGAAGTGCGGTGGAGCACCATCCTGTTGAAAGATGAAGTCGGCGCTGTCGGTCTCCAGTTGTGGCATGAGCCAATTTTCCAGCATGTCCAGATACACGTGTCCTGTAACGTTTTTTTCGCAGAAGAAAAAGGGGCCGTAAACTTTAAACCGTGAGATTGCACAAAACACGTTAACTTTTGGTGAATTGCGAATTTGCTGCACGAATGCGTGAGGATTCTCTACCGCCCAGATTCGCACATTGTGTCTGTTCACTTCACCATTAGGAAAAAATGTTGCTTCATCACTGAAAACAAGTTTCGCACTGAACGCATCCTCTTCCATGAGCTGTTGCAACCGCGCCGAAAATTCAAAGCGTTTGACTTTGTCATCGCGTGTCAGGGCTTGTAGCAATTGTAAACGGTAAGGCTTCTGCTTTAGCCTTTTCAGTAAGATTTTCCAAACCGTCGCCTGTGGTTCGTTCAGCTCCCTGCTTGCTTTATTCGTCGACTTCCGCGGGCTACGCGTGAAACTTGCACGCACGCGTTCAAGCGTTTCTTCGCTCACTGCAGGCCGACCCGTTGATTTCCCCTTACAGAGGCATCCAGAAGCTTTAAACTGCGCATACCATCGCCGAATGGAGTTAGCAGTTGGTGGATTTTTGTTGAACTTCGTCCTGAAGTGAAGTTGCACTGTTATGACTGACTGATGTGAGTGCATTTCAAGCACGACATACGCTTTCTCGGCTCCTGTCGCCATTTTGTCTCATTGCGCTCTCGAGCGCTCTGGCGGCAGAAACCTGAAGTGCGTTTTCAGCCGAACAAAACTTTATGAGTTTTTCTACGTATCTGTAGTGTGTCGTGACCATATGTCAATGAATGGAGCTACAGTGAATTTATGAAATCGCTTCAATCATTTGTAATAGCCCTGTATATATATTATCCGCGACAGCAATATCTGACGTGAGAACAACTGCAGTTTTCTACTCTTTCAGGTTTTCCTTTCTTTTCCTTTTCAGGTAGGTGCACGGGTCAGGGCTGTGACCGACGTGCCGGCTTTTGTGACCGAGCGGTTCTAGGCGCTTTGTCCGGAACCGTCACCTGCTACGGTCGCAAGTTCGAATCCTGCCTCGGGCATGGATGTGTGTGATGTCCTTAGGTTGGTTAGGTTTAAGTAGTTCTAAGTCTAGGGGACTGATGACCTCAGATGTTAAGTCCCATAGTGCTTAGAGCCATTTTGTCACGTGGCTCATACAGCATCACCTGCCATCTATTGTACATCGACCGACTAAGACCTGCTACAGGCCTCTCCATGTTTCACGGCCTTATTTATTAGCATCCATGTTACACCTACAAGTTTCGGAATGCCACTGCCCACCTTCCATTATGACCTCGTCTCGGTATTTCCTACCTCTTGGAACGCAACAAATAACTACCATAGTCCATCAATCATCCGTCCACTGCAGCTATAAGTAATGCGGTGTTTAAACTGTGGATTTTTCTTTAGATTTCCAAAGGAAACATGCAGTACAGTTATCATTTTTAGCGTGTTTCAGACAGAAAACAGAATCATTACGTAACCGTTGATTAAGTTGTATAGTTATATAGCAAACTTAATTATTCCAGATAATTAACTGTAAATACGCGACCAAAGCTTTTGTTGTCCTGCACCAATCCCGTTACGTTCTATGACGGAGAACTATAAAGCTAAACATTCGTTTATGTGAAAGTAAATCAATAAAAGTAGCTTCGTGTCAATATCTCTGTATTATTTTTTAACCTGTGTCGCTCAGGTTTGGTTTTTGTGCAGAGGAATACACGTACAGTGACACCGAATGAGGTGAGGCAGTGGTAACACATTGGACTCGCATTCGGAAGGGTATCAGTTCCCGTCCTGCTATTAAGGTTTTGGTATTCCGTGGTTTCGCTAAATCACCTAAGGCAAATACCAGTATAGTTCCTTTGAAGAGGATACTGTCGAATTTCTTTCCTGTTTTTTTTTCATATTCTACGTTGTCTTTCGTCTTGTCTCCATCCTCGTTGCCGAAGGGATTTTGTTGCTTGTAGGGACGTACTCCGGAAAGCCACAGCGCTCACTTAGGATGAGATCATTGCACATTCTTCGTTTCTTCTTCTGATCTTCACTTTCTCTTTTTATCCTCTTTAGGATTAGATGTTTTTCATTTTATATAGCTTAGCCTTTAACTATTCATGATCTTCCGAACCGTAAAAATCATAAAACGTGTACATCACCGACAATCTAATGCTTTCTTAGTGTCAAAATCATTTAACATTTCCTGCTGTGGTGTTTCTCGACACTTGTCACACCTCAAGGAATATATTCTTGTTTTTCTTGTGCGTTTGTGCTGTATCGTCGGCATGTTTATAAGCAAATTTGGTATGGTTAATTTAAGGAGTGGCCGTATGCCCTTCCTGTCGCCACCTCCCCCCCCCCCCCCTCCTTGGAGGAAACTGTCTGCGCGTAGTGTTATTCATGTCAAAGCGAGAGAAAGTTTTTCTAAAAGTTTGCGAATGGTGGAACTGAGACGGAATGTAGGTACTAGCCCGGTATTCATCTAGTTGGATGTGGGAAACCGCCTAAAAACCACATCCAGACTGGCCTTTTGTTTTTCTTTGCTATCCCTACGGGTAATGTGAGTTAATTAATTACTTGCCATAAAATCAATTTCCCACTTCCCTGCACAAGTGCCTCTGCTCGTCTTAACAATGGCCTTTTCGTAGGTCATGGACAGTGAATGGCAGAAGTGACGTAAATACCATTGACTTGAATTCCTTCTTATTGTCAAAATCATTTAACATTTCCTGCTGTGGTGTCATGGACAGTGAATGGCAGAATGTTGTATAGCAGTCTCCAACATCGTATCATTACGGTCGCACGAGCCTCGTCGGTAATTTCTTTGTGGTATATTGCGTTCTTTTCGCATCTTAAATTCTTTCGTTTCTTTCGACTGAATATTATTGTCACTTTAGACTAACATTATCCATGAGCCCATTCGGAATATCAAGTAACACTATTATAATAGGCATGTCTTGCATATCAGCTGGAATAGTAAGACCCGTTCCTCTGATCTGTGATCGAGTCACACTATGTGTGCAAATTAGTTTGGGATAAATTCCTTTTCCTGTTGACATTATTTTAATGTGTTTCGTCCACTATCTTCAAACCGCCTTTAGGGAGACTAGTCATTTTTTAGTTTTATTCAGAATGAGTAGGGAAACAGCATTTATTTTCAGTGAAAAACAGTGCTTCAACCGTCGTCTAGTTCAATAGGATTCACAGTTGCTAGCGCACTTTTGCTTATGAAACTGCCGTCCTAATTTTTCTTTATTACACTATTCGACTGCCTGTGGCTGGTAGATTAAGTCATCATACATTGTGACTCGCAAGTGTTGTACCATAAGTTCGGAGCAACTACCCACGCATGTACTGCGTTGTCTAATGTTACCCACTCAGTTTCAGCGCATAACAATAAATGTTCGAAGCGCCCTCTATCCTGGAACGGCAGTGTTTCTCATCTGTCACGGTGAGGGTGCAACTGACGTATAACAGATGACGGTCGTTTATTGTGACCTTCTCTTCCAGAGATTAAGATATTAATCCAAGCGCCCTTCGATGTATCGTGCTGCTGGCTGTAGCGCATTACTGAAGACCCGACGAACGAACAGCGCAGAAGGAAAACAAAAAACAACAAACGAGAGCCGTATGCGATAACCCGCTTTGTAACGAAAGCCTAATTAGAGCACATTCCAGGGGCATTCCGTGAGTTCCACTGCTCCGCTCTGTTCCAGAGCCAAAAGAGCGCCGGCGCTTCAGGGGAGACGTTGTTTACCGTTGCTTCGCACCCCCGCACGTTAAAGGAATGCGAGAAGCGTAAAGCCGCGGATGCAGTGTAAGAAATAATTTGCCCCGTGCAGCGCGACAAACGAATGAATCTACCTGAATACAACTGATGTCACTCAACTACTTGTGGAAAGTACAGCGAATCGTCCCCGAATTAAATGCAGAATTCTCATGTGACGGTGGTATACACACATACGAGTACTTTTGTATGTGTTAATTAATGTGAAGCAGAGTAATGGAGGTGCAAAAGGAGTTGCAGTTTGATATTTACCTGACACTGTTGCGTAAGTGGTCCTTAAACCATATCTTTGTGACGTTTGTCGACTGCAGGCTGCAATTGTATGCGCACACTACTAGACGCTAAAAGAATGACTGCTCGCCCCAAACACATAAACTCAACCATGCCTTAAAGATGACAGGAATTCAAAGACCAGTGAAGTGGTAGGTAGAACCTGATAGGATTAAATATTTGATTTATTGTACATGTGCCTAGTTCCGAATTAAATAGGTAGTAGTAGCTGATACGTTGAAATATTTGATTTACTGTACAGATTCCTGATTCCGAGTGACTGGTTCTAAATTTAACTCTGTGGCTCATTTTCATGAGTTTTCATACGACATACTCTTCTTTCTTCATCTACATATTGGTCTGAGTGCTGACTTTGCCTATGATGACGGTTTGTGCAGCGTATTTTGCATTTGTGTTGATATGGATTAGTATCTAACGAGTAACCTCAACATTTATTCAGCAAAGAATCGGACTCCCCTGTATAAAACAAGCGTCTAATTACTTTCCAAATGAGTTAACGTGTTAAGCAGTTGAGGTTAAGCAGGTAAAATATTTATGGCTGAAGACACAAAATCCTAATTACGTCGATCTTATTAGTATCGGATTATTCACCCTTAGAGTAATTAAAAAGTATAAACCACAATCTTCAACGATTTAAGTGAAGCCGGACGGAGTGGCCGAGCGGTTCTAGGCACTACCGTCTGGAACCGCGTGACCGGTACGGTCGCAGGTTCGATTCCTGCCGCGGGCGTGGATGTATTTGATGTCCGTAGGTTAGTTAGGTTTAAGTAGTTCAAAGTGCTAGGGGACTGACGACCTCAGAAGTTAAGTCCCATAGTGCTCAAGGCCATTTGAACCATTTAAGTGAATACTTTCTGTAAAATCGGTACCAAATAGAGTTAATAGCAAATAAATAATAAACTGAAACGTCATATTTGATGCTGAAGTTATACGACGGGAACAAAGAACATTTAGTAACCGATAAATTGTTTTCCTTTCATTATTGTGTCCGGCTGTTAGAATAAGTTTAGAAAAGTCTTAAAATTATGTTCAAAGTTTATTGGAAGTCACTACGTGCTCTCAATACCAAAAAATAAATAAATATGGTCTGGGCGAATCAAGTCTATGACGTCACATCTGCTGAACTAGGTGTCGTACAATGGTTTATTTTTGCTGTCACATTGGGTGGTATCTGTGGGTATTGTGTGTTATGTATGGGTACTGAGTGGTATATGTGGATATTGTCGGCAAAATATGTTGCTAATAGAGTTAATAGTAAAGAAGTAATTCCTCGAAACGTCAAGCCTGATGATAAATAGCGAAAGTGTAGAAGATTTTTTTTTTCGTCTCATTGTTTTGTATGGGGAGTGGGGGGAGGTGGGGACGTAGCAGAGAAAAATTTCGAAAAGGTCTGAAATTATGTATAAAGTCTGCTGGAAATCTCACGCGCCATCCTACACGAAGCTTGGCTAAACAGGCAACGACACTGGCCTTAAACTACAACACTATATGCCAGATGAAAAATGTCTGCCGGTTCGCGCCCTTAACCTTTCGCGGGCAGCGTCCTCACTCGCTTAGGTACGACACGCCCTCACAGCTTCAGTTCTGCAAATACCTCCCTCCTGCTTTTCAAACTTCACAGACGTTCTCCTGCATACATCCACTTAAGTTAACAAGTTTCAATGTACGCCTCACATTATTAAGTATACCACCAAAAATATGCTCTACAACTACACTACTGGCGATTAAAATTGCTACATCAAGAAGAAATGCAGATGATACACGGGTATTCATTGGACAAATATATTATACTAGAACTGACATATGATTACATTTTCACGCAATTTGGGTGCATAGATCCTGAGAAATCAGTACCCAGAACAACCACCTCTGGCCGTAATAACGGCCTTGATACGCCTGGTCATTGAGTCAAACAGAGCTTGGATCGCGTGTACAGGTACAGCTGCCCATGCAGCTTCAACACGATACCACAGTTCATCAAGAGTAGTGACTGGCGTATTGTGGCGAGCCAGTTGCTCGGCCACCATTGACCAGACGTTTTCAATTGGTGAGAGATCTGTAGAATGTGCTGGCCAGGGCAGCAGTCGAACATTTTCTGTATCCAGAAAGGCCCGTACAGGACCTGCAACATGCGGTCGTGCATTAGCCTACTGAAACGATGGGTTTCGCAGGGATCGAATGAAGGGTGGAGCCACGGGTCGTAACACATCTGAAATGTAACGTCCACTGTTCAAAGTGCCGTCAATACGAACAAGAGGTGACCAAGACGTGTAATCAATGGCACAGCATACCATCACGCCGGGTGATACGCCAGTATGGCGATGACGAATACACGCTTCCAATATGCGTTCATCGCGATGTCGCCAAACAAGGATGCGACCATCATGATGCTGTAAACAGAAACTTGATTCATCAGAAAAAATGACGTTTTGCCATTCGTGCACCAGGGTTCGTCGTTGAGTACACCATCGCAGGCGCTCCTGTCTGTGATGCAGCGTCAAGGGTAACCGCAGCCATGGTCTCCGAGCTGATAGTCCTTGCTGCTGCAAACGTCATCGAACTGTTCGAGCAGATGGCTATTGTCTTGCAAACGTCCCCATCTGTTGACTCAGGGATCGAGACGTGGCTGCACGATCCGTTACAGCCATGCGGATAAGATGCCTGTCATCTCGACTGATAGTGATACGAGGCCGTTGGGATCCAGCACGGTGTTCCGTATTACCCTCCTGATCCCACCGATTCCATATTCTGCTAACAGTCATTGGATCTCTACCAACGCGAGCAGCAGTGACGCGATACGATAAACCACAATTGCGATAGGCTACAATCCGACCTTTATCAAAGTCGAAAACGTGATAGTATGCATTTCTCCTCCTTACACGAGCATCACGACAACGTTTCACCAGGCAACGCCGGTCAACTGCTGTTTGTGTATGAGAAATTGGTTGGAAACTTTCCTCATGTCAGCACGTTGTAGGTGTCGCCACCGGCGCCAGCTTTGTGTGAATACTCTGAAAAGCTAATCATTTGCATATCACAGCATCTTCTTCCTGAAGGATTAAATTTGGCGTCTGTAGCACGTCATCTTCGTGGTGTAGCAATTTTAATGGTCAGTAGTGTATTTTGCTGCAGCTAGTTGCGATTATGTCGTATTCATCTGGCAGGCTAGTCGGGTCTGGTCGTCTAGTGTGATAAAGCGAGTGTCTTAACCTGAGAGTAGTCGCCAGGAACTACACGTGGTTCGGATTCCACATTAAACTGTAGGTCCTCACTCCCATGTTGAAAAAAATAGGTAGGCTGGGGACGTGAAAGTCACAGAAATAACGTACACTTGAAGTGCTTATACCTGGCCACCGACCCATATGCAGTTATATTACAAGATGACAGACATTAAACCTTAATATTATATATGCCACGTGTCCATTAAAAGCTTTTAAGTCTGACAAACGATGACGAAATAGTTCTTCCTTTCCTTTTCCTGGCTTTATCCTTATCTTCTTGGTTTCAGCATATTAATCTGGGTATGGCAATATTAGAGGCAGTATGCTTCCAGGCAATTCTTTCACAACCCCTTCTGCTCCAGGACGGAAATGGTGCACACCAGCTGTATGAGCCAGGTGTTACCGCATGTGAAAGGGCGCGAACGTTTTGTAAATGTTCGCAATTCGTGTAACTGCCCAGTATTCACCTAGTGGGATATGGAAAACCACCTAAAACCACACCCAGGCAGGTAGGCACACTGGCCCTCGTCGTTAACCAGCCGAGGAGGAGGGGGGGACGCCTCAGCGTATCATGGATGATGATGATGTTTGGTTTGTGGGGCGCTGAACTGCGCGGCTATCAGCGCCCGTACAAATCCCCAACCTTTGCTTAGTCCAATCTCGCCAATTTCATGAATGATGATGAAATGATGAGGACAACACAAACACCTAGTCACCTCGAGGCACGCATCATGGAAGCTGCGGGCTAAAGCGCGCGACTATCGTAGCAGAAAAATAGTTTTAATGTGGCTTTTGGGTGGTGCACATAATAATTTCTTTTATTACATCAATGGTGCGGTTTTAAAGATTTTATCTGTTGTGATATGATTAAAATCCAAAATCGTTCATGTTTAAAGATTTTATCTGTTGTGATATGATTAAAATCCAAAATCGTTCATGTTTACAATGAGGTCACACGAACAGTGAATCAGTGGATTGCACGTTGGTGGATTCTAAGAGAGACATGAAAACGAATGGATCAGGAAACTGGCTAAAGTAGGGCACCCAATTAGGGCCTCCGTAAAAATGAAATTGACTTGTGTGGTGTGGAACATGTAGTTAAACGATTGGATGCTACGAAGTTCTTTGTTGAATTTCAAGAGATAATGTAAGAGGGAAAGGATGACGTAATGGGAGGTGCATTAAATGAATTCTCAATTGTGAATAAGGACAACCATCAGCTGTAGAATGGAATGACGACAGTGAAAAGTTGTGCCTGATCGGGACTCGAGCCCGCACTTCCCGCTTATCGCGAGCTCTCTCGATTCTGGTCATACATAAAGCACACCAGTGGCAAGACGCAATCAATACCTTCACTGCGCGATAACAACGGTGAAGTCACTGATGACAGTGCCACTAAAGCATAGTTATTAAACACGGTTTTCCGAAACTCCTTCACCAAACAAGATGAAGTAAATATTCCTGAATTCCAATCAAGAACAACTGCCAAGATGAGAAATATAGTAGTAGATATCCTCGGCGTAACAAAGCAGCTTAAATCACTTAATAAAGGCAAAGCCTCCGATCCAGATTGTATACCAGTCAGATTCCTCTCAGAGTATGCTGATAAAGTAGCTCCATATACAGCAATTATATACAACCACTCGCTCACAGAAAGATCCGTACCTAAAGACTGGAAAATTGCTCAGGTCACATCAATACCCAAAAAGGGAAGCAGGAGTAATACGCTGAATTACAGGCCTATATCACTAACGTCGATTTGCAGTAGGGTTTTAGAACATACACTGTATTCGAAAATTATGAAGTACCTCGAAGAAAACTATTTATTGACATATAGTCAGCACGGATTCAGAAAATATCGTTCTTGTGAAACACAATTAGCTCTTTATACTCATGAAGTAATAAGTGCTATCGACTGGGAATGTCAAATTGATTCCATATTTTTAGATTTCCAGAAGGCTTTCGACACCGTTCCTCACAAGCGTCTTCTAATCAAACTGCGTGCCTACGGAGTATCGCCTCAGTTGTGCGACTGGATTCGTGATTTCCTGTCAGAAAGGTCACAGTTCGTAGTAATAGACGGAAAGTCATCGAGTACAACAGAAGTAATGTCCGGCGTTCCCCCAGGAAGTGTTATAGGCCCTCTATTGTTCCTGATCTATATTAACGACATAGGAGACGATCTGAGTAGCCGTCTTAGATTGTTTGCAGATGATGCTGTCATTTACCGTCTTGTAAAGTCATCAGATGATCAAAATTACTTGCAAAATCATTTAGATAAGATATCTGTATGGTGCTAAAAGTGGCAATTGACCCTGAATAAAGAAAAGTGCGAAGTTATTCACATGAGTACTAAAAGAAATCAGCTAAATTTCGATTACGCGGTAAGTCACACAAATCTGCGGGCTGTAAATTCAACTAAATATTTAGGGATTACAATTACAAATAATCTAAATTGGAACGATCACATAGATAATATTGTGGGTAGAGCAAACCAACACTTAGAAGCAGAACACTTAGAAGGTGCTACAGGTCTACCAAAGAGACTGCTTACACTACGCTTGTCCGCCCTATTCTGGAGTACTGCTGTGCAGTGTGGGATCCGCATCAGGTGGGACTGACGGATGACATCGAAAAAGTACAAAGAAGTGCAGCTCGTTTTGTATTATCGCAAAATAGGGGAGATAGTGTCACAGACATGATACGTGAATTGGAGTGGCAATCATTAAAACAAAGGCGTTTTTCGTTGCGACGGGATCTTCTCATGAAAATTCAATCACCAGTTTTCTCCTCCGATTGCGAAAACATTCTGTTGGCACCCACCTACACAGGGAGGAATGATCATCACGCTAAAATAAGAGAAATCAGGACTCGCGCGGAAAAATTTAAGTGCTCGTTTTTCCCTCGTGTCGTTCAAGAGTGGAACGGTAAAGAGACAGCATGAAGGTGGTTCATTGAACCCTCTGCCAGGCACTTTACTGTGAATAGCAAAATAATCACGTAGATGTAGATGTCACCTTACCATTTACCTTACGACTCACGGCCACACCCAAACTTCCATATGTCGTCAACCATCCGTGTACAACCTGTACCCGTACATCCATTATGTATATTCTTGTACAGGTTGTTGTACTTGAAAGTCGCTTGCCCAGGCTCGGTAGTTATATACGATATGGCAGTGCCTGTATTATTATGATTACAATACTAAGTTCCTTTTGACATGCATCGTAATCAGAATAACCCGGCACTGCAGTGTCGATAGCGGGCAAGCGACTTTCACGTACAAGTGTGACCTGTAAGGGAATATACATAATGGATGTATTAGTACAGGCCATAGACGCGTGGTTGACGACATATCGGAGTTTGGGTCTGGCCATGAGTCGTGCACGGATAGCCAAATGGTAAGGCGACAGCTCGCGAACCGGCACAAATTTTCATTGTCGTCGTTCCATCCTACAGCTGATGGTTACCCTTACCCGCAATTGCGAATTCATTTAATGTATTTCATAACGGCTGCAGTCTCCACAATGCTTGTTTCTTTAGACACATGTAGGTGGGTGGCAGTAGAAAACCAGTGCAGTAACAAGGACGCAGGTGGCTGAAGAACATCGTGCATGGAAAAGACTGGAGGAAGCCCTTGTCCAGCGTTGGATGCAGGATAGCTGACTACGCCCATATTGAAAAGGGAAACGGAGGGAGGTCAGCTCCATTATGGAGAGATCTCCTTTAGCAATTGTAGGCCAATAAGCATAACGTACCATCCAACGAACTGAACGTCTTCATCTGCGTCAAATTTCATCATTCATGTCCCCATCCAACCTTACGACTGGCTGCCATAACTATAACCGTTATGTGGTAACCCATATCGAGACCTACAGTCAGGGGTGTTACAGTCACGTTTATCTCATTTTCACAGTCTTGTTAAAATACTGAGTCACTGTGATCGCAGATACATTTTATATCATCCGACTGCAGAAAAGAAACAAAATTAATCACGCTTCACAGTTATTGTCTAGCAAAAATAATACACTGTCGGAAACTGGAAGTGTTATACCATGAAGCACCAATCCGATATTTATTAAACTTTTTGGAAATGCTCGTCACGAAAGGGTATTAAACGATTAAACCTTCATTCCATTCGCAACAGACGTCTACCATCAACATCAGTGTGATGTGTTCCCCCCATCCGTGGGCAGGAACACACACTTCTGTTCGTCGTAGCATGTCAGCAACCAGTCTCCGAATGTTATGTTAAGAAATTTAATGCCATGCCAGAAACTTTTGCTGAATCAGTTCCTAATGACTGCTGGCTGCGAGCTAGTATGAAAGTGTGCATCTTCCCGTCGCACCCCAGATATATTCTGTGGGTGATGAATCAGGAGAGCGGACAGGCCATCCAGAGATCCGGACATTCCTCAAGGCGTTTGTGGCGGGAACTGCAATGTGGTATCTTGAATTATCCTGTTGGAATATGCAGTTTGGTATCCCGGTTATGAAGGGTGTTACAGCAGCCTCCCTTCAGAAATTATCATATTAGTCCTTTTTTCATATTCGAGTAGGTCTACTGGTCCATGCAGAAGTATTGGTCTCGAAAATCGCCGCCTTCTGTGGCATTTCGATATGATTGCCACAAACTGAATCCATACATCACTAAACGCCATAGAATGCCACTCAGTATTCCTGTTGAGTCTATATCCACACCATGCACATCTGTTGTATCAATGGCAAACGATGCACGGTAATTAGATTTCCCAACCCAGCTCCGCGACGGTTCATGGAAGCACTCCGCTAGTAGCTTCTACCCGGAATTTAGATATTGTCATCCGTCTATTTGTCAGAGAATGTTGAACAGCCCTAAGATCTTAGGGTGCTGTAGATAGTCTGGAAAAATCCTTGCCTACTCGTCTCTTGTCTTGAGTCCATCCTTTCGCTCGGCAGTTACAGCACGACAGAAAGTAGTCCATACGCTCTGTCGGTAGGACATACCTAGTCCCTCGCGCTAATGATTCGACAGATGGCGATAATCGGCACGTGCACGTGTTTTGGACATACAATGTTTGCAATCTCCAGCTCGAAAGCTCCATTAGCTTTAGACATACCCATGAGGCATCATGTATTCAGGCCGTTCTTTTATCTGTAGCAATGGTTTTTTTTCTGTACTGAAAATACTGAATATAGGCTAGCATAGTAATTAAATGTTAATCCTCATATCCCAGAAGTATGAAATACCTTTCTGTACTGAAAATATTGAATACAGGCTAGCATAATGATGAAATGTTAATCCACATATCGCTCTTCAGTATTAGTTCCATTAACTTCGGTCAAAGTGTCCACGGTGTCACACTTCCTACTATTGTCAGCGTATTTGAGGAAATTCTAGAGCTGATCTGCAAGCAGTAGCGCGCCTGTTTCCCGAGTAGCAGAATGAATTCGTTTAACGAATGCTAAAATTTCTTCTTTTCGTAAGTCGAACATTTTACTTCTCTTCCTGTACAAAGTATTATATTATGGATACTTTGGAAACCGGTTTAAAGTTGTAAAAATGTCCAGGGTTAAGCCTCACCGGATCGTGGACTCAGACCACCTGTCTCCCTTAGCTTATCAGAATGGTATTCATAAATACACTGTCATTCTTTAGTTTTACATATTGATTGCTAATTAAACAGTTTGAACATGTATAATGCTTGTTGATGAGCTTATCCAGTGTACTCTCATATTTATGACTGATCACTTCACAAAGTTATTAATAATAACGCGCGTGCATCTGCCGCGCAAGTATGTGCTACTATTGTAGTACTAGTATGAGCTACTATTGTCTTCTCAAAGCTGGTCCAACACCTGCGCTCTCCAAGGTGCCGTCTGGTGCATAACTCTTTGCTCTTGGCCTAAGGTCCCGCCGTCAGGGAAGCAGATCAATACCGCGTAACTTTAGCGAATAAAAGTTACAGATCCCACCCTAAGAACAGCGCTGGTGAAGCAGCTCAAGTTACAAGACGGCGGCACCCCATAAAACAAGCGAAGAAGGATCGAAACATCCTGTCGACGACGAGTTCGTTGGAGCGCAAGATCGGATTGGGAAAGTCTGAAAAGGAAATTAGCCATTTCCTTTCCATAGTGAAAATCCTGGCGTTTGTCTTAAGCGATATTGGAAAGACACGGAAAAACTAGATCAGGATGCTCGGACGGGGATTCGAATCTCCATCCTCCCTGATGTCAGTGCATTGTCTTATGCCCCACCTCACTCGACACTGTGAAGAAGTTTGTGGAGTGAGAGAGTAGGTGGGACATGGTGCTCGCAGTCAGAAGAAGATGCAATCAAATAAATGTACAGCCATCCAGATTTACCTCTCCTGTGGTTTCACCTGAATCTAGTGTCCGGTTAGTTCCTTTGAAAAGGTCCCAACTGTTTTCCTGTTCCGCAGTTGCCCTTACTAGGTTGTAAATGCTCTTCTATTCTCCCAGTTTTCGTCCGTTTTTTATGTTTGTGGTTTAACTCACGGCACGTGTTCACAGCCTACTTATCAGAAACTGTATTCTATCACCTCCCCTCCTTTTGATGATCAAAACTTCTTCCCCCACCCAGATTCAAACAAGTTAGTTCTGCAGCTAGCTCACTTATTGAGCGTTCATTAATGGCCTTGATTTTTGTGACTGTGATTCTTAAAAGTGGTATTTAACTTTCAGTATTTAATTGTAAAATTGTGAGGCTAATCATGGACATCTCTCGTGCGAAACTCAGCTTGCCGTTTTCACACATGATATACTGCGAACTATGGATGAAGAGCAACAGGCAGATTCCATATCCCTAGGTTTCCGGTAATCACACGGTGCCCTACTGCAAACTGTTAACGAAGGTACGAGCATATGAAATAGGTTCACAGACATGTGAGTGGCTCGAAGACTTTTTAAGTTATACAACCCAGTACGTTTTCCTTGACGGTGAGTATTCATAGGACACAAAGCTATCAGCAAGAGTGCCCCAGGAAAGTGTGATACGACCGCTCTTGTTCCCTATACACATAAATGATTTGGCGGACAGCAATTGTTTGCTGACGATGCAGTGGTGTGCTGTAAGGTGTCGAAGTCGAGTGACTGCGTGAGGATACAAGATGACTTAGGCAACATTTCTACTGGTGAATGGCAGCTAGATCTAAATTAAGACAAATGTAAGTTAATACAGATGAGTAGGAAAAACAAACCCGTAATGTTCAGATACAGCATTCGCAGTGTCCTGCTTATCACAGTGACGTCGTTTAAATATCTGGGCGTAATTTTTCAAAGCGGCGTAACTGTAACTGTAAAGGATGAACAGATACAGAAGGCCGTGGTTCTCACCTCACGAAAAATTATGGCTTGACTTCCTTCATGATGCTCGAAGTAAGGTTATATGTTTCTCTCTCTGGCTAGAGCAACTGATTACGGATAATGCTTTTGTTGCAGAAATTTTCCACCCTCGGTCCGTAACTCAAACAATACGAGACCCATGTAAACACTATCAGAAAAGACAGCCTTTTATAGTTTCCCGCTTTTATTACAAAATTGCTGCTATATCCTTCTAGCCGATGTAAGGCCGTTTTGCGTTCGGATTCATATTTTCATTACCTCGTACAAACGTGAATTTCAATTTCCGACAGCTTCACTTTCCTTATTTACTAACGTCCGACAGATCATTCGTATCATCAACCTACTATTCTCTGTACGTATACAGTCTTCCAGTTAACAGCAGAGCACTGTGAATTTATTACGGTGCAGATTAGCTACTCTCACTACAGATAATTAAACACTGACGCGGAATATCTTATACTTCTCAAAGGAGAATTAGGTAAAAAGTATTTTTTAGTTCAACATTCGATACAGCGTATTTTTTTAAATCAAGTTCACTATTCTTCTGTGGCACTCCATCTTGAACGCTTCGATTCTCTTCTTTTGGTTTTCTCACATTCCATGTTGCGTTACTGTATAACGCTGTGCTCCAAACGTAGACTCTCAGAGATTTATTCCTCAAATTAAGATCTGTGTTTGATACTAGCAGGCTTCTTTTGACCATGAATGCCCTCTTTTCCTTACTAATCTGCTTTTTATTTCCTGTCGTATTTTAGTTTGCTTTTAAGGGAACAGAATTCCTTCACTTGTTCTACCTCGGCGTCAACAAAGTTAATGTTAAGTTTATGACTAATCTCATTTATGCTACGGCTCATTACAGTTAACTGTGTGCTCATTAGACGGTTTTTTTTCATTTAAAAAATCCTAAAATTCGTCTTTCTTTTCACTGAAGACAGCAATTTCATCAGTGATATTTCGATTCTGTATAGTGTACATAAGATGCTGTCTCTACAATTAAAATAATTCGATACTTCAATATCGGAATAAGAAGAATAAAAATTTTACTTTTCCATCAGTAACTCAAAATTAGTTTACTTTTCTTAATTTTAGGCTGCGATGCTAAATATTCTCATATTGAGAGGTAAATTTTAACATTAGAACGTGTCAGTCTTTACTCACAAAGTTCTTTTAAATAACACAGAAACAATTTTCACTTTGAGGTATACAGTACTTTAGTGTGGTTTGTTGGCCAACGTTTACGTTATCCAAACAGCGGCCAGTTGTCACAAGGGAAGGCCACGGTACTCTCGCGGCGAACAGAATAAAACTATTTTTGTTTTGTTACTGACTAGAAAGGAAACCTCTTGTAAAGTTTTTGTGGTATAAACGTTCGATACCACACTTTTTAGGGGTTGCAGTTATCGACCGCGGTCCGTACTAGTATCGCTGAACCCGCTAGTCAAGACTAGCGCCGCCCCGCACCTTGCAACAAGTGTCTGGCGTGCGCTCGGTACGTCAAGTAGAAAAGTAGTATAGCCTTCAGCTGATGGGACGCATCTCTAACAAGGCGCTTAGTTCAAGTATGGCCTATATGATGCCTCTATAGCTCTCTGTTTGTAAATATATTCCTCCTGACTATGAAGTCTCCTGTACCACCAGTTAAGTACAATATATTATTTTTTACCAACGACGTCTAATTATTTTAGTCGTTGTAGACCCAGACCATGCAGCCAGCTCCTTATCGACTTCACTGACAAACCTGCTGTATATGCAAAGCAGAGATTTGTATGTTTCTATTCAGCATTGGCCACCAGTCAATCAAGTGGGCGACAATTCGTTCGTCGTCATCATAACAGTTTTATCTGCTGTGCTTCAACGGTATTGACAGGAGAGGGAGGAGTAGGTGGGGTTGTAGTGGTTTCCCCTCTCTACTATAGCCCTCCACTTACTTATCGCTCTGCAAGCAGCGCAGTGGTCACTGTGTGTCAGCTGGGTTTGTGTTTGCTGTTAGAGTTGATCAAATTATCTTTGTGGTATGGAATTGTGTTTACATAGTAAGTGTTTCACCGTGGACAACGAGACAGGTAGTAATTGTGAAACTGCTGGTGGAGTGCTTTGGGATTGCAGAAGATGTACCTACAGGAGAAGAGGGTTCTGCTTATGAACAATAAAGTAGCAATTGGCAGAAGGAATATTGTAATAGCAGAGGTTACTTTGCTTTTAATAGATAAAGAGGCATCAGATGGTGAAAATGATAGTGCCATGGCAATGAGGGATACACCAATATCACTAGTGGCGTACTTCTAAGAAAGCCACGGTTAATCTTATCAGCCATAACCTCCAAGAAAGTGAACGAAGTTTCCAAAAGGATGTCTGTCTGATGCGTACGAGATATGGACGAAACAAGCAAGGGAAAAAGATGGAAATGTTAATCCTCCCCATGTGTGTCGTCCTGGATTGTCAACTGATATGACACAACGCCTGAAAATTACAACAGTGTTGGTATAGAAAAAAAAGCAAGGATGTGGCACAAAACTTTGAAATCAGGATAAAGCAACGTCATTCGTCAAACATAAAAATTCTACAGGTTTGGTAAATAGTGAATAACGCAATTATTTTATAACAAAGAGACAAGAATGACCGCACATTGAGATTTTGGGCACTGCAAATAAAGAAGAGAAACGAGCCTTACAATTTACTGCAGTTCAGAGCTTACACCTCGCGGGTGAAAATATTTAAATGTGAGTATAACATTGTCGCAAAATAAACCACAAAGTTAGCAAGCGGTTGGTTTAAGGAGACGCCGATATTCAACAAATAGCTTATCAGTTCGCGAGAGAAATCAGGTCTCTCGTTGAAGAGAGACGTCTGAGGAAAGCAAGCGTGTCTTTGGCTCTTTTGGATCCAGAGCTGCAAACACACACTCTCATATGTCTGCGATTGTGATGGATGGTACGATACTACCCCATTTGTATGTCTTTGTATCGTAGCCCACCAGCCATTTTCCTACAAATATGAATAAAAATGTAATGAACATGAAGTCGTCTGCTAGCAAATTTGCTAATATGCCAAAGAAGGAGTTCAAATCCCTAGAACATGTAATGTTCCCAGATATACAAGGAAAAACTAAAGCTTTTTTCTGGCTGACTCCTGAACAGCCAATAGAGATGACGGACTATACAGCTCTACAGTTCCTGTAAGCATTGAATTCATCAAGAAGCTGATTCCAGCAAAGAACACAGGCATTATGCAACCTGCCGGCGTTGTCTTCTTCCATCCGTACAAAAATTTTATGAAATTTATGACAGACACAATTATAGTCTTCTGACAATGGTATTAACATATGGCATAGACACTACTTAAAACGCCTTCAATCGTTTGTGTATTTCCATCTCTCGGCGCCATGATTCTCCTACTTAATCAAATTTGCATTTTTTTTTTCAATGTGGCTACGCTAGGACTCTCCTGATGCATTTCAAACACCCGTGGAGAACAGCTTCGAAGAAGTTTTAAAAGAAGAGTGTGACCAACCTGTTGTCATCAAATTTGCACACTGTGAGAAATGCCTATGCATTGATTATGCTGTTATTGCTTACTTACACACACTCCGATAACGTATTCAAGTAAGTAAACTCTGTTGTAGACTGTTTCATGTCATATTATTGACTATTATTTCAAATAATCCATTTGTGTAATAAATCTTTCATACTTATAGTATTCTCATTGTAATTTTGACGACTGACGTCTCCTGTTCTAATAATTCTTAGCAACTGCAATTTTTAAGTGTATGTATATTTTGTCTCTCTATTAACTGCACTATATAAGAGAGTAATTTTAGTGACAACATGTCATGGCCTTCCCTTGTGAGCTGAGCGAATTACCTGTCATTCTTCGTGTTGAACTGGTGCTGACAGGCCATTTACCTACAGCGATAGTTGCTTTCATTCGACTGCTAAAAGCAAAACACCATTCGCTCTTTCCGCTTTGCTATTATTACTTCCACTTACACCCTAAAAATCAACCTGACGTTCTCGCCAGAGTGATAAGACTGTCGTGTTTACAGAACCTAGGAAAGACGGAAACGGAGACAGCAACAGCATTTGTTCCTATGTTTTCACAACATGGGCGCTGTCATGCCCCGAACTTCTAGCGGCGATTAAACGAGAATCGGTATCTTTGTTCAACACTCCTAGTACTCTATAATTTGGACAGCATTTACGCACAATGTAATGAGAGAGAATTTTATTAAGTTTAGATTAGCCACCTATCGCCTGAATACCGCTGCTTGATATTTTTCGTAAAAATCTAATGTGGATTTCCCTCTTCGTAACTATATTTTGTCACTCACATATGACGTCATGTACAATCTGACATCTTTTGAAATCGAGCAGAGCAATAATTATTAACGTGCATGCCTTTTTCAAGCTACTGTGCAGAGACATCTATATCACATGCAGCTACAGGACACAAGCAAAGATGAAACTGAATCAGTTATTAACTCCATCAGTTGTTACTCCCATGGATATGATGTAATTTCGAGTAGGATTATGAAAACCAGTGCACCACAAAGAAGTTCCACACTCAGCCACCGGTGCATTGTGTCTTTCAGGTGTGATCAGTTTCTTGACAAAAATAAGTACTCATTATTGAAATAGCTTTATGAAAATGCTGGAAGACTACGTAGATACTTACTGGCCAATTTCTTTGCTACCACCGATTTTAAAACTTTTTGAGAAAGCAGTGTAGGCCTATAGGAGAGTAGAAGTACATCTCAGTAGTCAAAATGTGTTGTCAGACTCTCAGTTTCACTTCAGGAAAGGAGTATCCAGAGAAAAGCCATTTATTTGTTTATGAGACGCTAGTAGGGCTAACTATAAGTTGGAAAAATTATGAGATTGGGGACAAATTTCAACAGTGCTTCACTTCATATCTGTAAGGTAGGAAGCAGAAGATTGTCCTCTAGTGTCAACGAACAGGGAAGAAGAGAGACGAAAGTGAAATTCCGACATCGTCTGTATCATGCATGGAAATAAATCCAATGGCGACAAGTAAAATTTTTGTGCCGAACCGAGACTCGAACCTGGATTTCCTGCTTACCGCTAGCGATCTTCTTAACCATTTCGCCTGCCCAAGCACACTTCCCGTCCATCCCAAATCCCCACATATCGCTCAAAGCCGTAGTGTCCCCTGTCCGTTGGCCCCATTGCTCACAGCCTCACCTGATTCCCACAAGAGGTTCAACAAAGAGTGCATCCCCTCCGAAGGCATCATTATTTGCCGTCAAGGCGCACGTGTCACCATTGGAATTATTGCAACGCCCAATTGCAGCTGATGTCGAAATTCCTTTTTCGTCATGTATATATGGCTGCAGATCATGAATGTTCTTTCAGACATGGGCGAAAGAAAAACCACACCTATAAAAAAGGTTTGAATCCGAATGGGGTCTTGAAAAGAGGAGTGTGCCACAGGGTTCCGTGCCAGGTCCATTGCTTTTCTTGATATTTATCGTTCGTCTGCCGCTAAACGTGACAGACGATGTAAGTGTTGTTATGAAAGACGTGGATCGAACGATGAATAATATTTCTAAGAGGGCAGACAGTAACTACGGCACATGGTTTTCAGAGTAAAGAATAACGCTTAACTGCAGCACTTTACAACATCCCAAAGTTGTCTCTTTCTTCTAAATTAAATCTTTCGATGCCGAATTCATAGTAGATGAGTTGTCCGATATCTCTTTTGGTCGAATTCTCGCAATCTTCAACATTTGTTCAAGTATTCAGTTTTTCGTCACTTTCGTCCTGGTTTGCTACATCGCTACCAAACATTTTATAAAATATGAAGACTTTTAGTGTGATTTACATAAACAATAGGTACAATAAGGTTATCATCCTGATATTTAACACAATCAGTTTAAATAAAGATCAACAGAATGACATTGTATAAAATAAAAATAGGTTCTAATGTTTACAAAGTATTACATGCAATCAGAATTTCATCGATGTTATCAAAACAGAGAATATTTATCTTACTGAAAATACTCATTATATTTCTGACATGTGGACTCTTTGGAATTGTTATTTCCGCCTTTACAGCAAGTACTTATTTGGAAGCTGGCTTTGAAGTGAAATGGAGGTCGGACATATTACTCTGAAATTTTTAATTGGTTATTGTAGTAAGACTGTAAGGTCAAGAGATAATTAATAAGTAATTGTATTTGGAAGTTATGTCAAATGTCAAATATTGCTGGTGTTGAAACAAAGACCTGGCAATAAATCGGCGATGTTAAAAAGGCGTTAGTGTTCTCAGTCACTTCGAGATGAAGACCTGGACCAGCTAATTTCGTATCACGAAAAAAATGAGTCTACCCCTGGACGACTGCACCATCCCAAAAGATAAGTATCGAAATAAACATATAACAGAAGCATAACAGTGATGATTCACTAAAATCCACAGTGTGATTTCATGGCGATATTAAATTCTTAGGACTAATGATAGAGGGGGGACTTTCTTGGAAGTGTCGCATTGAAGATCTTGTGAAGAAAATCAATGCTGCCCTCCTGCATATTAGAATTACGTCCGCTGTGTCTGTCACTGAAATGCGAGAGCTTGTTTTCTCATCTTATTTTCTCTTTGTCATCTCGTATTGTGTTATATAACGGGACAACTCTACAAAGTTACCAAGAATATCCTTATCCCAGAAAATACTTGATCTGTAGTGTTAGTCCATGCAGAAATTTGAAGAAAGAGTTAAATTAGATGGCGAATTAGGTGGTACAGGAGGGGGAGGGACGTGGCCCATTCCCAAGGCAGATATTCATGAAGTAGCTATAGCCGACCGTACAACATTTCAAATTCTGTCACATGTGGATGGGATTCTACTCCGCCACATGTTGTGTAGGAACTTCCACTGCACTCAGCTTATGTGGCTGTGAGATGTGATTTCATAGGCTCCTTCATTCTCGGTCCATTTTCCTTTGAGAAATTTCACCTCTCGGGCCTGTTAGGTGTTCAGTGACATCAGCACATGATTCCAGCTTTGCAAGAACGCAGATGTGACCAAACCAGTCTTCATGCATACAAGATGGGACGATATTTCATGTCTCTTGCTGGGTGAAACATTTGCTTCGAGAAACCTTCGGTAACGACCGCATCATCTCTAAACAATTTCAAGATGTGTGGTCTTCCACAACACCCGACATAAATCCATGGGACTATACTGGCTATGGGGATATCTGAAATATCGTTTCTATCAGCGAGGTATCCGGACTCTTTCTGATCTGAAGGATGGCATACTATGATATATCACTCTGATAACGCTGGATATGCTGCGAGCAACTGTTGGTTAGGTGATGTTACGGATGCAGTATGTTTCTGAGACGGGATATCATTATGAACACATGTTGTAAGTTGTGACCATATCCTAGTAAATGTGCCAGAACCATCGTTATTTCGTTCCACCCCTTTTCCTGCTACCACGCCACAATTCGATTGCTTATGGCGCCACGTGTCAGAAAGTCAAACAGCTATTTTTCCAGCATACTCCATGAGCGCAGCAATTAATGAACGTACGTAAGATGTCTCAGTGTTCTGCGAGGCATACAGCCCATACTGCGGTACTCGGAATACCGTCAGTTTAATTACAACCACACGGTACGCGTAAGCTACGGTTGAAGTTTCTCGAAACCCTGTCATCCTTTCACATGTCTTCCATCACGGAATTTGTTGTTGAGAATATTCTCATTCAGAAGAAACTGAAACATTCAGCCCATGCAAACTAGACGGAAAAACGATATGCATTGAATCTTCCAGATTCACCATGTTTTATTATCAATAGGCTTCCACCACAACTGATAACAATTGAGTGATACCTCGAGCATTGAAACTCAACAGAAAGGTTTCTTTGAAGCACATTCCTATTCTGTACGTGGGTTCTCCCCAGTAATTGAGGACATTTCTTTGTAATATGTTATTTGCTCGTGTACTCTCTTCCTGTGTTTTAATTATTTAATTTTACGTTTCAAAACCTTCCAAACATCACTGTCTAAACTATTAACTGACTTATTCGATGACAAGCAGTTTTGGGTCGCGTGGACCCACGAAACCAGATAAATAAATAAATTGTTACATTTCCTTGTTAACATCGAAGTGTAATTCTGTACGCTGTTTCATTGTTACTGCCATCTCATAGTTATCGTACAATCGCAAAATTTACTGTATAACAACACATGCAGGCCTAACTTCAAACAAAAAAAAAACTGCTCTTGAGCACATACACCTTTATCTTCTTCTGCTGCTTCTTCTTCTCCCAAATCACGTTCCTCTTTTCATGATTTACACATATACAACTTAATGTCAACAATTCTCAAGCAAGTTCTGTCACATTCTTCATCTGTAAGGGGCGATCAAAAAGTTTCCGTTCGAAGTTCACACTAACACCTTGCCTAAATATAGGTGCTTATATACCCGCATCGGAGGAGGAGGAGATTAGTGTTTAACGTCCCGTCGACAACGAGGTCATTAGAGACGGAGCGCAAGCTCGGGTGAGGGAAGGATGGGGAAGGAAATCGCTCTAGCCCCGCCCCTAACGGACACAAAAGAAAACGTAATGTACTTTGTGGATAGCCCTCGTATATAGATAGTTCATCTACAGACTTCTGTGAGGCTACTATGAGAGAGTTTGCGAGTATCAAAATGTGAGACATAAATGCCCGTATCCTTTGACTGCATCGACGTAGGAACTTAAATTTTTTGTACTGCCAAGAGATGCCCCCCATGAACCATGGACCTTGCCGTTGGTGGGGAGGCTTGCGTGCCTCAGCGATTTGGTGTCAGGGCATTCCGCCGCTCAGTCGGCATCCTGCCGTGCTAGTGAGAGGTTCGTGCTGTACTCCGTTGAGTTACTGTGACAGTTTGGAATGTCAGCGTTAATTGAAAATGCCGCGAAGTGTGAAGTGCGTGCTGTAATAAGGTTTCTGACTGCAAACAACTGTACACCGATAGAAATCTATCGGCAGCTTTGTGAAGTGTATGGGGACAACATAATCACTGAAGGTGGAGTGCGTCAATGGGTCATAAAATTTAAAAATGGCCGAACTAACGTTCACGACCAAGAGTGAAGTGGAAGACCCAGCATAGTGACGGCAGAACTTGTCGAAAAAGTCGATGCCGCGGTCCGTGAAAGCCGTAATTTCACAATAACTGAACTCTCTATGAGTTTTCCACAAATTTCACGAAGTTTGTTGCACGAAATCATTACCGAAAAGCTTGGTTACCACAAGTTTTGTGCAAGATGGATACCAAAAATCTTGACAGAAATTCACAAAAATCAGCGAATGGCTGCAGCGTTAACGTTTTTGGACGCTTACGAGAAAGATGGCGACTCATTACTCGATCGTATCGTTACTGGTGACGAAACATGGGTTAAGCATGTGAACTGCGAGACAAAATTGCAGTTAGTGCAGTGGGGGCACACAAATTCCCCCCAAAAACCCAAGAAATGCATGCAGACAATGTCGGCAAGGAAGGTGATGGCGACTGTCTTTTGGGACAGAAAAGGTGTGATTTTTGTGCATTTCCTGGAAAGAGGCACTACAATAAACTCTCAAAGGTATTGCCAAACTCTGCACAACCTCAGAAGAGCAATTCAAAACAAGCGCAGGGGAAAGTTGGGCTCAAAGATCTTGCTGATTCACGACACGCCCGGGCCCACACGGCAAATGCCACTCGTGAAGTTCTCGAATCTTTTAAGTGGGAGTTGTTTCCTCATCCGACATACAGTCCCGACCTGGCACCGAGCGACTTCCACTTATTCCCAGCAATGAAGAAGTGATTGGCTATGCAGCGTTTTGATGACGACGCACAGCTTCAAGAAGAGATAACCACGTGGTTGAAGGCGCAGGCGGCCGAATTTTACGACGAAGGAATTTCCAAGCTCGTCCATCGCTACGATAAGTGCCTTAATTTAAATGGCAACTATGTAGAAAAGTAGTATTTAAGTGTGGCTTTCAGCTGTATATAATAAAAAACTTTCCAATACTTTATTTATTTTTAATTCCAAAACGTAATGTACTTTGTGGATAGCCCTCGTACATAACGAAGTTTGTACGGGACCCTCAACCGGGTTTCTGTTGAGGAACGTACTTCTTATATTTTCTTTATGCTTTGATCCAAAGACGTAACACATTAATTGAAAGACAGTTGTGAATAAAGGTCGCTTCACACTATGGATTGAAACTGGAACATCGAAAATTACACAATGCATTTCAAATGGCGCCATTCACACAGACTATCAACAGATCGGAAACGGACATCACTCTTAAGATTTCGCGACAAGAGGGTTTTAATGTTAGCGTTTGTCGGGGGCGATGGAGTCGTCTACTGACGTCGAAAGTTGACCTACTGTCGCCGTGCTGATGTCGTAGTAGTGGATTTGGTGCTTTAGCATCTACTTAGTCTTTATTTTACTTATTGCTTTGTTCTCGTGACATACCGCTTGCGAATCACGATAAGTTGGGTTTTTTTTCCTACTTCCCCACCCAAAGCGAAAGCGAACAGCGAGCTACGTTTTACAATACCTGGACAAAGAAGAAGTCCACACTGCACATACTCGTAAAAAAGAACATAAACTGGTGAAATGGTTTCACTTAAATAAACTTCTTTAACCGTGAAATTAGTGGGATCTATTGAAGGAGGAAAATACAGTTGTTTTGACGTTATTTGGTTCTTAGAAAGAAACAAAACATGATGGATAATGTAAAAAGGCTGTAAATGTTGGCTGATGTGTTTATTTGCATATATTTTCTAAAGAAAATAGAGATCGATCTCTTGTTTTACTTCGCAGTAAAGAACACACGTCATGAATTATCTTTGACCATTGCCGAACTGTAATACAAATGGTATCTCATAACTTTACTTCCACCGTACGGCAATCGGCTCAGCGAAGTAATGTGCTGACACTCGCTCGAGTTTGAACACGCCAACGTTTGATGGTGATGTCGCCTTCTCTTTGTAACGTGTCAAAATTAATTCTGAACACATTCGTGTTGTTACGTAAATAATGTGGTCGTTTCATTCTATTGCAACAGCAGCAAAATGTATTTCTTGTAACTGAAGTCAATGTGTGTATATACAGGGTGTTACAAAAAGGTACGGCCAAACTTTCAGGAAACATTCCTCACACACAAATAAAGAAAAGATGTTATGTGGACATGTGTCCGGAAACGCTTAATTTCCATGTTAGAGCTCATTTTAGTTTCGTCAGTATGTACTGTACTTCCTCGATTCACCGCCAGTTGACCCAATTGAAGGAAGGTAATGTTGACTTCGGTGCTTGTGTTGACATGCGACTCATTGCTCCACAGTACTAGCATCAAGCACATCAGTACGTAGCATCAACAGGTTAGTGTTCATCACGAACGTGGGTTTGCAGTTAGTGAAATGTTTACAAATGCGGAGTTGGCAGATGTCCATTTGATGTATGGATTAGCACGGGGCAATAGCCGTGGCGCGGTACGTTTGGATCGAGACAGATTTCTAGAACGAAGCTGTCCCGACAGGAAGACGTTCGAAGCAATTGATCGGCTTCTTAGGGAGCACGGAACATTCCAGCCTATGACTCGCGACTGGGGAAGACCTAGAACGACGAGGACACCTGCAATGGACGAGGCAATTCTTCGTATAGTTGACGATAACCCTAATGTCAGCGTCAGAGAAGTTGCTGCTGTACAAGGTAACGTTGACCATGTCACTGTATGGAGAGTGCTACGGGAGAACCAGTTGTTTCCGTATCATGTACAGCGTGTGCAGGCACTATCAGCAGCTGATTGGCCTCCACGGCTACACTTGTGCGAATGGTTCATCCAACAATGTGTCAATCCTCATTTCAGTGCAAATGTTCTCCTTACGGATGAGGCTTCATTCGAACGTGATCAAATTGTAAATTTTCACAGTCAACATGTGTGGGCTGACGAGAATCCGCAAGCAATTGTGCAATCACGTCATCAACACAGATTTTCTGTGAACGTTTGGGCAGGCATTGTTGGTGATGTCTTGATTGGGCCCCATGTTCTTCCACCTACGCTCAATGGAGCACGTTATCATGATTTCATACGGGGTACTCTACCTGTGCTGCTAGAACAGGTGCCTTTACAAGTACGACACAACATGTGGTTCATGCACGATGGAGCTCCCGCACATTTCAGTCGAAGTGTTCGTACGCTTCTCAACAACAGATTCGGTGACCGATGGATTGGTAGAGGGGGACCAATTCCATGGCCTCCACGCTCTCGTGACCTCAACCCTCTTGACTTTCATTTATGGGGGCATTTGAAAGCTCTAGTCTACGCAACCCAGGTACCAAATGTAGAGGCTCTTCGTGCTCGTATAGTGGACGGCTGTGATACAATACGCCATTCTCCAGGGCTGCATCAGCGTATCAGGGATTCCATGCGACGGAGGGTGGATGCATGTATCCTCGCTAACGGAGGACATTTTGAACATTTCCTGTAACAAAGTGTTTGAAGTCACGCTGGTACGTTCTGTTGCTGTGTGTTTCCATTCCATGATTAATGTGATTTGAAGAGAAGTAATAAAATGAGCTCTAACATGGCAAGTAAGCGTTTCCAGACACATGTCCACATAACATATTTTCTTTCTTTGTGTGTGAGGAATGTTTCCTGAAAATTTGGCCGTACCTTTTTGTTGCACCCTGTATGTTTTAGAAAACCTGGTACTGTAACCAGCTGTACAAGTGTTCACCCAAAACCGGTAAAGATCATCTATGCCACGGGGGCTGACAGCAGAAACGCGCGCAAGAGATCATCGTGGGTGAGCTGGCCGCTACACAGCGAAACGACAGCTACAAGAAATTGTACATCGATTGTTAAAGAATAATGGAAGTGCCCTACGTTTGCCTAGATCCTTGTGGAAAGAAGCAGTTAGTCACTATCGAGGAGCCGAAGAGTACGTGAGCTTGAGTCAGTAAGACGGCTTTTTTTGGTACTGCAAGTGGGTTGAGACACGTTTATGTGTATCACTATCGATACTTTGCTATGAGAATTTAGTATCGACTATCAAGACAGTTGGATATTCTCCGTGAATTTTGTTGGAATGGTTTCGGAAACTTGTAATGAGGGGATTTAGATTTTGAAATGCAAGATTAGATGATGCAATAACGCTACTAGGGCACGATCAGTGAAACTGTTCGATGACGACGCAGTGTTAGTTTGAAAACTGGCATTTGTGCTTGTAGACACGACCATAAATGAAAGTTTTTCTGTCATAAACTGTGTCTGACGACGTCCTGTTTTGTTGTCTGTGATTGTTTGTTGCACACGACAAAGCATTTGGGTGTTGCCTATAGTTTGAAGCTATTGCGATAACCACACTCTAAGGTAGTTGAGTGTTTGCTATTTGTGCAGATTTTTGGTGGGTAGTATTACTACTGGGTGGCAACTAGTTGTATACTATAGATTATTTAATAATCGAGCGTCGTCTTCGAGTTTTTATTGATCGTAGGCTCAAGAACAGGAGCAAACGGACCGAAAGTGAATTGTGATTATCAGTGCATTTAGCCCATACTAATTGTTAGTGACGCAATTATAGAGATTGCCTTGCCCTAGCTGAACACTATGAAGACGGAAAATACAAATGTTACCATTATTCTAATAGCAAGTGCCGAGTAACATTCAATTAGATTTGTAGTAGGTACTTGAGAAGGCAACACCTGAAGTGGGTGAATTTTGAAATCTGGTTTTAAGTTGAGCTTGTAAGTGGTGGTAACAAGTACGCTTTATGCTGTGTTTTTTTATTTTATTTTATTTTTACCCTGTTCATTGTGAAGATTATATTTGTGGCCACTCGCTCACATCAACGTTTTGCAACGTAAAGATCTGATTCATTTTAAATACACTTTGATTCGTTAAAATTAAAACTAGGTCACCGTAGTATCATTTTACCCACTATTCTAAGTAAAATTCAATTTTGAACTTCAAAAAGGAAAAAATAATAATAAAGGTTGATAGTTTAGTGATGTGACGCATAACAAGTAGAGCAAGCACACTCAAGTCAGCCATATAAATAAATGAATGGTGAGTCTTTAAAAGAAAGCAGAGAAATATTTTATCAAGGTTTAACGACGCTAAGTTTCCTATCTATGTAATGTGTTGACAGGTAACATTGGAATTATAGTTAAATAATAATGACAATTATAAACCAGTACGCAAAGATTACTTACGAAAGAATTCTGATTTAGTACAGAAGACAATATTTAAACTTTATTAGCAGAGATATCGCTAATCAGAGGATGTATATAACTGTTGTTTGTTTCCATACTAACCAATACATTTTTGGCCCGAGGCGACAACTGCTTTGTAAACATAATCAACTGGAGAACCTTTTATACATTTTGGAATGCGTAAGGGTAGTAATTAAGAACTAGGATTAATTAACTAATAATTTGATGCTACGTACAACGTTGATATTGTCTGAGAATGAGTTAAGTAGTGTCAATATGACATGGTAGAGTACGATCGCCCAGTATAATTTTCATTAACAGTAATTTGCATGGTACTCACGTTTGTGATGTGTTGATGATCTCTATAATTATTTATGAGTTTAACTCCAAAAGATCCGTGGGATCATTACAATATTATAGTGCTCAAAGCTTTCTTGCCAGTTCGATCGGGTACACGAGTGCTGGTTATTTTCTGAACTGCTCATATAGTGTTTTCAAGAACCTGTTATCTTCTGAGAGGTTAGACTGAGATCTATTGCACCTCTCCACGTATTATTAACAATTTATTGCGTTTATATTAAATTTTTTTCTCGATTTCCGATTGTACTGGATTGGGGTGACACCTGAATGTTTTATTAGGGCCTAATACGTGGACACACGTAGGCAGTAGTTCTGGAACAGTCGCCGCATTGATGTCGTGGTAGTGGATTTCGTGCTTTAGAGTTTACTTGGTCTTTATTTTATTTATCGCTTTGCTCTCTTAACATACTAACATGGGATCCACAAGAACTTGGCTTTGTTACCCTCTTCCCCGCCCAAAGCGAAAGAGAACAGTGAGTTAGGTTTTACAATTTCTGGACCAAGAAGAAGCCCACACTGCACATACTCGTAAAAAAGAACATAAACTGGTGAAATGGTTTCATTACCTCATACCAAAGCATATAGTGACTGAAACAACATTCTCTAGTCACATACTGTCCAATGAAGGATCTTCTGTTCACAGGTGATTTGCTGGTTACAGTATATTTTTGGTTAAGGAAACACTGTTGATCTTCAAATATCAAATCCCATTAACTCACTCATCGACCACTATTTTATTCCATTCGTTGAGGCAATGTTAGTTTTCTGCTAGCAAAATATTTTCGAAATGGAATTTCAAATGCATTTTAATACTGCTTTCAGCAAATTACAGGCTATCCATGTCATAATCCAAATGGAAACAATGAAAAAGTTCTTTCACATTACTTAATTTCTCACAATACCATCGAAAGTGTCCTGTTTTATTACCTTGTCATCTAGTAAACATACGTGTCATAACTAAGGCACTACGTCCACGTGGCGTAACCAGGTGTGCAGGACACGTTCCACATCACCAGCCCTTCGTACGACTCAGACTCCCCCGATCGGCAGCGCCCTCAATCGCCTTCATGCAGGCCAGCCCCCGTCAAGAGGGATCAAAAATGCGGCTATACGAGGTGCATTCAAGTTCTAAGGCCTCCGATTTTTTTTCTAATTAACTACTCACCCGAAATCGATGAAACTGGCGTTACTTCTCGACGTAACCGCCATGCAGACGTACACATTTTTCACAACGCTGACGCCATGATTCCATGGCAGCGGCGAAGGCTTCTTTAGGAGTCTGTTTTGACCACTGGAAAATCGCTGAGGCAATAGCAGCACGGCTGGTGAATGTGCGGCCACGGAGAGTGTCTTTCATTGTTGGAAAAAGCCAAAAGTCACTAGGAGCCAGGTCAGGTGAGTAGGGAGCATGAGGAATCATTTCAAAGTTGTTATCACGAAGGAACTGTTGCGTAACGTTAGCTCGATGTGCGGGTGCGTTGTCTTGGTGAAACAGCACACGCGCAGCCCTTCCCGGACGTTTTTGTTGCAGTGCAGGAAGGAATTTGTTCTTCAAAACATTTTCGTAGGATGCACCTGTTACCGTAGTGCCCTTTGGAACGCAATGGGTAAGGATTACGCCCTCGCTGTCCCAGAACATGGACGCCATCATTTGTTCAGCACTGGCGGTTACCCGAAATTTTTTTGGTGGCGGTGAATCTGTGTGCTTCCATTGAGCTGACTGGCGCTTTGTTTCTGGATTGAAAAATGGCATCCATGTCTCATTCATTGTCACAACCGACGAAAAGAAAGTCCCATTCATGCTGTCGTTGCGCGTCAACATTGCTTGGCAACATGCCACACAGGCAGCCATGTGGTCGTCTGTCAGCATTCGTGGCACCCACCTGGATGACACTTTTTGCATTTTCAGGTCGTCATGCAGGATTGTGTGCACAGAACCCACAGAAATGCCAACTCTGGAGGCGATCTGTTCAACAGTCATTCGGCGATCCCCCAAAACAATTCTCTCCACTTTCTCGATCATGTCGTCAGACCGGCTTGTTCGTGTCCGAGGTTGTTTCGGTTTGTTGTCACACGATGTTCTGCTTTCATTAAACTGTCGCACCCAAGAACACACTTTCGACACATCCATGACTCCATCACCACATGTCTCCTTCAACTGTCGATGAATTTCAGTTGGTTTCACACCACGCAAATTCAGAAAACGAATGATTGCACGCTGTTCAAGTAAGGAAAACGTCGCCATTTTAAGTATTTAAAACAGTTCTCATTCTCGCCTCTGGTGGTAAAATTCCATCTGTCATACGGTGCTGCCATCTCTGAGACATATTGACAATTAACGCGGCCTCATTTTAAAACAATGCGCACGTTTCTATCTCTTTCCAGTCCGGAGAAAAAAAATCGGAGGCCTTAGAACTTGAATGCACCTCGCAGTAACATGGCGGGTAACTGAATAGCAGTGCTGTGGCACTGATGGGTCTGTCATGCTTTACAATGCATTAGGAATTGGGTCTGTTTTAGACGTGCAGTTTCGATGTTCTATGGAGACAGTATTTCCTGTGTCCCTAAGCTTTACCAACTATTGTCACAACGATTCAATATGATTATGTATATCCAATATTAATGCACAATGCTATTGACAGTTGTTGATTTAACCACTCGGCTGCGAAAAACTTATATAGATGAGGTATTGACATTCATATTCGGATTACAACCAAAATCACACTGACAGCAATATTTTGGGCAGAACAAATGACAAAGACTGACGTTTATGAACGTGATAATTGTTAATAAGCGTTCATTTTAGAAGGAAAGAACTAAGTTTATACTTAATAAAACATCTTACAGTCGAGATGTGCTGTAGGCTATAGCATTTTTCCGAGAGTGCAAAACAATTTCAAAATGTAGAAATAAATACCAATAACAGGCCCCGGGGAAGGACAGGCTATTTGTCTCGTCGACTGATAAAATATTAAGTACAGAGATAGCTGTAGCAGAGTTGTGAATATAAACTTAATGTGTTGTAAATATACACTCTAAGATAATGAAACGACGCACCACGAAGGTATTATCCGAATGGGGCGGTAATCGGTAGATGTGACGTACATGTACAGACCAATAAATTATTACAGTTTCATAAAAAATGGAATTTATTCAAGAGAAAAACCCTCATAAATGCCGGCCGCAGTGGCCGTGCGGTTCTGGCGCTGCAGTCCGGAACCGCGGGACTACTACGGTCGCAGATTCGAATCCTGCCTCGGGCATGGGTGTGTGTGATGTCCTTAGGTTAGTTAGGTTTAAGTAGTTCTAAGTTCTAGGGGACTTATGACCTAAGATGTTGAGTCCCATAGTGCTCAGAGCCATTTGAACCATTTGAACCCTCATAAATTGAGCAAGTCAATAACGGGTTTTTCCAATTCTGGCCCTTGTGCCAGCTGTTATTCGGCTTTTCATTGATTGATATAGTTGTTGAATGTCCTCCTAAGGAATAAAGGAATATTGTGCCAAATTATGTCTAATTGGTGTGTTAAATCGTCAAAAACCTGAGCTGGTCGGAGGGGCATCGCCCATAATGCTTCGAACATTCTCCGTTGTGGAGCGCTCCGCCGACCTTGGTGGCAAAGATAGGGTTCGTCAAGCACGAAGACCCGCATGTGCTGGTGATCATTACCTTGCTGAAATGTAAACCCAGGACAGCTTGCCACGAAGGGCAACATAATGCGTCGTAGAATATCGTCGACGTACCATAATGCGTTAAGAGTGTCGTGGAGACAGCTAATGTCTCCCTGTTGTGAAAATAAATGGTATCCTTGATCATCACTCCCGGCTGTCGAGCTGTATGACGGGCGACAGTCATGTTGGTATCCACCACTGTCTGGGGTGTCTCCAGACACCTCTTTGCTGGTCATCGGGCTTAGTTCAGTGTGGGGCTCAAAACTGAAGGCAATTCTACAGCAGTCAATGGATTCCAAGCTGAAGAGGCGTCTGGAAACCCTCCAGACAGAAGCCAGATGCCAACACGACTGTTGCCCGGCATGCGGCCCGCCAACTTGAGTGATAGTCTTCGGTGCGCTTTTTTTTCACGTCCTTTTTTTTCCTGGCACTCTTACAGCACAGTGGTATATTGGCGATATTCTACGCCCCATTATCTTGCCCTTCATGGCAACCATACTGGGCTTAATCAAAATATCCACGGGTATGCTGCCGGTCTATAGTGTCCAACGGGCACAATATTTCGGCGATCAAACATGTCGCCATCATCAGGTGAACTGACGGACTGAGCTCCTGTGAACGTACCGGCACGGAGATCCGTACGCTATGGCTGCTCAGAGGGAACTGGGTTCGGTCGCGGCGGCGGCCGATTTAAATACCCTCCACCCGCGGCGCGCTCCCTCCGCCGTCCGCGCCCAGCGCCACGGTCGCGCGGTGGAACAGATTGCGACGGCGTCTGAGATGACGTCGGTGTGATGGCTCTGTCCGCCGTGGTCGTCACAACTATACGTCTGCTCGATTTACTCTTGATTAACCCGATCGCTGGTTCCCAAGCCTTGCTAAGATTATAGCCACAGTCCCGGTTTATGAGGTCGTCATTGGTGCGAATTTCGATGGCCTCTCTAACAACGCTGTCCCAGTATCTCGACGTCTGTACCAGAATCCTCGTGCGGTCATACTCCATGGCGTGATTTTCCGACAAACAATGTTCAGCGACCGCCGACTTGCTCGGATACATCAGTCGAGTGTGCCTCTGGTGTTCACGGCATCGATCCTCGACGGTACGCATCGTCTGACCAATATACGACTTGCCACATTGACACGGAATCTGGTACACGCCGGCCTTCCTCAAACCGAGGTCATCTTTGGCGCTCCCCACCAGTGCACGAGTTTTATTTGGAGGACAAAACACAGTCGCACTTTGTCGCAGCCCGAGGTCAAATTACCCCGACATTTATAATTTGTTTCATCTGAAGCACGTTGTTTTAATCACTATTAACTAAGAAAAGCATCGATCAAAATGCATCGATGACTTTGAAAATCCGGTTTCAAATTTGTTCTCTCCTTATCAAATGCAACAGCTAAAATTGTATGGAAATTCGATACACATCCTAAATTACTTCCCCCCTCCCTCTGCCCATCTCCTCCTCTCTGTTCTTCGTCTCTCCTCACTCACTCTGTGCATCGCCTTCTCCCCCATCTCTCTGTCCATCTCCCACCTACTTCTCTATGTCCATTTAGACCTCCCACCTCTGTTTCCACTTACATCTAGCTGACCTTGAGCCATGTTTATTGTTACTGCAAGCAAAACCTTCATTCGGAATTGAAGACTCTCGAATGGGTAAATCGATTGGGATCACTGATCTACAGGGTGTGAGCGCAACCTCTCCATCTGCTGGCTCTGTGAGCATAGTATAGCCTCAATGAAAGTATTTTGCATAGTTTTAATCTGCGAATGGGTAGTTTTGGACGATTCAGTTTCTGTAGGAATCATAAGCCGATAAGTCATAAATACATTTTTCCTATTTTTACCGAGAGTGGTGGCGCTGTTGTTAGCACACTGGACTCGCATTCGGGAAGGCGACGCTTAAAACCTCGTCTGACCACCTTGATTTAGGTTTTACGTGATTTTCGTAAATAGCTTCAGGCAAATGCCGGGATAGTTCCTTTGAAAGATCACGGCCGATTTTCTTCCCCAACCTTCCCTAATCCGATGGGATTGATGACCTCAGTGTTTGGTCCCCTCTCCAAAATCAACCAACCAACCAATCTGTTTTATGTAAAAAGCTCCGAATAGGAAGAAAACAAAACGACACATTGTTGTATATGAAACAATTGGACTAATTGTTCACATGTCTTGCTATCATAGCTGAATTTGACTGCAAGAAACATAACGAAACTGCACATTTTCACAGCACAGCATTTTGTTTCCGCAGTCGGTCTTAACAAAAATCCTGTACATTTTCTTTAAGAAAATTTACAGGCCCGGCTGAACGTTTGTCGGAGTATCGTGCAAAAATCTGATGTAAATCTGTCAAGAAATTTTCTATACTTTTGGTAACAACAGTTCCCCTTAGTATATTACACATATATTTATATACTACGTACATTTATTAAAACAAATACCCTGTCTCTATCCAAATGTTCGTTACAGTAAAGAGTAAAAATATGGAGTAAGTTGGTCAAGAACTATTCGAGGTCATTGGTAACATTGTTTCCTGTTTATTTATTGCATATATATCTATAATTTTAAAAAATATAGAATATAGCCTATGTCCATCCTAATGTTCATTAGAGAATCGTGTAAAAATTAGAATATATATATAGCCTATGTCCATCCAGATGTTCATTAGAATATTGGGTTGAGATCTGAAATAAATTGGTCAATATATATATTAAAATACCAAACGTACTTTAAAAAATGGAAGCCTATGTCCGTCCGAACGTTAGTTAGAGTGTCGTGTAGATATATAAAGTAAGATTTTTTGTGACAACATTAATTAAGACCTGGATTCATATAGATTTATATAGATACACAATAAAATTTTGTTCAATTTTTATTAAAAGACCTTTTGCAGTAATGTTGCACAACTCGAGTGACGCGATAATAATGACTTCACAGTAACAGAAGACGTTGCCTCAGTTGAAGGTTGTCACAGCGTGTGCAGAGTGATGGGAGAGACAGGCAGTCATTGGTTTAACACACACAGCTACGTGGCGCTTGAGACTGCACTTTGGAAGGAAAGAACGAAGATTGGATTTAATGTCCCGTCGACAGAGAGGTCATTAGAGACGGAGCAAAGTCATGCCCTTTCAAAGGAACCATTCGGGATTTTCCCGAAGTGATTTAGGAAAATCACGGAAAACCTAGATATGAATGACCGTACGTGGGTCATCAGGTGTGCCAGTAAACTGACAGGTTCGTAACGATGCATGGTATCTTCGGAGTCATACCTAATAGCGAAAACAGACAAAAACGAAAATTTACAGTAATAGAAGCAAAAACATTGCAATAAGCAAGGGTCCGCAAACGAGCCGATTGCGAGGTAATTACAAACGTGAATATTAAAATTTTCCTTGCGAACTGAACCATGGACCTTGCCGTTGGTGGGGAGGCTTGCGTGCCTCAGCGATACAGATGGCCGTACCGTAGGTGCAACCACAACGGAGGGGTATCTCTTGAGAGGCCAGACAAACATGTGGTTCCTGAAAAGGGGCAGCAGCCTTTTCAGTAGTTGCAGGGGCAACAGTCTGGATGATTGACTGATCTGGCCTTGTAACATTAACCAAAACGGCCTTGCTGTGCTGGTACTGCGAACGGCTGAAAGCAAGGGGAAACTACGGCCGTAATTTTTCCCGAGGACACGAGGATAATGGAATGTAGTCAAATTAAGTCGGGTGATGCTGAGGGAATTAGATTAGGAAATGAGACACTTAAAGTAGTAAAGGAGTTTTGCTATTTAGGGAGTAAAATAACCGATGATGGTCGAAGTAGAGAGGATATAAAATGTAGACTGGCAATGGCAAGGAAAGCGTTTCTCAAGAAGAGGAATTTGTTAACATCGAGTATAAATTTAAGTGTCAGGAAGTCGTTTCTGAAAGTATTTGTATGGAGTGTAGCCATGTATGGACGATAACTAGTTTGGACAAGAAGAGAATAGAAGCTTTCAAAATGTGGTGCTACAGAAGAATGCTGAAGATAAGGTAGGCAGATCACGTAACTAATGAGGAGGTATTGAATAGGATTGGGGAGAAGAGAAGTTTGTGGCACAACTTGACTAGAAGAAGGGATCGGTTGGTAGGACATGTTTTGAGGCATCAAGGGATCACAAATTTAGCATTGGAGGGCAGTGTGGAGGGTAAAAATCGTAGAGGGAGACCAAGAGATGAATACACTAAGCAGATTCAGAAGGATGTAGGTTGCAGTAGATACTGGGAGATGAAGAAGCTTGCACAGGATAGAGTAGCATGGAGAGCTGCATCAAACCAGTCTCAGGACTGAAGACCACAACAACAACAACAACTGAATATTCAACCGAATTTCGGACTTGCAGCCGGTCGTCGTTGAATTCATCGCACGATATTTCGACTGGGCACATGCCAGTCATCTTCAGCTGAGCCATCGAAATATCGTTGGACGAATTAAACCACGACAGAAAATTGTTTAAATATTACAAATGTGTTATGACGAGACGCCATTTGCAGTATGAAATACTGCCCTAGGTTAGTGCAAATGTTTTCAAAATTTAAACTCTCCCTCTACTACGGATCAGATCCCACCAGTGTCCCTTGTTTAGGGAACGTGGTGTGTGTGTGTTGGGGTACTGGCACATCTTGCTGCTGATATAACACGACATGGAAGCCTTCAGTATGGTCCTACATCGATAAGTCGAACAGCACCCGGAACTTTGTCTCCACCATCACCTGATATTCACCCTCTGAATTTTTCTTAGTTCGTCTCAAGAGTGAAGTGTTCAGCACTCCGTTAATGCCATTTGTTCATTCTCGTCAAGATTTACAATATGATGCGGGCTTTCATGAAAGCTGTTGCAGAGACGAGTGCAGGATCGCATCTAACGCAAGGGCGACGCATAGCACACCACTACCCTTAACAGGTACGAGTGTGCAGTGAATTGTAACGTGTAACTGACTATGTTTTAAACTAGGAGTGTGTTCGTTTGGTAACAACAAAAGGGTTGTGTTCTGTTTCTTTTCCGCGTAACTGGCGACGATTAGGTGAATACGCGAAGCTTCCGCAGACTTACTGGGAGGGCCTGAATGTTCTCACGGTACTACTTTGCTGGTCGACGTCAGAGAGAGAAATGATCATCATAATAAAACAAGAGAAATCACACCCCATGTATCAGTATTTTGAGCATCCCGTTTCTCTGCGGCCGGCCGGTGTGGCCGTGCGGTTCTAGGCGCTTCATTCTGGGACCGCGTGACCGCTACGGTCGCAGGTTCGAATCCTGCCTCGGGCATGAATGTGTGTGATGTCCTTAGGTTAGTTAGGTTTAAGTAGTTCTGAGTTCTAGGGGACTAATGACCACAGATGTTAAGTCCCATAGTGCTCACAGCCATTTGAACCATTTTGAAAATAATTACACGAAACCTAGGTGATCTACTGCGAGTGGTGGCAGATGTCTACGTGCAAGTAAATTCGAAAGCCTGTGAGTTACTATTGGCTTTGCCAGGACCAATTGAAGAATCAAAACTACCTATTTGGTTACTAACACGTAAAACTTCAGTTACATGCACGTTATTGATCAATAGGGGATAAGTTACTTTTCAGGTTACATAACTGAAGATTCAACTCCGACCATATTTTGTTTAGATTAGAGTACACGTGGCCCCATCTAGATCCCTTGTATTAAACGACACTGACATATCATTCTTAGGAGACAGAAAGCTTGGTGTTGAAACCTCCCTGTTTTGCTGCTCATTTGTAGAGTCAGTTCTCTGTGGAACCTAATCTTCCTTTCCCTTCTTGTATTATTTGTGTAGTACTTACCCACAGAAACAAATGACAGCTTAAGAACGATAAAATAGTCAGAGCGTGCGTACCTAGCGATGAAAAAGTAAAACAGGAAAGCTAACTTAGAAAAAACACAACTTACATGAATAAGAGGGTAACCTAAATGGTGCAAATGGCTCTGTGCACTATGGGACTTAACATTTGAGGTCATCAGTCCCCTAGACTGAGAACTACCTAAACCTAACTAATCTAAGGACAGCACACACAAGCATGCCCGAGACAGGATTCGAACCTGCGACCGTAGCAGCAGCACGGTTCCAGACTGAAGCGCCTAGAATCACTCGGCCACAACGGCCGGCGGGTAACATAAAGCTAGTCTCATCATAAACCAAGATAAATAGGTCACACCATCTTGAATAAGGAATAAAGGAACCACACAATTTTGGTGGTCAAGTCACAGGAACATCATATATGTAACACATGTGATTTACCTAGAAGGATGAAAAATTATCTTAAAGTAATTGTTCAAAATATTTATCGTTGTACAACTATCAATGGCGAGCAGCCCCGAATTACATACAGCATTCCACAGCTAAATAAACACCTACAATATGTGCAAAATACCCCTACATAAGCAAAACAAGCATTTAATACAGCGGTTAGCGAAAGTTAGTAAGACTCTTATACTGTCCTTCGTTTTCGAATTTTGTTCTCGCTTAACAGAAACAACCGTTCGATATCCAAAGCCACATTGCTTCATCAACTTCCAGTTACCGTCACTGCATACGAATCCAGAAAAGTGTGCAAAAACGAAACCATTTATAAAGTCTAGAGTCCCATATTAGGGCACTATTTCATTTTTATCGCTTTATGTTCATTACTCCCAACATATTCTCAAAATTCGCTCTTCTTTTGATTTTTGTATTTACGCTCACCAGGAGCGCAAAAAAGGGGAGAAATACTCTTATTCCTACAACTGATGCGGTTAAATGTTTCATCTCCTACGCTGGTGCTATTCTGGTTCGCGCCTGTTACGAAGAATCAAAACTCTGAGCGGCGCTGGAACCTCCCGATACGTGACGGCCCTGATTGCCGAAGCAGGTGCGCGACCACACGGAACTTGCTGCGCTCAGTGGAGCCAAATGTCACACGGTCTTCCAAAGTGCCAAACCCTGTTCTCCTGTGAGCACATTGTTAATGGAAGAATTGCTGGCGTGTACCCTTTAGCGAATTATCCTGGTGTTGTAGCGTGAGCAACAGCCTGTGTTCGGAGGGCAAAGAATGCAGTCCGCACGAGGTCGAGCAGTTCACGAATCGATTATCTGCCGCATTCACAACGCGACTCGTTCGTCAAACGCCAGAAGCGAAACACTCATAATGCGGAAAAAATCCTGGTTACTGTTTCCTCTTCGATGTCAATTTTTCCCCACTTTCTCTCACTTTCTTTCAGTTCCAAGCGAAGTCCTCAATTATTCCTTATACATAGTCTAATTTCGGTCTTCCCCCCACGCCACTATGTAATGCCACGAAAGTTATTTCCTGGTGTTTTAACACACCTTTCTTCCAGTTCGTGTCTACCACGTACTCCTTCCCCTGCCAATATTTCGGGAAAAGCTCCTTATTACGTATAAGACCTCCACCCCCTGCGGCCCGTCGAAGCAGTAACAAAACGTTAGAACCTTTTCCTCTGAGTAGATTTATACCTAACATCCGATATATCTAGCAAATACACCTGAAGATGAAAGTTACCTTCGGAAACATGTAGTGTAAGGAACGAATCTAGTCAGTGGTAAAGGTCCGTTATTTTATCACGTCCTATATCCCAATCAATTTGCATAATCTTTCTTTAACACCACGTCTCAAATGCTTAGACTTTCTACTTTTCCAGTGTTTCCACGTCACTTCGATACAGTGCTATTGAAACGGTACTGTCAGTCCAGTTTCATAACATTTGATGCCAGAACTTCCGAGCATTTTATTAACACGTAAGTCACACTGGATCTCACTCTTTTACTGTAGCAAGAAGCATCTGGATGAGGGATGCGATGGAAGATACGTTTATTTCTTACATAATGGCACCTGTTTGATCCATATTCAATCCTGTGTGACCTTCTGAGTGATTGAATGAATGGATGAAGTTATTCTAAAAGTTCGTGGTGAATCAGAGAGATAACCACTGCATGTCTGACCTTTCCCAACTTAACAGTATTCGGTTAATTACGAATAACATACACCTAGACTGGCAAAAGCGCAGCTGTTACTGAAGCCTGACGCTGCCGTCTTACCTCACCAAACGTCAAGGAGTTAATGTATGGTACTACTACGATTTTCTGACGCAAATGACGTTGTAAGCCATTCATGGTGGTCTAAACAAGTTCTGCAGTTGAGCTAATATTTGCAAACTAACTGAGTTTAATACAAACATTGTAGAATCGTATTATGATAACATACACTCGTATAAAAAGGCCTTAGTTTTCGTAAGAACTCTCGAACGAATATAAACACTTGTTACGAACGACAAATAGCATGTTCTAATTATAAGAACACTTTTATAAGGGGCATACTATTAGAACAAAGCTGAAGTTGACAGAAGTTGGTAATAGATTAGTAAATAAAGTAATACAATTAAATCAAAGCAACTCATTATTGTACGTATCAGAACATAATGAATAACAAAGAATAACACAAGTTCTTTGTATTTATTTTTTTAGCTTTCATTGCCATTAATACACAAATGAAGGTTGACTATTACCACTTACCAGACCTAAATGACATTTCGTTCATTGTTGACACTGTAAGCTGTACTAGATGGTCTGATCAGTTTCTGCAATTCAGCTACAATTGCGTTTAACACATATGTAAAATTATGTTATGAGAACACCAAATAATGTTTACCTAAATTTATAGAACACTTAATTTTTCGTAAAAACACCGACATAAATATAATTATTAACGTCAAATGTTACGTCCCACTCCTACAAATTCTTCATGAAAGTGCTGGGAACAAACACCTGAATCATTTAAAGGTGACCAGTTCTGCAAAATATTTTTACCCAGGCATCACCATCATCTTTTCTTTTCGGAAATCTGAAATTTTGTAATAATTACCAGATAAGAAACAATAATAACATAACTATCAGAAAGGTAGTTGTGTCATTGGTTAAAAGCACATCGTTAAGCTACGTCTGTTAATATTAGATTTGTCAAAACCCTTAAAATACACTGATGAGCCAAAACGTTAAGACCACCTGCTTAAAAGTGTATTGGTCCACCTTTGCAGTATAGCAGTGAATCTGCTTTCCATGGATTCAACATCGTCCGATGGCGTCCCAGTTATGTTTCATAATATTCAGATAAGACGAATTTGACGGAGAAGACACAACTTCAGTTCACATTCAAGCTCCTAAAACCATGCAGCACGATTCTGACCTTGTGGTACAGATATCCTGTTGGAAGATACCATCGACGTTGAGGTAGACAATAAGCGAAAGGGATCGCAGGTGGTCCCTAACAATATCCGTGATACCTAGGATGTTTCTACTTACGCATCCACTGAAACACGTTCTTTTCCATGTTTTTTCGTGTCTGCTGTACCTAGGATGTTTCTACTTACGCATCCACTGAAACACGTTCTTTTCCATGTTTTTTCGTGTCTGCTGTACGTAGTCCATCACTACGCATAAAGGTAACTTAATTATATCAGTTTAGCCCTATTTCTTACAACTGTTTTATCTGTACACGTCCTTTAGATTCGAAATACGTCGACGAGCGCAAAGTGACACCAGTGATACTGTATACTGTATTGCTAGTCTAGGAACATATGTCTGTGGGGTTAACAGTGAACACAGGGCAAGCCAGAGACATACCGTTTTCCTTTAAGAGCGCCTCAGTGGTGGTTGATACTGCTTCACAGCACTGTGCGGCCCTCCACTCTTCCGGGTGGGCGCGGACAGCCGAAATTCACAAACGGTCAGATACTTTGCTTCACGAACACATGAGTATAAGACGGGCTCTTCCGAGTCTATTAGTATGAAGTTAGATAACGGTTTTATTCATTCCAGCTTGGAGCGGATTCCAGTCTGTTTAGATAAAAAGGGTAATATATTAAATTATTTTGCGATTATACTTCTTGGTTGTTTTTATCCAAATTTTACGCTTAAAGTGCGGTTTAGTGCGGAGACCTTCGGCCGTGATGAAATGTAACCACTTGCTCCACGTTACTAATGTAAAAGCATGTTCATTCACAAAGCTTCCGCGCATTTTTCTTTTGGAATGCGTGCGATTTTTAACAGATTAGGCAGTATTTTTTATCTTTGTCCCTTGTCCATGGTCATGACATGTGACACCACACTCAACCTGAGTTAATTCTGAACTAATTAAGTGAAAAATTAGCGCCTTCGCAGGTTGAGTTCAATTATCTCGCACCCATCTTCTCTTGACTATTCTATGTGATTTAAGGAAATTCCATTAATTGTTGAGCATACTTGCAGTGAGTTGATTTGTCCGTTACTTTGTATCCTTTTGTACCCAACGAGTAGCACTATGTTCCATATTGTAATAAGTAAACTTACGGGCGGAACAAGTTCCAACAAGCGTAAAGAACTCCTTCTCATTACTCATTTATAGACTTGAGTTCATTGTTTGGCTCTGAAGTAGCTGGCAGGTAACATGCCTGTGTTCTCCTTGTTCGTACTGCAGCAGGTTTGAATACAATAGTTCAGCACCCATAACATCCTGGAACATCTGACAGTTTGAATTATTTCTATATTCCTTGTTTCCATAAAATCTTTCACGTCCGCCACGTAAATGAGGCTAACCAGCACTGTAACAGAGTCTCTTGACCGTATTCGTGTTTTATCAACTATGTTAAGTGACCATTGAATTACGACTGTATTATTATTCTTGTTAACAGTGTGTTTATATGTTAAAGACGTTCCTGTCTTTCCACTGTGAGTGATCATAGCAACCTCGCATTTAAGAGTAAGTAAACTACCATTTTCTGTAATTATCGGACCCCATCTTTTATTAATACCACCTGTGAATCCAAACTTGATCCTTGCCAATAGGTTGTAACTGTTCCAATGCCGTGAAGAGTGTTTCAGATAGCCACTCAATTATAATACGCACTGTATCATTCCATGTGTTGCTACTTACCACTAAAATTTTGTGCTAATCTGAAAGTTATCCATTGCATATACAATCAGTATTAATGGTTCTGTTCGGCCGATTCAGTTGTAGATATTCAGACATATCACACGAGCCCCGTAGGACGTTCACACTCAGGACGTCATTATTTATCCATTTATCCAATATTGTGTTATATAATTATAAACTTTAAACTATCCTCCTGTCATCTGGCGTTCCATGCAAGGCAACCCCTTCCATAGAAGTATGATAATTTTAATTCATACACCTCCCACCTCCCTTCCACTATGATCCTTTTCTTATTTGAAATTTCTTCCTCAATTTAAGGTCTATGTTTACTGCTACAGACTTCTTTCTCGAGGAATGTTCTGTTTCCCTGTCTTTCCTGTGCTAGTCTACTTCTTATAGCCTCTTCTTCGTGGTCTCCAATAACTTAAATACTAAGTTTGTCTCTAATCCAATTTTTGTTTCTTCTCATTACTTTCGTCTTTCTTTAGTTTACTCCCAGCCCTTACTCTGTCCTCGGTACACCACTCAAGTCAAGAGATCCTGTAATTCTTCCTCACTTATACAGAGGACAGCAAGATAATCAGCGAATCTTATCATTGATATCTTCTCATTCAGAATTATTCCCGTTGCAATGCGGGGTCGGCCTTGTTACTATTTCTTTGGCAGTGTTAGTTGCAGAGAGTAACCGGATGCCCTTCCTGCCGCCACCTTGAATCCCCCGGGACGGAATTAGTGTACCCCAGCTGTCTCCATCTAGTGTAAGCCATGGAATAGTGCGAACGTGTTTCAAATGTCTGTGAGTCGTGTAATTGAGGTGGAACGTGGAGACCAGCCCGGTATTCACCTAATGGGATATGGAAAAACGCCTAAAAAACACATCCATGCTGGTCAGCATACCGGCCCTCGTCGTTAATCCGCCAGGCGGATTCGATCCGGGGCCGGCGCGGCTACACGAGTCCAGAAAGCAGCGAATTTGCGCTCTCGGCTACCCTGGCGGGTTGACTGATTCTAGGTACGAATAAGAAATTTTTACGATATTTGCAAAGAACAAGAATAGCATCCAGCCACTGTTAATAATTGTATTTCCTTATACGGGTAACGTTGCTACCGGTTTAGAACCGTCAGGTACCTCTTCAGACGGCTGTTCGTGTTTGTGTTTCATTTATTGTCGTTTACATTAGCTGTGGCTGTTTTCTTCCTAACAACTAATGTAAACAACAATAAATGTAATGTAAACGTGAACATCTCTCTGAAGATGAGACTGTCGGCTCGAAACCAGTAACGGCGGTATCTGTGTAACTAAATAACATTATTAACAGTAGCTCGTTGCTGTTTTCTTCTATGCAAGAATCAGTTTGAATTTTGTACACAACCATGGTCTCAAAGATGTCAGTTTTAGACAAAATAACAGAAGTTCCGTGAATACTGAGGCTCTACATTTTATTTGTGATAAGACAAATACAGAAACCGGATAATGTTTTTAACTAGTAGAAGTGCATTCTACAAAAACCACTTCTCATATCTTTTAAATTTTGGAACCCCAGAGGGAAGCGTAGCTTGCCAGAAAGTGCATGCACCATCTGCTAACATATGCCAACTGGATCAAGTCTAGAGACTGAGAATTCAGTAGCACTGAAAACACGTTTTTTTTTAGGAAATGGCACTTAGAACTATTTCCAATCTTCATTTCATACTGGTGTCAATGTTAACTTCTTAAGCATGCAATCGCAATTATATGGCAAAAGGTTGCTTTGCGGAGCCGCTTTTACAGGAACGTTTTTGCCTTCTTATCGTGTATTTGCAGCCAAATAAGTTTTAATTATGATACAACCTACATACTCATCAACCAGCATTATGTTAAATTTTTTGATTAGAAGTAATTTAGTTCCACAGTGGCGTGTTTCCGGAGTCTCCTAGAACGTCACCAACCCGCAACGTAGCAGTGCTATGCGGATCGTCGTTCCAGCTCCGCAGGCGCAACGGCCGCAGTCAGTCGAACTTCGCCTGGTCTGAAGGAAGGTCGCCACGTCTACTGACCTTTCGGCGCAGTCGCCGCGCCATGTTCCTCAGTGAATCTGAGCCTACATCGCTGGACCAATAGCTATGTAGTAGTCACCCGCCACGCGGGTACAACTGCCCTGGTCCGGTGAGCAGCAGCGGTTTCCGTCTCCGACAGCAAAAGCAGAAGTTCGTCAGCACCACGCCGCCACCCGGACTCGACGTCGCGCTTGCCAGCCGGGACCACGGCGCATCGCGACCCTCTGCTCAGGTTGTGGACTCTGGGGATTGAACTCTTTGTATTGCTCATGAGATGGGATTTTGATTTTCTGCTTACTGTGCATGTCTAAGAAGATAGTCGCTTTCCTTTGCAAGAGAACTTTTCAGATAATAGTCGCACGCAAAGATTTATTTATGTTGTTTTCCAATAACTATAAGTTGTCAAAAAAGTTGTTGCTTTATTTTCAAGAAGGATTTTTCTTACTTGTTCCGAAGTGCTAACAGAGCACAGAACTTACGTTTGTGAGCGGAAACTGATTGTGTCAATAGACTGATTTGTGAGTGTAATCACGGACTCACTGTAAAAGTGCCCCAAGCCGGGACACTTGACACAGTGAACGTTTTGTAAACGACTTTTCTTATACATAGAGACTATGTTTTCATGCCGAACGGAGTAAAGTGTGCGAATAGACATTTTGGTTTTTTAAAAAATGAGGTACAGATCCCTATGGTATACCAATTACAGCTACTACATAGTAAAAACCTCAAGCGTCAGACACGTCGCCGAGGGCCATCGTAGAAAATGGCGTCCTACACAGGGTGAACCCTATAGGGTACGACCAGAAGCAAGACAGAGGAAGCAGTTAGCAATCTGCAAGTGTGATGTAGAAAACTGTATGCACAATAGAATCGATTTCATAGTTAGAATCTACGAAATACTTTCACTTACGGGATGGCGAGCAGCAACAGCGAGAGTAACTGTACCTGTGAAGAAGGTTGGTGTGAAATGATGTGTGATAGATCAACAGAAATGGACAATATTAGGAATAAGATTACGTGCGTGTCTAAATGGTACGTCCGGTGTTCAAATACGTAAGAGCGGAAAACACGTCTTACATTACTAAGTGTGATTCGAAAACAAGCAAGTACCTCTATCACTTCATTCGTTATTCTAAAATAACAACCTGTCAACATGTTATCAATCATGCTACACCAAACATTGATCGAAAAACCAACTTGGAATTTGTTTTGCACTGTTGCGTGTGTATTTTCCTGCGATCCTAGATGTGTTGTTGATTCCATTCCGCGTAAACGTGGATTCATCAGTGAATGGTGTTAATGGAACCAAATCATTATTGACATTTAACAAGTGACAAATTTCGAGTCGTGTGACATTGTAGCCAATGTGCACACGCTGTATGTGAAGTGCGTACAAGTTTTCCATATGCAATTTTTGTGATATACGTGTTCGTGGACCCCTGATATGTGCAGAAAATCGCCTTACTCTGGTAATATGACAAAGCTGCACCATTTCAAATGGTTCAAATGGCTCTGTGCACTATGGGACTTAACATCTGAGGTCATCAGTCCCCTAGAACTTACAACTACTTAAACCTAAGTAACCTAAGGACATCACACACCTCTTTGCCCGAGGCAGTATTCGAACCTGAGATAGTAGTGGTCGCGCGGTTCCACACTGAAGCGACTGGAACCTCTCGGCCACACCAGCCGGCTGCACCACTTCAACAAAGTGTTGCTGTTCCTTTACAGGTAGTTGAACTAAACATTCAGAAGAAAAATAGGAACTTGGAAGAATACGTGTTTATGGAATGTGTAGAAGACTCTGGTAAACTCTCTACGATCAGGAATTCGACATTTCGGAAAGCAGTGACGCCATTCTTCGACAGCGGCAGGACCCCTATCGTCACAGAAGCCGTAAACATACACCATCTCCGTATAATCCACATTAGTATAGATGTGTGGCGTTTTAGCCAGAGCTTGTACAAACAACCAATGATTCTCTTTCATACACTCTCGGTTAATGGCACTAATTCACTCACAACACCCAACTGACTAGTTTAATGAGTTTAATGGCATAAAGACATCCCGAGCAAAAAGGCCGAAAATAAAGAGGTAGTTTGGGGTAGCGTAAAACATCAAAGAGATTAGCTGGGTAAGACACATGCTTGGTTGTTATTTGCCCAAAAAAAATGAACAGTAAGTATGTTCCATCACGGACAACATTCAGAAGAGGGTTTATGTCCATATAAAGTTTTTGCTTCAGACGAGCGTTCCAGTCACTTTCCTGAACATTGACAATCCCTCCTGGGATACAGAACTGGTGCCAGACGATCAGGTGACATTCCACCACAGTCGTAACTCATGGCAGGCGCAGTCATGTGGCGTGGCAGTCAGTTTTATAAAATCGGAGCAGTAAGATGGGTCATTGTGGAGACTGAATGGCAAAATGAATTGTCTCATTTGACGGCCGGCTGCTGTGGCCGAGCGGTTCTAGGCGCTTCAGCCGGGAACCGCGCTGCTGCTACGGTTGCAGGTTCGAATCCTGCCTCAGGCATGGATGTGTGTGATGTCCTTAGGTTAGTTAGGTTTAAGTAGTCCTAAGTCTAGGGGGACTGATGACCTTAGATGTTAAGTCCCATAGTGCTTAGAGCCATTTGAACCATCATTTGACGTACCCGTTTTCCGATTTGTTGGTCTGTCAACGCAGTCCAAAACTAATGGTATACCACTCGCAGCCATGTAACACGGCGTAAGAGCTTTGGTCGGATAAAGATCCTAGTTGACAATGACCGGCAACGTGTGTCAAGCCTTTTCACTGTCCTTGGAGAGGATGATAGGGCATTTGTTACATCAGGGAATAATCACCCTGGGACTAGAGGCAGCTGTAGGGGATAAACCCGTAGAGGAAGGCAGAGATTGGAATTCGTCTAAAAAATAATTGAAGACGACTGGTTTCTTCTAAGCTCTATCAACATCGAATATTCGCTGGACAAAGCTAGATGGAAGTCTCTCTCTCTCCAAAGGAGATCAACAACTATGTTTCAAAATGATGTGTAACATATTCTTTTGTATATTTTTCATACACTGAAGAGCCAAAGAAACTGGTACACCCGCGTGTAAGGCCCCCACGAGCACACAGAAGTGCCGCTACACCACGTGGCATGGACTCGACTAATGTCTGAAGTAGTGCTGGACGGAATTAGCACCATGAATGCTGCAGGGCTGTCCATAAATCTGTAAGAGTACGAGGTGTGGAGATCTCTTCCGAAGAGAATGTTGCAAGGCATCCCAGATATGCCCAACAATGTTCTTGTCTGGAGAGTTTGGTGGCCAGCGGAAGCGCTTAAACTCAGAAGAGTATTCCTTTAGCCACTCTGTAGTAACGTTCTGCTGGAATTTCCCAAGTCCGTCGGAATGCACAATGGACATGAATGGATGCAGGTGATCGATCAGACAGCATGCTTACGTATGTGTCACCTGTCAGAGTCGTGTCTGCCAGGTATAGAAGTATGAAATCGGAATTTCCATATAGATGGTCCGTCAGTGTAGGGCCCGTGAGACCGCGTCTGCAGCATCATCTGCTTCCTGTAACGGCTGACGACGAATGTCAGCACGCATTAGCCCAAGTTCCATACATTGTTTCAAACCCGTAAACATGTCGAATTTTGTGCCTAAGAAATATCATTTGAGGACAGCATTGGTTCTCTGTTATCATTTGAAGAAAAATGCTGCATAATCGCATCGAATGCTTGTGGAAGCTTTCGGCGAACATGCTCTTGGGAAAACACAGTGTTTTGAGTGGTTCAAAAAATTCAAACGTGGTGATTTTGGCATGAGAAACGACGAGTGCGGGAAATCACAGAAAAAATTTAAAGACGACGAATTGCAGGCCTTATTGGATGAAGGTGATACTCATACTCAACAGGAACTCGCGTAACAATTGAATGTGACGCAGAAAGCCGTTTCTCTTCGGTTGAAAGCTATGGGAAAAATGCAGGAAGTGGGAAAATGGGTGCCGCATGAACTGAATGAAAGACAGCAAGCAAATCGAATGAGCAACACGGAGTCATGTTACTCCACATTCCATTCTCCAGACTTGGCTCCGTCTGATTATCATCTATTTGCATCACTGGGACAAGCTCTCGCTGAACAATGCTTCAGTTCGTATGAAAACGTAATAAAATGGCTTCTTGACTGGTTCACTTAAGAAGAAGAACCGTTGTTTTTTGGCGTGGCATTCATAGCCTGCGGAGAGATGGGAGAAATGTATAAGTAGCAATGGAGATTATTTTGAATAAAAATTATCATTTTCAAAAAACAGACGTGTAATTATTGCAACCAAATTTCGGTTTCATATTTCTAGACCTGGTAGATGCATAAGGGGTCCCACATCAATCCAACTGCACACTCCCCACAGAGTCTCTACCAGCGCTGTGGTCGGCACGGCCTGTATGAGGCAACAAGTGTCTGGTGCAGTTGTTAGACCGGCTACTGCTGCTACAATGGCAGATTATCAAGATTTAAGTGAGTTTGAACGCGTAGTCGGCGCACGAGCAATGGGACATAGCGACGAAGTGGGCCTTTCCAGTACGACCATTGCACGAGTGTTCCGTGAAATCAGCATTCACGTAAAACATCAAATCTCCGACATCGCTGCGGCCGGAAAAAGATCCTGCAAGAACGAGACCAACGACGAGTGAAGAGAATCGTTCGATGTGACAGAAGTGAACCTCTTCCGCAAACTGCTGCAGATTTCAGTGCTGGGAAATCAACAAGAGTCAGGGTGCAAACCATTCAACGAAACATGATCGATATGGGCTTTCGGAGCCGAAGGCCCACTCGTGTACCCTTGATGACTGCACGACACAAAGCTTTACGCCTCGTCTGGGCCCGTCAACACCGATATTGGATTGTTGGTGACTGGAAACATGTTGCCTGGTCGGAGGAGTCTCGTTTCAAATTGAAATGAATCAACGGACCCTGCTTGTCAGCAGTCTCAGTCGAATCTAATTAGGCCTGTTGTGTGTGCTTCTATCTCTCTGTGTATGTCAAAAAGTCAACTCGATTACTTATCAGTATTCAGTGTGATTAACGGGTTTTACTGTCCTTTTCTACACTAGTCTGCATGTGGTGATTCATCATTGCAATCGTGGAATTGTCATTCACCGTGGCAGAGAAGGAGGAGGTTAGTTAACTTCCTACTATGCGTCAAGCAGCTTAAACCCTACAAGATTTTAGCTGAGTATTCACCAGTTATTACTAGCCAGCAACTACTGATTGCTTGTGGATAACGATGCTACGCTAATACATCCGTGCTACCAGTTCTGAAGTTCAAAAAAATGGTTCAAATGGCTCTGAGCACTATGGAACTTAATTTCTGAGGTCATCAGTCCCCTAGAATTTAGAACTACTCAAACCTAACTAACGTAAGGAGATCACACACATCCATGCCCGAGGCAGGATTCGAACCTGCGACCGCAGCGGTCGCGCGGTTCCAGACTGTAGCGCCTAGAACCGCTCGGCCACCCCGGCTGGTAGTTCTGAAGTCACTGGTGCCTAGTTGCCTAGGCCCTTTTTATACATGGTCATCCCCTAACAAATACACAAACTAGTCTATTTATCAACATACCAGACGCTAGATCCAGTCCTAACCTGAATCACATTCGCGTCTTTTAAAAAAAAAAAAAAGAAAAAAAAGAAAAAAGAAAAAAAAGAAGAAGTTGTGCCCCACTCGTTGCACTGTGCAAACTGGTGCAAATTAACTTTGCCATCAAAACCTAACTCTGATCTGCGATGTTTGTAAACAAAATTTAGTCGTGAAATGTTTCTTTAATGGACTCCTTAGTCTAGAAGGACTACTTCAGCAAAGTCATGAATCGCTGACTTATAAATGAATTGCACTCATTAGTTTGAAAGTGCAAAGAGAGTTTTTGCCCAGTTGTTCTGGCGGAGTTATTACCCGATTAACGCAGACGCGATTGGTACGAGAAGCTACCAGGCACTGTTACTTCGGGCGGAAACGTAACATCACAAGTGTGTCGTCGACGTGACCGCATGGGAGAGCAGAGCGTCAGACATAATTACAGCGAGCAGCAGTCAAGCGCGCTGCAGCTGGCGGAGTTATTTTCCGCGTGGCAGCAGCACCAGTACCAGCGGCGGCTAAGTAACCTCCCGTGTAGTGGCAGAAGCAAAGGGATTAAGCGAAGCCGGCCCACGCTCCGCGCGTCTGTATCTTCCCGAGCGTTGCGGCCGCTGGAATATTAAGTGGGGACTAGAGAGAGAGAGAGAGAGAGAGAGAGAGAGAGACGGGAGGGGGAGAGAGAGAGAGGAGAGAGAACATGCCCAAATACCGTCGTCTGTAATCCGTCATAAAAAGCATGGCGAGAGCCATCTGGCGGCGGCGGTTTCGGCTACAGCTGCGCGCGGACATTTCAAAGAAATTCGGAAGACGGCGCGTGGGCTCGCGAGGCCACGCAAAAAGCTGCTGCAATGTTTCGCTGCTCCGCTCACTGGGGCTCCCTTTGACGCGAATTCGAGGTCCGCTTCTCCTCCCCCCTCCTCCAGGAGAGAGACTTTCCGGCTCCGCGGTCCTTCGACGAGAAGGCACGCGCATATTTGAGAATTTTGTGTAAGCAGCAGAAAGACGAAGACGGCGAAAACGACGGGCAGAGCGCCCACTCTCGCGTCGTCACGTAATATTTTTTCGCATATTTTCTCTCCGCTAACTCGCCCCGTGAGAGAGCTGTAAGTGTGTACTTCGAAATGTGGAAAATTCTCCGCACAAAATTTTAAATTAAAATGGAAACTTCAAGAAATGTGTTAAAAGTATAAGACTATTCTTTCCTGCGATTCTCCTCTAATTTTCGATATATTTTCCTTTGGCGAAGTACATCTCAAATGAAAGCACCAATTGGCTAGAAAAGCCCACAAAATATGCAGACTAATATTTTATTATTCTAGACAAGCTGGCTGAGCATCGAGTCAAACTGGACTCAGGTGGCAGATACGGCAACGTTATTTCACACTGCTGCAACTCTATGCTACAGTTCAGAAATCGCAGTGTCTGACGAATGGTCACGCGCCATTCTCTCGGGAAAACGTGATAAATGCTTCTGGTGGCTGAGAGATCTGGAGAACATGCTGTTCAGGACAGTAGTCGAACATTTTCCATGTTGAGACTGGTCTACACAGCATGGGTGACATGCAGTATTGTCTGAGCTATGTTACAACACACAATAGTAACGGGTACAAATGAAAATAAATTATTAAAACTCATTCACATTGCCACAGGCAAACTCTGATCATGCCAGAGACAGAGGCAAAGCAGAAAGCAAGCCAGTATGTCGCAAGTGGGTCAGGTCTTCAACACTTTACAATTCTGTCTGCTTAGTGAGACTGTGACAGAAAATCAAAAGAAACGAGACAAGCATATTCCTTAGCTCGTGGGACATGTTGCAAGGAACTCTACCTCTTCCACAATAGCACATTGCAAGGAAATGACACAGTAATAAACAGCCTATTAAGTGAATGTAGCAGAATAAAGAGGAAACATGCAGTCACTAGGATCTGAGCCTTGCATCATGGCCTCACACTAGCTCTCCAGTTCTGGTCATGGTTTGATCACTGGGATCGATGGCATTCACAGTAACAGTACTCAACTCTATGATTACGATACTGTAGTGGATCGATGTTCTATATTCTCCAACACAGTCTATGAACTAGCTGAAGATGTACTTGAGATGATGGCCTCCACTTGAAGAACTTCATGCTGCTCGCCAACCACCATCTACTGATGAAGGAACTGACTGTCTTCTGACGACAGTACATCGCTGAGTGCTTCCTGCATGGAACTTCAGTGTGGAATCCAGCAACAGGACCTCTTGGGGTCCACATTCCTTTTCAACACTCAGTTGCCACTGGATGTTAAAACATACCAGGGGTAGGGAGGAGATCAATCGAATACACAACCACCAACACTAGGTACATTGCGGATGAATCATAAAGGGTCATTGTAGAATTCAGAGACCAAGTACACTCCAGCAGCCACCCCAAGACCACTTCAAATTGGGCTATGGCCAGGACTACTCGCCAGAAAAATGCCATGGCACCAGAGTCGCTGACATCTTCTCCTGCACATGAAGACACTGATCTGACTCAGCAGACGTGAGCTTAAGTCCAAAACACAGCTGAATGAGCAACAGTCAAGACTGGTGCAAATGAAGGACGACTTGTAAACATTGAGAATAAAGGACCGAACTCTAAAAACGTTTTGTATGTTTCAAAAAGCAATCCAGAATTCATAGAGAGGTGTCTCCCCTTCGCCCCCTGTAGCTAGCTGAAATATAATGTCACATAGACTTCATAGATAAGGCACACAGTCACAATCCTTAACTTTTTTCTTTTTCCTGAGTCATGAGTCTTTTGACTGGTTTGATGCAGATCATCCTAAATCTCCTATTCCAAGCTCTTCATCTCAGAATAGCACTTGTAACTATGTCTCCAATTATTTGCTGGATGTATTCCAATCTCTGTCTACCTTTGCAGTTTCTATCCTTTGCAGCAACCTGTCTTACCATAAGTTGTTTCTGATGTCTTAACAGATGCCCTATCATCCTTATTATCAGTGTTTTCCCATTATTAATTTCGTCTCCGATTCTGCTCAGAAACCTCGTTCCTTACCTCATCAGTCCACCTAATTTTCAAAATTAGTCTGTAGCATCACATCTAAAATGCTTCTATTCTCTTCTGTTCCGGTTCTCCAAGAGTTTATGTTTCGCTATATACAATGCTGTCTTCCAAATGTACATTCTCCGAAATTTCTTCCTGAAATTATGGCCTATGTTTGATACTAGTGAACTTTTCTTTTGCCAGTGCTAGACTGCTTTTGAAATCCTCCTTGTTCCGTCTTCCATTGGCTATATTGCTGCCTAGGCAGTAGATATCGTTAACTTCATCTAGTTCGTGACCATCAGTTCAGTTGTTAAGTATCTCGCTGTTCTCGTTTCTACTACTTCTCTTTCGTCTTTCCTGAATTTACTCTCAGTCCGTATTCTGTTCATTCCATTCAGTAGGTCATGTAATTCTTCTTCACTTTCACTAAGGGCAGCAATATCACCAGTGAATCGTATCACTGATATCTTTTCACCTTGAATTTTTATTGCAGTCCCGAACTTTTCGTTTATTTTCCACAGTAGTTCTTCGATGTAGAGATTGAACCCTAGGGGCGAAAAACTACATCTCTGTCTTACATCCTTTTTAATCCGAGCCCTTCGTTCTTGCTCATCCATACTCCCTCTTAGCTCTTGCAATCATCTCTCACTATAGTTTACCCCTATTTTCCTCAGAATTTCGAACATCTTGTACCATTTGATATTGTCACACGCTTTCTTCAGGTCGACAAATCCTATGAACGCGTCTTGATTTTTCTTTAGTCTTATCGACCGCAACGTCAGAATTGCTTCGCTGGTGACTTTACCTTTCCTAAAACTAAATTGATCGCCATCTAAGACATTGCCTGACAAAAAGATAGTGAAACACACAGAATAGCTGAAGATGTGCTCGAGATTATGGCCTCCACCTAATACACATCGTGCTGCTCGCCACCTGGTATCTACTGATGCAGAAACTTACTGTCCTCCGACAACACTACATCGTCGAGAGCTGCCAGCATGGAGCTTGAAGGTGGAAGCCAGCAATAGGGCCTCTTGGAGTTCACGTTCCATTTCGTTCCATTTCATCACTGAGCCGCCTCTGGGTGTTGAAACTTACCAGGGGTACGGTGGAGATCAACAGACCACGCGACCACCGACACATGTCTTTGGACCCTCCACACAGGCAGATACCACGATTTCGAGTGCAACTCGTAGCCGGTCGCGGTGGCCGAGCGGTTCTAGGCGCTTCAGTCCGGAACCGCGCGACTGCTACGGTCGCAGGTTCGAATCCTGCCTCTGGCATGGATGTGTGTGATGTCCTTAGGTTAGTTAGGCAGACTTAAGTAATTTATAAGAGGCAGTCAAACGGAAACGATACTGATGAAAAACAGTAGCCCTAAATGTTAACAAACACTGTTGGAAAAATATCGCAACACTAATTAATTAATTAATTACACGGTAACTAGCATACAGTAATGAAATTTTGCTAATACATTTGTCTAGGTAACATATTTAAGTGATTAACACTGCAAGATCACAGGTTAACGTAAGCGCGAGTTAAGCCATTGCAAATGTGAAATGTTGGTCCATTAATAACCGGTGTAACCCCCAGAATATTGAATGCAAGCACGCAGGTGTGAATTAATTGTGTTGTACAGGTGTCGGATGTCAATTTGTGGCATGGAGTTCCATACCTGTTGCACTTTGACTGTCAATCCAGGGACAGTTATGCTATGCTGTTCGTGGATGACGGTGGAGTTGTCGTCCGATGACGTCTCATATGTGCTCGACTGGTTGCGGATCTGGTGTTCGAGCAGGCCAAGGCAACTTGTCGACACACTGTATAGCATGTTGGGTTACAATGGCGATAGCTGGGCGAGAATTATCCTGCGGGAAAATACCCCTTGGAATGCTGTTCGTGAATGGCAGCATAACAGGTCGACTCACCAGACGTACAAATCTGCAGCCAGGGTGCGTGGGATAACCATGGGAGTACTCCTGCTGTCATACGAAATCGCAACGCAGACCATAACTGGAACTCCAGGTATAGGTCCAGTGTGTCTAACGCACACACACAGGTTGGGTGCAGGCCCTCAACTGACCTGCTCCTAATCAACACTCGGCAATCACTGGCACCGAGGCAGAACCAGCTTTCATCGGAAAACACAACAGACCTCCGCCCTGGCCTCTCGCTTGACACCACAGAAGTCGCAAATGGAGGTTGTTTAGGGTCAGCGGAAAGCACGCTACAGGACGTCCCGCTCGGAGTTGTTCTTGAAGTAACCGACTTGTAACAGTTAATTGTGTCACTGTGGTGCCAATTACTGCACAAATTGTTGCTGCGGATGAAGTACGATGCGCTATAGCTCTACATCGAAAACGATGGTCTTCCCTCTCGATAGTGAAACGTGACCGTTCGGAGCCCGGTTTCTTGCGATCGTACTTTCTCATGGCCATCGCTGTCTACATTCCTGCCAAGTCTTTCTGCAGTATCGCAGAAGGAACATCCAGATTCTCGTAGAAACTACCACATGACCTCGTTCAAACTTAGTGAGGTGTTAATGCCCTAAACGCATTGTTGACTAACATCAACTCACCACGTCCAATCTCAAAGGTAACTAACGCTCACGACCGTTACAGCGTGTATTTAAAGCAAACCTAATCTACCTTCTCGCAGTACCTCTAGTAGCGCCACTCTTATTCGACTGGCGCGAAATGTGAATAGACATCATCTTTCAGATGTGGAAACACGCCTAACAACTTTCGTTTATGCCGCATAACTCCTTCTTGGGGTTGCGATATTTGCCTTCAGTATATTTATCCCAATGTAACACAAAACGGTCAACGCCTTCATGGAAAAATATTTGCGGAACTATGATTGTACCCAAGCGCGCCCACCTCTGCTGGAAAAAATCGACGGCCACGAACGGCTTTCTTCAGGGCTCCATATGTATGGTAATCTCAAGGGAAGAAACCGGGACTGAATGGAGGATGTGTGAGGGCTTCCCAGCGAAATTTCTGTAGCGTAGTAGAAACATCCCGCCCACTGTTTGCCACAAGTTTCACTGAGAAGCTCTTACACATTCTCCGTACAGTTCCGATCCCTCCCCATTCGATAAATATCCTTGGTGCCCTGAAGAAATATATGTGGCCACCGATCCGCTTCGGAAGAACTGCACGCCTAGTCATGGTTCTATAGGCATCCGCAAACATTTAATCAAGTCATTGACCGTCTGGTCTCGTAGTGGGATAAATGTATTAACAGTTACGGTGATTACTTTCCAGGTAATAAACAATTTCCTTGCTTTTACTCTATCTGTCTCTTTTGAATTTTACTGTCCCTTATATAATACTTAAGTCTGCCTCCATAACTGAGTGGTCAGCGTAAATGGCTATCATGTGGAGGATCCGGGTTCGATACCCAGTAATGCTAAGGATTTTCTCATAGTGTGTGTGTGGGGGGAGTGCACTCAACTGGTAGGGAGTGCACTCAACCTCTTGATACCAATTGAGGACCGAATAGTAGCGGCTCCACAGTCTGGAAACTCTGCTTCTCCATACAGCATCCGCACAGCGCCATAAGGCATAGGATGACGCGGCGGCTGGTGGACATCCCTTGGACCTTCACAGCCTCAACGAGGAGCTTGTTCATATATTACTTACGGTTGCGCTAAGTTTAATGTATCCTTACAGGATACCTGTGCAACAACTGAACGACATTACGCTGGCTTAGACAATTAAACATATAGCTTTAACAGTTTAAAGGAATCACGCGCAATAGTGAGTCATATGGAGTATTTATATGTGCCTCCTCCTCCTCCTTCTTCTTCTTGTTGTGGCTTTACAACACTGCTTGGGTCTTCGCATCCTTAATAATTTCCTTCTATTTTGCCCTCTCGTTTACTTTCCTTTCACAACCTCTGATTCCGATTCCGTTCCTCGTTTCTTAGTGTACTTCGTCTTCGTGAGGGTGGTCCGGCTTTCTCTGTTGAGTTATTCACAACAATAATTTTTTCCAAGGCAGGGGTGTTGGCCTTGCACTTAACCACATATTCTTCAGAGGACCATCCCTCGGCTCTCTTCTCCCCGATCCTGCTTCCCACTCGGGTTGTCTAGTGTAGTTTTTATAATTATACGTACAGTATGTGTAGTTTTGTTGATGTTGCAACAGAGACCATGTCGGCCTCGAGTCTTTTGGCTTTGAGCAGTCAACGAGTTCGGGGTGACGGGTGGCTCGTGAGTCGTGAACTTAGAGGAGTTTGCGACGACAGTTGCACTCGTGGACTTTGAACAGGAGAACAGTGTTGGGCTCGTGAAATTTCTGTAAACGTTCGTGGACTCTAATTCTGAACTGTAGCTTCGTGTTTAAAGACGTGCGAGATTTCAGAAAAGGTTCGTGGACTTTGAAAAGTTATCCGCAACCGATTTTCGAGCTTTAATTTTGAACACCAACGTGGTGCGCCACACTCAGTGCACTCTTGGCCACGCTACTCACTGACACTGTCATTGCTCTCACGGAATTTGCCAAGGGTTGAATAAACAATTTCATTACAAAACAGTGCCCAGCTTGTGTTACGGACATTTATTCACTTCAGCAACCCACGATACCACTTGCAGTTTTATCAACTCACAGGAAGACAACAAAGCAACAACAGGGTTATGCGACAGGCTTGTGGCCGTCCTCTAGACAAATACGAAACCAGTGAACTATAGAAAACGGTCATTCATTAAGTTAACCCTTTAACATACAGAGACAGTCTGAGGAAAGACAACTAGCACGGCGCATGCCGGACTAGACCAGAAATTTTAACCAATTCCAAATGTTAATGACATTGCAATTTAGGTCATTTACTTACCTGTAAGATCAGGCGATGATCTCTAGATATCGGGGTGCAGGTTTATAATCGAGTGAAGGTCACAGGGTCTTGCTGTGCATTTTCGCCAAGCAGTATATCCCGTATCTCGGAATGAGAGCAAATGGCAATCGGATTTTTGTGATTTCTTTTACATTAGTAGAACGCAAAGTTTAGAAATCAAATATCAGTCTCGCTGAGTAGTTCAATGCAACCCTCAAAATTCTCGATAAAAACGACTACGAAGCTTCCTGATCTTCTTTAATGCAACACAGCAAGAATTCAGTTTCGCTGTGCCATGTGGCTCTGCGTTAGAATACTTGCACGAGATGTAGGTGGCCTGGGTTCGATTCTTCGCTAATGTAGATTTTTAAACAAAGGTGCAAATTCTGCAAGTACTTCCCCAAGACATAACACGCATAAAGATGAAAAAATTTAATGACTAATGTTCTTTTTTTAAATTTAATCGATCTTGTATAAAAGATGGGTAATTAAGAACTTATATTTGCAATGAAAAGTGCAGTTTTGTGTACATGTGTAATTAGAAAAAAGAAGAGATGCATTGTTATTAAACATGACAGTTATATATGTGTTAATTAACATATATTTGCCGGCCCGTGTGGCCGAGCGGTTCTAGGCGCTCCAGTCTGGAACCGCGCGACCGCTACGGTCGCAGATTCGAATCCTGCCTCGGACGTGGATGTGTGTAATGTCCATAGGTTAGTTAGGTTTAAATAGTTCTAAGTTCTAGGGGACTGATGACCTCAGATGTTAAGTCCCATGGTGCTCAAAGCCGTTTGAACCATTTGAACATATATTTGATGAATTTTATATGTATGTGACGTAGATATTCGAACTGAACGGAAAGAAAAAGCGAAAAGAAATAATCGAAACGAGACTTAAACCAGTCGTCCAGTGATTAGCCGTCTCGATCGCTATCATTTTTTCGTCTTTATGTACAGATTGATTGTAATTAAAGTTCCAGTTTTAAAACGCTGTAAAAATGGAGCCGCAGCTCATAATGAAGTAAAATTTGAACGGAATGTTATCTAAGAAGGCGGAAATGTTATGAAAAAAAAATTAACGAAAATTTTATCATAGATGGCATTGTAAGCGGAAGCATATACAAAATTAAAGACCTGGTGAACAGGACTGTTCTTCAGTTTGCGTCTGAGATGCTCGTCATGACTGTCTTAATGCAGGATCGCGGGCTAATGATAAATCTGCAGCAGCCCTGCAGAAGTTTCGGACACTCAAGAGTACGAAAAACTAACACACTACTGGCCTTTAAAATTGCTACACCACGAAGATGACGTGCAACAGACGCGACATTTAACTGACAGGAACAAGATGCTGTGATATGCAAATGATTAGCTTTTCAGAGCATTCACACAACGTACAAAATACAACGTGCTGACACGAGGAAAGTTTCCAACCGATTTCTCATGCACAAACTGCAGTTGACCGGCGTTGCTTGGTGAAACGTTGTTGTGATGCTTCGTGTAAGGAGAAGAAATGCGTACCACCTCGTTTCCGACTTTGATAAAGGTCGGATTGCAGCCCATCGCGATTGCGGTTTATCGTATCGCGACATTGCTGCTCGCGTCGGTCGATATCCAATGACTGTTAGCAGACCTTGGAATCGGTGGATTCAGGAGGGAAATATGGAATGCCGTGCTGGATCCCAACGCCCTCGTATCAATAGCAGTCGAGATGACAGGCATCTTATCCTATGGTTGTAACGGATCGTGCAGCCACGTCTCGATCCCTTAGTCAACAGATGGGGACGTTTGCAAGACAACAACCATCTGCACGAACAGTTCGACAACGTTTGCAGCAGCATGGACTATTAGCTCGGAGACCATGGCTGCTGTTACCCTTGACGCTGCATCACAGACAGGAGCGCCTGCGAAGGTGTACTCAACGACACATTATGCCAGTCGCTATTCTTGATGGACTGTGGTATCGTGTTGAAGCTGCATGGGCAGCTGTACCTGTACACGCCATCCAAGCTCTCTTTGACTCAATGCCCAAGCGTATCAAGGCCGTTATTACGGCCAGAGGTGGTTGTTCTGGGTACTGATTTCTCAGGATCTATGCACCCAAATTGCGTGAAAATGTAATCACATGTCACTTGTAGCATAATATATTTATCCAATGAATACCCGTTTATCATCTGCATTTCTTCTTGGTGTAGCAATTTTAATGGCCAGTAGTGTAATGAAGTCGAAGATGAAATAGGTTCTGTTGTAGATGAAGAAAATTGAAGGATTCGATTTGTTATATATAAAGATAATTACGAAAACAGTAAAAAGTTTTAAAAAATTTAAATAAAATACACTGTGAAGTCGCATTAATGTGACCAACTATCAAAAGCCTGAATAAATATCTTTAGCAGGGCGTACCGCTGCGAGATCTAGAGGACGAATGTCAGTGAGGTTCTGGAAGCTGCCGACAGGCCAATGGAACCATGCTGACTCCAGTTCCCTGGCCAGCTGCGCTGGGTTTCTCGACCAAGGAACCATCACGTAAACAGCCCTATCGAGGTGGTCTCACAGAGTCTCGATTTGGTTCAATTCCGGGGAGTTTGGTGGCCTGGGGAGTACGCTAAACTCATCTTGTTGCACTTGGAACTATGCGAGCTGTGTGGCACGTTGCGTTGTCCTGCTGGTGGATACCATTGAGCCGAGCAAAACTGCATACTGGGGAGGACATGGTCCCCAAGGGTACCGTTTATGATCCACTGTGCCTTGTAGAATGACGAAATCACTTAGGGAATGACAGCAAAACATTCCACAGACCATAATGCTTCCTCCTCCGAGCTGGATCTTTCCAATGATCGTTGCAGGGTGTTTCCTTTCAGATGTTTCACGCCGTACACGCCAACTGCTATCCGTCCGATGTAGCATAAACGTGATTCGTGTGAAAAGGCCACCTGTCGCCACTCAGTGGCGGTACTGGCGTGCAACTTCCAGCCTTCGTCGCCGTTCGATCAGCAGTCAGCATGGACACATGAACCTGGCACCTGCTGTGGAGTCCCATTAGCAGCAACGTTCGCTGAACGGTCGTTGAGGAGACGCTGTTGGTAGCCCCGTGGTTCATCTGAGTGGTCAGTTGCTCAACAGTTGCATGTCTCTTCGCCTGTACACATCTCCCCAGCAGTCGTTCACTGATGTCATCTATGACCCGTTGTGTACCACAGTTGCCTACGCTCTTGTTTTGGATACTGTCATTTTGCCATGCACGGTATATTTTAACCACGACAGCGCGCGAACAGTTTACGAACTCAGCCATTTCGGAAATGCTTCCACCCTTGGCCCGAAAGCCAGTGATCTTGCCCTTTTCGACGTCAGATAAATCGCTCCGTTTCCGCATTCCGGCGACTGCATTGTTTTCTGCGTCCCACCGACACGCTTTATATACACTCCAAAGACAGTGCTGCCACCTGCCGTCTCTGATGGTTACTACACGTTGACGTCAAACATAGGCGGTGGGAGCATTAATGTAATTGGACCGTGTATAAAAGCTCTAGCCGGCCGCTGTGGCGGAGCGGTTCTAGGCGCTTCAGTCCGGAACCGCGCTGCTGCTACGGCTGCATGTTCGAATCCTGCCTCGGGCATGGATGTGTGTGGTGTCCTTAGGTTAATTAGGTTTGAGCAGTTCAAAGTCTAGGCGACTGATGACCTCAGATGTTAAGTCCAATATTGCTCAGAGCCATTTGAACCATTTTAAAAATCTCTAACGAAACAAATCAGTAGGTCGTGGGCTTGTGGGTAGTGTATCATACCCTCAAACACGCACCCCGGGTCCGATTGCCGGGCGTGTCGGGGAATTTCTCCCCTCAGGACTGTGAGTATGTATTGTCATCATCACCATATCATCATCGTCGACGTGCAAGTCGCCAAAGAGTTGTTAAGTAAAAAGACTTTCACCTGAAGGCAGAACCTCCCCGAAGGGGATTCCCCGCAGAACATGTCACGTGCACATTCCACATTTTTAATGGAATAAGGCAACAGTTAGAAAGCAGATGGGGAGCAAGAGTTTCAAACAAAAAATGGTAAGAACATATTGTAATAAACTTAAAATAACTGGCCGAAATGTCGTTGAGAGAATGTGGGAAGACACAATCGAAATTTATTATGAGAAATCATTGTAAACAATTTAACTTTACGGAGAAATGAGCCATTGAGTCCTCTTAGTTCAGTATATTTACATCAGTGCTACAGCTTCCATTAGACTTCATCAGGGTAGTGGGAAATTAACAACTGACAGCAGAGTCAGCAGATATTCCATGTCGCCCAAAATTTTGTCAGCAGCCGCTTAATTTTCAAATTTATAAAATACAAAAAGTTGGAAGGAATATGTGATAAAGAAATACCTGGACTACTCATTTTCGTCAACTACATTGACTGGTTTTCCCTTGTAATATGCCTCTGCAATGCTGCATATTTAATTATTTGCCCTTAGACTGGATGTTAGTCATTATTTTGAAATGAGATGCATCGAACGTCGTATCTACTTACTAATATATTAAGATATGTACTTTTCACTTAGCTGGTTGCCTTGATGTTGGCTTGGTTGTCATCTTTAGAGGCATGATAACGTCAGCAGGCCGGTTTGGTATGTAGAAAATGATGAAAGGATTGTGAAAATCTGTTAATTCTCAAATTACGTAATGAACCAAAGTATCTGAACTAAAGGTGGTATTCTGAAACTTTTTACACCTTGTAATGACACAATATGAACTAACAATTCGGACAATAAGTCTGTTTTCTGCAGCCTCACACAGAGATACCACCACTTCCCGTCAAGTCTGCACGGGGTCAAGAGCTTGATTACGTTACAATGTGAGCCAGATAAACGTCAACATTGTGTCGAAGAACTTAAGAGAGTTTTTGAAAGTATGACTAAAATCATTTTTGGTAAAATTGCATGTATAGTCAGAACACTGAAAAGAAATTTACCAGTTAACATCAGAGCCACTGAACTATTTTTGCATTTAGGCCCCCTGAAGACGGCTGGATGGACAACAAAAGTAAAAGAAGAGTAAAACTGGTCTTGACTGCTATTGGTTAATTAAACAACATTTGAAAACTGTTCCCTTGTGTTTTAATTATAAAGTTTTCAATCAGAGTTTATTACCAGTTTTAACATACACCGATAAAATATCGACTTGTACTCCAAATACCGTACAGGAACAGGAATAGTCAGCGACTAATGAGAGATGCATGTTGGGCGTTACTAGGAGAAATAAGAAAACTAATGTATGGGGAAACATACTGGAGTGTGAGACTTTATAATATCAGAGATTAAAATGAAATGGCGATAAATGTGACACATAGCCAGCTGAATGAATGGTAAATGGAATAATAAAGTTTTTGGCGGATTCTAAGAAGAAAATACCGAGACGGCGACCTGAAGTAGCTGGGGGGATGACAGCATGAAACAGGAAGTAACAGCATATATGCGTAGGGAGGTGCGGAGGAGGCCTACATCAAATATTACAGTAGAAACACACTAATTCTGACTACGTTTCTTGGTCTGAATTCGTGAAAAATTCCGAATTATAATAATGTTCTCTAAAATAGTCTTGTGAAGCTACAATTAGGCCTATAATATAAAGTATATGGAGTGCTTAAGTAAGAACTAGATAAACTCTAATATTAATTGAAATACTGTCAACAATACATTTAATATCAAAGGAACATCCGTCTTGATATGACAGTAACGAACAATAGGATTAAGCTGAATGAAGTTACAATACACATTCAAAGGAAATATTAGACAGTCTCGATATACTGTATGCACCACTGCACATATACTTTAGTGTATGACTGAAAAATGAAAGTCTGCACTGTACTGGAAATTAAAATGTTACATTTACGTACTCTACCAGTTATCTGCTGCTGTTATCTGGATCTGCAATGATATGGTCCACAATAGCTAAATTTGCGCTACTATGGTGCCCGATGTTGATGCCATGGTAGTATTTTCATCCACATTATCTTCAAAACTTAACGAACTGTATTTACTCCTAGCAGTCATAGCTACGCATATGACGACTGACAGCTCAAAAAAGACTGAAGGGTGATTAGATGCACTTCCAGGAAACTGAAAGGTTGCGGGATCGAATCCCGGTTGAACAACAAAAATTTGCAGTCTGCCTTTAGGGGGCTTACCAGGTTGATGCAAGATTTTGAATCTGATATTTGTGATTCCTTACCAAGAATATAACAAACATAATACAAAACTAATTTTAGCCCTTACTGTGCACCCTTAAGATTGTGTTTATGTAAAAAAGTTGCACCCGGAGGACACTTCACGACGACGACGACAGGTCTTCGCGGAGTGGGAGAGCGGTTGGTATGAACTCTGAACCCCACAATTTTCAACCTAGAGCAAAATTTCAAAAACTGTTTTGAAACTGATGGTTTTGTTTAACGTAGTACTATGGATAATTAAGAAACCGGTCTTTAACAAAATGGCGACACTCTGAAATAAAAGTTAATGTTTTCGAAATAAAGTTTGTATAAATCGTGCACCAAAAATGGAAATTAAAGTATATCGCAAAACTCCTACGTGCTATGGTAGAAAAAACTAGACTCATAAGTTACAAAAAGATATAATGTAATTGAATGTATATTTTATGAGTCAAACTCCCGTCATATTGAAAAAATGTTGTTTTGAAAAACAAGAATTTAAAGTTTCGACCTGTAATTTTAGTAGCAAAAGTGAACAAACATTTAATCGGCAGTACCAGTACCGTTCAGTTGACCTTTTTTTGCCGATGTCGAAACACTGCCATTTTCACAAAATTATACCGATTAACTGGCTTCCGCTTAGCAATCGCAGCGTTTTTTTACATAACTGGGGTTTCTTTTCGAACCTTTTCTCTCCGTATAAATACGTCTGTTTTGTCATTTTCAAGCACTTACCTGTAACTACATAGCAAGAAACAAGCGAAATGACAAGCAGATCCGTGACAAGCGCTCGCTTTCGGATTGTTTGTCATAAATGAATGCGCTACGAAGAGAAATCTTGTTGAGAATAATGTTTTAGTTACTTTTGAATACATTATGGGAAAGGCAGTGATCAATGTCTTACAGATATTTACTATTAAAAACAGTCTTGATCACGATTTATTTATCAAGGTGACCGGTTTCGACCACTACTGCGGTCATCTTCAGACTATTGAGTAGGAACCTCTTTCTGTTGGAGAATCAGTAGTGATTCAACATTGTGTTCTGTTCTCCAACAGAAAGAGGTTCCTACTCAATGGTCTGAAGATGACCACAGTAGTGGTCGAAACCGGTCACCTTAATAAATAAATCGTGATCAAGACTGTTTTTAATAGTAAACATTTTAGTTGATACTAATAACCTCAGGAATACTATCGGAAACTAACAGGACCCCATGTTCCGTCGATGAGTTTTTTACTATTACATCGGTAGCATACGTTCGGATGCCCCAGATCCCCATGCAGTAAATCGCGGTTTTAAAGTGTATTAACATTTATCGCACACTTTATATTAATGGATTTTAAAAATACCCTCTTTAAGGAACACTTTAAGCAAATAAAAAAATTAGGCTAAAAAAATTTCTACCCTGGTCCATCCCCTTAAGGTAACTTTAACCAGACCACTGACCAAGAACAAAGCGTCGTTCCGATTATGAGTTCAACTGTAGGGCTCCTTTCCCCGGTGGGATTACTGCGGTAGGTTGCAGACAAGGAAATCGTCAAATTAGTGCCCAATTAAGAGACTTTTACCAGGGCTTGGGGCACATGAAATTATTACATTGACTTCAGTAGACCAACTGAGCAAACTTTGATCCTGTTCCATGCTAGCGAGCAACAGTGATACACACGTTACTCATTATCGGCCACGGGTGAAGCGAATAGAAAGGAAGAGGATGTATTCAACATTTTTCCATGAATGATCTTGGGGTGAATATGTCCTATACAAGTTAGGTGGCGCTTCAATTCGCAATGAAACACTAATCCAAATTATCGTGATTTCCGGAATAGCGAAGTCCAGATTACTGATGCTTGCTGTTGATGTTCACTGCTTTATAATGGCCATGGCGATTTATCAATGAAAAATAATGGTTAGAAAACAATTATGTCGTGCACGCTGTAACACTGCTTACGTCTTTGGGATTCACAGCAGGTCAGATTACCTGTAGTCATCGGGAGCATTAAAAGAAACTTGGTGCAAATGGCTGCTGGAAAGTAGTCCCCGCGGATGAGCGTATGACAAATGCTGAAAAAATACCAGCTGCCAGACATTTCTAGGCGTTGACATGGGGAAGGCAGTAAGTCACGAAAAACAAATTTGACACGAGAAGCAAAAAACGGATTTGACACTACTAAATACGAAGTTGTATTTACAAAATAGTTACAGAAATTCCAAATTAACTTAACAAAAATATTTACGCCAAGCTGTCACATTTGTACAAGAAACATAATTACAGTGCACAAAGATTGCCGTAAATTGTATGATATTTGTTATTCATGTAGTCCAACATCGCCAGGAGGTCTTTTCTATATTTTTTTTTCTAGCTTCACTAATTATAAGCCTTCGTTCAGCTGATGGTAGAGAACGAACTGCACAGATGTTCTTGACAGATTCACTCTTTTCAAAATGTTGTGCTCCGTCCACGATTCCATTTCATTGAATGAATCTTTTATTTCTCTTATGGGCAGCTTATCCCTCATGATTCTAATCCAAGAAGCGGAATTGATCTTCACCGGTGCTGAATGCAATAATGTATCACATAGCACGACGAAATCATAAAACTCTTCCTCTTTCTTTATAACATTGAATGGTTGTACATTCTCTGCTTCTCTAATCATATCAGATATTTCGTCAGGAATCATTGGCTGTCAAACCTTCTTCTCTTCTATATTATGGCGAAATCTCGGTCACAAGGCATCTACGAATGCGCCGACACTAGAAATAAGAAAGTGGCATTATCAACCACACTGTTTACCAACGCGTACATTAAATTCATTAAAACCATCCGATTTTTATATTTGTCGGGGTTGTTTCAACTCCACAAAGGTAAAGGCAGTGATAGATATTGGTCTTCTTCTCAAAGCAGGATGGTCGATATTACGCAGCCTTCTTTGTTTTATCAGCAATATGTTGATTAAAGCCGGCCGGTGTGGCCGTGCGGTTCTAGGCGCTTCAGTCTGGAACCGCGTGACCGCTACAGTCGCAGGTTCGAATCCTGCCTCGGGCATGGATGTGTGTGCTGTCCTTAGGTTAGTTAGGTTTAAGTAGTTCTAAGATCTAGGGAACTGATGACCTCAGATGTTAACGCCCATACTGCTCAGAGCCATTTGAACCATCTTGCGTCGTTTGTAAGAAAGCAGTCGCTCAAAACTTTGACATTCTGCTACTTCTGTGCCACTGGCGACGTGACTTACTACCTTTCCGATAAAAAAGTCTGAAAAATTATTTGTTTTGACTTACTACCTCTCCCATGTCACTGTCTCATTTGATAAAACATATCCAGTATCTTTCGGCAAATTAGGAACGGGCCTTTCCAGACAGTATCTATGAATACTCTCTAGCCAACAGAGACTGTGAAGTTAAAATGTACGTAACAACTGTGCCCAGGGGAACGCACAAGCAAGCATTCACACACAACCCAAAGGAAAGAAAAACTAATTATACATGATACAAAAAGTCATCTGTATTCAGAGTCTTAAAAAAATAATTCCATATTCTGAGAGATGGTAGTACGCTACAAAACAAGAAAAGAACTCCAGTAAATATGGAATCCAAAATGCATATCTTAAGAACAATGAACTCTTTTTTATCTTCGTTACTATGAACCATGTGTCTTATACGGCATGCCCGCATCTCGTGGTCGTGCGGTAGCGTTCTCGCTTCCCACGCCCGGGTTCCCGGGTTCGATTCCCGGCGGGGTCAGGGATTTTCCCTGCCTCGTGATGGCTGGGTATTGTGTGCTGTCCTTAGGTTAGTTAGGTTTAAGTAGTTCTAAGTTCTAGGGGACTGATGACCATAGATGTTAAGTCCCATAGTGCTCAGAGCCATTTGAACCATTTTTCTTATACGGCAAACTCTTTGCTTTTCCGAAAGAACTTCACAATGCAGTAAACAAATGAATAAGGGAATGAGAAGAGATAATTCTGCTACTGTGAAACAGCAGAGCTTCTAATGTAATCCGCTTGCTATTACATACGACCTGCACTTGTGAGCCATCGCTAAATCAGGTTCTCAGTACGATGACCATTAATAGTAAGGCAGGCTTCTGTCCGAGGTTTTTAGGGAATCGGATGGTACCCTGTGTTCTGGATATTTTTCAAGATACAGATCACATGCTCGACTACTGCGTCCATTTGCCACACCAAAACATAATATCTTGTGTACCGTTTCCCGTGTGGAATAGTAGTGCAAAGACAGAACAACAGTGTAAAAGCATTTTACAGGCTTAGCAAAACATGAACTGGTTCCATTGCAACCAATGTGCGACCTGCACCTATCCAGAACTGTGAATACGGTTTATAGTAACAACACCGAAAAAGTTTACTGCATGCTGTGTCCATGGGCAGCCACAGACGAATATATCTTCATTTGTTTGCCGCATTCTGTAGGTCGCTTGCAATATCAGAGAACTTGCAGTGGAAGAGATGTGTTTCACAGCAGCAAAGATTAACAAATATTCATAACTCTAAGATTAACAAATATTCGTAAATCTTAAGGGACGTGTTTTAGAGCCCATATTTACTCGACATTTTTGTCTTTTTTTGTTGTCCATACCACCACCTCTAAAATATGGAGTACAGTTTTTAACACCCTGCATACTGTTTCATTAGTTGCGGACAATAGAACATAAGAAGCAATGGCTACTCGAGTATAGTGAGGATACAAACGCTATTGCACAATCGTATTTCTAGCCATTGCGCCCTCTCTTCCTATTACCAACTTTTAAGGCTTCTAACTTATCGATGAGATACTGAAAGTTTCACTACTGCTGTAAGACTCTCATGACAGGCCCCTAACTCATTCATATTTGTAGGTCTTACAGAAATAATTAGGTTTCAAGAGACATACAGTACAATAGCAGGAACTACTACAAATAATAATTGTTATACTTATTACTTTTTGCGTGTAAGTGTCGCAGATGAAATAAAATGTTTAGACTCAGCTATCAGCTCAGAGAGGAATTTAAAGGAAAAGGAATTTAAAGGAAAAATCTGAATATATGTGATAGATTGAAAAAGGATGTTGGCCTCGGGCTTGCATGTAATTCAGTCGTCAAATTTCTGACGCGGAAAAAACTGAACAACAGCCGATTTCTGAATTTATATAGAGATATAACATGTCGCCCAAGGCTTCATTCTGCAGACGCTTCACTTCCATATAAAAATTATTTCCGTACACTGAATATTTTCATTTGCCCGTGTCACTCCAGGTACGTCCCAAACTGTTAGTCATTTAATAATAAAGTTATTATTGGACTATTGTTCCTTATATCCTCGCGGCCTAATAGGTAAAGTTGGCACTGCAATGTTATCCAAATATACGATTACATTTTCGGTCGTTGACTTCATCGCTTGAAACTACACTGTCCAGTCACATCAACGTGACTACCGCGACGTCAAGAGCAATAACCACACACAGACGGCAGTTGGTAGCACTAACAGTAGAGGGTACATAAATCGTATCGGGAAGGATTCGCAAAAAAGTGCAGTCGTTATCGTAATGCGGAAACTGTGCGATTTATCTGATGTCCGAAAGGCATCATCATTGGTTTTCGGGCCAACGGTGGTCAAACTGTCAATACTGACTTTTAAGTTAGAATTGTTAAAAACACAACAACAGTATTTACTGACTGTAGGACAGTTTTTGACTATTTTTTGGCTAATTCTTCCTAGTACAATTTAATGCAACAACCTTCAATTTTAAAATGTTGACATTACTCTTACACAGTATACAAATACACAGCAACATAATTAAATAGAATAACACACATACAATTAACTAAAAAAGGTATAGGTCAAAGACAAACCAGTGGCAATGTTATATTGGCTCTACTGAAAAATACAATACACTTAGACGTAGACAAATAAACAGTAAAGAGTGCTGTGTAAAACGTAAGAAATACGTAGTTCTGCAGAGCAACAAAAAGGTGTCAGTGTCTTATGAAGAAAGATATCAAAGACGTGTTAGTAGACGGCATTTCCTGAAGTAGGCGAGAAACCAAGCAGAAATCGCCGTTTTTACTTGACAAATTGTTAACGAAGTGTTTTTTGATCTTAAGAACAAATCAAATTGTAAATATCCTTAGTTAAGACCACTGATAATGCTTTACTTCAATAAGACGAAACGCGTCTCGTGAGAAAAAAAAGCGTTTTCTTATATTTGTAACGACGGAACGTAAATACATCCAGGAATAGTAAAGTTTATCAAATTTGAAGTCTGATTAGCCATAAAGAGAAGTCGGGAGCGACCAATACGAGATGTGACTACACTCCCGGTCACGATGGAGGCATCTATGTGTGGAGACTCCGAAGAGTACAAACAATGCCCGATTACATTCGTCATTGCACCTGAAATAATGCTACGAAGTTCCACGTGATACATAAACTATAACCTCTGTATCACATAGTCAATAATCTGAACAGCGGCCATTACATTTCTGACGCATTAAGGTTGGAGGCTGTGCCCTATGATTCAGTTCTGGGTGATATCATCGTTCAACAAGAACGAACGCATATTGCTCACGAGTCATGGATCAAGTGGTCACGGGTCCCAAGAGACTGGTTCGCCACCACCATTCATCAGCAACTGATGAACACTGGTATAGAGTTGAAGCAGCATCGAAAGACGTACGCACATCTGTCGATCAAGCTCATTTCAACTCCATGCTGAGCTGGTTTGGAGCCATTGTTGTTGCCAGAGATGGCAGCTCGGTGCACTAAATTTCGCCGGCCGGGGTAGCCGAGCGGTTCTAAGCGCTTCAGTCTGAAACCGCGCGACCGCTACGGTCGTAGGTTCAAATCCTGCCTCGGGCATGGATGTGTGTGATGTCCTTAGGTTAGTTAGGTTTAAGTAGTTCTAAGTTCTAGGGGACTGATGACCACAGATGTCAAGTCCCACAGTGCTCAGAGCCATTTTTGAACCACTAAATTTCACACCCTGCATACCTCAAAATCACCTACAAATTTCATGCGTTTTCTCTGCTCTATTATACACGCACAGTGAGTTGAACTTCCGTTATTTGTTATCCTTCCTGGCGACGCAATTTCAGTTACTAGTAATGTATTTAACAGTACCAGCGTGAATGGTTTTTAAGAGAGACTGCGATTGGAGATTGCTTCTGTCGGCGCGACAGATCGAATAGGTCGGCGTCTCAAGTGAACTGTCAGATGTTGTACTGTTCGTTATCAACACGCTTGACTGCATCTTAGGCAAGACGCGCTCCATTTGAACATTTTATAGAAGTAAAATCTTCGGTGCGCCATGCATGGGTCATTCCTTCCAAGTAGTGCAGGAATTGGGCTTTTCTACAGTAAGTACCACGATTCGCAGAAAACCGGAGCCCATATTTTGACATGAGAAACAACGTGCTGATGGAATGGGCAGCTGTCAACTACCACAGGTGTAACAACGAATAGTCGCTCACATTTCCAAAGCTCAGTCACCAGCTAAAAGCTGGCAGCAACAACCAGTGAAGAGGAATGAGTATTATGCCGCCATATGGTACATTCTTTATCATCGGCTTTGATTGTACAAGACATTGTTGTTTAGGTAGCATTTGTCGTGGTTGGTTTGAGCCCCGTAAAGTAGATCCTCGGTTCCGAGCTTGGTAGTGCCCTAAGTGCACAGCCGAGCAGGTACTGCAGGGCACGCGGCTAACTGGTCTGCGGTAAGGATGTCCTTTCGGAGATGTCATACAGTTCGGTAGTTGGCTGGAATGTGATAACACCGGGAGTCCATTGTACTGCAAGGGAAGGAGGGCGACATGTTGTAATGCCACTTGCAATCTGCCATATTGATTGCGTTGTTTATCATCAGTTATCCTGGAACTCGTGTACTGCGCGGTGCACTGCGGATGTGCCAGATCAAGCTGTTTCCAACGAAACTTTGGTGCATTTGTTCGATAGTCAGTGAATTATCAGGTGATAACATGTATGAGGAGAGACACAGTTGACACAACTACTTCGTGAATTGAATTGGTAAGTGCTCGCTAACTGTAGGATTAAATTTGGCTCTCCCCCCTTGCCAATTACTTGGTCTTGAGTGTGTGCCGAAACTAGTTTTTATGTAAAATGATTATACTACATCGGGAAAGTCTTCTAGCCAGCGACGTTTCATGGTGTGTAATTTGGGCGCCACATGCTAGTTATCATGAGGGTCTTTGTACGCTGGTGCCACCTGTAAGCGGTTGCTGGGAAGTGTGTCCACAGTGGTCGGTGAGAATACTCTCGTGAAGCCGGCCGGGGTGGCCGAGCGGTTCTAGGCGCTACAGTCTGGAACCGCACGACCGCTACGTTCGCAGGCTCGAATCCTGCCTCGGAAATGGCTGTGTGTGATGTCCTTAGGTTAGTTAGGTTTAAGTAGTTATAAGTTCTAGGGGACTGATGACCTCAGAAGTTAAGTCCCATAGTGCTCAGAGCCATTTGAACCTTTTTTTTTTTTTTTTTACTCTCGTGAAACTAAGACCGGGAAGATATCGGCAATATTTGTAAACTGCCAGCTGCGGTTAACTGGCAGAGCTACGGGAAGTGTGCCGTAGTAGTGGTCTGACTTTTGACCTTGTTCTACTGTTGGATTGCGCTTCTACTAGAATCCGGATTAGCGCCCAACACTGTATGAATTGTGATTATCCACGACACCTTGGGCTATTATACGAAGACAACTGTACTTCCAGGATGGGAAAATCGTTTGTGAACGGACATACGCCATTCCAAGGAATATGAAATACAAGTGGTACGTTTCTTGTGTTACCTGAAGTGACCTGTTTAGTCCAGATCGTATCCGAACCCGTGTGGTTCGGCTTAAATAAGGAAATTGATTGAGAGCTCTCAGGCACCGCCTCCGGTTTGGTAGTGGCTGTTACTGACTTAACTATCTAGAAATATAACTTTCAGGCTGTTGCAAGCTGTATTGCAGTGATTAAATATTGTGGACCGCAGTGGTGGCCAGAAAGTGTGATGTAAAATTTTTATGTATTATAAAATATCTTTTAATGATTAGCACTTCCGTCTTATAAGTTACTTTATATCTAAGAGGTTGCCTTGTTGTTTGAGAAAGCAAGTGGATCTCCTCATGACAGGAAACTAACGAGTTGTTGTTTAATGTTGTCTTACTGATATGTTAGTTAACTGTTGAATCTTGATCTGAGTGAGTTTAAGGCCATATTCTCTTGTATATAACCATTATTTTATAGCGTATGTTATGTAGATTTGTTAATGTATTCTGAAGAATTTAAATTTGTTTTGGAAGTGGGCTATAATATTCATATCTGGGGCAGAGATGGAAGGAAGCTAATAGCCACAGGCGCAAGTTAGTTCGATAATAATTGTAACATTCTCTGATATTGTTTACTTTTCAGATAACCAGAATCAATTCATATCGTGTAACTGAGTGCTCAGTACGGAAGTTAAGTACTATATTGACGTATCACGTAGACGAGCCCTCCGTCTAAGTAGCTACCAGTGCTTCTCATTGTATCGTTATATTTATGTAAATTGTTTTACTGTACTCTTTGACATATGAACTTTGTTTCTTAAAAAAATTTATTAACAAATTGTTTGTTTTTAATCAATAAACATTTTGAGATGTCATTCTTTTCTCTTCTGAGCCAGTCTCTTCTTCTCAGGGTACCAGCTGCACCTACATCCTCAATTACTTGCTGGTTGCATTCCAATCTCTATCTTCCCTTACTGTTTTCACCTTCTACAGCCCCCTCTAGTGCCGTGGATGATATCCTCTGATGTCTTAACATACGTCCTATCATCTTCTCCCTTCTTGTTGTCAGTGGTTTTCACGTGTTCCTTTCTTTGTCAAATCTGCGGAGAGTCTTCTCATTCCTAATCAGTCCTCCTGTTTCTCTTTTGTTCCGTTTTTCTCACTGTCCATGATTCATTAACATACAATGCTCAGCTCCAAACGAACATTATCAGGAATTTATTTCGGAAATTAAGGTCTAATCATGATGCCAGTAGATATCTCTTGGCCAGGGATACCCTCATGTCTGTACTAGTCTGCTTCTTATGTTCTCCTTGTTCCCACTGTCATGAGTTATCTTGCTTCCAATATAGCAGAACTCCTTAACTTTATGTACAGCGCTATCACCAATTTTGATGTTAAGTTTCTCGCTATTCTCATTTCTGCTACTTCTCACTGCTCTTCTCTCTCACTTTACTCTCAATTCTTTTGGCATATAATTTGGTTCCTTTTTTTTTTTTTTTTTTTACAGACTTGTATTTAAGGAACCTCTAGCTGTAGCAAAGCACCTAATTAAAAATTAAATAAAAAGTAAAATGTAAAAACAATAATTAGTGTATGTAACAGTTTACGGCAGTTAGCATGTGCACTGTACATCGTCTCTTAACGGAGCAACTTATCACTATATGCCGTGTGTGAGTTGTATGTACATTGCCGTATTGTAATTAGTTGTGTTTATCCTGCTGATGGGTGATGTTTGCTACTAAACGTATTAACCTTAGTTAAGGTCTTCAGTTCAGGCGTGGATACTGATGGCTAATGCACCACTTCGTAAGCTCCCATTTTAGGATAGGTTTCTATTTATTACTATGATGGTCTACTAATGATGTCGTCACGGGCTTTTGAAATTTAAACTACGCTGGGCACGCTAAGATCTTTTTTTAAGTTATCAATTTGTACTTGAGTAGTGTGCCTGTGCAAGTTTTTACCTCCGAGTATGGAGTATTATTTTTATTAAAAATTAATGTAATGTTAACGGTTGTCTAGTATCTTAAATGTGCCACTAAAGAATTTAATTTTCTAACTCATCAGAGGACTTTACGTGTTTGTATTGTAATTACTGCTAACTTGGCCCCATGCTAATGTGGTTTGCTTTCCAGATGAGCAAATTATCCACTTGCGTATCGTATATAATTTGACGTCGAAGATGTAGCATACGAATTGATGGCCTGTAAGCTGCCGATGAAAATGTATAGCTGTATATATGAGAAGCAACGATATTACGAAAGAGTGAAGGCAACTACACTCCTGGAAATTGAAATAAGAACACCATGAATTCATTGTCCCAGGAAGGGGAAACTTTATTGACACATTCCTGGGGTCAGATACATCACATGATCACACTCACAGAACCACAGGCACATAGACACAGGCAACAGAGCATGCACAATGTCGGCACTAGTACAGTGTATATCCACCTTTCGCAGCAATGCAGGCTGCTATTCTCCCATGGAGACGATCGTAGAGATGCTGGATGTAGTCCTGTGGAACGGCTTGCCATGCCATTTCCACCTGGCGCCTCAGTTGGACCAGCGTTCGTGCTGGACGCGCAAACCGCGTGAGACGACGCTTCATCCAGTCCCAAACATGCTCAATGGGGGACAGATCCGGAGATCTTGCTGGCCAGGGTAGTTGACTTACACCTTCTAGAGCACGTTGGGTGGCACGGGATACATGCGGACGTGCATTGTCCTGTTGGAACAGCAAGTTCCCTTGCCGGTCTAGGAATGGTGGAACGATGGGTTCGATGACGGTTTGGATGTACCGTGCACTATTCAGTGTCCCCTCGACGATCACCAGTGGTGTAAGGCCAGTGTAGGAGATCGCTCCCCACACCATGATGCCGGGTGTTGGCACTGTGTGCCTCGGTCGTATGCAGTCCTGATTGTGGCGCTCACCTGCACGGCGCCAAACACGCATACGACCATCATTGGCACCAAGGCAGAAGCGACTCTCATCGCTGAAGACGACACGTCTCCATTCATCCCTCCATTCACGCCTGTCGCGACACCACCGGAGGCGGGCTGCACGATGTTGGGGCGTGAGCGGAAGACGGCCTAACGGTGTGCGGGACCGTAGCCCAGCTTCATGGAGACGGTTGCGAATGCTCCTCGCCGATACCCCAGGAGCAACAGTGTCCCTAATTTGCTGGGAAGTGGCGGTGCGGTCCCCTACGGCACTGCGTAGGATCCTACGGTCTTGGCGTGCATCCGTGCGTCGCTGCGGTCCGGTCCCTGGTCGACGGGCACGTGCACCTTCCGCCGACCACTGGCGACAACATCGATGTACTGTGGAGACCTCACGCCCCACGTGTTGAGCAATTCGGCGGTACGTCCACCCGGCCTCCCGCATGCCCACTGTACGCCCTCGCTCAAAGTCCGTCAACTGCACATACGGTTCACGTCCACGCTGTCGCGGCATGCTACCAGTGTTAAAGACTGCGATGGAGCTCCGTATGCCACGGCAAACTGGCTGACACTGACGGCGGCGGTGCACAAATGCTGCGCAGCTAGCGCCATTCGACGGCCAACACCGCGGTTCCTGGTGTGTCCGCTGTGCCGTGCGTGTGATCATTGCTTGTACAGCCCTCTCGCAGTGTCCGGAGCAAGTATGGTGGGTCTGACACACCGGTGTCAATGTGTTCTTTTTTCCATTTCCAGGAGTGTATTATCATAACATCACTCAAATAATTTATCGAAAAAATCAGTAATCAGTTCCATAAGAGAAATTCTATTTTCTTAACCGGTTTTAGGTACTTAGTGCCCTTCTTCAGAAGGCTCTAACGAAAATATACCACAAACAAGTATAAGTTAGCAGGAAAAGTTTAAAAACTTAATGATAAAAAGTTGGTATAAATTTATCACATTATTACCGAGTATCGACAATAAGATGTAGGCAACGTATTGCTGTGGTCCTAAAAAATACGAGTGTAATATGAATTACAATAGTGAATCCATTAATACAAAAAGAGTTCATAAGCATTTACGAAATGTCCAAAAGAACAGCCGCCATATGCTCATATAACTGATACACCTTGAAGGGCTATGAATCCACAACCATCTGTGCAGATGCATGATTATGTTCGACCTCCAGCAGGAATCTAAAATTAACGTGTGTCATGGACATGGGCGGGAACTGAGGATAGATGTTGGTGCTGAATGTGAGTGTGAGTCGGCCGAGAAGCGTGCCAATATACTCCACGCACTTGTGATTAATATTGTTACCGGATGGCGCACTGGTTAACGCAACTGCCAAGTAAGCAGGAGCTCCCGGATTCGAGTCCCAGACCAGCACACATTTTCACTCGCCGCAGCCGACTCGGCATAAGGTCGCGATGCTATTAATATCCTCATTTCCTTCCCTTCCCTTTCCTTTCCTCTCTCACCCCGCCACCTTCAGTTTACATAATACACACAACAAAAAGTTTCGCATCACCTCGGTTCCGAGAGTTCCGCAACCCGTACAGATAATTGGAACAGAGATCAACATAAACATCATTTCCGTTCTCTTTATTTCTCATTAAAACCACACATTGTATTTTGTACCACCATAAAGCGAGACGTTCAGAGGTAGTGGTCCAGATTGGTGTACACACCGGTACCTCTAATAGCTAGTAGTACGTCCTCTTGCTTTGATGCATGCCTGTACTGGTCGTGGCATAGTATCCACAAGTTCATCAAGACACTGTTGCTCCAGATTGTCCCACTCCTCAACCACTATTCGGCGTGGATCCCTCGGAGTTGTTGGTGGGTCAATTCGTCCATAAACAGCCCTTTTTAAGCTATCCCAGGCATATTCGATAGGGTTCTTGTCTGGAGAATATGCTGACCACTCTATGCGAGGTATGTCGTTATCCTGAAGGAAGTCATTCACAAGATGTGCATGATGGGGGCGCGAATTGTCGTCCATATGCTGCCGATATGCTGCCGATACGGTTGCACTATCGGTCGGAGGATGGTATTCACGTATCGTACACCAGTTACGGCGCCTTCCATGACCGCCAGCAGCGTACGTTGGCCCAACATAATGCCACCCCAAAACAGCAGGGAACCTCCACCTTGCTGCACTCGCTGGACAGACTGCCTAAGGCCTTCAGTCTGATCGGGCTGCCTCCAAACACGTCTCCAACGATTGTCTGGTTGAAGGCACATGCTACACTCGTCGGTGAAGAGAACGTGATGCCAATCCAGAGCGGTCCCTTCGGCATGTTGTTGGGCCCATCTCTACCGCGATGAATGGTGTCGCGGTTGCAAAGGTGGACCTCGCCATGGACGTCGGGAGTGAAGTTGCGAATCATGCATCCTATTGCGCACAGTTTTAGTCGTAACACGACGTCCTGTGGCTGCACGAAAAGCGTTATTCAACATGGAGGCGTTGCTGTCAGGGTTCCTCCGAGCCATAATCCGTAGGTAGCTGTCATCCACTGCAGTAGTAGCCCTTGGGCGGCCTGAGCGACGTATGTCATTGACAGTTCCTGTCTCTCTGTATCTCTTCCATGTCCGAACAACATCGGTTTGGTTCACTCTTAGATTCCCTTGTTGAGAGCACTTCCTGACACGAAGTAACAATGCGGACGCAATCGAACCGCGGTATTGACCGTCTAGGCATAGTTGACCTACAGACAGCACGAGCCGTGTACCTCCTTCCTGGTGGAATGACTGGAACTGATCGGCTGTCGGACCCCCTGGGTCTAATAGGCGCTGCCCGTGCATGGTTGCTTACATATTTGGGCCGGTTTAGTAACGTGTCTGAACAGTGAGAGGGACTGTGTCTGTGATACAATATCCACAGTCAGTGTCTGTCTTCAGGAGTTCTGGGAACCAGGGTGATGCAAAACTTTTTTTGATGTATGTGTGTATAAGAGCAGCGTATGAGGTGTCTGTTCTCTCTAACATGTCTGATAGAACAAACAGCACGCATGTCTGTAACTGATATGCCTTGTTGGGCTACGAATCCACAACCATCAGTGCAGATACACATTTACTTTCGACATCCAGCGGGAATCTAAATTTAACGAGCACAGACGACATGGATGGGGACATGGGGCTAAATGGTGGTATTGAGAGGGAATTAGAGTCGGCCGAAGAGCGTGCCGAGATAGTTCGCGCATCTGCAATAAACCCTATGTGCGTCTGCGGCAGTGGTTAACGCAATTGCTTAGTAAGCGGGAGATTCTGGGTTCGAGTCCCGGTCCGGTACTCATTTTCACACGTCACCAGTGATTCCACACAAAGTCCCGATGCAGTCAATGTCATCATTTCCTTCCCTTTCCATTCCATTCCCTCTCCCCCCCCCCCCTTTCCACTTTCAATTTATATAACATGTATGAAAGCTGAAGATTCCAAGTAGTGTCTGCTCTTTTGGACATATCTGAAAGAACAGACACCACGCATTCATATGACATAAATCATTTTCTTTTCTGACTGGTCGAATATCTAAAATATCGTAATATATGGAACACAGCATGTTCCACAAAAGTCTAATGACGAAGTGCTGAATGTGACAACAGTTAACGTAATGATCATCTTTATTAAACTTCAGTGCTCTTTCCTTATACTTATTATGACATTTTGGAATTTATTTGAACCAGCAAAGAAAATGTTTATGTATTTACTTAATCTGTTATGTGTCTTACATTTTGTCAAGATGGTCCGCGACCGAAACCGGTAGATATTAAGGTTCAAATAAAAACAGTTGATAGATAAAATGCCTTTTTTACAATTACTTATCGGCCGTTGAATGTCTCCTAGCCAAAATATTATCATAATTGTCCGGTAGTTGGCATCTGTTTGTTTCTTTCTGTTTGCCTGTGCCCCCATAGTTGACGTATATCTTCAGCAAAAAATGGCTCTGAGCACTAAGGGACTTAACTTCTGAGGTCATCAGTCCCCTAGAACTTAGAACTACTTAAACCTTACTAACCTAAGGACATCACACACGTCTATGCCCGAGGCAGGACTCGAACTGCGACCGTAGCGGTCGCGCGGTTCCAGACTGTAGCGCTTAGAACCGCTCGGCCACCCCGGCCGGCCGTCTTCAGCAAGAACGACTCTGTATCAAGACAGTTTTTCGTACAAACAATGGGCATGAGGCTCCATCTGTGTCATTGTGGGCTATATGACAACCTTGTTGAGAAAGCTCTGGGATGCTATCTAGAGAGATATTCATGTAACGTCTATCTCTGATTAATGTCCGTAGCCTTGAGACATAACACGTCATAATCAGGCCCTGAATGAATTTTCTGTAATTCGAAGTTTTAGGTATTACAGAAATTTAGGCATTACAATATTTTCTCGAGTGTTAGATTGGAGACTTACAGAAATGTATCAAGGAGTTTTTCCAATGGTTGGAGAGAGTCTAAGCAGTGCACATACTGTGCCATGTGGTGCTCATAGCAACTTGGTGTTCAGTGTGAGAAGCGATTGGCTATGTTAGAAGATATCTCGCACACTGCTATGTATATCATGGATGTTAGAGGGAATGGGCGCCAAAAACTCGTAATTTTAATTTATATATTAATAACGTAATTAGTTTTTGATACAGAAATTCGTTGCGTACCAAGCAAGAGACACACAACAGATACCGCGTGAGGCCACCACCACGACCACACATGCACAACTATTTGTCTTGTGTCCCTCAGTTTCAGAAAACTGGACCTCTTCCTGCTTCCGCGCCACTTCCTCCAGAGCATCATATACGTCTGCCAATAGTGTCGACACTCACTATAGAGAACACAGTTAACTACACGTGCCGTTGCTTCTGCCTTTTACCGGCAGACAGGGAAATCCTTCCCCCAACAGGTACCAAAACACGTCGTGCCTCAGACACTCGCAATTATGAACCAGCAATTAGACAGTTCAGGTTCAGTGCCTGCAGTAAGCTCAGTATAGTACTCCGAAGACTATCTTCTGTCTCAGCACTTGCTCTCTATTGAGAATAGGCCCATTAACAATCTGCACATCATTATCTATTATAGTAACAATATCACAGCCTGAAGAGCTACAGAAAATATATTTATATGTTACTGTATTAGGTTTTTGCCAACGACCTTGATGCAGTGGTAACACCGGTTCCCATCAGATCACCGCAGTTAAGTACTATCGGTCTTGGTTAGAACTTGGATGAATGACCGTCCAGGTGTGCCAAGCGCTGTTGGTAGGCGGGGTGCACTCAGTCGTCGTGAGGCCCATTGAGGAGCTACTTGACTGGGAAGAAGCGGCTTCGGTCTTGAAAACTGACAAAGGCCAGGAGAACCATATGCTGACAACATGCCCCTTCGTATCCTCATCCAGCCGGTCGGTAGCTTTGGGCCTTCCGAGGCCTGTTCGCACAGAGAGAGTATTAAGTTTAGCACATCAGGTGCTTCGCATCAAAGTGTACCAAAGTTTAGTACCATTTTGTAACATAGTCTTAGGTTATTTGTTATTGTGTTGCCACATTTCCGAGCAGTAGCAGTTAGATTTTTAGGGTGCATTAAAAGTAGCATTTAAATACTACATACACAACAAAAACGTCAGGGTAACTCTCCCAATCATTTGTCATAATTGTAGCATCATAAAATGCTGTTAACTTAAAGTGTTGCTAAATAAATGACAGTAACAGAATCACTCGTGAATATACAACGAGGTACAAAATAGTCCCATGTTACATACCACATTAAGTAGATATCTGAGTGAATCAGTCGGCGTCGAGATCTCCTCGTTGGCTAGGAAAACAATGTTTCTCTACTTTCGATCCAATTAATATGTGAAGAGTATTATGTTCAATTTCATTGTGTTTATTTGCAGTATATGTATTCTCATCGCATCCCGATTTTTCATCTATGAACAGTAGATACCCGCAAGACGCCACATATTACCAGTTCACAGTATGTTAGTTCCACTTACTGTGGGTTACGTCATTAGAAGAGTCTGTAGATGGAGCATGTAGTAGACTTTGAACAATTTTAATAAACATTTTTGGAACAGTGGTCAAAAATTTTTTAAATTTCTCTTTTTAAAATTCAGTCTTGATCACACCACGTATGTTACAAGAACATAGGTGACCGGTTTCGGTCATATCACATGACCATCATCAGACCCATGGCATCCTTCGAAGATGGTAGGTGGATGGTTCAAATGGCTCTGAGCACTATGGGACTTAACATCTATGGTCATCAGTCCCCTAGAACTTAGAACTACTTAAACCTAACTAACCTAAGGACATCACACACATCCATGCCCGAGGCAGGATTCGAACCTGCGACCGTAGCAGTCGCGCGGCTCCGGACCTAGCCTAGAACCGCTAGACCACCGCGGCCGGCCGTAGGGGGAGCACTCTTCTCAGAGTCACCTATGTTCTTGTAACATAAGTGGTATAATCAAGACTGAATTTTAAAAAGAAAAATTTAATGTAGTAGACTGTCCAAGTGCCTACTCACGCGGTTAATTCATAGCCGAGTTAACCTCAGCTTGCCTCCCTCGGTGAAATTGGTTTGCCCAGTGTATCCGTACGGCATCAGTGTCAATGCTCACCGACCGACAGCCTGCTTCTAAACAGCAATATAGGGTATCGGCGTGAGAGAGATGTAGAAAGATGAAGAATACTGTTGAGGGTCTTGTATTAGAATGGCACAGTATGAAATGTGTGTCATGCACTCCTATGTAGGTATAACTAATCCTTGACTGAGTTTCCACTCTGCAGTAGAGCGTGTGCTGATCTGAAACTTCCCTACTGATTAAACTGCATGGTGGGCTGGGACTCGAACCTTGGACCTTTGTCTTTCGCAGGGAAGTGATCTACCAACTGAGCTACCCAACCACGACTCACGAACTACACCCACAGTTGTCAGGAAGTTTATGATCACTAATTCCGTTCTTCGTGAGTGCAAATCAACTGCAATTCGTATGACAAATTATTCCCATCAATATATAGGCGTACAATGAAAGCTTCTCACAATTTCGTTCTGACTCCATCCCACTTCTGAAGTGGACACCCATGGTAAAAATGATGCTCTGCCACGCACGAATCTCAGCTTTTGCCAGGAAGTTCCAGTCATACCTCAAGAGAGCTGTTTATCTGAGTGACATCATAGTTAGTAGGTGCACACGATCTGGATACGTTTAGTCTCAAAACATCTCCACAGGTCCGCGCCAAAAGTTTTTCCACACGAACGTTGAAACGAAACAAAAGAGAAATATCTATGTATGCACTGTCATCGTGCTATCGAGTAGTTTGTAAAGCCACAAACATACTTGAACAAAGCTGAACGCTGTTAGCGCCCGTTTCTCTTGGAATTTCTCGTAACATGCATTTGGAGCAGCGGAACCAATTTACTTCTAAGGTCTGCCTCTAATGAAATTGTCGCCGGCGCGATATTAATCGCTAATCTTCCTTCCTTTAGAAGCTGCAAGTACTTCTTTGCTATAAAGTCAGCATATTTCCGATTTTGGTTAAAAATAATTGCTCAGCTGTTTTCTTTCAATTTTCCTCTTTTCCAGATAAGCCGCTAAAGCAGTTTTCGTAGTCAGATGTGGGATGAAAGAAACTCATTCTATTGGGGATAACGCCACTTCAGTGACTGCAATATCAATTTCTTCAAAAAATTTTACATAACACACGCACATTATCTGTAGCTGTTTAATTTCCATGTCAGAAGTGAAATTATTTTTAGACAAACAACATATGCAATATGCGTTGTTTTCATATCAGATAAATTAAATTGGTATGACATCAGAACTGACATGTGGCTAAACGCTGTAATTTAAATTGTAATTAAGAATTTTTGCATCGTTGTCCAGACTCATGTGGATCTGGCGTTAATTACAATGTCCGCTTATAATAGGTAACGAACATTTTCACAGAGCTCTATTGTACAAAAAAGGTTTACTTTTTCTGCTTCGTTGCCTTGCCACTATAATAACAATGGAGAAATCCCATAAGCGCTTTGCTTGTGGTATAATTTTGGTTTCGTCAACCTACCCAAGACGCTGATGAATACCTCGGTATATCTCCTTTCAGCAGTATGGACTAGTTTTGACTGGTGGCGACTGAAAAGTATCTTCCTAATATAGTTCTGTTACTAAGCAAAAAACACCTCCGATACGTTAAGATATTATCGGAGTGGACATCTACTAAACATTACATGGACGTTTCTAGAAATGATACGCTGTCTTAAAAATAATGTATTACGTATTCTAGTATTCTGTTACCCAAAACAGCTATCCCCCCCTCCCCCAGGAGATATTTAAGGTCACGGGAAGCGATTTACGGTCATACGGTCACATACAGGCGAGTCCATACGATCGCGATATTTCAGTACGTGTCATTACCATTGTCACAGTCATCAGTCGCTGACACTGAAACACAATACAACGCCGTTCTTGCACGGAACAGAGGGACGTCCCTTTATTGGTTCACTCAAAAAATTCGGTGAAGACGTTGATGTCCTGTGTAAAGAATGCTAATGCCAATTTGATGGTGCCATTTTAGTTTGGCGGAATTACATTGCCTGGCAGAAAAAGTGAAGCACCCAGAAGACAAGGTAATGTAACTTCGTGCATATACACGCCAATGGTGGGTACGTAGAAGATTAGAGTTGCACGTCTCTGTGATAGGTAGATCGGCCGCCAGAGTGCATTAGTTTTGTTCTTGCTTAGTATTGTTACCGGGCCTGGTAGGGGTACAAGGTGTCCCAAGAGAAATTTGATGTGACAAAACGATCATTCTAAGAAAAAAGTCTAATAAATATGGGTTTTAAAACGCATACCTTAACAGCTATGACCACTTCTCCATCTTCGATACTGTGAAAGAAATCTCTTCTACTGTCCAGTAAACATCGTCTCTAAGGCGTACCTTAAGAATTATGAGCATTTGTTCACCTTCGCTGCTGTGGAAAGAATCTCTTCTATTGAGCAAGTGCTCGTAGCTCAGTATAAATTTGAAAACTGAATAAATCACGGAATAATGTAGATACAGAGGTACAAATTGACACACATACTTGGAATGACATGGGTTTTTATTAGAAGCAAAAAAATATAAAAGTTCAAAAAAGTCCGACAGATGGCGCTTCATCTGATCAGAATAGCAATAACTAGCATAACAAAGTAAGACAAAGCAAAGATGATGTTCTTTACAGGAAATGCTCAATATGTCCACCATCATTCCTCAACAATAGCTGTAGTCGAGGAATAATGTTGTGAACAGCACTGTAAAGCATGTCCGGAGTTATGGTGAGGCATTGGCGTCGGATGTTGTCTCCCAGCATCCCTAGAGATGTCGGTCGATCACGATACACTTGCGACTTCAGATAACCCCAAAGCCAATAATCGCACGGACTGCGGTCTGGGGACCTGGGAGGCCAAGCATGACGAAAGTGGCGGCTGAGCACACGATCATCACCAAATGACGCGCGCAAGAGATCTTTCACGCGTCTAGCAGTATGGGGTGAAGCGCCATCCTGTATAAACATCGTACGTTCCAGCAGGTGTTTATCAGCCTGGCTGGGGATGATTTGATTCTGTAACATATCGGCGTACCTCTCACCCGTCACGGTAGCAGTTACGAAACCAGAATCACGTATTTCCTCGAAGAAAAAAGGCCCGATAACGGTTGTTGTTGTTGTGGTCCCCAGTCCTGAGACTGGTTTGATGCAGCTCTCCATGCTACTCTATCCTGTGCAAGCTTCTTCATCTCCCAGTACCTACTGCAACCTACATCCTTCTGAATCTCCTTAGTGTATTCATCTCTTGGTCTCCCCCTATGATTTTTACCCTCCACGCTGCCCTCCAATACTAGATTGGTGATCCCTTGATGCCTCAGAACGTGTCCTACCAACCGATCCCTTCTTCTGGTCAAGTTGTGCCACAAACTTCTCTTCTCCCCAATCCTATTCAATACTTCCTCATTAGTTATGTGTTCTACCCATCTAATCTTCAGCATTCTTCCGTAGCACCACATTTCAAAAGCTTCTATTCTCTTCTTGTCCAGACTATTTACCGTCCATGTTTCACTTCCAAACATGGCTACACTCCATACGAATACTTTCAGAAATGACTTCCTGACACTTAAATCTATACTCGATGTTAACAAATTTCTCTTCTTCAGAAACACTTTCCTTGACATTGCCAGTCTACATTTTATATCCTCTCTACTTCGACCATCATCAGTTATTTTGCTCCCCAAATAGCAAAACTGCTTTACTACTTTAAGTGTCTCATTTCCTAATCTAATACCCTCAGCATCACCCGACTTAATTCGACTACATTCCATTATCCTCGTTTTGCTTTTGTTGATGTTCATCTTATATCCTCCCTTCAAGACACCATCCATTCCGTTCAACTGCTCTTCCAAGTCCTTTGCTGTCTGTGACAGAATTACAATGTCATCGGCGAACCTCAAAGTTTTTATTTCTTCTCCATGGATTTTAATACCTACTCCAAATTTTTCTTTTGTTTCCTTTACTGCTTGCTCAATATACAGATTGAATAACATCGGGGAGAGGCTACAACCTGCCCGCATCTCGTGGTCGTGCGGTAGCGTTCTCGCTTCCCACGCCCGGGTTCCCGGGTTCGATTCCCGGCGGGGTCAGGGATTTTCTCTGCCTCGTGATGGCTGGGTGTTGTGTGCTGTCCTTAGGTTAGTTAGGTTTAAGTAGTTCTAAGTTCTAGGGGACTTATGACCACAGCAGTTGAGTCCCATAGTGCTCAGAGCCATTTTTTTAGAGGCTACAACCCTGTCTTACTCCCTTCCCAACCAATGCTTCCCTTTCATGTCCCTCGACTCTTATAACTGCCATCTGGTTTCTGTACAAATTGTAAATAGCCTTTCGCTCCCTGTATTTTACCCCTGCCACCTTTAGAATTTGAAAGAGAGTATTCCAGTCAACATTGTCAAAAGCTTTCTCTAAGTCTACAAATGCTAGAAACGTAGGTTTGCCTTTCCTTAATCTTTCTTCTAAGATAAGTCGTAAGGTCAGTATTGCCTCACGTGTTCCAGTATTTCTACGGAATCCAAACTGATCTTCCCCGAGTTCGGCTTCTACTAGTTTTTCCATTCGTCTGTAAAGAATTCGTGTTAGTACTTTGCAGCTGTGGATTATTAAACTGATTGTTCGGTAATTTTCACATCTGTCAACACCTGCTTTCTTTGGGATTGGAATTACTATATTCTTCTTGAAGTCCGAGGGCACCTCGCCTGTTTCATACATCTTGCTCACCAGATGGTAGAGTTTTGTCAGGACTGGCTCTCCCAAGGCCGTCAGTAGTTCCAATGGAATGTTGTCTACTCCCGGGGCCTTGTTTCGACTCAGGTCTTTCAGTGCTCTGTCAAACTCTTCACGCAGTATCGTATCTCCCATTTCATCTTCATCTACATCCTCTTCCATTTCCATAATATTGTCCTCAAGTGCATCGCCCTTGTATAGACCCTCAATATACTCCTTCCACAAATTTTATAGTCCTGTCCTCCTCAGTTGCGCGCAATATTACGGTATATTAATAATTTTTACTTATGGACCGTCTGACAGCAACTGAATAAAACACAATTTTAGTGCCATACGCGTTTCGCCTTTATTTTCTGCAAGGCATCATCAGTGGCAGGTTGCGTGGACAATTTCCTACATATTACGCTCCTGTTGCATTTTTGGTGTTGTTCTTCTTCTTATGAACGCCAATTTGCGGTTTTTTTCGCCATCCCACAACACTATGCACAGAACGCTTGTTTTAAAACAAGCGTTCTGTGCATAGTGTTGTGGGATGGCGAAAAAAACCGCAATTTGGCGTTCATAAGAAGAAGAACAACACCAAAAATGCAACAGGAGCGTAATATGTAGGAAATTGTCCACGCAACCTGCCACTGATGATGCCTTGCAGAAAATAAAGGCGAAACGCGTATGGCACTAAAATTGTGTTTTATTCAGTTGCTGTCAGACGGTCCATAAGTAAAGATTATTCATATACCGTAATACTCCTTCCACCTTCCTGCTTTCCCTTCTTTGCTTAGAACTGGGTTTCCATCTGAGCTCTTGATGTTCATACAAGTGGTTCTCTTATCTCCAAAGGTCTCTTTAATTTTCCTGTAGGCAGTATCTATCTTACCCCTAGTGAGATAAGCCTCTACATCCTTACATTTGTCCTCTAGCCATCCCTGCTTAGCCATTTTGCACCTCCTGTCAATCTCATTTTTGAGACGTTTGTATTCCTTTTTGCCTGCTTCATTTACTGCATTTTTATATTTTCTCCTTTCATCAATTAAATTCAATATTTCTTCTGTTACCCAAGGATTTCTACTAGCCCTCGTCTTTTTACCTACTTGATCCTCTGCTGCCTTCACTACTTCATCCCTCAAAGCTACCCATTCTTCTTCTACTGTATTTCTTTCCCCTCATTCCTGTCAATTGTTCCCTTATGCTCTCCCTGAAACTCTCTAGAACCTCTGGTTCTTTCAGTTTATCCAGGTCCCATCTCCTTAAATTGCCACCTTTTTGCAGTTTCTTCAGTTTTAATCTACAGGTCATAACCAATAGATTGTGGTCAGAGTCCACATCTGCCCCTGGAAATGTCTTACAATTTAAAACCTGGTTCCTAAATCTCTGTCTTACCATTATATAATCTATCTGATACCTTTTAGTATCTCCAGGGTTCTTCCATGTATACAACCTTCTATCATGATTCTTAAACCAAGTGTTAGCTATGATTAAGTTGTGCTCTGTGCAAAATTCTATCAGGCGGCTTCCTCTTTCATTTCTTAGCCCCAATCCATATTCACCTACTACGTTTCCTTCTTTCCCTTTTCCTACACTCGAATTCCAGTCACCCATGACTATTAAATTTTCGTCTCCCTTCACTATCTGAATAATTTCTTTTATTTCATCATACATTTCTTCAATTTCTTCGTCATCTGCAGAGCTAGTTGGCATATAAACTTGTACTACTGTAGTAGGTGTGGGCTTCGTATCTATCTTGGCCACAATAATGCGTTCACTATGCTGTTTGTAGTAGCTTACCCGCATTCCTATTTTCCTATTCATTATTAAACCTACTCCTGCATTACCCCTATTTGACTTTGTGTTTATAACCCTGTAGTCACCTGACCAGAAGTCTTGTTCCTCCTGCCACCGAACTTCACTAATTCCCACTATATCTAACTTTAACCTGTCCATTTCCCTTTTTAAATTTTCTAACCTACCTGCCCGATTAAGGGATCTGACATTCCACGCTCCGATCCGTAGAACGCCAGTTTTCTTTCTCCTGATAACGACATCCTCTTGAGTAGTCCCCGCCCGGAGATCCGAATGGGGGACTATTTTACCTCCGGAATATTTTACCCAAGAGGACGCCATCATCATTTAATCATACAGTAAAGCAGCATGCCCTCGGGAAAAATTACGGCCGTAGTTTCCCCTTGCTTTCAGCCGTTCGCAGTACCAGCACAGCAAGGCCGTTTTGGTTATTGTTACAAGGCCAGATCAGTCAATCATCCAGACTGTTGCCCTTGCAACTACTGAAAAGGCTTATGCCCCTCTTCAGGAACCACACGTTTGTCAGGCCTCTCAACAGATACCCCTCCGTTGTGGCTGTACCTACGGTACGGCTATCTGTATCGCTGAGGCATGCAAGCCTCCCCACCAACGGCAAGGTCCATGGTTCATGGGGGGGGGGGGGTGACCGATAACGGTAGATGTGGTAAATCCAACCCATATCGTGACTTTCTCGTGCAATGGAGTTTCCTCGACAGTTCTAGGATTTTCGGTAGCCAAATTCTGCAGTTGTGAGCTGTTGACAGACCCTCGGAGCGTGAAATGAGCTTCGTCGGTCCACAACACGTTACTCAACCAATCGTCATCTTCCGCCATCTTTTGAAACGCCCACAGCGCAAATGCCCTCCGCTTCACTTAATCGCCAGGTAACAGTTTATGATGCCGATGGATTTTGTACGGATAGCATCGGAGGGTACGCCTCAGTGCCAACCAAACAGTAGTGTATGGAATGCCGGTGCGACGTGCGACTGCACGAGCGCTGACTTCCCCTTGCATAGACGAACCCGCTACAGTCTCCATTTCTTCCTGAACTGTCTCAGCAGCATTACGCCTTGTGCTCGGTCGGCCACTAAGGGGTCTATCGTCTAAACAACCCGTGGCTTGGAACTTCGAAACCATTCTCGCCACAGCTGCTTTTGTCAACGGACCTTTACCCGTTCGAATCCCCTTCCTATGACGATAGGATCGTAACGCTGAACTAGCACATTCCCCTTTCCGATAATACAGCTTCACTAAAAGCGCCTTTTCAGATAAAGTCAACATGCTGCGACTGCTGCCGCATCTGATTCTCTCTCTCATTACAGCTCCTTTTATACACGATTGTCATGCGCAGTCACTGATGTTTTGCTGTCGAGCGCTATCTGTCGGACATTTTATGAACTTTGTTATTTTTTTGGTTCTAATAAAACCCCATGTCATTCCAAGCATGTGTATCAACTTTTTCCTCTCTATCTGCATTATTCCGTGGTTTACTAAGTTTTCAAATTTATACTGAGTTTCTGATCACCCGGTATTTTGGAGCCCATGTTTACTAGACAATTTTTTCATGTTTTCGTTCATAATACCTCCTCCAAAAATATCTGAAGCAAAACTCTTTCAGTATAACAGATTTGTTGCACAGTATCTTAAGATGAAGACATGCACACAGCTCTTAAGGTACACATTTCAGATCCCATGTTTACCAGACCTTTTTGTTTCGGAAGACTGTTCGTGACACATCCTCGAATACTGATCATTCCTCATGGAACACCCTGCGAATGAGGCGTGAACAGCGTCAGCCGTTGAGACCGCAGCTCGTAATCTACTGACTAGCGTTTCTGCCTCCGGATCATGAAGTCCCAGGTTCGATTCCCTTCCCTGTGGGGGATTTTCTCTGCCCAGGAACTGGATGTTTGTGTTTTGCTCATCATTTCATCATCATCATCATAATCATTCGTGACGGTGGCTAGATTGGACTGTGCAAAAAAATTGGACTGTGTAAAAATTGGGACTTTGTACAGGCGCTGATTATCGCGTAGTTGAGCGTTCCACAAACCAAACATCATTTCTCAGATGTTGAGTGATCACTGTGAAGGACACGGAGATACCGCGCAGTCGTGTGAGACAGCGTTATCCACAACTGAGAGAATTTGAAAAGGGCCTCATTGCCAGTCTTCATTTGGCCAGCTGGTCGAATCGTGCAGTACCCTGATTCATGGAACATTCGCTATATTGTGCACCAAGCACATCGTAATCTCTTCAGCCCGTCCTTCAAATCTATGCCCGCCATCAAAGAGCAAGTAATGGACACTCTGAAACATTCTCCGACATCCTGCGCCATTGGTCAGAGCTGCACTAGATAACTGCCGTCCTACGTGTAGGCTGCTGTCAACACAAGAACACAAAGTGTGGTTCTGTGACCCGGAAACGTAGACTGCTGTTGATGGCGTCGTGTTGTGCAATGCTCCGGATGATCATCGTCGGCGGGCATGGCAGTGACGAGGAGAGAGGTCCCATACTTCTAATGTTTAGGAGAGGCACAGCAGTACTACTACTGTCGTCATGGAGGGGGAACCATCGGGTATGAATTCAGGTCATGGGTGGCAGTGACTGAGAGAAAGAGAGACAGAGAAAGAAAGCGAGCACTGACGGCACAACGATACTTCATGGTCACCTGCCTCCCCACGTGTTACGTTTCATGCGACAGTATCTTGGTGTCATTTTTCAACAGGACATCGCTATTCCACACATGGCACTGAAAAAAATGTATAAACTGAAGACAGAATGAAACATACTGTTAAAACTGTGTGCGTATCTGGGATTCAGGTCCAGACCCTTGCCTTTTGCGGAAATTGCGCTTACTGACAAAAAAAAATAGAGACTCTGCTGCAAACTGAAATATTCATTACGCCAAAAGTCGCTTATGCTGTGGCTTAGTCATTTTCTCGTAATATCCTTTCTTCCCGCTAGGTATGTAGGAGAACCTCAACGAAGTTTGGAGAGCATGGGAGGGATACTCGCAACAGAGAAGCTGTGAGGAGGGTCCTTCGTCGTACCTAAACATCTCAGTTAGAAAGAGCACTGCCCATGCAATGTAAGGTTCCGGGTCTGGATCCCAATCCGCTGAATTGCTTTAAATCTCCCAGAATTTTCATTGTTAACTGATTTGCGTTGTCTGTGTATCTCACTGTACTAGAAACATTAGGTATAAATTAAATTCATGCTTTAAAAAACTGCGTCGTTCAAGAGCTACACACTTAAGATATTAGGCTTCCAAAATTATGAAAGTTGTGAACCAGAAGAGAAACACGTACCTTATCTTCTAAAAAGTATACGGCCACCTATTAGTGGACATTCGTATGAGGTATGTCCTCCCTTAGCGCCTTTATAGGGACACTTTCGAATAGGTATCGGAATGTCTGTGGAGACATGGCAGTCGATTCTTCGTCAAAGACCGAAACCAGAGAAGGTAGTGAAGATGGGCGCCGGAGCGAAGTCGACATTCTAACTCATCCCAAAGCTGTTCAGTTGGGTTCAGGCAGGGACTCGGGGCAGGCCGGTCAGTTTCAGGAATGTTATTGTCCACAAACCATTGACTCATGGATATTGCTTTCGACACCGTACATTGCATGCTGATACAATCATGGTGTCCTAACTATTAAATATACAGTAACAATGCAGTGAAATGTGTTCATATCCTTCCGCACTTAGTGTTTCTTAAGAGCAGGAAGGGGACAACGCCCTGACCACGAGAAACACCCCAATACCGTAACACCATCTCCTCCATGGTTCAAATGGTTCAAATGGCTCTGAGCACTATGGGACTTAACTTCTGTGGTCATCAGTGCCCTAGAACTTAGAACTACTTAAACCTAACTAACCTAAGACATCACACACATCCATGCCCGAGGCGGGATTCGAACCTGCGACCGTAGCAGTCCCGCGGTTCCCGACTGCGCGCCTAGAACCACTAGACCACCGCGACCGGCCCATCTCCTCCATACTTCACTGTTGGCACTATGCTTGATGGCAGGTAACATTCTCCAGGCATTCATCAAACCCAAACCGATCCATGGGATTGGCATAGGATTCATCACTCCAAATCACACTCTCCAGTCATACACTGTGTAGTCGCTTCGCTGTACCGCATTGATTCTAACTCCCTATTCACAGTAACGTACTAGGTTAACTTCTGATAGGAATTTGCAACTCACAAATGACTCCTTTCACTGATTTCAGTGATTTTTACGACTACTTTCCGCAATTTTCGACGGCCTCTGTCCGTCAGTACATGAGGTCTGATTGATCTTGATTTAGCTGTGGTTGTTCCTTCGAATTTTCACATCACAATAACATCGCCGACAGTTCGACTTGGCCGACCGCTGTGGCCGAGCGTTTCTAGGCGCTTCAGTCTGGAACCGCGCTGCTGCTACGGTCGCAGGTTCGAATCCTGCTTCGGACATGGATGTCCGTGATGTCCTTAGGTTAGTTAGGTTTAAGTAGTTCTAAGTCTAGGGGACTGATGACCTCTGATGTTAAGTCCCATAGTGCTTAGAGCCATTTGAACCAGTTCGACTTGGGCAGCTTTAGAAGGGTTGAAATGTCCCTGATAGATTTGTTTTACAGGTGACATCCAACGGCTAGTTCATGTTGGCCGACCCATCCCGCTGTTATTTCTCTACTGATAACCCAATGCGCCCCGCCTCCTTTTATACTGGAGGGTCCACCTCTCGTCATATCTAGATGTCAGTTCCGAATTACATAGGAGTATGCAGATACCTTTGATCGAGTAGTGTATACACTACTGGCCTTTAAAATGCTTCACCAAGAAGAAACGCAGATGATAACGAGTATTCGTTGGACAACCTTATTATACTAGAACTGACATACGATTACATTTTCACGCAATTTGGGTGCATAGATCCTAAGAAATCAGTACCCAGAACAACCACCTCTGGCCGTAATAACGGCCTTCATACGCCTAGGCATTGTCAAACAGAGCTTGGATGGCGTGTACAGGTACAGCTGCCCTTGCAGCTTCAACACGATACCACAGTTCATCAAGAGTAGCGACTGGCGTATTGTGACGAGCCAGTTGCTCAGCCACCATTGACCAGACGTTTTCAATGGGTGAGAGGAGAATGTGCTGGCCAAGGGAGCAGTCGAACATTTTCTGTATCCAGAAAGGACCGTACAGAACCTACAACATGCGGTCGTGCATTATCCTGCTGAAATGTAGGGTTTGGCAGGTATCAAATGAAGGGGAGAGCCAAGGGTCGTAACACATCTGAAATGTAACGTCCACTGTATAAAGTGCCATTAGTGCGAACAAGAGGTGACCGAGACGTGTAACCAATGGCACCCCATACCATCACGCCGGGTGATACGACAGAATGGCGATGACGAATACACGCTTCCAATATGCGTTCACCGTGATGTCGCCAAACACGAATGCAACCATCATGATGCTGTAAACAGAACCTGGATTCATCCGAAAAAATGACGTTTTGCCATTCCTGCACCCAGGTTCGCCGTTGAGTGCACCATCGCAGGCGCTCCTGTCTGTGATGCAGCGTCAAGGGTAACCGCAGCCATGGTCTCCGAGCTGATAGTCCATGTTGCTGCAAACGTCGTCAAACTGTTCGCGCAGATGGTTGTTGTCTTGCAGACGTCCCCATCTGTTGACTCAGGATTCGGGACGTGGCTGCACTATCCGTTACAGCCATGCGTATAAGACGCCTGTCATCTCGACTGCTAGTGATACGAGGCCGTTGGGGTCCAGCACGGCGTTCCGTACTACCCTCCTGAACCCACTGATTCTATATTCTGCTAACAGTCATTGGATCTCGACCAACGCGACCAGCAATGTCGCGATACGATAAACCGCAATCGCGTTAGGATACAATACTACCTTTATCAAAAACTCACGTTATTGAACTTTGCACTCCGTATAGTCATTGACGTCATCGATCCATGCATGAGATGGTTGACTACCAGTTCACAAGCTGCCGTGTGACGCTCGCCCACCACGAATAGTCCGTTTAGACGAGAAGGCTCTCGAGTAAAACAGGCTTGAGAGGAAATAACAGTCTTACCTCTAGGCTGCAGCTCGTTGTCACAGTTGCCCGTACTGTTCACTGGTTTCTTCCACGTCTGCCTTGTATAAGGGTACGTCCAGCTCACGCTACGCTGCTGGCGGACAGTCTCTAAACTCTCAATATTCCGGCCACGTGTAGAGTTAGCTATAGCTGTACCTGTGTCATCCAGCTTCTCTACGACTCTTAACACAGTGTGTCAAACGTACAGAACATGTTGTCGAAACCACTACACACACGAACTCCGTCCCCATGTTCCCATGTTGTCCTTTTTATGTTGTCCCGTCACAGTTTAGGCCACGCAGTTTAGTCTGCGCAGTGTCCTCATGGTGCCTTGTATTCTTTTTTTTTTTTTTTTTCGTGGATCTTGGGGAACATTTATTCATGGCTATCAGAGGACAACTTCCACTTACGTGCCAGACAAGAGACGCACAGAAATTCTGAACTAGGCATGCAAGACCTCATTTAAAATAGTTGTGCCACCAATATTACGGCTGGTGTGGCCGAGCAGTTCTAGTCGCTTCAGTCTGGAACCGCGCGAGCGCTACGGTCGCAGGTTCGAATCCTGCCTCGGGCATTGATGTGTGTGATGTCCTTAGGTTAGTTAGGTTTAAGAAGTTTAAATTCTAGGGAACTGAGGTCCTCAGACGTTAAGTCCCATACTGCTCAGAGCCATTTGAACCAATATTACGGTGCCTACTCTTAAATCCTTAACATCGAAATTGCAGTTTTATTCAGTGTCACATGGTCTACCTGAAACAAAGGAAGCTTAATACTGTTCTAATTAAATGTAACAAAGATATTTTCTGTGGTAAAAAATGAAAAGGTAGCACGTTATTTTACCAATGGTTGCAAAGGCTACGCCTAATGTCAGCTGCTAATTTAGGTTACCTATATTACAGGTAGTGGGCGACACAGGTGACGAGCTTGTTAGTGCGAACCTCTCCAGTATGCATTCATATCAGTTCAAATTGACGGCTGTGCAGCTTTAAATAATTCTATGTAAACAAGCTCCACGGCAGTAATAACCAGCCCCTCCTGTTACTTGGTTACAAATGGTGCGTCGTAACAGTTCTCAACACTTCAAAGTTACGTAGCCCATTTTCAGATTGCAGATTTTATTTACAATTGAATAGTTAGTTGCGTGAATAAATATTTAACAGCTATCAGTGTCAATTTCTTATAAACAGCGAAGTTCATACTTTATCTCTTTACGGGGTCTAACACCTACTGTACCGAATTCAGTGAGTTCAACGTGATCATAAAATCACGTCTTCGTGGCAAATATATTTCACATTACAAATAGTCACATTTTAAGAGCTCCTTAATACACTTCTTATTTCTTGATATTGCTTAAACTTTTTACCAGCCATTAGTTTTGTCTCCAGATTAAAGTTTTCTACTAGCACATACCTGCACTTTTGCTGTAGTTAATTGTATAAATAAATTATAGTTCAAATGTTACCGAACCAACTGGTCTTCATGAATAGGAAAACGTTAACGAAATTAAATTACTTCTCTGTTTATTGGCTTTACACCTCTCTCAATGTCCTGATACAGTGAGCAACGGCCCACCCACGATTTCGTAGTTATTGATATCTGAAGCCGAATGTCATCCCCGGCGCTAATTCGTCCTTTGTCCTAACATAGGAGGAATTTTGCTGTATGAGTTTCCACTTTTTAGCTCTTGTATTGTGTTTCTGAGGCGGAGGTGGCGGAAAGATTTAGATATTGATTGTAGGTGTCGGACAACCACCTATAAAGCAAGTGTTCCACGTACAACTAGACCGATGCCATCGCAAGTGGAGTAAAGGCTTAAACTTTAACGATGCCATTAGCTGCTGTTTCCAAACGCTGCAGCCAAACTTCTGGTGGTACCGTTTTGAACATGGCGTCAACTGAAACGCTACGGATGGGCAATAATGTCACCATGGAGCTTTCGGCATTAAAGGCACCGAGGGCTCGATAAGAGGAATAGAAATACAAATGTTGGGTCCAAAAGTAGATTTGGTCACCACATACGCTGATGAATTTGAAGATTCGTTACTTATCGTTACCCAGAATTTGAACTTCGGTGCTTTATGCAATTCAATAAAACTAGATTGATAGGGAAACATCATTCAACGCAAGAAAAGAATTTGGAGATGACATCAAATCAGTGGCAGTCATAAAAGACACACTAACAAAACTAAATTAAATTTTTAGGTGATACATTCAAGGCTTTTGAGATCAAAATTGACGTCAGACAAGAACATGGACTGACCCCACTGCTGTTCAGTCATGTACTCGAATAGGTAATTAGGGAATGGAGGAAACGAACAGAGGGGGTGGAATTTTAAGAACCCACAATTGGAAGAAAAGGGTGTAATCTGAGTTTTGATTTTTTGGCATTTGCAGACGATCTTATCAGCTGAACCACCCAGAGAGGTGGCGCAATGGCTAGCACACTGGACTCGCATTCGGGAGGACGGCGGTTCAAACCCGCTTCCGGCCATCCTGATTTAGGTTTTCCTTGATTTTCCTCCAGGAAAATGTCGGGATGGTTCTTTGAAAGGGCACGGCCGACTTCCTTCGCCGTCCTTCCCTAATCAGATGAGACCGATAACCTCGCTGTCTGGTCTCCTCCCCCCAAACAACCTGACCCAACCCTCCTAGCTGAACCTGTAGAAGATGCAACAATGTAGATAAATATCCTACAAGAGACAACTTCAAAAGCAGGCCAATGTATATCTTTTGAAATAATAGTGCGTAATGACAGATGCGAAGTATGCACCTAAATACATGGAAACTGATTGTGGAATAGTAAAAAAACACTACAAATTTTAAATATCTAGGTGAAATAATACAACCAAATGCTTTGGACAAAGAAGCTAACTTAGCAAGGACAAGGAAACTATCGAAAGACCTGTAGGCCCTATAACAAGAAATCTATTTCATAAATGTAGAACTCCGGCACTACAACATTGTCATTAAACCAGAATGCCTTTATGCTTCAGAATACCATTCGTTAAAAGCAGCTAAGCAAGTAGCTGAAATAGACGGAGGAAAGAAAAATAGTCAGGGAAGTCTTGGGACCAAAATATTCTAGCATAGCACCCCGTCTTCAGGCCACAAGTGGCCCATCAGGACCATCCGACCGCCGTGTCATTCTCAGCTGAGGATGCGGGTAAGAGGAGCGTGTGGTCAGCACACCGCTCTCCCGGTCGTTATCATGGTTTTCTTTGACCGGAGTAGCTACTATTCGGTCGAGTAGCTCCTCAATTGGCATCACGAGGCTGAGTGCACCCCGAAAAACGGCAACAGCGCATGGCGGCCTGAATGATCACCCATCCACGTGCCAGCCACGCCCGTCAGCTGGTAACTTCGGTGATCTGAGAGGAACCGGTATATCCACTGCGACAAGGCCGTTGCCAGACCCAAAATATGAGAATGTGAAATTAAGAAGCAATAAAGAAGTTTACAAAAAATAAAACCAATATCAGACACAATGAGGAAGAGAAGAGGACATAACATGGCTAGATGAAAAGACAATAACTAAAAGAATTTTTAACTTCCTTACAGAAACCCAGAAACATCAATGATATGAATGAAAGAATTTAAAGCAGACCTGAAATAAATGGAATAAATAGGAGAAAGATAAAAGTTCAAACCAAAAGTAAGAAGTTTCAAGGACTTCCAGGAGAAAACAAAAAGCCGGCGCAGTATGAACAGAAGAAAGAACAGAAAAAGTAGGGAAAGAATGAAAAACTTTTGGAAAGAAAGAAAGGAGGAAAGAAAGAAGACGTAAGTTATTTCATGTGGCATTTAGTAGGCCAAACCAATAAAAAGAACTAGAACTTTTCTCTTTAATTCTTCCATTAAGCACACAATAATACAGTTGGCTTTTAGACTTTGACGTCCCAATAGCACCAGCTCTGAGCTGAAGAGAATGGCGCAGGAGATGAAATGGTGGCGGGGAAAAAAATGATGGGGAGTCTGCAAAATGCTGAATAACACTCAGGAAAAAGTACAAAATCGTTGTCTGGATGCAAGCTGACTTTATTATCCCAATATTACGCGTTTTGGACATTACCATCATCAGAAATCCTAGAAGATCTTGTTATCATTTGCACATAGATACAAAAGGTACATGTTGTAATAGTAACAATCATATTACACATATGTGCCTTTGGTATTTACATGCAACATGATGTTCCTGGATATCTGGTGATGGCAATGTCCGAAACGCGTAATACTGGAATAATAAAGTCAGCTTGCATCCTGTCAATGACTTTTGCCATTTTCTTCAGCGACCTATTCAGCATTTTGCAGACTGTACATATTTTTCTGCATGGCCACATACCTCATTTCTGACTTCATGTCGCAGCTATGATATTATTATGCTTTTAACCTCCAGAAAGTTCTCTTGTAACTATAACCAGCAGATCCTGAAGTGGATCTGTGACAAGATCATGGTGTCATAATCAAAATCTGAATATACTACCGGCTCTGAATATTGATATCCTTATAACTGTTGATTTTTAAATTTATACAATTCTCAAATAAGCTGAGCTGATGGTAAAATACAAACGAACTTCTTTTAATAAATAATCAGTTGTACTTATTTACGTACAACGTAAATGTGATGCAAACAAGTTTTATCCACATTACGCGGCATAAAACTCGTATGCGTTAGAACATAAATTTGTTATTAGGTGGTCGTAAGAGGAAGTACGTCACTTGTCAGCAGACTCGCAAATAAAATGTAGTAAGACAATATCAGGACCTTGTTAACGTATATTTGTGAATAATTAAGTTTGTAGCTCTAGTTGTTATAAAATGATAATATCACCAGTTTTGTCTTTTCATTGCTATCAACAGATGTGAAATAATTATCACACCATCGGTAAATGAAATACAACAAGCAATAGAGAATTTTCAAAATAACAAAGGTATGAGATGAAAGCCAGATGTACGCAGAGCTATTAAAAATGGAGGACCACAACGGAAATTAGAACTAAGATCTTTAATATAAACTGTTTGTAAGACAGAAATCGTATCGTCAGACTGGAAAACCGCAATTAGATGCCCCGCGTTTAAGAATAACTGTGCGATAACTAAAAAGGAATTGCTTTACTGCATGTCACTTATAAAATCATATCGATCGGCCTATTACACAGGCCGATTCCTACAATTGAAGAACTAATTTGGGACTATTAATGCAGTTTCCGCAGAAACAAGTCCACATTGTATCATTTATTCAGCCTTAGACAAATAACTGAGAAGGCGTGAGAATTCAATCTAGATGCCCACAGATTATTTCTAGATTTCAAAAAGATCCGTGGTAGCATACACCAATGGACAGAATTAGAAATCCCCTCAAAGTTAATCAGATTTATGTGTTTAGATGAAACTTTACACTAGTAGAAGAAACTGAAAATTTTAAGATGGACTGAGACAAGGGGACGCCATTTCAATCCTTTTGTTTAATCTCGTGTCAGAGAATATCGGTAGATAATTGACAAAAACTAATCCACAAGAGACCCAGCTACGGGAGTAAATATACGAGACTTACCTACGCAAATGATGTAGTGTTGACAAGTAGTTCCACAACTGAACTACTCAGAACGACGCAAATAAATTACAACAGCGCTGATAAAGTAGGATTGCATGTTAATGAAAAAACAGAGAATATTTTGTCATAAGTAGGAAAATCCAAAGTGATGCGCCTTGGCGATAGATGGGTTCACTCTCAAGACAGTTAACCATATCGAGTACTTAGGGAGCATTTTTAGTAACTACAATATAACCGATACAGGAACAGAAGCCCGTTTAGCAACAGCGAATAAAACATTTTTTTTTTACTTTTATCGATATCTGAAGAGAACGATCATTTTGTAATAACTGCAAAATTCGCTTGAATCAATCGATTATTCTACCGGTGCGAAACATTATATTTAGAATGAAAGATGAAGAAAAGTTGTTAACATTCGAAAGAAAAATGCCAAAGAAAATTTTTTGACATGTATGTGATACAAATAACATGGAAAGAAGATAAGGGTTGGCTCCTACGAGCATACGGAAGGAGTAGACACGGAGAGGCCACTTTCACCAACAATTCAAAAAATGTGTGTGAAATCTTATGGGACTTAACTGCTAAGGTCATCAGTCCCTAAGCTTACACACTACTTAACCTAAATTATCCTAAGGACAAACACAAACACCCATGCCCGAGGGAGGACTCGAACCTCCGCCGGGACCAGCCGCACCAACAGTTGCCGTCATATATACGGATCATTTTGAGGAGGCAGTCCTGGAATTAGCCCAATGGAAACCAACCTGTTTTTCCCTGTATATAGATGATACTTTCGCTATATAGCCACAAAGAAAAGAAGAATGACTTTCTCACACATCTCAGTTCCAGACAGTGGAACCTCAGTTTTGCCATGGAAGTCGAAGTGAATGGAGTGCTCCCCCTTCTGGATGTCCTGGTAAAAAGAACAGCGGGCGGCACGTTGGGCCACAGCGTCTACCGAAAGAAGACGCACATCGACCTATACATACACGCAAGACTGCTGCCACCACCGCCGCAGAGGAACGGAGTGGTTCAAATGGCTCTGAGCACTATGGGACTTAACATCTAAGCTCATCAGTCCCCTAGAACTTAGAACTACTTAAACCTAACTAACCTAAGGACATCACACACATCCATGCCCGAGGCAGGATTCGAACCTGCGACCGTAGCAGTCGCGCGGTTCCGGACTGAAGCGCCTAGAACCGCTCGGCCACCGCGGCCGGCAGAGGAACGGAGTACTCAAAACACTTGTTACATATGGCTCGCACCCTCTCCGACAATGAAAGTCTGAACCAGGAAGCTAAATATCAGAGGATCGCGTTCCGGAAGAAGGGCTACACAGAGTGGTAAATTCAGAGACCCCTACGTCCTACACCCACTGAACAAGCGGCGGAAACAGAAGAGGAACCTTAAGAAGACACCGCCATTGCTTTTATTCCTTTTTGTGGCGTATTATCCGGAATGATAGGACGAATACTTCGGAAACAAGAAATGAAGACAGTGTTCCACTCACCAGTTGCAACACGCGCTGTGCTTGGTAGTGTCAAAGAGGACCTCAGTCTATGGAAACCTGGGGTGTACCAGATAACCTTGCAATGCGGCAAGGCATAGTCATATATAGGTCAGACGGTGTGTATTGTAGAGAACACCAATGGCATAACGGACTGCAGTAGCCCAACAGCTGAGCAGTCGCAGAATTCAGAAAGGTTCTGACTCAGGCGTCTAACGTCTGGGTCTCTGTCATTCAAGAATCTATCGAGAGTAATGGAACCGCTGATGTATCGTTATAGTGGCTACATCCTTAGTAAGATCTGGGAACCTGCACTTAGTCTGATTAACCCAGGAACGCTAATGACACGTAATAGGCACGGACAGAGGCACGTCACAAGCATTACTTCCATAACCGTCCGCACTGTATATTTGGGTCGCACTAAGCGATTCAGGCATCCAGTAAGGAAGTAGAATTCAGAGGGAACAGACGCGGCTGACCGTTAGAGTGGCAACAATGGAGTCGAAAGGCAAGTTCAAATGGTTCAAATGGCTCTAAGCACTATGAGACTTAACGTCTAAAGTCATCAGTCCCCTAGAACTTAGAACTACTTAAACCTAACTAACCTAAGGACATCACACAAATCCATGCCCGAGGCAGGATTCGAACCTGCGACCGTAGCGGTCGCGCGGTTCCAGACTGTAGCGCCTAGAACCGCTCGGCCACTCCGGTCGGCAAAGGGAAGTTCACAACGTCAAATTTACCTACGGTTAGTGTCGTAGAAAATCTGTCTGCATAAGGAATACCTATTGTTAATGTCAAAGGATCTTAAGAATTACAGTCATTGCTTGAGTGTTTCAGATGATCGAACTGCATCAACAGCACGCACATTCCTGGCGCAGCCAACGACAGTCTGTGTCAAATCTGAGCATGGGGCTAAAGAATGTAATTCAGAGCAGTATTACAAACGAAAGTGTAAGAACAGCAAGGACCTGTTCGAAACATGCCTCGGGAAAGTAGTGTTATTACTGCCTCTACACGCTTAAGAACAGATCACTGTGCAGCTTATAACAAGCCAATATGCGACGAACATCAGAAAAAGATGTGTTTATTGACCATAATGCTGCCCCGTCTATCTTCATAAATACAAACTGTGATTTCCATTATAAAGTCAAGTCATTTTATATCTAAATGTAATTTTCACATAATATGTTCCTCATTTTCATATAACAATGTAAACATACGTATCACTGTTGTGCATTATTTGTAACCCGCTTCTCTACGATACGCATTTTTGTATTAAAGGATTCAAACTAGTAATAAACTTTTAATTAGAATAAATATTGTAGTTGTGATCATCAGTCCGTGACTAGTTTGATGCAGCTCTCCAAATTTTTGTCCCCCCACGCTTCCCTCCAGTACTAAATTGGTGATCCCTTGATGTCTCATACTGTGTCCCATCAACCGATCCTTCCTTCTAGTCAGGTTCTCCACAAATTTCTCCCCAATTCTATGCAGTACGTGCCCATTAGTTATATGATCTACCCATCTAATCTTTAGTACTCCTCTGTAGCACCACATTTCAAAAACTTCTATTCCCTTCTTATCTAAACTGTTTACCGTCCATATTTGACTTCCATACATGGCTAAACCTCATACAAATGCTTTCACAAAAGACTTCGTAGCACTTAAATCTATATTCGATGTTAAGAAAGTTTCTCTTCTTCAGAAACGCTTCTCTTGCCACTGCCAGTCTACATTTTATATCCTATCTACTTAGGCCATCATCAGTTACTTTGCTGCCCAAATAACTAAATTCATCCAGTACTTAGTGTCTCGTTTGCTACTCTAATTGGTTCAAATGGCTCTGAGTACTATGGGACTCAACTGCTGAGGTCATTAGTCCCCTAGAACTTAGAACTAGTTAAACCTAACTAACCTAAGGACATCACAAACATCCATGCCCGAGGCAGGATTCGAACCTGCGACCGTAGCGGTCTTGCGGGTCCAGACTGCAGCGCCTTTAACCGCACGGCCACTTCGGCCGGCGGCTAATCTAATTTCCTCACCATCACCTGATATTCGACTGCATTGCATTATCCTTGTTTTGTTCTTATTAATGGTCATCGTATATCCTCCTTTTAAAACATTGTCCATTCTGTTCAAGTGGTCCCCCAAATCCTTTGCTGACAGAATTACAATGTAATTGGCAAACCCCAAATTTTTCTTTGGTTTCCGTTACTGTTTACTCAAAGTACAGATTGAATAACCCTGGCGATAGGCTACAATTCAGTCTCACTCCCTCCTCAACCATTGCTTCCCTTTCATGCTGCTCGACTATTATAACTGACGTCTGGTTTCTGTACAAGTTTTAAATAGCTTTTGGCTCTCTGTATTTTACCTCTACTACCTTCATAATTTCGAAGAGAGTATTCAAGTCAACATTGTCAAAAACTTTCTGTAAGTGTACAAGTGCTATAAATATAAGTTTGCCTTTTCTTAACATATCTTGTAAGGTAAGTCGTAGGGTTACTATTACACTACTGGCCATTAAAATTGCTACGACACGAAGATGACGTGCTACAGACGCGGAATTTAACCGACAGGAAGAAGATGCTGTGATATGCAAATGATTAGCTTTTCAGATCATTCACACAAGATTGGCGCCGGGCGACACCTACAACGTGCTGACATGAGGAAAGTTTCCAACCGATTTCTCATACACTAACAGCAGTTGACCGGCGTTACCTGGTGAAACGTTGTTGTGATACCCCGAGGAAAGTGGAGAAATGCGTACCATCAAGTTCCCGACTTTGATAAAGGTCGGATTGTAGCCTATCGCGAAGGCAATTTATCGTGCCGGCCGGTGTGGCCGTGCGGTTAAAGGCGCTTCAGTCTGGAACCGCGTGACCGCTACGGTCGCAGGTTCGAATCCTGCCTCGGGCATGGATGTGTGTGATGTCCTTAGGCTAGTTAGGTTTAATTAGTTCTAAGTTCTAGGCGACTGATGACCTCAGAAGTTAAGTCGCATAGTCCTCAGAGCCATTTGAGCAGTTTATCGTATCGCGAGATTGCTGCTCGCGTCGGTTGAGATCCAATGACTGTTAGCAGAATATGGAATCAGTGGGCTCAGGAGGGTAATACGGAACGCCATGCTGGATCCCAACGCCCTCGTATCACTAGCAGTCGAGATGACAGGCATCTTATCCGCATGGCTGCAACGGATCGTGCAGCCACGTCTCGATCCCTGAGTCAACAGATGGGGACGTTTGCAAGACAACAACCATCTGCACGAACAGTTCGACGACGTTTGCAGCAGCATGGACTATCAGCTCGGAGACCATAGCTGCGGTTACCCGTGTCGCTGCGTCACAGACAGGTGCGCCTGCGATGGTGTACTCAACGACGAACCTGGGTGCAGTAATGGCAAAACGTCATTTTTTTCGGATGAATCCAGGTTCTGTTTACAGCATCATGATGGTCGCATCCGTGTTTGGCGACATCGCGGTGAACGCACATTGGAAGAGCGTAATTGTCATCGCCATACTGGCGTATCACCCGGCTTGATGGTATGAGGTGCCATTGGTTGCACGTCTCGGTCACCTCTTGTTCGCATTGACGGCAGTTTGAACAGTATTACGACCCGTGGCTCTACCTTTCATTTGATCCCTGCGAAACCCTACATTTCAGCAGGATAATGCGTGACCGCATGTTGCAGGTCCTGTACAGGCCTTCCTGGATACAGAAAATGTTCAACTGCTGCCCTGGCCAGTACATTCTTCAGATCTCTCACCAACTGAAAACGTCTGGTCAATGGTGGCCGAGCAACTGGCTCGTCACAATACGCCAGTCACTACTCTTGATGAACAGTGGTATCGTGTTGAAGCTGCATGGGCAGCTGTATGTGTACACGCCATCCAAGCTCTGTTTGACTCATTGCCCAGGCGTATCAAGGCCTTTATTACGGCCAGAGGTGGTTGTATCTATGCACCCAAATTGCGTGGAAATGTAATCGCATGTCAGTTCTAGTATAATATATTTGTCCAATGAATACCCGTTTATCATCTGCATTTCTTCTTGGTGTAGCAATTTTAATGGCCAGTAGTGTACTTCGCTTATCCCTACATTTCTCTGGAATCCAAACTGCCCTTCCCTGAGGTCGGCTTCTACCAGTTGTTCCACTCTTCTGTAACGACTAAGTGTTAGTGTTTTGCAACTACGACTAATTAAACTGACAGTTCGGTAATATTCACACCTGTCATAAACATACTTCGTTTAAAGATCTGCATGTGCATTTTACGCATCGTTACTACTTATTCTAGGTAAAGAGTTCTAATGTTAAGAAGAGAGAAGAGATATCCCACACCGAATCGAGTTCGGGGGCAAGCGGAGCGACAACAGAGATTCTGCTAGCACGCGTCCCTGGGCGCGAACCGTGGACGGAGCAGCGTGTCGAGGGGAGGAAATGCTAGGCGCAGACAGCTGACAGAGTGGCTGGCCGGAGGGAGGGGAAGACGGGAAAAAAGCTCCGCGCCAGTCCCTATGCAGTCAGTTACTCAGTGCACCTTATGATGTCAACGTTGTCGCTTGCCGAAATATTGCACTCATTGGACACTGACATCCGGCAGTTTACCAGTGAACTATTTCGTCATGAATTTCGCCAGGAGAAGCTGAAGAATCGCAACAGTTTTTTTATTATCACGTAACGTCGCACCCAGCAGAGAGGTAACGACGAAAAATAGGAGATCATCGACAACATAGTACCGCAGAATGGGGCGTATATGTTTCAAATGGCTCTGAGCATTATGGGACTTAACTTCTGAGGTCATCAGTCCCCTAGAACTTAGAACTACTTAAACCTAACTAACCTAAGGACATCACACACATCCATGCTCGAGGCAGGATTCGAACCTGCGACCGTAGCGATCGCGCGGTTCCAGACTGTAGTGCCTAGAACCGCTCGGCCACCTCGGCCGGCAATGAGGCGTATAAAGAATGAGATGTCGCCTGTAATCCATGTACCAAAATTTAGTGCACCTTCACGGAGCCTGCCAAATTGAAAACCGAGTAAACAGCTGTGTTTCAAGGCAAGCAAATACTTTTTGTTTATTTTATTAATTGTGAATTTTAGCTGCTGGGCTTACCTACATCTAAACAGTTACTTGATGTACTGTTAAAATTAGAAATTTATAATGAGCAGTAGCAAGACTGCCTACAGGTTAGTTTGTAGGGAAGGTGGTAGGCTGCCTAGAGGTTAGTTTGTAGGGAGGGTGGTAGGTGTATTTTTAATATTTTGGAAGACGAATGGCGACTTATAAGTATCCATAAAAAAGTTCCAATTGTGACCCTGCTAAAAACTCACGTAATACCGCCCTTTAAATCATTTTCTTGAAAGAAAAACACATGACTATTGGGTATTTTTTGCTTTCCTTGTGAGCTAGGGGGGGGGGGGGAACAGCCCCCGCAAATCCCCCTAGGTATGGGCGCTCCTGAGCAGTAGTAACAGAAAAGACCGACCACACAGGGAAGTAATGAGCGGTTTTCGCGACTGGCTGATAATACATGAGAAAAACGAATTTTTAGATTTTCTTACTGTAAACAATAAAAGCCATTAAACTGTAAAAAATATTCTGTTTAAATAAAGATTGCTTCATCAACTTCTGGAGTTAGTTTTTTGTAAAGATTATCTTTTCTCTTTAAAAAAAATCAAAAACGACCTGTTTCGCATTTATGCATTTTTTTCACTACTGTATGTGATACACCTAATTCGAGTCTGGGGGAACTAAATGGCACACAAAATTGATTTCGCATTTTATAGTTTCGTATCACAACTTGATGATGACGTATCTATTCTTTCGATACTGATCATAATTACTGTGATACGTAATTTACAGACACGCTACAGCATAAAATTTGAAGGGTTTGCTTTGAAAAACTTGGTCGCTGGTTGCCTTACGTTTGATTCATTTTAGTTGATACGTTGCTGTGTATCAAATGTAGCTAACATATAAAACTTGTTTTTAAAGTCGGAAGAAAAGCCTCATCCCACAACATTGTGGAGAAAATAGAAGCTAAAGTATTTTATTTGAGCACGCTGGCGCCGAACGCGCTGCCTGAGCACCCCACGTGCTAGTCCCGCAGCCTGCTGCTTCTCACAGTCGGTCGTGAACAGTTCGTGGAAGCCGCTTCTTAAAAGAGTGATCGCGAGCTATTGTTGTACTACTGCCGGAAGACACTGATGAAGAAGAAGACATTCTACACCGACAGTTACATAAAGGGAATGCTCATATTTAGGACAAAGCTTTACAAAAGTTTCTGTGCGACATTTATCAATCGTCATTTATTAAACGAGTGTGACTCATATTACGTAACATATTAGAGTGAACTTATAGGCTGTATAAATTAAATTTTAATGCAGCTTACTGTCTTCATTTAAAGTAATACCCATGTGTTACTATCAGGTTGAAAACGTAATGTAAATTCCAGATCTGATACAAATAAGGGAACTTTTGTAGTGTCCCTTAATAACTGTTCCAATTGGAAGTGAAGTTGATTTACAGCTCACAGTCTCAGAAAAGAAAAATTAAGAATTAAATTGAAACTGCTGCAAGGAAAAAAAAGATATTTAGGAGACCAAGTAATTCCATTGTCATTTGAAGCTTAATACAGTGACAGTTCACAGCTTTCACGTGTGGACAGTAATAAATTTAAAACAACTAAGTTTTAATTAAAGATTTATCACAATTTCTTTCGTAAAACTTTTCATTTAGACGGTTGGATTAGTCCCTTTCGTAAGAACGTCCAATTCGAGCAATTGCAGTAAGAAGGTACCGTTTCACGTTCACTCGATTTCAGTATGGCGTCGAGCGCAACGCTTCAGTTGATACAAATCGAAGGAGCCGCCCTCTGCTTTCCTTTCGGTATACTCTGTATTCTGTGATAGTACACACATAGGTACACCGCATATGTCGAACAGGTCACCAGCTTTACTCTGTATACATGCAAACAAATATACTTTCACGTACACTTCGCTTTCAGTATTGTCCCAGAATTAAAATAAAAATACTTCAGTCCTCCGATTCTTACCAAGGTTTTTGGGAAGTATCCCTCGGTTCTGAGGCAAATTCTGGAACTAGAAATCCCCTCCTAAAAATTTCCAACTGGCACTCCCTCTGTTCTAATACTAGTTTCTCCAGTATTTGATTGAGACGTCCCTCGCTCTACAATGGGTTATTAGTCGAACAGCCTTCTCTACATCGAAAATGAAAAGTATGCAAGAAAACAAGAGCACCAAGAGGAATGCGGCGGCAGCTGTGTCCGAAACGATGGTTTCTTTCAGTGACAATTAATTTACTATGTGACGTGGCACTGCAGGGATTTTTCTCTCACAGAAGCAATGGAACGGGATGTACTCAGCCTTCTAATGTCAAATGAGGCATTACATGACCTAGTAGTAGCGGCAACATGTCTGCTAATACAATAAAGGCCGGGAGGATGGTGTGCTGAACTTATGGCACTGGCGCGAAATTTGTATGGGCATCATCTTTCAGATTTACTAACAGGCCTACCAACTTTCGTTTGTGTAGCACAACTCCTTCCTGGTGCTGGGAGTTCTTTCTTCTTTTTTTTTTTCGTAGTCGGTGTGTTTCCGACAGGCCAGTTTTGGGCAGTATCTCGTAGTAACCAACCTTAACCGAACTCTGAATTTCACTGTCATACGATAACTGATACCTCTGTTAACACTGGTTACTCTGAAACTGCTACGTATAAGCGATCTGGCGACAGATGACACTGCTCGAAACTAGTCAGTCTGGAATAATAAAAACAGCGGGTAACTCGGAAATAATTCCCATCATCAACGCTTCCACGATGCGATAGAATGGTATTACGACTATAAGCGACGTTGAAATTTTACTTAAGGCTGCTAGGGAGAACATATTGGCAATAAAATTAACTGAACACGAGAGTCCCTCGGGTGGCTCGTAGCGACCGGGAACAGGCGCCCATTCCGGCCACAGAAGCGGCGAATGTCAGTCACATGGAGCACGCTCTAATTGCAGCGTCAACTACTGCTGCTGACGATGACACGGGAATTACGAGGTACCGTCCTGTGAATGGCAGTGCGCGTAGCGAGAGCGCTGTCCCGCGTTACACATTCTCCTTGTTTCACTTAGCAGGGCGCGGTTTTCGGCGTGCGCTGACGTAATGCGTCAGGCGGCATTGCCTTTGCTGCCATCAACAACGTAGCTGGTACATCATTCGGTGTACCAGTGTACTAGACTAAGTCCTGTTGTCCATATCAATGGAAAATTACCGATCGCTTCCATGCGCTGGAGGCTAGTGCGAGGCCGCTCTGAGTATACTGTATATGCGAATAAGGAGGAATCGAAAACTCCAGGACTATCGAAGGGCGCTTTGCTGCAGCCACTAGCTCCGCTTTGCATCGTCATGGGGAGAAGATGCAGTCCTCGGTGTAACCCGCCCACGTCGAACAGCTGAAACAAATGACTTTCCTTGACGTAATAAAGGAAATGCAACGGTGTTGACTACTTGTTCTCCTTGCTACGCGCTTTATAAGCCAAGGACCCTGAGCGACCTGGCCTGAACAATGGGTAAATTTGGCCAAATGAATCTGTTGGCTCATGCTCACTATAAAAATGGACGATGTGTTTCTGATGCGAAACTGCCAAGTTGGCAACGCATCTCCATGTATCCCTGCGGGGCACTGGCCTACGGTTCTGTTACTGCTGATCGATGGTTAAATGTGCTACACTTTTCACGGTTCGTCGCCTTCAGACGAGCTTCTTTTTCTGCGACAATTCCTTATGACGGTGTGTAAAACTGGAGGTAGAGTCTTAGCAAGTTACTCAAAACAGTAGACAGTCTATAGCACTGTAGAAACAGACAGACTGTGCATACTACGAAGCTGCGTAGTCCCTACACTTTAACACATAAATTGCATTCGCTTTAACATTGTAACTGTTTACCGTCGATTTTAAGTTAAGTACCAGCCACGATAAATTCCATACTTATAGGTGGAGGAGCTGTGAGTATTCTGTTTACAGCTTGACATGGTTCTTCCAACTCTCTATCATCATTTACCTCAGGGGCAAAAGAGTTAACTTAGGCCCTATATGTAATGTATTCGCAGTTGTGAATATGGACAAGAATCAGCTTTATAATGAAATGTCGACAGTAAAAATTTGTGCCAGGCCAGGACTCGAACCCGGATTTCCCGTTATACTCGAGCAGGCGGATTAACCAGTTTTGGCTATCCGTGCATGACTCGCGGCCAGACCCAAACTTCCATATGTCATCGTTCGTGCTTCACAACCTGCACTCGTACACGTTATGTAATTCCCGTACAGTGGGAGGACATCTTAATTCAAAGTCATTGCCTGGTATCGTGATATGAATACGATATTGCAGTGGCTGTATTGTTTAGAAATACGATGAAATGTTTCTTCGGACATGCATAAATAGTACTTCTTAAAATTCAGTAACTGCAATATCATATTTATGTGTCGATACCAGGTAGCGACTTTCAGTTAGAATGTCGTCCCCCTGCACGGAAATCAGGTTATGCGTATGAGTGCATGTTGTGACGCATGAACGACGACGTGTGGAAGTCTGGGTCTGGCCATGACTAGTGCACGGAGAGCCAACATTGGTTAAGACAACGGCTCGCGTATAACGGGAAATCTGGGTTCGAGTCCTGATCGAGTACAAATTTTCATTGTCGTCATTCACTTATACAGCTGATGGTTGCCCATATTCGCAACTGCGAATACATTTCGTGTATTTCATAACGGCTGTAGTTGCCACACTGCCTGTTCCTTCGGGCATGCATGCATGTCAGAAAGAACATTGCGTAGTACTTTTTAACAACACAGGCACTGCAATATTGTACGTGCGCCACGACTGAAGTAATTTCTGGATCCGTCCATAACTCTTTATCCACGATTATATGTTGAGTTCTCCCTTCTAGGAAAAACGCGATTCAGGAAAAATTTCACTCCATATGATACCGAAGAAATCACGAGTCTTTAATAAATTGTGGAAATAAATTTTGTATTTTTACGCCGTAGTTTCCTCCTAACACCTCTTGAATCAAATGCACGTCAAGAAAGTTTATTTAATTTTGTACTAAGAGCCATACTGCTCCTCCTCTAAGGTAACTACAGAAGACAGATTTTAGACGAATTGTCGCAGCGTCCATAACAGTCAAGGCCTATCCACATGAATGTCAAACACAAAGACTTGTAGAGTTCTTGTGTTATTAAAATAGTGGGCTGGACCAGGATTCGATCCTGGACATCTAATCATGGTGGGCTTTTTACTATTTCGTGGTTGAAGTACGCTATGACAAAAATGTCTTGACGATCAGGTACGATATCTTGGCCTTAACGTTATTAATTTAATGGAATATTAACTAAAAAAGAAGAAGCAAATGCGCCAGAACACTATAAGAAAAGTGTCTGAGTATTCTATTGATGATCTGCACAAATCTGCTATTAGGCAGCTGTTTCTGTGTGCGAAACTGTCTGCAAGCACGTCCGCTCTTTTCTTTTCACATGAGGTTGGACTTAAAGTATAACAACGAAGCATTCATAAAAATGTTATTCTGTTAGATTTCATTTCAAAACATGCTATTTGCAAACGGCAGGATTAGTGGCACTTTTGTTACGGGAAAAACGAAGATCAAGAATACAAAAGGCTTGTGGTTTTAGTTAGACGAGACAAGGAGAAACATATTACAAGTTGAGTGAACGCTGGCTACACGATTGCGTACTACGTTGTTTTCAAATAAAAGTGACAGTTTGTAATTGTTCTATGTTCTGCTAGTTTGCCCTTCTTAATTTCAGTTTCGCACACAGTTAAATTAGAGTTTCCGATACAAAAAGAAAAGTAAAAAAGTCTTAGACTTTCACTACAGCTCATTTAGATAACTAGAAGTAAGCGTGGGATCGTGTTTGAAAAATATATGATGATTACTGAATGACATGTACTTTCTTTTATCCGTGGCGGTGAAGTACAACTTCAGGTATTAATTCACACATCAAAAAAAGTTTTGCTTCACCCCGGTTCCCAGAACTCCAGAAGATAGACGTTGGCCGTGGATACTGTATCACAGACACACTCCCTTTGACTGTCCAGAGATGTCACAAAACCCACCGGCTGGCCGGAGTGGCCGTGCGGTTCCAGGCGCTACAGTCTAGAACCGAGCGACCGCTACGGCCGCAGGTTCGAATCCTGCCTCGGGCATGGATGTGTGTGATGTCCTTAGGTTAGTTAGGTTTAATTAGTTCTGAGTTCTAGGCGACTGTTGACCTCACAAGTTAAGTGGCATAGTGCTCAGAGCCATTTGTGAACTAAATCCGTCCAAAGATGTAAACAACCATACATGAGCTGCGCCTATTAGACGGAGAGGGTCCGAAGGCCTATCACTTTCAGTCATTCCACCAGGAACGAGCTACACACCTCGTGTTGCCTGTAGTTCAACCATGCCTAGACGTTCAATACCGCGGTTCAATAGCGTCCGCATTGTTACTTTGTGCCAGGAAGGACTCTCAACAATGGAAATGTCCAGGCGTCTCGGAGTGAACCAAAGCGGTGTTATTCGGACATGGAGGAGATACAGAGAGATCTGTCGATGTCATTCCTCGCTCAGGCCCAAGGGCTATTACTGCAGTGGATGACCGCTACCTACGGATTATGGCTCGGAGGAATCCTGACAGCAACGCCACCATGTTGAATACCGCGGTTCAATAGCGTCCGCATTGTTACTTTGTGCCAGGAAGGACTCTCAACAATGGAAATGTCCAGGCGTCTCGGAGTGAACCAAAGCGGTGTTATTCGGACATGGAGGAGATACAGAGAGATCTGTCGATGTCATTCATCGCTCAGGCCCAAGGGCTATTACTGCAGTGGATGACCGCTACCTACGGATTATGGCTCGGAGGAATCCTGACAGCAACGCCACCATGTTGAATAACGCTTTTCGTACGGGCCACAGGACGTCGTGTTACGACTCAAACTGTGCGCAATGGCTGCATGATTCGCAACTTCACTCCCGACCTCCATGGCGAGGTCCACCTTTGCAGCCGCGACACCATGCAGCGCGGTACAGATGGGCCCAGCGACACGCCAAATGGACCGCTCGGGATTGGTATCACGTTCTCTTCAGCGATGAGGGTCGCATATGTCTTCAACAAGACAATCGTCGGAGACGTGTTTGGAGGCAACCCGGTCAGGCTAAACGCCTTAGACATATGTCCAGCGATGGCAGCAAGATGGAGGTTCCCTGCTGTTTTGGGGTGGCATTATGTGGGGCCGACGGACACCGCTGGTGGTCATGGAAGGCGCCGTATCGGCTGTACGATACGTGAATGCCATTCTCCCACCGATAGTGCAACCATATCGGCAGCATATTGGAGAGGCATTCGTCTTCATGGACGACAATTCGCGCTCGCATCGTGCACATCTTGTGAATGACTACCTTCTGGATAACGACATAGCTCGACTAGAGTGGCCAGACTGTTCTCCAGACATGAACCCTATCGAATATGCTTGGGACGAATTAAAAAGGGCTGTTTACGGACGATGTGACCCACCAACCACTCTGAGAGATCTACGCCGAATCGCCACTGAGGAGTGGGACAATCTGGACCAACAGTGCCTTAATGAACTTGTGGATAGTATGCCACGGCGAATACTGGCATGCATCAATGCAAGAGGACCTGCTACTGGGTATTAGAGGTACCGGTGTGTACGGCAATCTAGACTACCACCTCCGAAGGTCTCGCTGCATGGTGGTACAACATGCACTGTGTGGTTTTCGTGAGCAATAAAAAGGGCGGAAATGATGTTTATGTTGATCTCTATCCCAATTTTCTGTACAGGTTCCGGAACTCTCGGAGCCGGGGTTATGCAAAACTTTTTTTCATGTGTATATATGCTATTAATATATGTCATCGCAACAATTTAATTTTCAATTACTATCCACAACTAGTTGCAACCCCTCATCAACAGATCCTGCAAACGTGCGCTTTTTACTCATGCTTGAGTCATTTCAACAGCTTGTGCTGAGAAAGATCCTAAGGCGTGAAAATAGAGAGTAAACGTAAGTATGGATGAAAGCTTTAACGAAAAAAAACGCCTATTAATGGTATATACGCTTGGGAGCTCTTGTTTAAGTGCTTGAAAAGGCGAGTAAACATCAGTCCTGGTGAAAATTTCAAATATGTGATTAATTTCGAGAACACACAATAAATATTTGAGACCTAACGCAGCATAGTTCTACTGTCAATCCATCGCTAAGTAGTTCACATTTATTTCTTGACACGTTTCAGATACCTATAGAGAGTACTTGATTTCGTTAATCTTGTTGTTGTTGTGGTCTTCAGTCCAGAGATTGGTTTGATGCAGCCCTCCATGCTACTCTATCCTGTGCACGCTTCTTCACCTCCCAATATCTACTGCAACCAACACCCTTCTGAATCTGCTTAGTGTGTTCATTTCTTGCTCTCCCTCTACGATTTTTACCTTCCACGCTGCCCTCCAATACCAAATTGGTGATCGCTTGATGTCTCAGAATATGCCTTTAATGCTTGCTCAATGTACAGATTGAATAACATCGGGAATAGGCTGCAACCCTGTCTCACTCCCTTCCCAATCACTGCTTCCCTTTCATGCCCCTCGACTCTTATTAGTGCCTTCTAGTGGCTATAGAAATTGTAAATAGCCTTTCGCTCCCTTTATTTTACCGCTGCCACCTTCAGAATTTGAAACAGAGTATTCCAGTCAACATTGTCAAAAGCTTTCCCTAAGTCTACAAATGCTAGAAACGTAGGTTTGCCTTTCCTTAATCTATTTTCTAAGATAATTCGCAGGGTCAGTATTGCCTCACTTGTTCCAACATTTCTACAGAATTCAAACTGATCTGCCCCGAGGTCGGCTTCTACCAGTTTTTCCATTCGTCTGTAAAGAATTCGTGTTAATATTTTGCAACGTGGCTTATTAAACAGATATTTCGGTAATTTTCACATCTGTCAACGCCTGCTTTCTTTGGGATTGGAATTGTTATATTCTTCTTGAAGTCTGATGTTAACCTAAAATGGAATAATATAAAAATAATGAATTTTACACTGTAATCATTTCAAATTAATGTAGTAGCTTCATTCAACGCTTTCCCTGGCTTCATAACTCATTTCAGGTAGAGATCTTCAATATTTTCTGGCGCAGTACTTTAGCGGGAGGCATAACATTAAGAAACGATCAGTTTTGGCACTTTATAATATCTCTCGAAATTTAATGTGAATAAAATATTTTCATTGGAGGCGAGGATAGACACAATAACATCATGAACATACGCTATTCTCGAAACATTTCTGAAGAAAAACTCCATGGTTATTATAACTACGTTGTTGTCAGAGAAGAGTACCATAAAACATAAAAAATATGCCTACATATATTTTAAAGTGTCAATACATATAGGTAGTGTATTCCTTCAGTTTCCAGTGGAAGACCAGTATTTAAATGAAATTTCAAATGAAATGCTAACATTACAATAGTGACTGTTTTACTTAAATTCTCTAAGTAATATTAACGCTTTTTTCAGTATACCAGCTCAGGAGTCGTATGCGATATATTCCTGATGACTGGATATTAAGGCCCCCAATATTTTATCAAGTCAGTGTATTGTTTAACTTGTGCCATTGGTTGTTTTCCTACAGTTTGTTATACATTTACAGTAATCGCAACCCAAGAGAGATCTTGCAGACATGCAAGATATAATGTACACCTTCGGTGATATTTTCTCAGTATATGGGCGATAGAGAGATAAAAACAGTCACACAGACTAAAACGGTAATTTCATAGTGGATGTACGGCAGCCATGTCAAGAAGAACGAAGTGAACTGCAGTAGTGTCTGTCACTTAAGTCTTTTAATACTCTCAAAAAGGCTCTTTGGCAATAAACCTTCGTGACGGCACACTGTGACTGTTATCACAACCATGGTTGTGTGCTAAATATCGGCATTACTAAATAGCGAAACTGTTCGTGGTTCATGGTTCATGACTGCAGCTGCAGGTTGCTTTCTAACTACTTCCAGGGCCAAAAAAAAATTCATTTCCAGTGTTTCATGTAATTATTAACAGGACTTAAAAATTAAAACTGCTTTCATAATCGGCTAATTGAGACGTATAATCTTACGTTAAAGGTTTAGCAGGGTAAGACAAGTGTTACGGTTAGAAACTGTGTATACTCGTATGTCTTGAGGCGACGTAGCTCATTGCGCGCAAATTACCCACACTTTATTCATCCAGCATTTGAGAAAGAGAGTACTTAGCGACTTCCAACAAACTTTAACATAATTTCAAATCTTTATAAAACGTTTTCTCGATGACACCTCCTCACAAAATATTTCATGCAGTAAAACTTCAACATTAGGCATGACGCTTTAATTTATTACTTCTGATCTGTTACCAACACGTTTTTCAGATAATATCCACACATACCATTGAATGTATCTGCACAGTTATACCATTTTACCACAGCAGTTCAGGAAATACGATATCATAGACATTCATGCGCATGAAAAACTACCTCTTGCGTAAAATAGAGCGCAAGTTACTCAGGCTACATCTTCATCAAGTGTTTGATAATGAGGGCACTTAGAGGCTTTCAACAAACTTTAAACATAATTTCAGTCTCTTTCTAAACTTTTCTCGCTTGCGTGTTTAACGTCACATATTTAATACATTAACTCATTTATCAGGTAATCAGGCTTTTTATTTGTGATAGTTCGGTTCTTTAAATAACTGAGAGTTCACTAATATTGTTACAATTCTGAAATACTTATAATTTCTGGCTTATGTATCTATGGTCCAAGACAGGGGCAGCCAAGATTTTGGTTGCACGTTTCCCCAACCGCCCCAGCACGCTACCTGAACGAGAAGAGTGGGAAGAGGGGGCAAAACTGCAAATGCGCCACATTTAAATAGCAGTGCAGTCGCACTGCGTACGACTTGGTTTTACATCTCACATTTCTCAACACCATGGATCACAAACAAAACAAATATTTAGTATTATTTAATTACTTCTAGTGCACTGAAGACACGTTATAATTTTTGAGTGGTACAAACTGTCCGTATACGGACAGATGTAGACAATTTCACAGAGTTTCGCACTCAACTTGCCACATAATCGCGATTTATTTAGTGAGCGAAATAAGGTCTTTCACACAAATATGTCTATCGAAATATTGTAGCACTTCTGCAACCTCATCAAGGAGACTTGGAAACTCTACCTGAAGAAAGCAATATAGATGCCTTGGACAGTTTTAAAGTAAAAACATTTGTCATTAAGACTGGAATTACGTTGCAGATCAATCAGTTACTTCTGCATATGTACAGGGACGCCTTCAGCTGGGACAGCAAACAGCTCGGAAACTGATGTAAGACTGACAGAGTCCTCCAAACTCTTATGAAACTATTCTTGTAATTCTTTCAAGGCCACTAAGAATTCTTCAAACCTCGCGTTGCGTTTAACGTCAGTGAGCTTATGGAACTGGACTGTCTTTTTCAAAATGTGTCCCTTCTACAACGCGATTTTGTTATTAAATACACTTGCATCAAATCAGAAAGAAATTATCCTGAAATGCCTTACTGTGGACTGTGTGCAGTCAAGCCCATTTAAAATGTGAAGTCTGCAATCCATCTGGATGTTTTATTTGTCATTCCTTTACTCCTTTTTCCGTCATAAATTCAGGAATAGCCCGGCATGTCCCTTGACTTAATCAAACGTACTTTCCCGTAATATATGAAGTCTCCATACTCTTCGTTCAGGTCCACTGAAAACAGTTGCAAGTGACAATGGGATAATGCGTGCGACTTTAGAAATTTTGCTGGTCATGCGGCCAATTTCTTCACGTGCTCTAGGCATGCATGCTTAGCCGCAAAGAGCTTTTTATGTACAGAACAATGAATCCTCTCCATCGATCCTTGTAATTTTTTTCTTTCGTTGTCAACAACATCTCTAAATTCTTTCTGCATGATGTTGCAACATCATTTCATAGTAAATATGTGGAACCCATCGCTTATACGCATTGAGAATTCTCATCCCTTTTTCTGCTATTTCCATTCATTTTAAAAGATTATGACGATATATTGCCAAGACTCTGAAAAACTCTGAGAGTTGTGCCAACCGAAAAATGCCGCACCGTAATGCTAAATGATTTTCGCGCTATTGCGGCTACTTCTGAGATGGACCAAGCAATGCCGAGTGATAGGCAAGGCCTTGGCCCTCGTGAGGCCCAGACAAGCTGCACGCGTGAAGTTTGGCACGCCGTGGCCAGGCCTGATCTTTGATTTATGGCATTCTGGAAAACAACGGAAATCTAAGAGAGAGGGGGGGGGGGGGGAGAGAGGAACCATACTAGAGTTCATCTCTTGTCCACACAATCGTTTCTTCGCCAGTTTAGCAGCGTTATGAAACGTACTTTAACAGCGGAGACGCTGAAAAACGACAGTACCTGCAGTAGATCAGAGTAGTTACTAGTTGAGTTGAACAGGACTTTATTCAGTTGTAATTCTAGGTGATATCCTCCGAGTTATAGCCTCATATGCAGTATAAGGAGCAAAGAATCTAAAAGTTTTAAATGTGTGTAGGCTTGCATGACCTGAATCAGTTGACATAAAACGTTTCTGGATTTGGTGCTGCGTCATATTGTAAAACAGCAATGACTGGATAAAACCGACATTTCATCTGCCGGTAGCCCCAGAGGAAAATACCTGGCAGACTAGCACTGCAACTTATTGCACAGATGCTAGCGCAGTCTCTTATCATTTAACATGATAGTTACAGAATTCAGCCAGAAGGCACTGAACTTCTGTTTATTATATTTTCTGGAGCTGTATTATTTCTGCGTTAGACGTTATAGGACCTCTCGTTCGGCAACATAGAATTTTCGGTTATAACTTACAGATAAATCGGAAGCCATTTTTCGCTTGCGTTACCTTTTTTTAATTGCAGTTCGAAATAGTTACATAATACTGACTGGTATTTCACAGCAACGCTTTTAATCATGATTAAAGATATCACTCGTGTAGGACATTGGCCTGTGAACATCTGTACAAACCATTCTACATGGCAGTATTGTAGAGACAGGTGCGTTGCACTCCTGTCTTTCTCCCTTTACTGTAAACTTTCAAAAATGAAGCAGTCGCTTCTTGAATACGCGCTCTAGTCACCGTATGAGTATCAACAGACGAAGTCCAATCCTGACACCAAAATAATATCCTTTTTTAACTCATTTTGTTCGTTATTATTCGTTGTATTTGTTCGAGGCGGACGTCCCACGCCCCCCGTTCAATTTGATCGTTGATTCGTTCACTCAATTTTTTATTACAGTGGGCAGCGAACTCGCTGACCGAACACGCTGAGCTACCGTGGCGGCAATCCTTGGTATTACCAAATATCGACGCCGTGTTCTCCGTGAACTGGTACCGAGTAAAGTGATGTAGTGTTTGAGACACTCGACTTGCATTTGGGAGGAAGGAGGTTCAAATCTCCGTCCTCCTATCCGGATTTGGGGTTACGTGGTTTCTCCAACTCGCCTAATACAAGTCCGTGGAAGGCACGCAACAACAGATATGTTGTAGCGTTTAATCTGCGCACAGTCAGTTTTCGTGCGAAAGTCGTCGTTGGCTGGCGTGCGAGGAGTGTGGACGTGTGGTATTCGTGGATAGTTGTCGTTAATGGATCTGGGACTGATATTCGAGACAGAAATTTCGCATTAGCGACGTCGGTAGAATGAACATTTATACACCGCTATTAAAAATAAAGTTTCATTGTGAAAATACGGAAAGAAATCGTGCCACATAGTAGACCGTTTTGTTTGAGGAATTTAGTATAATATATCATTGAACAATAAATAATCACCTTTTATTGTAACTGTGTTTCAGTGTTATGAAATAAAACCTTTTAAGAACCGTATACCTACTAAGCCATTCGGACGAAAGAGAGTAATCTGAATAAAGACAACATTGCCTTAACTATAGATAACGGTCAGTAGCCGAAGCAGTAACCAGAGCCAGTTATAAACTTGTATTGTGCAGTGTGACGAAGGAATATCGTAACGGACCAAGCAGGATGGGTTTGTAGCGAGAGTGGGCTTGTAGTACCTCCAGTTCAAGCTTGTACTCCACCCATAATGATCTACCCCTACATATACACTTCGCAAGCCACTGTGTAGTGCATGGTAGAGTGTACTTCGAAATTGTAGTGAAATGCAGGAAGACCTACAGAGGATAGACGCATGGTGCAGGGATGTCAATTGAGCCTCGACATAAACAAATGTAAACGTATTGCGAATACATAGACACAAAGACCCTTTATTGTATGACTACACGATTGCAGAACAACACTGGAAGCAATTACTTCCATAAAATATCTAGGAGTACGAGTACAGGGTGATTTGAAGAGCAACGACCACGTAAAATTAATCGCAGGTGAGGCAAATGCCAGACTGAGATTCAGTGAAAGGTTCCTCAGGAAGTTTAGTCCATGAACAAAGGAAGTAGCTTACAAAGTACACATTCGACCAACACTTAGATATTGCTAGAGCAGCACGTTTCGCTATAGGATCATTTAGTAAGCACGAAAGAGTCACGGAAATGCTCAGTCAGCTCCAACAACAGGCGCTGCAAGAATGGCGTTGCGTATCACAGCATGATCTGCTGTTAAAATTCCGGGAGTATAATTTCCTAGAATAGTCAACCAACATATTGCTAACTCCTACGTACACCTCGCGAAAAGACCGTGAAGACAAAACTAGAGACATTCGAGTCCACAAGGAGGCTTTTCAGCAATCTTTCTTCCCGCGAACTGGACGCGATTGGAACAGGAAAAGGATGAAGTGACAATAGTAAAAGTACCCTCCACCAAACACCATAAGGTGGCGTGCAGAGTATAGTGGTAGATGTAGAGGTAGATGTATTTTGCCCTCATGGCCCTTGAGCGAAATGAAAATTGAAGGCAAATTGGTTCAAATGGCTCTGAGCACTATGTGACTTAACATCTGAGGTCACCAGTCGCCTAGAACTTAGAACTACTTAAACCATGCCAACTACCTCTGCAGATGATGAAGAAATAGATGAAATGTATGACGAGATAAAAGAAATTATTCAGGTAGTGAAAGGAGACGAAAATTTAATAGTCATGGGTGACTGGAATTCGTCAGTAGGAAAAGGGAGAGAAGGAAACATAGTAGGTGAATATGGATTGGGGGGAAGGAATGAAAGAGGAAGCCGCCTTGTAGAATTTTGCACAGAGCATAACTTAATCATAGCCAACACTTGGTTCAAGAATCATAAAAGAAGGTTGTATACCTGGAAGAATCCTGGAGATATTAGTAGGTATCAGATAGATTATATAATGGTAAGACAGAGATTTAGGAACCAGGTTTTAAATTGTAAGACATTTCCTGGGGCAGATGTGGATTCTGACCACAATCTATTGGTTATGAACTGCAGATTGAAACTGAAGAAACTGCAAAAAGGTGGGAACTTAAGGAGATGGGACCTGGATAAACTGAAAGAACCAGAGGTTGTAGAGAGTTTCAGGGAGAGCATAAGGGAACAATTGACAGGAATGGGGGAAAGAAATACAGTAGAAGAAGAATGGGTAGCTCTGAGGGATGAAGTAGTGAAGGCAGCAGAGGATCAAGTAGGTAAAAAGACGAGGGCTAATAGAAATCCTTGGGTAACAGAAGAAATATTGAATTTAATTGATGAAAGGAGAAAATACAAAAATGCAGGAAATGAAGCAGGCAAAAAGGAATACAGACGTCTCAAAAATGATATCGACAGGAAGTGCAAAATGGCTAAGCAGGGATGGCTAGAGGACAAATGTAAGGATGTAGAGGCTTGTCTCACTAGGGGTAAGATAGATACTGCCTACAGGAAAATTAAAGAGACCTTTGGAGAGAAGAGAACCACTTGTATGAATATCAAGAGCTCAGATGGCAACCCAATTCTAAGCAAAGAAGGGAAGGCAGAAAGGTGGAAGGAGTATATAGAGGGTTTATACAAGGGCGATGTACTTGAGGACAATATTATGGAAATGGAAGAGGATGTAGATGAAGACGAAATGGGAGATAAGATACTGCGTGAAGAGTTTGACAGAGCACTGAAAGACCTGAGTCGAAACAAGGCCCCGGGAGTAGACAACATTCCTTTTGAACTACTGATGGCCTCGGGAGAGCCAGTCATGACAAAACTCTACCATCTAGTGAGCACGATGTATGAGACAGGCGAAATACCCTCAGACTTCAAGAAGAATATAATAATTCCAATCCCAAAGAAAGCAGGTGTTGACAGATGTGAAAATTACCGAACTATCAGTTTAATAAGTCACAGCTGCAAAATACTAACGCGAATTCCTTACAGACGAATGGAAAAACTGGTAGAAGCCGACCTCGGGGAAGATCAGTTTGGATTCCGTAGAAATGTTGGAACACGTGAGGCAATACTGACCTTACGACTTATCTTAGAAGAAAGATTAAGAAAAGGCAAACCTACGTTTCTAGCATTTGTAGACTTAGAGAAAGCTTTTGACAATGTTAAGTGGAATACTCTCTTTCAAATTCTGAAGGTGGCAGGGGTAAAATACAGGGAGCGAAAGGCTATTTACAGTTTGTACAGAAACCAGGTGGCAGTTATAAGAGTCGAGGGGCATGAAAGGGAAGCAGTGGTTGGGAAAGGAGTAAGACAGGGTTGTAGCCTCTCCCCGATGTTATTCAATCTGTATATTGAGCAAGCAGTAAAGGAAACAAAAGAAAAATTTGGAGTAGGTATTAAAATTCATGGAGAAGAAGTAAAAACTTTGAGGTTCGCCGATGACATTGTAATTCTGTCAGAGACAGCAAAGGACTTGGAAGAGCAGTTGAACGGAATGGACAGTGTCTTGAAAGGAGGATATAAGATGAACATCAACAAAAGCAAAACGAGGATAATGGAATGTAGTCAAATTAAGTCGGGTGATGCTGAGGGAATTAGATTAGGAAATGAGACACTTAAAGTAGTAAAGGAGTTTTGCTATTTAGGGAGTAAAATAACCGATGATGGTCGAAGTAGAGAGGATATAAAATGTAGACTGGCAATGGCAAGGAAAGCGTTTCTCAAGAAGAGGAATTTGTTAACATCGAGTATAGATTTAAGTGTCAGGAAGTCGTTTCTGAAAGTATTTGTATGGAGTGTAGCCATGTATGGAAGTGAAACATGGACGATAACTAGTTTGGACAAGAAGAGAATAGAAGCTTTCGAAATGTGGTGCTACAGAAGAATGCGGAAGATAAGGTGGGTAGATCACGTAACTAATGAGGAGGTATTGAATAGGATTGGGGAGAAGAGAAGTTTGTGGCACAACTTGACTAGAAGAAGGGATCGGTTGGTAGGACATGTTTTGAGGCATCAAGGGATCACAAATTTAGCATTGGAGGGCAGTGTGGAGGGTAAAAATCGTAGAGGGAGACCAAGAGATGAATACACTAAGCAGATTCAGAAGGATGTAGGTTGCAGTAGATACTGGGAGATGAAGAAGCTTGCACAGGATAGAGTAGCATGGAGAGCTGCATCAAACCAGTCTCAGGACTGAAGACCACAACAACAACAACAACCTAAGGACATCACACACATCCATGCCCGAGGCAGGATTCGAACCTGCGACCGTAGCGGTCACTCGGTTCCAGACTGAAGCGCCTAGAACCGCTTGGCCACCGCGGCCGGCAATTGGGAGCACTAGAATCTTTCTGCAATCTATCCTGAATGACCTTAAGTTTTTCATCATGAAACACGGTCGCCTTCTCCCCTTTTCCCCTCCCCTTCCACTCCACTTCCCAAAAATTCTCATCTGAGCTCATGAAGCACTTCCTCAGCAGAGTGGTCGATCAGACTGGTTACAAATCTAGTATCACGTTCTGAATACCTTCGGCGCTTTCCTTTATGTATACATTAGTGTTGGTCGTGTCAAGTGTTGTTACCAGGCCCAGTAGCGTATGTGATCACTGCAAAGGACACGGAGATGACGCGTACTCGCGTGAGACAGCGTTTATCAGCTCCTCGCAAAGCTTGAAAGATACCTGATTCCACGTCTTCATTTGGTCGTTGGTCGAATCGTACAACATCTAGATAATTTAGAAGTGACCGTGGCGCGATGTTGGACTACAGTGAGGTACACAGATTCGTCGGTAAGGTTGTGGTCGCCCATGTCTGATCGCCACAATGGAGGATCGCCATACTGTGCACAAAGAACATCGTTAAACCGTTCACATCTACGCCTACCATCCGAGAACAAGCAGTCGACTCTCTATAACATTCGCTGTCATTGCGCACCATTGGTCGGAAACTACACTATGTGATCAAAACACAGTATATACAGTTCCACACAGTAAATAGAATGACACCATTAATAAATATAGACTTCGAACAGAAAGGTAGAATATTCAAAATTTGTAGGTGTATGCATTGATGAGGAGTTGAACTGGAAAAACACACTGAGGATCTCCTGAAACGTTTGAGTTCAGCTACTTATGCTACAGGGTCATTGCAAATTTTGGCGATATACATCTCAGTAAATTAGCTTACCAAGCCTGTTTTCATTCTATGCTTTCGTATGGCATCATATTCTGGGGTAACTCGTCATTGAGTAAAAGAGTATTCATTGCACAAAAGCGTGTAATCAGAATAATTGCTGGAGCTCATCCAAGATCATCCTGCAGACACTTATTTAAAGAGCCAGAGATCTTCACTGTAGCCTCTCAATATAAAGATTCACTTATGAAATTTGTTATTAATAGTCCGAACGAATTCAAAAGTAAAAGCAGTGTACACGGCTACAAGACTAGTAGAAAGGATGATCTTCACTACTCAAGGTTAAATCTAACTTTGGCTCAGAAGGGGGTAAATTATACTGCCACAAAAGTCTTTGGTCACTTTCCTAATAGCATCAATAGTCTGACAGATAGCCATATAGCATTTAAAAGGAAATTAAAAGAATTTCTTAATGGCAACTCCTTCTAGTCATTAGATGAATTTTTGGATATAGTGAGGTGAGAGAACTTGGATTTTGTGGTATACCGGCTGCTCATAAGCCACACATCACGTCGGTAAATGCCAAACGACGCCTGGCTTGGTCTAACGAGCGTAAACAATGGACGATTGAACAGTGGTAAAACATCGTGTGGAGTAACGAATCACAGCACACAATGTGGCGATCCGATGGCAGGGTTTCGGTATAGCGAATGCCCGGTGTACGTCACCTGCCAGCGTGTGTAGTGCCAATAGTAAAATTCGGAGGCGTTGGTGTTATGGTGTGGTCGTGTATTTCATGGAGGTGGCTTACACCCTTTGTTGTTTAGCGTGCCGCTATCATAGCACGGGCCTACATTGATGTTTTAAGCACCTACTTGCTTCCCACGTCGAAGAGCAATTCGGGGATGACGACTGCATCTTTCAACACGATCGAACACGTGTTCATAATGCACGGGCTGTGGAGGGGGAGGGGTTTTTTACACGACAATATCATCCCTATAATGGACTGGCCTGCAAAGTATCCTGACCTGAATCCTATAGAACACCTTTGCATGTTTTGGAACACCGACTTCGTGCCAGGCCTCACCGACCGACATCAATACCTCTCCCCAGTACAGCATTCCGTGAAGAATGAGCTGCCATTCCCCAAGAAACCTTCCAGCACCTGATTGAACGTATGCCTGTGAGAGTGGAAGCTTTCATCAAGGCTAAGGATGGGAGAACACCATATTGATTACCGGTGGAGGGTGCCACGAACTTGTAAGTCATTTTCAGCCAGGTATCCGAATACATTTGATTACATAGTGTAACATCAGCTTGACCAAGCCTAAGGGCCCGGGTTCGATTCCCGGCTGGGTCGGAGATTTTCTCCGCTCAGGGACTGGGTGTTGTGTGGTCTCATCATCACCATTTCATCCCCATCGACGAGCAAGTCGCCGAAGTGGCGTCAAATCGAAGGACTTGCACCCGGCGAACGGTCTACCCGACGGGAGGCCCTAGTCACACGACATTTTTAATCAGCTTGACCATGAAATTACCAATCCGTGCGTAGGTTGTCGTCCGCACTAAGAAAGAGAGTATCACTTATTACTTGAGAGTATCTCTCATCACATTCAGCGGATGCAACAGCCTCATTATTAAAGAGACTGCTGCTCACACCATCCAACGGTTGGATTACGTTCACGCTAATAATAATAAGTGATCTTATCACACTTTCCTAGGGCAATCATGACACTACCTCTATCTCTGATGGAAATTCGCAGTCCAGGATAACGTACTGACTTCTGTTACTCAAAATGTCGTCGAGCCAGGCGCGTTTCTCCTCCGCTTGCTTGTTGGCTATAGTGTGGTAAAGTGCCGAAGGTTTCCCGGAAACTGGGAGCATGCAATCTGTCTACTGTACACCTCTACATCTACATAGATACTCCGCAAGCCACCGGACGGTGCGTGGCAGAGGATACCCTGTATCACTACTAGTCATTTCCTTTTCTGTTCCACTCACAAACAGAGAGTAGCTAAAAAAATGGTTCAAATGGCTCTGAGCACTATGGGACTTAACATCTGTGGTCATCAGTCCCCTAGAACTTAGAACTACTTAAACCTAACTAACCTAAGGACATCACACACATCCATGCCTGAGGCAGGATTCGAACCTGCGACCGTAGCAGTCGCGCGGTTCCGGACTGAGCGCCTTAACCGCGAGACCATCGCGGCCGGCAGAGAGTAGCTAAACGGCTATCTACATGCCTTCGTATGAGCCCTAATTTCTCATATCTTTGTGGTCCTTACACTTAATGTACGAATCGTTCGGCAGTCAGTTTCAAATGCCGCGTCTCCAAATTTTCTCAGCAGTGTTTCTCGAAAACAAAGTTGCCTTCCCTCCAGATACATCAATTTGAATTACCGAAGCGTCTACGTTAACACTTACGTGTTGTTCGAACCTACGGGTAACAAATCTAGAAGCCCGCCTCTGAATTGCTTCAATGTCTTCCTTCAATTCTACCTGGTACGGATCACAAGCACTCTAACAGTACTCAAAAATATGACACACCAGCTGCCTACACGCGGTCTCCTTTGCAGGTGAAATCTTTTCCAAAATCCTCCCAGTAAACTGAAGTCGACCACTTGCCTTCTCTGTCACAGTTCTTACATGGTCGTTCCAATTCATATCGCTTTGCAACGTACGCCCAGATATTTAAATGACTTGATTGTGTAACGTAAGACACTAGTGATACTGCATCCGAACGCAACAGGTTTGTTCTTCCTACTCTTCCGCATTAACCTACATTTTTCCACATTTACAGTTAGCTGCCATTCATCACACCAACTAGAAATTTGGTCTAAATCGTCTTGTATCTTCCTACAGTCACTCAGCTTCGACACCTTACCGTACACCACAGCATCAGCAGCAAACGAACGAAAATTGCCACCCACCCCGTCCTCCAAATCATTTATGTATAAAGAGAACAACAGCGGTCCTACCGCTCTTCCCTGGGCCACTCTTAACCATACCCTTGTCTTTGATGAACACTCGCCGTCGAGGACAACATGATAGGTTCTATTACGTAAGAGCCACTCACATATCTGTGAACTTATTCCATATTCTCGTACTTTCGTTAACAGCTGCAGTGGGGCACAGTGTCCAGTGCCTGCCGGAAATCTTGAAATACGGCATCCGCCTATTGCCCTTCATCCATATTTCGCAGTATATCATGTGAGAAAAGGGAAAGATGAGTTTAGCACAAGCGATGCTTCCTAAAACCATGCTGATTCGTGGACATAAGCTTCTCAGTCTCAAGTCTGTTAGTCTGCATCCCTGGTTCGTAGGGTATCCCATGCGATAGCGGCGATCTGCGTTTTTCATGAATGCTAATTCCTAAATCCTTGATTGGCGACTCCATGGAGTGTCCTGTGCACCTTGATCAGATAATGGATATACTTGGAAGGAGAGACAGCATTGGTCGTATTTTTTTTTGTTTTATTAACTGCAAAATCGATTTTCGGTCACTTAGTGACCATCCTCAGTGCTATAAAACACAATTTAAATTGGTAGGCACTGGTGTCAACAAGCTTAGAGCGATCACATAATTTTGCAGATACGTTCTTTTGCCCTTCTTGTATACGGGAGCAGCCTGTGCTTTTTCCCAGTCGTGTGGGTGTATTCGCTGCATCGAAGCCTCAGAATCATCACGAGCTAAGAAGCGATGTCAACTTTTAATCTTCCTTCCTTCTGTGTGTCTGTCAGCCTTAGAAGCTCAACTAGAGACGACCATTTAATATCGGCTACCTGAGTCTACATATTATTATATTAAGTAATCGTAACCGATCGCCGTTTCATAAGAAATTACGAGCCCTAATTTTCAGTACCTTTAGTTCATTATGCTTGTCATCTTTCGAAAGTATTTATTTCAGTACTGTGTGTGTAGCATTGTTTTTTGTGCCCGGATATAAATGGTTACAGCAGAATTCTGTCATTAGTTACATGCTGGAATAATAAGCTAGCAGCCTCACATTCACATAATAACCAATCATAAGTTTCCAAAAATTCTTTGAAATCGTAAAGTAAGGAGTGTAACTCTTTGGTCAGAGCTGTTTATGTTAAATTGATGTTATAATATCTTAATTGTTTAGTATTGTAATTGTAATTTCAAATCTCATTATTCCGTGAAGCCGGCCAGTGTGGCCGAGGGGTGCTAGGCGCTACAGTCTGGAACCGCGCGACCGTTACAGTCGCAGGTTCGAATCCTGCCTCGGGCATGGATGTGTGTAATGTCCTTAGGTTAGTTAGGTTTAAGTAATTCTAAGTTCTAGGGGACTGATGACCTCAGAAGTTAAGTCCCATAGTGCTCAGAGCCATTTGAACCATTTTTTTTATTCCGCGAAACTGAAATATATATCTGTATATACTGCACAAAGTGTGGTGATGAATGTTACGCTTGATAACTGAAGATGATTCATGAAATGAGATTTATTGTGAAGTTGCCAACATGTCAAACGTCCTTTTAGAAAGTCTAACGGGGTTTTATCCTGTCAGTGAAAAGCGCTTGCTTGCGGTCGACCATTTTATAACGTTTTATAACGTTTTCGTCCTGTGAACATTACATTAACGTAAAAGCATATCTGTTATATACTACCCAGTTTGACATATAGAACGTTTATTCATAGCCAGAGTTTACAAACAGAAAAAAAGCGTAACTCGCGTCAGTTCGTCGTTTCACGCGTCACAGAATGCCTGTCATTTTGAACCGCTGTTATCAACCTGTTACATGAGCCTCTTTTTGTACGCTGTAATTCAGCGAGAAAGCATATTAGTTTGTGATATATCTGTTAGCTGTAGCACGATACCTACAGATTACCACTGCAGGAGGTAACACAGATTTTTTTACTACACTCATTTTTCAAGCATTCTTATCTTTCCTGTAAGATGACAGCAACGTAAGGATATTATTTATGATGAAAACTGTTCAAAGTCTAGGGGCTAAAACTGCGTGTCTCAGATATAAGAAACAAACGAAAAGAAAATGAGTTACTTCGTGTGGTTTCTCAGGTAACATAGTAGCGAAATCAGATTGACAACAACTGTTACCTCATTACATGACGACATAGTGGGATTAGGTAGATATCTGTTACAAGCTGATTCAGACTCACCAGCTCCTGCCGAGGCAGTTGGACTAATAGTCATTCAAAAATATTTTTAGTCCATTGATGTAGAAACTTAGAAGTTTATAACGGTATTACATATGCTAAAGAAAATATTGTTTGCAGTACTTCTTTAATTCAGCATTTAAAACTATAAGTTTGTAAAGTGTTTGTATGTACCAAAACTACTGATGAAACTTATTCCTATTTTGTTTCATTATACACGTAGCTAAACGCTACAAATGTGACTTAAACTTCAAATAAGATACCACAATCAGCCACGATTTATGCATGAAATCTTGCTTTATATCCAACTGATGATATATTATGTTGTTGATGATGATAATGACGATCTTATTAACGTCGTGATAGTATTTATGGTGGTGATATCTGAAAACTTTGGTAGGAGGCATGACGATATTCCTTCAAAAATTATCTTCAAAAGACACATGTATGCAGACATTTAAATTCAGAGCAATTATACAGTTCAAGGATCACCTGCAAGTATTTTTATCGAGTGTCATGAAATTATTTTCCCCCAAGTATGAACTAATGTTTTTCCACCGGCCAGCTTTCGAGTCACTTTAATATGCTCCTCTTAAGATTTGTATTCGGGAATCTTCTCGTATCCTTTTAAGGACCTATAGATCAACATTAAGAGTTTTGGCGGTGCTGAAAACAACATTTACACAGGGTGTCTGAGGAAGAATGGTCAGTATTCAGTGATATGACAAGAACAATCATCCGAAGCAAAACTGCCTAGTGAAATAGGCTCTAAAATGCGTACCTTAAGGATTGTGAGAACTTGTTCAGTAGAATAGATGTGGTTCACAGCAACGAAGATGGACAAGTGCTCATAGCTCTTCAGGTATGGACTTTAGAATCCATGTTTACTGAATGTTATTTTTCCTTCATTTGATCCGTACTACCATCTATCGAAATATGGAAAGCAGAGAGATTGCACTAGAAGAAATTTTTTTCACAATGTCAAATGGTTCAAATGGCTCTGAGCACTATTGGACTTAACATCTATGGTCATCAGTCCCCTAGAAAATAGAACTACTTAAACCTAACTAACCTAAGGACAGCACACAACACCCAGCCATCACGAGGCAGAGAAAATCCCTGACCCCGCCGGGAATCGAACCCGGGAACCCGGGCGTGGGAAGCGAGAACGCTACCGCACGACCACGAGATGCGGGCTTTTCACAATGTCCACGGTGAAGAAGTGCTCATTGCATTTTAGAGCCCACGCTCACTAGACTTCTATGCTTCGAATCACCGGTCCTGTCACACCCCTCAATATTGTTCACTTCTCCTGTGACACCCTGTATAGATTAAAAAATGCGATAGTCGTGACAATATCGATGCAAGTAAACAGGTGCATACTTTCGTAAATTCCATCCACAAATTACTCTTCTATATGCATTATATTGTGCTTATTTTGGTAAATGTCGCCTGACATAAGCACTCTTCACGAAGAAACTCGAGGAATGTACTGCAATCCGTTCTCAAAAACATTTTTAAATACCCAACACACGAATGTAAATGTTGAGAGGATCGAAAAGTTCATTTAGGTGGAGGAATAAGGTTTTTTAAAGACCATAAATTTAGACATAAACTGCAGTTATTGTGATAATAATGACTCAAGATGACACGATGTCAAAATCGTAGCGTTCAGTTACGTATATAATGAAAAAAGGAATATGTTAAATTAATTGTTTTGCTACTTAACTGTACTAAACTGGAACAATTTATAAATTTATCGCTTGCAATGCTGAATGACCAATGTTTGCTTTACCGCATGTAATATTGTGTTATAAACGCGTAAGTTTAAACATGAGTGGATCAACAATATTTTTGACTAATAATCCAACTGCCTCGGCGAGAGCCATTGAAAGTCTGAATCAGCTTGTAGCAAACACTACCTGATTCCCCTATGTCATCGTACAGTGAGGTTTCAGCTGTAGTTATTCTTCGTTACACGTCTAGCAATCATGATTTCTATTTTTTTTCACTCACGGTATGTAATACATAGCTCAGAAGCAATACTATATTGTCCTACTTACCTGTACCTGTAACGTTTCACGTTAGATACTTTATCCTCCAGTATCTTCGTTAAGAGCTGTTGTCAATCCGGTTTTGCTACTGCAGTATCAGAGGAACCATATGAAGTAGTTCATTTTCTTTTCGTTTGCTTTTTACATGTGATACATGCAATTTTATCCCCTAACGTTCGAATACTTTTCATCATAAATAATGTCCTTACGGTGCTGCCATTTTACATTTAAACATAAAAGCTTAAGAGGAATAATCATAATGGTTGAGAGAACGAGTGTAGCAAAGGATGTGTGTCACCTCCTGCAGTGGTGATCTATAGATATCCTGCCACACGTAACAGATACGTCACAAAGCAGTAGTTCGCTTTCTCGTTGAATTACAGCGTACAAAAACAGGCACAACAAACTAGTTGATAAGAGCGTTTCAAAATGCCAGGTATTCTGTGACCCTTGAAACGAAGAACTGGCACGAATTATGCTATTTTTCTAGTCATAAACTCTGGTCATGAATAAACGTTCTACATGTGAAACTAACTACCATATAACAGCTATACCTTCACGTTTAGTAAAGTTCACAGGACCAAAGCGTTATAAAATGTTAGCAAACAAGTCCAAGTAAGCACTTTTCACTGACGGAATGAAACCGCGTTAGACTTTCTAAAAGGACATCTAACATGCAATTTCACAGTAAATATCATTTCAAGAACTATTTTTAATTATCAAGCGTAACATTCGTCCCGGCATTTTGTGTAGTACATTCTGAAGTCAGTTTAAATTTAAACGTTAAAAGCGTAAGTGAACATTAAGTCTGTCTAAAAACCATTTATTTGTTACATAAATTTTTAGTTTTTTTTAGATGTTATGATAATGATTCATATCTCACGATGATAGTACATTAGAATATTTCCTGTAAATTGTGTTCACAGACGTGATGACACTACACAAGAGCCGCACATTGTTCATCAGCTGGTGTTTGTAAACAACCACCACCTGAATAAAGACCTGGAGCGATTTGAAAGACTCACTTGTGGAAAAATATAAATCGCGAGTGGCTGCTGTTTCTGCTAGCATAATAGCTCATTATAGAGTGACCCGGAGTCCCGTATTATGCGGGATCGTTCCTTATTTAGCTTCAGTGTCCCGTTGTCCCGACAAAGGCATACGGGACGTATATTGCGTCGTTTTTCCCTAACCATCTCGTATATTTTGAAAAAGTGTGTGTTTAAATAAAATGTAGTATAATCAAATGGAGAACAAGTGTGGACATGCCCAAAGAATAAAGAAACCAAACTGAGTGAAGTCTACGATTTTCAACTTCCTTGTCTCACGATAAGCGCTGCAGGAATTTGTAGCTCATTACTGCGTTTTTGCTAGCTATACTTTGCACTAATGCTGCTGCAGAAAGAGTGGTCTCGTCATGCATGACTAACGAACTAACGAAAAAAAGAGGTTTAGTGTCGCAGCCGTTAAGAAAATAGTTATAACAAAGATTCATTTCCAGGATATTTCATGTGTTGATTTTTATAAAATTCCGTTTGAGAACATTAAACTCTTGAATGGCATACATTCTTCTGCAAAATATGACAAAAAAGATTTTTTAAGAAATTATCCACGGAGAAACTTACAGACCAATTGAGAGTGAAATTAAGTAACCTATAATCTTATAAACAGCCGACCAGTTGCAATGGATAAAGAAATTCTTTACCTAGGTTTCGACAAATATAAATTTCTCATCTTCAGAAGGTAACAATTTTACATTAGTAAGGACTAACGTATCATCACCATTTTTACAATTGTCGGCATAGATCCATGTGTCAAAAATAAAATATAGCCCTAGAATTAGGGTTTGTCACGTAAATATAAAATTGCTCACAATCGAGTCGGCAAGATCCATGAGCTATTTTATATTTACGTGACAAACCCTAATTCTAGGGCTATATTTTATTTTTGACACATGGATCTATGCCGACAATTTTAAAAACGGCGATGGTGCATTAGTCCTTACTAATGTAAAATTGCTACCTTCTGAAGAAGACAAATTTATATTTGTCGAAACCTAGGTAAAGAATTCCTTTATCCATTGCAACTGGTAGTCTGTTTATAATTTTATTACGTGAAACCGTTGCTGTTGTGCAGTTATGTTTAAAATATTAACCTATAATCATTTTCTGCCTTAGTTAAAGTCCTCGTTATGTTAAAGTAATGTGTTTACGTGTGACATTAATAAAACGGTATGATATTTACTCGCTCAGTAATGCAAGAGATTTTGATGCATTTTTATTGCGAATTTTAACAACAGTGTACGATGGTCTGTGTAGTTGTCGCATAAACCAACTAGTTTAACACTAATCTACTATGGAGAGAGTATTAATAAAAGTGTCCACAAAATATCGATTCATTTCAACTTTTAATTTGTATTCCACATTCTCATTTTAGAAATCCGATCACCCTACCTTATTAACACTACAGTTGCGATGTCCACCAGCGTCCGGAAGAGATACCATAAATTTAATATTAGCATTTTATTATTTTTCTTCAGCGAATATTCGAAGTTGCGGAGACGACGCGGGAAAAAAGAAGGTGATGAGAGAGGCTGGTTTGCGCACCTGCTCTGTGGTGGGAAGCGGCGGGCTGGACGACCAGCAGCAGCAGCGCGAGCGGCAACAGCAGCGGCAGCGGACGCGCAAGGTGCAGCGGCGCGGAGCGTCGGCGAGCGGGCAGTGTGTTGGCGCCCATGTCGCAGCAGGCCGCATCTCTCGGCGGCTGTCCGCCGCGCGCCACACGCAACAGACAACTGCGGCGACGCCACGCCGAGCCGGAGCAGCCGGCGCCGACGCCGACGCCCCCCGCGGCCGCTGGCAGGCGGCGCGCGCGCGCAAACCCCCTCCCGCGACACCACCTGCTCCCGTCAAGAGCTGCGCAGGTGATCCACGTAAATACAGACGAAGGAAACAGGCGCTGTGCGGGGACGACACCAGTTGTGGCTGAGTTGCGCGGAAAGATTGGTTTAATACGAGGGTGAGTCAAATGAAAACCTTAATTTTTTTTAAATAAAATAAAATAGACTTAGAGAAAGCTTTTGATAATGTTGACTGGAATACTCTCTTTCAAATTCTAAAGGTGGCAGGGGTAAAATACAGGGAGCGAAAGGCTATTTACAATTTGTACAGATACCAGATAACAGTTATAAGAGTCGAGGGGCATGAAAGGGAAGTAGTGGTTGGGAAGGAAGTAAGACAGGGTTGTAGTCTCTCCCCGATGTTATTCAATCTGTATATTGAGCAAGCAGTGAAGGAAACAAAAGAAAACTTCGGAGTAGGTATTAAAATCCATGGAGAAGAAATAAAAACGTTGAGGTTCGCCGATGACATTGTAATTCTGTCAGAGACAGCAAAGGACTTGGAAGAGCAGTTGAACGGAATGGACAATGTCTTGAAAGGATGATATAAGCTGAACATCAGCAAAAGCAAAACGAGGATAATGGAATGTAGTCGAATTAAGTCGGGTGATGCTGAGGGAATTAGATCAGGAAATGAGACACTTAAAGTAGTAAAGGAGTTTTGCTATTTGGGGAGCAAAATGACTGATGATGGTCGAAGTAGAGAGGATATAAAATGCAGACTGGCAATGGCAAGGAAAGCGTTTCTGAAGAAGAGAAATTTGTTAAAATCGAGTATAGATTTAAGTGAACAGGAAGTCATCTCTGAAAGTATTTGTGTGGAGTGTAGCCATGTATGGAAGTGAAACACGGACAAGAAGAGAATAGAAGCTTTTGAAATGTGGTGGTACAGAAGAATGCTGAAGATTAGATGGGTAGATCACATAACAATGAGGAGGTATTGAATAGGATTGGGGAGAAGAGAAGTTTGTGGCACTACTTGACTAGAAGAAGGGATCGGTTGGTAGGACATGTTCTGAGGCATCAAGGGATCACCAATTTAGTATTGGAGGGCAGCGTGGAGGGTAAAAATCGTAGTGGGAGACCGAGAGATGAATACACTAAGATTCAGAAGGATGTAGACTGCAGTAAGTACTGGGAGATGAAGAAGCTTGCACAGGATAGAGTAGCATGGAGAGCTGCATCAAACCAGTCTCAAGACTGAAGACCACAACAACAACAATTATTTATTGTGCTGAAGTGGTACAAAGCTGTATCACTTTTCAACATAAACTCCCCCACGCTGAATGCAAGTCCTCCAGCACTTACAAAGTGCATAAATTCCTTTAGAAAAAAATTATTTTGCTAGTCCGCGCAACCACTCATGCACAGCGTGGCGTACCTCTTCATCAGAACGAAGCTTCTTTCCTCCCATTGCGTCTTTGAGTGGTCCAAACATATGGAAATCACTTGGGGCAAGGTCTGGTGAGCATGGCGGATGAGTAAGATGTTGTGTTGGCAGAAGAGCCAACACCGTGTTACTAGAGGAGGCCGAAATGCACGCGTTTTAGCTCATGCAGGCTGGCGTGAAGAGGAAAGGACTATGCTGACGTTAGGTCTGGAACATGAAAAGGAATTAGAATTCAGAAAGCGGACGTAGCTAGTTTGATACTTAACTTTAATCCATTAATGATGAACGGCGCTCTTTACGGCACATGATTCACAATATTAACTGTTCAAAATACATTCTTGAAGAATATGGCGCCTTGCTAGGTCGTAGCAAAGGACGTAGTTGAAGGCTATGCTAAACTGTCGTCTCGGCAAATGAGAGCGTATGTAGTCAGTGAATCATCGCTAGCAAAGACGGCTGTACAAATGGGGCGAGTGCTAGGGAGTCTCTCTAGACTAGACCTGTCGTGTGGCGGCGCTCGGTCTGCAATCACTGATAGTGGCCACACGCGGGTCCGACGTATACTAACGGACCGCGGCCGATTTAAAGGCTACCACCTAGCAAGTGTGGTGTCTGGCGGTGACACCACAGAAGACACTCAAAATGCAGGTCTGTGAATGTTGCAACTGTTGTAAGGGCAGTGTGGGGCCTTGCATTGTCATGTTGCAAAAGGACACTTGCTGACAACAATCCACGTAGCTTTGATTTGATTGCAGGCCGCAGATATTTTTTTTTTTTTTAGGAGATCTGTGTATGATGCACTGGTGACAGTGGTCCCTCTAGGCATATAATGCTCCAAAATGTCGTCTTTTTCGTCCCAAAAGAGAGTCAGCATAACCTTCCATGCTGATGGTTCTGTTCGAAACTTCTTTGGTTTTGGTGATAGGTATGGCCCCATTCCTTGCTCGCTCTCTTCGTTTCCGGTTGGTGGAAGAAAAAAAATGGTTCAAATGGCTCCGAGCACTATGGGACTTAACTTCTGAGGTCATCAGCCCCCTAGAACTTAGAACTACTTAAACCTAACTAACCTAAGGACATCACACACATCCATACCCGAGGCAGGATTCGAACCTGCGACCGTAGCGGTCGCGCGGTTCCAGACTGTAGCGCCTAGAACCGCTCGGCCACCCCGCCCGGCGGTGGAAGTGAACCCAGGTTTCGTCCCCAGTAACGATTCTTCCAAGGAAGCCGTCACCTTCTCGTTCAAAGCGCCGAAGAAGTTCCTCACAAGCATCAACACGTCGTTCTCTCATTTCAGGAGTCAGCTGCCGTGGCACCCACCTTGCAGACACTTTGTGAAACTGGAGCACATCGTGCACAATGGGGTGTGCTGACCCATGGCTAATCTGTAAACATACTGCAATGTCATTCAGTGTCACTCGGCGGTTTTCCTTCACTATGGCTTCAACTGCTGCAATGTTCTGTCGAGTCACAACTCGTTGTGCTTGATCTGGACGAGGAGCATCTTCCACTGAAGTCACACCATTTGCGAACTTCCTACTCCATTCGTAGACTTGCTGCTGTCACAAACATTCATCAACGTACTGAACCTTCATTCGTCGATGAATTTCAATAGGTTTCACACCTTCACTATGCAAAAACCGAATAACAGAACGCTGTTGTTCCCTAGTGCAAGTCGCAAATGGGGCGGCCTTCTTTATACTGATACTGCGACGGTATGTGCGCATCTGCACTATGCAGCCACCTACAGGCCATTCTGGACGCTGTTCGTAGCACGCTTACCAACTTACAGGATAACGGTGCGAAATTTCGATTTGTTATTACAAATTTAAGGTTTTGATTTGACTCACTCTCGTACACTGAAGAGCCAAAGAAACTGGTACACCTGCCTAATATCGTGTACTGCCCCTACGAGCACGCAGAAGTGCCACAGCATGACATGGCGTGGACTCGACTAATGTCTGAAGTAGTGCTGCAGGCAACTGACACCATGAATCCTGCAGGACTGCCCATAAATCCGTAAGAGTACGGAGGGTTGCAGATCTCTTCTGAACAGCGTGTTGCAAGGCCTCCCAGATATGCTCAATAATGTTTATGTTGGGGGAGTTTGGTGGCCAGCGGAAGTGTTTAAACTCAGAAGAGTGTTCCTGGAGCCACTTTGTAGCTATTCTGGACGTGTGGTGTGTCGCTTTGTCCTGTTGGAATTGCCCAAGTCCGTCAGAATGCACAGTGGACATGAATGGATGCAGTGATCAGACAGGATGCTTACGTACGGTCACGTGTCAGAGTCTCATCTAGATGTACCACGGGTCCCATATTACTCAAACTGTACATGCTCCACACCATTACAGTCTCCACCAACTTGAACAGTCCCCTGCTGACATGCAGGGACTATGCATTCATGAGGTTGTCTCCACACCCGTACACGTCCATCCGCACGATACAATTTGGAACGAAACTCGTCTGACCAGGCAACGTGTTTCCAGGCATCAACAGCCCAATGTCGGCGTTGACGGGTCCAGGCGCGGCGAAACGCTTTGTGTCGTGCAGTCATCAAGGGTACACGAGTGAGCCTTCGGCTCCGAAAGCCCATATCGATGATGTTTCGTTGAATGGTTCGCACGGTGACACTTGTTGAAGGCCCAGTATTGAGATCTGCAGCAATTTGCGGAAGGGTTGCCCTTCTGTCACCTTGAACGATTCTCTTCAGTCGTCGGTGGTCCGTTCTTGCAGGATCTTTTCCGACCGTGATGTCGGAGATTTGATGTTTTACCGGGCTCCTGATTATCGCGGTACACTCGTGAAACGGTCGTATGGGAAAATCTCCACTTCATTGCTACCTCGGAGATGCTGTGTCCCATCGCTCGTGCGCCGACTATAACACCACTTTCAAACTCACTTAAATCTTGATAATCTGATATTGTAGCAGTAGTACCAGATCTAACAACTGCGCCAGACACTTGTTGTCTTATACGGGCGTTGCCGACAGCAACACCGTATTCTACCTCTTTACATACCTCTGTATTTGAATACTCATGCCTATACCAGTTTGGCACTTAAGTGGATTTATGGTGATTTACACTCTAAGACAAAGAAAAACCACGAACCACGAAGGAATTTTTCGGTTGGAACGGAAATCGGCATATCTGATGTACAACTGTAGACAAACAAATGGTTTCAGTTTCAGAAAAATCTTAAGATTTAGCTTCACAAATCGAGCATTGGTTCACCTCTAGCCCCTAGGTAAGCAGTTACTCGGCTTGGCACTGATCGATAGAGTTGTTGAATGTTCTCCTGATGAATATCTCGCCAAATTATGTCCAACTAGCGTGTCAGGTCGTCGAAATCCCGAGCTAGTTGAAGGGCACTCCCCATAACGATTCACACTTTCTCCGTTGGGGATAGATCCGGCGACCTTGCTCCCCAAGGTAGGGCAAGTACGAAGACAAGCACTAGAAACTCAAGCTGAGTGTGGGCGGGTACTATCTTGCTGAAATTTAAGCCCATGATGGCTTGGCATGAATGGCAACAAAACACAGAATGTCGTCAATGTACCGCTGTGCTACAAGGGTACCGCGGATGAGAAACAAAGGGATCTTGCTATAAAATGAAATGGCACCCCAGACCAGCACTCCTTGTTGTCGGGCTGTACGGCGGGCGACAGTCAGGTTGGTATCCCGCAGCTTCGCTGGTCATCGAAACTCAGAACGACGTGGGACTCATCGCTGAAAACAATTCTGCCCCAGTAAATGAAATTACTAGCCGAAGGCTAGTCTGAAGACGCCCAGGACGGTGACAGTATATCAAACCGACTCTCGCCCGCCATACGGTCCGACAACTAGAAGTGATGGTCTGGGGCGCCATTTCTTTTCACAGCAAGACCTCTTTGGTTGTCATCCTTACAGCACAGGGGTACGTCGACGAGGTTCTATCACTCATTCTGTTGCCCTTCATGGCAAGCCGTTCTGCGCTTACATTTCTGCAAGGTAATGTCCGCCCGCACACAGCGAGAGTTTCTACTGCTTGTCCTCATGCTTGAGAAACCCTACCTTGGCCAGCATGGTCGTTGGATCTCCCAAGTGAGAATGTTTGGAGCATTGTGGACAGAGCTCTCCAACCAGCTCGACGTCTGACGCTCTAACGCGCCAATTGGACAGTATTTGACAAGATATTCCTCAGGAGGACTCCCGACAATTCTGTCAGTCAGTGACAAGACGAACAGCTGTCTGCCTAAGGGCCAGAACTGAAGCAACGCGTTACTGGCTTGTTCAGTTGGTGAAGCTCTTTTTCTTGAATAAATCATTCAGTATTTCTAAGTCTGTAATCATTTTTTTGTGTATACGTGTCCCCCACATTCACCGATTCCCGTCCCATTCGGATAATTCCTTCGTGGTGCGTCGTATTTTTCTTTTTCTTAGAGTGTGTTATTTATTTGAATGACGTATACCGTCCACAGTGGTTTAAAGTGATGTTGCACAGGAAAGGTTCGGAGTGGTATGTGGCTTTCGGTTGTGGGGACATTAATATTTACAGACCTCATTATAAGTTATTAATTACACAACCATAAATCATAGGGCGTCGGAATAAATAACACAGAAAAAGACTTCCACTCAAATTCTACAAACGCCAGGTAAGAATATCATTGCCTTATAAAAAGAGATAGGGCATCTATATGCCCTCTTGGCGAGAATTTGATAAACACAATGAATGTTGCCTCACAGTTCATGAGCACATTGAATAAATTAGCAAATCTGTAACTAATTAATATACACTGTAAGAAACACGTTCCCGGAGGCTATTTCTAAAGCAACAAGTATACAGAAATCCCACATAAACTTAAAATGTTTCTCCATTCCAACTTCAACGTAGTAACAATAATAATTTCAAGCATTGCATACAAGACCCACAAAGTCATGCAATATGGAAACGACAAGAAGGGCTCAACAGCTGCAGAAACAGTAGATCACAGGTTAAATAAAGAGTGCTGAAAAATGGCGTCACGAAATTTTAACCCTGGGTAGCTGATGCCAGTAGGAACCAAAATTACTAATTTTGTGTATCGACAGCACCATTTTTAAACTACGGAAATTTGGTGCAACGAGCTCCGACTGGCCGTGGGATTGCCCTTTTACCGTTCGTCGGTTGACGGGCAGCGCTACGGTTGTCGGTTCACAAGTACAAACATCCCTCGCTATGAATGAGATTTTCATTCTGCAGCGGAGTGTGCGCTGATATTAAACTTCCTGGCAGATTAAAACTGTGTGCCGGACCGAGACTCGAACTCGGGACCTTTGCCTTTCGCGGCAAGTTTGGAAGGTAGGAGACGAGGTACTGGCAGAAGTACAGCTGCGAGGACGTGCCGTGAGTCGTGCTTGGGTAGCTCAGTTGGTAGACCACATACCCGCGAAAGGCAAAGGGTTCGAGTCTCGGTCTGGCACACAGTTTTAATCTGACAGGAAGTTTCATCCCTCGCTATCTTCGGCAGGCAAAGCATTCGCGGTCATGCGTTGTCCAGAGCATCCGGCAAAAGGGCAATCCCGCTTTCAATAGGAATGCGTGGTGCCAAATTTCCGTAGTTTAAAAATGGTACGTTGTCGATCTACACAACATTAGTAATTTTGATTCCTACTTGCATTATCTATCCAGGGTTAAAATATCGTGACACAGTTTTTCTCCACTCCGGATAAGAAATAAAACCAAACGAGCTTAGCAACGATATAATAACACACCCAAGGAGGCTAGTTTAAACTTTTGAGCAAAACTTAAGTACGAAAGTAGCTTTTACATGATGCGTTATTGCCCAGTAACATAGTTCGATGAAACTTGGACTATACACAGAAAGAACTGCTACAGTATATTACAGAAGGTAAGTGAAAGAAATATGCAGTGAAACGAACAGAGGTGATACATTTATTCAAAGACCATAATTGTACTGATGTCACAGCTGTTTATGACGGTGCCCTGGAAAGTACAAAAGGTTCTTAATAGGGTGTTTGATCACCACGGACGGCAGTGCATGCTCTTCACTGTGCTCCCATGCTGGCCAGACCTCTAACATTCTGCGTGGTGTCTGTTTGTTCTATTTCGTGTCTCCCTACCACTTTCGCGCAACGACGCTCTGAGTATGTTTTTTAGGGAATTGACTAGTTTGAACCTGGGACCTGTTGCTGGTAAGGAGACGCCAGACCACACATTACATGTAGAGTTCAGAAGGGTTCAGTGAGACTAGCGATGATATAACCAAATACTTAATGATTTCAGCGTAAGCTTCACTGCACTCCCTGTAAAAGAATCTTAATACTAACTAAATTTAGTGGAAGGGGTTCAAGGCTTTCCTATTTTTAGTTAGCTGGTAAAATAACGTCGAAAAAGCAGTTAAGTTTACCATTGGAAATTTTATTCTACTCACAAAACATTGTTTATAAATTGCACTATTGATAAAAGGAAATGTTTTAATACAGGATGGTAAAAAGCAACTGCGTTCAACAAAAATGTGAACGAATATTCCCTGAATGGGTTTCCAAGTTCTACAATGGATCGAAGGATGACCTATGCCGTATCACATCTATAATCTAGGTTTAAATTAAGTTTCACAACAGAGAAAACTATAAAAATGGTCTACAGTGACCCTCAATTATCTTTAATTACTTATGTAACTTGTAAATTACAGTGACTGATGTGGCTTCTCAATAACTATATAACAGAAAAATCATCGCGTTTCAGATTTTTACTTCAAGTGGCAAATGTGAACACCATGAGCTTTAATTGACGATCGACACTAGTATTACGCAAAAAGGGGGTGTAACAGATGAGACTTCTGCAGTTCTGAGTGAAGCTTTATGCGCTGTTATGTGGCATCGCGTGCGTTCATTACCTTGTCGGTGTTCGTCAGGGGGCGGCGGACAGCACAGCTCCGCTCACCTCGCCGTCTCGGAAGCAACTCTCCCCTAACTTCTCCTTACTACAATTTACCGAAGTTGGTTTAAAAAAACTATCTGGCTGTGTTTTCATCTGACCAATCAGGGTCTCAATGTTAACCTTAAGCTCTGCCTACAAAAATTCTGTCTATCGAATGAGAAACGTTATACTTTTCGTGGTGGGGCAATGTTTTTAAAGTTTGCAACGTAACAGAGACGCGAAAAAGTCTCACGCTAAGACTTGCAGCTGGTGTGGTCCTTTTAGTGTTATCGTAAGATCTATACTGTTCTTCTGGAGGGCTCTATCTTTTAACATGGGCTGGGGGGTGGTCCTGACGTAACAGAGACGCGAAAAAGTCTCACGCTAAAACTTGCGGCTGGTGTGGCCCTTTTTGTGTTATCGTAAGATCTATACTGTTCTTCTGGAGGACTCTAGCTTTTAACATGGGCTGGGGGGTGGTCCTAGCGGTTAGCTGGCGACGTGGGTGTCCGTCCCTTATCGTAGGGCCTTCCAGCTTAACACGGTTCTGCTCTCGGCTTCTGTTCTCGTTTCACCCCTCGGAACTGCGTCTGTCTCACGGTGGGAAGGTATGACATGCATTTAGGCATTCTTGTGTTAGTCTGTGGTATTCCATTTGCTCACTCGTTACCCATATTACTTTGGTTAATTTAACGTCACGATTTATTCGGAACTATGTGACATACTACTGGATTTGCTTATCATGTCAGGGTTTTCATGAAAGGTGTTGGATTTGCCTGACACCTTACAGACCTGCTGTACGACCATTGCTGCATGTGGACGCGCTGCGGTTCGTCTCCCTAACAGATCTCACACGTGCACGATGAGATTTAATTCTGTGGGCGGGGGGGGGGGGGGGGGGGCACGCCTGAAAATATGCTCATGGAGAAGGAGTATAGCGCCACAATGACGTTGACGGTTGAGAGTACCGTGTTCAGAGGTCACTACGCCCACACAATTTGTGCCGCCCCCACCCACACACACACACACACACACACATACACACACACACACACACACCACTATACCTTGACCACCAAAACGAACATGTTCGACAATGTCCCTGAGTACATTATCTGTTCCCGCATCTCGCCGTATGGAAGTGCATTCATTATTGTCGAACATGATCGTTTTAGGGGTCCATGTGTTATGCTATGGGGAAGCATAATGTTGCATGGCCACACTGACCTGCAAATCTTTGAACACGCCACACTCACTACTCAGTGCTATTGTGACTCTGTAATTCTTCCCACGCTCCTCTTTTGATGGGTGCATTCGGCCCTGATTTCATTTTTATGGATGATAATGCGCGACACCATCGAACAATGAAGTTGATGGGGCCTTTTGAACGAAAGAATTTTCGGCAAATGTACGGGACTGCCCGTTCGCCGAATTTAAATCCCATCGTGCGCTTGTGGGATGCTTTGGGGGATACGTGCTGTAGCACATCCATATGCACCAACAACCACCCAGCAGATGTTAAGCGCGTTAGTGGAGGGACGCCCTACCACAAGAACTTCTTACCAACCTTGTGGCCAGCAGGGATCAGGGCATACACTGTCATCCTTGGTGATCAACACCCTATTATTTGTCATATCCAGAGGAGCATGATAAATCGCGATAACTTCAGTGTAATGATTGTCTTTGAGTAAAAGTGTCATTTGTGATCCTCTCGCTGCGTATTTGGTACTGTACTGTGCTTTACTATAGTGTAGAAGTTCTTTCCATGTATGGTCGAAGTTTCATCCAGCTACTTACTTAGTAGCAACACATCATGCAGATGCTACTTTCGTCCTTAAGTTTTTCTCACCAGTGCAGAAGAACACAGACTTGTACTTCGAGGTGCAACAACCGGAACTTGCAATTGCACTGCCCCTGAGCCAATCAACACAGAATAACACTGAGTAATGCGCTTGCTGGGGTAGCATTAAACAGAAACATCGCGCAACGCACAACCAGTATTTCCATAAAATACCTCTCTCTCTCTCTCTCTCTCTCTCTCTCTCCCTCGGTGCGCTGATGTGCAAGGACCCACACCACTAACAGAATCCACTTGTGTACAGCCGGTCCAGTCTTCAAATGAACCACGATGCCAGGCACCGCCTGCCCACTTTGTGCAGGACCCGAGTTCGGGCCAGCATGCTGATAACAAGCTGCCACTAGCCACTAACTCAGGTCCTGTCTCCATACAATGCTGTCCTATTGTTGGCCACACAAATTGTTGTGGAACCACCGTAACAGCTTTCCCCTGTTCACTTCTTTCCTCCCCGGCTCTTCATCAAGTGACTGCTCTCTCCAACCGAGCGAGGTGGCGCAATAGTTAGCACACTGAAATCGCGTTCGGGAGAACGACCGTTCAAATTCGCGTCAGACCATCCAGAATTAGTTTTTCCGCGATTTCGCCAAATCTGCTCAAGGCAGATGCCGGGGTGGTTCCTTTGAAAGGACATGGCCTATTTCCTTCCCCTTCTTTCCCCAATAGAAGCTTGTAATCTCGCTCTAATGACCTCGTTATCGACAGAAATCTAAAACTACTCTTCCCTCTTCCTTGTATCCTCCAGTCGCTCTGAAGATAGATACTGGACTGCATTGATGGACCTCCTTACAGCATGCACGGCACCACCAATAGCTCCTGCTGCCGCGCGGCCGTCCCTTCCCGCCATCAGAATCAAGTCCACCGCGCGCAGCCGCCTGCTGTCCACGCCACCCGGTTTCGTGCGGCTCGCTCACTGGTGAATCCAAGACTCGTCCGGTTCGTGTCCCGGTCAGCTTGAAGCTGTCCTCACACGGGACGAGGCAGCTGACACTGACGTGGACAAGGACGGAAAATCCCACCTCACGAGACACACCGGCTGCGCCACATGGGACGTGCCAGTTAACGATTTGCGACTGTAGCTCTCTCCAGCGGCTGCCGACAGCTGCACCTGTCTCACAAATCACCATTTACGAAATGGCGGGGCGTAGCTTTACAAAAACACGTATTTCCTGCCTTGTCCTTATGCTGGTCAAGATGCTCTGTTTTAGTATCCATACATATTATAAAAATGGATGTCCGTTTGACGAACAGGTTTCAGGCGTTATCTGTAGCTGACGATGTCTCTGAACCGGATGCAGTCGTCCACTCTGTTCCAAAGGAAGCTTCTCGGCCCGAAAGGTCTGGGCGTTCACAGAGGGTAGGTATGATGGTGGTTCGGAACTCCAACGTTAGGCTCGTAATGGGGCCTCTTAGGAACATGGCTGCCAAGGAGGGGAAGGAAGCCAGTGTTCACTCCGTGTGGACACCGGGAGTAGTCATTCCGGTTGTCGAAAGGCTGCTTCCGGATGCCATGAAGAGTACAGGGTGCAGCCAGCTGCAGGTGGTGGCTCATGTCAGCACCAATGACATATGTCGCTTTGGATCAGAGAAGATTCTCTCTGATTCAAAATGGTTCAAATGGCTCTGAGCACTATGGGACTTAACATCAGATTTCGAGACAGAGTTTCATCATGGAAATTATTGAAAGCATCTCGCATATTTCAAACTTCTGCAAAACTTTTCCAGTCTTGGGTATTTTGCGTTCTTTTAAATTTGGCATGCTTTTTTCGCTGTTTGTGCAACAGCGATCTGGCCCCTTTAGTGTGCACTTGGGGATCAGTACCATCACTTATTAATTTATGTGGTATATATCTCTCAATTGCTATCGATAATATCTCTCTGAAATCAGTCCACAACTTTTCTACGCTTGCATGATCAGATCGGAAGGAGTGCAGAGTGTCTCTTAAGAAGGCGTTAAGAGCATTTTTATCAGCTTTTTTAAATAGATATACTTTACGTTTCTTTTTGATGGTTGTAGGTGTTACGGTATTCAGCCCAGCAGCAACTATCTTGTGGTCGCAAATCCCTGTATTCGTCACAATACTCACTATTTGTCCACGATTATTTGTTGCTAAAAGGTCAAGTATGCTTTCGCAACCATTTACGCTTCGAGTGAGCTCATAAACTAATCGTTCAAAATAATTTTGTTGAGAAAGCATTCAGTACAATTATGGATGACGTTTTATGCCTGCCACCGGCTTTAAACGTGTAATTTTTCCAGCACATCGAGGGTAGATTAAAGTCACCACCAACTTTAATTGTATGAGTGGGGTACCTATTTGAAACGAGACTCAAGTTTTCTTTGAACTGTTCAGCAACTGTATCTTCTGAGTCGGGGGGGTCGGTACAACGACCCAATTAATAGTTTAGTCCGATTGTCAAGTGCAACCTCTACCCAGTCCGATTGTCAAGTGCAACCTCTACCCATACTATTTCGCAGGAACTATCTACTTCAATTTCACTACAAAGCAAACTACTTCTGACGGCAATAAGTACTCCACCACCAACTGTATTTAATCTATTCTTTCTGAACACCTTTAGATCGTTAGAAAAAATTATGCTGAGTTTATTTCCCACTTTAACCAGCTTTTTGTACCTATAAGTTTCTGAGGTTCATTGTTTATATTAGGGCTTGGAGCTCTGGTTCTTTCCCAACGCAGCTACGACAATTTACAACTACAATATCAATCGTTTCTACAACTACTTTACTGTGTTTTACCTGGACACTTTTAGACGGACGCCCCTTCTGTGGTTCCCTGAGGTTCTCTAACCTAAAAAACCGCCCAGTCCCTTCCACACAGCCCCTGCTACCAGTGTAGTCGCTTCCTGTGTGTAGTGGACTCCTGCCGGAAACCCACCACCCGATGGAGCAAGTCAAGGAATCTGCAGCCTACACGGTCACAGAACCGTCTGAGCCTCTGATTCAAACCCTGCACTCGGCTCTGCACCAAAGGACCACAGTCTGTTCTATCGACGCAGATGGTGCAGATGGTGAGCTCCGCCTTAATCTCGAAAGCGAGACTGGAATTCTTTACCATTTCCGCTAGCCGCCCAAAACCAAAGAGAATCGCCAGCCACTGTGGCCGAGCGGTTCTAGGCATCGACTGCTACGGTCGCAGGTTCGAATCATGCCTCGGGCATGGTTGTGTGTGATGTCCTTACGTCAGTTAGGTTTAAGTAGTTCTAAGTTCTAGGGGACTGATGACCTCAGATGTTAAGTCCCATAGTGTTCAGAGCTATTTGAACCATTTTTGATTCACTCAAAACAATGTATCAGGGAGACAGAATAACGTACCATTTGGAATCCCACAAAAATCATCAACGGGCAAAGTACTTCTCTAGACAATACCAACCTCCACTTTTCCCCCTCCAGCCCACTGAGTCAAAGGAACTGAAAGTGGTACTTAAGCGTCTACTTGTGTCGGTTCCAGTGGTGGAACTGACCCGGGCACTACATGAAAAGACCTCCCGGGTGCAAGGGTTCTTTTTCGGAGTTCTCTCGACAGACGTATGTCTCCGTCTGTCAACCGGGTCTCTATATCTCATCCAACGGTTTCTCACTATATTGCGCAGCGCCTTCAGCTCTTGCAGGTGGCGTCGGAAGACGGTTATTTGTGGGTTTGGTAACACTGTGATGCTTGCGGCCCTCCGATGTGCCTGCTGAACCTTCGTTGTTAAAATTTCTGCTGCTGTGTCGATGTCAGCTGCCATATGCAGAGGTATTGTAGACCTGTCGTTATTGGTGAGGTACGTCTTGAATTGGTCCCAGTTAACTTCCGTTTGTTTGATGGATGGTATCACCAATCCGCCGTGACTGATGATTCCTACGACTGGCAGGTGGTCCGATGATACGTCTTTTGTGACGCATACTAGCTTGTTTAGATCAATCCCTTTCGTAACGCAATGTCGAGGACATCATCTGTTTGCCGATGGAAGTAACTGAACCTGTTATAATGTAGTGATCCGTGCACGACGCAGTTTAGGACCTCATGAAGCTTCAAAAGTGTGAGACCCTTCTGACTATTCTTTCTGGAGTTCCAGGTGGAGCGTTCGCTTTTCAGTCGTGCTCTAGTAGAATTTTTTGGTGTCTTCTCGACTGAGCGGGCGATTTGGGCTGATGTATTATGCCACAAATGTAATATTTCCGAGTGTTGTGTGGATCATTACAGCTGCAGCTTCCAACGTCTGCAGCAGTGGAAATATCTCTCATAATCTAACGTATCGAATTTCGTACGAAAATTTGCTGTACTATCTTCGCTTCGGTCCATTCTATCCATCCGTATGTCTGTATATTACGGAGACGGAAGTCGATTGAATATGTAAGCTCGGTTTGCGTCACCATCGCATAAGTTGTTGCGGTATCGCGTTATAAAGTCGTTTAGTTCTGCTTTTTTAGTACAAATGCCGTTCGTTTTCTATTTAAGGAAGCGAGTGTGTGTCTTTGGCGTTCGTGGATCCATTTAAGGTGGCACAAACACTTTGATTATTCCTACCAGCAAGCTGAAGAAAGATGTGATTTTCTTCTGGAGCGCTGCGAGGAGCATTGCAATGTCCGCCAGAGCTTGTGGAAATGGTTTCGTAATACTCTGCGATGACAGGTGGCTTGTGGCAGCGGGTGTTTATTCCTGCGTACCCGGACGATTATGGAAAACATCAGAGTAGGTTCTTGCTGTGCGTCGGCCTTCAACAGGTGTAGCAGTTGCGCTGGAGGCTGTGCTGTATTGTCGTCGGCGGAGTGCCCTCCCGTCTTGTGGGGTGGTGCCGCTTGCTGTTCAAAAAACAGCTTCGGGCCGGACGGGGTAGGTTGCCGATGATGCAGTGATGTACGGTAAGGTGTGGAAACTGCGTGACTATAGGAAGGTACAAGACGACTTCGACAAAATTTCCAGTTGATATGCCGCGCGGGGTAGCCATGCGGTCTGGGCGTCTTGTCACGGTCCGCGCGGCTCCCCCCCCCCCCCCCCCCCCCCCCGTCGGAGTTTCTCGAGTCCTCCCGGCAAAAAAAAGCAGCTTCGGTTCCGTCGTCTGTACTTGCTTTGGCGTTTTCGGTTTCCTAGCCTTGGTATTTTTCAGAGCCTTTGCAAATAGCCAGATGATCTATCTCACAATCTGGGCATTTTGTCTTTGCTCTGTGTGGCAGTGTGCATTCTTCCGAAGCATGGAAGCCTGCACAGCAGACACGGAATGCTGGCAACGATCAATAATTAGCTTATATCGCTGACACTTGTCGCATTGTTTTGGTCCACCTTTATCGAGGCACGATTCAGTCTGTACCCTCGTATACAGTAGATCTTTTATGCTATAGATCTTGTCGTTTCTTCGATTTGGTAGGGTTCACCACGAAGATTGACGTTGGTACCATGTCACTGGTTGATTCCTTCCTCGGTCAGCAAATGACGCCTCCGAACATTGGACAAGACCTCTGAGGACGACTACGGAAGGAAGAAGAAGAAATACAGGCCTTGATTGCACAGTTCGAAACGGGACCGCTAAGGGACTAACCTACCCTTACCACTCCACGAGAGGTAGCGATCATCAGAAGAACAAACAATTCGACACAGGGAATCGACCACGTAACCAAAGCTGGACTCCTGCACCTACCGCGAAAAGCTCTTCTCCTCCTCACAAGGCTCATAAACAGCTACTTGATGACCACATACTTCCCAACGTCGTGGAAAACAGGGAAGATCATACCAATACAAAAACCGGGAAACGCTCTGGTAGTACCCACGAACCACCAGCCCGTAACGTTAGTTACGGAACGAGTGCTATTGTCTTAGATTGTTTCCAGGGACACGGAATTATACGGCCAGAGCAGTTTCGTTTTCAGTACCGAACACTTACGACATCGATTCAGCTTAAGCTTGTCTGACATCGAAAAGGCTTACGACAAAGTGTGGTGTGATACCCTCATAGCGAAATTATATTATCAGGGTTTCTTACCGGACTGTTGGGAAACGTTCATCGAGGAAAACACGAGAAGCAGGTATCCCACTGGGACCTGTTATCTTACTGCTGCTGTTAAATGTATTTATAAATGACCTTCCAACGATTCCTGCGGTTCATTTGCCAACAATACTGCCTTTGTCACGTCGGCCTGCAAATCGGACCAGCTAATAAACAGAGCTCAGTGCCAAATAGATATCATGAAAGAGTGGGTGCAGTTCAACAAATTAACCATCAGCCCGACGAAGACTGGTGCAGCGCTCCTTACGTCGAATAGAGTACCGGTACGACGTTACCCACTGCTGTGGTCTTCTCCACCAGACATCACGAGGCCTAGAGTATCAGCAACCAAACTGACAGCCTGCAGCCGCGAGTTGCTCGCCTTCGCAGGCACACCGAAACACTACACAACCGACAGGCAATATTGATGAACGGCCACAGCAACAACCACAACAACAACACCACAGCAAAGACACCAGCGGCCACCAGGAGCCACTACAAGCCACATAAACATAAGGACGAGGTCGCTGCAGATCCCGGAACTATTTTCACACGTCAACCACGTGATGGAAAATAGTTCCGAGGTACTCATCCGCCGAAGCGCTATAAAGGCCGGCGCTCGGGCGCACATCGGCATCTCCGGCGGTACTCCGCAAGGATACCGCCCATCGATTGTGCCGTTCCAGCACTAATCGAAGCGCTAGGTTTCAGGTGCCAGGCAGCCAGCAGCAGCCAGCAGCCAGCAGCAGCAGCAGCAGCAGCAGCAGTCCAGCCTGCCAGCCCTCCAGCAGCAGCAGCAGCAGCAGCAGCTGCTGCGGCATTCCTGCCACCCGTCGTCGAGTCAGCGCCAGCAGCGTGGGACTCTGGTCTTCCTTTGTCTTCATCCGTCTTCGTCTTCGTCTGTCCCCAGTTTTTGTCCTTTCTTTTTCGTTCTGTGCGTTTTTGTTTCTCCGTGTCATGTCAGCCCCCACCACCACAGCCATAGTTTATACTTCCCCCTCCGCCGCCACCGCCACCACCACCACCACCATAACATGGTGTGCCCAGTCACACCCCCCTCTTTCCATCCTGCCTCTTCTCACTCTCCCTTCGCCCTCGCTCTTTGTCGCCCCCTGTCCAGCTTCTTCCTCCCGCTGCTCTCCCTCTGATTCTTCCCCCCCCCCCCCAAGCCTGTCACTGCAGCTCCAGTTAGGGTGGTGACCCGTCGGGCCACTGCCCATGCCCAACTCTCCCCATCACCGCCGCCACCGTCGCCGTCGCCGTCGCCTTCACCGTCACCATCTCTGGCGCCGACTGCTGCGTCCACGCCGGGACCTGTCCCTTCCCACCACCTCCCTATAGCTCCCATCCCTCATATCACTACCTGCCCGTCTGCCGCCGTTAAACGCCCTAGTGGCACCACCACCTCCTCCGCTCCCAAAAAGGCCCCGCCCCATACTCCTTCCCCCCCCCCCAGGGTGCCATGGATGTCTCTCCGCCAGGCCCTGCTCCCTCCGCCTCCTCCTCCTCTCCCCCCTCTTTATACAAATACCTATTCTCCCGTCCCGATCCTTCCCTTCTCGAGGCCCAGAATCTCTCCCTCCTCCTCCACCAACACTTCCCTGGTGCCCCCATCTCTCTCCTCACTCTGACGGGATTCCGTTCTCATCTCCTCCCCCAGCCCAACCCTCCATACTGACATCATTTCCCGCCTCCCCATCACCCGTTTTGGCCCCAACACCTCCCTCACCCCTCCTTCTTCTCCATCTCCTACCCGCCAACCCCAACCCCCGCATCGCCCGCCGACCCTCACCGCCATGATCACTCGGCTCAGTCCGTCGATCACGGAGGAGGAGATGTTGGTGGAGCACAAGGCGCATCCCACGCTGGAGGTGCAGGCAGTCTGCCACATTTTCAACTTGGCTGGCCCCACCCGCCTTGTGCGGGTTTTCTCCGAGGACACCCCCTCCATTGACTGTCTCCTCGAGGAGGGTGCCCTCCTCTTCAACCAGCGCTATAAGGTCGACCCCTCCCGTTCCCCACCCTCAATCCCTGCAATGCCAGAGGTGTCTGCACTATAACACACACCCAACAGCCGAGTGCCACGAGGCCCCCACCTGCCGGCATTGTAGGCAAGCACACTTCCTCCGGCAGTGCAATAACCTTCAATTCCCTCCCTCCCGCAATACCTGCAATCTCCCCCATCCCACCTACTCGCAAAAGTGTAAAGCCCGACCCCCTCCGACCACTCCTGAACTCACCGTCCCTGTCCGTCCTCTGGACACCCCCACCCCTCCCAGCAATTCCCTTCACCCACCCTGTACCGCTGAGGACATCATCAAATTCCTCACCATCGTCCTGCAGAATGTTCATCCTTTTCAGCGCCCCCACACCCTCCAACAGATATCCCTCGCTGCCCGTTCCATTTTCCAACTCAAAATGTACGCCACCTACTCCAACAACCAGGCCCATTTCACCTTCTCCCGTCTTGACACCCTCGTCTAAATCCCTGTCATGGCACAACAGCACCGTATCCTTTTCAACAATATCCGCTCCCTTCCCACCAACAAGAACCTCTTCCTGCACACCCTTGCCACCCACCACGTGGATACCTTCCTCCTCAATGGAACCTTCCTCCAACCCCACCACACCGTCCACACTTCGCCCTATCTCCTCCACCGCTCCGATAATCCCCTCCCAATTGCGTGTGGCGGAGTTGCCATTGGTCACCACCGCCAGATCCCCGTTCGGTTCCAGCCTCTCCTCCCCGACCCCACCGAACACCTGATCCTTAGTCTCTTCTTCCCCGGCCTTACCGTTACCTGCACCACCATCTATGTCCACCCTAACGCCCCTATTCCCTTCAACTTCCACTCCCAAGACCGTACCTTCTCCTCCTAGGTGATCGCCGCAGACCTCAACATCCATAGTCATTCCACTGCCCAGTTACGGTGGTTGCATCAGTTCATCTCCTCCCTTCAAGGCGACCTCATCCCGATCCCCCAGCACACCCGTCCCGAATCCAACTCCCGATGTTATCCTCCCCCCCCCCCAACCTCCTTGGCCGCATAACCGTGGATGTCCTGGAGCCTATTGGTAGCGACCGTCTCCCTGTCCTCCTCACCGTTTCAGACGGTCGTCGCCCCTGCCCCGACCCTCGTAATGACCCTCCCCCTAAGTACGTCCATGACTATTCATGTGCCAACTGGAATGCCTACCGGGATACCCTCTCCACCCAGGTCGATAGCCACCCCTTCACCTACCACCACCCCGACGATGTCACCCATGCTGCCTCCTTTCTCCAGCAGACCTTGCCATGGAGACCCACGTGCCTACTGTCGCAATCCACCCCCACCGTCCTACCTTACCCCCACAGGCCGTCCTCCCCCTCCATTAATCCTGCCGTCTCTACCGTGCCTTCCTCCACATGTGTGACCCGGACACACTACGACGCCACCGGCAACTGCAGCGACACATTCGTAATTTGCTCGCGGCTAAGAAACGCCGGGACTGGTGACAGACATGCACCCGTTTAAATACTACCCTACCTATCAACTCGTCCAAGTTCTGGTCAGCCTTCCGTCGCCTTACCGGAACTAAACCCTCCCCCTACTATCCTCTTCTCCATGATGATCACCCTTTCCCTGACACCCTTAGTAAGGCCAATCACTTTGCCTCCTACCTCTCCGATGTATTTTCCTTCCTCGATGATCCCCAGTTCGATTACTCCCTCTCCCGGATGTCCGCGATCGAACTGACACCTCTGTCCCTCCCCTCGCTCCTGGTTTCCAGTACTTGGACAACATTGCACACACGGAACTCAATGCCCCTATCACTACACAGGATCTCATTGCTGCACTCCGTACAAAACGCAACACCGCTCCTGGTCACGATCGTGTCACCTACCATCACCTTCGTGAAGCTCCTGTCTCTTTCCTCTCCACCCTGGCCAGGCTCTACAATGTAGTCCTGTCCACCGGTTACTACCCCGACCTGTGGAAAACCTCCCGTATCCCCATGTTCCTTAAACCTGGCAAATCGCCGTCCACCGTTTCCTCCTACCGTCCCATTAGCCTTACCTCGGTCTTCAGCAAGGTCCTGGAATCTATCCTCACCTGACGCATCCACCAGCATCTCTGCCAGCACCGCCTCCTTCCCGTTACCCAGTGTGGCTTTCGGCCATCCTTCTCTTCCGACGACCTTCTCCTTCACCTCACTCATCTCCTTTCCGACCAGCTTAATTCCCGTCGCTCCGCAATCTTCCTCTCCCTGGACCTCGAACGAGCTTATGACCGCGTATGGCATTCCGGTCTCCTCTTCAAGCTCCAAACCTTTGCCCTTCCCATTAACTACGACCGTCTGATCGGCTCCTTTCTCTCCCGCCGTCCTTCCTATGTCACCATCCATAATACAGACTCCTACACCTTTTTCCCCTCCGCCGGTGTGCCCCAAGGCTCTGTCCTCTCCCCCCTTCTGTACCTTTTGTACACGGCGGACATGCCGCCGCCGTCACCCCCCGTCCACCTTCTCCAGTTTGCCGATGACACCGCCTTCCCTGCCCTTGCCCCCAACCTGCAGCGCTCCCAACACCTTCTCCAATCCCATCTTGACCAGTTCACCGCTTGGTGCAACCCGTGGTTGCTCAAGGTCAGTCCCTCCAAAACCCAGGCGATCATTGTAGGCAAAACCACCCCTTCCTTCCGCCTCCTTGATTTCTATCTCACCATCTATGGCCATCCTATCGCCCTCACTCCCACCCTTAAGTACCTTGGCGTCACCCTCGACCGCCGCCTCTGCTAGAGTCCCCATCCCCAGACAATCCAAGCCAAGGCACGCTCCCGACTCCGTCTCCTCAAGCTCCTTTCCGGCCATACGTGGGGTCTGGACCCCTCCACACCTATAAATCCCTCATCCGCCCTATCCTTTGTTACGCCCATCTGGCTTGGATCTCCGCCCCCCTACCTTTTATAAATCCCTCCAAATCCTTGAACAGCATGCTCTCCGCCTCGCCTATCGCATCTGTCTCCCCTCCCCCACGCGGATCCTGTACGATCTCATCCCCTTCCCCCACCTCCTCCTTTTCCTTGAAAGGATACAGATCCTGTACACCTCCCGTAAACTCGATCCTCCTCACCTGCCAGTCTCCCCCATCCTCTCCCACCCCCGCCTGCTGCCGCACCTGTATTCCCACGTCCCACCCAGTCTCCATCTCTCCACCCTCCTTATCCTCTCCCAAGGTGGCTTCCGCCAGCTCCCCCTCACTGATGATGTCCTCCTCCCTTCCATTTACCCCTCCTATCAACTTTGATCCTCCCCCCACTTCCTGTTTCCTTTCCTTTAATCACCTTCCCTCCCTTCTCTTTCCTTTTTCCCCGTCCCCCTTCCTCCGCCCCTCTTCCCCCGGGCTTCCCCTCCCCCTTCCTCCCTCCCCCACCCTCCCCTGCCCATGGCATCTCTGCTCTCCCCTCTCCCTCTCCCACTCCCCTTCCTCCTCCTCCTCCTCCTCCTCCTCCTCCTCCTCTCTTGGCAGGTCCCCGGACTCGCACACGCTCAGTGAACATTCGCGCGCCGGAGATCATCGCCATCAGTGTCTCGTGTGCATTCGTCTGTGTTTAGTGTTCTTTCGTCGTCACGCCTCCACTGTTCACGTGTGCCGTCGCAGTCGTCCGTGTTATGTGCGCCGTGTCAACAAGTGTTAGTGTTTTTTTCGTCCAGCGTGAACGGCTTCATGTTTATTGTTTTTGTATCTACATTTTTGCCCGCCGTTTTTATTGTATTGTTTGTGTCACCTATATGTCATATTATTGTACCACTTAAGGCTGAAGAGCGGCGTAATATGCTGCTGACAGCCCGCCTTGTATGAGGTACTTAAAATTACAATAAAGAAAAGAAACGCACATCGGCAGTTCATCGACCGCCAGCAGACTTGGATAGCTGCCGCCTCGGCAGCCCAGCTTGGATCTTCTCGCTGATCTCTGGATTAGGCTTGGTATATCGGAGAAGTCTCTGGCGGAGAATAGTAGGACATTATTGCAGTTGTTTTCTATCTTATTCTTTTATGTAGTCGTGATTCGAAGACGGATCACTGCTTTGTGTTGGTGTTATACTTGGAGAATTTGTTTTGGTTAATTGAACAGTCCAATTAATTGTTTCGGACTTTGATCGTTAGTTTCTTCTGCTTACGCAGACATATCACCCACTATGGGTGCCTGAGCAACCAATTCATTCGTCACACTCCAAGTATCTGTGAATCATTCGCGATAAGTCCCTGACCTTCATGATACACAGAAACGATAAAAAGGACACCATGAAGATGGTGTACGCGCTAATACCATTATTTACCAGCACCCATCTCGGCGCCAAGACCAAGTGTCAACTCTACAGCCCATCCAAAACTCCTCTACGGCTGTGCAGCGTGGGGAGTCACATGTGACACCAACATACGTGCACTACTCCAACCATCACAGAACTGAAGCCTAAGGTGGACGCTGGGGGTTCCACGATGGACGAGAACCAGGGAGCTACACGAAAACCTAGAGGAGGAGAAGTAGCTGCGCGAAAAAGTAACGGACTTTGCCACAAAGCTCTTTACCAAAGCGGATCACTTACGAGACGAAATATCCCAGCTCCAGCTGACAGGCACCATGCAACCCACGGGCCTTGGTACACTGGGATCTGCCATCAGCTTATGCATCAATCACCGAAAAGCTTTGAGTACCATGGCTCGTAGAACGAATGAAAGAAATGTTCCTTACGATACCAAATACTCACACTGTAAGGAAAAATGTTATCTAATTAGAGGAACAAAGAACCCAATAAGCGCCCTGTTACCTCACAAAGTATATAGTAAATTTTTAAATAAAGAAGCATAAAATGTGTGTACCTAACACCTACCCAGAATACTCTCCCGAAAAGAGTCAGTCTTGTGGTCCTACTACACCACCACCCCCCCCCCACCCCCCCCACCCCCCCCCCCCCCGCCACCATAAAAAAGATCATGGTAGAGTTCCCTTGAACACGCGATAAAATCTTGGATTAAAAATTTTGAAGAGACCAAGTCTACTCTAAAAGTCAATCAACGACACGACCGAGAAGTGTTCGTACTCCACAGAATATCGAAGCTGTATGCGTTTCAGTCTCACGATACCCGCAGTGTTCAGTTCGTAAGCAATCAGCAGCCAGCAATGTGTCCCGAGGTGTTCGCCGGATTATCCATTTTGATTTAAAATTTCATTCGTACAAGCTGCAGATTGCGTGATAACTGTAGGAGAACGATTACTAATTGCGATTAGAAATCTGTCAGCAAATTGTAAAAAATACAAACGAGGACAATGGATTTTTGGACAAGCTGTGGATGTCCGATGACGTACGTGAATAATCATAATTACCGTTATTGGGCCGACATCAATTCTAATGAAGCTCATGAACGTCCTTTACACGTCAGCAACGTAACAGTAAGGTTTACAGTTCCGTCACACGGGGCCAATGAAGAGTCCCTTCTGATCGGTATGCTGAGAGGATGCAATCTTTTTGGCACGTGGATTGAACAATACCACAACTTCAAGAAATCTTTTTCTCAACAGGACAGTGCGCATCGCACACTGCAAAGCAGTCAATGGCAACTGTGGGAGAATTGTTCCGCAGCCGTGTCGTCTCTGGATTCGCAGCATTCCCTGGTTCCCAAGATGACTGGATTTGTTCGTTTGTGATTTGTTCCTTGCGGAGCTACCTTAAGAGATTGGTCTACGCTGAGTGACCTGAAGCAAAAAATTCAAGACGAAATTCGTGGTATTCCAGGTGAGATGTTGCAGCACTTATTGATGAACTTCAAGAGCACTCTGAAAGAACGCATACATGCGGGAGGACACTATCATCAGAATGTATTTTCAAGTCTTGCTAATTGTCTCAAAAGCAAGTTTTAATGGTTCAGTTGCTGTCAATAAAACTTGTTGTGGATTTTTTCAATTTTTATTGGGTGTTTCCAAAGTTCCCGTTTTCCCTGTCAGCCTGTGTAATACCAACCAGCAATGGACTTCAGCTGAAAGCGACAGATGCAGTTCGTCGCCCAAGTTCTGCTTGTGATGTAAAGAGAGTTCTTGTTACCTATTTTCGCGTTATCGAAACATCTTAGAACTTAGTTTGTGTTTCACGTGGCGAAATGGCTTCTCAAAGTGAACAGAAAGTGAAGTCACGAAACTCGTACAGCTTCAAGCCATAGTTAGCTAACCCGTCCCGTCTAAGGTCGGACTGAGACCTGCTGGCCAGCCCAGGTGGTCCCCAGTGCGACCCTGGTTGCGCTGTCTGCAGGCCACAACGTTCGAGCCGCTCCCTCTAGGCGACCACGGCGCCACACGTCACTCAACGCGCCCAGCAAGATGGTGGGAATTTGAACGTGCCGTGTAACTCGTGCTACAACTGCAAAGGACTTCCACACATTTAATGTCCGTATCCACATCCCCATGGCTCTTTATGTACGTTTTATCGATATGCAGGTCAATGTACTGTGGAAGGCTTTCGTCACAGTGACTTTTGACCATGGAACTTCAATGAAATTCTCACATCACAAAAAAATGTGATATTAACGTATTCGAACTTCGGTTCTGATGAAGCCAGCGTATTTCTCTAGTGTGATAATGATTAACGACAGAGTTGACATGAATCTGAAATTGTTTAACCGCTGAACAATGCGGATGCAAGCCTAATGAAGACGGCCTCCTGCAAAATATCAATATACACTTCTGATTAATTAATGACGTGAAATAAGGTAATTCAAATATTTCTGCAAAATGAAACAGGTTTATTTGAATTATTTTTGTTCATTGATCAATAAGCGGGGTACATAGAAGAACTTACATCAAGCATCTTCACGGTACAGGATCAGACAAGAGAGTAAGTTAAACTTGAAGTAACAAATGAAGTGAAATAGCGTTTTCTTGTTATAAATAAATGAAAGATCGTATAAGCTGCTCCACAGTACGCAAAGGAAATCTTTGCTTATCTAATTACTTTTATTCACTTCAGTTGCGAGAAGTAGGCCTGTTTCCCGAATTAAAAAAAATAAAACAAATACTATACATTTAATACGAGTACCTTCCATATGGACCAGGATCACTGGCAGCTAGAGAGTAGATCTTATGCTAACTGTAGGTGAACACCTCTCTTTTCCCATATCACAGTATGTATTATGTCATGGTTGTTTATTACAGCTTCCGCAGATTTGAGGAAACTCTGGAACATGATCACAAAATGATAGCACTTATAACCTCTCCGGTTCGAACGGCCTGCCTAAGTATCTAGCTCCGAAAAAATTATGTATAGGAATTAAGGTATATGAATTTCCATGTGTTTTGAAGTTTGACATTCAGAAAAAGTTTGTTTGCTCCTTCATACGGAGTGATATTAGGAAAAGACGAAAGTTTATGATGGTATTGATTACCGTCCAGAATTTTTTTTTTTTTTAGTAAGGAACATCATGCATCTCTTCCTTGTTCGTTCATATCAGGTAGAACCGCTTCTATCATGGCTGCCTGGAACGGCTCTTCATTAATACACTTTTCCCGCAGTCCGTGATTCACTTCCAAGAAATGCTGTGCTCCAAAAGTAAATTCTCAGACATTTCTTCCTCAAATTGTGGCCGACGACTGATGTTGGTAGACCTTCGAAACATATACTATCGCCATTTTAACAATAAACTTTTCCGCGATACGCAATGCCTTCCTTATAGCGCTTGCAACTGGAATTTGGTGGATATTGCAATGTTGTCACTGTAGCTAAATGAACCCGCGAAAATATGCCTCGCTCCTTTATTTTCGTATCACCATCTTCAGGGACGCCAGCTGTTACCGTTCTCTTCTTTTTCTTAGTACGAAAGAATCCTTCAGCTACATTTATAGCTCTTGGTGTATTTTCTATCGAGTCGGCACTACAGTGAACCATCTTCAGGTCCGCTTACAATAAATTGGGTAATCAAACGGATAACCGGGTTATCACTGTAACACATCTGGACAGAGGGCGAAAACAAATCTATGATGTACTCCTTCTTTCGTACCTGTGATATTGACAGTGCCGGCACATCAGCTACACTCTCATTTGATTCTTCTCCATCTCTTTTTAATCTTACATTCTAAGGTCCCTAGATTGACTAGGCATTCAAAACCAAGATGAAGTCATTATTAACAACTAGCACCACTTAATAATTCCCAAATCACCAGTGTGTTGCACTTGGCGACTATGACATGGCTTATTAGAGTCGCTATCGCTAGCCATGCCACACATACCACCAAGCACCACGCTGCATAATTTCTTACTAATTTTCGCGTCCCGGCAGTAGGTCGAAGCCGCCAATACAGAGTCGGTGTGGCCTGCATGGTGCAGTCAGAACGTTCACGATAATATTGTTTCGTTGTGCTTTCCCCAAACGACAGGGGATTGAACTACCTTGGTTGTTTAGGGTTGGTGTTGGGAAATAGAGAAGGATCTTTGAAGGGATACTGATCTGCAGCAGTAGTAAAACCATGATATAAACTCTTTAAACAAGTTTATTTAATATTAGGCATATTTATATGCGAGGTGCCTGACCAACAAATCCACAAACACATATACATGATTTACATCTCCACTTTTTTGATGTCGAAACCACTTTCACTATGATTTCATCCGGTTAACCGTGGGCTTTCATCAAAACACAAAATCCATCTGGATTCTTGTTGTATTCACTATTAAATGCACTACCTGGGGTGCCTAGCTTAGAGAAAAATGCAGTCGTTGGCATTTGTTCTGTCGTCTAAAAAATTAGTGGTCACTTAGTCTGCTTATCATATCTCTGGGCCCTTGACCTAATGTACAGGAAAGTGTTGTTCAGCTACTTGTTCCCAGTAGCAAATGAAATCCGCTACATTGTTACACTGCACAACATAATTAAAGAGTCACTTTTTCGAAATCCTATAACTATCTGCCATAGTGACACAGAAGTTTGAAATTCGACTGAAAGACGCCTATAAACTTCCTCTGTAATGGTGGAAGTGTGTCGCTCTGTGAAGTCACTCTCGGGCTCAGCAACCCTTCACACAGCAGGGTTTTGACACATATGAAAAAAAGGCCACAGCTCTGAAGTTCATGTGACGTGTAAGGTGGGCTAATGACGTCACATTGTCACCAAATTTCACCACAAGACTGTCCAACGCCACCGTGGACGTGTCACGAGATGGGAATGTCTTCACACCCCATTTTATCCACATTTTACCACGTCTCTTGACGCCTCTGCGCTGGAGGTCATACCAGCGACGCACAGCGTCGAAACCACGCTGTTTTCTTATGGGTGGCCGAGGACAACATTCCAGACACAGCGCCGCTCAGAATAGACACGAAAAGACCTCCAGGGGTGGTATGAACGACGTCAATGAAACCAGCCCGTCCCTTAGGGCGTTGATTCCCGCACTTACCCCGGCCGAGAACGACAGCTCGCAATACAATAAGCAACAGGAAGACGTTCTTGACAACCTGTGCCAATGCTGACACCCCCTGGACGAATGAGGTGTGGTGAGTTGGGGGTCCGGATGTAAATTTCGAGCTCTTCAAGAAGATTCATTTTCTTTCCTTTGCTGACAGTATGTAGAATCTGCAAGTTTCCTGTAATGGTTAGGCTCAGTGGCCACATTCTGTTACAAAAGTGGATTTATCAAAGCTATTGAGCCAGACTTCATTCATGTATCCCCAATACTTTACAGTGAGACTCATTCCTGTCTGTCCTTTGTAGAACCGTGGGCAGTTGTCAGATGAAAGTTTGCAGATACCCGATTAGACGTGACATTGGCTATTTCTCTTGCTGCAGTGAATAATGTGCTGCCGTAACATACTGTCAGTGCTGATGGATATTTTAATACCACTGTACGAATAAGGGCAGCAACTTGGTATGAAATTTTTCCTACAATGGGAATGCGAGAAAATGTGTGTATTTGTTCTTGTGAATCTGATCTACTAAGTGTACAGTGTTTCTTTTTGATTTTGTTGTCATGTTTATCAATTTTGTCTGAGTTGTGTGCCTTTCTGTGTGCAATTCCTGCCGGAAGCGGCTACAAGGGTAGCGGAGTACGTGTGGAGTGCTCATGTGAGTTTTTTAGCTTAGAGAATTCCCTCCCTAGGCCCGACAAGACGCCTCTTGAGACGCGGCAAGGTAGGAGTAGGCAAAATGCAACAGGGAATAACAATATTAATTTGCTAATAGTAAACTGCAGGAGCGTCTATTGAAAGGTCCCAGAACTGTTCTCATTAATAAACGGCCACAATGCTCATATAGTACTAGGGACAGAAAGTTGGCTGAAACCAGACGTAAACAGTAATGAAATCCTAAACTCAGATTGGAATGTATACCGCAGAGACAGGCTGGGCAGTGAAGTGGGAGGCGTGTTTACAGCGATAAGAAGTGCAATAGTATCGAAGGAAATTGACGGAGATCCGAAATGTGAAATAATTTGGGTGAAGGTCACGGTTAAAGCAGGCTCAGACATGGTAACTGGATGTCTCTATAGCCCCCCTGGCTCAGCAGCTGTTGTGGCTGAGCACCTGAAGGATAATTTGGAAAATATTTCGAGTAGATTTCCCCACCATGTTATAGTTCTGGGTGGAGATTTTAATTTGCCGGATATAGACTGGGAGACTCAAACGTTCATAACGGGTGGCAGGGACAAGGAATCCAGTGAAATTTTTTAAGTGATTTATCTGGAAACTACCTTGAGCAGTTAAACAGAGAACCGACTCGTGGCGATAACGTATTAGACCTTCTGGTGACAAACAGACCCGAACCATTTGAAACAGTTAACGCAGAACAGGGAATCAGCGATCATAAAGCGGTTACTGCATCGATGATTTCAGCCGTAAATAGAAATATTAAAAAAGGTAGGAAGATTTTTCTGTTTAGCAAAAGTGACAAAAAGCAGATTACAGAGTACCTGACGGCTCAACACAAAAGTTTTGTTTCAAGTACAGATAGTGTTGAGGATCAGTGGACAAAGTTCAAAACCATCGTACAATATGCGTTAGATGAGTATGTGCCAAGCAGGATCGTAAGAGATGAAAAAGAGCCACCGTGGTACAACAACCGAGTTATAAAACTGCTGCGGAAGCAAAGGGAACTTCACAGCAAACATAAACATAGCCAAAGCCTTGCAGACAAACAAAAATTACGCGAAGCGAAATGTAGTGTGAGGAGGGCTATGCGAGAGGCGTTCAATGAATTCGAAAGTAAAGTTCTATGTACTGACTTGGCAGAAAATCCTTAGAAATTTTGGTCTTATATAAAAGCGGTAGGTGAATCAAAACAAAATGTCCAGACACTCTGTGACCAAAATCGTACTGAAACAGAGCATGACAGACTACAGGCCGAAATACTAAATGTCTTTTTCCAAAGCTGTTTCACAGAGGAAGACTGCACTGTAGTTCCTTCTCTAGATTGTCGCACAGATGACAAAACTGTAGATATCGAAATAGACTACAGAGGGATAGAGAAACAATTAAAATCGCTCAAAAGAGGAAAGGCCGCCGGACCTGATGGGATACCAGTTCGATTTTACACAGAGTACGCGTAGGAACTTGCCCCCCTTCTTGCAGCGGTGTACCGTAGGTCTCTAGAAGAGCGCAGCGTTCCAAAGGATTGGAAAAGGGCACAGGTCATCCCCGTTTTCAAGAAGGGACGTCGAACAGATGCGCAGAACTATAGACCTATATCTCTAACGTCGATCAGTTGTAGAATTTTGGAACACGTATTATATTCGAGTATAATTACTTTTCTGGAGACTAGAAATCTACTCTGTAGGAATCAGCATGGGTTTCGAAAGAAACGGTCGTGTGAAACCCAGCTCGCGCTATTCGTCCACGAGACTCAGAGGGCCATAGACGCGGGTTTACAGGTAGATGCCGTGTTTCTTGACTTCCGCAAGGCGTTCGATACAGTTCCCCACAGTCGTTTAATGAACAAAGTAAGAGCATATGGACTATCAGACCAATTGTGTGATTGGATTGAAGAGTTCCTAGATAACAGAACGCAGCATGTCATTCTCAATGGAGAGAAGTCTTCCGAAGTAAGAGTGATTTCAGGTGTGCTGCAGGGGAGTGTCGTAGCGCCGTTGCTATTCACAATATACATAAATGACCTTGTGGATGACATCGGAAGTTCACTGAGGCTTTTTGCGGATGATGCTGTGGTATATCGAGAGAGTGTAACAATGGAAAATTGTACTGAAATGCAGGAGGATCTGCAGCTAATTGACGCATGGTGCAGGGAATGGCAATTGAATCTCAATGTAGACAAGTGTAGCCACAAAATAGCAGGTCAGCAACTGGAAGCAGTTAATTCCATAAATTATCTGGGAGTACGCATTAGGAGTGATTTAAAATGGAATGATCATATAAAGTTGATCGTTGGTAAAGCAGATGCCAGACTGAGATTCATTGGAAGAATGCTAAGGAAATGCAATCCGAAAACAAAGGAAGTAGGTTACAGTACGCTTGTTCGCCCACTGCTTGAATACTGCTCAGCAGTGTGGGATCTGTACCAGATAGGGTTTATAGAAGAGATAGAGAAGATCCAACGGAGACCCAGAAAATATTAGATACAGGCTCCCAGGTAGATGCTATTTTCCTTGACTTTGAAGGCGTTCGATACAGTTCCGCACTGTCGCTTGATAAAGAAGGTAAGAGTCTACGGAATATCAGACCAGCTGTGTGGCTGGATTGAAGAGTTTTTAACAAACAGAACACAGCATGTTGTTATCAATGGAGAGACGTCTACAGACGTTAAAGTAACTTCTGGCGTGCCACAGGGGAGTGTTATGGGACCATTGCTTTTCACAATGTATATAAATGACCTAGTAGATAGTGTCGGAAGTTCCATGTGGCTTTTCGCGGATGATGTTGTAGTATCCAGAGAAGTTGCAGCATTAGAAAATTGTAGCGAAATGCAGGAAGATCTGTAGCGGATAGGCACTTGGTGCAGGGAGTGGCAACTGATCCTTAACATAGACAAATGTGATGTATTGCGAATACATAGAAAGAAGGATCCTTTATTGTATGATTATATGATAGCGTAACAAACACTGGTAGCAGTTACTTCTTTAAAATATCTGGGAGTATGCGTGCGGAACGATTTGAAGTGAAATGATCATATAAAATTAATTGTTGGTAAGGCGGGTACCAGGCTGAGATTCATTGGGAGAGCCCTTATAAAATGTAGTCCATCAACAAAGGAGGTGGCTTACAAAACACTCGTTCGACCTATTCTTGAGTATTGCTCATCAGTGTGGGATCCGTACCAGATCGCGTTGACGGAGGAGATAGAGAAGATCCAAAGAAGAGCGGCGCGTTTCGTCACAGGGTTATTTGGTAACCGTGATAGCGTTATGGAGATGTTTGGCAAACTCAAGTGGCAGACTTTGCAAGAGAGGCGCTCTGCATGGCGGTGTAGCTTGCTCGCCAGGTTTCGAGAGGGTGCGTTTCTGGATGAGGTATCGAATATATTGCTTCCCCCTACTTATACCTCCCGAGGAGATCACGAATGTAAAATTAGAGAGATTCGAGCGCGCACGGAGGCTTTCAGACAGTCGTTCTTCCCGCGAACCGTACGCGACTGGAACAGAGAAGGGAGGTAACGACAGTGGCACGTAAAGTGCCCTCCGCCACACACCGTTGGCTGGCTTGCGGAGTGTAAATGTAGATGTAGATGTAGAGAGCAGCGCGCTTCGTTAGAGGATCATTTAATAATCGCGAAAGCGTTACGGAGATGATAGATAAACTGCAGTGGAAAACTCTGCAGGAGAGACGCTCAGTAGCTCGGTACGGGCTTTTGTTGAAATTTCGAGAACATACCTTCACCGAAGAGTCAAGCAGTATATTGCTCCCTCCAACGTATATCTCGTGAAGATACCATGAGAATAAAATCAGAGAGATTAGAGCCCACACAGAAGCATACCGACAATCCTTCTTTCCACGAACAATACGAGACTGGAATAGAAGGGAGAACCGATAGAGGTACTCAAGGTACCCTCCGCCACACACCGTCTGGTTGCTTGCGGAGTATGGATGTAGATGTAGATGTAGATGAAGATAATGTTAATTTTCTTTTATTCATCAAGAGGATTTTATGTATACGATTAAATGCAGATTGGAAGAATGCCATTTTGTGTTGTATTGAGTGACAGGAAGAGTTGTGTGTGGCAGCATCACTGGTGGTGCGTTTTTGGTAAATTTAAAAGGCATATTTCTTATTTAGATTAGAGACTGTAAGATCAAGAACATTGATTCCATTATCTATTTAATGTTCTACAGTCCAGTTAATCTTATTGTGGACGATACTGAGAGTATTCGCCAGCTCTTCAATCTCCTCAATTGTACCACTGTACAGAATAATGGTAATAAATTATTTTATCTTTAAACAAACATTCTGACCTGAAGAACTGATTTTCCGTGTGATTAATGAAAATATCACAAGGATTCCTGCCTAACTGCTGCCAATTGTAAGACCATCTTCTTCCTTGTAAATTTGCTGTTAAAAAAGATATAATTATGTGACATGACTCAGTGAATTAATATATCTCAGTCTTGGATAGCTTTTGTCTTTTAATAGAATGTTTCTAATTGTCTCGATTGTGTCGTGAACAGGTATGTTGGTGTAAAGGTTTACTATGTCTGCTGAAGCCAATTTGGCCCCCTCTGGATTGGTATTTCTTTGATATCTTCTTCAAGATGATAGTTATTCTTAGCTGAGAAATTCTTTACTTAAGTACAAAAACTGCTGAGAATGTCTTTTAGCTTCTTGCTGATAAAATATGCTGGGCTGTTTCTTGAATTAACTATAGGATATATAGGACAATAAGGCTTATGAAGTTTCGGTAGTGAACGTAGTTTTGGTGCTGACAGGTTCATGATAAAGTATTTAAGGACAGCAGAGTCACATAACAGGAAACCAGAGAATTTCAGTAGTTTCCTTAGGTGGGCTTGAAATCTGGATGTTGATCATTCTGTATTTTACGTTTGTTCTCATGAAAAATTTCTTAAGTTTTGCTGATGAATTCAGACCCATACATAGCAACAGCTGAGTTCTCTTTGCCAAACTTCATTACCATATTTTTGTTTTCAGATAGTTTTCTATTAATATGAATCAAAATACATCATTCATTACGACTAAAATTCACTATATATCAGAAACTTGTAATTTTACTACTTACGTATTCATTGCAGTTATAATCTGCAGATTTAATCTGCCAGGAAGTTTCATAGCAGCGCACACTCCGCTGGAGAGTGAAAATTTCATTCTGGAAACATCCCACAGGTTGTGGCTAAGCCATGTCTCAGCAGTATCCTTTCTTCCAGGAGCGCTAGTTCTGCAAGGTATGCGGAAGAGCTTCTGTAAAGTTTGGAAGGTACGAGACGAGGTATTGGCGGAATTAAAGTTGTGAGAGAGGTCGTGAGTCGTGTTTGGGTAGCTCAGTTGGAAGAGCACTTGTCCGCGAAAGGCAAAGGTCCCGAGTTTGGGTCTCGGTCCGGCACACAGTTTTAATCTGCCAGGAAGTTTCATACCAGCGCATACTTCGCTGCAGAGTGAAAATTTCATTCTGGGAACACAAGCCCTGAACCTTCTTCCTGGTGCAATGACTGGAACTGGTCAGCTGTCGGACCCCCTCCGTTTAATAGGCGCTGCTCATGCATGTTTGTTTACATATTTGGGCGGGTTTAGTGACATCTCTGAACAGTCAAAGAGACTGCGTCTGTGATAAAATATCCACAGTCAACGTCTATCTTCAGGAGTTCTGCGAACCGAGATGATGCAAAACTTTTTCTGATGTGTGTATTAGTCATTTGGAATGCAACGCAGTTAATATCTCAATGCAAGAAATGTATTTCAAACAGTTGGCATACATTCAACCTGCAAGATTTATATCCCACTCAGTTTGGTGAAAAACTTTAAGATGATTACAACCTTCTACACCAAAGGAAAAAAACATAGATTCTTTGTGATAGATGCAGTATATAGCTTTCTGGAGTTGCACGGTGCTCACTGTTCACATCCTATCATGGTTCAGAAATTATGCTCACATCATTCCTACAAAATGATCGTCAGCAATGTAAAATGCTTGAAACAATGATATTTTATGAGGAAATAGACAAATGCATAGAAGCAGTGTTTGATGTGTGAAATTACATCCATGCTGCTCTAACTCTGTGAACAGAATACAGTCTCTTCCACACAACATCTGTCAAGCAAATGTATACACAGGGATTGCAGCACCTCACAAACCCCAGTCACTGATTTGAAATCACAGTAGTTATGAAAGATGTAGTAGGGAAATGGAATGCTTCGCATACATCTTCATTCGTCTAGAGAAGGGTGTTGAAATAGATTTTCAATTCTTTTGGTGGACGTTATTCATCACATGTGCATTGGAAGTTCTCCGTTGACTTTGTTAACGACTGCACGTAGGTAGCGCTCTAAGTAACAACCATAACACGCAACTGTTTACGGTTCGAGCGCAGGTTATACCACACAACTGATACTGCTTGAGAAAACGATGGAAAAAATGGTGAAATGTAAGATAAATGACATGCCACAACATATCCCTCTCTCTAGAGCGCATCGTCAGTCTACCATTAAATCCTACCTCGTTACAACTTCTCTTATCCGATTACTCCATTTACTTTCTATCAACATTTAACTCAGAAGCATGTCAATTTAGAGGCAAATGGTTCTCTTTTCTAGGAAAGGTTCCAAGACAGCAGTCAACTTGTATGTATTCCTATTACCTCAGCAGACATACTGTAGAATGTTGTTAAAAACCATGAGCCAACCGTTCTGTAAGGTACTTGTTAGCTGACACCGTGTAGGTGTTTTGGTGGAGAGTAAAGGGAAGCACATTGTAACTGCTGTTTATTAGAATATAAAACACTTAAATAGTCTATCACAGAGTCAAACACGCGATCCATTCGGTACTTGTATATTGAAGTCCCTAAACTGGTAATACAGTGCTTTTTAGCTATCAAGGATGTAAACTCTATCTTAGTCACATGTCTGAAGACTGTAAATCCCGTTTGTTAGAGTTTAAACACTTAAACAGCCTAGCACAGGGTAAAACACATGATCCATTTGGTGGTTGCATATTGCTGTCCCTAAGATTGTAATATCATGCCATTTAGCTAAGGAAGACGTAAAGTTTATTGTAGTCACATATAAGACCACTTTGTAAAAATCTATAAGGTGGTTGCCGCTAACTTTGGGGTCACATTTGGACTTGTGACTTATCGAAGTGTATTGATTACGTGGGACTCAGCTCGTTCTGGTCCTTCACGAGGTGTCAAACATAGCATGTATAGTGCCCTCCTACTCCCGGTCAGTTTCAGGTTAAATCGGACACAATGTTGCAGGGAAGGACTGAGGAACAGTTACAAGGAGCATAGAGAGACAATCTAGAGCTTTGCTCAGGATCCTTAGCCAACAGGGGCAGCTCATTTCGAAATAGCGGACAGAGTGCTGCTATGGATATTACTCGTTTGCGGGAATGTAATCATCAAAGGTGTTAGTGAGATCTTTCGGTCTCAGACTTTATCCTGCGAATGCAAGAATGCTTTGCGACTCCCATCGGATAGATGGGTAATCGTAATAAAATCTGATTGAATTTATAAAGTGTTTCAGCTAAGGTATATCGTTTTTGCACAACCCATCACTGTGGAATATGTGAAATGTAAGTGTCATTAAGAAAGTTGTTTGGAAATGCTTCGTCATGCTGCACACTCTTCCAGTTTTCATATGTTGCGATGTCTTCCACATTTTTGTCAATAAGAAACACCGCCTGTATCTTTTATTTCAACCATTCTGTGTGTTGTACGAGCCGTGTAAAATGGCAATTTTTGATTATGTTATTGGATGTTAATATTGGTAAAGGAAAATGATATATTTGAATAGTTGTTAGGTAAGAGTATCTATGTATGCAATGGCAGTGCTATAGAGTTGTAGAATCTTCGACAGTCAGTAGTGGATAGCTGTGGTGTGCAGCAGGCGGTTTTTTGTTGAGTGTACAGTGTAATGCATGAATGCACTTTTGCAACTATGTGAGTTGCAGATTTATTACAAGGAGAAATGATGACTCAGAACAGTGGTTGTATAGTATACAGACATAAAAAGATTTTGAAATGAAGAACAAGGTATTATTTGATGAGGTAAAAAGTCTATTTTTATTTTTGTACACTTGTATTGTTGGTCTACTTCATACTCATCACAGTCGAGTTCTTCATAATTATTCTATTGATTGGCTTTCTGAGTTAATTTACTGTACCACTGAAGTTATTAGATTAAATGAATTTTCATATTAGAGTCTATAATTGTTTTCTTTGATAAGTTACTTCCTAAATGAAATTTCAGTACTTAAAGGTTGAGTCAGGCGTTTCATTGATTGGCATACTGTGTCAAGACTATCAACCCAATTTCCCTGGAGCAACTGTAGTTAGTTTTTAGTAGTATTTTTTCAGCTGTTGTGGTGTCTTGCTATATTACTATTTCTGCCAGTACTTCATTTTGCAGGTGAGATTCATAATATGTGATTGTTTCGTTTCCTTCGTGCAATGTAGGTTGTGTCAGTCTCTTTATTGCACCAGGGCCATATGTCAGTGCAGAAATTTTCGTGTGTTTCAGGTTACATTCTTATACACTTCAACATTACAATTGAGTTTATTTTTAATAATTTACATTTTTCTCAAACAGTTCAAACTGACCAAGTCTACTGAGTGTGAAATTATTGTTTTGCTTATTTATTTGCTTATGAATGAGTTCAGTTATCACACACACATGATTATTTTCAATTTCATATACCGTAAGTGATGTGGTTTTGAGCTCAGTAGCACATTTAGGTTGTCAGTTCACATTCCTAGGTTTGTATTTGCGATAACACACCCACAAGAAAACGCTACTCACGTACAGCAGCTTACTTTACTCAATCCAATGTCAAGCTTTCTGTGAGAGAAACTGCATTGCAATGATTTAATGTCAGTTTAGCACCTGACCCACACCTCAAAGTCATGGTAGAAAAACAATATGTATGGTGCTGTACAAAGCTGTAGTAATACACTGCTTGTATGTGTTACAGGAAAAAAAATTGTATCAAACTGCTTATGAATCAACAACACAGGAAACCTCTCTCTTGTGATTAAGAGTTGTGGGGAATGGTCTTCCTCCAGTACAAGCTAGAGAAGTTCACACATGCCTGTGGAAGCGACTTCAATCACTGGCCACTGCCCCAATGGACCAATACATGTATATTTAATGGTATCACCTCAGAAGCTCGATGTCAACACACAGATGGTAATTGTTTCCAATATATCAGAAGAGAGAGAGACAGTAAAATCTTATGGAGTTACCTAACAGGTGACGTTAGCGAAACTTTTATAGTGCGTAGTTTTACTTCAATGGCTGTTATAAAAATAATGAGGAGAGAGAGAGAGAGACTGTGCTGTCAACAAGGACTCTGACACCCTTACACTGTCGTATTTTTAGCAAAGTAATCATAAGTACACAAAAAAGGAGATTAGGACATGTACAGAGGGATATGTATAGATAGTTATTCGATATCGATGAATTGTAGCTGTTATACTTCTGAATTTCTTTATACAATCCACGTATACTCTGCATGGTTGTGAATTTTCTCCTGACCGTTAGTGTGCTAATTTTCTCGTTGTGATAGCTCTCTACCTAGTTGGTGACGGGTGGAGGACTAGACAGACTTCTAACTAATCGAACAGTGCTGTCTGAATGGAATTTAGAGAGAATTAGAAGGGCTCTGGGACCTTGCAGCGGACATCTCTCACCCGTAGAAATCAGGTTGGTTCAAATGCTATATATCGAAGACCAAAAGGTTCGTGAGAATATGGCAGGTAAGCGATACTCTGACGAAAAGACAGAGAAGTGAGCTCTATGCCACTCCCTCTAAGCGTTATGGGCAAACATAATACAGCATTTCACATACTTCTTGGGAAGTGAGTGGAATGAGAAACTGAGAGGCTGATGTAAGAATTTTTACTGAGAGACAGTTAGCAGCAAAATTTCTCTCTTTTGTTTTCTTGATAAATAGGAGACAATATACTTCTGTGAGTTACGTGTGTCTATAAATGGATGGATGACGTCTTAATGGGTAGGCTACATTCACATTTGAAACCATACGCTTACTTTGCAAGCCATTGTATGACGTGTGGCGGAGAGAACCCTGTACCACTACCAGTCATATCCTCGCAACTAGAGTGAGGGAGAAAAGGACTGTCTATATGGCTCCAAATGAGCGTTAATTTCTCGTATCTCTGTGTTCCTCATGCGAAATATACGTTGGCTGCAGTAGAATTCTTCTGCAATCAGCATCAAACATCGGTTCGCAATAGTGTTCCTCGAAAAGAACATTGCATTCCCTCCATGAATTCCCATTTGAGCTACCTGGTGAGTGTAATTCGACTGCATGGAAAAAATTAATTAACCTATCAATTTGATGTCACTGACATGCCGCCGGGTGGGTGAAAGAGCGAATTGGAGTGGTAATGAGGCGTTTTTGGGTTGCGGTGAGATCTTTTAACGAAATTTCCATCTTCCACCTACACAGGGAGAGACGGGAGAGATAGCCATCGTAATAAAATCATCTATATTACCGAAGTTGTAAAGTGATATACGTAAAGTGATACGTAGTATTAACCTGATATTTACAGCTCCTCTGTTCTGCTAACTCAAGAGACTTCACAGATGGTGAAGCATCTGGGTACTTTAAGAGAGTTCGAAATTGAGTAGGCAACCTGTGACATAGGTAGAGCACTACATCACTAGCCAAAAATGAGTTTAATATTGTAGTCCTGTAATGCAGGTCGTAACAAATAATAAGCTGATAACAACAGATATTTTTACCTGATGAGAGAATATTTAGATGAAATACAGCCTATGCCATACTGTTGTACAGGATTTTCACAAGCTACGATACTTTAGTGAAGTGAAAATGCGTGTATGCTCCAATTTCTTCTGTCCTCTAAAATAACTTGTACAAAAGGAGGAATCTACATTTTGCTTGAGAAAATTCGATATGTATGTGAAACAACATCCCTTCTCACATTTTTTTAATCTGAGGAGAGTATATGTCGGGGACGGAATTTCAGTTATAACTATACGTCCAAGCCGCACATGCTCGTCTCGCAGTGTGCCGCAGAGTGGGTAGTCACGTGGACTTGGTCAACCCTAAGCAGCGGCGTAGCCTGTGACGACTTGTTAGTTGCGAAAAATGCTCCAACCTGTTGGCTCTTGCTGGCAGCCACATGGACAAGTCCCAGCGGTGTAGTCCTCTAGGTGACGGAATAGCGAAGTAAGCAGTATGTCAGTTGAGCGGTGACAGAAGCGAACTCGTGTGTTGCTTGAGGAGATTCATTTTGGCGAGTGTTTTCGGTGGACGACTATTTGCCGGTCGCGGAAGCCGAGCGGTTCTAGGCGCTTCAGTCCGGAACCGCGCCACTGCTACGGTCGCAGGTTCGAAACCTGCCTCGGGCCTGGATGTGTGTGATGTCCATATGTTAGTTAGGTTTAAGTAGTTCTAAGTTCTAGGGGACTGATGACCTCAGATGTTAAGTCCCATAGTGCTCAGAACCATTTGAACCATTTGGAAGACTATTTCATCTCTGTAAATTGATTGGTTAACTGCTTGACAGTCACAGGGACAGTCTTTCCAGCCTCTGAGAGTCTGGTACGGTTGGAGATGTGTGCGCACATGCTGGTGTGAACGGTGCGATTGCGGGTCTCTCGAGACAGGCACAGCCGCGGCTGCCTGGCTGTCGGGGGATGGCGCGCGCTTTTCGATCACAAGTGTGTGCGATCGGAAGGTTTTTTTCTCGGCAGAAACGTTTAGTGAAAGGTGGAAATGTTGCGGAGGAGGAGGGCGCTTGTTTCATCAAACGTCATTACATACAAGACCGCGGATATACAGGGTGTTACAAAAAGGTACGGCCAAACTTTGAGAAAACATTCCTCACACACAAATAAAGAAAAGATGTTATGTGGACATGTGTCCGGAAATGCTTAATTTCCATGTTTGAGCTCATTTTAGTTTCGTCAGTATGTACGGTACTTCCTCCATTCACCACCATGATTTCATAGGGGATACTCTACCGGTGCTGCTAGAACATGTGCCTTTACAAGCTCGACACAACATGTGGTTCATGCACGATGGAGCTCCTGCACATTTCAGTCGAAGTGTTGTGTTCGTACGCCTCTCAACAACAGATTTGGTGACCGATGGATTGGTAGAGGTGGACTAATTCCGTGACCTCCACGCTCTCCTGACCTCAACCCTCTTGACTTTCATTTATGGGGGCATTTGAAAGCTCTTCTCTACGCAACCCCGGTACTAAATGTAGAGACTCTTCGTGCTCGTATTGTGGACGGCTGTGATACAATACGCCATTCTCCAGGGCTGCATCAGCGCATCAGGGATTCCGTGTGACGGAGGGTGGATACATGTATCCTCGCTAACGGAGGACATTTTGAACATTTCCTGTAACAAAGTGTTTGAAGTCACGCTGGTACGTTCTGTTGCTGTGTGTTTCCATTCCGTGATTAATGTGATTTGAAGAGAAGTAATAAAATGAGCTCTAGCATGGAAAGTAAGCGTTTCCGGACACATGTCCACATAACATATTTTCTTTCTTTGTGTGTGAGGAAAGTTTCCTGAAAGTTTGGCCGTACCTTTTTGTAACAGCCTGTATCAGCGCTATGATCTATTTGTGGCGAAAATTAAATTACTTGATTTGAAAAATGTTTGCAAGTGTTTCTCAGACATTGAAAATATCTTTTATTATCAAGAAGAATCATCATAAGATGGTGGTGAGTGTTTTAAACGCTCTATTTGACTTACATAAATTGTTAAGCAATTAATTTGGTAGGGTAGTGCAAATGGGCTATTTCCAACCCTTTTTGATATTGCAGCTGCTCCAATCTCACAGCTGGTGCAACGTGGTGATGTGGAAGATGGGGCAGTGAGTGGAGAAGGGTGCTTGTTTAATCAAGCGTTATATATTTACAAAGAGTTTCACCAGTATCACTTTGTGTACCACCAGCAACAGACTCGGACAGGCCTGGAAAACCGGTACTACTACCTACGGGCGAAGGAGGGGAGGTAAGAGAGGAGGTAAGACTGGGCCTAAGTATCAGCACACTGAGGTGAACAAACGTGCAGCAGTACCATTCTCTCCTGGTGAGATCTCTTGCTGTCGGTATTTGCAGTAATTGCGTTATTACAATGCTTTTCCTCTATTCCTGGTGCATTTCTTGCATTATGAACTGTTGTTTATGAGAGGTGGTTTCTTTGGAGGACAGTTTTGAGAACCCTCTTGTCTGTTGTATTGTGGTGTGGAGTAGTCGGTCTTAGAACATCGAGATGAATGTGTACACATGCGATCGAAAGAATTGGGGATGAGAGCGGTGGAAATGTGGGGGAAAGGGGCGGTATAGAGTGGGGGCCGCTGTAGCACAGTTTTGAGCACCATCTACTGGTGTTATTGTGGACTAGAGCAGTCGGTTTTCAAAATTCGAAGTGAACACATACACATTGATCAGGAAAAATGTGGGCGGGTTACTTCTGAAAAGGGGGGGTGGAAAGTAGGAGCCAGAAGGGGGTGTCAGCGGAGTGTGGTCTGTAGCACAATCCAACACCTCAAAAAACGACACTACCTTACATTCTTCCTCTCCAGCAGCTCAGCACAGACTGAATCTTTTTCACGCCAATTTCCATATGGGGTGGGGAGGGGGGAAATGTGGATGGGAGGAGAGGGCTTGAAGATTTTCAGGGAGAAGTATGGATTAATTAGTTGATCAATTTAATTAGTTACTCAATTAATTGTATATCAGACATGCACTTGTGTCGGCGAGGATGAGGGGCTTTGGGATTTACCAGAGGGGTGGTAGAGGGGGAAAGGAGGGATTTTCTAGCAGGATGTGCTACCCCCCGATTGTTTTCAATCTACACAAACAAATTGGCGTAGTAGCGCTCTTAAGAGGAAAACACAGTCAGGAATTCAACCTCTAAACAAGCAGATTGCTAGCTGACAAGGCAGCGTCAACCTTAAAACGCTACCTAGCGCTGTGCTTTACATCATCCATTAACAGTCAATAATGTTTAGCAAGAACGTACCGTAGAAACGCACAACGCTTAGCAGCCTGCCATAACGTGTGTCCGTAAAATTGCTTCCGGCCGGCGGACACTCGAGCTCCGTTCCACCAGTTACTTGCTGAAACACAGGCTAGCGTTCACAAGGCGCCCGCTACCACGGTGGCAGGTAACCACAGTACTGTCTGACTGTCCCGAAGTAATATACATTCCTCCACGAGCTATCACTCCGTTCTAGAAACTACTTCGGCCATAGGCGACCAGTAATCCACAACTCCGCCACCACAGTCGGAATTGCACTGACCTTTTCAGCTACTTGTCCTTACCTGTCTGTTCGCTCTACGGTTCTCATGTACCTCACCTGTCACATGACACAGAGATATTTGCCACCGAGGCGCTCCACCCCAATCGTGCCGACAACTGGCACAATAACTACATCAGCAATTACCATCTGATCATACTACTGTATTATTTTATTGGGCGATTTCGACACGAAAATTGAAAAAGAGTAAAAATACAGGATAAGAGTTGCTATACACTATGTTATCAAAAGTATCCGGATGCCCACAAAAGCCGGCCGTTGTGGCCGAGCGGTTCTAGGCGCTTCCGTCTGGAACCGCGTGACCGCTACGGTTGCAGATTCGAATCCTGCCTCAGGGATGGATGTGTGTGACATCCTTAGGTTAGTTAGGTTTAAGTAGTCCTAAGTTCTAGGGGACTTATGACCTCAGATGTTAAGTGCTCAGAGCCATTTTGAACACCCACAGCCGCGCGGAATTAGCCGAGCGGTCTTAGGCGCTGCAGTCATGGAGTGTGCGGCTGGTCCCGGCGGAGGTTCGAGTCCTCCCTCGGGCATGGGTGTGTGTGTTTGTCCTTGGGATAATTTAGGTTAAGTAGTGTGTAAGGTTAGGGACTGATGACCTTAGCAGTTAAGTCCCATACGATTTAACACACATTTGTACATTTTTTTTGAACATCCACAAAAAGATACGTTTTTCATATTAGGTGCATTGTGCTGCCACCTGCTGCCAGGTACTCCATATCAGCGACCTCAGTAGTCATTAGACAACGTGAGAGAGCAGAATGGGGCGCTCCGCGGAACTCACTGACTTTGAACGTGGTCAGGTGATTGGGTGTCACTTGTGTCATACGTTTGTACACGAGATTTCCACACTACTAAACATTCCTAGGTCCACTGCTTCTGATGTGGTAGTGAAGTGGAAACGTGAAGGGACACCTACAGCACAAAAGCGTACATGCCGACCTCGTCTGTTGACTGACAGAAACCGCCGACAGTTAAAGAGGGTCATGATGTGTAATAGGCAGACATCTATCCAGGCCATCACACAGTAAATCCAAACTGCTCAGGACCCACTGAAAATAATATGACAGCTAGGTGGGAGGTGAGAAAACGTGGATATCGTGGTATAGCGGCTGCTCATAAACCACACATCACGCCTGGCTTGGTGTAACGAGCGTAAACATTGGACGATTGAACAGTGGAAAAACGTTGTGTGGAGTGACGAATCACGACGTACAATGTGGCGATCCGATGGCAGGGTGTGGGTATGGCGAATGCACAGTGGATGTCACCTGCCAGGGTGTGTAGTGCGGTGGTGTTATGGTGTGGTCGTGTATTTCATGGAGGGTTTTAAGCACCTACTTGCTTCCCACGTCGAAGAGCAATTCGCAGATGACGACTGCATCTTTCAACACGATCCAGCACCTGTTCATAACGCACGGCCTGTGGCGGAGTGGTTACACGACAACAACACCACTGTAATGGACTGGCCTGCACAGAGTCCTGACCTGATTCCTATAGAACACGTTTGGGATGTTTTGGAACGCCGAATTCGTGCCGGGCCTCACCGACCGACATCGATACCTCTCCTCAGTGCGGCACTCCGTGAAGAAGGGGCTGCCATTCCCCAAGAAACCTTCCAGCACCTGACTGAATGTATGCCTGCGAGAGTGGAAGCTGTCATCAGGGCTAAGGATGGGCCAACACGATACTGAATTCCAGCATTACCGATGGAGGACGCCACGAATTTTCAGCCAGGTGTCCAGATACTTTTGATCACATAGTGGACATTCTACACACAAGTTTACCAACGGAAATGTGAAAAGACTGACACAGTCTGCATTACCAAATTACTATCATGTAACCTGGGGCACGGTACCATGCATCAAATGCACGTTGCCTATCTAGCGACTTCCACGGGCAACAAAAATTTGATTTCAGTATTTCGTATAATTGTAGACTGAATTTAACATTTAAAATGCTGTCATAATCTACTCGTTAACAGGTTTTAACACATTAAGAACACAGTCACAGAAACTGTGTTTATGTCCTGAGGGAGCATAACTGGATGTCCGCAAATTACCCAGATTTTATTCATCCAGTACTTGACAGTGAGAGCACTTGGTGACTTCCAGCATACTTTATGCATAATTTCAAACCTTCATGAGACTTTTTTCTCGCTGACGCCCACCACAAAATAAAAAACGAAAAATATTTCTCGCTTACTACGTTTTCCCAACTATGGAATAAGACTCCAACGTCAATCATGGAGCTTCCACTAATTACTTCTAACTTTGTTCGCCATATTCTTGCAGACAGAACCCCTGAATGCACGTATAAGATTGTATCACTGTACGACACATATTTCAGAAACATTGAGATCGGTGAGAAACTAGTGTTTTCGGAAAATGGTGAGCAGTAAAACTTCAACAGCACGCACGACGTTTTAATGTATCACTTGTTTACTACGAACACTATTGGTAAAACAATTTACCGACAGTGTTTGTATGTGTCACTGAATGTACTTGCAAAATTCTATCATAGAACGACACATAGTTCAGGAGACATGACATCAGCGTGGTAAACTAGCTTTTGTTTAAAATGGCCCGCAGTAAAACTCCAACATCAGGCATGACGTTTTAATTTATTACGTCTTTACTACTAACTCTGTTCGCAACAAACTTTTCGTACAGCATCTACACATATTACTGAATGTGTCTGTAAATTTATATCATTGTGTGACGTATGGTTCAGGACGAACATCATATTCATTGAGATGCGTAGTAAACTAGCTTTTGCTTGAAATGCAACACAAATTAGCCAGTTTGTATTCATCTAGCGTTTGATAATGGCGACTTCTTATAAGCATTAAGCATATTTTTAAACTTTTCATAAACTTTTTCTTGCTTACTCTTGAAGCAAATATTTAACACACTAATTTATTTGTAAAGTAAGCAGACTTTGAAGCTGTTTTATACGTGGGAGTTCGATTCTTTAAAGAATCGAGGGTTTACCATTTATGTGCTAATCACAACATAACCGTAAAATACATATCCTCTCAGAGACAATCTAAGAAGCTAACGACATGGGTGTCCCGAAACCAGTTCGTGCGGAAAAACATCTAGACCACATAGCAGTAAGCAGAAAGTCATCACCAGCAATAATGAATGTTGGAGCTGTAAAGTCCGTAAATATCGAATCAGACCACTATACCTCTATAGCTAAATTTAACATTAAGCCTGAAGTGTGTGAAAACTTAAGAAACAAATTAAGATCCCGAAACATGTCACTGATGGTCTGGAGTTGAAAAAATTAAAAACAGAAATTCAAAACCAGAACTTTTAAACATGGTACTAATTTTAAAACGGAATTATCAAACCAGTAATCAAAACCGCAGAATCCACTAAACATGGTCTACAAGAAAGACAGGAGGCCTGAGTAGGGTAGTAGTGTCCGACAGTCACTGATGTCAGCACTTTCTGGTTTCAGGATTCCAGGAACTGCACTGATGTCAGTACTTTTTGGGATCAGAAGTGGTGATGTCAGCACATTCCGGTGTCAGCGTTTCCGTTACTGAGGCAATAACTGAACTGCCTTCCCCATTTTGCTCTCGGCCATTTGTGAAATGTCAACATCGTCACAGTCGCAGCTAGTTACCTCGGCACTCCACTGCTTTTGGGCAATACGCTCTCCATTCTAGGTCTATAGTCTGCAGTGAGAAGATCAGGGTATGGGTATTTATCGTAAATAACAAATTAATTTTATTATCAGTATTCTAGTTACTTGAGTTTCATCATTTCCTGTAATGAGGAGACCACTAACAGCAGAGTTTTAAAAAAAGGCTGCAAATATTACCAAAATGTGTGAGGTAAGACGCTTTGGTGGTATAAATTAATGACATCATAGCATATCCTGCAAAATTGCGGAAAATGTTAGTCTGGTGGTGCCAAATCCAAAAATTGGTTGGATAGAAAAATTAGCCATAAAATTTCGTAAATTGTAAGGATACCAAAAAAGAGATGAGCTTTGTAACTGGAAAATGCCTAATACTCGAAGTGCATAAGAAGAAGAATATAACCAATTGTGTTGGTTTTTTTGTGTTGCAGCAGAATATATGTGACAAAAACTAATGTCACAAAAAGGATAACCAGGAAAATTCTCAACGCTAGCATAAATAACAGCTGGGTCTGTTTTTTTTTTTTTTTCAGCAGTCTTCTGACTGGTTTGATGTGGCCCGCCAAGAATTCCTCTCGTGTGCTAACCTCTTAACCTCTTCATCTCAGAGTGGCACTAGCAACCTACGTCCTCAATTATTTGCTGGATATATTCCAATCTCTGTCTTCCTCTACAGTTTTTGCCCTCTACAGCTCCCTCTGGTACCTTGGAAGTCATTCCCTCATGTCTTAACAGATCTCCTATCATCCTGTCCCCTCTCCTTATCAGTGTTTTCGACATATTCCTTTCCTCTCCGATTCTGCGTAGAACCTCCTCATTCCTTACCTCATCAGTCCACCTAATTTTCAACATTCCTCTGTAGCACCACATCTGAAATGCTTCGATTCTCTTCTGTTCCCGTTTTCCCACAGTCCATGTTTGACTACCATACAATGCTGTACTCGAGACGTACATTCTCAGAAATTTCTTCCTCAAATTAAGACCGATATTTGATTTAGTAGATTTCTCTTGGACACGAATGCCCTTTTTACCATTGCTAGTCTGCTTTTGATGTCCTCCTTGATCCGTCCGTCACTCATTATTTTACTGCCTAGGTAGCAGAATTCCTTAACTCCATCTACTTCGTGATCATCAATCTTGATGTTAAATTTCTCGCTGTTCTCTTTTGTACTACTTCTCATTACCTTAGTCTTTCTTCGATTTGGTCTCAATCCATACTGTGTACTCATTGGTCTGTTCATTCCGTTCAGCAGATTATGTAATTCTTCTTCACTTTCACTCAGAATAGCAATGTCATAAGTGAATCGTATCAGAGATATCCTTTCACCTTGAATTTTAATTCCACTTCTGAACCTTTCTTTTATTTCCATCATTACTTCCTCGATGTACAGATTGAACAGTAGGGGCGAAAGGCTACTTCCTTGTCTTACACCCTTTTTAATACGAGCACTTCCCTCTTGGCTCTTGTACATATTGTATATTACCCGTCTCTCCCTGTACCTTACCCCTACTTTCTTCAGAATTTCGAACATCTTGTACCATTTTACATTGTCGAACAATTTTTCCAGGTCGACAAATCCTATGAACATGTCTTGATTTTTCTTTAGTCTTGCTTCCATTATTAACCACAACGTCAGAATTGCCTCTCTCGTACCTATACTTTTCCTAAAACCAAACAGATCATCATCTAGCGCATCCTCTATTTTCTTTTCCATTCTTCCGTATATTATTCTTGTAAGCAACTTGTATGCATGAGCTGTAAAGCTGATTGTGCGATAATTCTCGCACATTCCAGCTCTTGCCGTCTTCGGAATTGTGTGGATGATGCTTTTCCGAAAGTCAAATGGCATGTCGCCAGACTCGTACATTCTACACACCAACGTGAATAGTCGTTTTGTTACCATTTCCCCCAATGGTTTTAGAAATTTTTATGGAATGTCATCTATCCCTTCTGCCTTATTTGACCTTAAGTCCTCCAAAGCTCTTTTAAATTCTGATTCTAATACTGGATCCCCTGTCTCTTCTAAATCAACTGTTTCTTCTTCTATCACATCACACAAATCTTCCCCCTCACAGAGGCTTTCAATGCATTCTTTCCACCTATCCACTCTCTCCTCTGCATTTAACAGTGGAATTCCCGTTGCACTCTTAATGTTACAACCCCTGCTTTTAATGTAACCGAAGGTTGCTTTGACTTTCCTGTATGCTGAGTCTGTCCTTCCGACAACCATTTCTTTTTCGATGTCTTCACATTTTTTCTGCGGCCATTTCGTCTTAGCTTCCCTGCACTTCCTATTCATTTCGTTCCTCAGCGACTTGTATTTCTGTATTCCTGAGTTTCCCGAACATTTTTGTACTCCCTCCCTTCATCAATCAACTGAAGTATTTTTTCTGTTACCCATGGTTTCTTCGCAGTTACCTTCTTTGTACCTATATTTTCCTTCCCAACTTCTGTGATGGCCCTTTTTAGAGATGTACATTCCTCTTCAACTGTACTGCCTACTGAGCTATTCCTCTTTGCTGTATCTATAGCCTTAGAGAACTTCAAACGTATCTCGTCATTCCTTAGTACTTCCGTATCCCACTTCTTTGCGTATTGATTCTTCCTGACTAATATCTTGAACTTCAGCCTACTCTTCATCACTCCCATGTTGTGATCTGAGTCTGTATCTGCTCCTGGGTACGCCTTACAATTGAGTATCTGATTTCGGAATCTCTGTCTGACCATGATGTAATCTAACCGAAATCTTCTCGTATCAGCCGGCCTTTTCCAATTATACCACATCCTCTAGTGATTCTTGAACAGGTTATTCGCTATCACTAGCTGAAACTTGTTACAGACTCAATTAGTCTTTCTCCTCTCTCATTCCTTGTCCCAAGCCTATATTCTCCTGTAATCTTTTCTTCTACTGCTTCCCCTACAACTGCATTCCAGTTCCCTATGACTATTAGATTTTCATTTCCCTTTACATACTGTATTACCCTTTCAATATCCTCATACGATTTCTCTATGTCTTCATCTTCGCCGGCCGTTGGTGGCCGAGCGGTTCTAGGCGCTTCAGTCTGGAACCGCGTGACCGCTACGGTCGCAGGTTCGAATCCTGCCTCGGGCATGGATGTGTGTGATGTCCTTAGGTTAGTTAGGTTTAAGTAGTTCTAAGTTCTAGGGGACTGATGACCTGAGATGTTAAGTCCCATAGCGCTCAGAGCCATTTGAACCATCTTCATCTTCAGCTTGCGACGTCGGCATGTACACCTGAACTATCGTTGTCGGTGTTGGTTTGCTGTCGATTCTGATAAGAACTACCCTGTCACTGAACTGTTCACAGAAACACACTCTCTGCCCTACCTTCCTATTCATAATGAATCCTACTCCTGTTATACCATTTTCTGCTGCTGCTGATATTACCCTACGCTCATCTGACCAGAAATCCTTGTCTCCTTTCCACTTCACTTCGCTGACCCTTATTGTATCTATATTGACGCTTTGCATTTCCCTTTTCAGGTTTTCTAGTTTCCCTACCGCGTTCAAGCTTCTGACATTCCACGCCCCGACTCGTAGAACGTTATTCTTCCTTTGATTATTCAATTTTTTTCTGATGGTAACCTCCCTCTTGGCAGTCCCCTCCCGGAGATCCGAATGGGGGACTATTCCGGAATCTTTTGCCAATGGAGTGATCACCATGACATTTCTTCAATTACAGGCCACATGTCCTGTGGATACACGTTACGTGTCTTTAATGCAGTGGTTTCCATTGCCTTCTGCATACTCATGCCGTTGATCATTGCTGATTCTTCCGCCTTTAGGGGCAGTTTCCCATCAATAGGACAAGAGAGAGCACTGAACTTCTGTCTTCTGCTCCACCGTGCTCTTTGACAATGCCGTTGACAGAATGAGGGTGACTTCTTATGCCGGAAGTCTTCGGCCACCAATGCTGATTATTAATCAACCCGGGACCGAGGACGTTTTGATTATAAATCAAAGCGTTATCCCTAGACCACGGGTGCGCCCCATTCTATATGCTGATGATAAACATTGGCCCTAAGTCATACAGAAATTCATGCTTCATATATGTTACAGACGTTTTTTTTTTTCCATTTCCTATATCCTCAGTAAATCAGTCGTCTGAAACTCGCCCTCACATCTCTGTCCTTCACAAGATATTGTATGACTTTGCACCAACATTCGCTTGTTTCGAATCGCCACGCTCGTATCTACACGTTGCAGATCTCTGCGAAGTGCATGGCAGAGGACTTCCATTGTACGAGTCGTATCACGGACTCATTTTATAATTTCTTCCTGTTCCATATGCTTATGGAACACTAGAAGAATACATGAGTAAATGCTTTTGTGGGTACTATAATTAATCAAATCTTGTCTTAATTCTCCCTACCAGGCAATAAATATGGGTTTGTAGTATATTCCTAAATTCCTTGATTAATACTGTTGCTTGAAATTTTGTTAAGTACCAGTAAGCTATCTTTAAACATATACCTGTTCAGGTTTTTTAGTGTTTCCACCACTCTCCTGTGGGTCAAATGAACCTATCATCCTCTCTATTTGTTCATTAATCCCTGTTAGTCCTGTTTGGTAGTTTCCCACACACTTAAACCACATTCTAGGATGCTTCACATGAGTGTTCTGTAAGAAACCACTTGTGTAGACTCATTACAATTTCCCAGTACTCTACCAGTGAACTAAAGTATACCGCCTGCTCTAGTTATACTTCAGCAAACCTTATCATTACATTTCAAATCGCTATAAATTGTTAGATCTAGGTAGTTGTGTGAGTAGACAGATTCCAGTTGTGACTCATTGATATTGTAGTCATAGGACACTATATTTTCGTGTTTTGTGAAGTGTAAAATTTTACATTTATGAATATTTAAAGCAAGTTACCATTTTTTCTATCAAGTTCTGTCTGAACGTCGGTGCAGCTTTCTTCTAACAGTAGTACTTCATTATGGATAACAGTATCATCTGCAAGGAAGTCTGAGTTACTATTAATATTGTTTGCCAGGTCATTAACATAAAACATGCACAGTAAGAGCTGCGACACCCTTTCCTGGGACAAGACTGAAGTTATTCCTGTATCTGTCTATGACTTACCATACGAGAGAACATGTTGTGTCAATTCAGCTAACCCCCATCAGTCACTGTGTCAAGTATCTTCAAGGAGTGCACGAGTGGTACCTCTGTAGCGCTCCTCCACAATTACATTAGCTCTTCATACACACGCACCTCACTTCCCCTTGTAACTATCCACTCACGCCACCCACTATAGGCCATTTCACATTGGCCACCACATCATGTCACGGCAATGTTTCATCACGGTGTATTCACATTGTCCCTCACGTCATGTCGCATCAATTCGTTTAGCCCCATACCGAATGGTGAAGATGAGGTCACGAGTTACCACCTGTGACACAAAATGTCGGAGTCTAGATCGGAATTGAGAAATTAACGACGATAAAGTTTATTAATGGCCAAAGCAAAATTTACAACATGTGTTCTTCATCAGTTTTGTGTGGCGAAGTGTTATAGAGTAAAACAGCATTTCAGAACATCGACATTTATTTGTTAGCGAAAATGCATACATACAAACTATCCAAGTCATCGTGAAACATTTGCAGTTTGCGACGAAAATAGGTTAACTTCCGATTTTAGCAGACGATGATACCGTCAAAACTTTTTTTCCAGTAAACCTTGCCCACGTCTGCAACAGGGCATCAGAGCCCACCTTTTCATTTGTGAGTTGAGACAGCTTCTAATACGAAACGACTTATCTTGATTTTTCTGCTAAATTTCGGTTACACAATATATCACACAGATCTAAATGCTGTGAATTAGCTTAATACTTAGGGCTCACAATTACGAATATTTTAAATTGAAAGAATCACATAAATAATGTTGTGAGGAAAGCGAACCAAAGACTGTCATTTATTGGCAGAACACTTAGAAGACGCAACAGGGACGAACGACCGATGAGGGATTCAGAGACGGTTCCGAAAATAATCTTCTTTTGACAGTAAATGAGAAGCTTACGTGAAAAAAATTATTATATACACCTTTAAGCTATAGCTTTTTGCTATTTTTCAGCACAGTTACCATACAATTTCAAACATTTGTCATAACGTTTCATTAATTTACAAATTCCTTCTTCATAATCTTCTGCCACTTAGGCGCGCAGCCAACCTTTCACGGCTTTCTGAAATTCGTCGTCTTCACCGAAGTGTTGCGACAGCATGCCACTTCTTCATGTGGGCGAAGAGATGAAAATCATTTGCCATCACGTCTGGATGGTATGGGGAATGATCAAAAACGTACCATTTGGATTGCTTCGAACTCTATTTAGTTTCTTGGGCTCTGTGAAGACGAGCATTGTCATCCAAAAGCACACCGGACAGCATGCTGCGACGTTTGTTTTGAATGACTCACTTAAGTTTCTTCAAAATGTCACAGTAGAAATTTGAAGCGATCATCGTTCCAGCTCCATAAATTCAATCAGTAAAACTCCTTCGGCATCTCATAAAACCGTAACCAAACCATTTTCCACGACAAAGTTTGGCGAGCTTTCTTCGGGTTGTATGAAGGAGTTTCGTCATCAGTCACAATTCTCTTCAAGAAAACCTTCCTGTTCCGCATAGTAGCGTGAAATGAAATCTAAGGCAGAGTCCGTTCGTGTGGTTTTGTTAGTCTCTGTGAGCAATTTCAGTACCCACTGAGCACAAAAATGGTTCAAATGGCTCTGAGCACTATGGGAATTAATTTCTAAGGTTATCAGTCCCCTATAACTTAGAACTACTTAAACCTAACTAACCTAAGGACAACACACACCCATGCCCGAGGCAGGATTCGAACCTTCGACCGTAGTGGTCGCACGGTTCCAGACTGTAGCGCCTAGAACCGCTCGGCCACCACGGCCGGCCACTGAGCACGGAACTTTCGGTTATCGGTGATAACCTCGTATAAAAAGGTACGAGAAATTTGCGGGAATTGTTCAGAAAGTTCAGAGACGGTGAATTTCAGATTTCACGAACTGTTTCGTCAGTTTTCTTGACAAAATCATTACTCACAACAGAAGACATACAATTCCTCTCTCTTCATCATGAATGTTTGTCCTAGCATTTTTAAAAAACCGTACCCATTCCCACACAACACATAACTCTAAGGTTTGGACCGTATACAGTACACAATTGACGATAAGTGTTCGCTGCTGAAACGATTTGCTCCGAAAGAAATCTTATTACCGCTCGCACTTCACATTCCCCAGATTTTTTAATACAGCGCTCATGTTACGAGGCTATAACAAGCGAATGTGCGAAAGAACGAAGTTCATATTTTCACATTCGAACGCTTACTGAATCACAAAACGTGCAGGTCTGACATAGCTCCGTACATAGGGTTGACATCCGTCCCGATATATCGGAATCGTCACCGTTATGGGCCTCCTTGTCGCGACTTCGCGACGAGAACCAATTTTGTCCCGATTTTGCAAAATATTGATGCCAGTGAATTGATGGAATAAATCGACCGCTGCCAGGCACTGTGGAATCAGTCTTACAGTACCAGTTTAACCACAGGCTGATTTGCACGGTGTTTTATGAAAACGTAAAAGGGAAAAAAGACTTGCTGAGAAAGATAAAATCTTACGAGAAACATGGTGAACCAACTACTTCTCCCGCAACAAGCTCCATGTAATTGTTTTCTAAATAAAAAATAATTATATTCAATAAATTTTTACTTCATTTCTACACCCCCATCTCAGAGTGTCCCGATGAGGTCCCAACTAGATATGGCAACCCTATCCGTGCACAAACACTAACGCTACGCTAGAACGGCGTTTACTGTCCGAACTGCCCTCTACTATACGAATATCAAAAATGACATATAACCGCAGGGCTCAGATTTTTTATGATCCAAAACGCCTAAAGAATTATATCTACTGCAAACTGGGTAGGTATGTCGCACGCCATCAGCTATGCCAATGATTATTTTTCATAGTCGGCTACGCACTCGGGAAGCATAGATGGGGCAGTGATGTGTCCATCGGTTGATATAAGATGGCCTCAAACGGCCGTGCTGGCAAATACGACAGCGGGTAGCGTCACTAGAGTATCACTCGAACGTTCACTTTGGCCAGGTGACACGTTCGACAGCGAGTTGCCCAGCTAAACGAGTTCGAGAGGGACCAAATCGTCGAGCCGTGGGAGGCTGTGTAATCCTATCGTCGCAGTGCACACCACACTAGTCGTACGGACACCATCGCTGCCCCTTGTTGGCGGCAATGGATACAGGAAAGCACACACGTACCACGTGTAGGATGTGTATGTCAGACTCGCACCACAAGGAGGGAGGACCGACGGAATGTCCGCCACGCGCGAACAGGTCCAACAGCAACGACAGGGGCCATTCAGCAGGCTGCCCAGCCTCTATGCAACATCACATAAGTGCAGATGGCAGGCGGCTGCATGACACAGGGCTCGCCGCACGCCGACCATTATAACCCTTGCCACTCACACCCCCACAGCGCCGCGCCTGACTCACCAGTCGTGGGCAGTGGTTCAGTTTTAGTGATGGGTCCCGCTTCTGCCTTGCAGACGACGACCAGCAGGTCCGACTGGAGGTGTAGTGGAGAGTACCACAAAGAGCAGTTTGTGGTCTTCCATCGCAAGTCCCTCCAGCGTGGTGTGAAGGTATGGTGAGGAGTGTTACGCTACAGTACCAGTTCACCAGCAGTGTTCCTAATGGTCTCTGTGACAGCCCCATAGTACATGGAGGAGGGTCTACAACCAGATGCTCAGTCATTCGTGAACGCCCACGCCCATGCCTGTGCACTATTTTAACAAGACAATGCTCGTCGTCATACTGCTGCCATCTGCCAAGAGAGCTTCGCAGCTATGGATACTGTGCTATGGCCAGTCACATCTCCTGATCTCTCTGCTAGGGAATGTGTGGCACGCAATGTCAGGACTCTTGTATTCACAGCCACGGGGACATAAAAATGTACTACCACATATGATTTCTGGCTGTGTAGCGCAATAACTGTTAGTCCTTCAGAGCTGAAATTGTAGTCATTTTATATGTGTGGTACCGTCTACTACGAATGTGGTCGAATTAAGTCGGGTGATGCTGAGGGAATTAGATTAGGAATTGAGACACTTAAAGTAGTAAAGGAGTTTTGCTATTTGGGGAGCAAAATAACTGATGATGATTGAACTAGACAGGAAATAAAATGTAGACTGGCAATGGCAAGGAAAGCGTTTCTAAAGAAGAGAAATTTGTTAACATCGAGTATAGTTTTAAGTGTCAGGAAGTCGTTTCTGAAAGTATTTGTATAGAGTGAAACGTGGACGATAAATAGTTTGGACAAGAAGAGAACAGAAGCTTTCGAAATGTGGTGCTACAGAAGAATGCTGAAGATTAGATGGGTAGATCACATAACTAATCAGGAGGTATTGAATAGAATTGGGGAGAAGAGGAGTTTGTAGCACAACTTGAGAAGGGACCAGTTGATAGGATATGTTCTGAGGCATCAAGGGATCACAAATTTACCATTGGAGGGCAGCGTGGAGGGCAAAAATTGTAGAGGGAGACCAAGAGATGAATACATTAAGCAGATTCAGAAGGATGTGGGTTGCAGTAAGTACTGGGAGATGAAGAAACTTGCGCAGGATAGAGGAGCATGGAGAGCAGCATCAAACCAGTGTCAGGACTGAAGACCACAGCGACAACAACACCGTCTACGTACCAGCCAACAATGATCGCAGTCCACCTTGACCTTCTGGGTGCAGCTCTTGTAAAGTTAAATATAAAATGAACTATAGTAATGAAAAACTTTATAGGAGATAGGATCTGAAATTACAAAAAAATTTACTTAATTTAGAATCGCTATGTTTTTCTTCAAGAAATTTCATTCTTGCGAGTTGTGCGAAAATTGTTGTATAACCATCTTAGAGCTGTTGCAATGCATAACGGTTAGTATGCAGAAGCTCTCCAAGGTAAAGGTCATCATTCCTGGACTGAACTTCAGAGTGAGAGGATAATGAAGCGCCAGCAGCATCAGCAGGGACCAGCCAGCGCCAACAGATAAAACAGGAATAACACTGTTAGTTTTGAAATTAAGTATCTAATAATAATATAATTATTGTTACTGTTATTAACAAATATGCATTAGAATATATACTTACGTTTTTATTGTTCCAGCAGCATAACACATTTCCGAACTCTAGCAGCAGACCTGCTGGTTGAGCACATCCACATACTACAAGCCACACTGCCACAACAGCGGCTCACCGACAGGCTTTCCAATTTATCGGTTCTGGTGCCTTTCAACTATACTGTACCGCTGCCACATCAATTCATACAGCTATACTGTACCACCGCCTCCATAGCCTCAGCAGCAGCGGCTACCACCACCACTGAAATTGCCACACCTCGCAGAACAGCAGGCAAGTCACCATCAAGAGTACTACTGTTCGCAAGCATATATAAAATCACTGCATGTGGATCTGAATGAGTAAATGTGGGCTTGGATCCGGAAAATGACTTTTCTGTGGTTACTGAAATTGAAAACGCGCACCACATTGATTCCAAAGATCAATATTCGTGGTACAAATGGGAACATATGAACAGTGCGACGGGTAATGTAAATAACACATGTAAGCTCTCAAGTCACCATGGTTGATATGCACAGTGAGGCAATGTTACAATTAATGTCGTAGAGTCCGAATATACAGGGTGGCGCACGAAATGTGTTACCATTTTGTTTTTGAATATAAACTTTATTGTCACTACAATCTGAAAGGAACATATACTACAATAAAGAGCCGTCCATGGAGATATGTTCTAACGCAGCACATGCTCAATATGTCCACCATTTCGTTTCCTAACTTCCTTCAAACGAACACTGAATTTAGTGATTACCCTATCGCATATGTCTGCAAGCATAATGTTGTCGTTCATGAAGCACTTGTGGGTTTTCAGTGGCCCAAAAGCGTACATTTTGTTTTTTAACCACACCGTCTAAATGAAATTCGCCTCGTCTGAAAACCAAACGTTGTTGATAGTTTCTTCCCTATCCTCCGCCCACTGAGCAAACAGTAGTCTCTGCTTCTTGTGTTCTTCAGTGAGCTTCTGTGCACAGATTACCTTGTATGGGTACATTTGGAGGTCATTTTTAAGAATGCGTTGAACGGAGCGTCTGGATATTCCTAGTTGCACTGATGCCTTTCTTACACGATTTCCTGGGACTTCTCTGTACAGCAACTCTTACCACTTCAGTATTCTTCGGCGAACAAACACGCTTAGGCCGAGATCACTTTGCTTCCAATACTGTTCCTTCCTGCACAAATTTATCGCACAACCTGTGGATGGTCTTCTTGCAAGGAACCCATCGTGTGTTAAACTATTGTCGAAAACGCCTCTGAGTCACAAAAAGGCTTTTCGTTTCACGAAAAAGTAACACAATTGCCGATCGTTGCTGTGTCGTCAGTCTTCCATTGTCAGCCATTGCTGCTTACTAGTCTCCTAGCGGCAGTATCGTGAATTACACGTCATTTCGTAACTCATTTGTTTTTCCAAGCTCTGCTGGTACTGCTGTAGAGATCCCAGTGGGATATCTAATGTGAGTCGTAAATTGTGAATTCGTGTGCCACCCTGTAAATTTAAAGTATGTAAGTGTTGTGGAATTATATGATATGTACTGCGCAATAACGATCGCTGCAGAAAGACTGCGTCGTTGGCAGCCTTATGCAAGAGCTGCTTATTGTGAGTATGTAGACTATTTAAGCAAAAACAGTGTTACAATGGACCAAGTGGAGCAGTGTGTAAATTCCTGTATACTTCCTGTACCAAAGTTCGCAACTCTAAACCTGTAAAGACTGTTCACTGGAAATTCACAGATGGAATTCCTTTGTGGGAAATGCAGTCTATTGGTTTGAACGCCGTACAGCCTGAGTTTAAGGTTTACAGACAGCAGCTATTTTCAAAATTCTGTCATACCACAATGCAATATTCCTAAAGTGAATAAACCACAGTGTGTTTAAAGAGGTGTTGTTGTTTCAGTCACCGCCCCCCACCCACCCTTGTCCTATCCGATAACATATTAAAGGAATACATAGTTTCTTGATACGGGTAGTGAGAGGGCTGCATCCGGACTGCACCCTGGCACCGCCCCCGGATGTGTCAGCACTGCCCCTCAGTATGATGTTGCCTCTGGACCATCTGCTGTCACTGAGTCAATCAGTACTGAATGAGTGTCAGATACGACAAGCCCATAATGTGAGCCATTTATCAGGCTCCTGATAAACGACCCATGCTGTGTGAGCATTTCATATATCTGTCCATAATGGACAGAGCAAGCGTGTCCAACGAGTTGTGGCTGTGTAAACCTTAGCACATATTATTAAAATAAATACAATCAGTAGGGAAAAATCATTTACTGTTTTCTATTGTACAACAAACATGTTTAATGGATGGAGGCCCATCAATGTGCCATCGAGCTTTCACGTCACAATGTTTACAGCAGGGCCCATACATATAAATAAGTTCATCATTTTTAAACACTTAGTAGTAACTTAAATTTATGTGAAATGTCACATAGACGAGGTATAGACTTTGTAGGAAACAGGTGATAGTCTACAGCATTTAAACTGTTAAATCGTGCAATAAGTTTCCTATAAATGTCCAAAAGAACTTTAAAAATGTTTTCTGATTTCAGACACTCGAACACGGAATAGGCAGCCGTAAATTGCTCATCGTCCTCTTCGAATCCATAATCCTACAGTTCAATCATTGTAACGTAATCGGGAATATCCGGAATGTCTAGGTTAAGTCATCTTCTTGAATACACCAAACTTGTGCAGTCACTGTTGATCGATGAATAGCTCACCCAGTCATGTAAAAACCCGCAAAGCGCGAAGATGTCGAGGTGGATAGCAGCAGCAGGTAAAGTGAAAAAGCCAAATTGCGTGGTTCTAATGGTTCTAATGGCTCTGAGCACTATGGGACTTAACTTCTGAGGTCATCAGTCCCCTAGAACTTAGAACTACTTAAACCTAACTAACCTAAGGACAGCACACACATCCATGCCCGAGGCAGGATTCGAACCTGCGACCGTAGCGGTCGCACGGTTGCAGACTGTAGCGCCTAGAACCGCTCGGCCACCCCGGCCGGCCAAATTGTGTGGTAATCATGTTATTCAACATTAGCCACAGTTTAAACAACACAGGCTGTAAATGTGTCAGTGTCGGTACGATGTAGGACCGAAAGTTCAGTCCGATGGGCTATTTGAAAATCCAAGATTTTGTGATGCTAAAGTGATATTATCCACGGATGAATGGTGTAGATTATGTGATACCCAATGCGTATTTCCACATTGATCCACGGCAACGTTCATTCGCCAAAAATAATGCTGGATGATAATGCTGTCACAGTAGGAGACATCTCTAGAACAATTAAACATTTAACTGCAGAGAGTGCTACGTCTAAAGGCACTTATCTTTAAGGATCTAATGTACACAAGTCATAGAATAAAGTATGTTTTAGACTGATGACCAACGTGACAATCGTATGACCTCCAATTCTATGCGACATAGATAATGCTGTCACAGTAGGAGACATCTCTAGAACAATTAAACATTTAACTGCAGAGAGTGCTACGTCTACAGGCACTTATCTTTAAGGATCTAATGTACACAAGTCATAGAATAAAGTATGTTTTAGACTGATGACCAACGTGACAATCGTATGACCTCCAATTCTATGCGACATTGTGAAGTAAGCTGTTGAAGTCTGTTCGCCGAACTCTGTGTTTCTTCCAAGAAACCATAGCTCGATTGTATGCTTCATATTGCGCTGGAATGGAGATGGAAATGTATGATCCAAGTGTGCTAAGTATAATACGTACAGTATTCCATTCGTATTTAGTCCGCCCCGATAGCTGAGTGGCCAGCGCGCCGGAATGCCGCGCAAAGGGGCCCGGGTTAGATTCCCGGCTGGGACGGGGATCTTTCTCCGCTCAGGGACTGGGTGTTGTGTTGTCCTCGTCATCGTGTTGTGTTGTCTTCATCCTCATCTCATCCACCGGGGTGGCGACAGGAAGGGCATACGGCCATCCCTTCAATTAACCTTGCCAAATCAAACCATAACAATACCGACCCTGCGACAGTGAGGGGCAAAGGCTTAAGGAAAGAGAGATTCCATTCGTATTTAAGTCTGTTCATATATTGTGCAATACATAAGTGTTTATTAAGCTTTATTGCATGTTCCCTATAAAGTATCCTGTATTCCACTGTGGGTATCTAGTTGTCGTCATGGCGGTGTGGACAGAACATCCCCTTCACAAGAGTCCTGCCATGGTGATGCTGGAAAACTGAGAATGAAGACGACGAATGGGCTCATCGCTTCCCGAAGACATACGTGCTTTAATTGTGGAGTTTTCAGTATACGAAAAAACTTATTTAGTTATAAATTTATTAATACATCCTGAGAGAATACGCTTCGAGGATGTATATATTTTTTTTTCAAAAACCCTGTTTTAGCCAAAATATCAGCTATTGCAGGAGATACTGCATAACATTGAGGGGGAAATGCAGCAGACGTTCAGTGAAAGCAGCGCTGTTTCGCAGCCTGAGAAAGTGAACCCAAAAGCAGCAGCAGCACTCCATCGTCAGGCCACAAGCGGCCCATCGGGACCATCCGACCGCCGTGTCATCCTCGGTTGAGAATGCGGATAGGAGGGGCGTGTGGTCAGCACACCGCTCTCCCGGTCGTTATGATGGTTTTCGTTGACCGGAGCCGCTATTATTCAGTCGAGTAGCTCCTCAATTGGCATCACGAGGCTGAGTGCACCCCGAAAAATGGCAACAGCACATTGCGGCCTGGATGGTGACCCATCCAAGTGCCGGCCACGCCCGACAGCGCTTAACTTCGGTGATCTCACGGGAACCGGTGTATCCACTGCGGCAAGGCCGTTGCCCGAACCCAAAAAGTGTATTCATATTTTACGACGATGCGGTTGAAGACCAGGATCAGATACGGAGATATTTTCTGCTTTACTCGCCACATGCTTGTTGATACATTTTATTTTATCCAGACTTACTCAACGATCCCAAAGCAATTGATCTGGGATAATCGAATCTTTTATATAACTTTCAAGTAGGACAATTTGAATTTAAAGCATATATGCCAAGCTCATGTGTGCACCGACATGTCATTCAACAAATTCGTCACCATATGCTGGACTTACTGGAATGATTCGTTATTGGTTTTCGGGTTATCGATAAGACGAAGAGACTGAATGAGGCTCGATAGAGACGAAACTTCGATGAGATTCTGTGTAAAAGGCAGTGTACCAAAACGTAACCCTGTCAGGTGTATTGTAGGCAATGGACAAATTCGCAAGCGTGAAGTGTGCTCAGCTCAATAGGATGAAGAATAAGCCAGACATACGTTTATACGTCAGCAGAAAAATCGAGACAATCAATGCAAGATTAACGGATTTGGATAGCTGCGACAAGGCAGCGGCTGCGAGAGGGGAATATCAACTGAATGATACAATCCAGTGAAGTAAGCAGCAGTTAACAAGAGGTTAACGAAACTGGAAAGCCTTATCAATGCAGGAGCTACGAACGGTGAATCTCAGCTGAATGACAGAACCGAGCGAAGTGAGCAAGCAATTAGCACAAGGTTAGCGGCATTGGAAAGCACTATTAACGTAGCAGCTACAAGAGTCTATGAGTTGAATGAGAGAAAATAGCGACATGAGTCATATAGTGTAGAAAAAAGTGAAACAGTCAGTGAGTCAGTGCGCAATTAACGCAACTGGATGGGTTTATCAAGGGAATAGCTATGAAAATTAACATGCACGAATCCATGATGGGCGATACGAATGAAAGAGTCCATTGACATGGATCTGAGATAAAAGAGTTAAGAAGGAGACTAACTCATCACCCGCTGAGTATATAAGATGTGTACTGTCTCAAAATGTGATCAGTATGCGACACACTGTCTACCAAACGCAATTTTTTAGAGACGCGGAAAGCCATTCATTGCATACTGCGATGTTAAAACTGGAACAGCTCAATCACTGCTGAAACGTTTAGACCCATAGCTCTCACAAAGAGTGGTGGAATCGGAGAAGAAGAGAAGTGCTAGCGAATTAGATACGATACATGGATCAGAGAGATCAGCTGTGTATGCTGGGAAAGCTGTCTATAGTCTTAACGAAGGGCACCATCCACCTTGGAGGCAGGGAGTTTGAATGGACTCCTGGTTTAGTAGAGCTAATATTACTAAAAACATCGAACTCTCGAAAGTATTTCCCGAAAGAGATGAGATCATGCACTGAAATATTACGTATGACTAACATACGTAGGCGAGACAACACTCTAAAAGGACGATTAGAATGTACAGACAATAGGAAATACATTATTAGACCACGTTAAGTGGTGAACTTAGCGAACGCTATAGCTTTGACATTCAACATACAAAGCTGAACACACTACCTATATTACGATGACCCTAACGAAATCATAGGCTCACTACAACTACTGACAGCATCAGCTGCAGCGGGGAATACAGTGCATACGAATGAAATAATATCAATCATCGCAGAGCTTCGAGAAAGACGCATTATTGAATAACAATGTAGACAGTGGTTCGTGAACTACACAGATCTGCTTGCAGAATGTTCCGGTGCAGACGGGTCATAATATGTAATCTGGATGATTTATGGCAACCCAATCTCGTGGAGAGGACAGAATACTCATGATCGAATAAAGCGTTCAGATCTATCTTAATGATCGCAGATACGTATTCCAAATACCCCTGGGTTCTTCTTGTGAAAGCAAAGACTTGGAGGGACGTGACGTAGGTGTTCGAAAAATTGCTGAAGAACTGGTATGAACTGGTGCCCTGGCAACATACAGGCTGACCACGAATTTTATACTAAGAATGTCAAGTCGGTTATGGAACGATATGAAATAAACCTCTATTCATCATGAAACCTAGTACTGTGGACCGTCTGAACAAACCATTAAGAACAATATGCGGGTGTAGCTTACTCTTCGTGGTACATAATCCCTTCCTTTCTGTGGTTATTAATTATTATTATTATTAAGTGAAACACAAGAAAGATATATATATTGATTTGTAGGTGGCCAAAGATAAGTATTAAATTATGTTTCAAATGAGCGCCAGGCTCCCTACAAATTATTTCAAATGCTTTCCGCAAAATGTAACGCAGGCTAAGTTCACTGACCTAGAATAAATCGTATCTTTGAAAGTATACATTTTTTGAAGAAATAAAATTAGTGAAGCTTTGCACTTTAGTTAATTGAATAACTTGAAATGATTCTTTCTGCTCCGGCTGTGGTGATATGTTACACAGAAAAATAAATTTAAATCCGCCGCGTAATGGCGGCCAATGGTTGCCAGTCAAAGATCACCGCTGCTCGCTTCGCAGAGACTGAAAAAATGCTACATAACATCTTGCAGTTCAGGAAGAATTGTTTGCATGGGTTCTTTAAGTAACACAATGCACTCACTTTTTGTAAATATATTTCCACAAAGCACAGAATACACGCTTGAATTATTCGCTATGTACGAGAAATAATAGAACAAAAGCTACCGATTTACAATAGCAAGCGTACCTTACATACAGCAGAAGAAATGATTTGACTCGAAGTGATTTTAAATATCTTTTTTCTCCTATATATAATGACAAAGATAATACTGTTAGTTTCGAGAACGTTATGCACTACGATCTCATATAAATAATGTCTTTTATTACATTGCAATCGATATACTCTTTCTTTGAAGCTAATTTAATACATTTTCATAGTTAATTTGTCATTAATGTCCATATAATATTATTCATAGTCATTTTATTATTTGCTTCAAATATATCGCCTTGACTATTTCAAAAGGGACACTATAGCGTCCCATACACATGGCTAGATATTCTCCAATAAATTATTGGGGAGTATACTCGAACTGAACATTGCACGATTAGGAAGAGACCAATCGATGTACACAGCAATGGACTTCTGAATACAGTATAAATCGTATTACGATGGTGGATCCACTCAAGCAGAAGTTCAAAGTAGTTGATTTGCAAATTTCGAAATACAAAAGTGCGTCTGACAAGTCTTACCGTCCTAATTGGTCAATGGAGATTTTCATAGCGTTCAAAGTACAGGCAAAACACACAAGAACTTACATCTTAAAGGACAGCAACAGTGCAGAAATCGCAGGAAGTTTTTTACAAAGAGGAATTACAGAACATTCTGAACTGAACTTCTTTCTCAAAGAGCTTGTCATAAGGTGTTGTGGGAACAGATCATTAGTGAAATAGCTTGACGTTTCAGTGGGTGAACGCTTGCAGTTTGCTATGTAACATGGTGGGCAAACCTCGGACAATGCAGTAGCATAACATGAGTACTAGGAACCGCATCAGCAGAGGTGCTGGTGGCATTCTCGATAAACTACCAGTCAAGCTTCATCTTCCTGGATACTATTTCCGTGCACCTGGAACCTGTAATGGACCCTCCTTCAATGCTACTAATTGACAAAGCTGACGTCCATAGCTGTAATGACCCAACATCATATGTTCCACAGTAAATGTATTGTACTACTTCTTCATAATAATGTTGCTACGAATGTCTCTCATGTTGTAACGATGATTTCTTAGGTTGAAGGTAGTTTGTATTACATTAACTTGAGAAGTTGCACTTATCTTTTCAAAATAGCTTCAGCGTCTAGGTTTCTGCTCCTGCTATATATTATTCTATAGAAAGAGGTGATGGGTGTTACCTTTAATTTTGCCGGTCCAATGCTAACATATGTATAGAACCTTTGAGAACAAGTAGTAAATAAAATTAACATTAAGATGGCTTTCGTAATTTAAATTGTTTATCAGTTTTAATTTATGTATTTATTTTTTTATTAGTTCGGAATATACAAAGGCAATCATTCTTACATTAATTACAATATACTTGTACAACTATGGTAACAAAACTCTTTAAAGATGCTCTTGTAATACTATACAACATTACAAATTCTCTCTAGCCACTTTAAGGCCGAGTCACTGAGTGTATGTATGTCTTTCAAATCACCATCATGACTGTACACTTCATACACGAGTAAATGGTCCATTGTTTGGATTTCACCACACTCACATTCAGGGTTGTCTGACAGGCCCCATTTCTTCATTAGTTGCTTGCATCTGCCGACACTTTTTCTTAGGCGGTTCAAAGTTTGCTTTCTGAAAATAATTATTTAAGTGTAGATTTATAGGCCTAATGGTTAATCAAAGATCACAGATTTTGGAAGCATTAGAAGTAGAAACCTCCCACTATTTTATAAAATCGATTTTATTACTGACAGTAAAATTAATAAAATCTTAACTAGAGATATTTTGTCTGCATAGGACACTGAAATTATTGTATCTAATGTAGACTTCTTTTGAGATCATATACTTTTAAAATTGTGACTACTAATTTTCATGGTGCAAGATCGATACCTGATAATATATCGAAATACAAGTAGAAAAAATACATATTTAAGGAAAAATTGTACTTGACAGTCGGAAATCTCTGTGAACATCCACAGATAAGAAGTCCATCTGCCAATGTCAGAAAATCAGCTCAAGTCTGCCTAAAATTTAGGTGATATTGAACGGTTTTGTAATCGGGCAAAAGTTCCAATAGGACTAGAGTCATTATAACCGAAACTGAAAAATCGCTTGGCTCGTGGTATTAAGCGGATTAATCTGCTTGATGAAGCATGCAAGGAGCCGATAAGGCGTAGCAAATACGTCGCAGAAGAGGTGTAGGCACAGGACAATATTTTGCGGCATTTGTAGTTGAAAAAACAATGCATACCAAACTTAAATTGGATGCTTTAATAAACATTAAATAAATGATGAATGCAGCTCATCACACACTGAAGAAGACCAAATTTACTGGATGTTTAAAAGACTGTATCCAATCAGCGGTAGTAGCGGCAAAAGGCGTCACGAAGAAGAAGCAGAAATGAAATGAGTAAGAAGAAGTTGTGCCTAGGGTCCTGCCAATACATAACACACCTGGTGGAATTACCCCGTTTCTAATTCCAGCGTTAACGGGCCAATTGTCAGTTGGATCATTGGCAAAAGGTGCTGCCACCATAGCCCACGCAGTGAAGAATGCACACAACTCTCAGGAGCAGCTACAGAAATCTAAAAGGCTTAATAGGATGATGGTGAACGCTGCTGTCGGTAAAGGCCTATATTTAAAACCGCAAAAGAAACGTGATGGACAGTTTATTTTTTAAAAAGGCTCCTAACTATACTACCTAATAGACCACTTTCCAGCGCTGATCTGCTTAAATTCGACAAGAAACTCGAATTCCCAAGATTTTTTGTTGTTGTTTTTTTTAAGAAGATTTGGAAATACAAGGAAAGTGTAATCGTAAATTTAGACGTCAGAGGAGAATCTGGAACACACTGGGTTGCGTATGTTAATAGAAACAGTACAACGTACTGTACTTTTACTCATAAGGCGATTTCCACATGCCGGAAAAATTGCGACGATATTTCGCCAACAGTCATGCGCTTCACAATTTTCGACGCTATCAAGAGTTGGATTCATACCTCTGTGGGCATTTCTGCCTAATGTTTCTTGTAACGAATGCATAAAAAGAAGCAGCAAGCACATCAATTCGTCAGTTCAGATTGAGATGTCATGTAGCACACTCTGAATCTAAAACAGCGTATGTCTGTATTAATTGTAAATTATTTCCCCTCCCCCAACAAATCCAAGCAAGGGTTAATAGAGTATAGCAGTGACTGGTCTCGAACCTCTAACAGCACTCCGAACATCACCTAAAAGAACAATAAACTTCACCTAGTGAGCACCAAGGTTGTGGGGATTCCCCTGACTCATACGATACTGGCAATCCAAATGCAGTTAAAATCGATCTGTAAAAGGATTTAGTTTAGGTACAAACGTTAATATGTTTGAAAAAAGGGGATAAAAATGACGAAATATACAGTAGACTTTAGTTGGAAGGATTCAATGGGATCAATACTCGGCTTCTCGAGGAGTCAAGTTTTGACTAACAATACTGAGAAAGTTTTAGAGTTGGATTAACAAGTGGATATTCCTGTCGTTATCACGATCTTGTCGAATGTAATATTTCTACGAATTCATACATCAGTGAGCGATTAATGTATGCAATCTACGGGTTCTTTCCTACAGTGGACCAGGATACAAACTCATTGAAGCTCCAGTAATTCAACATCCCCCTATGACTGTTCAGACATTAGACCGTCTCGAGTTAAACATCGTTGACCATGACTGGAAATTGCTTGATTTTTGAGGAAAGGAAATCGTGAGACATCCTCATTTAAAACAGGATCATGGGATTAAAGTATTTAAAAAAAAACCACACAGCAGTCTGTATGGCAATCTGCAATAGAAGGACAAGATGATAACCCGGCAAAATTATGAGCTCCTAGTGTCGATTGGATTGAAATCTTGCAATGATGCTGCTCGAAATAACAACACCAATTCAATACGATGAATAAATCACTCATCAGGAATATGTCTCTCACAAACCATTTTCTTCGGTGACGTTCAGTAATAAGGACGACATACGAATACCAATTAAGCATCAAGTTCAGTTTACAATTCCAGCAGTGGTTTCCTTACTTGGAAGGCACTTTTATGGAGAATGATGAAAGCGCTCTTGCGGGGACATCGAGACTTATTCATTATCTGTTTGCCTTCCTGTTTCCAGAGGTATGCTACGAACTTGACACACTGAGCTCGACCGAACAAGAAACAATGGAACTACATCGACACTCACACATCCACACCAAATTCAGACCAGAATGTTCTACAAAACGCAGATTGGTTCATTGATGGACCAATAAGAAATCACTTTAGTATGTGCATCCCTCTCAAAATGCTTATGGAGGTTCTTTGAGGACAATAAGAGGACCATTTTGAATTCTAAGCAGGAAATGATTCTGGTTAGAAGTGCAACAGATAATAATGCATACATTTCAAAAGCACAAACAGTGGAAAATATAACAGTTTCGAATAAATTATTGTAGAAAGAACCGCATATTTCTGTATCAGATGACACCTGCCTAAAGCTTTTACATGTACTGAGCTTCTAGTTCAACTACCATTAAGTTTCCATTTGTGGGAACTCTATGAGCATCCAGCTCTACTGACTACTGCAAAACATAGCTTATTGATTAAGATGGCTATTCAAATAGAAATGCCTTGATACATTATTCTGGGTGCTCCAGAGGATAACTTCTGATTCATGTGAAAGTAAGCATCTGTTTCTCTCCCTCTCCATATGTGTGTGTGCAATTATCTAGCGTTATCCTTTTTGTTTCTGTCTGTTGTAGAATTCTTCAATAAGTTCCAGGATCTGGTGCCACAATCAAGTCCAATACCAATCAATGCAATGGCGACACAAGTATACCATTATCATTAGTGCTACTGATGTTGATGATAATGATGATAACGATGATGATGATGTGCAGGAGATTTCCATTGAGCCAACCCCAATCTCTACAGCAAGCTCATGAGGGATGTTTGCAGTTTTTGAGGAGCACATACGTAAATAGTAGTTCTTCCTATTCTCCTAATGCACAAAAAACATACACAAACACACACAAATGTGTGCTTGCATTACTAACGTTTTGTGTTTGTGTCTGCTTGTAGGTGCATTTGATAATGAGTCACAATTGAATGTGTTGACCTCTTCCTCCAGCATTTGTTCGTAGAGAATGACACCAGTCATCAAGGAAAGAATACATGAGTGGTTCTCCATCTTCCTCTGACAATACTGACTACCAGGACAATCGCATGCATGGATTACTAATGTGATGTTTGTTTCTAGATGCACTCAATGCACAGATCGAGCTCCATCAGCTATTGCTGGAGGTAGTGGCCAATAAAACTTCATTGACTCATTCAGTGGCTGTTAATTTTGAACATCAGTAGAAACGCTTTAGATGCGTACATATATCTTTATTTTAAAAATTGTCCTTCTGCCTGCGCAGGTGATAAGGAGAAGATGCTGGGTGGCAGACTTGGATCTGTAGCAAAAGTAGCAGCAGCAGCAGGCCTGCAGACGATGTTATAGCTATGGCTAGATTTGCAGCAGCCCTGCGCCCATCTGTGTTCCAGCAGTCCACTCAGCTATCCATGATGATGATGAAGATGATGATAATGATGGTGATGATGATGACGATGATACCCAGCTTGTTGACTTATTCAGATGCTGCTAATTTCAAACATAAGTAGAAATACTATACACTCAAAAACATATATTTCTTTTTAAAGTTATGCATGATACATAATATTGTTCCTCCTTCTGTCTGTGCAGGTGATATAGAGGAGATGGTTGGTACCAGATGTGTGCTTGCAGCAGCAGCAACTGGTCCATCCATGATGATACAGTCTGATCATCCACAATGATGCAGCTGCTCTTCAGCTGCCCATGATGATGATGATTATGATTATGATAGAGATGATACAGCAAACTCCCACGCAGCAGCAGTCTGGTAGATGGATGTACACACAGCCAGCAATGCAGCAGTAGCACCTTACTTCATGGCTGTACCCACTGTCATCCTTGACATACTAGCTGCCATGACATACTGCTGCCCATGACATACCTACCACTGTTCATGACATACTAGCAGCCAGCAATGCAGCAGCAGCAGCTGGTGGCGAAGCAGCAGCATTTGGCTCCACCGAAATCTGCGCTACACTGCAGGCCATTGACGTCCTAGGCCGGCCCGTGACACAGCATCGTGACTCCGGCCTATTTCCCATAGTCTTGGCAGTGCTCTCCATGCCATAGCACATCTCCCGAGTGTCACATTCACCTGAGATCATTGAGACACAGCGTCAGATCTAGCAGAAGCAAAACACACATCTGCTTTATTGAAGACCGCCAAGTAAGTCTTGTGGCCACATTGGACTATTCAGAGATCGCTGGTGGATTTCAGGACAGGTTCTCATCTGCCTGCATTGATAATTCAAATGTGAGCTACTGAGACCCTGCCACTTTCCTTAATGCTTGAAGTACAGTTCTGGAAAGGGAGTTGACTGGATACATCAATGACCTGCATTATTCTGCCATTAAGTACAGGGCACTTCTGTACTATGAAGTGGTGCAAACCCCAAAAGGAGGCAGTTGTGCTGAAGATAGGAGCATTTTCCAAAATTTGTGGGAGGGGGGGGGGGGGCAGACTATGCGTGTGATATCACAGGGCGAGGCGATTGCACAGTGGTTCAGAACTTTTATGGAAAGCATCATACTGGGCCATATATGAAGAGAGGCAGGAAACAAGGTCCAGTAAGGCGCTCAGGGGTGTGCAAACTTATAGAAACTGGTCACGACACATGTCATCCATAAAAATGACTACACAATGAGAACACATCCTCAAAAATGAGATTAGATTTGCATATGATTTTCCATCATGTAGTCATTTTTATTGACAGCGTGAACTGTGACATGTTTCTATAGGTTTGTATAAAAACTTTTCCCCTAGAGTATGTTCTTGGACAAGATGGGATCACAATGTTCCTTCTACCTATTTTTGTGATTTTTGTAATTTTTTGCATTGTAGATAATCTGAAGATGCCTATCACAGGCGAAATGCACCACTAAAATTTTAAATTAAAAGCCTCCACAACCAAGACTGTATTTTTATCTCAAATCTTGCACTGGTTTGTGTATCAGCTGCAACAATTAAATGAGAGAAATATTATTTATATTTATGTGTGTGTGTGTGTGTGTGTGTGTGTGTGTGGTGTGTGTGTGTGTGTGTGTGTTTCCCACCAATTTTCCATCATGTGATCAGCATCAAGTTCACCTGCATAAGGTGTGTGCATTAACATCATGTAACCGGCATTGAGTAACGTCATGACCTTGAATATATAACTTAGCACAATTTCCTAAGATTTGTGAAGGAGAGGGGAGGGGGGGGGGTTTCCCCTGTGTGATCTTGATCAATTCCCAGTGGTTCCCTGAGGCAGGGAGAGTGGAGGTGACCTTGACTACAAGTCGTCCAAGTGGATAACCTGACACCATATGTGTAACCTAATACCCTCTTATTTTAAGAAAGATATGTGTGTATGGCTATCAGTTCAAAATTACCAAAAGCAGGGCAGTGTTTCATATAAAGGAGAACATTTTTAAGAAGCTTGACTATTTATTTTAAAATCAATAAATTGTTTGTATTTTATACAGTGGAGTAATACATGTGCTCTAATCTCAATATAAGCAGATAATAATACATCCAAAATCTGCTATAGTTTTAAACAATGGTATTTAATTGTTACAGATACAGTGGAATGGCTGTGATGTATTTGGCCGTTCTTTCCTGTGGTGTTACCTTTCAAAGTGTATTTTCCAACAGAATGTACTGCTGAAAGACTAACTGAATTGTTATCTTGACGAATGTAGCAATAAAATTCCTCACAAGACATATCCTTGAAACTGAGCTTAACCAGAAAATTCCTTTGACTGTGTCCATCAACAAACTATTCTGTTCGTTTGTCCACTGAGTAGATAATGAGAGAAAATACACATTCAGTAGATGCATTGCTACTAAAAATCACAAGGCAAATGGGTAAATTTTCAAAATTTCTGAAAATGTCTCACCATTTTGACACTTTTTAAACGAAGAAAACTATTATTAACAACAGTGTAGGGTTTTCGTCCAACTTTGTAGATCTAGCACAGTTCTTGATGTTGCAATTTTGAACTGTGAACTTTTATACCTTTGGTTTGTAATTACTGAAGATATGGAAGAAAGCCGTCAAAGCAAAGGTCTTTTAAGTCGTTGAGTTTAAGCCATTTAAAGCACTTGAATTTTTTTCAGTGGCTGCATCCGTTTTTCTAGATACTGAGCACAAGTTCCATTGAAAAAGTTACAATTTCCACTTACACCTGGCACTCTTTTCTATGCCTGCTTCTGAAACGGTGTTTATAGCTTTTCTGACTTTGATAAGGATGAATTTATTCTCAAATCTGTTTTTCACTGAAATGTGGAGCTTATAATTCAGTCCAATTACGCTGTGCTGAAATTCATTAGATTATCAAATGAAACTTCGTCACCAAAAATCTAGACAGTTTCTAATGAAACAAAAATGCTGGGCACGACATTTAAAAAGACATCGAAAGGACGGATATTTCTGGAAAAAACCGGATGGTTGGTAAAGCTGTATGTGCCAGAATCTACGCTGGTGTCCTAATCTTAACAACAGTAAGTGATGTGACAATGACAATAAGCAGATGAACCATCGACTTACATTCAATATGCAACAAATACAGTTTTGAGCAACATTGTTGCGTTTTTCCTACTAGCATATGGATTGTTCGTTATTGCCAAAATGAAAAGAGAGTATTCTTGGGTCACAAATGGACTTTAAATACAATCACATGAAAAACTAATTAAAATCTTACAAATGACATCATCCTTGAAAAATTACATGACATACACTACCTTCATGACCAAAAATGCAAAATAAATTCATATATCTACAGCCTGAATATACGGTATTTTAGTCCTTGTAAGCAATGCACGGATCACAGGTGAAAAAGATTACTTGTCAAAAAACTCTGGGCATGACTGATATAAAATGAAATAAAGCTGCCAATGGACGGAGTGATGAAACTACTATGTATGTAGGCAGTCTACATCTACGTCTACATACATAACCCGCAAGCCACCATGCTGTGCACTGTGTACCACTACTAGTCATTCCCTTTCCTGTACTACTCTTAAAAAGAGGAAGGGAAAATCTACTGTCTGTCTTAAGCTGTCCTTGCGGTCCTTACCAAAAATGTACCTTTGCGGCAGTAGACTCATTCTGCCATCAGCTGCAAATGCTGGTTTCTACAATTTCGAGTAGTGTTTTACGAAAAAGAGGTCGTCTTCCCTCCAGTAATTCGCATTGGAATTCATGAAGCATATCTGTAACACTTGCGTGTTGATCTAACCTTCTGTTAACTAGTCTAGCAACACACCTCCGAATTGCTTCGACAAATTGCTTTAATGCGACCTGGTGGAGATCCCAAACACTCGAGCAGTACTCAAGAATGGGCCACTCTAGTATTCTTCAAGCTGTCTCCCATATAGATAAACTACACATTCCTAAGATTGTCCTAATAAACAGAAGCCGAACATTCGCCTTCCCTACTAGTGAACTTATGTGCTCGTTTCATTTCATATCGCTTTGCATTAAGCCTAGATATTTTATTGGCGTAACTATGTCAAGCAGCACACCATTAACATTACATTCGAACAATGCAGGATTGTCTTTCCTATTCATGTGCGTAAACTTACATTTTTCTAAATACAGAGAAAGCTGCCACAAGTCATACCAAAGATGAATACCATGTAAGGTAAGTCACCTTGCATCCTCTTCCAGTCACTAAAAAATACTTTTCTATAGTGTTACAGCATCATCAGCAAACAGTCGTAGATTATTGCTCAACCTATCCCTTAAATTGTTTATGCATTTGGTGTGTCCCCGGAGGAGTGGTCAATATTTAGGAATATGACAGGAACGACAATTCAAAGCTAAATTGTCTAGTAAATGAGGGCTTTAATATTCATACCTTAAAACCTAAGACCACTTGCTCAGTAGATGTGTTCCTCAGTAGCGAACGTGAACAAGCGCCCCTAGCTCTTAGGCTATGCACTTTAGAGGCCATGTTTACTGAACGTTTATTATTGCTTTGGTCCGTGCTACCACCTTACAAAATATGGAAAACTTCGAGATTGCAGTGGAAGAGATTTGTTTCACAGTATAGTAGATGAAGAAATGCTAATAGCTGACAATGTATGTATTTTGCAGCCCATGTTTACTAGACTTTTTTGCTTTGAAGGAGCAGTCATGTCATATCCACGAATAATGACCATTCCTCCTGGAACAACGCTTTCCAGAAATATAGGAGTGTGGAACCTTGTTGTTTCCCTTGTTATGGACCACCAGTGACAACCGTTAATATATAATTATAGTCCTCGTACGATTTATTCAGATAGGAGAATTAGTTAAACAATATTGCTGAGCAGCCAGGAGAAACTACATGTAGAAAGTTTACCTTGCATTTGTGTGTCTGTAAAATTGTCATAGAAGGACATTCTGCAACAAAACCACGCAGTATCCAGAGGTTCTTGGGAAGATGAAATTACCTGGCCTAGATTGCGTAAACAATAACAGCAGGTTGACAACTGTCCGGCAGCCATGGAGTGTTGATGTTCCACTGCTGCTGAGCAAGAACCATGGAATTTCATTATGCTCGGTAAGTCGTTGCGGTGTACTCTTGTCTGGCAGATGTGATTCATTCATTTTATGCCAGGCCAAGACTCTTATTATACTTAATGATAATTAAATCTGGAATATTGGCAGTCAAGATAGACAGGGAAAAATCACGGTGCACTCCTTTTAATATGTGTTTTTCAGAATATACCAGTTTTTTGTTCTGATTTGTATTTCGGAGTTATTTAAGGGTGTATGCTTTTGAAATGAAGTTTAGTAGCCTGCAAAAAAAATTATTTCATTGTGGAGAAATAAGTACGAGCAGTGCAGAACATTTATTCTTTGTAAATTGTAATTATTCTTAGAGAACTGAAACTTTTATAGCGTATCCTTTGATGAAATTTAGTTGATACGTATTCAGATAGATAAAAATAGCCTTTAATCTAATGAACCATTGTGATTTCAAGGAGTTTTGAATATTAGGTCCCTGTTGATGGATTTCTCTTCTGTTCCTAGAACTTTAATGGATTCAGAATCACTCAGTCTCAGCAGTGTGAATGTAGACAGGCATTACAAGAATACTGAATATCCACTTCCTGACAGATAGAAGGCCACACCCATCATCCCCAGTTCGCAGTACATCGTATGAGAAAAAGGTAAGCTGAGTTTCTCACAAGGGACGCTTTCTAAATTCGTGCTGATCTGTGGACAGACGCTTTTCTGTATCAAGAAAATTTACTACATTCTAACTCAGAATACGTTCTGCAGCTAAGCAATGTTAAGGATACTGGTCTGTGATGTTCAATATCCTTTCCTTGCCCTTCTTATATACAGGAGCAACTAGACATTGTGCTGGGCAAGAGATAAGCGACAAATACAAGCTCAAGAAGGGTCAATACCGCAGATTACTCGGTAAAACCGCACTGGGATTCCACCCAGACCTGAAGACTTATTCGTTTTCAACTCCAGCTGCCTCTGTCACGGTCCAACGATCCTCCAGCGTGTATCATTTTCTAAACGTGAAATTTTAAACTTCAGCCTCCGTTTTGCTGACTTCTACTGCCACAAGAGAGGCTGGATAGAAGGCTTCGACGCACTCTCTAATTGTATGTAGAACCATAATTTTCTCGGGTTCTGGGCAAGCTCTTTCGTTAGCAAGGTATGAATGATGGTTGATGTGTCTGTGTGCTTCGTGCATCGCGCTTTTTCCTCTAACTTTTTATCTGTCAACATTTCTATGTCCTTTTTTGCACCGATAATGCAACAATCTGTTGCCTGAATATTTTCCGAATATTGTTCTGAAACAACAGTGGATCTTCTCCGTCCTTAATCCAGTTACGCGTTACATACTTCTCCCATTAAGAAGGATATCCATGTTGAGAGTTCCGTCTCGCATATGTTTCTTTCCTTGGGAAGAAAAAAGCCATTCTCCCAGTTCCCACGTCAAAAGATGTACACTTTTTCATAAATCTCAAATGGCTATTGGTGTAACAAAACAGCTGTACGACAAAACACACTCGACAAAAGCCTACTGCTTCAAAATTCAAAAATCGGTTAACAACTGTCAGATACTAATTTAGAGTAACTTGATGTGTCATATTTCTTTTTATTTGCTGAAGAGTTGTTCAACTGTAGTGTGTCGCCGCTAGTCGAAACTTGGTAGTCACAGGAACTATTGTCAACCTACGCGATCTAAGAGTGGGGGGTACTCTTTGAGTTATGTTGTACGGCAGCCTTCATTTAATTAATTTCATACTAACTACTGCAAATAAGCACAACATTTGAGCATAAACATCTCTACAATTCGCTGTCACGAAATTCAGCTGATCGTCACGGCGCAAGGGTGTTGTCTGCGGTTACAGAAGTAATCTCCAGATTTTTTTCGTAGTCAGCAATGAGTTGTAAGTGAGAGTGGTGCGTGAATGTGGTTTACTTAGAATTTTGTGCATTGTGAGGTCTACGAACATATTCAGCAGAGTGAAAAGTGACCGATAGTCGTAAGTTTTTTGTGTTTCATAAACGAATGAAGACTGAAAATGAAAGTGACGGAATCGAAAAATGTACAAGAAATATCACAAGCAAAAGGATGACTCAGATATCTCTATTAAATATTTCAGAAATTATGTAGACGGCATAAACAGAACATTTAGATTCAATGACTGTCATTATATCCGCGAGCGGTTTACTTTATTATCCATGACTGATTTACTCTATAGCAGTTGGAAGTGCGCTTTTTAAGTCGTGTGTTGAGTTTCTGGCCATGCAAAAAGCATGGCAGTCATAATGGCGCAACCGTAAGCTGTCCATTCACCAATTTCAAAATGTGTCACGAATCTTTAAAATGTATATGAGTTTCGAATGGCATAAAGATCCAACTGAAAAGATAAAGTTATTTTGTTAGTATTATAACAAGCCAAATTAAGAAAATAGAAGAACTTGTTAAAGAGAATCTTGCAAAATTAGTAGCGGAATGTGTCGTATCTTGGAACACTTTTCAGTCTTTTGCCTATAGTGAGCTGTGTTAAGGAAGTTTACTATATTTTTCTATTTTATTTCTAAACGATAGTATTCACTGCTTGTGTATTGCAGTATTTTTCTGAAAGTATAAAAACTACTCTGGAAAAATAGTTTCTTTTCCAAATGTGAAAAAATGTTCCAAGGTACACAACATGGTTATATATCAAGGAACACAAAAAAAATGGTTCAAATGGCTCTGAGCACTATGGGACTTAACATCTGAGGTCATCAGTCCCCTATAACTTAGAACTACTTAAACCTAACTAACCTAAGGACATCACATACATCCATGCCCGAGGCAGGATTCGAACCTGCGACCGTAGCGGTCACGCGGTTCCAAACTGAAGCTCCTAGAACCGCTCGGCCACAAACGCCGGCAAGGAACACACATTCTGTTGAAATTAGAAGTGTTGCAATCGAGAAAATCTTGTTAACACTCTTACCAGCTATGTCTCATGTTATTATTCTACTGCAAAATACTTATGAGTAAGTGAAATCTAATTATGTAAAGTATTATCAAAAATCAATTACAATTTACACATTTTTGAACTAAAGCTGTTGAAAACTAAAACAGATTTCCATTTTCAAGTTAGCTGAAATTGTTAAGACAGTAAAAAAAAAAAACTCAGTTCATTTGCAAATATCACATGTTCCATAGTAGGTAGTCTTACATTTCAAGGTACCAAATGAAGCACTAACTACAAAATATTGTTTAGCTGTCCACATGTTATATAATTTGTTCTAAAAACACATAGAATTTCACTGACTATAAAATTCTGCAACTGCAGAATTAATTAATAATATTTATAAATGCATCACAAAACACACCATGTCATACAGCAACAAAAGCAGTAGAAAATCCTGGAGACTACTTATGGCGGTCTCTAAAGCAATTTCTTCATGTAATTCTAAAATCGGCCCCTAGTTTGAAACACCGACCAAGAATCATTTGTTCCTAAGAATACAATCCTAAAGGTACAACATTCACCCCTATAACCTAATCGCACTCCGTTGAAGTTAATTGTTTCTTGCGTATAGTGTTGTACATTACATGACTCGCCTTTAGGAACAAAAACAAATTCAAGTGCTGTTTTTTGCCGATGTTTTGCCATTTAGAGTAGTGCTAGGCGACGAAGCATTGCATAGACATTTTGAAAGTTCCCCTCAAAATGCCACCTACAGTTATTTTCGAACCCAAAATGAATTAGAGTCTGAAATAAACTGTGCATTTTTATGCTATGTATTATCTACGGGTTGTCCTTGCAGGATCATTATTAAGTTTTCACAAAGATTTTAAAATCGATGTTGAAACTTGTCAAAGTGGATCAAAATCGCAAAATATTGGAAATGTTATCCATATGAGATTTTTTACAGCAGGAAAACAATTCATTTGGAGAAGAGGGCTTACAGTGTTACCAACCGAAAATAATGTAAATGGTGGGAAAACGTAAAATCTGGGAATAAAAAACAGATTTTATTATATGTATACTGTTTGCGTGTTTATAACTTTGACTAGGTATTGCAGTTGTTCTGTAGAAACTAACAGAAGAATATGGTAAACACATGACAATGTTCTCAAAATTTCTAAATCACATGTGTGGGGAAATGGTTTGCCCCCACTGACATACAGTAAAAATTATTTAGTAACCTTGGTAAACAACCTGTAGGCGCTCCTGGCAACAGGTCTACTGCGCTTGTCCGCCTCCATCCTCTTGTGGAGTATTACTGCGCGGTGCGACATCCGCATCAGACGGGATTAACCGATGGTATCGAGAAAGTTCACAGAAGGGCGGTTCATTTTGTTTTATCGCGAAACAGGGGAGATAGCGTCACGGCAATCATTAAAGCATAGGCAATTTTCGTTGGTGGCAGGATCTTTTTGCAATCACCTACTTTCTCCCTCGAATGTAAAATTAGTTTGTTGGTACCCACAGATATGGGGAGAAGTAATCACTGTAATAAAATAAGGTAAATCAGAGCCCGCACGGGAAGACTAAGTGTTATTTTTTCCCCTCGCGCTTTTAGTGAGTGAAACCGTAAAGAAATAGTTTGGAAGTGGTTCGATGAACCCTCTGTCAGGCACTTAATTGTAAACTGCAGCGTAGCCATGTAGATGTAAATCGCTATTGCTCATTCATCGTTACTGGATAGATATCTTACTTCAATGCTGTTTGTATACCGATGTTATAATCTTTAATTTAACCTTTTTTAATTGCAGTTAGCTTGAGAAGGAGAAACTGATATTAACAGCTGTTGTGGAAGAAAGCCATGCAAACAAACATAAAAAATCGCAGTGAGTTCCCATACGCACAAATCCATCATTGGTACAGTGAAAGAAAACACTTCCGTGCTGGAAGAAGAAATGCCGGTACCAAATACATCATGTTTAAAAAATAATACATTTGATTTCGATTGTTTCAATTAACTTTTAAAGTTGATTTTATATACCTCATGATCCGAACTACATTTTCGCCTTAAAAATTACAAGATGTGGCTTCTCAAAGTAGCATTTGTTTGACGGCGGAATGTTGGTAGCGATACTACCGTAGCCACGTGTCCACGAGAGTGGGAAAACTGGTTCCCATTCGAAAATCATTTTGTCGCTTTGTGGAACCATTAAATTATTTTTGAAATTTAAATGGCAGAAGTTCCAGAAAACAAAATCGGAGAAAGTGGATTTTTTGTCAGAAAGTTAGATATTGGATTGATATCACCTCTGACTTTGTACCAGAAAGAAGTCGGCAATGTTAGCTGTGTAGTATGGGACGCGGCGATAGTACTCGCGAAATATTTAGAAGTAGAAAATTCGCGGAATAAGTCGTGGCTTAAAGGTAGTTCAGTTGTAGAACTTGGTGCAGGTCTAGGATGCGTAGGGCTAACTGCTTCATGTCTCGGGTAAGATATTGGAACAATAAGCATGTTTCAAGGAAAAAAAGGTTCTACCGATGCATGCCCCTACAAACTCAATGGGGTATGATTGTGTCATAGTTAAACAGCTGTGGATATAGAATCTTCAGGGTTTACTAGTTTACGGTACGTGTCTTGGTTACTAACTTACGTGTATAGCTGTTTGTATTTCGCCTGTTATGTGTATATGGAAGTTATAAGCTTTGTGTGCACAACTTGACACATTCGAAAAAATGCGTCTCTCTCGCCCCCTTAGACTGTATGTAATGATACATATTGTTGTCAACTTTTTATAAACTACCTTTTTTTTTTTGCCTGTGGCTTGCTCATGCTTTCTACCTGCGGATCATTAGAAAAGTGCCATATTTGTTACCTGTAAATTATATTGACTTTGAACTCTGTGTTTTGTTATCCTTAATTGTCAACTGTGCTACAATTCAGCATGAATTCATTCCGCAGAATTCTCCGTCGTTACTTACAGACCACTGAATCAATATTTTAATTACTTATTTACTTAGGCCGTGGCGTTACAAACCTCACTGCGTTTTCTTCTTCACCATTCTCCTCAATCACAAAATCTTCCGCAGGATTTTATTCTCTGTATAATTATCTATTCTCCATACTTATGCCTCGTGTAGTAATAGAGGTCTGATTAGTTTCGCATATACCCCTGTTCTGGTTCTTATTGATAAAATTTTGTATGACTGTAGTTTGTTGACTGAATATGATGCTCTCTGACGCCGCTTTTATCCTCAACTCTATTACCGGTTTCCCGTGATATTTGTTGTTTACTCCAACCCAATATGTGGTCATCAATCTGTATGGTTTCTCTGCTTTTTTGTGTTAATTCTTTCTTCCCTCTTTCCTCGTCATTTACCTCTAATCCAACTTACTTTGCTTTTTGAAATAGCTGTTTTAACTAGCCAGATAAAGTAATTGAATCATGTTTCAGACATCATTACTGCCAGTATGATACTAGACACAGTAACTGTCAGTATGAGTCCACTTCATTGTTTTCAATTTACTGTAACAGTGAAACAATGTATCCTAAATTTTATTGAAGTATGGTACAAGAAACATTTTCTTCCTCCTGTAAATAACACTGTTAGCATGTTGCTGAACTTCTTGTCATTTAATAATTTAGTACTAGTCAAAACAAACTGTGGTGGTGGTGGTGGTGGTGGTGGTGGTGGTGGTACTACTACTACTACTACTACTACTACTACTACTACTACTACCACTACCACCAACACCACCACCACTGTTACACTATTCTAGTACTGTTAAATTATTATTATTTGTTATTATTCAGGCTGTATAACATATGTTCCAGTGCTCATGTAACTATGACTGACCTTCCTGAGATAATGCCATTAATGAGGCATAATATAGATGTCAACAGACACCTCTGGACACAAAGTGGTGGCAGCACTACTGCTGAAATTTTGCGTTGGGGTGAAGAAGTCAGTGATGTCAAGGAGATCAGTTTGTTACTCCTAGCAGATTGTGTTTACTATGAAGAGGTATGTGCACAAATCAATAATTCTAAATGAATTGGTGATATTTTTTAAGACTTGTTCTCTTTCAGCTTAAAAATAGTAATGACCAAGTAAAATGTTCTATGCTTACATTGAAAAACACTTTTGATATGCACATTTGTGATAGTTTTTGTGTAACGTCTGACATTGATCTTGAGCTGATTTTCTAATAAGCTGAAAACAATTCTAAAATGTGTTTTAGTATAATTGAGATTTCATTAAGTATTTGCACCAAAGCAAGTTGAAATTGTTGGTGGTGGTTGTTCTTCGTGTTGTCTTCAATGCAAAGATGCATTTTATGCAGCTCTCCACTGCTGAGATTTGTTAGAAAACAAATATTTGCATACTTTGAAATACACATGGTTTATTAGGTACCGGTTCAACAGAAAGCACGTACAACATCATACAGAGAAACCACACACAGGTGCATATTAACAACCACTGAACATAAAATACTGACTTTAGTTATTAAAGAACACCAAAGATGTAAAATATATTAACACTCTCCCTTATTTAATAACTTGCAGAGTCCAGTCATATTACATAAATACTGATATCTAATGGAAAAACAGTGGCTTTGTTAGTATATCAGCAAGTTGTTCTTCAGTGTCTACTTTTGCAACTGTGGTGTCATCAGCACTAACTAGTTCACGAACAAAGAAATTCCTTATACGAATATGCTTCGTACTTCGGTGAAACTCAGGATTCTGGGCAAGCTGGATAGCAGCTTCGTTGCCAACCTGCAGAACTGGGGTTGCCTTCAATTTGTCCAATTCTGTCAGAAGCTTCTTGATCCAGACAATTTCCCGAGCAGCTTCACTGGCAGCCACAACCTCAGCTTCAGTTGTGGACATGGCAACAGAAGATTGCCTCTGACTAATCCAGGAGACAGGTGCCCCAGAATACAGGCAAAGAAAACCTGACATTGAGCACCCAGAGCCAAGATCACCACCTTGGTCAGCATCACTACAACACTAAAACCTGCTTCTTAGAATAGTTTTTATATAAAAGTCCATAATTTGTTGTGCCTCTCGGATATCGTAAGATTCTTTTAACTTCCACTACATCACGATCTGTTGGTTTTTCAAGATTTCTTGATACAACACTGACAGCATATGCAATGTCAGGACATGCCCCACATATCAGAAACATCAGTGCTCCAACAGCTTGCCTGTACAGAAATTAAGAGTTGCAAGGTCTTTCTTCTATATCATTGTCCTTTATAATGGGTGTAGTTACAGCCTTGCAGTTTTTCATGTTGAAACACTCTAGTATTTTCTCTGTGTAATGAGTTTGACTTACACGTACAGTTCCACGTTCTTGTTGGTCAATTTCCAGACCTAAGAAAAATTATACAGGCACTGAAGTAATTTTAGACTCTTCTCTTAAATCACTGACAATGTCTTCTAGTTCCTGTGTACTGCGAGCTGCAATATAAACATAAAGCACAAGGAATATTTTCTTACAGCCTTTCTGACTCATGAAAAGACAAGGATCAGCTTCACACCTCTGGAAGCCCAATTTAATGAGATGATTACTGAACTTCTCATTTCAGCAACACAGAGTTTGTTTCAGTCCATGTAAACTTTTATTCAAGCAATATACTCTCCCAGACCCATTATCACATCCTTCAGGTTGTTGCATATAAATGGTTTCTTTTAAATCACCACAAAGAAAAGCAGTTGAAACATCAATTTGTAAAAGTTTCATGCTCTCACTTGCAGCAACGCTTAGTAGTGCTCAAATGGTAGAAACTCTGGCTACAGGACTGAATGTCTGGTCATAGTAAACTCCTCTGTGCTGCGAGTAACCCTTAATCACCAATCTTGCCTTGAATTTATTGACTGAGCCATCAGCATTTGTTTTAACTTTATACACCCATCTATTAGGAATGGCCCTCTTTCGATCCGGTAGGTCTACCAGATCTCATGTTTTATTTTCTTGAAGAGCTTTTATTTCTGAATCCATGACTTCCTTCCAGAAATCGTTTTGAACAGACTTCATGGCATAACTGTATGTTTCTGGTTCCTGGAAAGATAGTGAGAGGTGCATTACATAATCATTAAATTTTTGTGGAGGCCTGAGGGTTAACCGATCACGCAGATGTGGTGAAGCTTCTCCACTTGTGTCTTCCTGATCTTCCTCCTGAGGGTCTTCATATACATCCAAGGAACTGCCATCCTCTTCACTCTCGCTATCAATACCATACTGGTCTTCAGTCTGAGGTGCTGGATCCTGATGATTGAAAACATTCACTGGAAGAGTTGAACTTTTCTCATTCTTCAGTGGCCTCTCCTCAAAGATATCTTGTGACCTAATGAGTTTGCACACCTCTCCACACTAAATTCTGTAACCCTCATTGTGATCATATCCAATAAGGACACCTTTCAGTGCTTTTTGGTCCATCTTCCTTCTGTTGTTTTGGAATATGAGCATAACAGGTGGAGCCTATCACCCGCATATGATTCAGTCTTGGCTTCTTTCCATACCACAGTTCATATGGAGATGTTCCTGCAATACTGGAAAGCCCTGTTCGGTTCAGAATGTAGGTTGCAGTGTTCACCACCTCTCCCCAAAGTTTCTGTGGAATGTTTTCGTGTGCATGCATTATGGCTCTGGCAGTTTCCGTAACTGTGCGGTTCTCTCTTTCACTGCACGTTTTGGAGTGTATGGCATTGTGAGGCTTTGAAGGATACTCTCTTTGTGAAGAATCTCTCTTGCTTGTTTGTTGTCAAATTCTGTCCCATTATCACTCAAAAGTTCCTTGATGGTATGTCCAGCAGCTTTTGCTTCAGCTTTGAACTGCTGTAACTTTTCTGCCACTCTAGAATTTTCTTGTATGAAATATGTTGCCCTAAACTTTGTACAATCATCTTTGAAAAGAACAAAATACCAGTGCCCTGACAGAGAAGGTACTTGAAACGGACCACATACATCAGTGTGAATAAGCTCACCTGGTTCTGCTGTCTTCTTTCTGGTGCCAAATGGTAAACGATGAGCCTTGCCATAAATACAGCCTTCACGAAGTTCACTGTCCATTTCCACCTCAGTATTTAACTCACTACGAAGTACAGACTTCACATGTCGCTTGTTCTGGTGTCCAAATCTTTCATGATAAAGCTGCAACCTATTATCTCTGCTAGCGGCATTAACTTCACTGAGGGAGCTAGGTTTCACATTTCTTACAGCAAGTTTAAAAAGGCCTCCAAGGCGATCAGACACCTACCAATCTAGTGACATTATCAATCTTAAGATGACAAATTTCTGCAGTTGATGTGAATTTACTTTCTGGATGTTGATCCTGTGCTGCAAGAACAGAGAATAGATTCTTGTGTTTCTGAGGTACATATCATACATCTGTCAAGGTAATTCTCTTCCAGTTTCCTCGAAATGCTGCTTCAATGTCTATTGAACCTTTTCCAGTTGCTTCAGTTATGTCACCATTAGCTGTAGTAATTGAATGTTTTGTTAGGAAAGGCTGAAATGTCTTGAAACAATTCCTATCATTTGTAATATGACTTGTTGCGCCATTGTCTAAATACCAGTCCTAATTTCTACATTCAGAGTTCATCAAAGATAATGTCACAGTAAGTAGTAGCAAATTTGTATCTGTGGTAGCTGGTTTTGGTGGTTTGCCATCAGCTGCCCACTTTCTGCACACTCTAATTGTATGGTTGGGTTTCTTGCAGTAATTACATATTAATTTCTTTTTCTTCTTTCTCTCCATTGCATTTACTTGCTGAAATGACAGCCTCGATGAGCCTGTAGTGAGGGCTTCTTGTTTACTAAAATCATACTCCTTTATACTCAAAGCTTTTTCATATGCACAACAATTGAATTGTTAAATTATCAATTGTTCTGTCATCTCTAGACATTAGCATCCAACTAGATTTAAACAAAAAATAGTCTTCTGGTAATGTACCTAATATTTTACAAATCACAAAGAAATCGGGCATTTCTGAATTATTTACAATATCTTTAACCATTTCCTGTTCCAGTTCAGTCCACATATTTTTCAGTTTGGAAATATGTGTCGCAATATTGTCTTCGGGAGCCTTTTTGTAACTAGAGAACTGTAAACAAAGGTTGTAAACTTTGTGTTCAGAAACACCATAAAATATTTTGTGTAATTCTGTCCACACTTCACCCGCTGTAGTTAGACACATTATTTTCTGCAAAGTTTATTCAGACATATTTGTAGTCAAAACAGGTAGAGCGTTGATGTCTGCTTTGTTAAAAGCTTCTAATGCACTATTGTAGCTCGCCCTTTGTTCAACGGTAGCACTTTCTGAAAGAATACTAGGTTTCACAAACCTGCCTTCCCCCCCTGCGGGTTCGGGGGTTAGAATAGGCCCGCGGTATTCCTGCCTGTCGTAAGAGGCGACTGAAAGGAGTCTCACATGTTTTGGCCTTATGTGATGGTCCCCTCTCGGGTTTGACCTCCATCTTTCTAAATTATTCCGAAGAGCGAGCCAATTGGGGAAGGGCGCCTTACGTGGTGCACTGTATCCGTCGTGCAATTAGACCTTTAGCCGGCTTTCACGTCGTTGCCATGGTGTCCCGCTCGTTTTCGATCTTTAGGGCGGGGATACGTCCCTGGGTGCGATTACCACGCTGCCCTCTGCAGTGTTTCTTTTAACTGCGGCGACGACCTTGGACAGTTTTGCACCTAAGATCCAGCACGGTAGCCAGTCCGTTGTGGTGGGGCCGCCATGTACCCTCTTGGTTGTAGCCCCCTGACAACACAGGGATCGCTCTACTGATGCCTGCGCCGTTAACTCCCCACGTATGCCAAGGAGTAGATGCCTATCCTCCTGGGGTATCAGGACTCCCGGCAACGGCCATCCTGCCAGGTGGCCTTTGCTGTGGCTGGGTGGCGCCCGTGGGGAGGGCCCTTGGTCGGAGTAGGTGGCATCAGGGCGGATGACCCGCAATGAAGCGTGGTACATCATCTCTCGCTGGCGGCCAGCCGCCAGCAGTCTCTAAGCGTTCTCGGGCTCAATTTAATGCTCAGAAGTACGATCCGAAAACGTTCCCCTCCCTGGCCACGCCGTGGGAAGAGCGTAAGTCCCAGGATGGAGGTAACAGTTATTCGCCCCGATTCTTAGTTTGCACGAGAGCTGATGGGGAGTCTTTTCTCTCCACAAAGCCTCAGTTCTTTGTCGAGCATTTAGAGGACAAGTTTGGGGAGGTGGAGGGCTTGTCTAAAATGCGCTCTGGCTCAGTACTGATACAAACGGCATCCTCCGCCCAGTCACGCAGGTTACTTGCTTGTGACAAGTTGGGGGATGTTAACGTTACTATTACTCCACATAAGAGTTTAAATATGGTCCAGGGTGTTATTTTCCATAGGGACCTCCTTTTGCAGTCTGATGACGAGCTGCGCGCCAACTTAGAACGTAGAGGTGTTCATTTCGTCCGGCGCGTTCATCGGGGTCCGAGGGACAATCAGGTTGCTACCGGTGCCTTCATCTTGGCCTTCGAGGGTGATACGTTACCGGAAAAGGTCAAGGTGATGGTCTACCGATGTGACGTCAAGCCCTATATCCCTCCCCCGATGCGGTGCTTCAAGTGCTGGAAGTTCGGCCATATGTCTTCCCGCTGCACTTCCAGCCTCACATGTCGAGATTGCGGACGCCCATCTCATCCCGATACTCCATGTGCCCCGCCTCCCATCTGCGTCAACTGCGGGGAGCACCATTCACCTTGCTCGCCAGACTGCAGAATATTTCAGAAAGAGCGCAAAATCATGGAATATAAGACCCTGGACCGACTGACTTATACTGAGGCCAAACGGAAATACGACCGATTACATCCAGTGAGAATGACAACTTCCTACGCCGCTGTTACAACACCTGTGCTAGCTCCATCAGTTTCGCGCCTTTCGGCCGGATCGACGAGTGGTACAACTCCTCCTGCCCCCTTGCCAGTGGGGGGCTCTACCCACCCGATTGCTCCTGTGCCACCTACCTCAGGAGCAACACCATCCCCCCCATCGGGGACGTCGGTCCCCGCTTCTACGCCGGAGAAGTGTCCAACTTCTTCGGCTTCTCACGCTCGCAAGGGGTCCCTTGGGTCCCTCCCTTCCCAGGTTTCCACCGGCGGGAAGGCTGACGATAGACAGTGGCGTAAGTGCCCACAATCTGCAGGTCGAAGGGCTTCCCGATCCTCCTCAGTCCCGGAGACTGAATCGGTGAAGCCCTCCCAGCCAGTTAAACCCAAGGAGCAGCGTGAGAAATCAAAGAAGAGCAGCTCTAAGCCCAAGGAACGCGCGGTGGTAGCCACCCCATCGCAACCTTCTAGCTCTGCGTCTGAGGACGCGGTGGAGATTCTGGCGTCCGCTGAGGACCTCGATCTCGCCGGTCCCTCAGACGCCGTGAATAGCAATAGCACTAGCACGGGTGCTCAATCGGAGGCAGCAGGTGACCCAGCGGCGTAATCTGCCGTCCCAGTCCCGGCACGCCTTTCTCAGCCATGGACAAAACCATCCTCCAGTGGAACTGCAGCGGTTTCTTCCACCATCTAGCTGAGCTCCGCCAACTTATCAGCCTTCACCCTTTCCTCTGCATTGCTCTGCAGGAAACTTGGTTTCCAGCAATGCGCACCCCCGCCCTCCGTGGCTATCGGGGTTATTATAAGAACCGAGCAGCTTATGAAAGGGTGTCTGGTGGCGTCTGCATCTATGTCCTTAACTCACTTCACAGCGAGTCTGTCCCTCTCCAAACAGCTTTAGAGGCTGTCGCTGTTAGGGTGTGGACGCCGCAGGCTCTTACCATCTGCAGTCTTTACCTTCCACCGGAGGGTGATGTCGCGCAGCATGTCCTGGCTGCGCTGATAGCCCAATTGCCGCCACCTTTTTTATTACTGGGCGACTTTAACGCCCATAACCCTCTGTGGGGTGGGTCAGTGGCAACAGGTCGAGGCGCCACCGTTGAGCATTTATTGTCGCAGCTCGATCTCTCGATTTTGAATGATGGTGCCTCCACACACTTCAGTGTGGCGCATGGCACCTACTCCGCCATTGACCTTTCAATCTGTAGCCCTAGCCTCTTACCATCTGTCCACTGGAGTGTGCATGACGACCTGTGTGGTAGTGACCACTTTCCGATTTTTCTGTCACTACCACAGCATCACTCTTCTGGGCGCCCTAGCAGATGGGCTATGAATAAGGCTGACTGGGACTTGTTCTCCTCCACTGCCGCTATTGAGCCTCTCTCAACTGATGCCATTGATGTGGTGGTTACATCGGTCACCGCCGGCATCGTCACTGCCGCCGAGTCTGCCATTCCCCGTTCTTCTGGGTCCCCTCGGCGGAGGGCTGTGCCTTGGTGGTCGCCTGAGATCGCTGAAGCGATTAAGGATCGCCGGCGGGCACTCCAGCGTCACAAGCGACATCCCTCCATGGACCACCTTATCGCCTTCAAACGGCTGCGTGCGCGGGCCCGCCTCCTTATCCGCCAAGGCAAGAAGGAGTGCTGGGAGCGGTATGTGTCCACCATTGGACTCCATGTCACTCCATCGCAGGTCTGGGCCAAGATTCGACGGGTCTTCGGCTATCGGACCCCTGCCAGCGTCCCTGCGCTCTCACTGAATGGAGCAGTTTGTACTGACTCCGACGTCATTGCAAACCGCTTAGCAGAGCATTTTGCTATGAGTTCCGCTTCTGCGAATTACCCCCAGGCCTTCCGCTCCATTAAAGAGCGGATGGAACGTCGGAGCCTTTCTTTTCGCATCAACGCTTCTGAACCCTACAACGCTCCATTCAGTGAGTGGGAATTTCAGAGTGCCCTTGCCGCTTGCCCTGATACCGCTCCCGGGCCAGATCGCATCCACTGTCAGATGCTGAAACACCTTTCAGTGGACTGCAAGCGACGCCTCCTCGACCTTTACAACCGTCTCTGGGTCGAGGGTGAGTTTCCATCGCAATGGCGGGAAAGTATTGTCATCCCCATTTTGAAACCTGGAAAGAACCCTCTGGAGGTGGACAGCTACCGCCCCATTAGCCTCACCAACGTTCTTTGTAAGCTTCTCGAACGGATGGTGAGCCGGCGCTTAAATTGGGTACTGGAGTCTCGGGGCCTTCTGGCTCCATCTCAGGGTGGGTTCCGGAAAGGCCGCTCCGCCGCCGACAATCTGGTGAGCCTGGAGTCGGCCATCCGTACTGCCTTTGCCCGCCGTCAGCACCTGGTCGCTGTCTTTTTCGACATGCGGAAGGCGTACGATACGACATGGCGTCATCACATCCTTTCTACGCTTCATGGATGGGGTCTTCGGGGCCCTCTGCCGATCTTTATCCGCAATTTCCTGTCGTATCGTACCTTCCGCGTGCAAGTCGCAGCCTCCTATAGTTCCACCCACGTCCAGGAGAACGGTGTGCCACAGGGTTCTGTTTTAAGTGTCTGTCTGTTTTTAATAGCCATTAACGGGCTCGCTGCGGCCGTGGGAAATTCTGTCTCTGCTTCCCTGTATGCTGACGACTTCTGCCTTTATTACAGCTCTACTGGCATTGCAGCTGTTGAACGTCAGCTACAGGGCGCTATCCGTACGGCGCAGTCTTGGGCTGTAGCGCATGGGTTTCAGTTTTCGGCAGCCAAGACCCGCGTTATGCATTTCTGCCGGCGCCGAACAGTCCATCCTGAGCCGCGGCTTTATCTTGGCGACGAACTCCTTGCTGTGGTGGAAACCCACAGGTTTTTGGGGGTGGTTTTCGATGCCCGGTTGACTTGGCTGCCTCATATCCGGCAGCTTAAACAGACGTGTTGGCGGCATCTCAACGCTGTGAGATGCTTGAGCCACACCCGCTGGGGCGCCGACCGCTCTACCCTGTTGCGGCTCTACCAGGCGTTAATCCAGTCCCGTCTGGATTATGGGAGCCTGGCTTATGGCTCAGCATCCCCATCTGCGTTACGGGTGCTGGACCCAATTCTCCACAGCGGGATACGCCTTGCCACTGGTGCTTTCCGCACCAGCCCTGTGGACAGTGTGCTAGTGGAGGCAGGTGTACCCCCACTGCGGTTCCGGCGCCAACGTTTGCTGGCCGCTTATGCTGCCCATGTTCTAAGCTTGCCCGGGCATCCAAATTATCGTGTCCTGTTCCCGCAGTCAGTCGTCCATCTGCCAGACCGTCGGCCCCGGTCGGGTTGTCCGATCGCCGTACGCGTCAAGGAGCTTCTCTGTGGGCTTGGGTTTTTCCCTGTTCCACCTCCTTTCCGGGCGCCTCTGCGTACACCCCCGTGGTGTGTTCCTCGCCCTTGCCTTCGGCTCGACTTGGCACAGGGCTCGAAGGACTCGGTCCCTCCAGAGGCCTTCCGCCGCCGCTTTTATTCCATCCTGGCCACGTATCAGGGCTCTGGAATTGTTTACACCGACGGTTCGATGGTTGCTGGTCGTGTCGGGTATGCGCTAACTCTAGGGGACCATTCCGAACAACGGTCCTTGGCGGCTGGCTGCAGCGTTTACACTGCTGAGCTAGTCGCCATCTTTAGAGCCCTAGAGTATATCCGCTCCTGCTCAGGTGAGTCCTTCGTTATCTGTAGCGATTCCCTGAGCGGTTTACGAGCTCTCGACCAGTGTTTTCCTCGTTCTCGTCTGGTGATGGCTATCCATGAGTCCCTGCATACTCTTGCGCGTTGCGGCCGCTCTGTGGTCTTTGTGTGGACCCCCGGTCATGTCGGTATCCCGGGCAATGAACATGTTGACCGCCTGGCGAAAGAGGCCACGAATAAACCATCTCTGGATGTTGGCCTCCCAGAGGCTGATTTGCGGGCAGTCCTCCGCCGAAAAGTTTTTGCTCTTTGGGACGCTGAATGGCGCGATCGGATTACACCCAATAAACTCCGAGCCATTAAGGAGACGACGACTGTGTGGCGGTCCTCCATGCGAGCCAACCGCAGGGACTCAGTCGTCCTTTGTCGGCTCCGCATTGGCCACTCCCGGCTAACACACAGTTATTTACTGCGCCAGGAGGACCCTCCTGTATGTCGCTGCGGGGCGGCTTTGACGGTGGCCCACATTCTGTTGGCCTGCCCCCTTTTAGCTGTGGTCAGGCAGACATTTGCGCTGCCTGATACGCTCCCTGCCGTTTTATCCGATGACCCTGTTATGGCTGCCTTAGTTTTACGTTTTATTCGGGCAGGGAGTTTTTATTCTTTCCTCTGAGTGTTTCTGTTTTATTTTATTTTTTGTTTTGATTCTGGCCTTTGGCCTATGATTTTACACTGATCTTTTAATGTGTTTCTAAGTGGTTGGCTTTTCCTTTTTTATTTCTATGGTCGGCCAACCACTGTCACACTCTGTGTGGTTTTAGTTCGTTTTGTCTTGTCCTTGTCTCCGTTTCTTTTGTTCTGTATCGTCTGTGTCTATTCTGTTCCTCGTTTTTATTCTCTGTGGCTGTTCTTTGTCTTTGGAAAAAGGGACCGATGACCGTAGCAGTCTGGTCCCTTTCATCCCCCAAACCAACCAACCAAACCTGCCTTCCACAACAGCAAGTGCGCCAGGAATTCCTCGCAGACAAATACTTATTTTGTGGTTCCAGGTGTTCCAATTTGTTTTGCCTTCCAGAAGTCCGATGTTGATCATTCTCATTGAATCCATCGTTGGTTGTGTGGAATTAACAACTTCAAAAATGTCTTCTTGGAGATAACTTTAAAAAAAACCTTTTGTACAGAGTTAAGTTATTATTTTTGTGCAAGTGTCCTTTTAACACGCACCTGGGGGCCATAACCTGCTGAGATTTTGTTAGAAAATGAATATTTGCATACTTTGAAATACACATGGTTTATTAGGTACCGGTTCAACACAAAGCATGTACAACAACAACAAACAGAGAAACCACACACAGGTGCATATTACCAACCACTGAACATCCAAGCCTGTCACTATAGTCAATCCTTCATCGGTATATAAAATTTTGTTCCCCCCCCCCCCCCCCCAAAAAAAAAAAAAAATCACACACACACACTCTCTCTCTCTCTCTCTCTCTCTCTCTCTCTCTCTCTCCCCCCCCCCCCCCCCCCTCCCCTCAGTTACCAATGATGTCTCAGGCTGTGTCCAACCAATGTTATCCAGACTTTGACTCAAGTTATGTCAGAAACCACATTTCTTTCTGATTTGGTGTGGTACTTCAGTTTCAGCATTGAAGATGTAACAGCATATTTCAAAAGCTTATATTATCTTTTGTGTGTTTATTATCCATGTGCCACTTCCATATAAAGCCGTGCACAAGAGACAGTTACTTGAGAAAACAATTAAAAATTTATCCGTCACAGAAAAGCGCCTCGTGTTATCAGTCTGCACTTTATATAGTTTCTAATTCAACCATTGACTGTTTAGTTTAATGCCCAGATAGAAAGCTTAGTGGACTACTTTGTGTTTCATGTCTTGTCTGATTCCCTCAGCATTGCCTTATTAAAAATAAGTGCACACCATTAACTTTCTTATAGCCTGTCTATCCCGTATAGCCAACCTTAGAAGTCCTTTGTTGTCTCTGACAGAATCACTCTGTCATCGATAAACTTCAAACTTTCATTTTGCTTCTTGAACTTAAATACCTCTTGAAATTTGTCCTTAATTTCCCTTTGTTGCTTACTCATTGTACAGCTTGTATAACATGGACGATAGGTTTACAACATTGTCTCATTCCCCTTCTCTATTGCTGACTTCCATATCCTTTGACCTTTGACTCCTATAAGTATTGTCTTTATTTATTCATTCATTCATTCATTCATTCATAGACCATTTGGTACACAGTATTGGCCACATCAAAAGTGAACAAAAATTGTATTTGTATATAACATTTACAAAATAGTATAGGATAGGGTGGGCAACCGGCCATGACCTTGTCAAAGGAACCATCCGAGCAGTCACCTTTACGACAAGGGGGAACCATGGAAAAATAAAGTCATGATGGCTGGACGGGGAAACAAACCCCAGACCTCTTGTATACAAGTCCAGTACATTAAGAGTAGAGTAGCCACCTCAGTCGGTACATGATTGGAAGGGGAATAACAAAATGCATTGTCTACATTATAAGTGCAATATGCACAACAAGTAAGTGAATGAAATTTTGATAATAAAAACTCTGAAAAAGTGAAAACACATGAATAAATTACGTGCTACTACATAAAAGTGCAAAATGCACGATAATAATGTATGGAAAGTTCTGGTTGAAAATAGCAAATTATTTAGGAATTAAGGAGATAACTTACTGAAGAGGCAGAAGTGCTGTATCATCAACAGGCACACAGACAAAAGTTACAGAGCTCGGCCAGCTTTCAGAATGCACTTCCTTTTTCTAGCTGTGGGGGGATAAACAAGCATGAAAAAAAAACACACACACACACACACACACACACACACACACACACACACACACACACACACAAAAACTGTCTCCATATATTGTAAAGAGCTGGCAGTCGACTGAGCACAGTGTAGTGAGACGTGTGTGTGTGTGTGTGTTGTGTGTGTGTGTGTGTGTGTGTGTGTGTGTGTGTGTCCAGCTAGAAAAGGAAGCTATCCAAGCTTCCTACCTTTTGTTTGTGTGCCTTTCAGTGAATCGTCGTCTTTTATTCCTAAGTAATTTGTAAAATGCAGAATAAGTCAACCAGTGAGGTAGGTAAATCACGACTCTGATTAAAAGCACCTCTCAGAAAATAATACGCACAAGCACTTATAGAGCACTGCTAAAAGATATTAAGCACAAGCACATGAAACCCTGCTGACACTAAAACAGTCACAATTAGGTTAGCACCATTTCCTTTCTCATTGGAGGTGTGTCACACTCCATTTGAAACAGAGCAAACACAAGACCAGCATCCGAACCATTCTTTGCAAAGGCAAACACATTACTGATAGTGCATTGGTTGACAGAATCAGAAGAACCCAACAATGAATGAAAGCCTAGTTATCCAATAAGTTAACATATTCATTTACACTGTAAAAGCAGTTCTCAACAAGAAATGGTTTTAACTATTATTTAAAAACCTTTACCTTCTCCAACCTTGTTACATATGTTGACACACAGTATACAGACTGAAACCAAAGTGGCTCACATGTTTCTGAGAGCAGGTTGTACTAACTTGTTCTGTATGGAGGGGCCCACACATATTATAACTCTGGTAATCATAGGTGACCAGCAGGTCACAAAGTGTAGCCCATGTCATCATCACACATTTGTATATGTACAATGGTAAGCAAACACAACCGTTAAATAGGGGCTTGAAGTGAGCGCTAGCTGAGTTATGTGACAAGATTCGAATAGCCCTTTTCTGTAATGTAAAAATTTCTTTTGGTCGGCTACTAACTTTACCCCAGAAAACTATCGCATAAGATACAAGGAAACTGAAAGTAATCAAAATAATCCATTCTAGCAACACCTGGGGAGCAAACTTTAGAAATAATTCTCAGAGCAAAACATGCAGAACTCAATTTCTAGGCGAGATTAGTTACAGGGCCTTTAAAGTTTGTGTTCGTCAGCGTGCAAGTTTTGTACACCTAACTCATTTCTGTCCAGTACCAGATGGAGACCTAGGTTTTAACTTTTCTTCCCAAAGTGTATATAATTTGTTTTCGTCAGATTTATTGTCAACCTTTTGGTATTGAACCATGAATGCAAGGACTTTCAGTTGCTGTGGACAGAGGTCCCTGAACATCACTATCTATTACCAAGTGTCATCTGCAAACAACAAGATCTTGGCAGCAATTTCTGAGATGTGTATATCTTATAAAGTAAGGAACAGTAGGTGACATAATGCACTTCACTGGGGTACACCTGTTTTGACTTTCCTTGCATCAGATACTTGTCTGATTTTATGATTAGCATGAGTTGATGTGGGCTCCACAACCTGTATTCTACTCTGCAAATATGATAGAATCCACGTCTGTGCTATTCCTTTTATCCCCATTACATCAAACTTATCTTAAAGGATTTCATGACTAACCATGCCAAAAATGATAGAAGAAATCTAAATTAACTCTGACAACACTATTGTTGTTATCCAAATTACTATTTTGTCAGTGTAATCATTTATCACCGTTTCTGTACTTCTGCCAGTTCGAAAGCCATGCTTGTTATCATCCAATAGACTGTGGTCATATAAGTACTTAATGACTAGTTGTTTCTTTACTCCCTCCATAACTTTAGAGAATGCCAAGTGGAGTGGAAAATGGGTCAGTAATTTTCAACTTTATGCCTATTTGCACACGAGTAAAGGTATTGCTTTTGATATTTTTAATGGGAATACTCAATCTTATTCTCTAGGTCTGGTACAGAACCATTTGCTCCCTGATTGTCCTGCAGATCAGCTTACATCAGCTGTTCCATTGTTCTGGAAATAATTCATTTTAATATTTAGCAATCAAGACTTACTGAACTCATTGTTGTAGAAAGAGACCTCAACCACACACACCCAAATGCACATTGCCACAAGCACGATGATACTGACTATTGAGTACCGATTTTAGAGAGCAGTTGCCTGGGCTAACGGATGAGTAGAGGAGGGTACGGGAAGACGCACGAAGCAAGGAGAGATTAGTGTGAGGCAGGAGTGGGAAAGACAAATACTCAGCGGCTTCACAACAAAATGAAGGGAGTTAGGAGGGGGTTGAGCATACAAGAAATATAGAAAGGGGAAGTTGGAAATTTGGTTGGGGGGGGGGGGGGGGGGGGGGGTAGTACACAGCGATGGCAGTACACAGCCTGGATGAGAAAGGAGTGGTATGAACAGCAATAGAAGAGAAAAGGAAAAAGTTAAAGGGAGGCAGTGGGTAGCGGAGGTTTAGGCCAGGGAAATTACAAGCATGTAGAATTCGGAGGAGAGACACTTCCTACCTGTGTAGCTCAGAGAAACTTATCTTATGCAGGAAGGGAGTATCCAGATGGCATGCATAGCAAACCAGCTGTTGAAAAGTTGTATGTGTTGTGCCGTGTAGCACGTTCGGCAATTGGATGAGCCAGTTTGCGATTGGTCGCAGTTTGGTGATACCCATTTAGGCAAGTAGACAGTTGGTGACCTGTTGTGCCCATGTTGCATGGTGCACAGTAATTATTGCAGCCAGGGGCAGCTCGTTCTAAAGGGCCAGAGGGGCCCACCCCACAAACAGTATGTGACATGATTTTAGCAGAGTATGACTGACAGAAACCCGATATAATCAGACCCAGTTCTCTCTGTTGCCGACTCATCACACAGTGTATCATTCTGAAGTGACAAACCAGTTTTTCTTTACCCGTCCCATTCACCCAAAGCCAAGAGTCAGTGGAAGGTGGACCATAGCCCTGTACTCCCTCCATGCTCCCGGGCCACAGTCAGTGACATGACCAAGCAGTTTCACCTTCTCCATCATGCTCCTTGCCAAAGCATAGCTGTGGGCCAGCAAGCACGGGCCCCAGTGGACGGGTCGCTGCACATGTACTCCTCTTTCCCTACACCACAGCCGTGCTATGGAGCTATTGGCAGACGGCCCTTAGTCCCCCCACACCCCCAGCTCCTAAAAGTACAGTCCCTGTAACATGACCAAGCTGTTTACCTTCCTCCAGCTCAGCTTTGAGCCTCCTTGATTGGGCCCGGTGGATGGACCATCTCACCCATACCCTTCTTTTCCTGAACCTCGCTGTCTCAGCTGCATTCCCACTCTCCCCCCCTAACCTGGTGCCCACAAGTCTTTGCAATGTTCGGGGCCAGCCACCTTGCACCCACAGCTCCAGACTGTAGTTGCTGTCATATGCCTTGTTGCATTCCTCCCCGTCCCCCTCTGCTCTACTGCCATTCGTCAACAGGAAATGTGGAAAACAGCAAACAAGGCCATCTTTCAGTGTGCTGGAGCTGTTTGGTTGAAACTCGAGTGTTTGCACAGTGACGACTTTAAAACAAATATAGAAGATAGTTTTCTTAAAACGCCCTTTCGTTTATTAAGTATAGAAGAGAAGCTGGAAATCAGGCAGTTAGATGCACATCAACCAAAAGATTTCATGATATCTCAACTGAACAGAAAGAGGAGAACTTTCTGCAACTCATGGTTCTGTAACTTGGTTAACAGTTAGTGAGGAAAAGCAAAAATTATTTCGTTTCTATTGTGAGTTTTTGGTTGTGAAGGATTGTGGACAATAGGCATTAAGAAACAAGAAGAAAGTGGACTACATTCAGAAAATGCTTGTATATACAAAATGTTTGGCACAATTAGCATTGCTGTTCAGATTGATTCAGCATATAAAATGTCAGATCAGAACTGTAATGAATTAGTTACAAAGAATAGATGTGTATTTCACAGAAGAGTAGAGTGCATAATGTTTTGTGGAACTCATGAGCTAGCATGAAACACTCACAAAGTGTCAGCAAGCTTTAGCAATTTCTTAGATTTGTTATCTTTTCTAGGAAATCTTGATAGCGTGTTAGATGAACCCTTAAGCAGTTATAGTACTATCATATGGACATGTACATCACACATCGTACGCAATGAACTTTTAGACTTTATGTACCAAGTTTACGTTGAAGGACTGATTAAAGACATTAATGCTGCCACATGTGTTTCAGTGCAGGCACATGAAACAACAGGTAATATATGCAGAAGTCAAATTTGTCATACTGTGGTATATTAAGGGAAGCAAACCTGTTGAGATTCTTTCCTTTAAAAATGTTCATAATAGGACAGCATATGGGCTTAATGAGTCCAAAAAAGAAGTCTGGAACCTTTCAGTGTTTAAGAAAAACTCATTGCTCAGGCATACAGTAGTGCCCCAGTAATGAATGGTAGTCATGGTGGCGTACAGACTCCAATGTGGAGTACTTTCCCATATGCCAAGTATGTCCACTGTTGTGCGTACAGGGGACTGATGACCTCAGAAGTTAAGTCCCATAGTGCTCAGAGCCATTTGAACCATTTTTTGTTGTGTGTACCAAATGAATTTGGTTAGTAAGAATGCTCATGATAAAAACATAGTCTCTCAGGTTTGTAGTATAATGTGGTGAAAAAATGATTTTTGCATGGTGAAGTTTGGGATGTGTATCGTTGCTTAACACAAGAAAACAGAATACCACATTATATTAAGGATATCCTCCACCAAATAAACAATATGTATTTCGTGTAATCCGGGGTGCTGCTTCTTAATGCTGCCATAGGTTCATCTTGATGTTACTGCATTGCCACTCAGGAATTGTGCAATGGTAAGAATAAGCTCCAGGAATTTGTGTTCACAAAGAGTTTTATTTTGCACACTAGATGTTGGGTGGCGAACTACATCTAAAATTGACTTAAAACTGTCTCATGACTGACGTAAAACTGAACTCCAACCGAGATATGGTGGCATACAAATCGCCTCTATTTATATGATTTTAAACAATTACTGACATTTACATGTGGAAAAATCGGGTCTACTGCCGGATGTTTGTGTCCCTCTGGCACAATATTTTGGCCTCGTAACTCGTTGCCTTCTTCAGGTGCTACCTGAGACTGCTGTATTGGAGGATCTTGTCCAGTATTTATGCTCAGAGGGCGTTGGGTGCTCTCTGCCGTCTGCGTCCGCCTGGCGCTGCCTGTAATGTGTTGTTTCTTCCCTGGTGCTCCCTCGGACGTCCGCGCCCGACTTGGTCTCCATCTGTGGCAGCTGTCTGAGGCCCATCCTGTGTCGGGCATTCCGTTCGCGGTCCGTGCCCGCCTGGTGCTGCTCCTGAGGTTTTGGCCCTTCCCTGGTGCTCCCATGGACGTCCGCGCCTGGCTCGTCCACCATCTGTGGTCGTGGCAGTTGTCTGGGGCCTGGACCCGAGTTTGGCATTCCATTCGTGGTCCGCGCCCGCTTGGCACTGCTCCTGAGGTGTTGGCACTTCCCTGGTGCTCCCACGGACATCCGTGCTCACCTCGTCCACCATCTGCAGTTGTCAGCTGTCTGAGGCCCGTCTCGCGTCAGGCACTCCATTCGCAGTCCGCGCCTGCTTGGCGCTGCTTGTAAGGTGCTGTCTCTTCCCTGGTGCTCCCTCTGACATCCGCGCCCGACTTGTTCTCCATCTGTGGCATCTTTCTGAGGCCCGTCGTTTGTCGGGTGTTCCGTTCACGGTCCGCGCTCGCCTGGCGCTGCTCCTGAGGTGTTGGCACTTCCCTGGTGCTCTGACAGTCGTCCGCCCTTGGCTCGTCTATCATCTGCGGCCGTGGCTGCTATCAGAGGCCCGTCCTGCGTTGGGAGTTGCGTTCGCAGTTCACGCCCGCGATTTTCCACATGTCAAGATCTCGCCGGGAAAGCCTGAAGAGTTAATTACTGACATTGTTAGAAAATAAAATTTTTAGGTTCAACAATTAAAACTTTTATGTAAGTCTTCCCAAATTACGTAGAAATTTACATGAAATAAAAGTGAATAATTTCATACAAAGACAGGAAAGAATCTGTTTCTATTAAGACTATAAATTACATGTTTTATCATTACAACAATATATTTCATTAATTTGCATATATCATTCTACTTACTTAAAGGATAATCATCCTATCATTTTCAGGTGAACAGATGGATTACGTTTTTTGAATGAAAGGTCGGGATTCAATTAATTAAATTTTGTACGAATAAAACTTTACATTTCTATAGAGTTGTAATTACAATTCCATTAACTAACACAAATTAAAATGTTAGTATGCCTAATTATGACTGAAAAATTATCATGTCATATTTCCAATACAGATACAGTTTGTTTTTTAGCTTGAAAACATAAAAATTGCTGTCTTTTAGTGACTAAAAATATCAGAACTTTAATAGTTAATTATTTCATAATTACAACAGTAATTTTATTCCTACCGTGTGCCTGAAGTTTGTATAATGTACAAATTGTGATGGTACATCAGCTTTTAACCCAACATGTTTCTCTCATTCTGCATACTGGTGAAGCCCAATGTAAACAATGTCAAAACAATAGCTTAAATTAATGCAAATTATTAATTTTCTGCAAAAGAAAATCTTCAGTGTATTCAAATCCAGATAACTAGAGAAGACCAAATCAAAGTAGCATACTGGTATTATACATATGCCTTCTTCAGAAGAGTGGAGATGAGACTGGTAAAAGGATATAGAATCCTGAAGTGTTGTGGTATTACAGGTTGTTCTTCACAAATATTTCTGGATTTACGTCGTCTTTCTCCTAATCACCTAAGCAAAGTGATTTGTCATTGACACTCTGCAACAAGAGAATTCCTTCAGTCTCTTCAACAAGGTGGATTTCCAGTCTCGCATAGTAACTAATGTTCAAGAACACAAATTACACTTATTGGAATATTTTGATAAGATTAAGCAAGAAGATTGTCGGGATGATATTACAGTAAGAGAAGTATTTGCTTTAAGAAATTTACCTCCTAATTCAGACTTTTTGCTCCTTCTAATTTTTTTTCTACAAGATTATGAAACCTGTTGATATTTTTTATAACACAGTTTGGATGCAGAATGCAGATGCCATGACTAGAGGCAATGCATTACATAATTTTGAGTCAGCTGTTTCTGAAATAAGAGAGAACACTGACAGGTACTGAATTCCTGAAGATAAATGTTTTGCTCCTTCAAGAAAACATTCCAAGTATAGCACTGAACCTAATCTGACAGCAGATGCCAAAGAAGTGTGTGACACTGTGATCATCAAACTCAAAGGAAGGTTCAAAAACTCTCATGTCTTTAGTAGCTTCGAAATTATTGATCCAAAAAAGTTTGCATCTTTCAATGATCATTTCCCATCCACTTTAGTTGATACTTTGTCATTAAGTTACACTCTCTTTATTTTCCATGATTAAGTGAAAAATAACTGTCAGTCATTTGCCACAATGATATGTTTAAAGGCATTACTTTAGTTTGTGAGCTGGCCACCTTTCTGGTAGAACGTTGCTTCGAAGAACTATTCACTGAAGTGCACAAAACATTGCAAATTGTACTAACTACACCTCTAAGAGTGAACATCAGCAAAATGTGAGCTGGCGAACTTCAGATTGAACCCAAACAGCTCCAAACCCCTGAAGTTATTCAATGAAATGTTTCACCACAGCATCGTCCCACTCACCTAAAAAAAAAGGACATGGAAAAACCAGTGAAGGTGGTGGTCTTTAGAATGGGTTTAAGCAGTATAACATGAAGGTTATATAATGAACACTTCAGATCAATTTGGTTATAAAGTTTACTAACTTTTTATCTGGTCCCCACCAACAAAAGTGAGCACCAGCTGCCACTGGTTGCAGCATAGATTGTATATAACATAGCTGCTTTCACACATGGCACTTCATTTTAAAGGTCAGGAAATGACGGTAATATGATAGTGGCAGAAGGGCGTGGGTGTGTACATGGGACAGATCTTGCACCTGGGTCATCCACAACAGAAAAACACATGGGGAGCAGAATTGGAATAGAGATGGACAGGGATATTCTCTAGATTAGGTGAACAGCAGAACACTGCTTTTGGTGACATTGGTAGAATATTCCTCATCTCTGAACAAGGCAAGAGGTAGTGAGAGTCCTGGTGAAGGATGTGAGTCCTGGTGAAGGATGTGGTTGAGCTTTTCAAGGTCAGGGTGATCAGAGGAGTGTTGGTCAGAGTGCTGGTTTGACAGGTATGCTGGTGTAAGATGAAGAGATAGCATGGGAGATTTGTTTATGGATGTCAATAAAGTGGTGGTAAGGTTATAGGTATGTTTTGACAATGACTGCTTTCTACTACAGGTGCGGTGTTCTTAGTGGGGGGAGGGGGGGCCTCTGAGGCAGAGATTTTTTGACATGGAATGGGTGACAGCTTTTGAAGTGTAGATAATGTTGGTGGTTTCTGCTCTTGATATGAATAGATGTAATAATGGAACGATCTGAGAGGTGGAGATACACACAACGGCCCATTCAGCTGAAGGACCGAGTGAAGCAATGTTGAGGTTATAGGAGAAAGAGTGTAGATTGTCTGTGCAATGAGTCCGGTTTATGAAAATGTCATCAGTGAATAAGGAGACATGGGGTTTTAGGTGTTGACCAGATAGGGAAGATTCCTCCTGATGGTCCATAAATAAGTTGGTGTAGGATGATGCCATGAGAGTATCCATTGCAGTACCAATGATTTGTACAAAGATTTGGCCAGGACAGAAACAGTGGAAAGGTTGTGAATGAAGTGAACAGTGTCTTGAATGTAGGATGGGAGCTTACAGACAATAGTGTGGGAGCACTGTATCTAGCCACAATGGGACAACCAGTAGGGAGACCATTGAAGTTGGAGATTCGTCACTTCTAACATGACATCACCTTCCTTTCCCAATCCTCTCCCTGGTGAGTCAAACACCACTCCTGTGAACACACAGTTATCTCTAACCTGGCAACCAATCCTGACATTATCATCCTTTCTATGGACAAAGTTTGCACCACTGCGATTCTGATTGTTTGCACCTTCCCCTGCTATCACCCAACAGCTACAGCAATGCCACTAAGTGGATCTGCTCGTATTCTGCATTTCTTCATTTGAAGACACAGGTCTTTATATGTTTGGTTGTCTGCATGAATAGTCAGTGTAATAGTCATAAATGAGCTTTGTCCTCAACTATGTAAACAAATGCTTTCTAAAGAGATATAATGCTCTCAAAGTGTGTGATACAAATCTGATTATTGCCTTTAACCCTTGTAATATGGGGGGGGGGGGGCATACTTTATGCACATCTTTTGAAAATAGTGTAATCTAGTCAGTTACTTTACATTTTAAAATTCTGAAAAAATATTTATTGTTTAATGAGCCCTTTTAGCTAATTCCTTATGTTTCAATTTTTTCATCTAAAGTTAATCCAAATGTGTAAGTCTCAGTAGTAGATGTCACTTACCCTATGAATGACATATTCAGTATTTCCAGATTCAGTGCCTTACATACATATCAGTATCTCTTTTGTAAAGTATGTTGAGAATAGAAATTAACAACATTGAACGAATTTTGCATTTTTTAATTTTTTTGTGATGGTCATAAAGACAGTTGTACACGTTATTGAAAGTGCATTGAAGTTGCCGAGAATATGCTAAAAGTTATTTTCAGATTCTGGACACTACTTGCACATCAGCACCTCTTTAAAATATACATTGATAATAGGATTCAACAACAATTAACAGTTAAAGTAATACTCTCCCCCTCCCTCCCCCCAGTAATGCATATTATGGAATCATGCCTTGGTATTGCTAGGGTGAATTCTATTATAAATTATAATAATTTTTGAATACGTCGTGTTACTGTAAATGATACTGGGTTACTTTAGAAATTCCCTTTAACTACTGAATAATATTAAAAGGCAAATAATGCAGTATATTCAGAAAGTATTATGATTTAGAGTATGAACTTGCTGAGGTTCCCATTACTGCAGAAATTTCAATATTGTAAAGGTATTTTGATTTCAACCTTTCTTTTTAGCCAATGATGTAAATATTACAAGAAATAGAAAATTTATTTGCCTTCAGAGATTTAAAGCTACTCTTGACCTAAAATAAATCCCATGCAAACCCAATAGACTTCTTACTGGCTGGTTCCACAAAAAGGTAAGAATTGATTACAGGAACAGTTTTACTGCATCATCGACCTTTTAGACTTGTGACTAAGAATACAAATAAAGCATAACTGTTGAGATAAGAACCTTACTGTCAAATGAATTTTTAGGATAATGTAAATAATAGCTAACATTTCATATGAAAACTGAGAAATTGTGCTTTTGGAAATGCAACAAGCTTACTACATTGGTAGTAATTGTGTCTCCAGATAAATTATGTAATATAGAAATCTCAAGCATTTTGATGCATATTTAGAACATTATATACTGCTCACAAATTATCAAAAAACACTATGGAAGCTATATTGTAACTGTTATCAGTTGTGTTATTAACATTCCCGTAAAACTCATTCACAGATACATGTCTTTCTAACAGAAATCGTGTATTTTTGGTTGAATAAATGGAAACGGATTAACAGTACACTTTTGTTTTTCAGTCGGTAGAACCACTATTTGAAACGATCAATGCACTAGCAGGACATGAAACTGAAATTATTATTTGTCAAGAGTTAAGAAGTTCTGAGCTTCAGATTCAGCTATGGAAGAAATTTATGCAGTTACTAGAAGAAAAGTTTCAGATGGTGCATATCAAAGAGTCAGAACAGCATCCAGAGTTTCACAGTTTCGATATATGTATTCTCAGAGGAAAGAGAAAATCTGTCTCACGATAGGTACTGAGAAAGTATTCCAAATAGAAATACCTCTGTCTTTCAATTTAAATGTCCCACAATGTAATTTGGATCGTAGGAATATAATAAATAAGTCTTGCTACAGTCAATGTCATTGTATCAGGTGACTTGTTTAATGTATTTGTGGTGTTCTTTCAATAAAAAACCTCACTCTGTAGTTTTGAAGAAAAAAATAATTCATCATACCACAACTGGTGGCATTAATTAATATTTGGTGACATTGTCTTTGAGTTCATTGTGCTATGCACTTATATTCATTGTTGTCATTAACTCGGTCAAAATGTTGTGTAATACTGTAGGGTGGGGGATATAAGCATATGCTATTAGGAAACTATGTAGTCTGTCAGATCTTATTTTAGATCAGTAGTAATCAAGGATTATTGCTAAATTGCAATACAAGTGGACATTTGTTGTAACTGCTTATTTCAGATTATGATACAGTGTAGCTTAATGGCAGTAAATACTACCATTACCATGCTTTTCTTGAGGATTTTTGGAAAGAGTACACTAGCATGAATGAAGGACACACTGGAATAAAGAAATAAACTATCCATCCCTGATATTAAGACCACTATGTCACAGCTTACAAAACCATATAACCTTACAGTCATCCATTTTAAAGATTCTTACCTATGTTTGAAGTAGTGAAATTATCCACATTTGTACTCTATTATGTGACTGATTTTGGAATTGCAAACCATTTTCAGATGTATCCTTTTCATATTATTGTTAAATGTGCTTTAAGCTTTTTATTTTGGGTGAAACAGTATTACAGCCTGGCCTTATCCAATGTTTACAGTGCTTGGTGAATTCAGTTAGTGTACAAGCTCATATAATTATGACTTACAGCATTTACATAACATAGAAGGTGTTACATCCAGCAGAAGTAAAGATTGTTGTCAGTGCCAAAATAAAGGAATTGTATACCGTGTATATGCAAATGGCATTAAAGGTTTAGGTGGTGTCATATCTGCATGGTATTTGACACATCAAGCAGCATCTAAAAACAGCACAATGCTTGATACCATGTATGCACGGCTTGAGGTTGATGCTTGCAGGAGATCTGTGACACTGTAAGGTTGGAACAATTCTCTCATAAAATGCAGAGCAGCTCCAAAAGGCCAATTGTGTATGTTTCAAAAATATTATTGGCAGCATAACTACGGGATTCCCATATTGAGAAAGAGGCTTCAGAGATAATTTACAGTGTGAAGAAGTTTAATATATATTTTTGACAGCTTTGACTTGCTGTGAGCAAGTTAACGCATCATGCTACACTGCTCCCCAGGTGCTGTGCATCCATTTGAGTGTGGTCTCTGGGTTTTCCTTAAGCTGGTGTGTATGTGCCACATTCTGCCACGAATGGTTGAAACAGTGAATACTGACAGAATTACTGGCAAAAAAATAGACTCCAGTGTTCTCAAGTACAGGTACAATTGACTGTTCTGACTTGCTACTGTGCTCAGTAGGATCAGTGCAAAAGACTGTGAAATGGGACAAGAAATATTTTTCTCACGTTCTAGGTTTGTGCATTTAAATGCTCATTCTGCTCGCAGATCAGCTGCAGGGTAAAAAAATGACACTTGGGGAGTTCCAATTCTTTCTCATTAGTTAAGTTGTAGAAAAATGTGCAACAGAATGAGAACAAGCTGGTAGGAGAAGGCACCCTGATGACGAGAATCCTCTACAATTTACAAAAAAAAAATGGGTTTACAGATGTTATTGTGAGCAAATGTTCAAAGAATGCACATGAATGGTTATTGTGAAACAGTGCACTGAGGAACCAGATACCAAAGCAAAATTTACAGTGTACCATTCTGTGTATGTGCCCTGTTTCAAAACTTATCACACAAAGGAGGATTACTAATCTTTGGGAACTAAAACTAGTAGTTGAAACTGACACTTCTGAATAAATTACTCAAAAAAATACAAAAAAAGTATAAAATTTGGTTTTTAATGTAGCAAAACTGGTGTAGCTGTGGAGAAAACTTAACTGAACATGAGCAGTTCTGGCCTGTCAGGATCAGTGAGAGTCATCCTGTGAGCGTAATAGGGTTCTCAGATGGTTTGGGAGGCAGGTGAGATGTGGGAAAGTGACACAGACCAGCATTCGACATATACAGAATCCTTTATTCAGTCCTTCAACTGGATTCCTCCATGAATGTGAATGAGTTGGTTATTAGTCTATCTGGCTATTAGTCATTAAAGTGCATTTTCTTCTTCACGTAATATTCTATGTTGAGCTGCAGGCGATGACCTGAAAAGCTGGAACTGGCAGGAAGGTTCTAAATGGTGTGCAGAATGGGAAGTATTCATTGAAGTGAATGAAGCATGTTGTATTGGGCAGCATGTTCAGCAACTGGATGGTCAATTTGTGTGTTGGCCAGTTAGTCAGTCATTCATGCAGGCATCAAGCTTATTGGCTCTAATGCCAACATAGAAAGCAGCACACTGGTTGCAGCTTAGTTTGTAGATCACATGACTGCTTTCACAAGTAGCCCTGCCTTTGGTGGGACAGGTGATGCCTGTGACCGGACTGGAGTAGTAGTAGTAGGTGGTGGTGGTGGTGGTGGTGGTGGTGGTGGTGGTGGTGGTGGGAGGAGAGTGTATGGGACTGGTCTTGTATCTATGTCTATTGCAAGAATGTGAGCCATGAGGCAAGGTGTTGGAAGCAGAAGTGGAGTAGAGATGGACAAGAATATTGCGTAGGTTTGGTGGGAGGCAAAGTGAGCAGGATATTCCCATTCCAGGGCACAATGAGGAATGGTTGAAACCCTGACAGAGAATTCACAATTTCAGAGTTTTTGTGTGTTATGTTGGATGCCATTTTCAATGCCTTAAAGATGTATTTCCAGTCTTGCACCTTATCAGATAAATACAACAAAATATGAAATTTTTCCTATGCCAAATATTGGAGCTATGCTTCGTCAAAATGCACTAAAGGGGACTATATTATAGCTGATTTCCTGTATTAAAAGTTACACACAATTGAAAAGAATGCTGCCACCAGAAGCCTTGTTACATCATTTCTCCAATCCACTGGGCAAGTACTATATTTAAAGAGCATTGAAGTTTCCAGTACTGCAAACTGAGTGTACTGCCAGTCTTGCATTAATTTTCATCATTTGTGGAATAAAGTGAGCTGCTGTGAAACCACAAATCACATTGAACTAACTACATAATACTTGCTTACTCGCACACAAATTTTATTTGTGCAACATACAGTAGAAACATCATATACTTTTATCGTGTAAATTAACTGTTATTATCTTACAATCACAATGGCAAAACCTTCATACACCGAAGTCGCACATTCTATCACTGTAGCATAAAAAACCAAAATCAAAACATATTTTTGCAGAGATCTGTAACGTCATACACATAATTGAAACTACATATTTTCATAACACATCAGAGTAAATATGAAAACTATAAAATATAGCACATTAGCTTCAAAGAAGACTGCCCCTTCTGACACAAATTGGTGATGGGAGAAGGAAAATGGCATCACAAAGTTGAAGTGTTTGTCTTTTGTGTAATGGCTAAAAGTGACATCAGTCGAGTGGCACTACAGGAGTTTTTGTGTTCCCACATGCAAGTCCGGTGACGCCACTCGAGTAGTGGCCAAGTGGCATCTTTGTTGCATGTGGAAACACAGCTTTCTACACAGAGAGGCATCATTCCGGTCAGCAGGCGTCTCCTGATTTCACGTGTTGGTACAGTGCCAAAACTTAGGGAACATTTTTATCAATCTGAAATAATGATTTTGTTTTAATTGATCTTTTTATTCATTTGAGGACCATATACATAACATAATGTTGTCTGTTTATATAAACAAAATTATCCACCAGAATGATAAAAGTAGTTTTACTGTAACACTCTTCTGAAACCCTAAAAATATTGTAAGTGTAAAGTATCATCGTGGTGATTCTTGCAAACAAACTAAAGCTACAACTCATCATATCTTCAGTTGTTACATTAACTGGAATTTTGGAAACAATTGCTGCCTTTCTTAGAAAGTGAGAACTTAGTAAACATCATACTCATTTACATATGTATTTCAAAAGCTATCGGCGCTTAACAGGAAGCTCCCCCAATGGTGGAAGTCTGCCCGTTGTGTGTGTGTGTGTGTGTGTGTGTGTGTGTTCCAAATAGAGCAAAAATTAAAATTCACTGCAAGAAAAATACAAACATGTTTGCACTAGAAAGTAACTGAAACAGTGAGAAAAACCAGCAGCAGGAAAATTCTTGTATCAGTGCCAGAATACTTTTCGTATGCATATGTAATGTAATTGACGATGCTCTTGTTTGGAAAAGGATTGTCCTAAAATAACATGCCTGTATATTTTCTTTTATACTTTATAGACGGATGAAACTAAGCTACCTTTTAATTCATTTTTAAGCGTCCTAGTCTTTACTATGCATTTTACTCTGTAATTTTGAATACTTATTGGCATTTGCATGTTTCATGCTTAATTTGTAAATTTTGACAGTGACAACTCACTCCTGGGAGTGGGAACTCTTATCATTTTATTAAGTTAATAAGTACCAGGATCTTTAAAAGAAGTTTATTGACACCATTTTCATTAACTTAAATCTCCTGAAGCTTTCAGTGCTGGTCTGTCATTACTTTACGAGGGGTGTTTGAAAAGTCCAAGAGGTGGCACCACTGGCGCTTATCGAGGTCATGTTTAGTTAGTAGCATCTTTGGAAAGAATGGACACAAAGTTCCAGCCATATTGGTTTATTTCTTTGTGTTTGGCATTCGTGTGAATCAAGCAAGTCAAGTGATTGTCGAAAAATGGATGAAAAAGAATTTCATGTAGTGATTAAACATTACTTTGACAGGCAAAACGCCTCTGGAGACTAAAGAGAAGCTTGATAAACATTACAGTGAGTCTGCACCTTCGATTAGAACAGTTTTTAAATGGTTTCAAAATTTTCAGAGTGAACTTTCTGGACGCCCTGTGGAGGTTGCGATTCCGGAAATCATTGATGAAATCCATGATATGGGGATGAGTGACAGAAGAGTTAAGGTGCATGAGATTGCTAGTTCTGTGGGCATCTCAAATGAATGGGTATGTAATATTTTGCATAAACATTTGGACATGAGAAAGCTATCCGCAAGACAGGGTTCTGAGATTGCTCACGCTTGACCAAAAACTGAATCGTGTGAAGTGTTGCAAGGATGGTTCGCAGCTGTTCAGGAAGAATCCTCAGGACTTTGAGCATCGTTTCGTCACTGTGGATGAAACATGGATACATTACTATATTCCTGAGACCAAACAACAATCTAAACACTGGGTTAACAAGGGAGAACCTACACCAAAAAAGGCGAAGACCATTCCTTCGTCCGGAAAGGTTATTGTGACTGTCTTTTGGGATTTGCAAGGGATAATCCTCATAGACTATCTGGAAAAGGGTAAAACTATTACAGGTGAATATTATTCATCATTATTGGACCATTTGAAAATCGAGCTGCAAGAAAAACACCACCATTGGACCGCAAAAAAGTCCTTTTCCATCACGACAATGCACCAGCACACACCTCAGCAGTTGTGGTCGCAAAATTAATGGAAATAGGATTCCAACTTGTTTCGCATCCCCCCCCCCCCCCCCCCCCCCCCCCTATTCTCCAGACAAGGCTCCCTCGGACTACTATTTATTCCCCCATTTGAAGAAATGGCTGGCAGGACAAAGATTTTATTCAAATGAGAAGGTGATTGCAGCAACCGATAGCTATTTTGCAGACTTGGACAATTCCTATTATTCGGAAGGGATCAACAAATTAGAACAGTGTTGAATAAAGTGTATAAGTCTAAAAGGAGACTGTGTCAAAAAATAAAAAAGGTTTACCCCAAACACGTAAGTAGTTTTTATTTTTGCACAGACTTTTCAAACGCCCCTTGTACATTTAACTATAACAAACTGTACCTACATCAACTTGTTTTCTAGAGATTGTCAGTGTGCTGGTGTTTTGAAACACCATATATTTATAGGACATAAGTTATAATATGAAACCTATCAAGTATAGGTTTCCCCTAAAATGGCAAAATTGAACTCTCGATACAACCATGAAAGTCGATAGGAATCCCAACAGTCGAAACATGATACGGGTATCTCATAGTAAGATCACAGTGAAGTATCACTGTGATGAGCCTAACGTCTCCCACCTACATGTGCAAAGATAGATGAAGTAATGCTTCAACAAGTGGTGTGCAGGTAACAGCTAATTGAAGTAATGTGAGAAACATGATTAACAAGGTTTTAGAGATTCACGATTGACATTAATAACAGTTGTATGTGTTTGTTAACAAACTGCCAAACAAGCATGCATTTTCAGTGCTATGAAAACCAATTTACATTTTTATTTAACAGTATTTCTTTTACACTCTTGGTTCCTATGTGAGCACCGGTGTCAGTTAATAGGTGGACACTGAAACACTCAAGATATATCAGTAGATCATGATCAACATGCTGTCGGCCCTGATGTACAACATACACCTGTAGTTTCAGAAATCATTGCCATAAATGATGGCACATATTTCCAGAATGTACAGAATTCTTTATTACCGATCACAAAAGATATAGATTCACAACAAGAAAAGGAACTGAAAACTATCAGCAATAGAAGCCATAATAAAGTGGCAGAGATTTCAGCACTAACATAACAGAAATTTTACTTGTGTAACTTGTTATTCTGATGAAAAACAAGTACACAAGAAGCAATAACTTCCACACAGGAACCCCCTCCCAATAGTGCAGAGCACTGGGGATGTCTGTACTTGAACTTGTGATCTGCCGATTGGCTTTTGTGTGGGCTGGGTGTTGCGGTAATGGTGACACTTTCAGCTGCAGCACTGGTATGTTCATCAGCTGTGTAGAGGAGTCTGTTGGTGTTTGTGAGGCACGTCTCATCTGCCTTGGACTTATGGCATGACATGTTGGTGAAGTGTCAGAGACTGTTGGAAATAAAGTCCACCAGTCTGACATGTTGAGTTGACATTTTCAACAACATGTCACTGCACAACATGTCTGCGACATGAATGCATCTTCTAAACATTGGAAAACGGCCAGTGTATGGTGGCCTTAGGTAAGAGTCAAAGGAGTCTGTTCACACCATCACATGTGAGCAGCTCTTCGAACCTTTGTGTTCAAACACCTGATGGTCTCCGTAGTGAGGAGGAGGCAAGCAATTTATTTTGGTGCAGTGGTGCTTTAGCTGCTGTGTCAACTGTGGAAGTTCCTAAGTATGTGGCAGTAATGCTGGAACTTAATAGTGTGCTGAAATGCATAGACCACCATTTCTGCCACAGTCGCCCTAATGTAGGGCTTGTATGCCATTTGAAGGCCCAACAGCACTAGCGTAGCACGTCTGTCCATTTTTGTTGGTGACACATTAGTGACGCTTTCAAGGTTCTGTGCCAATGTTCTACTATACCATTACTGGCTGGATGGTTGCTGGTTGTGTAGTATCATCGGAATCTGCAGAGAGTAGCTCCAGGAACAGCATGGACTCAAACTGGCATACTTCATCAGTTTTAACATGGAGAGGGCACCCAAAGCATGCAGTCCACATACTCGCAAACATATTTGTGATAGTTTCAGCTCCTATATGTGTTATCAGTGTTGCCTCCACTCACCTTGTACATCTGTCTATGGCTGTGAATAAGTATTTGTAGCCATCCGATTGTGGAAGAGAGCATAAGAGGTCGCCACGAATGTGGGCAAATCTAGCTGGTGCACTTTGAAAGTTATCGGCCTATATGTGACACCCCACTTTACTTTGTTGGCATTGAATGCAGGATCTTGTCGTCTCTTGTGCATCTTTCTTCATAGCAGTCCACACAAAATGATCTGTAAAGTAGTCTCCAGGATAAGATAGGTCTGGTATGCTGTTGAAGGCTCTCTTTCAGAACTTCTCTAAAACATTGTCATGGTTTGTCCCTGGAAACATCTCACCACAACTTCGGCTTTGAGTTGGGTACTGGAATTAATTTGAGTTTGTCTTGTAGATGAGTCATTTAACAGTTATAACTATGGGTCATTGGCTTGCTTCACAGAAAGTTCTCTATAGTCTACAATTTCCGACACTTCACAAATACAGTAATCTCAAATATGGTAACTCAAACACTCCACAGATATTATGATCACTGACACCCCACAAATATGAGAAAAGTAATCAGCCATTAAATTTTCTGTCCTTTTTACCTGGTTAACATCTCTCATAAACTACATTGTGAATTCAATATATAGGAACTGTCTTGGTGAGCATTTGTTTGTGGCATTTTTGAACACAAAGGTGGGCTTATGTTGTATAAAATAGTCACTGGTGGAGCTTCTATTTGCAGATGGCAGTATATGACTCTTCTTGTATTGTCAATAATTCCCTATTACATGTTCTTCCCTTCTGTTTGAGCCAGTTGCAAATTCTTAGAGAAAAACTTAAGCTGTTGCCATTGTGCTCATCCACTTGTTGGAGTGCTGAGCATCAATTGCCGACTGATTTGCATCCACTACAATATCCAGTTGTATGTAGGGAACTGGGTGACGTCATAAGCGAGTGACTGCGTGTGAGATCGCTCTCTAAGTTTTCATATATTTTTAGGTTTCAGATACATATTTCAACGGTTTTTGTGATAATATTTACTATATAAGTGACGTATTAGTGGTTTCTTCATTCACCTCTGACTTTCTTGTGTTGTTACCTGATATTTGTGAGTGTTTCGTATCGAGCAACTTAACCTCTTGCCTGTGTTTACATTCCGCGCTGACCAGTTACAGCTGTAGCGGCGCATCGAAAGCTAAGTACTAATTAATTGTTTGTGTATAGTGGTTTATTTAGGAACTTTAGTAGTCTTCAACTGGTGTTTTTGGTGTTTTCTGGTGAAATAATTTCAGAACCTTTTGGGAACTGTTTTCAGCTTTGTTACTGTGTCATTAGACGTTTGATTCTCTTTCTGTATTAGTCTCTTGTTATATTCACATTTGTTGTTTATTAATACTGTTAATAATAGTAGTTACTTCCCTTGTAGAGTAAGTTTGTGATTATTGTAGTCAGGTTTTTAACATCTTATTGTAGTAGCGGAACTTAGAAAAAGTAAAATTTTACCATGAGTGAGAAGTGTGGGCTTTGCCGTAGGTTCGTGAGTAGTGGATTGCGGTGTGAGACTTGTTCAGAGTATTTTCACGGGGGGTAATGCAGTGGGGAAGCCAGTGGGCATTCTGGTGAGATCCTCTCCTGGAACTGCAGGTTATGTAGCAAGAGTAAGTTGATAGAGGAGCAGGAGCGTAAGATCTGTGCCCTTCAGGTGCAGTTGAAAAACGCACAGGAGGAGCTAGATAGGATGAGGAGGGAGGAGGGAGAAGGGGGTTGGGGAATGGGAGATGGCTGTTGGCAAGAGATCTGCTAGGAGAAGATGATTTTCAGATAGTTTTACTATTGGTGTTTACAATAGATATGACCAACTGTCAGAGTCTAGTGGAGAGGAATCTCTAGTAGCTGTAGATGTAGGAAGTATGCAGCAGACCTCAGTAGTTACTGTGCCTAGAACAGCTGCAAAGTCGAAGAGGAAGAAGAAGGTTCTGCTGTTAGGTAGCTCTCATGGCAGAGGTGTAGGCCAGCAGTTGCAGGAAGTGCTGGGGAGTGAGCACCAGCATTGTGAAGCCTAATGCAGGGTTGGCTCAGGTGACTGTTAACAGAGGGGGGTTATGTAGGGATTTTACTAAAGAGGATCAGGTAGTGATTGTGGGTGGGGCTGGTAATAGTATTGGTAGGGATGGGGAGTATAACATAGACGGTGACCTGGAAAAGATAGCCACTCAGACTGGCAACACGAATGTGCATTTCGTGGAACTGTTTCAGCGTCACGATCTGCCTCATCTTAATACAGCCGTCAGGCGTAATAACTTGAGACTTGGGGGTGCGCTGATGACAGAAAGCATGGGTCACATTTCAGTGGTATCGGTGGAGTCTATCAGCAGGACGGGTTTCACTAGACACGGCCTGCACCTCAACAGGTATGGGAAGGGGAGGTTGGCAAAGCTTATAGGTGACAGCATAGGTGGGGTTGGGATCACTCATGGGAAAATTCCTGCAGTAGTGGGTGGTAGAGCTGCACCTTTTTTAGATTGAAGTCAGCTGATAGCTATTCCTGCTTAAGGGAAGTCTCTCTAACAAAGAAACCACTTTCGACAAAGCTTAGGTATCCGAGTAATGAGGGAATTAGTATATATCATCAAAATATACAAGGTATTAGAGATAAAGTTAGTGAACTGCTTATAGATGTTGACTCTGAAATTATTGGTATATCTGAACACTTCTTATATAAGGAGATAATTCAGAGGCTTCCTTTACCAGGGTACAGGTTGGCTGGCAGCTTTTCGAGGAGCTCTTTGCGGTGTGGGGGAGTAGCCATGTATGTGAAAAACGGCATCCCATTTGAGTCAATTGATGTTTCAAAGTACTGCACTGAAAAGGTGTCAGTGTCGTCGTAACTGCCGCCTGCTTCACGTCTGCTGTGCAGCGAGCTACCTTAATTTAAGTATTAACTGTATTTTTCTTACTTGTCACTTCTTCTTCCGTGTGTATTTGCTTTTAGGAAGCTTTAATTTACGAGTGCTCTTAATAGTGTTCCATAGATTTCGTGTTTGTTTTGAATACAGTCAGAGAGAGTCCCTTTAGTCAGCCATAGTGCCAGTAGTGTCAGTGTCGTCGTAACTGCCGCCTGCTTCACGTCTGCTGTGCAGCGAGCTACCTTAATTTAAGTATTAACTGTATTTTTCTTACTTGTCACTTCTTCTTCCGTGTGTATTTGCTTTTAGGAAGCTTTATTTTTCGAGTGCTCTTAATAGTGTTCCATAGATTTCGTGTTTGTTTTGAATACAGTAAGAGAGAGTCCCTGTAGTCAACCATAGTGCCAGTAGTGCTAGAGTTTGTTTTCAATACAGTCCAGAGACAGGTAGTGCTATTTTCATTGTTTTCTACAGGAAGTGGCTAGCAACCACAGTTTAGTGAATAAGCAGCCGCCTTTAGTGAATTAGCAGTCTAGTTAAAGGTTGATTAACTCTCTTCAGTAAATTGTTTCCTTAGGATGGATAGGATGTGTGACTGCTGTGTACGGACGCAGGAGGAGCTGGCCAATGTTCGCGAACAGCTGAGCGTGTTGATGGCCGCGGTCAGCCGTCTTCAGGCTGCTGCCTCGGAGTGTAGCGGCAGTGGGGAGTCTGGTGCGTCGCAAGGTACACCCCAGGTGTTACATGCTTCACCCACTGTCCCTGCTGTCGAGACATCTTCGCGGGTACCGGGCGCGGTTGGGCCACCCTCTCCCCAAGGGGAGTGGCGGGTTCAGCGGCGTTCGCGGCGCACGAGGCGGAAGGTCAATGTGGAGGCTGGCCGTGTGGCATCGCCCGCTCTGCCTGTGAGGGGACATGTGGCTGCTCCTTCAGCAAGGTCCGAGCAGGCACACGGGGGGAGGGGTTTATTAGTTATTGGGAGCTCCAACGTTAGGCGGGTGATGGAGCCCCTTAGGGAAATAGCGAGAAGGTCGGGGAAGAAGGCCAGTGTTCACTCTGTCTGCTTGCCGGGGGGTCTCATCCGAGATGTGGAGGAGGCCCTACCGGCGGCGATAGAGAGCACTGGGTGCACCCGACTGCAAATTGTTGCTCATGTCGGCACCAATGACTCCTGCCGTCTGGGTTCAGAGGTCATCCTCAGTTCGTACAGGCGGTTGGCGGAATTGGTGAAGGCGGAAAGCCTCGCTCGCGGGGTGGAATCAGAGCTAACTATTTGTAGTATCGTTCCCAGAACCGATCGCGGTCCTCTGGTTTGGAGCCGAGTGGAAGGCTTAAACCAGAGGCTCAGACGATTCTGCGGAGATCTGGGGTGCAAATTTCTCGACCTCCGCTATCGGGTGGAGAAATGTAGGGTCCCCCTGAATAGGTCAGGCGTGCACTACACGCCGGAAGCGGCTACAAGGGTAGCGGAGTACGTGTGGAGTGCACATGGGGGTTTTTTAGGTTAGAGAATCCCCTCCCTAGGCCCGACAAGACGCCTCCTGAGACGCGGCAAGATAGGAGTAGGCAAAATGCAACAGGGAATAACAATATTAATGTGCTAATAGTAAACTGCAGGAGCGTCTATAGAAAGGTCCCAGAACTGCTCTCATTAATAAACGATCACAACGCCCATATAGTACTAGGGACAGAAAGTTGGCTGAAACCAGACGTAAACAGTAATGAAATCCTAAATTCAGATTGGAATGTATACCGCTGAGACAGGCTGAACAGTGAAGGGGGAGGCGTGTTTATAGCGGTAAGAAGTGCAATAGTATCAAAGGAAATTGACGGAGATCCGAAATGTGAAATGATTTGGGTGAAGGTCGCGGTTAAAGCAGGCTCAGACATGGTAATTGGATGTCTCTATAGGTCCCCTGGCTCAGCAGCTGTTGTGGCTGAGCACCTGAAGGATAATTTGGAAAATATTTCGAGTAGATTTCCCCACCATGTTATAGTTCTGGGTGGAGATTTTAATTTGCCGGATATAGACTGGGAGACTCAGACGTTCATAACGGGTGGCAGGGACAAAGAATCCAGTGAAATTTTTTTTAAGTGCTTTATCTGAAAACTACCTTGAGCAGTTAAACAGAGAACCGACTCGTGGCGATAACATATTAGACCTTCTGGTGACAAACAGACCCGAACTATTTGAAAAAGTTAACGCAGAACAGGGAATCAGTGATCATAAAGCGGTTACGGCATCGATGATTTCAGCCGTAAATAGGAATATTAAAAAGGGTAGGAAGATTTTTCTGTTTAGAAAAAGTGACAAAAAGCAGATTTCAGAGTACCTGTTGGCTCAACACAAAAGTTTTGTCTCAAGTACTGACAGTGTTGAGGATCAGTGGACAAAGTTCAAAACCATCGTACAATATGCGTTAGATGAGTATGTGCCAAGCAAGATCGTAAGAGATGGAAAAGAGCCACCGTGGTTCAACAACCGAGTTAGAAAACTGCTGCGGAAGCAAAGGGAACTTCACAGCAAACATAAACATAGCCAAAGCCTTGCAGACAAACAAAAATTACGCGAAGCGAAATGTAGTGTGAAGAGAGCTATGCGAGAGGCGTTCAATGAATTCGAAAGTAAAGTTCTATGTACTGACTTGGCAGAAAATCCTAAGAAATTTTGGTCTTATGTCAAAGCGGTAGGTGGATCAAAACAAAATGTCCAGACACTCTGTGACCAAAATGGTACTGAAACAGAGGATGACAGACTAAAGGCCGAAATACTAAATGTCTTTTTCCAAAGTTGTTCCACAGAGGAAGATTGCACTGTAGTTCCTTCTCTAGATTGTCGCACAGATGACAAAATGGTAGATATCGAAATAGACGACAGAGGGATAGAGAAACAATTAAAATCGCTCAAAAGAGGAAAGGCCTCTGGACCTGATGGGATACCAGTTCAATTTTACACAGAGTACGCGAAGGAACTTGCCCCCCTTCTTGCAGCGGTGTACCGTAGGTCTCTAGAAGAGCGTAGCGTTCGAAAGGATTGGAAAAGGGCACAGGTCATCCCCGTTTTCAAGAAGGGACGTCGAACAGATGTGCAGAACTATAGACCTATATCTCTAACGTCGATCAGTTGTAGAATTTTGGAACACGTATTGTGTTCGAGTATAATGACTTTTCTGGAGACTAGAAATCTACTCTGTAGGAATCAGCATGGGTTTCGAAAAAGACGGTCATGTGAAACCCAGCTCGCGCTATTCGTCCACGAGACTCAGAGGGCCATAGACACGGGTTCACAGGTAGATGCCATGTTCCTTGACTTCAGCAAGGCGTTCGATACAGTTCCCCACAGTCGGTTATTGAACAAAGTAAGAGCATATGGACTATCAGACCAATTGTGTGATTGGATTGAGGAGTTCCTAGATAACAGGACGCAGCATGTTATTCTCAATGGAGAGAAGTCTTCCGAAGTAAGAGTAATTTCAGGTGTGCCGCAGGGGAGTGTCATAGGACCGTTGCTATTCACAATATACATAAATGACCTGGTGGATGACATCGGAAGTTCACTGAGGCTTTTTGCAGATGATGCTGTGGTGTATCGAGAGGTTGTAACAATGGAAAATTGTACTGAAATGCAGGAGGATCTGCAGCGAATTGACGCATGGTGCAGGGAATGGCAACTGAATCTCAATGTAGACAAGTGTAATGTGCTGCGAATACACAGAAAGATAGATCCTTTATCATTTAGCTACAAAATAGCAGGTCAGCAACTGGAAGCAGTTAATACCATAAATTATCTGGGAGTACGCATTAGGAGTGATTTAAAATGGAATGATCATATAATGTTGATTGTCGGTAAAGCAGATGCCAGACTGAGATTCATTGGAAGAATCCTAAGGAAATGCAATCCGAAAACAAAGGAAGTAGGTTACAGTACGCTTGTTCGCCCACTGCTTGAATACTGCTCAGCAGTGTGGGATCCGTACCAGAAAGGGTTGATACAAGACATAGAGAAGATCCAACGGAGAGCAGCGCGCTTCGTTACAGGATCATTTAGTAATCGCGAAAGCGTTACGGAGATGATAGATAAACTCCAGTGGAAGACTCTGCAGGAGAGACGCTCAGTAGCTCGGTACGGGCTTTTGTCAAAGTTTCGAGAACATACCTTCACCGGAGAGTCAAGCAGTATATTGCTCCCTCCTACGTATATCTCGCGAAGAGACCATGAGGATAAAATCAGAGAGATTAGAGCCCACACAGAGGCATACCGACAATCCTTCTTTCCACGAACAATACGAGACTGGAATAGAAGGGAGAACCGATAGAGGTACTGAAGGTACCCTCCGCCACACACCGTCAGGTGGCTTGCGGAGTATGGATGTAGATGTAGATGTAGATGTAGATGTAGAAAGGTGTTTGAATGTTGTGCAGGTGTGGTTAAATTTAACAGAGCTAAACTTCTAACTGTTGTTATTTATAGATCCCCAGACTCCGATTTCACAACATTTTTGTTAAAGCTAGAGGAGGTTCTTGGTTCACTTTATAGGAAATACAAAAAGTTAGTTATATGTGGTGACTTCAATATTAATTGTATAAGTGATTGTGCAAGGAAGAGGATGCTGGTAGACCTCTTTAATTCATATAATCTTATGCAAACCATATTCTTTCCAACGAGAGTGCAAGGGAACAGTAGAACAACCATAGACAACATTTGTGTTCATTCCTCATTACTAGAAGGGCATTCTGTTAGCAAAAAGGTGAATGGCCTTTCAGATCATGATGCACAAATTTTAACTCTAAAAGATTTTTGTGCAGCAACACGTGTTAAATATAGTCATCAGCTGTTCAAGAAAGCTGATCCAGTGGCTGTAGAGACCTTTGTAAACCTTATAAAGGAACAAGAGTGGCAAGATGATTATAGCGCTGATACAGTAGACGATAAATATAATGCTTTTCTCAAGACTTTTCTCGTGCTCTTTGAAAGTTGCTTTCCGTTACAACGTTTAAAACAGGGTACTAGCACAAACAGGCAGCCTGTGTGGCTGACTAGAGGGATAAGAATATCTTGTAGAACGAAGTGGCAATTATATCAAAACGTTAGAAACAGTCAAAATCTAAATGCAGCAGCCCATTACAAACAGTATTGTAAGGTGCTTAAAAATGTTATTAGGAAGGCAAAAAGTATGTGGTATGCAGATAGAAAAGCTAAGTCTCAGGATAAAATTAAAACCACATGGTCAGTTGTAAAGGAAGTTGCTGGTCTGCAGAGACAGGTCGAGGATATAGAATCAGTGCGTAGTAGGAATGTCAGTGTTACTGATGAGTCGCATATATGTACAGTATTTAATAATCACTTTCTGAATATAGCAGGTGAACTAAATAGAAACCTAGTCCCAACAGGGAATCATATAGCGCTCTTAGAAAAAAGTGTTCCGAGACTGTTACCTGAAATGCTCCTCCATGATACTGACAAGAGGGAGATTGAATTAATAATTAAATCACTAAAGACCAAGAACTCTCATGGATATGACGGGCTATCTAGCAGAATACTGAAGTATTGTTCTATGTATGTTAGCCCAGTTCTCAGCCATATCTGTAACTTTTCCTTTAGGAGTGGTCGGTTTCCTGACCGATTAAAGTACTCGGTAGTGAAGCCACTTTATAAAAAGGGAGACAGGTATAATGTTGACAATTATAGACCTATTTCTATGCCATCGGTGTTTGCTAAAGTTATCGAGAAGGTTGTATATGCAAGGTTACTGGAGCATTTAAATTCACATAATTTGCTGTCAAATGTTCAGTTTTGTTTTAGAAATGGTTTAACAACTGAAAATGCTATATTCTCTTTTCTCTGTGAGGTTTTGGACGGTTTAAATAAAAGGTTGCGAACGCTAGGTGTTTTCTTTGATTTAACGAAGGCTTTTGACTGTGTTGACCACAAAATGTTACTGCAGAAGTTGGACCATTATGGAGTAAGGGGAGTAGCTTACAATTGGTTCGCCTCTTACCTTAAGAACAGAAAGCAGAAGGTAATTCTCCGCAATATTGAGAGTGGTAGTGATGTTCAGTCCCAATGGGGCACTGTTAAGTGGGGCGTTCCCCAAGGGTCGGTGCTGGGGCCACTGCTGTTTCTTATTTATATAAATGATATGCCTTCTAGTATTACAGGTGATTCAAAAATATTTCTGTTTGCTGATGACACCAGCTTGATAGTGAAGGATCTTGTGTGTAATATTGAAACAGTAACAAGTAATGTAGTTCATGAAATAAGTTCGTGGCTTGTGGAAAATAATTTGATGCTAAATCACAGTAAGACTCAGTTTTTACAGTTTCTAACTCCCAATTCAACAATAACCGATATTTTGATCAGACAGAATAGGCATATTATAAGCGAGGCGGAACAGTTCATGTTCCTAGGCGTTTGGATAGATAGTAAGCTGTTGTGGAAATCCCATGTCCAGGATCTTGTTCAGAAGCTAAATGTTGCTTTATTTACCATTAGAACAGTATCTGAAATAAGTGACACTTCAACACGAAAAGTAGTCTACTTCGCATATTTTCATACGCTTATGTCATATGGTATTATTTTTTGGGGTAATTCTTCTGATTCAAAAAGGGTATTTTTGGCTCAAAAACAGGCTGTTCGAGCTATATGTGGTGTAAGTTCGAGAACGTCTTGTCGACCCCTATTCAAAAATCTGGGAATTCTGACATTGCCCTCGCAGTATATATTTTCTTTAATGTCGTTTGTTGTTAGCCATATTAGCCTGTTCCCAAGAGTTAGCAGCTTTCACTCAGTTAATACTAGGCAGAAATCAAATCTGCATGTAGAATGCACTTTCTTGACTCTTGTGCAGAAAGGAGTGCAGTATTCTGCTGCATCCATTTTCAATAAGCTACCACAAGAACTCAAAAATCTTAGCAGTAGCCCAAACACTTTTAAGTCTAAATTGAAGAGTTTCGTCATGGCTCACTCCTTCTATTCTGTCGAGGAGCTCCTGGAAGAGCTAAAAAATTAAGCAAATTCCAGTGTTAAATTGTCGATTTTCTTCATTTAAACTTACGACTTGTCACCTGAATATGTTTTTTTTTTTTTTATCTGTTTCTAATATTGTGTTATAATTTCATGTATTGACTCGTTCCATGAGCATGGAGACTTCTCCTTAATTTGGTCCCATGGAACAATAAATAAATAAAATAAAAACATAATGCTGTCTGTCTTACTCACTTGGAGGTTGGTGAATGCTTTGTCCCTACCTGGAGTCCATTTAACAGGTCTGTCCTGTAGGGACGCATCCCATGAATGCATCCATGAGCATTTTCTGTGCTTCCACCATTGCTGGAAGATGTCAGTTAAAAACTAACCATTTCCAAAAAATGCCTCTACTTTTGGTAATGTGCCAGTTTTGGCAGAGATTGTTGTGTCCTAACTTTTTTCTGCCAACAGACGAATGATATAGACCAGGATGATAACTTGAATCTTTCCCAAGAGGCATTTGTTTTTCATGGTCAAACATCCATTTGCGTATTCGGCATAGGTATTGTTCATGCACTTGAGTGTTAGGAGAGAACACTAAAATATCGTCTAAGTGAAACAGAATGGGAAGTCTTTGAGGACCTCATCAATGAAATGTTGCCACATTTGTGCTACGTTCTTGAGGCCAAAAGGCATGAATAAACATTTGAATAAACCAAATGGCGTAATGACCATTATTTTTTAACTTTGTTAGTAGCTACTGGTATATGATGATGTGTGTTTTTACAATCGGGGACATTAAAAACTTTAGTGCTGGGTAGTGTGCACATGAGGTCTTCTTGTTGGGCACCAGTTATCCACCGGGGGTTGTTCTTGCTTTTAAAGCCCAGTAGTCTCCATGATCCATCTTTCTTCCGGACTAGGTGTAGGGGAAGGTGGTGAGTTGTCTGATTGACAAATAACTTATGACTGTAACATTTCATCGAAGTTTTCTTCATCTGTGTCAGCCTTTCAGGCATGATTTTGTGTGCACATAGCAAGACCAGCTGTCCTGGCGTCATGCGGATATAGTGTACTGTACTGTGAACCTGGTCTTGTGGCAAGTTTGCTGATTACCCTATGCAGTCATCTGAAGGCTTCTGTGTTTCAGCTGTGTTGCATTCCTTCGAGAGGGGTATAGTGTCAGTTCTTTGCAGTACTGCAAGTCAGATGACCTTTGGTCCCTGACACTGCACTGTTGTCCATTGATGAACTGTTAACTGCCTCCAACCACGGATGAACATCTTGTTTGTTCTGAGGTGCATGATTGGCTGGGAACATACTGATGTTGGAGCCAATGTCTACCGAGTACTTTGTCAGTATCTTTGTTTGATACATACAGTCTTTTCGAAGTGGTAAAATCTGCACACAGGGGTGGCACTATTACTGTAGACGCCTTTGCCGTTTCTGATACCAGCAAAATTTGCGTAAGTCTTTCTGCTGACATCACGTTTCACTTGGTGATTTCGCCAGTTTGAAAGTATCTTTCTTTCCATAACTAGCATCTTGTTGTCGCTGCCGCATGTGCAACAGCATTGTGTCTCCACTGTGGCTCTTGAGGCCCTGATATCATCTGAAATGCTCCATAGATGTTGCGGTGTGATGGCTGTAGTTGAGAGTTGCAGTTTCACTTGGGTTCAAAAGACTGCAGTCGATTTCATTTGAGAGATCCAAAACTGCCATTGCATCTGTTGCAGATGATTCAAGTGTCACATACAGTCTATTGGCGGCATGCAGTAACTTGTTGGGTGATCTCTTCATATACCGTCAATGCCATCTGCACTTGAGCCGGAAGTTGTTACTGTCTAACAAATTGTCAGGCACTGCTGAGCCATCTGCTAAATTGCGGAGATGCCACTAGATCACTGACAGTGTCCTGTACCCCGCTTCTCCTGACGTTGCACCTACCTGACTTTGAGGTCAACAGTTTTTGTGCAGTGGGAGATTAGCTCTTCTTCCAGTTTGTTATAAGCTTTATTTCTTAGTGGGTGCTCTATAATGTATGGTATAAATGTTGTGTTTTGCACATCTGCGTTCTTTAACCCCAAGGTGAATTGCTCGTGGTTGTTGGTCATTTGTGCCAGAATATTTTCCAACACCACAAATCGTGTGTATAGTTGAGGGGGCATGGGCGTGAACCACTGAAACTGACAGGTACATATCTTGTGGTTACAAACTGTGACCATGCCTGCACTGTAGCATTCGCTGTTACACCTGGTTGTGGTATACTATGTTTTACGTGAGCCTGCAGGTACTTTAAATACTGTTTTACATTGTCTTGCACTCCACCAAAAACATCTGCTGAAAGTGCATTATTGAATTCATGTCATCTTCTTTGCAGGTTTCATGCTCGTATTATCGGAACACCAAATTCCAAAGCCTTTACTTCATTCCGAAGCCTACTAATTTCCTCTTCAGTGGTATATAAATGCTTGCCACCTTCACTCATTATCTCGTACAAAACTCAGCTTCTCACAATTTATGCTGTTCGCTGAAAGCTACTAAAATTTTTAGATGAGGTCACCAATTATGGAGCTTCATAAATCATCCACATAAATGATGGCATGTCATTCCAAAATGTACAGAATACATTATTACGGACCACAAAACATGACAAGAATAAAGTAAAATGAAAACTATCAACAATAGAACTCGTAATAAAACAGAGATTGTGACACACACATTTCAGGGAGTTTACTTGTGCAACTTTCTATTATTGCGGCTGTAGTGGCACTACCCAGCATTTCAGGTAAAAGTATTATGTCTTTAGTGTAAGTCGCTGAAAGTAGCATGGTGGCCGCTGCAGAGTAATGTGGTAACAGTGCTGGGTGTCAGCCACATCTTGTCGGCACGCAGGGCACAATAACAAATGTGCAAGTGAGTTGCGAAACGAGGATAGTTGGGTGCAGTGGTAAACTACCCTGCACAGCAAAGAACAATGTAGTAAGTGGGTTGTTGTCACTACACTTGAGCGAGTCTCTTTGTTATGGGTGACATGACTAGACCAGGTTTTAGAGAAACAAATGGGCAGTAATGGAGGCTGAATTTGAGGACACGAAATCATTCAGTTCAGGGACTTAGTCACTGCTGAGTAGCCACCAGACTGTGAGATGACACGGCAGCGCCTGCAGCAGCCTTCTTTTCGAGACAAGGGTGCATCTGCCACTGCACTGGGTCCTTCATGGGACTTGGTGCCACAGCCCCACTGGCTGTCTGTGCAGCTTGGCGCCAACACTGAGGCCCAGGGGGGGGACTCTGCATCACAATGCCAGCCACCGTCTGTCCAAGGTGTGAGAGGTGTGGGTCACTGCTGGGTGCCATTCTAGCAGCTGATGCCAGCTGCACCGTACAGACTTCACAAGGAGAGGCGTGCCTGCCTCATGTAGAAGTGAAGATTTAATGATGTCATATTGTTAAATTGTCCACAGCATTTCCACTGGTTCCCTACCCCCTATGGCATTACCACACATGCACCAACCCTTACAGAGGTGCCACTGCAGAGTAGTCCATACAGAGTGGTGTGAGGAGGGCCAACATTGCAGCAATCAACAGTGGGGGTGTGCCATCCGTGCAGCACATCATTCGGTTGCTCTAGCCACACTAGAGATTCCAGATGAACAAGATTGGCACGCAGAAGGTGTGAGCTGCAAGGGGGCACAGGACACTGTTAGGACTGCATTTCATAACAAGTTGAAGCATTTGATAGGAGCAGAAAGAGCACAATTGGAGGACCTGTTGCTAGAATTCAAGAATCTGTTTTGTCCAAGAAAGTTGTTGCCTGCCCCGCTGGTAACACAAACAGGATACCAACAGGAAATTAAGCATCAGTATTTCAAAGAAATACCATGGTCATTGCAGCCAGTTCTAGAAGAATTCATAGATCGACAATTAGCTGACAGAATTATAGAAGAAAGTAATAGTGCATGGGGGGAGGGGGAGAGGAGGGTAGGAATTTTAATTGTACCTAAGAAGTCTATGGACAGTTTGCAGAAGTATCAGTTTTGTTGCGACATCGCTGTTGGAATAGCAAGAGTACAACAAATGTATACCCCGTTCTGAATATCACAGGGACAATAAATAGACTCAGATGTAAAGAGCAGATACCAACAGTTAGAAGTGGCTTCTGAAGATAGACAAAACACAGCTTTTCCTGCAAATGGGAGAGACTACCAATATAGGAGGATGCCTTTTGGGTTAAAAAATGTGCCTGCAACATTCCAGCTACTGCTGGACAGGGTACTGAGAGGACTGAAACCACGCCAGTGCTTAATATATCTTGATAACAATCATCATTAAAGGGATATGCAGGGGCATCAACATATAAAAGAAGTATTCAGCAGATTACGAACAGCGTGTCTCACACTCAACACTGAAAAATGTCACTTTCCATGGACCATTTCAAAGTAAGAATGGTGTAATGACTGTTCTAAGGGTTGCTGCAAGCAGAGCAAGATTTTCCAGTACCACAAACTACTACGGAGTTACAATCTTTCCTTGGTCTCGGCAAATTGTTATAGGAGGTTCAGGGATGCAAGACGGCTTACGCAACTGAAGAAAGGGGTTATGTTGGTGTGTTCGGAGGAATGTCGGGGAGCATTTGACAAGTTAAAGATGGTTTTGACATCCAGTCCATTTTTGGTGTTTCCAGACTTCCAGAAAGAATTTATATTGTCATGTGACGCATCAAACTATGCCTTTGGCTGTGTTTTGAACCAGGAGATTGATGGTAAATAACATCCTGTTGCCTTTGCATCAAGCCAATTGAATGCCACAGAAAGAAATTACAATGCAGAGAGAGAGAGAGAGATAAATATGCGTAGTCTGGTATACAGAATAATTTACTTTCGATGTTATGTGTACGGGAGGAAGTTTAAGGTAATAACGGTCCATGCAACTTTGAAATGGTTACTAGGCTCAAAAGACCAATCTAGAATTTTAACAAGATGGGCACTGAAAGTCAGTGAATTTGATTATGAAGGAAACACACAAATGTGGATGGACTAAGTAGAAAAATAGTTGTGATACACCGACTGGGTCATAATTTTGTGGATTAACGAGCAGTATAGAACACCAACGATGAATGTAGGCAGTTTTAAGAAGCAACAGACGAATTATTGCACAATGAGACAAATTATGACCACGAACGGTGGTGCATGCCAAGTTAAAATTGGAAGCCTTAAGTGAGATGCACGATTACATTTTGTCAGCCATGGTGTATGCAGGACAATGAATAGAAGGGTGGCAGAGAAGCATTGACGGAAAGGAGGAAAGGATGATGTGGATCAGTACTTCAAGAAATCTGTGGATTACGCACAGAGCGCCAGTTTGAGTCAGAAGCAGGTATTGTAACAAAGATTGCCAGAAGAAATAGAACCTTTAAGTCTCATTGGGGCGGACGCAGTCAGGCCATTCAACAGAACACTAGTGTCAGTTAATAGGTGGACACTGAAGTTCAAATAGCCACATATGATAATGGATCAGAGAACCCACTTCATATCAGACCTGATGAAGGAATTGTGTCAGTCGCTGAGAGTGAAGAAGTTGAGAATTAGACCACTACATCCTCAAGCTAATGGAAGGACAGAGACTGTTCTTAGAACATTTGGAAAAATACTTAGTTACTACATGGATTCAAATTGGGATACATATGTGGCTTTTGTCATTATCACATATAACTCTAAAAGTACATACTGTCACTGTTTGAGATAGTGTATGGCAAAAACGTGCCTTCACCTTTCGATATAATTGACCAGAAGAGTGGCAAAACAGAAGCAGTCCATGATTTTGCAAGAAAAGTAAAGGTGGTGTGGAACAGGGTACGAAGAGCAAATATGAAGGCTTTGGAGAAATGGGAAGAGACAGTGAGGCATGTGGGGATGTCACCACGGTATATGGTGGGCCAATGGGTGAGGTCAAATCCATATACTGAAGGGAAAGATAAAGAAGTTTTTAACACAGTACCAGAGCCCATACCGTGTTGTTGAAACTATGTCACCGGTGAATGTGAAACTGCATTTGCCAAACAAGGACGACAATTGTGCATGTGGGATGTCTGCGACCCTTCAGGGGCGCACTACAGGCAATTCCACGAGAAGTGCTAGTAAAGGCAAGAAAGGATATTAAGAGGAAAAAATGAAACAATGAGCAATGGGAGAGGAAAGTCCAGATGCCTCAGACTTGTTATGCATTGTCAAGAGAGTAGGTACATGTATCAGTTTTGTGCAGTTCATTTGTATGTGTAGTGTAGGACGTAATGTTTGATAACAGTAAGGATAGATCTATATATTTATTTGTGGTAGTCTTACTAATAGAGGCCAACGGCTTTGCCCCGATGGTAACACCAATTCCGATCAGACCACCAAAGCTAAGTGCTGTCAGGCTGGGCTGCACATGGGTGGGTGACCATCCGGTCTGCCGAGCTCTTTTGGCAAGCAGGATGCACTCAGTCCTTGTAAAGCAAACTGAGGAGCTACTTGACTGAGAAGTAGTGACTCTGGTCTCATAACCTGACATAGGGCCAGGAGAGCAGTGTGTCCATCCACATCCAGATTCACCTGTGCGCTGAGGATGACACAGCGGCCAGTCGGTACCACTGAGTCTTTGTGGCCTGTTCGGGCGGAGTTTAGTTTAGTCTTACAAATAGAACAATAAGATGATTGCTGTTTAGACACAGCAGGCTTCCTGAGGAAGGGGAGATGATATCGATCCCTGTCCTTAGGTTGCCAGGCGAAGGAGAAGAAGAATGCTACATGTGGCAGTACTGTGCTTCTTCACTCGGGGTAGAGTAATGGGACAGCAACTGTGTCACCTTGATGGTAGTGTGTTGTCTTCCAGGCAGACAACTGGATGTGGTAGTTTCTAGCTATAAATGCTCTTTAAGTTTAGTATTTAATGTGTGACAGTTATGAAATCAGGAGGCTAGAAGAAGTATTTTCATGGGTGCAAGAATTAGTTACTCAGACTGGTGGCACTAATGTACATTTCGTGCAGCTGTTTCAGTGTCATGATCAGCCTCATCTTAATACATCTGTTATGCGTGTTAACATGGGGCTGGAGAAGGCACTGATGACAGGGCTTGGGTCACATTGCAGTGGTGCCAGTTGAGTCTATCAATAGATCAGGTTTCATTAGGGCATGGCCTGAACCTCAGTTGGTATGGGAAGGGGAGGCTGGCAAAGCTTACAGGTGACAGGGTGGTGGTGGTGGTGGTGGTGGTGGTGGTGGTGGTGGTGGTGGTGGGATCACTCATGGAAAAAATTCTTTAGTAGTTGGTGCTAGAGCTGCACCTTTTTTAGATTGAAGTTAGCTGATATGTATACCTGCTTAAAGAAAGCCATCTAACTAAGCAGTCGCCTTCAGAGGAGGTCAGGTATCCAAGTAGAGAAGGAATTAGCATATTTCATCAAAATATAAGAGGTATTAGAGATAAAGTTAGTGAACTGCTTATAGATGTTGACTCTTGACATTGTTGGTATATCGGAGCACCACATAAATAATTTGACACTTTAGAAGCTTCCTTTACCAGGATACAGATTAGCTGGCTGTTTGTCAAGGAGTTCCTTGTGAAGTGGCCAATTGGCCATGTATGTAAAATACAGTATTCCATAGACTTATCACTGCACTACACTGATCAGATATTTGAATGTTGTGGTGCAGGGGCAGTTGAATTTAGTGAAACTAAACTTCTAGTTGTTGTTGTTGTTTATAAGTCCTCTAACTTTGACTTCAGAGCATTTCTGCTCAAGCTACACAGGGTTTTTGGTTCATTTTATAGGAAGAACCAGAAATTAGTTATATGTGGTAACTTCAGTATTAATTTTGTTATGTGATGGTGCAAGAAAAAGGACGTTGGTAGATCCCCTAAACTCACATTATCGGATGCAGACTGTGTTTTCTCCAACTAGGGTGCAAGGGAACAGTAGCACAGCCATAGACAATATTTTAATTCATTCTTCATTACTAGATGGCGACTGTATTAGTAAAAGGGTGCATGGCCTTTCAGACCATGATGCACAAATTTTAACATTAAAAGGTTTTTGTACTCAAACAAATGTCACATATAATTACAAACTATATAGGAAATCTAATCCAATGGCAATAGGGAGTTTTTTAAACCTCGTTACAGAACAAGAGTGGCAGGATTTTTATCGTGCTGATAACGTACATGAATAATATAATGCTTTCCTTAACGCATTTCTCGTGCTCTTTGTTGCTTTCCATTAGAACATTCTAAATGGGGTACAGTAAAAGGCAGCCTGGGTGGCTGACTAGTGGGATAAGGATATCACATAGAACAAAGTGGGAATTATATCAAGTTGTCAGAAGTAGTTACAATCAAGCTACAGTAGCCAATTACAAACAGTACTGTAAGGAGCTTAAAAATTTTATTAGGATGGCAAAGAATATGTGATATGCAAATAGAATAGCTGATTCACAGGATAAAATTAAAATTATATGGTCAGTTGTGAAAGATGTGTCTGGTCAGCAGCACAAGGTGGACGACATAAGGTCAGTTCATTGTAAAAATATTTCTGTTACTGATAAATCAGATATGTGTACAGTATTTAACAATCATTTTCTGAGTGTTGCTGGTGAATTAAATAAAGACTTAGTTTCTACAGGGAATCGTATAACTCTCTTGGAAAATGCTTTTCCGAGATGCGATGTCTGAAATACTGCGATACTGACATGGGGGCGACTGAGTCAATAATTAAATCACTGAAGACTAAGGACTCTTGTGGTTATGATGGAGAGCCTAGCAGAATATTAAAGTACTGTGCTGCACATGTTAGCCCTGTACTTAGCCATATTTGCAATGATCAGTTTCCTCAACTATTAAAATATTCAGTAATAAAGACACTTTAAAGACACTTTATAAAAAGGGAGAAAGGGATAATGTAGACAATTTTAGACCTATTTCTATGCCATCAGTTATTGAAAAGGCTGTATGTAAGGATAATTGATCATTTTACATCACATAATTTGCTATCAATTGTACAGTTAAGCTTTAGAAGTCGTTTAACAACTGAAAATTCTATATTCTCTTTTCCCGTGAGGTACTGGATGGATTAAACAGACTGTTTCGAATGCTAGGAATATTTTTTTATTTAACTAAGGCGTTTGATTGTGTTGGTCACAAAATATTGCCCCAGAAGTTTGGCTGTTATGAATGTGGGGAGTAGCTCACAATTGGTTCACCTCTTACTTCAACAACAGACAGCAAAAGGTCATTATTCACAGTGTTGAGAATGGCTGTGACGTGGGGTCTGAGTGGGATATGGTCAAATGGGGGTTGCCCCAGGTATCAGTGTAGGGGCACTCCTGTTCCTTATTTATATAAATGATATGCCCTCTAGCATTCTAAAATATTTCTGTTTGCTGATGACACTAGCTTGCTAGTAAAGGATGTGGTGTGCAACATTGTCTCTGTTTCAAATAGTGCAGTTCATGACACAGATTCATGGCTTGTAGAAAATAAACTAACACTAAATCACAGTAAGACTCAGTTTTTCAGGTTCTAAGACACAATTTGACAAAATTCGACATTTTAATTTCACAGAATGGGCATATGATTAGTGAAACTGAACAGTTCAAATTTCTAGGTGTTCAGATAGATAGTAAACTGTCGTGGAAAGCCCATGTTTAGGATCTTACTCAAAGACTTAATGCTGCCATTTTTACTATTCAAACGGTATCTGAAGTAAGTGATCGTTCGACAAGAAAATTAGTCTACTTTGCTTATGTCATATGATATTATATTTTGAGATAACTCTTCCCATTCTAAATCGATATTTTTGGCTCAGAAATGGGTAGTTCAGGCAATAAGTGGTGTACGTTCGCGAACCTCTTGTTCAGTAGTCTGGTTATTTTGACATTGCCTTCTAAATATATATATTCTTTACTGTCGTTTCTTGTTAACAATATCAGCTTATTCCCAAAAATTGGCAGTTTTCACTCAGTTAATACTTGGCAAAAATCCCGTCTGCATTTGGATCAGAAGGGTGTGCAGTATACTGCTGCATCCATTTTCAGTAAGCTACCACAGGAATTCAAAAATCATAGCAGTAATCCACGTGCTTTTAAATTGAAACTGAGGAGTTTCCTCATGGCTCACTCCTTATATTCTGTTGAAGAGTTCCTTGAAAAATTAAGCTGATGCTTACGTTACATTGTTGATTGTGTTTACTTAAACTTTTGGCTGGACTTTTTTTGGGTTCAAAAACATTTCATTTTATATGTTATTACTTTTATTCTGCAATTTAATATACTAACACATTCCATGACCCCAGGAATCTGGTCCTACAGAACTAGATGTGTAAATAAATAAATAGGTGATTGGTTGTGGGAAGCACAGAGAGGTCTCAAAGGAATACAGGAACTTGCTCGTGGAGTATGCACAATTAAAGGCTCAGATGCAAGAGGTGATTGAAGTAGTTCCACACAAGCTTAGGAGAGTAAAAAGGGGATGGACAGATGCTGGGGTAGAATATTGAAAACAACCTTTGGGACAGCAGACGGGAGCAATGTGAGCAAATTGAATGAAATGGCAGAAACCACAAGAGGGTTTGCAGAAGCAAATAAGGTAACTGTAGAGTGGCATTGCATGCAAATTATGAACTTGATGAGTGGCCTGCTAAACAACATATGCATGCTCTGCCAGCTGACTTCCTCGGTCACAGATTATGCCTGGACCATGGCTAGTATCCTGAACAGGGATCTGGAGACAGTGCAAGCACATATGAGGCTATCAGCACAATAGTGTCCTAACCCATATTTTTGAAAAAAATTATATATTCACACAGAACATGACACTACACCCTACTATTACGTCCTATAAGCGTCAGACGTGTATTCGGACACCATGGACAATGTGGCAGCACCAGATGTTTATGCAATGTGCAGTGCCGTACACAATGGGGCGCAATAGCGGCCTACACCACATAGGCCACTATTGCACCATGTATGCATAGCGAGTAGGCCAGTGGGACAAGTGTGCCATACGTCATACAGCATGTGACAGCCGGTGGAGGACACAGCTGCAGCATAGACTCATAGTATTGTGGTCAACACACCACTGAGCGGTCATTAGTGTGAGTGTGAGATGCACTACAGAATGACATGTACAGTACCCATGGTGACAATGTCGAAGCTAGCTGCATTGTGAGGTAAGGGTGGTGTTATGTTCCCTTGTTAAACTCGGGTGATTTGATACGGACACCGGTGCAGATAAGGAACACTTCCATTTCAGACCTATTTGGGTTGGACACTACTACCGATACCTCAGACGTGGAATGTGAACCTGGCCGATTCAACCAGCGCGCAAGTGTTACAGCGAATGAGTTACCTGTCATGTTAGCAGAGCCCAATCTACCCGGTACATCAAAGGCCACCACACCCACTACGTCAACCACGGACATATCAGAGGGGGATCGTAGTACTGTTACCATAATTGCACTGCAACAAGAAAGAAATTTCTGCTATGATGAAGGCACGCGAGAATTCCTCTGGTACTACAGAGTAACAACATGCCTATACCATTTCCAGAATGAAGAGGAAGTGGATGTGAAGGTGTGCAAAACGTTCTTTAAGAACATATTGCTGATATCAGATGGTAGGGTTACAAGGGCTCTTTCACACAAAGTGCAGCACCAGACCCCACCCATTGATAAGCGAGGTGCATGCCTTGCTATAAGCAAAACACCAGTAGCAAGGACGGTTGTGGTAAAGAACTTCATAAAACCATTTCCAGCATATGTGAGCCATTATGCACGAATGAATGAAACAGTGGATCAAAAGTATTTGTCACCAGACCTGAGCATGAGGAAGTTACACCATATATATAAAGCCGAGCATGATGATCCAGTCTTGTACTACATGTTTGGTCAGATATTTAATACAAGATTTAATTTGTCCTTTCATCCCCCTGTAAGTGATCCCTGCTGTAATGAGACTTCTATAACATCAAACATGCTGCAGCAGACACTGCAGGAGAGAAGTTTAAATGGGAACACGAAAGAGAGTTACATCAGTGAAAGTACAAGAGCGAGTGGACGAGAACGCATCGCGATGCAGCAGCAGGAAGGCATCAGGACAACAATACGACCGTGATTGCCTTTGATTTGATGAGGACTTTACCGGCACTGGTACTTATGACAGGTATCTGTTACTACAAGCAGCAATTGTGGACATACTGCCTTGGAATACGCGACCTATGTACACTCTTTGACATAAAACTCGACCGGCGGCCGGCCGCTTCAGAGGCTAAGTCTGCGCCGATCGCGACATGGGACAAAAAAACTGGCCAACTCGCTAATTCTCTAAGTCCGGTTCTCTGCCCAATCTGGCAACACTGTAGACTGCGGCACTTCCTGGAGGAAAACTTGTCCCAAGATAGAGAGACTCTAGGCTGATTACGCCTGTGGTCTAGCGGTAGCGTGCGTTGTTTCTGTTCATAATGTCAGTGGATCGAGAGCAGCTGGCATAAAATATTTTTATAGCCTCTTCTGTCTGAATGCTGAAGACGTAAATGTAATGGTAGCGCAGATTCAATCTATTTCGCTTTGTGACACACCGATATCAAAATTTTATCTAGTAACGATTTTGCGGCAGATTTCCTGCAGACTGTCCTCCTCTGGACGCCGTATGCGGCAAAGCTCCGGGATCCATTTGCTGGCTACTGGCATCGGCCGTGGCGACAGCAGCGGCGCTGCACTCCCCCGTTCTTTATCGAAAGCGCCTGCTACCGCTCATCGCTTTTGATGATTTAAAACGCTTTATTATTAAATGTTGCTCCACAGAAAATTTCTACAATTTCCATTCACGCTCAAAAGCAACGGAGACAGACGCCCTGATTAGTAGGCGGGTAATCGGCAAGAGCTGAGTATGGCCCGAAATTAATTTTATAGACTGGGACGAAATTAAACCACCTCACTACATTCGATGAATTTATAAATGCTTCATACCTCGTTTCTTTTCCTTTCGAACTTAATTATTTGTGCAACTTTTGGTCAATGTTTGGATGTTTTCGTCAAGCCAGAGTGAGCGTCTGTGGTGTAAAGTGTATTACAGTTCTTGTTTCATTCCTTATGGTAAGTCTATGCGATAAACTGTGTGAATACCTTGCAATGCATGCTCTGTAGCAGTGCAGGCACACTGCACATTTGGAGTTCCATGTATGGGTTCATGAAGTATTTATTGTTGATCGGAAGTGATAGTTAAGGTCATCAGATTTAAACCAGAAAAATTTGTCGTTTTGAAGGTTTCAGAGAACGGAAAGGAATTGCTAAATTTAGAAGATGGGAACTATATTAATGAACATGTGCACTTCATAAACAACCTTCTGACATGTTAGACCTATATGACGAACAAAGCTCAAATTTATATCGTTGACAGTCGGTTTGAATCTTTTCAGGACCTATTTTACAGTGAAGCATCTTGGAATTTGCAAAGCAGAAATCCGTGATATTAACTTAATTTACTAAGTCGAAATCGGACGAAGATTGATGTTTAAAGGCATTCTTCAGATTTCGCATAAGAAATTTTTACTAGCAGTTTGCAACTCCATTAATTAAAATGGAAAATAAAAGGTTGTAGTCAGCGGCTTCTACCGTGATTCGAACTTATAGTACAAGCACTGCAACGCACAAGGGAACCTCTGAGCTAACGACACACTGGCGGCCAGAGGCGGACTATAGTCACTGCGATGTTGCCTGAGCCTCAAAACGCAACCTTAAACACACAAACAGAGGAGGTGGAGATTACTGTTTTAACGTCCCGTCGACAACGATGTCATTAGAGACGGAGCACGAGCTCGGATTAGGGAAGGATGGGGAAGGAAATCGGCCGTGCCCTTCCTAAGGAACCATCCCGGCATTTGCCTGAAGCGATTTAGGGAAATCATTGAAAACCTAAATCAGGATGGCCGGGCGCGGGATTGCACCGTCGTCCTCCCGAATGCACACACAAACAGGTGCTACTTATGTGAAGAACGCCGTTCTTGGAGTCCAGAAATTAAATATACTTTCTAATTGTGTCATCTTGCAGTGGATTATATCGTACGAGTCTTCGATGTGGAAAACGAATGTCAAGCGAATTTAGCGAGGTAACGCCGACCTACACCCGGAAGTAAATGCACTATCAGAGTGTTGACAAATACTTGCTACGACGCTGCCATTTCTCGGCTCTCTGACGAGGCAGCTCTTCAGCGAAATGCTTGCCGTGATTCTCCGATACGGTTCTTCAGAGTGTAGACGCGCGCGCACGTTTGGTTTTTATGCGGCGTTCTCCCCTGATGGTTTCTGACGTCGCCTTGTGGGCTATGTATACATATGAGACATTCAATTATCATTAATCCAGAATGATACAAGTTTCAGCTTCCGGCGTGGAAGAAGGCTGTTGACGCCTTTTTTTCAACGTAGGGAAAGCAAAACGGATCATTCAATGTTTCTCATTCAACATAAAGCATGTGAGATAAATTTCCGTAACGTTCATAATCATCTAAAAATACAAACGAAGTAAAAATACACCGGAAGCTTATTCGAATTGAATATAATGTAAGATACCAAACGCTTTGCACCTCGATGTCGAATTTGTCCACTTGCAATCGTTTGCAGCATGCACATAAAATGTCATGATTACCACGAGAATGAAGAAATATGTTGGTAAGGATGGAAGCAAGAAGAGACGCAGTCAACAAATATTCTATTCCTCATGGCATTCATTTCATTTGACACGTAAGAAGAGGTAAAGCGGGAATTTACTTTCGTTAACTCGAAAGATATGCCGCACATATTGATAACGAGGAAGTCTGCGTCTTCATACGTTTCCTCCTTGAAATCTGTATGCTCTATTATATACTAAGTAGCCCGATCATTGTTTCAGTAATGTTACCCTCTTGTTTGACCCCGTAACGATGAACAGATTCCAAATGCATGTCTCTGCGTGAAAGTAGCTGTTCGAACCCTTCCTGGGTTGTTTTTTGTGTTTTATTGCTTGGAATTCCTGAAGCAGACCACTGTGCCTTCCCCCCTCGTGGGTTAGGTCTCAAAACTAAACCGCTTTGTATCCAATGGCATAATTTATTCATACAGCATCAGCATAAGACTCTTGCGAGTGAGAGAATGACAATAACATTCGTAACAAGAACAAGCAAATAATGAATGATGTTTATTCCAACACAGAACGAGAATGGCTTTAAATATAAAAATCTATATCTATATCTATATCCATATCTATTGATCTTTGAGTTGGCACAATGCAAATATATTCTTAGCATTTAGTTACTGAATTTAGTTCTGGATGTTTGCAGAGAAAAGGAAAAGTCGGTACTTCTCGCTAGTGTAATATAATGTGAACCAGCAACTACCCTTTCCTTAGAACACGACTCAAGCAGGTCCTCAAGTAGGCACTGCTGCATTCTGTTCCCTGACATTGCTCTGATGACGGTTAATGCAGATAGTTCCGATTATGAAATACAAAACGTATTGCAGGTTAGTTCCTAGGATAGTAACATTAAATTTGCGTTGTAGACGGCACATGAACGTGACGACTATCCATATTACTCATCAATATAAAAAGACAATATTTTGGGAATTTAGCAGGATTACTCAAAATGAATTCTGAAATTGGGTGATTGACCGCACAGGTGCTAAACGTCGTCAAGAGTATACGATGTCCTAATCGCATTAGGAATATGAAGATCGTCTTCGACAGCTCGCAACTTTCACATTGCTATCTCCACCCTACTCCAGACAGCTCTCGGTGGAGTTGCACTACGTCGCCGATGTTATGGAAGGCCTTCAAACCGACAACAGACCACATATTGAAAAATACAAGCGAATTCTCTTGCAGCGTAAGCTTATTGTAACTAATCTAAAAATTATTGGAGAGGAACATTGTCCTATTCAAAAAAAGTAAAATGTTACACACTGTTGACGTCAAACGGACATTATCTATGTCCTGTCTTGTGTCCTACTCATCTATAATATCAAGTGTACTATGAAAATGATTATATATAATGGATTATAAGGTAATGCATCCACACCAGATGGTGGGGGCCAGCCGATGTGGCCGTGCGATTCTAGGCGCTTCAGTCTGGAACCGCGTGACCGCTACGGTCGCAGGTTCGAATCCTGCCTCGGGCATGGATGTGTGTGATGTCCTTAGGTTAGTTAGGTTTAAGTAGTTCTAAGTTCTAGGGGACTGATGACCTTAGAAGTTAAGTCCAATAGTGCTCAGAGCCATTTGAACCATTTGAACTATTTAACACAAAATGACATTAAAAATTTAAGTTATTCACGAGCAGCTAGTTGAGAATATGTATGAACATTAAATGACACGACGAACCGTCTTGTTCTGCATATGGATTCAAACCCAGCTCATGCAGACTAAGCAAAGATTTCGTGACTGACGGAAACTAACAGTCATTCCTGATTAGGCATACAGAGAGTGATATACCTCGATTTTAGACAGTATCAGTTAGCAAATATCAACTTTAAATTGCATAACGCAAACATTTTTAACAGACGCGAATTCCTATCCAGCATCTATTGTCCCTGTTAACGAACTACGAGAGATGTTAAATATTGCTTCTTCACAAGTAACTTACTTGAAATGCCGTGAGGTAAAGCTGTGTGTTGGACACGGATTCGAGCCCGGAACCTAATCGGATTGCTATCGAAGCACAGTCAAATGTGACATATCGGAATTTCGCGGCAGTAACTAGATGTTTTAACTGAAATGACGAGACGAAACATTAATTTTTTCCTTCCCAGGACTCCAACCCGGCAGCTATCGCTGTTATATTCTAGAGAAAACTAACGTTAAATATGGGTTTGTTGCACCAGCAGTGACATGTGAGCATGTTTGAACTGAAATAATATGACGAAGAGTTCAACGCTCACTGGGAATAGAGCCCCACACATATCGTTGTTGACTACACACAAAGAGACGTCAGCTACCGAAGTTTTCTCCACCAGCTGCTCAGAATAGCATCTTGAACTTACAGTCATCTCGCAAATAGTTCTGTGTCTCACTGGGAGTTAAAAACGTTGGATATCGTTAGTGTTGACAGCGAATGAAAATACATTAAAAATCAAAATTATTATCCACCAGCAGATAGGTGTTCTCATGTTAGAGCTTGATAATACATAATTAAATCTTTAGTGCCGGGCCAGGATTCGATCCCATTCACGCATAATATGTGAAGGTGTTGAGGAATCTGCAGTTTTGAACAAACAACAAATTGTAGCCGAGCTGTATTGCCACGAAGGGATCAAATTCCGCGTTAAGGGCGGTCTGAGTTGCATTCCCAGTTCAGAACCAATTTTATCGACATACAGAAGCTCAAATAAAAGATGGAATAAGTGTCCTGTGACCATACATAGCGTTTGTGTCGTCGCTTGAAATAAATAACTAGTATAAGAAAGGTTACTGGTGATAGTTTCTACATGTCGCCACTCCAGACTTTATTGTGGTTCAACCTACCGTCTACTTGGTAAAGAAGGAATATCATCTTTAATGTGAATTTTCAGACCACGCAGCCATTATATCTCCTTCACTTGGTGTAGCCAGGAGAGAATGGAATCTGTCTCTCCCTATCTAAAATCATTGACAGAAGTGGGAATCGAACCCAGACCATAGGTATAACAACCTATAGAAGTAGTTTCCCAAGAACAGGTTCTTTCCCTGTCTACGGAATCCTTTTCATGTTAATATGCACTTACGAAAGAAATATAAAAACAACAATGAGAGTTACTGATTTATGATGCTCAGTTTGTTGTCAGTTCTGAGTATTATTAGTAACTACGCTCCAGTGCCTAAACCTAGTTACAGAAAGCGAATCAGACGCATTACGTATTCCAGGCCGTAGCAGCCGCGACTTGGAGACACCAGCTATGGTCACTTCCCAGACCGCTGTAGGATCACATCGGTTCGTCTTCTTCCTGCTGGTACTGTAACTGAGATTTGGCAACAAGGCAACGTATGTTTGACAACTCTGTGATCGACGAGTTACTTCCTGGTGTGCACGGAATTAAGCCTCAAAGTTCACTTGATTTTACCTGTCATTTCCATTGAATAATCTGAGTTATTATAGCTTGAAGGGTAACAAAAGATTGAAAATTTACGGTTTTCAGCCCAGGAAAGTCGTTGCAGGTGGAAATCGCAACTAATCTCGACCTTTAAATAGCGGTTTACGAGTTCTAGTTACTATTGCCGTCGTAATAGGAAGCTGAGACCCATACCTCCTCGCCAGCTCTGTGGTAACGTGCTGACCTGTGAAACAGCGTCTGTTATGGTTCGCAGTTCCAGTCTCACTGACTGAAACGTTTTTATCCCTTCTGTGAATGAGCTACAAGCAGTCAGATCAAACATCAATAAGGAAATCGCAAGAAAATGCTTTCAGCTCATAGTGCAATGTTGAAAAACTTACAATGCTGCACAACAGGGAACGCCTCTTTCCGCTGCTGACAAGCGAATTTTGGGTTTCTAGGAATACGTAACTATATTTATGAAATGCCACATTTGCATACCTCTTGAGTATGACACAGCGTACCAATTAAACACAGACCCAATCAAAATCTAAGTGAGTAGTATTTTACTAATTCGTGTCGATAGAGGCATGCTTGTGTACAGATACTTTCGTCGTAAGGTTATCATGGTTAGTTTTATTTAATTTCTTATAATACAGTGCACAATTTTCGTAAGGTTTCCTTTAGTGTTGTTCAAACAATAGTAAACATGAGAGAGAAATTAATCATCAACGATATATGCGAATTCTCTGATGTTACCTATGACAGTCTGACAATGCACATGCAGTTTATTGATTACATGCATGTAGAAAATTTGTTCTGAGTTAAAGCTGTCAATCAAAGTTTGAAGAAGAATAAAATATCACTACCACACGACGGCTAATGTAGAAAATACTTTTCTGACATATTATGGCACAATGCGCTCTCCCTGCACATCTTCGAGATGCATCTGCTGCCTGCTGTCTATTAAACCTGAATAGAACAAAATGTCACAGTAGTTAGTCCTTTTTCCACATGCGACTACTTTGGGTTGAGAAGTGAAGGGAATTATGTTCAAAGTTCCATTAGATTGATAACTTCAGCAGAGAGCAGAAATGCGTTTTAAAAAATGTAGCACTGAATGTATTCGAACTCGCGACATCTTATCTATGCTACAAGCTGACACGTAGCTACAACAGCTCCAGAGCTCGGCAACTATTCCTCCAGAACTTTCGGATTCCACAGCACTGTGAGATTATGCATATGGCCAGGTCTTGACTTCTGAGAGACAAACAGTTACAGCTTTTCTTTTAGACTGAACGACGTTTTCTAGTAACAGATAGCGCAATAGAATAGCTCAAGTGGAAAGGAACACTTCCTATTTAAACTTCTGCATCCTACAATGTTGGCAGTTGTGAGTAGGTGGCAGTAACGTGATTTTATTTCTGTGATTACAAAATAGTCGAATGTATGCACTGGGTAGCCGAGGCAGCTAGTTCATGGTGATTCGGTCAACCAAGTAAATGAATTTACTGAACATGCTGCAAATTACTACAGGGAGCCTGTGTGTCAGAATTCTCATCCAGTGTGGCGCAACTGCGTTACGATAGAAAAATGACTCGCAGAGAAGAGGATTTCGTGGTCTGTTGGACGGATGGTAGGTTGTTATACCTATGGTCTGGGTTCGATTCCCACTTCTGTCAATGATTTTAGATAGGGAGAGACAGATTCCATTCTCTCCTGGCTACACCAAGTGAAGGAGATATAATGGCTGCGTGGTCTGAAAATTCACATTAAAGATGATATTCCTTCTTTACCAAGTAGACGGTAGGTTGAACCACAATAAAGTCTGGAGTGGCGACATGTAGAAACTATCACCAGTAACCTTTCTTATACTAGTTATTTATTTCAAGCGACGACACAAACGCTATGTATGGTCACAGGACACTTATTCCATCTTTTATTTGAGCTTCTGTATGTCGATAAAATTGGTTCTGAACTGGGAATGCAACTCAGACCGCCCTTAACGCGGAATTTGATCCCTTCGTGGCAATACAGCTCGGCTACAATTTGTTGTTTGTTCAAAACTGCAGATTCCTCAACACCTTCACATATTATGCGTGAATGGGATCGAATCCTGGCCCGGCACTAAAGATTTAATTATGTATTATCAAGCTCTAACATGAGAACACCTATCTGCTGGTGGATAATAATTTTGATTTTTAATGTATTTTCATTCGCTGTCAACACTAACGATATCCAACGTTTTTAACTCCCAGTGAGACACAGAACTATTTGCGAGATGACTGTAAGTTCAAGATGCTATTCTGAGCAGCTGGTGGAGAAAACTTCGGTAGCTGACGTCTCTTTGTGTGTAGTCAACAACGATATGTGTGGGGCTCTATTCCCAGTGAGCGTTGAACTCTTCGTCATATTATTTCAGTTCAAACATGCTCACATGTCACTGCTGGTGCAACAAACCCATATTTAACGTTAGTTTTCTCTAGAATATAACAGCGATAGCTGCCGGGTTGGAGTCCTGGGAAGGAAAAAATTAATGTTTCGTCTCGTCATTTCAGTTAAAACATCTAGTTACTGCCGCGAAATTCCGATATGTCATATTTGACTGTGCTTCGATAGCAATCCGATTAGGTTCCGGGCTCGAATCCGTGTCCAACACACAGCTTTACCTCACGGCATTTCAAGTAAGTTACTTGTGAAGAAGCAATATTTAACATCTCTCGTAGTTCGTTAACAGGGACAATAGATGCTGGATAGGAATTCGCGTCTGTTAAAAATGTTTGCGTTATGCAATTTAAAGTTGATATTTGCTAACTGATACTGTCTAAAATCGAGGTATATCACTCTCTGTATGCCTAATCAGGAATGACTGTTAGTTTCCGTCAGTCACGAAATCTTTGCTTAGTCTGCATGAGCTGGGTTTGAATCCATATGCAGAACAAGACGGTTCGTCGTGTCATTTAATGTTCATACATATTCTCAACTAGCTGCTCGTGAATAACTTAAATTTTTAATGTCATTTTGTGTTAAATAGTTCAAATGGTTCAAATGGCTCTGAGCACTATTGGACTTAACTTCTAAGGTCATCAGTCCCCTAGAACTTAGAACTACTTAAACCTAACTAACCTAAGGACATCACACACATCCATGCCCGAGGCAGGATTCGAACCTGCGACCGTAGCGGTCACGCGGTTCCAGACTGAAGCGCCTAGAACCGCACGGCCACATCGGCTCGCCCCCACCATCTGGTATGGATGCATTACCTTATAATCCATTATATATAATCATTTTCATAGTACACTTGATATTATAGATGAGTAGGACACAAGACAGGACATAGATAATGTCCGTTTGACGTCAACAGTGTGTAACATTTTACTTTTTTTGAATAGGACAATGTTCCTCTCCAATAATTTTTAGATTAGTTACAATAAGCTTACGCTGCAAGAGAATTCGCTTGTATTTTTCAATATGTGGTCTGTTGTCGGTTTGAAGGCCTTCCATAACATCGGCGACGTAGTGCAACTCCACCGAGAGCTGTCTGGAGTAGGGTGGAGATAGCAATGTGAAAGTTGCGAGCTGTCGAAGACGATCTTCATATTCCTAATGCGATTAGGACATCGTATACTCTTGACGACGTTTAGCACCTGTGCGGTCAATCACCCAATTTCAGAATTCATTTTGAGTAATCCTGCTAAATTCCCAAAATATTGTCTTTTTATATTGATGAGTAATATGGATAGTCGTCACGTTCATGTGCCGTCTACAACGCAAATTTAATGTTACTATCCTAGGAACTAACCTGCAATACGTTTTGTATTTCATAATCGGAACTATCTGCATTAACCGTCATCAGAGCAATGTCAGGGAACAGAATGCAGCAGTGCCTACTTGAGGACCTGCTTGAGTCGTGTTCTAAGGAAAGGGTAGTTGCTGGTTCACATTATATTACACTAGCGAGAAGTACCGACTTTTCCTTTTCTCTGCAAACATCCAGAACTAAATTCAGTAACTAAATGCTAAGAATATATTTGCATTGTGCCAACTCAAAGATCAATAGATATGGATATAGATATAGATATAGATTTTTATATTTAAAGCCATTCTCGTTCTGTGTTGGAATAAACATCATTCATTATTTGCTTGTTCTTGTTACGAATGTTATTGTCATTCTCTCACTCGCAAGAGTCTTATGCTGATGCTGTATGAATAAATTATGCCATTGGATACAAAGCGGTTTAGTTTTGAGACCTAACCCACGAGGGGGGAAGGCACAGTGGTCTGCTTCAGGAATTCCAAGCAATAAAACACAAAAAACAACCCAGGAAGGGTTCGAACAGCTACTTTCACGCAGAGACATGCATTTGGAATCTGTTCATCGTTACGGGGTCAAACAAGAGGGTAACATTACTGAAACAATGATCGGGCTACTTAGTATATAATAGAGCATACAGATTTCAAGGAGGAAACGTATGAAGACGCAGACTTCCTCGTTATCAATATGTGCGGCATATCTTTCGAGTTAACGAAAGTAAATTCCCGCTTTACCTCTTCTTACGTGTCAAATGAAATGAATGCCATGAGGAATAGAATATTTGTTGACTGCGTCTCTTCTTGCTTCCATCCTTACCAACATATTTCTTCATTCTCGTGGTAATCATGACATTTTATGTGCATGCTGCAAACGATTGCAAGTGGACAAATTCGACATCGAGGTGCAAAGCGTTTGGTATCTTACATTATATTCAATTCGAATAAGCTTCCGGTGTATTTTTACTTCGTTTGTATTTTTAGATGATTATGAACGTTACGGAAATTTATCTCACATGCTTTATGTTGAATGAGAAACATTGAATGATCCGTTTTGCTTTCCCTACGTTGAAAAAAAGGCGTCAACAGCCTTCTTCCACGCCGGAAGCTGAAACTTGTATCATTCTGGATTAATGATAATTGAATGTCTCATATGTATACATAGCCCACAAGGCGACGTCAGAAACCATCAGGGGAGAACGCCGCATAAAAACCAAACGTGCGCGCGCGTCTACACTCTGAAGAACCGTATCGGAGAATCACGGCAAGCATTTCGCTGAAGAGCTGCCTCGTCAGAGAGCCGAGAAATGGCAGCGTCGTAGCAAGTATTTGTCAACACTCTGATAGTGCATTTACTTCCGGGTGTAGGTCGGCGTTACCTCGCTAAATTCGCTTGACATTCGTTTTCCACATCGAAGACTCGTACGATATAATCCACTGCAAGATGACACAATTAGAAAGTATATTTAATTTCTGGACTCCAAGAACGGCGTTCTTCACATAAGTAGCACCTGTTTGTGTGTGCATTCGGGAGGACGACGGTGCAATCCCGCGCCCGGCCATCCTGATTTAGGTTTTCAATGATTTCCCTAAATCGCTTCAGGCAAATGCCGGGATGGTTCCTTAGGAAGGGCACGGCCGATTTCCTTCCCCATCCTTCCCTAATCCGAGCTCGTGCTCCGTCTCTAATGACATCGTTGTCGACGGGACGTTAAAACAGTAATCTCCACCTCCTCTGTTTGTGTGTTTAAGGTTGCGTTTTGAGGCTCAGGCAACATCGCAGTGACTATAGTCCGCCTCTGGCCGCCAGTGTGTCGTTAGCTCAGAGGTTCCCTTGTGCGTTGCAGTGCTTGTACTATAAGTTCGAATCACGGTAGAAGCCGCTGACTACAACCTTTTATTTTCCATTTTAATTAATGGAGTTGCAAACTGCTAGTAAAAATTTCTTATGCGAAATCTGAAGAATGCCTTTAAACATCAATCTTCGTCCGATTTCGACTTAGTAAATTAAGTTAATATCACGGATTTCTGCTTTGCAAATTCCAAGATGCTTCACTGTAAAATAGGTCCTGAAAAGATTCAAACCGACTGTCAACGATATAAATTTGAGCTTTGTTCGTCATATAGGTCTAACATGTCAGAAGGTTGTTTATGAAGTGCACATGTTCATTAATATAGTTCCCATCTTCTAAATTTAGCAATTCCTTTCCGTTCTCTGAAACCTTCAAAACGACAAATTTTTCTGGTTTAAATCTGATGACCTTAACTATCACTTCCGATCAACAATAAATACTTCATGAACCCATACATGGAACTCCAAATGTGCAGTGTGCCTGCACTGCTACAGAGCATGCATTGCAAGGTATTCACACAGTTTATCGCATAGACTTACCATAAGGAATGAAACAAGAACTGTAATACACTTTACACCACAGACGCTCACTCTGGCTTGACGAAAACATCCAAACATTGACCAAAAGTTGCACAAATAATTAAGTTCGAAAGGAAAAGAAACGAGGTATGAAGCATTTATAAATTCATCGAATGTAGTGAGGTGGTTTAATTTCGTCCCAGTCTATAAAATTAATTTCGGGCCATACTCAGCTCTTGCCGATTACCCGCCTACTAATCAGGGCGTCTGTCTCCGTTGCTTTTGAGCGTGAATGGAAATTGTAGAAATTTTCTGTGGAGCAACATTTAATAATAAAGCGTTTTAAATCATCAAAAGCGATGAGTGGTAGCAGGCGCTTTCTATAAAGAACGGGGGAGTGCAGCGCCGCTGCTGTCGCCACGGCCGCTGCCAGTAGCCAGCAAATGGATCCCGGAGCTTTGCCGCATACGGCGTCCAGAGGAGGACAGTCTGCAGGAAATCTGCCGCAAAATCGTTACTAGATAAAATTTTGATATCGGTGTGTCACAAAGCGAAATAGATTGAATCTGCGCTACCATTACATTCACGTCTTCAGCATTCAGACAGAAGAGGCTATAAAAATATTTTATGCCAGCTGCTCTCGATCCACTGACATTATGAACAGAAACAATGCACGCTACCGCTAGACCACAGGCGTAATCAGCCTAGAGTCTCTATCTTGGGACAAGTTTTCCTCCAGGAAGTGCCGCAGTCTACAGTGTTGCCAGATTGTGCAGATAACCGGACTTAGAGAATTAGCGAGTTGGCCAGTTTTTTTGTCCCATGTCGCGATCGGCGCGGACTTAGCCTCTGAAGCGGCCGGCCGCCGGTCGAGTTTTATGTCAAAGAGTGTACCAAGAAAGCTACTGTGTATGTATTGAGTGAGGGCAAAGCATCCTGAGGACCACAAGAAATAAGATCATGTCTCATGCATTACATTAAACATAACGTCCAAACAAAGCAACTGATTATGTACTCGGATCAATGTGACAGGCAAAATCGAAATGTAAAAATGGCCTTATTGTGTCAATTCATGGTTGTGCATGCAGACTCCCCACTGGTAGTAATCCACCAAAAATTCCTAGTCAGTGGGCATTCATACCTACCATGTGACCAGGACTTCAGTGTCCTAACGAAGAACAGGAAATTTCACCCAAACATACACACACCCTCTGACTGACTTCATGAAAACAACAGCCCTTTACCATTATACCAATGACAGGGAATGATTGCATATCCACAGTACGTTTAGAGAGAAACATATGTAACCATAAAGTGTCGACACAAAATACCAGAGTGCAATGGTTCCACATTAGTGGTTTCAGTATAAAGCATCATCTCCCCATATGAGCCAGATGTCCCATTTGTTGAAGTCAGTTTTGCTAAACGAGGGTCGAAAGTCATTGAGACCCTGGACATAATAATCCCAATGGACACACTATTAGTGCGTTGAAAAAGACAGATTTAATGACATTGCTGGAGTTTGTACCCTCCGATGTACCATGGTTATTACTGTAAATTGAAGACATCTGCACAGCCGTGTGGCGACACCATCCCTGTAAATGATACGGATGATGAACATTAACGCCTCATGTTTATCTTGTCCAGTGTTTGACTACAGTGTGTACAGCAATAATGGCCTATCCCACATGTTTCATGTACTACGGCCAAGTGTGCTGAAACAATAGTGGCCTAACACACACACAAAATGGTCTAAAAACACCATTACTGTGAACTCCATGTATAGCCAATTACTGGACAGCATACCACATTACATATACCACAATGATTGTTACATGCCGCAATCAGTACCTTACACATCAATTCTGCAGATGTCAAAACCTCCCTGTGGCCATTCCCACAAACCAGTGTGCTGTGGGTTAGGTCACTATAGCACTGATAGACTCTTATGCAAGATTAACCTTATCAAGGTTATTGCAGTCATTAGAAGATAGAATTTGCGATGCAAGGGTTGAGCTAAAACATTTGCAGGAGGCAGTCCATCAGGTGCTACATAGTTAGTTAAGTCCTGTCTTGATGTCACGTGAGCAATTTCTGAAGGGGTTGAGGAAGGTGCAAGAAGAGCTGCCACTGGAACAACAATTAGTAGTGGAACCGAGTAGTCAGAATGTACCATTTTACTACCATACTGCTGCAGTCTATGTAGTAACAGATAGCATGTGGCTGTACATATCAGTAAAAATACCGGTAGCTGAGAAACACGCAATATTTAGGTGTTGCACAGTGCACACTTATCTGGTGAAGTCAGGGGCAGTTGGGAAATTTATGCAAGTAAGGGAAGGAGGAGTGTTACTGCTAGCAGTCAGGCAGCAGCAGGCGGCCAAGACAGACGCAGCAACATAGAAGTAACAAATTTTGTGTTTTTAAAGAGTTCCTAACCATGAGCAAATTGTATAATTTCATCTGTGTGCTTTGATAGTTTAGTTTCTTGAGTTTCTGCATATTATCTAACAGCCGCAGTTTTCATTTGTGTCAGAAAGTAAGTGTCGGAAAAAAAATCGATTTTTTGACATATTCCAAGTTCCTAATCAGGGGTGAATTATTTAGTTTCACCTGCGTGCTTCATTAGTTAGGTTTCTGAATCTCTGTGTATTAATATAATTTATTAAACAGAGTTCCTGTGTTTTTGTCTCCATCTACAGTAGGGTTTCGCAGCACGTGCCGATAATCCGTTTATCTGGGTAGTTTAGTTTTCTACAATCTTTAGTATTGACAGGGACTGTGATTATTGTGTGTGGATGCGAGCCGAGTTGGTGACACTTTGCTCTCAACTCCAGGCTGTGATGGCTTCGGTTACACAGCTTGAAGCTGCCGTGGATGAGCACCACCATTGTGGGCTGGCTGTGGGGATCCAAAGGACATCCAGCACATCCGAGTCCTCCAGTCAGTCCTCATTGGTGGCCAGCCCAGTTACTACATGCACTGAGACTGACCCCTCACCTGTGGTCAAGTGGGAGGTCATCACAGGGCATAGCAGGTGGCGAAAGACTTCTCAGGCAGTTGCATGTAAGGCCTCCCCGGTTAGTCTGTCAAAAAGGTTCCAGTTGATGTCTGTGGCTGACACTGTCACTCAGCCAGATGACGTTGCCTGTCCTGTTTCAGAGGAAACCACTCAGCCTGCAAGATCCTGGAAATCACAGAGTTTGGGATTATTGTTAGTTGGGAGCTCCAATGTTAGGTGCATTATGGAGCTCCTTAGGGTCATGGCTGCCAAGAAGGGGAAGAAAGCCAATCTGCAATCCGAGAGAGGTGGAGTCATTCCAACCATGGGATGGGTCCCTCCGGATGCTATGAAAACCACAGGGTGCAGCCAGCAGCAGGTGGTGGCTCCCGTCATTACCAATGATGTGTGTCACTTTGGATCTGAAAGATTCTCTTTGGTTTTGAGCAGTTAACAGCCAGGGTAAAGGCTGCCAGTCTTGCTTGCGAGATGAAAGCAGAGCTGACCATTTGTAGCATAGTCGACAGGATCGATTGCGGACCTCTGGTACAGAGCCAAGTGGAAGGTCTGAATCAGAGGTGCAGATGATTCTAAGACCATGTAGGCTGCAGATTCCTTGATTTACACCATAGGGTGGTTGGGTTTCAGGTTCTGCTGAATGGGTCAGGAGTCCACTACATGCAGGAGGTGGCTACACAGGTAGCAGGGGCTGTGTGGAGTGATGGTTTTTTAGGTTGAGGGTCTTGGGAAAACCCAAAAAGGCTCCAGTCACAAAGGGTGCTGGCTAAACATGGGAATAACATAGGTACAGGAACCATTGGTATAACAGTTGTAGATTGTCGTAGCTGTGTTGGGAAAGTATCAAAGCTGCAAGCGCTAATAGAAAGCACTGACGTTCAAATCGTTACAGACTCTGGAAGCTACCAAGCAAGGTAGCGCAGTAGTTAGCACACTGGACTCGAATTCAGGAGGACGACGGTTCAATCCCGTGCCCGGCCATCCTGATTTAGGTTTTCCGTGATTTCCCTAAATCACCCCAGGCAAATGCCGGGATGGTACCTCTGAAAGGGCACAGCCTACTGCCTTCCCTAATCCAATGAGACCGATGACCTCGCTGTTTGGTCTCTTCCCCCTAAACAACCCAAACCAACCCCACTAGAAGCTGGGTAAAGCCGGAGATAAGTTCAGCCAAAATTTTTGCGAAGAACCTAATGGTGCTCTTAAAGGATAGGCTAAACACAGTTGGCGGTGGCTTGTTTGTTGCTGTTAGAAGTAATTTATCTTGCGAAATTGAAGTATCCTATTGTGTGTGTGTGTGTGTGTGTGTGTGTGTGTGTGTGCGCGCGCACGTACAGTATACCCAAGAATATCGCCTTTTGTTTACGACTGTCGACAGCCTCAGCGATGTACTAGCAAGGCGACGGTCTCGTGTGTGTCAATGTGAAATAAATAACGTAAGCCGTGTTTCAATGTGAACGTCTGTATAATATGCTTTCACAAAATCATTTTATTCCGTGTCGTAATTTATGTCATAGCTACTAATCAAATGTGCGTGTGGAGCACGCATGTCTAAAAGTTGGCAGCCTTTCGAGCTGCTACGCCCTTTGTCCACTGCACTCTCGACCTTTCAGTCTTTGTCTGCCCGCACCCTTGTTAGAACATGGTTGACGTTATACAGTAGAGGGGAGCCCCCACAGGGGGCAAATTTTAAACTCCCAATGCAGAACGGAGGTGTATATGTTTGATCCGTACCCTAAGTCTGTCTGTCTGCCCCAACATAGGTCTCAAACGAAAGTTCCAATTTTAAAGCCGTTTTTTTATTTGAAAGCTGGTTTAATCGGGACGGTTCTTAGCTATATTTCTTAAAGTCTGTTCAGTTGTTTAAATTTCATCAGCTATATGAAGTAAAAATGTTTTCCGCTAGCATGCTCTCTTGAAATTCATTACATAGTCCATAAGAACTACATTACGTTATGTAGTACCAGACTGTAGAGCTCAGGAAGATGTACCTAAATAAAAGATTACTGTTGAACGATAATGATTTTTGTCTGAAACAGGGTTTCAGCACCTACAAAGCAGAAAGAGTGTGACAGTGACTCAACTGTGAAAGACAAACATATGCTCTCGCCGACTTTTGTGGTTCTTTGGAGGTATACAATTCATTACTAAATCAAATGATTTTGCTCCAATAGTTTAAGCAGCTTACTGCAAGAGAGCGCAACGGCAGCCCACTTTCTTGCGACTTGACTTACAATTATAGCCACAGCTTATTTCGTGTGCTACCTAAAGTAGCTAAATACATACTAATAGATAGTAAATGAATATATCTGTGAGTTAAAGAAAGAAATATGTAAATCGCATAAGTGGTTCTCGAGTTATAATTGCCTATCTGTATGTCTGTTTGTGAATTCAGTCTTTGTAGTCTACGATTTAGACAGGTCGTGTCTACGGCTTTTTCAGTTTGAATTAGTTTACCTTGTTAGCCATCGCTGCATCACAGAGAAGCCAACAAACAATCCAACAGGCACTTTCGGAATTCACATTCAACAATATGACTCACTCTATGTACGTCAGTCGTTTGCAGTTCAGTTGTTGTTCTGCTCAGACAGCATTGTTTCGGTTTGTTCGTAGACTTTATTTACACATTGTGACTGTGAGTGGACACGAGAGTTTAATAGTTATGTATACCTCTACAAAAATTAGTGGCTTCTTTAAACCTACGAGACAATAAGTTAGTGAGAGCATTGAAAACCGCAATTTAGATGTAGAATCCACGACTTCAACGTGGTTGTAGAAGAAGATGCAAACAACAAAGCAGACAATCCTTCTACGTCGTCGTCGCTAAATGAAAATTTCTGTAAGTTGGTGGATATGGATACGGACAAAACATCTATAGACAGTAATGATCATTGTAATGATGATGAAAAGCCAGATTGTTGGTCTATCGAACAATGTTAAAGCTAAAAACCTGTGGTTAATTATTTTTTTAAAAAAAGCTAGGTTGCCAACATTGTAGAAGTGTATCTACAAGTGGTGCTGACAAAACGAAAGGGTTAAAACTGAGTGAGCAATGGGTTTTCGGAACTGTAAGTTCATATGGGGTAAATAAAAAAGATCGACTAACGTCTCTTAGGAAAAAACTATTTGATCACCGCACATCTCAAGCTCACGGTTTAGCGAACAAAATCCAGACTAACACAGAAAAACATCACCTTCAGAACTCAGTTGCTTCCATGGTAAAGGAACAAGAAGTTGTTACTGTGCGTGTATTTCGCACAGCTTATAAGCAAGCAAAGCTAAATAGACCGTTTTATGAGTTTGATACAGACATTGGTCTCCAAATTAAAAATGGTTTGGATACGGGCCGAATACTACATTCAAATGTTGCCTGCTCTGATGTAGTGCTTCATATTTCTGACCACATGACATCAGATCTAATAAATAATTTATTAGAGTGTGACTCCAAATTTTCACGTCTTTTGGATGAAGCCACTTCTCTTTCAAACAAAAACGCTTTGATTGCATACTTTAGAACCTTGTGAAAAGGATTGGAAAACCCCATGACAATTTTTTGACGCTTTTTGAGCGAAACGACACAACAGCATCTCGTATCTTGAAAGAACTTTTAAAGCAGTTAGAATCACTAGCTCTAGGCTATGACTTTTTGAAAGACCATTTAATCGCTTTGACTTGCGATGGAGCTCCTGGCATGTAAGGAAAAAAAGTCTGACCTCGCAAAGCAGGTGATGGAAATGTTCTCAAACTTATTCATCTAGCATTGTTTGAATCATCGTTTTAGAACGCGCCGTACACGACACGATAGAAGAAGTGGCAGGAATTAATCACTTTAAAATGTTTATGGATAAAGTTAGAAATATCTTCAGGTGCTCTCTGAAAAAAATCAAGGAGCTGGCAGTTGTTGCTAAAGGTTTGGAGCACGAAATTTTAAAAATCGGTCGTGTGCTTGACAGTCCTTAGGTAGCCTTCAGTTTATTGGCAGTAAAAGCTGTATGGAAAGATTACAGGGCTCTGCACAATCATTTTTTAGAAGCATCAGAGGATACGAAATGGGACTCAAAACAACGGTCTACTTACAAAGGGCTTTGTAATATATTGTCACCTACATCTTTTGTCTCCAACCTAGCTGTAATGTATTATGCCTTAGAAGAGTTGGTCGAACTATCCCTACAGCTTCAAAGATTAAGTGTAAACCTTGTTCAAGCACACAACGACATTACACTTTTAATAAAAGTGTTTGAAAGTCGGGTTGATGCAATGGGACAGAATGCAAATGTAGCTAACATTGCACTGGAAAATATGAACTTTCAATGTGTCGAACTTTATGAAAGAACAAACATTTCTAAGATTTCCGATAAACAGTTTTATCACAGCTTGGCAAATAATTTGTCATCCAGGCTGTTATAGACAGTGAATGCATCTGAAAGCTACAATGTTGCTATGAATGACATGAAGGTCATTCACCTCAAATTCTAGCCCAAAAACATATTGATCACTTACAGAGAAAATGAGATTTTTCGAATGTGTGAAAGATTTAAGATTAATAACCTCGTGAAATAATAAGACTTCAGGGAGTACAAACAGGATCTGAAACCAGTACTAAGCGGAGAAACGCCAACTATTCTTGCACAGCCACCAATGTTCAAAAATTCTAATCAGTAATAAACAGCATTGCAGTGTCGAGTGTGATCGTGGCTTTTCTGCAATGAACTTAATTATGACACCATTGAGATCACTCTACATCAGCACTGTTGGTAGTTTATTATGCATCAGACTTCTGGGACCACCTGTAGTGAGATATAAACCTGGACGTCATGTAAAGTCTTGGCTGGCGAAGGGATATCATTCTGCACTTGCTACACAGTCAAAATCACGAAGTGATAAAGTGTATAATGAAGACAATATTGTATTATGGAAATGTTTCTCTTAATCCAATCCATCTCATACTGTTTGTGATTGATTGTGTTTGGAATAATTCCGCAGTGCTTACTTTTTCTTCCTTTGTTTGAGCCATTGAGTATGAGCTTAGTTAAAACTATGAGCTCAGTAAAAATTCAATGGGCTAAAAAGGTACTTTTTATCAATAAATGTACAACATATGTTCTGTATAAATTGACTGGTCATATGCCACTGACTTTTGTCAGAATAACAGATGTTTGTCATTTTAAGTTAATATGCTATGTTGAAAGTGTAATAAAATTTAAAGGGAAGTATTTAAACAAAGTTGTATACCCTTACGTCAAAGATATATACTGCATGTTGACAGGACTTGTTATTTTGTGAGTGAAGGGAAATTAAATTCATATTTCAGACTACAAAATTGTAATCTCAAAATTAGTGCTGAATACGATTTATTATTAATGTGATATTGTTCATTTGGTATCATTTGTAATTTTATCATAAATGAGTTAACAGGTTGATACTCAATCCAACTGATTCAGTTTATTGGTCACACAAGGGGTGATGCCTGTGGTTATTGGGACCAGGCAGACAGGTTTTTTAGGTTAAATCCAAATTCCAGACAGACAACAACCAAGGAAAATAAAAGTAACTTCATGCACAGCAAATAGGGATAAAGCTAAGGGTGGCATCAACTTACTTCACCAAAATATCAGGGGAATAAAAAATAAAGTAGATGAGCTGATGATGTGTTTAGATGATCTCAAAAATAAGAATGAGATTGGTATACTTTGTCTGTCTGAGCACCATGTAACTGTGGGGATGGAAAATGTCAGTATAAATGGATATAATTTAGCATCTTACACTTGTAGATCTAGTATGGATAAAGGAAGAGTTTCCATTTGCATAAAACGAGGGTATAAATACAGAACTGTTGAAGTAAGCAAATTTTGTTTTGATCAGCACTTTGAGGTTTGTGCATGTGAACTTCAGCTAGATAATGTTGTGTTGATATTAGCAAAATGGTTCAAATGGCTCTGAGTACTATGGGACTTAACATCTGTGGTCATCAGTCCCCTAGAACATAGAACTACTTAAACCTAACTAACCTAAGGACATCACACACATCCATGCCCGAGGCAGGAGTCGAACCTGCAACCATAGCGGTCACACGGTTCCAGACTGCAGGCTTAGAACTGCACAGCCACACCTGTCAGCTGATATTAGCAACAGTGTACAGGTCTCCACTAGGAGATTGGGAGCTATTCATAAAAAAGTTTGACTCCCTATTATGCTGTCTGTCAGACAAAAAGAAGAAGTTATTAATCTGTGATGATTTCAATGTTAACTTTCTAAGCAATTCTGATAGGAAAAGTGAATTAGAAGTGTTGTTAACAACATATAACTTAGAATCAGTGATCAATTTCTCTACAAGTATAGCTCAGGACAGTAGTACTCTAATAGATCATGTATTTGCACAGCAAGAGGATGTAGAACAAACACATGCTTTCCCTGTGGTGATGCACAACTGATTAACTTACAAAACCTAACAGGGTGTACACTTCAGAAACCATTAAGTAAAAGTGTGAGGGTGCTCAACCCGATATCTATAGATCACTTCAGAGAAAGTTTAGGGAATGTAAATTGGGAAGATGTATATAATGAGCCAAATGCTAATGATAAATGCAGCATATTTCTTGATTAATTTATATACTTTCTTGAACAGTGTTTTCCAAAGAAAATTACTAACTGTAACACCACAAACTTTTCAAAGAAAGCTTAGATTATTACAGGTATTCAGAAAGAAAAAGAAAACTGTATGAGACACAAAGAACTAGTAAAGATCCAGTAGTAGTTTTACACTATAAAATTATTGTAACATACTGAGAAAAGTTGTAAGGAAATCAAGAAATATGTATGTTAGAGAAGAAATTAACAACTCCAGCAATCAAATCAAATCAATATGGAATGTTGTTAGAAGGGAGACAGGGAAAGTAACCACTGGGGTAGGTAGTATTACTGTTAAAGAGAATGAGATCATCTTAACCAACAGTACGCAGGTAGCCAATGTATTTAACCATTACTTCTTACGTGTAGGAGAAAAAATTGGTGGGAATAGTTCAAAAGAAAAAGCCAGGCAGTACATGGAAGAGTCAGTTTTGAAAAATTTTAGTCAGATTAAGTTTCATCTAACAACCTCTTGTGAAATAAGGAAAATTATTAAATCTTTGAAAAATAAATGTTCTATTTGAGTAGATGACACAATGTGGAGCAATTACCTGATGTTTTGAGTCACATATGTAATGCATCACTGACTCAGTGTATTTTTCCAGACAGGTTAAAATATGCCATTGTCAGGCCTCTCTACAAAAAGGGGGAAACCACAGATGTCAATAATTACTGGCCAGTATCCTTGCTTACAGTATTTTCAAAAATCTTTGAGAAAGTAAGGTACTCAAGAGTGGTTAGCTATCTCAGCAGTAATGGTATACTTAGTAAAATCACAGTTCGGATTTCAGAAATGCTGTTCCACTGAGATAGCAATATAAAATTTCACTGTCCACATAATAGAGTCTTTAAATAGTAAAATGTCATCAGTAGGAACTTTCTGTGACTTATCCAAAGCATTTAATTGAGTGGACCATGACATTATGTTAGAGAAATTACAATTTTATGGTATAAATGGAACAGCATATGAGTGGTTTAAGTCATATCTACAGAACAGGAAGCAAAAAGTCTATTTATATGCTTCAAGTGATTCAAAGGAGTTTGCCACTTCATCTAACTGGGGTGAAATTACATTAGGTGTTCCACAAGGTTCGATCATGGGTCCCCTCCTGTTCCTGATATATGTGAATAACCTCTCTTCTTATGTGAAACAAGATGCTGAACTGACACTGTTTGCTGATGATACAAGCATAATTATTAATCCAGTAAAAGAAAGTCCAATAGAAAATGGTACAAATAAGGTCTTTGGAAAAGTTATTAATTGGTTTTCTGCGAATGGGCTTTCTCTGAACTTTGAAAAAACACAGTACATCCATTTTTCTGTTTCAAAAAGTGTAATTCCTTCAATAAACATAAAACATAAAAAGAAGTCAGTAGCCATGGTAGAAGATACTAAGTTTTTGGGTGTACATACAGATGAGAATCTTAACTGGAAAAGTCGTATTTTGGATCTCGTAAAGTGACTAGGTTCAGCAACTTTTGCAATCAGAATAATTGCCAATTTTGAGGATGTAGAAATGAGTACTTACACTCTCTGATGTCAAACGGAATAATATTCTGGGGCAACTCAACACTTAGGCAAAAGGTATTCACTGCTCAAAAGAAAGTAGTTAGAATAATGTGTGTGGTTCATAGTTGCACATCTTGTAGACATCTATTTAAAAGGTTAGGAATTCTTACAACTGCTTCACAGTACATTTACTCAGTAATGAAATTTTTTCTCAACTACATGGACTAGTTTAAAATCAACAGTGACATTCTTGATTACAATACCAGAAAAAAGAAAGACCTACACTATCCTTTACATGACCTATCTTTGGCACAGAAAGGGGTAAAAATATGCTGCTATAAAACTTTTTGATAAATTACTAGATGAAGTAAAATGTCTGACAGACAGCAGTAATAGTTTCAAAAACAAATTGAAATCATACCCCCTTGACAACTCCTTCTATACCATAGATGAATTCGTGAATATGAGTAGATACATCTGGAAATATAATACATGCATTTTGTGCCATTTAAGGGAATGGGATAGATAATAGAAATATTTAGGTATAACACAATAATGTACAGAAAAAAAACCTTTTTTCATGTGTGCATTTCTTATGCATTTGACACGTTCCACATCACATCATAACGGTTTTTCTGTGCTATTGATGAATGGAACACGTAAATAACTAACTAAGATTAGCGTTTTAATTGTTGAACGGCAAATCGAGCCAAAAATCTACAGAGATGCGGGATTTTTAAAGTTCTGAACTGGTGCTTGAAACAGTGTAACATCTTCGTGCAGCCCTCAGAAGTAAAATTGTTTAAATAATGGTTTAATGTACATTACAAAGTATGTTATTGGAAACGAAAAAGTAATTTTAACAGAGCTATAATGGAACTCAAGGAATTTTTATGTTTTTGTAAAATATTCGCCAAAGATGGATGATTGTTATAAGTGCGACCTTGATTGAAATGGTCGACTTCGCTGTGAAGCTGGTTTTAATTTAAGTGCATGTTTATTTTTGTAATAATTCTCTCCCAATGCCAAATGCGTTGACTGCATTTCCTACAAGCTGTATTCTACGTGTAAAACGTTTTTCGGTCAGATTGCAGCAGCAGCTACTCATGAAATGTTTTTCTCAGTTAAAAGACAGTATGAGCTTATAGCAAAGAACAAATCTGTCGTCTCTATACGAGTTTATCATTTTCTGATTATTACAACTTAATGTATAGCGTCACAGAATCCCAAGTTTAACGGTTAGTTCTGAATAAAATTGGTCATTTTTTTTATCAGATCTCTCTTTAATTGCTGTTGCTAACAACAAAATCCCACGATCCTTGAACTTTCATAATTCTTTTCCAGCAATTAATTTCTGTTCAAATGGCTCTGAGCACTATGGGACTTAACATCTATGGTCATCAGTCCCCTAGAACTTAGAACTACTTAAACCTAACTAACCTAAGGACAGCACACAACACCCAGTCATCACGAGGCAGAGAAAATCCCTCACCCCACCGGGAATCGAACCCGGAAACCCGGGCGTGGGAAGCGAGAACGCTACCGCACGACCACGAGCTGCGGACTAATTTCTGTATATATTTGAGTAAATTATTTTTGTGTGAATCTGTGCTATAGGCAGAGAAAGCATTTCTTTAGTTATGCTCACTGTGGGAAGCAAGATATTGAAATATTTAAATTACATGACATTTTCCACAACTATTGTTTTCGTTTAGAAACAATACCCTTTGGTGCGTATTTTATGGCCAGGTATATATTATAACTTAACTGCATTACAGATTTGTTATAGAAGTAGTTTTATTTAAACTAATTTCTGTGGGGTCATAACAGCCTGTGTTCTGTGTTTACAATAATGTATATTCAATAGAGCAAGCAGAACAATAGGTAATGTTTATTGAGCGATTTGGTAGACAGTACTGACAATAGTTGAATGCAATGTTTTGACGTCGCGCAGCGTCACAACAGCAGTTAGGCCTACGTTTAGTATAGATTCAGAATTACTTTCCAAATTACAATGCGTAGTAAGTTTCACTGGCACTTTCAAGCGCGCTTCATGTTTTAGTTTGATTACAGAGAAATAATCATTAGATGCAAAAAGAAAGAGACGGAACTGACTTTCTGAGGTAAATGCAAAAGGCCTCTCCACACGACATCACCGAGAAGCGGTTCTCTGCGCGCCCGAGCATTCAAAAGACACGGATCAGCATGCCACCACTGGCAACGTGTGCTGCTGTTCCTGTGAGCGGTTATAATGCTGCCGCCATTGTTACTACTATGCTGAAGTTACGTGCCGATTGTTCATATGCGGCGACCCGCTACTTGGCCCGGTCAGCGGCGCCACGAAGTTGTGTCAAGGCCGCCAAAAATTACAAACAACAATAGCGGTTTTTACTTCAATTTTTACACGTAGAGTATCATGTAAATTAAATAGTAGACACCTTACTCTTTGGCTAGTAACATAGAAACTACTTAATTATTTTACGAGTGTAAAAGTAAGTCATAGATATTTTTTATTCTATTAGTTACATTTTACATTTAGAAGCGAATTTATTTATTATCTCATAAATAAAACTTGATTTCTTTTTCACTCACTATCGTGAAAATTTCAAATGACAAAACCTGACTGAAGAACATTATATAGTCTTTCCCCATGGCAGTGTAACATGATGTGGGGAGGACAGAAAGATTACGGCAGCCTCAGGTTGGGGAGGGGGGAATGTTTTATCTTTATCTTGCATTGTTATCACCTCAGGTGCGACGAAACGATCATTTGCTATGGTACAAATTCACACGGAATTAACGTTTCGTGAAGACGTGGGAAATCGGAATTGTATGAGACCCAGATGGAGCAGAAATATCTTCATCGTCATTAATCGCTAAATGCCTACTGAACACACGTTCATAGAGCAGCTACAAAGCAACTGTTCGAACGTTGCGGCCTGGCAGCATTTGAAAACATGATGTCATAGACACGAAGACTACCGACTTGTGACAATACGTATGAAGCAGAACTATAGAGCAAAGTGACACTGGTACGGCGGCAGGCGGTGACAGCTGTTGTATATTGGAACCTTGTGGTGTTATGTTTTTGATATATAGTATAGCATAGTTTAAAAACCTGGATTTCAGAACAGTATTTTCTGAAAACTGATTTCTCATTGGAAGTCTTATCACAAGTCTCTCTCTGTGGTAGAAGGGGGGCGCGTTCCGGCACCTAAAAGTTTAGAAATTAAGCACTGCAGAGGTCATTGTTGACAACCGGAATAAAATTGGAACTTTTTACCAGTTGCTGAAAGGTTCAAAGAAACCTTCAGTTTGATTTCAAAATGGTTCAAATGGCTCCGAGCACTATGGGACTTAACATTTATGGTCATCAGTCCCCTAGAACTTAGAACTACTTAAACCTAACAAACCTAAGGACAGCACACAACACCCAGTCATCACGAGGCAGAGAAAATCCCTGACCCCGCCGGGAATCGAACCAGGGCGCGGGAAGCGAGAACGCTACCGCACGACCACGAGATGCGGACTGATTTCAAAAACGTACCTGACTCATACAGTTATAGTTAATGATGACTTTAATTTACCCTCGATATGTTGGCGAAAGTAGATGTTTAATTCCAGACGTACACATAAAACATCTTCCAAAATTGTGCATTCTCAGAAAATTATTTTGAGCATTTAGTACATGAGCTCAAGCGAATGGTAAACTGTTGTGAAAACACACTTGACCTCTTAGCAACAAATAATCCTGATCTAATAATGAGCATCAAAACAGATACAGGGATTAGTAAACGCAAGGTTGTCATAACGAGATTGAATATTGTAACCCCCAAATCCTCCAAAAATAAAAAATAAAATATGATAAAAATTCACATGACGTCTTCATGAGAGACAAATTCCACTCCTTCCAAATGAACAATATAAGTGTAGACCAGATATGGCTTGAATTCAAAGAAATAGTATCGGCAACAATCGAGAGATTTATACCAAATAAATTAACAGACGACGGAGCTATTCCTCCTTGGTACACGAAATGGGTCAGAGCACTGTTGCAGAAGCAACAACAAAAAATACCAAATTTAAACAGACGGATAAGATTGGCGATCTTTTCAGAAGCTCGATTTAGCGCGGACTTCAATGCTAGATACTTATAATAGTTTCCACAACGAAACTTTGTCTCGAAACCAGCGGAAAATCCGAAGAGGTTCTGGTTGTATGCGAGATATGCTAGCGCCAATACACAATCAATGCCTTCTCTGCACGATATCAATGGAGAATACCGGACATTTGCCACACCGGACATTAGTCACACTTTCCCCTTCGCCAGGTAGCTTGACTAGCGATCCCTCAGGTAAGGGACGCACTTCCTCGTACTACTTCTGTCCGCTTTCAAACCGCCGTCTCCACATCTTACTTGATACAACCAGCACGTAAGGGACCTTCTTCTTCGACATCTTGGCGAAATACAGAGCTTCTTTTCCGAAATCGAAATATTTATAACTTTGGCCAAACGAAAGCAATACCGACGATTATGTCAGTATGTAATTAGTTCTGCCAAGTACAAATATAGATCCCTCTGTCTGTACAGTAGCTTCCTTTCACGCTTACTGATTGCGATAGAAACAGTCCATCGCCATGGGAGCAACAAGAAAGGAACGATGTAAAGAGAATGCGAATCTACGCTAATCATTTCTTTTTGATCACTGCATTTATGCCTACTTTAATTACTGCAGCTGCATGCCCAAGTTCACTAAATAGAGATAAGAACATCTATGATTGACATGTCACCCAAAGTCGACGTACAATTTTAAAATGTTAGAAATGAGAAAATGAAGTAATACAGAATGCTATGCTTGTAACGTACGTTGTTGTTCTACATTGTTTAGCTCTGGTATTTATAGGGTCACAGAGAAATCATCCTAGGTTTTGGAGGGGAAAACCGTAATTGTAATGATCTGCACTACAACAGAAACAAGAAGCAAAACTTAAGGAAAAATAATGTAATTTGTGTTCCAGCTCACAAGCGACATTGAAGCAGTAGTTCCTGTGACTTAGTATGGGCAGAGGTTATATTCGACAACCGGAATAAATTAATAACTGGCTCCTTTGATCGATCCCCGGTCTCAGATGAAACAGTTTCTGAACAGTTCAAAGAAAACTTGAGTCTCATCACAAATAGGTACCCTACTCATACAACTATAGTTGGCAGTGACTTCAATCTACCTTCCGTACGTTGACAAAATTACATTTTTAGGCCCTAATGTAGATAGAGAACAACTTCCGTAATTGTTCTAAAAGCTTTTATTGAAATTATTTTGAACAATTACTTCACGAGTCCTTTCAAATTGTAAATGATTACGAAAACACACTTGACCTCTAAGCCACAAATAATCCTGAGCATCACGACGGATATAGTGATTAGTGAACACACCGTCGTAACGAGGCTCAATTCCGTAACAAATAAATTCACCAAAACTAAACACGAAATGTATCTATTTATAAAAGCAGCTAAAAATTCGGTTGACATCTTTCTAAGGGAAAGTCCCCAATCCTTCCAAACTATGTAAGTGTAGACCATATGTGGCTTAAGTTCAAAGAAATAGTATAAACAGCACTCGAGAGATTCGTACCAAATAAATTAATAAAATACGGAACTGATCCCCCATGGTACACAAAACACGACAGAAAGCTGCTACAATAGCCCGAAAAAGGCACGTATAATTTAGACGAACGCCAATCTCCAAGATTGGCGAAGTTTTACTGAGGCTCGAAATTCGGTGTGGATTTCAATGCGAGATGCATTTAATAGTTTCCACAACGAAACTCTCTATAGAAAAGTGGCGGAAAATCCTAAGAGATTCTGGTCCTATGTTAAGTAAACCAGCGGAAAGGGAAGTACCTTTACTGCGCGACAGTGGCGGTAATGTCACTGATGACAGTGCCACTAAAGTGGAGTTACTAAATGCAGTTCCAGGGGTCGGGCGGCGGGTGAGGAGGAGAAGGGGGAGGCAAGGGACAGGTAAAATTGTGGTAAATGTCCGGCGTGGCAACTGTCCGCACAGGGAGTAAGCCACTGGCCGCCGTTCGCAGCGCACCGTGTAACCAGCATGGCCTTGGGCGCAAATATGTGTCTCTTCTTAGCTCACCATGGAGCCTTTCGACACGACTGTGATTAGCCGATGTAGGAATGTCAGACACAGTGATGATGGGTGTGTGTTTTACAATCAACCTTTTGTTAATAAACTGTTTAAACTTACTTTTCGGTGTTCGCGTATTCCGTACCTCAAGGACCCACTGCTTACAAATCCTGACAAGAATTTTGTGTAATTATCATCCAGGGGGAAACAACACAAACAACCTCCTTATAGAAGTGGTGTGAGTATGGGGATAGTTATGGAAAATCTACAGCCCTGAAGAGGTGCTGCACAAAGTGATCTTCGAGCAGCAGCAGGATGAACATCTTCAAACTACGCGGGGACATCAAAATGGTTCAAATGGCTCTGAGCACTATGGGACTTAACATCTGAGGTCATCAGTCCCCTAGAACTTACAACTACTTAAACCTAACTAACCTAAGGACATCACACACATCCATGCCCGAAGCAGGATTCGAACCTGCGACCGTAGCAGTCGCGCGGTTCCGGACTGAAGCGCCTAGAACGGCTCGGCCACCGCGGGGATCCAGCGCTGGAATTCAGGTTGGTCTACTCTAGTTTGGCTAGAATACGAAAGGCAGTGATGAATTTTTATTTTACACTGGAGTGACTCATTGGCGTTAAATTAGACGAAATGCTTCAATCCAGACAGAGTAAAGTTCTCAATCTACAGACTGTTATTAATGAATTGCAAGAAGAGATTCGGCAGTTCATGGCAGAAAGAAGCGAGTGTAACATTCCGAAAGACTTGTCAAATGATAGTTCATGCAATACAAGTGCAACTACAATAAAAACTTTTTCATTATTGCCATCAGTACCAGTGTTTAGCGGAAAACCCGAAGATGATGTGAAAGTGTTTTTTCGTAAACTTGAAGGTGCCGCCTTGTTAGTATCATGGACAGATTCCGATAAGCTAGTGGTTGCCAAATTAAGAATTCAGGGAGCAGCACAAGATTTCGTTAGCTCGGAGCCTACTTGGGTGAAAATAGAAGATTACAATGAGTTTAGAACGGCTGTTGTTCAGATATTTAAACATAAAAACGTGATCAGATTTTACAGAGAGGAGCTTCACAGTTTGCGAATGCGACGAGACGAATCTGTCAAGCAGTTTGCCGACAACATTCGAAACATCAACACTCAAACGTGGGAGTTAGTAGAAGATGAAAATGAGAATCGCATTCAGTTGTTCGAAGCCAACCTGAGAGTCTTGGACACATTTATTCATGGGTTATACGGAAAGGAAGTAAGTAAAGCTGTTAGATTGGCACGATGTAAAACGTTTTGGAAAGCAGTAGAATCAGCTGTTTGTTCCGTTGTAGCACTAGGACGACCGAATGAGATGCGGAAACAAGAACGCAGAATTTTCAACACAACAGTACAATGCTACAGATGCAATAAGCTGTGTCACAAGCGTACGGATAGTAAAGAGGATTGAATCTGCTATCATTGAGGGATGCAGGGTCATTTTTCGAGAGATGGTCGCAACAAGAAGAAAGCTAATGCGAACAACAGACAACCCGCGTCAGATATTTAAGCGAACACAGGGACGTACGGGCCACCACTCCATCCGCCCCCTGCTGGAGACAGTGATTCCTGTTAGTTCCAGCGAAAATCAGACCGAAAATGACTTCGTGATAGGTGCTGTATATCGTGGGAGAAACATCAAACTACTTACTGACACTGGAGCACAGACCTCATTAACGTGATGTTGCATAGATAAATGGGATAAATTGAAACCGCCGCTATTAAAACTGCGAGGGTTAAATGGAGGAAAACTACATAACTATGGAGAAGTTGACAGAATTAATTTTTGGCCAAGGCCAAGATGAAGATGGAAATAAAGATAAAGATAAATACGCAGCAGGGGTGCAAGTAGTTTCAAATAGTGAAACGCGTTACAATGTTGTACTTGGATTTGATTTCCTGTCCGCAAACGAGCCAGATATATATGTCGCATAAAGAAAGATCAGACTAGGCCATAGCAACTACAACCTAGGAATTCGTACTCAAAGGAGCAGCAATACTGACGTAGCGGGAATTGACCGCGCAAATGAAGCATCAGTTCAAACCGTCCGACTCTTATGTTCAAAACCGAGCGTGGTGGCGCAGTGGTTAGCACACTGGACTCGCATTCGGGAGGACGATGGTTCAATCCCGTCTCCGGCCATCCTGATTTAGGTTTTCCGTGATTTCCCTAAATCGTTTCAGGCAAATGCCGGGATGGTTCCTTTGAAAGGGCACGGCCGATTTCCTTCCCTAACCCGAGCTTGCGCTCCGTCTCTAATGACCTCGTTGTCGACGGGACGTTAAACACTAACCACCACCATCTATGTTCAAATTGATCAGCCACAGCAAATTCCCAAGGGAGCAGGAAACACAATCTACGTTGCATTTAAGTCACCCCAAACTTTGTTATTAATTGAGCGATCCGAGAAAAGTGAGTTACTGGGTACAATGCGTTGTTATGTTGCTAGAAGTGTACGTGTCGCTACAATGGTGAGACAGTCCCGGTTACAATAATGAATATGAAAAATGAGGATGTTTTGCCACGAGGAACAAAAGTTGCTGAAGTGTCGAGCGTAAGTAAAAGTGACGTAATACAGATTCCAGATGAGGTAACAAACGCTGCAGTATAAAAACAGATTTTTGTTAACAGTACCGCAAAATTGCAACGAGGAGACCAAGTTAATAATGAACTGAAGAAGCGCAAGATTTGGAAGAAGATAGAAAATCGGACAGCTCATGAACAGAAGATTTTAGCGCTTGTGTTGGAGTATGCAGATTTATTCCGAGAACGTGCAAATTTACCTGTCACTTTACATCTACATGTTTACTCTGCAGTTCACACTTGGATGACCTCGTACTTTTCTTTATTTAGTGCTAATTGCCACTTTTCGCACCATACAGAAATTCTCTCTAGATCATTTTGTAATTGGAATAGATCGTCTGATGATTTTACTAGACGGTAAATTATAGCGTCATCTGCAAACAATCTACGGGGGCTGCTCATTTTATCACCTAAATCATTTATGTAAATCAGGAACAGCGGAGGGTCTATGACACTACCTTGCGGAAAGCCAGATATCACTTGTGTTCTACTCGATGATTTACCGTCTATCACTACGAACTGTGACCTCTCTGAGAGGAAATCACGAATCCAGTCACACAACTGAGACGATACTCCATATGCACGCAATTTGATTAATAGTCGCTTGTGAGGAACGGTATCAAAAGCCTTCCGGAAATCTAGGAACATGGAATCGATCTGAGATCATTTGTCGGCAGCACTCATTACTTCATGGGAATAAAGAGCTAGCCGTTGCACAAGAAGGATATTTTCTGAATCCGTGTTGGTTATGTATCAATAAGTCATTTTCTTCAAGGTGATTCATAATGTTCGAGTACAGTATATGCTCCAAAATCCTATTGCAAATTGAGGTCAGTGATATGGGTCTGTAATTAAATGGGTTACTGCTATTTCCTTTCTTGGATATTGGTGTGCTACTTTCCAGTATTTAGGAACAGACCTTTCATCAAGTGAGTAGTTGTATATGATTGCTAACAAAGGCGCAGTTGTGTCTGCAGACTGTGAGAGGAACCTGATTGGAATACCTTCTGGGCCGGAAGACTTGCCTTTCTTAAGTGATTTGAGTTGTTTCACAACACCGAAGATACCTACTTTTATGTCACTCATGCTAACAGCTGTTCAGGTTTCGAATTCTGGAATATTTATTTCGTCTTCTTTCTTGAAGGAAAACTGTATTTAGTAACTCCGCTTTATTGGCACCATCATCGGTAACATTTCCATCGCTATCGCGCAGTGACGATATTGACTGTTTTTTGCCACTGGTGTACTTTACATACGACCAGAATCTCTTTGGGTTTTCCACCATATTTTGAGACAATATTTCATTGTGGAAACTATTGAAAGCATTTCGCATTGACATCCGCACAAAATTTCGAGCTTCCGTGAAACTTAGGCAGTCTTGAGGATTTTGCGTTCTTCTGAATTTGGCATGTTTTTTCGTTGCTTCTGCAACAGTGTTCTGACATGTTTTGTGTACCATGGTGGATCAGTCCTGTCTCTTATTAACGTATGTGGTATGAATCTATCTATTGCTGTCTATACTGTATCTTTAAATTTGATCCTTATCTGGTCTACACTTACATAATTAGCTTGGAAGGAATGGAGATTCTCTCTTAGGAAGGCAACAAGCGAATTTTTTTCTGCTGTTTTAAATATATATATATTTTGCATTTATTTTTAGTGGTTTTGGTTGATATGGTTTTGAGCCTCGCTACAATGACCTATTTAGCGGAACCCAAAACCCCACCACCCTATGGCGCAAGTCGAGGAATCTGCAGCATACACAGTCACAGAACCGTCTAAGCCTCTGATTCAGATCCTCCAGTCGACTCTGTACCAAAGGTCCGCAATCGGTCCTGTCGACGATGCTGCAGATGGTGAGCTCTTCCTTCATCTCGCTAGTAAGACTGGCAGTCTTTGCCAACTCAGATAGCCACCAGAAACTCATTTAGTTCAGCATCGTATTCCTACAGGGAATGCTGCCCCAATCACACAGAAACCTTACCAAATACCATTCAGTCAAAGAGAGCTGATAGAAGATATGGTTAAACAACAATTAGAAGCCAGAATTATAAAACCAAGAGATCCTTCAGACTCATCGTGGTGTTCGCCTGTTGTAATTGTAAAGAAGAAATCAATTTCTGGAGAACCACAGTTCCGTTTTTGTGTTGATTACTGATCTTGAATGCTGTGACCACACCCGACGTTTACCCTTACCAAATTTAGTGGAAACCTTGGATTACTTAGGCAGATGTCAATTTTTTTTCAGTGTGTGGTTTAACAAGTGGTTATCACCAGTTAACAGTGCATCCACATGAACAAGCAAAAACTTCATTTGTAGCTGCAACATGAGTATACAAGTATCTTTGTATGCCATTTGGACTTTGTAATGCTCCAGCTACATTTCAATGCCTGATGGATTCAGTTTTACAAGGGCTCAGCCCATCACAAGCACTGGTTTACCTTGATGATGTAATAATTTTTGGTGAAAACATGAAGCAGCATACTGAGAGGCTACAAGCTGTTTTTGAGGGTATAAGAAGTGCAAACCTGTCTTTGTCAATAAATAAATGTCAACACGAAGTAAGGTTAACTACCTTGGTCATGTTATAACCAGTGAAGGTATTCGACCTGATCAAAAATTAATTGAAGATGTAAAGAATTTTCCTGAACCACAGAATTTGAAAGAACTACAATCATTCTTGGAATTATCAAATTTCTGCAGATGAATAATATCCGGTTATGCGAATATAGCTACTGAAGAAAGCAGCCACATTTAATTGGTCAACAGAATGCAAAACGGCAATGGAAGAACTTAAAACTGCTCTAGCCACAGCTGCAGTGTTAGCCCATACTGATTTCAGTAAACCTTTTATTCTTTCAACAGATGCATCAAATTTTGCCATAGGGGCATTCTTGTCTCAAGAAGTTGATGGCCATGAACATCCAATCTCATTTGCTTCCAGGCAATTAAACAAAGCAGAATGTAATTACACTACTAATGAGAAGGAGCTTTGTCCTTTGGTTTTTGGTATAACACATAATAGGTGTTTATTAACAGGAAGAGAATTTACAGTTATTACAGATCATGCTGCACTTAAATGGTTATTGAGCTTAAAGGATTCAAGTTCCAGGTTAACAAGATGGGCATTAAGACTGAGTGAGTACCAATTTAATGTGAACAACATGTGAATGCTGATGCAATGAGTCGAAAAGTCAATGTTTGTGTTACCATAAGTTGAGAAGAAGAGTTAAGGGCAACTCAAGAAGAAGATCCACAATGCAAATTATGGAAAAATGAACAATGTTTTGTCGATATAGATGGATTATTGTACAAAAGCACTAGTAAAGGAAACTGCCTAGTTATTCCAGAAAGCATAAAAGAGCAAACATGAGAGAACAACACGATTCTTTATTATCAGGACATTGCGGTATAAAAGCAACAAACATTAAAATAGCTCAAATGTTTTGGTGGCAGAGCTGCAAAGCTGTCATTTTCGAGTTTGTTACACAATGTGATTTCTGTAACAGATGGAATAATGTAGGAAAAAGTAGAGCACCATTGCAAGAACTGCCAGAGACAAGTGAACCATTTGAAAGAGTAGGACTAGATGTTGTAGGGCCATTACCTAAGACTAAAGATGGAAAGAAATACATATTGATAACATTAAATCATTTCTCTAGATAACTTCTAATTAGTACAGGTGTTTTGCTTGAACCATGATCAGACATGATAGTTTCAACAAGTAATGCAGAACTTTTACTCAAGTACAATCTGAGTGAAATCCAGCAACAGTTTAATTCTGTAAAGAAGCAAATTGATCTAATTCTTGGTGTTAAGGGTAATGATACAATTTTGGAAATGGGTACATCTTGGTATAATTACAGCCAAAATGCAGGTAGAGTCTACATTTGCTAATTATGAACAAGAGATTAACTGCTTTTTAAAGCTTTTGCCACATAAAACTTTGATTAGGCGTAAACATGCCTGCTGTGATTTTGGAGGGAGTATCCTTTGTACTATATTTGGCTCTTTAACTAGTTGAGATCTACTGGCAGTTAAAAGGCAAAATATTAGCTCTTGAACAACAGTCCAGTACAAATTCAACAAACCTCCCTAATGAAATTATCGTATTAAAGAATATGCAAAGAACCATTACTAACCATTGAACAGATTGTGCAGCAGTTTATCTCACATTTCCATGTAATACGTAATGAAAGGAACACAGCCCGCATCTCGTGGTCGTGCGGTAGCATTCTTGCTTCCCACGCCCGGGTTCCCGGGTTCGATTCCCGGCGGGGTCAGGGATTTTCTCTGCCTCGTGATGGCTGGGTGTTGTGTGCTGTCCTTAGGTTAGTTAGGTTTAAGTAGTTCTAAGTTCTAGGGGACTGATGACCATAGATGTTAAGTCCCATAGTGCTCAGAGCCATTTGAACCATTTTGAAAGGAACACAAATATCAAATAACTATTTTAAAGATTAAATGCTGTGAGTGCACACTTAGATTTCAACACTCTTTTGTTAAGGATTACTGATTGTTTTTCAAATGCTAGAATTGATGCCCTTAACGTAAGAACAGCCTTAGAAAGTAGTTAAAATGATTGAGTAGTGTAGTACTACATCGAGAACAGTTTTTACAGATCTTACTATCAATTGAACGAAAGCTAGATGCAACATATATTATGATTTACCCTGTTTACTCTTACAATTTATATGCTTACAACAAGTTAACCACCACACACTCTTTAAGATTGAAGATGATTTAACTGTTATTGTTTCTATAACCACTGCTAGATCAAAGCATAATTTTGAAATGTGTAAGATTTATACTGTTGTTGTTGTTGTTGTTGTCTTCAGTCCTGAGACTGGTTTGATGCAGCTCTCCATGCTACTCTATCCTGTGCAAGCTGCTTCATCTCCCAGTACTTACTGCAACCTACATCCTTCTGAATCTGCTTTGTGTATTCATCTCTTGGTCTCCCTCTACGATTTTTACCCTCCACGCTGCCCTCCAGTGCTAAATTTGTGATCCCTTGATGCCTCAGAACATGTCCTACCAACCGGTCCCTTCTTCTTGTCAAGTTGTGCCACAAATTCCTCTTCTCCCCAATTCTATTCAATACCTCCTCATTAGTTATGTGATCTACCCATCTAATCTTCAGCATTCTTCTGTAGCACCACATTTCGAAAGCTTCTATTCTCTTCTTGTCCAAACTATTTATCGTCCATGTTTCACTTCCATACATGGCTACACTCCATACAAATACTTTCAGAAACGACTTCCTGGCACTTAAATCTATACTTTATGTTAACAAATTTCTCTTCTTCAGAAACGCTTTCCTTGACATTGCCAGTCTACATTTTATATCCTCTCTACTTTGACCATCATCAGTTATTTTGTTCCCCAAATAGCAAAACTCCTTTACTACTTTAAGTGTCTCATTTCCTAATCTAATTCCCTCAGCATCACCCGACTTAATTCGACCACATTCCATTATCCTCGTTTTGCTTTTGTTGATGTTCATCTTATATCCTCCCTTCAAGATACCCTCCATTCCGTTCAACTGCTCTTCCAAGTCCTTTGCTGTCTCTGACAGAATTACAATGTCATCGGCGAACCTCAAAGTTTTTATTTCTTCTCCATGGATTTTAATTGCTACCCCGAATTTTTCTTTTGTTTCTTTTACTGCTTGCTCAATATACAGATTAAATAACATCGGGGACAGGCTACAACCCTGTCTCACTCCCTTCCCAACCGCTGCTTCCCTTTCATGCCCCTCGACTCTTATAACTGCCTTCTGGTTTCTGTACAAATTGTAAATAGCCTTTCACTCCCGGTATTTTACCCCTGCCACCTTTAGAATTTGAAAGAGAGTATTCCAGTCAAAATTGTCAAAAGCTTTCTCTAAGTCTACAAATGCTAGAAATGTAGGTTTACCTTTCCTTAATCTACAGGGCTATTACAAATGATTGAAGCGATTTCATTAAATTCACTGTAGCTCCATTCATTGACATATGGTCACGACACACTACAGATACGTAGAAAAACTCATAAAGTTTTGTTCGGCTGAAGCCGCACTTCAGGTTTCTGCCGTCAGAGCGCTCGAGAGCGCAGTGAGACAAAATGGCGGCAGGAACCGAGAAAGCGTATGTCGTGCTTGAAATGCACTCACATCAGTCAGTCATAACAGTGCAACGACACTTCAGGACGAAGTTCAACAAAGATCCACCAACTGCTAACTCCATTCGGCGATGGTATGCGCAGTTTAAAGCTTCTGGATGCCTCTGTAAGGGGAAATCAACGGGTTGGCCTGCAGTGAGCGAAGAAATGGTTGAACGCGTGCGGGCAAGTTTCACGCGTAGCCCGCGGAAAATTGGCTCATGCCACAACTGGAGACCGACAGCGCCAACTTCATCTTTCAACAGGATGGTGCTCCACCGCACTTCCATCATGATGTTCGGCATTGCTTAAACAGGAAATTGAAAAACCGATGGATCGGTCATGGTGGAGATCATGAAATGTGCCAGAACTGTGAGCTCGCATCAACGATGCTTTCGAACTCATTGATGGGGACATGCTGCGCCGGGTGTGGGAGGAACTTGATTATCGGCTTGATGTCTGCCGAATCACTAAAGGGGCACATATCGAACATTTGTGAATGCCTAAAAAAACTTTTTGAGTTTTTGTATGTGTCTGCAAAGCATTGTGAAAATATCTCAAATAATAAAGTTATTGTAGAGCTGTGAAATCGCTTCAATCATTTGTAATAACTCTGTATTTTCTAAGATAAGTCATAGGGTCAGTATTGCCTCACGTGTTCCAACAGTTCTACGGAATCCAAACTGATCTTCGCCGAGGTCGGCTTCTACCAGTTTTTCCATTCATCTGTAAAGAATTTGCGTTAGTATTTTGCAGCCGTGACTTATTAAACTGATAGTTCGGTAATTTTCACATCTGTCAACACCTGCTTTCTTTGGGATTGGAATTATTATATTCTTCTTGAAGTCTGAGGGTATTTCGCCTGCCTCATACATCTTGGTAGAGTTTTGTTAGGACTGGCTCTCCCAAGGCCGTCAGTAGTTCCAATGGAATGTTGTCTACTCCCGGGGCCTTGTTTCGACTCAGGTCTTTCAGTGCTCTGTCAAACTCTTCACGCAGTATCGTATCTCCTATTTCATCTTCATCTACATCCTCTTCCATTTCCATAATATTGTCCTCAAGTACATCGCCCTTTTATAGACCCTCTATATACTCCTTCCATCTTTCTGCTTTCCCTTATTTGCTTAGAACCTGGTTTCCATGTGAGCTCTTGATATTCATACAAGTGGCTCTATTTTCTCCGAAGGTCTCTTTAATTTTCCTGTAGGCAGTATCTAACTTACTCCTAGTGAGATAAGCCTCTACATCCTTACATTTGTCCTCTAGCTGTCCCTGATTAGCCGTTTTGCACTTCCTGTCGATCTCATTTTTGAGACATTTGTATTCCTTTTTGCCTGCTTCATTTACTGCGTTTTTATATTTTCTCCTGTCATCAATTAAATTCAATATTTCTTCTGTTACCCAAGGATTTCTACTAGCCCTCGTCTTTTTACCTACTTGATCCTCTGCTGCTTTCACTACTTCATCCCTCAGAGCTACCCATTCTTCTTCTACTGTATTTCTTTCCCCCATTCCAGTCAATTGGTTTCCTTATGCTCTCCCTGAAACTCTGTACAACCTCTGGTTTAGTCAGTTTATCCAGGCCCAATCTCCTTAATTTCCCACCTTTTTGCAGTTTCTTCAGTTTTAATCTACAATTCGTAACCAATAGATTGTGGCCAGAGTCCACATCTACCCCTGGAAATGTCTTACAATTTAAAACCTGGTTCCTAAATCTCTGTCTTACCATTATATAATCTATCTGATACCTTCTAGTATCTCCAGGATACTTCCATGTATACAACCTTCTTTTATGATTCTTGAACCAAGTGTTAGCTATGATTAAGTTATGCTCTGTGCTAAATTCTACCAGACGGCTTCCTCTTTCATTTCTCTCCCCCAATCCATTATTCACCCACTATGTTTCCTTCTCTCCCTTTTCCTACTCTTGAATTCCAGTCACCCATGACTATTAAATTTTCGTCTCCCTTCACTACCTGAATAATTTCTTTTATCTCATCATACATTTCATCAATTTCTTCATCATCTGCAGAACTAGTTGGCATAATAACTTGTACTACTATAGTAGGCATGGGCTTCGTGTCTATCTTGGCCACAATAATGCGTTCACTATGCTGTTGGTAGTAGCTTACCCGCACTCCTATTTTTTTATTCATTATTAAACTTACTCCTGCATTACCCCTATTTGATTTTGTATTTATAACCCTGTATTCACCTGACCAAAAGTCTTGTTCCTCCTGCCACCAAACTTCACTAATTCCCATGATTATCTACTGATTAGCAAGGATCGAAGATATTTTGCGTCCCTGAATAAAAATTATTTGCATAAGTGTAAACTTTGTCATAAGTTAAGTTTTCCCTGAATCGGCAGTATTCCTAGATTGTAGAGTGTACAGCTATGAGAAAGAGTTGTTTATGAATCATCCCCCAAGAGATGATTGCCCTAGAATTTTCATGCATCTTTATCACCCATTTCTGACACGATGTTCTGAAGGTATTATTTTCTCATTTAACTCCACCCTTGATGTCACATTTACCTGTAAAAATTATGATACACCTGAGCTACCCTTTACAATCAAATTGAATAATAGTGGATTAATCTTTAATGCTACACATTTTGATTTATCTTGTGAACTATTTGATAGGCCAAGTGTATTGCGAACTACATTTCATGCAACTGGACATTTGCCATTAACGAGAGTGTTACCTGTTTATTACAATGATTCATACATATTAACATATGGGAAGCATTCCTTATCAAGTTTTTCTGAAGACAATGATTTAATTAAGGATATCCATGAAAATGTAATTTCTTCCAATAATGAGTTAAACTTTATTGAAGCAGCAAATTGAATTAAATCCTTCGATTCATCCAGTAATGTTAATGGATACTTGATTGACAGTATTATGTTTTTATTGCTTTTATTAATTTGTCTTTTGTCAACAGCATTTGTCATGTGTGATATTATCATCCTGAAAGCTCGCTTCTCTGTACTGAACGTTACTGCATCTGCAAATAAAATACATGTTGCAATGCCTTCTGATACCACAAATGGCAAAATAGATTCATAATGCCCAGGAGGTTGTTTCGAGCGACCTATGGTTGCTCTTTCTCTCTGAGGAGAGTGATTATAAGGGTCTAGGATTTGCAAGTAGCTGCACAATATGCAACACGTGCTCACATGCCAACCTATCTTGGAATGCTGACAATTTGCTTGGTTTCAGTAGATGTGCATCCAGCCGCAGTGCACCACTGGCCACCATCCGCAGTGCACCATATAACTAGCGTGGCCTCGGGCGTGAATATGTCTCTCTTCTTAGCTCACCGTGGAGTCTTTCGATACAACCATATTAGCCGGTGTTAGGATGTCAGACACAGTGATGACGGGTGCGCGTAGTGAGAGTGTTTTATAATCAGCCTTTTGTTAATAAGCTGTTTAAACTTACTTCTTGGTGTTCACGTATTCTGTACCTCAAGGACCCACTGCTTACAAATCCTGACAAATATTTTGTGTCATTATCATCCGAGGGCAACAACACAAACAACCTCCTTATACAAAGTAAATATTCCAGAATTCGAATCAAGCACAACTGCCAACATGAGTAATGTAGAAGAAGATATCCTCGAAGTAGTGAAGCAACTTAAATCACTTAATAAAAGCAAGTCTTTCGATCCAGACTGTATGCCAAATAATTTCCTTTCAGACTATGCTGATGCAATAGTTCCTTACTTAACAATCATACACAACCGTTTGCTCGAAAGATCCGTACCCAAAGACTGGAAAGTTGCACGGGTCACACCAATATTCAAGAAAAGTAGTAGGAGTGATCCACTAAATTACAGGCCCATATCATTAGCATCGATATGCAGCAGGATTTTGGAACATATATTGTGTTCGAACATTATGAATTACCTCAAAGAAAATGGTCTATTGACACACGGTCAACATGGGTTTCGAAAACATCGTTCTTGTGAAACACAACTAGCTCTTTATTTGCATGAAGTGTTGAGTGCTTTTGACAAGGGATTTCAGATCGATTCCATATTTCTGCATGGTATACGAGGTTGGAATAATAGAGAATTGTGAAGGTGGTTCGATGAACCCTCTGCCAGGCACTTAAATGTGCACTTAAATATGCAGAAGATGGGGATCGAGACGTGGAGATGAGAGTGGGTGAGCTCCAGGAATGTCAGAACAAGGTGGTCACCATATGCCCAACTTGCGAGGTTGTATTCAATAGGGACACATGCATCCTGCAACTGTTTAAGAGAAAAATGGGAGAACATCTTTGCCCGAAGAAGGTGGCTGAAACAAAATGTTATTTTTGGAGAGCAGGGCTCCATTGAGTTTATTCAGTATACAATGACACGGTGGTGGTTGCTAGTTGATGAGCAAGGGAAACTCAAGCGGGTGAAAGGTTTGAAGCTGCAAGGCAGCAGACTACTAATTAATGAGACTAGGTGTGATAGATTAGGACCTACGTTTCATTTACCAGCGACTACAATAGGAGTTTATTTAAGGTGATGCAGCCACAGCTGTATTGGCCAAGGAAACTACTACAGATCTTATCCAAACAGAATGATAGATCAACTTATTTCATATAGACCTATGTAATAGGAATAGACAAGTGGGGTAACTGTACAGATAAAGAGTATATTTGTAATCAAAGTAGAGTGATGAGTTGGAGTAAGCCCTGAGGGACAGGGTCTTCTCCATGGAGGGAGGCAGTGTAGTGGCACTACCCACAATTTTAGATAAAATCTTTAGTGTAGACTTTCACCCACATTACAACAAAAAACAGGGCACAATAACAGATGCGCAAATGCGCTGTGGAGTGAGGATAACTGAGTGCAGCAGTAAACTGCCCTGCGCAGCAAAGAATGATGTAGTAACTAGTAACTGGGTTGTTGCCATCACTCTGAAATGAGTCTCTTTGTTATGGGTGACATGTCTAAAGATCATGTTTTAGAGAAACAAATGGACAGTGATGGAGTATGAGTGAGGCTGAATTTGGAGACAGGACATCATTCAATTCGAGGACTTGGTCATCGCTGAGCTGCTGCATCACAACTCCAGAGCACTGCTGGACTGCGAGATGACTGGTCAGGACCGGCAGCAGCCTTTGGTTCAAGACCAAGCCGCACTGAGCCCACCCCCTTTGGCATCACCATACACGCACCACCGCTACAGAGGTACCACTACAGAGTGGTCCATAAATAGTACACACGAGCACCAAAAGGCACCTGTGCCACACATCTTGCAATGAGGAACTTCTGGTCAAATTCTTTTGCATTAGACTGTGTGTAATCAACAGCAGTTACATGATTTGTTGTATTTTGAGCAACATCCAATAAAATTCCTTAATACCAGATAACTAGCTGAGAAATGCACTTCAGGCCACTGCACTATATTTGCCTGACTATAAACCAAACCCTTCTACCACCCTATCACCCACCTCCCTTTTTTGGTTTTTAAGAAACTGTAGTTTCCCCTGTTGGAAAATTCATTTCTATCACCATCACCTTCAGTCATTGATTTATATACCTCAAACAGTCACAATTATCATTTGCAATCATTACCAGCTGCTACCATTTACTGTCATCATACATACAATTGTGAAAGCAAACTGAATGCTGAATGAAATGTTCTGAGTTTTCAAGCAGTATCAATTGGAATAAAATTCTTGAGCTTTCAATGCCATTCATCACCATTATCCATAAGAGCTGAAAATTCTGACTGCTGGGGTAGGAAAAGTGTCTGCCTTATACAGTAGCATGCTGAACATTCCAGAGGTGGTCTGAATTAATGCATGCTTATGAAGGTGAGTTAAGCAACCTGTCACAGCACCGCCTTGCCACAGGTGCTATGACTTCAGCAAGCATGAGGGACCAGCATCATATTTGAAACTACCACTCCCACCAACTGCTTCTGAGTGCTGCGCAAAGCCCATCCCACTACACTACTAAAAGTGTACCCCTGTTCTCTGTTGAAGTTATTGCACTGTAATCGAATGCTGACTGCTTCCTGCTTCTTCTACAGAGGAATCCCAATATGTAGTCACCAGGGCCAACATTCTCATTTCCTCAAACCATATTCTCTAGGCAATGATATGCCTTGGCCAGCTAGCCCAGTTCTTTGTTTTGCATAGTCCTTGTGTTTGGCAAAATGCTCAGCAACTGTATGAATGGTTTTTCCTACAGAGATACTGCCATATTTGCAGGTAATACTGTACACACCTGACACTCTAAGTCTTTAATAGGGCATAACTTTTCCCAAATCTTCACAGCTGTCTGAATACTGGTTTCAACCAATACCTCCAGGTAATGTGCCCTATCTCACTGATCATTGTGTTGCAGTGAGGAAGAAATTCTGTTGACTTGGCATCTTCTGCTGCATTGAGTGACTGAGCTGACCATCTGCCTTTTGCTCAACTAGAACATCTGAGAAAAATGCCATGTCCTCCCTCTACACCTTGACTGTAAACTTGATGTTGCGATGTACAGTATTCATACAATACATGAACTGCTGCAGTGCCAGTTTATAGTGAGATCATATTAAGAAAGTGTCCTTAACATACTTGAAAGAAAGAGAATGGTGCAGAGCTGAAATTTTGTTCCCTGAAATGTTTCACGAAAAAGCTCACCACACCTGACTACAATGAAAACCCACCACTGCACTGTCTGCCATTACTTGATATTCGTCACACAACAGTAAGTATGTTGTCATTGGAGTGTATGAAACAAGTTGGCAATACCGGGTGGTTTTTATATATATATATATATATATATATATATATATATATATATATATATATATATATATATATATATATAACAAAAGCGCTGGCAGGTCGATAGACACACAAATAAACACAAACATACACACAAAACTCTAGCTTTCGCAACCAACGGTTGCCTCGTCAGGAAAGAGGGAAGGAGAAGGAAAGACAAAAGGATTGGGTTTTAAGGGAGAGGGTAAGGAGTCATTCCAATCCCGGGTGCGGAAAGACTTACCTTAGGGGGAAAAAAGGACAGGTTTACACTCGCACACACACACATATCCATCCCCACATACACGGGGATGGATATGTGTGTGTGTGCGAGTGTAAACCTGTCCTTTTTTCCCCCTAAGGTAAGTCTTTCCGCTCCCGGGATTGGAATGACTCCTTACCCTCTCCCTTAAAACCCAATCCTTTTGTCTTTCCTTCTCCTTCCCTCTTTCCTGACGAGGCAACCGTTGGTTGCGAAAGCTAGAGTTTTGTGTGTATGTTTGTGTTTATTTGTGTGTCTATCGACCTGCCAGCGCTTTTGTTGGGTAAGTCTCATCATCTTTCTTTTTAAATATATTTTTCCCACGTGGAATGTTTCCCTCTATATATATATATATAGAGGGAAATATATATATATATATATATCGGGTGGAAACACCTTGGCCAAAAGATCCAATGTGTAGAATGTAGGAACCCTTGTAAAAAGTGACACTTATCAAGACTAACCGTTATCCTGAGTTCATCTATCTTCAGCTTCTTAAGTTTCTCTACAAATTTACATGAATTAACAATGCAGTACTTCCAGTGTTCAGCCTTGGTAGTAGTGGAGTCAGAGGTTTCGCTGGTCTGTATGTGGCCCTCATTACGAACACTAAGCAATCCATTTAGCATGGGAAGTCGTGCAAAAACTTTTAATCATTTCATCTGGCACACCTGACTCCTGTAAGATTCTCACAGTCTTTCCTACAATGTGCCACATAGGATTGTGGCTTAGTTTCTGCTGGTAATCTTCAAAATTAAGTACTGCTTAAGCATTTACTTTGTCACCTGGCTAGGCATTTAAGTGATTTAGACTTGCTAGAATTTGGCTGGTAGTCAGCCTAACATCCACTGCTTCATCATGGGAGCAATGCTGTATTCCACTGATGCCATCTAATATTGGCAATAGCTGTGAGATCAGAAAGAAGGTGACTCCTTTGCAGGAGTTCCTTTTTAAGAATTTTATCACTGTAAAAATCACATGCAACCAAATTTAAAATAAAAGGAATGATCATTAATATTCTTAATATTTAGTGTATGAAGTTTCCTGAACTACAAAAGATTCATTCGCGAATGTAAGACAAGCCAGAGAGAGAGAGAGAGAGAGAGAGAAAGTAACAGCAGTGTTAAAGGTGGATCAAACATGGTCACTGGATGCTTTTGTAGACCCCTGCTTCAGCAGGAGAAGTGGTGGAACAGTTGAGATGCACAAAACACTGCATTTGTTGTCATAATGTGGAAATGGAGCAATTTATATGATTTCCAAATGGGCAAGATCATTGGCTTTTGGGCCAAAAGTGGAAGAAGTTTCAAAACAGCTAAATTTGTAAACTGTTTGTGTACTGCCATGCTTAAAGTATACCATGCATGGCAAAATGGTGCTATTTAAAACCAGCACCAAGACAAGGTGCACAATGAGCCGTAGATGACAGTGGTGAACCATGGCTGCAGAGATTTGTACGAGTGAATAGACGTACAATTGTTAAGCAACTGACTGCCACATAAACCAAGGGGCTACCAACAGTGTCTCCGCAATGATCATTCAGCAAACGTGCAGGTGACAGGTTCAAGCACACATGCTGACTCCTGTTAATCAGTGATGAAGGCTGGAATTTGCTTGCAAATGTTGCAACTGTGTGTCCACTGAGTGGCTACGAATGGCCTTCTCAGATGAATCACATTTTATGCCCCTTCAGACAGACAGCTGGTGGCATGTACAGCCCTGCAACAGTTGTCAAAATGATGAGTTAGTTTACAGAGTTTATAAATAAAAGCACCACAATCGCATTCCAGACTATTATTTAAATTAGATTTGCTACTTGTACATCCCGTCATAGGCACATAATTAGATTTTTTGCAGTTCTGAGCATTTCCAATGCACTACAGCATACAAAATAGCTACACAAAAGCAAACTAACTATAGTTATGATAATAATAACAATAATTTTTAGAAAAGAAAGAAAAAAATCTACAGACTCCACATAGCTAACTAGTGCACAGATATTTGTTCATTTGCAATCCAGAAGGCTCGTGCTACTGATCTGCTACGCTATGCTGCACTGCTGAGTCACAAATGTTGTAATTCATAATTCTGAACTACACAGCTATGCAACACTACACTACTGCACTTGGTATCATGACCAAGCTAGATTTTTCACTTGTCTCATCGCTGTGGTGCTGTGCCAGGCAAGGTGTAGAGATTGAGAGATGGCTGCCATGGTCTCAGTAAATCCCTCCTGGTCCTCGCCGCAGCTCTCCTTGCTGTTTCTGGAAAGTTGTTGCATGTGCATGTTCTGCCATGGTGCATGTCATTGTCATTAGGTGGCCTCTTCTTGCCTGTCTCTCAGCCATGTCGGCTTGCAGTTCATAAACTGATATTTTGGCTGTCAGCAAGTTGAGATAATACCACAGACAACTGTATTACAGCTGTTCCTATCCTGGTCTTTAACATCTTGCCTAATGGCACACTCCCAGACAATATGGTCCAGAGTGCAGACTGCTCTATATTCACAAATGCTTGTGGTGCACTGTCACATTTTCAGTAAGTAGCTGGGATATGGACCATGTCCCAAGAGACAGTGTATAACTCCCTTGAGCAGAAGAAAGTACAAGGTTCTTGATCTTCCTTTATGTTAGGAAGAAACTGTTAAGTTCTCCTCCTCTCAGTCGATGCTGCTCTAGAGGTGCCTGTCAGGCACAGGAGCACACTTTTATATGCTCACCATAGAACCTGTGCTGTCCTTACCTTTTTGCCTCTATGAGCCTAAACACTCAACCTGTAGCCCACAACAGCAGGTGAAATTTCTATCTATCTATCTACATTTATACTCCGCAAGCCACCCAACGGTGTGTGGCGGAGGGCACTTTACGTGCCACTGTCATTACCTCCCTTTCCTGTTCCAGTCGCGTATGGTTCGCGGGAAGAACGACTGTCTGAAAGCCTCCATGCGCGCTCGGATATCTCTAATTTTACATTCGTGATCTCCTCGGGAGGTATAAGTAGGGGGAAGCAATATATTCGATACCTCATCCAGAAACGCACCCTCTCGAAACCTGGCAAGCAAGCTACACTGCGATGCAGAGCGCCTCTCTTGCAGGGTCTGCCACTTTAGTTTGTTAAACATCTCCATAACGCTATCACGGTTACCAAATACCCCTGTGACGAAACGCACCGCTCTTCTTTGGATCTTCTCTATCTCCTCCGTCAACCCGATCTGGTACGGATCCCACACTGATGAGCAATACTCAAGTATAGGTCGAACGAGTGTTTTGTAAGCCACCTCCTTTGTTGATGGACTATATTTTCTAAGGACTCTCCCAATTAATCTCAACCTGGTACCCGCCTTACCAACAATTAATTTTATATTATCATTCCACTTCAAATCGTTCCGCACGCACACTCCCAGATATTTTACAGAAGTAACTGCTACCAGTGTTTGTTCTGCTATCATATAATCATACAATAAAGGATTCTTCTTTCTATGTATTCGCAATACATTACATTTGTCTATGTTAAGGGTCAGTTGCCACTCCCTGCACCAAGTGCCTATCTGCTGCATATCTTCCTGCATTTCGCTACAATTTTCTAATGCTGCAACTTCTCTGTATACTACAGCATCATCCGCCAAAAGCCGCATGGAACTTCCGACACTATCTACTAGGTCATTTATATATATTGTGAAAAGCAATGGTCCCATAACACTCCCCTGTGGCACGCCAGAGGTTACTTTAACGTCTGTAGACGTCTCTCCATTGATAACAACATGCTGTGTTTGTTTGTTAAAAACTCTTCAATCCAGCCACACAGCTGGTCTGATATTCCGTAGACTCTTACTTTGTTTATCAGGTGACAGTGCGGAACTGTATCGAACGCCTTCCGGAAGCCAAGAAAAATAGCATTTACCTGGGAGCCTGTATCTAATATTTTCTGAGTCTCATGAACAAATAAAGCGAGTTGGGTCTCAGCACTGAATTGTGTTGTGGTACATTCTTATTGCACTTTGTGACCGTTGAAAATTTCTTTGGCCAATTGTTGCTGTTTTGTTAAGGATTTTACTGCCCCTCTGACAGATGATGTCTATATGTGATAAAATTTTCGTTTATTTTCCAAGTGTGTACCAAACTATCTATATACTTGCTTTTTTTCACAGCTTGGTCATTTATTCTGACTGTGGGGTTTCTCCCTTGGTGGCTCGGTGATACAGTGCCAGCACCTCAAATCCTTCAGTGCTGCAAAGAGTTCATTCTGATGTCCTTTGACATAATTGACCAAATGACCATAGACAAGAGAGGCTATGAAACAGCAGCCAATCCATAACAATGATATGGAAGTTTATCCAGAAAGATTGTCAGTTTGGTTGTGTCCATCAGTGCAATTTTGTCTGACCGCACAGGTTGTGATATGCCACAGCATGTCAGATTTGCCAAGAGTAAGTACATGACTCAGTCGTAAAGTAGCAGACTACAAATCCAAATATTTCAGGGTTTCATTTCTGATCAATCTTGGGGTTTTTATCTGTCACTTATCACCTTTGGCAATGTCTTTTATGTGAAAAATCCCATGGTGAACTGTGGTTCAGAATTCACATTAAATTGTAGGACTCTCGATGACTGGCAGGCTGTTAGTTCAGAGGTCAGACAGAGGCAATGGCATACCATCCCCAACAGGACCATGCTTTGTAGAGAACTGTAGTGTTAAAAAAAAAATCAGATTGATGACTGCTTTACTTTTTAGGAACTAACTGCCATTTGTGTGAAGCAGCAGGATGCCGTGTTTGAATGTGAAGACAAGATATTTTGGACATCTTCCAGACAAAAGCTACTATCAGTTAACCAGCATTAAAGCGAAACAAGCATGTTCACACACATTTAGTGGCCAATAGAAAGGAAGAACAATGAGGACTTATAATACTTATACTTTATATCACTGGTATTACCACCCTGACACTTTATACTGTTGATGTAAATATTAATCTATTGTGATTATTGTAAGTTGTTACATGTATGTTGTTACAAGCTATATTTTGTTTATGATGTAAATCTAAAAATGAAACAATTCTGTAACTTCACTTGTTCGTGCATTGGGAATCTTAAGGTGCGTAATGTAGACAAGCTGCAGTGCAGTCCCTTTATGTCTGTGAGGTTTAAATGCACCAAATGAAAAGATGCAAGGGCACTAAGTAATTGCATTAACAGTAGAACAGTCAGTCTGTGGCAAGCCATTGAAATGAAAGGAGTGGCTAAATTATCTGCTTGTTGGGTTCAGATCTGCTTTTGGCTGACTGACTTTTGGTTGACATGTTTGTAGAGAGTAATGAAATACACTGGTACTGACTTTTTAAAACTTTATCAGGAATGCGTGCCTGGTGTCACTGTTATAAATGGACAAGACAGAAGTGGCATATTGGAACTTTAATCCCTGTCATAAATGGAGTTGATTACAGGCTACAACTCAGTAACACCAAATAACAGAACACTGGAAAAGAGCACACATTACCAGCAAAATCACCAAAACAAAGAATAAATGGAACACACAGAAAACATATAAAAGTACAAACAAAACACAGCGCCCCAGGTGACTGGGCACAGAACTGCTCAGAAAATTGCAATTCACTTGCTAAATACACTGCATTGCACTGTACACTACAAAACACTGAGCTTCACATTAGTGTGTGGAGGTTGATGTGTAGGCCACTACATCAGCCTTCCAAGTGGAAGTGGGATGTTGGCATCAAGTAATCACATTGGGAGGTGCACCAGGTGGCCAGAGTGGGTCATCCACATCAGAGGAACTGCAGATGCTGCAGTGGTGGTGCTTGCAACAGAGCATCTCAATCTGAGGTAGGTGGATGCCTCTATTGAGCCACTGTTGGTGGTGTGTCATGGAAGTCATATGCTGGTTTAACAAGGTCCAATGAGACAGTTGTAGCATAGCCATTCACCAGAATGTCCATTGTGTGTGTATGTCATTGGAAAACTTTATATAGGCTGGAATATTGGGACCTGCAGTGTGGTTTAACACCTTCTGTGCAGAGCATAACATGTGTACACCGCTTAATGTCTTGAGGCACAAAGTAGGGCAGGGCATGGCTGTCTCTACTGTTTTTGTGTTGACAAAATCGCCAGGCAGTTGCAGTGTCTTACCATAAACCAATTCTGCTACTGATGATCTAATGTCAGACTTGGAAGTTGTTTGCTAGACAAGTAGTACAACTGGTACTGCCAATGACCAGGTATCTTCATGATACACTAGCACTGCATTCAATCAACGGTGCTAGTTTTTGATCATCCCATTGTTTGCCAGATGTTAGCTAGCAGTCTTGTGATGGGTACAACCACAAAACTTGGCCAGTTGAGTGAACAGATCTGATTCAGACTGATATTCACAGTCCATGGTGATATGCAGCAGACATCTGAATCGCACCAACCATGCCACAGCAAAGGCAGAAACTAATGTTTCGACTTTGATATTATCAACCGATACTGCTTTAGGCCAATGGGAATAAAGATCAGTCATTGTTAATAAGTACCTCTACCCTTTTTATGGGGGAAGTGGTCCAACAGTGTTCAAATGTACATGGCAAAGCGAGTTGTGGTATCGGGGAAGTCACCATTGGGACTAGGACATGGTGGATAATCTTGCAGCATTGACACTTGAGACAAGATCTGACCCATTCCCTTTCTGCATGCCTGGTTACATGAAATACTGAGACACCAGATGATAGGCCGGATGCACACCTGGATGGCACAACTCATGGGCAATGTTAAAAGCTTGCCTTCTGAATACTGGTAGCAAGAAAGGAGAAGTTCGATTACACAACACATCACAGTACAGACGTGTATCTTCACCTGATACGTGCATGAGCTGCAACTTCAGCGCTGGTGCAATGTCCTTTACGTATGTTCTGAGCTCTTTGTCTTTCTGTTGTGCTTCTGCAAGTATGAAAAAATCTATTGGACTCGAAGCTCTTCTGACCTGCGACAGACAGTCTACAATGACAATTCTGGCTACGTGTCTAATGTCTGTCGTGAACTGGGCCAAAAATTCGAGATGATTAAACTGCGTGGGTGAACAGTTGTCACTGTTCCAAAAGAATGCATATGTTAAAGGCTCCTGGTCTGAACAGATTGTAAAGACATGCTTCAACTCGCAGACTTGAATGTGGTGCAGGGGTAGTTGAATTTAATGAAACTAAACTTCTAAGTGTTGTTTTTTACAGGTCCCCTAACTCAGACTTCAGAGTATTTATGCAGAAGGTAGAGAGGGTTCTTGATTCACTTTGTAGGAAGTACCAGTAATTAGTTATATGTGGTGACTTCAATATAAATTTTGTATATTATAGTGCAAGAAAAAGGATGTTGGTAGATCTCCTAAATTCATATGATCTGATGCAGACTGCTTTTCTTTCCAACTAGGGTGCAGGGGTACAGTAGCCTTTCAGACCATGATGCACAAATTATAACATTAAAAGGTTTTTGTATTCAAACAAATGTTGCATATAATTACAAACTACATAGGAAAGCTAATCCAATAGCAATAGGGAGTTTTTTAAACCTCGTTGCGGAACAAGAGTGGCAGGATTGTTATCGTGCCAATTATCCTAAGGTAAGTCTTTCCGCTCCCGGGATTGGAATGACTCCTTACCCTCCCCCTTAAAACCCACATCCTTTCGTCTTTCCCTCTCCTTCCCTCTTTCCTGATGAAGCAACCGTTTGTTGCGAAAGCTTGAATTTTGTGTGTATGTGTGTGTGTGTGTGTGTGTGTTTGTGTGTCTATCGACCTGCCAGCGCTTTTGTTTGGTAAGTCTCATCATCTTTATATATATATAAAGGCAAAGAGTTTGGGCAGAGATGTCAGTTGAGGCGGAAGTACAGAGGCAAAGATGATATTGAAAGACAGGTGAGGTATGAGCGGCGGCAAATTGAAATTAGAAATTAGCGGAGATTGAGGACTGGCGGATAGCGAGAAGAGAGGATATGCTGAAGGGCAAGTTCCTATCTCTGGAGTTCTGACAGGCTGGTGTTAGTGGGAAGTATCCAGATAACCCGGACGGTGTAACCCTGTGCCAAGATGTGCTGGACGTGCACCAAGGCATGCATGTTTAGCCACAGGGTGATCCTCATTACCAACAAACACTGTCTGCCTGTGTCCACAGTTTGTTGCTGGTCATTCCCACATAGAAGGCTTCACAGTGTAGGCAGGTCAGTTGGTAAATCACGTGGGTGCTTTCACACGTGGCTCTGCCTTTGATCGTGTACACCTTCCGGGTTACAGGACTGGAGTAGGTGGTGGTGGTAGGGTGCATGGGACAGGTTTTACACCGGGGGCGGTTACAGGGGTAGGAGCCAGAGGGTAGGGAAGGTGGTTTGGGGATTTCATAGGGATGAACTAAGAGGTTACGAAGGTTAGGTGGACGGCGGAAAGACACTCTAGATGGAGTGGGGAGGATTTCATGAAGGATGGATCTCATTTCAGGGCAGGATTTGAGGAAGTCGTATCCCTCCTGGAGAGCCACATTCAGAATCTGATCCAGTCCCGGAAAGTATCCTGTCACAAGTGGGGCACTTTTGGGGTTCTTCTGTGGAAGGTTCCGGGTTTGAGGAGATGAGGAAGTGGCTCTTTTTATTTGCTTCTGTACCAGGTCGGGAGGGTAGTTACGGGATGCAAAAGCTGTTTTCAGGTTGTTGGTGTAATAGTTCAAGGATTCCGGACTGGAGCAGATTCGTTTGCCACGAAGACCTAGGCTGTAGGGAAGGGACCGTTTGATGTGGAATGGGTGGCAGCTGTCATAATGGAGGTACTGTTGCTTGATGGTGGGTTTGATGTGGACGGACGTGTGAAGCTGGCCATTGGACAGGTGGAGGTCAACGTCAAGGAAAGTGGCATGGGATTTAGAGTAGGACCAGGTGAATCTGATGGAACCAAAGGAGTTGAGGTTGGAGAGGAAATTCTGGAGTTCTTCTTCACTGTGAGTCCAGATCATGAAAATGTCATCAATAAATCTGTACCAAACTTTGGGTTGGCAGGCCAGGGTAACCAAGAAGGCTTCCTCTAAGCGACCCATGAATAGGTTGGCGTACGAGGGGGCCATCCTGGTACCCATGGCTGTTCCCTTTAATTGTTGGTATGTCTGGCCTTCAAAAGTGAAGAAGTTGTGGGTCAGGATGAAGCTGGCTAAGGTAATGAGGAAAGAGGTTTTAGGTAGGGCGGCAGGTGATCGGCGTGAAAGGAAGTGCTCCATCGCAGCGAGGCCCTGGACATGCGGAATATTTGTGTATAAGGAAGTGGCAACAATGGTTACAAGGATGGTTTCCGGGGGTAACAGACTGGGTAGGGATTCCAGGCATTCGAGAAAGTGGTTGGTGTCTTTGATGAAGGATGAGAGACTGCATGTGATGGGTTGAAGGTGTTGATCTACGTAGGCAGAGATGCATACTGTGGGGGCTTGGTAACCAGCTACAATGGGACGGCCGGGATGATTGGGTTTGTGAATTTTAGGAAGAAAGTAGAAGGTAGGGGTGCGGGATGTTGGTGGGGTCAGGAGGTTGATGGAGTCAGGTGAAAGGTTTTGTAGGAGGCCTAAGGTTCTGAGGATTCCGTGAAGCTCCGCCTGGACATCAGGAATGGGATTACCTTGGCAAACTTTGTAAGTAGTGTTGTCTGAAAGCTGACGCAGTCCCTCAGCCACATACACTCCCGACGATCAAGTACCACAGTCGTGGAACCCTTGTCCGCCGGAAGAATGACGATGGATCGGTCAGCCTTCAGATCACGGATAGCCTGGGCTTCAGCAGTGGTGATGTTGGGAGTAGGATTAAGGTTTTTTAAGAAGGATTGAGAGGCAAGTCTGGAAGTCAGAAATTCCTGGAAGGTTAGGAGAGGGTGATTTTGAGGAAGAGGAGGTGGGTCCCGCTGTGACGGTGGACAGAACTGTTCCAGGCAGGGTTCAATTTGGATAGTGTCTTGGGGAGTTGGATCATTAGGAGTAGGATTAGGATCATTTTTCTTCGTGGCAAAGTGATATTTCCAGCAGAGAGTACGGGTGTAGGACAGTAAATCTTTGACGAGGGCTGTTTGGTTACATCTGGGAGTGGGGCTGAAGGTGAGGCCTTTGGATAGGACAGAGGTTTCGGATTGGGAGAGAGGTTTGGAGGAAAGGTTAACTACTGAATTGGGGTGCTGTGGTTCCAGATTGTGTTGATTGGAATTTTGAGGTTTTGGAGGGAGTGGAGCTGGAAGTGAGAGATTGAGTAGATGGGAGAGACTGGGTTTGTGTGCAATGAGAGGAGGTTGAGGTTTGCTGGAAAGGTTGTGAAGGGTGAGTGAGTTGCCTTTCCGGAGGTGGGAAAGCAGGAGATTGGATAGTTTTTTAAGGTGGAGGGTGGCATGCTGTTCTAATATGCGGTTGGCCTGTAGGAGGATGCTCTGAACAGCCGGTGTGGATGTGGGAGAGGAAAGATTGAGGACTTATATATATATATAAAAAATAGAGTGAAACATTCCACGTGGGAAAAATATATCTAAAAAGGAAGATGATGAGACTTACCAAACAAAAGCGCTGGCAGGTCGATAGACACACAAACAAACACAAACATACACACAAAATTCTAGCTTTCGCAACCAACGGTTGCCTCGTCAGGAAAGAAGGAAGGAGAGGGAAAGACAAAAGGATTTGGGTTTTAAGGGAGAGGGTAAGGAGTCATTCCAATCCCGGGAGCGGAAAGACTTACCTTAGGGGGAAAAAAGGACAAGTATACACTCGCACACACACACATATCCATCCGCATATACACAGATACCACGTGGAATGTTTCCCTCTATAGGGTGTTTCAAAAATGACCAGTATATTTGAAATGGCAATAAAAACTAAACGAGCAGCGATAGAAATACACCGTTTGTTGCAATATGCTTGGGACAACAGTACATTTTCAGGCGGACAAACTTTCAGAATTACAGTAGTTACAATTTTCAACAACAGATGGCGCTGAAAGTGATGTGAACGATATAGAAGACAACGCAGTCTGTGGGTGCGCCATTCTGTACGTCGTCTTTCTGCTGTAAGCGTGTGCTGTTCACAACGTGCAAGTGTGTTGTAGACAACATGGTTTATTCCTTAGAACAGAGGATTTTTCTGGTGTTGGAATTCCACCGCCTAGAACACAGTGTTGTTGCAACAAGACGAAGTTTTCAACGGAGGTTTAATGTAACCAAAGGACTGAAAAGCGATACAATAAAGGATCTGTTTGAAAAATTTCAACGGACTGGGAACGTGACGGATGAACGTGCTGGAAAGGTAGGGCGACCGCGTACGGCAACCACAGAGGGCAACGTGCAGCTAGTGCAGCAGGTGATCGAACAGCGGCCTCGGGTTTCCGTTCGCCGTGTTGCAGCTGCGGTCCAAATGACGCCAACGTCCACGTATCGTCTCATGCGCCAAAGTTTACACCTCTATCCATACAAAATTCAAACGCGGCAACCCCTCAGCGCCGCTACCATTGCTGCACGAGAGACATTCGCTAACGATATAGTGCACAGGATTGATGACGGCGATATGCATGTGGGCAGCATTTGGTTTACTGACAAAGCTTATTTTTACCTGGACGGCTTTGTCAATAAACAGAACTGGCGCATATGGGGAACCGAAAAGCCCCATGTTGCAGTCCCATCGTCCCTGCATCCTCAAAAAGTACTGGTCTGGGCCACCATTTCTTCCAAAGGAATCATTGGCCCATTTTTCAGATCCGAAACGATTACTGCATCACGCTATCTGGACATTCTTCGTGAATTTGTGGCGGTACAAACTGCCTTAGACGACACTGCGAACACCTCGTGGTTTATGCAAGATGGTGCCCGGCCACATCGCACGGCCGACGTCTTTAATTTCCTGAATGAATATTTCGATGATCGTGTGATTGCTTTGGGCTATCCGAAACATTCAGGAGGCGGCGTGGATTGGCCTCCCTATTCGCCAGACATGAACCCCTGTGACTTCTTTCTGTGGGGACACTTGAAAGACCAGGTGTACCGCCAGAATCCAGAAACAATTGAACAGCTGAAGCAGTACATGTCATCTGCATGTGAAGCCATTCCGCCAGACACGTTGTTGAAGGTTTCGGGTAATTTCATTCAGAGACTACGCTATATTATTGCTACGCATGGTGGATATGTGGAAAATATCGTACTATAGAGTTTCCCAGACCGCAGCGCCATCTGTTGTTGAAAATTGTAACTACTGTAATTTCGAAAGTTTGTCTGCCTGAAAATGTACTGTTGTCCCAAGCATATTGCAACAAACGGTGTATTTCTATCGCCGTTATTTGCTTCTGTACCAGGTCTGGAGGGTAGTTACGGGATGCAAAAGCTGTTTTCAGGTTGTTGGTGTAATGATTCAAGGATTCCGGACTGGCTGCAACCCTTCTTTCCATCAGTCCCTATACCAGTTCCAGTTCCAAACCGAACAATCCATTGCCCTCACCCACCTAATCCTTCACCTACACATCCACTCAGCCAAGCAACACACCCATCAACTCCTGTCCCTAATAAAAGTCCTCAATCTTTCCTCTCCCACATCCACACCGGCTGTTCAGAGCATCCTCCTACAGGCCAACCGCAAATTAGAACAGCATGCCACCCTCCACCTTAAAAAACTATCCAATCTCCTGGTTTCCCACCTCCGGAAAGGCAACTCACTCACCCTTCACAACCATTCCAGCAAACCTCAACCTCCTCTCATTGCACACAAACCTAGTCTCTCCCATCTACTCAATCTCCCACTTCCAGCTCCACTCCCTCCAAAACCTCAAAATTCCAATCAACACAATCTGGAACCACAACACCCCAATTCAGTAGTTAACCTCTCCTCCAAACCTCTCTCCCAATCCGAAACCTCTGTCCTATCCAAAGGCCTCACCTTCAGCCCCACTCCGAAATTTAACCAAACAGCCCTTGTCAAAGATTTACTGTCCTACACCCGTACTCTCTGCTGGAAATATCACTTTGCCACGAAGAAAAATGATCCTAATCCTACTCCTAATGATCCAACTCCCCAAGATACTATCCAAATTGAACCATGCCTGGAACAGTTCCGTCCTCCGTCACAGCGGGACCCACCTCCTCTTCCTCAAAATCACCCTCTCCTAACCTTCCAGGAATTTCTGACTTCCAGACTTGCCTCTCAATCCTTCTTAAAAAACCTTAATCCTACTCCCAACATCACCACTGCTGAAGCCCAGGCCATCCGTGTTCTGAAGGCTGACCAATCCATCGTCATTCTTCCGGCGGACAAGGGTTCCACGACTGTGGTACTTGATCGTCGGGAGTACATGGCTGAGGGACTGTGTCAGCTTTCAGACAACACTACTTACAAAGTTTGCCATGGTAATCCCATTCCTGATGTCCAGGCGGAGCTTCAAGGAATCCTCAGAACCTTAGGCCCCCTACAAAACCTTTCACCTGACTCCATCAACCTCCTGACCCCACCAACACCCCGCACCCCTACCTTCTACCTTCTCCCCAAAATTCACAAACCCAATCATCCCGGCCGTCCCATTGTAGCTGGTCACCAAGCCCCCACAGAACGCATCTCTGCCTACTTAGATCAACACCTTCAACCCATTACATGCAGTCTCTCATCCTTCATCAAAGACACCAACCACTTTCTCGAACGCCTGGAATCCCTACCCAGTCTCTTACCCCCGGAAACCATCCTTGTAACCATTGATGCCACTTCCTTATACACAAATATTCCGCATGTCCAGGGCCTCGCTGCGATGGAGCACTTCCTTTCACGCCGATCACCTGCCGCCCTACCTAAAACCTCTTTCCTCATTACCTTAGCCAGCTTCATCCTGACCCACAACTTCTTCACTTTTGAAGGCCAGACATACCAACAATTAAAGGGAACAGCCATGGGTACCAGGATGGCCCCCTCGTACGCCAACCTATTCATGGGTCGCTTAGAGGAAGCCTTCTTGGTTACCCAGGCCTGCCAACCCAAAGTTTGGTACAGATTTATTGATGACATTTTCATGATCTGGACTCACAGTGAAGAAGAACTCCAGAATTTCCTCTCCAACCTCAACTCCTTTGGTTCCATCAGATTCACCTGGTCCTACTCTAAATCCCATGCCACTTTCCTTGACGTTGACCTCCACCTGTCCAATGGCCAGCTTCACACGTCCGTCCACATCAAACCCACCATCAAGCAACAGTACCTCCATTATGACAGCTGCCACCCATTCCACATCAAACGGTCCCTTCCCTACAGCCTAGGTCTTCGTGGCAAACGAATCTGCTCCAGTCCGGAATCCTTGAATCATTACACCAACAACCTGAAAACAGCTTTTGCATCCCGTAACTACCCTCCAGACCTGGTACAGAAGCAAATAACCAGAGCCACTTCCTCATCTCCTCAAACCCGGAACCTTCCACAGAAGAACCCCAAAAGTGCCCCACTTGTGACAGGATACTTTCCGGGACTGGATCAGATGCTGAATGTGACTCTCCAGCAGGGATACGACTTCCTCAAATCCTGCCCTGAAATGAGATCCATCCTTCATGAAATCCTCCCCACTCCACCAAGAGTGTCTTTCCGCCGTCCACCTAACCTTCGTAACCTCTTAGTTCATCCCCATGAAATCCCCAAACCACCTTCCCTACCCTCTGGCTCCTACCCCTGTAACCGCCCCCGGTGTAAAACCTGTCCCATGCACCCTCCCATCACCACCTATTCCAGTCCTGTAACCCGGAAGGTGTACACGATCAAAGGCAGAGCCACGTGTGAAAGCACCCACGTGATTTACCAACTGACCTGCCTACACTGTGAAGCGTTCTATGTGGGAATGACCAGCAACAAACTGTCCATTCGCATGAATGGACACAGGCAGACAGTGTTTGTTGGTAATGAGGATCACCCTGTGGCTAAACATGCCTTGGTGCACGGCCAGCACATCTTGGCACAGTGTTACACCGTCCGGGTTATCTGGATACTTCCCACTAACACCAACCTGTCTGAACTCCGGAGATGGGAACTTGCCCTTCAGCATATCCTCTCTTCTCGCTATCCGCCAGGCCTCAATCTCCGCTAATTTCTGATTTCAATCTGCCACCGCTCACACCTCACCTGTCTTTCAACATCATCTTTGCCTCTGTACTTCCGTCCCGACTGACATCTCTGCCCAAACTCTTTGCCTTTACAAATGCCTGCTTGTGTCTGTGTATATGCGGATGGATATGTGTGTGTGTGCGAGTGTATACCTGTCCTTTTTTCCCCCTAAGGTAAGTCTTTCCGCTCCCGGGATTGGAATGACTCCTTACCCTCTCCCTTAAAACCCATATCCTTTTGTCTTTCCTTCTCCTTCCCTCTTTCCTGACGAGGCAACCGTTGGTTGCGAAAGCTAGATTTTTGTGTGTATGTTTGTGTTTGTTTGTGTGTCTATCGACCTGCCAGCGCTTTTGTTTGGTAAGTCTCATCATCTTTCTTTTTTTATATATATATATATATATATATATGTTTCACTATATATATATATATATATATATATATAGTGAAACATTCCACGTGGGAAAAATATATCTAAAAAGAAAGATGATGAGACTTACCAAACAAAAGCGATGGCAGGTCGATAGACACACAAACAAACACAAACATACACACAAAATTCTAGCTTTCGCAACCAACGGTTGCCTCGTCAGGAAAGAAGGAAGGAGAGGGAAAGACAAAAGGATTTGGGTTTTAAGGGAGAGGGTAAGGAGTCATTCCAATCCCGGGATTGGAATCAAACCTGCATTTGAATCACTTCCTTAACTCTTGTACAGAAAGGTGTGCAGTATACTGCTGCATCCATTTTCAATAAGCTGCACTCAAATTAAAAAATCTTACCAGTAATATATGCACTTTCAAATTTAAACTGAAGAGTTTCCTCATGGGTCACTCCTATTCTGTCATGGAGTTCCTTGAAAAATTAAGCTGATTCTTGTTGTATTGTTGATTGCGTTTATTTATACTTATGGATTGACTTTTTTCAAGTTTATAAACATTTTATTTTTATCTGTTGTTACTTTTATGATGTAATGATGTAATTTCATGTACAGACACATTCCATGACCTTGGAGATTTGCTCCTCAATTTGAGCTCACGATCATACATACACTCCGTTTTCTTTGTGAATGTGACAGTTTGTGGGAGTGGCTGACAGGCATTATCCACTCCTCTTGGAGTGCTGCACAAGTGGGGTCTGGCTCACATTCACAACAAAGCTAGTGGTGCATCAAGCTTCGAGTGCACTAAAAGCACTGTGTCAGCTGTGCTCTCCTTTGCAGCCTCAAACATGGAGCACGTATCTGTTCAGGCTACAAGAGGTTTGCTGTTAACATCAGGACCTGACAATGCTGCCATCAAAGGTTTCTGTAACTCTGCCACATGGAGAAGGTGTTGCCTTTAGAAATTGAGCATACGCGAGGAACTTTGTAATTCCTTAACTGTAGTTGGCCTGGATAGCTGTAGTATTGCTTCTACTTTCTGCCACAGGGAGGGAGTCCACAGATGAGATCTTATAACCAAGTAACATCACTTCCGGTTGCCCAAAAACACACTTGGTCGAGTTCAGTAGGACTATGTACTGTTCTAGTCGTCTGAATACATCACATAGGTGCTAATGATGTTTTTCCAGTTCGGTGGAGAACACCAGAATATTGTTGAGATAGCAGAACAGTAGTCCTTGAAGAATGGAATCTATAAATCTCTGCCATGTTTGAGCTGTATTGCGTAAGCTGAATGTCTCGCATAAACTAAAAGGCATGATTATGGCAGTCTCTGGTATATCCTACACGGCTGCCATTAACTGAGTATATGCCTTCGTACAGTCCAGGACAGTGAATACAGTAGCACCAGATAGTACGTAAATATAATCCCTCAAAAGCAGTATAGGGTATTGTCAGGCACCATTCATGAGTTAAGCATGCAATAGTAGCCCCATAGGTGCCAGGCTCCACATTTCTTTGGCACCAAGTGTAATGCAAGGACCATGGGCTTTTAGGTAGCTGCATTATGCCTTCATGTATGACAGAATCAAATTCAGCCTTTGCTGTTGGTAAGCAGACTGAAGCCAGATGTCTTGGCTGACACATTATGGGTGTTCATCTGGTGTCTTTATGTGATGTTCTGTGTCATGCGATAGGCACTTAGGAGCACCAGGCAGCCTGGTCAAATATGGGTAGTTTCTCAACAACTCTGCATACTCACCCCCAGAAGCCTGCATCAACTTTGCACTGTAAAATGCTGTGCTGCAGAGGAAACCAGTGACTGCTAAGCTGGTGACACCATCCACCAAGCAAGCATTTGCAATGACCATAAATAGTCAGTAGTGTACCAGGAGGTCTGCTTTGATGACGGCCGCACTGATGTAGTGTCAGTGAAGAGCCATGTGTAAGGGTGGTGCAGTCGAAGGCCAAGCTCCATCTGCTGAGTACCATAAATCGAGACTGTGGCGTTATTATTGGCCATCAAGCAGAAGGCAGTTTAAGTCTGGCAATGATACATGGACGTTCGGGGCAGGATGCTCAGATCCTACTCAGTATCTATCAAGAATTTCATGCCAGAACCTCTGTCAGTGACAGACAGACACTTGGAGGATGTCTGGAAATAAACTGTGCCTCCTACTGATCGTTGCTTGCCTTTGGGTGAGAGCACACTGATGAATACTTCTTTGCCTGATCACCGAACCCGTGACGGTACAAGCATATCTGCACACCGCCTTGTGGATTCATGGTATCACCAGAAGATCTACTCCTTAAATGTCATCAGTATAGACCTCTCGCCGTTGCTAGAGCTGTCTTGCTACAACAGCACACTGACCTGGGCACAAAACAGGTCGACCTCTGCTGCAAGTGAGTTGTGGTCATCCCTTGCTACTGTTGCTGCAGCTGTTGCACTGTCATCCCGCACTGACTGTGTGGACCTGTGTGGACGTGATTGTGTCTTGTATTTGATTGGCCATCTACATCACAGCATGTCAGTTTGTGAGGCAACTGTGGCTTTTATCTGCATTGGCAAACAACTGCTCCATAGCATGTGCAACAAGTTATCTGGTACAGTAACTGTGTCACCCTTACTGTACTGGTGTTCCAGGTGCTTGGATGGCTTTCTATCATCCATCTCTTCTTGAGCAAGAACTTGTCATAAGTGATCCTCTTGGGATGTGGCCACTCATATCAATTCTGATTTGAGCGTGGTATACGAGTCTGCTCCTGGTGGTGCCAAAATTATGTCTTGCACTTCAGTGGCAAATCAGTGGTCAAACTGGCTTACTGTGAGTGCAAACTCAGTCATGTCAGCTGTTATCCTTGCACAACAAAACTGGCTTCTGCTTGTGTGAATCAAAGGATTGGATATCTGACCATAACGGTGGCAGAGATACCGCTGTTCTCAATACGCTGTTCTCAATATTATTGGTTCTTTGGTCACTGAGATTCCACCAATCATGTTGGGGTCATCATTTGTCAGTATCAGCTTCAATTCTTTACTTTTGGCTAGCCAACTTTCGCTTGACATATTTATGGTGTCTAAGTGAACAACACTTGTACTGACTATTCAAAACTCTTTATTAGGAATGCACTCCTGACATCACTCTTATAAATGGACAGGATGCCGTAATTGGAATTCTAATCCTTGTCATAAAAGGAGTTTATTAGAGGCTACAATTTGGTAACACCAAGTAACAGAATGTTGGTAAGGAGTACGTATAACCAGAAAAATCACAAAATAAAAGAATAAATGACACACTCAGAAAAAGCATAGAAAATACAGCGCCCCTGGCAGCTGGTGGTGGAACTGCTCAGACAGCCGTGATTCACTTGCTAATAACACTGCACTGCACCGCACGCTATAACACTGAACTACGCACGAAGGCTGACATGTAATGTTGCAGTGTGGCATATTGTAGACTGCTCCAAATTACTTAATGCCGCCAGAAAAAATTTCATACAGCAAACTGTAAGAAGTCCCACAATTGCATAATACTGTTCCGTGAATCACCACAGCAGATTATCTCATAGACATCTCCTACTTACTTGCACTTTTAATGATATTAACTAATTACGTGTTCAAAATCTTAAGTGAAATCATTCTTGAATCTGAGGAATACTGCTGTGCTTAATTTGCTCCTCCTGATCTGAAAGTCAAATAACTACATAAATTATTTGGATTAAATTTGCTTACTTTTGTTTAAATAAATGTTACAAAGAGTATTTTGCGTGCTACATATTTTTGTGTATCAAAACTGCTTATAAACATATTATTCATCTACGTCTGCATGGCTATTCTGCAATACCCACCCAAGTGCCTCGTAGTGGGTTCCAAACAGTGTAAAGGAAAAACAAACACTTAGATCTTTTTGAGTGCACTCTAATTTCTATTAGTTTATTATTTTGATTATTCCTCCTCATATTAGTTGGCACCAACAAAATATTATCGCATTCAAAAAGAATGTTGGTGACTGAAATTGTGTGAAAAGATCTCTCTGCAAAGAAAGATACTTTCGTTTTAATGATTGTCACCCCAATTCATGTATCACATCTGTGACAGTGTTGCCCTTATTTCCCAATAATACAAACTGAGCTGCACTTCCCTGAACTTTGTCGATGTGCTCCATCAATCTTACTTGGCAAAGTTCCCATTGAAACCATGCTGCAATATCCCAGAGGAGCAGTGTAGGTTGCCTCTACAGTACGAGGTTTGTCCGGAAAATACGTACAAAAGTTGAATAATGTCTTTATGTTACAAGTTGCAGTCACCGCCAGGTGGGACTACTGCTGTAATCAATCCCATCAACGCTCAGTTCAAGTCAGAGCACTCTGCGTGAAGGTGGGAGTGTGCGGCAGCTTGTTGACAGTTACCCTTTTTCACCTGCCGTCGGCATGGAGCTCTCTGATTGAGGAACAGTGTGTCAACATCAAGTTCCTTGCAAAGCTAGGCAACAATGGCCGTGAGATTTTTGAGTGTTTGAAACAGGTTTATGGAGACAATTCTCTGAAGGAACCAACCATGAACAAGTGGTTAAAAAGGTTTCGGGGACGGCCGAGAAGAGGTGATTGACCCTCGCCCAGGACGCCCGTCGACATCGAGTTCCGATGCAAATGTTGAACGAATTTGGGCTTGTGTTCTTAAAGACCGTACATTGACAGTCAGAATGATTGCTGATGAGCTGTCAATCCCCAAAACAATTGTTCACAAAATCCTGACACAAAAACTTGAAATGAAGAAATTGTGTGTGAAAATCGTACCGAAGCTCTTGACGCCAGAACAGAAAGCAAAGAGGGTTGAGTGCTGTGAGGATTGGTTGGAAGCAGAGGAACGAGGGGACTTTCTCAACCGAGTCATCACTGGAGATGAGTCCTGGTTTTACGAATTCGATGTGGAGCTCAAATCTCAAAGCAAGGAATGGAAACTAGCAGGAGAACCGAGAACAAAAAAGTCGCGAAAATCAAGGTCCAATGTGAAGACAATGTTGATTGTTTTCTTTGATTCTAGGGGCATTATTCACAAGGAATTTGTCCCTCCCGGCCAGAGAGTGGATGGAAATTTTTAAGTTGAAGTTCTGAAACATCTCAGAGCTCGTGTGGCCCGAGTTCGACCGGAGTTGGCAAAAGGGGGCAGGTAGATCCTTCATCACGACAATGCGCCCGCTCACACGTCACTCGTTGTGTGCGAGTTTTTGGCCCGAAGCTCAATCACCGTGACAAACCACCCGCCTTATTCACCTGATTTAGCCCTGTGTGACTTCACGTTCCTGAAATGCAAAATGGTGCTTCGGGGGTGGCACTTGGGAGATGTGGAAGCCATCAAGGCGGAAACGACATGGCAACTGAACAACATCGCAACTGAAGACTTTCAGCAATGTTATCAACAGTGGAAACGGCATTGGCAGAAGTGTATCGCGTCTCAGGGCAAGTACTTTGAAGGAGACCATATTGTAATACCTGAATAATTGTAAAATAAAGTTATTATTCAACTTTTATACGTATTTTATGGACAAACCTCATAGACCTGTTGCACCTTGTAAGTGTTCTGCCAATAAAATGCAGTCCTTGGTTCACCTTCCTAGCAACATTATGAGTCTTAATTCTAATCCATGGGTATTTAGTTAAATTGAAAGCATTTATATTTGTGTGATTTATCATGTAACCAAAATTTAATGGATTTCTTTCAGTACTCATGTGGATGACTTTTCCTTATTTAAGGTCAGTTGCAGCATTTTGTACCGTAGAGATATCTTGTCTAAATCATCTTGCAATCGGTTTTGATGACTTTAGTAGACAGTAAATGGCAGCATCATCTGCAAACAATCTAAGAGGGCTGTTTACTTTGTCTCCCAAATAATTTACATAGATTAGAAACACAAGAGAACCAGTAACAATTTCTCCAGAAATGCCAGGTATCACTTCTATTTTACACAATGACTCCCATCAGTTGTTATGGATTGTGTCGTTTCTGACAGGAAATCACGAATCCATTGCACAACTGAGATGATACTCCATAGACATGCAGTTTGATTAGATGTCACTTGTGAGCAGTGATATCAAAAGCCTTCTGAAAATCTAGAAATGTCAACTTGAGACCCTCTGTCAATAGATCTCATTATGTAGTTCATGCGAAAAAAGAGCCAGTTATGTATGTTTCACAAGAATGATATTTTCATAATTTGTGCAATGTGTCAATAGATCATTTCTTCGGAGTATTTCATAATGTTCGAATGCCGTACAACTTCCAAAATCTTACTGCAAACTGATGTCAGTAATATGGGTTTATAATTCAGTGGATTACTGCAAATTGAGGTCAGTGGTTTGTTTCTATAATTAAGCGTAATACTTCTAGTTCGTTTCTTGTGTATTGATGTGACCTGTGCAACTTTCCAGTCCTTATGCATGGATATTTTGTCAAGCCAGTGGTTGTATACAGTTGTTAAATATAAAGCTATTACATTAGCATACTCTGAGATGAATGTAACTAGCACACAGTCTGGACCAGAAAACTTGTCTTTATTAAATAAATTAAGTTCCTTTGCTATAACGAGGGTATTACTTCGAAGTTACTCATTTTGGCAGCTGGCCTTCCATACCTTACGACTGGAAAGTTGCACAAGTTACACCAAAACCAAAGAAACGAAGTATGAGTATCCACAGAATTATTGATCCATATCACTAGGCTTGATTTGTGATTTTGGAACACGTACTGTGTTCAAACATCATGAATTACCTTGAAGAAAATAATTTATTGACATATATCCAACAAAGATTCAGAAAACATAATTCTTATGAAACACAGCTAGCTCTTTATTCACACAAAGTAATAAATGCTGTTGACAGGGGACGTCAAATTTATTCCATACTTTTAGATTTCTAGAAGACTTTTGACACTGTTCCTCACAGTTGACTTATAATCAAATAGCATGCCTATGGAGTATCATCGCAGCTGTGCAACTGGATTTGTGATTTCCTGTCAGAAAGGTTAATACCTTGTGTTCCCCAAGGAAGTGTTATAAGCCTTCTGTTGTTCCTGATCAACAAAAACAATTTAGGATATAATCCGAGTGGCCCTCTTAGCTTGTTTGCAGATGATGGTGTCTTTTACTGTCTTGTATAGTGATCAGATGATAAAAAACAATTGCAAAACGATTTAGACAAGACATCTGTATAATGCAAGAAGTGCCAATTGACTCTAAATATATAACAAGTGTAAAGTTATCCACGTAAGTACTAAAAGGAATCCAATAAATTTCGGTTACACGACAAATATAAAGGCTGTATATTCAACTAAATATTTCGGTATTACAAAATCAGTAACTTAAACTGGAGCGATCACATACATAATGCTCCATTAGCACCAAATTACTTCCCCTGCATTACGGCATTTTCATGTTGATATACAGAGTTTTTACTGATCCTGTTGGGGTTGTGCTCATATTCAGCCAAATGTATACCAATCTTAATTATGTAACAATGTCTTACTCAGTTTGTGCTTTTCTCTGTGGCACTCATGTTCCTTTGAGTTTTACTTTTATAGTTCCCACTGCAGCATAATTATTGTGACCAATCAGATATCTCTTTCTATTACACTGATCTGAACATGGTTAGCTATCAGGAAATTTAAGTCCACTATTTCTTCAGAGTGTTTTTGTCTCTGCTCCTTATCACTTGCATTTCCACCACATACTCATACTCATCTTGACCTATCACAAAGTCAGTCACAGCTGACTCAGTACTTTTGCATCTGGTTGCCATTTGACTATCAACGTTCACATTGGCGAAGAACCCGGTCCCGGTTCTTATGACAACAGGTTTCAACGCTATCTGTGACTGATGTTGTCACTTGCCTGTTCAGAAGCAGCTTCTCAATCGCAAGACCGGGCATTCACAGATGGTGGAATACTTATCTTGGAGCTCCAAATTAGGCAACATAGGCCCCTTAGGGATATGGCTGCGAGAGGAGAAAGTCCAGGATGCATATTGTGGGGATTCATATTAGATGTGGACAGGTACTTCTGGATGTCATAAAGAGCACAGGGTGTAACCAATTGCAGGTGGTGGCTCACATTGGTTCTAATGATGTGTATCTGCTTGGATCAGAGCAATCCTATTTGGTTTCTGGCAGCTATCTGATGTGGTAAAGTCTGCTCGTTTCTTGTGAGACGAAGACAGAGCTCACCTTTCTTGTGAGACGAAGACAGAGCTCACCATTTGTAATATCATTGATGGCCAATTGCAGAACTGGCACAAAGTTGACGGGAGATTCTGAATTAAAGGCTCAGCCAGTTCTACAACCATATAGGCTGCAGATACCTCGACTTGCATCATGGGATGGTCAAGAACCAGATCCCACATAATAGGGCAGGAGTCCCATTACACACAAGGGGCAGCTACACAGGTAACAGGGGCTGTGCGGAGTTTACTGGATAGTATTTTAGGTTATAGTAGAAAATCCAAAAATAATTACAATCTCAAAGAGTACAGGTCGAACAAGGGACGAGGGTAGACCTATGAACAGATGGTATTATAGTTGTAAATTGCTGTAGCTGTGTTGGCAAGAATCTTCAAGCACTAAAGGTGTTGGAAAAGGAATGATTAAATACAGTTGAAGGTGCGTGTCTGTTGCTGATAGAAGTAGTTTATCGTACTTAACATACTTTGGGGAATTGTCTCCACAAACCAGGCTTGTGCCCACTGACACAAGTTGGCAGAAAGCTGACATGCAGGCAATCTTGCAACCAGGCTGTAGCTCATGGTGCACAAGCAGCTCAAGCATTTGCAGAAAGGATGCAATAGGGCAGTCTTGACAGGTAGCCTATTCTAACTGCACCTGCCAGCAAGCATGATGAGTGATGTCATTACTCTATGGGGCAACAACATGCCATAAACAGTAGGTAGGATGCCACAAATTTCATCGCATATTTTTCCAAATTTCCCACAGTGTCATTTCATAAATTTAATAGAGAAATGAGGTCCTTAAAACAAACCACTCTTTCTTGAAATGGATATAGGAAATATATCTCCACTGAATACTAGTACAGAGAGTAAATTAAGCTGTAAGCTAATGGTACTGAACTCCATTTTTGAACATAGCTTAAATACCATGCTATTGACATTGGAAGTTATTTTTCAAAGGAATAAGGTATTTGAATAGGGGTCCCATGTATCAACATATTTAAACAACAGTGAATTGTATAAATATTTTCGGACTTCTTGCTGCATCAGCTCAGGGTAAAACCTCAAGCTTACAATGATTACCTCCACCATCTCTGTCAGCAGCAAATGCCTAAACTGCTGCTGTGGTAGTCTTATATAGTCCACAAAGAGCTTGTGATTGGTCAGTAATTATGTAATGCTGGTGCAGATGGTGTCACCACCACCACTCCCTTAGTGGTGTAAAACATTGTGACAATCACTCTGCCTCTTCTCTGCATTGAGAGCTCGCTTCCGTGCTCTGCTAGGAAAAACAGTTGAAGTTCTTCACACACATTCTTATTTCTACAGCCTCTTTGCTTACAGAAGACCAGCATAGCTATCATTAAAGAAAGGATACAACATACAAGGTACAAACTGGATGCCAAAGCAAGCTGTTTATGTAATTGCCATCTCTTTTTATCTGCAGTTCTCTGATATATCAACTGGGAGTGGGTTGATATCTCAATGCAGCACTACAATGGCTAAACAAACAATGAAATTGGAGCAACTTGCAAAAATCGGTGTCACCTCGTAGAATGGTACATGATGTCCTCAACCTGTCAGACAAGAACCTGAACGAAGAAGTCATTTCGGCTCTTAATTAAGGATTGAACTTTGCTCCTGCTGTACCTATCGTGATCTCATTAGGGGAATGGAACACATGGTGCGGCATCCCTCTCAAGACACCACCGACAAGGTAAGACTACCACCACTCACATTTTAGCCTCAGCCGAGCCACCCAAATCGAACATCAGTAGAGGGGGGAGGGGGGGGGGGGGGGAGAGAGAGAGAGAGAGAGAGAGAGAGGGGGGGGGGGGGGGGGGGGATGACACCCTACATGCATTGCAAAATGGTGAAGATCTTGTGATACTTCCAGATGAGATGCCACAGTTGTTCTTAATACTACTGAATATCACAGAAAAGTGGCATAACTGTTGGTAAACAGCTCGTACAGATTCCTAAATTGGACCCAATTCTGTCATACAACAGAAAAACAGTGGAACTCCTGAAGAATTCAAGTCTGTCATAGGATGTCTTGAAAAATATTAAAAGCTTGAGCTCCTGTATCTCCAAGGCTGTACAAATTACATAAGGTCCACAAGAAAGGTATTCCATTGAGATCAATTACTTCAGCTATTGGCTCTCTGACCTACAGGCTAGCCAAATAGTTGATGACCTATAGTTGGCCGCTGCAAACATCACATCAAAACCACTGGTGTTCATTGGGAAAATTAAACAGGTTAGAGTTGGCCCAACCGATATTTTAGTCGGCCTGGATGTGGTCTCACTATTTGCAAAAGTTCCTGTGGGTGACACACTGAAGCTGTTGGCAGAATATTTTCCTCCTGGAATGGCAAAAGTAATTCCAACATATTATGACGACCTCCTACTTCTTGTATGGCAGTAAATTTTATGAAATGATGAACAGAATAGCTGTGGGTTCTCTGTTGTTTCCACCAGTGGACAATTTTTTTATGGAACATTTTGAGAAGTAACCATTAAATTTGGCTTCCCATTGTCAATCTTCATTATATTGCAATGTTGACGTCACATCTATTGTCCGGGCATACAGCATAGAAGCTCTTGAGCACTTTCTTGTACATAGCAACAGCTTGTACCCGAACATCCCATTCACCACTGAGACAGAAAGAACCAAGGCTGCCATTTTTAAATGTTCTGATACTGTTGTGACTGACAATTCGCAATTTTTCACAAACACAACTTTTATTGATGTAAGTTCACAAGGTTGATGACTGAACATACAAACAAAAGGTAACAATAATAAAAAAAGTCTCCTAATTGAGGCTAACAAAGGTTCACTTCTAATTTTCCACAAAGGTTTGTAGCCCCCCCCCCCCCCCCCCCCCCCACACACACACACACACACACACACACACACACACACACACTAGTAACAGTCCAATTCTGAGACAAAGACGTAATCTTCGACGGTCGCAGTACACGAGGTCGGCATCTGGGGTGAACTGAACTTAGGGCCTAGTTCTACCCCCTAAATAGCTCTCTCCAGCCAATATGTTTTGGCATAGTGATACTTCCTGCAGGCCAGGCTCGAGCTCCCCCTGCAGGAAGTAGTGCTCAGCATGTCTGTTTCCATTATCTTGTATGTAAGTAGCCAGTGTTTACCATGGTGCTTTTGGGTTCAGCTTGGGCATAGACAACCTCATCCTCTGTGGTGTTATATGGGTTGCTGGCCCTCAGGAGCTACCTTGGCTCCGGTATAACATGCCTCCCCCCTTGGAAAAGCTGGTGCGGCAAGGGTGACCGCGGAGAGAGTGTACCAATATAGCCGGGTGTTGTAGGCTGATCTGCAGCTAAGTCCTCCTGAAGGAGGTGGTGGAACCTGGCCGCCAGAGAGTAGGGTGCCGCTTTCTGGCCGAGGCGGCTGGAACTCCGCAGTGGTGGCAAGTGCGAGGCGACGTCGGGCTGGACAAGTGGCATGGGGACGTCTGCGTCGTCCAACCGAGGCGGCGCTGAAGAGGGCCGGGAAGGGGGTTCAGGGGAAGGTACCACAGTTGTACCGGGTCCGGAGTATGCGGCGGCGTGGGACGAGCAGCCGGCATCCGGTGGCTATCTCCGGGAAGGTCACCCACCAACTGAGGAGCGGGCATGAACATAGATAGGCCCCAAGGTAAGGACCGGCAATTGGGGGGGGGGGGGGGGGAGGGGGTGCCAGCGTTTGGGGCTGTGGCTGCTCGAGGAAACAAGGATGCAGTTGGTTGCGGTGACACAAAGCCACCTTGTCATCCAGGCGTACGTCGAACAGTTGTTGACCACGGGGCTGGATAATGACCCCCAGAAGCCAGCTGGGCTGGGGCCGCAAACTCCACACCTAGGAGCCGGATGAATATCAGGAAGGCCTGTGGCAGGAGATGGAATAGGGTCCGAGGCTGGCGACCATGGAGCAGTTCGGCTGGACTCTTTGTCACCCACTGGCGTGGCCCTGTAGGTACTGAGAAATAATGTAAGAGCTTTTTCCGGAGAACAGTCCTCCGTGTACTACTTCATCTGATTTTTAAAAGTGCGAACAAGGTGCTCTGCCTCTCCATTGAATTGGGTATGGAAAGTAGGGGTAAAGAAATGGTGGATACCATTATGGTGACAGAATTGGCGAACTCTTGACTGCGAAATTGCGGACCGTTGTTGGATACCAAGGTGTCAGAAAGGCCTTCAGTGTAAAATATTTTTGACAGGGCTATGATGGTATTCTCTGTGGTGATAGAGGAGCACCAGATAATGAAAGGGAAGTGGGAGTAGGCATCCGTGACGAGTAACCAGTAAGCGCCGAGGAAGGGTCCCACAAAATCCACATGGATGCTTTCCCATGTGAGGGAAGCAGCTGGCCAGGACTGGAAGGACTGGCACTGAGTGGGAAGGACCTGGGTACACTGCTGACAACACCGAACCATGCACTCCACGTCCACCGTCATGCCTGCCCGGAAGACATGGCAACGTGCGAGGGTTTTCATCCGGGCAATACCCCAGTGACCTTGACGTAAGACGTGGAGAATCCTTGACCACAGGGAAGTTGGTATGATGACTCGTGGAGTGGCGTCATTTTCAGCACGGAGGAGCACCCCGTTGACAGCCACCAGTTGATGTCAGATGGAGAAGAAGAATCGGTCAGCCTGGGTGCGAGGCGGAGGAAATGTTGGCCAGCTACAGAGAACACAGCAGTGCACCAGTTGGAGGAGCGGAATGGCAGTTGTCACTGTGGCCACCCTCTCAGATGTGACTGGGAATGCAGCTAACGCATCCTGTATGTCATCATCAACCTGAAAAATTAGGAGATCCAACAAATCAAATGCCGAATCCTGGCCAGAGGGGAGCCGAGACAAGGCATTGCCGTTGGCATGTTGGGAGGTGGGTCGGAAATGGATGGTGTACCTAAAACGTAAAAGGAATAGGGCCCATCGCAGCAGGCGGTGGGAAGTCTTCGTGGGTAACTGGGCTGACTGAGAAAATAAGGCCACGGGGGGCTTATGGTCAGTAATTAAGTGAAAAGACCTGCCGTAAAAGTACGGGAGGAATTTGGTACAGGCAAACATGATGGCAGAATATTTGCATGGGCCTCTGTAAGGGATTTAGATATGTACACCACCGAGCGTTCTGATCCATCAGGCAGACGGTGTGAAAGGACAGCTCCAATAGCACAGCCTGAGGCGTCCGTAGGCAAGAGGAGAGGAAGAGAGGGATTATATGGCAAGAGACACTCTACAGAGTGCAACCTCTGCCGTAAGGTTTGGTAAGCCGATTCGCTAGCCAGGGACCAATGAAAAGACATATTCTTTCGGCATAGGTGATGGAGGGGCACCACAATGTGGGCAGCGGAGGGAATGAACTTTCGATAGTAAGCAATTTTACCCAGGAAAGACTGCAATTGGTGGACATCACATGGACGAGGAAGGGCCGTTATAGCAGCAATGTGGGAGGAGGTAGGCGATAAGCCATCGCGGGAAATGATGTGGCCCGCAGTCGGCAGGCGCAGGAACAATTGTCTCAGATCACTGAGATGTTCATCCGCGGTATGGCCGGTAACAATGTCATTGAAGTAGTTTATACAACCAGGCACATCCCGCAAGAGCTGTTCCATGTAACACTGAAAAATGGCCGGTGCACTAGCGATGCCATACATGAGGTGGTTCAACCGGAACAGCCCATACGGGGTGCTGACGACGGCCAAGTGAGTAGAAGGCTCATCTAAAGGTATTTAGAGGTAGGCCTTGGCAAGACAGATCTTCGAAAAAAATTGTCGCCTTGCGAGCTTGGAGAACAGGTCCTCAGGACACAGGAGGGGATAGTCTTCAACCTGTAGCTGAGAAATAACCATAGCCTTGAAGTCGCCACAAATACGAAGACACCTATCTGGTCTCTTGAGGATAGGACAGTCTTCCTGTGCATGGTTCTTAAAGCATCCCAAGCAGGACGGCAGCTGGAGGGGCTGGCGGCACTGGCAAGGCCATGGGGGCCTCCGTGCACTGACGGTCTATGTCGCACCTGTGGAGCCATCAGAGAGCACAAAGTCTTGGACAGGGCGGCTGCCCTGTCAATGCTATGCACTGTGCAGAACACGATATCGGAACTGACGGCGGTAACGTCTTCGACCTCCGTAAGTGAGGCACCGTGGTCACGGAGGGCTGCCACTTGCGCCCAGGGTTCCAAACGCTTGTCGGCCGCCGTAGAGACTTTGTACTTTAATGCGAGATCAATGATCTGGTCCAGAACAGGATCGTCACGTCTGAGGGCATCACATTGGAAAGCCGCGTCGTGGCAGCCTGGATGAGGTGGTTGCAGACCATCATGTCCATGTGGGATTCTTTGGAGACTTGTGTTGGAGTGACATTTCCGGCTGAGACCTTGCAGTTCCACTGCCCACTGGCAATAGGATTGGCCAGCCTTCTTGCAACACTGGTAAAATTCGACACGGGCAGCCAACACGTGGAACTGTCTTCGGTAGTAAGCTGCGAGAACCTCACAAATCTGGGACAAAGTCAAAGAATCCGGAGGTCAAGGTTGGAGTTTCATCAAGAGAACATACACTTTGGACTGGTTCCAGGACAAAAAGCAGGAACAACGAGCAGCCTCCTGGACAACCTGGTGGCTTTTAAAATGCTGCTGGAGCCGCTTCTCGTATGTTTCCCAGTCTTCAGCATCCTTGTCGAAAGCGGGAAACTGCGGGGGGCAGCGGAACCGTGCAGTTTTGCAACAGTTCCGTATGTAAACGTTCTGAAAACATTGTAGTAAGTCATGCACACTTGGGACCAGCTGCTGAAGGACAACTTTCACCATGAGGAAGACACACGCAGATTCCATCCTCGTCGCCACTTGTGTCGTGACTGACAATTCGCAATTTTTCATAAACCCAACTTTTATTGATTTAAGGTCACAAGGTTGATGACTGAACATACAAACGTAAGGTAACAATAACGAAAAAAAGTCTCCTAATTGAAGCAAACAAAAGTTCACTTCCAATTTTCCACAAAGGTTCATGGTAAGACACACACAAGTAACAGTCCAATTCCAAGACGAAGACATAATCTTTGACGGTCGCAGTACATGAGGTCGGCATCTGGCATGAACTGAAGTTCGGGCCTTGTTCTAGCACCTAAATAGCTGTCTCCAACCAATCAGGTTTTGACATAGTGATACTTCCTGTAGGTTGTGGCTAGAGCTCCCCCTGCAGGAAAGTGCTCGGCATGTCTGTTTCCATTATCTTGTATGTAAATAGCCGGTATTTACCATGGTGCTTTTGGGTACGCCTTGGGCATAGACAACCTCGTCCTCTGTGGTGTTGTATGGGTTGTTGGCCCTCAGGGGCGACTCCGGTATAACAGATACAATGAAAGTTGGATGGATGTCTCAGCCAGTCAGTGTACTGGAAGCTGATGCACATTTATTTATATCTTAGCGTCCAGTTTTCGTGGTTCAGTCCAGAAGAAAGCAGTTTTAAATACACTGGTTCACAAAGCAGATTCTATTTCTGACAGGGATTACACGGATTCTGAATTAACCATTTGGAGCAGTCCATGTTCTGAGAGGTAGTTCACATGATATGAAGTCTGCTTTGGCCACGAAAACAAAATGTTGAACATTTGTGTGATGAGCCACCACTTTCGGTCCTTCCTTTCTGCAGTGCTACATCCAGCAAAATAAAAGAGATGCTACACCCTTTTAATGACACACTCTGCCTCAGGACCCCTGGGATTTAAACATCCCTTGTGAAAGTGGAACAGTCAGTCCACGAACACCATTTCCAACGGATGTGCCAAACATCAATGGCCTATTAACAGTGAAGAACATGAGATATCTGCAGTTGCTGGGCACAGCATTATAAACAAACATAAAATGTTTGACAAAACAGTTAAGTGAATTAAAATCCCAATGCTAAACTGCTGAAGCATTCACAACGATGTGCCAGTGTTTGAAGCGCTCATGAGAAGCATTTAAACTCCCATAATATAGGTACAAAAAGCTGGTTGAAACCTGAAATTGATAGCAGTGAGATTTTTGGGGAAAATTTAATATATTACAAAAGGACAGGCAAATGGAAAATGGAGAAAGTTTTTGTCATAGTAGACAAGAAACTCAAATCCCTAGATAGAAACTGAAGCTGCAAGTGGGATTGTTTAGGCAAGACTCAATGCCAGGGGTGAACATAAAATAACTGGATCCTTCTGTTGCCCACCAGACCCAACTCCTGATGTAACCAAAAATTTTAGAAAGAAAATACCTCCTTTCACTTGTACGTAAGTTCCACATTAACAATGTAATCGTCATTGGAGGGAGTCGTCAGTCCAGTCCGTTACAGTTTGTGGGCGACACCCTTGGTCGGCCTCAAGAGACCAGATGGGCGTCTGCGAGTTTGTGGATACTTCAAGGCTATGCTTAACCCTCAGCTACAGGTTGAAGACTATCCCCTCTCGCGTCCCGAGGATCTGTTCTCCAAGCTCACAGGGGGACAATTTTTTTCGAAGTTCAGTAGTGTCATATCTCAACTACGAACTTAAAACTTTCAGCACATGCCAGGAGCATGTAGAGGAACTCTGGCTCAAGTTTAAAAGAACAGTTGACCATGCAATGGATAGATGTGTACCCCAGCAGAACCATTCACAATGCGGGCAAACCTCTATGGTATGCAGTCACTGTAAAGACACAAAGATTACTGCATAGTATATGTAAAACAGCAGAATATTTTCAAGTGATCTTTCATAGAACTCAATGAAATTCTGTTCATATGTAAAGGTGTTAGTGGCACCAAAGGTAGTGTCCAGTCCCTAGCGAATGAGACAGGAAGTGAAATTGAGGTAGCAAACCAAAAGCTGAAATGCTTAACTCCGTTTTCAAATGTTCCTTTACAAAGGAAAACCAAGGAGAATTGCCCCCAATTTAATCCTTGTACCACTGAAAAGATGAATAAAACAAGTTATTAGTGTCAGTGGTGTTGAGAATCAACTGAAATTGGTAAAACTGAAAAATGCTCCACGGCCTGATGGAATCCCAGTCAGATTCTATACTGAATTTGCAGCTGAGTTAGGACCCTTTTCTAATTATAATCTGTTGTAGGTCCCTTGAACAAAAAACTGTGCCCAGTTCTAGAGAGAGAGAGAGAGAGAGAGAGAGAGAGAGAGAGAGAGAGAGAGAGAGAGAGAGAGAGAGAGAGAGAGAGAGGAGGAGGAGGAGGGGGGGTTTCAAGAGTTAGATATACACAGTTTGGTTCATTGACATGGAGGAAAATGCTCATGGTAAACTAATTCTTTATGAATTGTTCAGACATTGTCTTTGTTCTTGAAGGTTGTCGTTTGAATTTTTTCGAAGTTGGTGCTCCAGGACTCCACCATTCAGCACATCATGTGAGTCATAATGGTAGCACCAACTTTCATCACCAGTAATAATCTCTGACAGAAATGTGAGATCACATCTAGCTCTATCCAGTTCAACAGAAATTAGTCTTTCCTCCTCGTGTTCCTCTGTTAGTGTGTGAGGGCCAAGTTTTGCAGTAAGTTTCAGGAAACCTTCACATAAAATCTTACTAGCATCAATATTTGTTATAGACGGGTGATCAATTATGGAATCATCTTGCACTGAATCTCTGCCTTCATGAAACCTTCTGTGCCAGTTCAAATAACAACTTCTTGAGAGTGCCTCACTTGCATATACTTGTTTAATTATTGTTCTCGTTTCACCAAGGGTTTTCTCCAAGTTTAACACAGAACTTAATGTTCGCTCTTTGCTCACAATCAGCTTCCACTGTGTCAACATAACTAATATGTCAACAACCCAACTGTGTTGCTAAAACATAGCCCTGCCATCTTATGCAGCCCCTAAGTGGTGACTAGCTCCTAATTTATTGTTTCCTTGGGTAAGTGCATATGACTGGATCTGCAGCATGTTGACTTCTGAATGTAGTATTGACATTTGTGGACTATAATTTAGGTCCAGTGTTACTTAGGTAACAGGAACATTTCTATGTTACCTGCACCCCGAAACTTAGGAGTGGGAATGCCAAAGAGCAGTACTGCATTGTTCTTGTCAGTCAGTTTAGGTGTAGTAAATGTGTAAAGTGAAAGTATTAAATAGAAAACAACAATGTAGGAATTGTTACTTACTGTAAGGATGACCTTAAGTTGCAGACAATTGTGCCTGTCTGCAACTTGACATGTCTTCTTTATGGTAAGAAGCAATCTGCCTTTTCCTGCACTGTTGATATTTCGTCCTGTACTTTCCATTGTTTAAGTAGTAAACAGGTGATGTTTATAAGTGTTTCCCAGGCCACACAGTGTTTTACAACACGAAAAATTTATATTCCATCTCACTGACAACTCCTACAGTGAATTTCCTTCAAACAGAATCTTGTAATACAATATCTCAACATATAGCCAGTGTGCGCTCACGTATGCAGTTTCTACCTGGTGATGAACAACAAAATGATGATTGTCATTGTGAAATTACAGCTTATTTTGAGTATGCTGCGAATCATCATTAGGCATGCAACACTCAACGTATTAATAGCTCAGAACATGACAAATATAATTTAGTACAGCATTCTTTATAAAGTCAAGACATGTCGGGAGGTATTTTTTAAATGAAACTAATTCTGTAACATACAATATTTTCCTTATTTTTTGCTAGATGTCAGGGTACACAGATTCTGACTGACAGTAAAAACAGTACAACTGTAAAATCTTATCCCATTTATTTTTTAGTTATTTGGATCTACATATTTGAAATTATGTGCTATTGCAAATATTTGGTGTCTGTGAAAGCAAGCTAATGGGTTTTTTGCACTGTGTGTACAATAGAAGGTTTAAAGTCACTTTACTCCTTTTTATGCAACCAATTCACCCACATTTTCTTGGCCTCAGATGATAGTGGAGTAGTGCAACAGAGCAGGGCAGAGCTCCACATTGGGCCACTGCCGATGCACTGCTTTGCACCCAGTGCAGTGGGGCCAGGGAGGAGTGCAGCAGCAGGCATGCAAGCACGCTCGCTTGACTGTGTAAACAGAAAATACACAAGTTTCCCTATAATCTTTCTCAAATGATTTTTAAGAAACAATCCAGTAAAAAAATTTATTCTCACGTCATAGCTGTATTCGTCAGCTTCATGACGAACTGCTTATGATTTCGTTAATCATTGTCACTCCGATATTTCAAAATTAGGCAAGCTACTGCAAGAAAATCTAATAATATGCAATGAAAAATAGATGTTGCTATGAATGTGTGTGGTGAAAGTTAAATCATATGTTGTTGCATCCCAAATATAGCTAACATATTCAACTATTCTTTAATTTGGGATACAATCTATAACCAAGCCCATTCTAAAGAAAATGGATCGTTTATAGCGCATACCAATCCACTCGCATGCCTAGACAAAAGAGAATGAAATATTCATAATCCCTTGTATCTCAAATGGTTTGAGATATCGAAACAAAATTTTGGCAAATGATAGCACACAAAGAGGAGAGAAGGTTGCCACCGTCTTACTGTGTGGAACTTCCATATCTACTGCAATATACAAGTGCAATTATTATTTTAAGGAATAATGTAATTTAAGGTCAACTGCTGGTGAAATTAAAATTGTTACAGGTTCCTGTAAGTAGTTTTTGAGACATGGCTCAGGCATTCACAATAGGATTCATAACCATTGTCAGAATTGCAGAGTCAACTACCAGTGTTGTGGCATTGCCTCCAGTCACAACCCAAGTGCATTCTGAAAATTTTCTGAATACTGTAAGTGATTTATTCAACATTTAGAAATCCAAAGTGCAGTCCATGATGTTGACAAAATATATTAGTCTAAAACACCTTCTGGTACAACGTTTACAACTATAATATCTTACCTCAACCACCTTACATGCAGCTACAGGTCCTCCCAGGAAACTCATTAGAATCAGTTTGGGGTGGTATGGAAAGATTTCATTCTTCTAATGTATTTTGCTTGATGCAACAAGGGGACTTCAATATACCACCTGACTCCACTACCAAAGACATCAGGTCTCTGCCTTCCGTGAGATGAGGCTTATCCATTGTTGAGGCATTTTATCAACTCAAGTCGATGGGTTTTAGATCCAGGAAAAGAATATTTCAATACAAGCTTTTCCAGACCACAACGATCAACAGAATGTTCTTTTGGAGTAATGAATGCAAAGTGGAGCAAATTTTGAAAGTCAATAGAAACTTCACCAGAATTTGTTGATATTTTTAAATGTACACGTTCTCCACAAGTCATTGATGAAGGATCCCTGAGTGTTGTTGAACAGCAAATATAAATCAAGTGTTCTATACAAGGCACTTTTCAGACAAGATGAAATCTTCAAATAAAGTTGTCCAAATGAGACAGTTTCCAAAACTTTTTCATGTAATAAAACAATTTTCCCGTGTATGTCAGCTGTGCTCTTCAACTTTATCGCTGATCATTTTAAGACAGTAAAAGAAATAGATTACAGAAATGTATTCTGTACTTGTTTGTAATACTGCTGCCAACTCAGACAACTTGTCCACAATGAATCAATTGTCATGATACCTGTTTCACTGGTTCCATAAAGGACATCATGTAAAACGAATGCTATCAAGGCTCCTGCTGATTCCATTTTCCCAACAGCACAACAACGGAAACAAGCGCCAGCAACCGTACAGACTGCTACCAGCAACACCTGAACACAGCCGCAGTCACTACCACTGATCGCCACTCAGAAATATACATGTTAAATCCACTCCCCTCAACACTACCCTGCCTGCTCTACCACTATAATCACGTGCATTGAGAAGCAATAGTTTGTTTCATCGTAACTGCTCTGGTCGTAACTGCAAGCTTGTCTGAACAGGTATTTTTGAGTCTATGAGCAGCAATCCCTTATATTCTATCACTTCAGGCAGGAACTTGCATGTACTGCTGATTAATATGACTGAAGTATTTTACAGTGTAACCAACAGTACACTATTCACACAGATGGTTCAATTAGGAAAATCAGACAAAATGACATGTGCACTGCATTATGGATGTGTTTGATCAATACTCACAAAATTGGTTCAATATTTTGTTAAGAACGTTCTTGCAAAAATCCATTAACACAAAACATAATATGCCATGAATTTTAGAGATGATCTTTGAAGATAGATACAGGAAATTCTTCAACATTGATAACAATAAGAAGCAGTAGCCTTGGATTCTACAAGAAATTTGCATACTGTTACTGTACTAGTGTGCGCAGGTGCCTGCATGATGCCTGTGAGCCCTTTCAGCACATCAGTGAAACATCGATCCCACACTTCATACTCGTGTTGTTGAATATCCTGATAACTGGCAATGTACGAGGGCTCCACTGAGCCACTATTTATGTTTCTGACTCCTTAAAAAGCATTTATATGCTAAAAACTATCACTTCACAACTAATAGTTTTCCATAATGGATACTTTAGGAGGAAAGTCTCCTCAGCATACCTAAACTAACATGGAAATCAAATGTTCTACCTGGTCCCTGAAGCACATTGGACAGACTGCTAACACTAATGACTACACTACTTGCTGCCACTGCACAATCAACCTATCACCCACCTACATGCACACCACTATGGCAGTGTGTTGCTTAATAACAGGACAAACACCCTCAATGCCTGGACATTCAGAGTAGGTAGTAAATTGTGCCAGGTTGTGCAAAGAAATGCCTAAAAGGTAAGTACATCATATACTGCATAAGTTCTGTTAAATATTTTTTTTAACACACAATTACAGTGTGGCGTAAGGAAGATGACTTGAGCAGCTCTCCACTCACCACAACCGTCCACAGAACAATACTGTCAACATCACCTAAGTTTTATTTATTTTACTTCTTTTGGTGAGAAATGAGTGCCCGTAACACTTGAAACACTATATTTTTGAGAGAAATAATAAAACTAGAAATTGTGTAAACTGGGGAAAATATTTTTGTGAACATATATATTTTTTGAAGCAAACTTAAAAGAGTTGGTGCTGTAAACCAGGGTTTCCCAAAATGTGTTCCACAGTAAGCACTTGACAAAAAATTAATGTGGCATAATTTCCTTCAATTTCTTAAACTTTTATTATGATTTTTGAGTTATTAGTTATCATTTTAAACTGAAGAAAACAGTGAATAAAAAGTTATCATTTTTAAAATTTTTATTAACCTTCAAAATGAACAAGATGCTCCAACAAATTAACAGGATTCTCGAAGTGCTCCGCCAGAGGAAAAATCTGGGAATCTTTGCTCTAGACAAGTGTGTTACAAATGGTTCTCTGATTTGCAAAGTGACAACTTCAGCAATACCCCCAAGAGGCACCACTTACTTAATCGTGAGTTCTAAGCTCATAGGTAATAAATTCATAGTGTAAGTTTCAGGCCACCTTTTGTATAGCTTTGATTTAACCCAAGTGGAATTTCTAATAACACAGATTGGAAAGACAGTAACTTTCTATGAACAAAATTGTCCGGAGACATTTGATTATGAATGTGTGTAGCCACAAGAAAAATTTGGGAAACAAAGCAGTGGAAATTAAAAAATAAGTAACAGCGTTATGAAAACATTTACACCCATCATAAAGACATTACCAGAGAAAACCTGTTTTCCTTTGACCACTACAGGAAAGTCTACATACAGCAACTATATAAATCAAGTCCCTGCATCTAACTGGCAGTGAAAAGTGTTGTGTAAGTTGTGTGGCAGTATAATTTTTAGTTGTGCCAGTAACCAGACTCTCCTGCATATAACGTGGGTTTACACAGGAACATATCCCTTGCTGTCTCCTAGCCAACAATGGCACGCAAATTTGTATTTGTAAAAAATATTGTGCTAACATTTCAAAGCATAACATCACTGAATTCACACCAAAGATCAGTAAGACTATTGAATCAAGAAAATACATTAAACTGAGAGCTAAAAAAAATACAAAATTTATTTTATTGAAATGAAACTGTTGTACAAGTTTGTTCATTCGTTCAATCAATAAACATTAGACTTTGATAATTTTTTCCTGGCCTGAATAATTATCTGAGAGGTTTCTTCAAGTAACAAACTAATTACAAATTCTCAATGCTTTGAAACAAGTAAAGCATATGTCTTATTAAAAGTGCTTGTTTTAAAAGCCTTTCTTCACTTTCACTAAAACATATAACCTAAATGATACTTAAGCTCCTAATTTTACTAAAGCTAGCTAATTATGATTTTATCACAAACTGTGTTATTTTCTACACGTGTACCAACAATTTTGCTAATGAGTACCAGAATTTAGGTCACAGTATACTGTCACATGCATTCCACTCTAAACTGAACATACATTGACATTATGCATAAAATTCACTGATCACTTATTTTGAACTTAATGCATCAGGTACTTCCTGCCTAAAGTAAAAGTTTCCAAGAATTGGAAACACAGCCAGAAATGAATACAATTTTGTGTAATGCCAATTACATTTAATGTTTGCTACTCAATATTACAGCAATAAAAATGTCAATGAACAAAATAAAAATCTTTAACAGTCTTTATTGTATCTTCAGCACATGTGAAGTTGCTATTTAATCTTTTGTTTCCATAGCCTTCGCCACTTCTGAAGTAGTTATGATCCAGTTTGAAATACTCACCCAACCTGTCTGATCTACTGAATATGTCAATGGCTACAATAGTAGGAATCATGCCACATACACTGTAAATCGTTACCAGCCTCCAATTTCTTGCTTATCTCCTTTCTCACTGTGTGTTATGAGTAAAGTAAGTAACGTTAACTACACAAACATCAATTGTCAGTTCCTCTAATACAGATCCACAGTATCTACTACTGACCATTCAGTCTCAGTACACTGAAGACATTACAGTTATCAGACTTCAATTTATGGCTGTTTTACAGATGGAATGTACAATTTAACAATTTGTGTTGTGTGTAGTACCAAACTTTATCTTTGTGCCAAAGTAACAAACACTAGTGTTGCACCACTAATTTTACTGGCTTACAGCTAAACTTATACAGCACAAACTAATTCAACCACAACTAAAGTGGACTAAACTTCAAAGTGCACTGAAGAGAACACTGACTCAGCAAAACAGTAGCAATAACAGAAATAAGTGTCTGACCTTAAAGTCTCTCTCACAACTTGTGAAACTTTGAGAAATTCTCCATTGAGAACCAATGTAATAGAAGTGGAGAGTATTTAAAAACGAAACTTTGATCTGCCTCCTCCAAATCCACCACCACCACCTCCGCCGCCACCACCTCCGCCAAATCCGCCACCTCCAAATCCTCCACCTCCCATTCCAAAGTTGCCTCCTCCCATACCTCCAGAACCACCAGGTGAGGAATTCAGGAACAGTTCAATGTAACGATGTTGCATGTGTCCTTTGTCCTAGACAAACATCATAATTCATATTATAACAACCAAAATAATCAGTTTTTGACTATCAAATTACATTGCAATTCATATTATGAAGAATATACCTTCAAAAGTTAGTGCTTAGCACAAAAATTTACCTTTGACATTGCTTTTAATGCTTCATCATGTGTTGCAAATTCAACATCTGCTTCTCCTGACGCACGGCCACTGTTGTCGTATAGGAGCCTAATATTGACTGGTACAACTGGCCTGAAAAACTAATAGAAAAAGAGCCATTTCAGTACACAGGCCTACAACAGAACAAGTTAGACCACAATAAGAGTAATTACTTACATCAGCAATATCAGCCTGTGTTGCACGGAATGGCAGACCTCTCATGTGTATACAGTGGCCACCACCACCTCCACCACCATTCCAGTTTCCACCTCCACCAGAACGTCCTCCACGTCCCATACCCATGTTGCCAAATCCACCTGAATTCATACTCATGTTGAAGCTACTGCTACCACGACCACCCATGTTACCTCTCATTCCAGGTCCTCCACTCCCACCCCATGATGAATTCATGCCCCATGGACTTGGACCATCATCGAAGTCACCAAAACCACCTATAACGCAAAAAAAAAGCATGACTGCACAACAATTCTCCATCTACAAATAAAAACAAATATTCAGCAACTCTGCAATAACATTTCTGTCTGATGTCTGGATCTTATTTTCTCATACTGGAAAAATTTGGTTTGATTTGTGGTCTGAAATCTGATGACCATTTCAAAGTAAAAAAAGACTTTTTAATCCCCGACAGTGATTCAATAAATTCAAAACAAATCTGCGAAATTTAATTTTCGCATTTGACAATTTACAACAAAAAATAAAGAATGAGCAAAACAATAAATGTTTAATCCACTTTAGATATTTATGGTTTCATCACTGACTGACATACATTAAATACAAACAAGTCATAACTAAATCACTTATGAAGGAAGTAATAATCATATATTACATCTATTGGAAGAAATTTAGGCACACAAAACAGCAATCCTACATTAATTAGGAAAGATTCAGCAGTTTTTACACAGATATGCAACAAGGTTTCTAATACACACATTAGAGATTCGAAGTGAACATATTTTATGTTAATAAATGTACGTGATGAAGATGATGTTTGGTTTGTGGGGCACTCAACTGCGTGGTTATCAGCGCCCGTACAATTACCCAATCTTTGCTCAGTCCAATTTCGCCACTTTCCTGGATGATGATGAAATGATGAGGACAACACAAACACCCAGTCATCTCGAGGCAGGTGAAAATCCCTGATCCCGCCGGGAATCGAACCCGGGACCCCGTGCTCGGGAAGCGAGAACGCTACCGCGAGACCACGAGCGGCGGACGATAATAAATGTACGTGAACAATTAATGGCATGTGTTACCAAAACCTGAATCTTATTTAGATAACTATAATTTTACAAATTTTCTGTTCTTTACCATCTTAAAAATGATAGTGCACTATCTAATTTAACTGCCAAATCCAACTAACACATGCAGATAAAAAGCTAAACAAGAACAAGTGATTACCTTTGAAACTCCGAGATCCTCTACCCATATTATTATAGCGATTTATGCCACCAAATCTATCACCACGATCATAAGGAGCTGGACGCTGGTTGAAACCTCCTGGTCCTAAAGGACGCATCTTTGGGCCAATAGCGGCACGCACTTCAGAAAGGCTGCTGCGGAATATTTCTATGTACCTGTGTGTAACAGATTTGAAGGATGAGACGACATTCAAAAACAAAGGAAATCATAAAAATGAGAAAAAATAAGTATTTGGTTTTGTGCTATCTTACTGTGTACCTACTAACACCCTAAGAAAAAATATATGTATACTGGCAGTATCCAACTCAATTCTTCTACACACTGTTTATAATGGACGTATGTTTCTTCAAGGAACTTACACGAAGTGTTCCTTTTATTCTTTAAAACTGACATCTACTCATTTCAAGTATACTGCAAAAAACTACCAGGAATGGTCCAGAATGAAATAAGCTTCATTCAAAACCATCTATCTAAACTCAGCTGAACAACTATACAACTGTGATCTGGCTAAATGAATAATGAAGTTGTAAAATCACTGCAGTTTTCAACAGCTTATAATCCAAATGCTTTATTTCACACTTAGATACACTCAAAGTAAATTCCACCCACCTTTAACAGAGCCTGATGATTAGCTCAAAACAGAGGCCAATTTTTTGGGTCAAGTTGTCCTAAGTTTTGCTTACACATTTTCCAAAAGTTACTTACGTAGTACCTTAAGCTGATGTTATTAAGAGAATCATCACTTTGTACACCAAAAATTTGGCCTCACGAGCTCAGCTCCCGCCCATTCATCACTTGGATCCATTGTCTTGCATGGCCCCACCCCCAACTGGCCCATAAGGAACCCTTGGGTGTGTCCCTCTGGTGATTCATCTTAAAAGTAATGAATTTCTACCAACATTCCACATTAGAGTTTCAATTCATTCAACAGTGTAGTGTCTACTTTTTACACAATTTAATGAAACACCAAAATTAAGCCTATTTTTTAATATTAACATTTTTACATATTAACTGCCTTATGCATTTAATACCAGAGCATTTTTGCATCTACATAGTGGGATCTTAATCAGTAGGAAAACTACAGCATGGCTTACGCAACTGGATGTAAACAGGAATGTGCCCAAGTAGAACAGGGTTACAAAAATCCTCAATATGCAAATGTGAAGCAGGAAAAGCTGGCAATTACGTTCCAAGAACTATTACCATGTTCCAGTTTAAAAGCTGAGAAATTCCTTCCTTAGGCACTTCTTTACAATTTTTAAAAATTATTATAAAAATGCTTGTTATTCTGATATTTAAACATTTGCAGGTAAGGAGCTTAACAACCAGGACAAGTAACATTCAACACTTAAATGAAGCCTAGTCAATAATACAACAATGGTTTAGGAAAGTTTCTACCTGCAAAAATTTTTCCAAGCAAAACTGTTACGTAACACAGCAGCTCCAAAGTAAATTTAAACATTATGAATTTTACACTAATAAAAACACTTGTGTACAAATGCTAGGCAATATTTAAAACCCTCTCTATTTCTTCTCGCAATTATTACCTCAAATCATCGTAAATTCTATAGGACTGATCACCGCCTATTCTGCTGACTTGGAATATAGACTGTGTACGAGAGTCACATGTTGGTCCCTTGCATTTTTCAGAATACAGCTTTCCACAATATAACTTGCAATTTTAGTTTCTGTACTGGGAAGTACACAATCTGGCATGAGCACACACTACAGAAGCCATGCCCAGAAAGCGACCACCGAAGTCTTTTATTCAGTTACTTTAAAACAGCCCGTTCACTTCACTGCTCACAATAATTCACTGCTTTGAACTAATACAGGCCACTATTTCAGCACACGTTTCTAATCCACCTCTAAATGTGAGCATAACTACAGAGTCCACAACCTGCTTTATCCTGTAAGGCACATTGCAGTTTTCCTACTTCTTGTATCTGTAGCCAGTATGTAGTGCATGAAATAAAGACAAATTACACTCTCATATTTTCAAAATACTACTATGTGTCAGCCAATAAATTTGCACAGAACACTGAAATACAGAATTGTGTTGAAATGACACAGCCATTAGCTTAAAATGCGAGGAATACACAAAAGTATGAAATGGCAAAGTCACGTATGTGTATCATCCACATGTGACAAAGGGAAACTTTACCAAATGTTTACTGTAACAACAAAACAAGATAAAGGTGCCACATAGGTGACCAATCAGCTTTAAGATGCAGAATTATTCCAGTGTTCAACGCAATATGAAATTTACTACAGGTGCAACCCACTTTGTGGACAACATTCGTAACTAATATCCACACGATCCACTTTGCTAGAGGCATCTAGTATGGTGTAACAGCAATTATACTTAAGCAAGTGAAACAACACACAAATATCAGCATTAATGCAATAAATAATACTGTTAAATAACAGCACACCAAAAATTTACAGGGTTGTTTCACAGCACCATTAAGTTACAGCCACAAATTGTTTTGCACAAAGGCACTGACTAATAACAGCTGCTAATTAGTTCCTGCATACAAAGTGATAATGAATGTTAGAAAACCAAAGTCTGTGGTTGTAAATTCATCACATACACAATAAGAATTTCATTATGATCTGTGACCCCTGCCTTAGTGTCAATGTATCATGATAACCTAAGTCACTTCAAGCGTAACAGCTTTAGTGTATTCTGTGCACTGTACCAATATTATATGAAGCTCAATTAACTGGAAAAACTGAACATGTGAATTACTTGAAACCGAGACAGTTTCTGGAGTATTTCAATTTTGTAAAGCCTAGGACATTTTTACACAACTACAGCTGTGAGGAAGAATGTAACAAATGATAATTGTACGTAGGGTGGTATCTGCAAGAATATAAGCATGCAGCATTAAGCCAAAGACTGATTATTACGTACATTATTAGCTACAATAATAAGTCTCAAATGCTTGTATGAGTAACAACAGTAAAAACACGGGGTTCACAATGTTAAGACACTTCGAAGTATAAGAGAATGAGACATTGCAAACATAATTACAGTGTTTTCACTATAAAAATGTAAATGAAATGATACAAGCATAACAATATGAATGGTTTTTAATTTGCAAAATTGGATTAAATTCTGAAACATATCATTAATGAAGTAGTGTGTGATGTGTGGACTATAGTTTGAATGTTTTCTAATTACATGGCATACTGAAAAATACCACTTGTTAAATTACAAGAAAATTTTGAAATACATAAACAACAAGTGATACATTACAACAGATTCCATATTCAAGTAATATTAAAAAATTTCATTTGAGCCAGTAGGTATTGACAACTTTACCTTACCTGCATATAAAACTATACCTGGAATTTACATCTAGTAAGGATCTGAAATTACTGCCTACTGCACAAGGAGAAGCCTTAGGAAGGATTGCATTGCTTAATATGATATTGCTGATAAATACTTACTCAGTAATTTCAGATCCTTACAGTTTGACTTTTGAAAATAAATCCCAGTTATGAAATAAGTAAATGAATTAAAGACTAAAAGAGTGATACTGTATACCATAGAATAGGAGGTTGGGGTTCAGCCCACCCAGCCCTCCCTTCCATTGCATTGCACACGTTCCCCACCTGTGTCCTATTTTATCCTTGTGTTTCTGCAGAGCTTTCTCTGCCACTTCTTTGTTAACAAACTGTACGTAAGCCTCCCCAGTACTCCTTCCCGTGAAGTCAGTCGGTAGGGATATCCCGTTGGGTACTATCTCCAACCCTACCCAACCAATAAACAATATGCCCAGAATCAACACACAACAAAAGCATGTAAAACCTTTAGCAATAAAATATTATTCAGAAATAAAAGGGGCATTTGCAAAGATTTTATTTTAAGCAATATTTCAAACAGTGTATCATACATTCAGAAGTTCCTGTAATACAAATTTTATACACGACATTACCCATGATCACTTATCGTAAGAAGGCTCTTATCATACTACTTTTAACCAAAATGTTATACAATAACTTTTTCAATTCAGTTGAATATGCTATTATGTGAAATTTATGTGCAGAGGATCTACAAAAATATTTCTTTGAACTTCAGTATTCAGAACATAAGCACAAGAGTAACAACTGTGAGGAACTTCGGGAAAATATGATCCTACTGTTGCCCATACAGACAGTTACTTATCTGTGCCACTTGCCACATATCTAACACCAAGTACTTCAATACATCTCTTCAACCAATTAATAGCAATCTGTTTTCATGTGTCAAATTTACATTACTTGAAGAAATAAACAGGAAAAGAAGCAAGGACTGGATGAAGGAAGAGAATAATAAAGGAAGTACAACTAGGCCTTACCACTCAAGTACAGAGAGGAAAAATATAATATTCACATTTCAGATTCCACAGTCTGTAGATTTATGAAGTGTTAATGAATGTCACCTTCATCTACGAGTCACTGCTTTAAAAACAAATCTTTGCAAACAACCCCAACAAGATTAAAACAAAGAATACAATACTGTCAAAATAAAACACTCAAAATATTTGTCCTTCATAATTAAGCCAACTAACATTCAATTTTCGAGGCAATCAAAATTATGCAATCGGTGAGCACATTTCTCTAGAAGATTACAGTGATTACTAAAACCACAAATTATCTTAATAAATATGAACACAAATGATTTCAAAAACAAGCTACTACTAAATTAAGTCATACCTGAGAAAAATTGAGCTATTTCCTCCTTAGAGCAGCCAAATGGTAGGCCACGAAGTCTAACACAACCATCATCCATAGCATTTTCCAAATTTAGTCCACTGCGTTTTACAACCCACTCCATCTCTGACCGCTTAACTTTAAACACTGTAAAAAGGGTAACATTTCAATACTTCATTATAATTACTTTGCAAACACACTGTACTTCACCTCCGTAACAGCATTTTTGATAATTTAACTATTCTAAAAATTGGTATAAAATGATAACATGAAAAAGTTATGATACTATTTCATAACTACTATAACTTTATAAGGGAGAGAACTCTTCCAAAGACAAAAATTAACTGTTACTGTGAATTTATTCCTGAATTAACTGTTCACTTGCAAGCTTTAAAAATCATGTAAAAAAAAAGACAGGGAGCAGAAAATGTATGAGTCCTTTTATACTATATGCTCATGAAAATATCAAGGAAGGTTGGATTTCTGACATCACCTGTCATCATAAAGATGGCATGGGAAGGTTCAGCCTGCAGAAGAGGCAATTTGGTCTTTATATTTCGCAAAGGAAACTTTAAACACTTGCTTGAAATAATCTGGAGGAAACAACAGTAACTGATTCAACTTGCCTGAAAAGGTTTGTAACATACTGAAATGTTGCTTCCAATGAACATTCAACAGTGTTGCTTGTGTGAGGCACTTCAATGAACTTCACTACAATCACATGAGAATTTAACATTCTACTGACTAACCTAACAATAAATGAGGGGAAGAGGGGGAGGGAGGGTAGGGGGCATGATTGATCACCACTGCTTTACTAAATGATGCGATGATAATTTTTTGTATTTCTGATTGACAAATACTGTAAAGTACACTCCAATAAGATCCCAGTATAACTGCTAGACAAGAGTTTAATGTTTATCATCATTTTCAATTAATTGCTTGCTATTTTCAATTGAAAGGACTTAAGCCTCGCAGGAAAGAAGTCACATGATGAAAAGATGTCCAGTCACGTGAATAGAAACCAGTTAGCCAAATTCTGTCCTCTAACCAAAGCCTTCAAGTAGCTTGTTTTCAGCTTTACAAGGTATCGCACACAGAGGAATGCTACAAAACAAACATCCATCCTTTTACTAAGGCACAATGAGATGTGTGTATTATTTCTTTTACTCACCACCTACAAAAGCAACTTTAACAGTAATTTTCACTCCATTAATGGAGTGTAAGTGTTATCTATTAGTCCCGCTAAATCACTATGCCAGCTTTCAAGAAAGCAGAACTGTTAAAAAGCTATGTATCCCACAGGACACTCCCAAATGACCAATTTCACCTCTCCTATTGAATTTTAATTACAGTTCCTAGAAGAGTGACATTCAGTTTCAACCAAATAGCACTTTTATGAGTGGGATTTCTGCCTCAAACGTTCCTACTGACACTACCCTTTTTATTTGCACGTTTCCATAGTGCAATTTCCTGTCACGACATCTTTTACAGAACTCTAAAAATCACAATGACCAAATAGTTCACTGATTTTTTACGAAAAAGTCCAGCCAAGGAACTTTTTTAAAAGTATGGCCTAGAAATCTCCCAAACATCCCATTTTCATCAATTAACAAAAATTTCATCTGCACTAAGTGATCCGCTATTAAGGAATTCCTTCAATCAGTCCAGGTGAAACTATCATTTATATCTACATCATACTTCCAAACCCATCTACCAGTGCACGGCAGAGGGCATTTCCAGTATGTTAATGGATCCCCCTTCCCTGTTCCAACTGCGAATGGTGCGTGGGAAGATTCAAATCTATTCTTAGTTTTCGTTTGATAATTCTGAAAAGCTATTATTTCTGCATATGGTACACCATCACAGAAAATGTTACCATTATGTCCACACAAATTAATTGCATTGTATTGTGCTGAATTCTACACTGTGGAAGTTTTGTGTAGTGATGGCCAGCCAAAGAAGAAAGCTTGAACATGTTTTGATTCCATGTGAATGATTGTAACCCACGACTGTGAGGTAACCCAGGACAAAAAGGTCAGCATCAGTAATACTGTCTTTTTAATGCAGATGAGTTCAGCGAACAGCACAGCTGTCATCAGTGCATTATAGGTAGTCACGTGGACTACATATGCACTGATGACAGCTTCATTGTTTTCTGAAATCTTGATGTGCAATAAAAATTATGTTACGACTGATATTGACCTTTCTGTCCTAAAAACTTACAGTTCAGCAGAAGCTGACAAATGTTTGTGATGACAGCCCTAATGTTAAACTATTCAACACGGCAACAAAATACAACTGGCCACCATCACCTTTGTGCAGTAAATACAGCATAATTAACAAGCATTCCTGAATGCTGAAACTCATGGCTCTTCTGCACTATAAAGTGACAGCATTTGTCAATCATTAAAATGAGCCTCCACAGATTCCATTTGAATGTACAGTTATCAGTTTCAAGCCAAAATATGTTTAGTTAACAAAGTGTGCACGCTATATTGAGTTTTCCACTTGGTTCTCTCAAGTCTGGCATTCTGTATAGGATCTGTTATGGTAAAGTGACAATGGAAGATGACTTGACAATTACTTGCAGCTGTGTTGCTTCTTTAATTCTTTCTGAAAAGGAGATCAAAATTTTATTTTCTTCAGTATACCACAAGGAACCACGTGAAGCTCCAGAACGTTCCAGTTTTTATACTGAAACACATACACAGCCACCCATCTCTCCACTACCCCCTCGACATTGGAATATTCAACATTCTGTACCCAATGTTCATGAAGATTCCCGAAACCTTCAATAAATCCAAATGTTCCTTTTTTCATTAAAGTTATGATGGCAACAGATTGAATTCATCTGACAGGTGGAAACGTGACTGTGAAAGCTGTACAACTACCAGAGGGAACAATGCAGTGTCGCCAAATACTGGTCTCTCTCAGACTTACGAAACACCCTCTTACTAATAAAATGGCTTCACAAAATGAGAAGTGGAAACATTCCCCGAGTGGAAATTTATTACAACAGGAAGTCCAAGAATGAAGATTTTCAGCGCATGAAGATTTCAGGGCAGTGAATGGTTGGTAGTACAGAAAAAAGTTATAATCACCATTACCAAAATTAAAGTGATGGAAGTAAAATTGGAAAGTATTTAACAGTGAAAGGCAAATACTTTGCCATGACTAATAACCAACACAAGCCCAGAAATATTTCTTCATGCCTGATGGAAGCAGGTTCCCCTACAGTTTTCCCCTCAAATACACTCATACTGTTAAGAGGGGAAAGTATCATGGAAGCAAAAAAATCAGTGATGGCCTTATGTGTTAATAGTGACAACAGTGAAATCTGAAGCCACTAATAACAGGAAACATCTGAACTCCCTATGATCCTCTCGATCTTGGCACATTTCATTCCATGGAAGTCTAATATGGAATAGCTGCTGTGCAGAAGTTAACTTCATTCCTTGAAAGAAAGGTTGGTAATAAGAATGAATATTTGACAGGCTGTGAATGTTCGTTGCTGCCTGGAGAGGTATACCAACACACTGTTGAACCCTGCTGGCTGTTGGTCAGTATCAGCTGCCAGAGACTTACCCCAACGTTACAGGTAGGTAGGTAGGTATACCAGCAAGTGTGACTTTTCCGGACACCGTTGTGATGGTGACATACTGACTTTGGCACATCAAAGGGAGGACCAAGGCTTCAATAAAGAATCAAGCAGGGCTGGTAGCATGTAGGGGAGATGGTTTAATTTAGCAAGTTTTGTTGCCGCTGTTAGAAACTAATTTTCTTCATTCAGTGTAGATGAGTCAAACACATACCATTACCTCAATTACAAGTAATTAGATCTACATTGTACTGAGATCTCCCATAGCAATGAAGTTGCACACTAACTTCAAATGCAGATCAGTTAGGTAAAATGTTCATGTATGATTCACATACTTGTTGCATCAAGCAAACCCAAGTACACCGTCAGGACAGTCATGAGGAAACTGACCAAACCCCTCGAAAACCTGATTCCTTAACTGGTCACCTACCTCAACAAGAAAACAGCTTCTGCACATATTGTTTAAATTAAACTGTTTACCTGGTTAAGACATGAGAATTATGAACCAATAAAAATTTGATTAAATTAGACTGTTTATCTGGTTAAGACATGACAATTATGTTTTATTTCTTACTCTATATCATTCTGTTATAACATTACAGGAGTAATAACACTGAAAACATGAGACAAGTCTTCAAATGAGGAACAATAAACATTTATTTAAAGATCTTATGAGTAGATGGAAAGTTCAGATGCAAGATCATTGCACTTTTGTACAAGTTTCTCCTCAATAATATTTTAATTGGAAACCTTGTTTATTAGCTCATAAAAATGTTCTTACCTTCTATATATCTGTGTCCAATGTGATCTCTGTCCTTTTTGCAAGCCTTCTCTATGTCCTCATCACTTTCCATCTCCACATATGCCTCACCACTCGGGCGCCCTTCCCTGGACATTGTCATGTGTATTCCAAGCTTGCCGTCTTTGATACGACAATCATCTGAAACAATTTTTTCCTTCTCTAGTACTAACAACAAAATTTCTACCAAAAGACTTATTTGAAACCACCGTATGTTACAACTGCCAGATAGTGACCCTGTTCTTAATATAGTGTAAAATTTATTCATTTACTTAACACATTTACAATGTGTATAAAATTTGTAAACTTAATACCACAGAAAACGTTAACTCATACATACAAATGTAAATATAAACGAAAAGGTTTAATGACAATACAACCGCAGCATGTCATGGCCTTGCTGAAAGAACCACATATGCACATACTTACAAGAAACCACACGAAACCAAAATTAAGAAGGTATGGCAGTGTGGAAAATAAACATTTTGATAAGGGTAATTACTTTATAATTAAATGACTGTCACAAGAACATTCAGTTAACATTTTCACACAGCCAATTAGTGAGACCTAATCTTACATTTAATAACTAACTTTTTAATGAAGAAAACTAGGGGTTTACCGTCCCACCAAGTGTGAGGTCATCTGCCACAGAGAATAAGCCCACACTGAGGAATGAAACTGGTCATGTATTTCCCAAAGTAACCATAAAAGCATTTGCCTTAAGCTAATTAAAAATGCCACAAAAACTGAACTAGAAGTCTGTAAAAGATTTGAAATTCTGTTCTGAATATGATTCCAGTGTTACACCACATCACTACCGCATCTGGTTTTAATGGTATCGAGATTATCATGAAAAAAACGTGAAACTCATGTTGAGGTAGTCAACTGCATTACCAAGTGAAATTATCATATGTGAGGAAACTTTATGAAGAGCATTGCAAAAGGTTTTATGTGTCCCTCCATCAGGATACGAGTGGCATACTATTTCATTTCAAATGGGATGAGTGGTTTCTTCTGAACAATAGATTTCCTCCTCTAGTCTATCAGGAAGATTAAATGACCTGTGAAAGTGTTTTCACTGACTGAATATAATTCATAGAACGCAAAAATAAATTTAATAGGACTCATGAGTCAACAGCTCATATTCCAAACACTTTGCAGATATGTTGCTAACTAGCAAACACCTTTGCAGATATTTTGTAACAAGATATTCCCACACTTCCCACGGAACAAGCATCCCTCCAGCACAACAGGAGTCCACAAACAACAAAGACTACCATATTTACTCGAATCTAAGCCGCACCTGAAAAATTTGACTCGAAATAAAGGAAAAAAAAAAAAAAAAAAATTTCCCGAATCTAAGCCGCACCTGAAATTTGAGACTCGAAATTCAAGGGGAGAGAAGTTTTAGGCCGCACCTCCAAATCGAAACAAAGTTGGTCCATTGTAATATGAGACACAATTTAGGTCGAATGAATGACGATACAGCTACAGTAGTTTGGTTCCAGTCGTAAGCTTAGCAGTTAAGCTTTACCACGTAGCCATTGCTATGCGTCAGGCGCTCCGTCTGTATTTATACGGGTACCTTTCCTTTTTCACGTGCTTCGTCTGGTTTGAATCGATTGCTTATTTTGCTTTGATCTGATAAATGCCGTTTTCTTTGTTATAGGTGTTTGCGTCACTCTTAAGCTGAAAATGCATTACTGCACTGTGTCATGCATTGTTTGTCGCATTCTGATAGTGCGTGTTTACGGCCTGTCGCGGCTCGGCTTGCTTTTGTGCGCGGTACCGCCGCGTACAATAAAAAGAAGAGAGGAATCGTCTCATAAGCGAAACAATGACAAGACTGCTATTTGTTGTTACTTACACTGCTGCTTTCTTTCATAATGATCAACAAGAATCAAATAATAGACTGCGTATGATAGAACATGTTCTGATCGAGAGTTAGGCGAAAATTTTTCTCCGTTTGAAAATCTTTGCGGCTGCTTCTTTATTACATCAAATTCTGCACAGAAATTAGAGTCATCTTAGATTTAAAAATCTAAGTCACTTGCCGTGCTTCATTTCTGGCTGTATCACTATTAGGCATAAGAATATTACGAATATAAACATGAGACGATACGTATATTCTTCCGCGTTTGCTGTTGCCTCACTCTAGTTTCGTGGTTTATTAGGCAGACAGGATTTAAATGATATAGCAGCAAACACGAAAGAATACATGGCAAAATGTTTATATTCGTATTATTCTTATGGTGAAGAGAATACTGTATGTGATTCAAATTTCATCAGGTTCCTATTAGCAACCATCTCTTCTCACAGATAGGAAAAAATTCAGAACGTAGAGTTGGCCATATTGACAAACATCCCAAACAGTCTTGCCAGTCAGATTTTCGTAGTACACTGAAATTGTGGTACATTCGAAGATGAACAATACGGAATTTGTATTTACTTCGTTGGATAATGTATGAAAATGCAGTGGTCGAAACTCGTGACGGAGAAAAAACCTCGTCTTCCACTTTTTTTAAAAAAATTATTTACTGACGCAGAGGTTTTGGCGCCAGTATTTATCTTTGTGCCTACAAAATTGCCTGCGTAGCGCTACATATATTCGACGGCAGAAGTTAGTTGTGGCGGCACCTACCAACATTTTTCAGAACTTCCGCTTGCTTTGCACTCGATTCTAAGCCGCAGGCGGTTTTTTGGATTACGAAAACCGGAAAAAAAGTGCGGCTTAGATTCGAGTAAATACGGTACCTGCCACACAGGACACTCAGCTGCAGATTATGGATGGATGTGCGTGCGCACACACATGCACAAACAGTCTGACTGCTGGACTGCACATCAGTTGTTTGTCCACCCTCATCCACAAGCACCCAGCTGTCTGTAAGTCGTTACTCAAGCTGCAAGCGATTGGTCACAAACTGCACACAAAAGTAATATTTCCATTTATATTGTATATGACAATGAACCCTGTATCAGTGTGGGGTTAATCCCTGCTGACTAAATAAAATGTTTTTTTCCTGTAATATATATGACAAAAAATGTTTTAATGGGGAAAAGGACTAAGCAAGCTTCAGATACAGCAAAATGAACCGTCTGCAAGTTGTGAACTAAGTTCTAGACTAAAGCAATGAGTAAGAATTACCAAGAGTGGGTTTAACTTTTTGAAACAACCTGTTCAGTTGAGCTGTGGTGGTTCTCTCACAATGTATCAATATCAGTATTTGTATGATGTTTGAGTAACACATTGCCGTTTCAGCACAGCGCCACCTCATGTGGCAGTTCCTGGCGTGGTGGCCAGTTTGGTGGGAAGTATGAGCTCAGTAACGAAGCTGTAACTAGCTTTCCATGCAGCCTCTTCGCTGTGGTATTAGTTGTTGACAGGCAATCAATACTGGGGTCATGTTTGAAGTAATTGAGTAGCAAGATGGCTTGTGCTGCAATTTATCAAAAGGGTGCCAAGCTGTCAGGGCAGTGCTCACTGTCATTTTGGTCTGTCTTCCCTGTTTGTTGGGTACAGATCTGGTAGACATTTTAAACTGATTCATTGGCTGATATCTCAACTATAATTTGTTGTTTGTGTTAACCTTATTTATCCATGGTGCTTGTGGTCAATTTCATCTCAAATCATACAGGTCAAGAGTGCCTGTGTCACATCACTATTTCAAAGTTTACCGAAAAAATTATCTTGAAGTCCCACGCAGTAACTCTCCAAAATACAATATTTTGATTTTCTGGTGACTTGTTAAAACCCTGCAGATATCTCTAAATAAGAGTATTTGTGAAAATGCAACGAAAGGGAAAACTAAAATAAAAAGCCAAAAGTGATATAGATCTGTAGTTATTTTCAATAAATACTTTGTTCTCAATACTACGAGACATTAATACATATACACTTCTGAGCTTTATCTTTTTTTTTTGGAAAAGAACTATGGTCACATAATGTTAACTGTCTTGAGAAATGATAAAGTGGAAGGACTGTCAATGTATTTGTACATTAAGATGAAAGATTTTTTGGTTATTCAGAAATTATTTTCTCCAAAATCCCCATCCTAAATGTTCTAAAAATTTCATGGTACATTATTGGTAATTGTATTTAGAGAATGTACAATCAGAGTGGGCAATATTTGCTTGTACAAAATGTGAGAGATTTTTTGGGTATACCTAGCTCAACTCTCAAACTAAAAAAATCATTGACACACAATTTCAAGTAAATGTGATGCACAACTGGTATTTCTGAATCAAAACAATTACTTTACCACATAAGAGAATTGGAAAACAATTCATAATTTTCTTCAAAAGCATTTTAAAACAAAAATGAGATCTAGAATATTTATATCCATTTTTTCTTTTTATGATAGTATTCACAAATTATTGTCTTGTATCACGATTTTACTTCATGACTTTCCATGAATTAAAATTGCCTACAACTTAATCAACACTGCATCATTGAAAACAATATGCTTTTTCTTGAAGCTGTATAAACAAGCTGAATTTGCACATGGACAAGGAGGATCCAACAAGGGCAGTACTTGGGATATGGGAACTGCACACTGCTCATAAGATGGCCATTTGAAAGCATTAGCAGGACCATTAGGTGTCAAAGGTTATATCTTGCAGTTCATGACACACACTTATATGTACCACCCACCATTGTCATACACACAAGAAATGAAGTGGCCCACTACCAAGTCTTCTAAGGTATACTGTGAACTCTGCATTTCACACAGTGTAATAGGCTGCTTTTTGTGGAGAACTGTTCTTGCAATGTTTCACTCCAGGATGCAACCCGGTAGTGACTTGATTGAATCCCTACAAGAAGCTTCAAAGCAGACCACTTTTTTTAAACAATTCCCTTAATGTACTTTCATTTAGAATTAAGAGTTTCAGATTTGTTACAAATGTTGATATGATGTGTACCAATCCAGTAGCACCTATTATAGCATCAACAGCTTCATGCCGGAGATTAAATCTCGTTGCAAGATGTTTACGAAGACCACCTATCCCATCACATGCACTTTCTATGACTTGTTGCTGAAAATACCCTCTTTTTGTAATTCCTGTACTACAGTATTGACCAAGCTATAAACCGAAAGCAGTTTTTAAAATGATATGCTGTACCACCAGACACACACATCTAGGAAATGCATGGCCTCTAGATACTAAGTCAACAATTATCATGCTGACAGTGTAGCATGCATGTGCACTGTCATGAATGAGAGTGTCACTGATAATAGCAAAAGAGTGTGATGTTCCTAGGAAGTGAATACTGATATCTGTGATGTGTGCCAGTGGTAACATTGAATTTCATGTTGCAAAAGCAACATACCAGTTTTCAGCAAAGTCGAAATGAAATAATGTGTCATTCTGGGATGTGGCCAATTTTACTTCTACTGTGGCCTGTCTCTGAATCCTCCAGTGTTATGGTGAGCTATTCCTTTCATGAACCAATGCCTAACCTCTGTAACAAACTTCTCCAGCTCTACTGTCTTCACCAACTTTCCTGCCTCCCACAATACACAGGTTACATTATTGTCAGGATCCTGAAGGTGTAATGCTTCAACAGTCATCACTTCAGCACCAGGACACATTGCACACTCCTGCAACTACCATTTATCTTGTGGCTCTTGGCATACATACAAAAGCATCATGTTCATTTCTGTGAACTACTTTCACGTGACACTGCTTATGACTTAACAAAAGTTTCAAATTAGTGCAGCAAATACATGTGCATATCTCCTTCACCAGCATTTTACCCATTTTGGATGTAAGGAGCAGAAATTTGCAAGACCAATTTTTACATTTGGGTTATTTTCATTAGGAGATAAATGACTTCTCCTATTTCTTATCTTTTCACCTTTCTAACCTTTTCACCAACAGATAACATCAGCCTAGTTATGACTGTGCTTGCTGCAATATTTGTCGTCACTTAGGTAATATTCCAGAGCAACAGCAGTCTTATCATATTGCAACAGATGCCCACAGTAAGAATCTAGGCATGCTCAAAAACCTCTTGACTTTGAGCTCTTGAAATTCAATAATGTGAGGAAGTATTTCTGTATCTGCTGCTTCGAGTAACTACCTGGTATCAGTGTAAATGACTATCTTCTAAGTACACGTGGATGCTGAGATAGCAGTATTTAGGGTTCAAAACAACTCGTCACATTTCATGAACATCCTCAGTTTATGCACCAAGTTCATCTACATTATACACTCAAAGTTTTTAAGATGTTGCTTGTGTAAAACTTGTTACAATTTCTTCCACTTTCCTTTTTACATACTGTTTTCTTCTTGTGCTTTTTATGTTTCCTGGATGTTTAAGAGGGATATAGTACGGGATACAGCAGAAATGCTAAAATTCAACATATCAACAACTTCACACACGAATATAAACATCTGTACTGTATTGTTCAGTTTCACATTCGGATGATGGTGATCATTCAGGTGGGTTGTCACTAAATTTCCTCTTGTAGTGGGTATAGCAATTCCTGAGCAATGGATGTGATACTAATTTCCAACAACTATGAAGTGTTTCCCACTCTTCTTAAACACCACCTACCTGAGTGTTTTTCATATACACACACCTCACACTTTCACTACTGTATTTCTTCCCTGACATTGTAGCTAACAGAAAGCTCAAACCAAACTGAAAGCATTATGGTAGGTGTGCAAGTTCTAACTCATTTGTCATAAACAGAAGTGCTGGAAACAGTGTTGCCAACATGCAAATTTTACACTAGAAATTCAGCGATGCAAAATATGCAGAACGCTGGAAAATATTTAACACTTAACATACAAAAAAATTTCCCACTGCATCTGCACTGACTACTATCATATTAACCAAACAATATCTTGTCTAATTCTCAAAAGTTTTCAGATTGGGCTTTTGAGTAAATAATTCATAAAAACTTATAAAAATGCATTTTTTATATTTTTAGTAACAGATATCAACATAATACAGATAGCTGAAGCGGAGAAGACACTGTTTATAATTACATTAGTTGTTGTGGTCTTCAGAGAGATTGGTTTGATGCACATCTCCACACTACTCTACCCTGTGCAAGCTGCTTCAACTCCAAGTAACTATTGCACCCTACGTCCTTCTGAATCTGCTTAGTGTATTCATCTCTTGGTCTCTGGTGATTCTAGTCAACATTGTCACAAGCTTTCTATAAGTCTACAAATGCTAGAAATGTAGGTTCACTTTTCCTTTATCTTCTAAGATAGTCATACGGTTAGTATTGCCTCACGTGTTCCAACATTTCTATGGAATCCGAACTGATGTCAGCTTCTACCAGTTTTCCCATTTGTCTGTAAATAATTCTATCATGTCTCCCATTACATCTTCACCTACACCCTCTTCCATTTCCATAATTTGTCCTCAAGTACATCACCCTTGTATAGATCCTCTATATTCTCCTTCCACCTTTCTGCTTTCCTTTCTTTGCTTACAAGGGAACCTTACCCATCGCACCCCCTTCAGATTTAGTTATTAGCTGGCACAGTGGATAGGCCTTGAAAAACTGAACACAGATCAATCGAGATATCAGGAAGAAGTTGTGTGGAACTATGAAAGAAATAAGCAAAATGTACAAACCAAGTTGTCCATGCGCAGATAGGCAACATCAAAGCTGGTGTGAGCTCAGGAGCACCGTGGTCCCATGATTAGCGTGAGCAGCTGCGGAATGAGAGGTCCTTGGTTCAAATCTTCCCTCGAGTGAAAAGTTTACTTTCTTTATTTTCGCAAAGTTATGATCTGTCCGTTCGTTCATTGACATCTGTTCACTGTAAAAAGTTTAGTGTCTGTTTTGTGACCGCACTGCAAAACTGTGCAATTAGTAGATGAAAGGACGTGCCTCTCCAATGGGAACCGAAAACATTTGATCACAAGGTCATAGGTCAACCGATTCCTCCACAGGAAAACACGTCCGATATATTCTATACGACACTGGTGATGGCATGCGCATCACATGACAGGAATATGTTGTCAACCCACCTAACTTGTACACTTGGCAAATGGGTAAAAAAGATTGTTCTACCTTACCTGATTTAGTTTTTTTGTGGATGTGATAATCACTCCCAAAAACATGATGAAAACATAAGAGTTTGTGACAAACTGCAGTAAATGAATGCAACAGTTTCACAGTCACACAGTTTTCCCTGTGCTCTGTCAAAACATAGGTTTTTAACGTTTTCAAATTTTTCCGTGTGTAGACTGTCAAATCCTACATATGTCCAAGCAAATCTGAACACGTCCTGGAATTTTGGAAAGCAAAGTTGATTGTGTGTGAGTGCCTGAACTTTGATAATTGACCCCATTTTTCCTGACACACTGCAATTCACTATGACATTCGGCTTTTGCGCAAGTACCCTATTCACCTGTTGCTGAACTTGCGGTCCAAATACACCATTTTTTTCCTGCAAACATAAATAAAATGTAAGTAAAAGAAATCCTGCTTTGTTCAGAGCATACTGTATGGTATAACTATGTGAAGTGGCATGCAGCTGGTCTACAGTACATTACGTGTCGCCTTCTCCAACTAACGATAACGTGGGGGTCAATTTCATTTCATAGTTAAAACCAGACTGATCTGTGTTGATAATATATGCGTCTTCATACTGTTGGAATCTGACTTCAGTTTCTGTAACAAACGTCTTGGAACATTCTAAAAGTTCTTCCAGTTTATTCGCGTAGTTCTTGCTTACATATTTCGTAACCTTCCTGTTCGTAAATTTGTATTTTCTTTTGAACATGACAAGCCAATGAAATGAAGCCTTGAAGTCCAGGCCAATTTGTTTAGCGTAACACAATCCCCAAATCTGTAGGTCTGTATCATGCACTGCACTTAATTCATTTCTGGCTTTAATAAATTGTCAGTATACACGGTTTTCTAGTACACTGAACTTCTGTCTTCCAGTTCCACCTCGTTCCACAACTTCTTTGCAATATTTAATTGTGCTTTTTTTCCTTGATCCCTTTAAATTTCTTCAATTTGTTACTTCACTCACTATATTTGCGTCTTAATTGGTTTGGACAGTAACCAGTATTGGAGCATTTCCTTCATGTAACCCAAAGAAATACCATCAGATGGAAGTCCCAGTATTTCCTCTTCGTGTTCTTCCTATGGATCGTCAACAATCTCATCATCTGGTACATACAGCCCAGCAGCAATCAACAAGGTATCATCACCACCACCACCATACGTACTGTTTATCAACAAATGTAGGAAATAATCATACAAATGTTCGACAATCATTCGATCCCTTAAGGAACTTTCCGATTCCTTACAGTTCGGAAAATATTCATAGACCTTGTTATTGAAGTCGCGAGCTATATTTGATGGATTCATATTGCCCACGAAATACATCTCACATATTTAATGCACTCTCGTCCAAAGTAGCGAACAGTCAACTGCCAGCCAGGGAGCCTCATTAGCAGGAATACTCTCTCTTCCGTGCGCTGTAGTTGACTGACGTGTGTTTCGATGTTTGTTTAGGTGTAGCGTCCCCATACTACGGCGCAGTTACCTCACACCGGACAAATAATAATTGTCTGAAAATAAAAAATTAAACTTTTCACTTGAGGGAAGACTTGAACCAAGGACCTCTCATTCCGTAGCTGCTCACACTAACCAAGGGACTGCGGCGCTCATGAGTTTACACTATCCTTGATATTGCCTACGTTGCGCATGGACTACTCAGTTTGTATATTGTGCTTGTTTTTTTCATAGTTTCACACAACTTTTTCCTGTTTTGTCGATTGATCTGTGTTCAGTTTTTCAAGGCCTATACATTGTGCCAACTTATAACTAAATCTGAGGGGGGTGCGATGGGGAGGTTCCCTAGTTAGAAGTGGGTTTCCATCTGAGCTCTTGATATTCATACAAGTGGTTCTCTTTTCTCCAAAGGTCTCTAATTTTCCTGTAGGCAGTATCTATCTTACACCTAGTGACATAAGGCTCTACATCGTTGCATTTATCCTCTAGCCATCCCTACTTAGCCATTTTGCACTTCCTGTCAATCTCATTTTTGAGACGTTTGTATTCCTTTTTGTGTGCTTCATTTACTGCATTTTATGTTTTCTCCTTTCATCAATTAAATTCAATGTCTCTTCTGTTACCCACAGATTTCTATTAGCCCTCATCTTTTTACCTACTCGATCTTCTGCTACCATCACTATTTCATCTCTCACAGCTACCCATTCTTCTTCTACGCTATTTCTTTCCCCTGTTCCTGTATATCGTTCCGTAATACTCTCTTAAACACTCTACAACCTCTGGTTCTTTCAGTTTATCCAGATTCTGTCTCCTTAAATTCCGACCTTTTTGCAGTTTTAATCTACAGTTCATAACCAATACATTGGGGTCAGAGTCCACATCCGCACCTGGAAGGTCTTAATTTAAAACCTGGTTCCTAAATATCTTTCTTACCATTATATAATTATCTGAAACCTTCCAGTGCCTCCAAGCTTCCTCCCATGTATACAACCTTATTTCATGATTCTTAAACCAAGTGTTAGCTGTGATTAAGTTATGCTCTGTGCAAATTTCTACCAGGCAGCTTCCTCTTTCATTCCTTATGCCCAATCCATTTACACTTACTACTTTTCCTTCTCTTCCTTTTCCTACTATTGAATTCCAGTCCCCTATGACTAATTTTGCCTCCCTTCACTATCTGAATAATTTCTTTTATCTTACCGTACATTTCTTCAATCTATCACCTGCGCAGCTAGTTGGAATATAAACTTGTACTTACTGTGGTAGGTGTGGGCTTTGTGCCTATCTTGGCTACAATAATGGGTTCACTGCGCTGTTCGTAATAGCTGACCCACACTCATATTTTTTATTCATTATTAAACCTACTCCTGCATTACCCCTATTTGATTTTGTATTTATAACCCTTTATTCACCTGACCAGAAGTCTTGTTCCTCGTGCTACCAACTTCACTAATCCCCACTGTATCTAGCTTTAACCTATCCATTTCAGTGTTTAAATTTTCTAACCTAGCTGCCCAATCAAGGCATCTGACATTCCACACTCCCATCTGTAGAACACCTGTTTTCTTTCTTCTGGTAACATCCTCCTGAGTAGTCCCCACCCGGAGATCCAAATGGACTATTTGACCAAAGTGGACACCATCATCATTTAACCATACAGTAAAGTTGCACACACCTGTGAAAAATTACAGCTGTAGTTTCCCCTTGCTTTCGCAGTAGTATCTGTTTATAATTACATCAGTAGTATCTCTTAAAATGATAATATAGCATCCTGTGACTTTCAAATTTACAGAAAAATGTTGAAGTGGAAAAGTTAACTAAAAGTTCATATTTTCATCTTAAATTTGTAAGTTAAAGGAAGCCCATTAGCGTGCGGGTATCAACTAAATTTCTAAACACCAGGAGGGAGCTTTAATGTTGAACATCTGCCAGGTCTCCAGTACTTTTGGTTTATTACACATTGTTCTCTACCGTTTCAAGAGTTATTTACAAAATATACATTTAAAAAATGAAGATAAAAGGAAAATACCTTATTTCTTAATAGTTGTGATACAGAGGTCTAATGTATATTTATCTCGAGAAATTCATGACCACAAGTTGACATGACCTATATGACGGATGAAATCAAGCCAGCATAAAGTGTCATTTCAGAAAACAGCTTATTTTGATTGAATCTTGGCAGGGTTCATTAGTAGGTGTTACCGCCTCCCTTTAATCCAGATTTTTGAAGTAAACGATTGGCCATCATTTTCAATTGGAGGCACCACAGACGATTAATTGTTAATGTCTGAATAGGTGCCTCTTCTGCTGTTTTATTGCCCTATTTATAATTTGCTTTTGTTGTTCTCATTTCTTTGAAGCTAACACTAAAGGCTCATGCTGTTTAATGAATTATATAGTGCATCTGTTCTAATTAAGTGGCACAGATAAATTTTGGTATGTTCCAGGATGCATTTGCTGTCTCCGAAATGTTATGGACTAATGTGTGTATTCATGAGCTTTGAATGTCATGCGAGTATCTTTGCAGTTGCTTGAACACTTACAGAACGTCGCCCGTATGCCGTACGGGCGTGGCCGCCCTGACGTTGGCGACGGCGCCCGTATACCGTATGGGCGAGCCTTTATTTGGCTCGGTGAGCGCGTCTCCGAAGAAGTTTCATCAACTAATGTGGACGTATTTCATTCTTCTATCTCATCCTGGTAGCAGCTGTGAGCACTGCAAAGTCGAAGTTACCTGCAGTTCATTCACAGGTGTTTACGATCGTGAAAATATCGCACAGCAAGTTTACGGAGGCAGAGATCTTAGATATTCTTTATGGAGATGAAGGATCTGAAGTTGATGATTCTGACGAAGAGGATTCGTACTCTCCAGACGAACGTACAAGTGACGATTCAGGTATATATGTCTCAATTGTTCATAAAGTGAAGAGCCCGATTGCCCGAAAAACTTTTGAGTGGTGGTAAAAGCTGTTTTTCCACTTGTTTATAGTGTCAGTGGTGGTAAAAGCTGTTTTTCCACTTGTTTATAGTGTCAACTGTCAACAGTTTTATTTTATATAAAGAGAACACTAGGTAGAATGTATTCCTAGTAGACTTTATTCACAGAGTGGGGAAGAAATTGGCCGAGAAGGGCGGAAATATTTTTCAGCAACAAGCTGCTTCATCCTCACAAATTGAGAGGACATTTGCAAGGCACTTTCCAGAGAAGGTTCCACCCACTTAAATGATGCAAGAACCATATTCCTATTATTTTCCTGTTCTTTGCAGTCTAATTTCAAACATTCATTAAATATGCCAGTTCACAGCCAAGTGCCGGGTGTAAAGAGGGCAGTGTTGAAAGTGTTAATGGTTTGCTGGAAAGAAAAATTTTTCTGTAACTACCATTGTATTGCTGAAATTAGTTTTTCAAAAATATTTGTAGCTGGTTTTTTAATTCTTTTGGTTGACTTGCTAAAAGGTAGTAAGTTTTCATGGTTTCTGGTAAGAGCTCAAATTACTAAATTCCATCCTAAGAGTTAATTATTTGATGCATGGCTGTGTTTGAATTCTAATTAAAATTATTTGTGTTGCAGGGAACTGCCATTAATAATTTCTTCCATCCATTGCTGGTATGCATTACTTAGGATCAGGCCCCACATACCCATGACTCGTCTGCTTGCTTAACTGGCTGTTTTACACTATTTGGAGTGCATATGTTCGGCAGCCCATGCTGATGCATCTTGTTTCCTCCAACTGCAGCCATACTACTTACCGTATTTACTCGAATCTAAGCCACACTTTTTCTGGTTTTTGTAATCCAAGAAGCCACCTGCGGCTTAGAATAGAGTGCAAAGTAAGCGGAAGTTCTGAAAAATGTTGGTAGGTGCCGCCACAACTAACTTATGCCTTTGAATATATGTAGTGCTACACAGGCATGCTTTGCAGGCACAAAGATAAATACTGGCGCCAAAACCTCTGTGTCAGTAAATACATTTTTTTTTAAAAAAAAAAGTGGAAGACGAGCTTTTTTCCTCTGCCCCGAGTTTCGACCACTGCATTTTCATACATTATCCATTGAAGTAAATACAAATTCCGTATTGTTCATATTCGAATGTTGCAGCGTTTCAATGTACTACGAAAATCCGACTGGCAAAACTTATGTATGTTTGTCAATATGGCCAACTCTACATTCTGGATTTTTTCCTAACTCTGAGAAGAGACGGATGCTAATAGGAACTTTTATGAATTGTGAATCACATGCATTATTCTCTTCACCATAAGAATAACACGAATATAAACATTTTGCCACGTATTCTTTCGTGTTTGCTGCTATCTCATTTAAATTCTGTCTGCCTAATAAACTACGAAACTAGAGTGAGACAACAGCAAACGCGGAAGAATATACATATCATGTCATGTATTATTCTTATGCGTAATAGTGATACAGTCAGAAATGAAGCACGACAATTGAATAGATTTTCAAATCTAAGATGACTAATTTCTGTGCAGAATATAATGTACTAAAAGAGGCGTCTGCAAATATTTTCAAACGGAGGATAATTTTTGCTAAACTCTCGTTCAGAACATCATCTATCATAAGCCCCCCCCCACACCTTTTTTTGTAAGCGGCAGTAGCACGCATAAATGCAAGCCATGCCGCGAGCGGCAACAGGCCGTAAACACTCATTATCAGAATGCAACAAACAATGCATGACACAGTACAGTAATTCAGCTTCAGCTTAGAGCGAGAACAGCACGTATCAGATCAAAGAAAAGTAAGCAATCAATTCAAACCAGACGAAGCACGTGAAAAAGGAAGGGTACCCGTATGAATACGAACAGAGCGCCTGACACATAGCAATGGCTACCTGGTAAAGCTTAACTGCTAAGCTTACGTCTCGAACCAAACTACTGTAGCTGTATTGTCATTCATTCGACCTAAATTGTGTTTCATATTACAATGGACCAACTTTGTTTCGATTTGGAGGTGCAGCCTAAAACTTTCCTCTCCCCTTGAATTTCGAGTCTCAAATTTCAGCTAAGGCTTAGATTTGGGAACATTTTTTCCTTGATTTCGAGTAATTTTTCAGGTGCAGCTTAGATTCAAGTAAATACGGTAATGCTCCTGTTGAAGTTATACTTGGAATAATTCTGAATTTGTATCCTTTGGCTTGTTGTCTTCGGCTTAAGCTATTTTTGATGTGTATTGGAATCCCAACTTATACCTTAATCTGGGTTAAACTTTAAATTTTCTGTGAATTATTTAAATTTGCATCGAATTTTAAATGGATTTCTCACTGCTTCGCTTTTTAATTAATTTAAAAATAATGCTGAATTGACTGCTATGTGATTGAAATTGTAAAATAAACATGTATTCTGCCAGTAAATGAAGTGAGTAAAATTGTCACTGGTCCAGCCCTTCCCAGGTTTCCTTGGTTTAATTAAGAGGACATTATCACCACTTCAGTGGTGTGTTAGGGTCCCAGGTCTCATAACCTGGAATCATTGGAAGTGGACCATCGTTTGCAAGTAATTGACAAAAAAGTATGTCACTTGATGAAACAGCCTTAAATATGTTACACACTGTAAGTGTAGTGTAATGGTTCAGATGGATTCCTGCGTGTGGACAATTGTGTTCCAATTTCATCAGGTACTCTAAAATTTCTTATTTGTAAACATTTATCCAAAATATTTTGGTTCAATTAATCTTTTCAAATATGATTTATTAACTTATAATTATTTGCTGCATCACTTTAATCATTGTATTATGTTTTTATTTGCTCTCATTTCTGTAATTTTTTTTCATTTGGAAAATGTGCATGACATTTTTAATTATTTTCATTTACCTATTAAATTTTAAGTTTTAAAATGTTGATCTGTTGGTTAAAAAAGGAAGATAGTGGAGGTGCAACGGTTGAAACATGTATTTACTACAAGATGGACATTTTCTGGGTGATAACAGACACACAAACAAAAAATTCAACTAACTCCGAGTACTACTCACGCACCAGGGGTTCCACACAAAGTTAACTATGTCCACAGATAGATCATCCATCACAAGAATTGATAATTTCGACGTTTCTTACCTGTTATCGATACTGGCAAGATATGAAAATGAGAAATGTAAATGGCCATATCTTTTTGACTGCACTGACTTAAAAGCTTACATTTATTACATCACCACAGGACACTAGTCCTTAGCTGACAAATTTCAATTTGTTACGTCAACTTCCTAAGAAAGACGTTTTCAGAGGTGAATGGACAGTCAGATAAAATGTGCCAAAAAATATTTTTCGTATCATATGAATAAAACAATTTTGGGAATTTTCCTTTGGTTGTACTATGGAATCTTGCTTATTGCCGAATTTAACTTTGATTCCATTGGCTTTGAAGCTTCAATTTTTTACAGCACCAAAGGACTGTATACTTTAGTTTGCCTAACCTTTCTTGAGAAAGTGTTTTTTAACATTGACAGTGGGACAAGGGCAACAAAGGGATTCTATAAGGGTTCCATTTTACGAACTGAGGTGCAGAGCCCTACAAAGCAGATAAAGACAAACAAGAGAAGGAACTGTAAATAAAATCCCAGCAACAGGAATGACAATATAAAATGATAACACTGCAGAAATTTAACTGAGGCTGATACATGAAAACAAAATCACATGGACTAGGATTCCAAATGATAACCGTGGTAGGAAGAAAAACATTAAAATGGAAATGATAAAGTTAATAGACTAATTTAAATGTGACAAAGGATTAAAAATAAAAATAAAACAATTAACTGAATAACAAATTGTGATTTTAACAAAGTTTCAAAAATATTTTTCAAAGCACCTGAAGAGATTTGAATCCATGACTTTTTGTATGTTACGACTATCTTTACCATTATACTACACCACTACTCTGCATAACTCATACCTAAGTCTCCAGCAAATCACACGAAATCCCTCTTTGATTATTCACAAATCAGGCACTCACGTTAATAGCTTCAGAGTGTGATACCGTGACTCCTACCCAACATCACTGTAAAGGTGGTTTTGAAGAAGTTGATCACACCCCTGGAGACATCTACTTGTCTGTTTCACTTGCACCACTAACTCCCATCTGATCTGGAGTTTGGAAGAGCAATAACAACTTATGGTGCTTGTTGATAGTGTGTTCTTTGATATTACTACTTGAATATGTGGAGAGGCCTTAATTTACTAATATTTTTATGGGGATACACTCACAATGACAGTATTGATATTCTAGCCTTCTACTAACTTCCAGGAGTGTGTCAACCAGAACTAAACAGGGAGGTGACATGTAGACAACATCCAAGATGGTGTACCCAGGCAACAAGACTGCTAAGGCAGGACGGCAAAAAGTCTACACGACCGGCAGCTATACTAGATCAGTCTCTCATGGCTGTTCAAGACAACAGCACAAGTCAATGTTTGCTGTTGTTACCATTCAATAAATAAATCACTACATTATGCACCAGCCTTCAGCAGTACTCCAATCTTTGACATTACACTCAGTATTGTTAAAATAAAGGAAATTAAAATCTTTCTTCCATATGGCTACAGGGATTTTATGCCTTCCTATATGACAATGTAGTAGGATAATAGATCATTAACACTGTTGTTTCAGATAGACAAATTGTGAAGTGATGGTTGATGGGCCGAGTGCAATCTTCACATTTTTTGTGAAACATTAAGGTAAGGCTCTTTGTTAATGAATGATGCAGGTCATTACACTTCCAGTGGACTGGTGCTAGAGTTCCAGCTCAAACAATTTCTGAATCCAATGACATTTTAACCTAGATTCCACAATGTCTTGAATGGACAGCCCCGGTTCCATTTCTACAGCTGAAAGCTGCACAAGTAATTTTTTTATCTATGACACTACACACACACACACACACACACACACACACACACACACACACACACACACACAACTGCCCAGACTGTAATGCGGTAGTTCAAACAACTGGAATTTCATCTGCTTTCAATGCATTAACTGTCAATACTGCAGCATCACTGGAAACTGCGAACTCTTGTACTTCAAGATTACAAGCCACAACATGTCCTGGAAGCTCTGCATACTCTGACTTCAATTGGACACTCGCCTGTCCCAGCAACTGTGCGGCATTTGACAAAGTTTCTTTCCTGATCTAAATAAATTTGTTCAATTTCTTTTGTGCAATGCAGAAGCAATATGAAATATCACAGAACTTAAATCATGAGGCATCAACTTTTCATTATCTGAAGGCCTCCAAAAACTAGTGTGGGCTGCCAATCTTGGCTAGTACCTACTGCAGCCTACATCCTTCTGAATCTGCTTAGTGTATTCATCTCTTGGTCGCCCTCTATGATTTTTACCCTCCAATACTACATTGGTGGTCCCTCGATGTCTCGCAACATGTCCTACCAACCGATCCCTTCTTCTAGTCAAGCTGTGCCACAAGCTCCTCTTCTCCCCAATTCTATTCAATACCTCCTCATAAGTTATGTGATCTACCCATCTCATCTTCAGCATTCTTCTGTAGCACTACATTTCGAAAGTTCTCTCTTCTTGTCCAAACTAGTTATCGTCCATGTTTCACTTCCATACATGGCTGCACTCCACACAAATGCTTCCAGAAACAACTTTGACAAATCAATACCTGATAAATTTATCTTCTTCAGAAACGCTTTCCTTGCCATTGCCAGTCTACATTTTATATCCTCTCTACTTCAATCATCATCAGTTATTTTGCTCCCCAAATAGCAAAACTTATTTACTACTACAGGTGTCTCATTTCCTAATCTAATTCCCTCAGTATCACCCGACTTAATTCGACTACATGCCATTATCCTCGTTTTGCTTTTGTTGATGTTCATCTTATACCCTCCTTTCAAGACCCTATACAAAAAGAAAAAAAAAAATCATTTTTGCTTTACTTGTAGCTTTATATGTAAAGTGTTAAATATCCACAACATTCCTCCCATTTCATAAACAGTGAGATATCAAAATGAGATTTTGGCAAATGATAGCACACATATGCTATTTTGCCACAGTTATTATGCAAAATCATCTACCGTGTTATTCCACTAACTACAGACTTTATTGATGAAAGAATAATTTTTCAGGCTGACAGCTAGTGAAACCAAAAATGCTATGGGTTTTGGAACATAAGTGAAAACATTACATATTTTGCACCAAGGATGCACTTTTTCATAAGATGCTGACCTTAATTTAGTGAGGAACAGATGGAAACTTAGTAAATCACTGTTCAGAATTCTTTCACAGCTGCACCTGCACAGCATGTTAGTGAGGAGAGACTAAATTCCACCGATTTTTGGTAAAATTAGCAAATTTTAACACGGCAACAAGGAAAATGTGTAAAGTGAATATTTCACAACAAAATATTCGTGTTAATATGGATGTCAATTCCCAGCACTCAACGGTCATTGCCAATATCAGCACACTATGCCAGCACTGCCATAAGTAAAATTCAACCCATTAAGCTCCCCACTGACCTTTCTAAAACAATCATCTACCTTACTGACTTCAACCCCATAAACAACAACTGTACAAATGCCAAGAGAAATACATGGGTCGACATTTACTGTTCGCATCTGATACCAAAACTGGAAAACAAATTCTAAATTTTCAGCTTAATGTAATTCCAACAAGTTTGCATTATCAACTTTCCAAGGTGAAACAACATATCTTCAAATGGCTCTGAGCACTATGGGACTCAACTGCTGAGGTCATTAGTCCCCTAGAACTCAGAACTAGTTAAACCTAACGAACCTAAGGACATCACACACGTCCATGCCCAAGGCAGGATTCGAACCTGCGACCGTAGCGGTCTCGCGGTTTCAGACTGCAGCGCCAGAACCGCGCGGCCGCTTCGGCCGGCAACAACGTATCTTCTGCTGACTATTTAAACCTTGTAAAGACATTTCTGACATTAAATGAATGTATGGCCTGATGTATTCAACAATAAAAGTAAATGCTTGAAGTAAAACTAATTCTACAGCAACGTAAATGTATGACAACATTGTTATGTACTAGTATTCACCAATCTCAGACTCAGAAGCAGTTCCAGCCTTTAACAATGATTCTATTTAATGTTCACCCACGTCACATGCAACTAAGTTACGACTACAAGCACAAAAAGCCCTACACTCGCGTCCACTTGATCTAAAAAAAAAAGGTTCACATACGTAATCATCGGTCCCCTAGAACTTAGAACCACTTAAACCTAACTAACCTAAGGACATCTCACATTCATGCCAGAGGCAGGATTCGAACCTGCGACCGGAGCGGTCACGCGGTTCCAGACTGAAGCGCCTAAACCGCACGGCCACACCGGCCGGCACTATCTCAGAAACTAACATACACTTAAGGAAGGTAAACTATCTTTTACGATACTCACTGAAAAATTGTAAAATTTCGTCGACCGTAGTCGACCATGGCAAGCCACGCAGTTTAACAACATAAGCCTCGTCGTCATGATCACCAGAGCCAGACATCTTTCTTTCCGGCTGAAAATAAATTTTGCACACTGAGAAAATCATTCATCCAACACTAAAATGCTCTTGCTACAATTAACACAATCTCACATCCTACGCTAACGTATCCCCACGAACATCTGAAGCAATGCGAAGATATCTAAGGCATAAACCAATGTACAACACAATTCCTCATTGGCCAATACAAATATTCATAAGAGAAAAACATTTGTGTAAATCCTAACACGTTGACAAAGCTTAGAAAGCAGAACACTGATATAACACTTTTCGGGAACCTTTAGTTGGACAAAATATTTCATATCTCAACAAAAAGGGAAAAATTATGCACTAGATCCTATGCCTTTAACATGCGGCATTTTGCTTCTTCATGCATTTCAATATTTTACGAAACTTTGCTGGAAATCCTCCAGACTGCTCAGATTCTTGGATTTTAAGCTACACGAAATCTTAATACTTTACTCATGAAGAATATATTGGGTTCCTTAATACGAATACGAAAACCGTTATGGCTGTTTCACCCGTACCCGTAGCCGACCACTTACACATTACAAGATATGTTTTTCTTACTCGATCAATTTTGTTATATAATAAACGAATTCTTCCAACATTCATCATTCACAAATAATTACAATAATTCCATACCTTTACTTCAGATTTCATATCCCCATCAGTACTACGAGTTTCCTCCATGAGTAAAATACCTACGTTCGATTAAGATGGCGACTCTACAGGACCGGGAAGATCGAAGATTTCCACAAGAATGGCGTCAACCTAAACAAAGATACTACATTCCAATTCATACACAAAGATATTACTTGATGCAGCCTTCCAATAAATAAAGCTCTAAAACAATTCATTAAAATATGAAAGCAATTTCAATAATTATTAATTTTCATTAAAAATAAAACATTTTTATAGTTTTCAAAATCAATTAATCAACTACTGGCAATGCACATGATATGGTTTCGGCAGGTGTATACAAGTACACACCAGTTCACACGAGACATCAACGGATGTTCATCTCGCATCAATTCGTTTAAACCAGTACCGATCGGTGAAAGTGAGGTTATAAGATACTGTCTGTAATACAGAACGACCTCCATGTCAACTAGCACGGATAACGAAACTCGCAATTTTCTCACATGACAAACTGCAAGCTCTACGTAACGGCAGTCAGATAGTGCAGTATTTCTGGATTTCCAAAAACCATTTGACTATTAGGTCCACCACATCTATAATTGTTATCAAAAGTACGATCATATTGCGTATAAAGCGAAATTTGGGATTGGATTTAGGACTTTTTGGGAGGGAAAATGTAGCAAGTTATATTGCATAGAGTGTCATCGACATATAGAAGTAATTTCGGTTGTGCTCCATGGAGTTGCGTTGACACCAGTACTGTTCGTGTTATATATAAATAAACTTGTGAACAATATTAATAGTAATCTCAGACTTTTTGCAGATGATGCAGTTATCTATAATGAACCACTGTCTGAAAGTAACTGCATAAATATTCTGTTAGCTCTTCATAAAATTTCGGAGTGATACAAAAGACTGGCAACTTGCTTTAAATGTTGAGAAATGTAAAATTGTGCGTTTCACAAAACCAAAAAACTTATGAACATGATATCAATGAGTCAAATTGGGAATCACTCGACTAGTACAAAGACCTGGATTTAATAATTTGTAGGGACGTGAAATACAACGATCACATAGGGACAGTCGTGGATAAAGCAGGTGGCATACTACATTTCGTTTGTAGAATACTGGAGAAATGCAATCAATCTACATAGGAAATTTTTTACAGGTCACTTGTGTGACCCATCTGGGAAAATTTTTCAAATGTGTGCAACCTGTACCAAATAGGTCTACCAGAAGACATTAAATATATACAGAGAAGGGCAGCACAAAGGATCACAGGCTTGTTTGACCAGTGGGAGTGTGCCACAGAGATGCTGAGACACTGAAATGGCGGAATCTTGAATATACAAGTAAACTATCCCACAGCATAGTTACAAAGTTTCAGAAACTGGGTTTAAATGATGACTCTTTGAATATAATGCAGCCATATATCACTGCCATAGGGATAATGAGAACAAGATTGCAGTAATTACAACGTGCACAAAGGTATTTTAACATTAATTCTCCCCACACTCCATATATCAATGGAAAGTAAAAATACCCTAATAACTAGCACAATGTGACATACCCTCTGCCATGCACTTCACAGTAGTTTGCAGTGTACATCTGTAGATGTAGATGTGGCTGTAGATAGAAAAAGACGGAATGTAGTATCGAAATTGAAAAACTAACAATGATAAAGTTTAGTAATGGTCAAAGAAAACTTGATGACACATGTTCTTGATCAGTTTTGTGTGGCAAAGGCCAGAGGAGTGAAACTACATATCAAAACATAGCCATTTCTTTTCTAGCAAAATATATACATACAAACACAACAAATAAATTTTATAAGGGAATACACAGAGCCTGTTTAGTGTACCTATTATGTTTTTTTCCTTACTTAACTGGTATAACTATGGCGACCTCACACAGTTATGTAGAGTTGTATCCCATGTGCCATGTATGTGTGTGTGTGTTTACAAACACTGTGCCGCCAAAAAATTTTGCAGCAGACACCAGAGGCGCTGTGTTATACAGGTGTTTTCATTTTCGTATTTTTTGGTTATGCTTTTTGTATTTTGTGTCTTCCAGGCATAAAGAGAGTTTGTGGACAGTTACAACATAACTCTGATGTTTGTTCCCTGCATGTTAAGTGGTTTAGTATTGAAAGCCGAGAACGATCAAACAAGCTGTGTATTTTTCACCATCTTCTATGGCTGTGATAGATAAAGCTTACATTAATTGTCTGAGGGAGTTTTTGTGTAGTTTGGTTCCATTGTATTAAGTACGCACAGGTTGTAATAGTCGAACAACAGCCCACAAAGCTTGTGGCAACAAAGTGGTGACCCCTATGTGATTTACTCGCATAGTATCATTGGATTGACGAGCGCTTACGAAAGAGATTTGCAAAATGACTCATGCAAATCCCACTATGTCACGATTGGCTGTAAGACTACCATCTTTTTGGCTATATAATGCAGCTTTGTGGTTTGTTCAGGTGTAGGTCAGTTTTTTTTCTATTCAGGAATTTCGGCAAACATTATCAAATTTGCGGTGTTAGTAAGCGGATTAGACCACCGGTATGCCACGGAATGCAAAATATAAGTACCTCGCCACTAGTGGCTAACTCCTGCTACTGGCTTAAAGCAGAATTGATGTGGTGAGTTTCAGCATCACAGGAGGTGGGAATCCGTTGGGTTCTTATTCAGGAAGATACTGGAGACAGAAAGCCTTAACAGTACAGCATCTAAGAAGCAAGGCAGATACGGGAAATGTTCTGGGCAACTTGCTGCATATGATATGGAGAAGTCATTTGCCACTGCCCATCAAAGCAACCATAGTGTGACTGTCTGACACAGCCTTGGGCGTTGTAGCGGAGTTGACAGTTATTATCCAGGATGCAATGAGGCTGGCTCCTGTTAACACAATCACAGTGTAGTCTCTTAGCACGACGCCAACTGTTTCGCGAGCAGATTACGGCACCTTGGCGACGAAGGTAGAGCTACTGATACAGCTGATCGGCGAAATGTTATCTCAACACAATCCAAGCAACGAGAGACGCCGTAATCGACACCGCCGACGTTAGTGCAGCAGACCATCGGTGACCTCTTCGAAACCTGAGCCTGAGTAACAAGCTATCTGCTGGTATCATCAGAAATTCGGGTGGGGGGGGGGGGGGATGCACGCAGATGCACAACTCCCTGCACTTACCCAATGGCACCTGTGTTCGGAAGTAAGCGCCTCCTCCAATTAAATAGCTAACAGATCCTATTTGTCTATTTACCCACATACTATGTTGCATAGGAAGCGAATATAATATTATACTGTCTGACGATTGCAAACAACTCAGTTACAACAATGTATGATACTATTTACTTGGACCTGCTTTTATGAAAAGCCTTCACATGGGATTATACCATTGCAGACATTGCCAGACCTATCATGGGAGCAGACTACCTCACCCATTACAATCTACTGCTAGACATGAAGAATTTGTGTCTAGTTGACAACACCATGGGCTAACAGAGTCCGGATTTCAGTGGACGGCAGCCATTCATAAAACCAAAGTAATTCGTTTGGCAGACGGAGAGTACACTGAGCTGCTGTATGAATTTCTGGCTCTGGCATAATTCTTGGGGTCGGGCTAGGAAGGTAAGGCAAGACACTGTCCATTATAAATGCGAAAGCAGAGATCGACAGTATGTTTCGCGAAGATGTAATGCTGCCTTCCAGCATTCCCTGGGCTCATCGATACATTTGGTCCCAAAAAAGTCTGGTGATTGGGGACATTGTGGAGACTACAGAACTCTGAACGCCAGAACAATATCTGACATGTATCCAGTGTCACTGTTACATGATTATAACTGTGCTGTAATGTGGTAGGGTGCTGGTGTTGAGTGGAAGGACACTGGACCACATATTTATCAACATATTTATTAAAAATGTAAACCAGTTTACTAAAACACAGAAGATGATGCAAAACAATCTGAGTGGCGACCCCGGACTTAATTAAATTAATTTCCAACAACACAACTGTAGGTAGATATTAGATAACTTTCAAAAATGACTGAATGTAATTTAAAAAAAATATTTTTTTAAAACAACATTAAGTTAAAAAAATTGATTGATGCATAGAAAAGAGGTCTAATCAGATCAAAAACCTAGAAAATTAACCTGTATTTACAACATTACATTTTTCAAAACATATTGAAAATAGCTAACAGGTCGTTAATATCAGCCATTCACTATCACATAACCGTTTGCAGATAATTATAAGGAAAACGACTGGTTCCAAGCAAGGGGAATAACCTGACAACATTAAAGTTAAAGTACGATGCAAATGGGAGCTGCAGAGCCAAACAATTTCGCTTTCTTCATTAAGTGTAGATGGCGATAGCCACTGGAAAGATACACTTCCAGTAAAGTCATTTATCGTACCCAGGCCTCCTTAGCTGGACCTACAATATAAACAACAGGTACATCAAGCTATCCTGTAACGCTCGAACCACTAATTAACAACTTTTATTTACAACACAAATAGACACTGTTAATGCACTTGAAAAGGGTGAAAGTTGCACATGAAGCACCGGATTCCAAAATAAACAACAAATTTAAATATAGGTGCTCCCAAACTTAGCCAAACAGCTTGAGCACCACTAGTTTAGTCACACACATTTACACAAACGTAGCTTGAGTGGGATCATTTAAAGTATTTGTTAACAAAAACGTTTGCATGTCATGATGGATAACCAGGATAACGAGTTACAATAGCTACTGCACGACACAACATAGTTATGCACATGGTAATCCGACACCCACCATCATTTCTTTTAGATCTTAGCTTCAGTTGAGGACTGCTCTACCAAGGGCTGCCATCAACTAGGTGCTATGACGAGTTTGCTAAGAATCAGGAACCAACGGATGCTAGTGACAGGTGCCACTGCACCCAGGTCTTGCAAATTCAAATGCCAAGAAAAGGTTAGGTTCTGTACATCATGAAAAGATAGCTTCTTCAATGAGAAGATTTCACAGTCCCAACCAACACTCAATCCCATCCACAGTGACCAATCGCAACTTTAGTAGCGGGCCACGGATACAGTTCGCAAGTACGTGACGGTGTTTACTGCAGCCACTGTCAGACACACCGCTCAAACGCCTATAACTTCGAGAACGACTCCAGGGTGCCATAGTTCTTAAATGCTGGTCCACAGGCCTGCCCTTTGCAGGTGACAAACCGTTCAAGAAGCTATTGTGTCCAGAAAATGGGAACTATCGATATCAAAACGTGACTGCATGGTACATATGTGTTGAGCGGTGCAGTTACTTTTAGCGTCCTGGACTGTGAAAACCGTAAACACAGATCCCTCAACGAGACATTCCCAAGACAACGACATCACTCTTTTTGGACTCTCTCAGAGAAAACTTACAGCTTTTGGATACAGAGACGCTGCTCAAACATGGCAACTCCTCATTGACTGTGCTACAGAGCCTAACTTTTTCTTTAGTTTACCTGGACGATATTTTAGATTTTTCGTCGTTAGGAGAGCAACGTCTGTAGCATTTAACGGAAGTATGCAAGCGCCTGGAAAACCACAGCGCCGTCCTAAACACCGCTAACTGCATCTTTGGTCAGCCTCAAGTGATTTCGTAGGCCATACGATAATAGCATGAGGTTAGCTATCTCTATCAGATAAGATGGAAGACGTGTTACGGATTTCACGCCCAAATATGGCAAAGGAACTGCGTCGATTCCACGGCAGTTAAATGTTTATCGCCGTCACTTGCCACATTCTGCCGAATTACAGGAGCCGTTAATTGCAGTGCTCACCGATCCAAAGAAGAAGGATAACTCGCCTATAGCCATAACTGATGCAAGAACGCTGTAGTGACACATGGCAACCACTCGTGTTATTCTTGCTCAAAATATTGCCCTCACAGAAGCTGTGGAGCACCTACGACACAGAACTTCTAGCCGTTTATGAGTCTGTCAAGAACTCCAGGCCTCACCTAGAAGCTAAGCACCTTATTACCTAAGTCGATTACAAAGCAATAACTTACACCTTTCTCCAGAACAATATGAACTGTTCACCTAGGCAACACAGTCAGCTAATGTTCATCTCACAATTCAGCACAGATATCCATCACATCTCTATCATCGACAATGTGGTGGCCAATTGTTTACCCCAGGCCAGAAGCATTAGTAGCATGATCGAGTACGCCACACTCGCCGCCACTCAACAGTCAGATCAAGAATAGTCAAGTCAAGAACTACAAGAACTTTTATCAGCAGGAACATCGGAGTTGGATCTCCAACTTATCTAAATTCCAGGGAGTGATGTCGAGCTGTATTGTGATATGACCACGTCTAAACTGCGGTCGTTCCTATTTATTGCCCTCAGAAGGGACAGCTTCAATACGTCACACGACTTGGGTCACCTGGTTCTTGACCGACGACTTACCTAGTGACGAATCGTTACGTGTGACCAGGAATACGGAAAGAATGCCCTGAATGGGTAATTGGTGTCTTAAATGCCAATGGACCAAGACACACAGCCAAATGAAAGCAGAGACAGGCAACTTTTCGATCATGATGGCCCGATTCAATCACGTCCACATCAACGTCGTTCGTTTATTGACATTGTCGGACAGCCAACGTTACTCATTTACAATGACAGATCGTTACACCCGCTAGCTAGGAGCTGCATTGGTGGAAGTGTTACATAAGAAACTCCAGATTTTGCTTTTGTGTCATATTCGGAGTCGCAATTTGGCTTTCCATTCACGTCAGGACGGACAGAAGACAATAATTTGAATCCAGCTCGGTCAGCCAACTCGCGACTTTTGGGACACAACTCACCACAAACGACGAGCTATCACCCAGCCAGTAACGGAATAAGATGGCACAGCTCACTTAAGACAACACTAATGTGCCACGACACTGAATGCACCAAGGTCCTTCCCATGATACACTCAGTCTCAGAAAGACTTTCAAACCATATCTAGTCGCTTCTTCAGAGCGACTGGTGTATGGCGAGCCCCGGGGTATGGCGAGATACTGAGGCTCCCATGAGAATTCGTAGAAGCAAACGCTCTGTCGCAACCAAGGGATGATCCACGAAAATTGTTACAATGACTGCAAGAGCACATGACCCGAATTGGCCCACGTCAACCTCACAGACATGTTACATTTAAAATTTTCGTGCATAGTAGCTAGATAAGCGGCTCACACTTCTTGTAATGCATGGAAGGTAATATAACGTCGTTGCAGAGGTATAAATGGACCCTACCATGTGGTCGCAGTGGGAGACAAGACAATTGATATTTCAACTAGCTAGGGTTAAACTGGCTTACATTTTCCATGAAGAAACAATGTCATAGCTTCCAAAACTATGTTATTACTGCCTCATCACTTATTCCATAGCTACCAGCGCAGATTACAACATCAGCGGACCTGCCACCACATACGTCAAGATCCGAGCAGCACGTCCAATTTCCAGCCCACTGTTTGGAAAACGTTCCCCTCTAGCCATGTGGGTTGATATGGTGGCATTGTGAAGTTACGTAGTTTTGTATCGCATATGTTGTGTGCGCGAATGTGTGGGTGGGAGGGTGTGTTTTTACAAATGCTACATCATCAAACATTTGGTGCCAGATGTCAGAGAAACTGTGTTTAATATGTACGTTTTTGGTTTTGTTATTCTTTGATTATACTTTGTATATTCCATGCATGTAGTGGAGTTTGTTCACAGTTACAAGAGAACTCTGGTGTCCATTCCCTGCATGTTAAGTTATTTGCAGTTGCAAGTTCGGAATGAGCAAACAAGCAGTGTATTTTTCGCTGCGTCTTTTGGTTGCAATCAGTGAAGCTAATGTTAATAGTTTGAGGGAGTTTTTGTGCAGTCAGGTTCCGTCATATTGTGTACACGCTGATTAAAATAGTCGAATGATAGCATGTACCGACATAACTAATAATGTCCTAAAACAACTTAATTTTCACCTTTATTAGAGCAAATTTTATACTTAAAAATGTCATTTAACGAAAATTCCCTCATTAACTTATGTTCCTATTTACACACTGCTTAAGTGTCAAATCTGTTCTGTTATTGTAAAGTCTAAATAATTTCTCACTTTCATATATCTGACCTCGCTTATGGACGAACATTCGAAGGAAAAGATATGCAAGTCCTCATGGAACATTTGCAGTGTGCTACGAAAACAAAGCAAAGTAATAAATTAAAAATTAAGAAGATACAAAAGAACAAAATCCACCAGTATAAAAATAATGCGAGTTGGCGAAAATAGGTTAACTTATGATGATAGCAGATGATAATATCGTCAAAACTTTCTTCCTAAGAAACCATGACGGTAACGTTGCCTGATGTGACGTTACGTTGACGATCTTTGTGAATGTCGCCATTTGAGACTCATTGTGGAATATTTTTACATGAATTCGGTAAATGCGACTTGGTCTTCAATGGACAGAATACCCAAGTCGCTCTGGAGCATTTACGATTTACCATAAAAACAAACCAAAATAATAAAATAAATATTAAGAAGGAACCAAAGCACAAAAATCTATTAGCATAACAAGAGTTAGTACGCCGAAAGTAGGTTAACTTCCAATGTCAGCACAAGACGACACTATCAAAACTCACTTCCTGAGAAACATTAACGGTGATGTGACATGATGTGACACAATGGGGTGGGAGTGCTCTGTTGATGGTCTGTGTGGATGCCGCTCTTTGAAATTCATTGTAGAATGTTTTGACATCATATGATGTGACGTGATGTGACTGCAAGAGTATACTGAGCTTAAAGCCTGTCGACACGCAACGATCTGTCTCTGTAGATAATTGCAAAAATATCTGTGCATGCATTAGATCGCTGTAAATGAGGTGTGTTCACATGACACAAGTTACAATCTACTGCTCGCCTGCCGTCTGTCGGTGTGGAAAAGAAATTTCAGTGGCAAGCGACTACATTCTCTTAAAATAACCTCAACGTTTATTGGAGGAAATTCTATTACTCTCTGTGTTCACAACCTGTGTTGCAAAATAAAAAAAATCAAAGAAAATGACAGAAACAGAAACAGAGATTACAATGGTCTATATGATGGCTGCCTAAGCAAAGGCAGTTTGGGCACATACAGTGACTTCACGACTGCTGACGCTCATATCGGGATTTAATACGGAAAAAACTTGTACGAGGAGAGCAATTACTCCACATGAGTGACGGACAGTGATGTTAAGATTCCTGGTATAAGGAGCTACAATGAGCTAGAAGGTGATATTGTAATTTCGAAACAAGCATAGAGTGAAATCAACATACATAAGTTGTTTACGTTGTCCTGAAGGATGATTTCATGAAGGCAAGTAAAGTACTGTACCTCAGTTCTGACAAATTACAGATCATATTTTTACAGTTTGATACATAGTATATTCTTAAAAGTTATATTTGAAGTCAATGACCTATATTTCAGTTTGTTTCTAAGCCGACATTTCCAGTTCCCTACCAGCAACTTTTGCACGTGAACTCTAGGCAGGGATCCATAAAATACCTGGAAATTTTTACTTCTAGTGCTGTGGTAGTGAATTCTACAGATCACGTCTAAATCATTCTTGTAATGAATCACAAATCATTTTTCTTCATGTACAGGTCCACAGCCTCAATTTATCGTCTTGCCTCTGTCAGCGCCATTACTCTAAATGATAATGGCCCAGAGTCGCAATAAATACCTTAGTATTCGCTAATTTTGACAAGCAAAATTAAGTGTAAATGTAGGAGATTTCTCTTTATTAGAGGTTTTTCCTTGGAAACAGTAAAAGTCATATTTGAGTAAACTGAGTTCAGTAAATTTTTTCGATCCCTGCTTAACGAAATCGCGAGAATCTCCTTAGCCTTGCATTTTCACAAAAGAAAAAAATAATTAACAAAAAAATTAATTTTAACAACAAATACAGTTCTATATCTGAAATTTTGTTTGTTGTTTGTGTCATTCAATGTAAAAAGACTGTGTCGGGAAAATTAACTGCGAGGAGCACCACAAGTGAGTCACTGACATAAATAATTTTCCAGTTGTGAAGCAGGAACAATAACATTAACTTCAACTTTTCATAATATATAAAAACCAATACATAAAGAATCACCACAATGGCGCCCAAACGTGGAGCACAAACCACCGATTTACATAAATATTCCAGTTATGGAGATACATTTGAGTCCAAAGCAGGCAGCTCCAACCACTTACATAAATATATCAGAACAGATGTGCAAAAAGATATATAGCTGTATTTAGTTTTTGGTTAAACCTAGAATCTCAAACTAAAACTTAGATGTACATGTATATTTTGTGTATGTAGAAATCCCAGGTGGTACATATTTCAATGTTGTAAAAATAAACTGTCGCATGTACCACTCCCATCAAAATCCTGCAAGCAACCTCTCCATGTGTGAGAAGTGGCTGCAGTAACTGATCCTTGGACTTTGAGAAAAATTCAAATAACCAGAATAATAAACCAAAAACTACAGAAGTGCTGTTGGCTGGTGAACGACAAGACATAAATGATCAGGGGGTCAGGCACTCTGCACAGTGAAAAATTTTAAATTGTCTACATATTTTAGTAAATTTACATTTGCATATTTTTGCAGTAAATTCAGATGATTCATTTACTAAAAACAGTGAATGATAGTGTTCAATTTGAGTGTCCAACATAGATAGCTTAGTGCAGTGGCATATTTCATACGAATCTGCTTGCCAGATTTAGTGTAAAGTAATTTAAGGTAAAGTCTGCACGAAGTTAAGTTCAGGGCGTAGATCACAAGATAATTTTGCAGTGTTTTTGGTAATTAACAATTCAGTATAGGTAAAACTTACACTGCAGTTGCAGAAAGTTCTGTATAGGTGTACTAGCTCAATGCATGTACAGAGTCATGTTTTGAGTAAATCTGAAAGAATTTTAGTTAATTATAGGCTTACATAACTAAAAGAAAGTGAATTGAAGTACAAATTCCTATTTTCTATGTGTTTTTTTAGTATATTGTGACACAATTTCACTTAAGGCATATGTTATATTTATTATGTTTTTATGTGTGTCTTGTGTATATTGTCATTGAATAAGCATGGGTAGGCCACATAGAGAGAAACGTACTGTGGGTGAGGCTCTATCTGAGATGGAAATGGATGATAATGTCCACAAGCTCCAAATAACTGATCCATCAGAGAATATCCATTTGCAAATTCCTCAAAAGGAACCAGAGCTGGGAACAACATTTAACGATTTTACTGAAAATACTGAACATGCTCAAGTGAGCTCATATGTTCAAGAGATTAGGCCAGAAATGAAGACTGATGTCACAGTATCAGCTGATGATGCATCAGTTGCAGCAGGTCCTAGTTCTGATTTTCTTGTGATGTTGCTAGTACAATTCGAGATCTGGGACAGACAACGCGATGAAAAAGACAGACAAGAATGCATACAATGCGAACAAGTACTTTTATGTCAGGTAAGAGATGTGTTACAATCAGAACATAACGAATGTGAGGAAAGCGAAAAGGTACAAGCAAAAGATCTTGAAGGAAAAGAGAACGCTGAAGCCCTGGCTAGGGAGAAAAGAGAGAAAGAGCGTGATGCCCTTCTTGTTCAGAAATTAAACGATGTTTCAGAAGAGAGAGATAAGGCTACCATTTCATATCTATCACAAGAGATGAATGAACAAAACTAAGATGTTCCAGAAAAAATCAATGAACTTGACGATAGAGAAAAACTCATGGATGTTCCAGACATGGACTTAGAACAGAAGATGCACGTCAAAACGAATATGGCAATGAGGGGAGCAATCAAAACAACAATAAATCATGTCAGTTGAATAGTACAAGCCCCAGAAAGAACCGGTTTGCGAAGAATAATGACTGTTCAAAGGGTGAAGTGTACAATAAGAGGCAGGCAGGGCATAACCAGCAACCAAGTAACAGTAATTGGCATCCTAATCATGGAGAAGGTTCAAATGGCTCTAAGCACTATGGGACTTAACATCTGAGGTCATCAGTCCCCTAGATTTAGCAAGCCCAAGGCAGGATTCGCATCTGCGACCGTAGCAGCTGCATGGTTCCAGATTGAAGCGCCTAGAACCGCTCGACCACAAGGCCGGCCATGCAGAAGGAAACCAATATTCACGATCTACTTACTCACCGAGTAAAAACGGCAATGAGCAATACAATGGTAGAAGGAGAGGTGAAGGCAGAACTCAAGAACATCCTGCATGTGAAGTCAAGAACATCCTGCAGAAGCCTGTTTAGGGAACTAGGGATACTAACTACTGCTTCCCAATATATTTATTCCTTAATGAAATTTGTCATTAAAAATATATCACTTTTTCAAACCAACAGCTCAATTCATGGAATCAATACTAGAAATAAGAATAATCTTCACAAGGATTTAAAGTCACTTAGTCTTGTACAAAAAGGTGTGCATTATTCAGGAACACACATTTTCAATAACTTGTCAGCAGCCATAAAAAGCTTAACAACCAATGAAATTCAGTTTAAGAGAAGCCTAAATGATTTATTGGTGGCCAACTCCTTCTACTCCATTGATGCATTTCTTAGTAAAACCAACTGATTTGTATATAAGTACAACATAACTTCTGCACAATTTCAGTGCAGTAATGTGTTCATTGAAAATTTGTGTGTGTGTGTGTGTGTGTGTGTGTGTGTGTGTGTGTGTGTGTGTGTGTGTAAGTATAATCTAACTTCTGCACCATTTCAGTGCAGTAATGTGTTCATTGTAAATAAGTATTACAGTAGTTGTATTACATGTTTATTACCTCATAAATAAATAAAAAACTTTTTTATTTTAAATTCACTGCATTAGTATTTGTAAAATGACTCTCAGTGTTCATTAAAAAATGACGATCATTCCACTTGGGACCTGTGGAATGGTACATTAGCTTATTTGTTTTAGTTGTAAATATTTGTCATGTATTGTTGTTTTTCTGACATGTTTCACATCCTGGAGGACCTCCTCACTACGGATCAATTGGAATGAAAGTAAATCTAATCTAATCTAAAAAGGAGGGGTTACCACAACTTCTCACAAGAAAACATGTGCACGGCCAATGACCACCGGTTTTTTATTTAGTTATTTATTTATTGTTCCATGGGACCAAATTAAGGAGAAGTCATGGAACGAGACAATACATGAAATTATTACTCGATATTAGAAACAGATAAAATGAAATATAAAAAAACATATTCAGGTGACAAGTCGTAAATTTAAATAAAGAAAATCAACAATGTAACACTGGAATCTGCTTAATTTTTTAGCTCTTCCAGGAGCTCCTCGACAGAATAGAAGGAGTGAGCCATGAGGAAACTCTTCAGTTTAGACTTAAAAGAGTTTGGGCTACTGCTAAGATTTTTGAGTTCTTGTGGTAGCTTATTGAAAATGGATGCAGCAGAATACTGAACTCCTTTCTGCACAAGAGTCAAGGAAGTGCATTCCACATACAGATTGGATTTCTGCCTAGTATTAACTGAGTGAAAGCTGCTAACTCTTGGGAATAGGCTAATATTGCTAACAACAAACGACATTAAAGAAAATATATACTGTGAGGGAAATGTCAGAATTCCCAGACTATTGAATAGGGGTCAACAAGACGTTCGCGAACTTACACAACATATAGCTCGAACAGCTCGTTTTTGAGCCAAAAATACCCTTTTTGAATCAGAAGATTTACCCCAAAAAATAATAACATACGACATAAGCGTATGAAAATATGCGAAGTAGACTACTTTTCGTGTTGAAATGTCACTTATTTCAGATACTGTTCTAATGGTAAATAAAGCAGCATTTAGTTTCTGAACAAGATCCTGGACATGGGCTTTCCACAACAGCTTACTATCTATCCGAACGCCTAGGAACTTGAACTGTTCTGTCTCGTTTATAATATGCCCATTCTGTCTGATCAAAATATCGGGTCTTGTTGAATTGTGTGTTAGAAACTGCAAAAACTGAGTCTTACTGTGATTTAGCATTTTCCACAAGCCACGAACTTATTTCATGAACTACATTACTTGTTACTGTTTCAATATTACACACAAGATCCTTCACTATCAAGCTGGTGTCATCAGCAAACAGAAATATTTTTGAATCACCTGTAATACTAGAAGGCATATCATTTATATAAATAAGAAACAGCAGTGGCCCCAGCACCGACCCTTGGGGAATGCCCCACTTAACAGTGTCCCATTGGGACTGAACATCACTACCACTCTCAATATTGCGGAGAATTACCTTCTGCTCTCTGTTCTTAAAGTAAGAGGCGAACCAATTGTAAGCTACTCCCCTTACTCCATAATGGTCCAACTTCTGCAGTAATATTTTGTGGCCAACACAGTCAAAAGCCTTCGTTAAATCAAAGAAAACACCTAGCGTTCGCAACCTTTTATTTAATCCATCCAAAACCTCACAGAGAAAAGAGAATATAGCATTTTCAGTTGGTAAACCATTTCTAAAACCAAACTGAACATTTGACAGCAAATTATGTGAATTTAAATGCTCCAGTAACCTTGTATCTACAACCTTCTAGATAACTTTAGCAAACACCGATAGCATAGAAATAGGTCTATAACATTATCTCTGTCTCCCTTTTTATAAAGTGGCTTCACTACCGAGTACTTTAATCGGTCAGGAAACCGACCACTCCTAAAGGAAAAGTTACAGATATGGCTAAGTACTGGGCTAACATACATAGAACAATACTTCAGTACTCTGCTAGATACCCCGTCATATACATGAGAGTTCTTGGTCTTTAGTGATTTAATTATTAACTCAATCTCCCTCTTGTCAGTATCATGGAGGAGCATTTCAGGTAACAGTCTCGGAACACTTTTTTCTAAGAGCGCTATATGATTCCCTGTTGGGACTAGGTTTCTATTTAGTTCACCTGCTATATTCAGAAAGTGATTATTAAATACTGTACATATATGCGACTTATCAGTAACACGGACATTCCTACTACGCACTGATTCTATATCCTCGACCTGTCTCTGCAGACCAGCAACTTCCTTTACGACTGATGATATGGTTTTAATTTTATCCTGAGACTTAGCTATTCTATCTGCATACCACATACTTTTTGCCTTCCTAATAACATTTTTAAGCACCTTACAATACTGTTTGTAATGGGCTGCTGCATTTAGATTCTGACTGTTTCTAACGTTTTGATATAATTGCCACTTTGTTCTACAAGATATTCTTATCCCTCTAGTCAGCCACACAGGCTGCCTGTTTGTGCTAGTACCCTGTTTTGAACGTTCTAACGGAAAGCAAATTTCAAAGAGCACGAGAAAAGTCTTGAGAAAAGCATTATATTTATCGTCTACTGTATCAGCGCTATAAACATCTTGCCACTCTTATTCCTTGATAAGGTTTACAAAGGTCTCTACAGCAACTGGATCAGCTTTCCTCAACAGCTGATGACTATATTTAACACGTGTTGCAGCACAAAAATCTTTTAGAGTTAAAATTTGTCCATCATGATCTGAAAGGCCATTCACCCAGGTCCAGCAAACCGGCAGCATAAATTCAAATGTAAAATAATAATGTACCGATCCATCACATAAACGCTATACCTATGCCACCGCCACCATCACATCTACCTAGCCCTAATGCCCAAGTGTATGTACCACAGAGTCAGTCTTGAGCTCAAAACAAGAGCGTGAGAATTGTAGATGTCACATATGAGACCCTGCAGCGGGAGACAGGCCGTCAAACATCGGCCAACCAGTGTAGGCCCCTTCCAGTCGGTCGCAGTGGGAGAATGGGGTTCATGTGGAATGTAAACGTGTGTATTCTGAGGTAAAATAATTTCCAGCATTTAAAGGACGAACTAATAGCTGAAGAGCGACAGCGAAGTACAGATGATATGGAATTAATTCAGGCTGTCTTTCAGGGTAAAATTAACGATATTTTATTGATAATGATTCTGGACACCAGTGCCAGCATATCCGTGTTAGATGAATAATTGTTCTGTTGTGTGGACAGGATCAGGAAGCTGCCGATTTTACCAGTGGAAAACTGCAGAGTGGTAGGAGCCCTATGAGGGAAGGGTGCAGTTAACAAAAAAACAGGTTGCAGGTAGAGCTAACACTGAAAAAAGAAGCATTTACAAGCTCATGCCTAGTGGTTAGAAATCTCGCCATACCCTGTATCCCAGGTTTAGATGCTCTCCATTAAATGAAGGCGAAAATTGACCTGGTACGGAGCATCTGCACCTTAATAAAACATGATTAGTTGATCGAATAGGTATTAATCAGGACGCCTGATGCATGCATGAACTATTGTTGGCACGTGAGCATAGTGCTCCCTGACAGTCCCACATTAATGGAGGTGTAAAATCTCTCAGTAGATAGTGAAAATGATACAGAAGATGGCTTGGTGCAGGATTCACATAACATTAAGCAAAATATTCTCGAAAACGTAGACAAATCCACATATTTTAAAGGCCAGCAACAAAGTGAACTGTCACATTTGCTGAACCAATTTGTCAATGTATTTACCGAAAGATCCAGTATAATCACAGTGTATGAGTACAATATGCAAGTCCCAGTACATGATACAGTCTACCTATTCTATCCTCTGATCGAAAAAAACAGGTGGTACGAAGGGAAAAACAACCAAACACATTCCTGAAAACTAAGAACAAATCATTCAGTGAAAATTGTAAATAGATTCATATGTGATATGCAAGTATACTTTGAACAAATTTAGGTTAGTATGAATATGTATTTTTGTGATTTATATGTGATTTGTTCATTTCTGTGGGTAAATTTTCTTGTCTGGTTTAATGTGTAAGTATTTGTATTCTTGCACGAGTTGAATTGAAAGTGTGCATCATGTGTGTACATGAACTAACATATTAGCAAATGAATCGGACGTACACGTCCATAAAAGACCCACTAACCCAGAGCACAGTGTGTGCGCCTGAAAATTTGTCCCATTAAAATTTTGAGTCAAACATTGATAACCTGAATCAAAATGCACCACTAATAAAATAAACGTAAATGCCTGTGACATATGCCTAACTGTAATAAGTAAAGTGCTATATGATTCTTATAGTTTCACTGAACTGTGCATAGCAGAAAACAGTGGTGTTTATTGCAAATCAGAGAACCTACATATTGTAGTTAAAAACTGAGTGGTTCGGAAACACCTAACCGCGAGCTAAAATCACAAGTGAACGTTTTCAGTGGCACAGGTGTTAACAGAACAGTGTGAAAGCGTCATGACAATAAACCTTGTACAGACACCCAGCAGAGTGACGTACAGGGAAATTATAGTGAACACATGTGTTACGAATCACTACTGTAGAGGACAAGGGGTATTTTTAAGAAATATGGTGCGAAATTGTGATTTAGTGTGTTTCAGTGCGCAATGCGCCAGCCTCACGGCAGACAGCGGATGAAGGCTGGCCGGCGCGTTATGCAGGTGACGGTTTTGCAACGAGCGTCGGTATGTGTGTACGTGCGCGGCAGCCATCAACAGCCAGAACGATGCATTAGCAGAATTACGCTGGCGCGGGCCGCGTGTGGCGCGGTTGCATTAGCCAACTCATCGAGAACATTCTAATAAACACGGCGCCGCGTAATCGGCGGATTCAGCAGCGACCTTCACTATTTAAGGGCATCAGAGGTGGGCGTCAGCATCAGTTCGACCGATTGGGTGTTCTGTCGCTGTTACGTCGTCGTCATCAGTGGCGCTGTCCCTGAGGACCGGCCGGCGGAGGGCGTTACCCGCTGCTGCACCGGCGATTCCCGGCTTTGTCACGAGCCGCAACGTCTGCAGGAGGCCTCATGTTGCTAACCTCCTACCGCCTGCGCAGCCGCTGACCGAGCACAGCGTCGCGTTCCCCGGACAGCGCGCATCAGCACGTCTCCACCACGACACGTGTGGTGGGGCTGAGCTACCAGAAAATGTATTGGATGAACCAACAATAAAGAGGAATATTGCTAAAAACAGCCACCTTCTTCTACCCAGCCATACCCTACAACCCCGACCATATCTCCCTCTACGGTCATCCTATTACAAGTGGTGTCAGTCGGGCAATCCTTCGCATCACACACTCCTGTTACAATTGGTGACAGTAGTGGTCTTCTCCTGGATTTGGAAGAAATTGTGGCTGGTAATTGACGAGGATATGTGGCACCTGATAAGGGCAACGATGGATCAGCAACTCCTGCAACATGAGAAGTAAGTGCCAATTTTTCGTTTAGTGGTTTCCCTGAACCTGTAGCATAGTCCGTCTTTCCTTCCTGTTCTTCTTTCTGGGCTTACTGTAGTGTTGATTCGATAGCTGGTAGTGATGGAACAGTCTGTGTCAGCCAAGGTGGTTATTCAGCAGCTACTTGAGTGAGTGTCGGAATTAGAGATAGAGTTTGCTTGCTCTAAAGAAGCGAGCAAGGAACGGTTTCCTGTTAATGCAGTAATTCTTGACACTAACGCTGCGACTTTGGTGGTCACCCCTTTCTCGGGAAAATCTGGGGTGGATGTTATGATTTTTTTTTAGAACCTTAGCACGGCCGCTAAATTGGGATATTGGGGTGCCGAAACACTTTTGCATGTGGTTAAGTTGAAAGTAACTGGGGATGCCAGAGCATATGTTACGTGCCATGAAGTATTAAGAGATGCTCGGACATTTGAAGTATTCAAAAAAGGGGTGCTGGAAAGGTATTGGAGGAAAAATATGTCTAGATATTATCGGAAACAATTGAATAGAATGTATCATAGGAATGGGGAATCAATAGAACTTTTGCAGATCGAATTCGAAAAATTAATACCTATGAGCTAATGGATTCCGATAAGGTTAATGAAGTTATTCTGCAGGAAGCTGAGCAGAGGGCACTAGACGCATTTTTGCAGGGAATACAACCCGAAACCTCTCGCAAGATTAGGATGGAATTCCCTAAGACTCTCAATGAGGCAGTCGGAATCGCTGTGGCGTTAGAGGAAGTTGAAGCAGTAACAAAGATGCGGGACAGGAAAGCAGTGTTTAATGCAGAAATAAAATGTTTCAGATGTGGTCGGATGGGACACATTAGACGCGATTGCAAGGAAGTGTAGTGCAGGAAATGCAGATGTTGGGGTCATCGGGAGCATAGTTGCAAAGGGTCCTGGCACAAACATGATAGGAAACCGCAAGGTGGGTCTCACCCCCCTCAGTTAAACAGGGCAGAGGGTGGTGTGTCCACTGTGCAACATTACCGGTAAGGTTTAATGCTAGTGCAGAATCAGTGGCAGACTTTTTTCTGACCCCCTTGGTGAGGGGCAGACCGTGCAAATTTTTATTGGATCCCAGATCTCAAGTATCCATGGCGAGTAAAAATGTACTTGGTAAAGTAGAATTAAAATCACCACTCTGGGCGTTAAGTGGCGTGGGTGGGGGACAGGTGAAGTCACTCAGATCAGAGGTGTTAAGCTTCCGAATGGAAATGAGGAACTTCCAGGTGAAGGTAGAAGTTCTTCCAGTTGTTGGCAGCAGCTATGATGCCATACTCGGATTGGATTTCCTGGTTGCGCATTACGCAAAAGTTAACCTGGAACGGCATACAGTAGAAGTGGACAGAATACAATTTCGCCTAGGTTCTGCGGCCGAAAAACCATTACTGTTGCAAGGAACCGCCCAGACGTCGGGTGGGGCACCTAAACTGCGTACAAGGTCCCTTAGCGTTAACTCTTGGGATACTATACCGAAGGGTACAGGGAAAATAATCTGGGCAGATGTTGGAGCTAGTGTGCCGGTAAATTCATTGTGTGTCGTTGAACCTTTGTCTGAGAATGAGCCGCTGGATAAAATGAAGTGTTTTACGCGCCGTAGCGTGTCCTACGAGCGGGAGATAGAAGGAAAAAAGGTTGTGCCTGTCAGTATTGATTATTTTGGCCTTGAAGAGGTGCAGTTAGCACGAGGTACCATAATAGCGAATATGGAGATAATTGGGGAAGATGAACTCGATAAGGATTTTGCAGCAGATTACACAATGCCGGGAGAGTCTGTCAGCTGGGGGGTAAAGTAGCACATTTAGAAGGGCAAGACAGAGAAGTCATTGAGAACCTTTTGACGGAATATAAAGAGTTATTTAATTCTCATGGTCCACTGCCCACCACACCGTTACTTCAGCATTACATCCCCACTGGGAATGAAGTACCGGTGTATAAACGTCCATATCGCGTTCCAAAAAGTTTACAGCCTATCATGGAAGAATTTATTAATCAACAGCTTAGGGATGGGATAACAGAAACCAGTAGTAGTCGCTGGTCCACTCATGTCGTAATAGTGGGTAAAAAATCACCTGATGGGGCAAGGCATATCGTTTGTGTTGTGATTATCGTTTCCTAAATCAAAAAACTGTATCGGATGCATACCCAATGCCTAATATCACTGAAACTCTGGATAACTTTGGTCAGTGTCGGTACTTCACGGCCTTGGATCTTCGAAGCGAGTACCACCAGTTGGAGAGGTCGCCCAGGAAGACCGACTGTAGACAGCTTTTTCAACACCTACAGATCATTTTCAGTATCGGCTAATGCCTTTCAGTCCAAAAATGCTCCGGCAACCTTCCAACGATTACTAGATAGCGTGTTACGAGGGCTGAAACCTAATCAGTGTATGGTATAGTTGGACGACATGATTGTTTTCTCAAAGGACGTGCAAGAACATGTGCGCCATTTGCGCAAAGTTTTCGATCGTCTTTAAGCAGCGCGATTAACTCTTCATATGGAAAAATGTCATTTTTTTGTTGTTAGAAGTCCATCATTCAGATCATATTATTTGACAGGACGATGTCCGCACGGATCCAAAACTTGTAGAGGCGGTAATGAATTTTCCGACACCTACAAAAGTAAAAGAGTTCCAGTCTTATTTAGGCCTTGCTAATTTTTACAGGAGGTATATTCCAAAATCTGTGGAAATTGCAAGGCCCCTCACGCAGTTGTTGAAGAAGGGAGCAAAATTTTACAGGTCGGCAGAACGTGAAGAGGCTTTTCAAAAGTTAAAAAATGTGTTAACATCTAGTCTGGTTTTGGCTTTTCCAGATTTTAGTAAACAATTTATATTATCTTGTGACTCTAGCAAATTTGCTTTGGGTATTGTATTATCTCAGGAAATAGATGAGCAGGAACACCCAATAACATATGCTTCCAGACAGCTAAACCATGCAGAAAAAAATTACTCAACAACCAAGAAGGAGTTATTGGCATTAATTTTCGGAATAACCTGTTTCTGGTGTTATTTGTATGGTCGACATTTCAAGGTGATTACTGACTATGCAGCACTTATGTGGTTGTTGGGGCTTAAAGACCCAACGAATAGATTAACTAAGTGGGCTTTGCGTCTTAGTGAGTATGATTTTGAAGTGATTCATCGACTGGGTAAATCGCACGGAAACGCGGATGGTCTGAGTTGTAAAGTATGCGCCATGGAATGCACAGGAATAAATGAGGACGGGTGGGAGGAGGCACAAACCGCCGACACAGATTGTCAACGATTTACCTCGCAGCGACAGTTCGTCGTGGAAGATGGGATATTGTACATAAAATTAGGAATGGTCAATGCATAGTCATGCCAGAAAAACTGCGAAGTGAAATTTTAAGGCAAGCACATGATTCAATGTTTTCTGGTCCTTCGGGTTGAAGAGCAACAGAAAGGAGGGTAGCACAGAGTTATTGCTGGTCAATGCATAGGAAAGATGTCAATCAGTATGTAAAGAAAATGCATTCCGTGTCCTCAACAGGTGGATTGAGTCATCAGAAAATTGTGTTGCAACAACTACTGGAAGCGGATAGACCTTTTGAATTACTTGTCTTAGACCGTTTGTGCAAACACCAGCGGGTAATTGCTATATTTTAACAATAATAGATCATTTTTCGCGCTATGTGGCTATGACAGCTACTCCAGACCAGCAAGCCAAAACAGTGGATCACACCATGGTACATAAATGGAAATTGAAATTCGGAAAACCTGAAACTATAATTACAGATTAAGGGACAAACTTTAGGTTCGATCTGATGAAACAATTATGCAAGTTGTTGCATGTAAGGAAATTGAGAATGAGCGTGTTACACCCACAGGCTAATGGTCGGACCGAGAGAGTTTATTGTACAAAAGCTAAGATGTTAAGTTATTATGTAAATTCGCAACACAACAATTGGGATACCCTAATGGCATTTGAAACTGCAGCGTATAACTCAAAAGTACTGAAAGTACAGGATTGTCTCCTTATGAAGTACTGTTCGGTTGGTAGATGCCATCTCTGTTTGAATGGCTCAAGACCCCACCAGGAACCGATATTTTGGCTGTTAAGGATTTATCCACAAAGTTGAAAACAACCTGGCGGAAGGTGAAAAAAATGAACACTAAAGCGTTAGAGAGACAGGACAAAGTTCACAATAAAAAGGCGGCTTTACCCAAATATCATGTAGGACAATGGGTGATGTTGACTAGACCGTATGAGCCAAAAGGCAAAACGAAAAAAATTTTATCCCGTTATCAAGGTCCTTTCCAGGTGATCGAGATGACATCGCCGGTGAATGTAAAATTACAGCTTCCAACTCGCCCTACTATTGTGCATGTGAGCCGAATTAGGCCTTTCAAGGGGAATTTTGAGGAACTTCCTTCATTGTCTGCAGTAACTTCTAGAGGAGAGAAAGGTGAATCTAAGAAAAAGAATAAGAAAGGAGAAGACAAACAAGACAACCAAGTTAATTGTGGAAGCGATCAGACATGTTATTATGCTCTTAGGCCACACATGAAAAGGAAGAGCTAATGTGAGTTGTTTTTCTCATGTTTCTCATAAGGCGTGACGTTCTGGTAAGACCAGCAGTTCCAGCGTCATGGGTTGCACTGAAGAGGGAAGGTGAGCACTATCTCTCAGCATAGTTATTCTGTTTTGCTGTTGCAACTTAGCTGAAGCCTTGAAGGTACATCCTATATCAAGTGGGTTTTGTTCTCGTGACAAGTGATCTCTGGACATCAATGGACCTTAAGGGTGGACTGTAATATTTGGGCAGTGAAGACGAAGTCTGTAAATTAGAGGATACATTTAATGAACTTCATTCCATGGTGGCTAATCAGTCAAGGTTTAATGACACACTGGGGGAATATCAGCTACTACAATCGGCTTTTGCACGCTTACAAGCTCAGTTGCTGCAAACTGCAGGGTTAATCCCGCACGTCCGTAGGAAAAGAGGATGGTTAGATGCAGGTGGCCATATCCTAAAAATTGTTTTTGGGACCGCTGACGCGGAAGATATTAAAAGTATTAATGAAACGCTACAGCAGGTATAGGATAATGTGAATGGCAACCAGGGGATACCTGATCTTCACGCAACCCAATTAGAGAGATTGGAGAAAGATCTAGTTAATAATAGGCACCAATTGCCAGCTTTGGACGCGACCTTGATGTCCCACATTAAGGCCACAGCCGACACAACCAATCACGACTTGGGTATAATTAAGTACTGGTTGGAAAACATCGATTCACAGCTGATAATCGCTAAGATGCTCCGTTTTCTTGCTGATAGTATTACGGAAGCATGCATAGAAGCCACAGAACTACAGGAGGCTTTGTTGCACGTAATGTGTGGACACCTAACACCGGTACTGTTACCTTCGGAACAACTTCGGGAAGGATTACGGAAAGTTCAATTGCAATTACCTGCATCCCTGGAGCTACGGACGACATTAACAGACGAACGCTTATCTCTATACTACAAAATTGCCACTGTTACCCGTACACGGACGGGTACCCTGCTGAGAATTCATATCACAATACCATTAACAATTCGTACAATTAACCATACGGGAAATACTGTTAGTGGCACATAACGGACAAGCTCATACCTTCCTCACTGCACAAGACTTGCTGCATTGTCGAACAGGTCCAGTTACCATCTGCCCCGCGAAATTGTTACACACTGTTTCCAAATCTTGCGAGAATTCTCTATTCTGCTCTCAAGAACCAGTCGTGGAGAGCCCTAAGGAAATTATAGCAGGCACAGTGCAGTTCTTTAAGCAAGTGGGTCCACATTGGGTATTTTCAGTAAGGGAAAACACAATCGTTATTTGCGGTTGTTACAAGCAGGATAAGCCAGGGAGCACGCAAGGAATAGAATTGCAGGGGCGGGGACTGTTAATTAACTGCACACAGTGTTACATTTCAGGGCCAACTTTCCGTTTACCAGCCATGATTACTGGAGCTACAATCATGAACATAACACGCACATTGATCTATGTACCCGACCAACCAGTGCAATTCTTCACGAAAGAAAATCTCACTCTTTTGAATAGCACATTAGACCTGACTTTGCTCGCCTCTTTGGATCGGGTGCTAGCAGCTCAGGATGGACGTATAACTATGGAACATCTTTTTCAACGAGTGTGTGAGTACCGTAATGAGCATAAGCAATGCTTACTAGTTATTGGATCATCAACCACCGTCACCTGTATTTTTATCTTTGTCGCAGGCTTAGTGTACTATCGGCTCAAGAGGAAGGTAGCCCAAATCCCGCCCCTTCCAACCCTTAACCTAAGGGCCCAGACAAAATCACTGAACAGTTGTGAGGCACTGCAGCAGAACATTGAGTAATGTTTATGAACAAAGATTAGACTGAGGATAGAAGTTAATGAACACAGTGTAAATAGTGAATCAATCGCATTTTGTGGTGTTTGTGAAGTGAACTGTAGTTGTTTTGACTTTTTGGTTGAATTTGGGGACGAATTCTTTTCGTACGAGGGAGGAGTTGTAGAGGACTAGGGGTTATTTTTAGGAAATATGGTGCGAAATTGTGATTTAGTGTGATTCAGTGCGAGATGCGCCAGCCTCACGGCGTACGGCAAATGAAGGCTGGCCGGCGCTTTATGCAGGTGACACAGTTTTACAACGAGCGTCGGTATGTGTGTACGTGCGCAGCAGCCATCAACAGCGAGAACGATGCATTAGCAGAATTATTGTCCGCCGCTCGTGGTCTCGCGGTAGCGTTCTCGCTTCCCGAGCACGGGGTCCCGGGTTCGATTCCCGGCGGGGTCAGGGATTTTCACCTGCCTCGAGATGACTGGGTGTTTGTGTTGTCCTCATCATTTCATCATCGTCCAGGAAAGTGGCGAAATTGGACTGAGCAAAGATTGGGTAATTGTACGGGCGCTGATAACCACGCAGTTGAGCGCCCCACAAACCAAACATCATCATCATTAGCAGAATTACGCAGGCGCGAGCCGCGTATGGCGCGGTTGCATTAGCCAACTCATCGAGAACATTCTAATAAACACGGCGCCGCGTAATCGGCTGATTCAGCAGCGGTCTGCACTATTTAAGAGCATCAGAGGTGGGCATCGGCATCAGTTCGACCGATTGGGCGTTCTGTCGCTGTTACGTCGTCATCATCAGTGACGCTGTCCCTGAGGACCGGCCGGCGGAGGGCGTTGCACGCTGCTGCTTCGTCACGAGCCGCAGCGTGTGCAGGAGGCGAGCTAGGCCGGACCTCATGTGGCTAACCTCATACTGCCTGCACACCCGCTAACAGAGCACAGCTTCGCGTTCCCTGGACTGCGCGCATCAGCACATCTCTACCACGACACGAGTGGTGGGACTGAGCTACCGGAAAATGTATTGGATGAACCAACAATAGAGAAGAAGACTGCTAAAAACAGCCACCTTCTTCTACCAAGCCACGCCCTACAACCCCAACCACGTCTCCCGCTCTGGTCAGCCTATTACACTACTTACGTTAAAGTAAAAGAGTGATCTGAAAAAGTCAAAATCTCAAGTGAAGTTCTGTTACTGTCTGTTATCGACCAACATACCACAGACACTTACAAATACACCTATGACTGTGGAGCGTATGACCTATAAACGTTTCCCTTACAGCCAGTGTATTTTGTAGTACTATTGGTGAGAAGTCTGATGCACAGTGGGTTACGTGAGTGACGAGCGGGCGTGTAGCAGTTCTGGACCACTCAGCTGATCGGCGCCAGGCTACGCTCATTTTTCCGCTGCCCCTACTGACGTGATGCACCGGTTATCGAACCTGCTTTCCGTGCACCTTGTTCCCGCTTTTGCCACTGACCTGCTCTGAATACTCGCCGACCCCGTCGTAAACTGCCATCGCGACGATCGACGAATTTTCTTCAACTGACGTTAGGTGTATAATATTTTTTAAAAAAGAAAAAGCTTTGCATCAGTAATGTGAACGTTATAACAAGTATTTTCTCAATACCAAACTACAAGAACATCTTATGAAAGTAATTGAGAAAGCATGGAACATTTTGTTCATGATTGTAAAGTCAAACGAACTTGATTTGCTAAAATATCATAAATACAAAACTTTTCTCCAATATTTCTAAACTGACAAAGACTTTTGACTTATATGTGAAACTAGTATAATTTGTTACAGACTTGAACCTTAAGTGACAAAAAAAGTCATGGACATTCTTAACAAGCGAATATGAAAGACTTTCTGAAATAATTTGCACAATAAGCATCGGCTATTTTTCTTTTGTGTTGATGTAAATACTGTTTTGTCATAATTGTTGTATATAGGTATGTTTACATGTCTATCATTCGAAAAATCATTAAATATCACATGAAAGTAAACAGTTCAAAGACTACAGGTGGGGCTATTTTTGACCCGTTTTTTCCCAATCGTCTATAGGCCCCAGTGGGGGACTATAAGCCTTTTGCTATCAGGTCATAGGTTATTCCGAACTGTTCACTTTCATGTGCAGACACAGGACAAACAGTAAGTTAAACATAAGCCCTGGCAGTAATAACTGTAAACCTGAAAAAACGTAGTAAACAAACACTATAGGTGTAAGTTAAAGGTCTACTTGCTTAATAATGTGAGTAGTCTGTAACTACACTTGTTTGAGTAGCAGTGACAAAAGTGACTGAAGACTAAAAATCATGTGAAGTGATCAGGTCTAGTAGTGAGTGAGTCAAAACATTAGAAATATTTCGATAAACCCTCACTAGGGTGCCTAAGTGGTGGTACGCTACATAAAGTGACAAAAATGATATTAGATAACTTCGCAAATATACCAAAACTTTTGTCATAATGAAATATAAATATTATCTCAGAAAAATAGCAGAGACTCTGCAATCAGTTAATACTATCTGCGAATGTAATTGCAATCTCTGTTTTTTTGCATAAAGATCTAGCTCTTCCTTTTTCTTTCTTTGTAGTGTAAGAAGCCATTTTGTGATGAGGCACGAAAATGTGTAAGTTTCATGTAATATTAGGTCAAATATAATCAAATGATACTCAAAAGTGTTGTTAATGTTTATCTGTACCAACTCCTATATTCATAAAGTGGTAAAATTAATTTCGTTAGGCAAATTTTATAGGGGAACAATACTGCAAAGGTCAGTGCCATTGTTCTAAATCATAATGGCCCAGAATTGTAATAAATATCTTAGTATTCGAAACTTCCTGGCAGATTAAAACTGTGTGCCGGACCGAGACTCGAACTCGGGACCTTTGCCTTTTGTGGGCAAATGCTCTACCAACTAAGCTACCCAAGCACAACTCACGCCCCGTCCTCACAGCTTTACTTCTGCTAGTACCTCGTCTCCTACCTACTTAGTATTCGCTAATTTTGACAAGTAAATGTAAATGTAGGAGATTCTCTCGATTAGCTGTTCTTTCTTTGAAACAATAAAAGTAATCAGTATTTTCAATATTAAATCATATTTGAATAAACTGATTTCACTAAATTTTTTCGATCCTCACTTATCGAAATCGCGAGAATGTCATTAGTCTTGCATTTTCACAAAAGTAAAAAAAGTAATTAACAAAAAATCTATTTTAACAACTAATACAGTCATATATCTGGAATTTTGTTTGTTGGTGGTGTCTTCTAATATAAGAACACCGTGTCAGGCAAATTAACTGCAAGAAGTACTACAACTGAGTCACTGACATAAATAATTTTCCAGTTGTGGAACAGGCACAATGATATTAACTTAAACTTTTAATAATATATAAAAACCAATACATAAAGAACCAACATACCATGACAAAGATGTAGCAAAAACCACCTTTAGAATTGAACAAAGGTTCATACAGATCTACTGTGACAAGTACATATCATTCTTTTGACAGAATATTCTGTATAAAACCTCCGTAGATTTGATTTGTCATCTTCACTCTTTGGCATCTGTCAGAGTTTGCTAACAGCTTCTTAATATTCTTAGTGATATTGAAAAACAAAGCATTTTCCCAGGTATTTTTGTATGCATTTCTGTATTCCACAATACCCAAAGCAGTCATGTACATATTTAATTAAGATATCAATGTATTGTTTAGGCCAACATAATCTCCAAAAGCCACAGTCAATACTGTTTTACCCAAACGTGTGTACCTTGTATACTTTATAATATTCCTCTATATTTTCATGTCCCTTTTTCCTAAACAACTCTTAACAATCTTCCAGTTTTGATCCCTACAGATATCATTACAAATGTACATAATTTCTTGTTCATCACTTACCCATTTTATATAAATGTAATTTTGAACTTTTTCTCGCTCTCGCCACTACTGTCTTCAAAATCGCTCACCCCACACCCACAATGGAAGTCTTGATAGTGTATCAGCGATTAAGTTGTCTTGTATTTGATATGCTTAATGGTGTAACTAAAATGTTGGAGGAAAAGTGCCTACTAAGTTATACTACTATGATGTAACTTACACCCCTGTATATAGATCAGTACTTCATGGCCTGTGGTCAGAAAAAATGTATAGAATGTATAAAACTAGAAGTTGAAGAAATTGGGAGAAAATATTCTGAAATTGAAGAAATGAAAACACTTGATCTAGATTAATACAAAATGTATCTTAAATCTACAGTCTGTACACTATGTAAATGTCCTTATAAAAAAAAGAATAAAAAGTGTGTCATCATGATCATTTAACTGGAAAATATATTGCTCTTTTATGTAATATGTGTAATTTAAACACACAACAACCTGATTTTGTACTTATCTATTTATATAATTTATCTGGTTATGATTCATATCTTTTTGTAGAAGAATTTGGTTATGATAATAAAGAAATAGAATTAATACCAAACAATGAAAATAAATATATAACTTTTAGTACACATACAAAAATTTTAAAAATGAGATTTGTTGATACATTTAGATTTATTGCTTCTTCACTTGATTAACTTTCATCAAATTTAAAGAAAAATCAATTGAAAATATTAAAAAGTATGTTTCTCCAGAATTATTTAACTTAGTAATTAAAATAAGGTGTTTATCCATATGTTTACATGGATTCTTGGAAAAAATTTGAAGAAATACAATTAGCAACAAGAGTTAAATTTTATAGTGAATTATATGATTGTGACATAAGTGAATCTTGGTAAATATCATGATTTAGGTCTTAAAACTGGTGTATTGTTATTAAGTGATGTTTTTGAAAATTTTAGAAAAACATGTATACAAACATATAATCTAAATCCTTCTTGGTATTTCACAGTACCAGGTTCATCTTGGGATCTAATGTCAAAAATTACTAATCAAAAACTTGAATTATTATATAATTATGATATGTTTCCAATGGTTGAAAAAGGAATAAGAGGGGGATTTCAGAATGTTGTAAAAGATATGTAAAAGCAAATAATAAATATTTAAAAGATTTTAATAATAAAGAAATATCAAATTATATAATGTATCTAGATGCAAATAATTTATATGGTTATGCTATGAACCAATATTTACCATATGGCGGCTTTAAATGGGAAGAACCAAATAATTTTAATTGTACAAAAATAAGTAAAATGTCAAACAATAGTCAAGATGGATATATATTTGAAGTAGATCTAGAATATCCAAAAGAATTACATGATTTACATAAAGATTTACCACTAGCTCCTGAATCAAATGAAAGGAAATTAATAACTTCTTTAGATAAAATAAATAATTATGTAGTACATTATAGAAATCTTAAACAATATTTATATTTAGGAATGAAACTTAGAAAAATAGATAAAGTTTTAAAATTTAAACAATCTGATTGGTTAAAGAAGTATTTAGACCTAAACACACAGTTAAGAACTAAAGCTACAAACGATTTTGAAAAAGATTTCTATAAATTAATGAATAATTTTGTGTTTGGTAAAGCAATGGAAAATATAAGAAATAGACAAGATATAAAATTAGTTTCAAATGGTAAAATATGTGATAAACTTGTAGCTTAATCAAACTTTAAACATAGAACTATATTTAATGAAAATCTAGCTGCTATTAATATGGATAAAACTAAAATAATATTTAATAAACCTATTTATGTTGGATTAAGTATACTTGATTTATCTAAAGAATTAATGTATGGTTGTTCACTATTGAGTTATGAAACCTAAATATGGAGAAAATACTGAATTATGTTATCAAGATACAGATACTTACATTTATAATATTAAAACTGAAAATTTCTGTGAAGATGTGAAATCGATGATTGATTATTTTGATACAAGTGATTATCCAACGTATTATATATATGAGGGCCGTTCAGAAAGTAACCTCCGGTTGATTTAAAAAAATACACCAAGCTAAATAAAAATATTTTAATATATACATCTTACAACTACATCTTTGCACTATTTCTCTACATAGTCTCCATAGCGATTGAGGCACTTATCGTATCTCTTCACAAGCTTTGAAATTCCTTCTGCATAAAAATCACCCGCTTGTGCCTGGAGCCAGCCTGTGACCGCATCTTTGAGCTCTTCGTCGTCATCAAACCGCTGTGACCCGAGCCATTTCTTCAAATGCATGAAGAGGTGATAATCACTTGGCGCCAGGTCTGGGCTGTAAGGTGGATGGTTGATAACGTCCCACTTGAAGGACTCAAGAAGGGCCGTTGTTCTGCGAGCAGAGTGAGGACGGGCGTTATCGTGCAAAAAAACGATACCGGAAGTCAGCATACCACAGCGTTTGTTCTGTACAGCCTGTCGTAACTTTTTTATTGTTTCACAGTACACATCTTGATTAATGGTCGTACCACGTTCCATGAATTCAACCAACAACACCCCTTTGGCAACCCAAAACACCGTTGCCATCAGTTTTCTGGCAGAAAAACTTGCGAGGCTTTTCTTGGTTTGGTAGGCGAATTTGAATGTGCCCACATCTTTGATTGTTCTTTTGTCTCAGGGTTCACGTACTTAATCCAGGTTTCGTCACCGGTCACGTTTCTGTTTAACAATGGTTCTCCTTCGTCCTCATAACGTGACAGAAAGTCTAATGCAGAGGCCATTCTTTGAGTTTTGTGGTGGTCGGTAAGAATTTTGGTCACCCATCGTGCACAGAACTTACGGTAACCCAATCTTGCTGTCACTATCTCATACAAGAGAGTCTTAGAAATCTGTGGAAAACCAGTAGACAACTCCGACATTGAGAAACGTCGATTTTCACGAACTTTTGCATCAACTGTCTGAACGAGTTCGTCAGTCACCAATGATGGTCTACCACTCCTCTCTTCATCATGAACGTTTTCTCGTCCACTTTTAAATAAATGTACCCATTCACGGACAACTCCTTCACTCATAACTCTTGGTCCGTACACGGCACAAAGCTCACGATGAATAGCTGCTGCAGAATATCCTTTGGCTGTAAAAAACCTTATGACAGCATGCACTTCACATTTGGCGGGGTTTTCTATTGCAGCACACATTTCAAACTGCCACAAAAACTAAACTAGCGCAGGTACGACGTTCACTCGACCACGGCTTGATGCCGACTGACCTGTTGAGTGCGTGAACGCACAGATGGCGTCGCTACTCCCCCCACAACCCGCACTGTGACCGATCGGAGGTTACTTTCTGAACCGCCCTCGTATAATATTCCACAAGTAAAAAAAAACATTATTGGTAAAATGAAAGATTATTGTAATGGAAAAATAATGGAAGCATTTTACGGTTTAAGAGCAAAGATGTATGCTTATAAAGTTGGTGACAAAATAGAAAAGAAATCTAAAGGAATTAAAAAATGTTTTGTTAAAAGCAAAATAAGTTTTGAAGATAATAAAGATTGATTGTTTAACAATATAGAAAATTTAATTTAATTAAAAGTGAAAAACATGAAATATATACAATTCAAGGAAACAAAAAAGCACGAAGTGCTCAGGATAATAAAGCATATGTAATGGAAAATAAAATAGATACATCACCATATGGTCATTACTCATTATTGAAAGTCTAATAAATAATTATTACATATAAATCTAATAACATTTTTTCTATAAAAATGGAGACTATAGTCAAGTAGCTTAATGGTGTTAGTGTCATGAAATAGATTAGAAAAATAATCGAACTAGAGATTAATGTTTTATATAATGTTACTGACTGTGAATGTTTATATACTAGATACGGAGAAAAAAGTTGTATGGAACTTAATAATGATTTTAAAGTTATTTTACCAAATAGATATTACAAATTAATTGATCCTTGGTAACTTGAAGTAATTTAAAAAAAGACAAATGAAAATGAAATATAAAGGAATGAAGAAACTTAAAAATAGAAATAATGAATTTCATGATATAGAATTCACGGTGTGAAATTTTTAAAATGTAATTGTTCTAATTAATTTTATTTTATTTAAATGGACAACACTAAGCGACAGCTAAAGTAGTATTTAGGCTGTGCCAGGCCGCAATTAAGACAGTGTAGTGACTGTATGATTAAAAAAAGTATTGACGAATTTTATAAAGATAAATATCGAACAGGTGGACATTCTTATGTATGTAAAGAGTGCTGGAAAGAATGTAGTAAAATTAAAGTTACTTGTGAATGCGGTAGAACTGTAAATAAGTGTTGTCTCAAAAAACATTTACAAACAACTCATAATAATCTTTTGGCTGCTAAAGCAGAAAGTAAATAATTTTATATACTTATTCTTTAATATAATTTTAAAAAACACATTTTTCAAAGAAGTCAAAAAAGGACATTTTTTGGGGCTAAGAAAACACATCTTTCGGAAAAGTTAAAAATATAATAATTTTTGGGGCTAAGAAAATTATGTAAAAATGTCTCTTATAAAAATAATAGTTAATTCTTTAATTTATTTAATTACATTACATTCACCTATGCGAAATGTATATAAAATAAATGATTTTTTATTATAGCTATTATTATATTATATTATTATTAGGTAAAAGGGATAGTAGATTGTTGTTATATGTTCTGGATCATTAGATCAATCTTTTGGAAAATAAAAAGTTGTGAGTGTTAGCAAGAATTTTTTATTTTTTATAAGATTGGTCTAGTGGTCCAGAAGATACAAAAACTATCTACTGTCATGGTTTAAGAAACTTCCTGGCAGATTGAAACTGTGGGCCAGACCAAGACTCAAACCCAGGATCTTTGCCAAAGGTCCCGAGTTCGAGTTTTGGTCCGACACACAGTTTTAATCTGACAGGAAGTTTCATATCAACGCACACACTGCTGTAGAGTGAAAATTTCATACAGGTCAAGGATTGTGTGGAGGTTAACGACTGTCCTCAACTTGATCGGTGCTCAATGCATACACCACTCCAAGAACTGCTTTCTTATTTAGTATTCCTTAACTGGATAAGGTATGATAAAACAATAGCTCCGTATGTCCCCTCTCAACAACATGCCACAGGGGTGCACACGATCACGTGATGCCTCAGTACACACGAACTTCCGAACAGAAGTGTAGCAGAAAGTGTCTGAGAAATACTGTGGTTCCTATGTCCTCGCAGCTGCTCATTCACAGAACGCCTATTTTCTGGCGCTTGAAAGTAGTTCTCTGGCAGTAGCTCAAACGAGCCTTGTACTAGGGAGAACGAAACTGGCGATTCAGAGGGGTGAATCAGTTCTCCCACCCCTTTTCTTGCCTCAGATTCTAAGTGCCAATGAGAAGCCTTTGGATTAGTCTGGTTTGGTGCACGACTGTAAGCTGACACTGTTGCCACAGCGTCATTTTCGCCAAGGCTTCGTAAGAAGCAACGACTATCAGATAGACACCCTATCGTTAACAGCGTTAATGTGGCAATATTACTGTTACGACTTGGGCCAGGCTCGTGTTGTTATTAGGACGTAGAGTGCAGAGAGAGGGTGAGTGGTCTTGTGGAGCGCTCGTGCGCTAATGAAACATCATTTAATGAAGAATAATTTACTGACGAGAGTTCTACAATCACTCCGTCTTCTTCCCAGCGCTGGCTTGCAGCGACTGCACATCCGTGTCCAGCGAGGAATATTCTGTGATTAATGCCGTGGCCTTTAGGAGTGTGCTGTAGCTGTGCGTCTCTGCAGCCCAACGTGGCTGTGGACGTCTGTCTGAGCCTCAGCGTTCCGAATGAGTGAAGCTGCACTTAAACTCGTTCCTGGAATACTGTATACTCTTCTAGTCGTTTGTCGAGATGGCGTGAAGGCGGAAGATCAGACAGCAACACGAAGGACAACCTGAACGGTGGTCTCAGCACACAACCATAAGGCTTTATTTGTACTGCCTCATTAGTGGCTACACAGGCCCCCAGCGCCCAAGTTAAACGGCTTACAGATGGATAGATTGATTCTTCATCTATGGAAGATCATCCCAGCACCCATTTTCAGTCAGTCACCATTCTGACCAGCAAGACTGCTGACTGCAGACCAGAAGTCCCCTCCATGGTTGAACGGCTCTGGCTTGTAGCAGTAGACTCCAAGTTTGCGACTGCTTGTACACAATGTTAAATTCAGCAAGCATCCCAGAACCTAATAGAGCTGGTCTTCCATCAGCAGCCATGATGCAGATGTAATAGCCTGACTATGAGAATGAGCTTGAGGAGGGCAGAGGTTTTGTAGCAGGTGATGACGTGATCCCCTCCCACACTGGTAACCGGAGGTCTGCCACTACTCTCAGCTGCTATAGTGTTTAACTTCAAGGTATCAGTGAGTTCCTTTATGGGGAGTCTACATCCCGAAAGGCGTTCTTATGACATTTCTTTATCTACATCTACATATATACTCCAGGAGCCACCAAACGGCGTGTGGCGGAGGGCACAATTCGCGCCAAAGTCATATTCCCACCGCCGTCCCCCCCCCCCCCCCTTTGTTTCACCTCGCGGATCGCGCGAGGGAAAAGCGACTGTCTGAACGCCTCAGTACAAGCTCTAATTTGCCTTATCTTTGAATGGCGATCATTTGCACGATTTGAAAGTTGATGGTAATAATATATGCTCTGCATCCTCGGCGAAGATCGGATTTCGGAATTTAGTAAGCAGCCCCTTCCGTTTAGCGCGTCGTCTATCTGCAAATGTGTCCCACTTCAAACTTTCTATGAGATTTGTAACGCTCTCGCGATGACTAAAAGTACCAGTCACGAATCTTGCCGCTCTTCTTTGGACCTTCTCAATCTCTTGAATCAGACCCAACTGGCAAGGGTCCCATACAAACGAACAATACTCTAAAACTGGACCAACTAACGTATTGTAAGCAATTTTCTTTGTTGAAGGACTGCGTCTCTTCAGGATTCCACCAATAAACCACAATATAGAGTTCACCTTGCCAATTACTTGTGTAATCTGATCATTCCATTTGAGATCATTTTAAATCGTCACACCCAGATACTTGACGGATGTTACCGCTTCCAAAGACTGGGCATTTATTTCGTACTCGTACATTAATGGGGATTTTCGCCTTGCTATACGCAGTAGATTACACTTATTAATATTGGGAGATAACTGCCGGTCATTACACCACGTGGGCATGTATTTTCTGCAAATACTCATTCACTTGTTCAAAACTTTCGTGCGATACTAGTTTCCTGTGGACTACAACATCATCGGCAAACAGTCTAATGCCACTGTCAATACCATCATCCAGATCGTTTATGTAAATCGTAAAAAGCAGCGGCCCTATTCACTGCCCTGGGGCACAGATGAAGTTACGCTTGTTTCTATTGAAGTCATCCCATTCAGGACGACATGCTGCTCTCTGTCTGTTAGAAAACTTTCTATCCAGCAGCATATGTCATCGGATAGACCGTAAACGCGCACTTTTTGGAGAAAGCGACAGTGCGGAACTGAGTCGAACGCCTTTCGAAAGTAGAGAATTATGGCATCAGCCTGGGAGCCGGTATCTAGACCCTGTTGTAAATCATGCACAAAGAGGGCCAGCTGTGTGTCGCATGGCCGCTGTTTCCTAAAACCGTGCTGGTTTCTGCAGATGAGCTTCTCAGAGTCTAGAAAGGCCATTATGTCTGAACATAAAATATGTTCCCTGGTTCTACAATGAATCGATGTCAGTGAAATTGGCCGGTAATTACCTGCATCCGATTTTCTACCCTTTTTACAGATTGCTATGATCTGGGCCTTCTTCCAGTCCTGTGGAACTTGCCGCTGTTCCAATGATCTCTGACAGATGATGGATAAGAATGGTGCTATATTTGTAGCATAGTCAACATTTAATCTTACGGCGATACTGTCTGGGCCAGATGCCTTCCTGGCGTCTAAGGATCTTAACTGATTTACAATCCTAGATACACTAAACACTATGTCAGCCATCCTTGCGTTTGTTCGATAATAGAAAGGGGGAATGGTGCTGCAGTCCTCTATCGTAAACGAGTTTTTGAAAACTTGGTTCAGAATTTCGGCCTTCTGTTTATCATCAACCATAACATTACCCGTACTGTCAGCAAGAGAAGGTACTGAATTGTTTGTAACGTTTATAGATTTTATGTAGGACCAAAATTTTTTGGGGTTATTTTTAGAATCTGCAGATAAAATATTGCTTTCAAATTCTTTAAAAGAATCTCTCATTGACCTTTTGACAGCTGCTTTCATTTGGTATAATTTCTGTTTGTCAGCGGGGCAGTGACTACGTTTGAAACTACTGTGCAAAATTCTCTGCTTTCTCAGCAACTTCCTAATATGTTCGTTGTACCAAGGTGTATCCTTTCCCTCCCCTATATTTTTGCTAGGTACATACTTCTCTAGCACATGGTGAACAATACCTTTAAATTTCGACCAAAGATTCTTAATATCTATGTGTCCCACGGTGAATGATTGCAGCTGACTATGAAGATATTCATTAATGACACTTTTATTTTCTTTCCCAAACAAGAACACACTACGCTTTTTTATTTATTTATTTATTTTTTTTTTTTTTTTGCTACCTCCACTAACACAGAAGCCACAACGACATTATCGTTGCTAATACCTTCTTCTAGATTAACTTCCTCAAAAATATCCGGTCTGTTTGTCGCCAAGATATCTAATATGTTCCCATCTCGAGTTGGTTTTCTAACCAATTGCTCAAGGTTGTATGTTGAGAGCGCTCCTAGAATAACTTCACATGAGTCTTTGCTTCTGCCCCCTGTGATAAACGTGTAATTTTCCCAGTCAATAGATGCCAGATTAAAGTCCTATATTTAACCTTGTTACAGTAGAGCGTTCTGTCTGCTCCACGCTGCTGTCAAAGCACTAAATCGGTTGTTCTTGACTTCCCTCTCACATAGTCTGATGAAACGAGCGAATGCCACGAAGTGGTTCCTTCATCTTCGGAATCAAATCAAAGTCACCAGGACTTAAGTCCGGGGAGTATGGTGGATGGGACAGTACTTCCCAGTCCCATCGACCGAACAGAGCATCCACAGCTTGCGCTGTATACACCCGCGCATTGTCGTGCAAAGTGATGTGTGGGTTGCGCAGAAAGTGTTGCCACTTCTTTCACAAAGCTGGTCGCAGATGATGCTCCAAAATCGAACAGGAATATTGTGCATTGGCGGTGGCATTCGCTTCAGAACTGTTTCAGAGATTCGACAGGCAAGGGAGCGCTCCATTCGCATCATCAACGGAACAGCGTCTGCTAACGGTATACTACGCCTTCCACGTCGCTGGCAACGGGTTCTACACAACGGTGGTGACTACTTTGAGGGAAAGTAACAGGTGCAAACATGTAACTCTTTTGTATCGGTTGTGAACAAATAGTTACCTCTATTTAAGTTCCAACCCTCGTACTTTTTTGTTTATTTATTACAACATGCTCCATTATATCAATTGTAATACTAAATGTAAGTATTGTGTGTGTGGAGTGTAGCGTAATGTAATGTTTGTGTTGTATGATGTTGATGATGATGTGATGACGATGATGATGAGAGAAGGGAGAAAGTGAAACCCGGTGACAGCACATAGACTACTCCTCGCCTATAGCACCAAGGAGGCCGCCAAGTTTAACGTCCCCATCCGACAGACGAATCACCATCAACAGTCTCATATAACCTCACTTCAACTCACTACCTCGTCAATGACGGATGGAGGGCTAGAGAGCCTTCTAACTATTGGAATAGTGCTGCTGGGACTTGACCGGATTTCGAGAGGATTAGCAGGGGTCTGCGACTTGGCAGGGGACATCTCTTACTCGTCGATATCATTTGGATTCAGATGCTATGTATCGAAGACTGGAAGATTCGTGAGAATATGGCGTATACGTGATATTCTGACGAAAGGGGAGTTGAGAAGTGAGCTCTATACCGCTTCTTATAGGTGTTGTAGACTAACATATTAAAACCTCCCACATACGTCTCGCGAAGTGACTACAGTGACAAAATTATGGGTTAATATGAAGATTTCTACCGAAAGACAATCAGTGGCAGAAGTTCCGTCTTTTGTCTTCTCGATAAATAAGAGACAACAATCTTCTGTGAATTTTGTGTATCTATAAATGGGTAGACTAAATTTACATCTACATCTGTATGCGTGCTTCGTAAAACATCGTATGGTGCTTGGCGGAGGGTACCCTGTACCACTACTAGTCATTTCCTTTCTTGTTTGGCCGGCCGAAGTGGCCGTGCGGTTAAAGGCGCTGCAGTCTGGAACCGCAAGACCGCTACGGTCGCAGGTTCGAATCCTGCCTCGGGCATGGATGTTTGTGATGTCCTTAGGTTAGTTAGGTTTAACTAGTTCTAAGTTCTAGGGGACTAATGACCTCAGCAGTTGAGTCCCATAGTGCTCAGGGCCATTTGAACCATTTTTGAACCTTTCTTGTTTCACTCGTAAGTAGAGCGAGGGAAAAAAAGCTATCTATATGTCTCCGTCTGAGCCTTAATTTCTCGTCTCTCCTCTTCGTGGTCCTTACGTGAAATGTATGTTCGCGGTAGTAGAGTCCTTCTGCAGTCAGCTTCAAATGTGGGTTCTGAGTAGCGTTGCTCGACAAGAGCATCGCTTCCCCTCCAGGGATTCTCATTTGAGTTTTGAAACATCCAACCATTAATTTCGCGGGAGCCAACAGCAACGCTTTTACTGGGCTGTATTCTGAGGGAAGCCCAGGCCTGCAGGCTCATGTACATTTCAGATCGGGCAGGTATTTTACTATTGTTCACTGGGTCAGCCTTTCTGGCATATTTCGGAAACACATTTCAGAACATTTCGGCTTGCAGGTGGGTAGAAAGGAAGCATAATGTTCAACGTCTTGGTATTTACCCCAGCGACATTTAAGCGCCCAGTCCTTCTGAGAAGGATAGGACAATTTTCGCGAGTCTGAAATCATTAACAGCTGTCTGTCACGGGAAGCGGTGTCTTGTTGGCTGGGTGCGGTACAGCCCCGACATGCAGGCAGAGGTTTGTGACCCAGTGGGTGCGGTCGCAGCTGTTCGCATGCGACACGGTGGCGGCTCTAGGGACGGGGTGGAGGCATTGCAGGAGTGGAGAAGAGAGTTAAACATCCAACTGCCTCCATAGACTGACAAGTCTCAGCAGGATTAGTTCGGGAGCAGTATTTCGGAATTCTAAGTGACTTATTTCCGCCAGGACGATAAGGCCAACATACAGAACATAATTAGCGTTGGATATCTTCAGCTATTTGACGACGGTTACCACAAAGTTTGGTATTGGAGGAAGGGACTACTTAGCCTGTGAGAAGCCCCTAAAGAAGCCACAGACGGGTCTGTTACTGTTAATAGAGAGTGTAACCCGACTACAGGAAAATAATTAAATACCATGTAAAGGGACTCTCATGATCAATTTAATTAATTAGTCAATTGTCGCCGGGCGGGTGGGAATGAGGGCGAGAGTACCACGGATATCATTTGCGATTTGGTGAGGTAAACAGGCGTTTTATCGTTGCAGTGAGATCTTTTAACGAAATTTCAATCTCCCACCTACTCAGGGAGAGATGGCTGCCGTAATGAAATCAGCTATATTACCGAATTTATAAACAGATATGAAGTAATAACCTGACATTTACAACTCCTCTGTGCAGCTAATTATCTACCTGAAGAGACTTTGTAGATGACGAGTCACTGGTTATCTTAAGAGAGTTAGAAAGTGAGGAGGCATCCTGTGGCAGAGGTAGAGCATCGTCTCAGCAGTCCGTCGTGAGCCAAAAATGATTTTCGTATTCTAGTCCTGTGAGGCAAGACGTGACAGCTGACAAAAAGAAATGTTTTTCACGTGATGACGGAACACTAAGGGGATATATAGCCTTTGCCATACTGTTGTACAAGACTTTCACAAGTAACGATACTTTAGCGATTTGGAAACGCATGTATGCTTCAATGTCTTCTGTCTTCGAAAATAACTTCGTATAAAAGAAACGAATCCACATTTCGTGAGAAATTCGAGATATGTGGTCAACAACATACCTGACTCGTGTTTCCTAAATTGGATTTTTTACACTGGGGAGAGTCTATGTCAGAGGGGAGGGGGAATTGTATTTAGAATTACATGTCCAAGCCAGGCCTGCTTGTCTCAAAGAGTGCCGCAGGCAGTAGCAGGGACAGTCATATGGGCTTGGCCGACGGAAGCAGAGTCTTAGTCTATGCCGACTGGTTATGTACAAAGAAAGGCTCCAGTTAGAACTTGCCCACAGCTGTGGGGACAAGTCCCGGCAGCAGTGCTCGTGTCGCCATCTGGCTCGCTGCATTGTGAACTAACCGGTGTGCTGGTTGAGCAGCAACAGAAGCAGATGCTTGTGCCGTGTTTATTCTCTAATTTTTATGTGGGAATTTGGGAAGATTCAATATGGTGAGTATTTGCGCTGGACGATTATTTCCCCCATGTAAATTGATTGTCCTACAACTGGGTGGTCACGGTGACAGTATCTCCGGCCTCTGACCATCTTGTATGGCCAGCATGTGGATACCAGGAGATGGGCACACAACTACCGGAGTGGCTGTTATGTGTGCTGGTCTCCGTTCTTTCCCGATCGGGGGTCTGGACACTCCTGCAGTCGATATTTCACGATCATGAGTGTGTGCATTTGGAAGGTTTTTCTCCAGATATGTTCATTGTAAGCTGGAAACGTTGTGGTGGTCGTGGTGAATAGTGCAGTACGTGAAGGAGGTTGCTTCTATTCTCAAATGTCGGTGGATAGAAGAGCTCGGAAAGGTACAGTACTACAATTTATTTTTTGCGGAAATTTAATTACTTCATTTTTCAAAACGCATGTGCGTGATTCGCAGACGTTGAAAACATCTTCTATTGTGAAGAAGAATCATCACAAGGTGGTGGTGAGTATTTTAAGCGATCTATTTGACTTACACTTTCGAGGGCCCTTTTCCTTACCTTGTGTCCTGTAAATTGTTAAGCAGTTGAGTGAAGTAGCCACTTGAGAGAGAGAGAGAGAGAGAGAGAGAGACAGGCAGCAAGCGAGCTGGAATTTTCCAACCAAAGGAATGCTGCCGCCAGTTGTTCAGGGCCACAAGAACAAAGGGAGGTCTCCCAGGCAGGTATGCATGTATTAGCACACAAGACTCCTATCGACAGACTGTGCAGCTCCTGACAGTGGTTTCTCTGCATGCAGTGTGGTCTCACAATTGGTGTGGCAGTGGACTGTGCAGCCCTTGACGCTGGTTTCCTTGTGTGTGGTGTGACCTCATAGACGCCACAGTGCGTCCTCATTCCATCCTACTGCATTACCATTATTTGCTGAAAAGTATTCCCCCCTACTCTCGTCCATTATCATCTCGTTCCACTCCTCGTGTAACAGGCTATAGATGCAGTCATCTGTTGTACTCTTGTGAGTAATACACATATTAAATCCTCTCTGTCCAACAAAAAATAAGACCTTCCTTTTCGACCTTTTTCCTGTCAATTCACAAGTGGGGGAGGACCCCTGTCTCCTACAAATTGTTTAAATAAAGAATATGCTAATTGAATTTTGTGTCATAAGATTCTTCCTCTCCAGCAGCTCGGCACAGACAGAGAAGAGTATTTGCTCTTGCGTCAACATCCCACCAATTCCCAAGTGGATGAGGGGAAGGGAAGTGGGGGATGGGAAGGAGGGTGGGGGTGGGGAGGGGAGGCCTGGGTATTTTTCAGGAGGAGAAAAAGTAGCTCAGAACTGAGAGGAGACAAAAAGGAGTTTGCCAGAGTGTTGGGGGAGGTGGATAGGGAGGGGAAGGGTGGGGGTTTCTCATAAATCTGGATTACTTCCAGGATGTCATAAATCAATCTCCAGAGACTCATTAACCAATGAGCATAACAATAGTTTAAGCGCAGAGGGAGGGGGATAATTGGCCCTTGCATGTATGCGTGCCCCTGAATTTATGCAACCTGCACAAACAAAATGCATCATAATGGCTTTGCGTAGCTACCCTTCTTCACCTGTGCTGCTCAAAGCAATTGCAAATCAGGGCAGAATGCTCCCCTGAAATGGTGGACATGGGGAAGTAGTCCAGTCAAATAGTAGATATACCTTGCAAAAGGTGGGGTAGAAGAGTTTATTTTTTCAACTCGTTCATATGGTTGGTAAGATTAGAAAACCGAGTTTTTATAACAAAATTTCGCTTGGCAAAACTTTCTGCAGTCAAAAAACTTCGAAAAATTCGGACTTTTTTCAGTTTTTTCAAAATATCTCAGTTTCATTTGCTCCTACCGCTTTGACGTCTATTTTCTTTTTTAAAGAGCACAAAATTCTCTACAAATTTGATTTTTGCCATTTTTTTCTACTCCCAATATCTAAGGCGCTACAGCGCCTCAAAAAATACCAATTTTTCAAATTTTGAGCATAGTGGCAAGACACCTAATTTTTTAACACTATTTTTTCAGTTTCTGTTTGTGTAGTATAAATACATTATACATCATGTTATAAGTTCGGATTTACCACCTCACTTTCAGGTATTCAATTTCTCTGTATGCAACATGAGGATTGCTGGGCACCCAACTATTGTGATTCTTACATCACTACCTGAAGATCACTATGGGCCACCTCAGACCTGGTATTTGTAAAACTATAAATACAAAAATACATCATTAAGAGACGTAAACACACACACACACACACACATACACACACACACACACACACACACACACACACACACACACACACGCACACACACACACGCACACAAAATAAATTGTTTCAGGAAACTGAACTATTATTAGCTGCAATAGGCAACCTAATTAGGTAGGTAATTATTCTTGTGTATAAAAGCCACACAGTTGACATTAAACATAAGTAGCTTTATTACAACTAAAATGCATTGTCAGTTACTAAAAAATGTTGACAGTTATGGGTGTGTAATACTTGTAATATTGCACTTAAGCGCAATTGAGACAGATATGAGCATCACTTCCAACGTTTTGATGGGCCAGGTTCCTCAGTGTCACCAGAAATACCTTGAATTACGGATTCAGGGTCTGTACATAGAGTTGATCCCAGATTGACCTCTTCTTTAAACAGCGAGTCAGCCTCAGCAAGTTCGTTGGTTTCGTCAGCGGTTTCCTCAACATCCTCCATAACATCTTCTTCACTGTCTTCATATAAAAATTTTGGCACGTTTTCACATTTGACCCCAATACATTTCTTGCAAATTGAAGAACATTTCAAACCCACTTTTCTGCAGGAGCACGCTCCGCCACAGTTCAGCTTGCATGAGCATGAAACAATGTGAAGAAGTGCTTCAGGTGCTGGATCTTGGCTCATTATAACGGGTATTGGACTGTGGTCACTGTGATTCCAGCCCCATTTCTCAGGAGGTTCCCAGTTTCCCATCCAACTTCGGACTTGTTGGTAAGTCCGCAACGAATGATGTTGTGCAGCATCTTGTGTAGGTGGCAACCGTGCACGATTCAGTTTGCTTTTTGTGGCAGACTTGGCGAATAGCTGGTACCGCAAATGGTCTAGTGTGTGGGAGCGGCTGACAGCTCCACTATACAATGCGATAGTAACCTGTTCTCCTGCAGTTATTATTTCTTCATGGGTAGCATGTGGTTTATTGAACATGCAAAGCGCTGAGGTTAGGTGTTCGCTTTTCGCAACAATATTGCAGCACTTAATTTTTCCTAGACCAAAAAAAGCAGATGTTGTATCACTCCCGCTAAAGGCGTGAGTGAACAGAATATATTCAATGTCAAACTTGTAAGATGCAGTGGAAAACCACTCGTCTTCTGCATTTCCTCTTCTTGGCATAAGAAAAATAAGTTTTCAATGCCTTGCCCCAAACCGTTCATGAGCACAAGCAGGTCAACATCTTGTCCTACAACGACAACACTTCCAAAATCTTTGGTTCTTGAAATGGCAGATGTTACAATTATAACGTCAGCATCTTCTTGTGCCTGGTGCACTTCAATGCTACACTCCAGAAATTGCATTTCAAGAAGTGTGATCAAACACATCTTGTTTCGTTCATTGTACAAGAACTTGTCCTGAGGGACCTGGTTCACCATCTCTGATTCAGCCACAATGTCAACCGAAGAATATTGTTTGGACCTACGAATCCTCTCAGCACTCTTTGTGCTACATTTGTCTCCCTCACATGGATACCCATCAAATACAATAGCAAATTCAGATCCAAAATGACGTTGCAGGTAAGAAACATAGCTTTGGGCTATTGACTTGAAGCAAACATTTCGAGTCCAAGTCACTTTGTGGATAAGGTACCCTCCATCAATGACAAAAAATTTACTCGGTCCACCTGACTTCACATCTTCCACTGGAACGAAGGCATTGTAGAATGTAGATTTTGTTCCTTTTCGCATGCCTTTTTCTGAGAATAGGGACATTGGGTAAGGAGCAAGTTCATATTTCAGAAAGGCTTTTAACTCTTCTTCACTTTGTTTCATTAAACAAATTCTTTGGAAAAGAGTTAAAGGATCAACAGGAGTAATTTTAGTGCTTTTACAGAATTGAACGCAGAAAGTAGAGTCACAACTTTATCTTTTCTACGGAACTTTACATCGTGGAAATTGTGACCAACTATTCTTTATTCGAAATTTGAAAAATTGGTATTTTTTGACGCGCTGTAGCGCCTTAGATACTGGGAGTAGAAAAAATGGTAAGAATCAAATTTGTAGAGAATTTTGTGCTCTTTAAAAAAGGAAATAGACGTCAAAGCGATAGGAGCTAATGAAACTGAAATATTTTGAAAAAACTGAAAAAAGTCCGAATTTTTCGAAGTTTTTTGACTGCATAAAGTTTTCCCAAGAGAAATTTTGTTGGCATAACTTGGTTTTCTAACCTTTCCAACAATATGAACCAGTTAAAAAAATAAAATCTTCTACCCCACCTTTTGCAAGGTACAGGCTTTTTTTCTGACAGTTTCACTGGACTAAAGAGTACATTGTCACAATAATGTTGATTGGTAAGTGTACCGAGCTCAAAGATTTGGAGATCAGGATCCCCATGCAACATTATACCTCCCCAAACCAGAACACCTCGAACACTGAAACGATCACATTCGATGATGTTCCTGGGTGCATTACTTTGTGTCCCGCCTGGAAGGCGGCACGTGGGTCTGCTCCTGGGATCTGCAAAATAGGTCGAATGAAGGAAGCGAGTAGGAGCAGGTGAGGTCAAGCACTTTGGTACTTCAAGTAAAGTTAAAGCACCTTTCCCGATGTATAAACATATGCAAACACATTACTTAACTTTTGGTACAGATGAGCATGTAGGTGCGAAGCTGTTCATGTATCAAAGCTAACAGTTACTAGAAATTACAAAGGCAAAGTCTGTAATGGCAATCCCTCCTACAAGCAGAAGCTAAGTTGCTAGGTCGTCTGCTCTTGGTCAACTGGGCTGAAAGTAGAGCGGCGCTCGTTGAGCTCCACAGTGTTGGCTAGATGGCGTTGTGGTCGGCGTAGTTCGTGGCCTCCCGCATGCCCACTATACGCCCTCGCTCAAAGTCCGTCAACTGCACATACGGTTCACGTCCACGCTGTCGCGGCATGCTACCAGTGTTAAAGACTGCGATGGAGCTCCGTATGCCACGGCAAACTGGCTGACACTGACGGCGGCGGTGCACAAATGCTGCGCAGCTAGCGCCATTCGACGGCCAACACCGCGGTTCCTGGTGTGTCCGCTGTGCCGTGCGTGTGATCATTGCTTGTACAGCCCTCTCGCAGTGTCCGGAGCAAGTATGGTGGGTCTGACACACCGGTGTCAATGTGTTCTTTTTTCCATTTCCAGGAGTGTGTATATATATATATATCACATGAAAGTGTTATTATTTGTCAGAACCTGTATCTGAAGAAGAAACAGGAGGCATAATAAAAGTCATGCCAAATCACAGGAGCCTAGGAGTAGACGGTACCTCCTATGAATTTTATAGAACTTTCTGCCCAATCATAAAGAGCGAGTTCTCAGAAGTAGCGAGGGAGAAACAACGCTGTAAATACTTACATTCTGGAAATGAACTCGGAATTACCGTGCTCGTCCCCGAGAAAAAGAAGCTACAAAGAATAATGGACTTCAGACCGAGCAGACTCTAAATTCATATAATGTGTCATACAGTCAAGATTAAAAAACACCCTTACAGAATTTGAGAGAATGGTTTAGTAAGAGAGAGTTCTCAAACACTTTAAGGTATCACCGAAGAAGTATGGCAGGCCTTGGTGGCGGAGCAGTTCTAGGCGCTACAGTCTGGAACCGCGCGACCGCTGCGGTCGCAGGTTCGAATCTTGCCTCGGGCATGGGTGTGAGTGATGTCCTTACGTTAGTTAGGTTTAAGTAGTTCTAAGTTCTAGGGGACTGATGACCTCAGAAGTTAAGTCCCATAGTTCAAATGGTTCAAATGGCTCTGAGCACTATGGGACTCAACATCTGAGGTCATTAGTCCCCTAGAACTTAGAACAACTTAAACCTAACTAACCTAAGGGCATCACACACATCCATGCCCGAGGCAGGATTCGAACCTGCCACCGTAGCGGTCGTGCGGTTCCAGACTGTAGCGCCTAGAACCGCTCGGCCACTTCGGCCGGCTAAGCCCCATAGTGCTCAGAGCCATTTTGAAAAAAGTATGCCGTATGAATCGGCAGAAGAGGCCAAGCCCGCTGCTTTCCTGCCATACTGAACGTGCAACGAGCGACTGGTTAGGACCCAGCTAGTTAGGACGTGTGCTGCAGAGACTTGGGCTGAGATCAGCGTTCCAGCTCCCTCCAAAGTACGAGATATGCTGCGTCATGTTAAAGACGACATAGCACGTCGTGTGCCCAGTGTGTATGGTGGCCCTTGTGAAAGCGCCAGCATCTATACAGGTAAAACAATTCGCACAGTTGCAAAGCGTAGAACTGAGCACAAGCGACATATTAAACAAAGGGAGCATGCCATGGCCGAGTAGTACCGGGAAAACGGGCACAAAATACAGTTTGAAAAGAGAAGTGTATTTGCTCTTGCGTCAATATTAGGGTCTCTATATAAAGCAGACGGTTGAGATTAGAACAAACACTTATAAATTTAAGAGACACTGGGGGTACACTCGTAATAGGGCGTAGGGGCAGGCTTTAAATATGGAAAAAGAGGAAAGACGGATGCTTGGCGCTTACAGGGAGGCGCGAGCGGCAATTTCAAAGTGGCGCCGACCCCTCGCGCCTCTTGCCGTCACTTGGCGCTGCGGCGGGCCGGGGCTGTTGCGAGCGGCCCAACTCACCTTTTGCGCACGCATCGTTTCGGCGCTCTCTAATTGGTGCCAGATACTGCGTCGTGTCTAAATAAGCGGAAAACCGTGCCAGTAGCAGCAGTCAGTGGTTTTTACTTCAGATGACGATGGCGGAAATAGCCGTGAAAAGCTCGAGTGTTTTCGAATTGACACACCTTGAAAACAAAGAAGATTTTATTTAAACCCTTCCAGGCATCCTCGGGCTAGAAACAGATATGAAGCGTACACAGCCGGTCGGGGTGGCCGAACGGTTCCATGCGCTACAGTCTGGAACCGCGCGACTGCTATGGTCTCAGGTTCGAATCCTGCCTCGGGCATGGATGTGTCTGGTGTCCTTCGGATAGTTAGGTTTAAGTAGTTCTAAGTTTTAGGCGACTGATGACCTCAGAAGTTAAGTCCATAGTGCTCAGAGCCATATGGACCAACTGTACACAATAAAAGCATCGTAAATGAAATTTGTTCCTTAAGAGACATAGCCTTCTACTCATGGCAGAATTTGGCATACAAACATTAGGGCTACTGAACACAGATTTAGAGAAAGACTTCGATAAAGTGAGCCATCAGTACCTAAGGGGTTTGTTATAGCATTTCACATTTCCATGAGCAACAACAGATTTACAGCTACCACATCTATATGAAATGGTTTCCAAAGTGTAAATAAATGGATATCTTGTGGAAGCATTCTCAGTCCAGTGTCCTGTCGGACATATCAGGACTACACAATGGTACACGATGGTGCACCACCAATGTCTTTGCTGATGATATTTTCATAATACTTGCAGAACCCCAAGTCATCCTCCAAAATCTTGGACATCATGGATGTTTACGAGATAGTACTTGGAGGAACTATGAACAATGATATAACACAACTCAATGAAAGTGTGATGAAACATAACTCAATGAAAATCCACGTCCCTTGCCAAATCATTTTAACGAATGTGTTGAAATGGAAGTGGTGGTGGCGAAACTAGTTGCAAGACACAAACGACCTAATTGACGTCAATTACAAGGAAATAGTACAAAAAATAAGAGGAGCTCTAAGAGCGATTAGGGAAATTAAACATCTTTCAAAGGACTCAATGCACTAACACATGGGTCCTGTCCAAATTGTTACATGTTGCACATGTCATACCCCCTGATAGAAAATATATAGCACAAATAACTAAAATACATAGTCTGGTTCATTTGGAAGGGTGTATTTTTCCATGTAGCCAAGGGATCAGCTGACGAAATTACCTACAGAAGGTGGCCTATGTTTAATAGACTGTGAGACAAAGTCTTCAGCCCTTGACGTGAAAAATCTATTAAATACACTGAAACTGCCTGCAAGACGATCAGATTTACTAAGGAGTGCCTGAGAAATCGTGACAGAGAAACATAGGTTACTGATGGATGCCAGCAGTTGTATGTCGGGCATTACAAACTGCAACATATGTATTAGAGAAGATTCCTAATGAAATGTTAACGACTGGGAGAACGGTGTGCTGACCACACGCCCCTCCTATCCACAGGATGACATGGCGGTCGGATGGTCCCGATGGGCCACTTGTGGCCTGAAGACGGAGTGCTTGCTAATGAAATGTATTATAGGTCAAAGACAATAATGGAATTATTTAGAAAAAAACTCCATGTGCAAGATGACATGGGCAAATCTTACCAACAAACCCATCAGCTCACATACATGCTCACTGGCATACATGTTTGTAAATGATCCAATCCCAACAGCATTGTGTCGCCACAAAATGAAACCGAGTAGTCATCCACTCCTTCGGGGCAGTTCGAGATAATTTTTCCACACAAGCAACTTACCGTTTGGCACTCAACTCCTGGCCCTTTTCCCCTCTAACACTTTCACCCGTGTCAGGTTTTCGTTACAAATTGCGATCTACAATGTATACAAATCTTGGATCTTGGTGCCCCTCTCAGCTTTGCACCCTAAGCTGCCACCATTAATTGCGATACGTGCTGTATGGCAGTCTTACAGATGCGCCTCTGACGCCCCTCTCAGCTTGGTGCCCAAAGTGGTGGCTCGTGCCACTTGGACCTAAAACTGGTCCTGCATACCGCCAGAACTGGGGTATATTTGACACACTCATACACTGAATAGCAGGTTCCCACAAAATTACAAGTCTGTGGAAAAGGCTAAATTTTAATCGAGCAAGATTGTTATCAACGAGTGTTGAAGAAATAAACATGAATAAAATAATTTATGCTGTAAGGCAGAAAAGAACGACGCGCCACGAAGGAATTATCCAAGTGGGATGGAAATCGGTAGATGTGGTGTACACTTACATACAAACAAATGATTACAGTTTCAGAAACATTGGATGATTTATTCATAAGAAAGAGCTTCACAAATTGACCAAGTCAGTAAAACAGTGGTCCACCTCTGTCCCTCGTGCAACTAATTATTCGGCTTATCATTGATTGACAGAGTTGTTGGATGTCCTCCTGAAGGATAACATGCCAAATTCTATTCAACTGGCGCGTTAGATCGTCAAAATCCCGTACCAGTTGCAGGGCCCTGCCCATAAAGTTCCAGACTTTCTAAACTGAGGAGAGATCCGGTGACCTTGTTGGTTTAGGTTGGGTTTTTCAAGTACAAAGACAAGCAGTACAAACTCTCGCCATGTACGGGCGGATATTATCTTGCTGAAATGTAAGCCTAGGATGGCTTTCCATGAAGGGAAATATAACAGGGCGTAGAATACCGTTAACGTATCGCTGTGCTGCAAGGATTCCGTAGATAACAAGCAAAGGGGTCCTGCTATGAAAAGAAATCGCACTATATACCGATAGTCCTGGTTGTCGGGCTATATGGTGGGCAACACTGCTGTCCAGAGCGTCTCCAGACATGTCTTCGCTGATCGTCAGGGCTCGTTTCGAAGTGGGACTCATCACTGAAGGCTATTCTACCCCAGTCAGTGAGATTCCAGGCCGTCATTTGCTGTCTGTACTTTGTGCAGTATGTTGTGCCACCTGCACTAGCAATGATCGGTTGGCAGAAGAAGACTATCAGTAAGTATTTTCTCTATCAACCTCTAGTTATTATTGTCATTGTGTGTGCGTGTGTGTGTGTGTGTGTGTGTGTGTGTGTGTGTGTGTGTGTGTGTGTGTGTGTGTGTGTTTGTATGTGTTTGACTATACTTAGGTTTTATTATTGATATGGGCTATGACCCGATGCTGGACGAACCCACTCAGGTGTCCCAGGATGTGCTGTTACTTGAACCACAAAAGCAGCAGCAACAGCAGTCACTGTCTACAGACCGTCTTCCCAATCTTTTGCGCAAGTTATCATCTGACTGTGTCTTAGAACAGCCATTGCAGCTACTAGAAGTTGAGTCTCAGCTAAGTGGTAGCAGAATACTGCTATTCACCAATATATGCGTAAATGTAGGCTTCTTCGGTCGCCTTTGTGTGACTTTTGTATCTCTACTGTATGCATACATTATAGGTCTGAGCCTCACGAACTCCACAATCTGCGAGACATTCACCTCGTCTTTGGCAAGCCAATAACCTTCGTCTTCTGAGGTGTTATACCATAAGCATTATTGGCTACTTATGCAGATGTGTGGAATTTCTTGAGAATGTACAGAATTACTACTTATAGGTACAAATGAGGGTTATTATACAGTAATACCCCAACTTACTCGATAGGTGGGACCAAGCAACAACCTTGTAAGTCGAATTCACGTAAGTTGGGGTCCAGTTTTGCGTGTAAGTACATACAAATTATGTTCAGTTGGGACTAGAGACTAAAAATGTAATTTAGAAGAAAAATGTTTAATAAAATATTCAATAATACAACAATTTGTATTACAGTACCATACTATGCATAGAAACAATATAAACTGACGTTATTGTGAACAGAAGACTTCACAAAACCTAACAATCTCAACTGCCAAATCCTTTTTTTCTTCTCACACAAAATTTTCTCATGGCACATTAATAAATTTTTTATTCCTCATTTTGTAGGAGATATGCACATTTCTTAGAAGTCCATTTTTCTAAAATGTGTAATCCTTTTTCAATTGACCTGAGGCCTTCTGTCAACTTTGCAACTGTCATTTTGTCCTCTGACTGAATTGGATCTAAAGAATCTGGTTTTCTATTGTTTTGCTCTTTCTCATGCATTTCTATGAACTCATCAACTGTCAGCTCCTGACTGTGTGACTCCAGCAGTTCTTGAACATCATCACAATCCACTTCTAAATTTAAATCGACCACTTCTTCAGTCACATAATCAGTTTGATCAGGATGTGGTGCTGATTTCCCCTGGGTTCTAGTGGTGAAAAAAATGGACACAGTTTGTTTCCAGATGCTATTTAAAGTTTTTGGGAAGTTTCATTCCAAGATTGTTGAATAATTCATATAGCTTCTAAAACATTAAATTGCTCAGTGTTTTGTCTCATAGCTTCATACAGATGTGCCAAAAATCATCTCCTACAGTAAACATTAAATGTTTTAATGGCTGTCTGCTCTATCAGTTGGAGCAAGCTGGTTGTGTCTGGTGGTAAAAATAAAACTTTCACATGACCTGGTGCATTTTTGAGTAATATCATCACTTCAAATGGTATTTATTTTACCTGACAGTAACATTCGACTTCAGGTATGAAGTAATGACCAAACCAATCCTCAATAAGCGAAGCTGTTACCCAAGCTTTAGCATTACACTTTCAAATCACGAGCAACCCACCTTTAGATGTGTTTTTAAATCTTTTGGATTTCTGAGTAAAAAACTAAGAAAAGTTTTAATTTACAATGATCAGTAGCATTCGTATCATGCTTCATTATCAATCGATCTTTGATGGCATTATAAGCTGCAAAGGTTTCCTCTTCATGCACAATAAAAGTTCTTTTAGGTCTCTTCTTCCAAAACAGACCTGTTTCATCTATGTTAAATATGGTGTGGTTGGTATATTTTTCCGTCTTCTATCATTGCCTTGAGTTTCTATGGATGGAGTGTCACAGTGTTTTTACCAGTGCTTGCCACCTCTCCACTTTCTGTGAATCTATGTCAATTACAGCGACTTGTGAAATGGGTAAATCAGCCATTGCTAGCCTTAAACTTTTCATCTTTAGCAACCACCGCAACTTCTTCTTCAGTCTCTCAAAAATCAACTTAGCTAGAGAGCACAATGTATTCTGATCAACAGGACAATTTTCACTCTTACTTGAGTATTACACCAATTTTTTAACATTGTTTCCATCTGAGCAATAATACCAATATACTTGAATTCAAAGATTGAGCATTTTTTTACAGCTTTGAGCCTGTTTTCTTTACATTATTTAATTGTTCTCATTGTTGATTCTAGTAGATTAAACTTCTTTGCAAATTAATGAACTTTAAATTTTGCATGAAGTTTCAAAACATTATGTCTACATTCCAAAGACACTGTTTTCCTTTTCTTGTCTGATACAAATCAATCAGTTGTGCTTTGTTTGTATTGCATAATTAGAATCTATCAATCTCCATGGATAAAATAGCTCTGCACAGAACACATCGAAACCTATCATAAGCCAAACATTGTGAGGGCAGAGTGGAGGATAGACGTGCATGGCACTCAATCAGACGAATTGAGCAACTCTGGATTTGAGTAAAAAGGGGTAGTGTAGTCAGGGTATTACTGTACTTTCAACTATAGCTCTCATTCAGGAGGGCAAAGGTTTAAATTCCCATCAGACAATCCAGATTTCGATTTTCCATGATTTCCCTAAATCGTTTAATTCCTTCCCCACCATTCCCTAATCCATCTTTAATGACCTCATTGTCGATGGGACATTAAACTCTAATCTTCCTTCTTCAAACCCTTTTCGTGCACCAGATTTGCTATGTTTTCCTATCCAAAAGCTACGTTTTATCGGCATGAATGATATTTGCACCCACAGATTTGAGCAATTTTTCTCAAACCTTCAAATTCCAGGTTTGTGCATGTCTCAAATTACACAAATCTTCTGTCAACATGGGCAGATGTGATGTGTGCAGACAGAACACTGCATGTGGACTGGTCTTTATGGAAAACTTTGAACTACTTATTTGTGCATGTCAAAGAGGTGGTGGGGACATGCACATGTATAAATTTTACTTAGAAACTGTCTGTTGGTTTCCTGTAACACACAGAATTTTTATCTTCGAGTGTTATTTCTTTTATAAAAGTGTTTGTGGTCCCTAATTTATCCCTGCGCGAAATTTATTTTCAGATCCAACAATTAGCTTTCATCTTCCCAGTATTTAGCTCTTGTCACAGCTTTAATGCCATAATCTGATCTATAAAACATTGATAACCATCAATGTGATTTCAGTTAACACCATACTGAAAGCTGTGCAAGCACATAGAATTCGTGGCATGCCATGAGCTGATAGGGATCACAGAACATCAAAATATGAGAAGTGCAAGGCCCGTGTTCAGGTCTTGGTAAACGAGCAAATTTGTTTGTCGACTTCGTCTTTGTCTAACGACGGATTTGTCAAACAAACCAGTACACATGTTCCGAAGCTGACATTGTTCGTTTTCGTGAGTATTTTGATAGCAGTGAGAATGGCTACAAATGCAGACAAAGCATTTCTGGCCTTGTCTTGGGCACTGTGTTTAAAGAAGAAGAGGAAGAAGAAGAAGAATGAGGAGAGAAGAAAACAAGATGCTAATCCAAGGAATGACTTAAAACGAGAGAGAGAGATTTAACCATTAAAATCTGCTAAAGAAAATATGACTTTCAGAACCCAATGATTACATCAGCTTTCTTCGACTTGGCAATGAAGTTTTTAATATCTTGTTAAGGCCCTTGTAGAAGAAGAAACTCATTTCTCGAATTCGCTCTTATCTAGCCACAGCTGTGTCAAAGAAGCTTGTACACATACCAATAGAGCTTGTCAATGTAACCTTAATTCTGAAGCAGATTATTTTTATGTATGCCGCATTTTGACTATAGTGGGAATAGACTACAAATGCAGGTAAAGCATTTCTAAAACATTGACTCTGACTCTGTGTTTAAAGAAGAAGAACAAAACAAAACTCTGGTCCGGGGAGTGATTTAAAATGAGAGATAAATGTACACATGAAAACCTCTTAAAAGAAATGATGCTCAGACCTTGATGATTACATCAACTTTCCATGGATGGACAGTGAAACTTTTAATAGCTTGTTTGGTATTACTTTGTCCTTAAACTGGAAAAGAAGACACAAGTATTCGAAAATTTATTCTCTTCTACTTGATGTTCTAATTACAGTTCGTTAAAATATCACTACATGGGAACATATAGCTCACATCACCAGAGGAAGAACTGGAGAAGAAAATGTTGAGTTTCTCCTTAACCTCTTTCTGTGTAATATAAGGCTGGGAAAGACGTGACACCACTACTATTTTGTAACTGCAAGTGCTATTATGTTTTTATCTTTTTGAAACTCACAATACAGTCAGATAAATTGTGATAAAACTATTTTTCACTAAACATACTCAGCGAAACGTCGACTCAAACAACAATCGCCATCTCATCAAACTTTCTGACAATCACAATTTCTCACAAACACAGCAAACATGATTTAAGCTTGACCAACACGTCAGACAGCACTGTATGCTGTTAAATATTTGGCAAACATAGTAAATTTTGACAAATTGTTTGATCATGTGTGAGGGCCTTTATGACATGGAAAAAGTGAACGACAGCAACACTCCAATTGACGTGGCAGTGAACTTTGACAGGTAGAAATATGGCATGGAGATTGGTATTATTGCCTTTCAAAAAAGAGTATTACATGATAATATTTTTCATTTATACTTCATGGAAGGTCTGGTAGTTTGGTGGTGAAGTACATTTATATTACAATTTCGACCATGTAGCTGTTATCAAACGGAAATTATGTTCCTGATTATGACCTTCTTGGGCATGCTACACTCTTTGAATTGCAATGTAACTGTGTTGCTCGAATTCTGCTTAATTTTTGCTCTCATCTATAAGATTGGGTGGGGTAAATGATACCATATTTGTTTTTGTTTCATTTGAAATAGAACAGGGTTGGCCACAGCAGGGCAAACTTCATGCGTGTCGCATGTGTGGGCTTCTGGTGTGCCACAGCCCGGCCTGTCTTTGCTACAGTCTGGAACCGCGCGACCGCTACGGTCGCAGGTTCGAATCCTGTCTCAGGCATGGATGTGTGTGATGTCCTTATTTAGTTAGGTTTACGTAGTTCTAGGTTCTAGGGGACTGATGACCTCGGAAGTTAAGTCCCATAGTGCTCAGAGCCATTTGAACCGACCTGTCCCTCAGCTTTGTTTAGTCCTTCTCAGAGGTACTTGGAGCAGTGTGACATTTCGTTTAGCATTATGATGTGGCATTTCTCGGTAGGTACAACTCTGAGTTTAGCAAAATCGTGCTGTCAGCGCTGTTTAACCTTCACTGTTTGTTCATGCTATGAAGGACATGCACAGGTCCAAGGGCTATTTGTGTAAAAAGAGGAAGTCTAGAAATCTCGCGTTGCTGTCCCTTAAAATGAATGGGAATGACAGAAGAGAGGGATGAGAATTTTCAATTCGCATAACGACAGATACTGCATATTTGCTATGAAATGACATTACAATACTATGAAGAAAGAATTTAAAGGTTTAGCTGATAAAGCAAGAGCAAAAAATTTCAGTGATTGACAGACAGGATTCATTGCTCTGTATATAAAATGCACTTTGTGCTAGACATGCAGACCTGGATCACTTGAAGAAATTGGTCGTTCAAACTGTAAAATTCCTGAAGTCGCATTGTCAGTTGTAACTGATTTCAGTGGAAGAGTATGGAGACTTCATATATTACTGCAAAGTGTGTTGATTAAGTTTTGGTCAACTACATCTTATCTCCATCCGCTGAAGAGATGCAGTGTAGTAGTGAAGCAATAACTTTTTATTTTTTCTCAAGCTCGAACACCAATCAACTCAAAACACAAGTAAATACAAATAATACTAATAAAAATCAAAGAGTAAAGCAGATCGTCTGTGCACTCTTCGGCACAGAATAATTCTGCGTTTCTTATGCATTCACAGGTGTTCTTCTGGCGACTCCCACACAGCCTCCCCCTCCCCCTACTGTAGAGCAGAGCTCCAGGAATGTAGGGGTATTTATATTTCACCCGAAGTCCAGCTCTCGTGTGTACTGAAGGCACTGCTTGAACTTCTTCAGCCCCCAGTGCTGACAGTGACAGTCCTGTTTCCTCTTGTGGCGCTGAGACAGTGTCATTCGTGTCCAGTACTGTGGAAGGTGACACGTCATGTTCACGTGTACATCTTCTTTGGTCAGTAACATATGTGCAGGTTTTAAACGTTCCAATGGAACCACTTGGGTCTTCCCATTTTGATCTATACGTACAGTATGGTCATCCTGGGAGAGAATCCTGTAGGGCTCAGACTATGGGGGCTGCAGCGGTGACTTGATGGCGTCTATCCACAGCATCACATGCGTACATGACCGTAGGTCTTAGTGCACAAACATTGTTATCGCCCCATGTCTTGAGACAGCAGATGGGCGAAGTGTGGCCATATGCTCGCGCACCATTTGTAGTACATAAGGCAATTCAGTCTGTCGTGCCCCAGTTTGATTGGTGAAGAATTCTGCAGGCACTCTTAAGGGGGTCACCATAGAACAATTCTGCAGTGGATACTCCTAAATCTGCTTTTGATGCTGTACAAAGGCCCAACAAAACCAGTGGCAATGCTGATGATCAAGACTGTGCATGGCACATTAAAGCGGCTTTTAACATTCTGTGCCAACGTTCCACCATTCCGTTGCTTGCTAGGTGGTAAGCCATGGTACAATGATAGTGAAAACCGCAGAGGTTGGCCAATTCTGAGAACAGCGTCGATTCAAATTGACGCCCCTGGTCTGTGGTGACATGTAAAGGGCAGCCTAAATGTGCAATCCATGACGAAAGAAAAACCGTGCCACCATTTCCATGGAAATGTCCGATAATGGAACCGTCTCCGCCCATCTGGTGAAGCAGTCCACTACAGTAAGGAGGTAACGGTATCCTTCTGATGGCAATAGAGGTCCCACGATATCCAGGTGCACATGTGTGAAACGTTGTAAGTGGGAAGTCTCCCACTGCTTTTGCACGTGTCGCCCAGTCTTGGCCCTCTGACAATCTAAGCATGTATTTGCCCGACTATGGCAGACCTTCTATATGTTGGGCCACACAAATCTTTCCATCATCAGCTTCACGCTGGCGTTTATTCCCGGATGACCCAGCCCATGGATGCTGTCAAATAATTGCCATCGCAATTTCTTAGGTACAAAAGGTCTCGGTTTTCCCTGTGATGCATCGCACCAAACTCGCAAATATTCACCAGCAGGTTGTATCTGCCTCAGACGTAACCTGGATGTACTGTAGAAACGGAATTCGGGGAGTTATTGGTCTGTCTCTTGCACAGCAACCAGCTCCTTGTGGTCAATAGCCTGAGAGATCGATTCCAACCGAGGCAGGAAATCCGCCATGACGTTCTCAGCTCCTTTTATATGCTTCAGGTCTCTCGTGAATTGGGCGATGAATTCAAGTTCTCTAAATTGTCATGTGAACATCCATCCTTGTTCCTGCTGAAGGCGAAAGTAATTGGCTTGTGGTCTGGTAAGATCATGAATGGCCTGGCTTCCACTTGTGGCCAGATATGCCAGACAGCTTCATAAATTGCCAGCAATTCCCTATCGTAAGTGTTCAGTTTCACTTGTGATGATGTAAGCTTATGGGAGAAGAAGCCCAGGGGCTGCCAGTGGCCTTCGACATGCTGGTGTAGAGATGCGTCAATAGCTTGCTGACTGGCATCCACAACAATTGCCAGTATCGCCTTAGGAACTGGCTGTGTCAGCATGATTGCCTGACGTAGACATGCCTTGGTCTTATCAAATGCCATCAACACCTCTGGTATCCATTGCAAAGGTCGTTTGCCCACTGCTTCCTTGCTGACTAGTGCTGATGTCAAAGGTGCCTGGATGGCCACTGCATTAGGCAGATGTTGTCTGTAGAAATTAAATGCTCCAAGGAACCGACATAGTCGATGATAATCAATGGGGTGAGCCATCTCTTCGATAATGGCAAGTTTATCATGCAGTGGGCTGATGCCAGCTGCTGTCACTGAGTATCCCAAGAACGGCACCAGATGTCGCCGAAGTAAACACTTCGATTCATTGACCGAAATGCCATATGCATTAATGCATTGGTAAACAGTCTTTAAATGCAGCTCGTGCAATTTCTCAGATGCCGAAAAGACCAGGACATCATTGAGGTATGCGAAGCACTACATTAAACCTCTTAGTAATTAATTGATAAACCGTTGCCAAGTTTGTGTCATATTTTTCAAACCAAACAGCATACGGAGGTATTCGAATAAGCTGAATAGTGTCGTGACGACTGTCTTCGGTATATCAGCAGGCGCTACTGGTATCTGGTGATATGCTTTCTGGCAATCAATGACACTAAAAATGGTCGCGCCTGCCAGCACATGCATAAAATCCTTAATATGTGGTATCACATAGCGGTCGGGAATAGTACGGGGGCTGAACGCTCGGTAGTCTCCACATGGTCTCCAGGTGGTTAAGCGCCTGCCAGCACATGTGTAAAATCCTTAATATATGGTACTGCATACCAGATTAGAATAGTACGGTTATTGAGTGCTTGGTAGTCTCCACATGATCTCGAGGTCCCGTCTTTCTTCTTTACTAGATGAAATGGTGATGACCACGGGCTGTCGGATCTACGGTCGACTCCCGAGCGCAAGAGTTCTTCGATTTCTGCCTTCGCTGCACCGGTACAATTAGGAGCTAACTGCCGCAGGTGCTGAGATACTGGTTGACTGGGTGTAGTCCTGATGTGATGGACCGTGTTGTGCTTAACTGCCCGCGCACATGGCACGGATTCGCAGTTTGCTACATGTGGCGTCACTTCCTGTCTGTCATCATACGTAGGCAGAGAACCTCGTCCTAGGATGCCTCTAATACTCTGTTTACCATGGCAGATGCTCGACGAGCCAGCATCTTCTTCAATTGCGTAATGAAACAAGAAGTCCGCACCCAATATTGCGTCTGACACATCGGCAATCAAAGAAGGTCCATGGTAAATGATCTTGGAAACTGGCCTACATCTGTCTGGCATTTTCCATAAGTCATTATTGAAGTCTCGTTTGCTGCTGTGAGCTTTGATTGAGATGGAGGAACCTTCACTTCGCAACTTCCAACAGGCAATGCACTGATGTCCGAGCCTGAGTTGATTACATAAGCGCGGACGGATTTAGCGTCTGTGACAAGAAGTCGGTGGGGCAGTGAAAGCAAAGAAGAAAGGTTACTCACCAGTAGTTTCCTGTCAACGCTCTTATCTCGCAGTGGTAAGCGCTGGTGCTCGAACTCGCAATTGGTGGCGCCTATCGCCGGCCTCTGTCGCCATTTGGGTGAGTGCAGGGTGATGTCCATCGCGTCGCCTTATTTCCGAAGCGACGTTTGTACCAGCAGGTACGTTCCTTTGACACATTGCCACCTTCCTTTCTCTTCTTGCATGCAGCTGCTGTGCCTTCCGGCAATGTCGATATCTGTCGCCGCAAGTGGTCAATGTGATTTCGTAGTTCATCCAATTGTTGAGTAACGTCCGTTTGCTGGCGTTGTTGTATCGCTGCAGCTTCCCGAACGTATGTACTGTTGCGTTCGAACGTCACAGACGACGTATGCCCTGCATCTAACGAGACATAGACCTTGTCGGCTAGTGAGAGCAACGATGAAATATCGCGTGCTGTTCTAACTGCCTGTGGCAACTGTCCGCGCCGTACATGTTGCAGTGTTGTATCTGGCAACTCGGTGTCGTCAACTAAGCTTCGCAGGTGCCGCCAAAATTCCGAAGGCGACATGTCTCCTCTCTTTTCACCATGTAGTGCTTGTTGGATACGTTGTTCCACTTGCCGATGTAGTCGCTCAAGGAGTAACTGTTTAAAATGCGTATACTTATGCGTGGAGGACGGGTGGAGTATTATATTCGTGCTGATCGTTGCTGTTTTACCGTCGAGCGCTCTAACAGCGATCACAAATTTAGTATCTTTGTTTACAATGCCGTATCTTGATCTTGCTGGTGTCATCCGCCGACGGCTGTTCCTTACGCAATAGAAAAGTTCAAAGCAGCATTTTCCTGGTTTTCAATGTCGCGTCGTAAATGTTCGATGTCTTTCAACAAAATATGGCGCCGATACGTAGTACTCTGTGAGTCGAGCGGACGTGCCGACTCTGAGGCTGATGACACCGATCGGTACTGCATTTGCTCGTCAAAAACGGAATTCAGTATACGGGGTCACCACTTTGGTCAACTACAGATTATCTAGATCTGCTGAAGAGATGCAGTGTAGTAGTCAAGTAATAACTTTTTATTTTTTCTCAAGCTCGAACACTAATCAACTCAAAACACAAGCAAATACGAGGGTCACTCCAAAAGAAATGCACACTATTTTTGTAAAAATACAGTTTTCATTCTGCATGTGTGAAAGTTTTACAGTATGTAGATACATCCTTCCCGCTTGTTTTCAAACTTAGTTCAACCTGTTCCCGTGAGTGGCGACGTCACAGCATGTCTTCAAGATGGCTGCTACACTTGACGTTCGTCAGAAGCAACGTGCTGTCATAGAACTCCTGTGCTGTGAAAACGAGACAGTGAGAACATCCACAAGAGGTTGAAAAAGGTGTATGGAGATGCTGCTGTCGATCGCAGTACAGTTAATAGGCGGGCAAGCAGGTTGCATGATGAAAGTGGGCATGGCAATATTGAGGATAGTCCTCGCAGCGGCAGGCCTCGTAGTGCACACACACTGCCGCACTGGATTAGCCGAGCGGTCTCAGGCGCTGCAGTCATGGACTGAGCGTTTGGTCCCGGCGGAGGTTCGAGTCCTCCCTCGGGCACGGGTGTGTGTGTTTGTCTTTAGGATAATTTAGGTTAAATAGTGTGTAAGCTTAGGGACTGATGACATTAGCAGTTAAATCTCGTAAGATTTCACACACACACTGCACACACTCGAGACAATGTGCAGAGAGTTAACGAATTGGTGACTGCTGACAGACGCTTCACAGTGAACGAATTGTCACGCTACGTTGGGATAGGGGAAGGAAGTGTTTATAGAAATCTGAAAATTTTGGCGTTAAAAAAGGTTTGTGCCAGGTGGGTTCCCAGGATGTTGACAGTGGCTCACAAAGAAACGAGAAAAACGGTATGCAGCGAACTTTTGGAACAGTACGAGAATGGTGGAGATGAATTTCTTGGAAGAATTGTGACAGATGATGCAACACGGCTCCACCATTTTTCACCAGAGACGAAGAGGCAATCAATGGAGTGGCATCATGCACATTCACCCAAGAAAACAAAATTTCAAAACCACACCTTCTGCTGAAAAAGTTATGGCTACGGCGTTTTTCGATTCCGAAGGACTCTTGCTTGTGGACATCATGCCAAGTGGAACCACCATAAATTATGATGCATATGTGACGACACTGAAGAAACTTCAAGCTCAAATGAGACATGTTTGACCACATCGGCTGGATGTTTTGCTGTTGCACGACAATGCATTGCCACATGTCAGTCAAACAACCATGGAAGCGATCACAAAACTCGGATGGACAACACTGAAACACCCACCGTACAGTCCTGACCTGTCTCCATGTGACTATCATCTCTTAGGGAATCTGAAAGACTCTCTTCGTGGAACAAGGTTTGAAGATGACTCCCTTGTGCACGCTGCCAAACAGTGGCTCCAGCAGGTTGATCCAGAATTTTACCGTGCGGCTATACAGGCGCTGGTTCCAAGATGGCGTAAGGCAGTTGAGAGGGATGGAAATTATGTGGAGAAATGAAAATATTGTTCCTAAAGGATGTATCTAGACACTATAAAACTTTCAAAAATGTAGAATAAAAGATGGATTAAAAAATAGTGTGCATTTCTTTTGGAGTTACCATAGTACAAAGAATATTAATAAAAATCGAAGAGTAAAGCAGATCGTCTGTGCGCTCGTAGCTGCAGAATAATGCTGCGTTCTTGTACATTCACAGGTGTTCTTCTGGCGACTCCCACAAAGTCAAGGGACATGCCTGGAACGATTTTTCAATTTAAAACTCGATATTGTTGAATTTGTGATGGAAAAGGAGTATAGGAACGAAAATTAAAACATCTGGAACGGAATTTTAAGTGGACTAGGCAGCACACTGCCCACAGTAAGATATTGTAAAGTAACTTCTTTCTGATTTGAGGGAATGCATTTAAAAAGGAAATAGCGTTGTAGAAGGGTCATATTCTGACAAAGACACTCCACTACCCTAAGCTCACTACCATTAAATAAAACGCGAGGTCTGAAGAATTCATTGTGGCCTTGCAACAATTACAAGAATAGTTTTATAAAAATTTTGAGTACGGTGTCAATCTTACATCGGTTTCTGTGTTATTTTTGTGATCATTTGCTGTTTCTGTTGCAAGCAGCCCTGTGCATATGCCGATGTAACTGATTGACCTACAAGGTAATTCCAGTTGTAATATACGCGCAAACAAAGTTGACTCTTGGCACGGTGGCTGATGGGAGCGACTGTAAATGGGAAATGCCTTTACAGTCGCTACCATCAGCCACCGCACCGAGTGTCTACTTCGTTTGCACGTATAGTAATGACAAACATTTCCACGTCAAAACTGTCCAGGACGTCTACATTGCTTTCCTCAGGTAGTGTTTCCAAGTCTCCATAACGAGATTGCAAAAGTAGTACAATATTTCGATGGACGTATTTGTTGAAAGACTTTTTCGATTATGAAACTTAAAACTTCACGACTACGTGGCAACTTGGGGACGAAGCTCTTTAAAACAGTCTGTGTCTATAAATACTCATGCCTACAGTTCAGATGATAATTATATTATGTCTTCAGTACACCAAAAATAATGAAATAATACTGAAAATTTGTTTCGTTTGTGACATATGTTGTTGAGAAATGAGAAATATAAGATCAAATAGTATGCAGTGGGACTGCAATGCTATTTAACGCCAGCCGGAGTGGCCATGCGGTTCTAGGCGCTACAGTCTGGAACCGAGCGACCGCTACGGTCGCAGGTTCGAATCCTGCCTCGGGCAGTCACATGGAGCCAGGTCAGGACTGTAAGACGGGTGTTTCAGTGTTGTCCATCCGAGTTTTGTGATGTCCTTAGGTTAGTTAGGTTTAATTAGTTCTAAGTTCTAGGCGACTGATGACCTCAGAGGTTAAGTCGCATAGCGCTCAGAGCCATTTTTTTGCTATTTAACTGCGAGCGTTCGCATTTTTCTGCTATTCCTCCTTCTCGCGCTCTGACAGCGTGACAGAGCGGTGGGGGAAATGAGAAGTGAGGCCGAGCACTTTGGGACTCACGCTATTCAACTGGCACCGATATTTCATTGGTTGGCGGTAAGAGCCAATGGCTCCCCCCTGCCCCTCTGAAATCATAAATAAAGTAGATGTTCAAAGATCTACCTACAACAAATACACACTTCACGATGGCTCCCCCCTTTCCCTCAGAAATCATAAATAAAGTAGATGTTCAAAGATCTACCTACAAGTAGCTACGTCTCATTGGCTCTTACCGCCAACCAATGAGATATCGGTGCCAGTTGCAATAGCTACGTATAATGCCTCGTTTCAAATTAATGCCTATGGAAATCCGGCTTCATATTCTAAAATCTTTGGGCAGGGGATGTGTGATCTCTGTGCAATTGTACTATGATTGAGAGTCTCTGAATTGCCTGTCAGTGTTTGTTTTGAAAACGTAGACCATGTGTTCGAAAGAGCTTCGTAATAAAGTTTTGTTCTTTTTAGAGAACAGAAAATATGCAAATAATCTCGTCGACATCCTTTCCTTAATAGATGTTAGTTCAAGATTATGTCTGATTCGAGCGTTGTTTGTGTGTAGGTGGTGATAATTTTATTTTTTAATTTATGTTTCTCGTATGACAGGGCAGTGAGAAGAAATCACAGGCAGCAATACTTGCATTGGAGCTTGCATTTTCAGAAGTACTAAAACGAGGAGACTTGCATAATGTACCCCAGAGTATTACACTAAATGGTAAGTTCAGCTAGTCTTCAGAATTAGTCTGAACGGACGGGTGGTAGTGCCCTTACTTATCATTGTTTATTTAAACACTAGTTGAGAAAAGGCATAAACTAAAAGCTAGAACCTGCCACGTCATCAGAGAATCTCTCTGTCAAGTATCCTGTGTGTTCATTGGTAAGAAGCATGAGAGTAAATTTGCTCAGGGTTTAATATTTTCACTGGGCGATAAATTGTTCTGTGCTCACTTGTTTATTTAAAGCATTAAACATTTAGATACAATGTAATTAGAAAGCTTTAGATAAGTGAGGAGGCGTGCCATATAAAAACTAAACATCCTGCTGACTGAAAATGTGGAGAATTGAAATTGGATCAACATTGTGCATGTGCAACAGCATAATTAAACCTTCGGTTTAGATTGAAAGTTTAGAAAAGTTACGTGGTGGTGTCGCATTGTTTGTAGTTTATGTGCAATTAATTGTGTACATAATGTGTTCAAAATAGTTGCCAGAGATTGGTCTATTATACAGTGTGTTTATAAATGAATATAGGAGTTTTTAACGCTTTATAATATTTATTATATTAAACTTGCAATTACAAATGATATGTCAAATTAAAGAGCTACTCAAACAGTTTTACCAAGAACCTTATAAATGTTCAATGTGAGCACCATTTGTCACATGGCACACACAAAGACTATAACAGAGTTCTTCCCAAATGCTGGATAGGCTGAAACGGGCACTATGACAGGGCTTGCTTTGCATGGCCTCCACGTTCACCCAACCTATTGCCATGCGATTTTTTCCTTTGGGGCTTCATCAAGGACTGTGTGTACGTGCCTCCGCTACCAGCAGACCTCCTTGAATTAAGAAACCGGATTGAAGCAGCTGTTGCTACAATCACTGAAGACACACTTACTAACGTTTAGGAAAAACTTGGCTATAGACTTGATGTGTGCTGTGTGACAAATTGTGCTCACATTGAACATTTGTAAGATTTTTGGTAAAACTGTTTTAGTTGCTCTTTCATTTGACATATCATTTATAACTGTAAGTTTGACATAATAAATATTATAAAGTGTTAAAACCCCAGTATTCATTATAAAAGCCCCACATAATACAGCATTTCTCAATTTAGTCTCTCTGTACTGCTGCTTATTTATAATGTGAAGACGGTTAAATGTGGAGTGAATATTTACTAATATAGATTCACACTGAAATAACCACACAAAAAAAGGAATTACTTGTCATAGTAATCATGCGTAGCATTAAATAGCCTACTTGGTAAATGTTGTCAGTGATGAGTGTAGACCTCAGACTGTATTACAAACCAGTCTTTTACCACAGCCTTCATATTCACATTCACAGGCTTCACCCAGTGTCAATGAAATTGTCAGCCTCTTGTCTCTCCTGTAACGTTAAGCTGTCACCATAACCAGATTTTCTGTCACTATTACATTGAGGTAAGGTAGCCATGGTAAATACTTTCACCATCTTTGCCCTACAGAAATAGACTATCTGTGGAAGTGACTGTAAATTATGAATGCCTAATATACTGATTCGTGATAACTTGGTACACCTGTTCCATGCACTGAGAACAACACACGACTTATCATGGTCTGAATGTTAACTTTTACATTTTTAGCCATGATTTTATCTTGCTGGACCAGAAGTTTGATAACAAAAGGCTTTTTTCTACTAGGAGACTCACTGTGTATTCTGAGCAGCATGGACTTAGCAGAGGAATATCATTCTTATAGGATTTAATAAAGGACTTAAAATGACTACTGAGCCATTGCCCAGATTGGAGTTAATGGAAATGTACGATTCCACCCATCTACTTTGACCAATGATGTCACCAATATAGCAGAAACGACCATTCACAACTACTCCCATATCGCGACTATGACATCATTACGTAAACAGGACAATAAACATGAAAATAGATCGAAAAACCATCAAACACATATTTCTCTAATAATATAATGAAACAAAAAATAAACACACGCCACTAGACAAAACCGGTAAAATAAAATGACCACAACCTTTCCAAAATCGTGTAGAAACAATATCTACTGGAATCGAACATTTCCCTTGTCCTATATAGCTCAACAGAAACTACCAATACCAATTCATAAAACCCAAACCTACAACCACTTCCACAATCATCACTACCTCAGAAACCACAAGAAAACATCAAATTTGGAATTGAACACTTCCCTTGACCTATAAAGATCAACAGAAACTCCTGATACCAATCCATAAAACCCATATCTACAACCACTTCCACAATCATCACTACCTCAAAAACTTATAAAACACCAAATTTTGAATCAAATACTTCCATTAACCTCACAGGTCAACAACACCACACAAAACCAGCTCACCAATACCAGCAACACCCTGTCCCCCCCCCCCCCCCCCCCACACACACACAATCCACGAATCATCTAACCAGATAAAAACATGAACAAAAAAAGAGACAACTCACCACATGAAAGCTCCGGCGCTATCTCCTGTATCGGACACCACAATCACACACACACACACACACACACACAATAAACCACAACCAAATAAAATTCCCAACCTTCTCACTCCCAAAAAATCAAAACTGAAGAAACAAATACTAACCAAAAACAAAAAAACATACACAGCCTAAGAATCCTCCACAACCACCCCCCACCCACCTACCTCCCCAAACCTCACCAACACCCCCCCCCCCCTCTCCAGAGCCAAGCCAACCCCCCCCCCCCCCCCAAAGCCTAACTAACCCACAACCCTGGGCCTGTACATCTTCATAACAGCCCTTAAGGAAACCCTAAACATAGGATACCCCTCAGGGATGCTCTTTCGCCAACAATACTCATCTAAATGAGACTGAAGCTTGGAAGAGTGCCTCTTCCCCCTCCCTATAACAGATTTAACAGCCCCCCCAAAACCCCTCTATAGTATTTGTACAGGCCCCACTCATAATTCTTAAACTCTACATTGTGATTGACTACTAAGTAATTGTAACCCTCCCAACCCAACCCACTATAAGAAGCAAGCCCATTAGAAACTACAGTGCTCCCCTGTTCTACATACTCCTGAATTAACTCCACTAACTCCCTCTTTGTACGATGCTCAGCAACCCTAAACACACATTGAGAAGACCCAGACCCCGATACCACAGCCCCCCCCCCCCCCCCCCCACGCACATAAACCAACCACAGGCTTGCCCCTCCCATACTTCCTCCTACCAAACTGTGACTCGTGAATCTCAACCACTACTCCAGGCCCACCCAACTTACCCCTGTATTTAATGTACTCTGAACAAACCTCACGACAAAAAGAATACCAATCAAGGACCGTTTGCTCACTCACACCCACCTCATGCACATAAAAACTATGAGAGGACTGAAAACAAAAATGATAACTCATCAACACAATTTCACGCATGCCCAACCAAGACTTCTAGAACCAGGTACCAAGCGAATGAGGCGCCAAATGTTATCATGCCGGCTCCTCTACATATAGCCATCCCTGGCCCGAGACACCAGAACTTTCCTTAACTTTATATATTTACCACATGCAGCACATTTCACCAGCTTGGCCAAAAGTCCAAACAGTTGCAGGAATTTGATGAGCGACGTAGTACTGTCACCCATCGTGCCCCACAACTGAAAACTGTTGATTTTATCGGTCATATCCATTCCTAACAATGATATAAGAAAAGTAATGTAAAAAATTCAAAGGCGACACACCACATACGACACTACATTAACATAGGAATAACCAAAAATTAAACCATCAACTCACTGCAAAATATTCCACTAGAACTTCACTAATCACCAGAAGAACACCCGACAATGTCAACAACTCCAATGAATCCAATATGACACACAAACCCCACCAGAGAGCACCACAACCACACACCACCTACAAACACATCACAAGTGCACACTAAACCATCAACAAAACGATTCCCGCAACCCATGAACACGCCCCCAGAGAGTACCACCGACAGCACAACAAGACATCTGCAAACACGCAACACTCACAAACTAAACTTTGCGCCATTGTGACGTCACACACAACAATAGACTTATGTCACGGGTCAAAGCCAACGGGTGGTATTGGACCCTTCTGGTGACCCTAAAATTGTATGTCCAGCTTGACTGGTTGAATGCTGATTATGCCCTCTGCTCTCGATTGTGATGAGGGCTAATCTGTGGTCTATGTTTACATCATAATTAACATACTCATTGGTATAAAAATTAAAACTTCTAGATAAAATCAGAAAAGGTGTCTTATATAACAATCAAATCTCTGAGAAGCCTTTCGTTGCGTATTGCGTAAGTAGGGCCTACATATATTTTGCATCAATTATGAGAAAGGCAAAGGGACCACTTCATCATACATTTTCATACAGTGTATGTGTACTGTGGCACAACAAGCAATTACAGTATTCTACATTGATACTAGTCCGCCCTGGTAGCTGAGTGGTCAGCGTGACAGACTGTCAATCCGAAGGGCCCGGGTTCGATTCCCGGCTGGGTCGGAGATTTTCTCCGCTCAGGGACTGGGTGTTGTGTTGTCCTAATCATCATCATTTCATCCCCATCGACGCGCAGGTCGCCGAAGTGGCGTCAAATCGAAAGACCTGCACCAGGCGAACGGTCTACCCGACGGGAGGCCCTAGCCACACGACATTTCCATTTTTTTTTTTACATTGATACTCTACAAACCACTGTGAGGTGCATGGCAGTGAGTATATCCTGTTGTACCAGATATAAGGCCTTTTCCCTGTTTCACTCACATATGGTGAGCAGGAAGAATGATTGCTTAAAAGCCTCTGTGCACACTGTAATTAGTCCAATCTTGTCTTCGCAGCCACTATAGGAATGATTCATAGTGGGTTGTAATACATTTCTAAATTCATCTCTTTGAAGTTGGTTCTAGAAACTTGTGACGCTATCCTATGGTCAAACAAAACTGTGACCAGTGTGCTGCTGTTCTTTGTTCCTGTTTAGTATCCGGGATATTCCATGATAAGTAGAACACACTTTCGATATGTAAAAGTTTAAAATTTGGTACTTTTTATAATTTTTTTGGAAAGGCTGAAGTTTTTACTGTTTGGCAACAATGGTTTGTCGCCCATTATTGCTTTCCCTCCACAATTTGTAGCCATTTTTATAATGCCATATATTTTTCATGCGATGAGAGTGTGAATTATTGGAGATTTTGGAACTTCATTTCAAGTAAGAATTAGCATATCATTATTTGTATTACTGTTACATATCCTAATGTATTGCGTAAAGAGTATAAAACTGAAGTAGGTAAATTATAGGTTGGGGTAAATAATATAATACAACAGCGTGAACTTTCATGTAATATGAGTCACTTTCATGTTATTAAGTTTTTATACCAAGAGAGATGTTAGAGGTAACTTTATCTTGTTCAGTAATTTACTACTTAGTGTGAATGTGTAACTAATATCACTACTAAAAATTTCCCAATTTCAACCAGTAATGTAAAAGCAGAAAATTAAATGTGTATCATGATCACATAGTCTGAGTCACAGTTTTATTATTTTAAGGTTAGAAGAGGAGGATGCTCTTAGCAGCAGCAGAAAGGCTGAGTAAGAGGAGGGAAAAGTTAAAGAGTCAAAGAAAATATGAAGAATTTAAGAATCATCTGGAAGAAGCTCAAAAAATTCAGAAGAAGCAGAAAGAAAAGTCTCTACAATTGAGTCAACATAAGCAAGGACTGTTGTTAGAAGAAAGAAAAGCTAAAAAGAGGGAGAAAGTTAGAAAACATAGGCAGCATAAGATGCAAGATCAGCAACCTAGTAAAGCAAGTTGGTCACTGTATAAGCCACATAGTGCTCTGAATAAAGCCATGACTCAAGTGCTGCAATTGCTTACAATATGATGTACTGTCAACTATACCTGAAAATGTGAAGGTACTTCCAACCTGGTCAGATAGACCTGTCTCACAATTTAAAAACAAGTATGTTACTGCTGCTGTACCCCAATTTCAATCATATCTTAATGTGGAAATCCATTGGAACTTATTTGCTACAACCCATGGTAAAGGAGCCATAGATGGAATTGGTGCAGTTGCAGAACGGCTAGGGGTATGCAGTAAAAAAGCAAAAATGTATAGTAGGTGATGCATCAACTTTCGCTCAGGTAGCTGCAGGTACCACAACTATGCAGGTTTTTCATGTGTCTATTTATGAAATTCAAGGAATCAATACGAAACTTAATCTGGCTCAAATATTTTCTTCAGCACCTCAGTACCAAACATAAAAAGTGTTCACTGCTTTCACTACAAGAAATGAGTACTACAAATATATCTGCTGTCTCCAAAGAATTGTGCTGCTGCAGATCATCATACTGAAGAAACTAAAGAAAGTATGAAAATTGGAGACTGGTACAAAGTAGAATATAACAGTAAATATAATGCTGGAGAAGTACGTGCAGTTTTTGGAAATTCTTACTTAATTAGTGCAATGGAGTGTGCTGGTTACTATTGGAAATGGCCTGTAAAATGTGCTGAAATTATAAAGAAAATTAATCGACTTGATTGTGTCAGTGCAAGAGGACATTTTCAGTTTTCTGATTTTCTAATTGAATTTACAGCTCATTTTCCCAGATATGCTGCTTATAATTTTTCATAATGTTTGAAAAGTGAAATGTTGATGTTAGGTTTATCTTATTTGGCACATAATGTCATATTTTCATTTCTCTGCTAGTAAGAAAAAAGTTTTTCGAACAAGAAGTAGCAATTAACATGAGTCATGTAATGTTGAGTCACACACCTTTTTTAATATATTACAATATTTCACATGGTATAAATATTTTTAGAAATCTGTAATTCTGTCATTTGAATGCCAACCTAATATGCATTTTCTGTGATCAAAACCAGATCCATACTCGTAATAGTTTGAGGACACTTTTGACCTGAAATGCACATTAGGAATAGGATGTCCCAAATTTGTAACGTGAGTCACAACATAAATTACATTGTTATTCTTTAATTTTAATGCTCTGCCCTGCTTAAATAACACTTCAAGATCTTTGCCTGAATAATGCAATTTATAATGATGATTTGCATAAGAAAATATGGGTTTATAGATTGATAACAAGTCAACCTAATAAAACAGTGATTTCAAAATGTAACGTGAGTTACCATGGAATCTCCCACCCCATTAGTCCTACATGGCATGGGCATGAGAGATGAGCAGTATTCTAGAATGGATCGCACGAGTGTTTTGTGTGCTATCTCCTTCGTAGGCTGATTGCATTTCCTTAGTTTTCTGCCAATGAGCCACAGTCTGCCACTAGCTTTACATACGATAGAGAATATTATGTGATCGTTCCATTTCATGACACACACACACACACACACACACACACACACACACACACCTCCTGTGCATCTACGTGGTGCTGGCTGGATGGACAATGCCAGGATTGCAGTTTGGCAGGTGGCAGGTTGTAAGGGGTGGGTGAGTAGATGGAGAGAGAGGTGGGAGGCAGGATTAATGGTTTGGGGATACATAGCTAGCGGCTGGGAGAGAGACAACCAGTTTGCTGGCTAGGAGTGTGGGAGGGGTGGCAGATGCACAAGTGTGGCACACGATGTATGGGTGTTGGAGCTGTTGGGAGGTGACGAATGATGGTGATGTGGAGGTATTAATTGGGAGTGGGTGCTGCTACTGAGTCATTCTCAGCCATCGACCTACCTCCCTGCTTTCCAGCCCTTGCAGACTCTTCAGTGGGAAGTCATTGACAAACTTCATTCCAGTGACCACTTTCCTTGTCACATTAACCTACTGGATGGAGGATTGCTTCAACAGAACCCACCACAGTGGATGGTCAGCAGGGCTAGCTGAATCTTTTCAGCCAGCTGGCTGTGTTTGAACACCGTAATGGCACCCAGGAGTGAGTGGACCACATTACGAGAGTGACCCATCATGCTGCTGACTTATCCACCCCGAAGTCTTCACGTCATCTTAGGAGGCGACTTATATGTTGGCAGACTGATGAGTGCCCTTCGGCAATCCAGTATAGGCATCCAGTTCTTTGATGGTTTAAATGCCGCCCAACTGCAGACAACATCATAGCCTTTCAAATCTTGAGAGCCAAGGCTCAACCTATAATTAAGGAGATTAGGAAGAGGTCATGGCAAGCATTCCTGGACTCTATCAATGGTTCCACTTGTTCTGCAAATGTTTGGGAAGCCAGCCGGAGGATTTCCAGTAAATGCAGTCATTTGCCAATAGCAGTAGTCCTGAAACAGAGGTGTCTCCAAACACCTCCCAGAGACATCATTTAGACACTGGCAGAGCATTTTGCAAAAACTACAGCCCATTCCAGCCAGCAACAGATGTTTCACCACTACTGTGTGATGTAGAGAGGGGCAAGTTGGACTTTGGACCCAACAATTCTAAGTCCTACAACTCCCCTTTCCCCATGTCACTTCCCCAACTCATGGTGAAAGGCAGTTTTGATACCTCTCCTCAAACCAGGAAAGGATCTCGTGTGTATCAGTAGTTACCGTAGTATCACCTTAACAAGCTGTGTTGGAAAGGCCCTGGAGTGGATGGTCAACTGTTGTCTGTCATTTTGTTAGAGACCAGACAACTCCTTAGCCACTCTCAGTGTGGATTCCGGAGATTTCGGTCCACTGTCGACAACCTGACCCTGCTAGAGGTGGTCATTCATCAGTCTTCCCTATATAACCATTACTGTATCAGCGTGTCCTTCAGTATCAGTAACGTGTGCGATACTACTTGGAGACACAGTATTCTCACGCAGCTGCTTCAGTGGGGCTTTCATGACCACCTCCCCATCTTCCTATGGTCTTTCCTGTGTTAGCAGTTTTTTAGGACCCGAGTTGGTGACACACTGTCCAATCATATTAAACAAGAGAATGACATCCCTCAGGGCGGTGTTTTAAGTGCTGCCCTCTTTGCCATAGCCATAAACAGCTTCATGTCTATGGTAAGGTTCTTGTACAGTGCTCCTTATTTGTCGACAATTTTGTTGTTTTCTCTTCCTCCTCTAGTATTGCAACAGCGAGCAATCAGTTGCAGCTTATGTTGTGGAGCTTAGATGAGTAGGCTGCAAAGACAGATTTTCAGTTTTCTGCAGATGAGAGTGAGTGAGTGTGTTTGTGTGTGTGTTTTCATTTTAATCATTCTCATCATATTTTTAATTTACCAAACTTGCATATGTGGAACACCACCCTACATCCTTGAGTCTCAGTGAGGTTTCTGGGACTCATTTTTTGCTCCAGATTGTCGTGGCTGCCACACCTGAGAGACCTGAAAGACAGAACCCTCAAGGCACTGAACATTGTAAAATGCCTTAGTCACAGATCTTGGGGAGTGGACAGGGTACGTCTGTACCAGTTTTACAGGACTTATGTGCGTTCGTTTCTGGACTGTGGGTGCACAGTGTCTGGATTGGTGAGGCCTTCTTATTTGATCATTGACGCTGTCCACCTCGAGGGAATTGTGCCAGCCTTTTCTCCATTTATTTGTGTGCAGCGTGTGCTGGAGTCATTTGGTGTGGAGAAAGTACAGCCCAGAGTAATTTTAGATTTGGTGCAGTATAGGAGAGATTGTGCTCCTGCTTCTGTTTTTCGTGCGATATTATCTGTCATTTTATATGAGCATCACAACTATGAAGCTCTCTTTACAGAGTGTCTAATCAGGAGGCCTCAGTTGGTTGCTCCGTGTTTTGCTGGATTGTGTCCTCAAGGTCTGACTGCCTGATGACTTTACTGTCTTCGATGCAGGTTGATTCATGAAGATATGTAAATATTTTAATATGTTATTCTACAAGTAAAACTAAATAAAAAAGTTCATATAAACATAGGCCCGCAAATCTTTAGTCACAGAGTTATGTCTAATAAAAGATTTTTCCTGAAATTAGCAACTTTGCTAATATGAAGCCATCAAAAAGCTGTACGAGGTTAAAGTAAAGCACAATTCCCATTTGTTTTGTTGTTATTGATCTGATGAATCTAATAAAACATGTCCCAGACGTGTATCTGCAGTAATTTACCATAACATCCAGAGAAGCAAAGATGTAATTTTGTAAAATTTTTAATTTATTAACTACTTGGCCCAATTTTTTTTAAACTCCAGGCAATTGCATAAAGTTTCCAACAGAAGTTGTAGAGAATTTAATTTTGGAAAAATGATGGTAATAACATTAACTGTAACTGTATGAATGTGTCAGATAATCTGCTTTTATTAATACCATAGCACACTTGAATTCATGTTAAACCAGAAAAAACAAAGCTTAGTGTTAAGGAACTTGTACAGTGTACATACAATTTCACAATACATTCACAATAAATGTTCAAAAATGTGTCCACCGAGGCATCCCTATTTCATAAATAACCTACTAACTACAACAGTTACTATGTGGCTTCACTTAAATACACTGTCGTTATTATGTTCTTTCACTGAACAATACAGAAAACTAACTGTTTCAAGGTCAGGAAACAACTGAAACAACTTGCTAATGCTTGCCAACAATGACATAAATGTTTCTACTTTCTTAATGGGAAGTAAACAAATTTACCTGTATAATAATCTTTGCTTCTCTGGATATTCTGGAAAACTACTGCAGATACACATCTTGGACATGTTTTATTAGATTCACCAGACCAATAACAACAAAATAAATGGAAATCATGCTTTGCTTTAACCTCGTACAGTTTTGTGATGGCTTCATATTAGCGAAGTTGCTAAATTTTGCGCAAAATCTTTTATTAGCCATAACTCCATAACTAAACATTTGCAGACCTTTGTTTATATGAACTTTTTCTTAAATTTTACTTGTAGAGTAACATACTAAAATACTTGCATTTCTACAACCAATGTACCCAGCAGATAAAGTAGTCCAGAATATCCAGGATGCCCTGCTCAAACTACCATGACTGGGGAAGGTGGTGTCTTTCTGCTGGGTACCAGGGCAAGTGGGTATTGTGAGGAATGAAAGGGCGGATCTAGCAGCCTAGGAACTGTGTCATGATCCTCAGCTGTTTCAGCATGCCATCCCCTGCATGCTGTAGTCTCACTGTTGTGCTCCAGAGTCTGGCATCAGTGATAGGATGAGCAACTGGAAGTGAAAAACAATAAGCTCTGTGTAGTAAAGTCCACAACTCAGCCGTGGCATACCTCTTTCCAGCCATGTCGATGGGACAAGGTCCTCGTTACTTGTCTTTGTGAAGGTCACAGCCCTATGATGCATGGCTTCTTGCTCCAGCCTTCCAATGTGTGCACCACATTTTTTTGGCCTGTGTTTTATTTTCTGACCAGCGGCCCTGGTGGGTTTGCTGATGGATCTGCCCTCTATTTTAAGTAACGTTCAAACAAATGTGGTTCTAGTTTTAAAGTTTTGTGAATTGTCCAACATTTTTCCCAAGATTTTAGGGAGGTGGTTTTAATGTAATAACAGGGTAACTGTCTCACCCATATTTTTTTTCCAAATACACTCCTGGAAATGGAAAAAAGAACACATTGACATCGGTGTGTCAGACCCACCATACTTGCTCCGGACACTGCGAGAGGGCTGTACAAGCAATGATCACACGCACGGCACAGCGGACACACCAGGAACCGCGGCGTTGGCCGTCGAATGGCGCTAGCTGCGCAGCATTTGTGCACCGCCGCCGTCAGTGTCAGCCAGTTTGCCGTGGCATACGGAGCTCCATCGCAGCCTTTAACACTGGTAGCATGCTGCGACAGCGTGGACAAGAACCGTATGTGCAGTTGACGAACTTTGAGCGAGGGCGTATAGTGGGCATGCGGGAGGCCGGGTGGACGTACCGCCGAATTGCTCAACACGTGGGGCGTGAGGTCTCCACAGTACATCGATGTTGTCGCCAGTGGTCGGCGGAAGGTGCACGTGCCCGTCGACCTGGGACCGGACCGCAGCGACGCACGGATGCACGCCAAGACCGTAGGATCCTACGCAGTGCCGTAGGGGACCGCACCGCCACTTCCCAGCAAATTAGGGACACTGTTGCTCCTGGGGTATCCGCGAGGACCATTCGCAACCGTCTCCATGAATCTGGGCTACGGTCCCGCACACCGTTAGGCCGTCTTCCGCTCACGCCCCAACATCGTGCAGCCCGCCTCCAGTGGTGTCGCGACAGGCGTGAATGGAGGGACGAATGGAGACGTGTCGTCTTCAGCGATGAGAGTCGCTTCTGCCTTGGTGCCAATGATGGTCGTATGCGTGTTTGGCGCCGTGCAGGTGAGCGCCACAATCAGGACTGCATACGACCGAGGCACACAGGGCCAACACCCGGCATCATGGTGTGGGGAGCGATCTCCTACACTGGCCGTACACCACTGGTGATCGTCGAGGGGACACTGAATAGTGCACGGTACATCCAAACCGTCATCGAACCCATCGTTCTACCATTCCTAGACTGGCAAGGGAACTTGCTGTTCCAACAGGACAATGCACGTCCGCATGTATCCCGTGCCACCCAACGTGCTCTAGAAGGTGTAAGTCAACTACCCTGGCCAGCAAGATATCCGGATCTGTCCCCCATTGAGCATGTTTGGGACTGGATGAAGCGTCGTCTCACGTGGTCTGCACGTCCAGCACGAACGCTGGTCCAACTGAGGCGCCAGGTGGAAATGGCATGGCAAGCCGTTCCACAGGACTACATCCAGCATCTCTACGATCGTCTCCATGGGAGAATAGCAGCCTGCATTGCTGCGAAAGGTGGATATACACTGTACTAGTGCCGACATTGTGCATGCTCTGTTGCCTGTGTCTATGTGCCTGTGGTTCTGTCAGTGTGATCATGTGATGTATCTGACCCCAGGAATGTGTCAATAAAGTTTCCCCTTCCTGGGACAATGAATTCACAGTGTTCTTATTTCAATTTCCAGGAGTGTAGTCAGCTAGTGACGTTTGCATGTGCCTTTCTGTTACCTCCCATGTAGTTTTACTTGTATTTTAATCTGATGCATAGTTAGTTTTAATTGTGGAACAATTTTAGAGTTTTTAGCCACATCCGTCTGTTTTGATGAGTGTAAGGGCACTGATAACCTCACTGTTGAGCACCCATAAGCTCAAAACACATACACACACACACACACACACACACACACACACACACACACACACACACACACACACACACACACCATAAGAAGCTATGCAGTAATACCAGCAGAGTTGGTAGATGACAAGGTTGCTTTCAAAGGTGGTCCTACCTCTGATGGAGTAGTATAAGCCTCTGACCTGACAGGAGTAGGAAGCGCAGGGTGGGTGGGTTGGGGAGCTTTTGCATCTGGGTTTTCCAAAGGTATATTATCCTAGAGGCAAGGGTTTAGGAGAGGGGTATGGTGTAGGGATGGACTAGGATGTTGTGTGGTTTGGGTGTGGGAAGGATGTTCCTCATTTCAGGGCATGGTGATTGATAATCAAAGCCCAGGCGAATGACGAAGTTAATTTGTTTCAGTCCAGGTTATGTTAGATGATGGGGTAGGTGCTCCTTTGTGGCTGGTTCTTTGGGATGAAGGGAGGATTAGGGGTGTGTGAGGAAATGCCACTGGGAATTTTTTTATGGGCTGGGTTTGGGGGGGGGGGGGGGGGGGGAAGTCTCTACAGGCTCTTGTGAAACTGGGCAAGGGAGTTCTCATCACTACAGATAAGCCATTTGTGGGTGCCCAGGCTGTGAGGGAGGGACTTTTTGCTGTGGAAGGGATGACAGCTGTTGAAATGCAGATACTGGTAGTGATTAGTGGATTTAATGTACAGAGGTGTGGATGGAACCATTGGGGAGGTGGAGTTAAGCATACAGGAACGTGGCATGTTGGATTCAGGAGGACCAGGTGAAGCAGATGGGAGAGAAGGTGTTGAGGTTGTGAAGAAACAGTGACACTTGAGTGGATATCATGAAGATATCATCTGTGAAGCTGAACCAGACAAGGGGTTTGGGATTTTGGGAAGCTAGGAAGGTTTCCTCTAGATGGCCCATAAAAAGGTTGGCACAGGAGGCTGCCATACAAATTCCAATGGGTGTGCTGCGGGTTTGCTTATATAATCTCCCCTGAAATTGGTAGTAGTTGTGCGAGAGGATATAGTTGGTAAAGTGTATGATGAATGAGAGAGTGGGTTTGGAGTCTGAAAGACATTGGGAGAGGTAGTGTTTGATAGTGGTAAGGCCACAGGCATGAGGATGTTGTATAATGAGACAGCATCAACATAGGGATCAGGAGGTGAAGGGGTGGGGACGGTAGAGAGTTGTTGAAGAAAGTGGTTAGTATCCTTGACGTGAGAGGCTAGGTTTTGGGCAATTGATTTGAGGTGTTGATGAACAAGAGTGGAAATTCTTTCAGTAGAAGCACAATAACCATTTACAGTAGTGCATCCAGGATTGTTGGGTTTATGAATTTTGGGGAGCATATAGAAGTTAGGTGTGCAGGCCCTCGTTGGGAGAGGTTATGGGATGGACTTAAGGATCTCAGAAGGAAATTGGAGGTTATATTGGACTTCTGGAATGTGATCACTGTAGCGGAGCTTTTAGGTGGAGGGGACAGATGGCTGGCAGAAGCCATCTGTCAGGTAGTCTCTGCGATTCATCATAAAGTGGCAGAGCCTTTGTCTATGGGGAGGATGATTCAGCCAGGATGTGTGGCTGTTCTTTCTCCTGCTGAGAGATAAGTGTTATTTTGATGGGACCTAGGGAAGGATGGTAAGGCCAAGTTGGAGGTAAGGGATTCCTGGAAGGTGAGCAGGAGGTGGTTGGGGGGGGGGGGGGCGAGGTCATGGTTGGTTGGTAATATGAACTGGAGAAGACAAGGTTCATTGTTTGGATTACGTTGGCTTTGGTTGGAAGGATTGGTGACACAGATGTGTTCCCACTGTGGGGATCGAGAGAAAGGGAATAGGTATCTGTCAAGTCCAGTGTGATTACACTTGGGTGTGGGGCTGAGTGAGGCATTTGGCTATGACTGAAACCTCAGTAGGATTGATGTATCTGGCGGGAAGGTTAACAACAGTGTTTCATGCTTGGGTTCTGGATTTCGTTGAGTGTTGGAAGTGAGGTAAGGGATTCCTGGAAGGTGAGCAGGAGGTGGTTGGGGGGGGGGGGGGGACGAGGTCATGGTTGGTTGGTAATATGAACTGGAGAAGACAAGGTCCATTGTTTGGATTACGTTGGCTTTGGTTGGAAGGATTGGTGACACAGATGTGTTCCCACTGTGGGGATCGAGAGAAAGGGAATAGGTATCTGTCAAGTCCAGTGTGATTACACTTGGGTGTGGGGCTGAGTGAGGCATTTGGCTATGACTGAAACCTCAGTAGGATTGATGTATCTGGCGGGAAGGTTAACAACAGTGTTTCATGCTTGGGTTCTGGATTTCGTTGAGTGTTGGAAGTGAGTTTCAGAGGATATGGCAAATTGAAAAGGTCATGTAGGCAGGGCCTGGATGCTGCGAGGGGTGGATGAAGAGCTTTGCAATGGTAGGCATAGGTGTTGATGGGTAGCAGTGCTCCAAGCAGGGAGTGGGATGTCAACAGGTTGGACAATTTATCAATGTAGTGTGTGGAATGCTCTTCCAGGTGTTAGAGGGCAAGGGTTTCAATTTTGGAGGTGTGTTTGGGATTGCATAGTAACATTATCTTGCAGAGGGAGCAAAGTTGTTTCTGGGATGCCTGTGCCATGGAGATATGTTTTTGCAGTATCAGGTATGTAAGGGGTACTGAACTGCCATTATTGGAAAAGGTGAAATGAAGATTGTTGTGAGAGGAGGGATGGGATCCAAAAAAAGGAAAATAATAATAATAATAATAATAATAATAATAATTCTAGTTAGGCTTTTGGGTGGTGGTCCATTGCTTAGGCAGCAATTAAGAAACAAAATGTTGAACTGGGGTCTAGCTATGGGGAGTGACACTTTACTGAACAGGTGCAGATAGATGGAGCAGGGGTCCATTTGGGTTAGGTTGGCACTAGGAAAATGGGAAATGGGCAAATGAAAGCTTTAGGTGGCTGTAAAGGTTTCTGGATAACAGACTGTGAGTTTGGGGATTGAAAAGGATGGATGAAATTGTTCTGAGGGCAATAGAATTGTTACATACAAATATTTCTATGAGATGACAGTTTCCAGCTGTGACTCATTGATACCGTAGTCATAGGATACCTTGTTTGTTTGTTTGCTTTTTTTTCCATTTTGTGGGGTACACAATATTACATTTCTAAATATTTTAAAATAAGCTACCAATCTTTGCATCACTTTGAAATCTTATCAAGATCTGACTGAATTTGTGCAACTTTTCTCAGACAGTATCTCATTATCTGCATAAAGTGTGAGGTTAGTATTAATATTGTCTGCAAAGTCATTAATATACAACACAAACAGTAATGATCCCAGCACTCTTCCCTGGGGCACACCTGAAGTTACTTCTATCTGTTGATGACTCCCCATCCGACGTAACATCGTATGCCCTCCCCTCCAATAAATCCTCAATCCAGTCACAAATATCATTTGATATCCCACATGAACATACGTTTGATAATAAGCATTTGTGCAGTACTGAGTCAAATTACTTTTGGGGGGGGTCAAGAAACATGGCATCTTTCTGACTGCCGTGAACCATGCACGAGGAAGACCCCCCAATGGAAAGGCAGAGGGGGAAAGGAATAGTGGAAGTTTAGACTTGCAGTGCTGAATGGGAAGTATTGCTTTCCAAGGTGGTTTCTATTCATACCTATGAGGTTGGGCACTTAGGCCTCATTGACTGCTTGAGGGGTTGCGGGGCCACTGCTCGCCTGCTCTGGCCCTGGGGACTCTGGCCTGGCTCATAACCTTCTCACCTTTTTGTCCTCATTATTTTTTTATGGTTGTTGTTTTGTCTATCCTAAAATATTATCATCTTGTGTGAGCTGCTCGTTTTTATGGGGTAATGGAGGGTGAGGTGGTTGGATGAAGAGGGTGCATCTCCCACTGCATGCCGTGTCCCAGGGACCTCCAGCTGCATTCTGGGCAGGTCACCTTACCCACTCTACTCCCTATCACTCTTCTCCTGCATCTCCTTGCTTTTTTCTGTGTCTTATTGTATCTTGGTTACAGTCGGGCTTCAAAGGATTTGCCATTTTTGTCCTTTTTCTGAGAGTTATTCCTGGTTTGATACATATAGGAAGAGGCTGATGACCTCGCAGTTTCTACATCTACATACTTACTCTGCAAGCCACCGCATAGTGCATAGTAGACGATTCTCTGTACCAGTACTAATTGTTTTTTTTTTTTTTTTTTCCTATTACATTTGCAGATAGAGTGAGGGGAAAATGATTGTCTATATGCCTCCGTATGAACCTTAACTTCTCATATCTTACCTTCCTGGTCCCTACATCGAAATGTACATTTACGGCAGTATGATTGCTATGCAGCCAGCATCAAATGCCACTCCTCTAGAACTTTCTCAGTAGTGTTCTTCGAAATGAATGTCTTCTTTCCTCCAGGATTTCCCGAAGCGTATCTGTAACAATTGCATGCTGATTGAATCTAGCAACTTGCCTCTGAACTGCTTGGGAGTCTTCTTTCAATCCAACCTGGTGCAGATCCCACACACTTGAAATGGTCACACTAGTGTCTTATATGCGGTCTCCTCTACAGATGAACCACACTTTCCTGAAATTCTTCCAATAAACTGAAGTTGACGATTTGCCTTCCCTACCACAATCCTCACATGCTCATTCCATTTCGTATCACTTCTCAGCGTTACACCCAGATATTTAAGCAATGTGACTTTTTCGAGTAAGACACTACTATTGCTGTATCTGAAAATAAAGTTCCCCCCCCCCCCCCCCCCCCTACTCATCCACATTAACTTACATATTTCTACATTTAGAGCCACTGGCCATTCGTCACACCAACTAGAAATTTTGTCTAGGTCATCTTATATCATCCTGCTGTCACTGATCTTCAACACCTTCTTGTACACCACAGCATCATCAGTGAAGAACTGTATATTGCTGCCCACCTGCTAGATCATTTATGTATATAGAAAACAGCACTTTCCTGGGGCACCCGTGATGTTACCCCTGCCTTCAATGAACACTCGTCCTTGAGGACAACATACTAGGTTCTATTATATAAGAAGTCTTCAAGCCTGTCATGTATCTTGGAGTCGATTCTGTATGCTCGTACCTTTGTTAACAGTTGGCAATGGGATACGGTGTTAAATGCTTTTTGGAAATCTATGTATATGGAATCTACCTGTTGCCCTTCATCCATAGTTAGCAGTATATCTGAGAGAAAAGAGCAATCTGGGTTTTGCATGAGCAATACTTTCTAAAGTGATGTTGATTCGTGGACATGAGCTTTTTGATCTTTAGGAAATTTATTACATCCAAACTCAGAATATGCTCTAGAATTCTGTGGAAAACCAATGTTAAGGAGTTTGGTCTGTAATTTTGTGGGTTCATTCTTTTACCCTTCATATACAGGAGTCATTCACACTTCTTTCCAGTCACATGGCCTTTTTTGCTGGTCGAGAGATTCACGATAAATTCATATCAGGTAAGGGGCCAGTGACATAGACTACTCTTTGTAAAACCAACTTGGAATTCCGTCCAGGAAACCTGGTGACTGATTTATTTTTATCTCTTTCAGTTGTTTCTCTGTGCCAGGAATGCTTATTATTATGTCATCCATATGGGATTTTGTGTGGTGATCAAATGACGCTACATTTGTAAGATTTGCCTTCATGAACGGTTTCTTAAATGTGGTCTTCAAAACTTCAGCGTTCCTTTTGGTGTCTTCCACTGTGAAACCAGACTGATCAATAAGTGATTGGATGGAAGCCTTAGACCCACTTAGCGATTTTACAGAGAACCAGAATTTTATTGGGTCCTCCTACAGATCTTTAGCCACGGTATGACGGTGGTGGCTGTTGTATGCTTCTCACATAGATCTTTTCACAGACCCACAAATCTCTACTAATTTTTGCCTGTTGTCATTTGCGCATCCTCTTTCGAACCGAGAGTGGAACAGCCTTTGTTTCCTCAGCTTTTTCCGAATTTCACTTTTAAACCATGGTATGTCTTTTCTCCCCTTAATCCACTTACTAGGCATATACTTACCCAGAGTATAATTTCCAATCTGTTTAAACTTTGCCCATAATTCCTCTATGTCCATCATTCTGGAACTAAATGATTGCAGTTCATTGTCAAAGAGAGATGCTAACCGCTGCTTATCTGTTCTTTTGAACAGAAACACTCTCCTAATCCTCTTGACTGATTTATTAACTTTCATAACCATAGTTGCTATGATGACATCATGATCACTAATCCCTGTCTCTATACTGACACCATTGATAAAGTCTGGCCTGCTGGTAGCTACAAGGTCCAAAGTATTTCCATTGCATGTGGGCTGCAAAACTAGTTGCTCGAGACAGCTATCAGAAAATTTGTTCGAAAGTGCTTCACAGGACTGCCTGTTTTTGCCCTTTAACTCCAAGAAACCAACAAACAGACCTTGATTCATGGCTTTCAGGATGACATGAGAAAAGCTGGAGTGAGCTTTCACATGATTGATAATTTCAGAATCCATGCTGGATGACACGGAGAAGATCCCCCTGTTTGAGATACCTCATTACGTTTGAGCTTAAAATGTGTTCTAAGATTCTGTAACAAATGGATTTCAAGGATGTTTGTCATTAGCTTTGTGGCTCACTTCTGTTGGCCTTCTTGTAGATGGGTGTGACCTGTGTTTTCTTCTAACTACTGGGCACAGTTTTTTTTGTTCAAGGCATCTTCAGTATATTATGGTTAAAAGAGGACTAAATATGCCACAAATTTGGTATAGATTCTGATTTTGATTCCCTTAGGCCTTGGAGCCTTGTTCAATTTGCCAACTCTAACACTTACTTCTCTCTTCTTGGCTGTGGTAAGTAAATTAAAGAGGGACTCTACTGCTGGGTGTTCTTTTGTGAAGGAACATTGGAAAACTGAGTTAAGCATTTCCACTTTTCTTCACTGCCCTCAGTTTCAGCTCCTGTCTCATCCTTCAGTGTCTGATGCCACTAACAGCCTTCACATATGACCAAAATTTCTTCAAGTTTTGTGAAATGTTTGTTGATAATATTCTGCTAAGGTAGTTACTGAAGGCTTCATGCATTGCACCCTTGACAGCTAAACACATTTAATTCAGCAACTCTCTATCTGTAGCCCTATGCTTTGTTTTACAAATATTATGCAGTACCATAAACTGTGTATACTTTGACAGATTTTCAGATCCAGATGTGATTATCGTGACTGTTTTTTTAACTTCTGTGATATTTATGTTAGTGAACATAGAAGCTTTTGTGTAAGGATTACATACTAATTAATACAGTACATTTTCTAAAATGCAAAGGAAATAATGGAAAAAAATTCTGGTTGGGCAAAGTTAGCATGGATTTGGAGATCAGCCTCTACTTCCACCATAACTGTCAGCTACGTTCCATTTGTGGTCAATATTTCAGAAATGCAATGAAACTCTGACCTCCCAGAAATAAATACAATTTTTTAAGTGCTCTGTTAAGTCTTATAAAAGAAAAAACCTAATATGTTATATAAATTAAACAGTATGACCCATTATCAAAATTATAATTATACTGAAAGGTACTAGAATAGAGTACCACACATGTAGCTCCAAATTTAGTTTCGCATAATACCTTAAATTCAATCCATCTTAAACCTAAATCCTCAATGGAAAACACCTGGTACAGTGAGAACGAAGGTTATCCATTCTTCATTTAATGAATCAATACCTGGCACTCGTGGCAAAATGTACTTCATTCAAAGTATCCAGAGATATTTGACATTGTATGTTACACCTGGACCACAACAGCTGGCAGTTTGATCTATGTATGACTGACATTTGCTTTTCTTAGTTTTTACAATTACAAATGAGTCTTCGTCTATGTACCGATGGTAGCCTTAGCAGCCAGAGACTGTAGTTGTGTGTGTGTGTGTGTGTGTGTGTGTGTGTGTGTGTGTGTGTGTGTTTTCTATCTCCAAGGATGGCCATGTTGGCTGAAAGCTCATTTTCTCACTCTTTTGTTGTGCCTATCTGCGACTCAGCATCTCCTCACTATGGTGAGTAGCAACTATACTTATGCAAGATGGTTAATTTTTGTTTTCCTCAGTTCCACACTGTCATGGCATCTACACTTTCATAAAGTGTGTGTGTGTGTGTGTGTGTGTGTGTGTGTGTGTGTGTGTTTGTGTGTGTGTGTGTGTAATCTTGGGGTAACAATGACCAGTGGTCAAAGTTAATCCAGATTAGATTAGATTAGATTAATTATTCATTCCATAGACCCATAAAAGAGGGAATCCTCCTGGGTGTGGAACATGTCAGATAAATACATTACAAAAATGTAATTAGAAAAACTTGAGTTTCATTCATTTTAATGATCCTCAGTCAATAAATGGTAAAATTATGTACATGAATTAAATTCAAACTTCTAATATTTACAGGTTTAATACTTACATCTGCTTTCATTGAATCCATCATTCAGACATTTGATAGTTTCTTGGATGTTACAACCAAGCATTGTCAAAAGTTAAAGTAAATTATTCATTTCAGTAATCCTCAGTTAAGAACAGTCAGATTTTGTACAAGATTTAAAATTAAACTTCCACTATTTACAGACTTAAGACTTACATCTGCTTTCCATACACCCATCATTTACACAGTAGGTAGTTACTTGGCTGTTACAACCAAGTATTGTCAAAAATTAAGGTATAATAAATTTTCATTAAAATGGTCTACTGCACTTGTTGAGAAACTCATGGATGGAATAGACGGAGTTGGCCACCAAAAATTATTTTAAATTATGTTTAAATTGTGCCTTGTCTGAAACTAAACTCTTAATGGTTGCTGGTAACTTATTGAAAATATGCTTTGCTGAATACTGGATTCGATTCTGGACAAGAGTAAGTGAAAAGCTGTGGTTAATATGCCCAATTCTTTGAATCGGTTTTGACATGATGTTCTGGGATTGGGCCCAAACTCTTTGCCTTTCCATAGGTCTGCTTGTGACTGTATATGTGTGTGTGTGTGTGTGTGTGTGTGTGTGTGTGTGTGTGTGTGTGTGTGTGTGCGCGCGCGTGCGCGTGTATACCTGTCCCTTTTCCCCCCTAAGGTAAGTCTTTACGCTCCCGGGATTGGAATGACTCCTTACCCTCTCTCTTAAAATCCACATCCATTTGTCTTTCCCTCTCCTTCCCTCTTTCCTGATGAAGCACCCCGTGGGTTGTGAAAGCTTGAAATTTGTTTGTGTGTTTTTTATTGTTTCTATCTACCAGCACTTTCTCATTTGGTAAGTCACAGCATCTTTTATATAAATCCTGCCCTGAAATGAGATCCATTTGTCATGAAATCCTCCCCACTCCACCAAGAGTGTCTTTCCGCCGTCCACCTAACCTTTGTAACCTCTTGGTTCATCCCTCTGAAATCCCCAAACCACCTTCCCTACCCTCTGGCTCCTACCCTTGTAACTGCCCCCGGTATAAAACCTGTCCCATGCACCCTCCCGCCACCACCACCTACTCCAGTCCTGTGACTCGGAAGGTGTAGACGATCAAAGACAGAGCCACGTGTGAAAGTACCCACATGAGTTACCAACTGACCTGTCTACACTGTGAAGCCTTCTATGTGGGAATGACCAGCAACAAACTGTCCATTCGCATGAACGGACACAGGCAGACAGTGTTTGTTGGTAATGAGGATCACCCTGTGGCTAAACATGCCTTGGTGCACGGCCAGCACATCTTGGCACAGTGTTACACCGTCCAGGTTATCTGGATACTTCCCACTTACACTAACCTATCAGAACTCCGGAGACGGGAACTTGCTCTTCAATATATCCTCTCATCCCGTTACGTACCTGGCCTCAACCTCCGCTAATTTCAAGTTGCCGCCCCTCGCATATCACTTGTCACTCAACAACATATTTGCCTCTATACTTCCGCCTCGACTGACATCTCTGCTGAAACTCTTTGCCTTTACATATGTCTGCTTGTGTCTGTATATGTGTGGATGGATATGTGTGTGTGTGTGTGTGTGTGTGTGTGTGTGTGTGTGTGTGTGTGTGTGTGTGTGCGCGCGTGTATACCTGTCCCTTTTCCCCCCTAAGGTAAGTCTTTACGCTCCTGGGATTGGAATGACTCCTTACCCTCTCTCTTAAAAACCACATCCATTTGTCTTTCCCGAGTGTGTGCGCGCGAGTGTGTGCGCGCGAGTGTATACCTGTCCCTTTTCCCCCCTAAGGTAAGTCTTTCCGCTCCTGGGATTGGAATGACTCTTTACCCTGTCCCTTAAAACTCACATCCTTTCGCCTTTCCCTCCCCTTCCCTCTTTCCTGATGAATCAACTGTGGGTTGCGAAAGCTTGATATTTGTGTGTTTTTCATTGTGTCTATCCACCAGCACTTTCCCGTTTGGTAAGTCACAGCATTTTTTAATATATGATGGTCCTTCGCAAAGTAGTCTCCCATGAATGTGATGCACTTGTCCCAGCATTTCTGACAGTCTTCAAATACATACTGGAAACCATTTTTTGAGAGGTCCGTCGAAATTGCCTCCGCAGCCTTCACCTGTGCTTCTGATGATTGATAATGCCTCCCACGAAGGCGTGTCTTCATGTTAGGGAACAGAAAAAGTCACATGGGGCTAAATCCAGACTATAGGGAGGGTGAGGGATGCATTTCATGTTTATTTTTGCAAGATATTCAGCAACAACATTGGCAATATGCGGCTGCGCATTGTCGTGGTGCAACATCCAGCCTGCTTCACGAAAATGTGGTCTTTTACACCTGATATGGACTTGCAATGTTTTCAGGACATCCTTGTAGTATTGTCCAGTTACTGATGTGTGTGCAGGTACAACATGCTGATAAACCATTCCATGAATATCAAAGAATGAGATGACCATAACTTTTCCAGCAGAAGCAACCACTTTTGCTTTTTTGGGGGTTGTTGTTGGAGAGTTCCACAGTGAGCTTTGCTGTTTGCTTTCAGGATCAAAATGATGTAGCCAAGTTTTATCAGTAGTGATTACATTTGAAAGAAACTCCGGATCTTGCTCTAACATCAACTTTAACTGCATGCAGACCTGCACTTGAATGTCCTTTTGTTCGGGAATCAACAGTCTTGGAACCCGTTGTGCACAAATATGTGTCATTTGTAAGTTTTCTGTTGCCAACATGTGGATGGAACCCAATGAAATGTTCAGTGTTTCAGAAAGTGATCTGGTAATTCATCGATCTTCTTTCACAGTGACAGCAACACTGTTGAGTTTTCTTCCACAAGAGCAGTAACTGGAGCACCTGGTCCACTTCCTTTGAAATTGATTGTCTCCCCTCTTTAAACATTTTAATCCAACTTTGAGCTGTGCTGTAGGGAAGAACAAACTCTCCATAGGCCTCCTGAGCGTCGGTGAGCTCTACAGCGGCATAAGTGGCACCCTTCTGTAGAGCACCTAATAGCCTTTAAGCGGCTCTGTGCCCGCTTTCACCTGCTAATACAACGATGGAAAGAGGAGTGTTGGGAGAGGTACGTGTCGACCATTGTGTTCCATGCGTCACCTTCCCAAATCTGGATGAAGATCAGACATCTTTTTGGGTATCAGACCCCAACAGGTGTCTGTGCCATTAACATCAATAGCGTGCTCTCTACCGACGCAAACGTGATTGCCGAGCACTTTGCTGAGCACTATGCTTGAGCCTCTGCGTCGGAGAACCACACCCCTCCCCCAGCCTTTCACATCCTCAAACGGTGGATGGAAAGGAAAGTCCTCTTGTTCACTATATGCCACAGTGAACCCTATAATGCCCCATTTACAGAGTGGGAGCCCTTCAGCACCCTTGCACATTGCCCTGACACAGCTCCTGGGCCGGATCAGATCCACAGTCAGATTATTAAACCTGTCTCGTCTGACTATATCTCCTTGTCGTCTTCAACCGGATCTGGTGCGACGGTGTCTTTCCACCACAATGGCAAGAGAGCACCATCATTCCGGTGCTAAAACCCAGTAAAAATCTGCTTGATGTGGATAGCTATTGGCCCATCAGCCTCACCAATGTTCTGTGTAAGCTGCTGGAACATACGGTGTGTCGGCAGTTGGGTTGGGTCCTGGAGTCATGTGGCCTACTGGCTCCATGTCAGGGTGGCTTCCACCAGGGTTGCTCTACCACTGATAATTTTGTGTCTCTTGAGTCTGCGATCCAAACAGCCTTTTCCAGATGCCAACACCTTGTTACTGTCTTTTTTGACTTCATAAAGTATGCGACACAACCTGGCTACATCATATCCTTGCCACATTGTATGAGTGGGGTCTCCGAGGCCCGCTCCCAGTTTTTATCCAAAACTTCCTGTCGCTCTGTGCTTTCCATGTCCAAGTTGGTGCCTCGCATAGTCCCCCCATATCTAGGAGAATGGGGTCCTGCAGGGCTCTGTATTGAGTGTATCTCCATTTTTAGTGGCCACTAACAGTCTAGCAGCAGCTGTTGGGTCATCAGTCTCACCTTCTCTGTATGCAGACGACTTCTGCATTTCATACTGCTCCTCCAGTACTGGTGTTGCCGAGCGGTTACTACAGGTAGCCATCCACAAGGCGTAGTCATGGGCTCTAGCCCACGGCTTCCAGTTTTCAGCTGCGAAGTCGTGTGTCATGCACTTCTGTCGGTGTCATACCATTCCTCCGGAACCTGAAATTTGCCTTAATAACAATCCACTCACTGTAGTGGAGATGTATCAATTATTCTTAGGACTGGTTTTCAATGCCCAATTGACTTGGGTACCTCACCTTCGTCAGCTTAAGTGGGAGTGCTGACAGCACCTCAGTGCTCTCCACTGCCTGAGCAGCACCAACTGGAGTGCAGATCTCTCTACGCTGCTGCAGCTCTATAGAGCCCTTGTTCAATCCCACCTTGACTATGGGAGCCAGGTTTACGAGCTGTTAGCTTGGAGGTTTTAATGTGTTGCAGAATGGCTGGCTTTTCCTTTTTTATTCTCATGGTCAGCCAGCCATGGTAATCTGCTTTCTCGTTTTTAATATCTTCTCCTTGTTTCTTGGGGGTCTCTGTGGTTTTCTTGTCCTGCTTTGTCCATTGTAGTGTTTTTTGTCATTCTGTCGTTCTTCTGGTTCTCCTGTTATTGTGCCATATGTCTTCTTTGTTTTCTTCTATCCCTTGGGTAATTGTTCTATTGGGAACAAGGGACTGATGACCTTGCAGTTTGGTCTCTTACCCCCCCCCCCCCCATGCCTCCCCCCCCCTCCCCTTTTAAACCAACCGACCAACCATAGGCCTCATGTAATATTTTACAGGCCTCAGCTGAAGATTTGTTAAGACAAAAGCAGAATTTCAAAGCTGCATGTTGTTCCTCGCGTGTTACCTCCATTGTGGCGGTAGGCAATACTGAACATGTCTGACCTCGCCTGCCTCTCACAGGCGGGAACCAGGAGTCCCAACAGTGAAACTACTACGGCATGTTTCTTGCACATTAAACTAACGGAATGTCATAAGATTAAATTTTAGTGCGAGAAATTATCACAAAACAAATTATGATCATTCTTTATTGAACAGCCTTTGTACTAAACACCCAGCTGAGAGTTAGTAGAGAGCTGTAAAACTTTTGTTGTATGAATGAAGGGTCAAGGTAACCACAGCAATCAAAGTATACCCAGGTTACACTACTCTCTGTTTCTTTAGAAGTTCCTTTACAGTGACTGTATATCAAGGAGGGTGCCTCCCATCAAGAACTGTTCTGCTAGGTACATATCTATCCAGTGCATGGTGAACTATTCTTTTAAACTTGAACCATACTTCCTTTACATATTCCTGTTCTGAGCAAAAAGTTTCAAGTTTATTGAGATATGACACTAGCACCTCTTTATCTAGTTTCCTGAACATGTAAATCTTTCTACTTCCTCTAGTTGCCCTTTGTAATTTGTTCAACAATGCTGCTGTGTTTACTTTCTTGGGTTTAGGGTACAAGTTTCTGCTGGGTCATGACAGGAAGCCTAGAAGCACAGTAAAAAGTATGTTGTTATTACAGAAGTAATGAATAGCCATTTTGATTTTTGTAGTATACTGTAATAATTTATTCATTCTGTGGATACTTTTGCAAACATGTAAATTTTGACCTTAGTGCAAAGAAAGTCATATATACAGACATGTAAATCTATAGACATGCCTAATGGAGATGGTGATAGCTTCCCATGTATGTAATTTCTTATGTGTTGCATATTTAAAAGAAAAGAAGTTATCAACCAGGAGGTTGTACTGAGAAAAATTGTAGTTACAGTAACAATATTATGCAAAGGAAAGTTGCTACTCACCATATAGCATAGATGCTGAGTCGCAGATAGGCACAACTTTCCTTTTCATAATATTGTTACATTCCATCCTGGATTTTCCATTGTAGTTACAGTAAGGGAACACGAAAAAGAGCTACAGCTACAATTACATTCGTACTGGTGTTGATCTTTGTGGTACACTTGATGTCATATGCTTATAGTGTCTTTTGCATTGCATTCATTCTTCATTTAATGAATCAGTATCTCTCTCTCCCTCCCCCCCCCCCCCCCCCCTTCCCCCTATAAACCATGGATCTTGCGATTGGTGGGGAGGCTTGCATGCCTCAGTGATACATATAGTCATACCGTAGGTTCAACCACATTGGATGGTTATCTGTTTAGAGGCCAGACAAACACGGCGTCCCTGAAAAGGGGTAGCAGTCTTTCAGTAGTTGCAGTGGCAACAGTCTGGATGATTGCCTGATGTGGCCTTGTAACATCAACCAAAACGGCCTTGCTATGCTGGTACTGAGAATGGGTGAAAGCAAGGTGAAACTACAGCCGTAATTTTTCCTTAGGGCATGCAGCTTTACAGTATGGTTAAATGATGATGGCGTCCTTTTGAGTAAAATATTCCAGAGGTAAAACAGTCCCCCCATTTGGATCTCCGAGCAGGGAGTACGCAGGAGGACATTGTTATCAGGAGAAACAAAACTGGCATTCTACGGATGTCAGGTAGATTAGAAAATTTGTAAAGGTACTAGGTTAAAGTTAGATTTAGTGGAATTGGTGAAGTTCAGTGGCAGGAGGAACAAGACTTCTGGTCAGGTGAATACAGGGTTAAGAATACAAAATCAAATATGGGTAATGCAGGAGTAGGTTTATTGATGAATAAAAAAAATAGGAACCCAAATAAGCTACTATGAACAGCATAGTGAACAAATTACTGTAGCTGAGATAGACAAGTTTATATGCCAACTAGCTCCACAGATGATGAAGAGATTGAAGAAATGTATGATGGGAGAAAAGAAATTATTCAGCTAGTTAAGGGAGGTGAAAATTTAATAGTAATAGGGAACTGGAATTTGTTAGTAGGAAAGGAAGAGAAGAAAAAGCTGTAGGTGAATATGGACTAGGGGTAAGGAATGAAAGAGGAAGCCTCCTGCTAGAATTTTGCACAGAGCATAACTTAATCATAGCTGACACTTGGTTTAAAAATTGTGAAAGGAGGCTATATATGTGGGAGAGGCCTGGAGACACTGGAAGGTTTCAGATAGATTATCTAATGGTAAGAAAGAGATTTAGGAACCAGGTTTTAAGTTGGCAGGGGGAAGATGTGGACTCTGACCACAATCTGTTGGTTATGAACAGTAGATTAAAACTGAAGAAACTGCGAAAAGATTGGAAGTTAAGGGGATGGGACCTGAATAAACTGAAAGAACTGGAGGTTGTTGAGAGTTTCAGAGAGAGCATTAGGGAACAATTGACAAGAACAGGGGAAAGAAATACAGCAGAAGAAGAATGGTAGCTTTTAGAGATGAAATAGTGAAGGCAGCAGAGTATCAAGCAGGTAAAAAAGACAAAGGCTAGTAGAAATCCTTGAGTAACAGAAAAGATATTGAATTTAATTGATAGATGAAAAAATATAAAAATGCAGTAAATAAAGCAGGCGAAGAGGAATATAAACGTCTCAAAAATAAGCTCGACAGGAAGTGCAAAATGCCGTAGCAGGTATGGCTAGATGACAGATGTAAGGATGTAGAAGTATACATCACTAGGGGTAAGACAGATACTGTCTACACGAAAATTAGAGAGACCTTTGGAGAAAAGGGAGCCACCTGTATAAATATCAAGAGCCCAGATGGAAAACCCGTCCTAAGTAAAGAAGGGAAATTAAAAAGGTGGGACGAGTATATAGAGGTTCTTTACAAGATGATGTATTTGAGGGCAATATTATGAAAATGGAAGAGGACATAGATGAAAATGAAATGGGAGATAAGATTCTCCATGAAGAATATGGCAGAGCACTGAAAGACCTAAGTCAAAACAAGGCCATGGGAGTAGACAACACTACATTAGAGCTACTGATAGCCTTGGGAGAGCCAGCCATGACAAAACTCTTCCATCTGATGAGCAAGATGTATGAGACAGGCAAAATACCCTCAGACTTCAAGAAAAATATAATAATTCCGATCCCAAAGAAAGCAGGTGTTGATAGATGTGAAAATTGCCGAACTATCAGTGTAATAAGTCACAGTTGTGAAAAACTAACACACATTCTTTACAGACAAATGGAAAAATTGGTAGAAGTTGACCTCAGGGAAGATCAGTTTGGGTTCTGTAGAAATGTTGGAACATGGGAGGGAACACTGACCCTATGATATATCTTAGAACATAGGTTAAGGAAAGGCAAACCTACGTTTCTAGCATTTGTAGAATTAGAGAAAGCTTTTGACAATTTTGACTGGAATATTCTCGCTCAACTTCTGAAAGTGTCAGGGGTAAAAATACAGTGAGCAAAATGCTATTTACAATTTGTACAGAAACCAGATAACAGTTGTAAGCATAGAGGGTCATGAAAGGGAAGCAGTGGTTGTGAAGGGAGTGAGACAAGTTTGTAACCTATCCCTGATATTATTCAATTTGTATATTGAGCAAGTAGTAAAGGAAACAAAAGAAAAATTTGAAGTGGGAATTAAAATCCATGGAGAAGAAATAAAAACTTTGAGGTTTCACGATGACAGTATGATTCTGACAGTGACAGCAAAGGACCTGGAAGAATAGTCGAATGGAATAGACAGTGCATTGAAAGGAGAATATAAGACAAACATCAACAAAACAAAACGAGGATAATGGAATGTAGTCGAATTAAATCGGGTGATGCTGAGGGAAAGAGATTGGGAATTAGATTAGGAAATGAGACACTTGAAGTAATAGATGAGTTTTGCTATCTGGAAAGCAAAATAACTGATGATGGTCGAAGTAGAGAGGATATAAAAGGTTGACTGGCTATGGCAAGGAAAGTGTTTCTGAAGAAGAGTAATTTGTTAACATCGAGTATAGATTTAAGTGTCAGGAAGTCGTTTCTGAAAGTGTTTGCATGGACGGAAGACCATAACAACAACAACATCTGATACTTGTGGTCAAACAAACTTCATTTTTTGTATCCAGAGATATTTGACATGAAATGTTACACCTGACTCACTACCTGAACTGCAACAGCTTGCAGTTTGCATATCAGAACCAGATATAGATAATTTTTGGGGTATGATAAAGACATAAAAATATGATTTTTGCATATAATGTGTTGAAATCAACTGTTTGTAGAAGTTAAATGAAATCTGGAATGGTAAATATAGTTGCTTGTAATCAATCTGTTTCCAGTTTGATAATACATTTGTAGGAGAGCTGTGATTAAATATAGAATCTGAATTGACAGGACTCAAAATTACCCACAAACATACTAAATACTCATGTTGTATGGTTATGCATATATTATTTTACCTCTCAGCTATTCTTGAGAAGATAAAAATGAGGGAAGACAAACCACTCATCTGAAGGTGAGATAGGTGGGTGCTACATAGACACAGATCACAGAATAGCACTAGCTTTGTCTAGTCTGCCAGATGCTTGCCAACCCACTGCCCCCTCCACCCTTCCTCATGTACAGATAGAGGATAGAGAAAAGCAAAAAGCTTGAAAGCTATTGCAATTTTTGCATTAACTGCAGCCTTCAGTACTACTACCGAAACTCTCAGACTGTCACCTTTCAACCTAACGTAGACCTGGGGCAACATTACAGATCAGCATGTCACTGCAACAGTGGGATGCCACTTCAACACCTAACCTATTCTAGTAATCCCACCGGAGAAAGGAACCTTTGGCTTAATGTGGAGTGCAAACAGCATATTGTTCCTGGTGAATTGAGGGGAAAGACTAGGTTAAAGGCAGACAAATATTCTGTGGTCTTACCAGAATAGGTCCTACGACCTTTTGGTTTCCAGGCAAGCACTTCATCACTAGACCATTGAACCTGCCTGTTACATTCCAAAAAATAATGTAGACCCAAAAAAATGACAGTATTATGTTCTCTTTCTGTTGGCATGCATATAACGTCACATACCACAACTCCATTACATCACGAGACGAAGTTAGCATCTGGACTCAGTAGATTCATTTCACCCAAACTTTTTTGATGTGTTAAGTGTATATACACCACTTGTAAATGAACTGTAAGCTGCAGGTTGGTGCTAACTTTCCCTTTCCTCTGTAATCCGCCCTTAAATATTCATTATCAAACTAACTGTGATGTAACCAGTATCATTGAGTGAGAAGAACAGTTTGTACTAAGAACTCAGCAATGCTGAACTAAATGTGTTACAAATTCAAAGCCAAGATGAGAAAGAGGAGGAGATGTCATTTTTCAAAATACCACTTCTTTTCACAAGGTGTGATGGTTTAAATGAAAACGGAGGCCCAGCATCATTTTAGATTTAGTGCACTACAAGAGAGATTGCATTCCTGCTTCTGTGTTTAATGCGATATTTTTTGACATTTTATGTGATAACCTCAGTTATGTAGCTGTCTTTACGGCTGGGTTGAAGCAGGGGGACTCCATTGGTTGCTCTGTCATTTTCCTGGATCATGTCCTCAAAGTCAGACTGCCTGAAGAATTTACTGTCTTTGATGCAGAATTATATGCAATCTTGCAGGCAGTGAAGCATATGAGACATTCTTCCAGTGCAGAATTTCTTGTCTGTTCCAATTCTGAGTGTTTCATTCTCTACAATGTTTGTACCCAGCAGATAAAGTAGTCTAGAATATCCAGGATGCCCTCCTCCAGCTACAACAACTGGAGAAGGAGGTGTTGTTCTGCTGGGTACCTGGGCACAGGGGTATTGTGGGGAGTGAAAGGGTGGATCTAGCAGCCAAGGAGGCATGTAGTGATCCTGAGTTACCTCATTGTACCATCTCCCTGCATGCTATAACCTTGCTGTTGAGGTACAAGGCACGTGTCAATGGGAAAACGATTGGCTGGAAGTGACCAACAATAAGCTCTGCCTAGTAAAGCCCATAACTTGGCTGTGGTGTACCTCCTTCCAACCATGTGAATGGGACAAGGTCCTTCTTACTCGTCTTCATGTAGGCCACAGCCCTATGGTGCATGGCTTCTTACTCCAGTGTGCGGTGCTTGTTGCTTGCAGATCACTGTGCACCTCATTTTATTGGACTGGATTTCATTTTCTGACGAGTGGGCCCTGGCTGATTGGCCAACGGATCTGCAATCTATTTTAGGTAATGTTCAAATATATGTTGTTAGAGTTTTAAAGTTTTATGAATTCACCAACAGTTTTTTTCAAGATTTTATGGAGATGGTTTTAATGTATAAACAGGGTGACTGGCTCACCCATATTTTACATAAGTGGTCAGCCACTGACATTTTCCTGTGCCTTCCTTTTAGTTCCTTTGTTGTTTTACTCGTGCACATTTTAGTAATTTTATCCACATTCGTTTCTTTTAATGTGTGTGTAAAGCTGTTGACAACCTCACCATTGAGAGCTCGTAAGCGCAAAACGCACACATAAGCACACAGTTCAATTGAACATTATGGATGACAGAAATACTCTACCTTAAACTGTGCAGGAATGTTTCAGTTCACAAATGTAGGACATGTATTATGTAATTAAGTATTAAAGTGACCATATACTGTAGAGATGTGCAAATGGTTTTCGTATTCAGACCCCCCCCCCCCCCCCCCATGAACCATGGACCTTGCCGTTGGTGGGGAGGCTTGCATGCCTCAGCGATACAGATAGCCATACCGTAGGTGCAACCACAACGGAGGGGTATCTGTTGAGAGGCCAGACAAATGTGTGCTTCCTGAAGAGGGGCAGCAGCCTTTTCAGTAGTTGCAGGGGCAACAGTCTGGATGATTGACTGATCTGGCCTTGTAACACTAACCAAAACAGCCTTGCTGTGCTGGTACTGCGAACGGCTGAAAGCAAGGGGAAACTACAGCCATAATTTTTCCCGAGGACATGCGCTTTACTGTATGGTTAAATGATGATGGCGTCCTCTTGGGTAAAATATTCTGGAGGTAAAATAGTTCCTCATTCAGATCTCCGAGAGGGTAATACTCAGGAGGACGTCGTTAACAGGAGAAAGAAAACTGACGTTCTATGGATCAGAGCATGGAATGTCAAATCCCTTAATCAAGCAGGTAGGTTAGAAAATTTAAGAATGGAAATGGATAGGTTAAAGTTAGATATAGTGGGAATTAGTGAAGTTCGGTGGCAGGAGGAACAAGACTTTTGGTCAGGTGAATAGAGGGTTATAAATACAAAATCAAATATGGGTAATGCAGGAGTAGCTTTAATAAGGAATAAAAAAATAGGAGTGCGGGTAAGCTACTACAAACAGCATAGTGAACGCATTATTGTGGCCAAGATAGACACGAAGCCCATGCATACTATAGTAGTACAAGTTTATATGCCAACCAGCTCTGCAGATGATGAAGAAATTGATGAAATGTATGATGAGATAAAATAAATTATTCAGATTGTGAAGGGAGACGAAAATTTAATAGTCATGGGTGACTGAAACTTGACAGTAGGAAAAGGAAGAGAAGGAAACATAGTAGGTGAATATAGGGGTGACTGGAACTTGACAGTAGGAAAAGGAAGAGAAGGAAACGTAGTAGGTGAATATGGAATGGGAGTAAGGAATGAAAGAGGAAGCTGCCTGGTAGAATTTTGCACAGAGCATAACTTAATCATAGCTAACACTTTGTTCAAGAATCATGAAAGAAGGTTGTATACATGGAAGAAGCCTGGAGATACTGGAAGGTATCAGATAGATTATATAATGGTAAGACAGAGATTCAGGAACTAGGTTTTAAATTGTAAGACATTTCCAGGGGCAGATGTGGAATCTGACCACAATCTATTGGTTATGAACTGTAGGTTAAAACTGAAGAAACTGCAAAAAGGTGGGAATTGAAGGAGATTGGGCCTGGATAAACTGACTAAACCAGAGGTTGTGCAGAGTTTCAGGGAGAGCATAAGGGAACAATTGACAGGAATGGGGGAAAGAAATACTGTAGAAGAAGAGTGGGTAGCTTTGAGGGATGAAATAGTGAAGGTCGCAGAGGATCAAGTAGGTAAAAAGATGAGGGCTAGTAGAAATCCTTGGGTAGCAAAAGAAATATTGAATTTAATTGATGAAAGGAGAAAATATAAAAATGCAGTAAATGAAACAGGCATAAAGGAATACAAACGTTTCAAAAATGAGATTGACAGGAAGTGCAAAATGGCTAAGCAGGGATGGCTAGAGGACAAATGTAAGGATGTAGAGGCTTATCTCCCTAGGGGTAAGATAGATACTGTCTACAGGAAACTTAGAGAGACCTTTGGAGAAAAGAGAACCACTTGTATGAATATCAAGAGCACAGATGGAAACTCAGTTCCAAGCAAAGAAGGGAAAGCAGAAAGATGGAAGGAGTATGTAGAGGGTCTATACAAGGGCGATGTACTTGAGGACAATATTATGGAAATGGAAGAGGATGTAGATGAAGATGAAATGGGAGATATGATACTGCATGAAGAATTTGACAGAGCACTGAAAGACCTAAGTCGAAACAGGGTCCCCGGAATAGACAACATTCCATTAAAATTACTGGCGGCCTTGGGAGTGCCAGTCCTGACAAAACTCTACCATCTGGTGAACAAGATGTATGAGACAGGCGAAATACCCTCAGACTTAAAGAAGAATATAATAATTCCAATCCCAAAGAAAGCAGGTGTTGACAGATGTGAAAATTACCAAACTATCAGCTTAATAAGTCACAGCTGCAAAATACTATCGCGAATACTTTACAGGTGAATGGAAAAACTGGTAGAAGCTGACCTCAGGAAAGATCAGTTTGGATTTCATAGAAATATTGGAACACATCAGGCAATACTGACCCTACGACTTAACTTAGAAGATAGATTAAGGAAAGGCAAACCTACATTTCTAGAATTTGTAGACTTAGAGAAAGCTTTTGACAATGTTGACTGGAATACTCTCTTTCAAATTCTGAAGGTGGCAGGGGGTCAAATACAGCGAGTGAAAGGCTATTTACAATTTGTACAGAAACCAAAAGGCAGTTATAAGAGTTGAGGGGCATGAAGGGGAAGCAGTGGTTGGGAAGGGAGTGAGACAGGGTTGATGCCTATCACCAATGTCATTCAATCTGTATACTGAGCAAGCAGTAAAGGAAACAAAAGAAAAATTTGGAGTAGGTATTAAAATCCATGGAGAAGAAATAAAAAGTTTGAGGTTTTCCGATGACATTGTAATTCTGTCAGAGACAGCAAAGGACTTGGAAGAGCAGTTGAACGGAATGGACTGTTCTTGAAAGGAGGATATAAGATGAATATCAACAGAAGCAAAACTAGGATAATGGAATGTAATCGAATAAAGTTATGTGATGCTGAGGGAATTAGATTAGGAAATGAGACACTTATAGTAGTAAATGAGTTTTGCTATTTGGGGAGCAAAATAACTGATGATGGTTGAAGTAGAGAGGATATAAAATGTAGACTGGCAATGGCAAGGAAAGCGTTTCTGAAGAAGAGAAATTTGTGAACATCAAGTATAGATTTAAGTGTTAGGAAGTCATTTCTGAAAGTATTTCTATGGAGTGTACCCATGTATGGAAGTGCAACATGGACGAAAAATAGTTTCGACAAGAAGAGAATAGAAGCTCTTGAAATGTGGTGCTACAGAAGAATGCTGAAGATTAGGTGGGTATATCACATAACTAATGAGGAGGTATTGAATAGAATTAGGGAGAAGAGGAGTTTGTGGCACAACTTGACTAGAAGAAGGGATCGGTTGATAGGACATGTTCTGAGGCATCAGGGGATCACCAATTTAGTATTGGAGGGCAGCGTGGAGGGTCAAAATTGTAGAGGGAGATGTAGGTTGCAGTAGGTACTGGGAGATGATGAAGCTTGCACAGGATAGAGTAGCATGGAGAGCTGCATCAAACCAGTCTCAGGACTGAAGACAACAACAACAACAACATTCAGACATTAGTCAATTTGATAACATGAAGATCACTTTCTGCTTATGGGAGGGGGTGGGGGTGGGGGGGGAGGGCACAAAGGGGTTGATGGGTGGGGGAGGGGTGTTTTTCCAATTGAATTGGGTCCAGCACTGTTGACGTGCATAGTGTTAGTGACAGCAGTGTGAACAACAGTGCTCACTACAAATGGTTTATAATTTTGAAGGGTATTTGTAAATATTACAAGGTGTACAACTTTTCTTCCGCTGTTTGCCGATAGGTGGCGACAACGGTAAGTAGCGGTCAAAAGAAACAGATCGCAGATATCAGGCAGTTAGCTTGGACTTCAGTCAACATAACATCATTCAAACATTACTCGATTTGTGTGTGCATCATAAAGTTGTTCTTGATTGAAAATGTCAGTTTACGAGCGTAATTCTCGTCATTTGTGGGAGGTGTTACTGTTTTGTTTCAGTATGGGGAAAACTACGGCTGAGTCTCATCAAATGCTCTCAAGTACATATGGTAAGGACGCTATTAGTGAAAGAACATATCGTGAGTGGTTTCAATGCTTCAAGAATGGTGATTTTAATGTCTTAGACTAGCATAGTGATGGAAGTGAACACTCACTTCAAACTCAAGAAGAATTGGCACGATTTGTGGTAGTGACACAGCAAGCCATTTCAGAATGTCTCAAGGCTATGGGCATGATTCAGAAAGAAGGAACTTGGATCCCGTTTGAGCTGAAACCAAGAGACGTTGAATGGCATTTGTGTGTTTGTGAACAGATGCTTCAAAGGCAAAAATGAAAGGGATCTCTGCATTGCATTGTGACCGAGGATGAAAAATGGGTTCATTACGATAACCCTGAACGCAAAAAACATGGGGATATCCAGGCCATATTTCCTCATTGACGACCAAACCAAATAATCACAGCTACATGATCATACTCTGCATTTGGTGGAACCAGTTCGGCATCGTATACTATGAGGTGTTAAAACCAAGTGAAACAATCACAGGTGCTCATTATCGAATGTGTTAGATGAGAGCAGTAAAAGACAAACGACTGCAATACATTGAGAGGCACGGTAAAGTGATTTTGCAGCATGGCAACACTCAACCCCATATTGCAAAAAAGGTCAAAACATACTTGGAAACTTTTAAAATGGGAAGTCCTACGCCAGCTGCCGTATTCTCCAGACGTTGCTCCCTCTGACTATCACGTGTTGAGATCAATAGTGCATGGCCTGACTGACCAACACTTCCTATCTCATGAAGTCACAAATTGGATCGATTCGTGGATCGCTTCAAAAGATGAACAATTTCTTTGATGCGGGATTTGGACACTGCCTGAAAGATGGGAGAAAGTAGTGGCCAGCGATGGAAAATACTTCGAATGATACATGTGTAACCAATTTGTTTCATTAAAGCCTCAAATGTTAGGGATAAAATAGCGAAAGCAAAGTTGTACACATTGTATTATTTTAAATTATTCACTCCACACTTTGAATATAGTTGCTGTTTCATGCACATCTTCATCTCAAATTGTAGAAATCTTTCCTGTGTAATAGAAAATTTAATTTGAGTCAATTGATGTTTCAAAGAACTGCACTGAAAAGGTGTTTGAATGTTGTGCAGGTGTGGTTAAATTTAACGGAGCTAAACTTCTAACTGTTGTTATTTATAGATCCCCAGACTCCGATTTCACAACATTTTTGCTAAAGCTAGAGGAGGTTCTTGGTTCACCTTATAGGAAATACAAAAAGTTAGCTATATGTGGTGACTTCAATATTAATTGTATAAGTGATTGTGCAAGGAAGAGGATGCTGGTAAACCTCCTTAATTCATATAATCTTATGCAGACCGTATTCTTTCCAACGAGAGTGCAAGGGAACAGTAGAACAACCATAGACAACATTTTTGTTCATTCCTCATTACTAGAAGGGCATTCTGTTAGAAAAAAGGTGAATGGCCTTTCAGATCATGATGCACAAATTTTAACTCTAAAAGATTTTTGTGCTGCAACACGTGTTAAATATAGTCATCAGCCGTTTAGGAAAGCTGATCCAGTTGCTGTAGAGACCTTTGTAAACCTTATCAAGGAACAAGAGTGGCAAGATGTTTATAGCGCTGATACAGTAGACAATAAATATAATGCTTTTCTCAAGACTTTTCTCGTGCTCTTTGAAAGTTGCCTTCCATTAGAATGTTCAAAACAGGGTACTAGCACAAACAGGCAGCCTGGGTGGCTGACTAGAGGGATAAGAATATCTTGGAGAACAAAGTGGCAATTATATCAAAACGTTAGAAACAGTCAAAATCTAAATGCAGCAGCCCATTACAAACAGTATTGTAAGGTGCTTAAAAATGTTATTAGGAAGGCAAAAAGTACGAGGTGTGGCTAGAAAAAAACCGGACTAGTACTGGTGAAACAATAAAACGAATGCAATAAGGCTGAAAGTCGCGTGGCCTGTCACGTGACTCTCGCTCCGCCTACTGCTCGAGTTTCATCTGCCTCCTGCACTCAGTCTGCCCGTGGCGTCTGTTTTAGTAGTTGACGTTTTGTCTGTGCGTCGGAAAATGTTGAGTGTACAGAAAGAACAGCGTGTTAACATCAAATTTTGTTTCAAACTTGGAAAATCTGCAAGTGAAACGTTTGTTACAACAAGTGTACGGCAATGATTGTTTATCACGAACACAAGTGTTTGAGTGGTTTAAACGATTTAAAGATGGCCGCGAAGACACCAGTGATGACACTCGCACTGGCAGACCATTGTCAGCAAAAACTGATGCAAACATTGAAAAAATCGGTAAACTTGTTCGACAAGATCGCTGCTCTGCTCTGATTGTTAAACGGCGATCTTGTCGAACAAGTTTACCAATTTTTTCAATGTTTGCATCAGTTTTTGCTGACAATGGTCTGCCAGTGCGAGTGTCATCACTGGTGTCTTTGCGGCCATCTTTAAATCGTTTAAACCACTCAAACACTTGTGTTTGCGATAAACAATCATTGCCGTACACTTGTTGTAACAAACGTTTCACTTGCAGATTTTCCAAGTTTGAAACAAAATTTGATGTTAACACGCTGTTCTTTCTGTACACTCAACATTTTCCGACGCACAGACAAAACGTCAACTACTTAAAACAGACGCCACGGGCAGACTGAGTGCAGGAGGCAGATGAAACTCGAGCAGTAGGCGGAGCGAGAGTCACGTGACAGGCCACGCGACTTTCAGCCTTATTGCATTCGTTTTATTGTTTCACCAGTACTAGTCCGGTTTTTTTCTAGCCACACCTCGTATGTGGTATGCAGATAGAATAGCTAAGTCTCAGGATAAAATTAAAACCATATGGTCAGTCGTAAAGGAAGTGGCTGATCTGCAGAGACAGGTCGAGGATATAGAATCAGTGCATAGTGGGAATGTCCGTGTTACTGATAAGTCGCATATATGTACAGTATTTAATAATCACTTTCTGAATATAGCAGGTGAACTAAATAGAAACCTAGTCCCAACAGGGAATCATATAGCGCTCTTAGAAAAAAGTGTTCCGAGACTGTTACCTGAAATGCTCCTCCATGATACTGACAAGAGGGAGATTGAGTTAATAATTAAATCACTAAAGACCAAGAACTCTCATGGATATGACGGGGTATCTAGCAGAATACTGAAGTATTGTTCTATGTATGTTAGCCCAGTACTTAGCCATATATGTAACTTTTCCTTTAGGAGTGGTCGGTTTCCTGACCGATTAAAGTACTCGGTAGTGAAGCCACTTTATAAAAAGGGAGACAGGGATAATGTTGACAATTATAGACCTATTTCTATGCCATCGGTGTTTGCTAAAGTTATCGAGAAGGTTGTATATGCAAGGTTACTGGAGCATTTAAATTCACATAATTTGCACTCAAATGTTCAGTTTGGTTTTAGAAATGGTTTACCAACTGAAAATGCTATATTCTCTTTTCTCTGTGAGGTTTTGGATGGATTAAATAAAAGGTTGTGAATGCTAGGTGTTTTCTTTGATTTAACGAAGGCTTTTTTCTGTGTTGACCACAAAATGTTACTGCAAAAGTTGGACCATTAAGGAGTAAGGGAAGTAGCTTACAATTGGTTCGCCTCTTACCTTAAGAACAGAAAGCAGAAGGTAATTCTCCGCAATATTGAGAGTGGTAGTGATGTTCAGTCCCAATGGGGCACTGTTAAGTGGGGCGTTCCCCAAGGGTCGGTGCTGGGGCCACTGCTGTTTCTTATTTATGTAAATGATATGCCTTCTAGTATTACAGGTGATTCAAAAATATTTCTGTTTGCTGATGACACCAGCTTGATAGTGAAGGATCTTGTGTGTAATATTGAAACAGTATCAAATAACGTTGTTCATGAAATAAGTTCGTGGCTTGTGGAAAATAATTTGATGCTAAATCACAGTAAGACTCAGTTTTTACAGTTTCTAACACACAATTCAACAAGAACCGATATTTTGATCAGACAGAACGGGCATATTATAAGCGAGATGGAACAGTTCAAGTTGCTAGGAGTTCGGATAGATAGTAAGCTGTTGTGGAAAGCCCATGTTCAAGTTCTTGTTCAGAAAGTAAATGCTGCTTTATTTACCATTAGAACAGTATCTGAAATAAGTGACACTTAAACACGAAAAGTAGTCTACTTCGCATATTTCCATACGCTTATGTCGTATGGTATTATTTTTTGGGGTAATTCTTCTGATTCAAAAAGGGTATTTTTGGCTCAAAAACGGGCTGTTCGAGCTATATGTGGTGTAAGTTTGAGAACCTCTTGTCGACCCCTATTCAATAGTCTGGGAATTCTGACATTGCCCTCACAGTATATATTTTCTTTAATGTCGTTTGTTGTTAGCAATATTAGCCTATTCCCAAGAGTTAGCAGCTTTCACTCAGTTAATACTAGGCAGAAATCCAATCTGCATGTGGAATGCACTTTCTTGACTCTTGTGCAGAAAGGAGTGTAGTATTCTGCTGCATCCATTTTCAATAAGCTACCACAAGAACTCAAAAATCTTAGCAGTAGCCCAAACACTTTTAAGTTTAAACTGAAGAGTTTCCTCATGGCTCACTCCTTCTATTCTGTCGAGGAGCTCCTGGAAGAGCTAAAAAATTAAGCAATTTCCAGTGTTACATTGTTGATTTTCTTTATTTAAATTTACAACTTGTCACCTGAATATGATTTTTTTATATTTCATTTTATCTGTTTCTAATATCGTGTTATAATTTCATGTATTGACTCGTTCCATGACCATGGAGACTTCTCCTTAATTTGGTCCCACGGAACAATAAATAAATAAATAAATAAATAAATAAAAATAATACAAATTGTAGTATGATACTACACTTGACAGAATTCCACTGTATATGTCAGCCTGTGTGTCTTGAATAAAATTGGTGCTGGTACTTTGTATTCTGCTACAAATACTGTTTTTCTTATTCTGTAATTTTTTTATGAATTTTACAGAGAATATTTTTTTCTTACATTCTGACATTTTGAAACAGATGCTGCATATAATCAACATAGTTGTGTTCCATAAATGGGTATTACATTGCAGTCATATCAAAGACAGCCGAAAGTGGAAGCGTGTATAATATGTAGTTTTCTCCCATTACCATTAAAGTATGATTTGGCCCTAAGTATAAACTTTTTGAACTTGGTATATAAATCACACACTTGTGACTGCTGTTGAAGTGTGTTTCGTTAGCTCAATGACATTTACATGAAGTGGAAAGCAAAACCTCTTGTCATCAGTAAAGTACCACATGAAAATATTGTGTGGAGTTATGGGTTTCTGAATGGGGCACCTTTTATTGGGCAGTTGAATGACCAGTGCATTGTTGAAGCAGATTTATGGGAGCTTCCTTTGCTACTAACTTGGAACTCAGTAGCACATTAACAGAAACAAAGTCTGCATTATCATGTTGGCATTGAAGTATCAACCACCCACTGAGGATTATGAGGTAAAGTATTCCCTTCACTATGTTCTGTTCAAGAAGCAATGACCTGTACAACTTATTTACCAACACTGCACGGATACATTAACTTTTTGCGAATTATAAAGTTTGTAAATTCATATGACATTGTTGCCCGAGATAGCTTGGTCAACAAATTCAAAAGGCAGACACTATGAGGTAGTGGTTTTACTGTATTCTATAAAACTGTTCTTCTCAGGCAGCATTGCCTAAGGAAAGACATTAACAATTATGAGGAGGATAGATTGGTATTCACCATAAAGATGACACGTTAAGTTGCAGACAGGCACAACGGAAAGACTGTTACAGACTGAGCTTCCAGCCAAAGCCATCTTCAGAAAAGAAGAGAAAACACACACACATTCACACGAGCAGGCACTTCTCATGCACATGGGACCGCTGTCTCTGACCTGAGTTTGCCTTAGTGACCAGAGATAGTTGTCATATGTGCATGAGTGTGCATGCTCATGTGAACACGCGCGCGCGTGTGTGTGTGTGTGTGTGTGTGTGTGTGTGTGTGTGTGTGTGTGTGTGTGTTTTTCCTTTCTTTTCTGAGGATGACTTTGGCTGAATGCTCAGTGTGTAATGGTTTTATTGGTGTGCCTGTCTGCAACTCAATGTGTCATCTTTACGGGAGTAACAATCTATCCTTTTCATAATTGTTGGTATTCCAACCCGGACTTTCCAAAGAAAGACATTCCTGTTTCACTAATAGCTATTGGGTGTAAATAAATTCTTTATTTGGCATTAGTGCCCAATTTTGATCTTAGGTTGTTGTTGAGCTATGCTGTAGGTGTGCTGAAAGTGACCTTCTAAGATAAAAACCAGGCGGAAGTGTAGAATAAACCACAACCAAACTTCCTTTTTCAGAAATTTTGATGTCTTTGAATAAGTGTTGCTATTCAGTGTAGATATCTATGATAGGTGTAGTGTTGTAATTGTGTTGAAATGTTGTCTTGTCACCAATGTCTTAGTGTCCGTTTGCATAAGACACTAAAAAGAAGAGCTACGTGGCACCACCCTTCTCTATCGCATTTTTACTACACTTTATTCAGATGTTATAAAACTCACACTGACTAAGCAACATGACTTTTTCTTTTTTTCTTTTATGTACGTACAGACAAATCTTCCATCACCTTAGACAATTTGTGTTATGCTTTTTTGACTTAGTTTTCAACCTTTCAAAACATACAGCAAACACTGTGTTTTGGCAGCTTTCTGCCATCCCCTTCTGCCCAAATACAAGTCATCAAAATGTTTTCCACATAAAAGATTTGAACCAATTTCTACTTGTTTGAAGCCTGTTGCACCAACAGATGTTAGGAACCAAGACTGATTACAGCATTCCGTACAAAACAGCCACTGGTTTTAAATACTATTTTGTCACAAACATTCTTTTATGTTTCTTGAGATACTTAATTGTATAGAATGGTGAATGATAACCCAAAATAAGCCAAACAAACAAATCATTTTTCACATTTCACTGCTGCAATTCCACATTCAATAGGACAGGTAAGTTTTTCATCCTAAGGTAAAGTTTGTAGAAGCTGTAGTTTTCTATCCTACTCGGTGTAGATAACAAAAGTTCAGTATCAGTCTGCTCACAGTGACTACTGGAATAAATGGTAGTTTTGAATGGTTGCTAACAATTAAGATCATGCATAAATGCACAAGATCAGTTCAGAGTGAATCCAAAAGAAAGAAAACCGTGAAACAAGCGACTGCCAATCTCAGTATCAAATGGTAACAAGCAAATGGCACTATCTGGTAATATGCTGATATTTAAGTGGAGGACTTAGCAAAAGGGCATACCCATTGTGCTTTCGGGTTGAGCCACTGCAGAGCCACGAGTAATTGTTACTATTGCCAACCATAGTATTTCATACTCCGTATCAATTCTGCAGTAGGGCAAGGAACCCGAATAACTGTAGAACACTAGATGTATTCCATAGGCTAACATTTTCTAAAGTGCTTTCATTGTTTGAAAGGTGGTTTGTAGAATTTCAAACACTTTTTGGAGCAATGTAGGTAAACTTCAGGAATATAATTCTCTGTTAACCATACAAAAACATTTGGAGATCTGAAATGTCTTGCTTTGTCCATAGTTGGAATTCCTTGTTGACGGGTATTAGATATATTATGTTGTGAAAGTTCTCAGTAGATCAGAGATTGATTTCATTTTCACCACTTCCAGCACATACATAAAAGGAAAAAGGTAACTGCAGTAACTTCATGCAGTTATGTAATATTACAACAAAAGAGCGAAGTGACCAAATCATTTCTTCTCTACAGCAGAGTAGTTATTACATTCTTGTCAGTCTGATTGACATCTTTTTTGGAATGTCTGAAACTGCCCTTTTTCTGCTAACTGTTTGATTTTTTATGGCAGTTTGTATGTTGTGTTTTTTTATGTACCAACATCGAGTGTCTACAGTTTTTTTCATTTTTTGCATTGACTTTGCTGTAGGAACCATCAGGTTTTGTCTTCTGAATGGAAAGGGTGCTACAGTATTTTATGAAACAAAGTGAAGCTTCACCGGGATTTAGAGGATGTGTAATATTATGTCAATGATTACAAAATTGAGTCAAATTTACAAAGAACTTGGCAGTATGAGCCCACTTATCAGTACGATGTTGCACTCCCTTTGCCTTGAATATGTATGGTTGGGAAGTGCATCGTAAATCCGTTGTATCTTCCCCTGATGAAAACTCTCCCACAACTGTTGTATTTGGTCCTTGATATCCTGTGTACTGGAACTGGGGTGTAGTTGACATACAAGCTGATCTCACATGTTCTGTTGGGCACAGATATAGGTACCTTGGTGGCTACAGGAGTACCACATCACGTTCACAGAGAAAGTACCAGGTGTGGACAGGCATTATCCTGCTGAAAAATGACATAACAATAGTGTTGCATGAGAGGTAACGCATAAGGATACAAGATGTATGTGACATACAATTGTGCCATCTGAATTACCACAATCACTACCAGCCATGTCAATAAATCATACTCAGTGGCTCCCCACACCATGTTGTCGGCAGTAACACTGCTGTCTGTGCCTCTCCAAGACAATGGACGAATGAGACGTCTTCCGAGGTTGCCACAGCCCTCGCTGGCAATGGTCATGTGGCGTAGTGCACAACTTCATCAATGAACACAGTGCACTGCCATTCATCAACAATTCATGCTTTCCTGTCGTAACACCATTGCAAACACAACCATTTGTGTTGCAACATTAATGGCAATCTATGCATTGGACAGTAATTCCATAGTATGGCTGCTGCTAGTCTCTGACTGACGGTGCAGAATGACATAGAATTTTGCCGGGGGTCTATTACTTGCTTTGAGATGGTAGGTGCAGATGAGAAGAGATTACAATGTGCTTGGTGCACAGCGATCCTCCCTTGTCTCAATCAGATGTTGTCAACCAGATCCTTGATGATGAGTATGCTTGCCCTCACATACCCATACGGTCCAACATTGGCCGTCTCTCACATCTGGATGTCCCAGAATTCTGGGTATTGCAGAATTTGACCATTGGACCAAATGGAGATACACAATGGGACTCCTTTCAAACTTTGTCAGGTGCTGGTAACACTGTCTCACATAGTATGTGGCACCTCCATGTCCTTCTCAGAGGTCTCTCAACATCTGATGCTGTTCATGCCCCATATATACTGGACCAGGCCTAGCAGCAACACTAAACACATACAACATTAATGTACTCTGGTAGCCATTCTACCTGTTACAGAAAATTGCAACTCTAATCATTTACATATTCGCTGATGGTGAAGTTTCATTGACATTCAACCATGTCTTCTGGGTGCTTCATAAGCAGGGTAATTTATAAATGTTACCTTAGCAATGTATTTAGCTCTTTGTGTAACCTGTGCTCTCAAACAGGTCTTTCCCAGACATACAAATATTCAGTGATGAAGTGTCTAAATAAGAAAAAGAGAGAAAATTATAATCATCATAAATTGCAATATACAATAGTATTGTTGCTTGTTCCTTATAGTGGAGCTCTGGTTTAGCAATAGATTTTCTAATGTACAGACAATGTATTCCTTCTTCCTCAACATAGTGAAAGATATAAATGAAAATAGCTGTGCCTATTCATTATCTTTTATGACTTAAAGACTTTTCGACTTTGTAGACCACGAAATACTACTACAAAGACAAGGCATAAGGAGTTAAGGGAAAGGCATTCAGTTAATTTCAATATTATGTGATCAGCAACATTAGTTGATCTCATGTGGTGCAATATTTAAGGCCAACTCAATTCAGGAACAAAGAATACTTTTTGAGTGAAAAAAGAGTATGTGATGTCAGTTAATAAGTTTGTGAATGTTTATTTAGTGACCAGAATGAGATTTTCACTCTAGTGAGTTGGGGATTCTTGCATTGGCATCTAATACGAGATCGTTTATCCTGCCGTGATTGTATTTATTAACAATCAAGCGACAGATCAGTTTTGACACCTTGGTCATTGTCAAGTGAACATGATCAGTTAGATCTATCCTGCCGTGATTGTATTTATTAACAATCAAGCGACAGATCAGTTTTGACACCTTGGTCATTGTCAAGTGAACATGATCAGTTAGATCATATGTCAATCCTCATAAAATAAACATGTGTTGGTGACAGTGCATGATAGCGAACAAAAAACATTAAAGCAGTGGCAGATACAGAAAACCTCAAGGAGGTGGTGCTAAATATTTCTGCTTCTGAGTGTAAACTAGCTTCCTAATCTGCAATTAGTTCATATTTATAACGCTACGTATCGAAGGTTCTGTGTACAAGAAAACAGTAGAATATTCATAACTTCTCTCGAACAAATGCCAGACGGAATATCATATCGAGATCACTAGAATGGCCGTGGCTTTTCTCGTAGGTATGTGTTAGCTACCAGACAGAAACGTTTAAAATACAATGTCACATGTGCTACATAGGAAAGTACAACTACCCGATAACTCAATTCAGTCGAGTCGACTGAATTGAGAAACAAACGAATAGCATGTGGGGTGACTGATGAGGGCGGCATGGGTAACAATGGGGGTGCCCCCCCCCCCCCCCCATAAGTATCTGCCACTGCATTAAAGACAGCACTTTCAGTGGTTGACATGTATTGTCATGTCTTAATACCTTCAAATAATTTTTATTTTATTGGCTTGATCTTTTTCTAGTAGGTCATGTATGCTGAGTGACAAACATATTCCCAAAATTGGGCAGTAACTAGCATAATTATTAATAAATATTGGATAAATACTGTTGAGATATTCATTTTGTCCATGTACTGAAGTACACAAAGTACAATACATCCACCTATGAGAGTGATTGTTAAAAACATGAAATTTTTAGACGGCACAGCAAACAGTAAATATAAGACATAAGAGTATTATCAAATTCCTTTCAAAAAACAGTGCAACACTATGTAACCTACATTTTAAACTGTTTCCAGCAGAGCTTTTAGTGACAAACCACAGGGTTTCATAACCAAGTTGAAAGCTTTTCTCCTGATAATCTGTTTTCACAGGAATGCTTTAGGTTCACTGAATAGTATTGCAGCAGTGTAACTCACTGCCATTAATGGAGGAGTATGCATTACACTTATTGCATTAATATTTTCTGTGCTTGATTATGTTATGGTAACTGTTCAAATGAATCTGAAAGTAGAAAAAACTGTTAATGTAAAGTGAATACATATTTGTTTACTTGATCCAGCCATCCAGACCTTTTTTTTACCCATAGTTTTTCCTATTCATTCCAGATGAATGATGAAATAGTCCATACTTATAGACCATCGACAGCACATTCCCCTTCAGTATCCCTTTTAAATTGAAATAAATTCTTAAGCTAGCATGCCTGTTGTTGTTATATCACTGTCACTCTGTAATTTCATAATTGAGCATTTCATTATTCTTATATCTTTCTTTTAATAAGTTGCAAGTGTACTCTGTGACCTTGCGCCATTGATACAGTAGTCCATTTGAACAAAAATAAATATTTTCTGTTTCCTCTATCATTCTACTTCAGTTATTTTTTATGTGTTCTTTGCAAGTTTTAACACAGTTCACAGAAAAGTACTCTAATACTTCCATAATTCACAAATAGTCTTGGGCATTTAGGAGTCCATTCAACAAATAGCAGAAGCATGCTCCATTTCAGGGCATCATGATTAATAATCAAAGCTCTGATGAAGGATATGGTTCAGTTTTTCCAATCCAGGGTGATAATGGGTGACGAGGGGACTACTCTGTTGTAACTGATTCTTGGGGGTGGTGGGAGGATTAGGGGTGTGTGAGGATATGGCGTGGGAAATCTTTGCAGACTAGGTTAGGGGGCAATGGCTATGCTTAAACGCCCATTAAGTGATTCTGAATTACTGTATTAACATTTGTCTGTCTTATTGCAGAGAGTGATGCAGAACAAATATATAAATTGTGGCTGCGAGAAAGATATGAGGAATATTTTGACAAGTTGTTGTGGACCATAGAGAAAGGAAAACTTGCAGCACAGTTACAAGCTCTGTCGAGTGCTGTGAAACTTTACGTTGTACTGGAAGGAAGATACCCATTGGAGAATACAATAAATAGTGAATACTATTTTCCTTTGAACAGGTTAAAGGTAAACCTACTGTTTTGCTTTTTGTGGCTTGCTGTGCAAGTACTATTAATCTCCCAAATTTCTTTCTTAGTGAAGAGATATTGTTGTTTCTGAATATATATTTATCTTTTATGTCATGCTGAGAAATTGGGAAGATTTTCTCTCTATGCTTTTCACACTAGATCTTGTTTAGTCTATTTGTTTGACACAGGTATTTAAATAAGTAAAAGTAAAATGTTGTGTAAGGGGTGACCAGAAAGTTTTCATTAAAGGTGCTGCTGTAGTGTATATGCAATGTAGTGTAACTCTAATGTGGGTATATAAGCATTGACACGTAGTCATAGGATTAGCATGTGATTCATGTCTTTCTGATGTGCATGTGGTAAACCCAGAATCATAAATTAGGATGACATTATTACCAAATGCATCCATACAGGACCAAAGTGCTATTATTATTTTCTGCTAAAGAACAAACATCGGAGACATCCATTGGGGAATGAAGAATGTGTATGGGGGAGCACATCTGTCAAAAATCACTGTTGTGGAATGGTGTGACAGGGGTGATCTCCCCCATGCAATTAAAAAAAGTCCTGAAGGGTCGATGATTTCTGTCAGACAAGGATGTGCAGCAGGCAGTTACAATCTTCTTCACACAGCAGGACACAGTGTTTTACCAAATGGGTATCTTCAACCTTGTGCATCGGTTGGATGATTGCTTCATTGCACATGAAACCTTCTGCCTGATTGGCGTTCTGATTCTGTAGTGGAAATTTTTTGATCACCCCTTATAATTCACACCTAAAACTAGTGGAAATCTGTTGTGCCATACAGTACAAAATCTTTCAGGCATTATAGATGACTGATATATTTGATGTATTATTTCCTTCAAGCAGACTTTTGTTTTCATTACTACAAGTAATAAACAATGCTAATTAAAATTCTAATCTTGTTCTGATTTCCATGGGAAACTCTCATTAAAATTAAATAGTAGAAAGGTGTAATATATATGATTCTCAAAGAATGAGAATTACTTTTCTGAAAAAAGTATGGTGTTTTAACTCTGTGTAGATACTGGGGATAACAGTTGCCATGTTACATAGCTTGAGACCTCTATTATGCATCATACATGACAACCACAGGATATTTCATCTATTAGTGTTGCCCTGTATTACTGTATCAGCTGGCCCATTCCACCCAGATTGAGTATTAGTATTTCAGTGTGTTGCATTGTGGCACACAGACTGCAGTAGTCAAATGTGAATGCATTCAATGAAGCACAGGCAGTAGACATTTCAACAGCTTACAAGCTACAAAGGCAGTCACTTTGGTCCAATAAATGACTTTAAATGGCAATAAATGACATTTTGTCGTGTATGCTTCAGATCTGTCTGTCTGTCATTCATCAGTTGTGGAAGTGCTAAAGTGACACAGGTCAGGCCACAATTTATGTTGGACAACATTCGTGACTCATTACTGCCCGGAGGAAGACCAATATCATGGCACACTTGTTGTGGCATTATACAATTTCTGCAAGAGAACTGTAACTACCCAGTAGGATGACCACTGATGCCATTGTGCTAAGTGCCCTGTGCCATGCATTTCATGTCATTGTATGTAAATGTTGTAAGGTACAACTCATATTATATTCATGGTGAATGGCAAAATATTTTTGAGATTTCACAACAAATGCTTCTTGCTACACTTGTTACAGGTTAACATCTATTACATCTTTTGACTTTCTTCAAACTGATATTTCTGTCTGTGTGCCAGAACAGATTTGAGATCACATTTATATTTTTTTGGGAGGGGGGAGGGGGAGATTGCTGTATTCTTCATTTTTAACAGTCTCAGTTGGATCATATAAATATAGAATTTTTCCAACAATGGAAGATCCGGGATGGAATAAGCCTCTGCATCCAGAGATGTTAATGGCCATGTGGGTTTTTATATATCTGACAAAGGACTTTGTCCAATAGACTCTACTTATAAATGTGCCTGTCTGCTACTCAATGCCTCCTCTATGAATTATAGAATGTTTTTCATTCATTCATTCGTATATTTAATGAAGAATCTAAGCACAGAACCCTGTCCCATTTACATAAACTGTTATTGAGCAGTGAGGTCATTTGTTATTTGTGCAAAGCACAACAGAATAGCATTTTAGCAAGAGAAAGTCATAGTCTGTTCAGCTAGAGTGATTTCTATTGTTGCTCTGGGAGCATTCAGGACCTAACTTGTGTGTGTAAACTACAAAAATACTGCTTTCCACAACAATTAAGTCCTTCATTTGACATTGTAATGGTGTGCCAGTACATACTAATGACTGTCCACAGAAAGATCCAACATGTCTGATAAATTGTTTATTCTGAAGACTCAGCAGATTTTTGAAATATGAACTTACCATTTTCAGTGCAGATTCACTCATTTTTTACAACACTAGAGCAAATGAAACAAGATTATCAGCAGAAAATTTTGGTAGCACATGTCGAGTTAGTTGGCGCACCTAGCATTGCAGACAAGGCAGTTATTGATGATCCAGAGATTCTTTTGTCATCAGGAGAAGCAATTCTTTGAGGCAAAGAGAAGTAACCCACTATAACAAGAGGAAGCTCTCTTTTAATCTATATATGACAATAGATTTTTGCTTTTGCTCAAGAAAAGTATCAAAAGTGTTTACTGTTTATGACTCAGTGATCTCAGTGGCACAAATTTGACATTATTTTACCTTGCTGCAAAGTGAGCATATTACTGGCCTCTTTTGCGTGTTGATGTACTGAGAGACATATACTTCATTTTAAACTTTTTATGAAAAAATGTGGAACATATTTTAAAGTTTTTGGTGCTATCAGGATTTTTCCCACAGTGCTTGCCAAAGACCTATGCTGAAGACATTGCTTGGTTCAGCCTGATTAGATTAGATTAGATTAGATTAATATTAGTTCCATGGATCATGAATACGATATTTCGTAATGATGTGGAATGAGTCAAATTTCCAATACATGACATAATTAAGTTAATTTAACAACATACTTAAGTTAATATAACAACTTTTTCATTTTTTGTGTTTTTTATTTTTTATTTTTTTAATATTTTTTTGTTTTTTGTTTTTTTAATTTATATCTAAAAATTCCTCTATGGAGTAGAAGGAGTTGTCATTCAGAAATTCTTTTAATTTCTTCTTAAATACTTGTTGGTTATCTGTCAGACTTTTGATACTATTTGGTAAGTGACCGAAGACTTTAGTGCCAGTATAAGTCACCCCTTTCTGTGCCAAAGTTAGATTTAATCTTGAATAGTGAAGATCATCCTTTCTCCTAGTATTGTAGTTATGCACACTGCTATTACTTTTGAATTGGGTTTGGTTGTTAATAACAAATTTCATAAGAGAGTATATATACTGAGAAGCTACTGTGAATATCCCTAGATCCTTAAATAAATGGCTGCAGGATGATCTTGGGTGGACTCCAGCTATTATTTTGATTACACGCTTTTGTGCAATAAATACTTTATTCCTCAGTGATGAATTACCCCAAAATATGTTGCCATATGAAAGCAACGAGTGAAAATAGGTGTAGTAAGCTAATTTACTAAGATGTTTATCACCAAAATTTGCAATGACCCTTATTGCATAAGTAGCTGAAGTCAAATGTTTCAGCAGATCATCAATGTGTTTCTTCCAATTTAATCTCTCATCAATGGACACACCTAAAAATTTGGAATATTCTACTTTAGCTATATGCTTCTGATTAAGGTCTATATTTATTAATGGTGTCATACCATTCACTGTACGGAACTGTATGTACTGTGTCTTATCAAAATTCAGTGAGAGTCCATTTACAAGGAACCACTTAGTAATTTTCTGAAAGACAGTATTGACAATTTCATCAGTTAATTCTTGTTTGTCAGGTGTGATTACTATACTTGTATCGTCAGCAAAGAGAACTAACTTTGCCTCTTCATTAATATAGAATGGCAAGTCATAAATATATATTAAGAACAACAAAGGACCCAAGACTGACCCTTGTGGAAGCCCATTCTTGATAGTTCCCCAGTTTGAGGAATGTGCTGATCTTTGCATATTATGAGAACTACTTATTTCAACTTTCTGCACTCTTCCAGTTAGGTACGAATTAAACCATTTGTGCACTGTCCCACTCATGCCACAATACTTCAGCTTGTCTAGCAGAATTTCATGATTTACACAATCAAAAGCCTTTGAGAGATCACAAAAAATCCCAATGGGTGGTGTTCGGTTATTCAGATCATTCAAAATTTGATTGGTGAAAGCATATATGGCATTTTCTGTTGGAAAAACCTTTCTGGAAACCAAACTGACATTTTGTTAGTACTGTATTGTTACAGATATGTGAAGCTACTCTTGAATACATTACTTTCTCAAAAATTTTGGATAAAGCTGGTAGAAGGGAGATTGAACAGTAATTGTTGACATCAGATCTATCCCCCTTTTTATGCAAAGGTATAACAATAGCATATTTCAGTCTATCAGGGAAAATGCCCTGTTCCAGAGAGCTATTACACAGGTGGCTGAGAATCTTACTTATCTGTTGAGAACAAGCTTTTAGTATTTTGCTGGAAATGCCATCAATTCCATGTGAGTTTTTGCTTTTAAGCAAGTTTATTATTTTCCTAATTTCAGAGGGAGAAGTGGGTGAGTTTTCAATTGTATCAAATTGCATAGGTATGGCCTCTTCCATTAACAGCCTAGCATCTTCTAATGAACACCTGGATCCTACTATATCCACAACATTTAGAAAATGATTATTAAAAATATTTTCAACTTCTGACTTTTTGTTCGTAAAGTTTTCATTCAATTTGATGGTAATACTGTCTTCCTGTGCTCTTGGTTGACCTGTTTCTCTTTTAATAATATTCCAAATTGTTTTAATTTTATTATCAGAGTTGCTGATTTCAGACATGATACACATACTTCTGGATTTTTTAATAACTTTTCTTAATATAACACAGTAGTTTTTATAATGTTTGATAGTTTCTGGGTCACTACTCTTTCTTGCTGTCAGATACATTTCCCTTTTCCGGTTACAAGATATTTTTATACCCTTAGTAAGCCATGGTTTGTTACAAGGTTTCGTGCGAGTATATTTAACTATTTTCTTGGGGAAGCAGTTTTCAAATGCATTTACAAAAATGTCATGAAATAAATTATATTTTAAATTGGCATCAGGTTCACGGTACACCTCATCCCAGTCTAACTGCTCTAGGCTTTCCCTGAAATTTGCAATTGTTAAATCGTTGACTGAACGTACTACTTTGGAGGACTGTTTAGTATTGCTGAATGGAGCTATGTCATATATTGTAACTGTTTCTCTTGAAGAGAAAAGGAGACTGCATGATCAGCATACTACAAAGATTTTTGTTGTAACCTTTTTACTGTTCTTTGTTCAATTAATTCAATGATATCTATATAATTTTATTTTTGTGAAATATGTGTGTAACTGATTTTGTCATTCCACATTGTATATTAACTGTTTTATCTACACTCATTTATCCAAATACTTTCTTCTCAGATATAGAAAAGTGAAACTTAATTGTCACTATGAATAGCAGACTTACTTCTTGGTAGATTTTAGTACAGTGATTACTTTTTTTTATTGAGCATTATGAATGTTGGGTAGCAGCCAAACTTTTAAAATTATGTTTAAATTTTAAAAATATGTGCTCTTCTTTTACAGTTTATCATCAGCAAACTTCTGTCAAATGAGAGGGCAAACAGTCAACTAATTACCAGGCTACTTGAATATACATCTTGCAAAGACTTCTTACAGTTTACTTGGAAGGTGCTTCCTTCAATAGTTGTTATGGAAAGTAAACCCAACGAGATTTTTCTTAATAACTTAATTGAATTACTGGATAAAATTCCAATCCCAAGGAAGGAAGAGGAAGGAAAAATGACTTTGTTGCTATACAGCAGTGAAGGTTTGCTTTCCTGTGTCCTTATTTCTAGAATTATAATTCAGTTAACAATTCTAAAACGCTTACCTGCTATTTTTATAAAGATAAGCAGTCTAGAAGTTTTCATTTACCTTGGCATCAGTATTATGTGAAGAGATGTCCTGCAAACTGTTCATAAGTGCCATTAATTATATCATGAACCTCTACATCTGTACTCTTATTCATATTCAGCAAAGCATACCTGCTTGTACTAAAGAGGTCTTCAGACTGTTGATAGTTGTATGCACCTTTCTCAGATAATATGTGGAAGACCGTTGCTGAAAAATGTCTTGCTAGGAAATGTAACGTGCTTCTCTGTATTCATCTCCATTCTTGTTTATCCAGATGAGCTCTAGTAGCTTAATTTTTTTCTGTGGCATATTTTCAGTACTTTGTTTTCGTAACAGAGACTTTGTGAATTTTTAACATATTTATAATTCTGTCACTTACTCTATTGAGGAGCAATTACCTACAAGTTTGCTTATCTAGTACTGCATGTCCTCAAATATCCATTACCTCTCATTTTTGACAGCATTGCAGTTTTCAAACAAGTGAGCATAGCAATCAATTTATGTACCAGGTGATCAAAAAGTCAGTATAAGTTTGAAAACTGAATAAATCATGGAATAATGTAGATAGAGAGGTACAAATTGACACACATGCTTGGAATGACATGGGGTTTTATTAGAACCAAAAAAATACAAACATTCAAAAAAGTCCGACAGATGGCGCTTCATCTGATCAGAATAGCGATAATTAGCGTAACAAAGTAAGACAAAGCAAAGATGATGTTCTTTACAGGAAATGCTCAGTATGTCCACCATCATTCCTCAACAATAGCTGTAGTCGAGGAATAATGTTGTGAACAGCACTGTAAAGCATGTCCGGAGTTATGGTGAGGCATTGGCATCAGATGTTGTCTTTCAGCACCCTTGAGATGTTAGTCGATCATGATACACTTGCGACTTCAGGTAACCCCAAAGCCAATAATCACATGGACTGAGGGCTGGGGACCTGGGAGGCCAAGCATGACGAAAGTGGCGGCTGAGCACGCGATCATCACCAAACAATGCACGCAAGAGATCTTTCACGCATCTAGCGTGTTCTAATAAACCCCCCATGTTATTCCAAGCATGTGTGTCAATTTTTACCTCTCTGTCTACATAATTCCGTGGTTTATTAAGTTTTCAAATTTGTACTGACTTTTTGATCACCTGGTATGTTGGGTTCCACTGCTGCTTTGAATTTGTTGAACATTAAAGCCATGATTCTGCAGGGATTGTAACCTAATTTTATGTACTCTTAACTGTTCAGTATTCTAGTACAGAAGAAATTCACCAGTCTGCAATGCTAAAACCTCCTGCCAAAAAGCTTAAGCAAATGACATTTTGAAAGCTTTAATGTACTCAACTCACAATCAGCTAAAATAAGGGGCAGGTCCCCACTGGAATTTGCTTTTGACCTCTAGTTGAAATATATAATGCACTCTGTGTGAAGGTATATGGTTATCTGTACACAATTGGATCACAAACTGCTCATTGTATCACACCATGAACTCAAAACATTTCTTATTCACCCATTCTTCCAGTCTGCTCATTGTCAGTTGCAATTGATGGCATGTTACTGTGAAAGTAAGAAACAACAGAAAAAAGAGAAATCATGTACAAATTGAAGTACAGAGGATAGCTTTTTCACTGGGGATGTTATGTTGTTAGTTAAAAAGCAAGGAAGGAAAATAGGCACACTTCAAAGAATGCCCTGTGGGGCACCATTGTCATGTTTTAAAGAGACAGGGAGTTACGAATTCTCTATTAAATGAAATGTTTTAAGTTCTCAGAGGGGCCTCATGTTAAAAGCTGCCTGAGGATAATTTACCTACGAGTGCCAATATAGGTCTTCTCATTACTGAGATAGGGGAAAAATCTATTGAGTGAAGTCTGTCAATGAAAGTTTTGTGTAGCTGTATTCGATAGAGTTCAGATATCATTGGTGGAGGGATATTTTCTGGATCCACATGAAAACAGCTGAGAAACTTTTTGGACTCCCAAGATCCAGATGAGCCAGTGTCTTTCATTCCTTACTTCTCTGTGTGAGACGCACAACATGCTGTAATTCTTGCTGTTGTGACTGCGTAATGTATCACTGGCCGAAAACAGTGCAGAATCCAGATCTCATATGGAAATGTATGATTTGTTGTTAAACTAATCAAAGTCCATCTGCCACTTGAGACCCGACCCCTCACAATGTGCAAGCACGTTGAAGTGCCAGAAAGCTGGATACCGACTGAGTCGATAACTCTGACGAAATGTAACACCAGTGGTGGCCCATTGTCTTCGTTCAGTAATGCACCACCTGGCCACAATAGGATCAATTACAGCAAGTTGTGCACCTCACACAGAGACTGATAAAAGCAGAAGAGCAACAAGTTACAGTTACTGGAACTAACTACACAGATTCAACCGAGATATGCACTCCGTACTGCAATGTGATTAAAAGGTGAATGATATTAAGTATGATGTATTTTCCTTTGACAGGGAGGCGCACCGGTTACCATAGGAACTTGGTATACCATATTTTAAAAGAACAGATGTACCAAGGGGACCTTACTGATTGGCTCTCTTCACTTTTCGTTGTTCTTAGAGAATTTGAAGCTAGGTGCCCAGAGAGCAATATCCTAAAGCATTACAACATAGCTCTAAAATATAAATTATTTATATAGTCACCTGTAGCTAGTGCACCACCAAAAGTCTTGTGTTCATTGTAATCTTTAATAAAAATAATGTCCTTTTGTTTTTAATTACTTTTATTTATTTATTTGCATCTAAATGTAACAAAACATGCATTAGCAACAATTTTATGAAAAAGATTGCTACTTACCATAGAGAGGAGACTTCGAGTCCCAAACAGGCACAGCAGAAAGACTGCCATACATTTTAGCTTTTGGCCGAAAGGTCTTCTTCTGAAGTAGAAAGCCTGCACGCAGTCACACAAGCACAATGTGCACGTGACCACTGTCTCTGGCCACTGCAGCCAGACTGATTTGTAACTGTGCATGATGGAAGCATCAGTCTGGTGGTGGTGGTAAGGAGAAGGCATGGTGCAGGAATAGGAAGGGCTAGCAAGGTGGGGTGGGGGAACATATAGTGTAGCTTGAGGTATCATGCACGGTAGATGCTGGTAGATGCTGTCGGAAGGTGTGAGAGGAAGGAAAAGGAGACATATTGAAGGTGAAAAGGAATAGTGAATGCGTTGGTGGAACGAAACAGTATGTTGTGCTGGAGTTGCAGCAGGGAAGGGGATAGATAAGTACAGGACAGGGTCTAGTGAAGATTTGAGGCCAGGGGGCTACAGGAATGTAAAATATGTTGCAGGTAGAGCTCTCCCTGCAGAATTCAGGAAAGCTGGTGTTAGTAGGAAGGATCCAGCAATCATTGAAATGAGGTACATTGTATTGGGCAGCGTGTTCAGCAACTGGGTGGCCCAGCTGTCTCTTGACTACAGTTTGTCAGTGACCATTCACATTAAGAGACAGCTTGTTATTCATCGTGCAGTTTAGTTTGTAGATCAAATGACCCCTTTCACAGGTAGTGCTGCCTTTGATGGGATAGGGGATGCCTGTGACTGGACTGGAGTACATGGTAGTGGGAGGATGTATGGGGCAGGTCTTGCATCTTGATCTACTGCATGGACACAAGCCATGAGGCAATGGGTTGGGGGCAGAGGTAGAGCAAGAATAGACAAGGATATTGTGTAGTTTTGGTGGGTGGTGGAATACCAATGTGGGAGGGGTGGGAAGGATAGTGGGTGGGGTATTCCCCATTTCAGGGCACAACAAGAGATAGTGAAAACCCTGTCAGAGAATGTGTTTAGTTGCTCCAGTCCTGGACGGCACTGAGTCACAATGGTTCTGCTCCTTTGTGGGCAGGTGGTGGGTGTGTGACAAGTGGTTGGTGACTGGAGAGACAAGGCACAGGAGATCTGTTTCTGAACAAGGTTAGATGTGTAATTTCAGTCTATAGAGGCCTCAGTAAGACCCTTCCTGTATTTGGACAGAGACTGTTCGTCACTGCAGATCTAACAACCACGGATGGCTAGGCTGTATGCAAGGTGCTTCTCGGTACAGAATGGATGACAGCTTTCGGAAGTGGAGGTTCTGCTAGTGGATGGGTGGTAGATTGAATAAAAACAGAGGTACTGATGTGACCATCCTTTAGGTTGAGGTCCAAATTTTGGGTTGAAGATGGAGTGGAGGATTGACTAACAAGCTGTCTGTCTCCATGAATAGCCACTGGCAAACTGGCCAAGCAACAGCTGGACCACCCAGTTTCTGAACACGCTGTCCAATACAATGTGCTTCAGTTCAGAGACTGCTTCAAAGACTGTGTCATGTGGATCCTTCCTACCAGTACCATCTTTTCTGAACTGCACAGGTGGGAAATCGTTTTGCAATGTATCCTACATTCCCATAACCCCACTGTCCTCAACCATCACTAGTCCCTCCCACAAGCTACACTACACATTTCCTTACCCCAACATGGTATCCCCTCCCCTCCCTGCCCTGTGCATTTTCCTTATCCCCACCACTGGATCCCCCAGGGGGCTGGCCAGTCTCTGGCGGGTTCGTGCTTGGCTACCACAGGGCCCCAGCTTTGTCTATCCTCTTGCTATTCTTTTTCCCCTTCCTTGGGGAACATGTCTGGGGTGTTATTGGAAATGTTCTGCAATGTCTGTCGCTGACATAAGAACAGTCTCAGCATTGTATTTTCCCTCCATTTTACTTTCTTTGTTTCCCTTCTCCTCTCGTTCCTCCGCTTCGATGTTTGAGGTTCCTCTTTCTCTTCTTCCTCTATGTGCGATTCTGAAGGCTGGTCCACATATCTGTCGTGTAACAAGTGACTGGGTAATACGTAATTCTCAGCCTCAAGTTGACAGGTAGGGTTCACACGTACCCCGTGGTACAGGCCAATCCCAGGGAGGGGTGACTGCCTGAGTTGCAGCCTTCCCAAATTGCCAATTGGTCCCTCTGCCAGGTGTTCGGGAGATGTGAACAATCACCTAAGGCGGATGCACCCCCATGTGAAGGGGGCCCCCAGTTGGAAGGAGCATCCCATTGGAGACACTGGCAATCATGGGGTATTTTCTCGCAATGATTCAGTCATCTTCACAATCAACGTCTCCTAAAGGTAAAGGTAATGAGGCTAATGATTCAGAGACCCTTCTGGCTGCACCACGGTTCCTTGTGGTCTCATTTACTGAAGACGGTCAGTCCTTTGCCACGGTAAATCCGTTTATTGTTCAGAAAGGTGTTGAAGCAATTGCCAGCCCTATGAAATCTTGCTCTCTTTTATGGGAAGGCACTTTGCTTTTGGAGACTACTTCTGATTCTCAGGCACAACAACTTCTTGTCATCTTGCTTCTCCATGGCTACCCTGTTCGTGTGGAGGCCCATAGAACTTTAATTCTTCCTGTGGTGTCATTTACACTAGGCTGCTCGATGGTCTTACTGAGGCTGAAATCCAATCTTACCTATATGATCAGTGTGTCAGTGCCGTCTATCGTGTAATGAAAATGGTATATTCCTTTTTAGTACCCAACCGCACTCTTTTTCTCACTTTTGATAGAGTGGTGCTTCCATCCAAGACTGAAACAGGCTATGAAATTATCACAGTCCGGCCATACATTCCGAACCTTATGTGCCGCTACCAGTGTCATCATTTCAACCACACTAGAATGTCTTGTCGACACCCAGCCAAATGTGTCACCTGTGGTAGGGATGTGCACGAGGGTGACTGTCCGTCTCCTCCTCCCCACTGTATCAACTGCAATGGCGGCCATGTTGCCACCTCTCAGGATTGTCCTATGTATCTTGATGAGCGGGCGGTCCAAGAGATCTGGGTAAAGGAAGAAGTGCCTTACCCAGTCACTTGCAAGTTATTGGCTAGTCACAAACCCTGTGTTCTCCCGTCTGGCACCTATAGTTCTGTTCTTGTTACCCCTCAACCCATGAAGGACATGGCCATGCGGACATGTGATGTCCAATTCAGCTCTGAGGTTGTGAAAATGCCCAGTGTCAAGGTAGCATTGCCATCCCCCCGTTCAGTTGTGCTACAAGCCATCGGACTCTCGCCTCAAGAGGTGAAGCCACCAGCTACACAATCGGTAGACTGGAAAGAACAGAAGAAGTACTCCCACGAAGACATCCTCCATCGTTCCAGCCAAGTACCCCTGAATCTTCCTCTAACCGGAAAGGCTCAAAGAAGTCCACCAAAGGCAAATGGTCTTCTCCTTCGCCAACTTGAAGATCCTCTTCGACGGTGTCGCCATGTGATAACTTAGCACAGGTGGCCTCTGTGTCACCGATGCACACCACCAACCATTTTTCAGCATTGGACTCCACAGACTGACCACATAAGCAAGCCAATACTTCTGTGGACCCCATGGAGCAGGATCCTCCTGCTTCTGTGCCCTGTAGTGGTGATTCATCACAGTCTGGCACTCGGCAGCCACCGAGTTAACACCCCTGCATCTCTTCATCATGGCTCTCCTCCAATGGAATGTTCGCGGCCTTTGGTCCCAAAAAGAGGATTTACAGCTGGTTTTAGCATTGCAGCGTCTCCTTGTATTCTGCCTTCAGGAAACAAAATTGTGCCCTTACGACCGCTTTCAGCTTTCACATTTCTTATTGGTTCGTTTTGACCTTCCCCTGAGGTTGACATTCCATCTGATGGGGGTGTCATGCTGCTCGTACGTGATGATATTCATAGTTAATCCATTTCCCTGACTACTCATCTTCAAGCTATGGCAGTTCGCCTGTTCCTTCCCACTGACCTTTTCCCCCTGTAGCATTTATGTCCCTCCATCATTCAGTGTCACCAGGGCAGACTTCCTTCAGCTTATTGGGCAGCTCCCTCCCATATTTTTGCTACGCGGTGACTTTAATGCGCATTATCCCCTTTGGGGTTCTCCCAGGACCTGTCAGAGAGGTGCCCTCGTGGCTGACCATCTTAACCAACTTAACCTCTTCTGCCTTAACACTGGAGCACCCACTTTCCTTTCTGCCTCCTCACACACCTATTCCCATTTGGACCTATCCTTCTGCAATGCCCAGCTTGCCCTTCCCCTTGATTGGCTTGTTCTTTCTGACACCTACTCGACTGAACATTTCCCCTCGTGCTATCCGTTTGCTGACTCCTACCCCATGTGCGTGCACACCCAAATGGCTGCTTACTAAGGCTGACTGGCAGCTTTACTCCTCCCTGGTGACCTTGGCGACCTTCGAAGAACAAGATTTCCGCAGTTGCAATGACCAGGTGGAATATCTCACAAACGTTATCCTTACTGCTGCAGAACATTCCATTCCTCGCACTTCCTCTTTACCACATTGTGTCCCAGTCCCTTGGTGGACTGAGGCATGCCGCGACGCAATTTGCGCACGGGGACGTGCTCTCCGCATTTTTACCTGTCATGCTACGATAGCAAACTGCATTCATTTAAACAAATGCGTGCAAAGTGTCATTGCATTCTTCGGGATAGCAAAAGAGCTAGCTGGATTTCATTCACTAGTTCTTTTACAAGTTCCACCCCTTCCCCTGTCATGTGGGCTAACCTCCACTGGCTCTCTGGGACCAAGATCCATTCCCCAGTTACTGGTCTGACAGTAGAAGACAATGTCATTGTAGACCCTATTGCCGTCTCCAACACCTTGGGCCACCATTTTGTGGACTTTTCGAGCTCTTCCCACTATCGCCCTGCCTTCCTCGATCGGAAATGAGCGGAGGCAGCTCGGGTGATACCCTTCTCTTATCCGAAACATGAGTGCTAGAATGCTGCCTTTACTATGAGGGAGCTAGATCATGCTCTCAGTTCATCCCGTTCCTCTGCCCCAGGGCCAGACACCACCCACATTCAGATGGTGCAGCACCTTTCTCTTGCGGGCAAGCACTTTCTGCTTAAGACATACAACCGCATCTGGGCAGAGGGCAAATTTTCCAGACATTGGTGTGAATCCACCATCATACCCATACCTAAGCCTGGTAAGGAAAGAAACCTTCCTTCGAGCTATGCCCCATTTCTGTCACCAGCTGTGTTTGCAAGGTGATGGAACATATGATTCATACCCAGCTGATATGGTGGCTTGACTCTCGCAAATGTGAATTTCGAGTGCGGTGTTTTGCAGTTGACCATCTTGTTACTTTGTCCAACCATGCCATGAATGGTTTTCTGTGGAAATCCCCGACTGTGGCCACATTTTTCGATTTGGAAAAGGCCTACAACACCTACTGGAGAATTGGTATCCTCCATACTCTTTACGCCTGGGGCTTCTGTGACCATCTGCCCTCTTTCCTTCAGGAATTTTTAAAAGACTGAGTTTTCAAGGTGCATGTGGGTTCTGCCTTGTCGGACACCTTTATCCAGAAAACGGTATGCCTCAGGGCTCCATCCTGAGCTTTGTCCTCTTTGCTTCCACCATTAACCTTATAATGGCCTGTCTCCCGTCAGGCTTCTCCAGCTCCCTTTTTGTTGACAATTTTTCCAACTGTTGCTGTTCTCTACAGACCTGTCTCACTGAGTGGCATCTTCAGCAATGTCTTGATCATCTTTCCTCCCGGAGCATTGACAATGGCTTTTGGTTCTCCACTGACAAAACCATCTTTATAAATTTCTGGCAGCGCAGTTGGCCTCTCCCACCATATTTACATTTTGGGCCTGTTGCCCTACCATTCATTGAAAATATGAAATTCGTGGGGCTCATGCTCAATAGGAAACACTCTTGGTTCTCCCATGGGCCTTACCTGGCAGCCCGCTGTACGCGGTTCCTCAGTGTCCTATTTATTATATTTTAATTAATTTATTTACTTAAGAAAATTCTCTGCTTCTTATTTATTTTTGGTATTTTTAGTTATGATTTACAGTGGTTTTATTCAGGTTTTAGCTTCAGTCTTTTGAAAGCTGAAGAGTATAAATCTTTGGTTTTAAATTCCACAGGAGATCTAGATATATGTCCTGCAGTGTCAGTCTCACTGATACTCCTCGTCAGGACTGCTCCATCTGAAATCGCTAAAATTTTTATTTTGCTATGAAGATCGTTCAGCACAACTAGATGCTATGTTGTATGATGTGTATGGATTGATGTGTCTAACTTTTTTATCAACAAAAAGTTTATTGCTTCAGAGATAGTCTCTCGAAGAATATTGACCGTGAAAAGATGCAGGCTTGCACTGTCCTTCCACACTGCACCTCCGATCGATCTACGTCATGTGATGTCTGAAGAATGTTTGTCAAATCTTTTATAAATTGATAAATACACACCTTGAATGCATATTATTTTCTTGAATTTGTTTATTGTGCCATTGACTAACTAAACATTCACAATGGAGCTTAATAGCGTCAAACAACATTAACAAAATCTCTCCAACGTAAAACACATTCGATCACTTCACACAGAGTCCCCAAATATACATCTGTGGTTACTTATTCCAGAGAGGTGCATCCATAGCATGGAACGTCCAGTTCTCGCAGGCAGTTTATACTACTCTCAGCATTAATAATTCACTGCATCTGAGTAAGTTTTTCACCATTTATGATTCATTACACCTACATGTCCTCAGTGGTGCTTCCCGGGGTGCCAATCGAACCACCCAACTCTGTTTGTACCGGTCCCTTGTCCATTCAAAACTCGACTATGGGTACTTTGTTTATGTGTCTGTGTCTCCATCCCTCTTACGCTGTCTCAACACTATCCACCATCCGTTTGCGCACTGGCACCTTTTATACTAGCCCGATTGCCAATTGAGAGTCTGTTTGCTGAAGCTGCTGAACTACCACCGTCCTATCCGCATGACTTTCTCCTCAGCAAGTATGCATGCCGTTTGTCTGCCATGCATGGCCACCCATCCTATGCCTCCTTCTTTGATGATTCCTTTGATCGCCAGTATGAGGCGTGTCCCTCTTCTCTGTTACCTCCTGGAGTCGGTTTTCGGCACGTGATCAGGGTGTATACGTCTCGGGACAACCGGGAGATCCGGGAAAAACCAGGGAATTTATTCATCCAGGAGAAAACCGGGAAAAACCCGGGATATTTTTAGAATTCCGGGAATTTTTCATTGTTTTAGTTCTCAGTTAAATTTTTGTAATTTTGACTGGTAAGAACCGATACTTTAACAAAGGATATTACTGTATCCTGCTACTGCAGAATAATACTTCAACAATAAAACATAAATGAGAGAAAAAAACGAAAATAACTTAAATTGCAAAGGAAATGTGCTATATACAACAACAACACATATTGCTCATGCAAGCGTCTGCCAATTGAAAATGTGTCAAAAGCTATAGGAAGACAATGCAGTGCTTCATAACAACAAATTGCCTCCAATGTGCATGAAGTCGCAACTGTTTACATTCGATCTGTTTTAGCAGTTACGTGTGGGCTCATGCGCATACACAGTTGAGTCACGTTTGAGTAGTAGATTCTCCTGCTTCTGGCAACAGTAGTAGATTCTCCCGCTTCTGGCAACAGGAATGTAGCTGTTGGCTGTGCAAGCAGTTGCAGCAAACAGCTAGATGCTACCGGGAAAGGGGGAAAGGGGGGGGGGGGGGGGGTGCCAAATTCATATTCTTGAAGAAAAAAACTTGTTTCACAAAGTGCCTAGCATCCAACACACGTTTGCCTATCGATTATTCATATGATTTTGAAACGCTTCCCTGTTGGTTTTTGAACATTTTTGAACACATTTTAAGTTGATTTCTGAATGAATCATAAGTTGGCTTTTGAATGCAAGCATAGTGTATGTGATGTCTCTGTCAGGAGAATCCTCGTTGCATCTAGAAATAAACTTTCCCCAGACAAAAGGGGACGGTGCTATACGAGCCAAGGGAGTAAAGCCTAACGGATGAATGCCAATCACTGTCTGATTATGTGGTTGATTGGGTTTGCAAAAGATCAGCATTGTTATAATTACTTGTGAAATCCATAGATTTAGACTACCAGAGTGGAAATGAACGACTGACAGGAAAAACAGGTGAGAAAGATTACGTATCCTTCTCGGTGTATCCACGAAAATGAAATATTGACAGAAAAGTTTTGGCCAGATCGCTACACTAGTAAGGACCAGTAGTACAGTCCCCGGCTAGCAGCCGCGTAATTTCTATTCTGTAAGTAACACGGAAAACGTGTTGTTCGAACGCGTAATAAGGCCTAACCGGGAAATAATCACGGGATAACTAAACCTGTGGTTCTGGCAGGGTTAGTGAAGTTAATTGGTGAACAAATTTTGACAGTGGCAGAAATTGCTACAGAATTAGTGATGACAAGATTGTTTGTTAGAACGAGGAAGGGGAAGGAATGGAGATATCACACAAATTATGGAAGAATAAGACGATTCCAAATTTACATAAAAATTTCGTAATACTACTTTTCGATCTCATGCTTGAGAAGCTGGTGCGTATGAATGAAATGTGAAACTATTTCCTAACATAAAGCTTTTTGCTTGTAGTAGGCCTATTAGGCATTTGATATTGGTACTTATTGGATTATATTCTGTCGTTTTATAAAAATGGCCATTTGTGCCAAAACAGTCTTGTTTATTTGGTGTGTTACAAAATTGCTGCCATATTAGAAAGGCCTATTTTGTTTTCTCCAGCAGACAGGGACAAAATAGACGTAATCAGCTCGAGAAACCACATCAGTCTTAGGTATTATTTGTATTAACAGATTTTTCGGTATTAGATAACAGCATTTCAATTTTTCATGTAGCAAAACATTTGACGAACTTAGATGAGGTAATAGATTCTTTCGCAGAAAGGAAAGCATGCCATGTAAAGTTGTAGAAAGATTAGAGAGAAAAAAATGCTAGGAGCTAAGGTTTGAACAAATGTGTAATTTCTTGCTTATCTCTTGTCAGTATTGGTTTTATATATCCTATATTTAATTTTATGTCACACAAAACAGCAAGTTATTAACTAATAGGCAATAAAGAGTTCAGGTTTTCTGAAGAGTTCTTGTTCTCTCGATTACAGATAATCCCATCCGCTATTAATTGCGAAATTTTTTTAAAGAGGGACAGGCTATCAAACCGGCCGACTGGGAGCAGGAGTGGCACCACAGGACATTTCAATTTTCAGTTTCCTGAATATAGTTTGGACATGGGGTAGAAAAATGCTTTATGAAGAGGCGTGGCACTGCACTTTGGCATACTTAAGACCAAATAATATGTCTTACATTTCCTTGAATATATATGTTTTACGTTTCAGTCTTTTCAGAAAGATGTATGCTACAAGATAAACATATTTTGAAAATTCAATTTTTTTTAGTATTGACCTGGTTCACAAATGTCATAGATCCGGGGCTGATATGCAGAGCAGTTTGAGTTAAAGAGGGTAGTCTCCATGCGACCCATGTTTACATTTAGTGATTTTGCTGTTTCTCCTTCATTTACTCTCATGTCAAATGAAAACAAAACGGATATCTGTGGCCGGGAGCTATCAAGTGAATTAAAACATATTCACATAATTACGGAAGGCTGAAATATGTCATTAGTTTCAGATTTTATTTCCACCTTTCTGACAGTCAAGCATTAATTGCCTTGCGGAACAATGAAGTTATTTTTGTCTGTTTGCTAAAGAGATTTGACTTTTGTTAACCTTTTCCGCAGAGGCAGTCAATGTATTTGAAACGAAATGTTTAATTCCATGTACTGGCTAGTTTCAACTGTTCGCTGTATTTCAAGTGCACGTTTTCATTTTCTAGCATGTATGGCATTATGCCATAATAAAGAATCAAACATGATATAAAAAATTTAAATCCCGAAAACCACACTGAAAAGCTTAATATCAGGTTGAGGTCTACTTCATTGGGAATCTGGACATATGAATGTGCCCTTTAAGTGTGCACTTCAAATGTGCACGTTTTAATATGGTTCACAAAATTCTGATGCTCTTGCAGTATCCTCTAATGTCTTGTTTCTTTTATGACATAATGTATGATCTTTCAATGTTTTACATGTACATACATACAGGCTTCCTACTTCATGGTAGCTGCGCAAGCGCACATGTCGCCTGTTATCTGTGCTCCCTGGCAACTGCTGAAACGAACCTATTTCTAACAGGTCGCGGGAAAATATTGCGAATAGTGGTTTGAAAAGCGTTACTTTCAAAAAAGTATCCTTTTACGTAAGTTGAGTTATGTGCAAGAATGTACCATGAATTTATTAAATCACAGAGCATTTGACTCTCAATTAAAAATCAACTCTTTGATGACGAGCCATTTAGAAGAATTTCAAACCCTGAAGAACAGACATTTATGTCATTATTAAAAATTTTACTGGCACGTTTGTGTGATATATCTTAAAGTGTAACACGCGCAAAAAAGATCAGCAAAAGCTTAGTTTCTCTTGCAGCTTGAGACCAATATTATATGTGAAATCTTTTCTTTTCTTGTAGCAACACTATGTATATTAATTTAAACTATTAACTTTCCCTGTTTGTGTGTTTGTGCTACTTAACAGTGATGTTGCTGTTGGCTGTGTCTACATCATGTGTTCGTTTCTCTGAATATTTGCTGTCATCGGCTGGCGAGATCACATGACATGAGCTATGAACGGCTTACAAAAATGCATCGAAATCTCGATTTCAATGATTCAGAAAGTAACATTGCGGTGTTTGGTGGAATTCCAATGCATGCTTTCGTAATAAGAAAATACAAAGTGTACATGTTGCTGCACATCAAAGATATTTCCAAAACGTGTCTTTTTTCCCTGAGTTTTGTTTTCTAAAGTGCCGTGAAATTGTACACCCGTGTATAAAACTATAACCATTCAAAGGATTGATAAGGGAAAATATACTTTCCCCCAGGAGAAAGTGTATTTTTAACTGGGAAATCCGGGATTTTTTGTTTTCTTGTCCACATATACACCCTGGTGATACAGCGGCTTAACTTCACACTACCTGCAACTTTCCTGGTGGGTGTGAACCCTTCACCAACTTGGCTTTGTGATGCAGCCCACGTTAACTTTTGGCCTTCATTCGCTTCCTAAGGACACTACTCCAGCCTCGCTCTATTACATTCAGTTTCATGATCTTCACATGGAACTGCGCGATAGTACCTTTGTATACACTGTTGGCTTTCGGACTGACCATGGGGTTGGGTATGCCATCATCATTGGCACCCGTGTCTTTCAATGTTGGCTTCTGACACACTGGTCAGTATTTACAGCAAAGCTCTTCGCCCTGTATCAGGCCACAGAGTACATATGTCTGCTTGTGTCTGTATATGTGCGGATGGATGTGTGTGTGTGTGTGTGTGTGTGTGTGTGTGTGTGTGTGTGTGTGTGAGAGAGTGTATACCTGTCCCTTTTTCCTTCTAAGGTAAGTCTTTCCGCTCCCGGGATTGGAATGACTCCTTACCCTCTCCCTTAAAACCCACATCCTTTCGTCTTTCCCTCTCCTTTCCTCTTTCCTGATGAAGCAACCTTTGGTTGCGAAATCCTGAATTTTGTGCGTGTGTTTGTGTTTGTTTGTGTGTCTATCACCATACCAACACTTTCGTTTGGTAAGTTACATCATCTTTGTTTTTAGATATATTTTTCCCACGTTGAATGTTTCCCTCTATTATATTCATATGTATGTATGTATGTATGTATGTATCTATCTATCTATCTATCTATCTATCATGAGGGAAGCTCTGGTATGTGCAACTTGAAGGAGTACACATAATGTAATTCAGTAGATAAAAAATCTACTCACCAAGTGGCACAGAACTCGTGCTTAAAAGGAGGTGATAATTATGCAAGCTTTCAGAGACAGTGGCTCCTCCTTCCGGCAGAAGGGATGGAGGGGAAGGAAGAGGGGTGAAGGGAAAGGACTGGAGAGATCTAAGAAAAGGGGCAGATTTTTCAAAAGTCATCCAGAACTGTGGATCAGGGAACAGGGAAGACTTACCAGACAGAATGAGAAGGGATTTTAGCAAAACATTAAAAATTAACCCTGTATATTGTGAGTGGCACAGTGATCAAAACATTTGATTTGTGTTCAGGAAGAAGGGGGATCATATCCACATGAAGCCATCATTGTGTAGATTTCCTGCTGCTCCCCTCTGTCACCTGAAGCAAAGCCAGGATGGTTCTCTCAGTGAGATCATGGCCTTCTTACACCATTGTTCATCAGAAGTAGTACTCAATCTCTATCAATTTCAGTATCAGAATGGTGTTAAACTGGAAGCTTTCTTGTTTTCTTGAACAAGGCACTCCTAATTCATGTTTGTCTCTTGTGATTACTTTCCATCTAGTAGGGTATAATGTGTTCTGCTTGAAAATAAATTTCTACTACAGTTGCAACGTTATTGATTATTTTGTGAGAGTTTCTGTACTAACAATAGTGCAGAATTGTTTTTAAAGCCTTCCAGTGCTGGAAATATTGTGCCCCCTTACTGATATTTCCCATAAAATTGAGTGTGTCATCTGTAAGTAAAGCAGTGTCTGTCTCACAGTACTGCGTGGGAAGTATCTCCATCCTTAATGCCACATTTGATGTTTTATCTTTGGATTATTTCATTGAATAGTGGAATGAAATTACCTAGGTTATGTGGAAAGAAGGTATTTGCAGTTATCTCAAACCTTGACATGTTATCTTGATTAATATTATAGGACTTGAGAACCATTCAAATAGATGCTCACACATTGAGATAGTGAACAATGTCAGAATAAGAAGTTTCTTATATAATGTAAAAGTATTTGTTAAAGGAAGTATTAATTTTTCGTGTTTCAGAACAGAACTGTTTTGTGCCTAAAACTCAACTTATGCAGAAGTGGCTTAACAAAGTTTGGAATTGTATGAGCAAGTGGGAGTACTGGAATTACTCCTCAGTAACTCAACGGCATTTGCTTGTAGTTTTGCTTGAGAAACTCCTTCCACATTTGGAAAAACCACTGCTTCTTACAGACTATTTTATTGACTCTATGGATGTGGGTAAGTATACAAATGTACTTTCCATATGAAATGTGCTTCTGCTTCTGCCATCCTAGTTGGTGTCAGACAGTGGAGTTAAATCTATGTGAATGAGAATGAATATTATCTGTTGACAACTGTGTATATGGGGGGGGGGGGGCGGGGGGGGGGGCAGGGCATGCATGGTAGAACCAACCTCACTTGACACTTCGAGAAATTTATTTTCTAATAATTAAGGCTTTATTGTTTTGTGTTTTGTATACAAAAAAATCTGAAGTGTACTGTTTCCTGATGAATAACTCATTTGATCTGGTTAATTAATTTGAAGTGAAGTAACCAAATCTAGTTTCACAGAACGACATTTTTTCAATGACAATCTGTTTCAAACCTGTCAGTGAACGCAGCTCCATTTCGACCAGTTTCTGAGCAAACTTGCTAAGGGACCTGCATGAAACATGTGTTTGGAATTGGGTATACCTCAAAAGGCCATTGCTCACAGCAACACATTAAGTTGCATGTGTTCAGTAGACCAAACAACGTAAAAATTGGATGTAGCTGACTGAAGGCATGGAGTGTGGACTAGTTTTTCTTTTCCTTCTTTTCAAATGTTTAAAGGCATTGAGTGCACCAGTGGGCATTTAACCCACAATACTTGTGTGTAGTTCAGGCAGAAGTGTGCTTTTTTTTTAGGGTGTTTTCTGGCCCAGTCATTCAGGTTTCGTGAACATGGACCTGGGTGTTTATTTCAACATTCTAGTGTTGCCCATTCTTTTATATCTTTATGATGACTATGTTATGGGCACTCCTGTCTTCCAAGATGATAAAAGCCTTGTTCAGCAGTGTGCATACATACATTTATGGTTTTACAAAAACACATGCACACATGCACAAATTAATCACTCAATCTTAATCCCATAGAAAATGACGGGTATTATTTGGAACAACAGATGAATGTAGCAGTCAAGATACCCACAATTTAGTGGTTCTACAGGGCCTAATCATCAATGTGTGGCTTCACCTAGATATTGTTTACCTGAAAAAACTATTGGACTCTTTTTCCTCGCCAAATTTAAGTTGCTATCAAGGCTTGAGGTGGTGTTATGTGGTATTAGCATGATGCCTTTTGGGGGGACTAATATTTTGTCCAGTTTGCTTATAATGGTAAAATAAATGTGTAAGTCACTTGCAGAAGATGACTATCTCCATGAAGCTGAATGAATCAAGTGGTATTTTTTTTTCCTTTAGGCAGGGAAAATTATTTGCCTTTACACAAACTTTCCCCTTAGATTTATCGTAGTTGCGAAGTTTGTGCACTTCAGTCTGGGCAATGACTCTGTGCGACCAGATAGATATTTCTGTGCAGTTTTCATTACATCTGTTTTATTTTGTCCACGCATTAGGTGTCTCCACATTCCTGTCTTCCTAAAGGCACTGATCTCCCTCTGGAACCCTGTCACTTTTTACTACCTCAATATGACCAGTAAACTGTTTAGTAGATGTAAACAATATTTGCGTAAGCTTTCGCCATTTATATTTGTTGAGATATGTACCTTTCCTTACAACTAAGCACCTGTTGTGAATTTTTAACTAAGTTGGGGGACACCCACACTTGCCAATACATTTTTTACAGTTAAAAATCACAGTAAAACACTTTGAAAGTTTGTAATACCTGTATTTCTACTCTTTAGACACAAAGCAATTAGGTCTGGAACAACACAAAATGTAAATTGTCTCTTATGTTTGCTTTACGTTAGACAATACTAAGAATTCAGTGAAAGCAGCTGTGTTTAAATTATATCTGCAGTTGTAAAAAATGTTTACAGGTAGCTGGTGAATTTTTTATTTACCGTATTTACTCGAATCTAAGCTGCACTTTTTTCCGGTTTTTGTAATCCAAAAAGCCGCCTGCGGCTTAGAATCGAGTGCAAAACAAGCGGAAGTTCTGAAAAATGTTGGTGGGTGCCGCCACAACTAACTTCTGCCGTCGAATATATGTATTATGTAGTGCTACACAGGCATGCTTTGTAGGCACAAAGATAAATACTGGCACCAAAACCTCTGCGTCAGTAAATAAATTTAAAAAAAATGGTGGAAGACGAGCTTTTTTCCTCCGCCCCGAGTTTCGACCACTGCATTTTGGTACATTATCCAACGAAGCAAATACAAATTCCATATTGTTCATCTTCGAATGTAGCAGCATTTCAAGGCACTACGAAAATCCGACTGGCAAGACTGTTTGGGATGTTTGTCAGTATGGCCAAGTATACATTCTGTATTTTTTTCCTAACCGTGAGAAGAGACGGTTGCTAATAGGAACTTTTATGAATTGTGAATCACATGCATTATTCTCTTCACCATAAGAACAATACGAATATAAGCATTTTGCCACGTATTCTTTCATGTTTGCTGCTATCTCATTTAAATTCTGTCTGCCTAATAAACTACGAAACTAGAATGAGACAACAGCAAACGCAGAAGGATATACATGTCATGTCATGTTTTTATTCGTTTTATTCTTATGCCTAATAATGATACAGTCAGAAATGAAGCATGGCAATTGACTAGATTTTTAAATCTAAGATGACTCTAATTTCTGTGCAGAATGTAATGAACTAAACTAAAGAGGCGCCTGCAAAGATTTTCAAACGGAGAAAAATTTTCGCTTAACTTTCGTTCAGAACATCATCTATCATACGCAGTCTATTATTTGGTTCTTGTTGATCCTAATCAAAGAAAGCAGTAGTGTAAGTAACAACAAATAGCAGTCTCTTGCCATTGTATCGCTAATGAGACGATTCCTCTTTTTTTTTTTTTTTTTTTTAAACAAGCAGCGGTAGCGCGCTCAAAAGCAAGCCATGCAGAGAGCGGCGATAGGCCGTAAACACGCACTATCAGAGTGCGACAAACAATGCATGACACAGTACAGTAATGCATTTTCAGCTTAGAGTGACGTAAACACCTATAACAAAGAAAACGGCGCTTATCAGATCAAAGAAAAATAAGCAATCAATTCAAACCAGATGAAGCACATGAAAAAGGAAGGGTACCCATATAAATACGGACGGAGCGCCTGACACATAGCAATGGCTACCTGGTAAACCTTAACTGCTAAGCTTACGACTCGAACCAAACTACTGTAGCTGTATCGTCATTCATTTGACCTAAATTGTGTCTCATATTACAATAGACCAACTTTGTTTCGATTTGGAGATGGCCTAAAACTTTTCTCTCCCCTTGAATTTCGAGTCTCAGATTTCAGGTGCGGCTTAGATTTGGGAAAATTTTTTTCCCTTGATTTCGAGTCTCATTTTTCAGGTGCGGCTTAGATTCGAGTGCGGCTTAGATCCGAGTAAATACGGTACTTAGAAGCCTAGTAGCTGTAAATTTTGAAGCAGCTGTTGAAATCAACTGTGTGATGTGTTATAGGTAGGGACAGGAAAATATTGTTGGATTTCATGGCTAATTTCGGTGTTATTTTCTGCCAATTTCAGTGTTGTTTTTTGCTAAATTTGTTATTATTTCTTATGACTGGTAAGGGTTCTGCAGAACCCTCATTCTCCTTATTCTTTAGAACATAACTACACACGTATTACTCAAGCCTACTTGAGTAAATAGTCATTACTTGAGAGTAACAATCTAATTTATTGCCATATTTAGATGCAATAGACAATTTCAATGTAAAGGATCTCAAACAACTCTGTTATGTAATATCCAGCATTGTTTTTCTGTGGAAAGCTTCTGCTTAAAGGATTCCTTGGAGTGACAATGGTGTTTGAGGTTGCTCTTCTACATTGGTCCTCATGTCATAGCATCACCCCCTGCATTCACAACAGTACATGAAAGCCAACGAATACCTCAAACAGAAATTACAAAATACAGCCAGAAACTTAATCTAGTACATGTTACAAATCAAGTTCCCTGCATTTATTGAAATCATAGATCACATTTATTTACATTATTAAAAAGGAGTACTATATGCTAGATATAATCAATTAAATGAAAGTATTAATTTGCAATTTCAGTAGAAAGCATTGTTATAACTGCAAAGCTCTGTTCTGAGACATTATGTTACTCATCTATCAACACTTCACTGTAGTCTGGAAACAGCCACCCAGAGTGTAAAATTGAACACAGAAGACAAACTACCTTCATCACAGCACCTGACATTTGACAATGCCCATATACCCTTCTGATATGGGAAGTTGCTGTTTCACTAAATTATGAAGGGAGTCGTACATGGCTGAGATTTGCCATTCAAGGTATGCATAACAGTCTCACTGCCATATCAGCTTTAGTAAAGTTCGTCATCATCCTGTGACTAAAAGAAAAGCTTAGAACTGTGAACACAGTTTACATAGATCTGTGGCAGTAAGAGTTGTTAGCCTAATTTGAAGGTGCAACTGTTTCCTTCACCTCTGCCTGAAGTATTCGTCCCTTCATAGTTCTCAAAAGTTTCCTGGTTTATCGCCAAAACTTAACTTTTCCACAATAATGCCACAGTCTTCATTTTTAACTTAACAGATAAAGTTCTGACCTGGCAATGTCATATTTCCTGATATTTTTGTGGAACAGATTGTACCACAAACAAAGCAGTCTGGGAAGATCTGTAAGGTGAACTGCACACTTTTTGTAATACGTGAGTATAAGAATGAAAATAACCAATTACAACACTTCAGCTTCACTATTAAGTTACCCGACATGGCACCCACACCTTTTAGTTCTTTCAGCCACTCAGAGAATTGGACACACAAAATCATGCAAATGTGTTCCTGGCAGTAAAAGAGAACACAAACAAAGTTTATTTCAATATGTATCCAATTTTATTTTTACTGTTTAATGAATGAAGTTTGTGTTGACTGCATGATTTGTTGGGTAGACAGGGGCCTGGGTTAGGTCGAAATGTGATCAGATACCTTGTTGATTTACATGATTCAATAAATAATGTGCTGAATTTGGTGTTTTTCATATTTATACTTGTGTACCATGTAAATATGTAGTTTAATTAATGAGTCACATTAACAATTTCTCAAAGCAATATGACTTTTTTGTGCAATCAGACTATTCAAAAGAGTCAGGAGATTTCATGGCAGTAACTAAAACTCTTACTGGAATGGTGATCGTTGGAAACTGAATATTTTCATTTGAGGTCACATCTAAAGCCATAGTTCTTTACACAGAAAATCAGCTGTCATCATACACAATTGTCAGCATTGATTACACACAATTGTTAGCATTCACAAGAAGAGGCAAAATCCACTTTCAGCATTCAGTAATTGTCAGTTACCAATATTAGTAAACTGCTATCCTCAGATTTACATTTTGCTCCCGGAAATAGGGAAAAGCCAGATTTTGTAACATTTATCAGCAGCCACATGATAAAACAGTGACTTGGTAGAATCCACACTTTAGCATAGCCCATAAGGTTGCTGCTGACATATGGTATATTTGTCACATTTTAATAACACACCCATACTGAATTAATAGTAAGTTTTGTTGTTTGGTGTGAATAGTGTTCTTGGAGGTACTTAATTAAAGTTTATTTATTTTATTTACACGTCAAGTTCCATATGACCAAATTTAGGAGCAAATCTCCAAGGTCATGAAACGTGTTAGTACATGAAATTACAACATAAAATTAATAACAGATAAAAATAAAATGTTAATGGACCCGAAAAAAGTCAATCCATAAGTTTAAGTAAACGTGATCATCAATACAACAAGAATCTGCTTAATTTTTCAAGGAACTCCTCGACAGAATAGAAGTGACCCATGAGGAAACTCTTCAGTTTCGAGTTGATAGTGCATGGATTACTGCTAAGATTTTTGAATTCAAGTGGTAGCTTATTGAAAATGGTTGCAGCAGTATACTGCACACCTTTCTGCACGAGACTTAAGGAAGTCCAGTCCAAATGCAGGTTTGATTTCTGCTGAGTATTAACTCGGTGAAAGCCTCTTATTCTTAGGAATGAGCTAATATTGTTAACAAGAAATGACAGTAAGGTATATATATAGGCCAATGTCAAAACACCCAGACTCGTGAACAGGGGTCGACAAGAGGTTCGTGGACTTACACCACTTATTGCCTGAACCATTCATTTCTGAGCCAAAAATATCCTTTTAGGATGGGAACAATTACCCCAAAATATAATACCATATGACATAAGTGAATGAAAATAAGCAAAATAGACTAATTTTCGTGTCGAATGATCACTCGCTTCAGATACCGTTCGCATAGTAAAAATGGCAGCATTAAATCTTCGAACAAGATCCTAATCGTGGGCTTTCCATGACAGTTTCCTGTCTATCTGAACACCTAGAAATTTGAACTGTTCGGTTTGATTAATCATATGCCCATTATCTGAAATTAATACGTCAGGTCTTGTTGAATTGTGTGTTAGAAACTGTAAAAACTGAGTCCTACTGTGATTTAGTGTTAGTTTATTTTCTGCAAGCCATGAACTTAGGTCATGAACTGCACTATTTGAAACCAAGCCAATGTTGCACAAAACATCGTTTACTACCAAGCTAGTGTCATCAGCAAACAGAAATATTTTAGTTACCCATAATACTAGAGGGCATATTATTTATATAAATAACGAACAGGAGTGGCCCCAATGCTGATCCCTGTGGCTTGTCAAGATTAAGATATATTATCCATGGTGTTGCTGTGGGACTGTCTTCTTTATGGCTTGCTTTTTCATGTGATAACTGTTTTGGTGTTGTGCTGTGAAACTGCCAGTTGCCTGTCAACGACAACCATAGGCAGAGGGCCACATAGGAGGCCCCCCACCCATCACCGTTGTCAGGCGCAGCACATACTTTCTAGCTGTCCCACCACACATTTCTTGTCCCCTATCATCTTGGATATCCGTATGCAACAATCATCGCTATAGTAAGTCATCATAAATGTTAAAATAGACATTACGATTGAATTCAGTCTGTTCATTCAAGATCGTATTTTGATCTTGCTTTTTGCGAGTGGAAATTTCAAGTTCCTCCAAGACATTAAGGAGTCATCCCTTTTTGGACCTGTGTATGATTTCCAAATTTTGCCCAGTGTTTGTGATTGAGTGCTGTAAGGTTTCTGTATATGCACCAAATTCTGTTTTGTTCTGAGAGTATGTGTGGTCCTTCCCATTTGCCCTATCTACTGTTTACAGTAATCATTGCATTTAATCCTCAGCACACTTGAATCCCGAAACTCATTCCTAATATTACCGATTTGATGGCAGAGCTTGTTGGTGTGTGACTAGCATCGTAGGACATTCCTGTGAAAGAAATAACAGAAGTCACAAAAAAAAAAAATCTCCTCACATACAAAAAATAGCAATAGGTGAAGTGACTGAACTAGTGGAAATGTTGCAAATGGTATTTTTGTTCAATTACTTCACATTCAGTGATAAATTTTTTTAACAGAAATGTGGGTTGACTGTGCGTGACAGTTTAGTTGGAACCTTGGCCAATATTTTTATAAACTACTGAGAAAACAATTTCTTTGATGAAAATTACAAAATATCATGTGTTACATGAAATATGTAGATGATTCAATTTTATTACACAAAGGAGATAAAAGTGACATTAACCCTAGAACAGGCATGCTTTTTAGTGTTGCAGAAGCAGGCATGTAGTGTATTATGTACACATTGATGATAAGTAGCTATTTATTGCTATTGCTTCATCATTTATTGCAGTAATTTACATTACATCATTTAATGTGTACAAGTAATATTTAAGTACAACAAAAAAACAGTTCAGAGTTGCAAATTTCACTTTTTTTATCCACTCGATGACTAGTTTCAGGCCAAGACACGTTTTCAAATGATTGTACATAGTGAGAAATGTTATTTCCAAAAACATAGAAACCATGTCAGAAATGTGCAAACAAACAGTTACAGCACATACAAATTGTTCATTTGCACATATTTGACATGGTTTTTACATTTTTGCAAATACCATTTCGGAGTACATTACAGTGATTTTCAAATATGCAACTTTGCCTGATTTTTTGTTGCACTGATTAACAGAAGTTCCACAGCTATTCCAACATGCTGGAAGTTCATAGTAACATTTATGCTTATGCTCAACAATAGATTCATACATGTTATAAATGCTAGTTTCATACATAGGAATAATTTACTTGCAAATTAATTGTCTTCGACTTTGGATGAATGCACACAACATTTTTGGCAGAGAACTGTTGTCTAGAATGAGAGAACTGTTGTGTAGAATGATTTCTGCAGACAAAATCTTTGCGAAAGCTGCATCTTATTGCCATAGAGCTATTCTGTGCCCTTTCACAAATTCCACATCTACTTTTTTTCTACTTTAGTTGCTCTTGTATGTGTGTCTCTTGAACATTGAACCATTGCAGGTGTGAGGTGTGATCAGAAATACACAGGAATTTTTTTAAAGTATCTTTATTTATTTATCAACATTAACATTGTCCTCTTCAGAGCAATCCCCCTCAGATATAATACACTTGTGCCAGCACTTTTTCCAATCTTGAAAGCACTTCTGGAACTCACTTTTCATTATGGTCCTCAGCTCGTTAAGTTCTGTGGATTGCTTCGCACGAACCACATTAAGTTCCAGGTAGTATACCTTCTTGATTGTACAGTCATAAGGCAGGAACTCATGATGCACTATCCCATTATTATCGAAGAAGACACTGAGAAGAACTTTCATATGTGATCGAACTTGTGAAGTTTTTTTTTCAGTCTTGGCTCTTCAGGCAGTTTACAGAGACTTGGTTTTGCCCTCATACACACATACCCATGTTTTGTCACCTGCTGCTATCTTCTTTAGAAGTTGTGGATCATTGTCGACTTCATTCAGCAGTTCCTGAGCGATGTCTATTCAATGACGTTTTTGGTCAAAATTCAAGAATTTCAGAACAGACTTCGATGCTACACGTTTCATGCTAAAAAAAAAAAAAAATGGCTTGCGTGTGCCAAACGGTATGCTGCATCATCAGCAACATCTCTGATGGCAATTTGGCAATTTTCGAGAATCATTTTCTTTACTAATTCTATGCTGTCATCAGTAATTAATGTGCTGTGCTGTCCAGGACTGTCGTCATCTTTAAAGTCTTCTCAATCCTCTTTGAAACTTTTATGCTACACATAAACTGTTGTCTTACTCACAGTAGATTTTCCAAAAGCCACAGTCAACATTTGGAATGTGGTGCTGCACTTTATTCCATTTTTCAAGCAAAATTTAATGCAAATACTTTGATCAATCTTGTTGGAAAATAAAAGTTTGTTGAGCACTCGAGAACAGCTATAACTTTTTTGGCTGTCAACAATAAACTAAACATTTAAAATGGCTGAAAATACAAAAATACATCCGGATCATGTGTACCAACAAGATAAAAAAAAAAAAAAACGAAAATATGATTTATAAAGTCCACAAAACTAAAAGATTCCCATTACTTTTTGATCATATCTCATACATGCTAATATCACCTGGTAAACTTGGTATTGCAAATTTCTTGTTACAATTTGTTTTCATGAGATGTGAGAAGAAACTTTCTTTAGAAAAACTCAGCAAGGCCGTTTCTCATTCTTTTGATTTGCTTGAAACATCTGCACATTGAATAGGAGCCACATTCAACTAGGTGTACCATATAGCTATTGTCCATCTTCTTGTCATTCATGTTACTGGATATTATTGCGCATTTGATCAATGGCATCAACTCTACCCTTTGTCATGTTATAAACTAGTATAACCCAGGCAGGATTTCTTTTTTATCCGTTATTTGGGTTACAACACAAGTGATTTAGTTTCGCAGCAGAGAGAGAGAGAGAGAGAGCGCCATCATTAAGCTAGTGTACCAGTTATTTATTTTCGCTTTTTTATTTGTCCTTTTTATCGGCTAGGTTAGTCTACATATCAATTGTCTTATTATAAACACAGAATGGTTCTTGTGTCTTTTTGCCACAATACACTTCTGACACACTAGTGTAAAATGAATTAGCACCATGCAGAGCAAATATTTTGATGTCATATTTTGCTGGTTTGTTGGGAAATGTATTGTATGAACTGCAAAGACCCTAGAATGCTTCTAGTTTCTCATCAGTAATAACAAATTCTCAAAGATTGTAATTATTCATGTATTTCTCACAAATGCGTCCAGAAAGCTCACAACAGCTGCTCATCTATCTGTCTCACATCCCTAATTTCTTTATCATCAAATCTAGTACACCTGAGAAGCAGTAAAAATATCTTGTCACTCATGCAGTACCTCAGAACAATCATTCTTGTTCTATCATTTGATCAAAATTCCAATTCATTTGTGTGTTTTCCAACTTTTGAGGCCAATCAAATAAAGAATGCCTTATTCTGCACAAATTTCGTTTCAGTCTGTTAATGTGGTATCCGTATCTCTAGAATAATTTTCTTCTTGACTTTTTCTGCAAATGTATAGATTTGTTAAATGCACAGTTTCATCTGTCACATCAATACTTATGATTTTATGGAATTATTACATTTACTGTACATTACGTCACACTACCATTTTAGGACCTGGAATGATCTTGACAATATTTCTTGCTGGTACACAATCTGTCTTTTTATGCATATCAGTTTTCATCCATTTTGTTTGTTTCTACCAGTAAATATATTGTTTTCAGTATCAGAGGAAGATAACCTTCCATCACATTCAATTTCAGAGTCACTAACATCACCACTTTATAATATTACTTCATCCTCTCCATCAGAGCAAAAATCATCAATATCTCCACAGTTGTTCTCTTCCACAAGCACCTCTAAAAAGGTTTCGTTTGAATACTCCTCTATCGAGTATTTTTTGGCCCTAAAATTACAAACACAAACTGTTGTTAGTGACTAATGGAGTATAGTAATGGAGGCATCTAAGAGATACCATTTTTAGCATACCTCTTCATGTAAATGTACAAGAGATAATGTTGACAGTTTGAAGTAGTGCTTATGTGACCAGGCATGTGGTGTATACAGTGCTCAGGTGCTGCGCATCCAGAATAAGTTATTGTTGCCCTTGACCTGTTGATGCTGAGATCACTCTGACACAACTACATATAAGCTAAACTATGATTAGAAAGGTATCAACAATTACACGCCTATAAAGCTTAGCATTTTTCCGGTAGAAGGCAAAAGGGACTCTGGTGTAAAAGGTGATTCTGGTGTATAAAATATACCAGTTGTCTGCTCTAGGGTTAAAAACTTAGCACATAAAATGAGTTCACAGTAACTGAAAGTTAAATTTACCATGGACTTTTAGGAGGATAACCTATTTAACACTGAACAATGCAAGTGGGTGTATTTTAATGCAATGGTGTATAGGTTATAAAAATTGCTGCTAAGCCAGCAGGAAGTATAAAAAGAAGTGAGTGTGTTAAAGCAAATGGGTACAGGAGCAAGGACATGGTGAAAAGTTATAATAATGTAAAGAAGCAGCAGCTAAAAGAAATAAATGAAAGTCACATTGCAGTTGAGAATAACAACAAGAAAAGATTTGTGGCTGTAATTTACAATGAAATGGCTTGTGACAAAATTAAGAGATGTTTTCATAAAGCAAGTATTAAAATTGATTTTTGTACAAACAACATGTCAAAATTGAAGCTCCACCAGGAAACCAGTAAAAAACAACTTTATGTTCTACCTTACGGCAGGTCTTGTCACGGGGGAAGCCTCGTCAGAGAGGTCCACCGCATGAGCATCTAGGGAAGTGATTCCAGTGGTGATTTCCCATTGTCTTCCAATGATGATGATGAAATGATAATGAGGACAACACAGCACCTAGTCCATGAGCAGAGAAAATCTCTGACCCAGCCGGGAATCGTATCCGGGCCCCTTGGCGTGACAGACTGCTGCACTGACCACTTAGCTATCAGGGCGGACCATAAAACCAGTAATAGTATGAATAAGTTTCAGGATTCAGATGTGTACATGATCAAATGCAATGTCTGCTGAAGACAGTACATAGGACAAATGGGAAGGAACTTCGAAACTAGATTCAAGGAGGACACATACTGCCACAACAGAACAGCATTTGGGGCACATATGGGAACCTTAAAGCACTCAATCATGTTGTAATTTCATGTACTGACATGTTCCATGACCTTGGATATTTGCTAAATAATAATAATAATAATAATAATAATAATAATAATACTGAGCAAAATTTTGACATCCTACACAGATCTCAAAAGGAGTGACTCCTTAATGTCTTGGAGGAACTTGAAATTTAAACTCGCAAAAGCAATATCAAAACATAATCCTGAATGAACAGAGTGAATTCAATCATAATGCGTACTTTTACATTTATGAGGAGTTATTGCAGTGAGGATTGTCACATACGGATGTCCAAGACAATAGGGGATGGAAAATGTGTGGTGGTGGTAAGTGGATAATTGGCAGTCTCGAAGCACAAACACCAAAGCAGCATTTACATGAGGATGCAAGCCACAATGAAGACAGGCCTACAGCAACACCATGTGTATGGATACCATTCACCTTTTAAATTACAAATAGTTTGATATTTTTATAGTGTCTTTTAACCTTGACAAACCACAGTTTTTAATTATGTACCTCCAAGAACAATATTCCCACCAAACAAAAAAATTTTGTTATTAATTCAGTGTGGGTGTATACATTTTATTCAAGTGTGACAAATGTACCAGAAGCCACCTGACAGCAATATCCTTATGAGCTATGCTAAAACATGGATTCTACCAAATCACTATTTTATTATGTGATGTAATGTGTAAATTTTCTGATAGTTGAACAACCCATTCTTGTAACCAGTACATTCAGGTACATTCTGGTGCATTTGATGTTGGCATGGTATGGTAACATTCTGTATTTTTGTAGAGTATTTGGTAATTAATTATTTTATTGTTGTATACAGATGTGAGGATCATTCAAGTTGGACCAATACCAGTCATTTAAAAAATTAATGCAATCAAGACAGATAATGAATCTGTTTGAAAACCAGAGATTTCAGATTTTTCTCCAAGGACTTTATGTCAATTTTTGCAAACTCTGTCAGTTAAACAGTTGATGAGAAGAATTTGTATAAGTGATCCATTGAAGTTCACTTTAATGCCATGAAAGTGCTGATGGCTTTCGTTATAAATTTTTTTGAGGAGTTAGCATTGTAAGAAAAAGTAATTATGTTAATGAATGGAATTTGTTCCTGAAAATCACTTTCCATCCGTTTGCAATATGGGGTTGTCTACCATCATTTTTGTCATAATTTCCATATTTGTCTATTTGTCTTGTTTCAGTATGAGGAAGGTGAGTTGCATGTTGCTAAGCATAAGTTGTCTGTGCTGTCTGAGTGGATATATAAGTGAACCACAATAATATACAAATTCTTACCCATACTCTTTCTTTCTTGAATGTGTACCATGTTTGTAACAACTTTTGTAGCTCAGATTTTGATTCATACCTACAATGTACTTTCTCCATAAAGATTTTTTAAATTGAGAGTCTAATCTGTTCCAGAAAAGTAGCACAAAGATATAAGTTAAGAAAAGGGCCAATACCTACATCGCCACTTATCTTTTATGTCTGTTTTCACAGCTTCCTTATGATCAATGTGCTGGAATCAGACTTTATCATTTCATGATTTAAATGTTAACTGATTATATAAACATACTTCATTGAGATTGTATGCTCAAATGAAGTGTTATTGATACAGGGATAGGCAAAATAATGTAAACAGTGGTTGTGTTTGATGGTCAACAACGCAGGTAATGCACGTGTCACACTGGACTGTGCATGTTCAGTACGAACTATGCATCAGTGCAGATTGTTTATGAGTAGTGCACACTTCGTATTTGTATTCAGAGATCTAGGTCGATGTGCAATACAAGACCTAACAGAGTTCTAAAGAGAGCAGATTCTGGAGGCCCGATTAGCTGGAACATCAGTAACCAAGACAGCCAAGTTGCTGAATGTTTCAAGAGTAACTGTTTCAACAGTCATGGAGACCTACACAAATCATGGAAAGACATCATTATGTAAACATAATAGTGGGTGCAAGTCAAAACTAAATGACAGAGATCATTGTACACTAACATGAATTGTGTTAAAACAACACAAAACTACGGCGGCTAAAGTGACTGCAGAGCTCAATAGCCATCTGTGATTTCCTGTATCTATCGAAAACGTCTGCCGAGATCTCCATAAAGCGAATATTCATGGACGAGCTGCTATATCGAAACTATTAGGGACAACAATCAACACAAAGAAGTGTAAAACATGGTGTCAGGAGCATAAATCCTGGATGGCTGCTCAGTGGAAATAAGTAATATCGTTCGACAAATCAACATTTTGGATTTCCAACTTAAGGCCAGGTTTATATCTGGAGAACGCAAAAGAAGCCTACAGTCCTGATTACTTGATTTCAGTGATTAAGCCTGGAGATGGAAGTTGATGGTGTCATTATATGCTACTGTTCCAAGAAGAATCACAGCTGTATTATGGGAAAATGGGGGTCCAATCTGTTATTATTAAACCATTCCCAAGTTAGTACAGGTGTTCATATTATTTTTCCTATCCTTAATGTATAAAAATAGCTAGTATACATGGTACATCATATCCTATTACAATTATACTGTACAACATGTTTTAACTTTTTGTCTGGATAAAATTATAGTTGTCCACTTGTCATGGTTGTCGGGCACAAGGATTTAAGAATAAAAATTTCCTGTTACATACTGTTTTCCAAAAGAAGAGGTTTGATTGTTTATGAAAAATACATAATTTGGAAACCTTGAAAAGTCAAATGTTGCACCCAGTGATAAGTTTAGGAGGACATTTTTGGTCATTTTCTTTTGTATTTATATGCTGCAGTGTCTCTAATTAAGGACGAACAACATTCTGCCAACATGCTGTAGTTCGACCGCCTCATAAACCACTTTTCTATTGCTACACTATTGTTACAAAAATTTTCATGCGTCTGTTTCAGTCTCACTCAGTGAGTTGGTGAATTCTGTTTCTTCCATAAGCTGTAATATTTGGGGGCCAATAGATACACTCCGCCTTTAATCTCTGCACCACTGATATTGGGAAACTTTGTCTTCGGGTGCACAAAAGCTTCCACTTCTCTGTCCAGCACTTTTACAGATATCATTAACCCCATTGTAATATAAATGGGTAGGCACTATTCATCTTCAGGGTTTACCAACACCTCATACGACACACTCATTTTACCTGGAATGTAGGCATTTTACTTTGGCCACTCTTTACGTGCATAATTTTCTTTCTCATTTCAGTTGTCCCACTTGCACAAGAAGCAGCAGTTCGTCATGTAACCTAGTTGCTTACCCACCAGTAGCCCTATTCCTTTCAGATCTGCACACAATTTCCAGTTATACATATCATAGTGTAAGTAACGAGCATATCTTGCATAGCTTCTTAAGTCTGTTTCTTCTTAACCAAGTATCTGACTGGAACTGAGGGGTATTTATCTCCATTTCAAAGGACAACTGCCTTTAAACTTGTTTTTGAAGAATCAGTGAAGTGTCCCCAATCTCAGGGCTGTGAACATGACACAGTACTCCAAACAAACTATTGATGTCACTACAGCATAGTCTCATTGGAGCAAGAGAAAAAGGCTTCAAACTCACTCTGGCACTTTGTATGTGAAGTTGCTCACTCTGAGTGAGCAAATTCCGTCTTTGCAATTGCAAAACCAGTAAGTCAGGTTGTGTGTGTGATAACCTAAAGTCCCTACAGAGTTCATTAAGTTCACCCTGAGTATTGTGATGAGTTGATGTTGATTGTGGTAGCTACACTCGAATCTGGGCCAGTAAGTGCTGTGCTGGTTGCTGCTGCTGCTGTTTCATTCTCACTGCTGTCAGATAGCATCACTTGCTGGCTTAGGAGGTGGAGAAGCATTATGAGGAACTGGCTGCGTATGGCTGAGGGCAGGTATGGATACTGAATAGCTTGTTTGGATTTTGCAGAATACTCTTTCACTTTGGTCAAGCAGAAATAGCAGTAGTGGCATGATCCTTCTGTTGTGCTACACCATTGATACCATAAATGGCACTGATGCTTAAGAACTCTGCAGCATACACACAAGTTACTTGCACAAATGTTACAACAAAGATGAGGAGCAAAAGGCTTATTGTGGTTCCCAACTCTACAGTCAGAATACAACTTAAGTGCCTTCTTAACTAAGGAAGTAAGGTTATCCCTTTGAATCTTCACTGTATATTCCCCACAGATGTAATAAAACATATTTGTCTAGACATTGTGCAGAAGTTTCTGTCAAAATATACTCGTATATCACAAACTTCGCATAATGACAACATGCAGTACAGTAGGAACTGCCGTTGCAGTGTAGCACCAACTCTCTGTCTTCGAAATTGCAGGAAAACTTACCAGGTGGCAGCATGAGGCACAATTGTGACTCCTGTGTGATGGCTAACACCAGGTGGAGAAACACAGAGATCGAAATACTTGTTTAGAAGAAAGCTTCCATGTTGTATGTGAAATGAAACTTCCTTCAGTTAAATTAAAACTTATTTCTGTACCAGAGAAAAAAAAACTGATATCCAGAAGAAACTGTATGTAATAGAGAAAAACTAAAGACAGATCAGAATTTAACAGAAGAATATTAGTCATAAGCATCTATTTTCATGCAGAGGGCAAAAAGTGAGTTGTGCAATGTTGTTGGTACACCATTCATTACTTTGAATAACTACAAATTATTTTATGGCCATTTATAATTTCATACACCCACAAATAAATAATTCATATCTGAAGCGCTCCCCAGGGAAAAAATTGTTTTCTGTGTGACAACAGACCAAAAGAGGAATGGGGCTACAAAGAAGTGACAGCATACAAATCTATGTCATCTCCAGGCAGTATCTCATGTATTTGCTACAGGTATTTACTTGAAAAGTACTACTTTGCTTACAGTTGTGTTGCACCCCCCCTTTCAAAAGGATCTGTTAAAGCATACTCTCTCAAATTTACTCTGTAAACACAAAAATAAAGTAGAAGAAAAAAATGAATGTTTTTGAGGAAAATTTATAGGACAGAAATGAATGCAAATTAGCTTTTTTTTTATATAATTTGTATATTAAAACAGGATATTCTGAAACTTTTTGAAGAAAAAAGTGAGTCAATCTTGCAGAAAATTTTGCTAAAACAGTATTAGTATTTTTTTTGTCCAATGATCATTTTATAATGATACTGGCTATATCGATTTAACATAAGGTTGTTACAATCCGTCTTGGATTTTCCATTGTTTGATTTGTGCCACAGACGAACATTGAAATGTCAGCAGTTGACAGTAAATGGATAACTGCTGGTATTAAAAAGTCCTCTGAAACTCTCAAATGCTTCTGACATAAAAAAACACTGTTATAATCAAGAGTTCCTAAATTATAATGACAGTTACAAAAATTGTACAGTAAGGTACTGCTTGCTGCAAATAAATAAATAAATAAAAAGGAATGATGTATAGTGCACAAAATAAACATAAAGTAGTATGAGCCATAACAAAACAAGAAACCAAAAAAGACAGAACCACATACAATTACATAAAAATAAAAAAAATGGGAGCAGATTGGTAGAAAATATGCAAGAACTAGCAAATCTGAATAATGACCATTTTTCTGCTATACCAAAGAAGCTGCAGGAAAATGTCGCTAAAATAGGTGTAGCATTGAAAATGAATTATGTAGCTTGTACAATGAGAGCAAATAGTTGGGAAGATAATACAAAAATTAAAAAATAAAACGTCAACAGGGGTAGATGACGTACTAGTCTCTGTCCTGAGGACTGAATGGACAGCTTAGTAACTCCATTACCAAACATAATAAATAAGTCTTTTAGTTTAGGCATTTGATTGCATTGATTGACTGTTTTGTCCACTTTTGGTAGAATATTTTATACATTATGAATGAAAACATGCACAACACTGTATAGTATTCTACAATATTTATTATATATTTTACAAACCAGTTTTTGATTGTTACACCATCATCAGATTCAAAGATAAATGTGTGTTTAAAGCTCACACATACTAAAGAAAGGCAGTGGTAGAAAATATTGTAATAACAGACGAGGTTCCCTGATCTCGTCACTCTCAAGTAATAATAGTAGTAGTAGTAGTAGTAGTAGTAGTAGTAGAATGAGTCATGAAAGACACACTAATGTATTATCTGAGTAAATACAGCCATCTTATCGAAGCACAGTTTGAATTCCAAGTTAGCAGAAGCACAGCATTGTTTGTAGCAAAGTTCACAAGAGTGGTATGTGAAGATCTCAACAGAGTGATTGTGTTATATACTTATTTTTGGACCTGTCCAAGGCTTTTGACAATCTTGGCCAGTTAATAAACAAAATAGAAGTGCTCGGTATAACACAAATGGTAAAAGAATGGTTCCAGTCATATTTTGGAAAGAGGGTGCAAAAGGTAGACATATCTCACACTTTAAATTATCCCAAATTTTTAGTGAAACATTTATCAAGCCCCAAACATATTAATATAGGTGTTTATTAGGGAACTATTGTGTTCTTAACATGCACTGTCCAGTTGCATTAATGTGACCACCTGCCGAAAGCCTGAGTAAACACCTTTTGCAGTGTGCACCACTGTGAGATGTGCAGGAAGAGAATCAGTGAGATTCAGGAAGGTAGCAACAGGGATGTGGAACCATGCTGACTCCTATGCTGTGGCCAGCTGCACTAGGTTTCTCGGTTGAGGATCAATGGTGTGAGCAGCCCGATCAGGTTCGTCCCACATATTCTTGATTGAGCATAAATCCGGGTAGTTTGGTGGCAGAGGAGTATGGTAAACTCATCCTGGTGCTCTTTGAACCATGCACATACACTGTAGGGTGTGTGAGAAGGTGCATTGTCCTGCTGGTAGATGCCATCATACCGAGGAAAAACAAACTGCATACAGGAGCGGATGTGGTCCCAAAGAATAGATGCATATTTGTGTTGATCCATTATGCAATGCGAAGGTCACCCAGGGAATGCCATGAAAATGTTCCCCTGATCATAATGTATCATCCTCAGCCCTGGACCCTTCCGGCCAATTATTATAGGGTGATTGCTTTCAGCCATTTCACGCCGTACAAGCAAAGGCCTTCTGTTTGATTGAACCTGAAACATGTTACATCTGAAAAGGCCACTTGTTGCCACTCAGTGGATATCCAATTGTGGTACTGCTGTTCCAATTCCAGCCTTCGTGACTAGTGAACAGCATACTGCATGGGTGCATGAACCAGGTGCCTGCTTTAGATGCCCATACACAGTAGCGTTTGCTGAATGGTCATTGAGGGGACACTGTTCGTTATCCTTTTTGCATCTGGACAGTCAGCTGCTCAACAGTTAACAGTTGCATGTCTGTTTGCCTATGTACATCTCTGCAGCTGTTGTTCACCCCTGTCATCTGTGATCCATGGTGCACCACAGTTGCCTTGGCACCAGTTTTTGATAGCAACATTTTGCCACGCGTGGTGTCCTTCAATCACAGCAGCACACAAACAATTTACAGATTTAGACATTTTGGAAATGCTTCCACCCATGGCCCAAAAGCCAATGATCATGCCCTTTTGGCCTTTTACGACAATGACTGCATTGTTTTCCATGTCCTGTCCTGTCTTTCTCCTCCCCCCTCCTCCAATCCCCTTGCTACCTACCCCCTCGTCTAAAACACTTTACATACTCTCCATTGCTAGTGCTGCCACCTGCCATCTGTAAATGTTTATTGCATGTTGACATTGAACGTAGGCAGTGGTCACATTAATGTGACTGGGCAATGTATAACAGTGACATTCCAGATTATGTAACACATGACAAGAAATCTCTTTTATGATCACAGCAACATTATAGAGACTAATAAAAATCAGAATTCTTAGCTGAGAAGGCAAATGAAAACCTCAAGGATATGTACGATCGGATGGTATGTAATAAATTAATACTGCATATAAAGGAAAGAAACAGCATGAATTTCAGCTGAGAGGGAAAACAACTCTATAACTTTAAGAGTAAATGATAAATCTGCAGATTGTATAGCAAAAGCAGAGATTATAGGGATGAGTGTTGATTGTCAGTTTACATGGAATGTACACACAGAGATACTGCCAAATAGAATGGCATTAACATGTTATGTTATGTTCTGTGTTCCTGTCATCAGTGTGTAACTTTCACTAATGTTAATCCATTAAATTTCGGGCATGCAGCTGCGCAAATAAAATTTCTTCTACTAATATTTCGGCCGCGTATCGTCCGGCCATCTTCAGAGCGAGTCACAAGACTGACGACAAGGTGCCAAGCGCGGCCTTATATGCTCCACCGCGGCGGTACTGCGCATGCGGGTCACAGATGCTGCGCAGCCTGTGGCGAAAGCGTACGGACGTTTGATATGCTTACCGATGTTTGATCGGCGGCGGTGACACGGTGACGACTTCTCTGCAATTTAATTAGTCCAAGAGCTGGATTCCATGCTTTGTCCAAATTAAAACCTTTATCTCTGTTTATTAAATTGTTGGCTAATCGAATTTCTATGGCTTCCTTGAATACAGATTCCCAAAAAGAAGAGGTGGATGTTAAAATCTTCACATCACTGTAATTCATGGAATGACCCGTATCAATACAATGTTCGGCCACAGCTGACTTGTCTGGTTGTAATAGGCGTGTGTATCTTCGGTGCTCCACACACCTCTCATGAACGGTGCGTGTTGTTTGACCTATGTATGACTGCTCACAATTTCCGCAAGGAAATGTTATTTCATCATTTTCATTTGCAGTTTTGGTCCTAATTGTCTTCCTATATATTTGATAGACTATATTAGCATTGTAGCTATTATTTGTGGCAACAGTTTTAACTGTATCCAACTCTGTAGTCATGCTTTCTCTAGTAAGGGGAACTCCAGTGAAGCGATCTATCATGGCATGAAAATACACTGCTTTATGTACTAGTGGGTGACGTGGTGAATTGTGTCTTATATGGGCACTTGTGACTGGCTTACAGTGTGTGTCGGGTTTATGGACACCATTACGATTAGCTATTTTTATATCCAAGAAGTTGATGGTGTTGTATGTTTCATAGATTATGGTAAATTTGGGTAAATTTGATGCTGTTATTCATTTTATTGATTTGTTGTTTAAATTAATTAATTTTGTCATTATTTCCATTAAAGAGATGATGGTGTCACTAGTATCATGTAAGTAATAATGGATTTTATCAGCCATTGTATTTACATACAATATAAATCAATTTTCGTCATAGATGTAAATTTAATAACAAACCATATCTCTGACACACAAATTGATATTGTAATAGTTGTACTAAAATAAAAAAAATGGTTGTGTATGGGCGTGCGCGCGAGTGTGCGTGTGCGTGCGTGTGTGTGTGTGTGTGTGTGTGTGTGTGGTGGCAAAACCTGTTAAATAAAAAAAGTGAACTGTGGTATTTGAGAGAAGAAATTCGTGAAAAATATAAATGTAAAGATTTCTCAAATAAACAGCTTTACGTAGCACATATGAAATTAGGAAAGCGTTAGCCCACACACGTTTTGATTAATAATTAATCAGTGGCCAAATATGTTATCTGCATCATTTAATAATGCTAATGTTAAATTCATAATTGGCCATGGTAAAGTAGCATTGGATGTAGTAAATAAAGTTACTAATAGTTAAACGAAATCTCATAGGTAGCAAAACTGCAGGTTTTGTTGATAAGGAACTACAGCAGAACAAAAGTTTGAGAAATAATAATGATGATGATAATAATAATAATAATAATAATAATAATAATAGTGCTTGCTTTTAAAAACATCAACAAGAAATTGCAACCAGACAATGCTTTGCAGTAAAAGCAGACAAAGTTATGTGTAAAGAAGACCATATTACAAAAACAAACAAATAATTTAGAACAGGTAAGATTGTAAGCTTAAAGAAAGATCCAACAAACAAATTTCAGTCACTTATTAAACAGCAGTTGAGAAATGTAATTTTCTACTTTCTGGTAAGAAAACGAATAGTTGTATAATGATAAAACTAGAAGCACTTAAACTAAGAGCACAGTGTAAAATACACAAACAAGGAATTTGCTTTAGACCTGTTGCAAATTACATAAATATTGCAGCATATCTAATTTCAAAAAAATAATTAATTTCTAAACCAGTACTGTACATCTACCAAGAAATACAAAATTAGAAAAATCATGGACCCAGATTAAGGGGAGTTGGAATGCCCTAGCTCGACAATCTTAAATTTTGTCATTTGGCTGTACTTCAGAAACCATTGAAGCAATTGGCATAAAACTTTTACAGGATGTTAGATGTTACATTCCAAGTCTACTGAACTACAGTCATTGCATCTCAGCCACTGTTTCTGGATGTACAATTTTTCATTACATAGTTAAAATTTTTTGTACTTTCTCCTAAATAATTTTATGCTTAACATTATGTTTTTCTTTTAGCTCAGTAGACTGTGAATATGTACGTTGCTACTCTCTGAAAATATAAATCCTCTATTCAGAGTGGTTTCTGAGTCTTAGGGAAAACTGTAACAGAAAATACAAATTTTCAGGAATGGCTTCTCAAGTTTCAAAACACTAAAACCTATTTTTCTTTCATCAATCTTCTGACTGGTTTGATGTGGCCCACCACGAATTCCTCTCCTGTGCCCACTTCTTCGTCTCAGAGTAGCACTTGAAACCTACGACCTCAATTATTTGCTGTACATATTCCAGTCTCTTGTCTTCCTCTAGGGTTGTAGCCCTCTACAGCTCCCTCTAGTACCATGGAAGTCATTCCCTCATATCTTAACAGATGCCGTATCATCCTGTCCCTTCTCCTTGTCAGTGTTTCCCACATATTCCTTTCCTCTCCAATTCTGCGCAGAACCTCCTCATTCTTTATCTTATCAGTCCACCCAATGTAGCACCACATCACAAATGCTTTGATTCTCTTCTGTTTCAGTTTTCCCACAGTCCATATTTCACTGACATACAATGCTGTGCTCAAAACGTATATTCTCAGAAATTTCTTCCTAAAATTCAGGCCTTTGTTTGATACTAGTAGCCTTCTCTTGGCCAGGAATGCCCTTTAAGCCAGTGCCGGTCTGCTTTTGGTGTCCTCCTTACTCCATCCGTCATTGGTTATTTTGCTGCCTGGGTAGCAGATTTCCTTTAGTTAATCTACTCTGTGACCCTCAATCCTGATGTTAAGTTTCTCACTGTTCTCATTTCTGCTACTTCTCATTACTTTCGTCTTTCTTTGATTTACTCTCAAACCTTATTCCGTACTCATCAGACTGTTCATTCCATTCAGCAGATCCTATAATTCTTCTTCATTTTCACTCAGATTAGCAATGTCATCAGCGAATTGTATAATTGATATCATTTCACCTTGAATTTTAATTCCACTCCTGAACCTTTCTTTTATTTCCATCACTGCTTCTTTGATGTATAGATTGAACAGTAGGGGTGAAAGACAACACCCCTGTCTTACATCATTTTTAATCTGAGCACTTTGTTCTTGGTTGTCCACTCTTGTTTTCTGCCTTGGCTCTAGTAGTTATTGTGTATTATCCACCTCTCCCTATAGCTTACCCCTATTTTTCTCAGAATTTTGAGCAACTTGCACCACTTTACATTGTCAAACTCTTTTGCAGGTTGACAAATCCTATGAATGTGTCTTGATTTTTATTTAGTGTTGTTTTCATTATCAATCACAACTTCAGAATTGCCTTTCCGGTGCCTTTACCTTTCCCAAAGCCAAACTGATTGTCCTCTAACACATCCTCAATTTTCTTTTCAATTCCTCTGTAGGTTATTCTTGTAAGCAACTTGCTTGCATAGGCTGTTTAGCTGATTTTACGATAATTCTCACACTTGTCAGCTCTTGCAGTCTTTTGAACTGATGGATTGATATTTTTCTGAAAGTCAGATGGTGTGTCGTCAGTCTCATACTTTCTACACACTAACCTGAATAATCATTTTGTTGCCACTTCCCTCAATGATTTTAGTAATTCTGGTGGAATGTTATGTAACCCTTCTACCTTATTTGATCTTAAGGCCTCCATGGCTCTCTTAAATTCTGATTCTAGTGCTGTATTCCTTATCTCTTCTAAATCGACTCCTGTTTCTTCTTCTGTCACATCAGACATATCTTCCCCCTTATAAAGGTCTTCAATGTGTCTATCCTTTCTCTCCTCTGCATTTAACAGTGGAATTCCCATTGCACTCTTAATGTTTCAACCTTTGCTTTTAATTTCACTGAAGGTTATTTCGACTTCCCCATATGCTGAATCAGTCCTTCCGACAATCATTTCTTTTTAGATTTCTTCACATTTTTCATGCAGCTATCTCATCTTAGCTTTCCTGCACTTCCTATTTATTTCATTCCTTAGCAAATTGTATTTCTATATTCATGACTTTCCCCTCAACATGTTTGTACTTTCTTCTTTCATCAATCAGCTGAAGTATTTCTTCTGTTACCCATGGTTTGTTTGCAGTTACTTTGCCTTTGTTTTTCTTTCCAACTTCTGTGATTGCCCTTTTTAGAGATGTCCCTTCCTCTTCAACTGTACTGCCTTCCGAACTATTCCTTATTGTTGTATCTATAGCCTTAGAGAACTTCAAGTGTATCTCGTCATTCCTTTGTACTTTGGTATTCCACTTCTTTTTGTATTGATTCTTCCTGATTAATCTCTTTAACTTCAGCCTACTCTTCATCACTACTACATTGTGATCTGAGTCTACATCTGCTCCTTGGTACACCTTACAATCCAGTATCTGATTTCAGGATCTCTGTCTGACCATGATGTAATCTAACTGAAATCTTCCCGTATCACCCGGCCTTTTCCGAGTATACCTCCTCCTCTTGTGGTTCGTGACAGAGTATTCACTATTACTAGCTGAAATTTATTACAGAACTCAAGTAGTCTTTCTTCTCTCTCATTCCTTGTCCCAAGCCTCTATTCTCCCATAACCCTTTCTTCTACTCTTCCCCTTACAACTGCATTCCAATAACCCACGACAATTAGATTTTCTTCTTGCTGTACATACTGTATTACCCCTTGAATATCCTCATATAATTTCTCTCTCTCTTCCATCTTTAACTTGCGACATCGGCATGTCTACCAGAACTATTGTTGTCAGTGTTGGTTTGCTGTCGATTCTGATAAGAGTAACACTATCACTGAACTGTTCACAGTAACACACTCTCTACCCTATCTACCTATCCTACTCCTTTTATACCATTTTCTGCTGCTGTAATTGATATTATCCTATACTCATGTGACCAGAACTCCTTGTCTTCTTTCCATTTCACTTCACTGACCGCTAATGTATCTAAAGTGAGCCTTTGCTTTTCTCTTTTCAGGTTTTCTAGCTTCCCTACCACGTTCAAGCTTCTGATATACCATTCCCCAAATCGTAGAACATTATCCTTTCGTTGGTTATCCAATCTTTTTCTCACAGTCACCTCGTCCTTGGCAGTCTGCTTCCAGAGATTCAAATGTGAAACTATTCAGGAATCTTTTACCAGCGGAGAGATCATCATAACACTTTTTCAGTCACGGGTCACGAGTCCTGTGGTTACTCATTATGTGTCTTTAATGCAGTGGTTTCTGTTGCTTCTGCATCCTCATGCCATTGATCATTGCTTATTCTTCCTCCTTTATGGGCAGCTTCCCATCCCAAGCACAAAAGAGTGCCCTGAACCATTGACCACTCCTCCACCCTCTTTGAAAAGGTCATAGGCAGAATGAGGATGACATGTGCGGGGAGTTTTTGGCCACCAATGTTGATTATTAATCGAAATTTAAGTATTGGTGGGTTTTGAACCTGGGACCAAGGACATTCTGATTACTAATCAAGGACACTACCTCTAGTTCACAAATGCATCCTCTTACTTAAAATATGCTTTTTTAAAAAATTATTTTACTTATTTAGGAGCACCCTGCACCATACTGTGTATCATACTCTTCATTTTTTTCCAAGGTTCTTACTGTTTTCTACTGTCTGGACTCCTTAGTGGCCAATTGTGCTGCATGATCTGCTTTATCGGTGTGAACCTTGTCCGTCCATTCAATTTCTCTGATGCGGTTTGCTCCAGGATTAATTCCCATATGCTGTTGCACTTTCAGCATGCCAATGTTGCCACCATTAAAAGCAATGATAGCATCACTGACCCCACCCCCCATTTTAGTGTATTCATTCTACCAAAAAATTTTTGGTAAGTGAATCCATGTGAGATTACTGAAAGATTAATTTGGATTTTGAGTCTGACCTTGCAGACACTTTGCAATAATTGAGGATTTGCCAGGTCTCTGTAAATATGTTTTATGACTTTCTTGACTGCTGCTGCGATTAAATGTTTCTGGCTGTGTGAACTGTTTGAGTACTGGGCATTGTGGTAATTGCACCTTCAATCTGGTCTGGGTGGGCAAAGTTAATATATTTGTTTTGTTCATCTGTTGCAGTCTGTGGAAGAAGATATCCATACTGTAGTTCATCTGTAATTTTGTCTGCCAGCCAGTCTCTTATGGTTTTGCCATCAGAAAGTTTCTTGTCTTTCAAACTTTATTTCAGCTTTGTCTACCTGGTGTCCATCCTCTTCTGGACATGACCAACACATTCCAGTTTTGTGACAATCGTATCACGATAAGGCTGAGTGGCTATTACACTGTTATATTCTTCTGAGTCCTCATCACCTAAGAACTTAGTGTAACAGATACCCCTTACATTCACAGATAAAAAAAAAAAAAAAAAATCAGTAGCTGCAGGAGCGTCCACACCTCCATTTGTTCCTTCATAATTTCTGTCACAGATACATTCTTCTTCATTTTGTGATTTACATTTATTACGATGTTTTGTTACAGTCTGGAAGTCTATTACCTTTCCAGTATCCGCACTGGTCACCATAGCAACAGAATTCTTAGAGCTGTAGCCATACTTCTGCTAAGTGCCATCAAAAGCTGGTGGTATGTGAGTCATACCATCATTTATTTCACCTTCATTTGCAGCGCCCTTCATTTACCCACAGGCAACAGATTCCACAGCAGCTCCAATAAATCCTGTGTATTTGTTGATTTTACAAGGTGGGCATGGTTTATTCATCACAGCACACATCTTTTCTGTTGTAGGGTGTCCTTTGCAAATAGCTCTCAATCCATAAAACCTAAAATTTACTTTAAAAAAATTATCTGTACACTTATCAGAATTCCAAAATGAATATGTTTACAACTAGCACAATTGCTATCTCAGTGGACATCCCAGGATATGACAATAACTTAACAGGCGAAAGGATGGTGCAGGGTGAGCCATTTGTTGCTTCACAGTAGTTCATAATCCTTAATTAACAAGATATACTGAAAACCCCAATGTCATACAAATCAATAGTAACTGTTTGAGATTGATTTCAGGACAACAAACCAGAAAGACCAAACTTACAACAAAGTAGCCCTGACAGAACAGGAAGTATAAGGAAAGTTAACACAAGTTACGTAAGGTAATGTAAATACCCCTTTAATCAGTTGCAATATGTTTTTACGGGACAAGTAATGCCTCTATAAAATAACAAGTTCAACATTCATAAAAATACAACTCAAGAGCCCTTTAGTACACACAAAATTTCAACCAGGCAAATGCGACTTCTCTACAGTTAGAGAAAGAGCATTACTATAACAATTTGAGAATCATTCTTTAGATAGTAAATTTGAAACAGGGAAGGTGGACCTTATTTAGAAAAAATTGTAAGTTTAAGATTATGATTAATATAACTTGAGGGTGCTTTTGGTGCTAGCAATTTAGAAATGGAAGGATAATTCCCCCTTTTTTTTCAAAATTTACGGGTTCAGCATTTCACAAACTGGAGTAGATCTTTGACATTATCAACTTTCCAAAAGGGAAAGTAACAGTATTTAAAATTTTACGAGTTCAGCATCTGAAGCCCCTTAGGCATTAGCACTTTCTCAAACAGGAATGGTTTCAAAATTTTCAAGATGTACGTGCTCAGTATTTCACCAGTCTCTTTGGCATAAGCAGTTTTTCAAAAAGGAAAGGCAAAAATATTTTAAAATTTATGATGAAATGTTTGGAGTGCCCCTTTGGGAACTAGCAATTTTGGAACAGAAAGGTTACAGCTACTGTAAAATTTACAGTTTCAGCCATCCACAATTAAAGAACTGAAAGATCTTCCAATCAAAGCAAATTTTAAGGCATCAATAACAAGACAAAGCCAGTCTGGTGGAGGGAAGGCTTGGCTAGGATGACTTACAGTAGCAGACAGTTTTATTTAAACTAAAGTCCGAATGCCATAAGGATTAAGAACTTTCTTATAGAGAGATGCCATAACAAGTGAGGACGCCATGCTGTCTCAGTGGCTACCGCAAGACTGAACGGAACACCATGCTGCACACACATATACACAGCCGATGTGGGCTGGTCATGTCCGATGAATTGGTGATTTTTGGATAACACACTGGGGCCAACAGCAACAGTGCTACAAACAACTTGGGAAGTCGAGGGCAAACAAACATGCAAGACTGAGCCTCAAAAATAAGTAAATTCTCAAGGCCCAACACAAGAATACAAAATGCAAACCCCGTCCCAGATACCAACCAAAATCTAAGTGTTACAGTGACTGCATAATTAAAACAAAGGTGATTAACAAATTAATTGTTTAACAGTGGTGCCCAGATATGACAATTAATTTGAAGATCGCAGTAGTAGTAAAATATACAACAATAATTCCTCCGTGTAAGAGAAGTACCAGATCTCAACAAGACCATCCAATGTGAGTACAGAAAATGAGCCAACATTCATTGCGCCATTGGTATTTGCTTATCATAACCATGCCTGATGTTACAATTCATGCAAGTTTGGCAACCTAGAACTTGCCATCTTAAAGGTCAGGCTCGATATTCGACATCAGTGGTCCTTAATATATATGTGATGCCCTAGAACATATTACAATCAATTTAATTTCACACCTAAGCAATAATGACAAAGTAAATTGAAATTCTGAACAAATTGCAGTAAAAATAAAACACAGTTTAAATACATTCAAATACATCATCCATAAAGGGAGTTCACACAGAGTGGGTGAATTTAGTACCTTGAGTATGGAGTGATGAAGAACAGCCTGCAAACCAGCCTAACAGGAGCAAGCCCTTCACTGGAGCATAGGTGCCAAAATCCATAAACAGTAGTACCGTAGGGTATGGCAGGTGGTTGCCAGAGAAACCACGTGGTCACAACACCCACATCAGCAGTTTGCCACTCCCAAATCCAGATAGTCAACTGAATGAAACAGTATAGAACACAGCACTCCACACCAACACGGCCCTGTACAAGTAGTCGTCCACTTGGACGAGCAACCGCTAATCAGGCTCCATAATGGCATGCTTAACGTTCATCACTCATTCCTCTCTCTCATTGTCCCATCATCCATCAACAAGCTGCCTCCAACTCCCTCTAACCAGAGAGCCCAACTACAAGATGACCGAAGCACCACCCAATGGTGTGATAGGAAAACGGATGGATACGTGTGTGTGTGTGTGTGTGTGTGCGAGTGTATACCTGTCCTTTTTTGCCCCCTAAGGTAAGTCTTTCCGCTCCCGGGATTGGAATGACTCCTTACCCTCTCCCTTAAAACCCAAATCCTTTCGTCTTTCCCTCTCCTTCCCTCTTTCCTGACGAGGCAACCGTTGGTTGCGAAAGCTAGAATTTTGTGTGTATGTGTGTGTTTGTTTGTGTGTCTATCGACCTGCCAGCGCTTTTGTTCGGTAAGTCTCATCATCTGTCTTTTTAAATATATTTTTCCCACGTGGAATGTTTCCCTCTATTATATATATAGGGAAAGACGAAAGGATTTGGGTTTTAAGGGAGAGGGTAAGGAGTCATTCCAATCCCGGGAGCGGAAAGACTTACCTTAGGGGGCAAAAAAGGACAGGTATACACTCGCACACACACACACGTATCCATCCGTTTTCCTATCACACCATTGGGTGGTGCTTCGGTCATCTTGTAGTTGGGCTCTCTGGTTAGAGGGAGTTGGAGGCAGCTTGTTGATGGATGATGGGACAATGAGAGAGAGGAATGAGTGATGAACGTTTTGTCTTTCCTTCTCCTTCCCTCTTTCCTGACGAGGCAACCGTTGCTTGCGAAAGCTAGAATGTTGTGTGTATGTTTGTGTTTGTGTGTCTATCGACCTGCCAGCGCTTTTGTTCGGTAAGTCTCATCATCTGTCTTTTTAAATATATATACTTCCCATGCAAGTTTGTAAGTGATACATATACCATTTTATTCAGAAAATTACAGATGTTATAATGAAATAAAAAATCCAAAAAATGTGAAAAAATACCAGTAAGTGAGAAAAATTCATTTCTTTAGATGTCATTAGTCTCTAATCAAATGTTCCATATATTGAAATCACAAGAAATAACATACCAGCACTTGGCAGATTAGCCAACCAGAAATATATGAACTGGCCAATCTCCCAGAAATAGAACTATCACAAAATTACTTCAGTTTCCAAGGAGAAATATACAAACAGAATGATGGGTTACCATTGGGGAGTTGCCTTGCAGAAACCCAAGCAAGTTTTTTCTTAGATACATACATATAAATTTTTCAGAGAACAAATGTAGTGGGCCAATAAAGTCAATTATTACCAATGTTATGGTGCTGATACCCTCATATTCTTTTTAATGGAAATAATGACAAAATTAAAAAATAAAAATAAAGTCATTTATTATTGACATTATGGTGATGATGCCTTTATTTGCTCTAATGGACATAATGACAAAGTTAATGAATTTTCCCAATAAATGAAGCATCAGATTTACTGTAGAATATGAAACAAACAAGAGCATAAACTTCTCATACAAAAAAATAGCTAATGAGAATAGCAACCATAAATCTGACATATTTTGTAAACCAACCACAAGTGATTGTATAATATATAATTCATGTCGCCCACTAGCACATAAAGCAGCTTATTTTCATGCCATGGTAGATCGCATCATTCAAGTTCCACTTACCAAAGAAAACATGAACACCGAATTGGATACAATTAAAATTGTAGTCACAAATAATGCTTAAAATCCTAATATAGGTGATAAAATATACAGAACGAAAATTAAGGCCAAATTTGCAAATGAAAATGATGAAATAGCATTAGCGAAAGAAGAAATAAAACTTCATTACCCTATCACCTTTTGAGAAATATTTCTCAAAAAATGAGAAACACGTTTTGTCATTGTAATTTAAAATGAGCTTTTGCACTGAAAATAAACTATCAAAGCAAAGCTCCACATTCTGGCCCTGATGGGCAAGTAGTGACCAACCAGTTGCCAAGTCATTCTACCAATGGCATCGTTTAATACAGTATGGAGGATGTGATGTCAGCACACAGTCTTTCAGTAATTGTCAGCTTTCATGGCCTTTCAGCCATCACTTCTCATTCATGTTGCTCCTATGTTGGCTTCAAGAGCCTAAGTGCGCTCCATTCCAGTCCTCCTCCAAATGAAAAGTCCTTAACAGTACCCAGAATTGAACCAGAGTCCTCAGCATAGCAGCCAGACAAACTGACTATTGATCTGCAGAGCTAGATGAAAATAAACATGGACTGAATATAAGAAATGGAACAGACAAAGCTAAAAAAATACTACCAATCAGGAATATATAAAATTAAATGTAATGACTAAATCAAACAGTTGAAAATTCGGGTGGAATGTAACAATATTATGAAAAGGATAGTTGCTGCTCACCATATAGCACATATGTCACACTATCACACAATAGACTTTGTTAAAAATAGAACACACTCTCTCTCCTCTCTCTCTCTCTCTCTCTCTCTCTCTCTCTCTCTCTCTCTCATGCAAATGCAACTCACATACACTTGACCACAGTTTCTGGCAGCTGAACCAGACTACAACCAGGAACAGCAGTGCATGATGGAAGAGGCCTCTCCATTCATGCACTGCTGTTCGTAGTATGGCTTCAGCTGCCAGAGACTGTGGTCGTGTGTGTGTGTGTGTGTGTGTGTGGGGGGGGGGGGGGGGTGTACTTTTGACAAAGGCCTTGTTGGCCAAAAGGTTATTGTATGTCAGTCTTTTTTGTTGTGCCTATCTGCAAGTGAGTATCTGTGCTATATGGTGAGTAGCAACTATCCTTTTTATAACATTGTTAAATGTAATGGCTGTAACATTTCTACACCAGACAAGCAGGATAAAAATTCACTACAAAATACAAAGAACATGTGATATATTGAGAACTTTGCCAAGATTCTTAGAGAACAAAATTCAGAACAGAAGACAGTGCTAAATATTACAGATAACATAAATCAATTTTTATCAAACATATTTTAATATAAAACCATATCTATTGCTACAAATCAATGTTGTAACAGTCATACAAAAATATGACAAAACAAAAGCAGATCATAACTGAAAAATAACATGTAGGATCTTATATTGAAAGTAAAAATTACTCATACGGTATGTATATAATGTGTAGTCAAATGAAAATGAAATGGATGGAAAAAAGTAAACTGTGTATTATTTCAAAAGTAACCATCATAATTGTTAATACATTAATCCCAATGTGAGACAAGATCGTCACTGCTTTCATGGAAAAATGCTTGCAGTTTGCGTTCGGAACAATGATTGTACCCAAGCATGCACCTCTTTGTCCAAAGCAAATCGATGTACACAAATGTCTTCTTCAGGGCTCCAAAAATGTGGATATCAATGTGATGTTTAAAGCTTTCCCGGCGTACTGATTGTTCCATAAAAACACAGGAAAACTGCCGGATGTCAGTAACGTCCTGCCACAATATTTCGGCGCAGAGTCTGTAACCTCCCCCTCACTTATCGACCTTAATGACAGTGAAAAATTAAACTGCGTGTACCTAATGGAAATTTGGGAAAAGCTATCGTCACCGAAGTTAATCTGTCGGTAAAGAGGGAGGAAAGGGTTACATCTAAATGAAACAAAAAATGCAAATGAAACTGGTGGAAATTAATTTTGAAAAGGGGTAAAGTTAATAAAGAAAGTAAATGTGCGGCCGTTACGTTAACAATTAACTAGCGGTAATTAGATATTTGAGATTTGGCGAAATTACGGTTGCCAGTCCTAAGGACAATTACTATAGTAACTGAAAAAGAAAGGTTATTACACATATAATTAGCAGTAGAAGCGTGGCAACTGAAGGTTGACACGTGTAGTGTGAAAATTGAAAGTTTGTCAGAAGTAATAAATTTCGCTACACTCTGACTTAATTTAGCAAAAGAATTAATAAAACCGGAAAATTGAAAGTTAATTTAGTGACTGAAGTTAATAGTGAGCTTTCTGTCTGAAGCACATCGAAATTCAGTAAAATACGGTTAGTCTTGGACTACCTCAACAATCATTTCAAAAGCTACTTGAATCTACACAATTTACAAATAAGGGATTTAACTTTGAACTTGAATTAAATGATTCTGAACAATTAACAGTAGTAAAATTTAATATGTACCAAGCTGAGCTGCAGTCACAGGTAAGGTAAAATACGGTAACAAAACTCGCACTCTTAATTTGTGCTTGTGTAATCTGAATATTGTAGCCAGCTATGAATACCTTAACTGAACCTTGAAATTAAAACAGTGAAATCGAATGATGCTGGCGTTTGAATTTCAACGACACTCGGGTTCATTCCGGAAAAGGAAGGGACCCTGCTTGGTAATGCAATTGGGACAATGAGCAACAAACGTTCATGCTAAGTTACTGTAATTTTGTGATGCAACAATTTTAAAAGTTTGAAAAGCTGAGGTCTGCCATACAGTTCTAAAACTTTACGTGCTTCCAGTCTTCCTTGTTGGTTGATTGAAGGTTTGAAGCTGTCGATCAAGGAGGTGACGACAGTCACTCATTGTCGGCCGTCGCTGTTACAGAAGCTGGATGTTGGCACGCCTTCTTCTCGACACGGTCACCAGACGAAACGGGCTCTTGATGTGCGCCACCTAATGCTTCCCGTCCGCGACACCATGTCAGAAACTATCATCACAAGTCGAGCGCAATTACATGCTGCCAAACCCTGAAAGCGCGGCAACTCGCGGGAGCTTCACACAACACACCTCCTCCACTGCACCACCCCAGCCAGACTCTCTCTGCCCGCACTCCACGCGACCGAGTTAACACTCTGGTTCTCCACACGACCTATCGACGTATTCGTTCGATAGCATAGTTTTCCCTAGGCAAGACCCAGCATAAAAATACAAATAATATTTACAAAACAACCAATTATACATTGACATAAATGCATAAATATATATATATACAAACAGTAAAACAATTACAATATATAAAGAGACAGAAATGTCATATCTTGAGGTAACAAAACAAGGAAAAAAATTATAGTACAATAGATGGAAATAGGAGGATATGCATTTCCTGCGTTACAAGTCTTCTGGCCATCTTCAGGTGAGTACCACTGTAGTAGTAGGGGTGAGTAAGTGCTGAACTCTGCTATTTAAAGCCATACTGAGGTGACATTGTGGATGCGCTGCTCAGCGTCGCTTTAAATAGCAGAACTCAGCATGTACTCGGCAGTTCTACTACAGTGGTACTCAACTGAAGATGCCCAGAAGACTTTGCGCCGAAATATTGTGGCAGGACGTTACTGACATCCGGCAGTTCTCCAGTGTTTTTATGGAACAATATGGATATCAATTGACATTATTACATTCAACTGGAAGTATGAGGGTGTTTCGCCTGTCTCATATATCTTGCACATTTCACCTGTATCATATATCTTGCACATCATTTGGATTAGTTTTGTCATGGCTGGATTTCCTAAGAACATCTATAATTCTGAGGGAATGTCGTCTACTCCAAGGCCCTTGTCTTAACTTAGATCTTTCAGTGCTACTGTTTTTCCTTCTCTTCCTTGGCTTTTTGATATGAGCCATGAAGAGACTTAATGATTAGTTTATAATTTTTTTTATGCTATTGAGCTAACTTTTTCCAAGTATATAAGACATAAGACTGCTGAATGTTTGATATAGTCAAGTGAGATAATGCATTTTTTGATACAAAGGCCTTTAATTTGGGAGAATGAGAAGGCTCATGCTCTGTCCAGCCATCCTGGCTTATGTTTTATCAGGAGAGCGGATGAAAGTTTTGTACAAAAATAGCAAGCATGAAGTGAAAAATGTCATATACTATGTAAACACTCTTAGTTTATAAATTGCGTACAGTTTTCAAGTGCTTTCTGATATGGATTGTGGAAAGTGATCAATTTCTCAAAACCTGTAAGCACTAATTTTGTCAAAATAGAGCAGAAATCTGTCTCAGAATTATATCAGCCGTTGCCAGCATGGTAACTCATAATCATCATTCCTATCCATAGTATATCTTGATCAGTTGGTGGGAGACTTACTGTTCATTTCTCTTTAATTTATTCATTTCATACTTTGTTTGTGATCCTTTCTCTCGTAATTTCTCATTACAAGTTCTGAGGTCATCTTTCAGATGAAATGTGCTTAATCCATTAAATTCTGATATACAATGAAAAATCTGCAGTTACTAGATTTCTGTACTAATACTACCTCTGTAGCTTAAATTGTCTTTCTTGGACCAAATAATAATTATCTTTTAATATTTTTCTAATATCATCTAAGAGGGAAGGCTGAAATAATTTTGTTTGATGAAGCTGTTTCTTATATGGTTCCATGTGCCTCATACATGCATTTTTTTCTTTTAAAAGGCTTTAATTTTGTTTTTTTGTTTTTCTCTTCTCTATTAGGTGGTCCTGTTAGTTTACTGGCACTACAAGGAATTTTTACTCTCATACAACATCATAATCTGTAAGTGACTACATTATAACAACTTTATGTTGCTGATATTGTGTGCTGTAATGAGAATAGAATTTTATTTTTTATAGGGAGTATCCTAACATTTACAAGAAGCTATATTCATTATTTGAGCCAGAGATATTCCACACTAAATACAAGGCTCGGTTATTCTACTTATCAGACATTTTTCTGAGTTCGACGTAAGTATGGCCAAATTTGTTTTGTTTCTTTCTTCTTTTAGTGCTGATTTGAGCTTTATTAGGATAATACTTTTCTTTTATCTGTTTACAAAGTGCTTTTATTTTTTTGTTAGTCAAAATTATGTTACTTTTCTGACCTCCATTTAGACATCTTCCAGAGAACTTAGTTGCAGCATTTGTGAAACGTCTCTCAAGGCTTGCTCTTCTGGCACCACCACAGGACATTTTGATCATATTAAGATTTGTGGGAAACTTGTTAATACGCCATCCAGGCCTGCAGATACTTGTGAACTGTACGCAAGGACAGCAAGGTATGCATTATAGTAACTGTTACAATATGCTAAAACATCATTTATTTTGCACCACATTTTTCAGTCCCTGTAATTTCAGAGGTTGTGTAAATTTTGAGTATAGCTCAAAAACCATAGTGTTATTTACACTATACTGGATGTCCAACAAATCAACAAATGAGAAGTTACTGCTCGTGTTCTCCCCCCCACCCCCTCCACCCCACCCCCCTCCCTCCTCCTCCTGGAAAGACTGAAGAAATATGGCCTATAAAGGAGTGTGTCCACTAGCAAATAACTTATGAGGCATTTGCTGAGGTGTTTACATTAGAACAAAAGCTTGTGCAAGTTTCCTTCTGCAAGTCAATTCAGAAAGTTAAGCCCAGGAATTTGCAGCAAGCATTTGCAGAAGTGTTTCCACGAGAGTTGCATTGTAAGATAGGCAAGTGAAAGTTTATATTGTCATGCTTAAAAACAAGAGCAGGTGGCACTGATGTTGCATTATTGTTATTGAGGAAAAATCATTATGAAAAACAAAGTTAAGAAAAAAAGAAATGCTTGGGTGAAGAAATGAATACAGAGTTATGCATATTTTAAGTTGTCAAGAGACACTATTGAATGGAATAAAATCAGAGAACATCACTAAGCTTTAAAAAGCTTTCTGAGAACGTCATGTACTAATTTTGAACATCTCTTTCCTGTTGCACAATCAAATATTCAAAAACAGGATGCAGAACTGCAGCAAGCTCTATCACCAAGAGATGACCTTTTCTGTACTCTTCGATTTTTACAAACAGTATTTATTAATTTTGTGACAAATGTAACGCATTTATGTTTCTGCAAAAAAAAAAAAAAAAATCAGGTAACATTTACAGACATCTATACTACCATTCCACTTTCTCTTCTGGTAAAACAAAGTAATTGACAAATTCATTCTGCAGTGCCTTGCCTGTGGTGGTCAGCTATTTATGTTTAAGGGCTCCAGTGGTACAATTGCTTTGGTCCAACTCTCTTTGCACCATTCTCCTTTTTGACACTGACAATTCCATACTGGTAGGGAATTTGTGCAACTCCTGCAAGCTGAAGAAAAACTTCCAGCAACTGGCAAGTTCGACACCTACTTGCAGCAAGATGTTAAGAAACTGTTTCCATTAACTCACAGAAGCTACTTTTGTAAGATGATAAAATTTGCATAAGTTGACTTGCTGGTGCTATCTCCATGTGAAGGAACTTGCAGAAGCAGCTGTTGCAAGTGACTTACAGGAGTTTACTTGCCAGTGGACACATGCCATGATACGAGACAACCCCTGAAGCTAGTGACTTTGATCCAATAATGGTAAGCCCTGGTAGAAAGTAAATAATTTAGGAATGTAAATTACAGCTCACTGAATAGCACGCATGCATGCATGCATGCGTGCGCACCACACACACACACATACACACACACACTTACTCTCCTGTTCATTGTCATTGAACACTTCTCAAATTCACCTGTACCAATGCCCTTGTCGCATTCCTAGCCAAGAACTATCCTTCCCCAACCCTCCAGCCCTCTCCCTCCCTCCCTCCCTCCCTCCCTCCCTCCCTCCCTCCCTCCTTTTCCACTTGCCCACTCCACCCAATACACTCTGTCAAGCTACTGAACTGAAACTAGCAAAGTTTCAATATTGTTTATTTCCCTCTCGATAACTCAATGCACCTACTGTTTGGTGAATTGTTGCCTTTGTTCCTAAATTACTTGACTAAGACCATTGGATACTATTAGAGAGAAATGAGACTGAGATCCACATCTTCCATTTTGTGATTTAGCTTTAGAATAACTTTCCTAAATTATGTGACATGAGTAGCAAGATAGTTCCTTAAAGTGCACTGTTGATGTCATTTTCTTATTCCAGCTGTAAATTCAGAAACAGTCATTTCCAGTTTGTTATCATCAGCACAGTTCTAGTAGTACTATGTTAAAGCCAGTTCTTTTCCCCACTGTGGCTTTCTATTATTACACTTACAGATGCATTGAAGCAGAAAATGAGTCAATTTTGTATCCAAGCAGAGTTTGTTCTAGATGCTGCATTTATTGATATGCATTGTTTTGTTAGTCTCCAGTGAATGTTGGGTAAATCCACTTAGAAATCGTTCAATCCTGTCTCCGGCCATCCTGATTTAGGTTTTCCGTTCCCTAAATCACTTCAGGCAAATGCCGGGATGGTTCCTTTGAAAGGGCACGGCCGATTTCCTTCCCCATCCTTCCCTCACCCGAGCTTGCGCTCCGTCTCTAATGACCTCGTTGTCGACGGGACGTTAAACACTAATCTCCTCCTCCTCCACTTAGAAATCATATGATTGAACAGAAGCTTATTGGTGATGCACTAATAGTAAATTTATTTGTCGATGTATAAGCTTCATAGCAAACACGACTACCAAAACATTAATGTAGCTGACTGTGAAAACTCTTTGTTTGTCAGTTAAAAGTAAATGTAATGTTTTGTTTTATCAGTTTTTTTACGCAATATAGTTCGTTTTTCAAAGCAGTTCATAGATTTTCACAAACTGATTCCTTGCTGCAGGGGATTATTGTCTTCTAATTTAGGGGATTGAAAATGATCAGTTATTTGGGTGTAAAAGTATGTCAAACTTTGGCTTTGAGTTAAACTAGAAAATGACATGGTGTCATGTGGTTAAACAAAAAAGTGTTGATTTTAAGGTTAAAAAATTGAAAATATAAGTACAGTAAAGAAATTATAATTTGAATGTTAAAAAGAACATTATGTTGTTTTAAATTACAATTGTTATGCTGATAATGTTTGAAGTCATATCAGAATGTCAGTTTCTATTCATTTTCCTTCCACTTAAAATGAGGGATCTTCGAAATGGTGCTCTAGGGTCAACGTGAAAAGTTAATGAGCCACTTGCTACATGACATATATAACCTGCCATGAAACAATGCTATTCTTGGAAATTCTTATGGAAGTTCTCCCCTTATAGCAACAAGAAATAGAATCAGTAGCATTTACCAGAACTTTTCCAGTATTTGCCTGCCAAAGTATCATTTCTGTAGAAAAAATATTGAGTTTACTTCTACAGGAGTCCATATTAGGCTTTTATGGTGGGATTTCTTTGCATATGGGAGATGTGGCTGTTTAATGTTTGCTTGATTCAAGTGTTGTATTGTAAAAACAAAACACTTCACTGAAAAAAAATTTAGGTGGCTGTGCAGAAACATATGATTTTTTAGTAATTGTTCTCTGTATGTCCTCCAGTACAGGTAAAAAGAAGTTGATTCTCTGGACATGATATTGTGCTAAACTTAACTTCTGAGGAAAGATATCTGGTAAATTTTGTAAAGTACATAGTATTAGAACTTCCAGACAAATTATAAATGAATGCTGGACTGTGATTCAAACCTAGGACCTTTCCTTTCACGAGCAGTGTGCTTACCAACTGAGGTACGCAGACACAACTTACAACCAACAGGTCATGTCATGTTTCGAGTAGTGCCTTTGTGTCTCCATTGGTAAGGGCTTTGCCCCCTGAAGGCAAGGTTGAGAGATCAAGTCCCAGTCCAGCACACAATCTGAATCTGCCAGGAAGTTTCAAAAGAATGAAAGGTTCTTTCCAGTAGCCAGTATTAACTTTACAACTGATTTTTCAGTAAGTATTACTAGTTGTGTTTTGTGACTACTATCTTGCACACGCATACGCACATGCACACTTCCAGTCACTAGAATCACTGATATCCAGAGCAGACTGTTGTGTGTCAGTAAAATCTTAAAAAAATAGCACCTGTCTCAATATTCAGTTTCCAGTAATCCATAAATTGGACACTTGTCTTGATGATAATATTAACTTCAAATTCAGTGAAAAGGATAGTTGCTACTACCCATATAGCAGAGATGCTGAGTCACAGAAAGGCACATCAGAAAGACTGCCAGAAAGTTAGTTTTCGCCCAACAAGGCCATTGTCAAAAATAGACACCATATATGCACGCGCGCGCGCGCACACACACACACACACACACACACACACACACACACACACACACACACACACACACACACAGTCTCTGGCAGCTGGAACCAGACTGCGAGCAGCAGAGCGTTACGGGAGAGGCAACAATGTGGGAGTAAGGAGGAGACTAGGGTGGGCAGGAGGAGGAATATGAGGGTAGGGATGGGGGACAGTAAAATGCTGCTGGGAGCATGCAGGGAAGAGGTGGAGAGTGGGGCAGCTAGGTGCAGTCAGTAGGTTAGACGGAGGAGGCGAGGGGGAGAGAGGAGGTTAGCGGAAAACAAGTAAAACAACTGGGTGTGTTGGTGGAATAGAGGATTGTTTTGTGCTGGAATGGGAACAGGAAAGGGGCTGGATGGGTAAGGGCAATGACGAACGAAGGTCAAAGCCAGGATGGTTATGGGAACATAGGATATATTATTGCAGGGAGAGTTCCCACCTGTGCAATACAGAAAAGCTGCTGTTGGTTGGAAGGTTCCAGATGGCACAGACTGTGAAGCAGTCATTGAATGAAAGACGTCATGTTGGGTGGTGTGCTCAGCAACAGGGCAATCTACTTGTTTCTTGGCAACAGTTTGTCAGACATTCATGTGGACAGACAGCTTGTTGGTTGTCATGCGGACAGATAGCTTGTTGGTTGTCATGTCCACGTAGAATGCAGCACAGTAGTTGCAGCTTAGCTTGTAGATCACAAGACTGGTTTCACAGACAGCCCAGCCTTTGATGGGATAGGTGATGACTGTGACAGGCGTGGAGGAGTTGGTGGTGGAAGGATGTATGGGACAGGTCTTGGATCTAGGTCTATTACATGGATATTACCATGAGGCAAGGGGTTAGGAGCAGGGGCTGTGTAGGCATGGACAAGGATTTTTGTAGGTTAGGTTGGCGGCAGAATACCACTGTGGGAGGAGTGGGAAGGATAGTGGGTAGGACATTTCTCATTTCAGGGCACAACAAGAGGTAGTCGAAACCCAGACAGAATGTAATTCAGTTGCTCCAGTGCTGGGTGGTCTGAGTCACGAGGGGAATGCTCCTCTGTAGCCATATGGTGGGGCTTTAGAAGGTATTGGAAAGATGAGGCACAGGAGGCACAGGAGATTGTTTTTGTACAAGGTTAGGAGCATAATTTATGATCCGTAAAGGCCTCTGTGAGAGCCTTGGTATATTTCGAGAGGGACCACTCATCACTACATATGCAACATCCGCAGGTCGCTAGGCTGCATGGAAGGGACTTCTTGGCACGGAATAGGTGGCCGCTGTCCAAGTGAAAGTATTGCTTATGGGTAGTAGGTCTGATATGGACAGAAGTATTCATATAGTCATCCTTGAGGTGGAGGTCAATTCAACCCATCAAGCCACCTTCCTCAATGTTGACCTCCACCTCAGAGATGGATATATCAGTACCTCTGTTCATATCAAACATACCACACACATACCTCCACTTCAACACCTGCCACTCATTCCATACCATGAAGACCATTCCACACAGCCAAGCCACTTGTGGCTGACACATTTGTAGTGACGAGTGGTCTCTCCCGAAATATACTGAGGGTCTCATAGAGGCCATTACGGATTGTAATTATACTCCTAACCTTGTACAAAAACAGATTTCCCAAGCCGTATCATTTCAGTCACCCAACACGTCCCAAAGCCCCACTGTCCAGCCACTGAGGAGCATTCTTCTCATGACTTAGTACCACCAGGACTGGAGCAACTGAATTACGACAAACTATGGCCAAGAAACAAATGGACCAGCCTGTTGCTCAACAAGCCACCAAATATAAAGTCCTTCATTTCAATGACTGCTTCAAAGCCTGTGCCATTTGAATCCTTCCCACCAACACCAGCTTTTCTGAATTGCACAGATGGGAACTCTTCCTGCAATATATTCTGTGTTCCCGTAACCCTCCTGGCCTCATCCTTCATTAGTCATTTCCCTTACCTCTTTTCCCATTCTAGCACTGCACAGCCCTCTATTCCACCAACACACCCAGTCTTTTTACTTCTCTCCTTTTCTGCTAACCCCCTCCTTTCTCCCCCACTCTCCGTCTAACCTCCCGACTACACCTAGCTGCCCCACTCTCCACTTCTTCCCTGCATGTTCCCAGCATCACTTTACTGTCCCCCACACTACTCTGCTCTTCCTCTCCCTCTCCGCCCCAGCCTCCTCATTAACTCCACCCGGTTGCCTCTCCCAGAATGCCCTGCTGCTTGCAGTTTGGCTCCAGCTGCCAGAGACTGTGGTCGTGTGTGTGAGTTGGGTTTGCAAACACACGCGTGCGCGCCGCACGTGTGTGTGTGTGTGTGTGTGTGTGTGTGTGTGTGTGTGTGTGTGTGTGTGTGTGTGTTTTGTCTATTTTTGACAAAGGTCTAGTTGCCTGAAAGCTAACTTTCCAACAATCTTTTTGTTGTGCCTTTCTGCGACTCAGCATCTCCGCTATCTGGTGAGTAGCAGCTATCCTTTTCATTATATTGTTACATTCCGTTGAGGATTTTCCATTATTTAGCTTCTAATTCTGCACTTATTCATGATTTAAAAGTAGTAGTCAGATGAAACATGAATTGCCACTAACCCTTACTATTCTATGCCTACAGTGATTGCATATCAACCTCAACTCCTCTTCTTTCTTTGTCGTTCCATATTTTACTACTACCCCCTGTTGTATTTTCCTTTCTTCTATTCATGTCATTTTCAACTGCTTATTTTTTGTATGTTCTAAATCTAATATATTATTCTTAAAACAGTTGCTGCTCTTTGCTTTCTGTTTTTTCCTGTTATGCGATATTGTTTCTATTTAGTTCTTTTCTTGTTTCTGTAATCCTTGCTGTTGCTACTCCTATTGTGTTCTCATTCATTCAGTGTAGAGTTTCCAGAGAAGATTAATCTGCACTTTGCTATTACTTCTACTACTTTCTATATATTTTGATAGTGCTCCTTGTTATTCTCATGTTCCAGGCATGTGTAGTTTGTAATACACCCATTACTTTTTAATAATCCATGTTTCAAGTATTTCTATTCTCTATACTTTATAGTTCATTGTTATGCATTCACAGCTTATAAACATACTGGTCTTACCACTATGGTGTAATGGTTTAGTTTTGTATTTTTAGAGGTGCAATTCTTGTAGTAGATTATTTTAGTTATACTGTATGCTCATTCCATGTGTTGTTGTTGTTCCAATATATTTAAATTTACTAACTTGCTTGATTTTATCTGTTCGTGTTTCTATTTTGTTGCATGTTTAGATTACTCATGAAAATCCCCCCCCCCCCCCCCCCCACCTGAACTTATGGGACTAGTTTTATTGCCTATTCTCTGATATGTGTACGTGGTAACAATTAAGAACCACAGTAAAATAACAAATAATGGAAAATGTACAAAAGGAGAGTTGTGCTTTCACTCATCAGTTTGGCATAAATTTGTTGCTGTGTTTAATGAAACAAAATTCATTTTCTGTTTCATGTTTTCTGCTGCTTTATGGTTTATCAGCTGACTCATAATCTGTCTTTACTGAGTTCTAGTGCATATTATCTTTTATATTGTAAGTTACTATCCAATAATTACTTGTTGTGTATGCTCCTTTTTCATTTTCCCTTGCATTTAAGTGACAGGTGATCCCTTCATTATGGAAGAAAGTGATCCAGTAAAAAGCCATGCAATTGAAAGCTCATTGTGGGAAATCCAGGCTCTGCAAACACATCATATTCCTAGCATTGCATCTGCAGCTAGGTTTATCAACTTTCCTCTACCATCTCTGGAGTGGGATCTGTCAGATGTGTTGGAGGTATCAGCAGATGATGTAAGTTCTCTCTCTCTTTCTCTCTCTCACCAAATATGAATACTCTTTCTTTTTTTTTTCATGTTAGTATTTTATCCATTGATTGTAGATCACATTTAAGATAATGAATGATTTCTGCAAGTGTTTGACTATGCCTCTTTGGTTCCATATATTTTAATTGCCATTATGCATACACAAAATACTTCTATTACCTTATTACATGAGTAATACATGTGAAGATAAGAAAAATTGTAAGGACATAAAGTACAGATAAGTGTTAACAATTTGCGATATCTTGTCACAACCACAATTAGTTTAAATTGTTGAGTGGCACAAAAGCTAAAGAATAAGACGAGAACAATATTTCATTCATGGTATTATCTTCTGACAAGAAATCTAGAAGTGACATAGAAGCTCTGTGGGAAAACACAAATTATTGATAGGTTTACAATCTCTTATTAATTGCACCCTTATCCTGTAAATTGTTCCTTTTTAGGGTTTTGTGTCTATCATAAAAACGGAACCCTTATAAGACCACTTTGCCGTCTGTCTGTCAGTTAAAAATCCTTTTTCTCAGGAACAGCTACACGTATCAAGTTGAAATGTATGTCACATATTGAGGTCCATGGTTCCTTGGCAGAGTAAAATATTGAAGCTTCTGAGTCAATGCAATTAAGAGATATGGCAATCTATGTCACATATTTTGATACTCGCGAACTTACCATCAAAACCTATAGGGTACTTCCCATTGACATAGAATCATGATAATTGGCAATAAGCAACATTTCACAGTAAAGGTACAGGAAAAATCCAAAAATTGTTAATTTGTAATTATAACACAAGAAACAAATATATTTTTTTGTCTTTTGTTGTGTGTCATCAAACTTGAGATTACAATGATTGGTAGTTCCACATTCAGTGGTACCACTGCAACTCAGTCAGCCTGACTGGAGTACTACTGATTATTATAATAATGACTGCCTGTGCGCTGCATGACTTTTTGTCAGATTTATATCATTAAAATTAAAACATTCTCGAAAATCTTGGATTCCCTGGGACTGATATCTTGCTTGTATCATTGTTGATAACAGGAAAAATGGTCAAGATTCTCGATTCACAGAATGGATGAACTGTCTATATATATAATTAAGTTTGTACAGAACCCTCAGTGTGCGAGTCGTACCTGCATGTGGCCAGTTTTTCTGATGTGATGTTGTAACACAAGTGGATGTCAGCGTTTCAAATTGTGTAGTCTCATGGATAAAGTGACCTGCAGGTTACAATACTGCTCATAGCATTTGAATCACCTTGTGATTTTGAGGTCTCCCACCTGCAGATACGACCAAGTAAGTTGTCAAGATGTTAGTGCATCCTTATGGTGGACATTACGAATTGTCTGCTGCATGTCCAGTTTTTTAAACCATAAACAATTTGTAGCAATAGTTGAGGACTGTTGGTTTCTGTGCTGTCATGTTTCTTCTCACTATTTCCTGTGTTATATGCCCTCATTTAAGTTTATAGATATGGCTGGGTACTTTGAAATGGATCTGTGCCACTTGTATTGTTTGTGGAAAGGTCCATATACTAATTTTGTTGACTGCATTGGTCCACTGGTGTCCAAAGAATGTTCACCGAAGTTCCATATCACTGAAGCTCAATCACCTGCATTACATACATAAGATGAACATCATTGTTTCTCCATATTGTTCAGGTATTGAGCACTGAACACTTAACAAGTTAGATATGACAGGAGCTCGTTCACTCATAAGGGCCTGACAAAATGGGGAGCTGACGTTATGCTACTGCCTCTGCGGTAAAGACTTACCTCATCTAAGGAATGGAGTAAGTTGTTACTGCTTGTACTGTAGGGCAGAAAAAAGTCTTAACCACATAAGGTTGATCAACTTTTTTTTCTATCTGTCAGTGAATTTTTGAATCACACCTGAAATCGTGAATTACCAGGATCAGGAAAATGGAATGGAAAGACTAGACCCCTGTAACTAATGTCATTTATCCTTGGACAACAACATTTACATTTACATTTTTTTTAAACAGGTAGAAAAAATTGAAGTTTTATGGCATTAGAAGCATTCAAAATGGTGAATGAGACAGCCATTAAATTACAATAATCATAACCTCAAAGACATTCAAGGAATAAGATCTTCATAATATTGGCTATTTAAAAATTTTTAAATTATAAAATTTTAAATAAATCTGCCAATTATAATAATTACAACAGTTCTAGATAAATTTCTTCAAGTACTACAAGAAAAGTTATGGTTTAACAACAATTGCACTTTTAGAGTATTTCCAATAAGTTGATATACCGTAGGAAATAAACTTCGCTGACAGAGAACTACAAAAAGAGAGCTGTAATTTTTTCTGGAAAGGGATATAAGAAACAACTTTCTATAGTCTTACCATTAGCTGAAGCTCACAACATGCTTAAAAGGACTGGATAATAGTAATACCAGAACTCACCAGCTTCTAAAACAACATGAAAACAAATATTAAAGCCCAGAACTGGTTCTTTTGCATAAAATTTTTAAAACAAACTTCTTTTTTAACGAGATAAGATGTAGGTCCTCAATATAGCTATGCATGAAAACTGGGCACATTACATAACCATAACAACATTAATCATGGCAAATTTTTTGAGAGAGAATGCTATCGCACAGAGTATCTTAAGTTACTTCAAAATCACACAGGGAAAACAGGGCAATAACTAGTCCTGGAATCACAGAACCAAATAAAGCATCCATGATGACTCAGTGAAGCAAACACAGACATATATTCAAGCAGCTTGTGGAGTGAGAAATCAGTGCATAGAGCTGATCAACTAGTTGCACACAACATAAGCAAACCGTACCTTGGCCTTCTGCCCAGTCTTGGCGAAGAAGAGTGAACGACGACCCGGGAAAGATGTCTTATTGGTTCGTGCCACATATCCGTTGCTCCAAGCACTGTTGCTGCCCCCAGCTCCACTCTGTGCAAAAACTGCCTGCGCCGTGATCTTCAAAGGCTCATCCTTAGGTGTGACTCTAAGAGATGCTTTTGAAGACTAGGTGAGGCATGGTAACTACACAAGGGAGTAACCCACACCCCCTGGTGAGACACTAGCTAGAAGTTATTGATAGTGACAAAGAGAAATGAGCCGCCATGGCTCAGTCTCTCACTCTCAAGCCTAAACCCCTACCCCGTGTGTTTTTTTTTTTTTAAGTGAGAATAGGAGAGAAACGAATTACTTAGCTAGTTTTTATGTCGCTTCCTTCAAGATTTTCCCAGTCCCCAGGTTGTGCACTAGCAGATTAACGGAACTTAAGATCTTAACAATTGCACTTGGTCCCACAAACCTAGGAGCAAGCTTCCTGGTGATAGCATTACCCTGATTACCACCCATGCTAAAATTCCAAACAGAAACCTTATCCCCAACTCAGTCACAAAAGGGTCTACTTCCCTGATTATACCATCTCGCTTGATGGTGATGGGCGAGGTCGATGTCCTTCCCAGTTTTTCTTCATCAGGCAAGGGGTAATCCAGTCAGGCATTAGATCCTTTATACTCCACAAATTAGCCAAGAGTGAATGCTCATGCTGTGCTGAACTGAAGGCACCATTCATCCAAGGGATGGAAATGTCCCATTTGTTCTGATTCTTAGCATGATAAATAATTAAGGCAGCCTTAAGATTACAATTAACTCTCTCCAAAAAGGAAGACTGAGGGTAATAGGGGATGATCGCAAAGTGCTTAAAGGCAAAACAAAACTGCTTAAATTCTTGTGACACAAATGCAGGGGCATTGTCACTGACAAGCACCTTTTGTGTACCAAAACAGGAAAATATTTGAGTTAAATGGCAAATAGTTAGCAAGGCAGTACCCCTCAATTTAGAAAAAGCCACACAAAATGAGAAAAGTCATCCACAACAATGACATAAAATGGTTTCCAGCTCTTGTTCGAGGCAGGGGACCCACATAATCAGTGAAGACTTTATCCATGGGGCCTTGTTCCCATTCAGAGCACAGTAAGACTTTATGTGTGTTGGAACTGGGCTTCACCATTTTGCAAGATTCACACTCCTGAACCAATCATCAAATATCTATGTAATATGAGTATGGACCTTAGCAGGTGTTTTATAGAGGCCCAGATGCCCACTAATAAGGGACTACAAAAATAACAAGATACAGATGGCACGAGTTCAACAGGTAAATAAATTTTTGGCTTCTCCCCAGTTCACAAGGAAGTATACCCTTTCTCAAGAAATAACTGGGAAGTCACTCACCGATTAACAACCACCTCCTTATAGGACCTAAATAAGGATCTTGGTCCTGCTTGTTCCTGAGGTCAGAAAATAATTGAGGTATCTCAAGACTTTAAAATTGGATTCGTGGGCACCCTTCTGAAATATACAGCTGAGTACATCGGCCACCTGCTTATCTGAACTCCTAATATGGTGGGGCAGTCCTGCTTGTCTTCCTTCGGTGAGCCAAAACCAAACTTAAGGCTTGGTTGTTAGTCTCTCGGTTAAATTCTCTGTTCAAGATAAAATTGAAACTTTTGAAGAGTGAACAGAACTGCCAGAACCTCACACTCATATATTGAATACTTAAGTTCAGGTCCCACCAATACTCGCGAGGCAAAGGCAGAAGGTCGTCTCTCACCTGCATCTTCCTGCAAAGGGACTGTGGCCACCCCAGAATTAGACACATCAGTCCAGAGAATGAATCTCTTTTCGAAATTGGGAATCACTAATACCTGCAGGTTACTTAGAGCTGTCTTAATCGCCTCAAATCCAGCCTGCTGGCTCTCTCCCCAGACAAATTCCCATCCCTTCTTATGAAGATTGTTAAGAGGGGCATCTAACTGCCAGAGAGCCCATCAGCTTTTAAAACACCATGAAAACAAATATTAAAGCTTAGAACAGATGTTTCACATACATAAAAATTAAAAAAAAACACACACACACACACACACACACACACATACACACACACACACACACACACACACACACAAGATGTAAGCCCCCGATATAGCTTTGTGAGACAACTGGGTGCATTACATGACCATAACACCATCAACCCTGGCAAACATTGTGAGAGAGATTGCTGGCCAGTGATGAAAAAAAGTTTCTTCAAAATCACACAGAGCAGGTAGGGCAATACACTGGTCCTAGATTTACAGAACCAAATAACAAGGTGCGCATGATGACTCAGTGAACTAAACACTAACATCTGTTCAATCAGCTTGTGGAGTGGGAAATTGGAGCACAAAGCTGATCAACTAGTTGCACACAACATAAGCGAACCAGACCTTTGCCTTCTGCCCAGCCCTGGTGAAGAAGAGTGAAAGACAACCTGTAAAAGATGTCATGCCGATCCGCACCATGTGTCTGTTGCTCCAAGCACTGCTACTGCTCCCGGCTCTGCACTGTATGAAAACTGCCTGCACTGCACTCTTTGGAGGCTCCTCCTTTGATGCAACTCTAGAGGACAAGACTAGGCGAGGCAGCAGTGATCACACAAGCGAGTAACCCGTGGCCCCTGGTGAGATGCCAGCTAAAGGCTATCAATAGTAGCAAGGAAAAATGAGCCGCCTCGGCCCACACTGAGCTCCTGCAGAGCTGCTACTTTCTAAATAATTAGGGGCTCCAGAGTTTTTATCCTTCACTACATAAATTTATCCACAAGGAACTTGGGCCAGATATGAAGAGGTACTTCAACTGCTTTCAAGAGCAAAGCATTGGTTGATGTAGAAGGTATTGCTTCAATGCAAATTCTAACAGTGGTACTATCTAATTTGGTGAGTGTTACATTGATGCATTATCTAATTTGAGGTTATGCCAGCAACTGATCCAGGGTGAGCATTGTTAAGCAAAGGCCCACTCCTTTCCTGCCCATCAATATGAGCCAGTGCACAGAGAACTTTTAACACTTGTTATAGCCTTGGAAAGAGATTTAATTCGTAAGATAGTCCCAGGAATCACATAGTTAAGGTCAGCCTATCGAGAAAACTGCTGTTCATTTTTGCAAATAACCATCGCTACTTAGGGTTTGTAAAGTGATACTGCTAGCCAGTTTTTTAGGGTCGGTGGAGTCAGTATTATGTAAGTAAGATTAAAACTGTGGCAGCTGTAATGTACATCACAGTTGGTAATGACTGTGGCTAGGATTTTGATGATTGGGCTTATATTTTTGGTAAGATTAACATGTTTCTTAAACACATGTAAATGCATGTTGTGAAAAAACTAAATAAGTTACTGTAATTTGTTACATCATATTTGCACGTACATGACCATTTCTCTCTGACAGATAATATTTTAGTTAGTAATAGACCACATTAATTATATTTTTACTATTTCAAGAAGTAAAGAACTTTTCTTGTGCAATATCTTTCTTCCATGTTACATGTCTCAGAATTACGCATCTCATTTTATTTCCTGGAAAATGTTAGATATCTACCACCCTACCCTATTTTGCTTGAAATGACACTATGGGCTTCACCTTTACACAACAGCAACGTATTGTTGTCCCAGGAACAGGTAGTTCCTCTAGTCGTCTGTACCCTGGACTTCAGACAGGTGCCTCATTTTATTAGTCTGTCTTGTTGAAGTTCAAGGTTTGTGCAGTATAATTCAGAAAAAATGCATAAAGTAAAGCAGAGTATTCAAGTAAACTCCCAACAGTTGGTGTCTCACTATGGCGGGAGAGTATTTACAACTGATGGTAAAATATTGTATTGCAAAATGTGCGACAGAAGAGCTATTACGGAGAAGTCCTTTAACATTCAGCAGCATGTGCCCACAGAAAAACACAAACATGGAGTGCAACAGATTGAAAATGAAATAGACACTACAGCAAATGATCCTTGCAGTATCTTGACAGTCGTATTCGCCATTTTGTAAACAACTTTTTACATATTTCCCTTGTACACATTCACTTAAGTAAACTGAACTATCCAAAATTTCATGACTTCTTAGAAAACACACAGACAAATTTCTTTCTGATTCTTCCACACTTTCAAATTCCCATTCAGCCATCCACATTTAAGTTTCTTTTTATTTCCCAAAATCGCACCAGTCAAATGCTGAGATGGTTCCTTGGCAAAGACACGGTCAGTTTCCTTCCCCTACCTTTTTTAATCTGAGCTTGTGCTTCATTTCTAATGATCCTGCTGGCAATAGGAAGTTAAACTCGACTCTTCCTTCTTCCACGCTAAGAAAACTAAATCAGCTGAAGCTATGAGAAAACACTGTAAGAAATCAGACAACAGGTTGCAAATTAAAAAATACAGGTATCACTTGGTGAAAATAAACTTTGTGGGAAGATATATTGCAAATGTCATTGTGGCAACTTTGGAAGAAGATAACCCAGTTGAAAAATTTCTAATAAACTGTGAACATTTAGAAAAAGTAAATTTTTTGCACCATTAGTAAATTGTTCAGTGGATCTATGAATGCCATGTGGCCCAAAGGCGGTAAGCATGCCAGTGTATTGTATTTGTAATTGATGCTGTGCCTTATATGGTGAAAGCTGCTGATTCACTAGAAGCATTATACATCTACATCTACATTTATACTCCGCAAGCCACCCAGCGGTGTGTGGCAGAGGGCACTTTACGAGCCACTGTCATTACCTCCCTTTTCAGTTCCAGTCATTTATGGTTTGCGGGAGGAACGACTGTCTGAAAGCCTCTGTGCGCGCTCAAATCTCTCCAAATTTACATTCGTGATCTCCTCGGGAGGTATAAGTAGGGGGAAGCAATATATTCGATACCTCATCCAGAAACGCACCGTCTCTCGAAACCTGGCGAGCAAGTTACACCGCGATGCAGAGTGCCTCTCTTGCAGAGTCTGCTACTTGAGTTTGCTAAACATCTCCATAACGCTATCACGGTTACCAAATAACCCTGTGACAAAACGCGCCGCTCTTCTTTGGATCTTCTCTATCTCCTCCGTCAACCCGATCTGGTACGGATCCCACACTGATGAGCAATACTCAAGTATAGGTCGAACGAGTGTTTTCTAAGCCACCTCCTTTGTTTATGGACTACATTTTCTGAGGACTCTCCCAATGAATCTCAACCTGGTACCCTCCTTACCAACAATTAATTTTATATGATCATTCCACTTCAAATCGTTCTGCACGCATACTCCCAGATATTTTACAGAAGTAACTGCTACCAGTGTTTGTTCCGCTATCATATAATCATACAATAAAGGATCCTTCTTTCTATGTATTCGCAATACATTACATTTGTCTATGTTAAGGGTCAGTTGCCACTCCCTGCACCAAGTGCCTATCCGCTGCAGATCTTCCTGCATTTCGCTACAATTTTCTAATGCTGCAACTTCTCTGTATACTACAGCATCATCCGCGAAAAGCCGCATGGAACTTCCGACACTATCTACTAGGTCATTTATATATATTGTGAAAAGTGATGGTCCCATAACACTCCCCTGTGGCACGCCAGAGGTTAATTTAACGTCTGTAGACGTCTCTCCATTGATAACAACATGCTGTGTTCTGTTTGCTAAAAACTCTTCAATCCATCCACACAGCTGGTCTGATATTCCATAGGCTCTTACTTTGTTTATAGGCAACAGTGCGGAACTGTATCGAACGCCTTCCGGAAGTCAAGGAAAATAGCATCTACCTGGGAGCTTGTATCTAATATTTTCTGGGTCTCATGAACAAATAAAGCGAGTTGGGTCTCACACGATCGCTATTTCCGGAATCCATGTTGATTCCTACAGAGTAGATTCTGGGTTTCCAAAAACGACATGATACTCAAGCAAAAAACATGTTCTAAAATTCTACAACAGATCGACGTCAGAGATATAGGTCTATAGTTTCGCGCATCTGCTCGACGACCCTTCTTGAAGACTGGGACTACCTGTGCTCTTTTCCAATCATTTGGAACCTTCCTTTCCTCTAGAGACTTGCGGTACACGGCTGTTAGAAGGGGGGCAAGTTCTTTCGCGTACTCTGTGTAGAATCGAATTGGTATCCCGTCAGGTCCAGTGGACTTTCCTCTGTTGAGTGATTCCAGTTGCTTTTCTATTCCTTGGCAATTTTTTCGTTTGTGCGAGGATTTAGAGAGGGAACTGCAGTGCGGTCTTCCTCTGTGAAACAGCTTTGGAAAAAGGTGTTTAGTATTTCAGCTTTACGCGTGTCATCCTTTGCTTCAATGCCTTCATCATCCCGGAGTGTCTGGATATGCTGTTTCGAGCCACTTACTGATTTAACGTAAGACCAGAACTTCCTAGGATTTTCTGTCAAGTAGGTACATAGAATTTTACTTTCGAATTCACTGAACGCTTCACGCATAGCCCTCCTTACACTAACTTTGACATCGTTTAGCTTCTGTTTGTCTGAGAGGTTTTGGCTGCGTTTAAACTTGCAGTGAAGCCCTCTTTGCTTTCGCAGTAGTTTCCTAACTTTGTTGTTGAACCACGGTGGGTTTTTCCCGTCCCTCACAGTTTTACTCGGCACGTAGCTGTCTAAAACAGTTCTCACATGCCCGTCTAAAATGCAGTAAAACTGTGCATGTGACTTGTTTAGTTCACATCTTACAGAGTTGTAGAAGAGATCTGTCATAAATCCAGTGACACAGTGTTCCATTTCAATGATTTGTGTGAGAGTAATTTCTCTTTTAATCATTTACATTTAGAGTCAAATGATATTGTCCATTTTAAATATGCTTGTCTTGGGTCAGCTGAAGTGGGAAGTAGGTTTTCGAAGTACAAGGATTCCATGACCAACAGTAGGAAATCTCTTTTATTTGAAAATTTGCACAAGGTATTCATTGTTTATTGCAACTAGAAATTGAAGAAAAATGAAGATGTCCAAAAAATACACCATAGGTTAACTATGTTCCGATAATGTTAATAGAAAGCATGCAACAACACATCAAATTCCATAGTTTAGCTTGCTTCTTATGTGCATTTTATTCTTAAATAAACATTTCATGATCATAAACTGACTTTATTTTACAAAGAAATTTTACCTTATTTTAATATTGTTAGGTCATATTCTTTCTGTTAATGTGAATATTTTTGCAAATATTTTGACATAACATTTTTTGGTGCGTATTGTGAGGATTTTTTAGGTCATGAAAATCCTAGCCCTAATAATGACCATGGTGTTAAAATTGGCTGATGGTAATAAATAAAACATTACACACACACACACACACACACACACACACACACACACACACACACACACACAAAAAACCGCAGGCCACCATACAGTGCTTGGCGGAGGGCACCCTGTATCACCAATAGTCATTTCCTTTCCTGTTCCACTCCCAAATAGAGTGAGGGAAAAATAACTGTCTATATGCCTCCATATGAGCCCTAATTTCTCATATCTTATCTTCATGGTCCTTAAATGCAATGTATGTTGGCGGCAGTAGAATTGTTTTGCAGTCAGCTTCATACGTCGGTTCTCTAAATTTTCTCAATAGTCTTTTCCGAAAAGCATGTCACTTTCCTTCCAGGAATTCCCATTTGAGTTCCTGAAGCATCTCTGTAACACTTACTTGTTGTTCGAACCTACTGGTAAAAAATCTAGCAGCCTGCCTCTGAACTGCTTCAATGTCTTCCTTTGATCGACCTGGTACGCATCCCAGACACTCAAGCAGTACTCAAGAATAGGTTGCACCAGTGTCCTATTTGCAGTCTCCTTTAAAGGTGAACCACTCTTTCCCAAAATTCTCCCAATAAACTGAAATTAACCGTTCGTCTTCCCTACCACAGTTCTCACATGCCCGTTCCATCTCACATCCCTTAGCAATGTTATGCCCAAATATTTAAACAACTTGACTGTGTCAAGCAGGACACTACTAATACTGTATCCAGGTTTGATATTCCTACTGATCCACAGTTATTTACATTTTTCCACATGTAGGGCTAGCTGCCATTCATCATACCAACTGGAAATTTTCTCTAAGTCCTCCTGTATCTTCCTACAATTACTCAACTTCGACACCATGGCATCATCAGTAAACAGCAGCAGATTGCTGCCCACCCTGTCTGCCAAATCATCTACATATGTAGAGAACAACAGTGGTCCTATCACACTTCCCTGGGGCACTCCTGATAATACCTTGACTCTGATGAACACTTGCTGTCAAGGACAACACACTTCGGGAATCTAGAAATATGAAATCAGCCTGTTGCCCTACATCCATAGGTTGCAGCATATCATATGAGAAAAGGGCAAGCTGAGTTTCGCACGAGCGATGCTTTCTAAAATCATGCTGATTCATTGATATAAGCTTCTCAGTCTCAAGAAAATTTATTATATTTGAACTCAGAATACATTCAAGAATTCTGCAGCAAACAGAAGTTAGGGAAATCGATCGGTAATTGTTACCCTTCTGATATGTTGGAGTCACCTGCACCTTTTTCCAGTCACCTGGGACTTTGTGCTGGGTAAGAGATGAACGATAAATGCAAGCCAAGTAAGGGGCCGGTGCCATAGAATACTCTTTGTAAAATCGAACTGGGATTCCATCCAGACATCATGATTTATGTACTTTTAAATCTTTCAGCTGTTTCTCTACTACTAAGCTTCGTGTGTCATCATTTGTGCTCTTCCTTTTGATCTGAGAGTTCATTAGCCTCAGCTTTCTTAGTGTCCTCTGAATTTCATTATTAAAGAATGGTGTTTCTCTTCCATCCATTATTCACTTACTAGGCACATAACTCTCCAGACCACGATTTACAGTCTGCTTGAACCTTCCCATAACTCCTTTACATCCATCTTACTGGAATTAAGCGATGCCAATTCACTGTCTAAGTGAACTGCTTATCTGCTCTATGTAGCAGAAACATTCTCCTAGCCTTATTGACTGATTCATTAACTTTCGTAATCATAGTTGTTATAATGACATCATGATCGCTAATCCCCGTTTCTGTACTGACATTATCAATAAGGTCTGGCCTGTTTGTAACTACAGAGTCTAAGATATTTCCATTGTGTCTGGGATGCCGAGCTGTCGGCTCAAGATAGTTCTCAGAAAACGCATTCATAACTATTTTGCTTGACTGTCTGCCTGTATCCTCCCTCTCCCCCCTGCACCACAATGAATACATAGACATCTCAGTCTACACTCAGTAGGTTAAAGTTGCCTCCAACTAGTATTGCATGATCTGGGTATTCACATGCTATTGACCATGGAATTCCTTTGAATGACTCTAGAACTTTCAAAGCAGAATCGGGTGGGCGGTAAAAACATCCAACAATTGATTTGGTTTCATCTACACCTGATATATGCGGCCAGGTAACTTCACTGTCACACTCCACTTCGACCTCATCAGAGACATTATTTTTGTCAACAGCAATGAACACTCCCCCTCCAAAGGTCTCTAACCTGTCTTTCCAATATATGTTCCATGACTCGCTAAATATCTCGGAGCTTTTCACTTTGGGTCTCAGCCAGCTCTCAGTCCTAAGAATAGTTTGAGTGCGAGAACTTTCCTGGAGAGCAGTAAATTCTGTAAATTTATTACGAATACTTCAATAGCTTACCAATAAAATTATAACAGTTGAAGTGTCTTATTATGAAAACTTTTTGACTTCCCTTGCTGGATATTGATTGGCGAGTGTTCATTAGAGCACCTCAAACTACTGCCTTGCCTAAAAACACTCATGTACTCTACAAGTACTCTGCTACCCAAGTATTTGCTTCCTTTCTTTGTGTAGTGCACCCTTGACCTATCAGGGGGAGTGCTACAGATCTCCACAGAATAACACTGGTCTAGAAGTCTGCAGCCAAGACCATCACAGAGTTGACAAAGCAGTTGAGTACTTCCACTCGCCACCAAACCAAAGGACCTCGATAAACTCTGGGAACAATGCTGCAAATTGCGAGCTCTGCTTGCATCCCGCACGCAAGGCCAGCAGTCTTAACCACCTCTGCCAGCCACATATACGAACTGAGGATTGTCTAAGAATCCATGCAACATGAGTCATTGGTACTGACATGAGCTACAACTTGCAGACAAGTGCAGCCCGCATGCTCGATAGCCGCAGGCAGGGCCTCCTCGCATCTCTGATGAGGCACCCCAGCAGACGTACAGAGTGCACATTATTTTGTTACAACAGCACATTAGACTCTCCAAAGGAATAGATAGAGAGGCAAACTTTGATCAGAATAGAGCAGTACAGTCATCATAGGTTAAGGAGAAATCTGCTTTTGGAATATTTTAAGCAAAACTAGTCCATAGCACAAGCTGTAATACCAAAGAACAATCTAAGAGAAAATAAGACACTAGTGAAGATCTCATTAATGGCTTAGCGAGAAGTTATAGACAACACTCATGGTAAATACAGCACTGAGTGTATGCTGGAGAGCTAGCCTCTTTAAGCACAGGCAACTGGCAGACCTGCTGCCCTCCAGACTCGACAGGGGCAACACTTGTCTGAAGTTGCATAATTGTGGGCATATAGTTGTGAGCTGCATATTAGTGCAGGGTAAGGATGTTAAAATTGTATCTCCTTAATTAATAGCACAGCATTTGAAGCCAATTGGCCTATGACAGTCTGAAGTATTAGTACTAAAACAAGGTTGTGCATGTCATCAAGCAAGTTTTCAGTTTTATTATGAGCTAGAGTATTGGCCTTCATGTGATCTATATGTGACTGACATGTGACAGTAGGTTTGTACCATCTACCATGTTACTGCGAAATATGGCCTTTGAGCTGCTGGAGGAACTGAAAACTGTACCAGTCAATATAAATGTTGTAAATGGCTCTTATAACTGTTTTGTTGTTGATGGGCTACCAACCCTATATTGCTATCCTCTCCTGCAGTTGATTTATAACAATGGCTCATGGCACCTCATGAGCCATACCCATCTCTGGCTGTGTTGGTCACCATCTCTGGCAATGTTGGCTAACGCAATCTATGGTGACTGCATTGCTAGGAAGTGTTGTTGATGTGTTATATCTGAGTTATGGCTTTGGTCATGACTAGTGGAGCAGGCAAGTAATGTGGAATACTTATAACTGACTAAGAATATTAATAAAGTACTGCCATAGTTAATCCTTCCTGGATAACACTCTATTGCATATTATACATTTATGATATTCTATGCATTATTTGTCTGTGATGGAATTAGCTGGTCAGTAGTACCCATCCAGGAGGCAGTGTTCAGAGCACAGAGTTCAGTTTGTGAGTTATAACGAGTTTCTATTAACAAGAAGAAACTTATCTTTTTATTTACTGTATACATTCCAGTCTAAAATATTAAATTTCTTGTGTATTTGTGTTTCTAGTGGCCACAATTTAATGTTTTAACTACTGTGTAGTGCATATTTCTGCCATTTGTTTTTCATCAGGCGTTCATTTCATCTCAGTTGACAGTAACAACTGTAGGACTTGTTAGTCGGTCAGCAGCTCCTGTCTAGGCAGCAGCACTTCAGAGCATAGTGTTTCGTTTGTGAGTTCCACTTTTTACTTACAGTTTATTCTATAGTTCCTCTGCCTTTAGGATGGATAGAGACTCTGATTGCAGTGTTCAGATACGAACTGAGTTGGTGAACCTTTGCTCGCAGCTGCAGGTGGTGCTGGCTTCAGTTATGCAGCTTGAGGCTGTTGCCTCTGGGCTTCTCTGTGGGGGCTGTACATGGGGATGCAAGGTACGTCCAGCGCATCCCATGTGTCCCCGAATCAGTCCACTACTGTGACTTTCCCGGATACTGCCCACGTTGGGAATGACCCTTCACCCATGGTCAACTGGGAGTTTCAAGGTTTGTCAGGTAGCGAAAGATTTTCGGGGGAAGGGGGTTATGGAAGGGCCTCCCTGGTTCATCTGACGAACAGGTTTCGGGTGCTGTCAATGGCTGACAAAGTTCCTGAGCCAGATGTAGTCACTTGCCGTGTTCCAGAGGAAGCTTCTCGGCACGCAAGATCTGGGCATTCACAGAGGGCAGATTTACATGTAGTTGAGCACTCCAGTGTCAGCCACGTAGTGGGGCCACTTAGGGATATGGCTGCCAAGAAAGGGGAAAAATTCATTGTGCACTCTGTGTGCATACCCAAAGGAGTCATTCCAAATGTGGAACAAGTGCTTCCAGATTCCGTGAGGAGCACAGACTGTAGCCAGCTGCAGGTGGTATCTCACATTGGTATTAACAGTGTGTGTCACTTTGGGTCAGAAGAGATTTTCTCTGGTTTCAGATAGGTAGCTGAAGTGATGAAGACGGTCAGTCTTGCTTTTGAGATGAAAGCAGAGCTCACAATTTGCAGCAACATCGACAGAGCCGAGTGGATGGTGCAGATCAGAGGCTCGTACGATTCTGCAACTGTGTAGGTTGCAGATTTCTCAATTTGCACCATAGGATGGTGGTATTTCTGGTTCTGCCATCTTTTTTTTTTTTTTTTGAGAGGGTCATGGGAAAGTGCAGAAAGGGCTTTAGTTTCAAAGGGTACAGGGAAACACAGGAAGAGCATAGATGTAGCAACAATCAGTATTGTAGTTGCTAACTGTGGTAGCTGTGTTGGGAAAGAACCAGAGCTCCAAGCATTAATAGAAATCACTGAAGCTCAAATCATTACAGGGACCGAAAGCCAGTTAAAGGTGGAAATAAGTTCAGCCAAAATTTTTACAAAGGACCTAACAGTGTTTAGGAATTTAGGCAGCAGCAACCAGCCAAGACAGACACAGTAACAGGGAAGTAACCAATTTTGTGATTTTTAAAAGTTCCTAACCAGGAGCAAATAGTATAGTATCATCTGTGTGCTTTAGTAGTGTAGTTTCTTGAGTTTCTGCATGTTAATTTAATATCTAATAGCCACAATTCTCACATTTTTGTTTTGCGTTGGAAAGTAAACCAATTTTGTGACAAATTACAAGTTCCTAATCAGGGGAAAATTATTTAATTTCACCTTAGTGCTTCGGTAGTTAGGTTTTTGAATCTCTGTGTATTAACCTAGTTTATTAGACACAGTTCCTGCATTTTTGTCTCCATCTACAATAGAGTTCTGCAGCATGTGCCGATAGTCCATTTATCTGGGTAGTTTAGTTTTCCACGGTCTTTAGTATGGGCAGGAACTGTGATTGTTGTGTGTGGATGCAAGCCAAGTTTGTGACACTTCACTCTCAGCTGCAGGCTTTGATGGCTTCGGTTACACTGATGGGTGTTGCAGTGGATGGGCACTACTGTTGTGGTCTGGCCGTGGGGATCCATTAGACATCTCTCTCATCCGAGTCCTCCGATCAGTTCTCACCGGTGGCCAGCCCAGTTACTGCTCAAATTGAGATTGACCACACACTTGTGGTGAAAGACTTCCCAGGGGGCCACTCATAAGGCCTCACTGGTTAGTCTGACGAACAGGTTCTGTGTGCTGTCTGTGGCTGACACTGTCACTCAGCCAGATGCTGTCGCCTGTCATGTTTCAGAGGAAACCTCTCAGGCTGCAAGATCCGGCCAATGACAGAGAGTGGGATTATTGATATTTGGGAGCTCCAACATTAGGTGCATTATAGGGCTCCTTTGGGACATGGCTGCCAAGAAGGGGAAGAAAGCCAGTGTGCATACCGGGTGGAGTCATTCCTGGCGTGGAACGGGTTCTTGTGGATGCCATGAAGAGCACAGCGTGCAACCAGCTGTAGGTGGTGGCTCACATTGATACTAATTATGTGTGTCACTTTGGAGCAGCTAACAGAAGTGGTAAAGGCTGCCAGTCTTGCTTGTGAGATGAAAGCAGAGCTGACCATTTGCAGCATAGTAAACAGGACCGATTGCAGACCTCTGGTTTAGAGCCAAGTAGAGGGTCTGAATCAGAGGCTCAGGTGACCGTGTAGGCTGTAGATACCTCGACTTGCACCATAGGAGAGTTGGATTTCGTGTTCCGCTGAATAGATAAGGAGTCCACTATACGCAGGGGACAGCTACACAGGTAGCAGGGGCTGTGTGGCATGGTCTGGGTGGTTTTTAAGGTTAAAGGGCCTCGGGAAAACTCAAAAAGGGCTTAAGTTGCAAAGGGTGCAGGCCAAACACAGGAAGAACATAGTTACAGGAATCATCGGTATAACAGCTGTAAATTGTCATAGCTGTATTGGTGAAAGTGCCAGAGCTCCATGCCCGGTATTGGGGAAAGTGCCAGAGCTCCATGCCTTAATAGAAAGCACTGATTCTCAAATTGTTGTAGGCACTGAAAGCTGGCTAAAGCCGGAGATAAGGTCAGCCGAAATTTTTGCGAAGAACTTAATGGTGTTCTGAAAGGATAGGCTAAACACGGTTGGTGGTGGCGTGCTTGTTGCTGTTAGAAGTAGTTTATCTTGTCGCGAAATTGAAGTAGATAGTTCCTGTGAGTTGGTATGGGCAGAGGTCATTGTTGGCATCCAGAATAAAATAATAATTGGATCCTTTTACCGACCTCCCAATTCAGATGGTGGAATTTCTGAAAGGTTGAAAGAAAACTTGAGTCTGATTTCAAACATGTACCCAGCTCATACAATTATAGTTAGTGGTGACTTTAATTTACCCTCAATATGTTGGCAAAAATACATATTTAATTCCCGTGGTATGCATAAAACACCATCTGAAATTGTGCTACATGCATTCTCTGAAAATTATTTCGAGCAGTTAGTTCATGAGCCCATGGGAGTAGTGGTGGTGGTGGTGATCAGTGTTTAACGTCCCGTCGACAACGAGGTCATTAGAGACGGATTGCAATCTCGGGTTGGGGAAGGATTGGGAAGGAAATCGGCCGTGCCCTTTCAAAGGAACCATCCCAGCATTTGCCTGAAACGATTTAGGGAAATCACAGAAAACCTAAATCAGGATGGCTGGAGACGGTATCGAAGCGTCGTCCTCCCGAATGCGAGTCCAGTGTGCTAACCACTGCGCCACCTCGCTCGGTCCATGGGAGTAGTAAACAGTTTTGGGGACACACTTGACCTCTTAGCAACAAATAATCCTGAGCCAATAACGAGCATCAAAAAAATACAGTGATTAGTGAACACAGGGCTGTCATAGCTAGATTGAATACTGTAACCCTCAAAGCCTCCAAAAATAAACAAAAAATATGCCTATTCAAAAAAGCAGATAAAAATTCATTTGCATCTTCGTGAAAGACAATTTCCACTCCTTCCAAATTAACAATATAAGTGTAGACCAGATGTGGCTTGAATTCAAAGAAATAGTATCAGCAGCAATTGAGAGATTTGTACCAAATGAATTAACAAACAATGGAGCTGATCCTCTTTGGTGCAAAAAATGGGTTGGAACACTGTTGCAGAAAAAAAAAAAATTGCCAAATTTAAACAGAGGCATAATCTCCAAGATTGGCGATCTTGTATAGAAGCTCAAAATTTAGCACAGACTTCAATGTGAGATGCTTATAATAGTTTCCACAGTGAAACTTTGCCTTGAAACCTGGCAGAAAATCCAAAGAGATTCTGGTCATACATCAAGTATGCTAGTGGCAAGACACAGTCAGTGCCTTCTCTGCGCGATTGTAATGGAGATACTATTGAAGACAGTGCTGCCAAAGCAGAGTTACTAAACACAGTCTTCCGAAATGCCTTCACAAAAGAAGATGAAATAAGCATTCCAGAATTCGAATCAAGAACAGCTGCCAACATGAGATTAGGTTCCTTTCATAGTATGCTGATGCAATAGCTCCTTACTTAACATCATATACAACCATTTGCTCCACAAAAGATCCCTACCCAAAGATTGGAAAGTTGCACAGGTCACACCAACATTCAAGAAAGGTATTAGGAGTAATCCACTAAATTACAAGCCCATATCATTAACGTCGATATGCAGCAGAATTTTGGAACATGTATTGTGTTCGAACATTATGAATTACCTCAAAGAAAAGAATCTATTGACACACAGTCAACACAGATTTAGAAAACACTGTTCTTGTGAAACACAACCAGCTCTTTACTCGCATGAAGTGTTGAGTGCTATTGACAAGGGATTTCAAATTGATTCCTTATTTCAGGACTTCCGGAAGGCTTTTGACACTGTACCACATACACAGCTTGTAGTAAATGGAATATCATCTCAGTTATGTGACTGGATTTGTGATTTCCTGTCAGAGAGGTCACAGTTCGTAGTAATTGACAGAAAGTCATCGAGTTAAACTGAAGTGATTTCTGGCATTCCCGAAGTTAGTGTTATAGGCCCTGTTCCTTATCAGTGTAAATGATTTGGGAGACAATCTGAGCAGTCGTCGTAGGTTGTTTGCAGATAACGCTGTTATTTATCAACTAGTAAAGTCATCAGAAGATCAAAACAAATTGAAAAACAATTTAGAAACTATATCTGCGTGGTGCAAAAATTGGCAGTTGATCCTAAATAACGAAAAATGTGAGGTCATCCACATGAGTGCTAAAAGGAACCCATTTAACTTTGGTTACACAATAAATCAGTCAATTCTAAAGGTCATAAATTCAGCTAATTACCTAGGAATTACAATTATGATAAACGTAAACTGGAAGAAACACATAGAAAATATTATGGGGAAGGCTAACCAAACTGTGTTTCATGGGCAGGACACTTAGAAAATGTAACAGATCTACTAAGGAGGCTGCCTACACTACGCTTGTCCATGATCTTTTAGAATACTGCTGTGCAGTGTGGATCCTTCCCAGATAGGATTGACAGAGTACATCAAAAAAGTTCAAAGAAGGGCAGCATGTTTTTTATTATCACGAAATGATACAGGATTTGGGATGGACATCATTAACACTAGAACAGCAAAAGAGGTCAAAATGACCCCTATCATACATTTTTCGTTCATTGTCATATCCAGTTTATTTTTTTCATTAATGAAATTGTATTACTTTTTCTAATTTTTTCTCTTCTTTCTGAAGATGTATTAGTATTTACAAAATACTTTAATTTTCTTCACCATTTCATTCAGTCTTTGTAGAATGGCGGAAGGGATCAATTTGACCCCACTGTAATTTCTCTTCTGAGTACAAGTAAATTATCCAACAATACAGTGGCAACAGTGAGCAGTAACACAGAGTAGTTGCTCCTCATTGTTGCAACTTGGCAGGTGTACATTCCAGTCCGCTATAGCTTATGTTGTGTCACTCAGGCAGTCTTTGTCCGTGAAACATGTTTTCGAACATGTATCGTGAGCTGGACTTTCTGAAGAAGTGGTGTTACGTCTCTTAGAGAATTTCGGAGCTGAATCAGAAATTGACTTCACTGAAGATGATGATGATTATAAACCTGACACAAGTGAAGATGAAGACATTGTGAACGAGGGGCAATTAGTGGAAGAGGATTCATGCTGATACATGTCAATTATCACCTCTTTCATCACATCAGATACAGTTGGAAGCAAGTGCAAAGATGATTTTAAGGGACAGAACCATGTGGGAGATTGGGAATTATTCATCTTCTGGAAGGTGGTCAGCTGTGAATGTTCTGAAGGAGAGAGGAGGTCCAACTGCTTGGCACCAAGTAGACAGTTCTGTCAGCAGTGCCTTCTCTCTTATTTTTGATGAAGCAATGCTGCATCTTATGAAGAAATACACAGAATCAAATAATCGAAAAGTACTGAAAAACAATGAATGGACTGTGTGACCTGAGGAACTGGAGAAACTGATACCCATCACGTATTCGGGATGTACTTGGGCACGAAAGGTATGTCTGTGGATGATCTCTGGTCGCACTCTTGGGGCCTGATTTTATCAAGGACGTTATGCCAAGGGACAGATTTCAGGAGTTTTTCAGATTTCTCCGTTCTGATGAAAAATCAACCTGGGCTGAACACCTTTCAGCCAACAAATACATTCTTGTACCTGAAATTTGGGGAAAGTTCATTGAAAACATTATTCGCTCTTACTGCCCTGGAGAAAATTTAACCACTGATGAGCAACTGTTACCGAGCAAAGCAAGATTCAGGTTTACTCAATTCATGTCCAACGAACCAGATAAATATGATCTCAAACTCTGGTTGGCTGTTGATGTAATGACAAAGTATATATGTAATGCTGTCCCATACATCACACAGAGAGAAACAACCGCTTACATCTCGTGGAGCCATTTGTAAATCAAGGAAGAAATATAACCACTGACAACTTCTTCACGTCTCTTCAACCTGCTAAAAAACTCAAAGAAAAGAAAACTTCATTAGTTGGTACAATGGAAAATGGAAATGAGCGTTTGGCGTCATTGGCCGGGAGGCCTCTAAGGGGGCAGATCCTGCCACCTTGGTGCCGGTCTTATTACATTTGACGCCACGTTGAGTGACCTGCACGCTGGATGGGAATGAAATGCTGATGAAGACAACACAACACCCAGTCCCTGAGCGGAGAAAATCCCCGACGCAGCTTGGAATCAAACCCGGGCCCCTTAGAACAGCAGTCCGTCACGCTGACCATTCAGCTAATGGGGCGGACAGTTGGTACAATGAAAAATCCGCCGTGAAATCCCCAATGAAGTAAGGAAGCCGAATGCTGAAATACACTCTACCACAATATTGCACAGTAGTGACAAAACAGACTGCAACTTGACTGTATACCAAGGAAAGAAGAATAAAAATGTCATTCTTCTGAGTACGCTGCATGTTGAAGTAGCAATAAGCAAGGAAGGAAAGAAAAAATCTGAAACCGTGATGTTCAACAATGCAACAAAGTACGGGGTGGACGTGGGTGATCGAATGGCCCGTAAATATACTATGAAGGTTGCATGTAGGAGATGGCCAGTGCATGTCTTCTACAACGTACTGGACATGGTGATAATAAATGCGTGGGTCATTTATAACATAGTAACGAACAAGAAAATGGAAAGGAAGAAGTTCATACTTCAACTGGCAAATGAACTCAATGGAACAAAAGAGCAAGAACATCAGGCAAAGGAATAGCATATGGGACTGAAATCACCTAGAAAACGGAGGAAGTGCTAAATCAGCCTCCGCAAAGACGACAAGACCAGCAAAAACTATGTAAAGTGTCATAAAGCCATGTGCAGAAAATGTGCGCATAAAACAGAAATCACCTAAGTGCGTCTAGCAGCTTCAAATGACTTAAGTGAAAAGTAATACAGAGCTGTTTGTAAAACACATGTGAGAGTAAAATGGACAAAGTGTACTAAATGTGTCTAGAAGGTTGTATGAATACTTAATAAATTAAAATCTATAGTTAAGAAACTTGTTAGCAGTAGCAACAATAAATTTGTATAAGACATTGTTGTTCAAATGAGTTAGTAATTATTATTTATAATTATAAATAACTATTGTGATTACTAGGAATAAAGTATGCATTAACAAACACTAAAAAAGTACTTGTTTAAGTCAAATATGAAAATATTGTATGTGCAGTCAAAATGATCCCTTTCCACCGTTTTAGGAATGTCAAAAACTCCGCTGTTCTAGTGTTAAAAAACAAAGGCATTTTTTGTTGTGGTGGTATCTTCTTATGAAATTCCAAACACCAACTTTCTCCTTCAAATGCAAAAATATTTTGTTGATGCTGACCTACACAGGGAGAAACGATCACCATGATAAAATAAGGGAAATGAGAGCTTGTACGGAAAGGTATAGGTGTTAATTCTGTCCACGTGCTATACGAGATTGGAATAATAGAGAATTGCGAATGTGGTTCAATGAACCCTCTGCCAGGCACTTAAATGTGACTTGCAAAAATGGTCAAATGGCTCTGAGCACTATGGGACTTAACAGCTATGGTCATCAGTCCCCTAGAACTTAGAACTACTTAAACCTAACTAACCTAAGGACATCACACAACACCTAGTCATCACGAGGCAGAGAAAATCCCTGACCCACCGGGAATCGAACCCAGACGTGGGAAGCGTGAACGCTACTGCACGACCACGAGCTGCGGACTGTGACTTGCAGATTAGCCATGTAGATGTAGATGTAGAAGTATAAATATAGTTGGTGGTGGCATCTCTGATCTCTGTTCCTGTTAGAAGTAGTTTACTTTGTAGTGAAATTGAAGTAGATAGTACCTGCGAATTATGTGTAGAGTTTACACTCAACAACCAGAATAAAATAATAGTTGGTTCCTTTTACCAACTCCCCCCCCCCCACCAACTCAGATGATAAAGTTGCTGAATAGTTCAAATAAAACTCGAGTTTCATCACAAATAGGTATCTCATGCATACAATTATAGTTGGTGGTGATTTCAATCTACCTTCAGTATGTTGGTCAAAATACGTATTCAAAACTGGTTGTAGGTATAAAACATTATCAGTAATTGTAGGTATGAAACATCATCAGAAACTGACTAAGTTGCTATTTCTGAAAGTTATTTTGAGCAGTTAATTCAGGAGCCCACTCAAAGTGTAAAGGTTGCGAAAATGTACTTGATGCCTTAACAATAAATAATCCTGAGCAAATAGGGAGCATCATGAAGCGTACCATGATTAGTTACAACAAGATCATTGTAGCAAGACTGACCACAACTACTTCCAAATCCACCAAAACTAAATGCAAAATGTATCTATCTAAAAAAGCAGATAGAAATTCACTCAATGCCATTCTAAGAGAGAGCCTCCACTCCTTCCCAACTAACTATGTAAATGTAGATGAAATAAGGCTTAAGTTCAGAGTAAGAGTATCTGAGGCATTGAAAGATTTATACCAAATAAATTAATAAAAGATGATGCTGATCCCCCATAGTACACGAAAAAGATGAGAACACAGTTGCAGAAGCAACAAAAAAAGCATGCCAAATTTAAAAGACCACAAAATGTCCAAGATTGGCAATTTTTACTGAAGCTCGAAACTTAGTGTGGACTTCAATGTGAGGCACTTTTAATAACATCCAAAGTTAAACTCTGTCTCAAAATCTGACAGAAAATACAAAGACACTCTGGTTGTAGGTGAAGTACGCCAGTGTTAAGAAACACTTAATCCCTTCACTGCACTATGCTAGTGGTAATATTACCGATAGCAGCGCCACTAAAGTGGAGTTATTGAACGCAGTTCTCAGAAATTCCTTCAACAAAGATGATGAAGTAAATATCCCAGAATTTGACTCAGAATAACTTTCAGCATGAGTAACTTAAAAGTAGATATCCTTCGTGTAGCAAAGCAGCTTAAGGCACTCAATAAAGTCAAGTCTTCCTGTCCAGACAGGATATCAGTAAGGTTCCCTTCAGAGTATGCTGATGCAATAGACCCTTACTTAGCAACAATATACAGGCGCTCACTCGAAAAATGATCTGTGCCTAAAGACTAGAACACTCCATGGGTCACACCAAAGCTCAAGAAAGGAAATAGGAGTGATATGCTGAATTATAGACCCATATTACTAACATTGATTAGTAGTAGGATTTTCGAACATTATGAATTATCTCAAAGGTAAATTGGTCTATTGACACACAGTCAGCACAGATTAGTAGTGAGTGCTATTGACATGTTTCTAGATTTCCAGAAGACTTTAGACATCGTAGCGTCACAAGAGACTTTAAATAAAATTGTACCCCTGTCAGGTGCAACTGGATTCTCTCAGGAAAGTTACAGTACATAGTAGTTGATGAAAAATCATCAAGTAAAATATAAGTGATATCCAGCATTCCCCAAGGAAGTGATATACGTCCTCTGCTGTTTTTAATGTACATAAATGGTTTAGGAGGTAATCTGAGTAGCCCTCCTAGATACTTTGCAGATGATGCTGACATTTACTGTCCAGTAAAGTCCTCAGAAGATCAAAACAAGTTGCAAAATGACGTAGATGTGAGATCTGAATGGTGTGAAAAATGGCAGTTGTCTTTCGATATGGAAAAGTGTGAGGTCATTCACGAGTACAAAAAGAAATCTATGGAATTTTGATTGTATCATAAATCACATAACTCTAAAGGCTGTCAATATTGTTACCAACCTACAAGGGAAAAATGATCATCATAATAAAGTAAGAGAAATCCTACTCCATACAGAAAGACTTAAGTGTTCATTATTCCTATGTGCTGTTAGAGTGTGGAACAGTAGAGAAATAGTGTGAAGGTGGTTTGAAGAACCCTCTGTCAGGCACTTATGTGTGAATTGCAGAGCAGTTATGTAGATGTAGAAATTTTATCCATTGCAGCTGGCACATTTAATATACGAGACAGAATGATTAAAAGTGGTGACGTATTGTCACTGTTGTTTGGCTTGTCTGTCTAGCAAGCAGTCAACGAAGAGAGAAAATTTCAAGAGAGAAGGGGGAACAGGCACCAGTTATGATTCAGAGATGACATAGTCTATCTGGCTAAAAGTAAGGAAGGCTTTGAAGAACTGTTGATTACAATTGACAATTCATACCAGAATTTGGACAGAAGATAATAAAAACAAAGATTAAAATATAGATCAGCAGGGAGGAAAATAATTTGTTTAATAGCAAAACAAGGGTAGACACAGTAATACTGAAAGATTACACACTATCTGATCAGAAGTATCGAGACACCTATTAGTGGACATTAATACGAGATGTGTCCACTCTTCTCCTTTTTGACGGTCTGAACCCTGTTGGGGTCACTTCCAGTGAGGTGTCTGAATGTAGAGGAATCGCAGGCCATTCTTCCTTGAGCCAAAACCAGACAAGATAGTGATGTTGGATGCTGGGGATTAGAGTGAAGTCGAAGTTCTAACTTACCCCCAAGATGTTCCATTGAGTTCAGGTTGGGACACTAGGCAGGCCAGTCCATTTGAGGAATGTTATTTTTCACAATCCGTTGTCTCAAAGATGCTACTTTGTGTCATTGTCTCACAGACGCTGCTTTATGGTACGTGTGTTTTCGTACCGATCCAACCAGTCATTGCCTCAAACTGTTCATCAACTGCAGGCAGTACACAATAAAATAAAATGTGTTTATGTTTCATTGCTTTTAGTATTTTTGTAAGTGCAATAAGGGAACCACTCCTTAACCAAGAAAAATATATCTCCATATTGTAACACCAACTTCTGCGCACTTCACTTGAGTTCTCCTTACTCATATCCTTCGATTGGGTTACTACAGGGTATAAGGTGATATGTCACTCCAAATCACTTGCTTCTAGTCATACATTGTCCAGTGGCATTGATCTTTCCACTACATCAAACGTCACTTAGCTTTGATGAGTGAAGTGTGTGGCTTAAGAGGAGCTGCTTAATCATGATATCCCCTTGTTTTATTTCCTACACATAGTTGTTGTGCTAGCTGGATTGTTGGGAGCAGTTTGGAACTCATGAGTCATCCTTCCATTGATTTCATACCATTTCTTACAACCACCTTCAGCAATGCTCGGCAGTCCTTGTCCGTCAGTAAAAGATTGCACCAGGCCATTTACCCACAGAGTATTGTTATAGAAGTACGTGAGGTCTGCCTGATCTTGGTTTAGCCATGTTTGTTTCTTTATGTTTCTGCTTCACAGTTGCTTCAACAGTCAAATGGGGCAGCTTTAGAAGTGCTGAAATGTCCCTATGGATTTGCTGCTCAGGTGACATCTAGTGATCAGTCCACATTCAAAGTCAACTGAGCTGTCTTGACTGATCCACCATGCTGTTACTGCTTCTCTACAAACAACACAATACTACCCATCTCCTTTTTTCATGCAGGTCCCCCTCTCAAGTCATCTAGTGATCGATTCCACTTTAAATACTGATTTCCAGAAACATTTGCTCAGATACTGTTTTATATAAGAAGCATGACTGCTGAATATGCCTTAAGTAAGGTAAAGAGAAGCTAACTGCAGCAATGAGTCTGGAATACAACATTGTATGAAAGGGAAATATGAATTGTTGGGAAATCAAGAAACAAAAAGTTGAAGTTTCCAGTAGTGAAGCATCAGAAGGATGTTAAGTGTACCATCCTTTGAACTAATCTTTGTGGCTTTTGGCTGTTAATTCTGTTGTTCCTTATATTCAAAATGGTTAATGTTGTATCTAAATGCAGAATTATTATAGTTTGTAAAAGTTATGTACATCATTCACTACAAGAAAATTATTATAAATATTCTGTTAATATGATAAGACTGCACTAACCCTTATGTTTTTCCTTTTCTTTTTCTAGATGTTCGAAAGAGAATTGAAGAAGAAAGTTAAAGATGTCATATTAACTTTTGAAAAACCAACATCTCTTTCATTACCAAGTGGAGAAAGGCTGTCGGATTATTGGTCTCTTGTATGATTGTCGGGTGTTCTGGACAGGGTGACTTTTGTGACATTGCCCGTGAGGACATGAAGTATATATAATAGAACCTTGACATGCATTCCAGGATTCTTTTTTTTTTTTCTTTTTTTTTTTTTTCTTACACACAACGAATTTGAGATTGCTAATGTGTATTGCTAAAATCTTTGGCTGTACTTTGATCTGCTTTTGTATGCTTGTATATATAACTTAAGTAACAGATGTTCTGTATTATATTAAAGCTTCCCATTCACTTACACTTGTGATTACTATCTTCCTAGAGGATGATCACCAATCTGTTGGTATTATTTTGTTAATGATTGTAAAATGTTAACTGAAATGATTTGATAATTTTCAGAGATATATAGTTTTGCTATTACTCTAAAAATATAAGAACTGTACATGTGTTTATTTTAGAATTTTACTGGAGATATCAATAATATGTGGAACTGTGCCACTGATATGTTTGATGACAACTCATTGGCACTGAACTGACTAGTATTAAATATACTATTGATATGTTAAACAAAAAACCACATATTTTAGACACTTGAAACTATTGCTTTGAGTTTAAAGTGTAAATGGAATAATGTGTAAAATATGTAATAAATTATATAACATTTTATATATTATAAAAGCACAGAATTCCTGTAACACTGTACATATAATTTGCTAAGCATTTAACTATTTTGCAGCTGGGAGTAATTACAGCAAGGCACAAAAACTGAAATAAAATGTTGTACATGTTAGAAGCCTTAGCGTTGCATGACTTTGCAACCAACGTTTTAACATACAAGTAACCTGACAATGTCTCAGATCAGTCGATGAAAAATGGTTACAGCATATAGATTTTGTAAGACTGTGATTTGTACAGTTGGTCATCTTTAATATTTAGTTGAAGAACGGTATAGTGCCAAGAATAGTGGTTTTAGTATAAAGTGTCAGGTACGAAATTATGGATATTCCCTTCAGTTGCGTTGGACAACTACATGACGCATTTGTGGTTCCAAATGATGTTGACATTGGCGGATTTAACCCTGTTAAGTTATGTGGCAATAAGGTCAGATCCCAACTAACATTCCAAATTTTTCATAATAATCCATGTAAACCCTTCTTTGTTATTCATATGCTATGTACCAACTTTTACTTGGAACATGAAAGATGGTTCCTGTCACATAATATGTCACATGTACTTATTTATTTATTTATTTATTTCCCCTCCTCCTTTTCACCATTTTGTGGCATGAGTTCTAGGTGTGTCACCTTACATAGGGCCATAAAATCTCATCTTATATAGGGCCATAAAATCTCAAGAAAAGCCTCCACAGTTCTGTTGCCACTTCGTCAATACATCCAACTCCATTATCAATAAATATATATCCATTAAGCTGCAGAAGCTATACAGTCTCTGTATGGTCCAATTCATTGAGATATAGTAGATGGGACAGGATGAAATATGAATCTGTGCTAACAATGCATGCCAACAAAGAAACAGAAATCAGTACTACAGAAACCAAGCCTGGGGCTGAGTCTTTAATGTCATCCCGTGGACAATGATTGCAGTGATGAGGACTCCCTTGCCACTATAGGGCAATACCCCACAAAGCTAGCCCACAAACAGATTTCTCATGCCATATCCTACACACCCCTAATCCTTCCACCACACCCAAGAATCAGCTGCAAATGAGTGCCCCCATCGCCCAATATCACTGTGGACTGTAACAATTGAATGATATCCTTCACCAGGAGTTTGATGATTTCTCATCCTGCCCTGAAATTAGGGACATCCTACCCTAGATCCTTCCTATCCATCCTAAAGTGGTGTTCCATCATGCACCCAACCTACACATCATCCTAGTCTATCCCTATGCCGCTCGCACTCCCAGCCTGTTGCCACAAGGATCATATTCCTGTGGCGGACCAAGTTGGAAGACCTGCCCGATCCAGTCACCCAGCACCTCCTACTTCAGTTGTGTCCTGCCCCATCAGAGGCTGGCCACCTGTGAAAGTAGCCAAGTCATATACCATCTCTACTGCAAACGGTTTGTGTTGGTATGACTCCCAGGCAGCTGTCCACCAGCATGAATGGCCATCACCATACAATTGTCAAGAACAAAGTCAACCACTCAGTGACACAACTTGCAGCTGAGCACAGTATGCTCAATTTCAGTGGCTGCTTCACAACCTGAGCTATCTGGATCCTCCCTTCACCACTAGCCTCTCTGAACTACACAGATGGGGATTATCCTTGCATCTCATCCTGGCCTCAATCTCAGGTAACCCACTGTCTCTGCACCCTCCACCCAACAGTTTCCTCTTCCTCTGTCCTGTCCCCCCATCCATGTCACATCCACATATCATCTTCAAAATGTGCCACTTCCCACTGGCTGCTACAGTCATGCTAGCCCATATACCTGCAACCCCTCCCTCTTGCATTCCTAGTGGGAAAACCGGCTGCCTCTCTCTGTGGCACTAGCCACCCACCACAGTCCATCTCTCTGCCTCCCTCTCCCTCCACCCACCCCACCCAACACTACACCCACTATGACAGCCCACCAGCCTCAAAATAACATTGGTACTGATAGTCTATCTGACACCATACAGGGGCATAGACATGCGTTTGTTTGTGTATATTACTCTAGCTCATCCAAGGATAACTCCGAAAGCTAGCAAGTTTCTTTCTTCTGGGTGCACTTATCAACAACTCAACGCTTTGCTTCTGTGTTTGGTGAGTGGTCTCCTTCAAGATTGTCCATACCTGGGGCAAGAAAGGGGCATGCTACCTCCCCCCAACCCCAGCTCTCAGGGAAAGGAACAAAATATAGTATGGGCAGGTATTTTGCTTTTGAGAAAATGATTTAAAAGTCGAAATAACACAGATTTTTAACAGGGTCAGAACTGGAACTTTTTATAGTTGCTTGTAAGTCACCACTCGTCTTGCAAAATATTAAATGTACTCCATACCCCTCTCCCCTCCTCTGGTCTTGGTCGTGCCTACAAACTATCATATGGGCACTCTTGATCTCTCTCAATTCTAAATTATCTATAAAGAGGAAACTGAACTATTCATAATATAGTGTAAAATGAACCAGATAAAACAAACCAGAATGCCTGTATTATCTTTCAGTGCAGAAATATTGTAAGTCCATTTATTTATGTTATTAGGATGCAGTGTATTGAAATGGTGATATTGTTGATATATGAGTATTTAGAATTGTTTTTATAATTGTAAATAACTAAAATGCATTGCAAAGTGTGAAAGCTATTTGTATAAAGAGAATACATGCTTTTTAGCTGATCCAGCTCACTTCAGTTGCATTTTCCATGGTTTGTCCCAAATGATCCCAGGCAAATGCTATGCTCTGAAGGATTATGGCCAACTGTGTCCACTTTTATTACCCATTTGTGAAATGCTGTAAATTGTTACACTTCATTTTCCAATATTATTGTCACTACTATTGGTGCTATTTTCATTCTTACAATTTATAGTTCCATGTTTTATAATTTTGTTTTGTTTTCTTTCAGTATTTTCTGTGTATATTATATTGTATCATATTACATGCTCTAACATGGATGCCCAATTGCATAAATAAGGAAATAAAGTCTGATAACTATTTGAGTATAATGTAAATTCTCTCTTCTTTTATGTAAATGAAACTAACTGATGGTATCAACAAATTATAATCTTTTTTAAATTTTAATTTTGGACTCAGCACCTCTTTACAACTGCGTTACAATAAATTAAGGGAGCAAACATGTTCTTATAGAACTATATTCAGAGACTGGACAAAATAATATAAATACTTATGTGAAAACTCGTATCTGAAGTTTGTTTTTTTGATTTTTTAATCCAATAACAATGCAGGGTTTTGTCTTCCCCTTTTATTACAACATCTCAAAAAGTGTTCTGAGGCATACGGTAGTGTTCAGCTGATCTGCTGTGATATTACACACTTCCAAATATTGCATATTGTTGATGCCTGTTAGTTGTGCAAGTTAAGGTGTCCTGAGCTATTGTTTCTCTAGTGACATGACAGAACTTGAAATTCATTAGAAATGTGATCAGAAAAAAGCTCAATAGTCAGCTATAGTTAGGCTTGGATAGGGTCTGGAGGATATTGAAAAGCATAGTTAATTTTCATGAGAAGATCAGTACCCTGAGATTGATTTGAGTTTAATATCTAACTAGAAAGTAAAGTATCCCATAGTTCAAACTAAGAAGGTGCCCAGGTAGCACTGAGCAAAGGAAGTTGATATTTACAAAAAAGCAAACAAAAGAAAATATGGACAACAGAAAACAAAAAGAAACATGAGAGATCATCCTGATCCAATACAATAATTTGTCACTCATTCAGTATAGCTCTAGGAAGGTGCAAGATAAGAATCAGCTGCGGTCACAGTTGGTGGTTCCACTAGCATAGACATGGTCCTGATGCAAGATATTGGAGACTCTTCATATGTCACTCAGATTCACGGTCTGTTTCAGACTCGAGAGAGCTACAGATGGCAGTCCTGTAAGGGCCATGCAATGTATGGATGCAAGGAAGTAGCTGGTATAACATGGCTTGTCATATGTGAGATAGTGCTAGCTATGTCACTTGATCGTGGCACCCTTGTTATTGCAGCAGATGTTTCAGTCTAGTGGAGCTGCGTCAGCTGCAGGTGTCTGGCAGGGTGGCAACCTGCAGGGCAGTGGTGTGTGGGATGTAAGCTGAGTCATCAGGCACCAGCCATACACTATAAACTCCCCTTCGGAGGGAGATAGCTTTGCTATCTCAATGTGTAGACAGACGCCATGGTGAAAGCAACAGCCAAGAACCCAGCAATCTTCTTCTCCACAGAGGAGACAGCACAATCAACTGGGAGAATCCGACTGGACAACAGGATTGCCAATGAAGAGAAGAGGCCAGTGTTCTGCTGAGAAGAGAGGATCCTTGAGGACAGAGGAGATGGCTGGGGCCGCAACCAGTGCTGTACAGCTCAGAGCGGCAGTGAGAAAGGGCACATTGTGCACCATGACAATGCCTGTTGGGAAGAAAACATGGTGCATGAGAGAAAGCAGACGGCTGGGAGTTGATGTAGATGGCCGGGGACATGTGGAACACTAGCAACACAAAGGAAGGAGGATGGCGAGTGACCCATGTGGGCATGCGGACGGTGCCAGTAGCCAGTGCATTGTTCATTATGGCTGTGGAGCGCACAGGCAGGCCAGCAGCGGGAATGGAGTGCATCACTGGAGTCAGCGGCAAGTGTGCCGACGGCACTGGAGTAAGTGACGGGAGAACCTCAGCATGGGACCTCAAGGTTTGCAGGAAAAAACAGGTGAAGGATGTCTGGGAGGAGGCCTGGAAAAACAAAATACTTAGAGAGTCATCATCAAGAGGCACATGCAGGCATCCAAAGGTGTGGCCAAGCCTTGTGGTGTAACTTCCACACGCCATGTATGGGAGAGCAGGGAAGTCTACGAGGCTGCCAGCGAAGGCTGTGAGGAAAGATAACTGATGAGTCAGCACACCGTCCAAGACCTCACTGAAGGCCGAGTGGAGGAAGACCCATCAGGAGGAGAAAAGCCCCTTAGCTGCGAAAACAGAAGGAGGATGAGCCACGGTGGGAGCGAAAAAGCAAGAAAGGCCACATATTGGGTGGGCACAACTGTGTTTCTAATTATCTTGATAATGTTGTTGTGTATAGTCAGTCCTTTGCTGACCATCTTTTGCATCTTCAATAGGTCTTATTGAGGTTTCGGTGTGCTGGTTTGACGGGTGCCCACAAATCCAGGAAGTGTTGTTTAGCCATCAGATCTTCTGGTTTTAACATCCTAACTGAGATATCTCAATTATTTTCTGATCTCAGGAATCGGCAGGCTCAAGATCCTTATTTAGGTCTTGTTAGAAGGTGGTTGTGAGAAACTTCTCAGTTATTCCTCGAGAAAGGTTATACTTCTCTCCGGGGGACACCACCTTGACAGAGCTCTGTCCGTGCGGGTGGAGAGGCTTGCGTATCTGCAGGAAGCTGTGACCTATGCCGAAGGTAGAGGACCTACTGCCGGAAAGGCCGCAGCCAATGGATCAGACTAAGAGTGTCCCACAACGTCCCATCTTCAATATCCACTCCTAATCCTACCCTATTCCCTGATCCAACCCAAGGTGTGATGCGATCTGTGCTGAGGCGTACATGGCACATGGGAAGATGGGGCGCAAATGGAGTCTCAGGGATACCGGGCGACCTCTGGAGTAATCAGCCTTACACTGCGTGGGGTATTCATGGTGTGGATCTTCTAGATCCCCAAATCTTGTGGTACCAATATGTACATGAGTATAGAAAATAAATAAAACCAAACTCTGCTGGACAACACAGAACAGTATGTGACCCCAGAGAGGTACGGTTCTCAGGCACTCGAAGAGAGGACTGGGAATTGGCCAAGGGGTGTGTGATCTTCAACAAAATCCAGTGGGTGGTGGGAACATTCCAACCATTCAAGTCACCTGGCCCAGATGGAATTTTTCCAGCTCTCTTGCAACAGGCCGGAGAAAAGCTCATTTAGAGTCCTGTGCAGGCTATTTAGGGTTAGGCTAGCAGTAGGAATCATTCCCAACACTTGGAAGGCAGTGAAGGTTGTCTTCATTCTAAAGCCAGGGAGAACTGATCATACCAAGGCCAATGATATGAGACCAATCAGTCTGTCCTCCTCCATTCTCAAAACATTGGGAACACTGGTTAATGTCTATGTTGGGGGAGAGGAGGCTAAGTAGGGTACCTCTACACTTGAACCAACACGCGTACCAACCACGTAAATCATGTGAGACAGTTCTCCACCAACTCATTGGGAAGGTGGAAAAAGCACTTCACTTCCAAGAAATAGCCCCTGCATCTTCCTGGATATCAAGGGGTTCTTCAGTAACACGACCTTCGATTCCATGGTAAGGGCAGCAGAGGTGCATAACCTGGGGCCACTAATATGTAGGTGGACCAGGGCCATACTTAGTGGAAGGAAGGTAGAGGCTACCATGATGAACGAAAAGATCGTAATTAAGACCACTAGAGGCTGCCCACAAGGAGGAGTTTTGTCTCATCTATTGTGGAATCTAGAGGTGAACAAACTCATTGAGGAACTAAGTTCTACACAATGCTTCTGCCAAGGATACGCAGGTGATCTTGTCATAGTAATATTTGGTAAATTCATTGACACAGTTAGGAATATGGCACAAGGGGGATTGGAAATTGTGCAAAAATGGTGCATTAAACAGGATATGAGAGTTAATCCTAAGAACACTGTTGTGGTGCCATTTTTGAAGAGACATATTCAACATTCAAGTTGGAATCTAAAGCTCTTCAATGAAACTCTACCTGTGAAGGGGATAGTGAAATATCTAGGAGTAACCTTGGATGAGAAGCTAACTTGGGCCCCTCACATTAAGAGCATCTACTCCAAGGCAAAAAGTACTCTAGTGAGTACTAGGAGGGCTTGTGGCAAAAACTGGGACCTAAGCCCAAGTGGTATGCACTGGATTAGACCTAGGATTTCCTGCGGGGCTGTAGTGTGGTGGAAGAAGGTAGAACAGTGGGTTGCTGCTAAGGAGCTTGATAAGGTGCAGAGATTGGCCTGCTTAGCCATAACAGGCGGAATTAGCAGCATGGAAGCCATGCTGGATATGCCTCCACTTAACCTTTGCGTCAAGATGGAGGCAGCAGCTGGGGGCACACAGACTTAAAACTGGGTCTCATTTGGATATCCAGAATCACATACTAACATAGTGAGTGAGGTAAATATAGGAATGGCTGGGGAAATGCCTGCTGACTATATAATAGCTCCCAACTGCTTCGACAAGCCTTACAACATTATAATTGGAAGTGGGGAACAGTGGGAAAAAACAGTTCAACACCGTACGGGGGACGTTGTTTGGTTCACCGATGGGCCAAAAACAGACCAAGGCATTGGGGCAGGGTTATACAGGGTTCAAGCAAGACTGGAGAGCATCATTTTGCTAGGAAAACTGGCCTCTGTATTCCAAGCTGAAATTACTGCAATCAGGGTATGTGTGGAGGAGAATATGCGTAGGTGCTACAATGATTGTAGCATCTACATCTATTCAGACATCCAGGCAGCTCTGAAATCATTGACAGCTCCTGCAACAAGATCTAAGATTGTTTGGAAAAATTCCATCTTCATGAAAATACATTTAAGATTGGTTAGGGCATTCAGGGTATAAGTGGATGTCCCACGATATTCAAAACGAGATCATTGATCTACAAGGAAAGTCTGTATTGAGAAAGGTATTGGTTTCAATCAAGAAGACCAAACATTTTCTATTATGGTTGATGAAACAAGTGATTCCTCAATTCATGAACAAGTGTTATTTTGTGTTCGTACTGTCAATGATTCCTTAATCATGAATGAAGACTTTAGTGACTTATATGACTCCCAACACTGAATCACAAACTCTGTTTAGTATTTTCAAATACATTTTCACTCATCTTGACTTGTCAATGGATAACTTAAGAGGACAGTACTATGATGGTGCCTTGAATATGAGAGCTAAGTTCAAAGGACTAAAAAAGTTAGTTTTGGATATACAACCAAAGGAATCCTTTTCAAGGAATCAATTGGCTCCACTCTATACCATAATTTACTGTAGATCATACGGTAAGTAGCTGTCACCAACAAAAAAATTTATACAGGGTGATTCAGCTGTCCCTACCAATAAGTTTTATGCAACCCGCAACACCTTCAAACACCACACAAGGTTTTCATATTCTCTCGCTCCCTACGTGCAAACTACTACAGAAAAATGAATGGGGCATTTTTGTAGGAAATTTATTGTAGTTGAATTTTATACTGAGATACATTTTCGCTAGAGGTCGTAGATTCCTAATTAAGTAATTAATTAAAACAGATCTGAGGGTAGTCATTGCTGACTGAAACCTGTAGTCTAAGGACCTAACAAGTTTTTAATCATGGACAGAAATAAAGAAATTTATTCTACACTTCCTGGACCACTGTTCTCTTCGGGACCATGTCGTAGTTTGTGAAATTTAAGAAAAATATACAAAAGTGAGCTCCAAACGTGTTCTTCTCGAGTAACTCGAAAACGGTGGTCACCATCAAACACGTATCCCAGATCAAAAGTTAAATATATTAAATTTCCTACAAAAAGGTCATGTTCATTTTTTTCTGTAGGAGTGATAATTTGCGTGTAGTGAGCAAAATAACACGAAAAATCTTGCGTGTGGGTTTTGGATATATTGTAGATTGCATAAAACCTATAGGTAGTGGCAGCTCAGTCACCCAGTGTACCGTTATTTTACAGTATCAGTTGCACATATTTTTACAGTCCGACTAGATTCGACCTCCATGGATTAATTTCAGAACAATGCACATGCAGAGGCAGTCAAACGGGAACATTTAAAAAATTAGCACAAACTGGATACTTCAAAAAATTTTATTTCTGTTATTGACATGAATCTATTGTACATGAATGAAAATTAATAGTTTAACTTACCAATCTCTAAACATGGTATCCATCAGATGGCGTCTTTGATTTCACACACATTCTCAAAATCTGAGGGTGAATCTGGTCATGACGTTACATAACATCTCCAAAGTAGTTGTGCTGCTCACAGTTTAGACTTTTCAGTTGTAGACAGTCTCCACCATCTGATGTCTATGACGGATGTTATGGCTTTAGCCAAGGACTTTATAAACACTGTAAGGGAATCCAACAGAAGGGTGGGACTTTTCAGAAGCATACGCTGTTAGAGCATCAACAACCAAGCTGGTCTATGACCCCTTTGCCTGACTTGATGGACTATGTGAGCTTCTAGTATCTTGAGAATATTGAAAAACTCTGAAGAACTTCTAGAGTTTTTGAAACATTTTCTGCAGAGGACAAAACAGAATCAGGTTACAAATGTGCAGGCTACCTTGAGTCAATGTTACAATTCAAGACTTATTTACGTCTTTATTGGCATGCAATGAACCTAGTAGAGGATGTCACTGAAAAAATTCAGTGCCCTCATCTAAGTGTTGCTGATTTCCAGAAAATATATGAGTACTGAATGGAAGGCGTGATAGTTTTGAACACTTTTGGGAATTGTGTTAAAAAAAAAAAAAGGAACCTTCATAAGTCTATGATTCTTCACTTCCTGGGAATCGAAGTACACCAAAGAAGTATGAAAACAATGAAGCCAGCTCACCTTACACTTTCAAAACCCCAAAGGAATATTACAAAGCTATTTACATTGAATTTTGTGAAACGGTGCAATCTTGCATTACTGAGCGATTTGCCTCAACTGGACTCATGCAGGTCATTGCAGTTGAACAAGAGTGCTTGCTTTTAGTAAGCAGAGGTGAAACAAATTTGGAACAACCAATTGAGTTTTTCAAAAATGACCTAGACATTGAGAGACTGCACTGACACTTGAAAATGTTAGCCGATATCGCTAATAAAAAACAACTGGTATTAAAAAACAGGTGTGATGTAAGAAAGTACATTACACAAGAGAAATGTTATGTGAAGTAGTGAAGAGCACTAAGCTTCTCGAAGTAGTTCCAATCATGACAGCAGCAGCAGAATGGTCATATAGTGCCCTTAGCTGTCTGAAGTCATATCTCCAATCAACAATGGGACAGAAGCGATTGAGCAACTTGGCTGTTCTTCATGCCCAACAATATGTTTTGGATGAATTGGATATCCAACCAGTCATCAACAATTTCATATTCAGTAATCCAGTCAGACGGTCGACATTTGCACCTTTCTGAAGACACTCTAGCCCTAATAATGGCATTCAGAGCAATATTAAAAATCGTTATAAAATAGAGAATTAAATACATACATGTAAGGGTCTATGGGTTTGCATGTAGCCATACAGTACGTAACACATGCTTGCCAGCTGACCTATCTTGGAATGCTGACAATTTGCTTGGTCAGTAGACATGTGTCCGACCACAGTCCGCCACAGGGGAGTAAGCCACTGGCTGTCGTCCACAGCCCGCAGTATAACAAGCATGGCCTCGAGTGCGAATATGTCTCTCTTCTTAACTCACCATGGAGCCCTTTGATACAACCGTAATTAGCCAGTGTTAGGATGCCAGACACAGTGATGATGGGTGCACGTAGCGAGTGTGTTTTACAATCATCCTTTTGTTAATAAACTGTTTAAATGTACTTCTCAGTGTTTTCGTATTTCTGTACCTCAGGGACCCACTGCTTACAAATCTTGATAAATATTTCATGTAATTATCATCCGGGGGCAACAACACAGACAACCTCCTCATAGAAGTGCTGACAGAAATGGGGATAATTGTGGAAAATCTACAGTCCTGAAGAGGTGCGGCACAACGTGAATTTCGAGCAGCAGCATGAACATATTCCGACTAGGTGGGGACATCCAATGCTGGAATTCAGATTGGTCTACTGCAGTTTGACTAGGATACAAAAGGCAGTTATGAACTTTTATTTTACAATTGTGTGACTCATTGGTGTTGAATTAGATGAAATGCCGCAATCCAGTCAGAGTAATGTTGTCGATCTACAAACTGTCATTAATTAACTGCAAGAAGAGATTCAGCAGTTCAAAGCAGAAAGAAGCAAGCATAACATACCAAAAGACTTGTCAAATGATAGTTCATGCAATACAAGTACATCTACAATAAAGAATTTTTCATTATTGCCATCAGTACCAGTGTTTAGCGGGAAACCCAAAGATGATGTGAAAATGTTTTTTCGTATGCTTGAAGGTGCCGCCTTGTTAGGATCATGGACAGATTCTGATAAGCTAGTAGTTGCCAAATTAAGAATTCGGGGAGCAACACAATATTTCATTAGTGCGGAGCCTACTTGCATGAAAACAGAAGATTACAATGAGTTTAGAACGGTTATTGTTCAGGGATTTAAACGTAAAAATATGATCAGGTTTTACAGAGAGCAGCTTTACAGTTTGCAGATGTGATGAGACAAATCTATCGAGCAGTTTGCTGACAGAATTCAAAACATCAACGATCAAACATATGAGTTAGTAGAAAATGAAAATCGCATTCACTTGTTCGAAGCGAACCAGAGAGCCTTGGACACATTTATTCATGGGTTGTATGTAGAGGAAGTAAGCAAAGCTGTTAGATTGGCATGATGTAAAACATTTCAGGAAGCAGTAGAATCAGCTGTTGGTTTTGTTGAAGCACTAAGACAACCAAATGAGATGTAGAAACAAGAAACAAGTATGCAGAGTTTTCAACACAACAGTACAATGCTATAGATGCAATAAGCTGGGTCACAACCATAAGGATTGTGAAGAGAGTCAAATCTGTTATCATTGCGGAATGCAGGGTCATGTTTCGAGAGCTTGTTGCAACAAGAAGAAAGGTAATATGAACAACAGACAATCTGCCAGATCTTTAAACGAGTATGGGAACGTATGGGCCACCACTCCATCCGCCCCCTGCCAGAGACAGTGATTTCTGTTAGTTCCAGCAAAAATCAGACTGAAAATGACTTCATGATAGGTGCTGTATATCGTGGCAGAAATATCAAACTACTTATTGACACAGGAGCAGAGACCTCATTAGTGTGGTGTTGCATAGATGAATGGGATAAATTTAAACTGCCGCTATTAAAAGTGGGAGGGTTAAACGGAGGAAAACTACATAACTATGGAGAAGTTGATGTAGAATTAATTCTTGGCCAAGGCCAAGATGAAGATGGAAATAAAGATAAAGATAAATACACAGGAGGGGTGCAAGTAGTTTCAAATAACGAAATGCCTTACGACGGTGTACTTGGATTTGATTTCTTGTCCACTAGCGAGGCAGAGATATTTGTCACTGAATTTATTCCGAGAACGTGCAAATTTACCTGTCACTCATTTAGTTCAGTATCATATTCATACAGGGAATGCAGCCCCAATCACACAGAAACCTTACTGAATACCATTCGGTCAAAGAGAGTTGGTAGAAGACATGGTTAAAGAACAATTAGAAGCTGGAATTATAAAACCAAGAGATCCTTCAGACCCAACGTTGTGTTCACCTGTTGTAATTGTAATAAAGAAATCAATTTCTGGAGAACCACAGTTCTATTTTTGTGTTGATTACCGATCTTTCAATGCTATGACCACACCCAACATTTACCCCTTACCAAATTTAGTGGAAACCTTGGATTACTTGGGCTGATGTAAAATTTTTTCCAGTATGTGATTTAACAAGTCGTTATCACCAGTTAACAGTGCATTCACATGATCAACAAAAACTTCATTTGTAACTGCAATAGGAGTATACAAGTATCTTTGTATGCCATTTGGACTTTGTAATGCTCCAGCTACATTTCAATGCCTGATGGATTCAGTTTTACGAGGGCTCACCCCAACACAAACAAGCACTTGTTTACCTTGATGATGTAATAATTTTTGGTGAAAACATGAAGCAGCATACTGAGAGACTACAGATTGTTTTTGAACATATAATAAATCCAAAACTGTCTTTGTCAATAGATAAATGTCATTTTGCACGAAGTAAAGTTAACTACCTTGGTCATGTTATAACCACTGAAGGTGTTCGACCTGATACAAAATTAATTGAAGATGTAAAGAATTTTTCTGAACCACAGGATTTGAAAGAACTGCAATCACTCTTGGGATTGTCAAATTTCTACAGATGATTTATAGCTGGTTGTGCGAATATAGTATGTCCAATGACACAGCTACTGAAGAAAGGAGCCACCTTTATGTGGTCAACAGAATGCAAAAAGGCAAAGGAAGAACTTAAAACTGCTCTAACCACAGCCCCAGTGTTAGCCTATCTGGATTTCAGTAAACCTCTTATTCTTTCAGCAGGGGCATACAATTTTGCAATAGGAGCAATCTTGTCTCAAGAAGTTGATGGTCATGAACATCCAATCTCATTTGTTTCAAGACAATTAAACAAAACGGAATGTAATTATAGTACTACTGAGAAGGAGCTTTGTGCTTTGGTCTTTGGTATAACAAATAACAGATGTTTCTTAACAGGAAGAGAATTTACAGTTATTACAGATCATGCCACACTTAACTGGGTATTGAGCTTAAAGGATCCAAGTTCCAGGTTAATAAGATGGGCATTAAGACTGAGTGAGTACCAATTTAAGGTTATTCACCGACCTGGTAAACAAAATGTGAATGCTGATGCAATGAGTTGAAAAGTCAATGTTTGTGTTACCATAAGTTGAGAAGAAGAGTTAAGGGCAGCTTAAGAAGAAGATCCTCAATGCAAATTATGGAAAAATGATCAGTGCTTTGGCGAAGTAGATGAATTATTGTACAAAGTCAGTAGTAAAGGAAACCACCTAGTTATTCCAGAAAGTATGAAAGAGCAAATCATGAGAGAACAACATGATTCAGTTATTATCAGGACATTGCGGTAAACAAGCAACAAACATTCAAATAGCTCATATGTTTTGGTAGCAGAAGTGCAAAGCTGTCATTTTTGAGGTTGTTTTACAATGTGATTCCTGTAACAGACGGAATAATGTAGGAAAAAGTAGAAACCCATTACAAAAACTGCCAGAGACAAGTGAACTATTTGAAAGAGTGGGACTAGATGTTGTAGGACTGTTGCCTAAGACTAAAGATGGTAACAAATACATATTGACAATGTTAGATCATTTCTCTAGATGCCTTCTCATGATACCAATACCTAATCAGAATGCTGAGGTTATAGCTAAAGTTTTTTGTAAAATAATGGATTCTTAAGTTTGGATCACCATTAAGTATAATTAGTGATCAAGGAATGAATTTTATGAGTGAATTACTTAAACAGATTTGTAAGCTCATGCAAATAACTCAGTTAAGGACTACACCAGCACACCCTGAAGGAAATGGAAGAGTTGAGCGAGTCCACAGAACAATTATTAAAATGGTTAGCCATTATGTGGGCAGCAAACACGACAATTGGGATATCTATTTTACCATACTTGGTAAGTTGTTACAATGCCAAAATGCACAGTTCAGCTGGCCCAAGTCCATAAGAGATCATCTACAGAAGAAAAATGCATTCACCCTTGGACTTTGCAAGATCGTCTGCCGGAATCAGCAATGAACACGTAAGGGATCTAGCATGCAAACTAAAGGAAGCACGGAGGGGAGTGAAACAGCGAAACCATCAATCCTTTCTTCAGCAAGCAAGACAACACGACTGCCAAGGAGCAGTGCCGTAGTATCAAGTCGGAGATCTTGTGTATCTGAGCAACGTGGTGTTAAAGAAGAGTCAAGTCAAAAAGTTTAAGAAGTTTTGGAAAGGACCATATCCAGTCTTGGAGCTGTTGTCACCAGTCACTCATAAGCTCCAACTGCCCTTTCATTCAATTGTCATTCATGTCAATCGTGTAAAGCCATTTCTGGTTGGATTTCCTGTAGCAAGATGATGAGGATTGACTGAGTGGCAGACCTGCTGTTCTCAAACCCAGGAAGCGGGAATCGCGAGGTCGCAGTCCAGACTTTGAGGCCGAGGCATTGCCATGTTCCGAGCGATCCTGTTCCAGACACCCGTACAATCTGCGTAAATGTGTATATTGTGTGAGAATGCAATGTGTGTGTTTATTTCAGCCATGTGCTCATGTGAATGTGTTGTGAAAATTTAGTATTGAAGCTATTACACGAGTGCACAAGTGAAACTAAACCTTTTATTCCACAGATTACCACAAGAAACTCATTTATTTTATGTTCATTGTTAACTTTAGTATTCAGGACTAATTAACCATGTTCATTTTTATTCTAATGTTTACTATGATAGTGTATTCTACCAATGCTGTAGTCATAGTACCACAGAGTACAGGTGTTTTGTTTGAACACGATCAGACATAGTAGTTTCAACAAGTAATGCAAAACTTGTACTCAAGTACAATCTGAGTGAAATCCAGCAACAGTTCAATTCTGTAAAGAAGCAAATTGATCTAGTTCATTCTGTTAAGGGTAATGATACAAATTTGGAAATGGGTACATTTTGGTATAATAATTGGATCACAGCCAAAGTTCAGGTAGTGTCTACATTTGCTAATTATGAACTAGAGATTTACTTTTTTTAAAAAAAGCTTTTGCCACACAAAACTTTGATTAGGCATAAACATGCCTGGTTTGATTCTGGAGGGAGTATCCTTCGTACTCTACTTGGCACTTTAACTAGTCGAGATCTACTGGAAGTTAAAGGCAAAATGTTAACTCTTGAACAACAGCCCAGTACAAATTCAACTAACCTCTCTAATGAAATTATTGTATTAAAGAATATGCAAAGAATCATTACTAACCACACAGTTTTCATTGAACAGATTGTAAAGCAACTTTTATCACATTTCCACATAATTCGTAATAAAACGAATGCAAATATCCAAGAACTATTCCAAGAACTAAATGCTGTGAGTGCAAACTTAGATTTAAACACTCTTTTGTTAAGGATTACTGATAGTTTATCAAGTGCTAGAATTGATGCCATTAACTTAAGAACAGCCTTAGAAACTAGTTCAAACGATTGTTTGAGGAGTGTACTACTACATCCAGGACAATTTTTACAGATCCTACTATCAATCGAACAAAAGCTAGATGCAACATATACTATGATTTACCCTGTTAACTTTTACAATTTATATGCTTACTACCCTCCCCCCATGAACCATGGACCTTGCCATTGGTGGGGAGGCTTGCATGCCTCAGCGATACAGATAGCTGTACCGTAGGTGCAACCACAACGGAGGGGTATCTGTTGAGAGGCCAGACAAACGTGTGGTTCCTGAAGAGGGGAAGCAGTCTTTTCAGTAGTTGCAGGGGCAACAGTCTGGATGATTGACTGATCTGGCCTTGTATCTCTAACCAAAACGGCCTTGCTGTGTTGGTACTGCAAACGGCTGAAAGCAAGGGGCAACTACGGCCGTAATTTTTTCCCGAGGGCATGCAGCTTTACTGTATGGATAAACAATGATGCCATCTTCTTGGGTAAAATATTCCGGTGGTAAAATAGTCCCCCATTTGGATCTCCGGGCGGGGACTACTCAGGAGAACGTCGTCATCAGGAGAAAGAAAAATGGCGCTCTGCAGACCGGAGCGTGGAATGTCAGATCCCTTAATTGAGCAGGTAGGTTATAAAATTTAAAAAGGGAAGTGGTTAGGTTAAAGTTAGATATAGTGGGAATTAGTAAAGTTCGGTGGCAGGAGGAACAAGACTCCTGGTCAGGTGAATAGAGGGTTATAAATACAAAATCAAATAGGGGTAATGCAGGAGTAGGTTTAATAACGAATAGGAATGCGGGTAAGCAACTACAAACAGCACAGTGAACACTTTATTCTGGCCAAGATAGATACTGAGCCCACACCTAGTACAAGTTTATACGCCAACTAGCTCTGCAGATGACAAAGAGATTGATGAAGTGTATGATGAGATAAAGAAATTATTCAGATTATGAAGGGAGACGAAAATTTAATAGTTATGGGTGACTGGAACTTGACAGTAGGAAAAGGAAGAGAAGGAAATGTAGTAGGTGAATATGGAATGGGAGTAAGAAATGAAAGAGGAAGCTGTCTGGTAGAATTTTGCACAGAGCATAATTTAATCATAGCTAACACTTGGTTCAAGAGTCATAAAAGAAGGTTGTATACATGGAAGAAGCCTGGAGACACTGGAAGGTATCAGACAGATTACATAATGGTAAGACAGAGATTCAGGAACCAGGTTTTAAATTGTAAGACATTTCCAGGGGCAGATGTGGACTCTGACCACAATCTATTGGTTATGAACTGTAGATCAAAACTGAAGAAATTGCAAAAATTGCAACTGAGGAGATGGGACCTGAATAAATTGAAAGAACCAGAGGTTGTAGAGAGCTTCAGGGAGAGCATTAGGGAACGAATGACAAGAATGGGGGAAAGAAATACAGTAGAAGAAGAATGGGTAGCTTTGAGAGATGAAATAGTGTAGGTAGCAGAGGATCAAGTAGGTAAAAAGACGAGGGCTAATAGAAATCCTCAGGTAACAGAAGAGATATTGAATTTCATTGATGAAGGGAGAAAATACAAAAATGCAGTGAATGAAGCAGGCAAAAAGGAATACAGATGTCTCAAAAATTATATCGGCAGGATGCAAAATGGCTAAGCAGGGATGGCTAGAGGACAAATGTAAAGATTTAGAGGCACATATCACTAAGGGTAAGATAGATACTGCCTACAGGAAAATTAAAGAGACCTTTGGAGAAAAGAGGATGACTTGCATGAATATCAAGAGCACAGTTGGAAACCCAGTACTAAGTAAAGAAGGGAAAGTAGAAAGGTGGAAGGAGTATATAGAGGGTCTATACAAGGGCGATGTTCTTGAGGACAATATTATAGAAATGGAAGAGAATGTAGATGAAGATAAAATGGGAGATATGATACTGCATGAAGAGTTTGACAGAGCACTGAAAGATCTAAGTCAAAACAAGGCCCTGGGAGCAGACAACATCCCATTAGAACAAATGACAGCCTTGGGAGAGCCCGGCCTAACAAAACTCTACAATTTAGTGAGCTAGATGTATGAGACAGGTGAAATACCCTCAGACTTCAAGAAGAATATAATAATTCCAATGCCAAAGAAAGCAGGTGTTGACAGATGTGACAATTACCAAACTATCCCTTTAATAAGCCACGGCTGCAAAATACTAACACGAATTCTTTACAGATGAATGGAAAAACTGGTAGAAACCGACCTCGGGGGAGATCAGTTTGGATTCCGTAGAAATGTTGGAACACGTGAGGCAGTAGTAACCCTACGACTTACCTTAGAAAATAGATTAATGAAAGGCAAACCTGCATTTCTAGCATTTGTAGGCGTAGTGGAACCTTTTGACAATGTTGACTGGAATATTCTCTTTCAAATTCTAAATGTGGCAGGGTAAAATAAGGAAGCGAAAGGCTATTTAGAATTTGTACAGAAACCAGATGGCAGTTATAAGAGTAAAGGGACATGAAAGGGAAGCAGTGGTTGGGAAGGGAGTGAGACGGGGTGTAGCCTATCCCCGATGTTATTCAATCTGTATATTGAGCAAGCAGTAAAGGAAACAAAAGAAAAATATGGAGTAGGTATTAAAATCCATGGAGAAGAAACAAAAACTTTGAGGTTCGCCGATGACATTGTAATTCTGTCAGAGACAGCAAAGGACCTGGAACAGCAGTTGAACGGATTGGACAATGTCTTGAAAGGAGGATATGAGATGAACATCAACAAAAGCAAAACGAGGATAATGGAATGTAGTCCAATTAAATCGGGTGATGCTGCCGGAAGTAGATTAAGAAATGAGAAACTTAAAGTACTGAAGGAGTTTTGCTATTTGGGGAACAAAATAACTGATGATGGTCGAAGTAGAGAGGATATAAAATGCAGCAGACTGGCAATGGCAAGGAAAGCGTTTCTGAAGAAGAGAAATTTGTTAACATCGAGTTTAGATTTAAATGTCAGGAAGTCGTTTCTGAAAGTATTTGAATGGTGTGTAGCCATGTATGGAAGTGAAACGTGGAAGATAAATAGTTTAGACAAGATGAGAATAGAAGCTTTCGAAATCTGGTGCTACAGAAGAATGCTGAATATTAGATGGGTAGATCACATAACTAATGGGGTGGTATTGAATAGAATTGGAGAGAAGAGAAATTTGTGGTGCAACTTGACTAGAAGAAGGGATCAGTTGGTAGGGCATATTCTGAGGCATCAAGGGATCACCAATTTAGTATTGGAGGGCAGCGAGGAGGGTAAAAATCGTAGAGGGAGACCAAGGGATGAGTACACTAAACAGATTCAGAAGGATGTAGGTCGCAGTAGGTACTGGGAGATGATGAAGCTTCTACAGGATAGAGTAACATGGAGAGCTGCATCAAACCAGTCTCTGGACTGAAGACCACAACAACAACATGCTTACTGCAAGTTAACCACCACACACTCTTTAATGACTGAAGATAAATTAACTGTTATTGTTTCTATACCCATTGCTAGATCAAAGCATAATTTTGAAATGTATAAGATTTACACTTACCCTGTAAAATGGAGATAGGCAGGTATTCATGTGAAGTACATACTACATGACTATCTACTGATCAGCAAGGATCAAACATATTTTGTGTCCTTAAATGAAAATGATTTGCATATGTGTAGATGTAGTCATAAGTTAATTTGCCCTGAATCGGCAGTATTTCTTAAACGATGTTCTGAAGGTATAATTTTCTCTTTTAACTCCACCCTTGAAGTCACATTTACATGTAAAAATTATGATACACCTGAGCTACCCTTTAAACTCAAACTGAATAATAGTGGATTAATCTTGAATGTCACACATTGTGATTTATCATGTGAACTATTTGATATGCCTAGTGTATTGCCAACTACATTTCATGCAACTCGACTTTTACCATTAACAAGAATGTTATCTGTTTATTACAATGATTTGTACATATTAACATATAGAAAGCATTTCTTATCAAGTTTTTCTGAAGACAATGATTTAATTAAGGATATCCATGAAAATATAATTTCTTCCAATAATGAGTCAAACTCCATTGAAGCAGCAAATAGATTCCTTCGATTCATCCATTAATTTTAACGCATACTTGATTGGCAGTATTGTGTTTTTATTGCTTTTGTTAATTTGTCTTTCGTCAACAGCATTTGTCAGGTACGAAACTGTCATCCTCAAAGCTCCCTTTTCTGTGCTGAATGTTACTGCGTCTGCAAACAAAATATATGTTGCAATGCCTTCTGATGACACAAATGGCGAAATAGATTCATAACACCCAGGAGGTCATTTTGAGCCACCTATGGTTGCTCGTTTTCTCTAGGGAGAGTGCTGTAAGGGTCTACGGGTTTGCACGTAGCTGTACAGTACCTAACACGTGCTTGCCAGCCAACCTATGTTGGAATGCTGAAAATTTGCTTGGTCAGTGGACGTGCATCCGGCTGCAGTGTGCCACAGGGGAGTAAGCCACTGGCTGCCATCTGCAGTGCGCCATATAACTAGCGTGGCCTTGGGCGAGAATATGTCTCTCTTCTTAGCTCACCATGGTGCCCTTTGATATGACTATAATTAAACGGTGTTAGGACTTCAGACACAGTGATGATGGTGCGTGTAGCATGCATGTTTATAATCAGTCTTTTGTTAATAAACTGTTTTAACTTACTTCTCAGTGTTCGCATATTTCTGTACCTCAAGGATCCACTGCTAACAAATACCGACAAATATTTCATGTAATTGTCATCCGGGGGCAACAACACAAACTACGTCCTTATATATATAATGTTAAATTTTCTGTTTCAAAATATTAGTACTAGTTTAGTACTGTGTAACTATATTACTGTATTAGTTATTTTCAAATACTTAAATATTTTTATGGTGTAAGACTCAATTAAGTATTAGGCATACTGTATTAACTTTATTAACTGTATTAAAGCATTCACTTTGAGATATTGTTTTTATTTAATGAATCCTGAGCCTTATTCAAAGTAAGCTTAAATTAACTATTTCGCTTAGTAATCAAAGTGCTATTACTGTGCGACAGCAATGTTTTATGTTTTATTCTTGTAATGATAGTTTAGGATTTATTTAAATATGATTTCAGTCTTTTCAGAGCTATATATTCACTGCTCTGTAATAGTCTATAAGAATGATTATTACTGTAAATGAAATTAGCTTTTTACAAAAATATTGTCTGTGTTTATGTTTTGTTTCTTTTTTCAAAGCCAAAAAATTGTGTCAGGCTTGTCGAGTTTCCCGGAGTGTCAAGTTATCAAGAGTCCAGTTTTTGGGGCACTAATGTTGATCATATGACTCTAAAATGCTTAAAAAACTTTAAAACTCACTATTTTCATATAAAATTTCCCAGGGCAAGACCCTCAGTATGGGGCCCCCAATATTTTTTATAAGTCAGCACCCCTGAACACAGATGGTAAATCAGGGTAATGGTATTATTACGATGTTTGCTCCTAGGTTTGTGGGACCCTGTGTAAGTGTTAAGCTCTTAAGTCCTGTTAATATGGTAGTGTGTAACCCGCCCATCCCCATTAAAAAAAAAAAAAAAAAAAAAAAAAAAAAAAAAGGGAAGAAGAAGAAGAAGAAGATGGGTTTTTTGACTTGAGTGGGGGAGTCGTCATGCACAGCCTGTTACTTGACTCTGTGATTTTGTGAATAGTTTATTGCCCTGCCTGCTCTGTGCAATTTTGAAGTAATTCCTCTTAATCTGCTGACCACCATTCTCTATCAAAACAAATTCGCCATGGTTAATGTTATGTAATGCCCCCTGTTTTCATGCATAGCTGTTTCAAGGGCCTACATCTTATCTAGTTAAAAAAGAAGTTTGTTTTAAAATTCTTATGCAAAAAAACCAGTTGTAGGTTTTAATACTTGTTTTCATGATGTTTTAGAAGCTGGTGGGCTGTCTGGTATTACTATTATCCAGTCCTTTTAAGCATGTTCTGAGCTTCAGCTAATGGTTAGACTGTAGTTAGTTGTTTATTATATCCCTTCCTGGAAGAAATTACAGCTCTTGTTCTGTAATTCTCTGTTAGTGAAGCTTATTTCCTATGGTATATCAACTTACTGGAAATGATCTATAAGGGCAATCATTGTTAAACCATAAATTTACTTGTAGTATAATCCAGTCAGAAACTTATCTTTGTTAACAGCACTTACTGAGTTGCTGGGATAGTGTTCCATGTCAGTGGGTTTTGCAGCAAGGGCCGGGCTTACAAGTAGCCATATGCACGGCTCTCAAGCATCTTCTAGTGCCGCTTGCTATTTGTTTGCAGCCACGCATCCTGGCCTTCTGTGCTCAAGTTGAGTTTCTTATGTTATCCGACTTGCACTGTAAATTAAATTTTGCTGTCAGCCAAGAGGCCCTTGACTGACAGGCTTCACACAGGGAATTCTCTCTTTGATGTTTAATACATACTGTATTCTTGTTCTAAGTTTTATTGTAAATTTTTTGTGCAAATCTTTGGGTACTCTCTTTATTATCTTTGTTAATGTCCATTTCTTGGAGGTCCGCCTAATGTCTGAGACTTGAATTTGTTTTTCACAAATTTATTTAAAACTGTTTTAATTATTTTAATTGGGCGGTTTATTTAAAATTGTATAATTTAAAAAGGCCAGGATTGTTCAGGTCTATTTCTTGACTTTGTTTGAGGTTATTATTATTGTAATTTAGCGAACTGACCTTTAAAATCACTGAAAATCATCATCTGAACTTTCTCCTCCTCCTCCTCCTCCTCCTCCTCCTCCTCCTTCCTCTTTGTCATCGTCACTGTCCTGTTCATGCATAATATGGTCTTCACTGCCACTGAGTGTGTTGCTTATGCTGCAGTTCATGAAAGGTTTAACAATAATTCTTCTCTCATTCTAGATCACAATTGTTTTATCCACTGACACATTTGTTTGATTATAGATCATTTTAAAGTGGCATTTAAAGTTGGGTTTCATCCATCATCCATTTGTTCCATTCCTCTCTCACATACACTTAAATGGTTTATTTATCCAGACATCAATAGGTTGCAATTGTGAAGTAAGTCCTCCCAGAATAACAGCAAGGTCTGTATTTCCCTGTCTTAATTTCTCTTTCACAGAATTTTTCAAATGACTGCTAAACTGATCTAGCACAAGAAGAGAACTCTTATTCGATAAAGCACCTTTCCTTCTCTCCCACACACTATTAATCCATAATTTCATACCAGGCTTGTCTATGTAATCCTTGGCATGTATGTGAACACCACCACCTGGTGGTATTGTTTTGTGCTTGAAAATGATCAATCAATTGAGTTTAGTACCACCAGCACAGCTTGAAAGGACAACAGTGAATTGCATCTTTTCATGTCCACTTCTTTTTATAGTTACAGTTTCAGCAGCTTTCATGGTGACCATTCTCTTGCTTGGCACTTCAAATGTTAGAGGAGTTTCATCCATATCCACAATTTTTAAAGTATGTTAAGTCCCACTGTAGCACTAGCTTAAGAACGTGTATCTGAATTATTTTTTTAATTAATTCCAATGCCATTTTGACAGTGTCCTTGAATCCATTTCAATATGTCTTCTAGTTTCAGATATTTTGCATTCAGTCCTCTATTTGCACATTTGGTGTTCTTCATTTTTTTTTTCAATTCTTCTTTACTAGCCTGCCAATTGCAAATGGTTTCTTCCAGTGGGTGGAGAGCCAAAACGCCACTCAGGTGCTCTTCTTTCCATATTGTTTTGCATATACTATTACTTTCAATTTATACCCCACATCATACGAATGAATACCTTTTACTTTTTTCCATTACAAAACTAGCTACTAACAAAAATATTGTACTGTTACCAATAACATAAAGTACTTTAAAGTTCACTGGCACTGTAGACTACAGTGATGCATCATAGGCTAGACAGTGTTCTGGGTTTGTGACAGCGGGGCAGTGTCATTTTTAAGACTGTCGGTTATTTTAAATCAAACACTGGATTTTTTATATATTAATTTTGAGTATAAATTGCACCTGAATTTTGGAGACAATTTTTTGAAGAAGAAATTGCTTTCTATTGTCTGTAAAATAAGGTATGTGAAAGGAAACTAGTGAAAGGAAACATGTCATGTCAATAAAGATATTGATTAACTTTCTACCTATCTACATCATTGATGTTGAACCTTAAAACTGCAGAAGAATTAAAGATTTTATTTACCACTGAGACTTGCTTTTCACATAATATTGCATTAATTTGTGCATATCTATGATTTTGTGCTGAAATTTGTAATGATCAAGCCATATTATTTCATATTACAAGAATGTAAATTCTGAGCAGGCTCTGCTACAAGATCTTCTCTATACTATTAGAAGTCCTTGTGTCTGACATTATGGCGTAAGTGAAAAATATTCATGGCATTACTTACATACTAAGCATAACTATTACATGAGAGAAGAAAATAAGAACACTTAGAACTACATCCTCCTACCACCACCTACTTCGATCCAGTCACTAACATCACCTATCCCATCAAAGGCAGGGCTACCTGTGAAACCAGTCATGTGATCTACAAGCTAAGCTGCAACCACTGTGCTACATTCTATGTAGGCATGACAACAAGCAAGCTGTCTGTCCACATGAATGGCCACTGACAAACTGTGGCCAAGAAACAAGTGGATGACCCTGTTGCTTAACATGCTGCCAAACATGACACCCTTTATTTCAATGACTGCTTCACAGCATGTGCCATATAGAACCTTCCCACCAACATCAGCTTTTCTGAGTTGTGCAGGTGGGAACTTTCCCTGCTGTATATCCTATGTTTGCATAACCCTCCTGCCCTCAACCTTCATTACTCACTCTCCTCATCCATCCAGCCCCTTCCCTGTTCCCATTCCAGCACTACACAGCCGTCATTCTACCATCATGCCCAGTTTTTTTACTTCTCTCCTTTTCCACTACTGTCTCCCTCCCCCCCCCCCCCCCATCATCCACCTGTGTCCCGTGCCCTCCATCTAATCTGCAGCACTTCACTGTCCAACGCCCCCATCATACTGTCCTTCCCCCTCCCCACCACACCCTCCTCCTTACCACCACCCTGTCACCACTCCCATCATGCAATGGTGCTGCTGCTCGCAGTGTAGTTTCAATTGCCTGAGACTGCAGTCATGTGTGAAAGTTGCATATTTGTGTGTGTGTGTGTGTGTGTGTGTCTGTCTGTCGTCTATTGTTGACAAAGGCCTTAATGACCGAAAGCTTTATTTGTGACAGTCCTTTTGTTGCGCCAATCTGTGATTCAGCATCTCTGCTATGTGGTGAGTAGCAACTTTACTTTTCGTAATGTTATAACACTTAGAACTATTACATAAAATACTAGAACTGCTGTATAGCAATGGTGATCATTGAATATATTTCTTTCAAGTCTTTATAAGGGTATAGACCCTTTACTTTGCCATTTTCTGCCGTCTGCTTCATATCTCCTGTGCAGCAAGCTACGTAAATTTAAGTATTAACTCTGTTTTTCGTACTTGTCACTTCTTTTTTCGTGTGTTTTTGCTTTTAGGAAGCTTTAATTTTCGAGTATTAGTAATAGTATTCCATAGATTTCGTGTTTGCTTCGAATACAGTCCAGAGACAGTTAGTTGTTATTTTCATTGTTTCCAACAAGAATTGTCTAGTAACCACAGTTTATCCAGCTATCGGCCGCCTTTAGTGAATTAGCAGTCTAGTTAAAAGTTGATTACTTAACTCTCTACAGTAAATTGTTGATTTCTTAGGATGGATAGGATGTGTGACTGCTGTGTACAGATGCCGGAGGAGATGGTCACTGTTCGCAAACAGCTGAACATGCTGACGGCCGCGGTCAGCCGTCTTCACGCTAGTGCCTTGGAGTGGAGCAGCATTCGGGAGTATGGTGCGTCCCATGGTACACCCCTGGTGTTACATGCTTTACCCACAGTCCCTGCTGTCAAGAGATCTTCGCAGGTACGGACCATGGTTGGGCCACCCTCTCCACAGTGGGACTGGCAGGTTCAATGGCATTGTTGTCACACGAGGCAGAGGGGTCAATGTGGAGGCTGGCCGTGTGGCATCACCCGCTCTTCCTGTGAGTGGACATGTGGCTGCTCCTTCAGCAAGGTCTTAGCAGGGACATGGGAGGGAGGGGCTTATTAGTGATTGGGAGCTCCAATGTAAGGCAGGTGATGGTGCCCCTTATGGAAATAGTGGAAAGGTCAGGGAAGAAGGCCAGTGTTCACCCTGTCTGCTTGCTGGGGGATATCATCCGAGATGTGAAGTAGGCACTGCCAGCGGCGATAGAGAGCACTGGTTGCACCCGACTGCAAATCGTTGCTTATGTTGGCACAAATGACTCCTGCCGTCTGGGTTCAGAGGTCATACTTAGTTCATACAGGCAGTTGGCAGAGTTGGTGAAGGTGAAAAGCCTCTCTCATGGGGTGGAATCTGAGCTAACTACTTGTAGTGGCGTTCCCAGAACCGATTGCGGTCCTCTGGTTTGGAGCTGAGTGGAAGGCTTAAACCAGAAGCTAAGACAATTCTGTGGAGATCTGGGGTGCAAATTTCTCGACCTCCACTATTGGGTGGAGAAATGTAGGGTCCCCCTGAATAGGTCAGGCATGCACTATGTGCAGGAAGTGGCTACAGGGGTAGCGGAGTTTGTGCGGAGTGCACATGTGGGTTTTTTAGGTTGGAGAATTCCCTCCCTAGGCCTGACAAGACGCCTCCTGAGATGCGACAAGATAGCAGTAGGTAAAATGCAACAGGGAATGACAATATTAATGTGGTACTAATAAATTGCAGGAGGGTCTATAGAAAGGTCCCAGAACTGCTCTCATTAATAAGCGGTCACAATGCCCACATAGTACTAGGGACAGAAAGTTGGCTGAAACCAGATGTAAACAGTAGTGAAATTCTAAACTCAGAATGTATACCGCAGAGACAGGCTGGACAGTGAAGGGGAGGCGTGTTTATTGTGATAAAAAGTGCAATAGTATTGAAGGAAATTGATGGAGATCCAAAATGTGAAATAAGGAAAATTTGGAAAATATTTCAAGCAGATTTCCCAACCATGTTATAGCTTTGGGTGGAGATTATAATTTACCAGATGTAGACTGGAAGACTCAAACATTTATACTGAGTGCCAGGGACAAAGAATCCAGCAAAATTTTTTTAAATGCATTATCTGAAAACTACCTTGAGCAGTTAAACAGAGAACCGACTCATGGTGATAACATATTAGACCTTCTGGTGACAAACAGACCCGAACTATTTGAAACAGTTTATACAGAACAGGAAATCAGTGATCATAAAGCGGTTACAGCATTGTTGATTTCAGCCGTAAATAGAAATATTAAAAAAGGTAGGAAGATTTTTCTGTTTAGCAAAAGTGACAAAAAGCAGATTTCAGAGTACTTGACAGCTCAACATAAAAGCTTTATCTCAAGTACAGATAGTGTTGAGGATCAGTGGACAAAGTTCAGAACCATCGTACAATATGCATTGGATGAGTATGTGCCGAGCAAGATCGTAAGAGATGGAAAAGAGCCACCATGGATAACAACCAAGTTAGAAAACTGCTATGGAAGCAAAAGGAACTTCACAGCAAACATAAACATAGCGAAAGCCTTGCAGACAAACAAAAATTACACGAAGCAAAATGTAGTGTGAGGAGGGCTATGCAGGAGGCGTTCAACGAATTCGAAAGTAAAGTAAAGTCTACTGACTTGGCAGAAAATCCTAAGAAATTTTGATTTTATGTCAAAGCGGTAGGTGGATCAAAACAAAATGTCCAGGGAATAAAAACTTCATGTAGAAAAAAGAGAATGCTTTATATTTCACTCAGAAATTCTGATAAACTTCAGGACAGAGAGCACTACAGATTGTACTGTAATATCCTAAAGAATGTTATTAAAAAATCCAAGAGTATGTTTATCAAATCTGAAATTGACAGATCAAATAATAAAATAAAAACAATCTGGAAGGTGGTTGAAAGGGAGACAGGAAAAGTTTCAGAGGGTACATACAGTATCCAAGTGTGTCACAATGGAAGCATGGTAGATGAAGGGGAAATAGTTGCCACTATCTTCAACAATCATTTTCTGACTGCAGCAGATCAAATTGGATGTAGAGGGTCTATGGATGAAGCCATGAACCTTCTACAAAAAGCAGTGCAGAGAAAAATTAGCCTGATGTATGTACCCTACATCAGAGCAGATGGGACTGAGAAGGTGATGCCCCAAATGAAAAACAAAAATTCCACTGGTGTGGACAATATGTCTACTGAAACATTGCCACAAATATATTCTCAAAGTTCTGTGTCACGTATTTAATGAATCTCTAAATCAAGGTACTGAACCTAATACACTAAAATTTGTAGTTGTTAAACCACTCTTCAAAAAGGGTGATAAAGCAGAGGTTTATAACTAGCACCCAATTTCATTGTTAACCAGTCTTTCAAAAATCCTTGAGAAACTTATGTACAATAGAATCATGGCTCACCTTAATAAATATAACATCCTTAATAAAAATCAGTTAGGATTCCAAAAGGGTGTTTCAACTGAACAAGTCATTTTCTCATTTGTCAACCAACTCCTTGAATCAATAAACAAGAAAATGTCACCATTTGGAAACTTTTGTGATCTGTCAAAAGCATTTCACTGTGTAGATCACAAGATTCTACTAAGAAAGACTGAGCATTATGACTTAAAACATAAAGTAGGGAAGTGGCTTGAGTCGAATCTCGATGACTGAAACCAGAAGGTAGTATTAAACAATTGTGCAAAGGTACCTGCCAACTCTGATTGGGGTACATTAAAATGTGGAGTGCTGCAGGGCTTGGTGCTTGGTCCCTTACTTTTCTTAATCGTTGTAAATGACCTCCCATGGTGTGTGACCCAAGAAGCACACTTCACCCTATTTGCAGATGACAACAACCATTATGATTGACAAGATACCCAACTGTAGTCTAGAGAACATTGCGACCACTGTATTCCAAGAAGTTCTAGACTGGTTCAGTGTAAAGACCCTCAATGTTAATAAGATTCATTTCATTCAGTTTCAAACAGTAAACAAAAAATTGGAAAATATTGAAATAAAATGTGGAGACAAAGAAATAGTGAAAGCTGTATCTTTCAAATTTCTGGGATTACATATTGATAGCAAACTAAACTGGTCCATCCACATCACTGACCTATGTAAATGACTGAATTCAGCAACATTTGCCATTCGTTCAATTGCATCTGTTTGTGACATGGAAACAATCAAAACTGCATATGTTGGTTACTTCCATTCACTTATGACATATGGTATCATATTTTGGGAACATCAACTACAAGCAAATAAAGTCTTTGTTGCGCAGAAGAGAGCTATCAGGATTATGAGTGGAGTGTGTCCTAGATCTTCTTGCAGAAATTTATTCAAACAGCTGGGGATCCTCACCATGCCTTGTCAATACATCTTGTCACTAATTGCTTCTTGAACAAAAATTATGCAATTTACAAAATCAATAGTGTGTACCATGATCACAATACAAGAAGAAAACATGATCTTCGCAAAGATTTAAAAAATCTCAGCATGGTACAGAAAGGAGTTCATAATTCCAGTATAAAAGTGTTCAACAAACTTCCTGTCCATATCGGATCACTTATTGGGGATCTTACTACATTCAAAACAGAGCTAAAACTTTATCTTTTGGATAATTCTTTCTATTCATTACAGGAATTTTTTGATAATGTGTAATACTTCTTGATTTTGTGTTTATTAATTTCATGCATTTCTAATAGAGCTGATTATGTAGATTAGCATATCACTTGTTGGCAGAATACTTTTTAGATGAATTACTTTAAATTTGTTTGTGTAATCATCTGTGTCATTACTACACTATTATTTATGCAATCATCTATGTCATTACTGTACTATTATCTGTGTTGTTATCTGAATTTTTGTGTGTAATTATTTGACAAGTGGATGTCCTTTTTCATGTATCTGCTTATATACATTAAATTGGTTGCCTCATGATCATCTACATGTGTCTGTTCTAATAACCTGACACGTTCTATATCTTAGTGTTACATTTGCATCAAGGATCCACGGAACTAGAAAATAAATAAATAAAAAAATAAATCTGTGTCCAAAATTGTACTGAAACAGAGGATGACAGACTAAAGGCCAAAACATTAAATATCTTTTTCCAAAGCTGTTTCACAGAGGAAGGCTGCACTCTAGTTCCTTCTCTAGATTGTTGCACAGATGACAAAATGGTAGATATCGAAATAGATGACAGAGGGATAGAAAAACAATCAAAATCGCTCGAAAGAGGAAAGGCCACTGGACCTGATGAGATACCAGTTCGATTTTACAGAGAGTACGCGAAGGAACTTGCCCCCCTTCTGGCAGCAGTGTACCATAGGTCTCTAGAAGAGTGTAGCATTCCAAAAGATTGGAAAAGGGCACAGGTCGTCCCCATCTTCAAGAACGGACGTCAAACAGATGTACAGAACTATAGACCTATATCTCTAACATCGAACAGTTGTAGAATTTTGAAACACATATTATGTTCCAGTATAGTGACTTTTCTGGAGACTAGAAATCTACTCTGTAGGAATCAGCATGGGTTTAGAAAAAGACAATCATGTGAAACCCAGCTCGCCCTATTTGTCCATGAGACTCAGAGGGCCATAGACACGAGTTCCCAGGTAGATGCCATGTTTCTTGACTTCTGCAAGGCGTTTGATACAGCTCCCCACAGTCGTTTAATGAACAAAGTAAGAGCATATGGACTATCAGACCAATTGTGTGTTTGGACAGAAGAGTTCCTAGATAACAGAACACAGCATGTCATTCTCAATGGAGAGAAGTCTTCTGCAGTAAGAGTGATTTCAGGTGTGCCACAGGGGAGTGTCGTAGGACCGTTGCTATTCGCAATATATATTAAAATATATATAAATGACTTTGTGGATAACATCGGAAGTTCACTGAGGCTTTTTGCGGATGATGCTGTAGTATATCGAGAGATTGTAACAACGGAAAATTGCACTGAAATGCAGGGGGATCCGTAACGAATTGACGCATGTTGCAGGGAATGGCAATTGAATCTCACTGTAGACAAATGTAATACATAGAAAGAAAGATCCTTTATCATTTAGCTACAATATAGCAGGTCAGCAACTGGAAGCAGTTAATTCCATAAATTTTCTGGGAGTAAACATTAGGAGTGATTTAAAATGGAATGACCATATTAAATTAATCATTGGTAAAGCAGATACCAGACTGAGATTCATTGGAAGAATCCTAAGCAAATGCAGTCCGAAAACAAAGGAAGGAGGTTACAGTACACTTGTTCGCCCACTGCTTGAATACTGCTCACCGGTGTGGGATCCATACCAGATAGGGTTGATACAAGAGATCCAATGGAGAGGAGCGCGCTTCGTTGCAGGATCATTTAGTAATTGTGAAAGCATTATGGAGGTAATAGATAAACTTCAGTGGAAGACTCTGCAAAAGAGATGTTGAGTAGCTAGGTATGGGCTTTTGTTGAAGTTTCGAGAACATACCTTCACCGAGAAGTCAAGCAGTATATTGCTCCCTCCTACGAATATCTTGTGAAGAGACCATGAGGATAAAATCAGAGAAATTAGAGCATCCATGTGGCATGCAGATTATTTTGCATGGTCCAGTGTAGATTAATTACCTTTTTTTCTATTAATCACAGGCAACTTTGTCTTTCTTCTAAGTATAACCAAGTTGCCAGTTTGTAACTGTTGTTTTTCTATTACTTCTCTGTCATATTTTCCTTTACTGGCTTGTGTACACCTCGTTAGGTTAGTTATTGTTTCCTGATTTAGTAAAGGTTTCTCGATTTTCACTGGTCTAGGTGGCTTAGGTAGTTGTGTTACCTACTCATTGTTCTCATCAATACCCAACACCATCTCAGCTGTGATGTGCCCAGTAGCTGAAAGTGGCAAACTATTGTGAATCATTTCGAAAACTGGCACATAATCTACCTGCCTTGTATGTTGATTAGGGATATATGTTGAAATGGCTGAAGTCTTTCAATCAACTTTCAACTAAACTAGATTCCAGACGGAAACGGAATACTGAAATATGTTTGATTTACTGTTCATTGAGAAATGTTTTCCATTTATACCCAGTACAGTAAGTGACATTATACAATTCTATTGTCTAGGGTCTATCAATCTTTGCTACATAAACTGTTGAAATTTTCAACAATATTATGAAAAGGAAAGCTGCAAGGGTCCTACGATATCTGCAGAAGTTAAATTTAGTGGATGTGCAGGAATTATAGGTTGTAGTTCCGAATTACATCATCTTTAGAATGTTTAGTATTTTTACAAGACACATATGTTCTCAGTATTTGGTGCCTTGCCTGTCATATTTGGAAAGTGACAGTATCTCTCTATAATTGATACACACTTTCTTATACCACTATGCCCTCTTATGAAGTATGTGTGCCATACAACATCCTCAATGCACGGACTAGTTAATGCACATGCACAATACATATGAGTTTACATCCATTCTATAAAATAAAACATTACCAACTACTCTGCACTGTCTGTTATATTCCCTGATTGGATCCTGTCCAATAGATTGTGTTCTGTTACCCAGATAGGGTCTGCAGCTTTTAAGGGTATAATGTTCTTTCACATTCGAAGAAATTGCCGCCTATATGTCTGATTTTTTACTAATAAAATCTTTATATTCTGATGCTTGCTCTATTAGTTCAGTCAGCTCTGCCAAGCCTCTGGGTAGATACAATAATGCATCTAGTCACATTGTCTTTGCCATTTATAAACGTAGAAAGTCTGTTCCAAAATTCCGGAACATATGTAATTTCGCGCCAATAGTGCGTTGGAACAAAATGTGGTTGGCATCCCTGCACACGCCTGTGTTTAATGTGTAAGTGCCGTAGTTTTCATTGTTGTACGTCAGTCAGTTTTTGTTCAGTGCTGTACTGAGTAGAACGTCGTGTCGCACAGTTTGAAAAATTTCGAGATGGCAGAGTTAGAGGAGCAACACATCTGCATTAAATTTTGTATGAAACTCAAGAACCTTTGCACAGACACACTAAATGATGCAGAAAGCCCACAGTGATGAGTGCTTAAGCTATACTCGATCTTACGAATGGTTCACACTGTTTAAAAATGGACAGACATAAGTTAAAGATGTCCCTTGTTCAGGATGCCCTTCGACGTCTAATGACAATACTCATGTCAGGAACGACAACAAAATTGTGTGTGCCAATCAAAGACTAGCTGTCTGGGAGATTGCACAAGAATGTGACCCAGATAGCACAGTAAGCCGGTTTCAAACTTGTTTCCAGCTGTAAAGTTCAAGTATATAAGCTTGATCGAAGCTGGAATATTCAAGCCTGTTAGCTGGATTCTAGCTTGAAATAAACATCAAAGTTGGCAGAGTTCAAGCTATATTTCAAGCTTGACTTATCAAGTTTGGCTCCAGCTGTATCTACACACGTGGAATACAGCCTGGTATTTACAGCTTGTTTTAAGCTATATAAATATTAATCTGAATTTATTGAACCTAATTAATTACGTTACGTAATATTTAACATTTGTAACATTAACGCACCGAACTGTTTTCTAGTATAAAACAAACTTGTCAACGAACCACAACTATTAACGCGCGTCACAAAGGTAAAATGGCCGTAAACGTAACTTTACGTTACGTAATATTTAACATTTGTAACATTAACGTACCGAACTGTTTCCTAGTATAAAACAAACTTGTCAACAAACCACAACCATTAACGCGCGTCACAAAGGTAAAATGGCCGTAAACATAGCAAGGCTCAGAAAAGTAAATAAAATAAGATAAAACAGAACTGGAGACAGCCACACTCAAACCAAACTCCGCGCCGTCATGACGTCACACACGACAACACCCTTACGTCACGGCTTATAAACGCTTGTGGCGCTTCCCGTGGACGTCTATGGAAGCTATGCTGCGCGCGCACCTGCTGTACAGCCTTCCAGGGAAATTACAGTTTATTTCAAGCTTGGGAAAATTATTTTAATTCAAGCTAAATTTTTACAGCTTGATGTAAACTGTGTAACAGGTTGATTTTTCAATCTTGAATTTTCAACTGAACCTAAACTCAATACCCACCTTGAAACAAGCTGTGTAACAGGTTGATTTTTCAATCTTGAATTTTCAACTGAACGTAAACTCAATATCCACCTTGAAATAAGCTTGAGTGCTAGCTGGGGACTTTTCAGTTGAATCGTGTCGTGAAGTACTGACACGGTATCTTGGAAAGCATCATTTTAATGCCAAGTTTGTTCCACGTCTCATGTGTCAAGACCAGAAAGACCTTCACTTCGCCATCTGTGGAGAACTTTTGAATCACACAAATGAGAACGAGATGTTCCTTAAAAGAATCATAGCTGGCGATGAGACATGGTTATGATGTTGAGACCAAGATTCAATCTTTACAGTGGGTTGGAAAGGTCCTCCAAGACCAAAAAAAAGCTCATCAGATCAGGTCACATCACATGTGAAAGCCATGTTGATTAGTTCCCTTTACATCAAAGGATTAGTTCTTCATCAATTTGTGCCACAGGGACAAACTGTTAATCGATGGTACTGTTGGATCGTGTTGCGGTGCCTGTGAGAAAACGTTAGAGGAAAATGATCTGAAATGTGGTGAGACAATTCAAGATAATGCACCTGCACATTCATCCTGTTGGTTTATGACTATTGCACAAAAAACGAAACAACTGTGCTGCCCCATCCTCCGTACTCCCCAGGCCTCGCCCCTACGGAATTTTTTATTTTGAAAACTGAAATCCTCATTGAAAGGACCAAGATTTGGAACGATAGACGAGATAAAACAAAATTTGCAGACAGCGCCTCACGTGATGCAGCAACAGGCATTCCACTTCCGGAAGTGGAAACAGCATTGGGAGTGGAGTATCAATTGTGGAGGAAAGTATTTCGAAGGAGACCATTCGCAATAAATAAAAGATAAGCATAAAAAAATTTTGTGAACAAAGTTCCGGAATGTTTCTAACAGACCTTGAAGTCTGGAATCTATGCTCTTGCAACATTAGTGCCCACCTAGCTAACCTGCATGCAATAGTTTGCAAGTAATCAAAAAGCTCAATGCTTGGTGGTCACAAAATACTTCAACCTGATGAAAGCACCTTGCTTGTGAAAATTATTCTGATGAAAGCACTTTGCGTGTGAAAACTATTATTCCGATCTTTCTTTTCTGTTTTCCAGTGGCGTAGGGTGAGGGGAGACTTTGAGACTTAGTCTCCCCTGTATTCGTGATTAAAAAAGATGCAATAGTAATTCATAACAAAAATATAAACGACTTTCTACTAAGAGCACTAAATGTGCGAAGACATCAGTTTTGTAGTCCGCGCCGACGCACCCTGAATATTGGTGTATCTGCCTGCTTGAGACTCGACTGCTCTCAATCTCTGCCTCCCTTCCCTTACCTGGCTGTGTGCACCTGAGCGTTCTCGGCTCCCCTCCACTCCCCTCTTCCACGAAGGCTGGCGCGCTGCACTTGTTAAAGTGCGTGTCATTTATGTTGGCGGCCGAGTTTAGGTTCGTTCTGCGCATCTGACGTCACAAAAAACAGTCAGCCAATGAACAGAGAACGACGTTGCCACATCTCGACTGCAGTGCAGAGCATGGACGAGTGTGTTCAGTTTTAGAAACGTTCAGTCATAAATAAAGTAATAGAACAAAAGCAATCTCTTGATAGCAGACATTCTTTTATAGAAAGTTTGGAAAAAGCATTCTTTATACCAATTGCTTCATATTCTACTAATTAATTAAACCAAACAAGCAATAAGACTCATAATTCAGGCGATAGCAAGGAAAGGTGTTTGTATCACTCTCACGAACAGCTTTTTCGCAATAAAGAACAGCGGTAATTGTTTATTTCCTACTGTACTTCGACGAAGCGTGAGTAGTTCATAGTCATATCAACAGTGTTTATCAGTATTTTGCGTTACGTGTTATAGTCCTCTAAGCGTTATGCAGTTGTACGAGGTGCGTTAGCGAAAGGATAAGTGTTCAAACCTTGTGTGGTGGTTAATATTTTTATTATTTAAAAACAATATCGAAGTTCCTTACTTCACGAATTATATTCGTTTGAATGCAATTTTTTGAAATTTCTAGTGCTTTGTCTCTTCATTAACCCTTTCGCTGCTGCAGACACGTGCTCGCTGCATTCCGCACTGTGCGCGATTTTGTCATCACTGCACTGCTCGCCTGTGCAGACACATGGTGTTCCCACTGCTTTGACACACTTATCATTCGATTTCACAAAAACTATTTGGCCCAAAAATTTGACTTTTACACGTCTTCTTGACTGATACCTTCCCCCCATAAATGACTTAATTTTGTTTCGATGTTCAACGCAGTTATTATGCAGCATTAAATGTAGTAAACCATTGCACGGAATTTTGAAGAGTTTGCAGAGGTAGAAGTCCATAGCGTATACTTTCCGTATGGTCGATTTTAGTTGCCACAATGTTGAGAATGAAATGTGGACAAGATACCTAAATTTCATATAAAGTTTACTGTACAACAATAGCTCATTTAAGTACCACATAGGTGTCGTATGTAATATTGAGAAATATTCCATCTTTCGCGACTATAATAAAAGTATTATTTACACCAGATGAAATTTAGGTATCTTGTCCACATTTCATTCTCAACATTGTGGCAACTAAAATCGACCATACGGAAAGTATACTCTATGGACTTTTACCTCTGCAAACTCTTCAAAATTTCGTGCAATGGTTTACTATATTTAATGCTGCATAATAACTGCGTTGAACATCGAAACAAAATTAAGTCATTTCTGGGGGGAAGGTATCAGTCAAGAAGATGTGTAAAAATCTAATTTTTGGGCCAAATAGTTTTTGTGGAATCGATTGATAAGAGTGTCAAAGCAGTCGGAACATGATGTGTCTGCACAAGCGAGCAGTGCAGTGACAAAATCGCGCACAGTGCGGAATGCAGGGAGTACGTCTTTGTAGCAGCGAAAGGGTTAATGCGGCCGTGGTGGCTTTACTTCATGAACTGCGTGCTCCCCCCTAAACGTAAGCTTGCGAACTTTGCTATACTATGGCGCTGCTTCTATTGGCGCGTGCGTTGTGTGCAACTGGCAACGCAGCAATCTCCCGCGTTTGGGCGGGCATGCGCGAGCCGCCAAGATAAAAGAATTGAACTATAGCAGGTATCGAGAGAGACTAGTCTCTGCCGCTTCTATGCTGGCCTTTAACACGGAATGAGCAGTCGCGTGGTGTGTTCATAGTCATTCTTAGGTGATTTTAGTGCATATTTTCATTGTGTCGCCAACATGAGTGAGCCAGCAACTGCACATCTTATAGAATTTTTATTAAAAACGCCTTTTTCTACATTAACGTACGAAAAAAAGTGTGAATTGAAGGACAAACGACCTACTCCTATACTCAGTGTAGTTTTAAGTGAAGCCAAACAAAAACGCACTTTTCAGACAGCCTGGTACGAAAAGTATGCTTGGTTGACTGCGAATGGAGTTAATAACAGATTATATTGTTATATATGTCTTCTGTTTGATGGTGAAAAGGAATGATGCAATGAGGGCATTTGTACCATAAAGAAAGAACTTTGACAGGAAAGCACAAAAACATCAGACATCAAAACGTCACCTGCAGAACAAAGAATCGTTTCAGTTATTGGGCAAAAGTAGAATTGAGTACGCTCGTCTGACAGCAGTAAAATACAACGAACAAGTTGCTTCCAGCAGGAGAGTATTGGCTCGTCTTATTCAGGCAATTGTATTTCTTTGTAAACAAGAACTAGCCTTTCGCGGCCATCGAGAAGACGAATCCTCCAGCAACAAAGCTAACTATCTGGAATAGTTGGATTTACTAGCTCAAGGACAGCAGTCAATCCGAGACCGTCTGTCATCATCCTCAACCTTTAAAGGAACGTCTCCAGATATACAGAATGATGTAATAGAAATGATAACTCTGGTAGTTAATGAGAAAATAAAATCTGATATTCAGAACTGCAATTTCATTTCGATTCGGGCTGATGAAACATTAGACGTATCATGTAAGAGTCAAATGAGTATAATATTCAGGTACTGTATTGCAGACAAAATTGAGGAGAGATTCGTTGGATTTTACGATGTTTCTGGAGATAAAACCGTGGAAGGTTTTTTTTTCTTTGTTTTTTTTTTTTTTTTTAATCTTTATTTCCATATCATATTTATTATACAACGTAGCCCACTGCCTTATGTGATTAGTGGGCCGAAGATCTCATATGTTTATACAATTGGAGCTATTCTAAGTGTAAGTTAGTAACTAGTTAGTAGCAAGTAGCAAAGTACTACAATGGGCAAATTAGTATGTTAATTGAGGACTAAGTGGTAACCTAACTAACTAACTATAAACGAGTCACTAAGCCTGCAGCATTACAAATGTGTCAGCTGATAGTATAAACCTACAATTAAGCCTTGCTCATTGAGCTAACCCCAATGAGCGTGGCCCTGACACTAGGCAGGCCATGGAGTTGGTCGCTGCAGGTTCCTAAGAAAAGTATCTATAAACTAGGTCCTACAACTAAACTTATGCTAAGGTCACAATTGGGTGTGTTGTCTAGATCGGTGAGATTACACCCCACTCCCCCTAATCCTGAGGCACGGCGGATTCTAGACTGAAGAGTCGACCTTTCCGCGCCTGGGCGGTTTGGGAATAGGGTGCTGGCTTTATCAGTATTTCAGTAGGTCTCTAATCATGTGCTAATTTGGTTCTCTCAGGTAGTCCCTTAAGACTTTCTGTGATACCGCGTTAGCCAGTTTGTTAATGGTCTGAAAGGTGTCATGATGTCTTAGCAGTCTATGTGTGTCATTATGAGGTAGTTGTTCACGTAAGTCTGAGGCCACATCATTGAAGAGGGGGCACTCGTAGACCACATGGTCAGGAGTACCTTCTGCAACACCACAGTCACACATAGGTGTCGCCTTTTTCCCAAATCGACATAGGTATGTCGGATAGGGTCCATGTCCAGTGTGAAAGTGGATGAGTCCCCTGGTTGGTTCGAAAAATGTCATTCCCATTCTTTCCCTGACATCTGGTAGTAAGTCAAAAGTTCTGCGCCCTGTTTCTTCGCTTTCTCATGAATGTTACCATAACTGTTCCCCTCTTAACCTGATCTCTACTTTGTTTTCAATCCTACTCCCTAGAATTTCCTCTATTTTATCCAAGTTCCCCTTTTTTGCCCAGTACCAGGCGGCCTGCTCCCGAATTTTGATATCTAATGGGCAGAGTCCCATTATGACTAACAGGGCTCCTCCCGGTGTGGTCCTGTAAGCCCCCATTGATCTCATAATCATGTTCCTCTGCACTCTTCTCACTGTCATGGTGGGCACCACCCTCGTGAGCCTGTGTGCCCAGACTCCTGAACCGTAACCCACTATGGAGGTGATTATGCTATTATGATATAGTTTGATAAGATGTGGTGGGAGGTGGAAGCGTTTGTGTCCAATGGAGATGAGGTTGTTGAGTACTTGTAAAGCTCTTTGTGTTACGGTTTCAATGTGTCTGCCAAATGACCACCTCTCATCAATGATGATGCCCAAGTATCGAGTCTCACGTCGCCTGAGAACAGGTGAGCCCTCTATCCTGACTGTTGGATTTCTGACTAGTTGTCCCTTTAAAAGGAGGTATGTGAACTTAGTTGGTGAAATTGTCATCTTAGTATTCCGGCACCAAAGTTGTAGTGTTTCTATTGCTCGTTCTATTTTAGGCTCTATGTCTTCTCGGCTTCGGCCGCCAACCAGTAGGAGGAGGTCATCCGCGTAGGCTATCACCTCTAGCACTTCATCACTTTGCTGTAATTTATCTAGTAAAGGTTCCATGTGGATGTCCCAAAACAGGGGACCTAGTACGGAGCCCTGGGGACATCCCTTCGTGATTGTTTTTCTTACCCTTGTGCTAGGGGATGATAGCCAGACCTCCCGATCCTCACAATAGCTCCTCAGACACCCATATAGCGGCCCTGGACACTCCTTCTCCCGTAAACAGGAGAAGAGCGAAGGCCACCACAGGTTGTCGAAGGCGCCACTTATGTCCACCATGATGCCGACAACGTACTTGTACGGGGTAGAGCCACAGACCTTGGCCACCAGGGCGATTGCATCAGATGCCGAACGCCCCGGCCTAAAGCCGAATTGCCTGCTGCTCATCCCGCACAGCACTCGGTGCGCAGCCAGTCTGTCAGCCAGCAGTCTCTCCAGAACCTTCCCAAGCAGATCAAGCAGGCAGATTGGCCGGTAGGATTTTGTTTCTGCTGGGTCATTGTCAGATCCTTTCTTGATGATCACTACATTTGCCCTCTTCCATATTTGAGGGAACTTTTGCTGCCTCAGACATTCGTTATATAGGTGAGTTAGAGGGGCGACTATCTGGGGAGCCAGAAATTGCACCACCTCCGCCACAATGCCATCTGGCCCGGGAGCTTTCCCTATCTTCAGGGTTTTTATGTGGGCAACTACCTCCTCTTCAGAGAATGGGTAGACTGCCGTATCATTTCCATATACATTGCTGCTATAGTACTCTCGCAGCTGCCTTTGTTCATTTGTCTCTCCATCCGCTGTATCATCAGGCAGCAGGGACTGGAGAAGAACCTCAGCAGTTTCCTGCCAGGACTCTGTCATCCCATCCCCCTGCCTGACGGTTGAGAGCTCCATCGGAGAGCGGATTTTTTCCTGGACAAGCTTGTAGGGAATTCCCCAAGGGTCGAGAGCAAGTTGGTTTAGAACAAAGTGTTCCCAACTTTTGGATCGTACCTCATGTAAGTGTCTGTGGAAATTTTCTTTCGCTTCCCGGTATAGTTGCAGCCATTTTTGTCTTTCAAGCCAGACGACACTGTGCTGGTAGTGCCTCCTGAGCCTTCTGACAGACCGACGCATCTCCTCTAGTTCAGCTGACCATGGTGACAGAGAGGCCGCTATGGCCTTCCTCCTGGTAGGTACAGCAGCCTTCACCGCTCGAGTTGTTGCCGTAATCAGTTCCTCAGCTCTGTTGTCAATGTCAATGTCCAAAAGTCCGTCACCTTCTGGTAGTGCAGGAATGTCGCACTCCCTAGCAAGTTTCTCCCAGTCGGCTCTTTTGTAATTATATTGCACCTCCCACCCCATGGCCCAGCAGCTCTCCCTGTAATGAGATTGTGGTCACTGGTGGTGGCGTTCTCTACCACTTCCCACTGCTGAATTAGGTGTGCTGCGTTGGGCGTAGCCAAGGTCACGTCAATGTTTGTGCCTTGGCCACCTCCCGCCACATAGGTCGGAGGATTTCCAGGCTTATTTACCACCACCAGCTGCAAGGCCATGATGGCCTCTTCTGCCTTCTCCCCGTTTGGGTCCCTGGTGCCACTGTATCATAGGGGGGATTTAGCATTTATGTCGGCAGTTATAATTACTTTTCGCCCCCGCAACGCTGTGATGACTGTGGTAAGGTGTGCCAGGTGTCTTTCGATGTCATCACCATATTGAAAGTACATATTGATGAGGATGATGGTGCCAGTTGGAGATTGCAGCTCCACAACGTTGCAGTGGCTGGTTGTGAATTGTGTCAGAACTATGGCTCTCAGGATTTTATTGGTTATAATTATTGCCGATCTTGGGTCTTCTCCTCTGCTTATAACTTGCCATGTCGCAGCTGTGAATACTAGTTTCCCATTCAGGGAGTACGGCTCTTGTAGACAGATCAGATCCAGTCTCCTCTCCTTCACTTCCTTACGTAGCTCCTGCATCACAAGTCTGCTGTTGTGGGCGTTAAGTTGTCCAATGGTGATTTTTGTCATTTAGTTTTTATGGAAAATATGTATGAATTCTGTCATTTGGCCAGGTCTTACTCCAGTCAAATGTGATACGTCCATTTGCTAAAACTGCTTGTTCGTATATGTCGTCTAAGTCGAATTTTTCGCCACATCTTTCAAAAAGTTTCTTGAGTAAGTCCCGCAGGGCTCCAAAGTCGGTGGGGAGATTCACTGACTTAAGCTGGATTCTGTCTACGGCCTCCATTACCGAGAAGGTGACTCTCCTACCATGTTCATGTCCCACCCGGACCACGTGTCTTGAGGCAGTGGTCAGGGTAGTCGGCTGCTCTAGTCTCGCTAATTGCATAGTAAATTCGAGGTTTGGGTAGACTCTGACTGGGTCGATGGGTGGCAATCTCACGACAGGATCTTTCGTGGCTAGTTCACTAGAGCTAGTTATTTTGTTCTCCTGGAGTGGTTGGTTTATGTTTCTGTTCTCTTTCGTTGAGATTGCCACCGTCTCTGTTACAGGATGCCATTGCCGTTGATCTTTAGTCGGCGTTGTCCCCCGGCTTTGGGAGGAGGGAGACTTGACTGTAAGAGGCTCAGTTTGAGTTCCTCTGTCAGTTGTGGTGGATTCCGTTTGAGTACTCGCATCCTTTGTAGTGACTGAGGCGTCAGTGAGCGACCTCAAAAACATCTTAAAGGTACTTGCCCTCATGGCATCCCTCCTCCTTTTGCTCGGGGATTTTCTTTTGGTCATCCTGTTTGCTTTGGCTTGTTCAGCCATAGTCTATCCTCGAGATTAACCTTTGCTCTAGGAGTCTGTAGGTGGGGCAATTCCGCCCAGTGCGCTGATAACCACGCAGTTGAGCACCCCACAAACCAAACAAAAATTCCGCCCAGTGGCGCCACAAGGTTTTTTGGCCCTTCTTTTACAAGGGATGCAGACTGTTGCAGCCCTACAATCTTTACGGACATGTCCGTCCTCGCCACATTTTGAGCAGGCCGACCCCCTGGTACAGTGCCTCAGAACCGAGATCTCCACAGTTGTGGCAACGCGGTACCACAAGATAATCACGTGTGTTTACGGCGTGAAAGCCGATATAGAGTTTGCCCATTGCAGTTATTTTTTTCCACATTTGAGCAGAGACCTCTGTGACGTGGTGAACCACGTCACGGTCCCGAGGCCCTGTTGTAAATCTCAATTTAAAGTTTTCTTTAAATTCGTCCTCTGTCATTTCTTCGAAATTTTGTGTCCTTATGGTTTCATGTATCTCCTCGTTTGTCATAATTGTCGGTACATCATACAGGATGACCAACGGGTTTCTTTTTCTCGGTGGCTCGCATTTGACCACCGAGTTTAGTTTAGCATTATTTAGTAATTTAACTTTGTCCTCTTCAGAGGCCACTTCTACAATTACAGAATTCCTACTTGGTTTAACCTTATTTATTTTGATCTTGTCTTTTATTGGGTTTATTGTAGTGGTGAGCAGCTCCTGTATTTTTCTTACACTGGTGTCCTGACCGGGTAAGGTCCTTAAGAAGACCGTTGTGTCTGCTCTTTTTGTTACTTTTGCAATCATTTCCCTAGTTGTTTGTGGTTTTGGTTGCGCTTGTGCGACCACTCCCGCCCAGGTCTTGGCCGGTTGTTTTCTCAATCTTTCATTTTCCTTCTCTAATTCTTCAACACGGCCCTCGAGCTTGGCGTTTGCTATGGCCCACGCCGCCAACTCATTTTTGATTGTTGTTAGTGCCGCCTGGCTGATTTTACCGTTTTTAATATTTTGCTCAAGGAGCAAAGTAATTCTAGTGTGTCTTTGCAAGACGTTTTCCTTGTTTGCCTGTCCCGACTCGTCCTGGGGAGCAGGTACAGGTATCACAGAAGCTTGCGATAGCGCACTCGAATCACTCGTTTCTGATGTCTCCATATTGAACGAGTGATAAAAAGAGGTGGGAGCCCGTCTCTTGCCCCGGACCGGCTCCTCTGGCATGGGGGGGGGGGGGGGGGGGGGGGGGGGACTTCTGCAGCTCGCCCACCGACCTCGCCCCTAGGTCAAGGGCACTCCAGAGCTGCTGGGTTCAGCACGCCGTTGCCAGCACACTGGTCCCCATCGATGGCCTCGTCGCCGACGATTTCACACGACGCTCCTCGGCAACTGCACCCCGCACTCCGGAGAGGCGGATGCACCCCTCGCCCTTCGCCGCCTACTTGCCCGAGTTTCCACCTGAAGGCCAAGGACCCACTCCTACTCAGGTGGTGGGTCAGTCCCCTAGTCGTTCGGCGGTCTGGGCCCACCTAACCCAGCCCAGGCAATGTCACCACCTCCTGGGTTTGGCAGAACACGCCCCGGTTACCCAGGGGCGCGGCGAAGCAGCCTTGCCGACTCGTGCCGTGATCCCACGCCGACAAACGAGGTCGCCGGCATGCAGAGCACCTGCTGGTCTGTGCCCTGCGAACAGAAAGGGACTGGTGTTCGGTCCCTCGACACAGCTCCCCCTGTGCCACGCACCTTTCGCTTTCGCATCGGGTTGGGTCGCAGCTCTCCCTTTTGACGCAAGGCAGAATGCCGAGCTTGACGTCTGGCACCACGGGAAGGCGGAAAGAGCCACTTGGGAAGAAGAGGCTGTAAGAGACGCATCACTTCCCCGAGTGAGGACTGTCGCGGCACGCTCGACGTAAAGCGATATGCCCCAGTGCGAGCTTCCGTGCCTTACGGCGCGCCGGCAACGGGCGGGCCCGCGCCGAAACGCGCCGTCAAGTGACTGACCTCACGCCAGTCACCGCGGAAGGTTTGTCAAACATTGTTCATGCAGTATTGAAAGAATGGAATGTGGAAGGAAAAGTGGTTAGTCAAACATATGATGGCGCTTCAGTAATGGCGGGCAGAGAAAGAGGACTACAACAATTGGTGAAACAGTTCTGTCCCTATGCGCTGTTTCTTCATTGTTACGCACAGCAACTGAATGTGGTACTGTTACATGCCTCCAAAATCATACGATAAGTATGCATGTTTGTAAGCGATCTTACTGTTTCATTGGTTTTTCAGCAAATCATCAAAACGAACTGTATTGCTAACTGAGACAGGATTTAAACTGCCACATGCAAGCAACACTCGCTGGGACTTTCGTTCCAGAGCAGTTTCAACATCTAATCATTTCTGAGGACTATATAGTGTTTTTAATTATATATTTGATGGCACAGACTCTCAGTGGGACCCAGAATCTTTGAGCTGCGCTTTGGGAATGAAATGATGGATGGATGATCCTACATTTGTCTACTTGCTTTGCTTCTACAGAGGGTGCTTTGTTTATGTTGATCATCTCTTTAATGTTATTCAGTCAAAATCTGTCAGTGTAACTGCTTGCCACGATGAAATAAGAACTGTTTTGAGAAACTTACGACAATGAAGAATGGAAACATTCGTTGAAGAATGCATTAAATGCAGCTTGTGTTTGAATGGCAACTTATCATTCTGTGACAGTCAAAAGACATCTCTCAGGTCACTAACTTACGAGATACTAGATTTTCAAATTGCTCAGATGGAAAGAAGATTTCAAGATTTTCCCCAAATTCAGTTTGTTGAACTTTTGAACGAAAATTGTTTCCCGAACTATCAAAAAGAATTCCCAAAGTTGAAACTGCTTCAATTATTATAATAGTACCCCTTTTTCAAACAAGAACATGTTGAAAATGAGCTGTGTAAAATAAACGCTGATGAGAAAAAACACTTATCTCCAATAATCTTCTTAAAGTACATTGTCAACAATGATTTAAATTCCGTTTATGAAGAAACAACGAAGTTCCTGCGTTTGGTTTTGACCCTACCCGCAACTACAGCAAGCAGTAAACGAAGCATGAGTACTCTTAAACGAGTGAAGAATTATTTAAGGAATTCAATGTCCAACATCCGGCTGTCATGTTTGAGCACGTTAGCAATAGAAAAGTCACTACTTGGAGAGCTATCCAGTGATCAAATCTTTGTATACCAAGTTATAGACTTATTCGTGGAAAGAAAAGACAGACGCATTGCACTTGTGAACAAGAAAATGTAAGTGCTTCTTCTCTTGCTGCTGGAGTTCTACAAATTTGTCATCGTTTCTTGAACAAGTTAGTTATTATTATTATTATTATTTGTGGCGGTGGTAGTGGTAGTAGTAGTAGTAGTAGTTGTTGTTGTTCTTGTTTATGCGTTTTGTTTCATTTGTTTAAATTATTGTTTATTGTACTGTTTTGTCTCCCTATAATAACTGCAGAGTCTCCCCAACCTTTCCAACCACACTACGCCACTGCTGTTATCTATCTCTTCTGTCTGGAACAAACACACCCCCAGATAACAAGAAGATGCACATATAGCAAGGCAAAAATCGTTTTCCATTTTGGGATGATATACGATATTTGCATCCAACAATGCTTGCTTAATACTTTCAAATTGTTATTGGCATTCAGCCGATCAAACCTATGGCATGTTTTTATGCAACAGATTTAACAGTACATCGTTATTCAGTGTTTGGTCTGGCACGAATCTGCAAGAAATGAAACTAGCCCATTGAAAGCTTTTAATTGCTTTTTTGTCTGTGGTCTGGGGAATTCTTCTATCGCTATCATCTTCTTGGAGTCAGGTACGATTACCAAAGGTGAAATAATAAACTGAATCTTTTCTCTTCCTTTATGAATACTGCCAGGTGAGCTGAATATTTATCAGCTGTGAAAATTGGTGATTTTTTGTTCTTGATTAGGTTTTATTCCGCCATAATGTTAGATATACTAGGCACTGGCCCCACAACATGAGTTTGTTGTTATGTTATTGGACTAGCCTTTCTACTACTGAACGCTTATGAATGTTCATATGCCCCTGGAGAGCGATGCACATTTCCAGAGATATTAATCTTGGCACATCAGTCGGTGATGCCAACATCTGAAGCTCGAAAGTCCCAACCAGGTAGCCAAACTGTTCCTTTTCTGTGGTAAGTGTCCCACTGTAGAGAAAAAAATGAGAGTAGGTATAACAAAAGGAAAAAAGGACTATGATTCCACATGCAGGATGATAAACTAGTACCGTAGTAGAGTTTAGGGTGCACATCTACAATATTTACCAGCACCCTTGCATTTCTGTAAAATCAGACTCATGTAACTGAAGCGCTTGTTTCTCCTTTCAGTAGAGACACCTTTCCTTTTATAGAAATATTACTCCCCAAACACATACTCCCCCCTCTTATAGTCCCCATCACACACTTGAACTTTCACTTGATACAATTTTTTCTTATTGTGAAGCTTGAGATATTTTTGTTCTGTTTCATAAATTGTGCAATCTGTTCCATTTGCTTGAAATGAACACCTCACAACACACACGAAATTTCCATTCTCACCTCCAATTCTATACCGTTTTCTTGTTTTTACATCCCTTACAACAGAAAATATCCTTTCTGATTCACCATTAGAATGTGGAAGTGAGAGAACCACCTTACCAACTTTACTGATATTTTGAAACGACAGTTGATCATGGAAATCTTTCAACTTTGAGATTTCACTCCACATACAATCCAAGACCATTCTGAAGGTTCCTTCCTCCTATCCTCTGGCACAAATGGAAAACTTCTCCATTCAATTCCTAAAGTATTTCGATCAAATCTTCCCGACTTTGATGCAACACACGATACAGCCTTTATCTGTGACCTTGTGTCAGCTGTTGATGCAATATTTGTTTCTATGAATTTTAAGTTTCCAAAAAAATTGTCATATACAGGTAAACATTTCTTCATTTCTTCTGTACATAAATCAAGGCATGTAAGCCTCAGTCGATGAATTCCCTTTTCACATTCTGTAGGAAGAGATTGTAATAAGTTTTCACATTTGAAGCCAAGATAGAGGGATTCTAATGGGAGATAATGGCTGGTTGAAGTTTATTAATCTTGTTCATTTCAGTGAGGACACCAGGGCTTAGAAAGGTTTGACAAATGCTTTGAAACAGATGCAAAGAATCTTCAGAGAGCTTGTGAAATAATATTATGTCAATTGGAAAAGGGCGTTAAAACTGCTGGAGTAAACCAAAACATACTGCAGAAACTACATGTAAGCTTTGGTAAACGAATTTTCTGTTTCATGATGAATCATTTCTGCAGGCTTTAATCTATCTTCAACAGTTGCTAATTGGAAGTAGTGCAAAAATACATCCCAGTTTTCCAGCAGACGAACACGCATACATGTAAAACAAGCCATAGTGTACCTGATAATTTAAACCTGTTTTTACATATGACTCCAAAAAATTCTTGAAATGCTTGTAAAATAGAACCGCAGTCTGAGTCTTAATGTGTACAAAACAAACCACTTAGAAATATTATTGTTTAATAATATCAAGGTTCGCACACAAGATTCAAAGTCCAACCGAGAGCCAACGGGTAATGCCTTTGAATGACACTGAACTGAGCAAATTAAGCCACTTCAGACAATACCGTATAACAACTGTCTACGTTACAGCTTAACATGGTGCTGGAATTGGCCTCTAGTCTAACCTGCAGTTTGAGATACACTATATATTCGGAAATTCGACCATCTTTCACACGCGCAACTCATTTGTAAATAATGGTGCACTTAAGTTGTGCATACAAACGGAAATTTGAACTAAGAATAGCTACTACAATCGAAGTGCTGACTGCTAGTTCAACAAATGACAGTCAGTGGGTGTTGTATAATTACTTCCATAGGCTGTTTTACCTTATGTTCGTGATATGTGCAATCATACCTATTACAGTGCATGTGTGTTATTGCTGTGAAAGCAAACCTATGGTGCCCACAGTGAGAAAATTGACTGCTGGTTGTACAAATGACAGTTGGTGGGTGTCTTCTTAACTTCTGTGAAATGTTTATCTTTGCTGTTGTATGTAACATAACTATTACTACATTATGTTACAGGCAGCAATTAAATGTTTGTCCGTTCCTGAAAAATATTTGTCAAAATGTCCCAAAATATGGGACAAATCCCACGGGTTGTCAATACTGATATCAGTATCTGCTGTTTGTCTACTGCTTCCTTTACAAGTTCTGAGATGTCTGCCAACAAGAAATCCCGGTCTTTAATTTATCTCTAATCAGATTTATTTCAGCCTTCATAGTCTAAGCATTTTCTTATTTCCAAAGGCCATCACTGTTGACTTTTGGGATGGCATTCTTTATCACAGTGTCAATATGTTCGGCTATTTCAGTGTCTTTGTTTTGGAACCATTGATTCGTTTCTTCCTCTACCTTTTTCACCTGATCAGGAAGGTGTTGATCAATATTCTCTTTAGCCTCAGGCTCTAGATTCTCTAAACGACTAGACAAGTTCTGCACTTCATCTTTCATCACAGTATGTTCAGACTACAATTTCTGCTTTTCATTCAATAGGTTATGAACCAAGTGTGGCAAATCCTTGCACACCTTTTTCATCTCATTTACTTCACTTAGCATTTTTTACGATTCTCCTTTTGCAAGAATGGGGCCAACAACAACTGAGGAGAATCATTCAACGTGACACAAGTGCAACTCTTCCACAAACTGCTCAATGCTGTGCCATCAACAAGTGTCAGCGTGTGAACCATTCAACGAAACATCATCGGTATGGGCTTTCAGAGCCAAAGGCCCACTCGTATGCCCTTGATGACTGCATGACACAAAGGTTTATGCCTTGAGTGAGCCTGTCACCACCAATATTGGACTGATGATAAAAACATGTTGCCTGGTCAGACGAGTCTCATTCCAAATTGTACCGAGCAGATGGACGTGTACAGGTGTGGAGACAACCTCATGAGACCATGAACCCTGCATCTCAGCAGAGGACTGTTCAATCTGGTGGAACTCTGATAGGTAACATGTATATAAGCATCCTGTCGGATCACCTGCGTTCATTCATGTCCATTGAGCATACCGACAGACTTGGGCAATTCCAGCAGGACAATGCGGCACCCGACACGTGCTGAATTGCTACAGAGTGGCTCCAGGAACACTTTTCTGAGTTCAAACACTTCCACCGGTCACCAAACTCCCCAGACATGACATCATTGAGCATATCTGGGAAGCCTTGAAACGTCCTGTTCAGAAGAGATCTCCACCCCCTCGTACTCTACGGACTTATAGATAACCCTGCAGATTTCATGGTGTCAGTTCCCTCCAGCACTACTACAGACATTAGTTGTGTCCATGCCACGTCATGTTGCGGCACTTCTGCATGCTCGCGGGGCCCTCCACGATATTAGGCAGGTTTACCAGTTTCTTTGGATCTACAGTGTAGAAATAAAAAAAAACTTTCCCGCGGACAAAAGGTGATAGGGCTATACGAGCTGAGCTGAATAAACTCGAACGGGTGAATGTCAATCGCTGTTTGTTTATGTGTTTGACTGGCGGACGAATCAAAATCATTGTTATAATTACTAGCGAAATCCACAGATTCAAACTATCAAAGTAGAAAAAAAAAGACTAACAGGGATAACAGGTAAGAAAGATTACATATTATCTTTCTGGTATATCCAAGAAAACGAAATTTTAACAGAAAATTTTTGCCAGATCGCTGCACTTCTAAGGGCCAGTTGTACAGTATCCGGTTAGCAGCCGCTTAATTCGATTCTCAAAATACTACAGAAAATGCGTTGTACGAATCAAAGAATAAACGAGGGATAACTAAACCGGTGATTCTGCCATAGTTATTGAAGTTAACCGGAGAATAAATTTTGACAGTGGCACGAATAGTTACAGAATTAGTGATGACAAGGTTGTTTTCTTGAATTGAGGAAAAAGAAGAAATGGGGACATCACGCAAATTATGTGGAAGAATATGGCAATTCCAAATTTGTATAATAATTTCGTACTACCACCACCTCTCGATCTCATGCTTGAGAAACCGGAGCATGTGAATGAAACGTGAAACTGTTTGATAATGTAAAACTTTTTCCTTGTGGTAGGCCTAATAGGCATTTGATATTGCTGTTTCGTGAAGTATACTCTGTTGTGTTATTTATGCAAATGAGAGAGATAAAAATGGCCATTTGTGCCAAAATTGTCTCGCTTATTTGGCGTGTGTGACAATTGCTGCAGTATTAGAAAAGCCTATTTCATTTTATCTAGCAGACAGTGACAAAATAGACGTAATCAAATCGAGAAGCCACAGCAGTCGTGGGTACTATACAGCTTTTTCGGTATTAGACAACATTTTGATTTTTCATGTAGCAAAACGTTTGACGAATTTTGATGGGATAATAGATTATTTTGCAGAAAGGAAAGCATGTCGTGTCAAGCTGTAGCAAGATTAGAGAGAGAAAAATGCTGGGACTAAGGTTTGAAGAAATGTGTACTATCTTGCTTGTCTCATGTCTTTACTGCTTTCATGTTTCCTAAATTTAATTATATGTCACACAAAAGAGAAAGTTATTAGCTAAGTGACAATAAAGAGAGCAATTTTATTGGAAAGTTCTTACATTCCCGTCACATATAATCCCACCCAGTATTAATTGAGTTTTTTTTTTTATGGGAGGTAGGATGTCAAACATGCCGATTGGGCTTGGCTAGCACTTGGATGGGTGATCGTCCTGTCTACTGAGCGCTGTTGGCAAGCGGAGTGCTCTCAGCCCTTGTGAGGCCCTCAGTCTAGGATGACAGGGCGGTCGGTCAGTACTGTTGGGCCTTCTGAGGCGTGTTTGGACGGAGTTTGGTTTAGTTTAAGACCTAGCTAAACGTCCTGCACTGTTTGTAACGCCCAAGATGTTCGCCCCACCGAATGCTGATATGGACGCGCATGTGGTCAGCACACCTCGCTCCCGGTAGTTGTCAATTTAGGAGACCGGAGCCGCTGCTTCTCAGTCAAGCAGCTCCTCAATTTTCCTCACAAGGGCTGAGCGCACCCCGCTTGCCAACGGCGCCCGAGACGTTCGCCGTCAATCTTATGGTGCGAACGTTTGTTATCCCTGTGACGTGCAAGTTAATGATTTGTTTCAAACATTTCTCGAATGTTGACGATGTGCATTTTGTGAAATGTAATACATACATCCCGTAGAAGGTTGGTCGGTGCATCTCCCAGACACTCATTTTCTGTCTGTCTCCTGACGTACACAGCGAGTCATTAGCAACTAATATTTTCCTTGTCATAATTGTGAACACAACACTTTCAAATGATCGTCACTAAAGACTGAAACTGCGACCTCGCATTCAAGGGATTCCTTGTCAGGGTTTTATAGTTTACTTTCGTCTTTCGTCCTTAAAAATTCTTCCTCGTTTCAACACCTCTGATGGGATACATGTAAAAAAAGGTATGTCACAATTAATACATGAAATATGTATATACATACAAAAACATTCAACTATAGGCCACATAATTTTTGTGAAAGATAATTATTTGTATCTGTGTGCTATTGGGTAACATTTTATACCGTCTCTCCTGTTTCTATTTAATTTAATTTTATTGTTTGAAAAATAATATTTAACCTTGACTGAAATAAAAAGTACTGTTATCTTTTCTGCACGAGATTGATTGTTCAAACGAAAATAATGTATTGAGTTTATAGAGAGATTTCTTACGTGGTGCACAATATGCGGAAGTTAAATAGAAGTATAAAGCTTGCCCTTGTTAAATAAGCTGAAAATACCACACATTCTGTTAGTGTTAATCTGATTTCGTTACATAAATGCTTTTAACTGAGAAAAAAACATTAGAAATGTGCAAACAAAATTCTATGTTCCGATGCAGGTCTTCTCTATTCATTACTAATCAACTGAAAAACTAATTTGAGACATATATTCTCATCTGCCACGGTGCTGGAAGAGAAAATGTTTAAATTAATTCGCTTCAAGTTGCACTTGTCCCACGCAGTTTGCGTAATTTCAAATGTACCACTTAATGGCTGTGGTTGCAGCTCGTCAATGATATTGTGGGAGTTTGGGTCCTTATCATTATAAATAACAACCCGTTGGTCCACTTGTTAAAACAATGAGCTCATTTATTGTCACACTTCAGATATACATCATTACATATCGAAAATATCACTTAGACAGAACATAATGGCCGCCTTGGCCCAAAGAGTTTTTGCGCGCCAGAGATGTTATGGCACATCAGTGTTGCCACAAAGCCCCCCCCCCCCCTTCAGTGCAGAGCACGTTGCTCTGGCTGTTGTGGGGGGAGGTTGCAGGTGTCGTGCCATCTTCGTCCGGAGGGAGAACTGGGCGGGGCAGGGCCGTGGTTCGAGCCCTTTTGGATGGAAAAATGTAATCGCGGTGCCACACCAGTGGGAGTATGCGGCGACCGGTTCGTGAGGTGACAGAGGGGGTGGGGGGAATAGACGGAGACACGGGGTACAGCACGTACAGTGTCCCCGTGGCGTCAATGAAAGATTGAATGAGGGAAGGATCTAAGGAATTGGGGATCAGTGAGGAGTGGAGAACGGAAAGTTGGAAGGTGTCATCGTCGGCGGAGCGTGGATGACTAAGAGAGAATCATTTGTGGTAGTTATACAGATGTCAGTCGGTGAAAAGTGTGAGACGTCGATGGAGAAGGTAGTGGGTTGTTGAATGTCGGGTGAGAAATGTGTGACGGGCGTAGCAGGAGAGGGTGGGATGAAGGGCGTGGACCCTGGACTCTGCCCATTGAGGGTTCCCGGCATTGGGGAAGGGGGCGTGGCTGGCGTGTTGTCCCTTGAGGAGGCGGCAGTGTGGAGGTCGTCGTCCATCGTATTCGGTGGCGTCGGGTCGCTGGAGGTGTTGTCGTCTGCAGTGACCCACACCAGCTTGAGTCGAGACACTGACACTGTCGAGGGTTTGCCTTTGATACAGTTGTCTAATGTATTCGGCGAGCGCCTAAGTACCCTGTAAGGGCCTGTGTATGGGGGTTGCAGGACAGCATGCACTGTATCGTCCCTAAGCATCACAGCTTCAAACGTGGCTAACCGCTGGTGCACAAATGTTTTGATCGGAGTGTGTGCTTTCAGAGCGAGTGCTCTCTGCACTCGTATCATCTGTCGTATGTTCTCATTTAGCATGGGGTTTTGATGGTATCTTGGAGTGGTGAAGGCTCAACAAACTTGGCTGGTAGGGTCAACGGCTCGCCATAGAGCAGTTTGGCCACCGAGCACTGCAGGTCATCTTTATGTACAGAACGGAGGCCTAGCAGTACCCACGGGAGGGCGTGTAACCACGGTTCCTCGTGGCACATTAGCGCTGTCTTCAATGTGCGGTGCGATCGTTCCACTAAGCCGTTTGATTAGGGGTGGTAGGCTGTCGTGTCGTATCCTTGAGCGTGTTGTACATTAGTTGTGTATTGTGAAATGAGGTCGAAATAACGGAACCTCCTAGGAGGTGGATCGACTGGAGGGTTTGTGAGTGCTTGGGCGAGAGGTTTGTGGTCTGTAAAGATCGTGAGGGGGCGTCCCTCGACGTCTTCGCGGAAATATCTAATGGCTTCGTAGACAGCTAAGAGCTCTCTGTCGAAAGCAGACCATATGCACTGAGAGGGAGAAAGTTTTTTTTGAAAAGAACTTAAGAGGTTGCACCACCTCTCGTCTGTGTTGTTGAAGTACTGCGCCGATAGATATTTCGCTAGCGTCCGTGGTGAGCGAAAGTGTTGCATGCGGGTGTGGATGGGCAAGCGTGATGGCTTCCGCGAGTGCGGTTTTTGAGTTTTTTGAAAGACGCACGCATGACCTCTGTCCACGGCACGCGCCTGTCGCCTGACGTTTGTAGCCCACGCAGTGCGTCTGTGAGGGGGACCTGTAGTTTGGCGGCTCTTGGAATGTGGCGGCGGAAAAAATTGATCATTCCTAAGAACCGGCGGAGTTCATGGTATGTTTCTGGTATCGGCAGCTGCTTGTAATGTCTATTTTCTTTTGTGTGGGCCGGATACCATCGGCTGAAACTATGAGTCCCAGAAAAACAACAGAATTCTGTCTCAGTTTGCATTTGTCTTTGTTGACGATCACACCGTGGGATTGTAATGTTTCAAACAGCGCCCAGATGTGAAGCTCGTGAGGGGTCGTAACACTGTATCTAAGAACCTCTGCCAGGTTTGGGCGGTGTTTTTCAATGCGTAAGGCATGTAAACGTATTCGATGAGGCCGAAGGGTGCGGTGATGGCCGTTTTAGGGATATCTTGTTCGTACATTGGTATTTGGTGATATGCTTTCTCACAGTCTACTACACTGAAAATTTTAGTGCCTGCCAACTGAGAAGCGAAGTCCTAAATGTTCGGTACTGGATAACTGTCCATGATTTATGCGGTCATTGAGACGTCTATAGTCGCCACAGAATCTGTAGGAACCATCCTTCTTCTTAGTGAGATGAATCGGTGACGACCACTCACTGGAGGATGGGCGTACAATGCCTGCTTTTAATAGGTCCGAGATGATTGCTTTCGCCGCTTTGAGTTTGTGTGGATTCAGGCGTCATGGTCGGTGTCTGACCGGAGGGCCCTCAGTCGTATTGAGTTTATGACTAGCGCCGCTCATGATTGATTACATGCTACACGCATGGGGTGCGTCGTTAGCATTTGAACACTTGTGCAATGAGTCAATGATTTGAGCACACGTCGGTTTGTGCGAAGACCGAATACCTCGAAGTGAGGCGAGTTCAGATTTCATGCTCTGTAATGTCTGTTCGGTACGCTCGATAAGGGAGGTGAGCTTGGCCTGTGTTTGCTTGAGTTCACTGATTTCTTGTCATTGTAGTAGCACGTCACAAGTTTTACTAGTTAACTTGGCCGCAAGAAGAGCACATTCGGTCTGCAATAGTGAAATGTCAATGTTTGTTGACCAAATGGGTGATACAGATGCAGCGGCTGTAAGGGCGATAGTCGTTTGCGAAGGTTGGTGGTCTAATGTACTTCGTGGAATGTCTAGCTAAAATTTGTGGTGTCGCAGGAAGTCAATGCCTAAGGCCGGGCAAGTCACTTGTGCCACATGAAAAGTCCACGAAAACTTCAAGTCTTTTGACAGTTTGAGCGTTAAAGGCGCCGTACCTAACACTGATATGAGAGTCATTAGCCGCGCGTAACAGTCTGGGCGAGGAAGTTAACACGGTAGGTGCGAGAGCTGGGGGTATTACACTCATATCAGCACCACTGTCAACGAGTAATTTAGTTCCTGAGACAAAGTCAAGAGCAAATAGACAACCGTCCGCGCTTACTGTGTTAGATGCTGTTGCTGCTGTAAGGCGTCTTTTTACCTGTGCACGAGACGCTGCGCCTATGGCGCCTCGTGAGCTGTGTTTCCCACCACACAAGGGCTGCAACATTTCCTGTCCGCATTGCTGAAGTTGGCGTGGAACCAACACAGCAGCCAGGCTGTGTTAGGCGGGGGTCATGTAGAGCTCCTGGTGTCGGCTGTGTCCGTTGTGGAGCGCTGCAGCGCAGCGTAGGTTGTCATGGTGGATATCGTGGAGGCTATATCTGGTTCCCCGCGATGGCGGGCAAATGACACCACTGTCGTAGTGTGAGCGCTGAGGAAGTGAGCTCTCCCGAATCCTGGAGGGGGAAGGGGGGGTGGCATGCTGCTGAGATTCATACCCCCACTCTTCATGCTGTGCGCTCGCCTGTTAATAATCCAGGAAGCTCAATCCACGACCGAAAGCTTCTCGTCCAAGGTGCTGTTGTGTTGGTGAGTGGCAGGAGCTGTAGTTGTAATGCTTCTGGCATTTTGACGAGCCACATCGACCCGGCGGCCTGTAAACTGTTAACTGTTACACCTCTTGGATCGGTCGTAATTGCTGTCTGATGTCTAGCTAAAGTGGGCAAGCTACTAGGAGAGGTCACATTCACTATACACTGTTCAGTTGAATCAGAAAATTGATGCTGTGCGTAGCCAGGTGCAGAACCGATTCGCGGCGCGGATTATGTAGCAGCCATGTAGTGGCACTGCTCTGAAAGTTGGTACAAAGTTCTGAGGGGGGTTGCGCACCCCTGAGCGTGTGGCGTTAGTGGTGTAATGTCCAGATCTCTTTTAACACTTTGTCCTGTATGTTCAAAAGAACAATCTTGAGACAAGATGGTGGGAGGTACGTAGGCATTGTCTGTGAGTGTTGTGGTACTGCAATCCACTTGCAGGTCAGAGGACCTCGAAATGTTAAATGTATAGAGTCCATGCGTAGTGCAGGTGGGTGGTAGGGTCGGATTCTGACTGTAGAAATTGTACGGCAGTACACATCATTGCGTAGGCCACATGACGATACAGGCGGTTCACTTGTACACACACGATTGTTATTGTTATTGAACTCAGGTAGAACACAGGAAGTGTGTCACAAACTGTCATCGTGGTCACCAGTGTGGGAGTTTGGGTCCTTATCATTATAAATAACAACCCGTTGATCCACTTGTTAAAACAATAAGCACATTTATTGTCACACTTCAGATATACGTCATTACACATCGAAAGTATCACATAGACAGAACATAATCTGGCCGCCTTGACCCAAAGAGTTTTTGCGCGCCAGAGATGTTATGGCACATCAATGTTGCCACAGAGCCGCCCCCCCCCCCTGCGTCGGGGTCACCACTGTGGGAGTTTGGGTCTTTATCGTTATAAATAACTACCCACAGATCCACTTGTTAAAACAATGAGCACATTTATCGTCACACTTCAGATATACGTCATTACACATTGAAAGTATCACATAGACAGAACACAATGGCCGCCTTGGCCCAAAGAGTTTTTGCACACCAGAGATGTTACGGCACGTCAGTGTTGCCACAATATTCTTGTGAAGCTGCAAATGGAGCTAAATTCTAAAAAGGGAAGGATTATATGACAAGGAATGCTGCTGATATACATTAAATAATTTCAACGCGTAAAATATTTGTAACTTTTACACACCGGTTTACCAATTATGCTGCGGTCACAGTGGCACGATTACTTGCGTGTTTTAAAAGAAGACATTTGTTCGTGCAGAAAACGTCCAATAAAGGAAATTGAATGTATTCTAAGTTTAAAGTGGAACAATATTTTAGTTGTCTGAATGCTGAACAAAAACGGAAAATATGGGTATCTACAAAATGTGATCCTCACATAGACCGAAAGCTCTTGAAGAAAGACAGAAAGACAGCATAACCGAAATACTCACAGTGTTAACTAATGAAATCATTGACCTGAAAAATACTAGTGTTGGTTTTAAGGGTGGCGACATACACTCACTACAAAGGAATAGAAAAGAAGCCAACAAATACGTCAGTGAACAAGAACAATTATTAAAGTGTACAAATCAAGAGGCAAAGCACCAAGGAGAATTTTCACGTAAACCAGAAAATATGTGGAGCCAGCAAGAAGTACAACGTTCTGGGTACATATGAGGATGAAGAAAGCGCCAAAACAACACAAAGATGACAAAAATAGCTGTAAGTAAAAAACAAAATAGAAAAGATACATGAACAGTATCAGGTCTGAATCAAATGAATAAAACGTTTCTAGTGACGAAGCAAACTCACGAATGAAAAGAACAACATTAAACACAAGCAAAAACGAAGAGGTAATAATTATTCTGGGTGATAGTCATGAATGTGGTATAACCGAAATCATTAGAAGAAACTCTAGTGTAAGGTCATTAGCTTCATTGAACCTGGCGCCAAGTCAGCTTAAATAACGAAGATGAACTTGAAGAACTTTAATTGTGCTAATAGCGTGTTCCAATGACATATACAGAAACCAATCACATATGGCTGTCACATGATCTGTCTCGATAACCTAAAACACACAGATGTGATAATCATAAACACTGCACAGTGATGGGATTTACCATCAAGGTTGTGTGTTAACAATGAAACTTCAGCACAAACCTGTAAATAAAAAATGAGTGTAGGGCTTTTAAGAATGTACTAATTGTAGAGATAAGCAGTTTAGGATGAAGATTCCATACAAAGTATGGACTAAACCTCAATTGACTAGGAAATGGCAAGGAAAATAGTCTCTGCTTTAGGACAACTGAAGATCACGTTCAAAAAGAAAGCGGCAAGTAAGCAATTGCCGATTACTAACTGGATAACAAGAAAACGAAGAAGTGGGACGAAAACACCGTCGAAAGCAAGGACTGTATGTACCGAACCAACTTTTACAAATTGCAACAAGCAATTAATGCTAACACTACCAAGAGGACACTTCCCCACTGACAGACGTCAATCAAACAAGGACATTACAGAAAATATACCTGCTAGTGAATAAGTGAGTCCTCTAAAATCATCAGCAGAAAGCAATCTAAATCTCAAAAGCTCCATAGAAGAATCAACACCAGCACCACCAAGAATCCGAAAAATGGCCCTCAGACCCAGAAGAAATGTAGTAAAATTATCATCTGGAATAACAGCAGCAAGCAAACAGAGAATGCAGCTGAGACCAATAAGAGCCACAATGCAGGATGAGGATTTTTTACGGCATCAGGGAAGAATGAGGAGAGATTCATACTATATGTAAGTTACATGGTTCAGCCTAAAAAGATCAGTGTCATTATCTTTATAAGAAATCCCCCTTCTCTGCAAAGAAAGAAATAACATCATCAAGCTCAATAAGTCCAAGAATTCACAAAGTACTCACAGTGCTTCAAATCAATATGTACAGCAATAGGAATAAAATACTAGGATTAGAACATTACTGTAGAAGTAAGAAAGTGGATGTAGTTTGTGTATCGGAATGCTGGTTAACTGAATCTGAAATAGATATTTTTGTTCCTCAAGGATGTATTGTGATCTGCATTATGTGTAGAAAAGAGAAAATACTGGTGGAGTTGTAATTTTTTTCAAAGATAGTCTGAAATTCACAAAAATTGATGTAAGCCAGTTTTGTTCTGAAGCAGATCATCAGTTAAACTGCATAAAGCTGATAGACGAGAATATGATAGTTTTATGTTTCTCTAGATCTCTGAATGGATTGGTAGAAGTATTCTCGAAAATTTTTGAACTTGTTGTGTAAAAAATTACATGGAAAAAAGAAAAGTTCACTATCTACAGTGACTTCAATATAGAGATGTCAAACTCTAACAAACAAGCATCAGTAATGTTTTTCAATATCTTAACGTCATTAAATTTATTCTGTACAAATAAAAGTGCTATTCATAGAGAAGCCTGTTTAAATAATATTGTTTTTAACTTCTCTAGCGAGATTTTTACTGTAAGTCATGCAGATGGATGTTTCTCTGAGTATGAACCATTACTCCTCACACACTACTGCAAATTGTCAGGTCTCATCAGCAATATCACCCACTACAAAAATGAGGTGACTTGGGTGAGAGGTCGGGAAGATGAATTAGTGAACTTTTTTGCTGTATGAAACACAGATTGGACAAACTATGTTGACACTGTATTTGGTAGATTCTTTAGCAAATATATTGAAGTGTGGTACACTTGTTCACCTCTAAGAAAAACTATGTTAAACAAAGAACACTGGTATACTAAAGAACTTGAAAACATTAGAGAACAAATATTATTATTTCTAAATGCATATAAAAATAACTGTATCACTAAACAAGATGGTATGGATTATAGGAAGTATCCTAATTATTTAAAAAAAATTATAAAACTTAGCTGCTTAATGAGAAAAAATAGCATTTGAAAGGTTTATAGAAACTGCGCAAAACAATTGCAAAGTTGCATGGCAAATTATCACTCAAGACTATTGCCGTAACCACACAGGAAGTATAACTTGAACCAGGCAAACTGAATGAGTTCTTTGTGTCTTCAATGAAAGAAATTGTAAACAGAATTAATTTGACTGTGACATCTGGAAGTGAATTACTTGGTAAGTAGCTGTCAGTGAAACAGCCTTTTCAGTGGAAAATTATCACATCCACTGATATAATAAAAGCAGTAAACAAATCCTCCAACTCTCAAATTATGGATAATTACTGGCAATCCAACTACTATATCAAGAAAATTACTCCTCTCATCTGCGAACCTTTAGACTTCATTTTTAACAAATGTCTTCAATTCATAATTTCCCCTGCATCATTAAAAATTTCTGAAGTTATACTAATTTTTACAAATGGAGGCAAAGATTTCCTCTAAAATTATCGACCAATCTCAATAGTTCCTGTAATTACCAAAGTACGTGAAACTCATATATACAGTCAATTAAGTAATTATTTTGAAGAAAATACCTCTTTTCGTACAAACAGTTTGGTTACAGATGAGGAAAAAATACCACTTTAGCAGTTCTAGACATTGTAAACCAGAAAATCACTGCTTTCAAAATTAGTTATAGAGTCTCATTGGTTGTATGTGACCTAAGTAAGGCCTTTGATTGTACCCCTTATGAAATATTGCTTGAGAAACTAGAATTTTATGGAGTACAGACTACAGCACTAAAAATAATTGCTTCATACTTAAGCTACAGAAAATGGTATGTTTCAGTGAGTAACAGACATTCTCTAATGAAAATGGTAGAGACAGGGGTACCACAGGGACCAATGCTTGGACCATTCTTTTTCATAATTGCCATGATTGATTTGCTACATAATGCTCCTCAATCTGTAGTCTGTTATTCAGATGACACAGCTATAATTACAACTTATCAGGGAACACCAGGATTATAACAAATGTCACTGCCATCACTAAATGCTGCAGTAAAATGGTTCTCCTTGAACAAATTGCTGCATAATGCTGATGAGACTCAACATCTTCTGTTAGAACTATCTTTTTAAGATTCCATATCGACTCCTAATTAATCTAGGGAGAACACATCAGTCACATTTGCAAAAAATAAATAAATAAATAAAATCAAGGGTAACACACCTAATGTGGAAACTGAGAGCTTAGTTACACCTAATTATTTAAGATTGACGTATTTTGGTTTGCTCCAGTCCCACATTTCTTATGTACTACCAGTATAGGGCCATTCTACACATCTAGGTGATATACTGCAGAAAAGAAGCCACAAGAGAAATGTGTAGGATTGGACCAACAGATCTCTATTTAGAAAAAATCAATATACTTACAATTCTAAAGCTGTATACATACATCTCATCACTATAAATATCAAAGAATTTCATATAAAAGGAGATATATACCAGCACAACACCAGAAGAGAAATTAAATGGATATTCCGAGACACTGATGTCAAAACATCCCACTTGTCCACAGTCAGCTCCCTAAATATGTTTAACAAATTACCACTCTCAGCATGGTCCATGGCTTCCAAATATTTTAAAGAAAATTGTACAGCTGGCTGGCTGAAAATCTGTTTTATAAAATTGTAGATTTTTTTATGAAAAAAAGTGAATGTATGTTTAAATTTAAAATATATGGCTAAATGTCTGTGGTTGTGTAGGTAATTTGCTATAAATGCTGGTAATTGTATATATGATTAATTATAAATTTCTGTGATCGAGCATGTAATATTGTTATTATTATTATTACCATTATCATTATTGTTTTCAGAAAGGCTTTTCAACAGAAAATGCTATATATGCGTTCACTAATCAAATATTAAATGCACTGAATAACTGAACATCACCCATTGGGATATTTTGTGATCTCTCAAAGGCTTCTGATTGTGTGAATCACAAAATTCTTCTAGGTAAGCTTAAGTATTGCGGTATGAGTGGGACAGTGCACAAATGGTTTAATTCATACTTAACTGGAAAATTGTAGAAAGTTGAAATTACTGTAACAGTACAGATAGTCTGCAAAAACCAACAGAGTCCTCTAACTGGAGAGGTATCAAGAATGGTGTCCCACAGGGTTTAGTCTTGGGTCCCTTACTGTTCTTAATATGTAGTAATAACTTGCCACTCTGTATTCATGAAGATGCAAAGCTAATTCTTTTTGCTAATGATACAAGTATAGTAATCACATCCAACAAGCAAGAATCAGCTGAGGAAATTGTAAATAATATCTTTCAGAAACTTATTAAGTGGTTCTCTGCAAATGGACTCTCACTAAATTTTGAGAAAACACGATTTATACAATTCTGTACAGTAAATGGCATAACATTGATAAATATAGACTATGAGCAGAAATCTGTTGCTAAGGCAGAATATTCAAAATTTCTGGGTGTGGGCATTGATGAGAATTGAATTGGAAGAAAACACACCGATGATCTGCTGAAACAGTTAGGTTCAGCTAGGCCTATTTATGCTATTTATGTTATTGCCAATTTTGGTGAGAAACATATCAGTAAATTAGCTTTCTATGCCTACTTTCATTCACTGCTTTCATATGGCATCATATTTTGGGGCAATTTCTCATTAAGAGAGAAAGTATTCATTGCATAAAAGCGTGTAATCAGAATAATAGCTGGAGCCCACCCAAGATCACCTTGCAGACATTTATTTAAGGAACTCGAGATATTCACAGTACCTTTGCAATATATATATTCTCTTATGAAATTTGTCATTAATAATCCATCCCTGTTCAAAAATAACAGCAACGTGCAGAGCTACAACACTAAAAGAAAGGATGATCTTCACTATTCTGGATTAAATATCACTTTGGCACAGAAAGGGGTGAATTGTGCTGCCACAAAAATCTTTGGCCATTTTCTGAATAGTGTTAAAAGTCTGACAGATAGCCAATCAACATTTAAAAGCAAATTAAAAGAATTTCTGAATGACAACTCCTTCTACTCAATAGAAGAATTCTTAGATATGAAGTAGTAACTATAAAAAAATAATTAATTAATTATTTTGTGTAAAGAAAACTTATGTTAAAATGACATGTTCCACATCATTACAAAATGTTGTACTCATGATCTATGGAACAAGGATTAATGTATGTATGTATGTATGTATGTAATGTCACATACGTTGCACAACACATGATATACTTTACATCTTATACGCATTGTTCTTATTCTTGTTGATGGCTTTTTAAACAGTTTCACACGGGGATGCTATATCATAATAGAGACAACAGCCACAGACATAGCAGAAGGTACATGGTCAACAAAATCAGTGCAGTGGGTACTACACTAACAAAACATGAAGTACTGAACTACTGTGACTAAAACACAGTTCTAGTTGCTTAAATGTATACTTCACCACAGCCAGCTTCAGCAGTTACACCATTCTCAGATACCCGGCAAGTATTTCACACAAGACATTTGTTGTGTGAAATGCAATATTTTGAACATGGCTGCACTACAGCAACTGTTAGGAACAGCAGTTGCAATAGACAGCCAACCAGTTGCAATAAAAGGTGGTTATTTTAAGAGATTGGTTTTATTGATGTGACAAGCCCTTGATTCTAGGGGCCTTAACTTTTACTTGTGGGCATACGGACCACTGCTGATACATATCATGTAGAGACAGCTTTACTGACTGATTGCTGATGTGAAGTTTGTTGTCCTTCTGAGGAAGACAGGCATAATACTGTTGAAACCATGGTAAAGGTTATCTGAAAACCACCATTCATTGCAACTGGTTGGCTGTGTATTACACCTTCTGTTGTGTGAAATACTTTCTGAATTCTTTTCAATGACTGCTTTCATTTATGATGAAGAATGCTGTTGCACAATTAAAGTACTGTGTTGTGGATATCCTTCAACCTGCATGAGTAAAGAATGTTAAGGACTCATATTGTCAGCTTCGTCTAAGCTAGGTCAGTTTGAAGAAAACACTTTAATAGTGAAACTTCCTGGCAGATTAAAACTGTGTGCCAGACCAAGACTCGAAATCGGGACTTTTGCCTTCTGTAAATTTTGCAAGGTAGGAGACAAGATACTGGCAGAAGTAAAGCTGTTAGTCGTGCTTGGGTAGCTCAGATGGTAGAGCACTTGCCTGCGAAAGACAAAGGTCGCGAGTTCGAGTCTCGGTCCGGCACAGAGCTTTAATCCGCCAGGAAGTTTAATATCAGCTCACACTCTGCTGCAGAGTAAAAATCTCATTCTGCACTTCAATGGTGTAAGGAACACATATCTTGGACATGTTACATGGTCTGGCAACTCTACTTTTACACTGTTGACTATACACATACATTCTACCATGATGAACACTTAGGATGTGAAACAACTGAAGGTAAACTAAATTTAATCTTTCTATTATATCCTTCTTTTGTTTACAATTCTGATAAATAATCATTACAATCGCCAGAAGATCTGATATTTCAGTCGGTCCTTTGGTTGCAGTTACAGGAGAGATGTTGTTAGGTGTGTGAAACCATTGTAGATGGCCATGTTTATTCACTTCTTTAATACCCATAACGACACTGTCTGAAAAATTAAAATGAAATGTATTCCCTAGTCTCCACAATCCTCAGATTTAACATTATTGAGCTATTATGGTCTGTATTAGGAAAACAAGTATTGTTATTTTGTATTTCTGCCAGATTTATCAGTGAATCAGCTGATATCATTTGCATACATCCGGTGAGGTCACCAGGTGCATCATAAATGGCTTCTTCAGTGTACCTATTGACAGTGACATTGGACTACGTGGTTCTTCCTGGACTGTGTTTTGGGCTTCATTGTTAGCTACCACAAACATTTGGTTGCCACACGCACTTGCCTGTTTGTCTAATGCAGTACTGTCTACGTTCACGGTTTGCCCATCAGTTTTGTTTTTAGTAAATGATTCAACAATGTTTGGGTGCAATGAGAACATGGTTCAGGTTCTGTGTTCCCAAGTTGAATGTGCAAACAGTGTTCTTTTTGCACTGATTTGTAAGTTATGCAACAAACTTCCTGAATACAGTAGTAGCCATGATGTATCCTCCTCCAGAAGTTTTCATTTTGTTTATTTCCAGAAGAGTGGGGAACTATTACTTTCTCTGATTTATTCATAAATAAATTGTGCATAATGGAATCTGTGTTGTTGAAGAAGCAGACTTACAACAGTGAAAATGAGGACTTTTTGGAAATGTGACCTATCCTGTAATGGAATAGGACTTGTCAGCCCATTCCCCGGAGTGTTTCAGCCATAGTTCGAGCAGCAGTAAGAACTGGTATAAAAGCTGATAGATTAGATTGTCCTCAATTGCTTCCTGCAGTCTCGGCTTTCTAACTGTTCGATGAAGCTCAAGAGATCTGCCAACTGTATCAAATGTATTTAGCACATCATTTCTGTACAAATGACATTAAATGTACTGCCAGACAGTGAACATTTCTATTATGTACAAACCCAGAGCTCTGTTATCTTGTACAAAAACTGGACCCTTTATCTGGACCATCAGTGCCTCCCCTCACCACTATTAATTCACTTTTAAGTGAACATTTTGCTACAGAAATGCGTGTGGTGGAAACCCATTTATTTATTTGTTTATTTGCTTTGTGCATAAGTTTGTAGAATTTTTCCATAAGTTTAATAAACACAACAAATACACATAATATATACTTTACTCATCAATAATATATTCTCCTTCACTATTTACAAGGGTCTACCAAAGCTGGGGTAACTTTTCAGTTCCTCTACTGTAGAAATCATGTGGATTTGAGGCAACGAACTCATTGAGCCATTTTCAGAATGTGTTGTAATTCAGAGAGGATGTGCCTTGACGGTTGTTTGATAGAGAGCAGGAAAGGTGAAAATCTGAGGTGCAAGACCACTTGCATATGCAATGACTTTGCAACCCAATTCCTGTATAATGTTTTTTGTCAGTTGAGCAGAATGTGGGCAGGTGCTATCATGGAGTAGCGTCACTTCACGTAGTCTTCCTGATCATTGTTCTTATACTGCATCTGCAATATGTCTCAGTTGTTGACAATAAATGTCAGCAATGATGTTTACCTCTTGGGGAAACAATTCGTAGTATACCACATCATTGCTCTTCCACCAGGTGCATAATCTTATCTTTTGTGGATGCACACAGGTCTTTGTACAGAGAGTTGCTGCTTTGTTTGGACTCAACCATTCCTTCCTTTTCCTTATGTTGACATAAAGACACCATTTCTCATCACCAGTGATGATACAGGATAGGAATGGTCAGTGTTATTCAGGAGCCAATTGATGATGAGGAAGCAGAGATGCACATTCGACTACCCACTGATTTTTGTGATTTTGGCTTGTAGTACCCATATACCTGATTATTGAACTTGCCCCATTGTACACAAAGGTTGCACGATGGTAGAGTGATCACAGGTCATCACAGTTGATAGTTCTTGAGTACACTGCCATGGAGCATTGTGGATTAATTAGTTTAAATGATCTTTATCAAATTGTAAATGTCTTGCTGAATGTGGAGAGTCACTAATGTCAAAATGATCCTCCTTAAAATGAGAAATCAATTTACTTGCCATGTGTTGTCAATGGCATTATGCCCATGCATGGCGCAAATGTTTCTGGTTGTCCCTGCTGCTGTCACCCTCTGTTGAACTCAAACAGAAGAGGATGCTGGAAATGTTCTGATTTCTCCACTTGGTACTCCATTAAGCATCCACATCTCTACTTACTATCTCCAAATAACAAAATGACAATATGTAAACTCAAATAGCAACAATGAACTACAAATAAAAATTGCAATAGATAAATTAATCCATAGCAACCAGAATACCAACATGCAAAACAAAAACACTATGAACTTACACACCAATCTATTATTTAAAATCGTAAGGTAACAGCAGACAGTTGTGCCTCATAGATTGAAAATGTACAAGGTATGTGAGAAAGTTTCAGCTTCACATGTTCTTGTGGCCTATCATATGCAGAGTCCATAATACACGATATGGCGATTATAAGGGACAGTCAAAAGAAAACTGAAAACCTGCCACAACAGGACCATGGAATGGTTCCATTCAAAAGTAATCACCACATATCCCATCTTTGAGTCCTTAAAGATTAGCAATGTATAACAAAGCATGTGCTCAAGCATTACAACACTAAGATCCATCTTGTGCTGAAGTTTTGCTTATAGCTAGGGCTTTCAAGATTTCTGAAGCAGCTCACGGCTTCCAGTTCCACAGATTGTTAGATTTCAGAACTACGATGATGGAAACACATTACAGCATGGAGAAGAAGTTGTGAGCTACTCAAAAAAGTTGGTAGGTGTGTTTCTACATCTGAAAGAAGAGGCTGTGGTCATGTGTGTGTGAGTTGCATTTGTGTGTGTGTGTGTGGTGTGTGTGTGTGTGTGTGTGTGTGTGTGTGTGTGTGTGTGTGTGTGTGTGTGTGTGTAGCCGTGGGGGGGGGGGGGGGGGGGGGTTCTGATTGGCTGAAAGCTTTGTTTGATTGTTTGACAGTCTTTTCATTGTGCCTATCTGTGACTCAGCATCTTTGATGTATGGTGACTAGCAACTATCCTTTAAATAATACTGTCATTCCATCCTGGATCTTCCACTGTTAGAATAGGAAAATGTGATTTTTAAGAACTGATTGTTGATATATACCAGGTGCCCTTCCTAAGAGTCAACAGATGAATTTTTTGAGGTTTTGGAAAATATTTGCAATCTCATTTTTGAAATTTGTGGTCAGCCCAGACAAATACTGCTCATCGTGTCTTTCAGGTGATGGGCAGTCTCAACAGAAAGTGTAATTTTTTTCCCTGTTACAAAACAAAAATTAAAGTGGAATTTTATGTGACCATTTGATATAGCAGTGCCAGATTAGTGTAGTGTCAGACTTGTTTTATTGATATGTATTAACAAGGATAGTACAGCATGAACAATGACCAGTACTCCAGTGAGCAGTGGTGCCCTACCGCGGTAGCACTGGCTACGAGCAATGGTGGTGCTATTTCTGCTGGAGCATTGGTTAGTCATTGCATTTTAGTCTCCCTATTAGATTTTCACTACCAGTATTTCGCCGGCAAGGGGAGGAGAGGTGGTGGTGTAAGGTTCCTGACCACCAGACATTGCACCAATATCATGGTTTAAATACCAAACCTCTCCGCAGTGTCTTATGAAGTGAGCGTATGTGACACTGTTGATGGTGATCTGTCTATTAGGTGGGGACATTAGACTTTATGGCCTTCTTGATACTATTCGTGAGGAGTAGGCTATGTGCCGCATTACATACTACACCCCCCCCCCCCCCCCCCCACACACACACACAAAATACAAAATACACACTGTAATGTGTCAAATAGTGTGTAATGGATCATATTGTATATAAACAAGCAATACTTACTTATAAAACAAATACTGCACTGGATCCCTCTTTAATAATAATTTTGTTTGTAACTGAAGAAAACCACCCCTCTCCCCTTCAACCCCGGGCTTCACATGGAAGATGTGATGAGCAGTATGTGCTTTGGGCTGTCTCCATCTACACATTTTGTAAACAAAATATTGCACATGTCTGCCAAAACATTAAAGAAAATGCAGCTGACACCTGTTGTCATCACTAACTGAAAATGCTAGATCCATTTCGCAGTTCACAGAGTGTAACTTTGACTAAAATGAAAAAAATCCAATACCACCTACCTTGTAACTTCTTCACTTATTCAATCCAGCTTACTGCCATTAACAAACTTTCACAATTGGCACTGTGCTGAACTGCTTCCTTTGAGTGCCGTAACATTAACAACTACCAACTGGCGCTGTCACTTCTGTGTTGTTACAGCTGTGATCATTTATATAATATTTCAAGAATATGTGGTACTTACAGTGTTGTTATAATTAATTCTTTATATTCTTTACAATGGAGAAAAACATGTACAAAATCATTTATGTGTAATACTACACTTAGTGGGAAATGTAGACATATGTAACATAAATGTGTTTCATAATATTCCTTTAAATTTGACTATTTTGTTTGAGCTTATTTTAAATTTTGTTGTTGACACAGTGTATTTAATATCAACAGGTGTATAATCTAAAATCCTTCCATATAGTATTAAATAATGAATAACAAATGTGAAATGTTGTCATAAGATAGTCCAATACTCAGTATCGTATATTGATTAACACACTGAAGGCTGCATATCGCATACTCCAATATGGGATTGAAGGCTGTTGCATTATACAAACACTAGAACTTCATGCACAAAATTTATGCATTAGATTCTGCCTGAATATGCATGTAACAGAAAAAAAATAGTGTCAGAATTGTGCCGACACAAGCTGAACCTCCTCACCTTCTTTCTTGTTTCTTGTATCTTGAAATCATTCCTTTGTGTTTGTCTCCTTAACTTGAATTCTTGCTTAAACTCCACATTGGAGGTATCTTTTTTCTTTCCTACAAATTGTACAGGTGTCATTGGTGTCAAATCAAACACTTTATGCATGACAAAACCGTAAGATTGGGGGTATAGATAAAATATTGCTAACTACATACAAATGTAGGTACAGTGTGAATAGAATGTGCTCAATGTCATAAATTTTTTTTTTTTTTTTTTTTTTTTTTTTTTTTTTTTTTTTTTTTTTTTTTTTTTTTGCGCAAATTCCTTTTCATTGGTGTTAGGCTTTCATTTGTGTTAGTCTAATGTAGTTACTTGATTACTTCGTTTAAGTTACAAATACATTTGTGTCAACTGAGAGTGGCATGTGTGACAAACACTGTATTATTCAAGAGAGAGAAGCCTCTATCTTATTAAACTGCTGTAATGTCACTCAATTTCAGTTGTAGGTTGCCTGTCTAATGCTGTCCAGGGCTAACAAAAATTTAATTTTCAGTATTTTATATAACACTAGTCAATAGTGGTTTTGGTACAGACAAAGTACATACAAAACTTAATTCTATATTGTAATGTGACATAAAATGTGAAATCAGAAAGTGTCCATCATGTCAGGATTAAAAGTTATGACCTGCAAGTTATATAACATAGTTAATTTTACTGTATAATTTTTAAGTGCTTTGTGTTTGAGAGGAGTGTGATAAAAGTTAGTGCAGTGACCTTTTTTGTTCTTAATGTTAATGTGAACTACTTTTTAAATGTAATATATAACATTAATGTCTTTTGCATTGTGTGTTTAAGCCCTCCAGTCACATACATTTGCTTACTCTTTCTTCTATATTATCTCAAGTCTTTGAATTTTTCTTTTCTTTTTCAGGAATTGATCTGGCTAAGTTCATTTGACAGAAAAGTGTTTTGTAGGCATTGAAAATACAACACATAGAAATCAAAAGGTGGATGTACAAACCATCCTGATTCATTTTGTGATATATTTGGTGAATTCATGACAAGGAAACAAAGACAACCAATTTCTAACTTACTGAAGACGTCATATCATTTATACTTCAAATGCCAACTGGGAGATCAGGATAAAGGTTCAGCACCTCACATAACTAATGCAATGGCTAAAAGGAAAATAAGAGCACTTACCATTTGGCATACAAATGGTCTGGCAAGTGCTTCAAAATTATATTGATGATTGCTACTTCTGTTTGACTAATGTAACTGACATTTCATCAAAGAATACGAAGAATATTAAGTACCCTAACCTGTCCTCAGCAATTAGACCTGTTCCCTACAGTGAAGATGTGCCAGTTCCAACTCCTCCATTAGTGTGGGAAGAAGTTCCTAATTCCAATCATGAATCTACAAATGCTGAGTGAGCACAATGTCAATCAAGTGAAGAAGAGAACTTTCCAGAACAAAGACCACACTTAATTACACAAGCAGGTTTGAATGACCTAGTTCATGATTTATACTTATCCAAGGACCATGCAGAAATTTTATCTTCATGTCTTAGGGAATGGAACTTACTTCATGAAGAAACAAGTTACTCACATTAGGCAATGTAATAAAGATCTTATGACATATTGCCATATGATGGACAACGTTTGTGCTTATAGTGATGTAGTAGGATTAACGAAACAATTAAACATACCATATGATGCTGCTGAGTGGCACTTGTTTATTGATGCTTCCAAGACAAGTCTGAAGGCTGTACTATTGCACAATGGTAATACGTTTCCATCTCTACCTGTAGGGTACTGTGTGACTATGAAAGGGAACTACATTAATTTATCAGAGATACTTGAAGCTATTACGTATAAGGAAGGAAATTGGAAAATATGTGGTGATTGGTTTACTAACTGGTCTACAAAGTGTTTTCACAAAGTATTGCTATTTCCTTTGTCTTTGGGACAGCCGTGCAACAGATAAACATTATACAGTTAAACAGTGGCCACTACAAGAGAAATTGGCTCCAGGGAGAGCAAATGTGGAATATGTACCTTTGGTGTAGTCTCAAAATGTTTTCCTTCTCCCACTGCATAGTAAACTTGGCCTTATGAAGAATTTTGTCAAGAGAATGGACAAAAATGCTAATGGTTTCATGTATCTTTGTGAAGTGTTCCCTGAATAAAGTAATGGCAAATTGAAAGAGGGATTTTTATTGGGCCTCAAATTAGGAAGTTAATGCATCATAAGAACTTTGAAGAAAAATTAAATCAGTTAGAACTTGCAGCCTGGCATTATTTTAAGGGTGTCGTTGAATGTTTCCTAGGGAATACAAGAGCAGAAAACAGTGACTTGTTAGTGGAAACTCTTTTAGAGAACTATAAAAATCTTGGATGCAGAATGTCACTAAAAATGCATTTCCTTCATTCTCATTTAGATTTCTTCCCCACCAATTTGGGAGCAGTTAGTGATGAACATGGAGAAAGGTTCAATCAGTACATTTTGCAAATGGAAAGCCATAATAAAAGTAGAGGGAACCCTTCAGTGTTAAGTGACTACTGTTGGTTTTTAAAGCATGAAGGATATATATCCCACAGAAGGAAATTGTCATACAAAGGACTCAACCCTCCACCATTAACATCATCATTGATGAAATGAATGTTGCAATTTTTCTTGTAAAAATATACATTAGGCTCAGGACACTAGAGTAAGATAGTTTTATGGCATTAAGTATGTTATATGTTGTCTAAATTTAGTGTAGACCACCCTAGTCTCTGTTTTTAGATATAGGCATTTAAAAACCTCCATAACAAAAAACTGGAGGGTGATGACAAAAATCTAACTGCATTTTCAGATTCAGCAAATCCAAATTAGTTAGGTCCACCATGTTTTATCTCTGTACCTGAAAAAAAGTTTTGTTGTTGTATAGTGTAATTATTAGCTGAATTAAAAAATTTAAACTGCTTTCATAATCCTTCATTATGAGGTACAGCCTTACATTAAATGTTTCACGCAATACAACTAATATTGAAGTTGGAAATTGTGTATCAAACATTTGAAGCTCTTTTATACAGGGTGTTACAAAAAGGTACGGCCAAACTTTCAGGAAACATTCCTCACACACGAAGAAAGAAAATATGTTATGTGGACTTGTGTCCGGAAAAGCTTACTTTCCATGTTAGAGCTCATTTTATTACTTCTCTTCAAATCACGTTAATCATGGAATGGAAACACACAGCAACAGAATGTACCAGCGTCACTTCAAACACTTTATTACAGGAAATGTTCAAAATGTCCTCCGTTAGCGAGTATACATGTATCCACCCTCTGTCGCATGGAATCCCTGATGCGCTGATGCAGCCCTGGAGAATGGCATATTGTATCACAGCCATCCACAATACGAGCACAAAGAGTCTCTACATTTGGTACCAGGGTTGCGTAGACAAGAGCTTTCAAATGCCCCCATAAATGAAAGTCAAGAGGGTTGAGGTCAGGAGAGCATGGAGGCCATGGAATTGGTCCGCCTCTACCAATCCATCGGTCACCGAATCTGTTGTTGAGAAGCGTACAAACACTTCGATTGAAATGTGCAGGAGCTCCATTGTGCATGAACCACATGTTGTGTCGTACTTGTAAAGGCACATGTTCTAGCAGCACAGGTAGAGTATCCCGTATGAAATCATGATAACGTCCTCCATTGAGCATAGTTGGAAGAACATGGGCCCAATCAAGACATCACCAACAATGCCTACCCAAACGTTCACAGAAAATCTGTGTTGATGACGTGATTGCACAATTGCGTGCGGATTCTCGTCAGCCCACACATGTTGATTGTGAAAATTTACAATTTGATCACGTTGGAATGAAGCCTCATCCGTAAAGAGAACATTTGCACTGAAATGAGGATTGACACATTGTTGGATGAATCATTCACAGAAGTGTACCTGTGGAGGCCAATCAGCTGCTGATAGTGCCTGCACACGCTGTACATGGTACAGAAACAGCTGGTTCTCCCATAGCACTCTCCATACAGTGACGTGGTCAACGTTACATTGTACAGCAGCAACGTCTCTGACGCTGACATTAGGATTATCATCAACTGCACGAAGAATTGCCTCGTCCATTGCAGGTGTCCTTGTCATTCTAGGTCTTCCCCAGTCATGAGTCATAGGCTGGAATATTCCGTGCTCCCTAAGATGCCGATCAATTGCTTTGAACGTCTTCCTGTCGGGACACCTTCGTTCTGGAAATCTGTCTCGATACAAATGTGCCGCGCCACGGCTACTGCCCCATGCTAATCCATACATCAAATGGGCATCTGCCAACTCCGCATTTGTAAACATTGCACTGACTGCAAAACCACGTTCGTGATGAACACTAACCTGTTGATGCTACGTACTGATGTGCTTGATGCTAGTACTGTAGTGCAATGAGTCGCATGTCAACACAAGCACCGAAGTCAACATTACCTTCCTTCAATTGGGCCAACTGGCAGTGAATCGAGGAAGTATAGTACATACTGACGAAACTAAAATGAGCTCTAACATGGAAATTAAGCGTTTCCGGATGCATGTCCACATAATATCTTTTCTTTATTTGTGTGTGAGAAATGTTTCCTGATTGTTTGGCCACACCTTTTTGTAACACCCTTTATATGGGAGTTTGATTCTTTAAGGAAACAGGGTAGGTTGATGGGGGGTTTGAGGGAGGGGCAGGGGGTGTTACTGGCGTAATCTACAAGACAAGATAAACTTATACAAAATTATTTGACAGTTGTAATCATTAAGCCAGACAGCATCTCTGCAATACTTAGGCATTCTCTTTACATTTTTGGATTATATTCATGATTGCTATAAAGGAAGTTACAGAGCATATTTGTGTACAGATTATCCTATCAAAATAAAGTAACTGATTAGTATGTTTAGTAGTAACAGAGGAAGAAAAAACTGATCACTATTTTACTCATTTGTCTTTCTTAGTTGATTTCCATCCCTACTACATACATTTGCTCTCAGAAACTCTCCCATATCAATCATTGTACATATAAGTTAGTTCTCCACTATAAAGCATTTTAATGCCAGTTTGAAACAGAGTCTATAAAATTTGTGTGTCTTTCTCATGTACATATTGTAGCAATGTACAGAAACACATTTAAGCAGAATCCTAGAAATAGCATTTAATTGTTAATATTATGAAATGTGAAAACAGGTTGTAATCTAGCTAAGAAACATGACTTCACAATACACACTGTAAAAAATTACTGTGTAGATTATTCCATAATAATCAGAATTCTCCACATGACTCCAGTGATACTGACCCCCGTCCCCCCATGCTTTCTTTCCATTAATTGGCTTTACAATAATATATCAATTTTAGAAGACACAGCATAATAATTATCTAAATGTAACCCAAATAAGTAACAAAATATGCTAACAAGTCATACAAAGCATAATCACAGTGTAAAGATATTTATCACTTCAAATGGAAGCATAATAATTAAGTAAACATATATTTTGAAATACACTCAGAAGTTACAGGTTGGTTTTCATTAATTAAGCATAATGTCTGTAAATTTTCTAACCAGTTTTTTGATCATATTGTGTCAACACACTGAAGCATTCCTACGGCTAGATTTTTACAAAAAATAGTCATTAGTTAAACATAATGTATTTGAATTTTTAATAACTGTGAGATCATACTGTATTATGCCATGTAATCTGCAATGTAATTAACTGACAATTACAGACTAATGGGGAATGGACAGCAGTGACAGCAAGAGAGAGCTTTGACAGGTCAAAGGGATAGAAGAAGAAAAATGTAGCACAAAACAAAATAATGCTACGTACTACAGCTTGGGGCCCTGTGCACACCAAGATGATAACATACAAATTGTATATGTTCCTCTGAAGGTTTAAACAAAATAAATCCTCAACATTATAGCAAAAATTAGATATTGTGCAGCAACAAAGCAACTACAAAATAGTTCAATTCATACCCTACCAAAATATGAATCATATCATAGTTTCCAGAATGAATTTTTCACTCTGCAGTGGAGAGTGTGCTAATATGAATCTTCCTGGCAGATTAAAACTGTGTGCGAGACCAGTACTTGAACCCAGGACCTTTGCCTAATACAGGCAAATGGTCTACCGACTGAGATAGGAGCTGAGATATAGCAGACTGTGAGAACAGGTCGAGACTTGTGCTTGAATAGCTTATTTGGTAGAGCACTTGCCAGCGAAAGGAAAAGGTTCAGGCTTCAAGTCCCAGTCCAGCACTCAGTTTTAATCTGCCAGGAAGTTTCATAACATAATTATTGGACCATCAAGTCATCATAATGCATCCCAGCCCCTAGTATAAAATCTTATATAACAAAATTAATGTCAATCAGCATAAAAATTCATATATCCCAGTAAAAGTTATATCATAGTCAGAAATATTAAGTATTCATAATACAACATCAATCTCAGTACAAAATAAAATGATGATCTAGTAGTCACAGTGCAACATAAAATCAAATGAAGTCAAGATAATTTTTTTCAGTTCTCCATTGGAGACAAATTTGTGTACATTACTGATTGATTTTCTGTCATACATAAATCCATCTGGCGGTTTTTTGACACTCTTGATTAATACTTTTTTTTTCATTACAATCTCATAACTATACAGAAAGTTACTTTCATGTTGTACTACAAGTCTTTCCCATGAATCAGCTGTCAAAACAAAACTGTTTAACTCTTAAACACTTTCAACATTAGCAACAGTACTTTTCTCAACTTCTAAACTACCAAAACATTTGACTGTTTCTAACTGAGCTAGACAGAAACATTTAATTCTCAAATTTGTAATTTAATTTCTGCAAACTGAACACTGTTATTCAGAAATCCATTTTTTTATTTTGCTAGTTATTTGTGAAATACTGTCATTTGTTTCATTTTTTAATTCTCAAATTTGATAACTGAGTTTTTTTGATCGATTTGTCATTTTTGACATTTTTACTGTTATCTGATAACCCAGTTTAGTTCTTGTTTATAATATTCAACCACATAGTTCACTTTTAAATATGTCACTTTTATCATTGTTTTCTGTTATCTTACTACTCAGTACATTTCTTAAACTGTTCATCTCCCTCAGCAAATGATCAGAAACTGAATTTCCTTCCGAAAACAAACTTCCAGAACTTTGGTTAAAACCTGAATTATTCCTGCAGCCCTCAATTGCTTGAACATCTGGTACACTCTTGTACAACTCATACTACAAGAAACTGCTTTTTCTAAATAACATTAATGGCTACCAGCTCCCACTGCCACTGCTGAGGTCGCGGCTGTGGTCCTTGTATAACATCTTAACAGTACATTGTACTTTATTGTTTTGTACAAAATTATTTATGCATTACAATAATCTCACAGAAAATATAAATATATTTTGGATTGTAGTTTCATAACATGCAGAGTCTGTAAACAATAGTTCTAAAAAGCTGTAATTTTCTACTAAACAACATAATATATTTCGATTTCTAACATTTACTAGTTCAACAATTTACTTTGTACTTTACGTTATACATCACTAAATGGTTGTGATATTTCTGTGCTGATATTCTGGATTTTTAAAAACGATAATTTCATTGGAAATTACTGCACTGCAAAACTCAATCAATGTGCCTTTAAACTTGAGACTCTGTTGTGACAAATTATAGACTTACAAATACATTATTACAAATTATTATTATGTAATTTTGTTGATGACATGGATGCTAAGCATCAATATGTACATAATTTACAATTCTTCCATACAACGTTAAAAAATATGAAATATGGTCATAAGATAGTACAAGACTTGATACCGTGTATCTAGTAATATATTAAAAGCTGTGTATCACATATTCCAATATGATATTCAAGGCTCACGTTACATAGAAAAAATCAATTTCCAAATGTGTTGAGATTAACCTGTGCCTTTACAGTAACTCCAAAGAATATAGATGAATCACACACCCACCCAAACTAAACATGTACCACCAGTAAATTTACTTCCTTGTCCATGTAAATTCTGTGTTTCCTTGTCTGATTACAATACCATTTAGTATGAGTTGTGTATCATCAATACTGAAAATTTCTTCTGAAAGATTCTCACTGCCATGAACACTGCCTTTGAACCACTTCTAGAACTGGAACCATCCACCTGGCTATAACCATTCATAGTCTGCAATAGCCTACATTTATATTTACATCTGTACTCTGCAAACCACCATGAGGTGCATGGCAGAGGATATGTCTCATTGTACCAGTTATTAGCATTTCATCCTGTTCCATTGATGTAAGGAATGTGGGAAGAATGATTGTTTGAATGCCTCTGTGCATGCAGTAATTATTCTAATCTTTTCGTAACAATCCCTATGTGAGCGATACATATGGGGTTGTAGTACATTCCTAGATTAATCATTTATAGCTGGTTCTTGAAATTTTGTTCACAGACTTTCTCAGGATAGTTTACATCTATCTTTAAGAGTCTTCCAGTTCAGTTCCTTAAGTTTCTCTGTGACACTCTCCCTCAGATTAAACAAACCTGTGACCATTTGTGCTGCCCTTCTCTGTATACATTCAATATCCCCTGTTAGTCCTATCTATTATGGGTCCCACATATGATGTTGTTGTTGTTGTTGTTGTTGTGGTCTTCAGTCCAGAGACTGGTTTGATGCAGCTCTGCATGCTACTCTATCCTGTGCAAGCTGCTTCATCTTCGAGTAACTACTGCAACCTACATCCTTCTGAATCTGCTTAGTGTATTCATCTCTTGGTCTCCCTCTATGATTTTTACCCTCCACACTTCCCTCCATCACTAAATTGGTGATCCCTTGATGCCACAGAACATGTCCTACCAACCAATCCCTTCTTCTAGTCAAGTTGTGCCACAAACTCCTCTTCTCCCTAATTCTATTCAATACCTCCTCATTAGTTATGTGATCTACCCATCTAATCTTCAGCATTCTTCTGTAGCACCACATTTCAAAAGCTTCTATTCTCTTCTTGTCCAAACGATTAACTGTCCATGTTTCACAGTCATACTTTCACAGACATACTTTTAGAAAAGACTTCCTGACACTTAAATTTCTCTTCTTCAGAAACGCTTTTCTGGCCATTGCCAGTCTACATTTTATATCTTCTCTACTTCGACCATCATCAGTTATTTTGCTCACCAAATAGCAAAACTCATCTACTTCTTTAAGCGTCTCATTTCCTTACCTAATGCCCTTAGCATCACCTGATTTAATTAGACTACATTCCACTATCCTCATTTTGCTTTTGTTGATGTTCATCTTGTATCCGCCTTTGTAAGCAATCTCCTTTGTAGACAGCTTGCAATGATCCAGAATTCTATCAATGAACCAAAGTCTACCATCTGCTTTCTCCACAACTGAACCTATGTGATCATTTCATTTCATTGCAAGCTAGCCTATGGTGGTGGGTGTTCTTGGACTGCCAAACGACTAAAAAGTCATAACCACCACACCCAAGAGGTGCCACAGTTATCAACAGTGCAAGGAAATCTGACATTTGTTAAATAGTAGCCCCTGTGTGGATCACCTAATGAGCTGACTAACTTGACATAAAAATTTAATGCCTTCAAACCCACAACAAAATAAAGTACATCATAGGGAATGAGAAATGGTGCTGTTGAAAAATTAATAACTAGGACCTATGATATCACAAAGAGATAGCTAATATCAAGGTCAAGAGAGAACAAACACATAAACAAAAACTTCAGCTGTATAACATTTCATTAACAGGAACTCAGGTGGGTTGGCAGTAGACTTGGGGAACCTAAGTGGAATTTATCGGATAGGAATGATGATGGAAATAGGATCACATTTGAGGAAGTGGAAAAAATGGTCAATAGATTGCAGTGCAATAAAGCGGCTGGGGTGGATGAAATTAAGTCGGAACTCATCAAATACAGTGGAATGTCAGGTCTTAAATGGCTACACAGGATAATTGAAATGGCCTGGGAGTCGGGACAGGTTCCATCAGACTGGACAAAAGCAGTAATCACACCAATCTTTAAACATGGAAACAGAAAAGATTGTAACAACTACAGAGGTATCTCTTTAATCAGCGTTGTGGGTAAAATTGTTGAAAGGAAAGTGCGAGTATTAGTTGAGGACTAATTGGATGAAAATCAGTGTGGGTTTAGGCCTCTTAGAGGTTGTCAGGACCAGATCTTTAGCTTACGGCAAATAATGGAGAAGTGCTATGAGTGGAACAGGGAATTGTATCTATGCTTTATAGATCTAGAAAAGGCATATGACCGGGTTCCTAGGAGGAAGTTATTGTCTGTTCTACAAGATTATGGAATAGGAGGCAAACTTTTGCAAGCAATTAAAAGTCTTTACATGGATAGGCAGGCAGCAGTTAGAGTTGACGGTAAATTGAGTTCATGGTTCAGAGTAGTTTCAGGGGTAAGACAAGGCTGCAACCTGTCTCCACTGTTGTTCATATTATTTATGGATCATATGTTGAAAACAATAGACTGGCTGGGTGAGATTAAGATATGTGAACACAAAATAAGCAGTCTTGCATATGCGGATGACTTAGTTGTGATGGCAGATTCGATTGAAAGTTTGCAAAGTAATATTTCAGAGCTAGATCAGAAATGTAAGGACTATGGTATGAAGATTAGCATCTCCAAAACGAAAGTAATGTCAGTGGGAAAGAAATATAAACGGATTGAGTGCCAAATAGGAGGAACAAAGTTAGAACAGGTGGACGGTTTCAAGTACGTAGGATGCATATTCTCACAGGACGGCAACATAGTGAAAGAACTGGAAGCGAGGTGTAGCAAAGCTAATGCAGTGAGCGCTCAGCTACAATCTACTCTCTTCTGCAAGAAGGAAGTCAGTACCAAGACTAAGTTATCTGTGCACCGTTCAATCTTTCGACCAACTTTGTTGTATGGGAGCGAAAGCTGGGTGGATTCAGGTTACCTTATCAACAAGGTTGAGGTTACAGATATGAAAGTAGCTAGGATGATTGCAGGTACTAGTAGATGGGAACAATGGCAGGAGGGTGTCCACAATGAGGAAATCAAAGAAAAACTGGGAATGAACTCTATAGATGTAGCAGTCAGGGCGAACAGGCTTAGATGGTGGGGTCATGTTACACGCATGGGAGAAGCAAGGTTACCCAAGAGACTTATGGATTCAGCAGTAGAGGGTAGGAGGAGTCGGGGCAGACCGAGGAGAAGGTACCTGGATTCGGTTAAGAATGATTTTGAAGTAATAGGTATAACATCAGAAGAGGCACCAATGTTAGCACTGAATAGGGGATCATGGAGGAACTGTATAAGGGGGGTTATGCTCCAGACTGAACGCTGAAAGGCATAATCAGTCTTAAATGATGATGATGATGGTGAAAATGATTGATAAGCTTCTGAATTTGCCAAAGCTGCACAACATTACCGGTATAGCCGGTCAAAGATGCTGTCATCTGCTTGCTGGCACTGCTGAAGCCGCTAGGTTTGGTAGCACATCGTACTGTGGGAGATGACCCCACATCCACCAGTAATGTCTCATGTCTGCGAAAATATAAAGTTTTGCCAGGGTGCCCGGACATGTTTACAACTAACTGCTCTCTCCACAGAAACGGAAGAGCTCTAGCATCTGTACTGTGTCACAGTCGAAAAGGAAGTCCTAGCTTCTCCCATTGCTCAAAACCTTCCAAAAAAAACAGCAGTTCCCCCCAATGTTTTTGAATAACCCTATCATGGCCAAGCAATGGTTACCGTGCCAGTCATGTTTTCTTGCAAGGAGACCCAATCTTCCTCAACCAATCACTCCAGTGCAGTACACATTCTGTTCTCCAAAAAACAGCACACAATGCCTGGAGGTACTGCGGCCAAAACCCCAACCTATTTCACAAGATGAGAGAAGCTTCCTAGTGAGAAAAAGCTCCATCTCGTCTATAAAATGATTTAGTGGGTGCTGTCTTGATGAGGTGCTACATCTGGAGAAATTCATTGTCCCGTTTCACAAGGTACACTGTTCTTGTAATAAAAACATTAGCCAGGGCCAGCCCAATGCCGCTTTACTTGGACCCACACACGGGATAAGGAGACCAGACTATGACACCACGTCTACTCTCTAATAAAGTGGTTAGGCCAGCACCAGGGTGCCTAGTGCCACCAGTTTCTAAAGAAGTGTCATTTTGCAGTCAGCCAAAGAGTTCCCACCTTCTTGCTTGTCTGCCAGCGGAACAAGGCCAACTGCCAGAATAGCTGCACATAAACCACTTCTGCAGGGCCCACGGCCAGTTTTGGTGACTATAAAGGCAGGCAAGCAATGAGAAAGTTCCATGAACTCACTTGCTGCTTAGGAAAAGTTCTAAAGTTGCACTTAATGCAATGGTCACCTCCAGTGTTTAAAAATCTGCCTCTTTAGCTGAGTTTAATTCTACTACTGCTACTCAAGTCATGCAAGTACTGTGAGATCAATGAGTGGTTTACCCTAACCCTGATAGTCCATCAGATTACTATCATACAGGGAAAATTTAGATACACCAAAGGTGAATGAAACTGTATGATAATCACCAAAACAAAATGAAAGGGGAAGTGCCTGACAGGTATTACCACAGCAGTGGCCTGGCTGGAAGGCACAGCTGTCTTTCATCATATCCCTACAAAGTGTTACACCCAGGTATTTGTATGAGTTGACCATTTCCAACCATGACTCATTGATATTGTAGTCATAGGATACTACACTTTTTCCTTTTTTGAAGTGCAAAATTTTACATTTCTGAACATTTAGACAAGGTTACCAGTCTCTGCACCATGTTGAAATCTTATCAAGATCTGACTGAATATTTATGCAGTGTCTTTCAGATAGTGCTTCATTATAGATAACTGTATCATCTCCAAAAGGCCTGATTTTACTATTAATATTGTCTTGCAAGGTCATTAATATACAGCATAAACAGCAAGAGTCCCAAAACACTTCCCTGGGGCACACCCACATGTACTTCTACATCTGATGATGACTCTCCATCCAAGTGGTATTCATACTATTTGCTTTAGTCTTCATAATTCCCCATGCACTTGATTAGATTCAACCATTTTTGCATGCGCATATATACACAGACTTTTGCATTAACCTTACAATTTGTTTCACTATCACAGTACTGGCAGCTGAATTACTTATGATTAGATTAGATTATATTTACTTTCATTCCAATTGATCTGCAGTCAGGAGGAGCTCCTCCAGGATGTAGTGTTGTTGTTGTGGTCTTCAGTCCTGAGACTGGTTTGATGCAGCTCTCTATGCTACTCTATCCTGTGCAAGCTTCTTCATATCCCAGTACCTATTGCAACCTACATCCTTTTGAATCTGTTTAGTGTATTCATCTCTTGGTCTCCCTTTACGATTTTTACCCTCCACGCTGCCCTCCAATACTAAATTGGTGATCCCTTGATGCCTCAGAAAATGTCCTACCAACCGATCCCTTCTTCAAGTCAAGTTGTGCCACAAACTCCTCTTCTCCCTAATTCTATTCAATACCTCCTCATTAGTTATGTGATCTACCCATTTAATCTTCAGCATTCTTCTGTAGCACTGCATTTCAAAAGCTCCTATTCTCTTCTTGTCTAAACTATTTATCGTCCATGTTTCACTTCCATACATGTCTACTCACCATACAAATACTTTCAGAAACAACTTCCTGACACTTAAATCTACACTCAATGTTAACAAATTTCTCTTCTTCAGAAACGCTTTCCTTGCCATTGCCAGTCTACATTTTATATCTTCTCTACTTCGAGCATCATCAGTTATTTTGCTCCTCAAATAGCAAAAATCCTTTACTACTTTAAGTGTCTCATTTCCTAATCTAATTCTGGCAGCATCACCTGATTTAATTCAACTACATTCCATTATCCTCGCTTTGCTTTTGTTGATGTTAATCTTATATCCTCCTTTCAAGACATTGTCCATTCCGTTCAATTGCTCTTCCAGGTCCTTTCCTGTCTCTGACAGAATTACAATGTCATCAGCGAACCTCAAAGATTTTATTTCTTCTCTGTGGATTTTAATACACTCCTGGAAATGGAAAAAAGAACACATTGACACCGGTGTGTCAGACCCACCATACTTGCTCCGGACACTGCGAGAGGGCTGTACAAGCAATGATCACACGCACGGCACAGCGGACACACCAGGAACCGCGGTGTTGGCCGTCGAATGGTGCTAGCTGCGCAGCATTTGTGCACCGCCGCCGTCAGTGTCAGCCAGTTTGCCGTGGCATACGGAGCTCCATCGCAGTCTTTAACACTGATAGCATGCCGCGACAGCGTGGACGTGAACCGTATGTGCAGTTGACGGACTTTGAGCGAGGGCGTATAGTGGGCATGCGGGAGGCCGGGTGGATGTACCGCCGAATTGCTCAACACGTGGGGCGTGAGGTCTCCACAGTACATCGATGTTGTCGCCAGTGGTCGGCGGAAGGTGCACGTGCCCGTCGACCTGGGACCGGACCGCAGCGACACACGGATACACGCCAAGACCGTAGGATCCTACGCAATGCCGTAGGGGACCGCACCGCCACTTCCCAGCAAATTAGGGACACTGTTGCTCCTGGGGTATCGGCGAGGACCATTCGCAACCGTCTCCATGAAGCTGGGCTACGGTCCCGCACACCGTTAGGCCGTCTTCCGCTCACGCCCCAACATCGTGCAGCCCGCCTCCAGTGGTGTCGCGACAGGCGTGAATGGAGGGACGAATGGAGACGTGTCGTCTTCAGCGATGGGAGTCGCTTCTGCCTTGGTGCCAATGCTGGTCGTATGCGTGTTTGGCGCCGTGCAGGTGAGCGCCACAATCAGGACTGCATACGACCGAGGCACACAGGGCCAACACCCGGCATCATGGTGTGGGGAGCGATCTCCTACACTGGCCGTACACCACTGGTGATCGTCGAGGGGACACTGAATAGTGCACGGTACATCCAAACCGTCATCGAACCCATCGTTCTACCATTCCTAGACCGGCAAGGGAACTTGCTGTTCCAACAGGACAATGCACGTCGGCATGTATCCCGTGCCACCCAACGTGCTCTAGAAGGTGTAAGTCAACTACCCTGGGCAGCAAGATCTCCGGATCTGTCCCCCATTGAGCATGTTTGGGACTGGATGAAGCATCGTCTCACGCGGTCTGCACGTCCAGCATGAACGCTGGTCCAACTGAGGCGCCAGGTGGAAATGGCATGGCAAGCCGTTCCACAGGACTACATCCAGCATCTCTACGATCGTCTCCATGGGAGAATAGCAGCCTGCATTGCTGCGAAAGGTGGATATACACTGTACTAGTGCCGACATTGTGCATGCTCTGTTGCCTGTGTCTATGTGCCTGTGGTTCTGTCAGTGTGATCATGTGATGTATCTGACCCCAGGAATGTGTCAATAAAGTTTCCCCTTCCTGGGACAATGAATTCACGGTGTTCTTATTTCAATTTCCAGGTGTGTACCTACTCTGAATCTTTCTTTTGTTTCCATTACTGCTTGCTCAATATACAGATTGAATAACATCGGGGATAGGCTACAACCCTGTCTCACTTCCTTCCCAACCACTGCTTCCCTTTCATGTCCCTCGACTCTTATAACTGCCATCTGGTTTCTGTACAAATTGTAAATAGCCATTCGGTCCCTGTATTTTACCCCTGCCACCTTTAGAATTTGAAAGAGAGTATTCCAGTCAACATTGTCAAAAGCTTTCTCTAAGTCTACAAATGCTAGAAACATAGGTTTGCCTTTCCTTAATCTATTTTCTAAGATAAGTCGTAGCGTCAGTATTGCCTCACGTGTTCCAACATTTCTGAAGAATCCAAACTGATCTTCCCCGAGGTCGGCTTCTACCAGTTTTTCCATTCGTCTGTAAAGGACTTGTGTTAGTATTTTGCAGCCGTGGCTTATTAAACTGATAGTTTGGTAATTTTCACATCTGTCAACACCTGCTTTCTTTGGGATTGGAATTATTATATTTTTCTTGAAGTCTGAGGGTATTTCGCCTGTCTCATACATCTTGCTCACTAAATGGTTGAGTTTTGTTACACCTGGCTCTCCCAAGGCTGTCATTAGTTCTAATGGGATGTTGTCTACTCCCGGGGCCTTGTTTCGACTTAGATATTTCAGTGCTCTGTCAAACTCTTCACGCAGTATCATATCTCCCATTTCATCTTCATCTACATTCTCTTCCATTTCTATAATATTGTCCTCAAGAACATCGCTGTTGTATAGACCCTTTATATACTCCTTCGACCTTTCTGCTTTCCCTTCTTTGCTTAGGAGTGGGTTTCCATCTGTGCTCTTGATATTCATGCAAGTCATCCTCTTTTCTCCAAAGGTCTCTTTAATTTTCCTGTAGGCAGTATCTATCTTACCCTTAGTGATATGTGTCTCTACATCCTTACATTTGTGATCTAGCCATGCCTGCTTAGCCATTTTGCACTTCCTGTCGATCTCATTTTTGAGACATTTGTATTCCTTTTTGCCTGCTTCATTTACTGCATTTTTGTATTTTCTCATTTCATCAATTAAATTCAATATTTCTTCTGTTACCCAAGGATTTCTACTAGCCCTTGTCTTTTTACCTACTTGGTCCTCTGCTGCCTTCACTACTTCATCCCTCAGAGCTACCCATTCTTCTTCTACTGTATTTCTGTCCCCCATTCCTGTCAATTGTTCCCTTATGCTCTCCCTGAAACTCTGTACAACCTCTGGTTCTTTCAGTTTATCCATGTCCCATCTCCTTAAATTACCACCTTTTAGCAGTTTCTTCAGTTTTAATCTACAGTTCATAACCAATAGATTGTGGTCAGAGTCCACATTTGCCCCTGGAAATGTCTTACAATTTAAAACCTGGTTCCTAAATATCTGTCTTACCATTATATAATCTATCTGATACCTTCTAGTATCTCCAGAATTCTTCCATGTATACAACCTTCTTTTATGATTCTTGAACCAAGTGTTAGCTATGATTAAGTTATGCTCTGCGCAAAATTCAACCAGACGGCTTCCTTTTTCATTTCTCTCCCCCAATCCATATTCACCCACTATGTTTCCTTCTCTCCCTTTTTCTACTCTTGAATTCCAGTCACCCATGACTATTAAATTTTCGTCTCCCTTCACTACCTGAATAATTTCTTTTTATCTCATCATACATTTCATCAATTACTTCATCATCTGCAGAGTTATTTGGCATATAAACTTGTACTACTGTAGTAGGCGTGGGCTTCATGTCCATCTTGGCCACAATAATGCGTTCACTATGCTGTTTGTAGTAGCTTACCCACACTCCTATTTTCCTATTCATTATTAAACCAACTCCTTCATTACCCCTATTTGATTTCGTATTTATAACCCTGTATTCACCCGACCAGAGGTCTTGTTCCTCTTGCCACCAAACTTCACTAATTCCCACTATATCTAACTTTAACCTATCCATTTCCCTTTTCAAATTTTCTAACCTACCTGCCCGATTATTAAGGGATCTGACATACCATGCTCTGATCCGTAGAACGCCAGTTTTCTTTTTCCTGATAACAACATCCTCCTGAGTAGTCTCTGCCCGGATATCCAAATGGGGGACTATTTTACCTCCGGAATATTTTATCCAAGAGGACGCCATCATCATTTATCCATCAGTAAAGCTGCATGGCCTCGGGAAAAATTACGGCTGTAGTTTCCCCTTGCTTTCAGCCGTTCGCTGTACCAGCACAGCAAGGCCGTTTTGGTGAGTGTTACAAGGCCAGATCTGTCAATCATCCAGACTGTTGCCCCTGCAACTATTGAAAAGGCTGCTGCCCCTCTTCAGGAACCACATGTTTGTCTGGCCTCTCAACAGATACCCCTCTGTTGTGATTGCACCTACGGTACGGCTATCTGCATCGTTGAGGTGCGCAAGCCTCCCCACGAACGGCAAGGTCCATGGTTCATGGGAGGAGGGGGGCAGGAAGTAGCAGATGTCAGACAAACAATAATACATGACAAATATTTACAACTGAAACAAATAAGCTAATGTACCTTCCACAAGTCCCAAGTGGAATCATCGTCATTTTTTAAAATGAACACTACATGAAAGAATTATTTTACAAACACTAATGCACTGAATTTAAAATTAAAAAAAAATTCTTATTTGCAAGATAATAAACATGTAATAGAACAACTACAATACTTATTTACAATGAACACATTACTGCACTGAAAAGGTGCAGAAGTTAGATTGAACTTTACACACACACACACACACACACACACACACACACACACACACACACACACACATACAAATCAATTTGTTGTACTGGTAAATTCATAAATGGTGTAGAAGGAGTTGTCCACCAATAAATCCTTTAGAGTTCTCTTAAACTGGATTTCATTGCTCATTAAGCTTTTTATGGCTGATGGCAAGTTATTGAAAATGTGTGTTCCCGAATGCCGGCCGGTGTGGTCGTGTGGTTCTAGGCGCTACAGTCTGGAGCTGAGCGACCGCTCTGGTCGCAGGTTCAAATCCTGCCTCGGGCATGGATGTATGTGATGTCCTTAGGTTAGTTAGGTTTAATTAGTTCTAAGTTCTAGGTGACTGATGACCTCAGAAGTTAAGTCGCATAGTGCTCAGAGCCATTTGAACCATTTTTTGTTCCCAAATGCACACCTATTTGTACAAGAGTAAGTGACTTTAAATCCTTGTGAAGATTATTCCTATTTCTAGTATTGATTCCATGAATTGAGATGTTGGTTTGAAAAAGTTATATATTTTTAATGGCAAATTTCATTAAGGAATAAATATACTGGGAAGCGGTAGTTAGTATCCCTAGTTCCCTAAACAGGCTTCTGCAGGATGTTCTTGAGTTCACACCACATATAACTCTTACTGCACATTTTTGTGCCCAGAAAACTTTACCTTAGCTTGATGAATTACCCCAAAAAAATAATCCCATATGACATTATGGAATGAAAGTAAGCATAGTATGCCAGCTTATTCATTTTTATATCCCCTATGTCTTACAAAATTTACATTGCAAATAGAGATTTGTTAAGACTCTTCAGTAGTTCTGTGGTGTGCTCCTCCCAGTTGAATTTATTATCAAGCTGTAATCTGAGAAATTTTAGCCTGTCCACTTCTTCTATTTGCTTGTCATTATATGTTAGGCACATACTCGTGGGACACCCCTTACAAGTTCTGAACTGCATGTAGTGTTTTTTTTTTTCAAAGTTTAATGACAAAGAATTGGCTAGAAACCAGTGATTAATGTCCACAAATATTTTATTAGCCGATCTTTCTAAGACTACACTTGATTTGCTATTTATTGCAATGTTCGTATCATCGGCAAACAAAATGAACTTGGCATCTGGTAATGTTACTGGTGAAAGTTCATTGATATACACAATAAAATGTAAGGGCCCTAAAATGGAACTTTGTGGGGACCCCACATGTAATTAGTTCCCAGTTGGATGATGCCTGATAGCTTAATATATGTCTCTTTCCTAATAACACCCTTTGTTTCCTGCCAGAGATATAAGACTTGAACCATTTTGCAGCATTTCCTGTTACACCATAATATTCTAATTTAGTTAAAAGGACATTCTGATTTACACAGTCAAATGCCTTTGACAGATCACAAAATATACCAGTTGCCTGCAATTTTTTGTCTAATGAATTAAGCACTTTTTCACTGTAAGTGTAGATAGCCTTCTCAATATCAGACCCCTTTAGAAATCTGAACTGTGACTTTGACAGTATGTTATTTGAGATAAGCTGGTTATGAAGCCAATTGTACATTACGGTACTTTTTCTAAAATTTTTGAAAATGCTGGCAAAAGTGGAATTGAACGGAAGTTTGATGCTATTTCTTTATCTCCCTTCTTAAACAGTGGCTTAACTTCAGCATATTTCAACCATTCAGGAAATATTCCACTGATACAGATAGCTTAATATGTTACTTCACTCAGAATCACATTCTTTAATTAACTTTGCTGATATTTCACCATACCCACTAGATGTTTTTTGGTTTTAAAGATTTCATTATGGACATTATTTCTGCTGGGGTAGTGAGGGTCAAATTCATATTATTGAAGTTACTTGAAATGTCTGGTCTGAGGTATTCCACAGCAGCATCTACAGAACCTGACAACCCCATCTTTTCAGTAACAGTTATAAAACGTTTGTTAAAAAGTTCTGCAACACTATGCACATCTGTCACCAATGTATCATTTACTGTTAATGCTATTTGTCCCTCTTCATGTCTGGTTCTACCGGTCTCCTCCTTCACTATATCACATATTGTCTTTATTTTGTTATCTGATGTGACTATCTTTTCCTTGTAATATATTTGCTTTGATGTCTGTATTACAGTCTTTAATATTTTGCAGTATTTCTTGTAGTGTGCTATAGCATCAACGTCAGAACTGTTTCAGATTGACAGATAGAGCTTTCTTTTTGTTTTACAAGATACTCCTATTCCTTGAGTAATTTATGGCTTCTTTGTAGATTTTCCTCTAACCTTGGTTAGTTTTGGGGGAAAACAGTGTTCAAATAAGGGAATAATTTTACTAGGAAAAGTGTTATATTTTTCATTCATGCCATGAGCACTGTAAACATCAGTCCAGTGAATGTCTCTGAGGAGTGTCCTAAAATAATCAATTTTTGGCTTATTGATTACCCTCTTGAGCTCACATTTAACAGATTTTATATCCTATTCAGTATTAACATTTAACAGAAGGAACTGCATGTCATGGTCTGAGAGGCCATTGACTATTGTTTTGTAAAGTAATTTTGTTCATTGGACTTTTCTATAAAGATATTATCAATGGCTTTTTGTGAGCAATTGGCTACCCTAATGGGGAACATTACAGTGGGAATTAAGTTGAATGATAGCATTACTAACTCAAATAAGTTCTTATTGGGAGAGTCCTCAAGAAAATCTACATTGAAATCACCAGCAACCACTATTTCTTTGTTTTTAGTTGTTAAATGGGCCAGTACAGCTTCAAGGTGGTTTATGAAGAGATTAAAATTACCTGCAGGTGCTCGACATACACCTAATGTTATGAAGGATTTTTTGTGAAATACTACTTCTGTTACTGTGTTAACATCAGGAACTAATTGAAATTGAAAACTGTAGTATTTGTTTAACAGTGTGCTAAAATCTATCAAACCATTCCGTAACATTCTTTTGATGTCATCATCACAGATTTAGTACTTTCATCTGTTTTGATGTACTGGTCAGCCTACATCTCTTTTTATTGGCTACTGTGCAAGTGTTACCTTAGAAAACTTTATTTCCCTTCCATATAATTTGTCCGTGTCCACATTGTCTAAAGTCTTCATTGTTATTCACATCAAAGAGATTTCAGACTACAAATTCAAAGTTCCAAGTTATGATCCCCAGCTGATCTTAGGATTTTTTTCTACAGTTGTTATGATTTTTGCCTCTACAGAGGTCAATGCATATGAAAAAATAGTTGCAGTGTGGGTCAGATTCTACATTACGGTGTAAGTTCTGACAGTGAAGTTGATACCATCTCTAACAGGACCTTGTGTAGTAAAGCCTTGTGTGTTAATAATTGTCTGGCAGTGATGGCAGGAGAAGAAGATAAGAACACAGGTCAGAGAAAACTCATATGGGTGGATAGTTCACTGGTTGTCATGACCGTATCAATTTTATCCCCTCTTTGATGAAAAATGTTCAAAAATAGTTCTACAACAGTCACATGATGTACCATTATGAAACAGCATTGTTGGTCAATGTTTACCCTCAGGAGGTGAATTATCAGTGCTTCTGATAAACACATATAAAAATGCATGACACTACCCTAGCTTGTGTAACTAACTGTTCATTGTTCAGGCAGTAGAGTTGGGGAATATTTGTAACAAAAGGCAGGTCACCCACACCTTAGAATGAGAGGAACCCAGCTGTTGTGAGAAAAAGAGGAGACAAAGAAGAAGAAAAGGTTGGAATCGTAGGAGATCAAAGATGGTACAGGGTGTCTCACAAAAGACGTCTGGGAGGGGCCATGAGTAACACGGCCACTACCATGCTCAACTCTTGGGCACTAATCTGCTGGTAGTTGGGTGCGTGCATGCTTCCCCTGAATTAACATAAACAGTGTTGACATCTGATTAACTTAAGCTTATCTTTATTTACAGTAGGTGCTCAAAATGATGTCCCTGTGCAGTAAGAGCAGCCTGACATCTCCTGAACATAGCAAACACTCAACGAATTTAGGCTGCCCCAATCTGGTAAATGACTAGCCAAACCCTCTCTTTCTTCCAACTCTTTGAGCTTGTGGGGATTGGTTGCATACACCACATCCTTTAATGTTCCTCAAAGGTGAAAATCACACAAATCTATATCTGGAGAATGAGGTGGCCAGTTAGCTATCCTATTATCAAAAACACTTCATATTGCTGTTGTAGAAACATTGGCAATGTGTGCTCTTGCATTGTCCTGCATGAAATAACCATACATCTTTTTGTTAGTTAAAAAAAAAGGATGCCGTATATTGCCCACATACCTGTCAGAACATATTGTTTTGTGGAAAAAGATTGGTCCAGTAATCCGTCTTCCACTAATTGCACACCACACTCCTGTTTTCACATCATGCAGAGGTTGTTCGTGTAATTCATAAGGATTTTCGGAGCTCCAGTGTCAATTGTTCTGAAGATTTACATACCCTGACAAATGCAGCCATGCTTCATCAGAAAAAAAGCATCTCAGGATCAACTTCCTCATCATGCACAGACTAACACCCAGTTGCAATAACGACATCGAGCAACAGTATCTGAGTTCCTCAGTTGATGCACTACCATTATTTTGTATGGTTTCAATTTCAGTTTGTGCACAGCTGTGTTAGCAGATGCTCTTGAAACACCAGTCTGAAATGCCAAACAGCACAGAGGTTTTCTCCAGCTCCTCCTCTATCTCATCTAATTTATTTTTGGTTAAAACACTAGGTTCTCTATGACTTTGTTTGTGTAACACAGATCTAGTCTCTTGAAATTTCTTCACTAATCTATGTATTGTTGAATCATTGGGCACATGCACACCAGGAAATTTTTGTATGAATTCACACCAACATTCTACATATGAGTCTGTTTTTTGCACTTGTTGATCTGTTTTGTATACCATACTGAGTGGAAACTCGACAGGAAACTCAAAATAAAACACTTGAACACTCAGTGACACAGTGTAGAGGACACGCACAGTCTGAGGACAGTCTGAGGACCGGACCCAGCAACATACGGGTAGTGAAAGTCCCATGCTCAGCATTTGCAATAATGATGTCTAATAACAATATTTGAAGCAAATAAACTTGACAAAAAACTCAAAAGAAAACACCAGTATACTCAGACACACCATGTAGGGGCCATACACAAAGTACTGGTGTCAGAGAACTATGCATAGTGACAACCAGCAGAAACAGTGGCAATGTGCTGCGTGACCCACGGACACCTCCCGGACATCATTCATGGGATACCTTGTATGTTGGTAAGCACTTCCATGCTGAGATGAAGACAGAATGAGAAGTAAAAGTGGATTAATGCAAAAGAGGTGGGAGAACAAAGAAGGTAAAACAAAATGAAAATAAAGGAAATGGTGGGACATAATACATAAAAATATATGTAAAACATAATGAAGAGATGATGATAATGAAAACAGAGAGGGAAAGTTTCTAATTGGGAGTTGCATCCAAGAGGTTGTTTGGATGCACGGATGTTTTGGAGAGCAAGTTCTGACCCAGGGCTCAGGGAAACTACTGTTGCATGGGAGGATCCAGAAAGCCCATGAGTTGTAGCAGGCACTTAGTCACTTGAATCATGATATGAAGACTGTTCAGCAACTGGGTACTGGGTGCCCCCCAAGGTGGACAGTTGTCTGTCCATTCATGCATTTGGCTAGTTGACTCTTGGTCGTTCCAGTAGGTCAATTCATTTCTCTTCATCTAAATCCATCTGTCATCACCACCTGTGGACTGAAGCTGACATGGTTCCTGCCACTGTACTATCTTTGACCCACTCTCTCTGATGCATGCCCCTCTCTCCCACCTCCATTTCACCTTTACATCCCCTCTTCCTCACAACAGTTTGGTTGCTCTCATCCTAGGGTCTTGAGTGACCTGCCTTTTATGAATTTGTATGAGGGGCAGTGATATGAAAACTGAACCTGCACCACAATGGGATATTGGAATGGTTCTATTCAAAAGTAATCAACACACACATACCAACATTATCCTCTGTGAGACAAGACAATCAATTCCTGTTTGGTGGAACACGGTCAACTGCTAACAGATCTGCAACTGCACTAACATTTGCACTTCCTCGTGTGACAGAAACCAACATCCACGCATCTTTCTTCTGGTCATCAACAATGTGGAAATCACATGGTGAAAGATCCTGGCTGTACCAAGATTGTTGAACTGTTTAACAAACAAAATACTGAAGCGTAGCTTTCGTCCAATTGGCAGTGTAGGGCGGGATGATTCTGTCTGAGAGCATTTTGACAGCCCGAGGGCAAATGGCAAAGCCAACTGTGGAAACATCCCACATCTCTTCCGCCAAAAAAATCCAAAACTGTTCATACAAACTTGGGTAAAGTCATGATTACCTCTTTCTTCAACTGTAGGGGCCCCCTCCTTGTCAAGTTACCTGAGCATTGAACCACAATCAATGAGTAGTGCTGTGAAGACACTTTGCAGAAACTGCAATGTGCCATAAAGCCAAAACACTCAGGTATGCTGTCAGATGGAAACATCCTGTTGCCTGTTAATGCCTGCCCCCACACTGACAACTGGACGAAGGCTATGCTTCAGTGATTTGGTTGGGAAACACTGCAGCAACCTCCATACAGCCTGGGTATTTCTTTGGGTCATTTTCAAGCCCTTGTCAACCTGAAGATAGAAGTGCATGGACATCTGTTTCAGTTGGATGAGGAAGTGGAAGAGTGGGCAGGGTTGTGTATCCATCAGTGACCAACCATGTTCTACAAATCTGGAATTGATCACCTCATTTCCCTGTGAGATAAAAGTCGTAACATGTGTGGTGATTAATTTTGAATTGAACCATTCCATGGTCCCATTGTGGTGGGTTTTTTCATTTGACTTTCCCTGTTATATGTTCATTGGCAGTAGACTCTATTGGTGTTTCACTTTCTGATATGTAAGCAGTGGTCAGCAATTCTGTCTTATAATGTTATAATTTTGATGAGTGAATTTTTCTCCTGCTTATAACATATGCATTATTAAAAAGTAATTGACATTCTTCCATGTGCCCTACATATTCTCTATGCAGTACTTACCTGTGTACCCCTGTTTGCATGTGCATTATATATTATTTACATCCAAGTGTAGCTAATTTCCAGAGTATCTTTCAAAATTAATTTACATGTATCTTCTTCATAAAGTATTTTGTATGTTGCCTGTGTCATCTGTCATATTCCTCAGATCTTTATGTCATAGCTTTTACAATAGTATCTCACTGGATAATATTTTGTTTAGTTTGTTTCATGCTCCATACATCATTTGTATTAAATATTTTGACGGTCTGAAAGAAAACCTGTGGATGACCTGTACAGTACCAATTGTTTAAATGCTGTGTGCAAAAAAGCGATTTTTCAGGAGGTCATATCTTGGATTCTATTCATCACATTGATAAGGGGCCAAGTGTTTTGGATAGCTGTAGGTCTAACAACCATCTGTATATCTATCAGAAGAATCAGAATCAGACGAATCGGAACAAGGTCAAAATTTAAACATTACACACTTCCTCCAGCCCAGGAAAACTGAGAAAATCGGTGGTCTATGGTAGACCTTAGCGGTTTACAGAAGCACCATTTGTTCTGCACCCACATCTACATCTGTACGCTGCAAACCACTGTGAAGTGCAGGGCAGTGGCTACATCTCATTGTACCAGTTATTGGGGTTTCTTCCTGTTCCTTTCATGTATGGAGCATGGGAAAATGACTGTCTGCATGCCTCTGTGTGCAGTAATTACTCCAATCTTATCCTCATGATCCCTATGTGAGTGATATGTAGGAGGTTGTAGTGCATTCTTAAAGTCATCATTTAAAGCCAGATCTCGCAACGTTGTTAATAGACCTTCTCAGGATGTTTACGTCCATCTTCAAGTCTACTAGTTCAGTCCTTTCAGCATCTCTGTGACACACTTCCGTGGGTCAAACAAACAAACCTGTAACCATGTTCAATATCCCTGTTAGTTCTATTTGATACAGGTCCCACACTCTAGAGCAATGTTCTAGAACCAGTTGCATGAGTGATTTGTAAGCAATATTCCTTGCAGACTGGTTGCACTTCCCCACTATTCTACCAACAAACTGAAATCAACCATTTGTTTTACCAATGCCTGAACCTTTGTGATCATTCCATTTCATATCCCTAAAAAGTTTCACACCCTGGTGTTTGTCTAAGTTGACCAATTCCAACAATGACTAATTGATATTATGGTCATAGGATATTACATTTTCTTCTTTTTGTGAAGTACACAGTTTTACATTTTTGAACATTTAAAAGAAGTTGTAAATCTTTGGACTACTTTGAAATCTTATCAATTTGACTGAATATTCATGCAGCCTCTTTCACACAGTACTTCATTATAGATAACTGCATCATATGTAAAAAGTCGGAGGTCACTATTAATATTGTCTACAAGGTCTTTACTATGCAGTATGAACAGCAAGGGTCCCAACACACTTCCCTGGGGCACACTGGAAGTAACTTCCACCATCTAACCATGACTCTCCATCCAAGATAACATGTTGTGTCCTCCCTACCAAGAGACATCAAGTTGTAGACAGGCATGACTGAAAACATTCATGTTTAGCTTTCAGCCACAGCCAGAATATGTTCTAAGATTCTACAAAAAATTGATGTCAATGTTATTGGACAGTAGGTTTGTAGATAACATCTACTACCCTTCTTGTAGACAGGTGTGACCTGTGTTTTTTTCTAAGAACTAGGCATAGTTTTTTGTTCGAGGGATCTACGATAGATTATAGTGATAAGAGGAATTAACTCAATCACAGATTCAGTGTAGAACCTGGTAGGGATTCTATCAGGCCCTGGCACTTTGTTCAGTTTTAATGATTTCAGCTCAACACCCCTAACACTAATACTTATTTCACTCATCTTTTCAGTGGTACGAGTATTGAATTGGGGCAGTTCTCCTGGGCTTTCCTTTGTAAAAGAACATTTGAAAACAAAGTTACACATTACAGCTTTTGCTTTGCTACCCTCAATTTCAGTTCCTATCTCGTTGGACATCAACTTCGGTGCCACTAACAGCCTTTACATGTGACCAGAATTTCTTTGGGTTTCGTGAAAGATCATTTGACAATATTGTGCTATGACTGTCACTGAAGATCTCACACATTGCTATCTTGACAGCCAAACATGTTTCATTCAGCATGTATGTCTACAGCCCTCTGCTTTGTACATGTACCCAGTGTATGGTCAATCATTCCTTTAAACTTGAGCCATAGTTTCTCTACAAGTTCCTGCCCTGTGCAGAAATTTTCAAGTTTGTCATTGAGATATGACACTACTGATTTTTTAATTAGTTGACTGAACATGAATATCTTTCTGCTCATTTTAATTGTCCTTTGTACTTTGGTAATCATTGTTGCCACAAATGCATTATGGTCACTGATTACAGTGTGAACATCCACAAAGAGTTCAGATCTATCCAATATATTTGTATCATGAGTGGGGTTCTGAACTGTGAGTTCTAGGCAGTTTTCTGAGAAGAGCCAGTTAACATTCTATGCCCACCCCTAATAATGAGTCGCGCACAATCAGTCTCACATGCAGCTGCAATTTCTATCTTGGTGGATTTGACTTTCTTGTCTACTGTGACAAACACACCACCTCCATTTCCCATTTTTTATCCTTTCAATATATACTTAAATTTTCCCCAATAATCTCATTGCTATCAATTTCAGGTTTTAACCAGCTTTCCATACTTAATATTATGCAAGCACCACTGCTTTTCAGGAGTGCTTCAAACTCTCTCTGAATTTAATAGCTTGGGCAACTAAGGATTTAAATCACAGTTATTACATATATAAGGGGGTTGTTTGTTGCCCCAGATGATAATTAAACGAAATATTTGTCAGGGTTTGTAAGAGGTGGGTCCTTGAGGTACAGCAATACAAGAACATGAGAAGTAAGTTTAAACAGTTTTATTAACAAAGCCTGATTATAAAACATGCAAGCAATGCACACCCATCATCACAGCGTCTGACATCCTAATTGCGGTCGTATCAAAAGACTACATGGTGAACTAAGGAAAGAGATATATTCATGCCCGAGTCCACACTAGTTAATATGGCGCGCTGCGGACGGCGGCCAGTGGCTTACTCCCTGCATCACACTGCGGCCAGATGCACGTGTACTGACCAAGCAAATTGTCAGCATTCCAGACAGGTTGGCTGGTGAGCGCTTGTTACGTACCGTACGGCTGCGTGCAACCCGTGGACCCTTACACATATAAATATATTCCATAAATGGAATACATATGAGTATAAAGAGAGGTAATCAACTAAGGGTTTATCTTCATATAGAAATCCCAAAACAAAATGTGTGTGACAGATTAGCCAAATCTAGATCTCAGGACTAATAATCCAGATTTCATGTAAAATGTCTATCTTATTTAAGAACATAAATAAAAAGGGTGGCTGTGTCTGGAAATAACGTTAAAGTTCCCATAGGAGATAGATACACTGTGTGATCAAAAGCATCCAGACACCCCTAAAAACATGTGTGTTTCATATTGGGTGTGTTTTGCTATCACCTACTGCCAGGTACTCCATGTCAGTGACCTCAGTAGTCACCAGACATCATGAGAGAGCAGAATGGGGCACTCCGAAGAACTCACGGTCTTCGAACATGGTCAGGTGATTGGATGTCAATTGTGTCATACGCCTGTATGCAAAATTTCCACACTCCTAAACATCCCTAGGACCACTGTTTCCAATATGATAGTAAAGTGGAAATGTGAAGGGACACGTACAGCACAAAAGTGTACAGGCCAACCTTGTCTATTGACTGACAAGAGACCGCTGACAGTTGAAGAGGGTCATAATGTGAAATATGTAGACATCTATCCACACCATCACACAGAAATTCTAAACTGCATTAGGATCCACTGCAAGTACTATGACAGTCAGGAGGTGAGAAAACTTGGATTTCATGGTCGAGTGGCTGCTCATAGGCCACGCATGACATCGGTAAATGCCAAATGAAACCTCACTTGGTGAAAGGAGCATAAACGTTGGACAAGTGAACAGTGGAAAAATGTGTGGTGTGACAAATCAAGATACACAGTGTGGTGATCTGATGGCAAGGTGTGGGTATGCTGAATGCCCGGTGAACATCATCTGCCAGCGTGTGTAGTGCCAACAGTAAAATTCAGAGATGATGCTGTTATGGTGTAGTCATGTTTTTCATGGAAGGGCCTTGCACCCATTGTGGAACTATCACAGCACAGGCCTGCATTGATGTTTTAAGCACCTTTTTGCTTCCCACTGTTGAAGAGCAATTCAGGGATGGCGACTGCATCTTCAAACATGATCAAGCACCTGTTCATAATGCACAGCTTGTGGTGGAGTGGTTACATGACAATAACATCCCTGTAATGGATTGGCCTGCATAAAGTCCTGACCTGAATCCTATAGAACACTTTTGGGATTCAGAATGAGATTTTCGCTCTGCAGCAGAATGTGCGCCGATATGAAACTTCCTGGCAGATTAAAACTGTGTGCCTGAACGAGACTCGAACTCGGGACCTTTGCCTTTCGCGGGCAAGTGCTCTACCATCTGAGCTACTTTTGGGATTGTTTGGAATGCCAACTTTGTGCCAGGCCTCACTCACTGACATCGATACCTCTTCTCAGCACAGTACTCTGTGAAGAATGGGCTGCCATTCCCAAAGAAACCTTCCGGCACCTGATTGAACATATGCCTGCGAGAGTAGATGCTGTCATCAAGGCTAAGGGTGGACCAACACCATATTCAATTCCAGCATTACTGATGGAGGACACCACGAACTTTTAAATCATTTTCAGTCAGGTGTCCGGATACTTTTGATCACATAGTGTATTAGCATTGTATGTAGACCACTTACCAAACAGTCTGACACTTTATTTGCAATATATACCTCTGTAAGCCTGAAATTACTAGTTGTTAACAGCTTAAAGGCTTCTTGTATACACTGCTGTATTTTTATGGACCATAGTGTTTTGAAGGGTTTTATGAAGCAAGTTTGTAGTGGGCATACTGCTGTGTCTTGTTTCAATTTAATGTATTTTTCATCCATCGATGTACAGCTCTGTGATTACTGTCCAGATAATCATTCTTCACATGCACTTCCTTATTCATGTCTGTGTATACTAAGTATGTTTTTCTCTTTCTTTTTTTTTATAGTCCTCTGTGTTGATGGTTGCTGAACCGAAACTGGTTGGGGATAAAAGTGTATATGTAGTGCTAGTGACTCAAAATGCTTTTCCTCAAATACTTGACAGCTATAAACAATTTCCTACAAAAAGTTAAAAAAATGTAGGGTCCGATGCCTACAATATTAATTATTCATAATTAGAATAAGCCAACTATTTCAATTAACTGGATGTAACAATCAGTAGGGATATGACACGACCACATAGGCTTGGCTGAAGGTAAGGCAGGATACTATGAAAATACAGTCAGTCTAGTAAGGAAGCTGCTTACAATTCACTTCTGTCACAAATCTTACTCATGGTATAAGACCCATACCAGACTGGACTAACAGAGGCTATTTATCATGTACGAGGGGCATTTGAAAAGTCTGTGCAAAAATAAAAACTACTTACGTGTTTGGGGTAAACTTTTTTATTTTTCGACATAGTCTCCTTTAAGACTTATACACTTCGTCCAATGCTGTTCTAATTTGTTGATCCCTTCCGAATAATAGGAATTGTCCAAGTCTGCAAAATAGCTATTAGTTGTTGCAATCACCTCCTTGTTTGAATAAAATCTTTGTCCCACCAGCCATTTCTTCAAATTGGGGAACAAATAGAAGTGCAAGGGAGCCAAGTCTGGAGAATAGGGGGGATGTGAAATGAGATGGAATCCTATTTCCATTAATTTTGTGACCACAGCTGCTGAGGTGTGTGCTGGTGCATTGTTGCGATTGAAAAGACTTTTTTGCGCTCCAGTTGCTGGCATTTTTCCTGCAGTTCAGTTTTCAAATGGTCCAATAACGATGAATAATATGCACCTGTTATAGGCTTCCCTCTTCCAGAAAGTCAATGAGGATTATCCCTTGCGAATCCCAAAAGACATTCGCCATAACCTTTCTGGCCAAAGGAATGGTCTTCACCTTTTTTGGTGCAAATTCTCCCGTGGTAACCCATTGTTTACATTGTTCTTTGGTCTCAGGAATATAGTAATGTATCCATGTATCATCCACTGTGACAAAACAATGCTTAAAGTCCAGCAGATTCTTCCTGAACAACTGCAAACCATCCTTGCAACACTTCACACAATTCCATTTTTGGTCAAGCGTGAGCAATCGTGGAACACATCTTGCGAATAGCTTTCTCACGTCCACATGTTTATGCAAAACATTATGTACCCATTAATTGGAGATGCCCACAGCACTAACAATCTCATGAACCTTAACTCTTCCGTCAACCATTACCATATCATGGATTTTTTCAATGATTTATAGAGTCATAAGCTCCACAGTGCGTCCAGAATGTTTAGCATCACTTGTGCCCATGTGGCCTCTCCAAAAATTTTGAAACCACTTATAAACTGTTCTAACCGAAGGTGCAGAATCACTGTAATGTTTATCAAGCTTCTCTTTAGTCTCCTGAGGTGTTTTGCCTTTCATGAAGTAATGCTTAATCACCACACGAAATTCTTATTTGTCCATTTTTTTTACAATCACTTAACTTCCTTGATTCACACCAATGCCAAACACAAAGAAATAGACCAATATGGCTGAAACTTGGTGTGCGTTCTTCCCAAAGATGCTACTAACTAAACATGACCTCGATACGGGCTGGTGGTGCCATCTCTCAGACTTTGCATGGACTTTTCAAACGCCCCTCTTATATAAAGAAGTGTAGACTAATGGCCTTGCTGCAGTAGTAAAACCAGTTCCCATCAGATCACAGAAGTTAAGTGCTGTCAGGCTTGGCTAATGCTTTCATGGGTGACTGTCTGGGTCTGTTGAGTGCTATTGGCAAGTGTGGTGCACTCAGCCCTTGTGAAGCCAAATGAGGAGCTACTTGATTGTGAGTTAGCAGATCTGACCGTGAAAACTGACAAGGGCCAGAAGAGCAGTATGCTGACCACATGCCCCTCCATATCCACATCCAGTGACGCCTGTCGGCTGAGGGTAATACAATGGTCAGTGGGTACTGTTGGGCCTCCGACGCCTGTACAGGTGGAGTTTAGTTTTGTAAAGAAGGGCAGAGTGAATGGTCACAGGTTTGTTTGACTCATGGGAGGGAACCACAGAAATGTTGAAAACCCTGAATTGGTAGGCGCTTGAAGACAGATGCAAATTATCTCATGAAAGCCTACTTACAAAATTTAAAGTACCAGTATTAAGTGAAGTATCAAGAGAGAATTTTCTTCCCCCTATGTATCACTCCCATAGGGATTGTGAAAACAAAATTACACTAATTACAGCATATACTGAGATATTTAAGCAGTCATTCTTCCCACTCTTCATGTGCAACTGGAAGGGCAAAAAAGTTTAACATGTGAACCATGCTAAGTACCCCTCTGTCATGCACTTCAAAATGTTTTTCAAAATATGTATGTAGATGATTTAGATAAGCTTTTGATGATCTTCAGTTTTCTACTAGACAGAACCATCATCACCATCACCGGAGGAATGTTACTTGTTGTGTAGCAGGTGATATAGTATATATCCAGCTGTCAAGACAGAAATATGTTTTACAGCAGACCTTTTATACTCCCGATGGAAAGCCAGGATATTGAGCTTTCGGCTACCAGTGGAATGTTTTCTGTTGAGTTGCTATGCACTGTAAATATAGACAACAGAAGTGTACTTCATTTATGGAAAAGTAGTTGTATCTTATAGCTCTAAAATACAGACAGGACCAGTTTTGCATGGTTTTCAAAAGAATTCTTCCTCTTATGCATTTTCAACATTGCATTTTATTCACTGTAGTGTTGTACAGGATCTAAAATCCAACTGCATTGGTGAAGGCAATTTTTAAGCTTATATATGTACATCACTGGGCAGGGGGCATTGCAAAGTCCCAGGAAACTAATATACATCAATATCGCATGCCGGGAGGAACTCGTTTTCTTATTACCATTCAGCTGCTGCAGTGATCAGAAAGGGTATTGAAAGCTTCATCAAATCAGGTGAATCTTGCACGCCATCACACTTCGTTTAGTTTGGAAGGCTTGATTTATAGCATCTTTGATACATACTCAAATTCTGTCCACTTTTGTTACTATATTTGTATCTTTGATAGACTTATATTTCCAAAGAAAGTACTGTCACTGGCTGGTGCATGTAAAATTAGCCTCAAGCAGTTACTTCTTGCAAAAATGGTGGTGTTATCACTGTGATTTTGGAGGGCAGAATATTTTTTTATCTTTATACTGTGCAATCATACCTGTTCCTTCCTCACTTCATCTTTATGAAAATTTGCCAATAAAATGTAAATTCATACAAGTCTGTACACATCCCTCTTTCATAAGTAACTGGTTACCTGCTTCCACATTTCCAGTAATCATCCCTCTTGAAAAGTGGGATATTTGTAGGTTTGCCAGGAATGTGGGGCTGCACTCTAACTTTTGAAACATCCATGTGGTGAAGACATTCTCCCACCATCTTCTGCAATGAAGTTACATAGCTGAGATTTGTCTTCTGATGTAACAGAATCCCATGCAATCAATAGCAGTTGCCCCTGCAGCTCCTTTTCTCTATAGTAGTGCTTTATTTGGTACTAAAGTTCTACTTGCTGTTCAAAAGTTCAAAACTAGTTAATAAAATTTCTTGTTCCTTTTCAGCTTTTCCAGTAAACACTGTCAGTGTTCTGATGTCTGCACTTTGTATCAATTCAGGACACCAGAGGTTTCTTGTTACTTTTATGTTTGAATGTGAATGGGGCAGGGGAGATGGCTGCAAGTAGTTAGATATTTTACTAATACCGAACACCCAAAATTAGCATTTGAATATATGCATTAACGCTATGCACTAAGGTAAGTAGGTTCTCACTCTCTCACACTCTACATGTAAATAGTCATAGGTAACCTTCACAGTACATAGCAAATGTAATTTAGCAACATCTTTCTGTTCACTTCTAAGAGTTCACTAAATGGCGTTCCCTGTTTTAAGTCAGCCCTGCATGATGTTCTGTAACCAAGTGCATGAGAGCTGCTCTTCTATCTTCTGAGTAGGCTTCTGTCCATTGTCATCCAGTCATTGATGGATTATACTCGGCTGGCAGGGCAAAGTCGATGTCTTCATCCTCAGCACCGTCTGTGGCACTGGTGGAACTCTTTCAAGTGGCGAGTCTATCGCACTGGCTCCAGCTTGCATCTTTGCACCTGTGGTGCTTTTGCCCTGGGTGTTTCTTGTTTGGACAACACAGCAGAATGTACCAAGAATGTTTCCTAGACCACCTCAATCCAAAACATACCATTTTTATTAAATTAGAACTACAGCAGCAACTAGGAGGTTCAGTTGTGATGCTCCGTTGATGAGCTGTTCTCTCAGCTTTGTGGAGGACATCCTTTTTCACGTAGAAGAGAAGAAGATGACAAGTACTTTAAACATTTCCCAGGCTCTGGATGTGCCCCCATGTGTGTATCTGGCATGTTGCGTGTGGCCAGAAACTCCACCCACAGCATCTACAGAACAGCTCTGGAAGATTTCTGTATGTGGATTCTACGTCATTGTGTCAATATTTCTAAATTTCCACACCACATACCTTTTGCAGCTGAAGCCCAATATGACAGTGAGGATGTCCTCCACTGTCTGAACAACCACATATGAGATGCCAAAAATGCTACACATTCACATAGACTTCACCAGCTGTTTGGTATCAGTTTACAGGCTGGTATCATTGATGCTAATCTTATTGGGCCGTACATTCTTCCATACCACTTAACAGGTCCCAGATACTCTGCATTCCTGCTAGAGATTGTATTGTAGTGAACTGGGGACCTAGAAATGACAGAGGGGCTTCATCCCCACTGCAGCCCACAGTGGTACACAACTTACAACAGGCTACAGCAGTCCACTCACCCCACCACCGCCCCACACTGAACCTAGGGTTATTTTGTGGTTCGACCCCCAGTGGACCCCCTGGGAACGTCTCACACCAGACGAGTGTAACCCCAATGTTTGCCTGGTAGAATAATTATGATGTATGTGTACGTGGAGAAAGTGTTTGCTCAGCAATCGCTGACAGTGTAAAGGAGACGTAATAAGAGAAACCATCCCGCATTCGCAGGCAGATAGAAAACCTACCTTAAAAACCATCCACAGACTGGCCAGCACACCGGACCTTGACACCAATCTGCCGGGCGGATTCGTGCCGGGGACGAGCATGTCTTCTTGCCTGGAAAGCAGTGTGTTAGACTGCACGGTTAACCGGGTGAGCCCTGCTGGAGATACTGCTGGAGCTATTGGAATATTTTCCACCATCAATCCATCAGCATGTAGTCTCATGCATTTTGCACATAGTGTCTGCTAATTTCTCAACCAAACACATGGGGAAAGGTGAGTAGATTGAGATGGACCACCTCCTTGGCTACCAGTCACTAGATTTAATCCCTCATGACTTTTTCTTTTGATGCTATAGGAAGTGTTTTTATGGGACTCTTTTACAGTCAGAAGAAGATCTCATTGCCCAAGTTCTGGTGGCAGCTGAAATTATTCAAGACAATACATGTTAAAACATTCCTCCTTTTCCAGTCTGCATTAAATTAGCTAAACTCTTCTACTTCTTTTGGTGTTCCATTTGGTAATTTAACTCCCTCTGTATCATCTGATTTAATTCAAATACATTTCATTACCACTGTTTTACTTTTGTTGATGTTCATATTATTTCTTTCCAAGACACTAGCCATTCGGCTCGTCTGGTCTTCAAAGTCCTTTGCTGTGTCCAAAATAGTTACAATGTTGTGGCAAGCCTCAATGTGTGTATTTTTTTAAATTAATTAATTTATTTATTTCTTCTCCCTGAACTTCAATTCTGTTCCAATTTTTTCCATGGTTTCTTGTAACAATTGCTCAGTTTAGAGACAGTAACATTGGGTATAAGCTACAACCTCATCTCATTCCTTGTGCTTCTTCTCTATGTCCTTTGACTTTTAACTTATGGTTTCTGTATAACTTGTAAATAAAATTTCACTCCCTGCACTTTTTTCCCTTGCTACTTTCAAAATTTCAAAGAGAGTAGTCCAGTCAAAAGTTCTCTCTAAATCTAAAAATGTCTTCCGCTCATTTTAATCTTAATCAGTACCAAAGGTTCTATGAATTTTCGAAGACAAACCTACAGTATAATTGTGGATACAAGATGGGTTAATCCCTTAAACGGACAGATTTGCTACTGCTAAGACCATATTTTATCAAAATACAGGGAGGAAGATTACTGCCCATCACAGACTTATATAAATGACAATGACAGTAGTTGTTCACAGATAATGCTGTTATAGCCTCACGCGTGGGATAATAGAAACCTTTTACAAGAATCATCGACATTTAGTTCACCAACCTGTTGGTGCTAAGGTTGCTAATCAACAAATGTCCAGTGAGCATACATGTTTTACAAAACCTGCTTTTTATCACTACTTTATGAGCAATGTTATTAGGGAAAAGGAATATTAGAGTAACTGTGGATGAGGTCATTAGACGTTGAGCATAAATTAGAATTTCAGAATAACCATCTCGTTATTTGCCTGAAGTGATTTCGAGAAACCATGGAAAACATAAATCTGGATCGCCAGGCAGCATTTTGAATTGCTGTCATCCTGAATGAAAGTCAAGTGTGCTGGGTGCCGTGTCACCTCACTTGGTAATGTTATCAGTGTCAGTTTTAGGAAAACAACTACACTCCTGGAAATTGAAATAAGAACACCGTGAATTCATTGTCCCAGGAAGGGGAAACTTTATTGACACATTCCTGGGGTCAGATACATCACATGATCACACTGACAGAACCACAGGCACATAGACACAGGCAACAGAGCATGCACAATGTCGGCACTAGTACAGTGTATATCCACCTTTTGCAGCAATGCAGGCTGCTATTCTCCCATGGAGACGATCGTAGAGATGCTGGATGTAGTCCTGTGGAACGACTTGCCATGCCATTTCCACCTGGCGCCTCAGTTGGACCAGCGTTCGTGCTGGACGTGCAGACCGCGTGAGACGACGCTTCATCCAGTCCCAAACATGCTCAATGGGGGACAGATCCGGAGATCTTGCTGCCCAGGGTAGTTGACTTACACCTTCTAGAGCACGTTGGGTGGCACGGGATACATGCCGACGTGCATTGTCCTGTTGGAACAGCAAGTTCCCTTGCCGGTCTAGGAATGGTAGAACGATGGGTTCGATGACGGTTTGGATGTACCGTGCACTATTCAGTGTCCCCTCGACGATCACCAGTGGTGTACGGCCAGTGTAGGAGATCGCTCCCCACACCATGATGCCGGGTGTTGGCCCTGTGTGCCTCGGTCGTATGCAGTCCCGATTGTGGCGCTCACCTGCACGGCGCCAAACACGCATACGACCATCATTGGCACCAAGGCAGAAGCGACTCTCATCGCTGAAGACGACACGTCTCCATTCATCCCTCCATTCATGCCTGTCGCGACACCACTGGAGGCGGGCTGCACGATGTTGGGGCGTGAGCGGAAGACGGCCTAACGGTGTGCGGGAGCTTCATGGAGACTGTTGCGAATGGTCCTCGCTGATACCCCAGGAGCAACAGTGTCCCTAATTTGCTGGGAAGTGGTGGTGTGGTCCCCTACGGCACTGCGTAGGATCCTACGGTCTTGGCGTGCATCCGTGCGTCGCTGCGGTCCGGTCCCAGGTCGACGGGCACGTGCACCTTCCGCCGACCACTGGCGACAACATCGATGTACTGTGGAAACCTCACGCCCCACGTGTTGAGCAATTCGGCGGTACGTCCACCCGGCCTCCCGCATGCCCACTATACGCCCTCGCTCAAAGTCCGTCAACTGCACATACGGTTCACGTCCACGCTGTCGCGGCATGCTACCAGTGTTAAAGACTGCGATGGAGCTCCGTATGCCACGGCAAACTGGCTGACACTGACGGCGGCGGTGCACAAATGCTGCGCAGCTAGCGCCATTCGACGGCCAACACCGCGGTTCCTGGTGTGTCCGCTGTGCCGTGCGTGTGATCATTGCTTGTACAGCCCTCTCGCAGTGTCCGGAGCAAGTATGGTGGGTCTGACACACCGGTGTCAATGTGTTCTTTTTTCCATTTCCGGGAGTGTATGTTAGTCAGATGGAAAGCGGTAAACATGGTATTGTGAAAGCAGGAATACAAAAGTGGGAGCGGCTGCACACAAAGTCATCATCCTTACCTTAGTGAGTTGTCCTATTTTATTGAACAGTTATCCGAATGGTGTGTCAAATTTGTCAAGTTTGGCTGTAGACTGTCAGAACAAATAACCTGTATTGTTCCACCTCAGGAAAGAGTTGTCGTTCTTTCTAAATTAAGTATGAAACTGCACAGTTTAACAATATGAATTTAGCGACTGATCTTAGTAAATATTGTCGTTATTCAAATAAGAGATCTTTGTATTATGAAAGAAGATTGTAGGTTTGGATGTATGAAAACATTCTGAGTAATGTATACTGCCTATTTATTGTGTAAAAGTACAAATTACATATGGAAATTTTTTTAACCACAACTCTATTCAAATTACAATTGTAGATATTCTTTGCTAGATAAAGAAAAATGATTACACCTAAAATGGCCAGTAGTTGCAGTCTGTGGTCCCCTGAACAAAGTATTAATACTCTGAACCACTGCACACCAAATCTTTTAACACTGCAAATTATGTTTATTTACAGATTGGCCTGGAAATTGCCTTGGCCATGTTTGCGAAGACCCTCCAGAAGTCTTTTCCCAAATTCAGCATCAACTTTTGCAAAATTTTTGACGGCTCTCTCCTGCAAAGATAAGAAATGCATATTAATGGAGTTTGGCGTAAGCACTGTGAAATGTTACAGAACTTATTTTGCCATTCATTTATCCTCACTAGATTACATTCAAATTTGTTCTATTCAGTATGTCAAATGAAAGCAGGAAACAAGAAAATATATTTTGTGTATTCAGAAACAGCAGTTTCATCATGAAACAAACCATGTATTATGACATATACTTCCAGGGTTTTGATTTTCTTATCAAAATCCTCTAAATAAGTGTGCCATAAAATGATACTTAAGTCTTCAAGACATTGACCCCAACTGGCTCATTCTTAAAACAATACGAAAAAAACTGTTGTTCAAATTGGAACTTCATTTTTAGAGTCTTCACTACATTCACTGTCACCACTTAGTAAATGTCATATACTGGGTGTACAGTTGAAAGTTGTTCAAGATGAAAAGCATTTGATTCTGGATCAATCAACTTAGAACCACAGGTAGCATGTTATGTGTAAAATCTCCTGAAAAACCATTTCCTCTGAAGGAAACTTTGATCGCATTACAGAAGCGATTCAATGTAGCCCACATGAATCTGTACATGCTGCTAGTTTGCAGTTACAGATTCCATGTTCAACAGTGCATGATGCATTGGACAAAACTCTTTGTCTAAAAATGTACAAGATTAAAATAATTCATACAATAAAATCTACTGGCAAAGTTGTGTGTATGGACTAAACATTAGAAATGCTACAAAGTATTGGTGAGACACACAACTGCTGGAGTTGTTTACAACTGTAGAATATGGGGCAGTGGAAAGCGACATGTGATGTATGAACTGGTGGGGACGTCATGAAAGTCAACATTTAGGTTAGCTAAATATTTAACATGGTTATCAGACTACGACTACGACTACGACTACGACTACGACTACGACTACGACTACGACTACGACTACGACTACGACTACGACTACGACTACGACTACGACTACGACTACGACTACGACTACGACTACGACTACGACTACGACTACGACTACGACTACGACTACGACTACGACTACGACTACGACTACGACTACGACTACGACGACGACGACGACGACGACGACGACGACGACGACGACGACGACGACGACGACTACGACGACGACGACTACGACTACGACGACGACGACGACTACGACGACGACGACGACGACGACTACGACTACGACTACGACGACGACTACGACTACGACGACGACGACGACGACGACGACGACGACGACTACGACGACGACGACTACGACGACGACGACTACGACGACGACGACTACGACGACGACGACTACGACGACGACGACTACGACGACGACGACTACGACGACGACGACTACGACGACGACGACTACGACGACGACGACTACGACGACGACGACTACGACGACGACGACTACGACGACGACGACTACGACGACGACGACTACGACGACGACGACTACGACGACGACGACTACGACGACGACGACTACGACGACGACGACTACGACGACGACGACTACGACGACGACGACTACGACGACGACGACTACGACGACGACGACTACGACGACGACGACTACGACGACGACGACTACGACGACGACGACTACGACGACGACTACGACGACGACTACGACGACGACTACGACGACGACTACGACGACGACTACGACGACGACTACGACGACGACTACGACGACGACTACGACGACGACTACGACGACGACTACGACGACGACTACGACGACTACGACGACGACTACGACGACGACTACGACTACGACGACGACTACGACGACGACTACGACGACGACGACGACTACGACGACGACTACGACGACGACGACTGACAGTGATGAATTTCGTACCCAGATTGTCTGAACAGCATGCCCTCCCACAACTACCACACGGAACTATCTTTCGGTGGGACAGAACTCCATGTTTCCACCTTATTGGTAGGGAATTTCTGAATAGCGAAATGCCCAGGAGGTAGACCGGAAGAGGTGGGCCAACTACATGGCCTTTTACATATCCAGACATGATCCCATTGAATTTTTTCTTAAGGATTTATGTGGGAAAAAAAAAACCATCTACCAGGTTAAGATTGATAGCTGTCAACACCTGAAGACAAAATATGGGATGCTATGGCAACAGTTACACCAAACACACTCCAGGCTATATGGAGCAAAAGGTGGAATATCATTTTGCACCATTTAAGCCATAAATTATATAATAATTACTTTGCGAGTTAGGGTTTGTTTATTTTGGACACTTCCACCCTGACATCGTATTGCCAATTGCACAATCTTGCCGAGTTTCATCTTAGTGTAATTTCTTCACCTGTACTTAAAAACTGTTACTTAACTTTTGAGGCTTAAAATGCCTACCTTACATAATCTTTAGATTCAATATTTCAAGGATGAAGTAAGGAAGCCAAAGTCAAGACAATGAAGAAAAACACAAAGTGAGATCCCCTAATGTATATAAAAATAATAATAACCTTTATCCTTACAATTCAATTCACATTTATGTTATTTTGTTTACAACTTACTGTTAGCTTCACTAAGTTACACTAAGTTAAGTTAGTTCACTAAGTTCCCAACATATCAGTTTTTTTTCATTGCTCAAACTATGCAACATTCTCATCATGTCATAATTTCCTGTTTAGTTAGTTTGGTCATGTTAATCCAGTCAGCCATCCTTGTGTAACAAATGCCTCATTAGTCTTAATTCTAGTAACCAAAACTACTTTGTCAGAAACACTACTATGATCATAGTTGTGGTAATTTTTATGTGAAACAGCACAATTGCTATTAACTTCTTTCTGATTAGACCACTGGTGTTAAATACCGCTTCTCCACTAGTTTGACAGTTATCCACCATTTAACTTTGGAGTTTCCTAATACTATCTATCCCACTACGTCTTTGTGCTAATCCAACTGCCTTTTGTTGTTGTACGTTTTATCTTTGAAACTATGAAAAAAAATTCTATAACCAATTTCAGTCGTTCATTTCACCAATTTCAAGTGTCGGAAATTGGCAGTTTCATTTGAGATTTAACCTTTTACCAGTGAACTAACTGCTCCCCTTTTTTCTGGAGGGGACAGGTAGTTCAGAAAGACTTTGTTGAGAAGTAATTGGCAAACACAAAATGGATAATTAAAGTACAAAATAATCTCCACTATATGCATGCCATTTGGAGGAGGACATTAACTAGGACAAACTTCTGGATGATTGTATCATCAAGAATCAACAATTTGACACATCTTGTGTTACCAGCTTTGATCAAAGTGAAACAAAGAGCAAAACTTCAGTTAGTACATGGAATACATCTGGACTTTACATCAGTGAAAGTCCCAATTCTCAGCCATCCAACACATCACAGATACCACAAAAACATTCACAAAATATATTCTGTACAGTGTAACAATAACAACATAGGTTACGGAGGCATCTATATTACTCATTGATTGGCCTTTGTAAGTAACTATAGCTATAATGAGGAAACTGGATTAAAATTTTCCTGAATTATTTTAAGTTCCTGAAATACATTGCAGACTAATGTTAAGGTTCCATACAAAAACCAAGATAAATATTTCAGTTAAAACTTTGAGGCTAAGAGGCTATGGTTTAAGTATAAACATTTCAATGATGTTTCCTCCTCCTCCTCCTCCACAGAATGTTATCAAAGGTAAATCATTAACTGCATCAAATGATTAGGACAAAACGCTAATGAATAACGTTGTACTTCAAAAATGCTCTCTCAGCTTAAAAGTTTTAACTGAATTAAACTCCAAACCAGAAAGCCTTTTTAAAAATATTTATTAGTATTTAATGTGCTACTTATGAGGACACAAAGTTATTCAATTTGTGATGAATTAGTTGTACCTGAATGAATCCTACAGCATGTCTCAAGTGGTCCACTATGTTGTCAACAAGACGCTGGCGTTCTTGTTCATTTAATGTCTTCTTCCAGAAGACAGCTGGTTGAGATACATTGTCATCATCATCTGTGTTGTACCTGCAATTTTTTTATATTTTTATAGAGTGAAAATCTTTTATGTACAAATACAAATTATCATTAGCAGAAACACATCACAAAACTTTCTTCTTGATTTAGTGATATCTGCAGTTACAGCTCCCTGGAAAGAGTAATTCAGTGATTCACCAGGCTGTATCTAAAAAATGAACTCGTGTTCAGTGTGGAAAAAGCATCATAAGTGATGGTAACCCCTCCTGGCTTTCATTAAAGACATCTGGAATGTCAACCACTGAGCTTGATATTCATCTATGTATTTCAGAAATCATTTGGGTATACATTTGACAAATGAGTTGACTTAATGTTAATCATTGCTGATTGTCACTGACTGGCCTGTCTATTGGCTTCTAAATTTCCTTTTTACATATTGCATTATTTTGCTGTGGATGTTGTAATAAATTAATGGAAATAAAGTTTTATGCTAAGCCAAGTTTTATGCTAACAGTGCCATTCAAATAAGCATATAATTATGTTCCTTTTAAAGGGAGGAAAATCCATTTAGATATCAGAGACCAAAACAAATCTAAATATACTCAAGTATGTGCAATCTGACTTTCACGTAACCACCCGATTGCAAAGAAACTGTTGGGAGGATGTATTTTTTTCCTCTGCTCGCATATATTCAAATTTTTGTCAGTACATACGCTTATCAAAAATTCTGCACAAGTTTTACCTTTGGACATCTCCAACTGTTGTAAACTTCGAAAGACCAACATTTGGAACTTCAATGGGTCCCCCAAAACTGTTTGGAAAGTAGTTTGGAGCACCATCTTGATTGTAAAGAGCTTGTGGCCCATCACGTTGGTAGTTTGCAATCTTTGAGCGATAAGGACAGTTCACAGGCAGTTGCAAATAGTTAGGTCCCAAACGGTGTCTGTGAGTGTCAGAATAAGAAAACAGTCTTCCCTGAAAATATGAAGACCAGATTAGTGGTAAAACACATCTACCATATTTTATGTGAAAGTGCAAAAGAGAACACTTGACTGACAGTCAACTCGAGCAATAAATTACCTGCAGCATTTTGTCAGGGCTAGGCTCAATTCCTGGAACCATATGGGCAGGACTAAAAGCTATCTGTTCCACCTCTGCAAAATAGTTTTTGGGGTTGCGATTCAGCACAATTTTACCCACTGGGATGAGTGGAAACTCATCGTGTGGCCAAACCTAAATAAAACTCTAATATTATTTCATGTACTGCAAAGTTTGTACTGGTATTAACACTGTATAATTTAGAAACTAATGAAAAGATACATCAAACAGTTTTTCTTGTCAACTTGAGAATAATCTCATAAAAGTGAATACAAAATATCAATGAGAAAATCACATACATAGTAATAATGATGAAGGATAGAATGGATCTAAAGTACTTGTACCATTAAGAGTTTTTGTATCAACAACATGCCTGAACACCTGAAATTACACCATTAAACTTTGGTTTGAAGTAAGGCAAACCAACTAATCAGAGTAACAAAACCAGATCTAAAAATAAGTGAAACAATAAAGCAACTGTGATTTATGTTCTTTGTCTGCTAAAAAGGTCCCTTACCTTAGTGAGATCAAACGGATTGAATTTCCAGTTCTCAGCCTGCTTAAACGTCATGACTTGTATGTACATAGTCCATGAGGGATAGTTTCCTGTTGCAATAGCATTGTAGAGATCCCTGATTGAATAATCAGGGTCACTTCCAGATAGATCACCAGCCTGTTTTGCTGGAAGATTTTTTATTTTTTGATCCGTCTGGAAAAGGAAACACATTGTTGCATATGATTATCAAACTAGATAATATAATTTCCGTACTACTTTGAAATTTAAAGATCAGGTATTACCTTATAATGGAATTTGCAATAAACAGCTTCATTCTTGGCATTGACCAACTTGAACGTGTGTGAACCATAGCCATTCATGTGGCGATATCCATCTGGGATTCCTCTGTCAGAGAAGAGGAACATTACCTGATGGGTGGTCTCTGGTCTAAGTGTTATGAAGTCCCAAAACATGTCAACATCCTGTAAGAGAAATTATTTACATCAACAAACACTTAAACATAGCAACTGAATGCAAGGTGGATGATTTGAAGACAGGAGAGAAATGAAACTTTAAAGAACAATAATCGAACCCTGTTTCAAATCTAGAGCCTATACACTGCCTGGAAGAGTTAGAAACAAAGTCAGTTTTCCATTTTCTGAAATTCAAGAATTTATATGAAATACTACTGAATCAGTTTTATATATAGTATACTTGGTAACACAAATAGGGTGTCATCTACATCTATTTGTGTAGTTTGCATACAAAATATACCAAAATATTTGATAAATGCTTATAGATTTGCTAAATAAAGAAAAGTGATTCTTGCAATGAGAAATGAACAAAATATAATTGAATTAAATATTTGAGGATTTACTAGAAGAGCAAATATACACAGCTGAAGACCGTGATATAGTACAGTTAAGGGACACTAGGAGAGAATCAGTTCAGAAATGTAATTCTGGCAAATGCTGTAGTCCTGCATTTCATGTACAAGTAACTTGACAAAGAAACTGCCCAGTGCCATGTAAGAGAATATTTGCAAGGATGTAATACAATTACATTAAAATATTCTGCATATTATGATAATTTTAAAAGGCTGTCCACTTAAATTAAAGTTTCGTATGTTGGTATATAGGAATTTAACATTTACACATGAAAAAAGCTAATAAGAATTTTATGAGGCAAACAACTGAACAATAATAACTTGCTTATAAGTTTGAACGAGAGTATCAAACATTATCTTTGTAGTTTTTAAGAAACAAGATGATCGTAAAGTTTCATCAAGTAAATACACCCTATTATTTTTATATACCAAGTGTAACTTTAGGGTTCCCATAACAGAGCTCTAAAAATTAAGATGATATTCTTTTAATAATAACCTTCAGATGAGTTTCTGGATTCCTCTTCTGAGTGTGTATGAAGACTGGGAAAAAAATTGGGTCTCTTATGAAGAAGATGGGAGTGTTGTTGCCCACCAAATCCCAAATACCTTCTTCAGTGTAAAACTTGACTGCAAATCCACGGGGATCCCTGCAGATAATTATAATATTTCAATATTTATATTTGCGTAATTACTAAAATACATATTTTCTATGAGTTAAGTTAGACTCACTCTAATGAAATAAATGTGTGATCAATCAGGATGAAATCAATGAAGAGTCATTGACACAAAATTAAATCAGCAAAAAAGACTAAGAATTTTATCCTCCACAAGCAAAAGATTAGGCTTCCAACAGTATTCAATTTTTTTATATATTTTTTTTCCCATTAAGGAACAGCAGCAAAAGTACAAATATAACATTTTGAGGTTATTAAATCACTTCATTACTCTCAGGAGTTAAAATGAAAATCCGAAAGATATTAAACAGTATTTTAAACAACACCACTTAATCACAATATAGGAATTAATAAAAATTAATTTGATACTTCATTATAAAAGGCAGTATTGCCTGTCTCATCTAGTTTAGCATTTTAGTGATCAGTTACCAAAACAAAATCTCACCTTACAGTATCAGCTGACCCACTCTCACCTCCCACAGTGGAGAACCTTACAGCTAATGGTGTCCTCTTTCCAATTTCAGAAAATATTTTTGCCTTACAGTAAGCTGAAATATCATGTGTAACTTCAAAGTACCCAAAAGCACCTGAACATAGGAAAAAAGGAAAAGGAATACATCATTAGCAGTGTTTATTATTGGTGTTTCAAAATAATTTCTTAAATACAATTATAAAAAATAAAAAGATAAGCACATACTACCTAATCATCAAAGGAGATTAACTATGCTTCTTCCATTAAATGTATTGTTTCTTCAGTTTAACCATTTAATATAAATTTAAGCATATGTTAAACTTACTACTGCATGTATAAGTCTTGCACATCTCCCAATCTTTCTTTGTCTCAACTATTTACAACAAAATTGCACATTATCACTGCATAAATCTTTACCTGCACCCTTGGCATGTACAACTCTTTCTGGGATGCGTTCACGATCGAAGTGGGCAAGTTCATCAATAAGCGTAAAGTCTTGTAGCAGAATAGGTCCTTTTGGACCTGCTGTTAAGCTGGCTTTGTGGCTGTCAACAGGATTACCACTGCCTGTTGTGATTTTCCCCTGGTCTTCTTCCGACTGTGGATATGAGAAAAAGAAAAATAGTTATGACCAACAATACAATCTCTTAAGCGATTAGAGATGATGTATAAGCATAAATCCACAGATGGAACAGAATATTCCAGTTACAGGTGTTTATACTGATTAAGAAATTACTTAAATCAGCATATTGCCATAATTTTCTCTCCGACAGAGTACTGTAATAGTCTTCTTATACAACAGAGGATATGCCAACTACCAGAAATGAACCATGATTCCCATTCTGAAAAAGGCAGCAGCTACAAAATGTTGGCAGTATCAAACTGCAAGCCTCTTATCACATAATCAGAAATTTTAAAGACTGTAATTCTGAGGAGAGTTGAAAAGAAGGTGGGAGGGAGGAGAGTAAGCTTAGCAAAGTTCAATTTGGTCTCTGGAAAGGATTTGTAACAAGAAGAATTCTGGCACCGATACTTCTTATCGAAAAGCAATTACAGAAAAATAATAAAAGCAATTACAAAAAAAATAAACCATCTTGTGTTGCCTTTTTAGAGCTCAATAAGCCATTTGATAATGTTACTCGACATATCTTCAGAATGCTGAAGAAAGCAGGTCTAAAAAAGAAACAGCTTCTGTAATAATAAAATGGCTGTGATTAAGAATTTTAATATGGACTGAGAAGCAAAAATTAGAAATAGCACAAGACAAATGTGTGGTCTCTGCTCTCATATTCAATGCTTACATCCAGAAAGTCTATATATTCAATTCTTACATCCAGAAAGTCTATATACCTAGTTTGTGGCAAGTGAGGCTGGGATCAACATTACTGGACAAAAGACAGACATGCTACAATATGCAGATGCTATTGCTGTGGTTATGGAGACAAAAGATCCAGATAAGATTCTTGGTGCAATGAATGAAGTTTTCTGTAACCAGTATGGCACAAGAAAGACTAAAGTGATGGTATGTAGTACTGAACAAAAATATGAAACTCTAAGAATGGCAGTTAGAAGAGAGGATTTAGAATTGGTAGAGGAATTTATCCATTTGGAAGGTAGAAACCAGAAAGAAATGGTGAGCAGAATACAGGGGGCCAAAATTGTGTTTCACTTGAGAAAGAACTTTCTCATCAGCAACGACAGTATAGAAATAAGTAAGGATTCATATAGCATTTGTTTGGAGTGTCCTTAATACAAGTGTGACCCTTTACAATATGCAGCAAGAGAAGACAGCTAAAAGTCTTTAAATTAGCTGCTACATAAGTTTAGCTGAAGAGATTGTTGCCAGTGAAGACATGCTAAGAAGAATACAAGAAACCAGATTTCTCTCAGACAAATATTAAGAAACAATAACATTGGAACAATACCAGAAGAAGCGGCTGAGGGAGGGAATCCCTGGCGATAAGCAAAGGTGTAATATGCACAGCAGCTGACGAGTTATGTAGGATGTGCTACATACTTTATGTATGCAGGAGGAGGTACACAGAAGAGCGGAATAGTCTACTGCTGCAAACCAATGTCAGCGTTTGACATTGAACAAGAAGAATTTTAAACCGAAGTACGTCACATCATGGCAAGAAATCATAATTATGATCCATGGCACTTGTGAATAACTAAATCAACTCTGAATATATACTTTGGTCAAACCAATATACGGTCCTGATTATTTCTTTGGAAGCCAAGTCAAAATTTTATTTTCATAACACCTGGACATAATTATGAAGATAAAAATCTTCACTGCTTCTACGATAAGAGCTGCCTAAAGTACACACTATTATGCTCAGGGTCTTCTCTGAGAGGACTCTCCCATTTCCCCTCCTCCCTCCAAAATTATATTAAAGTTCTTCATATTAAATGGTCACTGTTATTTCCTGTGTTTTGCTCATATTTAAATTTCTATAACCTAGAAAGGAACTACTCTATTAAAATACAGACAAGCCTGAGTGATATTACAAATGATGAGACACTAAATCAATGTTAAATACGTTTGTATGGCAACACCTGATACTAATTTTTTTTCTTATACATTGAACACTACACAGGTGGGAAAGACGGAAGCTTCTTTTTTTTCTAACTTTTCACGAGTAAATAACATCACATTATGTTTAATTTGAAATCAGTAGTGTCTGAGCAACTTCTTTAATGAACTCTCATTTAGTAGACAGTGGCTACCACTGCTGTTATGACTACTTCCTGGCAACTGGAAGCTGTCCTGAAAATACCCATTCACAGAGCAAATGGGAACTGCAAACCAGCTTGGAGGAAAAAGGTTAAGAGTTACATAATGCCCCTCACCCTTATATTTTTGTAATTTAAGTTATACATACATATCTAAATAAAGGGATACCTAGCAATGAACACAGGTCACCTATCATCCTCCAGATAGTCCCAGCTTGGCCCCCATCCCATTTTCATCCATTTCCAAAACAAAGAATAGTTTTGAGGACTTCAATTTGATAGTGATGAAGTGGTGCAAGCAGAGGAGAGATTGTGGCTCCGTCAACAAAATCGAACGTTCTACTAGTAAAGTGATGGTATCAACAAACTGGTCTCTCTCATTGGGAGAGATGTGTTTGTCGCCAGGGTGACTATACTGGTAAGTAAAGTTGTAGACATTAAGAATAAAGACGTAGAACGATAATAATGTTAGTTTTATTTAAAAACCTTTTTCACATGAACTCTGGGGCATTACTCTTCAGCACACCCTCATAAATGCAGCAGAGCTTGAAGTGTATACACATGATGTGTATACACATCACATCCAAAATTTAACAGACGAAGTCAGATCTGCAAGGCAGCACTTTCAAAAGAAATGGGCGACTAAAAAGGTAAACAAGACACAAGAAGTTTCAATTGATAATGCTAAATACCAAATGGAGGGAAGACCATGCTCTTTTCGCGAGGCACTATTGCGGAAATTTTGAGAACTAGCATTTGAATCTGACAGCAGAAAGATTCTACCACAGCCAATGTACATTTCTCGTAAGGGCCACGAAGCTAAGATGCGAGAAATTAGGGCTGGTACGGAGGCTTTTAGACAGTCTTCCCCTCGTTATTTTCTAGTGGAACAGTAAAGGAAATGATTACTACTAGTATGAATTACCCTCCATCCTGCACCGTACGGTGACTTGCGGATAATGTGAGTAGATGTAAAGAACAAAGCTTATCAACTCTCATCACACGCTGATAAAAACAATTCATATTAATTTATCACAGCAATATTGGTTTTATAAAAGTTATTCCTATTCCAGAGCGAAAATGAGACAGCAAGCTAATGCATCTACAATAATTCTACGATCAAAAACTACATGCAAATGAATTTAGCTTTGAACAGTAGGTATGTGAAGACTCAGTACTATTCGCGCAAACTATGTTGACACTCGGCGCGGTCGCTGATTGAAGCGACGGTACAGGCAGGCAACAGCCGTGATGACTCTTTATATACATATATCTTTGCCCCATCTACACACGACACAAACATTCCAATACGCTTTTTCTTGTATCTCTCCCTCATCCACAAACACCTCTAACTGCCCCAAAGGATTTTGTCGCTTCGCTGTCTCTGCTTCACTGGCCGGGGCTGTATAAACACGCGCCGTACTTGAGTAGGGGGGTGTAACTACACATTGTTGTTGTGGTCTTCAGTCCTGAGACTGGTTTGATGCAGCTCTCCATGCTACTCTATCCTGTGCAAGCTTCTTCATCTCCCAGTACCTACTGCAACCTACATCCTTCTGAATCTGCTTAGTGTATTGATCTCTTGGTATCCCTCTACGATTTTTACCCTCCACGCTGCCCTCCAATGCTAAATTTGTGATCCCTCGATGCCTCAGAACATGTCCTACCAACCGATCCCTTCTTCTAGTCAAGTTGTGCCACAAACTTCTTTCTCCCCAATCCTATTCAATACCTCCTCATTAGTTACGTGATCTACCCACCTTATCTTCAGCATTCTTCTGTAGCACCACATTTCGAAAGCTTCTATTCTCTTCTTGTCCAAACTAGTTATCGTCCATGTCTCACTTCCATACATGGCTACACTCCATACAAATACTTTCAGAAACGACTTCCTGACTCCTAAATCCATACTCGATGTTAACAAATTTCTCTTCTTGAGAAACGCTTTCCTTGCCATTGCCAGTCTACATTTTATATCCTCTCTACTTCGACCATCATCGGTTATTTTACTCCCTAAATAGCAAAACTGCTAAATAGCAAAACTGCTGAGGGAATTAGATTAGGAAATGAGACACTTATGTCTCATTTCCTAATCTAATTCCCTCAGCATCACCCGACTTAATTCGACTACATTCCATTATCCTCGTTTTGCTTTTGTTGATGTTCATCTTATATCCTCCTTTCAAGACACTGTCCATTCCGTTCAACTGCTCTTCCAAGTCCTTTGCTGTCTCTGACAGAATTACAATGTCATCGGCGAACCTCAAAGTTTTAACTACACATTAAAGGTGAAAAAAGAACATATTAAGAATCTTACTGTCTTGGATTTCTTGACCCTAACGGCTGACATCTCTGCATATTAATATGTGGCAAGCTACTTCCGAATAGTTCCATGGTACAAGCTGTGATATGCCGAACCACACACCCCGCTTTAAAGCCAAGAATGAAAAATTTTTATTTGTTCTAAATAATTATTAATAAACTTGCAAACTGAAGTGTGCGACGCAAATTGAATGAAAAAACCAAGCACGCCTCGTCTTAGTCATCTATCGCAGTGACCAGGCGGGTGAAGCGCACACTATCGTTGAGAATTTCATAAAAACATGAGTGGCAGACGAAAAACAATGTATGCTCAATGAAAAATCTGCAGATCATGATCTTATAGTGCCGATTTCGAACGAAACTGTATCGCGTCGAATTAACGCTGTCGCAGGCCCTATCAAACAAGAACTAGTTTGACACCAACACAAGAAATTCGTCTTGCAATTATAAGCGTCGACTGATGTTACAGGACTAGCCATCTTACCCATAACAGAAATAAACCACCTCGTTGGAACTATCGTATCGTTATTTGTACAGTTGGGGCCAAGGCAATGACTGGATACAGCAGGGGCGGTATCACCAATAAAAAGTAAAGTTGTAAACTGTAGTTCCAGAAATTTAATCTGCACAGAAAAGCACTCACGATAAAGAAGATGCTTCTTGAGCCAGCAGTAAAAATAATCAGTTACGTTAAGTGACGCCCTCTTCAGCGATTGTTTTCAATACTATGTGAAGATCATGGGAGCAGACATAAAACACTACTGCTCCACACCGAGGTTAGATTGTTATCTCGGGTTAAGACCTTAACATGAGTAACCGAGCTACGAGATGAACTACTAGCTTTTATGACTGACGTTTCTTTTTAATTGAAAGACCGTTTGAGCGATGTGACTGTTATTCAGACTAATTTTGTTGGAAGATGTATCTGGAAAAATTATGCGAATTAAATCTGTCTTTACAAAGAAAACAGTTGTTTGTTGTTGTTGTCTTCAGTCCTGAGACTGGTTTGATGCAGCTCTCTATGCTACTCTATCCTGTGCAAGCTTCTTCATCTCCCAGTACTTACTGCAACCTACATCCTTCTGAATCTGCTTCGTGTATTCATCTCTTGGTCTCCCTCTACGATTTTTACCCTCCATGCTGCCCTCCAGTACTAAATTGGTGATCCCTTGATGCCTCAGAACATGTCCTACCAACCGATCCCTTCTTCTTGTCAAGTTGTGCCACAAACTCCTCTTCTCCCCAATTCTATTCAATACCTCCTCATTAGTTATGTGATCTACCCATCTAGTTTTCAGCATTCTTCTGTAGCACCACATTTCGAAAGCTTCTATTCTCTTCTTGTCCAAACTATTTATCGTCCATGTTTCACTTCCATACATGGCTACACTCCATACAAATATTTTCAGAAACGACTTCCTGACACTAGAATCTATACCCGATGTTAACACATTTCTTTTCTTCAGAAACGCTTTCCTTGCCATTGCCATCTACATTTTATATCCTCTCTACTTCGACCATCATCAGTTATTTTGCTCCCCAAATAGCAAAACTCCTTTACTATTTTAAGTGTCACATTTCGTGATCTAATTCCCTCAGCATCACCCGACTTCATTCGACTACATTCCATTATCCTCGTTTTACTTTTGTTGATGTTCATCTTATATCCTCCTTTCAAGACACTGTCCACTCCGTTCAACAGTTCTTCCAAGTCCTTTGCTGTCTGACAGAATTACAATGTCATCGGCGAACCTCAACGTTTTTATTTCTTCTCCATGGACTTTAATACCTACTCCGAAATTGTCTTTTGTTTCCTTTACTGCTTGCACAATATACAGATTGAATAACATCGGGGACAGGCTACAACCCTGTCTCACTCCCTTCTCAACCGCTGCTTCCCTTTCATGCCCCTCGACTGTTATAACTGCCATCTGGTTTCTGTACAAATTGTAAATGGCTTTTCGCTCCCTGTATTTTACCCCTGCCACGTTCTGAATTTGAAAGAGAGTATTCCATTCAACATTGTCAAAAGCTTTCTATAAGTCTACAGATACCAGAAATATAGGTTTGCCTTTCCTTAATCCAGCTTCTAAGATAAGTCGTAGGGTCAGTATTGCCTCACGTGTTCCAACATTTCTGCGGAATCCAAACTGATCTTCGCCGAGGTCGGCTTCTACCAGTTTTTCCATTCGTCTGTAAAGAATTCGTGTTAGTATTTTGCAGCTGTGGCTTATTAAACTGATAGTTCGGTAATTTAAACATCTGTCAACACCTGCTTTCTTTGGGATTGGAATTATTATATTCTTCTTGAAGTCTTAGGGTATTTCGCCTGTCTCATACATCTTGCTCACCAGATGGTAGAGTTTTGCCAGGACTGGCTCTCCCAAGGCTGTCAGTAGTTCTAATAGAATGTTGTCTACCCCCGGGGCCTTGTTTCGACTCAGGTCTTTCAGTGCTCTGTCAAACTCTTCACACAGTATCGTATCTCCCATTTCATCTTCATCTACATCCTCTTCCCTTTCCATAATATTGTCCTCAAGTACATCGCCCTTGTATAGACCCTCTATATACTCCTTCCACCGTTCTGCTTTCCCTTCTTTGCTTAGAACTGGGTTTCCATCTGAGCTCTTGATATTCATACAAGTGGCTCTCTTTTCTCCAAAGGTCTCTTTAATTTTCCTGTAGGCTGTATCTATCTTACCCCTTGTGAGATAAGCCTCTACATCCTTACATTTGTCCTCTAGCCATCCCTGCTTAGCCATTTTGCACTTCCTGTCGATCTCATTTTTGGGACGTTTGTATTCCTTTTTGCCTGCTTCATTTACTGCATTTTTATATTTTCTCCTTTCATCAATTAAATTCAATATTTCTTCTGTTACCCAAGGATTTCTACTAGCCCTCTTCATTTTACCTACTTGATCCTCCGCTGCCTTCACTACTTCATCCCTCAAAGCTACCCATTCTTCTTCTAATGTATTTCTTTCCCCCATTCCTGTCAATTGTTCCCTTATGCTCTCCCTGAAACTCTGTACAACCTCTGGTTTAGTCAGTTTATCCAGGTCCCATATCCTTAAATTCCCACCTTTTTGCAGTTTCTTCAGTTTTAATCTACAGTTCATAACCAATAGATTGTGGTCAGAGTCCACATCTGCCCCTGGAAATTTCTTACAATTTAAAACCTGGTTCCTAAATCTGTCTTCCCATTATATAATTTATCTGATACCTCCTAGTATCTCCGGGATTCTTCCATGTATACAACCTTCTTTAATGATTCTTGAACCAAGTGTTAGCTATGATTAAGTTGTGCTCTGGCCTCTCAATAGATACCCCTCCGTTGTGGTTGCACCTACGGTACGGCCATCTGTATCGCTGCTTCCTCTTTCATTTCTTAGCCCCAATCCATATTCACCTACTACGTTTCCTTCTCTCCCTTTTCCTACACTCGAATTCCAGTCACCCATGACTATTAAATTTTCGTCTCCCTGCACTATCTGAATAATTTCTTTTATCTCATCATACGTTTCATCAATTACTTCATCATCTGCAGAGCTAGTTGGCATATAAACCTGCACTACTGTAGTAGGCATGGGTTTCGTGTCTATCTTGGCCACAATAATGCGTTCACTATGCTGTTTGTAGTAGCTTACCCGCACTCCTATTTTTTTTATTCATTATTAAACCTACTCCTGCATTACCCCTATTTGATTTTGTATTTATAACCCTTATTCGCCTGATCAAAAGTCTCGTTCCTCCTGCCACCGAACTTCACTAATTCCAACTGTATCTACCTTCAACCTATCCATTTCCCTTTTTAAAATTTCTAACCTATCTGCCCGATTAAGGGATCTGACATTCCACGCTCCGATCCGTAGAACGCCAGTTTTCTTTCTCCTAATAACGACGTCCTCTTGAATAGTCCCCGCCCGGAGATCCGAATGGGGGACTATTTTACCTCCGGAATATTTTACCCCAGAGGACGCCATCATTTAACCATACAGTAAAGCTGCATACCCTCGGGAGAAATTACGGCTGTAATTTCCCCTTGCTTTCAGCCGTTCGCAGTACCAGCACAGCATGGCCGTTTTGGTTAGTGTTGCAAGGCCAGTTCAGTCAATCATCCAGACTGTTGCCCCTGCAACTACTGAAAAGGCTGCTGCCCGTCTGGCCTCTCAACAGATACCCATCCGTTGTGGCTGCACCTACGGTACGGCCATGTGTATCGCTGAGGCACGCAAGCCTCCCCACCAACGGCAAGTTCCATGGTTCATGGGGGGTAGGAAGAAAACAGTAATAGTTTTCAATATGCGTACTAATAACAAAATAACATCCTTAAAAATACATTTTTTGTATAGTTAGTGTTGGCAAGAGAGTAGTAGAAAGCTTGGTAACACTAACGTTTTCGCTGGTAAGACAGCAGAATTACCAAATTAAATATCTGAAGAATTGGTCTACTGTTCCCCAAGATATGCGCGCATTTTATGAGACCGATTTTCCTGAAGACCAGAACGGTGCAGAATCCTTTCCTACAGAATTTACAAACGCCAGAAAATATGTTAAACGAAACCTATGTATCCTTTATAGATACATCCGATTCAAGCACGGATCCATTATTCAAAACAAGGGCCCTTTATGATATTTTTGTGCAGGATTTGTGATTTGTGTGATGCCACACATGCTGTAACTTTTGCCACCCCGTTCATAACAACATACTTGTACGAAACTGAATTACATGCAGCAACAGAATCAAAATACCGTAATAGACTGGATGCTGAATCTGATATGCGCCTTCAGCACTATTAAGCCTGACAAACAGTGGTCAAAAATAATTAAAAACTTTCATACCTCCCATTAAATGGAAACAATTTTATCAATTTACAGTGGAAACCAATACAGGGCTACTTGCGTATTGTAAAATGCGGACACTATATAGTGGCTGTTTCAGCGGGGGGAGGGGGGGGGGGGGAGGGGGTGTTTTGAACTATGGTTGCAAAAGATGCAGGTAGAGGTCGGGCCTGAACTAACACTGCCAAGTGCCAACTGCATCAATCTATTGCGCTGTAACACTACCAGATGCTCTGTGTATTCCAGTTTGTTTGCTTTAGTTGTGGATTTCTTGTTTTTAGTTTTTCTAATCTTGAAATATGACCGTTATGTCAGTTCTGCTTTCGTGAAAGCACAGAAGGCGGATGTAGGATAGCAGTTCTTCGAGAGAGGGGCGAAGCGTATTTCCCCGCACTGCTCCTCTCACCCTCTTATTTGTTTATGGTCAAGGCCGACTGCAAGGATATTGTGTCCGCACTATATTACTGTGTGTCGCTTTGGATATTGTTTTAGAAGTCAGTAGTGTATAATGTATCTGTTTTTGCACGATTTTAATTGAATGATTATAAATAATGAATGAAAATATAACTAGGTTTTGTTTATTTTAGGGTTCCGTAAAATTAGTATCTCAAATGGGGTTCCGTCGCCAAACAAGTTTGAGAACCACTGGTGTAGGCAGCCAATACGCTAATTCATATAACAATACCATAGTGCCAAGTGGAATAAAATGCTGTTAATCTGGGCACAAATATAGAACGACAAGTGGAATAATTACAAGCTTTCTGCATTACAAACAGTCTATAAGAATTTTTATGCATTGCTGTGGCTTCGCAAGTGACTAATTTGAGGATCATCAGAAGGGCATCGCAAATAGTGGTTTCTGGTGATGTAGATTTAGATAAACATTACTACACACTACCAGTGGCAAGTCAATTTCCCACTGGACGAACACCGTTCCCTTTCTTACTTCTAGTAATCTGAATCGGTTTAGTTTCAAGTTATTTGCACATACGACCTTTAGGAAAAGGCTTGTATACAGTATCAGATTGATTGGCCGCATTGCAAGTGCATATTGAGAGCGAGGTCGCCGAACTCTTTCACTGCTGCTTTCAAGGCGAACTGCCTTCAGTGTGCAGTTTGCCCTACATTCACCGCCATTCAAACATTCAGGTTCTGAAGACATTCTAAGGTCTTACTATCTAAACTACTGTTAACTGTAGCGGACGAACATTGCATCACGCTGAAATGTCTTTCATTATGAATAAGAACAGCTTGAGAAAATGGATTACGCAGAGCACAAAGTTTTATTGCCTAATCCAATTAACACCGAATAACTAGTGTCTTGAAAGGAGGATATAAGATAAAGATCAACAAAAGCAAAACGATGATAATAAAATTTAGTCGAGTTAACTCTGGTGATACTGAGGGAATTAGATTAGGAAATGAGATAGTTATAGTAGTAAAGGAGTTTTGCTATTTGGGGAGCAAAATAACTGATGATGGTCGAAATAGAGAGGATATAAAATGTAGGCTGGCAATGGCAAGGAAAGCGTTTCTGAAGAAGAGAAATTTGTTAACATCGAGTATGGATTTAAATGTCAGGAAGTCGTTTCTGAGAGTATTTGTATGGAGTGTAGCCATGTATGGAAGTTAAACATGGACGGTAACTAGTTTAGACAAGAAGAGAATAGAAGCTTTCGAAATGTGGTGCTACAGAAGAATGCTGGAGATTAGATGGGTAGATCACATAACTAATGAGGAGGTATTGAATAGAATTGGGGAGAAGAGGAGTTTGTGGCACAACTTGACAAGAAGAAGGGTCCGGTTGGTAGGACATGTTCTGAGGCATCAAGGGATCACCAATTTAGTATTGGAGGGCAGCGTGGAGGGTAAAAATCGTAGACGGAGACCAAGAGATGAATACACTAACCGGATTCAGAAGGATGTAGGCTACAGTAGGTACTGGAAGATGAAGAAGCTTGCACAGGATAGAGTAGCAAGGAGAGCTGCATCAAACCAGTCTCAGGATTGAAGACCCCAACAACAATAACAACAACAAGTAGATTCAATGGCCTGCGTACTTGATCAGAAGCAAACTAACGAATGGAGTGACTAAACTGAAACCGCAACGGCAGTTCAGCGACGACAATAGAATTACACACAGAGCGCCATCCATTTAACAGCGAAAAACAATGCACTGCTGCAAGTAACGTCGCCTGGCTTTTTTGCCATATCCGAGGATTCCTCCGATTGCGTCATTCCACGTGATGCACTTTCGTCCGTGTTGAGCTCCACGCATTCCGTAGCGACCAGTCAATTTCATAATCTTGGTAGACCCAATGTGAGCATTCCGTTCCATGATCCTCTGATTAGGCGCTGCTGCTGTTGTTCTGTTTCGCAATGACACAGCAGAACGCCTCTCTACGAACAGTGCGGGAGTGAAATGCACTACCAGAGCCCAGGTTTTAATAAAACTTCTCGTACCTCACAGGCAGTGGTGGATCAATGTGCAGTGCTTCCTGCTGCTGTAGTTGGGAGTTGGTATTTTATAATTCATACGGAAATTAAGCGAAACAAGTGGCAAATATGGGTCTGAGATAGTCTCAAACAGTTTATATGGAAATATGTTCAAACGAAATGGTATCAGCTAAATGGCCAGGGAACTTTAAGTACAAACAGATAAACAGATGAGGAGCGAACATACCATTTGCCTTTTCCAATACTTCCTACAACTGGCCTGAAAACTGAATTAAATTCAGTCTTTGTCCAATGCAGGAACATTGCTGTAAGGCTGTGTCTACCAACTTTTCTTACACCGTTATCCTTAAGTGCAGTCAGATATTAGCGAGTATTCCTTCTCCCCCTCCCCCCCCTCCCCATCCCCCCCCCCCCCCCATGTTTGGGGTCTATAAACTTATAGAATGAAAAAGAATTTTCCGTGAAAACATTTTTGATATGATGAAGGGTGAATGACATTTATTTTATTACCCAACGAAATAATGAGCCAATGAGAATTGGTCTTGCTTATGTCTAATCACTTTTCTTTTTTTAATTTGAGTGGTTCTCAGTCCGTACATATATTAAATCATGGTCAAAAGCCCTTTAGTTCGTTGTCTATTTTCATTGCTATCATAGTAAAAAAAATGTTATATATGTGATGAATTCCACATTTCCTTCCGTACGTTGTAATCTGACAGTGTGTGGGAGCAGGGAGGTTAGAATAAAAAATCTATCCACAACGAGGGTTGAGACGTGTTACAAAACGTGCTTCTCTCTCTAGCGACACTTGCTTCACCTACATCCTGCGCTCCCATTTTAAAATCAACCGCGTTAAATGTGTGCATCATACTTTTTGTAAATCACTTGATTGCTGGATTCCTTACTTCTGAACTGGAAATGGTAAATTTCAGGCTCTCAACGCTTCGCGTCAGACCACTTTCATAAAAACAGTATTGTGTACAACACTATATTAGCCCTTACTGTTGTGTTGTGCTGTCAATTAGATCCATTTTCTGTTTCGGAGTGAGTAATGAAGCAATTTATGATGTATTGCTGGAACTATCTACCACCAAACAAGGCATTTTCAGGAGATATTTTGCGTTTGTTGTGCATATGTCTCACTTTTACCATCAAAATATGGTACACAGTTTGTATACACTATGTGAGGAGTCAGTAATCTCCACCGCAGAGTGTCGTTAATGGTATTTGAGAGAAAAGTAAATATTAACAAGTTATATAATCAATATTACAGTAGTAATAATCCTTTAAAAATAACTTAAGTTTCATGACAAACACAATCAGACCTTTCTAGTTTCCACCCCTCAGTAAATTTCAGTTTACTCTTCAGTGGGTAATACCCCTAGGGTTAGGAAATACTGATGTGAGGCATTCATGGTTTTTCTGGAACAGTCACAGAAAGGAACCAAAAATACCTCCAGTCCTCTGCTTCCGACTAAAGAAAAGTTTCCGTCCATCTACAATACGCCGGTTCTCAAACAGCGCCTAGTCTTACTACTCTAGGATAAGGGAGAGAGAGAAACCCTTCAGATGATACCGCAGCAGCTTATTTCGCTCTCGCACCTTTAAGCTTCCGCATGTCTGTATTAAGGGCTCTAAATGCCTTTGCAAATTCCGAACGCTTGCTTCTATTTACCGTAGCCATTACACGGTGTTACTATAAGTTCAGACCTGCGCGTGAATTCTAGTGGTGTTAGCACACCCGCATGAAGCAGCGAGTATAAAACTGAAGACTTCGGTTCCACCCAGACGAGGCTAGATTAATTGCAGCCCACCCACGGACATTTAAGCATTTTCCTCGCTCTCCTTCCGCTTATATTAGTGGAAGAAATCCTGATGCGTGACACTATGGGAAGCATACTCCGCTATGCAGTTCACAGTGGTTTGCACAATACGGATGTAGATGCACAAATTTCCGAACTGGATGTGTGTTTTAAGCATGCCTTATTTTAATAAGGCATTCTCCCAGCTACGCTCTGTACTACCACTCTTACTAAAACATTGCATTTTATGAATAGGGAAAACATTACTCATCGATTCATTCTCATGCAGCCTTCGTGCAGAGAGTTTTGTTTTTTTGTATTTTGTTTTTTTTTTTTCCCAGGAGCAGTGAGCAGTTTGACAAGACTGGCAAACTCAAATGACACTTTACAAATTATTCTGGAGAATACATATTCGATGGGAATTTTAGTCCCCAAGTGTATGCTCTATTGTTACTGCAAACACCGAAATTGCATAACCAGGATCTGTGCACTTCGTCTTGAAATGTCAGGTCGAAAACCATTTAAACTACTGGTCTATTTCATCGCTGTACAGCGAAAGTACGACAGGCGGCAAAGTTGAATTTCCCAAGAACAGTGCCCAACTTGAAAAATTAAATGAAGGTGTCGAAAGCGCGAGGTATCAATGGTAATCAATTTAAGTGACGTGTTTGAAATCTTAAGGAAAACTACAGACCTAATTATACTCTTGGCAAGTGTTGGCAGTTTATTCAACATATCTGAGCGATCTTTATGCCGAAGAGAAATAACAAGTTGCATACGTAAATTCGGAGCATTTAGTTTTAACGACGAATTTTCATTAAATGCTATCACTTGTTTGAGTACATTAGCGGGCCCGTATCTTTCTCAGCTGAAGATTAGCAACTTGTCTTCGCTGTTTGATACAGTTATCTCGTCCCCTTCAGTCAAGGTTGCTAGCTGAACTTTGCTTATTTACGAGACAAAGTCGCAAAAAAAAAAAAAAAAAAAAAATTTAGTTATCAGGCAATATTCTCTCCCTATTCACGGTTATTAACATTTAAAACCATCTTGATTTTATTATAGCATGTTCAGCCGTCTTTTAGGCTTAGGAATGTAGACAATTATGAGATAAGTAGTAGATACAGAGAATAAAAATTTCAAAAACTCTCGTACGTCAGTACATTTTTGAGCATATTAGAATCATTTAGCTGGTCGCTTTATGCTTCAGTAAGCGTGTTTCTTCTACTGACTGAAGAAAGCAAAGAGGCGATGGACACCAGTGCCTTCCAAGCCATCCACAGTTCAGTATAACTTAAACACTGCATGTGTCTTACTGTAGAATCACGTGGAAGGAGGTTGTAATTAATCTGTTTATTACCGATAAGCCAGTGTTTTTAGTATCGGGATAGACTTTGAATTGTCTTCAGTATTCATGAGGAGGCTAGAACTTTCAGTGGAATGTTCTTCAAACTATTGCGAAAATTCGGGATGTGTAAAGTATTAGGTCGGGAGCAGGATCCTGTTGGGCGTACTTTTTACATTTCACCCAGTGCAAACAAACCCTACACGATAATATCTCTACCAGCTGCCTAAAATGTGCTGTTTAAGAAGTAGGGTGCATCACCTCAGTTTTGAGGCATCGAACCTTGCCGTGGACGTGTACCATATAAACACGGCAACTCAGTTCCGCCCGTGCTAAACTGTGTTCCCCTGGGACCAGAAGCATCTTGCTATAGGTTAAGGACTTAAGGACGGCTATAATGGCCACTTCGTTTTAGTCTCAGATTACCGCAGCCAAGTGTTGAACTTTTAAAAATTTCAGAGTTTTCTTTGGCTGTCAGCGAGTTTCATGGCGGAAGTTGCGCGTGCTCCTTTGCAGTGAAATATTTTGTTTTCTTTACATCTGATATAAGACAGGTGACAAATTCATTTGCGTACATAGTGACCGCTAATTCTAGAATATTGGTAAAACATTTTTAGCCTTCGAAACTACATCCTGATGAATTGCCTAGATTATATAATTTCGTATTCAGAGAACATTTAACGTAATGGCGTCTAATCGGGCACAGTGGCTAGTAGTTTCATGGTGACCACTTTGAAGGAACATATACTTTGTGCAAGACAAAGGAATTGCTACGACATGTGTATTTCATAATACAACATACCAAATCATTTGAGTATTAACAATTTGATGAAAAGCTATGCTCTTATTATAGGTGTATGCAGATGCAATAAAATTTTTTAAGAAAATCATTACAACAATCATCGGGCTTCCGAGCTATCCAACACGCATTGCATGCTGTAAAAAGATGTCGTTTGCTACAGCAACCAAACTATTCACTGTCCCAAAAAAATCCTTCAAATAAGAATTCTTAGAAAAGAAACCGCGATGATACTATAGACAAGAAGATTTTTGGGAACATCAGACGTGTATTCGACCAACTCCTTAACCATAGTTTTGACGTGAAACTGATATTACGACATATTAGTAACTGATTTACGCCACTTGGCGATGCAGCCTGTTGAGCGGAATAATTCACCACAGTCATTCAACAAAAAGAGAAGAATATGGCATGTAAAGATTGTGAAAGAGTTTAGGAAGAGGCATCATACATAAACCTTACAAAACCAGATTCCGTTACATGTGAGTCCTATTTTTCCTTTTACTGGCTCTGGCCATTTTCCAATACCTACTGGGTAAAGTGACCATTTTCAATTCTTTCACATAAGATCTTTTCCCAGCTACAGGAGGAGGATATGTATAATAATACAATAGTTTTACAATAACACAATTTTTATAGTTTGTACAGATGTATTGCATATGCTTTAAAGTGACATGATGTTAGAGAAAAACAACTTTTTCCCCTGGATAGCCACTTTACACAGCTTTCCTCTATACTTGTGGGTTTTTACTTTTGTATCCTAGCGCCAGGTGATGACTTTGAATCCTACAGTTGCTCACCAGTTGGTGGCCGCCACTGGAATTGCGGGTGATTTATTGCACTGTGGCCCATATATCAGCTATTAAAATCGGCAATGATCGGAGACAATCCCTCTATTCAACAGGTGGTTGCCTGCGGCAGTCGACTCTTGCGGCAGCAGTTTCTCTTCGAGTCGACATATTTGAAGTATACCCTTGATACGGTGGCACATAAAAATTGCAGTGCCTGTACGACCTTTAAGATGGTGTATGCCACGCATCAGACACCCACGAAATTGCCGCCACCATATACTCTGACATCCAGCCTTGACAATGGCGCTTGCATATGTTCACCCGACCAGCGAATTTCTTGCATCAATCTCTAATCCATGTACCTTGCATCAATCTGACTACTCGTGGCAAGTGAGTGAGAGTCTACTGCAGCGTCCCTGGCGTATTTTCCTGCACCTACTCTCGCCTGCTACGAGTGGTCTTTTTTGTTGACACGTCGGCAGCAAAACTGCGCTTGTTGGAAGAGCTATCTGCTGTACCGTCTGGCATGCGAACGCAGAAAGTAAGGTTATGAGGGACCCCATCACTCTTACGAAATTATGAAATATGGTGACGGAATTAAGAAACTAGCAATGACAATAGAGTTTATTAATGACCAAAGCGAAATTCCAAACGGATGCTCTTGATAAAGGTCGTACGCCAAATTCTCCACACTACTAAGAAATGAAGGACATTTAAAAACATTAACACTAATTTACTTGGGAAAATATGTACATCCAAACAGCAAATAACACTTTAAAGGTACTCAGCAGCTTTTCATTTTTCTTTTGCGCTAAGGTTTCTTTCTAAGTGCCAAATAACACGGAAAATTATTTTATTTTCATGAAAAACATTTATCTGTTTACTTTCTTCTTCGTATACAGTATAGCCTTTTTCTTTGTCAAGGTATCGTAAATCCTCAAACATAGTTTTGTTTTCCAATATTTGGTCCCTTGTGGAAGCACACTTTTGGAAAAAAAATATGAGATCCTCATGCAACCTTTGCAATTAAGTAATGAAAACAAAATAAACTATGAAACAGATTATGAAGACACAAAAGCTATTATTATATCATGAAAGGGCGGCAATCCATAGGTTCCCTTTTTTCTTCAGTTCACCAAATGTGGATAAAGCCGAACAAACAATGAGAAAATAGTTCTTTGATGTGCTGCTAAATCAATTTTTCTTTATCATTCATTATCAACTTCCCTGTCCCAACGCTACGCATACATGCCTGAGCACATTATGCATTTGCTTCCATCTTTCTAGTTTTTTCTTTTTTACATTCTTTCTTTTAATAAGCTTGCTGACGGAGGAAGGAAGCAAGGAAGGAAGTAACCGCCTCGAACCCTTTAGTACTGGGCAGCATCTGTGCTCACCGTTTACGAATTCGACACTTCAGCCAACTTGTTCTATTTTGTAATGAACAAGGCATATCTTTGCAAATAACCAAGATGTTCAGAAACGATCTCTACGATCTACCACACGCTTTCTCATATTTCACGGTGACCCACGTAATGTTATTGGAACTATACACGTTAGTTCCGCAATGCTTCATCGATTCTCCATCAGTAGTATCGACACGGGAACTTTAAAACTTTTAAGTATTCGTGAAGCGTTGTCACTATATTTTCTAAGTAACAATCTGGCTCTTTACTTGCTCTCATTTTAAGTAGGTTTCGTATCTTATCACGTATCACATCTGATCTATACGAGATAACATCCTCTCGGATGTTGAGAAGAGTGCTCCTTCGGAGAGAGCGTCAACAGGATTTAACGCGGACAATTGCCAAGTGCATGTCTCACAGAACGTTAAACCAATGTTTACTTCGGTTTATAGTTACGTGAATTACAAATGCAACGATACGTGCCACAGTACTTCCAAGCAGCAATGTACGTTAATAAAAACTACACTCATAAAGGCAAATAAAGTCACTGAAAAGATTAACAGGATGGTAAGACGCTGATGAACTGCAACTACTTCTAGGGCAGACGCTTTTATCACTCAAGTGCGTCGTCTTTAATCAGTAGAGTACACAGCATTCACGCCTCAGAAATAACGTATTTATGGCCACGTATAGAAGCGAGCCACGAACACTAGCGCAGATGTGCTGAAAACTCTGCAGAGTGGAAACTGAAGCGCCTGACATACTGATGCAAAGTAAAGTTCTAATAATTAGGTTTAACGAGAGGATTTAAAGTTTCATTCTCAGAATGAAAAACAAACGAGTAACAAAATACGTATGACTGCGACGCATCAAAAACATTTTATCGCAAAGCTCGAACTGGACATTAATTACGTATGATGAGGAAGTGGTAGAGGCGTCGGTGGCCACGATTCTGAGGTCTGCTTGGATGATGACGCGAGCTAATCGGTTTCTGTGAAACTCATCGTTTTGCCGTAAACGTAGAGACGTCATTTCGTTACGACACTTTCATGTTTCCAAACTACGGCGAAGAGGATGCCGTTTCAAAAAACAAGACCATTATAAATGATTTCTTCCCATTCAGAGTTCTATATTTCCCAGTGCATTACATGTACAAATATATATCTTATTTATCTAACTTTATCCGATTACCATCATCAGGACCTCCCTTACATCGGACCGGGATTTCACACAATTCCTTTTTTACATCTTATTTACCTAAGAATTAACAGTTTTAATTTGACAAATAGTCTTAAAATGATTTGCGTATGTATACTGACAATATTGATAAATAATACTGACGATAAAAATTGCGAGAAAGCGACAAAATGTTTGAGTGAAACTTTCTGACAGATGAATACTGTGTGCCGTACCCGGACTCGAACCGGGACCTTTGCCTCCTGGAGGCAAGTGCTCTACAAACAGCTACCCAAGCACGACTGACGACTCGTCCTCACAGCTTTACCTTCGTCAGTACATCTAAATATATACTCTGCCAACCACCGTGAGGAGCATTGCACAGGTTATGTCTCTTTGTACTAGTTATTAGGGTTTCTTCACGTTCCATTCATTCATGTATGGACCAGCGCAGGATGAATGATTATTTGAATGCCTCTGAGCGTGCAGTAATTACTCTAATCATATCCTCACAATCCCTATGTGAGCGATACGTAGGAAGTTTTAGTATATTTTTAGAGTAATCATTTAAAGCAGAATCTTTAAATTTGGTTAGTAGACTTTCTCGGGATAGTTTACATTTACTTACAATCTTCCAGTTCAGTTCCTTCAGTACCTATGTGACACTCTCCCACCGATTAAACAAACCTGCGACAATTCGTGCTGCCCTTCTCTGGATACGTCCAATATCCCCGTAAGCCGTATCTGTCATGTGTTCCACACACTTGAGCAATATTCTAGAACTGGTCATATGAGTGATTTGTAAGCAATCTCCATTGTAGACTGATTAATTCCCCAGTATTCTACCAAGAAACTGGAGTCACCCACAACTGTGGCTACTTGCTCATTCTATTTCATATCCCTACAGACTGTTACACCCAGGTATTTGTATAAGCTGGCCGAGTCCAATAGTGACTCATTGATACTTCATCTCCTACCTGCAAACTTCACAGAAGTCTTCCTGGAAAACTAGCGAATGAACGAGATTCGCCAAAGGCTAATGTTTTTTGTGCCACGTCACAGACGAAGCTGTACGAGCCATTTTTCTTCTGTGAGAGTACTGTGATGGATACCTCTTATCTTGATCGTTGCAGCTGTTTTTGTTTCCACAACTGACTATTGATTCCGAGAATTTCATCTTCCAACAAGGAAGTTGGAGCATTCACGTTCGCCTGTACCGAAACGACAAACTTCAGCATTACTGGATTGGGCATAGTGGTGAAGATTATTTTGCGATGTTCTCTTGGCCCGCCGGCTAACCTGACTTTATCTAAATCTATACTCGGAAATTCACCTTACGGTGCGTGGCGGAGTGTACCCCACACAAATGTTAGTCATTGCCTTCATTGTTCAACTCGCAGATCGAACGAGTGGAAAAACTATTGTCTATATGCCTCTGTATGAGCCGTAATTTCTCTTATCTTGTTTTCGTGGTACTTGCGCGCAATGTATGTTGGAGGCAATAGAATCGTTCTGCAGTCAGCTTCAAATGCCGGTTCTCTAAATTTTCTCAAGAGTGTTACTCGAAAAGAATGTCTCCTTGCCTTCAGGTTTTCCCATTTGAGTCCCCGAAGCATTTTCGTAACGCCTGCGTGTTGTTCGAACCTACCAGTAAAAAAAGCAGCTCGCTTCTGAATAGCTTCGATGTCTTCCTTTAATCCGACCAGGTACGGATTCAAAACATTCGAGCAGTACTCAGGAGTAGGTCGCACTAGCCTAATATATGCTGCCCCCTTTGCAGATGAACCACACTTTCCTAGAATTCTCCCAATAAATCGATGTCAACCATTCGCCCGACCAACCACAATCCTCACATGTTCGCTCCATTTCATATCGCCTTGCAACGTTACACCCATATATACATAAACTACATGGCTGTGTCAAGAAAGACACAATTCTGTATCCGAACATTACACTTTTTTTTCGTACTCATCCACATTAACTTGCATTTTTTCTACCTTTAGAACTAGCCGCCATTCATCACACCAATAGAAATTTTGTCTAACTCATCTCGTACCCTCTTGCAGTCACTCAACTTTGACACTCTACCGTATACCACAGCATTATCAGCAAATAACCGTAGATTACTGCCCACCCTGTCTGCCAAATGATTTGTGTGTGTAGAGGACAACAGCGGTCCTATCACACTTTCCTGGGAAACTCCTGGTAATACCCTTGTCTCTAACTTATAAAGTCTTCGAGCAACTCACATATCTGTGAACCTGTTCCATATGCTCGTACTCGTACCTTCTTTGACACCCCTGCAATGGGGCGTCCTGTAAGAAGCTTTTCGGAAATATAGAAATATGGAATCTGCATGTTGCCCATCATACATAGTTCGCAGTACATCATGTGGTAAAAGGGCAAGCTGAGGTTTGCACGAGCGATGTTTTCTAAAACCATGCCGATTCGTGGACATAAGCTTCTCAGTCTCAAGAAAATTTATTATATTCGAACTAAGAATGTGTTCAAGGATTCTGCAGGAAACCAAAGTAAGGGGTATTTGTCTCTAATACTGCGGGTCCGTTGTTTTTACCCTACTTACACACGGGAGTCCTGCGCCTGTTTCCCGTCGCTTGGTACTTTGCGCTGGGCGAGAGATTCGCAATAAATACGAGCTTAGGTAAGGGGCCAATGCTGTAGAGCAGGCCTACTCTTTGTAAAAGTGAATTGGAATTCCATCTGGAGACGGTCGTGTATTTGCTTTCAAATTTTTCAGTTGTTTCTCTACGCCAGGGATGCTTATTACTATGTCGTCCATACGGAAATCTGTTCTGTGGTCAAACGACAGCATGTTTGTACGGTTCTCCTGTGCGAACGATTTCTTGGCCGTGAAATTTAAGACTTCGTCTTTTGTTTTGCTATCTTCAACTGCCTCACCACACTGGCCAACAAGTGATTGGATGGAAGCCTTAGACACACTTAGCAAAAGGTCTGGCAGGGAACCGGAGAAAATTCCGGTCCTATGTAAAAATGTAGGACATTGGTAGTAGTTGTATGCTTCGTGCACTGATCTTTTCACATACACATGAATGTCCAACACCCTTTGCGTTTCATTTGCGCATTCTCTTTCGAACCAAGAATCCAACAGCCTCTGCTTCCACACAGGTTTCTAGCTCTCGTCATTAAACCATGGGCAGTCTTTTCCATCCTTAATCTACTTACTAGGCACAATTCTCTAGACCACCATTTATAATTTTGTTTTAACTTTGCCCATAATTCCTCATGTCCATCTTACTGGAACTATGTGGTGTCAGTTCCCTAACAATCGCTTATCTGCTCTTTCTAGCAGAAACACTCCCCTAGCCTTTCACACTGATTTATTACTACTATATTTCCATTCCGTATGGGGTGCCGAACTAGCTGCCTAAGACAGTTCTCAGAAAATTTTATTCGAAAGTGCTTCGGATGATCTGTCTCTACCCCCAGCAACGAATCCATACACATTCCAGTCCATACTCTGTAGATTAAAGTCTCCTCCAACTAGTATTACACGAACTAGATATTTACGCGTCACTGGCCGCAGACTTTCTTTGATTTACTCTAGAACTGTAACAGCAGAATCGGATGGCCGTAAAAGCATCCAGCAATTAACTTTGTTTCATCTAGACCTGTTATACGCGACGAGGTAACTGTCACACGCAACTTCGACCTCAATAGAGGATGTTTTTGTGAACTGCGATGAACACCCCGTCCTATGGCTCTAATCTGGCTTTCTGATACACGCAGCATAACTCGCTAAAAATCTCAGAGCTTTCCACTTCAGGTCTCTGCCAGCTCTCGGTCCCGAGTACAATTTGAGCTCGAGAAATTTCCTGGAGCCCAGTAATTTGGGAACTTTGTTACGAATACTTCGACAATTTACTGATAAAATTTTGTCAGTCTAACTGTCTTTACTCTGAACGCTGTTTGACTTTCCTTGCTGCGCATCGACAGGCGATTGTTAATTTGAGTTCGTCCGTCAAACTACCGCCTAGTCTAAAAAATCCTCATATCCTCCCCTCCCCCCCCCCCTCAAGTACTCTTGCAACCCGAGTAGCTGCTTCCTTTGCGTGGTGAACGCTGAATAGCGTGTCGTGCAGTCAGTCAGAAGGGTACTTACAGAACATCTATAGAGTGCAAAATGCAAACTATACAACTGTGACAAAGAATGAATCATAGTAGGCTTGTATGTTTGAGGTGGTGTGGCTGTTAATGTAGCAAAACCAGGCCCCTTTTTTAATAATAGCAAATAAAAATAATTACAGCATGTGCACAGGGACACACGGCCATTTCTTCCCGCGTTCCTTACGCAGGAAAACATGCAGCGAATCTCTGCAACCGTTACGATAATTGTACTTTTAATATATGTGTGTACCAATTTTGCAAGCGGATAGATTATGGTAATACCCCAATAATCTCCACGGATTTGCGCACTTCATATTTTGAAATGTAATACTCTTGATCACAGTTATGTGGGGTAGTGAATTACCCGCAGTAAACTTGCTGCGCTGCAGAACTCTTTCACATGCCTGTAGCGCCCCTACAGGCGCGTACGTTCCAAGGAGAAAGTGGTTCAAGGAGTTTCGGTGAAACCTACAGCTTGTGTACGATTCTACAACAGACAGCCTCGAAGAAAGTGTCTGCGTTTCAGTACCATATATCAACACGAAAGTAAGAAAACAATATCTTGCTACAAAATATTTTTGCTCATCCACTTACGTGGAAGCTTTTACAAATCCGCTCTAATTAATTTCAGCTTTAATGATTAACAAGTCTGCTTCAGCATATTTTAAAATGTTTATTCTGTAAAAAGAGCCGTTTCAGATATTAGAGTTTTAGAACTGTTCGTCTTCCTTTAAGTAACACATTAAATAATTTATCATTCATCCAATTATAGGAAACGTTCACCTGACATATTTGACACGTCATTGGCCTTCATCTCCTAAAGATAGCAGGCACTGTAAGCGACAAACAAAGTCGATATGTGATAACGAGGAACTTTGTACTCGTGTGGACTTTCGTGATAACTAGCTAATTAAAAAACATTTAAACTCATGATCCATCTTTCTAGAAAACTCTTCATGCCTTTTCTAGATCTAGAGCGTCTCAAACACGAGTTAGAAAAATTGACAAATGTGTTTACACTGTTGACAGTACATTTTTTGTCGTCACACTCTTAGAAGGAAGAAAGGAAGGAAGACTAGGTTTTAACGTTCCGTCGACATCGAGCTCATTAGAGACGGGGCACAAGCTTGGACTGATCAAGGATATGGAAGGATATTGGCCGTGCTCTTTCAAAGGAACTATCCGGCATTTGCTTGGATCTATTTAGGGAAATCAAGGTAAACCTAAATCTGGATGGCCGGACGTGGATATGAATAGTCGTAGTCCTGGATGTTAGTCCAGTGTGTTAACCACTGCGTCATCTTGCTCGCTTTTTTTTTTTTTTTTTTTTTTTACGCTCTTTTACGTTGTCAATCGGCAAACCTTCCTTTGGTTTGCACTGTCCTGAAATCTTGCGCTGGAGAAATCAGTCGACTTGAAGCAAAGTGCTGAAATAAAATCCATTTTTCACATACAGATTTCATTGCTACGTTTACTAGACCGATGAAGCGGAGTTTCCGCATGGCGTGTTCCTTTATAACAAACCGCCTTGGAGCTGCAGTTATTTGTTCACTTTCATTAAAAATGACTTACGGGGTGTGCTGCAGTGCTGAATTTTTTTTGGTTTTACAGAAACGTTTATAGAGTTATGTCTTTTGTCGTCCTTTTTTCATAAAGTGAAATGCTGATGTGAGTTTTTTTCTTTCGCGTAACTTCATGACCCTGAACTTTCAGAAAAGATAAAATAAAACTGACTAAATTGAAAAACGTGCAACAATGTACATTCATGCATGAAAGCATGCAAAAGATATATCCTCGTAAAATCTGATGGCTCTTGCGAATAAAACCTGTTTAGTCCTATGCGTAAGCTCAAATTCACCTAAAGTTTCTATTTTCTTTTAAGTATAACACTAGTTTTGTGAAATCGGATGAATGTTTTGAAACATTCTGTATCATAGCAATCCAAACTGAATTAATGAATGCCGACTGCAAAAATCTATATGACGTATCTTGTGCAATTGTATGTTAGTTTTGATTTATAATTTACCTCCTTGGTATTTGGTTGCACGCCGCTTAAAACCCAGTTTGTAGTAGCCACACTGATAAATGGCGACGCATTTCAGCGTCGTTCAGTAATGCGACGCAGATGTAAACGGATGCACGGAGATAACTTCGGTTCCAGAGTCTATATTGTCCGACCAAGCACGGTGCGTGACTGGTGATACGACCAACGCCGTGCTTCGGAGGTGTGCTCAGGACAAACGGAAAATGTAACATTGTGCACAACCTTCTGCAGTCGCGAGGATTTGTCTCAAAACGTGAAGAAAATGTAGCAAAGCTGTCTAGAGCATATTGCGCATCATGTATTTCGAATTCGTGTACAGCTACTTCTAAACTCTGCGAATAATATGCCTATCGTTGATTGTTTTCCACATTAAGGTTTCTTCGTGTTCCTTTCACTGCTGGTGTGTGAGAATAACTGACTACATCCCTCTATATGAGTGATCAGGGCAATCTTCCCCCCTGTCTCACAAACTTCACGGGAATGTATAAAAGTATCTAATTTTCATACTGCCATCCATTTCTTTGAATGAACTAAAAAGATTTTGGCAAGATGTTCAGTCTGCGAATTTTCTGTCACTCTCGTTCGCTAAATAAGCCCACCCACTTTAGCAGAATTCCAGCGTGGTCTGTCGAACCGTTTCGTAAATGACATTTTGTAGGCTCACAGCAGTTTCGCAGTACACTACCGTCTGCAACTGAGTCTGAGATAACCCAGCCCCTTATCTCACCAAAATGTTACTCCCAGATGCTTCTACGAGTGCAGGCGGTACTAGTGTAATCAAAATTTTTGTAACAAAAGCCTTTTAGACCGCTTAATATATTTGATCGTAAGGGCCAGTCAAAGGAAAACAGTAAGTAAACCGTCTAACATTTCAAAAGGAATCGCCACTACAGTTAATACATTTATCCCAGTGTGAAACAAGACAGCTTTTTTAGTGCCTTCATGGAAAAATGTTTGCGGTTACTATACTTGTACCCAGGTGTGCACCTCTTCGTTCGAAGTGAATCGACGGCTACGCATGTCTTTCTTCGGGACTCCAAAAAGATGGAGATCGGAACTGTATGGAGGATGTGCATTACTCTGCAACAGAATGATGCCTCATCATTCCATCAACATTCCTCGGCGATTGGACTTGATTGTGCGCTTCAATTTCTGCAAAGCGCCCACATACCGTGAATTGTGACGCTGTGTTCCAGGAAGTCGAGAGGAGATGGCGTTCCTGTTGTGTGTACTCCGCTGCAGTAGTTTCGCTTGGAAATCCTTACACATTTTCCATATCGTCCCGATGTCTTTACGTACGGTATACATATTTCGGGAGTCAGAAAGACATTAGTGGCCGTCGATTTAATTGGGTACAATCCTGGTTCTTTAGGCAGATGCAAAACATTTTTCAATAAAGGTATTGACTGTCTGGTCTCACAAAGGGCTATATGTGTTAACAATTACGGCGATTACTTTTGAAATAGTGAGCAGTTCAGTTACTTTCCTCTCCTCCTCCCCCCCCCCCCCCCCAATCACTTGTTTTCGTTCGACTGCTCATTATATAACTACGTTTTGGCTACTGACACCTTCAGATCAATAATTTGGAACTTGTAGAAGTAAGCTCAACGTCAGTTTCAATGAAACCCACCCCTAACCCGGCGTAAATTTACTTCATTTGTTCACATGTCACCAGAAATTACTAAAACTGTGTGTCTCGTAATGAGCACAAATTTACATCTATTAACATTGTTTCCAGTCTTGTCAATAGGATGGTCCAGCAAGCTCTAGTTGGCGCGCACACGAAGGTACAAGACAACCTAAAAACAATGATAATCCAAAATTCACTTTTTTTTACCGGACACTGCTATTTACTTGCAAAACATGTTACGTTTGAAAGCCCACCTGTGCGTTACACTCCAGAAACAACGGGTTGTAAATTATCGACTATTAGCTCTCAAGGAAACTTTAGGCTTGACAAACATATAGGCATGAACTCTTCCAAGGACATTTAAAAGCGAAATGTTCCTACATTTATGTGAAGAGGGAAAGAACGGAACGGAAAATAGTTCAAGGACGTCCGACGGGTTGGTGTGGAAGCTCGCATCGTATCCCAGATATTATACACGAGACACATAATCGTACATAATAGTGTATTGTAAACGAAAATATTCGTTTCAACCACCACCGAATACTTGAGGCTTTTTTTTTTCCTTTGGAAAAACTCACCAGACAATACACACACAATCCGCAAACCCCATAATCGGGTTCAAATGTAAGACTATCAAACTCTCTTATCCTTACAACCACATATTAGAGTTGGTCGAGATATTAATAGCTACCGGGGATAAAGCTCGAAAGCAAAATAGAAATACAGCAGCAAGGGTAGGATATATTGTGAAACAACGTCTTGCTTGTAAAGAAACCTGTTTTTAATCTAGTGGAATTACGTAGTAAACGCTTTTCCAGTTTTTCCTTTGTTGCATAAATTGTGCTTGTTGTCTTTGCGATAGCTGAAGAACAAGTTGCATGCTAGCTTGTACACTGGTTGTTATTTTTACTTCACTATTTAAGTGGGAAATGGGAGCCGAGAGAGTGTCGAGAAAAAACGCTGAGTCTGGTAGTGAGTGACTCCTCTGTGAGTCTGTTGTGAGCGGCCGGCTACGCAGAGTGTAAACAGCTGCGTCGCCGCCGGTGGGGGGCGGTGGCGCAGTAACCCCTGCGTCACGATGACCTGCCGTCCTTGCCAGCAACGTCTAGTCGCTAAGCCACGCACGCTCGACGCGTGCCTCCTCGTACTCACGATCCCAACAAGGCCTCACTCGTGTACATAGCAAGTCCCTATGAGCGTTTACAGGTACGTTTCGCATTACTTCTAATCTCGTTAGTTCACAACTTTTCTAACGACGTTGGTAGACATGAACTGAATGCTGTGACAGGCTGACGTTACGTAACGTATGATAATGGTTCTCGTGTGGGTAGCCCAGTTTCTGTCGCCCCAATGCTCATTATCACAGTTGAGGCCTTCGAAGGAGCGGCGTCGTTAACTGCGAAGAATTTCTTTGTTCTTCCTTACAAACAGGACGCCCTCCAGGACTATCACTGTTCCAATTACCTGCGTGCTTCCCTAATAGACTCATCGGGAAAAAAGAAACCGTGGTCACGACAGTACCATGCCACTAGCCTTTATAATAGCAGTAATTCGGCGAAGAAGATAGTCAAGACTTTTCTTCACGTAGGTTGGTTCAAATGGCTCTGAGCACTATGGGACTTAACATCTATGGTCATCAGTCCCCTAGAACTTAGAACTACTTAAACCTAACTAACCTAAGGACATCACAAACATCCATGCCCGATGCAGGATTCGAACCTGCGACCGTAGCGGTGTGCGGTTCCAGACTGAAGCGCCTAGAACCGCTCGGCCATCACACGTAGGCCACATCAGCTGAAGTCGCTATGATTAGATCTCCTACGCTACCAAGTTTTAGATTTGTTGACTGCTAAATGACGTGTACGCAGAAGTAATGAGACTTTTTATACCCAAGGTTTTTCTCTTTTCGCCCGCATCTCGTGGTCGTGCGGTAGCGTTCTCGCTTCCCACGCCCGGGTTCCCGGGTTCGATTCCCGGCGGGGTCAGGGATTTTCTCTGCCTCGTGATGGCTGGGTGTTGTGTGCTGTCCTTAGGTTAGTTAGGTTTAAGTAGTTCTAAGTTCTAGGGGACTGATGACCATAGATGTTAAGTCCCATAGTGCTCAGAGCCATTTTTGATTTGTTTTTCTCTTTTCAGACAACATTATTTTACCCTTCAAAGTAGTTCCCTTCAGGAATTATACACCGGCTGAGTCGTTCCCCTTCTTGGTAGCAGCACCAGCAGCACTGAAAGGCTTCAACTGGTAGGGGCCTTTAACATACGTCACTTTTTTTTTTAAAGTTCTCCAGACCCAAAACGACATACTTTTACATTTTTCAATTTTGGAAAAAAAACGTCAGTGGAACTCAAATCAAATGAATAGGGGGACTGTGGAACAACAGGAATGCCTTTTGAGGTCAAAAGATCCGTGATGGAAATGGGCGCGTGACATGGGGCGTTGTTATGATGCAGCATCCGCTGTCTGAAATGTCCGGTCTCACTATTTAAACGTTCCTTGAGCCTTTCAAAGACATCCTTGTAAAGCACTTAGTTGATAGTTTATCTGGAGGAAAAAGTTATTTACACGATAACCTTACTGTCAAAAAAACAAATCAGCATTCTTTTTACCTTTGATTTACTCATTAAAGTTTTTTCGGTCGAGGAAATGTCTCAGTGTGCCACTTCTCGCTTTGCCGCTTTGTCTTACGATCGTGCTAAAACATCCAAGATTCATCACCTGTGTTCACACGGTTAAACCATTCGCGGTAATTAGGAATTTTCTCAAAGTAACGCATACGTTTCTTCGATTGTCCTGATCAGTTGTGACGTTTTACGGCACCATCTAGGCATAAACCTTTCGCATGAGCAGATCTCCGATCAAAATCGGATGTATGGTGAAAGTGTGTGACAAGCTACTCATCATCATTGCTAAACGTCGCTCTGATCCCACGAGACCACGCACACGTTCGATGTTTTCGTCAGTTTCTGAACATGAAGGTCTCCTTGAGCGAGGTTCATTTTCAATGTGTTCTCAGCCTTCGGAAAATAATGTGTGCCAGAGAAAAGTTTGTGCCCTTGATAAGTAATGTTCCCCATAAGCCTGTGTAAGTTTTCAAAGCTAACACTCGCGGATTCCTTAAATTTAACACAAAACTTGATGGCACATCGTTGCTCTAAGTTCCGTTGTCGCATTTTCATAAAAAAATGTCTCTCAAAAATCAGGTGATGGCTGTGTAGAGCTTAAACTCTGACTGAGCGTCTGGAAGGGATGAACACACCGGTCTACAAAGTAGAACAACACAGGTTGCCACATCGCTCACAGTGTTGTCAGTCTCATTACTTCTCTCACACATCTCTTAGCTCAACCACTGTTCCAAATAGTTCCAGAAACTTCCAGTGAGCTTAAGGTCGGGTGATTCAGGGCGCCAGTCTATGTGCGACAGGGTCCTTCAATAGTTGTCAAACAAGGAACGTACAGCTGTTACCCTGGAAGACGGGAGCGTCCATATCATATTCACCACGGAGATGTGCTTTCTTCTACAACATGTTCACTGTGAACGTTGACGAACTGTCTTGTTCACGTCCGCAGCCTGAACGAACGGGCCCATGTTAAGGTACGAAAAAACACCCCCAAAACATCACGGAACATGGGACTGCACTGTCCACACACCGCAGGATAAGCGCCTCTGAGCCTGCGCCTCGAGTCTGAAAAGAGCCAAAACCATGACTCGTCGGAATGCATTACATGCCTCCAACAGGTAGTGTCCAGTTTCTGTAATGCTTGGCCCGGTTAACAAGTGCAGCTATATGTTCCACTGTCAAAAATGACCTTTTGCGAAGTATCAGACTCCAGATGTTCATTGCATGCAGTTCTCTTCGCAATGTTCGCTTGGGAAGTTGTTCAGATGGAACTGAATTCACTGACAGCGGCAGTTCCTGTCGGGTTTGAAACCTACCGTCACAGCCGATACTTAACACTCTTCTCTGGCTCCTGTCGGTTAGGATCTTTTTACGACCACTACTCTTACTCTGTGTTCCACGGCTGCAAGTGGTACACCATTCCGTGTACACATGTCGGACACTCCACACCGATACACCAACAAACTAGGCAAATTCATTCACGATGTCGTCTTGAATATGTCCAAACACCAAAGTTCCTTTCTGTCGTTCTGTCTTGTCTCCAAGTGGATCCGCTGCGCTCTGTTGATTCTATAAAACCGATTGGTACAAACAGTACACGCCACTTCACTGATATGAAGTGTCAGAGGTAAAGGGTCACATGACCTCCTTGTGTCAGTTTTACATCATCTACCGTCTACAGTGCTACAAAGCGACCAGTCTGCTCTTTAAAAGGGGCTAATTTGTTGGGTGAGTTTGCTTGTAGAGAAGATTTAGCACCAACGTTTTTTTATGTTTATAGTCGCCACCATGCACCGAGCATTCGCTTTGACTGCATTCTTATTTCTTAAGAAACTGTACATTCTACTACGAAATATCCAGTACAGTCCTCCAAGAAAAATCTTTGTACTAACTGCAATTATATTAAAGTAAGTCGAGGAATACAGGGAATGTATTCGTAGTCGCGAATATGAAGAACCATTGACAGTATATTTGAATGAGGACTAGAAATCTGTACTGGACCAGGACTAACACTGATTCTCTGCCCTACGCGAGTGGTCGCCTTAACCGCTTCGGCTATCCGTGCACGAATCACGGCCAGACCCAAACTTCCATACGTATTCGTTCAGCCTGCACTATTACATTACGTACATCCCCGTCCAGGAAGGACGTATTTATTGAGAATCGAGCGCCTGGTTTTGGCGAGTAAACAAGAAATAGCAGTCCCTGTGTCATGAAGAAGAACGATGCGATGTTGCTTCAGACATGCATGCTGTTCCGTAATGGAGGAAATTAAGATGCAGCGAAGTTTTCTAGTCTGTCAACTTTCTTCCCTACCTCCCCTCCTCCCCCCACCCGCATTCCCAATACGATTCGCTATTTCCACACCCACCGCGCAAGGCTGTGCAGTTAAAACGCTTCGTCCGTTACCAATTTATTTTTGAAATTCCTAAGAGACTTAGGTGATTTTGTGTTATTCGTTTCGAGTCCGCCAATTCAGTTTTTTGTTTTTTTTTTTTTTTAGCCTTTCGGTTATACGCGCGAATCGCACAGACCTTTGACCATTTACGCCACCCTCCTTTGCATGCGGTAAGTGCGCTAGTGTGACTTGATATAGGCATATCTCATAATGGATAGAAACATACAACTTTTTTCATTCACAATTAATCCTAGGTGAAATTATGTATTATCTGCGTATGACGGAACTGACTGCAGGTGGTACTGCTTAATCCATTAATACTACTACCACGTTTAGTTACATGTATACATTTGAAACTAGTTGCCATTCTCTGCAACAAATTGAAGTCTTACAAACATCTAACTAGATATTCTTTTTAGAATAAATTATTCAAAGTCGTCTAAGTAAAGTCAGATTTTGACACAAATTTAATCTGCAAAATGTACTATTAGGGTGCACCAAATGAAGCTGTTTTGCTGATAACGTAATATAGGAATGCACAAAATGAACTGTTTCATTCTTTGTGAAGTCCAGTCCAGTGCCAAAGCGAGCAACCCATGCATTCATTTCCGGAAAGATTCTAAAGAGAGAAAAATAAATCTCACAAGTTCGAGCGACGCTTTCCAGTTTGCTGGCGCCAGACTAGTAATACGCGTAAGAATTAGTATTGACGGCAACAAATCAAAATTTCGCTGTCATTTAATCTGCTATTGGCTGAATTGTTCCTATAGGTAACAATCGTGGGTAACAGTCGCATTCAGCACATCAAACTATCCTGGGCGTCATTTGTATTTTTACTGTAACACTAAACACTACAAAATTGCTTAACATTCAGTATCTATGGAGTAATGTAGTGCGGCGAAACCTGCTTCAATCACTTAATTTCGCAAGGAGAAGAACAGAACTTAAATTTATTGCTTCATTTCGCTCCATGCCTAGGTTTTCTAATCTCCACAGTTATCCCGCATTAAATGGTGACTAACGCCCATCCCTCCACCTCTTCTTACCACTACTAATCGCTACTTACGAACGTACCTCATTTTCTCTTTTTTCCAAACTACAGCTAGACGCTATGGGCGGCTAAGAACCATAATGGTTTTCTACGCAATCTTGGACTATAACTTAATAGTTTGTTTGTGCTGGCTACCCATAACGAATACGTCCATATATAGCGAAGTCTTCCGTTGTTCAGCGACGTTCACCGACAAGAAAAGGGGTAGTCAAACTTTTTTACCAACCGCCCACTTTTGTATCTCTATTATGCAAAATTTTCTAGCTATCCACCGGTTTCACAGTAACGGTGATTTATAAATTAGGGAAGTAGCCTTACTTTATAAAATTTATAAAGTAGAGTTACAGGAAGTTAAGGCATATAATAATTATTAATTACCAAATAATTAATGTAACAATTTATGAAAAATTAATGAAAATGTTTTGAAAACCCCTACGGCTTACCGCCCACGGTCAAAGCTGTAAGGCTCACTAATGGGGCTGTAGATACAAGGTTTCTATCGCTGGACTAGAATAACGCAATCAAGTAACGCGACCGGAAATAGCGTGAGCTAAAAATTCTCATTCATTTTACTAATCTGTACCTTGCGCTCACTAACCAGTATATAATATTTTCCCTGTTCGTACCGAGAATATCTGACGCTAACATCTCTCAACTGAATGACATGGGCTGCGGAGGTGGAGGCGTTACATCAGCTTTAACTTTGCTTGTCACGATTGGTTTCACACGAGCCAAGTCAGCTAGAAGATGACTCGTGGCTAGTCGCAGATGACGAGCAAAACACGTTGCAGTTCATCCTCTGAGCACCGCCACAGCAAACAGTGAAAATAAATCAGTATGTTGCAGGTATCGCCTTTGCTCCTAGAAGCCCCGCTTATCTGAAAGAAATACAGCTGGTACTGTTTGGTTAATAAATTAAACACTAACATCGTCTTGTGAAATATGGATCTTCTCACATCCCCGCAAAACACACACTCACACGCCCGCGCTGTTGACCCGTTTTGAAACCCGATGTTTTGCACTAAGTAACACGACAACATTGTTCAAGTACAATTATTTTAAGCTTTCCTGCGTCTACACGAAGATTCAGTCAACGGCTCTTCTGGACATTTTAAGCTCTGTACTTAACCACATCTGACTTCATTCGTTACTTCGTGTTCAGGATGTATGCCAACTGAGGAAATACTATTTTTTCCTTCGATTTCTTCGAAAATCATTAATTAATGTTCCCACGAGCATTGCTCGCTACATTAACAACAAAGACTAGTTCTGATCATGTGAGTATTACCAGAAACACGATGACAGCACAAAATTAATGTCACCGTACGATTTTGTTCATACTCTGCTATGCCTAAATAAGACACCAAAGCCTAGAGTTACATAGCTTTACAGTAATTGCTGATCGATTAGCAAGATGGAATGCGAAATGGCTGCAATTGCTAATTCTAAATAGTACCATAGTTTTGGAGGGCTGACGGCAGAGGCGTTCTTCGCGATAAAAAGTTTGCGGTGGAGGAAGGCTACCTGTCCTCAAGGATGGAGTCTCGAGAACTAAGTGCATACTAAGGATCTGAGTTAGGTAACTGCAACTCGTTAGTTTCATGGAAGGAGGGGAAAAACGAGGCACTATTTCTCACAAAATAAAAGTACTTTAAGCTTTATTTATTAATACTACTACATATTACATATATATCAGTGCTATCACTTTATGACCGGTATGTAATACTTGAGTAGTTAACTGAGAACATTTTGTATAAATTTTGTACATCTTTTGCTGTCAGGTAAGTGAATAATTTATATATTCACATTTTAATATAATTTGTTTTAGAGATTCGCTAGAAACGAAACAAAAGAGATCCTGAATTTAAGGTACACCGCAACTGGAAGCATTTAGAGCAACCAACCACCTGGAATTTTCAGTTGCAGGGAGAGTAACGGTGAACGGTTAAATACAGTAGTTTTGAGATTTCGTGACAGATGGCTGTTTGTGTACTTTGAAAGTAGTCAGTATCCACTACACGTGTCCTGGCTTTTTTAATTGACACCGAACTCCTAACGTCTCTTCAGTACGGAGAGATTGCGAAGAAATTATTTTCTGTGAGAGAGGTGGGAGAGTGGTGGGGGAGGCCAACAGCTGCCTTCCCCTGCACTTCCCTGGGTACTAACCTGTCGAGGACTACCAGTTCCTACATTGGTCACTGAAGAGAAGCTACAGTATGAAAAGAATGTGGAGTCAGGCTGGTGTTTCTTTAGATACACATGTAAACTCTGATCTATCTGTTCTTCAGTTCGCATTGTTTTGCTAATACCACATTAAAGTGAGGAATCATTCTCACTTATGGGCACCACAAACCGACAAAAGAACATACAGGGAAACTACCGGACAAAGGAATGAGTCCTACTAAAAAAAACTTTCTTAATATGTTGCTCGAGTATAGACGAGACACAGAAATCGTGCTCCCCATTCTGACGGTAATAATACCTGTCACTTTCGGTATAAAAATAGTGCAAATAGTGATAGGTTTACGAAACGTGGACACTGAAAGTGAATATGCGCCTTTAGCAATGCTAAAACCTACCAAAAAGTGGACAATGGCTGTTTCCTTCATTTCAGGGGAACGGTCAAACAAATTCAGCCACTTTCTTTTCCTCTTCTTTTAGTTAACTGGCGGAGTTAAACAGAACGCCTACCTTAATTAGGACATGCGCTCTCCGAACCATCCGTCAAAGACAAGATCGGTGAAAGTCTGTCCCTTCATCGAAACTATCTTAGAGCATATAGTTCCGGTACCGAATTGTTCTTTCCCAAGGAAGGCTAAGCACTGTGGGACCTTCGGCATATCTCAAAACGAAGATTCGACTGAAAAGATGTCACTTTCTAAGGCTGAAGAACTCCTGCAGACACTGCAAAGTTATATGATATATTTGCTAGTGATCACACTTCTCTTGGATATAAATGGTTTGACAAGTATTTAAAATGACAAAGTGATTCAACAGCTAGCTGAGATGTGAACAATGAACATTAATCTATAGACCTTCAAGTATCTTCGGTACTTGTGCAACTACTACGAGCAATTTCTGAAGCAGTTAAGTCACGCAGAGTAGCGCGCACACTTTTGCTGATTTCACTGTCGAGTACAAGCTGACACGTGCATTAGGTGTTTGCAAATCGCAAGCTTAATGAGTAATTCCGGGCTGACTCAAACCATTCTACAAACACTGACTTTACAATGAATCTTAGTCTGCTCTGCAGAATGCGTGCATGTAAGCACGACATGGAAAGAGGCACAAGAATCTCCAAAGCGCCGAATATTTATTGGATCAGTGATGCTAAGTCTCTGTTCCAGTAATCTATGCAGTTATTTCATGCTCCTGTTCATATAATAAAACAGATTTTACTGGGTTTGGATTATGGAAAAGGAACCACCATTTACAGATGCTCATCAGTACATCATCACCTACTATTAAAGTTTTTAATGTACAGCCAACGTGCATTTATTAGTGCATCTAGAGAGATTTAAGTAGCAACAAACAGAGAACTTACTGTACAGTTAGCAAAATAGCTTTCCGAGTTTTCGTGGCCAACTGCGTCAATATGCCCTGGAAGCTATGGATTTTTATAAACAGTCGGCACAAAAATATTGTACAGTTTCTTTATATGTTATATATGACAACATTCCATTATAACTATTGATAGCCTTTAGAGAGCCAGCCCTGAGAAACGTCAACCATCTGGTGAACAAGATGTAAGAGACAGGCGAAATTCCCTCAGACAGAATATAATAATTCCAATCCCAACGAAAGCAAGTGTTGACAGGTGTGAAAATTACAGTACTATCAGTATCCTAAGTCACGGCTGCAAAATACTAACACGAATTCTTTATATACGAATGTAAAAACTGGTAGAAGCCGACCTCGGGGATGATCAGTTTGGATTCCGGAGAAATGTTTGAACACTTGAGGCAATACTGACCCTACGACTTATTTTAGAAGATAGATTAAGAAAAGGCAAACCTACATTTCTAATATTTGTAGACTTAGAGAAAGTTTTTGACAATGTTGACTGGAATACTCTTTCAAGTTCTGAAAGTGGCAGGAGTAAAGTACAGGGGGCGAAAAGCTATTTACAATTTGTACAGAAACCAGATGGCAGAGTCGAGGGGCGTGAAAGGGAAGCAGTGATTGGGAAGGGAGTGAGACAGGGTTGTTGCCTATCCCCAATGTTATTCATAGGAATTAAAAGCCACTGCGAAGAAATAAAAATTTTGAGGTTTGCTGATGACGTTGTAATTCTGTCAGACACAGAAAAGGACCTGGAAGAGCAGCTGAACAGAATGTACTGTGTCTTGAAAGGAGGATACAAGATATACCTCAACAAAAGCAAAACGAGGATAATGGAATGTGGTCGAATTGAATCGGGTGATGCTGACGGAATTAGATTAGGAAATTAGACGCTTAAAGTAGTAAATGAGTTTTGCTATTTGGGGAGCAAAATAACCTACGATGGTCGAAGTAGAGAGGATATAAAATGTAGACTGACGATTTCAAGAAAAGCGTTTCTGAAGAAGAGAAATTTGTTAACATCGAGTATAGATTTAAGTGTCAGGAAGTCTTTTCTAGAAGTATTCGTATGGAGTGTAGCTCTGTATGTATGTGAACCATGGTAGATAATAGTTTAGACAAGAAGAGAATAGAAGCTTTCGAAATGTGGTGCTACAGAAGAATGCTGAAGATTATACAGGTAGATCGCGCAACTAATGAGTAGGTACTGAACAGGTACTGAACTCATTACAGAATAGAATTTTTCCACATGTCCCAGATGCAGAAGCTTGCTAAAGTGCCCTGTGATATCAGCAATGAATAGCGATTTACGTAATGAGCATTTTGAAACTTGCCTATCTCGTATTAGGTACTCACGTAAGCCAAACTCATTTGTGATAACGCGAGCAGGAGCACCGATGTAGGCTTACATCCGAAGAGCATTTTCATCCATGTCAGAAAGCTATCCACAGGATCAATTAGCAATACCGATTACCAAACGCTATAGCGAGTGAAGTAAGAAACTTTTCCAATAGCCTTCCACTGAGAACCAACAAACAACTTGGGAAGAATGTGCCTGTAGCATTCGCCGTTCGCAAACCTGTGGCTCTCTACGTAAAGCCTGTACATGACTAAATTCCCTTATGAGACGAACGTTATGTCAAAAATATTTTTAGAAACAGTAATATTGAAGGCCCTATAATACGATTGTTAGGATATGAGAAAAAATCGTTCATAATTATCCGAGACACTGTATGACATCTTGGGACGTTGAATGAATGGAGGAGTCACTTTTTGGGGTGGTATTCTGCGGAGTGGCTTTCGTGCCATAATTTTGCACACTTATAAAAAAAAATACCTTAATGTAGAACAGAACCATCGTGCTATAACATTCTTTGGACCATCTGTACCCTCCAGAACGACAGTCCAACGGGTATCGCGAATTTCGCAGACAAAGACTTCCTCCTCCTCCTCCTCACTCCCCCCCCCCCCCCCTCAATCATCATCTTTCTTCGGGATGTCGTGCAGGTATAGTTCTACACTGAATTTAAAATTCTAAAGACCAGGGAGATGAGTAATCCGTCTTTGGAAATTTCTATGGAGAACACTAAATGACCATACAACATAACGACTACAGAGACGCTTATAATATACCACAATGGACTAATAACTATATGATCTATCCCTGCTTCTTGTAAAATAGTTTTCGACCCACGCACTCAAGGATAGACAAATGTGGGGCAGATCTTAAAAAATTTGAACTGAGAAGGTGAGGCATGATCTGAGAACAATTTTAAATGGGAGTAGTATCATTTGTCAAACAATAAAAAACTGTACATCCTTTTTATTGTTTTCCAAAACTCACATCAGCGTATGAGTTTGCGACCTAACTTTTTATCACTCCAGAACTTCATCGTTAATTTAATCAATCACGATTAATAACAACTAGGTCCACAGAATTCTGAAGTTCGATACTATGGCGACTGCAGACCGAGTGCGCTTCTTCCTAATGGCAGAATAGAACTCTGCTATCAAAAATTGAATACATACCGTCTTCCTCCGCGGAAGGGAAAACATAAGAGGGAACGCAGAGATGTACCTCTTATCTGTGACTTTACGTAATCTCAGATAGAAGTAACTCACTGAAGTACTGCTTGCCGTTTTAGTAAAAAAATTACACGATTTCTACCCACGACGGAAGGCCTACGAAATGTTACGGAATCTAACGAAAATCCGCCGTTTAATACCTATCCCTTTATAGAGAAAAAAATAACTTTCTTGATCTCATTTTATCAACACGTCACACCTGTCCACTGTTTCGCTAGATGCTCACTGTTGTACAGTGCGTAATACCGGTTGCCCTTAGTCATTGCCTCTTGAACTTTGTAGCGTTCAAAGTCAGAGTAAAGCCGTCATATCCTGTCCAGCAACGCAACAGCTCACACAGCAGCATCAGATTTTTTAAACCAGTAAAGGCAGTAACTGGATTAGTCACCTGATGAGTTCTTTTTTCCTAAGGCGAAGGGGGCCGTTTCATCCTGCATTGCTATGGAGAATGGAATTCCTCATAGCTCCTGTCTGTACTAAAGATCAAAAACATGCAAGTATTAGAACGACAGAAAGAAACCGTGGACAACTATCTTATAACTGAATTACCAAAAAACATGCGGAGTAAATTAATTTCTATGGATACATCCACTGCGTTGCAGAAGAAGACAAAGTACGCACTCTTTGGACTTTACTTTCTGTTCTGCATTCCGATATTAGCGAGGAGCTTATGACTAGTCGACCAAAGATAAGAGATCGAATTTCCGATACGAATTTATGCTTCCACTTCGCAGTGTACATAGTGATCCAGCTGCCCCTACCTGTGGGTTTTAAGTAACCGACAACACCTTCAAAAACCATCTGTAAGATTTTCATATTCTTTCACTCGCTACACGCAAACTATTAGTTCCACAGAAAAAAATAAATGGGACTTTTTGTTGGAAATTTGATGTACTTAAATTTTGTGCTACAATGCTTTTTTGCTAGAGGCCATAGTTTTAGAGTTATTCAGGAGAAACGCATTCTTAGGTCATTTATGTACTTTTTTCTTTAATAATTCGAAAACTACGGCCTCTACGAAAACTAGTCCCAGTACAAAATTAAACTAAGTTAGATTTCCTACAAACAGCCCTGCTCAATTTTTCTGCAGAACTAGTAGATTGCATATATTGAGCGAGGCAATATGAAAATCCTGCCGTGGTGTTTGAAGGCATTGCTGGTTGCATAAAACCCATAGGTAGGGGCTTCTGAGTCACCCCAATATGTACTAGAAACTTGCTTGCTTCTCAGGAAAACGGTAAGAATTATAGTAACAAACTGTAGTTTTTCAGAATTTCTCTGTAACAAAGACGGCATTTCCTGCCTAAGCGACGTCAGATGAATGACAATCCTTAGTTCTGAATGTGTATTTTTTGTTTCCTGTGGAGCGCACGAGTTCGTGACAAAGCGGCCTGGTGCTTATCTGCGGTCGAGGCAGGTGGCACGGCAGGTCACTCCGATGAAGTAGCCGGCAACCAGCGCCTGGGAGAAACTGCCAAGAGCTCTGTTACTTAATACTTTTAATAACATTATGTTTGCAGAATGAGATTTTCACTCTGCAGCCGAGTGTGCGCTGATATGAAACTTCCTGGCAGATTAAAACTGTGTGCCGGACCGAGACTCAAACTCGGGACCTTTGCCATTCCAGGGCAAGTGCTTTACCATCTGAGCTACTCAAGCACGACTGACGAACCGACTGACGCCATCCTAACGGTGTTCCTGAACATGGAGAGTCACTAACGTTAAAACAATGTCCTTAGAACAAGAAAGTCATTTTCTTCTCGTGCTCTGTCCAGTTGCATCATCGCCGTACAGAGTGCAAATTTTCTGGCTAGCTCCGCTGCTGCCTCCGCTCTACTGAATCCCAACAGTAGAGTATGTCGGACATGTTCTGACTTCCCCACTTGGCTCTCCATTTTCTAGCACACACAATTCCACTCAATATCTCCAAGTGATAAAAAGACAATGTGTAAACTCAAACAGCGATAGTGAACTACAAATAAAAAATGACAGCCGATAAATATACCCACAGCAACCGGAATACCAACATGCAAAACAAAAACGCTACGAACTTTGCATCAACCTAATAGTCGGCCGGTGTGGCCGAGCGGTTGTAGGCGCTACAGTCTGGAACCGCGCGACCGCTACGGTCGCAGGTTCGAATCCTGCCTCTGGCATGGATGTGTGTGGTATCCTTAGGTTAGCTAGGTTTATGTAGTTCTGATTTCTAGGGGACTGATGATCTCAGAAATTAAGTCCTATAGTGCTCAGAGCCATTTGAACCATTTTGAACCAACCTAATATTTGGTGTTGAAGTAGGCTATTTATTTATCCTGTAATTCCCTGTGAAGTATATCAAGGCAAAGCATATCTTCATTATATAAAGAGAACGCAATGGCTATATTGAAATTCAGTTATATTAAAAATATTTAGAGTAGTGAAATATGCTGACTGATTATTAACGACCTATCCTTGCCTGTAACTATTACGAGTTAGAAGAAAAGTTACTAGCAATCTCACAGTTCTCCTCTGATCGCAGTCGAAAAGCCTGAAATCAGGCATTGAAAGTGAAACCCCACGATCATGCCCTGAGGACCACGCGATGTCGGGCGGCCACCGTGTAATCATTATCTGCCACGTGGGGTCATCCGCACGCGGTACACAGTTCTCTCGGCCATTGCCGATGGCGCGACCCTGGAGCCGCTACCTCACAATCGAGTAGCTCCTTAATTGGCATCACGAGGCTGAGTGCATCCCAGGCCACTCCTCCCACCATTGAGAGATCCTTGGTTGTACCGGGAATCTAACCCGGGTCCTCCGCATGGCAGCCATGTACACTGACCCATCAGCTACGGAGGCAGACCAAATAAAAATTAACCAGTTTAAATATTCAAATTACACTAATTACAGAAAGGAAAAAGATATATACGTCTGTTTGTGGCGTTGCTGTTGGTTAACAATCATTCAAGTAATAAAAAATTCAGACAACCTTATCCATTGAGCTGTGACGAAAGAACAGATTTTTTAACAGTTGTCACACCAAAACTTATAAAAACGTGACAGAACACCCAAACCCTTTCTAATTTATTTTATTTTATTTTTTTTTAAACGAGAAGCTGATACGTAGCGTGCAAATGACGTCAAATGCTAGATGATGGAGGTTAAATATTGGTTACTATTGTTTTGAAATTATATGTATTTCTAAACTGCTAAAAGTTGATAACGTGCCTGAGGACAAGAACAGCTGCCAAATCAGTAGACACAAAAAAGCAGGCAGAGAAAAAAAACAGTGTAAGTAAAACGGCAGTGTAAATAACAGCGTAGAAAAATAGTGGTGTAGAGGTAATGGCGATACGGAACAGCAAGAAGGATGGAACATACCCGAATCGTAAAATGACAATAATGCAAGTACTTTGCAACTACAGCAGTTTCTAAGCGTGGCCTTGTCCGTGATTACGTTTTGCCTTTCGACACCATCGCCATTTTTATTTAATATTACTGGTGAAACAACGTATTAAAACTAATTGGAAAAAAGTCTTTCTTCTAATAGAGGTGTGTGTAAAGTCAAGGTTTTTAAGCTGTACATACTGGCACACTGTGTCAAGTTAAGCTACAAAGGGTTGATGTACAAAACGCTCACAAGGGAAATACTTAATTATGCATACAGTAAATAAGCCTTGACGCAAAACGCCTTAGCGTGCTGAGTCGGATTGTGGCGTAACAACGTGCGAGTACAGTGCTGCTTAAGTGCAAATTGTGCTGTTTTTAATTGACGATTGTTAAACGCAGTATTACTATATGGGAGAATCTGTATGGCTACAGCCATCTCAACATCCTGTCATATACCCGTTACGACAATTCACCATCTGATTAAAACCAAAAATTCCGAAGTGCTAATCACGTAAATTTTGAGCCTGCCAGAAAGGTTGCACTGGTCGCTTTTACATTACGCGTAGCACGACTCGTTCTAAGCCCTTCTCCTAATAATTTCTCTATTTACGGACAAGAGAGAGTTTGTTTCACAACTGGTGACCAGACAAAGGTACCATTTGAGTTAAGAGTTACTATTTCGTTTTAAACGTTACAGGGTCACTGTCTAACTTTTATTCTTAAGCGTATTGGAACGTGGACAAGACGGGAGAGGAAGTAATCTAGATCGAAAAGCCTCTATTGAACTAACTACACCTAAGTTAATGACCTAATAGTTGTGCATTATCTGACAATCTGACTACCATCATTATTTGATGCAGGTGCCAAATTTTTTCTGCTATACACTTGACAGACAGTTAGAAACTGATACAAATATGATAAGTTTGAGTCCTTTAGATATTCCACAATTTTTCGATTTAATTTTTCTTATAAAAACTTCTGTAAGTTCTGTGGTATCTGGGATATTTTGCTTTTTCTGTTCCAGTTTGTGCTTTGTGCTTCCTGGCAAGAAGCACACAGCTTTTTTTCAGCAGATGAAGCCTGGTTAACAATAGTCTGTCGTCTCAAGCAGAAATATTGTTAAGAGACATTTTATTCTCAGCTCGTGGCTTCCAAGACGAGTGTCACTTTGTTATGCAACTCTTTAAACGGTTTGAATTCATTTTCCCACCTGGTCAAGCCATTTTTACTAAACCTTAATGCCTTCTTCACATGTGGAAAAGCCGATTTGCACCTGGACTGATTGCAGACTGACATTTTAATTAGTTTACAAAATTGAAGAAGGTATCGCATTCAAAAAGATCTTACCTGAGAAAATTCTGCGATGCTCTTACAGATCTCCGAGCTGATTATATTATACTTTTAAAGGCCAGGAACCTCGTTCAACAGGTCACGACAAGGTGAGGAATCTTTTCCATAGTTCCTTCCATATATTATGAAAACAGCAAAAAGGCTAGAAAGTACTGATTTACAGCTGCACCCATACGATGCAAATCAATGAAGCATACTGCAAAGAGTACTTCACATTGTACCACAGATTACGGTTTCTTCCAGTTCTATTCGCATATTGATTGCACCAATATACATACAAAAATCATATTCGTATTGTTACACGGCTATTATTACGAAATGTCGTCACTGGCATATGCTGGAACACATTAAGTGTAAGGTGCCTGCGATGGTAAGCAATGCCCGAAACTAGTCCAGTATAAGAAATTATTAACAGCAAGCGTTTACGTCAATCTGTTGTTAATATATTTATAATTTTGTTTCGTCCTGTGTGAGCGATATGTAGTATCTTCCAGGGTTTCTTAACATTGGTTTTTGAAAAATTATGTAATAAGCTTTCGCCGGTTGATTAGTTTTTTTACCTTTAAGCAACTGCCAATCTTTTTTTTTTCTTTTCCTCTTCAGAATTTACGTGATGTGTGAGACACACAAACCTATGATCATTCGTGCTGCCTGTCTGTTATTGCCAATATTCTAATATGGGACATGTGTGTTGTAAGCAGCCTCCTTTGCAGACCAGCTCCATTGCCAATATCCTACCAATGAACCAAATACTACTAACTGCTTTACCTATGATTGAAAGAGTGTGACCATTCTGCTTCACATCTCCTCAAAATGATACAGCCAGCTATTTGTAGGAGTTAATTGGTTCGAATTGTGACTCACGTTGTAGTCACGGAAGCTACGTTTCCGCGTTTTGTGAAATGCGCGATTTACACGTCTGAAAATTTAAAGCAAGTCGCCAATCTCTGCACAACTTTAAAATGTGAACAACATCAGCCTGAATATTTCTGCTGAATGTTTTTTATGCATTACTTTATTATCGATAACTACATCAGATGAAAAAAGTGTGAGGTTACTATTAACATTGACAGGTGATTAAGATTAGGCACCAACAAGATTTTTCCCTGGGACACTGCTGAAGTTACTTCTACTTCAGTCGATGGCTTCTTATCCACAATTAGAGACTGTGTGTTCCCTAAAATAAATATTCAATCCAGCTACGAAGTCTTTTTGTACGCCATGCGATAGTCCCTTCATTAATAAGCGTTGGTGTTCTAATGCGTCAAATGTTATTCGGAATTCAAGAAATATTGCACTTATCTGACTGCCTAGGTCCACGAGTTCCTGGACGTCATTTGAGAAAAGCACGATGTTTTCGGAACCCATGCTGGTTGGCAAGGAGGAAGCCATACTTCATTACCTTAGAACTCAGAATACGTTGCAAGATTCTACAAGGCAGGGTCTCAGCAGGAATGATCAGTATTCAGAGATTTGACGGGAACTAACATTCGAATCGGAAATATAGTAAACTTGGGCTCTAAAATGTATACCTTAAGAACTATGAGCACTCAATCTTCGCTACTGTGAAACCAGTCTCTTCTACTGAAGAAATGTTCGTAGCTCTTAAGCTATGTATTTTAGAGCCATTTTTATTAGACATTTTGGCTTCGAATGATCGTTCCCGTCACATCTCTGAAAACTGACCTCTCCCCCTGGAACACCCTGTACATGTATAGCAATAATTTTGGACGGGATTTCTTTGATTTACATCCGCTACGCTTCTTGTAGATGGGCCTGCCCTGTGCTTTCTTCCTATAACCTGACTTTTTTTGTTCGCGTGATTTGCGATATATTACGGTAACCTGGGAAGATTAGTTCACCTGTAGACTCTGTATAAAATGTGACACTGATTCCATCGGCATCTGGGGCCTTGTTTAATTTTAGAGTTTCCAGATATTTCCCAACACCACTAAAACTATCTTTTTCGGTCCTCTGTCCAGTGGTGGGAGAGTTTAAGTGGTCAGTACTCTTCCATTTTCCGTTGTAAAAGAACATTTTAAAACACTTCAGCAGTTATAATTTTGCTTTACTACCTTTAATTACAGCACTCTGCAGGGCTAACACTCATTTGAAAACAGACACTAGAATGCATTGTGAAATGCACACATCCACCTCTTAACTTTTGCTCCTGGTGCATTCTTTTCTAACCAGCGTACACATTGCATAACAGGCGCCGGACGAGGACTGTGGATCAAGATGCCGCTAGAAGAATGTGACGTGAAACCGGTCAGACAAGGTCGAGTCCCATGCTCGTGAGAGCAAGTCTCTTCCGCCATCGCCTAGAAGTATACAGCAGTCCGAGACAACTATACGATATACAGAGCGATTTCATTTTATGTTCCAAACTTTCAGGGATGATTGAGAAGGGTACACTTGTCAATTTGAGGTAAGAGACCCTGGTCCGGGATACCTTCGACACTGGAATACGTGTACCGGTACTATTGTTTCTAAGACTGTAGGGTAGGCAACTTTCAGGGGTCATAGTATGGACGAAAACAAGAAAAAAAAGTCTAGTAAATATGTGCCCTGAAATGCAGACAATACATGCTTTGGGCACTTGTTCAATAGAAGGGATTTGTTTCTTGGTATCGAAGATGAAAAACTGCCAACAGCAAGTACGATACGCACTTTTACTAGAATTTATTTCTTGTTTTTGTCCATACTACCATAGCTGAAAGTTACCTACCCTAAAATCTTAGCAACAACAGTACCGGTACATGTATTCCACTGTCAGAGTATCGGGAAGATTTCTGATTGTAACTTTCGATTGTCGTTTCTGGACTAAGGTTCCTCATCTCAGATTGATAAATGTATCAATCTCCATTATCCCTGAAAAGTTTTAACTTCATTGCGGAATCACCCTTTATTTCTATGCGATCATGAACAATTTTGTACGACATCTAGGAGACGCCAGAAACGGTGACGAGCGGAAATTAACGAGTCCTTTAATTGATTTATACTACATACCGATAGTTTACAGAGACAGAAAATATATTAATTCGATAGTGGCGTCATAATGACTAAGAGGTCATTTTCTCCAGACTCCACCATGAAACTGAGAAAACTAGTCAGAGTTCGTGTAGTTGGGCGTGGATTCGAATGCAAATCGCCTTGGTACTGGTAAAGGTGCAACGCCATAATCTCTCTCTCTCGTCAAACATTAACAGCTTCATTTACTACTAGTTTTATTCAGATTATTCAAAGGAGTAATTAAACAATGGTTAGCTACTAATTAAAATTACCAGCGTTAGGCTAATGGATTGAAAGCAACAAGGGAAGACACGTCAGCAGCCTCCATTTTGAGACGTAATTGAGCTTAATAGGCCGAAGTTTAAACAGTGCCATGGACGGATGAGGGAGGCGGGGGGGGGGGGGGGGGGGGGGGAGATTTGGAGGAGAGGAAAGAAGGGGGTGGGTATGGGGGCGATGGTGTACTCACAGAACGCACGATTAATAACTTCAGTGAATCGCAGTTCACGAAAGCAAACTTACTTTTCAATAAAATGAAACGGTCATAACGACCATTTCTTGAGCTCCAGGGCCATACATTCAGCTTCCAACGGACTCACCATTTATTATTAAATTTTTATTTAGACTAATGGCATACCATTGTTTCGATTCGTCGATTGAGACATTCCAGACTAGCTTCCATACCTAACGCAATAATGCGCTTATGACCCTATTTTAAGTGTGGGAAGAAGTGTAGGTCGCAGGAACTGAGGTCTAACGAGTACGAAAGGTGAGTCCTAGAGCTAAATTTCATCTTTTTAGTCTTCAACTCTCCATTCCGAATGCTGCCAAGCTGCTTTGTTTTATAATCTCGAGGTTTCTAAGTCGCGAAGATCTTGAGTCGCTGGTTGTCCCATTTTGTGTGTGTTTCGTTGTTCGTTCCTGAGTTTGGCATATTTGAATTCTACATAAATGATAGAGTTCATTACTTTCTGAATTTCTTGGATCGTGTCGGAACCAACAGTTGCTGCTCAATCGCTTCGTTCTTCCAACTGGGAAAAAACAATCATTGTTGTAAAACATTTCGGGCGGGAACAGTCTTGAGTTACCGCGGGCTCACGAAAGTCTACTTAATGTACTTCTACATTCAATATTGCGGCTTTCGTGGCTTCATATGAACCAATTCAGAGGTCGAAAGAAAGCGACAGGACCACACCTGGCAAAGAACTGCGGCATTATAATGAACCAACCGTATTCAATAAGTTGTAGATAATACTAGTCATTCTCCAAATAAATTCAGTTCACGATGATGCACTGCTGCATGGGGTCACGTCTCTTTGAATCAACTCATTTACTTTACATTTAACTATTCAGATGAACCAGCACTATTATAATAAGTGAAATTTCAACCTCCCAAATACAGCAGCCGCCGCACTTTTCGTTACCCTCGTGTGCAGCGACCGGTAGTCTGTTTTCCGTCAGGCCCAATAATAAAGACTTGGATTCTCACAACTTCTATTCTCAATCACGTCGTGAAATCCTCAAATATGTATCATTTCATTTGCATTTACCCATCCAATGGAAAATAGGATCATAGTTATAAATCACTGTACTCATAAATAACGACTACCCTAAAAAATATGACTATTCATACATTTCCCAAATGTGCTAGGTTCAAACACTTTTTTTAGGTAGTGTAAGATGGCATAGTATGTTGCATTATGCGTAGTCAAAGGAAATAAATTTTCTCACTGAGAATAACGCTATAGTCAGAATTGTGTCAATCTGAAGGATACCACACGGCAGTCAAGATTTCTCTTCAGTTCTCAAAAATTTTCGATAAAGTCATCATTGAAGTTTTCCGAGTGTCTTTAATATAACAGAGCAAGGACTTTTTTTGATGGGGCGCATGGCTGTGTGGCAGAATGCTCAGCTGCAATGTGGTCAGCGCGACCACGGCAAATTTTTAAGCAAAGATGCATATGCTGCGAGCATTTCCGTGAAGAGGAAAAACAATTTAAATGTAAACAATCGCCAGTAACAACTTTTATAAAAGATCGGTAATTAAGGACATATTTGCAATGAAAACTGAATTTTGTGTGCGATGTGTAATTAGAAATAAGACGACGTGCATTTTTCATAAAAAATGGCAGACTATGTGCTAATTAGCATATTATAATGAAATGCCTTAAGTATTCAAACTGAGCGACGAAAAAACTGCACGGTTCTGCGATACGAGTCTCGATTGCTACCCATACTTTTTCCATCTTCACGTATTTTACGCTTCGTGGAAATGTTTGTAGACCATGTACTTTAGTTTGAATCCCCAAGAATCGTATGCAGCCGCCGCCTCCACATCTAGCACAGAAGAACGCAGCTTGTCGAAAAATCGACCTTACTTTAGTATATTAATCCTTTCAGACCTTCTTCTGGAGAAAGACCTTTTCGTTATGCTCTAATGCTCTTAGGTAATTTAATAATTTCATATGACAGATTTATTCAAACATAAGAACCCCTTCCCAAAACATACTTCGTACACTTGGCTTCCATCTATTGGAAGAAACTACACTCCTGGAAATTGAAATAAGAACACCGTGAATTCATTGTCCCAGGAAGGGGAAACTTTATTGACACATTCCTGGGGTCAGATACATCACATGATCACACTGACAGAACCACAGGCACATAGACACAGGCAACAGAGCATGCACAATGTCGGCACTAGTACAGTGTATATCCACCTTTCGCAGCAATGTAGGCTGCTATTCTCCCATGGAGACGATCGTAGAGATGCTGGATGTAGTCCTGTGGAACGGCTTGCCATGCCATTTCCACCTGGCGCCTCAGTTGGACCAGCGTTCGTGTTGGACGTGCAGACCGCGTGAGACGACGCTTCATCCACTCCCAAACATGCTCAATGGGGGACAGATCCGGAGATCTTGCTGGCCAGGGTAGTTGACTTACACCTTCTAGAGCACGTTGGGTGGCACGGGATACATGCGGACGTGCATTGTCCTGTTGGAACAGCAAGTTCCCTTGCCGGTCTAGGAATGGTAGAACGATGGGTTCGATGACGGTTTGGATGTACCGTGCACTATTCAGTGTCCCCTCGACGATCACCAGTGGTGTACGGCCAGTGTAGGAGATCGCTCCCCACACCATGATGCCGGGTGTTGGCCCTGTGTGCCTCGGTCGTATGCAGTCCTGATTGTGGCGCTCACCTGCACGGCGCCAAACACGCATACGACCATCACTGGCACCAAGGCAGAAGCGACTCTCATCGCTGAAGACGACACGTCTCCATTCGTCCCTCCATTCACGCCTGTCGCGACACCACTGGAGGCGGGCTGCACGATGTTGGGGCGTGAGCGGAAGACGGCCTAACGGTGTGCGGGACCGTAGCCCAGCTTCATGGAGACGGTTGCGAATGGTCCTCGCCGATACCCCAGGAGCAACAGTGTCCCTAATTTGCTGGGAAGTGGCGGTGCGGTCCCCTACGGCACTGCGTAGGATCCTACGGTCTTGGCGTGCATCCGTGCGTCGCTGCGGTCCGGTCCCAGGTCGACGGGCACGTGCACCTTCCGCCGACCACTGGCGACAACATCGATGTACTGTGGAGACCTCACGCCCCACGTGTTGAGCAATTCGGCGGTACGTCCACCCGGCCTCCCGCATGCCCACTATACGCCCTCGCTCAAAGTCCGTCAACTGCACATACGGTTCACGTCCACGCTGTCGCGGCATGCTACCAGTGTTAAACACTGCGATGGAGCTCCGTATGCCACGGCAAACTGGCTGACACTGACGGCGGCGTTGCACAAATGCTGCGCAGCTAGCGCCATTCGACGGCCAACACCGCGGTTCCTGGTGTGTCCGCTGTGCCGTGCGTGTGATCATTGCTTGTACAGCCCTCTCGCAGTGTCCGGAGCAAGTATGGTGGGTCTGACACACCGGTGTCAATGTGTTCTTTTTTCCATTTCCAGGAGTGTATTTTTAAATATTCGATGTTGTTATAAGTGCCAGCCGCTGTGGCCGAGCGGTTCTAGGCACTTCAGTTCGGAACCGCGCTGCTGCTACGGTCGCAGGTTCGAATCCTGCCTCAGGCATTGATGTGTGTGACGTCCTTAGGTTACTTAGGTTTAAGTAGTTTCGAAGTCTAGGGGACTGATGACCTCAGAAGTTAAGTCCCATAGTGCTTAGAGCCATTTGAACCATTTTTGTAATAAGTAAACTTAACCTTCAGTAATTGCCACGCTAAGTAACAATATTAAATCATACAGAGGGAAACAACTAACTGACTACCTCTGCGTATTCAGTGGTCACAAGCTGCATTCACTTGACATCATTATAGTGATGCCCAACAGGTAGCAGCTCTCGTGCATGGCGAAAAAGAATGAACATCTACAAATGTGTACGTGAGGTTCCCATTGAGGAAAGACTAGTAGCTGAAGCACAGCATATATTAATGGACACTATTGTAGCCGGTGTGTCTGAAAGGGTTAAAGATGCTCGGAAAATTTCAAAGTTGATTTTCTCGCACGTAATGACGGGGTAAAAGCTGGGAATGTGCAAAAAATATTTTGAATCTTTAAAATTTAGGTCACGTTAAGTGATAAAGAGGGTCACAGTTGCATAACCTATGTGCGCAACAACTCTGGCGACATCGATAATTGTAATCAAGGCGACCGCCTATCCTTGCTTAGGACAGCGGCTGCCCTTTTGGCCTCTGTCGCGAAGAAAGTCATCAGTCGCGCTAAAATCAAAGTGAGCAGAATCAGTACGTGATAACGCACAGTTCTGGTGACATCTTAAAAAGCTAGAAGATCACACCGGTATCCACTTTTCTGTGCCTAAAGTAGTAAGGAATAAGCGTGATTTATTGAAAAACTACATTACTCTCACCCCTTCGATTAAGTTATTCGCCTTCCTCAGTGTTTCTCTAGGCAGTTTGTGGTCTTAAAACACCGCCATAATAACTTTATTTGCTAGATACAACGTGAAACAGATCCATCCTAGATTCATATGGACAATAATCACCATAAATGGCAGTAAATATATAATAAAAGTATCACTTATCCAGCGTTTTGAAATGTTTGCAAATACGAAGGTATTTTCAGATGTAAATCATCTTTGGCAACTTATGTCCTACGGTCAAATTTGTTTACGATACACCAGTATTCAGCATCGCGCTAATGAGGAACGTAGTTGAAGCTGTCAAACTGAAAATATATATTATGGTGGGAACACTCAGTCGTAACTGTTCAGTTCAGTCTTTAATACGTATGAATCAAATATCATATTCTACGAGCAATAATACTTCACATCGTTACAATTTAGAGGGACCACGATTCCCATCAACAAAATTCGAGGTATTTTTTCAGGGATTTTGATGGCGTGTTTAAACATAAACGCATTTCTTTTATTATAGAAGTAATTTTATAGTATTATGCTCATCCTTTCTTTTATATACTATTTACAATCCGTTAGGAAGAAAAGCTAGCAATAGGACTTTTTTTAAAACGTCGATTACCTACAAGTATTAAAGGTTTCATGTTGTGTGACTTTGTTCATAGTATTTTTATTTTTAACGTTAGTGCTTACTTTTACCTAAAATGCAAAAACACGCAATCAATGTTTTCCCCTACAACAGAAATTATCAGGCTAATCTTCACACGGGTAGCTAATATCATATACTTCTAGATTCGAAAGTGAAAAGCCATACACACAAACGGGAGACCAACAGCGCTCGAAACTGGTGTCAAGTTTTTCCCGGTAGGTCCAGCGTCGTCGTATTATCGATGGTCATTATACAGGGTGACACAGAGCAGCCATATACAGTGGGCGGCACTGGGGAGCAGGAGCACTGAGCTGTAACAATCTCGTCATATAGTAATCATGGAACAGTGAAACTCAGTTTTTTTTTTATACCATAAAACTGTTTTGCAAAAACAATGAGTTTGGAAACTGCAGAGGGAGTTCCGAGCTTTCTTCAAATTTGATCGTCATGGTCGTGTTCACTCAAAACGCGCCAAAAACTTTAAAATTTGGAAGATACTCGATTTTTTTTTTTTTTTTTTTTTTAATGAACCGACTCTACGACTGAGAAATGCTCGTATTCCACAGAATACGGAAGACGTACGCGTTTCAGTCTTAACGAACCCCACGGAGTTCATTTTGTAAGCAATCCTCTGCGGGCACTGATTCCCGACAGAGTGTTCGCCGAATTCTCCATTTTGATTTAAACTTTCATCCGTACAAGCTACAGATAGTGCATGAAGCAGAAAGATTGCCAGCTGTGAGCAGAATTCTGTCGGCTAATAATGACAGCCAAACGAGAACAGTGGATTTCTGGACAAGCTGTGGATGTTAGATGATGTCCATTTTCATCTCGCAGGTTACGTAAATAACCAGAATTATTGTTACTGCACGACTCGCCTAAGAACACGGGGTGAACTGAAAGAATTAAATACGAAATTCGTGGTATCCCAGCTGAGATGTTGCTGCACGGTGGGGAACCTAAACAGCAGTTTGTAAGAATGCGTACGTACAGGAGATCGGCAGGTACAGGATGTAATTTTCAAACATTGATAATTTTCATTACTGTCTTTCAAAAGGCAAGCTGTAGTGGTTCAATAGCCATCAACAAAATGTTTTGTTTTTTCTATTTTTATTAAATATTTCAAAGGCTGTCTTTTCTGCGCCACCCTGTGTTTATATTGTAGAGAAGAGAGTATTACCTTTTAAATATCGTCTACTTTGTGTCATTGTAACCTACACAGTTTTGATCGCCAGAAGGATACAGTTCATGTTCTTAATTATAAGAGCGGTGGTGATGGTGGTAGCGGAAGAGGTGGTAGATAAATAGTTTCACGCCAAAAATCTATTTGTACCGCCAACATGTTACATGACTTTCTCCTCGGTGCACTTTCAACAAATTGCTCTCCCTTTTCCATGACCTGATGTATGGAATGCTTTCTGTTTAAGTTGGAGAGCTGCGTGTGTGCTTTATCATTAAGAGCTATTGGGATGTGTGCACTCAACACTACGTCACGTCTTCAAATAGCAGCAACGTTCGCAGCTCAGACATATCTGCAATGTTTCTTGCTACGTTCACAGTGGTCCATACTTACAGACCACTCGTACCATCCAAGATGAATTCTGTAGAACAAATTACCGCCATACAAAAATCAGGGTTTTCAACAGGTCAGGTAAAAAGGGTATAGTTAGTGTATCAAGCCTGCTGCAAAGGTTGCAGTCCTAATAATAATAATAATAATAATTCCAAGTTATCTAACATCGCAATGAATTGGAAACCAGATCAAAACTGTCGAAAAAACCGAAGCATTTTTATTCACATATCGTCGAGTGTTGTCCGTACACGTTCTGTTGTCATGCTGTTGGCAATATCTGTTCTAAGCAGGGCGTCTTCTCAGTACGATGATGTAAATTATTTCCAAATGACCGAATGCAGGTCTAAACCAAGAACCACAGTGACAATTGCTTAAGTTTCCAGGGGAGGGACTATCTTTGTGATAGTTTTAGTGCGGCGGTTTATAAGAATATTGAAAGTCTTCTTGTCGTTCCTCACTGTAGTGTATCGAGTACGAGCAGTGAGCCTATCAAGCATGTCTACGTTATGAACGAGCACTCTTTTACACAAGATGTGTAATACACCTATGTTTATTCAACGAAAATTGCTGTACGGTACGTGAAGAAGCGTGTTCTTATCTCACGGTCCGTACGAAGGCATGAAGTTGTGCTTGTGCCGGTTCTCCACTTTCACTGGACGTTTTGCGAGATCAATGTCCTATTTCTTCTATCGATTTCCCTGTAAGTTCATAGGTATTTTACGCTTGCGCGGAGGCTTTATCGACTTCTATACGATTCTAGCGCCGTGGTCAACGTCTAAGTCGTGGCAGTGTTAAGGATTTCAATAACTATAAGATTGCGGGACATTTTTTCACGGGAGTTATAGGGATGCTTTCGACTAAAATCTCAAGGCCACACGCCCAGTACGTATAGACGCTGCAGCTTCATACGAAAAAAATGTTTGACGCTCTTCACATACATCATTCACACATATGATCAGAGCCTATGGCTGTGGAACTATATTATAAAAACAAGTGTATCAACAATAGTTATGTTTTATCGTAGAATAGGTACCGCACTACTACGGTTTATTCTCACCATTTATTAGGAAAATGTTTTTCTGCCAAGGTACATTACGTTGTCCATGCAGTAATAACGTTCCCTGCCTTTCATAAAAAAAATAATTATCGAGGGAATTGTACAGAGCAGGTATTTATAATCTTATCACTTTGGTTTTGCCTACCGTTGGCAAAATTCCTATATTATACGTTATTAAGTAGCTGCATACTACAAATATCTGTTCTCAGCATCGTCAATAGTAAAGCCATTCAGTCATGCACTCTAAAGCATACGTTGCCGCGTCCATCACATTTTCACACAACTACGTTTCATACACTTCGATCTTCTCTTACTAACCGTAGTCTCCTAAAGGGTGGCATACATACAGAAATGTTTTAAATAAGTTTTCCACTGATCTGGACTTTTATTAAACGATAATTTATTTTATTCCATTAAAATTACATAGAGGTTTATTCACAGAAAATCATGGCACCTTGATAGAGAACAGATAAATAACAATTCTAGTATGGATTTAAATAAACGCTAACTTTTCATGCATTACTTAGGAAGCTGATGACTTTACATCTCATTTGTGAAGAGAAACATTTTCGTAATTTTCCAATTTACCAACTCTCCTAAGAGAACGATCATACGTTACGTAATTGTTTGTCCTTCCAGTCACTCCGTGGAACCTTTGAACTATAGATAATTGCTGCTTGGATTAGAGTGTTCGGCGTATTTTTCTTGGCTTTAAAGTATTATGAATCTGCTCTTAGGAAAATCCAATGTGATATCAATCTCCAAGAAAATAGTACGCCCTCTGATTTAGAACACAGGCTTTTCTGATATTTCTGCGAGCCGTACAAACAGTCATTTACCGTGCTGGCACGAGTGAACCCAGTTACGTGGGACTTCAGCAAATTAAGTAAAATTGTCAATTTAACCGTAGTTATTTACCTCTTAAATAGATGTTAACATCTAACTTACCTTCCGACACTTGTACCTTCCCGTTGCTGTCGGCAGGAGGGTCTTCGTCCAGGAAAAGGAGGAAATCTCCCTTTTGGTAACAATTGCCCTCAGAACGACTAAGCCGATATCTTCACAGCTGACGAAATTCAAAAGTAGCGCGCGTTTTGTAATGGCCGTGCCAAATCAGTGTGTCTACACTGCAGCACAGATCGCTATATACAAGCTTTCAAATAATACTGCGCTTATGGGAATAATGTATTGAAATGACTTTAATATGATAAAGCAAGATTTTGCTCTTTATTACTGATAAAAGTTCTGTATCTGTTACATTTAATTCAGTGATCACGACGAGAAGACAAATACGCTGTATCGCCTTTAAATATTCACTAATTAAATCATGATAATTAGCTAACTTAAGCTCTATATTTCCACTCTGAGGAAGAGTTCAATTTATCAAGTTATTTTCTTTTTAAATTTAATTCACAGGCGTTTCCTTTACAAGATGTCTTTTTGTGCGTAGAGGAAACGTCACCGAGAAATGGCTCGACTTCATAATGTCTCCCAAAGAGTGGAGGGAACGTCCCATATGAGAATAAAAGCACTTCCAGTCATGTTTAATTCCATTATGGAAGAACACTGAGTGGCAGATATGTTTTTGAATTTAACGAAAAGAGTTAAATATTTTACTGAAGTAGATTTCCACTTTTGGAACGCTATAATTCTGTATGAAACGCAGAGAAATAAGACATTTATATAGCTCGTGAAGCCAGCAGCAGGGGCGATATTTGAATACCCTCCATTGATATTTTGTGATTTTGGATGTAGATCTCGGGTAGCGTTCGAAAGTTGTTTAACGCTGGTGGTGAGATTCCCTTCGTCGTCATACCCTAACGACCACGACATTAAACTAATATCACTTCGGGCACAATAATTATTTAGTTCTGCTAACGACTCAAAACTGGTGCAATCAAAATATGAAGTTTTCATTTCCACTTTTCACCTATTCCTCTGTTTCACTATAAACTAGAAAGGCTGGCGTTTGTAGTACTTCAAAATTTCTACGTAAATTTTCCACCAGATATTCCAGTCTTCCTATTGAGGTGTCAGCTCTGACACTGCACCATAACTGCGACACTCTTCCGAGTGAAATTATGTATACCGCTGACATATTGTAACGCTTGACATTCGCTGTGGGGGTAAGTTGATGGGCTGCAAGTACTCGAGTTGAAATGAAACACATAAGAACTGTTTAAATAACCTTCGCCGTATCCTTCCAATGAACCGAAGTTGGCTACTTCCTTTATTCTTGGTAGAAATCTGTCCACAGTACCACTGTAATTTATCAACATATCGTTATTCGCGGGAATTTGTACAGCATGTTTCCCCCCAGCTACCGCTTTGTCTATAACTAAATGTCATGTACATTTTACTTTTAATGACGTCCCAACTTTACATTTCTCTGAGTTTTGAGTTAACTCTCATTCTTTGCCCTAGGCTGAAAATTCATCAAGACTACTGAGCCGGCTGTTGTGACCGAGCGGTTCTAGGCGCTTAAGGTCCGGAACCGCGCTGCTGCTAAGGTTGCAGGTTCGAATGCTGCCTCGGGCATGGATGTGTGTGATGTCCTTTGGTTAATTAGGTTTAAGTAGTTCTAAGAGTAGGGAACTGATGACCTCAGATGTTAAGTCCTATAGTGCTTAGAGCCGTATATATAATTTTACTGAGGACAACACTACAACATTATTACGTCTACGAAAATTAGAAGTGTTAAATCATATGTTTGTGCAACAGAATAATATTTCATAAACTCAGACTCGACAAGAACGGGGTAGACGCAGTAGTCCAGATGCTTTAGCGTCTCTGTCTGCTGTAGAGTTCATTGCCAACACAGTTTCAGATTTACTTTTATGGGATACAATTAAAATTAGGAAATAAATTCTCTGCACCAATGCCATTGTCAGAAGCTGTTTTCAATAAAAAATAAAAAAATAGTTGACGCAGAAGACAAAGGTAATTCGTATAACAAAAAATTGCTACAAATTAGCAGTGTCTCCGATGTTCAGAAAAAAGAAAGAATAAATTGCTAGTAAAGTAGCTCCGCAAAATAAATTTTTATGCGGAATCCAGTTCTGAAGCCGAAAATGAATGTGCTCTTGATCGCAATGACCACCCAAACACATTCAAAACGCAGTTGTGCACTTCCGGAAAGGCAGCGGGTGCGAAATGCCGCAAGTCTTCTTTGATTTATTACGTATACGAGTACACCAAACTTAAATTCTATAGACCAATGATAACTGCTATGCCTTACGAGCTACTGTTATTAGCTTATACTTTAATAGGTGTCCTATAACACAAAAAAGCATCAATATATTTTACAGACCCAAACTAAAATCAACGGTTTCACGAAAGTAGTGAATCTCATTTCCAAATGGATGCAAGATGACAAACCTTGATGCCCTTCTTGTAGTTCACCAGTTGGTCTGTTGCGGGATCGCGCGACATTTCGCTTAGTGTTGGCTGTAGCTTGCTCCTCTCGAACCGGGCAGCCCCACGATAATATAAACACTATTCCCGCCCGCGTGTATATAAACCCAAGTATGACTACGTAGTCAGTGGAGTAACGTGCAAAACAGAAACGGGAACTTGTTTATTTATAATTGGACTGTATTTCATAAAAAAATAGAAAACAAATTAAAATGTTATGAATTTAGGTATTGGTTTCTTTTTAAGAGCAGCTACATTGATTATTTAATTCTATATTTGACACTAAGCGTTATGTTTACATATTCAGTCAAAGATATTCCTGAGGGCAAAGATACCAAAGTGTGAAAGTGCCTTGTCACGCATATGTCAACTAGTCTGTAAAGATTCATAATCATAAAATATCACTGACGAAAGCTGGGAGGCCTTTGGGAAAGTGCGCGTCATGAACGATAAATGGTGTTACGTATTTAATATAAGGCCAAATACTTCGATGGTTGCACAACTGCTAGTCACCCGCGCCCTGTTTCATTTTTAGCTGATTGCTATTCCAAAAGTGTATTTTGCACGAAATTAGTAGTAACTTCGAGCATAATTCTGCTTTTGTTTAATTATCATTTGTAACCATAACGTTTGCTTCACTGTTCGATTAATAGTAGCATTTGGATAGTACATGTTTACTTGATTTGTCCTACATCATTTTCGGTATCAGATACAGCTGTTAAACACAAAATGTGTACAAACACACAGAAATATATGCACTGCCTTAAAACACACATGATTACAGCCGATTGTGTTTCTACTATTGGATACTAACGTTTCTTGGCAGTCCTTAAAACAAAGGTAGGCCTAGTTCGAAGATCAGTGTTGTTATGTGGTGGAAGCAGAATAATTTTAAAGTCTACTAGAGAGCCGGTCCCTACGTCCAGCTATTTTTTTGCTTTCTGCCCCTACAATGACACAGATTCAACAGAATTAAAATATACGATCACCTGTCAACATCCATATGTTGAACATACCAGCCTGTTACAGTTGTAGCACCACACATGTGAAATATCGTTTCTTCTGTCAAGCGGCCAGCAGAGTGTTGTTAAAAACACACTAAAAATAATGAGATACTTTCTAGTGAGAAATGAGTGGGATGAATTTTGCCTCATTAATTTCAGTTAATTATACTGCAGTTTAAACATTATCAAGCTAAGAAATATTTTTTCTAGTAGGCCTACCGTAACCATCTACACTTAACGTAACACTTAATTTGCAGAAAAGGAGCCTTCTAAGTTGCTGTTTTGATTCTGACTATGAAGTAAACAGAATCTTTTCTAGTCTCTGTTTCAGCATGGAAGTAGCCTTTGTGTAACAGGAGATGCACTGAAGCACACTAAGACTGATAGAAAAAGAAAAACTGAATGTTTATCCTGTCAGGTAATGGAGTTGGTGATGTTGACTGCAATCACACTTCCCAATGCAACTGCTTAACAAATCTACCTGGCATGAATAGTCATGTCATCTGGTTTCTTTGTTTAAAACAGGTACTAGAAACCAAAAGTATCAACTGAATCCAGAGCATATACTTTTGTCTTGGCATTAAGCATTGCCCTTTTATAAATCTCCTTTACTTTTCTGTAATTTTGTAATATGAGACCAAATATCATGTTAACTTTTTGTCCCCTTCCCTTCTCCAACTTACCTCTCACACTCTGCCATAAATCTCACCACATCCGTCCTTTTTCAAACCTGACTGCTCAAGTCCATCAGGTTTTCTTGAAATGTTTGACAATGAAGATATAAAATAAAATAAAAACTGCCATACTTATTTTACTTTTACTCTATTATGTCATACGGTATCGCATTCTGTGGTAACTCCACTAGCCGAGAGAAAGTTTTTAGAGAGCAGTAGCATGTAATAAGACTCGTATGGTGTAAATTCAAGAACAGCATGCTGAAACCTGTTCAAAGAAGTAGCTGTACTGACTATGGATTCTCACTATCTGTATTCCTTAATGAATTTTGTATGTCTTTTTTCCAACCAACAGCTCAGTGCATAACATCAATACTAAGAATAAAAACAATTTACATACAGACTTAAAATCACTTACTTTGGTCCAAAAGGTCCAATATTTGGCAACGCATATTTCAACAGGTTTCCAGCAGTCATTAAGAGCTTAGTTTAAGACAAAGTACAGTTTAAACAGAGACTACTGCATAATAGGTATAAAACAAAGCACAGGGCTGTAGTTATAGAGATGCTGAATGAAACAAGTTTGGCAGCCAAAAGAGCAATGCATGAAGCCTTCAATGACTACTGTAGCAGAATACTGTCAAACGATCTTTCACAAAACCCAAAGAAATTCTGGTAAAGGCTGATAGCGGCACAAATGTTAGTGTCCAGTGATTCATGTGTGAGACTGAAACTGAAGTTGAGAGCATCAAAGCAAAGCCAGAAATGTTTAACTCTGTTTTAAAATATTCCTTTACAAAGGAAAACCCAGGAGTGAGTTACTGGTGCAACTTAATTCTTCCACCAATGAAAATATGAGTGAAATAGATATTCGTGTTGGTGGTGCTGAGAAACAGCTGAATCATTAAAACTGAACTCAGCATCAGTGCCTGCTGGAATCCCTGTCTGACTCCATACCCAATTCATAGCTGAGATAGCCCCTCTGTTCACTATAATCCATCATAGATCCCTCACACAAAAAACTTTGCTTAATAATAGGAAGAAAGTACGGGTCATAGAACTGATCCACAAAAGTACTTTGAATATCTTGACAATCAACTTATTGTAGAACCTTAGAACATATTCTGAGCTCAAACCCAGTGAAGTATCTGGAACAGAATGACGATTCTGAAAACATCGATACTGTGAAACCCAGTTCACACTTTTCTCACATTACATCCTCCGCTATATGGTGAGTAGCAACTTTCTCTTTCATTATATTGTTACGCTCCATCCTGGGTTTTTCATTGTTGAAAATCATATTGCAGTTTCTCAGTGGCTGGTCTTCTTTTCAAGTACTTACAATCTGAGGAACACCAACTGCACAAAATATGTCATACTTTATGTTAGGTAGCTGTTCTGTTTTAGCATCAATGTTCTTTCTTTATGCTGCAGATAACCCTTTACAGTCTTGCTTATTTTTACGTTCACTGTTATTTCCACTCCTGTTCTACTATTTACAGACCCAGTATGGATGATATTACAGTTCCTATTCAAAAAATATCCTTATTCTGGTAGTTATGTCTTACAAATTCCTGAAATATAAATCTCTAACCAGTTGTATCTTTCAGTGTTCTAGTTTCACACTGTTTTAGTGTTATAACAGTCTTTATGCCCTATAAGGGACTATAAAGTGTAGCAGAACTTGGAGCAGAAGATAGAGCCAATAGGGTAATCAGGCCACAGCCAGAGTCATCCGGCACAGGGAGTTGAACTGCCTGATCAGTGGAAGCAACTACACCTGTATTGTCAGACCACAAGCACCACTGCAAGGCTAAATCTCCTGGAAGTACTACAGCCCAATCTGCTGCCAGTTATGACACCTGTGTATTGCCTGTGTTCCAGATCATTCAGTGTGACATACATACACAATGACTTCCATGGTGTCACCAGGGAGCTGCAGCATTTAATCCCAGCTGAACCAGTGCATTGCCATTGAGCATCTGGGGCAGTTATGTCATGCTTAATCTGTGACAGACAGTGCCACACCTATGATGCATCCATATCTACCACCACTGGGCCTCAAATTGCTGCCTGTCACCTGAGCACACTGATGCTTGGGCAACTCAGGACTTTGGTACTACCTTGGGCGTACAAAGCAAGGACCCTGCCCTACCTGTCTTAGCCGAGGCATCAACTGAGGATCTTTGCACCCTTGAAAATTGCAGTGTGATGCAGCCACATTTACATTCAGCCACTGCTACCAGGTTGCCCATGCTTTGACCAGGGGAAACGAGCTTCTCGTAACACAGTGGCAAAGAGGCACAGGATAATCCACCAGAGTCCATCGTACTGGGAGACATTGTGATGGAGTATTCACCTCACTAACCATCACCACTTACAGTTTCCAAGTCCCATGATTGTGCTCAAACAGCAATAAAGAAGTCAAAGAAGTTATTGTAACCTCACAAGGACCTTCTACTGCTGCACCTGCATCCATGTTGTCAGAGAACCATTGCCCACACCCAGCTTTCCTGTCATCCCATTATAATTGGTGTCAGAAGTGGGATGCTTGTGCTGCCGTGCCTCGAATCCCTGCCTGTCACCTGAGCATCTAGACACATGGGCAACTCAGCTCTTTGCCACTGTCTTGGGTGTATGACTCAAGGGCACAGCCATCCCAGCCTCCTACTATAATTGGTGTCAGAAGGGCTCCTGAAGATGAAAGTGGACAACCAGAAGTCAGTAGCCAGTTCCCTGGTTCCATTGCAGCACTTTTCTGAAAGGGGAGTGAGTGGATGGAAGGCAGAGTCCTGAAGAATCGTCTGGAGCAAGCAAGGTATGCAAGTAGCAACCAGGACTTTAATATTCACTCATGGGGTTCCCTTCACCCTTCAGTTTGACCTTCTTCTACTTCTCCTATAATGTCGGGGTGGGATACCACTGTATTGTTCAGCAATACACTGAGGGCCAAACCATAAACTCCTGCAACATGCGTGCAGTGCAGTTAACTGGGTATTTCAGTGCATGCACTGAGTCACTTCCTGTAGTTTATTGGGTATGTCAATGGAAAGGGCATTATACCAGCCAATGCCGAGTGGATGCTTGGCTCGGGCATGGGAAACCCTGAGGACCCCAAAAACTTCAATAATTTCTTAAGAATAAGCCAGAATAGGCATAATGTTTTCACTGTATAAATGAATTCTACAGAGTAGCTTTTTTAGGATGAGTTAAGGATGATAGGGTAGGCATAAAACGTATATCAGTAATTAAAGATAGGCATCATGTAGGATGTAAGGTAAAGCCTGAGTGTAGAATATCAGGAGATATAATCTGCTATAATGTGACCCCCAAGGAAGATACTACTTAGTTTGCTAAGACAGGTAGTGACATAGCAGGAAAATCAGTTAGATGTTGGAAAACATGTGAAAGTAAAGGAACTAACCCTTGTGTAATATGTGGGGTCTTTTTAGACGCCCAAGGCTTGTTTAACTACAAATAAACATTTTAATGTGGGTGTAGACTACTCATCCTCCAGGTACGCTATTCACAGAGATTTTATTGTAACTGGGTAAAATATTTATTATTATATCACAGTCTGTAGTACAACAATTTAAAATTTTTGCAGTGGGTCAGAAAATACCCAAGGTATATAATATGTGCTTTTCAGTGTTGTTACGAAAATAAGTCTTGGCAACAACACACTTATAAACAGACATTCATTTGTACATTGTTGCAAACAGTTAATAGAAAATACTTTCACATGCATTGTTATGACAAATTCACAGTTTGGAATTGAGTTTTGTGGGAGGAAGACATGGTGTTATAGCTTCTTTGTCAAGGATGGTGATATACGTTTTGCAAGGGGTTACAGTCTTGAGCATGCTTTGGCAGATTTACAAAAGAGTGACAGTGAGAATGAGTCAATTTTTAGAAAGGAAGAGGACAGTGATGCTGATGGAGATATGATAGAGGAAGATAAACAAGTTTAAGATGAAGTAGATATGAGTGACTGTGAAGAAGGTAACAATGGTATTCAGGTAACAAGTGCATCTACTTTTATGTCTAGAAGTGGACAAATAACATATAATACAGTACCATCCTATGTGCGGAAGTAGGTTCCAAGCAACATAATATATGAAACTGCTTATATTCCACATCACCTTACCCCACAATTACAGACAAGGGCAGATTGCATTAGATTTTTTATCACCAATCACATGCAGAGAGGAATAGTAACACATACCAATAATCATGCAAAAGGTAATAAAATTTTGTATCTAACTCTTGAACACTGAATTGAACTTGATTCTACAGAGCTGCAGGCATTCTTTGATCTGCTAATAAGAGCTGGCTTGCATAAGGGACATGGGAAGCTTTTGAGTGAATTTTGGTCAGAAGAGTATGGCTTACCTATTTCTTTAGCCACAAAGAACTTTTCAAGGTTCGTGATATTTTGATGTGCCTCTGTTTCGATGATAAATTTACAAGGGAAGAAAGAAAAGCTGCTTCTGGATCAAAAGCTGCACCAATAAGGGCTGTGTTTGAAATGTTCATTGATGCATGCATTTCATCTTATGTCCCTGGACCTTGTACTACAGTTGATGAGTATCTGTGTACTTTCAGGGGACGGTGTCCATTCAAGATGTACATTTCTTCGAAACCTGGAAAGTATGGGATAAAAGTGTGGACTGCTGTAGATTGTGAGACCAATATGTTATAAATGCACAAGTTTAGATAGGGAAATTTGCTGAATGAAGGGAAATAAATAAAATAAAAAAAAAAAACAAATGTTACATGATTTAGTTGATCACCTGAAGGGAAGGGGTAGAAACATTACCACTGATAACTTTTTTTACAAGTTTTGATTTGGGACAAGAACTTCTTGCTCATAAATTGACACTTATGGGAACTCTTTGGGCCAACTGAAAAGAGATACCAAAAGAAATGTTGCTGTCAAAACAGAGGCGTCCATTATCGACCACTTTTGGGTATGCACAGAATACTGCTTTAGCTTTGTATGTTCCTACACAAAATAAATCAGCCACTTCGTTGCCTACTCTACACCAAACATTTGATGAAGTGAGCATGAGCACAAAAAACCTGACATAATAATATTCTACAACTCAACAAAGTCAGGAGTTGATACAGTTGATAAGATGGCTAGACAGTATTCAGTGAAATGTGGAACAAAAAGGTGGCCGCTTGCTGTATTTTTTGATATACTAGATTTAGCTTGTCTCAATGCTTATGTTCTGTATTGTAAATTTTTACGTGATATGAAAAGTAAAAATTCAATAAGAGAATTCTTCTCAGAACTAGGAAAAGAACTACTCAAACCTTAAATTGAATGACGAATCCTGTCATCCCAGTTCAGAACACAACCCATTCGTTCAGCAATAATATCTGCAGACTTCAAAGATCTTCGGAAGGAAAAATAACTCCATAACCAGGAATCTGATGTTCCAAACCTGAAAAGAAAACGGTGTGAGTCCTGCCCAAGGTCAAAGGACAGGAAAGTGAATCAACAATGTGACTGGTGTCACAAGTTTGCCTGTAAAGAACACGCTAGGATAAGTGTGTTGTGTAATGATTGTTGATCATATGACAAGGAGAGCAAGTAGGAGTGCATTTCTAATAAAATTCCATGTAAGTGATATTACACATAACATTAATAATCAATTACAGTATTGTTACATAGTGTGTGGGTTATTAATATTTTGTGTTAAAATAATTTTTGGAACTAAGCAAACTAAACAAAATTTGTTTTCATCTTTTAAACAAATGTAGTAAACAGTTAAAACTTACATGTAACTTAATTATGTTAAGAAACTATGGAGTTGTAATATAAACATTGTGCATATGTTTCTCAATCAATTATAATTCCGTTTGTGGACAAATTTGAAATTGTATCGCCATAAAGTTGCATGAATCACTTCGGGGTCAAAAGACCCCAGACATACGATATGTTTTTCCAGATCTGATACCACGCGGGTTAAAGGGATTTTTGTTACATATGACACAGATGAGGCCGATATAGCACCTGTAGTCAGAAAAGAACTTCAGGCAGTGCCTGTAGCCGGGAAAATGGTAGGGTTATTGTGCAGCACAGGTGGGCTGATATAGTGTCCATAGGTGGGTCAGTGTTATCACTGGATAAATCTCACAGAGTCACGGGAATTATTAAAGAATTAAAAAAGACTGAAATGAGTAATTACAATATAGGAGTTTGGATAGATTCCCCAGTCTCAGTGTCTTGACACCACGACCAACTATCTTGAAAATCAGAGGGTTCACATAGTGTTGTATTGCCAAACAGTAGGACAGTGCACATAACATTCTGCTACCATAGTCAGTCTTATTGTCCATAGATTAAGGAAGGGTTTAGCCCACAGTATATGTATTCTCCTTGCTACTCTTTAGCAACAGGTAGTGTAGTGTAAACTTGCAGACAATGATATAGAGAAAAGTGGATAAGAGCAAATCATATTGCTGTACAAGGAAGCCATCCTGGTACCTGCTCCCTCCCACATAGTAGAGCCAAAAGCTGCTCACCAGTGAGAGACAGACTGACAAAAGATAGAATTAATTGTGAATGAACATTGTGTGTGCAAGCCAATTGCTAGTGTTGTCGAAAGACGTATAAATAGTGAAAAAGAAGCAAGGGTCACTTTCAGTGAAATAAAAATGTAAATTGTACATACTTGTAAGTAAGTTAGTGCCTATGTTACTGCAAAATTTTGAATGGAAATCTGGACCCATCTGGGTTGAAAGGAGGAATGGTAAGGGACTAAAAGCATAGTAGACTTGGAGCAGAAGATGGAGCCAGAACAGTAATCAGGCCACAGCTAAAGCCAGCCAGCACTGGTCACTGAACTGCTCAGTGGAAGTGATCACCCCTGTGTTGTCATACCACATGTACCACTGCCAGGACAATTCAAGTCTCCAGGCAGTGCTTCAGCCTGACCCTCTGCCAGGTATGACGGCCATCATTGTCTGTGTCCCAGATTGGTGTGTCACGCATATGCACCCGCTACCACAAATTCAGCTGCAGGCTGCAGCATTTAAACCAGACAAAACCAACACATCATCATCATCATCATCGAACAGCTGGGGCTGTCATGTGATGCCTAGTCTGTGATGAACAGAGCTGTTTTGATTACACAGCTGGATCTACTGCCACTGGGCCTTGAATACCTGCCTGTCGCCTGGGTACTTGGGCAACTCAACACTTTGACTCCATCTCGGGAGGATGACACAAGGGCCCAGTCATCCCTGCCTTCACCAAGGCATCAACAGAGGACTTCTGCACTCTGGGACACTAAACCATGACACAGCCAGATCTTCTCACAGCCGCCACCACAGCTGTAGTATTTTGACAAGAGGATACAAGCTCCTTACAACACAGGAGCAGCAGCAGCAGCAGCAGCTGCAGGACAAACAGTCACCAACCAGAGGCCATTGTATTACGGGATGTTGTGATGGAGTATTTACCTTGTTTGCTATCATCACTTTCATTTTCGAAGTCCCTCGATTGTAAACAGACAGCATTTAGGATGTTAATGTAACCTCACCAGGATCATCTACTACTACACATGCATCCATTCTTGACAGAGAACTATTGCCCACACCCAGCCATCCTGTTATAGCCTACCCTAAATAGTATTATCTTTGTGTCTAATACATCCACCAGAGCAATAACCACCTGAAGTTTTGAATGGGAAATTAATTTACCTCGGGGAAATTCATTGCAATATTTTTAGCGGAAAACCGAGTTTACTGGGGAAAGATAGTGATGTTTTTTTGTTGCATACCGAATTACATGTGTGTTGATTAAAGTCAACCCCACCACAAGCCGGGGTAACATCACAGTTGCCATAGCAATCTTCTTAATTTTGGCAACTATGACTGCTGGAGGCACTTCTGTCTTCATCCAGAATGAGGTTTTTCTGTGTAGCAAGCATAACAGAGACCTTCTGCTTCCACTCTGTGATGCTGTCAAGAGACCTTTACGAGGTACTAGTGGTTGGGCTGGCCTGACCAAGGTGTGCTACACTTTCATCACTCCTCCTCCACCTTGGCCTGACCTGCCTTCCAGGCAGCATTCTTATACTTTTGTTTATCATCATTGTACTTTCTTTTTTATCTTATTTTTTATGTAAGATTACATCGGAACATCTGAACCAAAGCTACTTGGTAAGGACGAAATCACACTGTAATTCAATAAAACTGATAAGAAAATTTAAAAACCAGGACAGAAGAGTATAAAAATAATTTAAAAATTGGGAAAAGATTAGTTATACTGCATACAATAAATAACCTGTTCTGCATCAGGCTTTAAACTACTGTGAGGAACTCCTGTAAAAGAACAAAAGTGGTGTGCCACAAGGAAGACTAACAACTTAAATTTCATTAATTTAAGGTCGATTACTAAATTTCTCAGTTCTGCTTATTGGAAACAGAATGTGCAAAATAGTGGATACTATTCTGTTCAGTGGTTCAAGAAGTATTATCCAATTGGAAATTATTTTTCTACCTAGTGTTTACTGCATGCAGTCTCTTTAGAATATGACCATTTTATTAACTGTGAGCCCCCTGAGGAAGTATGTGTACAGGGGTAGCAGAGCTAGCATCCACATTCTTGAACAATTGTTTGCATATCTTCCAAACTGCACTTTTCTGTACTAAGAGAATTCTTTGTGAATGCACAGAACTGTCCCAAAAGCCACAGGATACACTGGTAACAGAGTGAAAGTATGTAAAGTACACCAGATTTCATGTATCAGTATCAGAGACAATGGAGATTATTCTTGTAGTACACACAGTAACCATTTGGTTTCTGCGCGTTATGGTGAAAGTGATATTTTCAGGAAAGATTTTCTTCTGTCTTCAATTCTGAGAATTTAAAATGTACCATTTAACTGATTATCTGACCACCTTGGGCAGTAAAATTTCACTTTTAAAGGGGTTGAGTGGGGGGAGATTGGTGCTTAACATCCTGTTGACAACGAGGTCATTAGAGATGGAGCACAAGTTCGTTTTAGGGAAGGATGGGGAAGGAAATCGACCATGCCATTTCAAAGGAACCATCCCACCATTTCCATGAAATGGTTTAGGGAAATCACGGAAAATGTAAATCAGAATAGCAGGAGATGAGTTTGAACCGTCTTCCTCCCAAATGCGGGTCCAGTGCGCTAACCACTGCGCCACCTCGCTCTGTAAAAGGAGTTGAGTGTCAAAAACTGTATGTACCTTATTTTGTTAAGGTTATGCATAATCACTTGTCTGTAAGTCCCAAAGCTAATTCATCAACTACTCTATTTTTTCTAAATCATTTTCATTAATGTGTCATCCTTTCTTTCCACTTGATCTGCTTGAGTGAAAGGTTTACCTAATTATCCTAATTTTACAAGGAAAGGCAGTATTGTCTTCCAGAGGTACTTCAGATATTAATGAGGCACAGCTGTGACTGAAATAAATAATCAATGTTGTTGTGTGTTGTTGTTGTTGTTGTTGCCTTCAGTCAGAAGACTGGTTTGATGCAGTTCTCCAAGCTACTCTACCCTGTACAAGTGTCTACATCTACGAATAACTACTGCAATCTACATCATTCTGAAGGTGCTTACTGTATTCATCTCTTGATCTCTCTCTATGATTTGTACTCCCCAAACCTCCCTCCAGTACTAAATTGGTGATACCTTTATGTCTTTGAATGTTTTCTATCAACGGATCCTTCCTTTAGTCACATTCTGTCACAAATTTCTTGTCTCTCCAATTTTATTCAGTACCTCCTCATCAGTTATGCGATCTACCCATCTAATCTTCAGCATTCTTCTGTAGTATCATAATTCAAAAACTTCTTTTGTCTTTTTGTCTAAACCCTTTGGAAAAATAATTTCAGAAAAGACTTTCTAACACTTAAATGTATATTCAGTGTTAACAACTTTCTCTGTTCCACACACACCTTTCTTGCTATTGACAGTCTACATTTTATATCCTCTCTGCTTTGGGCATCATCAGTTATTTTGTTGCCCAAATAGCAAAACTCATCTACTACTTTAAGCATCTCATTTCCTCATCTGATTCCCTTAGAGTCTCCTGATTTAATTCAACTACATTACATTATCCTTGTTTTGCTTTTGTTGACATTCATCTTATATCTTTCTTTCAAGACACTGGCTATTCTGTTCAACTGCTCTTCCAAGTCTTTGTTTTGTCTAACAGTATTACAATGTCATTTGAAAACCTCACAGATTTTATTTCTTCTCCATGAACTTTAATTCCTACTCCAAATTTTTCTTTTGTTTCCTTTACTACTTGCTCAGGGTACAGATTGAATAACATCGGGAATAGGTTACAGCCTTATCTTCCTTTCTCAACTACTGCTTCCCTTTCATGCCTCTTGACTATTATAACTGCCATATGGTTTTTGTACAGGGTGTAAATAGCCTTTTGCTCCCTGTATTTTATCCCTGCTATCTTCAGACTTTCAAAGAGAATATTCCAGTGAACATTCTCAAAAACTTTCTCCAAGTCTACAGATGCTGTAAATATAGTTTTTGCCTTTCCCTAACCTATCTTCCAAAAGAAGCCAGAGGGTAAATACTTCCGCACTTGTTCCTACATTTCTTTGGAATCCAAACTGATCTTCCCTGAGGTTGGCCTCTACCAGTTTTCCATTCTTCTGTGAAGTATTCGTTTTAGTATTTTGCATCCATGACTTATTAATGTTATTTTGGGAATCTGTCAGCATCTGTTTTCTTTGGAATTGGAATTATTACATTTTTCTTGAAGTCTGAGGGTATTTCACCTGTCTCGTACATCTTGCACACCTGATGAAATAGGTATGTTATGGCTGGCTCTCTCAAGGCTGCCATTAGTTCTGATGGAATGTCGTCTACTCCAGGGGTCTTGTTTTGATGTAGATCTTTCATTTCTCTATCAGATTCTTCTCACAGCATCATATCTCCTGTCTTACCTTCAACTGTGCCCTCTTCCCTTTCCATTACATTGTGTATAAGTTCAGCTCCCTTCCACATACTCTCTATATACTCCTTCCACCTTTCAGTTTTTTCTTCTTTGCTTCATATTGGTTTTTGCATCTCAGCTCTTGATATTCATACAGCTGCTTCTCTTTTCTCCCAGGGCCTATTCAATTTTCTTGTAGGCAGGATCAATCTTTCCCTGTAGTAAAATACTCTTCTAAATTCTTACATTTGTTCTCTACCCTTTCCTGCTTGGCCTTTTTCCACTTCCTGTAAGTCTAATTTTTTTTGTTTGTTTATATTCCATTTCACCCGATTCGTATGCTGCATTCTTATAGTTTCTCCCTTCATTAATTAAATTCAGTATCTCCTCTGATATCCAAGAATCCCTACTAGGCTATGTCCATTTACGTATTTGATCCTCCACTGCCTTCACTATTTCCTGTCACAAGTCTACCCATTCATCTTCTACTGTATTCCTTTACCCTGATCTAGTCAATCGTTGCCTAATGCTTTCTCTGAAACTCTCAACAACCTCTCATTCTTTCAACTTATCCATGTCCCAGCTCCTCGAATTTCTACCTTTTTGCATCTTCTTCAATTTTACTCTACAGCTCATAACCAAAAAATTCTGGTTAGAGCTGACATCTGTCCCTAGAAATGTCCTTCAGTTTAAAATCTAGTTCTGAACCTCTGTCTAATCATTACATAATCAATACGAATCCTTCCAGTGTCTGCAGATCCCTTCCACGTACACATCCTTCTTTCAGGATTCTTAAACCAAGTTATAACGATGATTAAATTACGCCCTGTATAAACTTCTACCAGGTGGCTTCCTCTTTCATTCCTTTCCCCATTCCATATTCACCTACTATATTTCCTTCTCTTCCTTTTCCTGCTATTGAATTCCAGTCCCCCATCAGAATTAAATTTTCATCTCTTTTAAACAACTTAATATTTTTTTTTTATCTCAACATACAGTTCTTCAGTCTCTTCATCATATATGGAATTAGTTGGTATAGATTTGAACTATTGTGGTGGGTGTGGGCTTCATTTTTGTCTGGGCTGCAGTAATTTGTTTACTATGCTGTTCATAGTAGCTTACCTGCATTCTCATTTTCTTATTCATTATTAAATCTACTCCTGCATTGCCCCTATTTGATGTTGTATGTATAACCTTGTATCCACCTGACCAGAAGTCCTGTTCCTCCTGCCACCAAACTTCACTAATTCCCACTATATCTATCTTCAATCTACCCATGTCCCTTTTTAAATTTTCTAACTTACCTGTAGAATGTCAGTTTCGTTTCTCCTGATGATGACATCCTCCTATGTAGTCCCGGCCTGGGGGACTATTTTACCTCAGGAGTATTTTTCCCAGAAGGAAGCCATCATCATTTAATCACACAGTAGAGCTGCATGCCCTTGGGAAAAATTACGGTTGTAGTTTCCCCTTGCTTTCTGCCATCTGCAGTACCAGCACATCAAGTCCATTTTGGTTGATGTTACGAGGCCAGATCACTGATACTTGCACAGAAATCATGTAATATCTGCACAAACTAAGTTGACATTTACCGTGGCGTCTGATGGAAGCAATTGTAAATGGGAAATGCCTTTATGGTCGGCCCCATCAGTCACTGCACTGAGTGACACATTCAAAGTAAAATCATCAGCATTTTTAAGTGAATCATGTATGTAAACATTTTAAATACTAAAAAAAACTGTAAAGCAGCCAGGAATGTAGCAAAAAGTAAAATAAGTGTGGGAAAGGAAGAAATCACTCTCCCAGTTAACACTCTCAACAAATATTTTGTAAACTCTGCACATTCCCTTGTATCACAAAGTAACGATACATCTGATGCTTGAGCCCTTCCCTTTGCAATTATGGAGTAAAAGAAATGAAAGATTCACTTGGAGAAGAATTATTGCCACAAACATTACTAAATCTGTATACAAGCTGAACAACTCTTGAACACTTGAGTACTATGGTTTCAGTAACTATTTTGTAAAATGTATAATTAAGAAAATCAGAATGCCCCTGCTCTGTGTTGTAAATAAAATTTTTATTTATTTATTTATTTATGCATTTATTTTACCTGGCAAGATTAGGGCCTTCAGGCCCTCTCTTACACCTAACCAGGCATACTCAGATTCAACAACTTTCAGTATCTACAGAACATTAAGGACATATAACATGTTATACAGTATTAATGTTAAAGAAAAAAAAATAGAGATTATAAAAGTAGTACAATGATAATTATAACAATCAAGAATAATAATAATAACAATAATAATAATAATAATGACTATGTATATGAAAGTAAACATATTTTTCTTTTATGAATGTCAGTCCTATTGCTAGTTGGGAATTTTCTCGTTATATTCTTGCAGCTTGTGAGTTATTCTCATCAAGCAGAGACATAAGATGATAGAATGGGGTGAAAGAGATATAGAAGAGGTAGATAGGTTAGAGGAAGAGAAATAGAATGGTAAAATTCGAAGCTATGATGGAGAGGAGAAAGAAAAAGACGAGAGGGGCACAACAATGGTGGCTATACCGTCCCTAATATGTAAGTCTTGAGTTCCATCTTGAATGTTGAGTGGTTCTGGATAAGACTCAGATCACAGGGGAGCGCGTTCCATAGTCGTATGGCTGAGATGGAGAATGACACGGAGAAAGATTTTGTGTTATGTAAAGGTACAGCCAAGATGCTAGACGTATCCGATCTGGTATTGCAGTTGTGGAATTATGATAGGTGTTTAATGTGAGAAGATAAGTATTGGGGGCACCAGTGGCTAAGAAATCGATGAAGTAAGCACATCGTGTGGAGATCACGTGCCTTATGTGGGCGTATCCAACCTAGCTGGGAGTATGAAGGACTGATATGATCATACAACCGTATATTGGATACGTATCTAACGAAAGCATTCATCACTAGCTCGAGGCATCTCGAATTTTCACTATTTGTGCCGTGTTGAACTACATCACAGTAGTAAAGATTAGGCAAGACTAGTGTTTGGACTAATTTTTGTTTAACATGGGTTGGAAATATTTTTCTAAATTTTTGAATTGCATATAGGGAGGAGAGCGATTTCCAGCAAGCTGTGACTGTTTGTTCTTCCCAGTTTAGGTGTTCATCCAAGATTATTCCAAGGTCTTTTACTGTTTTTTGGTATGGTAGTTGGGTACCATTGAGGAGTATTTGAGGGACTGTTTCGCGAAAGTACCGACTGATTAACTTTGGATGAGATATAAGTATGACCTGGGATTTCTTGGGGTTTAGTTTCAGACCTAGGTTCTGTGCCCATCAAGAAACAGAGCAAAGATCTGCGTTCATACTCGCTACTGCGTCAGCAATGTTCTTGGGGCTTGCACTTATGTACAGTTGGATGTCGTCGGCATATAGATGGTAGTTGCAGGAGTGAATCACTGAAGAAATATCATTAATGTACAGTGAGAAGAGTAATGGACCAAGGACGGAGCCTTGGGGAACTCCAGAGTGCACGTTTTTCCATGAGGACTTTTCCAACCCACAAATGACTTGTTGACTTCTGTTTTTGAGGTAGCTGTCGAACCAGTGTATTGCGCTGTTTGAGAAATTCAGCTGCTTCATTTTAATTAGTAATATATCAAAGTCAACTGTATCAAAAGCCTTGCTAAAGTCAAGCAGTGTTAGGATGGTAGCTTCACGTCTGTCCATAGCATGTTTAATGTCATCAGTTACTTTGATTAATGCAGTTGCTGTACTATGGTGCTTTCGAAAGCCTGACTGATATTTGTCGTGGATTGTAACGCCGGAAATGCATATCCTCCTATTTCCATCTATTGTACTGTAATTTTTTCCTTGTTTTGTTACCTCAAGATATGACATTTCTGTCTCTTTATATATTGTAATTGTTTTACTGTTTGTATATATAGATTTATACATTTATGTCGATGTATAATTGGTTTGTTTCGTAAATATTATTTGTATTTTTACGCTGGGTCTTGCCTAGGGAAAACTGCTATCGAACGATTACGTCGATAGATCGTGTGAAGAATCAAAGTGTGTAGGATCTTTGGTAGTGTGAACTACAGGCGTCTAAAGCTAGCGAAATGAGGGATGCTCAACTACCGGACCTACCGATAGATGGCTCTACCAGCTGATTACTGTCGTCTGTATTGCCCGCCATATTCGAATTTGTCAAGAAGTTTCTCTCGGTCTGTACGGTGTATAAGGAATTAAGGATTATCGAAATGGTGATTTCTTGTTCCGCTTTCAATTGTACGAAGCGATGGAGTTAGGAAAGTGACTTACCATTTCATATGTAATAGGACTACCGATACAATACGATAACAATACAGACCTAGTGCGTTTGCTAATTCGATGTATTTGAACAGGTTTCCTCTTAAGCACCCAGAGCCGCTAAAGAAGTGGATTACTTCCGTGAAGTGGAAAGATTTTAATCCTACGTCTTGCAGTTTTCTTTGCAGAAACCTTTTCCGGCAAGATGATTACGTAGTGAGCCCTGGAACATGGAAGAAACGTTTCAGACTCGAAGCAGTGCCATCAGTTTTTGACTTTCCGGCACATTTGATGCCACCAAATAAACAGCCACGACGACATGTTAGGATTTTGAGTGACAACGATGCTTCTCCATTTGAGGTAGCTAATGAATTTCCTTGCTATGTGTGTGCTTTTTGACTTTTGTGAATTTATTTCGTACGGACACAAATGGGCTACATAGGTCTAAACAGTGTTGTAATACAGGTCCATATTTTTGTTTCTAGCGTTCTGTCCTGGAATCCGTGCTCGATTTGCCCACTGCAGAAGCTACTGATTGCGTGGAGAATGTTGTCAATGAGAATTCTTCTGTGGAAAGCATGTCCCATTTATCCAATGCAGAAGCTGCGAATTGTGTCGAAAACGTTAGTATAAGGATGTTTTCACATCCCCAAAGTTTTCTTATAATATTTTTTCATCAAGCCTTGAGTTATTTCAATCATATATAACGAAATTATTTGTTTATTTCAGAGTGCAGTTGGTTCTTAAGTAATTGATTGTGGTATACAGTCGAAAGTAGAAATGGAAGACAAGGCGACCGAAATTTGCAATTTTTTCTCAGACATTGTGCACGAATTAAAACGTAAACTGAAGTGCGCCCGTGAAAAACTTCGAAGAAGAGAGAAGAAAGTGTTTTCCAAAGATGACATAAGTTCATTGAAGGAGAAGGGGCATCTTCCTGAGAAGTTACGTAACTTCCTCAATCATCAGAAAGGAACACAAGTGGAATTAGTGTGCAATTTAGTGAACAACTCTCTCTCGTCAAAGGCTAATAGATACACAACAAATGTGAAAATGTTTCCGATGACTGTGTACTTTTATTCACCAGAAGCATATGAATACCTGCAAAAATTAATGCCTCTGCCCCATAAATCATTAATTTCCAAATGGGTGGCAAGTGTAGACTGTGAACCTGGCTTCTTAAAAGATGTTTTTAAGTACATTGATTTGAACCCAATTGTAAGGGATCAGTTCAGCGATTCATGTCTAATTGTAGACAGTATGGCAATTAGGAAGCAAGTACTTTGGGACCAAGGAACTAAGCAATACACAGGTTTTTTAGACTTTGGTAGGGAAGTGCCTCAGTCAAAGGAAGTAATAGAGGCATCTTAGGCTCTGGTTTTCATGCTTGTCTCTATTAAAGGCAAATTTAAATGCCCAATTGCATATTTCTTTATCAACAGTGTACAGGCAAATAATCAGGCCACATTGATAAAATCTGCTTTAGAGAGGCTGCGTAGTTCTGGCATTAGGGTTTGGTGTGTTACATGTGATGGCTGCAAGGTAAATATAAGCACTTTACGTTCACTTGGCTGTACTTTAAATTTTTCCAAGGGTGATTTTAAAAGCTACTTTCCTCATCCTGTGGAAAAATACAATGTTTACTATATCTTGGACATGTGTCATATGATTAAGTTTGTCAGAAATGCTCTAGCAGAAGTATCTGCTATTGACTCTCCAACTGGCATTATTAGATGGCATTTCATTCAGCAATTGAACCTGGTACAACAAGATGAAGGTATGACATTTGCCAACAAACTATCAGGACAACATATAAGTTATGTAAATAGAAAAATGACTGGTTCATTAGCTCCACAGACTTTGAGTTCTAGTGTGGCAGATAGTATAAAGTTTTTGAGGAGGGTTGGTGATCCAAATTTTAAAGGAAGTGAAGCAACAGTGGAATTCTTGTATAATATTGATAGGATTTTTGATTTCTGAACTCCAGAAATCCATTAGGTAAAGGGTATAAGAACCCCCTGAGGGATGACAACAAATCTTATAGGCTTGCTATTTTCACACACACTGAAAATTATGTCAAAAGCTTAAAAACCATTGGTGATCCGTTGCTGCTCCATGCAAGAAATACTTTTGCTTTTGGGATAATTTTCAATATGCAATCAGTCAGGCACATAGCTCTGGCAAGTATGCTTTGTGTTGAATCTCCTCTGAAGTATTTTCTAACATATAAACTGTCACAAGACCACATAGAGCTTTTTTTTCCTGCATTCGGTCCAGAGGTGTTTGGAACAATACAAATGCATACCAGTTCAAATGTGCCATGAGAAAGTTGCTCTTGGGTAACAGTGTCACTGCAATGAATGGGAATTGCTCAAATTTTAATGTGTGTTGTTTGCCACCTGTTTATGATTTTCATGCAAGAAAGCATGTAGTATAAAGTGATGAAAGTGCTGCAGAAAATGAAGTAGAGAAGTGGTGTGCACTTCTTGATGATAAGTTGATGATTAAGTTCTCATTTTACAAGCAAAACATACTGTATTATATTGCAGGGTATGTGTCATTGCACCTTTCAAGGGAGATCACATGCAAAGACTGTCTTCACATACTGAAGCCACCAGTAGTTAAATCTGCATTAGAATGTGATTCTCTCTATGCTTTTCCCAATATGGCGAATAAAAATGCATTTGTAAATTTTGTTAACCGGGGAAAACTGGTTAAAACAAGTGACTGTGTGTACTCTGTTGTAGAATACTCAAACTGTTTCAGATGTTTCTGATTGCTGGGGATATGCGACAGAAATATGTACAGGCCAAGATTCTGCATTGTGTTAAAAATAAATTTGTAGATTACCCATTTCCTGCTCTTCGTCGTGATTACCATTATGAAATTCGGATTGAGGACTTACATCAGACTCAACTTGTTTGTAAGATTGCATCCCTACACTCCTGCATACGCTTAAAAACATATGGAAAAAAAAGCAGCTGAGAAAATTTTAAACAACAAATCAAGTATAAGGCAGAATTTAAATAAACTCATATTGTTTAATCATGTATAGTGCTAAAATTGGAAAATAATATGTAATGGGACATTCCATGCAGATGGGTGTGACATTTTGACAGATTTTTTAGAACTATTTTGTCCATAGATTTGTTGTTGTGTAATGATGAACTTCAAAAGATGAATCACATTGAAGTAAAATTAACTCTATGTCCTGTGTAGATATTGTAACAAAATTATAATTGTTTATTATACAAGCTTATATTAAGATGTTTGGTGTTACAAAATATGCACTTGCATTAAAAACAGGTGATTTGTGTGAAATTAATGAAAAAAAAAATGTTCTGAGACTTATTTGACAGATGGCTTTAAGTGTGACAAAATGTTTCCCTCAATAGCTATGTCAATTTGAATTTTTCACTTTAAGAAAACAGTTTAATCACAGGATGGGTGTAATCTAATGGAGTATGCAGTGGCCCTATGTTTCAAACAGTAATGTTTGTGGATACTCTGCAACATAAGAGCAATAAAATTGTTACTCTGTTAATTCTTGTTTTAATACTTCCTAGAACGAACACAATGTTCCAATTGATCGTGAGCATTCTTATTACTTTAGAACCTAATTTTCTGAATTTTGTCTTTATTCTGCTAGGATGTCTTTCTATTATATTTTGCTGTGTTGAGGAAGGGAGGGGGGAATGCAAATATCTTTCTAGCACTACAAAGTACAAAATACAGTGATTACAGGTACACTTTGAAATCTAGGAAATTTCAGTATTCATGTTACATGCCTAATTTTCATAAACATTTACCTTAATTATACAGTTACACTTTTTGCTGATTTGAACTGCATACAAGTTAAAAAGATTTTGTTTGCTCATAGTAATAAAAGCATTTCATTTTGTTAGTTCATATGTCCCATACAAAACTGAAATTATCAAGTTATGATGACAAAGGAAGGAAATAACATTAAGGAATCTTACTTCACAGAAATTGTGCAAAAATGGTTACACTTTTTGCTAGTTAACTTTAAAATAAACCATTTAGTTTTCCATTAAGAGTGAAAGCAGTTGCACGAGTCACGTAAAGAACAAAGCTTCCCATAGGGAACTAAAGTATTTTACGTTTGTGTTATTGCAGACCCAAAGTATTGTGATCTTCATATTTCTATTTAAAAAAGTTTGTAACTCAAATTCACAGACATTTTGGAATCTGTACATACATGTGTGTAGCATGGTACTTTTCATGTGGCATGTGGAACCTTTAATTTTCTGTTTTAAATATAATTCATTTCATGAATTACCTTTAATACCAACACTGTCTGAATGCATTATTTACCATTTAGAAGAAGAAATATTAGTATACAGAATAACAAACCTCATGAAAAATGGGAGAGATTGTTCTGTACAGAACTTGGAATGGCTCTTTATCAATTGCAGGTAAAACGAAGGCTTCTATTAAATGTTCAAAGAACCAGTCAGTACCTCTTCATTTGCCATAGAGGTGATAAAGTAATAAAACAATTTACTTTTTTCAGAATTTCTGCTAAGTATTAAAAGTGTGAAGACCTATTCAATTAGTATTTGCTTTACCAATAACCTGTAGTACAAGCACACCTATAAGCAGGTAAGTATGGGAGTTAAGAGTTACGTTAAAATTAAAGATACTGACTGTTATTACTTGCTCACAAAGCATTGTAGTTGCTGTACAGTTTATGCTGTATGTGGTGTACCCAATGTGATTCCTGGAGGACATAATATGCTGTTATCCTATGGGAGTGCACTAGTACCACACCTATTGAAAGTATATTTTGCTGTGGAATAGTTGTATCAGATGTCTGTGCCAGAAAACAAATCTCCACTGTGACACCCTCATGTTCTTGGTATGCTATTAGCTATTATTACAGGAATACTCTTCACATGGAGGAGGAAGCATAGTGAGATTTTCTTTTTCATCATTTCCAACATTGTACACAACTTTCTTGCACTTTTATGTTATCACATTTTTCCCTTGATAATGGAGGAGAGAGAGGGGGAGAAAAAAAAATTAAGCGAGCTTTCACAAAAACTGAAAACTCTACTTGTGTCATTTGTTATTTTCAAAATGTTACTCTCTTTCCAAATACTGTTCTATTTCTTCAAACCAATTTTGAATTTCTCAGATTATTACATATTATTTACTGTACACTGTTCACCAATAATTCTGTTGTTACCGAATAGTTTGTAATGTGGCACTACCTTTGTGCCACTGGTATTGGCTAGTGTACTTTTGCAGATAAGAAAATCGACTGGACTAGAATGTCCTGTCAGTATAGGACAAATTCAGACAATATGGAACTTTTTACACTAAATTTGCAATATAATGTCACCCTTGTCTCACACAGATTGTAGCAGCCATTGGGGTGTCTGTCTGGCCAGCTTCTGCAGCTTTCACTTCCAGGTTGGTTTTTTGCTTGGGCCGTACTGACAACCAGTCATTCCAGTGATTGACAACATGTCAAAGACTGGAACCAACATTCACAGAAATAAAATTCCATGGTTGTAATTCAAAGTGTAATTAATTTTGCTCACTGACATGTTTTGTATTCAATTTTAAAATAAAACCATGGTACCAGTCCTTGTTTGGATGTCAGACTGGAAAATTACAGTTTTAAGACACCCCAGCCTTAAAATTAACAGCTGTGATCGAGGTTATTTTCAACAAGTTCCTTCACTTCCTACATCATGGATCAGTCCAATATATTATTACTAGACTTAACTTCCAAATGATACGAGTCATGCATTTAAGAGGAGCCTTAACGTTGGCCTTTGTGTTTCTCTCATTTAAATGTATTTCTTGTCTCGTATCAAAGACTGAAGCACTGTTAAAAACTGGTGCTTCTACCTTATCAGTCAGTTAAAATACACCGTGTCATGTACAGGCGTTAATAAAATCATGGCATTTAAATTTCTGATCAAAGAGAGAGCCAAATTCGTAAGTGCATGTTGCAATTACAGTGTCAGCATATATGCAGATCGGTAATGCATCACTTCAGATAAAGAAAAAAATTATTTTTTTTCGTTTATACGTAAGTAATACTTTAATAGTTCAGTTGTAATTTCTGTTGTCAGTAAAGATACCCCTAAGCAAACGATGTCAACTTTTTTTCAAGAGACGTCGTCACTGTTTTCCACACTTGACTTTCCGAATTATACCTGTAGTTAAAAGCTTTGGCAAGTAAGGTAATTTGTTGACCTCCATTGAATCTTAAACAGTGTTTTAAAACGCGCAAATAAGTAAAGCACTCGTAAAATTAATAGTAAACAATTTATAGGTCAGCTTGTCAAACTTTCAAAACACACTCGAATTTAGCAATTTCATAGCAGAACTGTCACTGTTTTTTCTCGCTGGATTAGAAACACTTCATTATGTTGATGTGTAGATATCTAGAACATCCAATATAAAATACTTATGAGGGCGCAGAACGAAAAACATTTTCATCCGTGTTTTGACACTTCGCTATTTGTCAAATTCAAATATGGCGGACACTCAATGATACGATGATCTCTTGACCGGCACGCGCTAGAGCCATCTATCGGTAGGTCCGGTAGTTGAGCATCCCTCATTTCGCTAGCTTTAGACGCCTGTGTGTGAACTCTGCCGCGTGGAGTGCGGGCTGAGCAGAAGGAGTGTGGCGGGAGTAGCGAGTGGAGCAGGTGTGTTGTGTGACGCTCCCGCGAGTTGCCGCGCTTTCGGGGTTTGGCAGCATGTAATTGCGCTCGACTTGCGATGATAGTTTCTGACATGGTGTCGCGGACGGGAAACATTAACTAGCGCACATCAAGAGCCCGTTTCGTCTGGTGACCGTGTCGAGAAGAAGGCGCGCCAACATCCAGCTTCTGCAACAGCGACGGCCGACAATGAGTGACTGTCGCCACCTCCTCGATCGACGGCTGCAAACCTTCAATCAACCAACAAGGAAGACTGGAAGCAAGTAAAGTTTTAGAACTGTATGGCAGACCTCAGCTTTTCAAACTGTTCCATTTTCGTCAATATAACTACAGCAACTTAGCATGAACTTTTGTTGCTCATTGTCCCAATTGCATTACCAAGCAGAGTCCCTTCCTTTTCCGAAATGAACCCGAGTGTCGTTGAAATTCAAACACCAGCATTAAAGTAATATAGCTAACTCGTTTTCGCTGCTTTAATTTCAAAGTTCAGTTAGCTGGCTACAATATTCAGATTACACAAGCACAAATTAAGAGTGCGAGTTTTGTTACCATATTTTAGCTTACCTGTGACTGCAGCTCAGCTTGGTACGTACTAAATTTTACTATTGTTAATTGTTCAGAATCATTTAATTCAAGTTCAAAGTTAAATCTCTTATTTCTAAATTGCGTAGATTCAAGTAGTTTTTGAAATGATTGTTGAGGTAGTCCAAGACTAACCGTGTTTTACTGAATTTCGATGTGCTTCAGAAAGAAAGCTCACTATTAACTTCAGTCACTAAATTAACTTTCGATTTTCCGGTTTTATTAATTCTTTGCTAAATTAAGTCAGGGTGTAGCGAAATTTATTACTTCTGACAAACTTTCAGTTTTCACACTACACGTGTCAACCTTCAGTTGCCACGCTTCTAGTGCTAATTATATGTGTAATAACCTTTCTTTTTCAGTTACTATAGTAATTGTCCTTAGGACTGGCGACTGTGATTTCCCCCAAATCTCAAATACCTAATTACCGCTGGTTAATTGTTAACGTAACGGCTGCACATTTACTTTCTTTATTAACTTTACCCCTTTTCAAAATTAATTTCCACCAGTTTCATTAGCACATTTCCTTTCATTTAGATGTAACCCTTTCCTCCCTCTTTACCGACAGCTTAACTTCGGTGACGATTGCTTTTCCAAAACTCCCATTAGGTACACGCGGTTTCATCTTTCACTGTCATTAAGGTCGGTAAGTGAGGGGGAGGTTACAGGATGTTATGAGTTTTGACGTAATCCGTCAGCTGTTCATGGACGATGTATTCTAGGGCTTTAGATATTGCAGGTAGTATGCTGATCGGCCTGTAGTCACCTGGTGACTTAGGGTTGTCAGTCTTGGGTATAGGTTGAATTAAACTTTGCTTCCACTCAGTAGGATATGTACTGACAAGAGGCAGGTTGAAGATGTCTGTGATAACTGGAGTAATAGTGTTTATGACGTTCTTAATCATGCCAATGCTCACTCCATCATTTCCTACTGCCTTGGAATAGATTCTCATAATTGCCTTGTGTACTGTGCCGGTAGTGACATGTTTTAGGAAAAACTTGTCTCTCGAGAGATTGATATCTTGGGGCTGGTAATTTGTCGCTGTGTGGCAGTTGTTGTTGTTACATCCTTTGACAGGACCATTCCTCTATATTGTCTATGTTCACGACTTCTCAAACTATATGGCTGCAAAAATATTCTATATGCTGATGATGTGAAGATGATTTCATCCAGTGAGAATATGCAGGTAGTGAATGGACAGATATAAGAAACTATTTGAAAAAAGTAGCCAATGATGTAAAGCTAACTAGTTATGTATAAAAAACATAAAAAGGGATGTTTATTTTAACCTAAAGACATCAAAAGAAGAGAATCAAAGTGTCAAAATGTTGGGCCTCGTAACAGACCAAGATCATCCTGCAGACACTTATTTAAAGAGCTAGAGATATTCGTTGTAGCCTCACAATATATTTATTCACTTATGAAATTTGTTATTAACAATCCGAATCAAAAGTAATAGCAGTGTACATGGCTACAACACTAGGAGAAAGGATTGTCTTCACTACTCAAGGTTAAATCTAACTTTGGCTCAGAAGGGGGTAAATTATGCTGCCACAAAAGTCTTTGGTCACTTACCTAATAACATCAAAAGTCTGACAGATAGCCATATAGCATTTAAAAGGAAATTAAAGGAATTTCTTAATGGCAACTCCTCCTACTCATTAGATGACTTTTTGGATATAGTAAGTGGGTAATTTCCCCAACCTCAAAAAAAAAAAAAAAAAATAAGTGTCATATAATATTTTGTGTAATGTAATATGTTGTATAGACACCTTTTATTAACCTGACATGTTCCACATCATTACAAAGGGTTGTATTCATGATCTATGGAACAAGTACTAATCTAATCTAATCTAGCAACTAATGGAGTAAGCTTATAAAATATTTGACTGGTAAACTTCCATTTATGATTTTTCTACTACATAAACAATGATATTCTATTGACAGAAATTTACTGGTTCTTTATTACTACCATTCTTTCAGTCACTGCTGCAGTATTGAGTACTGTTATCATGGAAGTTCACTAGACACAAAATGTATTTTCAGATGGCAGAAAAAGTAACCAGATGTATTCAGTGACTGTGTCTGAGAGAATACTGTAAGAAGCATTTTAGTCGACTCAGTGTAATGATACTCTCGAGTCTCTATAACTGTTATTACATGTACAATTCCTTAATATATGTCAAAGGAAATATACAAAAATTTACCCCAAGAATGAATGTACATTCACACAGTACCAGAAAAAACTGCATGCTAGTTGTACAATTTTCAATACAGTCAGTGATACATAACAGCCACAAGAAACTGAGTCTGAAGATGTATAATAAACTGCCCCCTGCTGTAAAAATCCTAATTCTAAGTAAATTTAATGTTGTAATAGAGGTATGGTTTAAAAATAAGGCATGTTATTCAGTGGAAGAACATCTTCAAAGTAACATGAAAGACATGTATAACAAGGAAAAATGCTTAATTACTAGGAAATAAGAATATCATATTTGTGTACTTGTTCAAATCATGTGTGTAATCATCATCATTCAAATCACATGTGTGATCATAATATGCTTGTTCATATATGAAACATGTAAATTTACCATAATATAACGTGAAATTGGAAGAAAGTGTGTGTACTTCTGTAATCAATATGCAGTTACATAATGGAAGAGATGGTGTATTTATTCATGCTTAATTGTCTAGATGCGTAATGAGATATACTCAAATGTTAATTATGTAATGATTATCATCAATTTGTAAATGTCTTAAAACTATTTGTATTTAACTAAAAAATACCTGTGCATATACACTCCTGGAAATGGAAAAAAGAACACATTGACACCGGTGTGTCAGACCCACCATACTTGCTCCGGACACTGCGAGAGGGCTGTACAAGCAATGATCACACGCACGGCACAGCGAACACACCAGGAACCGCGGTGTTGGCCGTCGAATGGCGCTAGCTGCGCAGCATTTGTGCACCGCCGCCGTCAGTGTCAGCCAGTTTGCCGTGGTATACGGAGCTCCATCGCAGTCTTTAACACTGGTAGCATGCCGCGACAGTGTGGACGTGAACCGTATGTGCAGTTGACGGACTTTGAGCGAGGGCGTATAGTGGACATGCGGGAGGCCGGGTGGACGTACCGCCGAATTGCTCAACACGTGGGGCGTGAGATCTCCACAGTACATCGATGTTGTCGCCAGTGGTCGGCGGAAGGTGCACGTGCCCATCGACCTGGGACCGGACCGCAGCGACGCACGGATGCACGCCAAGACCGTAGGATCCTACGCAGTGCCGTAGGGGACCGCACCGCCACTTCCCAACAAATTAGGGACACTGTTGCTCCTGGGGTATCGGCGAGGACCATTCGCAACCGTCTCCATGAAGCTGGGCTATGGTCCCGCACACCGTTAGGCTGTCTTCCGCTCACGCCCCAACATCGTGCAGCCCGCCTCCAGTGGTGACGCGACAGGCGTGAATGGAGGGACGAATGGAGACGTGTCGTCTTCAGCGATGAGAGTCGCTTCTGCCTTGGTGCCAATGATGGTTGTATGCGTGTTTGGCGCCGTGCAGGTGAGCGCCACAATCAGGACTGCATACGACCAAGGCACACAGGACCAACACCCGGCATCATGGTGTGGGGAGCGATCTCCTACACTGGCCGTACACCACTGGTGATCGTCGAGGGGACACTGAATAGTGCACGGTACATCCAAACTGTCATCGAACCCATCGTTCTACCATTCCTAGACCGGCAAGGGAACTTGCTGTTCCAACAGGACAATGCACATCCGCATGTATCCCGTGCCACCCAACGTGCTCTAGAAGGTGTAAGTCAACTACCCTGGCCAGCAAGATCTCCGGATCTGTTCCCCATTGAGCATGTTTGGGACTGGATGAAGCGTCGTCTCACGCGGTCTGCACGTCCAGCACGAACGCTGGTCCAACTGAGGCGCCAGGTGGAAATGGCATGGCAAGCCGTTCCATAGGACTACATCCAGCATCTCTACGATCGTCTCCATGGGAGAATAGCAGCCTGCATTGCTGCGAAAGGTGGATATACACTGTATTAGTGCCGACATTGTGCATGCTCTGTTGCCTGTGTCTATGTGCCTGTGGTTCTGTCAGTGTGATCATGTGATGTATCTTTTTTTTTTTTTTTTTTTGGTTTGTGGTTTTAGGGCGCAAAACTTCTATGGTCATTAGCGCCCAATGTGATGTATCTGACCCCAGGAATGTGTCAATAAAGTTTCCCCTTCCTGGGACAATGAATTCACGGTGTTCTTATTTCAATTTCCAGGAGTGTATAACTTCACTTGATGACATTAATTACCTGGTAAACATACTAAAGGTTAGTCAACAGTCATTCTTGACCTTTGTCACTTAATTATGACTGCAGTCAGTGAACTGTTTGTGAATATATTAATTCCGTAAAACTTGTGTTCTTTCATGTTTGTTTATTGATGTACTGTACAGTCAACTCTGATGTCATTGTGGTTAAAATAAACAATGATTTGTTAGTAAAAGAGTGGGTATAAGTTCCTCATTTAAAAAATGCATAGACTGCTTCACTTTCTAATGAAAAAGTAACTTCTTTTTCAATGACTGTCATCTAATTCCAACAACTGTTACTAAATCTTATAATACATAAATATTTTCTCGGGATGTAAAAAAAGTATGAATATGGGAAGAATTACAAAAAATGTATTTTATTTTCCTAATAATTAGTTTCTGATTTTGAGGTCCAACTGAAAATAAGGCAGAATGAAATGATGAAAATTGTAATGAATCTCAATTTTTATATTCAGTAAAATTCCTTTAAGAATGTGACATTTAGCTTAGTATCTGCTATTCTCACATGATAGACACAAAAAATGCTGCATGCTAATCAGATGATCTGACTAATGAGGAAAGAGTTCAAGAACTTCATTGATTTAAATTTATTGTAATTGTTAAACCACAGCTACAACTTAACCACACTTAGGCATACCAAATTGTATCTGAGAGGTGTTTGCTTTCTGTAACTTTTGAGTGACTACCACACTTTTAACCATCACACCTAATAAGGCAGTTTGCAAGTGCTGTCATTCCACTGGCCATTTATTGCCAATAGCGAGCTAAGGAGTAGGTTATAATTGTTATCATGGCTCGTGTCAACTAGTCGATTTTAGACATACACATGAAAGATGGCGTTACTGCCAGTTTTGCAAAAAATGAGTGCAGTCTAATAGTCCTACATTTCAAACAAAAGAAAATTAATTATGTAACTTCATTTTTTTAAGTTGATAATTAAAACTTTATGATGATCCTTTGTACAGAAGACCGACATACAACTACTCAATTTCTTGAACTCTTGCAATATTATTCCAAGCTGTCAGAAATTGGTGTGTGTTCCTCTCACTGGAATGAGTTTTTACCACTGGCAGGTCTGTCTTCAAGTTCCCAGCAGTATGGTATCAATTGAGCTATTGTGATCAGTTAATGTAGTGCAGATTTTATTTTGTGTGGTGCTTGGATATGGCATGCAACTATCAGACTCTGTGTCCAGGTTTAGTATCTGCAGTACTATATAAATGAGCATTTCAGTTTTTCTATGTTCATAAAAGAGGTATCTTTGAAGGTTACAGAGTTGTTTTACTCTCTGTGACCAGATGAAATGTGAATTTGTAGAATGATTCTATGAAGAACTTTTCTTCTGTTGATGTGACTGAAGACACCAGTGCTACACCATTTGTTTGTTCATATTATTTGAGAGATAAACCTTGATGAATCCATAGTGTTCCATAAACTACATGTGTCTCCTAAGTGGTGTTAACTGGAAAGCACCTGAGGGGTATCACCTGTCATTGGCTTGTTTTGGTCTTGGCTAAACCTCACTACCTAAACTGGAACTAAGTGAAGCCACAAGACCTTCTTCAGCAGCTCCCATCGATTGCGATGATGGAACTTTGTATCTAACATAGATCAAAATTCTTGGCTTAAGTACCTGGGTTATAAGTTTGGCAAAAAGCAAGAGTGGGAGAGGAGCCTGTGATGTTCACCTGCTTTGTTTCTTTGTTGATAGTCCGATAGTCCTTGGTGTTGATGTACTGCATTGTTATACTGGCTGAAAAAGGGAGGGGGGGGGGGGGGTGGAAGTTCAACACTGACTGCTGTAAATGCTGTAGCCGATAGTTGCACAGTTGCGTTTCACAGCTCTTTACTTTCAGTTCACAACCCCAAATATTACACAGTTATATGGCCAGTTCACTTTTGAAAAGCCTCATTAATAATTTGCAGGCGAACATCAGCATACTGTTACAACAGTTTGCTGTTGACCATCTATGAGCAGTAAATACCTAACCACAAAGTTCACTACTTCTCAAATAAATTGAACACACACTGTCATTGTTTTAACACACAGCCTATTTATGTCAGACTAATTCCACTGTTCAGTTGATGCATTACTATAACTTATACAGACTTCCTGTCTGAAAATCGGCCGTCGACTGACTGTATTGGGTCCAAAAATAGGGCCTTTATATATCTTCACAATAATAAGCACTGAAACTATACCCTGTTTAGTGTTTAAGTACAGAAATTACAATTAAAACATACCTCATTCAATTAACTGAATACATGGAAAAATTCTTCCTTTTTAACAGTTTCTTCTACCACAAAGGCTAGGCCGAATTATTTGTTTAAATAATGAAATTAACAGATATAGTTATACAAACGATGCTTTTGACAAACCTTATAATTATTTTGGAATTAATTAAGGGCTGGCTTTGTTAACATGTTTTCGAATAG